>NW_024871209.1:580000-3312500 GCF_019054845.1 Dipodomys spectabilis
TTCCTGAAACCTGTCACACACTGTGGCATCTGCCACTTGCAGAGAGCGGATGGGCACTAAAAAGGAAGCAGTCCAGGTTTTCTCTGAAGGAGCCCCTTTGGGAGGAGGCCAGGCCACCAGTAAAAATCAACAGCTTGGACGGTGCCGCCACCCCCGGCATGTGCCACCCCGGCCATGAGCAGCCCGGACGGCTGGAGAGGCCTGTGGGCACCCGGGAACTGGCCAGAAGGAACTGCGGTCCTGCCTGAAGTCCCACAGCCAAGATCCTGCACAATGCCTGGGGCAGAAGGCCTGTGAAGCACAGAGAAGCTTCCAGAGCTGAGCCAGCAGTGTCCGGCCCCTGAACAGTCCCGGCCATCACAGCTCCCACGCAAGGCTCACCAGACTGGGCGACTAGACCTGACTTCTTTTCTACAGAGAATGTCCAAACACATTACAACCAACTCCTGCTGGGGTGGGAGCAGAGCTTTTCTGCTTCATTGCTTCTGTAATACAGGGAAGGGGAAGGGGTTGGGTTCGTGCACTGCAAGCCTGCTGTGCCCAGGGTGAGGGGGCAGTGTCCCGCGCACCACCAAGAGCTGGCCGCGGACCGAGGTCTGCCTTTAACCAGCCCGAAGCAGGGGCTGCTCACACCGGAGGGACAGACCACAGGTGTGCCTCGGGGAACTGGTGGGCGCGTTAGTCATGCATTACTTTCTGGTACTGGGAACTGCACTCTGGGCGCTGCCATTTGAGCCAAGCCCTCAGTCTGTGTGTTGTCTACTATTTTGCAGGTTAGGGTCTTGTGCTAACTTTGCCTGGGCTGGCCTCAGACCTCAATCCTCCTTCTCTACCTCCTGAGTAGCTGGGATTTCAGACATGTACTACCATGTGCAGAGATCCTGAAAGGATTTTAAAACACTATTGAATGAGTTTTGGGGTTTTTAAAATTTTGTTTTGTGCTGGTCCTGTGGCTCCAACTCAGGGCCTGGGTGCTGTCCCTGAGCTTTTGTACTTAAGGCTAGTACCCTACCACCTGTGCCACGGCACCACTTCCAGCTTTGTGTTGGTTAATGGGAGATGGAGTGTCCTGCACTTGTCGGTCCGGGCTGGCTTTGAACTGCAGATCCTCAGATCTCAGCCTCCTAAGTAGTTAGAACTCAGGTGTGAGCCACCAACATCCCGCTTTGAATGCATTTTTAAAAGTGAACCATCTCAAACAACCCAGATGCCCCACCACAGATGAATGGATCCAAAAATTGTGGTATCTATACACAATGGAATATTATGCAGCCATTAGAAATGACAAAATAATGGCATTTGCAGAGAAATGGATGGAGCTAGAAGGAATCGTGTTGAGCGAGGTAAGCCAAGAGCAAAGAGACAAACGGTACATGGTCTCCCTGATAAGTGGATGCTAAATCCAAAATGTTAGGTGATACGACAAAACTAACAGGACTTAAGAAACAAAGAACTCCCACTCATCTGGTCGAACCACTACTAAATATTCCCATGCTGCTGATCACATGTATGGTGTATATATGTACACCGTTATATGTTATAGACTGTGATAGACAATTTGCTCCAGGAAAGTTAGAATGAACTTGTGACTTTAAATGAGCATCATTATTCCACAATACTGTGAAATTCGGGAAATTATGTAATCACTTAATCACAATTAAAAAAAAAAGAACCTCGGGGAAGGTAGGGAGGGAAGGGATGGTAGGGGAAAAACAATGGAGGGGGTAATAATGTTCAATAGGAAGTGTACTCATTACCTTGCTCATGTAACTGTAACCCTCTGTGTATCTTTACAATTAAAAAAAAAAAAAAAAAGTGAACCATGTCTCAGGGCCCCTTGCACTCCAGCCTTGGCATCTGGAACCTTCTTTAACATTCTTTGTGGGAGCAGAGCGAGCGCACAGAGGTGCCTGTCTCCTGGGCCAGGGACCACCCCTCCGCGTCCCCCAGCCTGTCCTCTGAAAGGACATTAAATGCCAGAGAGGCTTGAGTGACGCTTGTCATGGTTTACTGCCTCTTTTATGCAAAAGACTTGTAATAAAGTCATGTGCTGGTAGCTCATGCCTGTAGTCCTAGCTACTCAGGAGGATCAAGGTTCAAAGCTAATCCAGGCAGGAAAGTCCACGAGACCAGCAAAAAAGCCTAAAGTAGAGGTGTGGCTCAGGTGGCAGCGTGCCAGCCTTAAGGAAAAGACCTAGGAACAGCACCTAGGCCCTGAGAACAAGTTCCATCTCTCTCTCCCTCTCTCCCTCTCCCTCCCTCTTCCTCTCTCCTTTCTCTCTCTCTCTCTCTCTCTCTCTCTCTCTCTCTCTCACACACACACAGGCTTGTAATGAGAGACAAAACAATCAAGAGTTCTGACAGCTCCAAACCCTGAAAGGGAGGGAACAGTGTATTTTTTCTCTTCCTCCCCCGTCTCTGTCTCGTCTCTCCACCCAAAGGGCGCTCCACTCTTCACAGCGCCCACTTCTCTCCCATGGGGCCGACGCGTCTTGCCACCCGACCCCAGCAGCGTGGTGTGACACAGGAGTGGTTGGTTGGGACGTGGGTCTCTCCCCCTCCTGTGTGACGCTGGCCCCCACTGCTAACACTTCCTCTGGGCCCAGAACCATGCCAGGCTCCGCAGCTGCCTTCTCTTGGGCGAGCAGGGACACGGGCCTGCTGCCCTGCACACGCTCCGCTTAGGACTAGCTCTGGGCGGACCTTCAACACGAGCTTCAAGCTCATGCAGCCCATGCCACGCCATTCCATCGCAGGACCACCAGCGTGGACAGCCTCCCATCACGGACGCCTTCCCGGTCCTCCATGGCCGGAGCGAGGCTTTCCACTCATCACCTCAGGACTCTTCTGCCCCCTGGAGCCCACGCTGGACACAGTCTGGCTCTAAGTCCCAGGACTGTGGCAGTCAAGCACTGTCCTGTAGGCCCCAACTCTCCTGTCCTGCCGGCCTCCCCGTCTTTCCAATGGCCCCCAGCCTTTCAGCCCACTTCCTGCCAGTCTGTAGCTAGGCCGTCCCTCACCACTGCCCCCAAGTCTGACTCATTTGCCCACTTGTTCGCCCACAACCGGTCTCAGGCAGTGATGAATTCCAAGAACTAAGGATGCTCGCACATCACAGGCCCGAGCCTGATGGCCGCGTCCTCCGCTGGTAGCCCTGACTGACGGCCAGGTCCTCCGCTCTGGGTCCTGTGCTGGACGGGTTTCTGGAGACCCTGGCATTCCCCTAGACAGCAGTGTGGCCACACCTATCCCAATCTAGAAGGCTGAACTGGGATGATTCTACAGGAGTCCCAGCCACACCGTTAAGCCTGAGGCTCTAGGTGTGTGTGGGGGTGTTTATGCCCCCTGTTCATTCCTGCCGCCCATGCCTAGGTGTGTCAGCATCCTCAGGCCAGGGCCTGCCCACCCTCGCCCCCACCCCCATCAGAGCCTGCAAACAGGCCCTCGGTTGGACCACCGCAGCCCACAAGACCCCACAGCAGTTGTTGGAGGGAGAGTCCCTGCAGAGCTGCACCTGTCTTACGCCACACATAGTCTACGTGAACCCAAAGGTACATCCCATCCCGATCAAGGCCCTCCGGCCCACAGGGCCCTCTGTGCCCACCTGCTGGGCACTGCCCTGGCTTCTGGGCCTGACTGTAAGAACCACGTCCTTCTGACAACTCAGGGGCCGGGGGGACCGGAGGGAGCAGTGGCACTGCCCAGGGCGTGTCTGTGACGGCGTCCCGCTGGTCCTCGTGGGCAGGCCGCTGTGAGGACGGGCCGCCGGGGGCCGGCGCTCACCTTCTGGCGCAGCGGCAGGTCCTCGGGGCTCTTGCCGGCCAGCTCGTCGTCATCGTCATCGTCGTCATGGAAGAGGTTGGTGGGGATGATGCCCTTGGCATACTTCTTGGTGATCTCCACAAAGTCGTCCAGCGCGATGTAGTTCTTGGCTAAATAAAGCACAAGAACACGGTGCCAGGCAATGCCAGCCATCACGACCACGGCATGGGCAGAAGAGGTGGGGACGGAGGCTTGGGGACCAGCTGAACAGGAGTGGGTTGAGGCAGGCCCTTGCCCAGGTGTGGACGGGTAAGGCCCAGCCAGGTAGGGCGGAGGTGGCCATCCACCAGGCCTTGGCACACCTGCTGTCTGCCTTCAACACCCCGGGTCTCCTGCGCCCTCTGACCCCCTGCTCCCCTCACTCCACATTCCCGTGCCCGGGACACTGGCATCCGAAGGGTCTGGATCAAACGTCCATTCACACCCCAGGAACTTGGCGGGAGTCGCCAGGGTCCTGTAGTCTCGTGTGCGGATGGACAGGAAGGGGCAGACAGCATGCCGGGGCCGGCAGGAAGCATGATGCCAGGTGGGCACAGCAGGGTGGGCTGTACTCACACTCGCTGCTGACCAGGCGCTCCAGCATCCGCCTCTGTCTCTGCAGGGACTTGGGGACAGGCCCGGGCTGCACCCCTCCATCTGCAGGGGACAGAGGACTGGGTCAGGGCTGGCCGGTCCCCTCAGCCCTGGAGCCCATGGGCAGTGCAAGTGCCACCCCCCTGGGCAGCCACTCTATGAGCCAACGATGCACACCGCCCTTCCTTCCAGGGGACACAGGCCCTGGACCTGCACCCCCATGGCTGGCACTGTCTACTGACTCAAGTTTCCCATCAAGAAGACAGCCTAGCGACTCAGGAGGCTGAGACCTGAGGAGCGAAGTTCAAAGCCACCCAGGCAGGAAAGTCTGTGAGACGCTTATTTCCAAATGATCAAAAATTCAGAAGCACCGGGCGCTGGTGGCTCACGCCTGTAATCCTAGCTACTCAGGAGGCTGAGATCTGAGGATCGAGGTTCAAAGCCAGCCCAGGCAGGAAAGCCTGTGAGACGCTTATCTCCAATAAACCACCAGAAAACCGGAAGTGGCGCTGTGGCTCAAGTGGTAGAGCGCTCACCTTGAGCTGAAGAGCTGAGGGACAGTGCCCAGGCCGAGTTCAAGCCCCACGATCGACCAAAAAAAAAAAAATTCAGAAGCGGAGCTGTGGCTCAAGTGGCAGAGTGCTACTAGCCTTGAACAAAAAAGGCTCAGGAACTGCGCCTAGGCCCTGAGTTCAAGCCCCAGGATGGGCACCAAAAAAAGACAGCCAGCTCTCTGGGGTGAGACCGAGACCCCAGTCACCCCATGTCCCTGGACCTGGTACCAGACAGCAAGAGCGCAGCATGAGTTTAATGAGCCAACAAACACCCCAGCCAGGATTTGTTGTCTGCCTGTCCCCCACCTCCCGAGCCCCAAGCCCCAGTTCCCACACAGCCCTGCCTGCACAGGGGAGGCCTCCTCCCGGGGAAGGGCCTGGCCTGGGGCTAGGCTGGGCTGGTGACCTGGCTGCCGTACCTTGCTCGTTGACCTGGCCGACGTTCTCCAGCAGCTCAGACACTGCCACCTGCTTCTTCTTCTTGGGGTTGAGTTTCCAGTACATGACCAGTGCGGCCTTGCGCACGGCCCGCTCCAGGTCCGTCTCGGAGGACAGCTGCTTCACCTCAGGCTCATTCTCCGAAGTGATGCCTGAGAAACAGAGGCGTCGGGCCAGCCTGGGTCCCGCCTGCCGGAGCCCAGCGCCACTCCGTGGGCAATCACGCTGCAGCCGAGGCCCCCCAGGACTCACCTTTCCTGTCTGCCAGGCACCGGCGAAGCAGCTTCACGGCCTCCCGCCGGCCCTGCTTGGCTGCCAGGAGGAGCCAGTCCACCGCGGTGCAGCTGTTGAGTTCCTCATCGGCGTGGCTGGCCAGCTGCAGGTAGTGTTTTGCCACCTGCAAGGCAGACGGGCCCTGTGTCTGGCTCCACCCTCCCCACCCCCCTCCCCCCCCCTCCCCTCCCCGCCCCTCCCTTCCAGGGCCCAGGGACCTCTTTTGGGTGTTGTTTGAAACAACTTTTTCTTGGAAAGGAACCCTGAGGAACCCTGATCGTTGGGCCCCTGGTGCCTTGGCGGCATTTCTGCGTCCCATGGGAGAGGAGTGGAGATGACAGACAGACGTAGAGCCCAAAGCATCTACTCTCAGGCCGTTTGCAGCCGTCCTCCCCTGCCCTCCAGGTGTACGAAGTGAGGCCCCCACACAGCCCAGCCCAGTCTCCAGGGAAGACTCTTAGCTCTGGCTTTGCACTGGGCATCTCTCGTGTGGGGAAGTGCAGGGTGGGAGTCTCCTGGGTGTGGTGGGGGGCACCTGCTTGAGCCACACACTGCAGGGCAAGATGGTAAGAAGTCACTGCCTGGGGCGTGTCTACAGAGCTCCCGGGAATGACTGGGCAGGGCACAGGGAGGCCTGGGGGGGGAGCTGCCCAGAACTCATGGCCGCCTACCCGTGGGGTCCCCACAGGTCACGACGGAGACCGGACTGTGGGATCCCCACTCACTGTTGTAAGGCTGAGGCTGCGCAATGATGAAATGTGGCCTGGGGGGTCAGCAGAGGTGAGGAGCAGGGTGGGCGCCCTCCGGGCGTGAGGGGCCAGGCCGGCACCCCTCAGGGAAGACCGTGTGGGGAGGGCACAAACTAGCCCGCTGGCGAGGATGCCACACTGGGGCCGGAGCCGGGCCTGGCGGGCGTGGGGTGGACGCGGCTGCGGGGGGGCAGGGGCCTCAAGGAATGTGGAAACAGAACCGTGATGGAGCAGGCCAAGGCCACCACCACGCGGGCTCCCTGTCCGTCTGTGGGCTGCGGGACACGCCAGGCCCATGGTGCGGGGACTGAGCCCCCACCACACGCCCCTCACCTCTGTCTGCGCCTTGGGGTCCCCAGCCTTGGCCTTCTCCAGGATGTGTTCAAATGGGATTTCCACGTCTCCCTTCGAGGGCCCTGCAATGCAGGGAGAACAAGCAGAATGCGATAGAGCCCAGCCCTGTCACTGTCACTGGGGGGGGACAGAGCCCGGGCCTGTCACTGTCACTGTGGGGGGGGGAGGGACAGAGCCCGGGCCTGTCACTGTCACTGGGGGGGGGGAGGGACAGAGCCCGGGCCTGTCACTGTCACTGTCACTGGGGGAGGGACAGAGCCCGGGCCTGTCACTGTCACTGGGGGGGGACAGAGCCCAGGCCTGTCACTGTCACTGTCACTGGGGGGAGGGACAGAGCCCAGGCCTGTCACTGTCACTGTCACTGGGGGGGGGAACAGAGCCCGGGCCTGTCACTGTCACTGGGGAGGGACAGAGCCCAGGCCTGTCACTGTGGGGGGGGACAGAGCCCAGGCCTGTCACTGTGGGGGGGGAGGGACAGAGCCCGGGCCTGTCACTGTCACTGGGGAGGGACAGAGCCCAGGCCTGTCACTGTGGGGGGGGACAGAGCCCAGGCCTGTCACTGTGGGGGGGGGGAGGGACAGAGCCCGGGCCTGTCACTGTCACTGGGGGGGGACAGAGCCCAGGCCTGTCACTGTCACTGGGGGGGGACAGAGCCCGGGCCTGTCACTGTCACTGGGGGGAGGGACAGAGCCCGGGCCTGTCACCTGTCCAGATGGGCTCTGGGAGGCCTCATGCTGACCCCACTTTAACAGCCTGGCAAGAACAGGAGGACCCTCACCCAGAACAGCGACCGTCCTCAGACTCATGGCCTAAAGCAGGGTCAGCACACGCTCCTGCCCCTGGCCGTGGGTGGCACAGACCTGAGCCACCACTGCCCCCCTTGGGGCTCCGCTTTGAAAGCCTTGACCCAAACAACAAGAATGCAAAACCATAAGACAGTTTCAGAAAAAAAAAAAATCATTCTACCAGTCTGTCTCCGACTGAGGCAGCCCTTAGCTACGAGCCAACGCCCTCCCCCCCACACACACCTGTCCCACGCTGTGCTGCCCAAGGCGGGCCAGAGCCCGCCCGCCCTCCACATGGCAGGGGACGGCCAGAAACCCGCGCTGCCGCCCCCACGCTCCTGGAGACAGGCAGAAAGCAGCGAGAGCCTCGGTGCCCATCACACCTCAAGCCACTCGCCCGCGGCTCCAGGCCCCGCTCCATGCCAGGCTCCGGGCTGCTCCGCTGCGCTGCAAGCCACTGCCTGGCTGCTGTCTCAGGGCTAGGATGCCAGGGCCAAAGGCAGAGTATGGAGGGGCAAAGGGGGGCCGGGAGAGGCTCTGTGCAGGTGGTATGGGCGCCACTCTGGGGAGGCAGGAGCCCGGGATGTAGCAATGCTTCTGCCTGCAACCAGCCAGGCGCCGGGCTCACACTGCAGACCGGCCCTGGGCTTCCTGCCTAAGAAACGTGCACGCAGCCCAGAGGCAAGCCCCAGTGAGCCTGCCGCCCAGGGCTGAGAAGCCACCTGCAGAACACGTGTGTGCGTCACTGTGGGTGTTTTGTACACTGCTTGCCACCTCCCCACGCTCAGCCCCATGGTCGGGCGGCACTGCCCACCTGTCAGATCCACACGCTACACCTCACATCCCCATCCATAGCACTCAGCTCAGGGACGACTGTGCTAGGGAAATTGTATGTGTGTGCGCGCGCACGCGCGTGTGCACGTGCACGCACTCTAAGACTGGGGCTTGAGCTCTGGGCCTGGGTGCTATCCCTTAGCTTTTTTTGCTCAAGGCTGGTGCTTAACCAGGTGAGCGACAGCTCCACTTTTGGCTTTTTTGTTAATTGGAGATTAATTTAGTTAATTGGAGATAATCTCATGGACTTTCCTGCCTGGCTGGCTTCGAACCACGATACTCAGATTCCAGCCTCCTGAGAAGCTGGGATTACAGGCGTGAGCCACCAGCACCCAGCTAGAAATACTCTTCCTTCCTGTGCTAAGCTGGGCAGGTCATGCTTACTTACCCTGTGGGCAGAGAGAGGGAGGGGAGGGGTGTCTCTCCATGACGGCATGTGGATTCCTGGATCCAGCCTAGATTCTTTACAGGTGTCATGTGTTTCCTATATTCCCCGGCAACACACGTGGCGTATGTGGATGTGTACTGGGCTTCTGTCATTTGTGATGGAGTGAATCCTGACGCTGATGCTTTAAAACTCCAGCAGTAAGTGGAGCATCACGACTGAGCAGATCTTACCCGCTCACCCCGTGCGGCCTGAGGCCGAGGCCCTGCCCATCTCCTTCTCTCCTAAGACTCTCCTGCATCTGAAAGACTTGTACACGCCACACTGCCTTCGCACAGGGCCCTCCCTCCCACTGGGCCACTGCAGCCCCCGGAGGGCAGCCCCGCTGACCACACTGAGGGGTGAAGGCTGGGACCCAGGAGGAAGCAGCGCGAGCAGGGTCTGTCTCCCCAGCCTGGCACGTGGCCTGGTGACTGCCCACGGAGGTGGCGCCCGGGCTGGAGCCGGGCTGTGTGGAGAGCGGAGGATGGAGAGCAGATTCCTGCCCGGCCAGCGCGCAGGAAGCTCCCAGTCACCGCCCGCCAGGCAGGGCCCGGCCCGCCACGCGGCTGCGGCTGTCCACCGAGCCTGATTCGTACTGAACTGCTGACCGTCTGCCAAACGCCCTCAGAAGAACCCCACTATAAACACCACGTTGATACTTATGACCTAACATCCTGCCTCCAGCGTCCCGCCGCCAACCCCAACTTCACCTCTCGTGTCCCCCCACCCCCGGGTTCCGGTGTTTCTGTCCCTCACACGACACCACTCTGTGGGGCCTCGGTGAGCGCGGCTGACACGGGGTGCCATGTCATCTGTGACCAGGGCCCAAGGGTGTCCCCTCTTCTCCCCCACCCCCGTTCTGTGGGAAGAGGATGGGGACCAGCGGGGGGGGGAGGGAGAGGAGGGAAGGGTAGTAAGCGTGATCCAAGTACACATGTGGCAGTGTCATAACGAAACCTACTACTTTGTACAACTAATATATACTGCTAATATAAAAGATTTGTTAGGTAAAATCAGTATGTATTATCTCCAAGAAAAAAAAAAAGGCTTCCCTGCCAGCCTCCGTTTTCTATGGCTGGCCTCCTGGGGGGGGGGGGCCGGGAGACAGAGCCAAAGGAGCCCGGGCGGGACTCCGGCTTGGCCGGACCCTGGCTTGGCGGGACCCCCGTGCGTCACGGCCCACCGTGGCTGGAGGCGCAAGCCCATCGGTCAGGGCAGGACTGGAGACGAGGCTTCCTGGAGGAGGGTGCTGGGGGACCCCTCCCCGCCACCGTCACTGCAGCCAGAGAGCGACACGCGTGGGAGCCACACACCCTGTGCTAGGCACAACAGGGCAGACCCTGTCAGGCAGGAGGCATCCGCCCCGAGAGCACCCGTCAGGGGCTGAGGGTCAGGACGCCACTCTGAAGACAGTGGGCTTTCAAACCACAGGTGCTGGCCCAAGCAGGGTCCTAAGGTCAGAAAGATCCAGAAGCAGGAGAGCGGCAGGAGCAGGAGGCATTTCAGCAGGTGGGGTGGGTGGGGCAGGCCTGGGGCAGGGGCGCCCTGTGGGCAGAGGGGAGGCGGGAAGCAGGGAGCGTGGTTTGGGGAACACAGGGTGTAGGGAAGGGCCTGCACTGCGGGTGGGGCCCCATGGTCCCATCTGTACACATGGGAAGGGGGCAGGGGAAAGGCCCTGCCCCATAGTGGATGACCAGGTGCTCTGGGTTACAGGGGAGCCCTAGCCGGAGGGCAGGGGGTAGGGGGCCTGGCCCAGGCCTCGGGGCTTACCGGCTCCCTCCACGGCTTCTCCACGTCTGGCCCGGGGACCGCCGGGCACGGTGGGTGCAGAGGCTTCTCCAGCGCCTGGTCCGGAGCTGGGGCCGGTCGGGGGCGCTTCGCTCCCCTCCTGCTCCCAGGAGGCGGTGGCGTTGAGCCGGGCTCGAGCCTGGGGCTGCGGGGCCAGCGGAGGTTCAGAGGGGCTCAGAGGAGGGGTGCTGGAGGCCATTCTACCTGCAAGAAAGCAGAAGGCCAGGCTTCTGGAGTCCGCCACCTTCAGCTTTCAGGTTCTGGTATCTTAGTGACCCGAGCCAGCAACGCTGTCCAGCTCCACACAGCCCAGCAGCTCCAGCTCGGGTCCTGGCATCACAGGCCGAGGCACGAGACTCTGGGCCTTAGTGTCCTCCCCTGAGAAATGGGGACAGGGCTTTCTGGGCAGGGCCTGACCTTGGGAACGAATGAGGGCCCACGTCAAGCACAGGCCACCAGAGCACAAGTGCATCTCATCGTGCGTTCACGCTGCCACAGAGGGCGCGACATTCCACGCTGGCGTTCTTGTTAATGACAGCAATAGGTGAGCACTGGTAATCTGTAATCCCAGCTACATAGGAGGCTGAGACCTGGAGGACCAAGGTTATGTGCCAGTACACACACACACACACACACACACACACACAGAGGCCCAGAGGCCACAGGAAGGCCAGAGGCTGGAGTGATGCAAAACCGTGTATACCACGAACTAATGATGGCACTGAATCGATGGAAACGGAGCCCCCGCCCCGCCCCGAGGTGCCCACCTGGTACACAACTTGACCTTGGCCTTCAGTCGTCTGAACGGCAAGAATAAACTTTGTGTTATTTTAAGCCACCAGTTTCCGGTGGTTTCTTTTGGGAGCTTTAGGAAATGAATCTCCCAGCAGAGAGTAGAAGTTACGTGAGCAGGCTCAGGGTGGGGAGGGGAGGAGGAACTGGGGAAGCCAGGATTTCAAACCAGACCTGCCCAGCTGTGGGGCCCGTCACGGGAGAGAGATCACAGAGCCTCACACGCTACTAACACACACACAAGCAAACTGGGCACAGCGCCACAGGGTGAAGAGGCTTCTAGAACAGAAGAGAGCACAGGTCTATGGCGCATGGCATCCCACGGGGAAAGGGCTTGGCAACCCGGAAATCACCCTGCCAGCACCGTCAGGCAACCTCGTACCACAGACCACGGAAGAGAAAGCCTGAACGGGCTTCGGGGTGGGGGCCACAACTCCCCGAAATGGTCAGACCCCCAGCGTGCTCTGAGGCATAAGGTTTTCCTCAGATTCCCCTAACTCGAGGCACGTGCATCCTCTCCATCACAGGTGAGGAAACGGAGGCAGAGCCCGGGAGCTCCTAGCACTCATCTCCTGGCCCGGGGCCTGCCCACAGGTTGGGCATCTCCCCCTCCTGTGTGCCTACCATCCTCATCTGAAATGGGAACACCCCTCCGTCGAGTGACAGAGCCAGAGGCCAGAGCCTGTCGGCTGCTAGCAGCCATAGTCTCAGCTTCAGGCCCAGAGCCTGGGGGGTGGGGGAGGTCTTGGGGGGTCCTGGGTAGATGCATCCAGAGACCACTGTTCATGGGGAAACTGGGAACAGAGCCAGACTATCCCGTTTCAGCTCCCGCACCAGCCACAAAGGGCTGAAGATCAGATTCTGTGTCCAAAGAGCAGCACAGATTTCCATCTGGACATTCTTCCCGCAAGGGATGAGCTCTTGACGTAACTTCTGAGCCTTGTTTTAAAACATCGCCTTGAGGTTACTTTAAAACCCAAAGCATGACTGAGCCTTGTCTATTTGCTTGGAAGTCAATGCTGGGCTCCACGCCATCTCTGAGAGGAGGCTTCTGGAAACAGCAAAGCAACCTCTGAAAACATTGCCATCTAACAGCATGTGCGGACTCAAGGGGCATCGGACCAGTGGGCACCAGGACCCAGGCAGGTCCCCAAGCCAGGGGGTGGACCGAGGAGCTCCAAGACCCAAGCAGACATGACTCCAGGGCACCCACACCGAGGTAGCACCCAGACCCAAGGAGCCCCAGATCAAGAAGGCCCATGCACCCAGGAACCCTGCCTGGCTAAGGCACAGAAAAGCCTGTGGCTTGGCACACAAAGCCCGTGGTCCGGTCCCCAGATACCATCTGAGGTAGCCCGTGATCCAGTCCCCAGAGCTATCTGAGGTAGCAGGAAGGCCAGACTCGGCTTGCCTCCTCTGGGTACTCAGCTGCTACAGAGTCAAGCACCCTCCCGGGTGGTCAAGAAAGCCTAAGGCCGGTACCTGTCACCACGAACAAGGGCTCTGACCTCATCTGTTGCATGCTTTCCCCTTATCTGCCAAGCAGGCAGGACATATCATCCTGCTGTCCCACATGTCAGCCCTCACCCCACTGCAGACCGGAGACCTGCTCAGTGTGAAATGCCAGGGCTGAAGTTCAAATCCACACCCAGGATAAAAACCCCAACACGCTCAGAAAGAGACCCACGAACTTCCCTGCACCCCTTCCAGATCCATCACTTCCCAAAGGGCCGTCCTTCCTTGGGTCAGGCAGCAGATGCACTGGGCCTGGCCCTGCAGGGTCTTCCTCCCACGAGCCAGCACCCAGCCGCTGTGCAGAGCACGGCAGCCCGAGTCAGAGGTCCTGCCCGCCTTGGCAGGCCTTTTCCAGCAGCCTCTACTATGGTCTGTCTTCCGCACCTGCTCACTGGTAAATACAGCTCCCAGGGCCTCTGTCTCCAGCCCTCTCTCTGGAGGGGGTAGGAGGGATGGCACCATCCTGGCTAACTGCCCTGCATCAGTTTCCCCAACTGTACAAAGGAGAGGTTGGGATACCTTCCATATCAGACAGCAATCTGCAATTGACGAAGGATTAAACCCTAACTCATTCCTTCCATTCAGATGGAAATCACCCTCTAAATGTAAAGTCCTGGAAAAATACAGGTTTGGGCTGGCTGTGGGGCTGAGACGCGTGCAAGTCACATTGCAAAGTACAATCTCTGGCTACTGAGACTGGGAGGCTGCAGGAGGATTCATTTTCAGGTCTCCAGAGGCGAGCCTAGTTTGGATCAGAGTTTGTCATTCCAAAACAAACAAACAGTTCTGGGCCCTGGTTGGCCACCGGAATGACAAAGATCAGGAAAGAATGCATACAGCATGAACTGGACCGGGCTGCCTCCTCCCTTCTCTGCTTGGTGATGCTGACCCCAGAAGACTCAGGCCATGCTTCAGGGCATGCAGTAAGGGCTTCACATATGCCGGCAGAAGCCTAGGATGGCCTGGCCGTGGGAAAGCACACCAGCCTGGGACTGGTGTGGCTGGTGACCTTAAGCAAGTGGCTGCCAGGCCTGGGCACCCTGACTACAGGGCGAGAGCCTGGTCATGCTGGCCTCACCCCCAAGGCCATGGTGGCCACAGTGGTGACTTGGAGCGCGTCATTGTGTAAGATCCCAAAACACAGAGTGGCCGGCATTCTTTCCCTCTGAGCACCATGGCGTATTTTTATCCCCTCAGAACACAAATGCCAGCACCAAGGAGTGAGCTGGGCTGAGGAGCCACCACCCCTACAGATAGCCCCGAGACCTCTCTTCGGAGACAGGAGCAGCTTGCATGTGAGGATGTGAGGCCTCTGCCCAGATGCTCCAACCCCACAGCCCAGTCCAGCCCTCCAGGGGCAGCCCCGGCCTCAAAGCCCCTCCTGGACATCATTTCCTCTCCACCTCCAGGATCCCCGCATGGGACACCCAGGGCTCACACACAGAGGGACCCCTCGTGGTAGCACCTGCTGCCCAAAGAGGACTGGCCAGGTGATAAAACCCTGAGCCTCCACCTGGGCTCACACAACCCAGCTCTTCACTGGCTTGTGGAGGAAGGTCTCCACCACACCGCTGAGCAGGCTTTAAAGCACTGTATGGTATCATTATGGGGTTGTTTAGCATGAAATGAAAATTTATTTCCAGTAAGGGGTGGAAAAAAATGACTTCCTAAAATGTTAAGACTTACAATCTCTGGGTAAGGATGTGGGTGGCCTTATTATGTTCTTTAAAAAAAAATATATTTCTCTAATTTCCTATAATGAATAAACAATGTTTGGTGGAAAACGTGTGTGTGTGTGTGTGTGTGTGTGTGTGTGTGTGTGTGTGTGTGTTGTCCTGGGGCTTGAACTCAGGGCCTGGGCACTGTCCTTGAGCATTTTTGCCCAAGACTAGTGCTCTACCACTTGAGGCACAGGTCCACTGCTAGCATTTTTGGTGTTAATTGGGGGTGAGTCTCACACTTTCCTGCCCAGGTTGGCTCTGAACTGCGATCCTTAGATCTCAGCCTCCTGAGTAGCATAGCCACCAGCGTGGGGCCAGGGTGTTATTTTTAAGCTCATCTATGACTGAGTCCTAGAGAACTGGGCTCCGTAGGTCCACAGCCTGGGGTGTCCACTCTGGCCTGGCCTGGCCCCTGGCACAGGGCTACGGCTCAAGACAAGGACACAAAGCCCTTGGTGGCTCCCAGGTACCTATTTTTGCTCTGAGTATTAAGAGCTAAACCAAGGAACATTGCAGCTTACCAATGTGGCAAGTTCAGAGATATAAAGCAATGGGCTGAATTGAGAATGGATAGCATAGATGCCCACACCTGGCACATCAGCAGGCACGGATGGACAGCCCCATGCCAGGACACGCCTGCCCCAAAGAGGCTGTTCCAGGGCCAGACTTCAAGCAGCTCCATCGGGACAGGAAGACCAGTACCCCAGCAGATAAACCACGAAGGCAGAGCAGCACTTGGGGCTGCTGGACACATAAGGAGGCCCTCAGTCAACCATGGGAAGGCCCAACAGAGCCTCAGGACAAGCTGGGAATGGGGCGGGGGGGGGGGGTAGAGAGGGGGGAGATCTGGGCACCCAGCCCAAGAGAGGAAGCATAGGGCAGCAGTGAGCCAGCGATGTGTCCAGCTAGAATGTGATGGGTGGGTGGACACAGGAGGTAGAGAAGAGGCCTGTTGAGAGCAGAGCAGGTCCCCAGAGCCTGAATGAATGCCAGGTCAGGAGGCAGACTGGGCCCCACAGGCCAGGGAGAGGAGTTCCAAAGCCATCAGAGGACGGGAGACATGGCTCACCAGTAGAGCACCTGCCTAACAAGTGTAAGCCCCTGAGTTTAAGCCCCAGTATCTACAAAAGGAATCCTCAGGGCTGCTGGAGTCAGGCTCAGTCTGGGACTAGGGAGGAGGCACAGACGGGAGTCAGCCAGGGTGAGGGGAGGGGCTGGGCATCCTCACAGGCTTGGGGCTACAGCTCATTCCCTGAGTTGGTGGGTAGGGTGCCCACTGCGACTCTTAATGCCACTGTTAGGGTACCTGGCACCAAGTAGGCATTCCTGAGGCCAAACTAAGCTGGGTACGAGGCGGGAGGGGGCGGGATAGCTATGCTGGGCCTGCAGCCCCACGCTTGCCAGCTTGGCCTGGCAGGGACAGGGAAGGCTAGAGCTGGGGAGCCCTCTGCACTCTTCCAAGGTGATGACCAGAAGGAACCTGTCCCCAGATCCCTGGCCAGATGCCCTCTCAAAGTCACAGTCCTGGGAGACAGAGGCAGACAGGTAGAGAGGGGCCCAATGCCAGGCTGTAATGAGCAGGGGCAGTCAGCACCCAGGGTACCAGGGCACAGCTCTGGGGTGCTTACAATCAGGAAAGCCCTGGGCCAACTGCCAGGGATCATCATGCAAGGGGGAAGGGAGGGGGGTCAGGGCAGCGCTGGCTGGGGGCCGGGCAGAGATCTCACAACTGTGGCTGTGGGTCCAGACCTGCACCTGGCCTCAATCCTCCCCCATCAGAGGGGGAGGGGGCCTGTAACTCGTACCCTCTGTGGCCCCTGAGAGGGGTGAAGAAGGGAGTGAAGCGAGGGAACCCCAAGAACCTCAAATGTTGGTTCCTTGGAATTTCATGACATCAGCTGCAGAAAATGGGGTGAAAGGAGGGCTTCATCACATACAGAGTTGACTCACAAGGGCTGGGTCAAATCTGCAGAATGCTTCCAGGGATCAGACCGGAGATGAAGGCCCCGATGGCCCATACCAGAGGGTGGCCACAGCTTGAGGGGTGAGGGGCTCCCACTGCCTACCTCCTTTAAGGGGGGGTGGGGGAGGGGACGGGGGGGGGGGAGGAGGAACTAACTGACCATTGGGCTCTTCAGTAGCTGACCTCTCATGACCCACTAACCCCACCTGGGATTGACCTCCCCCCCATGACCCGCTAACCCCCACGTGGGACTGACCTCCCCCCCATGACCCGCTAACCCCCACGTGGGACTGACCTCCCCCCCATGACCCGCTAACCCCCACGTGGGACTGACCCCCCCCCATGACCAGCTAACCCCCCCCCCCCCCTCCCGCAGACGCCTTCCAGCGGCCCTGGGGCGGTCCGGCCCGGCCGGCTGCGGTTCGGGCATGACGGGGCAGCTCGGTGCGGCGGGCCGGGAGGAGGGACCGGCCCTGGGGAAAGGATGTCCCCTGCCGCCCCGGCCCCAGATCGCTGGACCCCGGGGCCGGTGTCCCCGCCCCGGCGGGATTCGCCTCGGGGCGCCCGGACCGGAGACCACTTTCCCGGACTAGACGCCACCCGTCCCGGGAAGGCGTCACCTCGGTCGTCGCGAAGCAGCGGGCCTCCCGACCCTCCCACGTCCCGGAACTTACAGCGCACTTTGGGCCCGGTCACTTTTCAGTTTGGAAGGGGAAACTGAGGCCCGCGGCGGGCGCCCCGCCCCCTCCCACACACAGCCCTTCCCGCTCTCCGGGTCCCCGGCCCGAAAGCACTCACCGGCTGGAGGGCTCAGGGCGCCGCGATGGTCTCCAGGCCCGCCGCGGAGCGGCCGGGAGAGCGGCCGGGAGAGCTACGTCCGGCAGGGCGAGCGGAGCGCGCTGCCCCCGAGCCGGAGAGCGCGGCCCTGGGCCCCGGGGGCGGAGCGCGGCGGGGGCGGGACCTCGGGACGTCCTCCACTCCCAGCGCGGCCCTGCAGACGCGACGCCAGCTCGACTCGAGGAGCGGCTGGCGCGCCTGCCAATCACAGAGTGCCCCAGCCAATCGGGATGCGCCCCGCCTGCCCAGGCGGGCCCTCTCCCAGTGCAGCCGGGACTGGGGCGCGGGCGGGTCCCGGCGCCCACGGCGAAAGTTTCCGAGCGGACTCGGATCGGTGTCCTGCCGGGCTCCGCCCACGGGGCGTCCTTGGGCTGAGCCAGGCCGCGGGCCCGGTGCACAACAGGTGCCTGGGTCCTTGGGCCCGACTCTCCGTCACCTTTACTCGGCAGCCCCGCCCTGGGATCCGCTTTCATTATGCCTATTAGTTCATGGCGTTTGAACCGAGCCCCCGAGCCCCGCGCCGGACGCTGCTGGACACCGGACGGCGGCCGGGACAGGAGAATGCGGAATCGTCGGCCAGCCCCGGTAGCGCACGAGTATAATCCTAGCTACTCAGGAGGCCGAGATCTGAGGGCGGTGGTTCGAAGCCAGCCCAGGCAGGAGACTTCGTGAGACTCATCTCCAACTAATCACCAAAGGGCTGTGGCTCAAGTAGGAGAGCACACTAGTCTTGAGCGGCAAAAGCTCAGGGACAGGCCCAGGACTTAGTACAAAATTAAGTAATGAATTAAAAAAATAAACACGTGTGTGTGTTCAAGGCCAGTTTTAAATGGAAATCAGATGCCACCTAGCTTGCTTTCCATGGGATTAATTTAAAAGTATGTAGTAGCCCTGGCAGCGAAGACTCCCTTCTTCCAGTCCTCTGTGTTAGACACACCCGATGATTCTTCAGGGTCGGAAACAAAAAGACACCCAGAGATGCAGGAGATTTTGCCAAGGCAATTTACGTGTGTAGGGAAGGGTGCAACAGGGCGACTCTCCCCAGAGTTTGACAAGCACATGGAGCAGGGCAGTCTGCTAGGTTTTAATCCAGTGGGAATTGTCCCTCCTCCTTGTCAAGGAGTTAGCTCATAATAAGTAGAATTGATTGCCAAGGTGAGGAAGGGAGCCATTCGTTAATTCCAACCAAAGGTTTACCTTTTGTTTCCTCCTCAGCACCCGCTGGCAATGGGGCTGGGAATGGAGTGGCGGGCAGAGCGGGGAGAGGTTGATGAGGTCAGTGGAAAGCTCCCCCAGCAAAGGGCTCTTGATTCCTTTGAACTCTGTTGACAAAGACTTCTCTTCCTAACATGGCTGGCTGGTCACCTGCAGCACAGACAGCAGTTGCAGTTTTAACTCCTTTCCTTTGATACAAGATTCACAAACTGCACAGATAACAATTACACTTCAAGTCCAGGAAATACCAGTATACAGGATGGAGGTGGTTTGGTTTGATGGAAAAGACTGCTTTTTCTCACACCTTGGGTCTGAAAAGTCTGATTGGAGATAAGGTAAAAAGCAGTGCTTGCTAAGGTCCCTGGGGAATGGGTCCTAGGCCACTGTTGCCGTCACCGCAGAATGGGGAGGAAGGGAGGAAAAGGGAAGGTGGGAGGGAGTTAAGAAGGGAGGGGAAGGAGGGAGTGGCTTTGCCTTTTTTCTTACTGGACTTCTGGGGATTTTCCATTTTGCTTTTAAGAACTCAAGAATGCAGGTGTCATTGGGCTCAGGTTGGTTGATAAAAGAAACAAAATAAACCTCTCAAACTGTTGCTGCTCACACTGTGTGCATTTAAGCCAGGGTTTCCAGAGTTCACTAGGAGCGCTCTGTGTGCAGTGACTCCTTGCAGCCCAGTGCCGGCTGCAGGGGCTCTGGATGCTGACGGCCTCTCTAGATCCATGGATAGATTTTCCCAAAATGACCTTCTCTTTCTTCAAGTTGTTTTCAGCACACACTGCTCAGGAATTCTCTCTCTCTCTCTCTTTCTCTCCCCCCCCCCCCCCCCGTCTGTCTCTCTCTGTAGTACTGAGGGTTGAACTCAAGGGCTCATGCTTGCTTGGCAGGCACTCTACCACTTGAGCCATGCCTCCAGTCACATGTCTAACCCTCTCCCAGTAGGGAAAATGAACAACGGGCCCTGCAATTATAAGCTTCATTCCCCTGGTAACTGATGGTCTTACTGCATTTACTGTGGCTATGACAGAATACACCAGAGGAGTGATCTCGAGGGGGAAGAAGGCTGTGCGGCTTGTGGTTCTGGAGGTGGACGAGGCCAGGTCATGCGGCTGCGTCTGGTCAGGTGGCCTCTTGGTCCTTACAGGACAGAGGGGTGGAAGGGAGCACACACGGGATTTGAGGAAGGAAGAGCACACGGCCGTGGCCTGGCCCACTCGTCTGTCAGCCATTCACCCACCTCCCGCTCAGAGAGCTGTGTTTAAGTTGGAGTCAACACATTTCTCATTTCTTGGTGAAAATATTCCAGATCCTTTCCTCCAGCATGGTGGAAAATTCACGATCACGGCCCTCAGCCCGCCCACCGATGCCTCCCCCCCCCCCACCTCAGCCAGGCCACCAGCGCCTCTCCCTCCTCTCTATCTCCAGCAGAGGCAACCAGCCTCTCTCCGTCCCCACCAACTCCCAGGCGTGACCGCAGACAGGAGGAAACCACAGCACTGCAGAGGTTGGCGTTGCTGGTTTCTTAATCTTGAGACACTGTCACTTCCTCTCTGTCCCCTGGAAGCCTGGAGGCTCTTCCAAAACCAAGTCCATGACTTTCTTGCAGCCTCCCTCCAGAGCTGAGGGCTAAGGTCCGTTTGAGCAGCTCTCCAAGCCCACCCTGAGCCAGTGGCCCCAGTCACGCTTCTGAGGCTGAGAGCAGAGAGGATGCCTGCAGCCACGGATCCAGATTTTGTCGGCTACGTCTCTCCATTTTTTGTTGTTGTTGCTGTCAGTACTAAGGCTTGAACTCAGGGCCTTGCAATGTCCCTTAGCTTTTTCACTCAAGGCTGGTGCTCTACCACATGCCACAGCTCTGCTAGCAGCTTCTTGATGGTTAATTGAAAATAAGAGTCTTATAGGCTTTTCTGCCTAGGCAACTCCGAACCTTGATCCTCAGATCTCAGCTTCCTACATTGCTAGGATTACAGGTGTGAGCCACAGGGCCTGGTCCAGCCTCAGTCTTTGTTATTGTCAACTAGAACAATCCAGAACCTACTAGGCCTCTGTTTTCCACCCTATGCTGGAATGGAAGGTACTGACATTGCGGGGTTCATCACTGCCTGGTCCTCCTGGTACCCACACACAGTCTTACTGAGGCTGAGCCTCTTCACAAGGCTCCACGGGCCCTGGACAAGCCGAGGAAAGGGCAGATGGAGGAATCGTCCTTTACAGGCCTAAAGGGAGAGAATTCAGCAAACCTGTGCTACAGGAGCCTTGTCAGAGCGTTCTCCACAGAGCTGAAGATCCGCAAGAAAAAGAGAAAAAAGAACAATTCTGATCATGACAAGTTAATAGCCAGAAAACGACAGAATCAATGAAGTATAATAATGTGGAGGAAAAGTGCCAAGATCATCAGAACAAAAAGGAGAGATTTGAAAGACAATTCCAGGAAGGTATCATGCCATGGAGAGGAGCCCTTAGCCATCTGGAGAGGCAGAGATTAAAGCACTGCGAGACAGTACCCCTGGGCTACGGTACACTGTTGAGTGCAAACCCCAAGGATGCAGTGAAAATCTTGCAGAATTTTTGAAACAAAAAAAGAACCAAGAGATGGGGTGGAGCCTCAGATTCCTGAGATTAGAGAAAAGCAAGAAAATAGCCAACAGGGGCAGATGGAGAGAAAACCCAGCCATGCGTCCTATCCGAAGGGAAACAGCTCCGTCATTTCTCTCTGACCACGGCACAGACAGGAGAAAGCAGGTGGCCCGCTCAGAAAGCGGTGGCGAGCGATCAGCCTTGGAAAGTCCACGGTTGAAATGCTAAAAGTGTTGGTGATTTCGGACTGTATGTAGATATTCTCACATGATGTGGGAAAATCTACTTCAGCTCCAAACGGAAAACAAAAATCTGTTTATCTTGGAGAAACCTGGACATTGCAGAATCGCCTGTGGCTGGGGGAGGGAAGGAAGTGAGAGGGTCTGATGGACGTGTGGGGAGAGGCAGGGAACCTTTGAATCCCGGGACAGAAGCTAGGATGGTAGAGGACATCACAGCACTAACCACAGGGTCGGACACAAGCAAACAGAGTCTGACATGAAATACACAGTAACTGTATATATGGGTTGGGGGGTGGAAGGAAGGGAAGAAGCTGAAATCTAGCTCGTGCTATTTACCAGAAATGTTGCCACATAGAAACCTAAAATGGACTCTTAAGCTGTGTCCTTGTCTCATGCTTGTAATCCCAGCTGCTCCGGAGGCTGAGATCTGAGGATCAAAGAGAGAGATTCAAAGCCAGCCGGGGCAGAGAAGTGCGTGAGACTCTTATTTTCCATTAACCACCAGACAGCTGGATGTGGAGCTGTGGCTCACGTGGTAGGACACTAATCTTGAGCACAAAAGCTCAGGGATAGTACCCGGGCCCTGAGTTCAAGCCCCAAGACTGACACACACACACAAAAAAAGACATTTGAAATCTGGAATGGCGGTTACTATTGGATAAACATCTCTGGAGGTCAGAGATGGCTCTAGGGAGAAAACATGGGTTGTGTAATGACCAAGGCCTGGTCCACAAAGACCAAATCACCCCCCCTCCCGCCCCCCCCCCCCGCACCTCCTTGCCTCCCCACCCCCACCCCCAGGCAGCTGTGTGTTCCTCCTTGCATCCTGAGTGAATGAATGAATGAATGAACGAATGGGTTATCCTGTGGGGGACCTTATACAAGCTCTTTCTAGCCTACAGGACAGAGTCCAGAATCCCTCACGTGAAGCCAGGCCCTCCGACCGCTTCACTCCTGACTTCTCCCTGGTGTTACACTGTCCAGTCACATCCGGCCCCACTTTGATTTATTGACAACGTTTATTGACTGATTGTGTGTGTGTGTGTGTGTGTGTGTGTGTGTGTGTGTGTGTGCGCGCGCACTGGAACTTGAACTCAGGGCCTCACACTCTTGCTTGGCCTTTTTGCTCAATGCTGGCACTCTACCACTTGAGCCACAGCTCCACTTCTGATTTCTTACTGGTGCATTGGAGACAAGAGTCTCACAGTCTTTCTTTCCCAGGCTGGCTTTGAGTAGCTAACATTACAGGCGTGACCACCAGCTCTGTGTTGATAGACTTCTTGCTAGCTCCAGGTACTGGGCAACACAGAATACTTACAGAGAAGGGGCAGCGGCCCAGAGAGTCACCTCTGGAGGCGAGAAGAGTTGGGGTTTCAGACCGTTTCTGCACTGGTCAAACAGTGCTCCAAACACAACCGGAAGGGATCGGGAACCAGTAAATGGACCTCTGATTCAGAAAAAAAAAATAAATGATTAACAAGGCTTTTCAGGCTTGATTAAGGATCTCATCCCAATCCTAGGCTGTGTGGATCTCCAGGAATCCCGCATGAACCCCTCACCGCAGAGGGGCATGGGGCTATCTGAGCACACGCAGAGGTGGTGATATGAAGGCAAAGCAAAGAGAGAGGAGTCAGAGATGCAGCCCTTGGAGTGATGCGGCCACAAGCCAAAGAATGCCAGCCCACCTGGAAGCAGGAAGAGACCGGGACCAGATTCTCCTGGGTCTAGGCTCCATGACTCTGCCTTCAGACCCCAGCCTCCTCTGTCACTGTAAGCCACTGTGTTGTGGCACAGTACGCAGGCAGCCACAGGAAACTCACCAGTTTGTGGTCGTGCTGGGAGCCGGCCAAGATCCTGTGGATGCGCTTGGGTAGGGTGCATAGGTCCTGGCCCTGGGCGAGGGCATCTTTGCAGTGGGTGTGCGGGAGTGGGGGGGGGGGGAGGGAGACAGTGCCAACTGCTGGGATTTAATCATACCCATGTCAAAATCAAAGACTCAAGGGGTCGAAGCCTTGGTCTCGGTCCCAGGACCGCCAGCAATACCGGGCATGGGCCAGATAGAGTGTCCCACAGACTGTGGGCCCCTGGGGACACCCAAATGCCCTGTGACTGGAGTCTGGAGTCTTCAGCCTCCCCCCTGGGCTGATGAAGTGGGAACAGCATGGGGGGGGGGGGTTGAGCCACACATGGGATGGGGGAGGGTGGAGGGGGGGGAGGTATCAGCTCAGCCTGGAGCCGTGACTGCCTCACCAGTCATCCACAGAACCGTGCCTCACTGTGCTGGCCCCAGAATCGGCCCCTTGGGTGCAGGCTGGACACAGAGCCCGCTGCTCACCCCGACTTCAGAAGTGCCATGGGTGAGGGCACTCAGGTCCACCAGAAGAGGGGGGGGGCAGCTGATTCCATTCCGGAGATGGACCTGCCACAGCGTGGGCCACCAGGCCTCTGCCTCCTGGGGGAGCTGGGGTGGGGGGTCCCAGCCCACTGCGGTGGGGGGGGGCAGAGCCCCAGACCCCAGGCCCCCACTCCCTGCACCCCTCCCCCGCGGCCGCTCCTTCTCTTTTCCACCTGAGCGCCGCCCTCTCCGCCGCCCTCCAGGGGAGCACACGCGGTCGGGGGATGGGCTGGTCACAGGGCTCTGTGTCGCGCGGCCCACGCCTGCCCACCCCTCCACCGCCCCCCACGTGCACACGGGCCCCATTGTCTGCAGGAGCTCAGAGCCTCCGCCCGCAGCCAGCGAGTCGTGATTCACTCAGCTCCGAAGGCAGAGACTGGCAGCCCTCCGCACCTGTGTGCTGGGGAAAGTCACATGGAAAAGAGGAAGGGGTGACCCCCTCCCGCGTGGGGGGGCTGCCTGCACGCGGGCAGCCCAGGCAGGGCTGGGGGGAGGGGGACGGCACCCCAGGAAAACAGCCACTCAGGGACAGACGGGACAAAGCTGAGACCCATGAGCTATACACCTGTCACCCGCACCACGCCCGCCCGTGACGCCCTGCCCGTCAGCAGGGCCGGGGGCATCCTAGACACCTGCCATGCACCCCACGGGACTCCTGGGACCAGGGCCATGGAGGGAAGGGTCTGAGGCCCCGCTCTGTCCCAGGGGACCTTAGGGGCTCTGCTCCAGAAGCCAGCTGGAAGCAGCAGCCGCTGCCGTTGGGGAGAGGTTGAGGGGGGCAAAGCTGGTGCAGATTCCTGGCAGAGGCGGGGGCACAGCAGCGGCAGACCAGGAGGTTCTGACTTCCTCCGGGTTTCCTTCTTTTCTTTGCCTTCCTTCCCTCCCTCCCTCCCTCCCTCCCTCCCTCCCCCTCCCTCCCTCCCTCCTTCCCTCCCTCCCTCCCTCCCTCCCTCCCTCCCTCCCCTCCTTCCTTCCTTTTTTCTTTTTTCTTTGTCAGTTGTGGGGCTTGAACTCTGGGCCTGGATGCTGTCCCTGAGCTCTTCAGCTCAAGGAGAGCGCTCTATCACTTGAGCCACAGCGCCACTTCCAGTTTTCTGGTGCTGGACATGAGTCTCACAGACTCTTTGAGATCGTGGCTTTGAAGCATGATCCAGAGATCTCAGCTTCCTGAGTAGCTAGCATTATAGGCGTGAGCCACCAGTGCTTAGTGCTCTCTCTCTCTCTCTCCCTCTCTCTCTCTCTTTCCCCTCTCTCTCTCCCTCTCTCTCTCTCTCTTCCCCCACCCTTTTTGGTGTCAGTACTGGGGCTTGAACTCAGGGCCTAGAGCTCGAGGATTGGGCTCTCCCATTGAGTCATCCTCTGTCTCCTGTCTCCGCTTTGTCTTCCCAGGCTGGCTGTGAAACCACCATCCTCAGATCTCAGCCTCTGAGTAGCTGGGATTTGAGGTGCGAGCCACTGGCACCTGGTCACGGTCTTCACTTTGAAAAGCAATTTCACCCTCCTGGCAGTTCCCAGCAAGCCTCAGCAGAAAGTACAAGAAGCTGCCGCAGCCCCCGCCCTGAGCCCCACGCGGACATCTGCCCCCAGCCGGGCTCTTGTTACAATCCACGAACATATATGGACCCTCCCTGACCGCCCTGGATCTCTCCTGCACACTGGGGTTCACTCTCTGTGCAGCGTCTCTGCCCCCACCGGCCTGACCCCAGCTGCCTGCCCCTCTCCTGGCACCGTGGTCTGTGGCCCCTGACCCCAGCTGCCTGCCCCTCTCCTGGCACCGTGGTCTGTGGCTGTGATGTCCCCACCCTTCTGCCTTCCTGCGTGGCACCGCGGCGTCCCACCGCAGCCCCTGAGCTTGGCATCGTTCTCTTAGTTCCTCCCCGGCGGCGGTTCCCTGCCTTCCTGCCCTTCCTCCCAAGCCATGAGTTTGAGGCCACAGCGGCCCACTTGCTCCCTGCTGAAGGCCATCTCGAGGCCTCCGGTAGCCGCTGCCTCCCTGCCGAGGGCGCCCACAGCCGGGTGCCGCCCTCGAGCCTCGGAGCCCTCCGTCCCGTCTGAGGGCCTGCGGTGCAGACCCGGTGCCCCCAGGGCTGTGGGAGACCCCAGAGCTGGCCTGGGGGGGGTGTCCAGCGAGTGCTCAGGGCTCAGGCTCCAGGGAGGACGGTCCCCCCCCCCCCCCCCCCCCCCCGTCATCTTTACAAAGTCCCAAGGGTGGGTGGGAGAGAGAACGTCGTGTTCAATGCAGAAGAAAAAAGAAACACCAAACAATAGAACAAAGCCCCGGGCGGCGCAGCACTTAGGAGAAGAGCTGGAAATTACCCAGTCTCCAAGCATCCTGGAACTTGCAGGACCCCGTGTAGTTTGCAGCCGCTGTCAGCCCACAGGTGTGGGGGGAGGGGACAGGGTTGGAGTCAGAGCGACAGAGATGGCGCAGGGGAGGCGCGGGCTCGCGGGAGCCGTCTGGACAGTCGGTGAAGATGGAAATCACCCACGATTCTTGCAGGGGTCCTCCACCCTCTCCCCTTGGGGTTTCCATACAGTGGAGGCTGACCCACTTGGGGGGGCCTGCCTTCCACCACAGCCCGGGTGACAGAGAGAGGGAAGGGAAGGCTGGCCACCGTGTGCCTCCTCTGTCTGCTGTCTTCGTCCGACGCGGCCCCTCATCGCCAAAGACACCCCTTCCTGGCAAGCCCCATTCTGAGCCTCCACGGTGAGTTTGGGGGCACCGTGTACCCACTCTTCGTAGCAACTGTGCACGGCGTTCACTGACTTAGGAGACAGAACGAGCATGTCCTGGCTAGGTCAAGGGGCGCGGGCCAGGGGGACGGGGTCATCACAGAAGGAGAACCGGAGGGCCCCACGAGACCCGCGCCAGCCCGGGCAGCACAGGGCAGAGCCTGAGAAACGCTTCAGCATGGGGGAGACCTGAGTCCCGGGGTGGCATGGGTGGCGGAGGCTGGGCCACGCCCCCTCCCCCTTCCCCTCCCCCCCCGCCAGTGAGAGGGAGTCGTGACTTCGTGACTCATGGCACCGGGGGCGTTCCTGCCTCATGACAGCGCCACGCATCACACCACAGCCCCGCTGCAGCCCACGCACGCTCCAGGCTTGGGCGCCCTCTGTCTAGCTGGGTCCGAGGGTGGGGGGGAGGTGGGGGGGGCTGGGCCCTGGGCACACCGGCAGGAGTGGCTGGCCGTCCTCCAACTTTGTGCATCTGCTGAAGGGGACAGCACTTCCCGGGTCCCCGCTTGGTGACACGTGTGCTGCGTGCTGGGCTGCGGGCACACGTCCCCAAATGCCAGCCAGGGGCCAGCTCTGGAGCCCTGGTAAGGTGAGGGTGTAGCCATGGCTGGAGAAGCTGAGGCAGCCGCCCAGACAGCCTGCACGGTCTGCCAGCGAGCAGCCCGTGCCCGGGGACTACTTGTTACAGCAGCTACCTTGGCTGGTCCTGACTGATGCACCGACAAACCTGCAGAGGTCTTTCCCCCTGAGGGCCAGCTCGCCTGGGGTGGGTCTCTTTCCTTCTCCAGCCTCAATTTCCCCATGTGTAGCTTGGGAGTAAGACCTACCAGAAAAGGCTTCCGGGAGAGCCACCTACAGTCGCCAAGTCGGGGAGTGTGAATCTGCTCCCAGTGAAGCCGTGGCCCGGCCCCTCTCCCTGTCACTCTCCTCTGGGACGGAGGCCCCCTCCTCCCCTACATGTGTAGGGGTTTTGCTGAGCAGATTAGAATCATCTGAAAAACTGGCCCCAAAGTAACAGCGGTGTCGGAAGGCAACCAGAAAGCCAGCCACCGCCGCCGGCAGGCCCATGAGGTCCCCAACCAGACTCCTTCCACATTCACGCCAGCCATTCTCCAATCCCTGCAGCTCCGTGTCACCCCTCAAAGTGGCCTCTGTGCCCAGCAATGTGGGCTTCATCAGAGAGGAGGAAAGGTGGGCTCGGGCTCTGCCTCTAGGAGTCTCAGCCAGCCGGAGACCTGTCACCCTGGAGGGCCCTTAAGAACACAGGTGAGCCGGGCGCTGGCGGCTCACGCCTGTCATCCTAGCTACTCAGGAGGCTGAGATCTGAGGATCAAGATACAAAGCCAGCCCCTGGCAGGAAAGTCCGTGAGACTCTGATCTCCAATGAACCACCAGAAAACCAGAAGTAGCACTGTGTCTTAAGTAGAGAGCTGAAGAGCTCAGTGACAGCAGCACCCAGGCCCAGAGTTCAAGACCCACAACTGACAAAACAAAAACAGAAACAAAACCCACAGGTGTTCACGCCTTACCATCCCTGCTCCTCGTACAGACCCTGCTGCCTCGGCTCTGGGAGAGGCTGGGGGTGTGGTCCCCCCCGGACGCCTCAGGGCCTTTGCACTGGCTGCTTCCTCTGGACCAAGCACCCACAAGTCCCCTCCAGTGCTTCGAGGTCTGGCTGTATGACAGGCGCTGCCCTCCTTGTCTGCACGGCTGGACACCACAAGTTCTCTGATTGGATAAGAAAGGGACCCCGAGGAGGGCAGGGTGTGTCTGCTTGCTCATCGCCGCCCCTCCCCCCCCCTACCCGGGCTGTGGCAGGCACTTGTCAGGCTCTGTGGACAGAGGCTTGGCCGCCCAGCCTTGGTCCCAGGAGGCTGCGTGTCACCAAGTTGGGTCCCAGGCTAGAGGGACAATGGCTGGGGCTGGATGGTGGAACTTTAGCTGCAGGGTCTCCAGACGGGAGGGGACTCTCGAGGGGTGACACAGCGCCCCCCCAGGGGTGCAGGGGCCTCCGCAGACAGCAGAAGACCTGTTGAGAACTAAGCTGGAGGCAGAGAGACTCCGACTCCTCTCACCCCAGCAGAAACCCTAGGCCCTCAGCAGCCCAGAAACCTCGGCAGCCCCGCAGCCCCGCCTGCCTGGCTGGCAGAGGCTGGGCGCTCCGGCCCCGCAGCCCCGCCTGCCTGGCTAGCAGAGGCTGGCGCTCTGGCCCTGCAGCTCCGCCTGCCTGGCTGGCAGAGGCTGGGCGCTCTGCCGGGGCGGTGGGGCTTGGAGATGCCCCGGGGGCTCAGAGCTGATTCCAGCACTGGGCTGCTGCCCAGCTCTCACACTTGGCTTCTGCTCCTTGCCACTACAGACTCAGCTACAGGACTGGGGGTCTGGCCGTTCCCTTCCCCGGGCCTCAGTTTCCCCATCTGTGGAATGGCTGGGTCAGTTACCCTTGTCTACCCCCAGCCAGTACCTGAGTCAACACAGAGATGAAGCACTGCTGTCTCTCCACCCAGCCCTAGCAGACCCCAGCCCCAACCGAACACCAGCGGCTCCAGGTCTCTGAGGGCCTGGAACTACAGAAGAGCATGTCTCCCGGAGGAAATGAGCGTGGGCCAGAAATGAGCTCAGGACAGAAAGCCACGTAGAACGTGACGCCTGCAATCTGAGCAGAGGCCTTTGGAACAAAAAGGACCTCTGGAACCTTGCAGCTCAGCTGCTTGCACTTTACGAATGAAGACCTCCGGCCAGAGAGGTAAAGTCGCTTGCCCAACAGTGCACAGCACTCCAGGCCCCGGCTGAACCGCCAGCAGGCTGGCTCTGCCTGAAAGGAGCAGTCTGGACTTCAGCTCTCTGCCATCAGATCCACCTGTCCACTGAGAAGGCGGGTGTACCGAACACGCCTTTCCGGATGTGGGCAGGAGGAAGCTCCCAGGCCCGGTGAGGCTGGAGGACAGGAGGATGCTGTCTTATTTCACACGGGTTTTCCTTTCTCCCAAACTCTGGTTTTGCAGCAGTAACTACCATGGTCGCCTGGCTCTGGCGCCCTCCAGTGGTCATATGCTGCATTGCAATAGTTGGGACTCAATTTACAGGGCAAAGAGCTGGGGTTAAGTTCAAACAGGGCTGTGTTTCTTCCACTCCCACATCCAGGGAGGACATTAAATGCAGGTGTTTATCGAAATGCTCCGCCTTCTGGGGAGACTTAGAGTTTGCTTTGTAACAAGCACCCCAGGGATGGGATCTTGCTAGGGTTTGGGGCCCGCTTGAGTGGGGCTGTGGGGGGAGGCGCTGGGTTTCACGGGTGTACTCTGCACAGGTGCTGTGGGAGGGGCCTCTGTCTCATCATAAGGCTGTGGCTTCCCAGCCCCACGGCGGGGGGGGGGGGGGGGGACTTTCACCAAGGGCCTCCCTCCCTGCAGCCACAGCAGCATACTGGCAGATAGAACTGTCGTGGAGAGCCGGGCGCCAGTGGCTCACATCTGGAATCCTAGCTACTCAGGAGGCTGAGATCTGAGGATCCTGGTTCAAAGCCAGCCTGGGCAGGAAAAGTCTATGAGACTCATATCTCCAATTAACCACCAAAAAGCCAGAAGTAGAGCAGTGGCTAAAGTGGTAGATTATTCACTTTGAGCGAAAGAGCTCAGGGATATTGTAAGCCCCAGGACTGGCACCCACACCCACAAAGACTTAGGCACACATGTGCACACGTGCACACACACATGTGCACACACGCACACGTGCGCACACACAGATTCCAGGCTGGAATCTCAGCATGTGCTGATATCTCCCTTTCACAGATTGGAGAACTAGGCTCTGGGAGGAACCTTCATCGTGAATATAGCGGCTATCATTGGCTGAGAAGAGCTGGACACTAAGGCTTCTCCACAGGACCAGCCCAGTGGGACTGCACATGCCTGAGGCTGGTCCCCTTATACACAAGCTGTGGTCACGTGGCTGACACTGCTTTTGCCCATTCTTTTCTTTCCTTTTCTTTTGTCAGTTGCAGGGCTTGAACTCAAGCCTGGGTGCTGTCCTTGAGCCAATTTGTGCTCGAGGCTAAGGCTCAACCACTTGAGCCACAGCAGCACTTATGATTTGTGAGTGGTTAGTTGGAGATAAGAGTCATGGGGACTTTTCTTCCCAGGCTGGCTTTGAACTGGGATCCTTCGATCTCAGCCTTGTGAGTATCTAGGATTCTAGGCGTGAGCCGCCGGCCCCGGCCTGCGCCTTCAACACTTTCACTTTCTCTTCTTCCCAGCCCAATCCTAGTGTTGCTCAGGACAGCAACATTTTCAGCTAAAACTATACCTCCCAGCCTCCCTTGCTGCCAGGTGGGGCCAAGGGCTGCCATCTTGTTTCTTGAGATCTTGGAGGGAGAGGTTTGCTTCTGTTAGCTCTTTTTTAGGAGGCCAGCCCACTCCACCAACTGCCTCCCCCTTGCCTTGTATTCAGAGGCAACTCTGGATGTGGGGCAGCCACAGTGAGGGGCAATAAAATGCTGGGGGGGGGGACTGGCAGAGAGAGAGAGAGAGAGAGAGAGAGAGAGGGCTCAGTCCTGGACCCTTCCAGCCTACCTTGCTCTTGCTGGACTTTTCCCTCAGTGGAGAGGCAGCTGGCATCTATACTCAGTGTTATACAAGGACCATGAAGACCCTCCATTCCTAGTTGTGTGCCCATTCATAGGCTACACAGCTATGGCAGGGCCCCAAGGCCCCCAGTGTGCCCTGTTGGCCTCCACATGGGGGCACCCATTACATTTCCCTGGAGGGACTCCCTGGCTTCTGTGTCTACTCTGCCCACACAGCAGGCTGCCAGGACAAAGAACAAACCCTCGGGCAATCCTCTCCCACAGATCCCCGCCCTTCCCGCACAGGTAACTTTCATGGCCGTCTTGCCTTCCTGCCTCTCTTCCCACAGCCCCACTCAGGACTACCACCCACACGTCCCACCCACCTGCCCACCCTTTCTGATTGGACCGCTGTCCTGCCCAATCATCACCCAGAGGCCACGAGAATCAGTGCTTGTCTTGATAATTCAGTAGAGAAAATCCAAGCACGTCCTGAGTCATGGAGCCCGGCCACAGGGGGACGTGTAAGCTTGGCTCAGGGCCCCAGAGATGACTGTGGCCCCAGGGCCACACAGCGCCCAGGCTCTCCAGGAGAAGGTGTGCTGTGGTCTCTTGCTGGTTTTGACGGGCAGATTCAGGGTGGCAGATGAAGAACTCATGCAGTGGTATGTCAGAACATTGCTTATTGAAGAATTGACATTCCAGTGAGCACAAACGGTAAGGAATGGGTGTAACCTGCAGACACGGCTAAGCTCAAGTTCTCTCTTCTAACCCTGGCTATTATACGGTCAAATTAGCCCGGGCCAAAGTTAAGGAAAATAGAGCAGAAGGCCCAGTGCAGGCGGAGACGGCAACAACTCCGGGAGTGTTTGGAAGTTTCTGTCGAGTGTCCAGGACTCCCTCACGGGGCGGGAGACGCACGGGGCTCTCTTTTCACAGGAATAAATGCAAAAGGTCAAACACTCTTAATCCAGTGTCTTGAGACACAGGGGAAGAAAAGAAAAACCATTCCTCCAGTGGTTTTCCACGGGTGCCCTTCACAGGTCCAGCGCCCTGCCCCCCCTCCTCATCCGCACCGCCCCATCGGCTCCCTGCATGGACCTCCAGCTGAGCAGCGCTCAGGACCCGGCAGAATGTGCTGCTCACATGCGTGAGCGCACGCGCATCCCCAGGGTTTGTTGCCTCTGCGGTGAGCAGAGCCGCGCAGCTGTCCCTCTGCAGCCCCAGGGCCCCCACACCTTCCTCCACCCCTGCGCACGGTGTGAACTGCGAGGAAGAGCAGAGGGGCTCGCTGCCCAGCACGAGGTCCCTGTCCCTGTCCCTGCCCCCGCCAGATGCCTGTGCTGGGCCGGGCCTGGGATGGAGAGCGCACAGCGAGCCCCGGCGGGGCCTGGCGTGAAAGGACCAAGAGAGCCTACAGGAGTGTCACTCATGGCGTTTGTCATAGTGGCCACTTCTGGGCGCCGCTTTCTCTCACAACACGGCTGCTAGGCAGCGGGCAGGGCCGGGGAAGGACGCCGAGGAGGACAGTCCCTCCCGGGACCCTCCCTCTCCTGAGACCACCCAGTCTCAGGCCCCAGGGTCTGGCTCCCTGCAAGGGGCGCTGGCCAGGGCCCCTTTTGCCTCTGCTTCCAGTGGGCACTGTGGGGTGCTGGCACGATGGGTGCTGGGTTCGGGAGGCCCAGCATGGCCACCCAGGCCCACCCAGGCCCATACCCACACAGCACTGTGTGCCAAGCAATGCGGAGAGCACGTGTGCGTGAAGCCTGGGGGGGGGGGGGGGAAGGGGAGCTGCAGCCCGCCCGGCCGCCAGCTCACCGCGCCCACCACCTGCTGGCCGAGGCTGGAACTGCATGAACGCCAGGTTGAGATTGTCCTGCTCCTTCTCCGGGACCACGCCCTTGGTCCCGAGGCCGGCCAGGCCCCGCCTCCAGCCGGAGAGGCTGAGCTAGCCCCGCCACGGGCCTCAGCCACACACGGCCGCATGAAGAGTGGACAAGCAAACGATGGACAAGAACACGGGTAGGGAAGCAGATGGACACGAGTACAAACACACAGGCAAGGGCCTAGTAACCTAGCAACAGAGAGGCAAGCAAACCGGTGCGTTAGAAAAGAGCGTCAGTCTAAAGGCGTCAATACCAGTGTCACGTGGCTCTCCTGCAGGGCAGTGGAAGCCCAGCCTGCAGACCCCCGCTCTGCCCTGGAGGCAGAGGGGCCTCTCGCCCCTCGCCCCTACTCCCCTCTCCCTACAGTCCTAGCATGGCTCCATATCTCTCTCCTTCCTCCCTCCCTCCACTCCCTCCTTCCCTCCCTTCCTGTCAGTCTTTCATGATGGTACCAGTGTTGGAACTCGGCTTCATGCTTGCTTGGTTTGCTTGCTTATTCTGTGTTCTACCACTTGAACCAGGCCTCCAGCCTGGCGTTTTTGCTGGTTATTTTGGAACCAGAATCTAGCTTTGAACCATGAGGCTCAGGCCTCAGCCTGATGAGTAGCGAGGCTTAGGGGCATGAAGCGCTGGGGCGGCTCCTGTTCATTTAATTTTGACACTCACCAGTGTTCGTTAACAAGCCACGGGGAAGGGCGCAGCTGTGCCGGGAGGGAAAGGGCATTGCGGTGGCCTTTGGGGCACTTGGAGTCTGGATGCAGCCCTTACATCTCATGATCCAAGGAGACCACCCTGGGTACTGCCAGGTACTGCCCTGAGTACTCCCTCAGTACTCCCCATACCTCACCCGGTGATAAGTAACTGCAAGGGTTCAGTGAGGAATCAGACCGTAGGGTGCCAGCAGACCCCACCTCCTTTTTACAAGCCTGGACGTGTGACCAGGGTCCCTCCTGGGGGCCCTCGGGTGGAGTACAGGGACAGGTGGGCCAGGCCTTCAGTGAGTGTGGTTTATCAGGTGGGGACTGGCAGAGCACGGTACCAGCTGGGGCGTGCGGCCCCAGAAGGGAGCAGAGCAGCCCTGAGACACGGCAGGCAGGCAGACAGCTCTGAAAGGAGTGTGGAGGCCGGGAAGGAAGTGGGGATTGAGGGACAGCACGGTGAGGGCCGGTCTGGTCATTTTTGTGTCTGGCTGAAATTTCTAGAAAAAGGTCAAAAGACGTAGGCACATGTACTTAGACAGATGCGAGGCGGCATAAACAATGCGGAGATAACATCTGCCGCACTGGGTCCTCACCTGCTACTCGGCCGCTGCTTCTGCAGGGCCTCCTGCTCCGCTCCCGCTCTCTCCAGAGTCCTCCGCAGCTCTCGGAGCTCCAGTTCCTTGACTGGAAGGGAAGGCAAGAGACAGCCCTGTTGATCTTTCCAGTGCCAAACCTCCCTGGCCTGGCTGTGCAGCCTTGTACTAGTTACTTCACCTCTCTGTGCTGCCTTTCCCTCATCTTTACCAGGTGGTGACACTGCTGCTCCCTGACGCCGGTCCTGCCACGCAGGCCATCCTAGTGTTCTTTTCTGTAATGTTTGCTTCTCCCTCTGATAACACAAGTAGAGAAACTGAGGCAGGTGCAGAAAGGACAGGAAGACACACAAGCCTCTCCTCCAGGCCCTGTGTATTACTGAGGGTGGAGTTTGCTGACTGGGATCCTAGGGCCTCAGGTGGGAGGGTGGCCGGGGCTGGGGCTGGAACACTCGAGGCTCCGCAATTTAAAGATGAACTCTTGCCAGAAACACGTGTCCAGGGATGTGAAGCTCTTCTCGGGAACCAGACTCCCCTGGCCAGCTCCACCCCAGACCTCCCCTGGCCAGCTCCACCCCAGACCTCCCCTGGCCAGCCCCACCTGTCTCTACTTCATTCAGATTCGGCTGCCCTTCCTCTTCCTCGGAGGGCTCTGCAAGTCTGGAGTGCTCAGCGGAGTCTTTGTCGAATTCTCCTAGGAAGCACAGATGCCACAGAGCAGCTCAGTCCCTGTGTTTGAGGCCAGAAGTTCTGCTCAGTTGGCTCTGCCCAGAGGAGGGACAGCCACCTACCTACCTGTTCATCCATCTATCCATCCGCCCTTGTTTCCACCCACCCACCCATGACTTCATCCATCCATCCATCTGCTTATCCATCTCCATCCATCCTTCCACCTATCCATCTACCCATGTCTCCATCCATCCATGTCTCTATCCATCCATTATCCATCCACTCAGATCTCCATCCATCCACCCACATTTCCTTCCTTCCATCCATCCATCCATCCATCCATCCATCCATCCATCCATGTCTCCATCCACCAGTCTATGTCTATATCCAGAAATGTCTCCATTCACATCTCCATATACTTGTGTCTCCGTCCAGCCACCCATGTCTCCATCATCCATCCATCCATTTACTCACTGTGCATTCACCTGCCCATCCACTCACTCACCTACCCTCACCCATTCATTCATCTGCCCGTGTATTCATATTTACACCCATATCCATCCATCCATTCATCCATCCATCCATCCATCCACCCACCCACGTATCATGATGTACATGGAGGACACCTTCCTCCCCCCCCCCCCCCCCCCCGCACACACCATAGGTCACAGGTCACCTGCGAGGTTGTGCAGGTGCTGCCTGCCCAGCAAGTGTTCCTTCTTGTTGTGCAGCAAGCTGAAGCGCTGGCTGCGGGTGTGGCAGTAGAGGTCACCGCTCTCGCCCTCCTGAGGACAGAAATGGGCTAGCGGCTGGAGCAAACAGAACTCGCTCCAGGACACGGGGCCGCAGGTGGGTGGCAGGTTGGCTGCTCCTTTCCAGCATGAACCCGTTGCACAGCCAAGAAGGTCAGGCCTGTCCCTGGGTGAAGGGGAGGTGCCGGGCTCAGGGCGCGGTGGTGCCGGAGGTGAACGGCAGCGTGTGAGGCACGCAGCCATCCGGGCTCCTACCCGCTTGCAGGGTTTGCTTGGAGATGCAACTCAAAATGAACTCCACAATTAAGTAATGAGCACACATCTTCCATCAGAAATCTCCTCGGAGCCCCAGGGGCCGTATGTCTGTGACTTTATCCTTGGTGTTCTGAAAACAGGTTCCAGCCCGTGGCAGCCGAGTCCTGCTGTGATCCATTGGGCGCACGTGCCCTGCTGCCGGGAGGTCTGGGGGCACCCCGTCCTCCCGTCTGTCCTCAGCACTTGGCCTAATGTCCCCTGAGCACGGGCCAATAACCACAGGACCCGGGAATTCAAGAAGAGCCCCTCCTCCCCTCCAGCCAGGCTCCAGCAATCTACATCCCTGAGCATGTTAGCATGTTACAGGCCCTGGGCTTCTGTCACCAACTGCCACCCATGGGGGCAAAACAGCAGAGATTTACTGTCTTATAGTTCTACGATCCAGAAGCCCCTAATCAGTCCATCTGGGCCAAGATGCAAGTGTACCTGGGGTGCGCTCCATGGGGGATGGGAAGATCGTCTCCCCCCCTCCAGTGACACATTCCAGTCTCCTTCCCCCCCCCCCCCCGTCACATCGGCTTCTTTTCCACGTCCCAGCTCCCCTGCCTCTTCTCTTTTAAGGACCCCTGTGAACGTGATGTCCCCCTCATTCATGATCCTTCACACGACTCATCAAAGACTCCCACCCCCCATCATGAGGTAGCCAGCACAGGGCCCAGGGCCTAGCGCAGGGATGTGTCTGGGAGGATTGTCTGCTCCCGTCTTCCCAAGTGGCACTGGCTTTTCTTCCTTCCTGGCACTTACATCAACTGCCAACAGACAGGTCAAGGCCCTCACCTCGCTCTCGCTTCCGGGGGTCCCCAGTCCTGGTGGAGAAACAAAGGACATCATCAGTTAAGCCGAGCCCTGCTAGCTCACCCTGTACTCCTAGCTACCCAGGAGGCTGAGAGCAGAGGACTGAGGTTCAAAGCCAGCCGAGGCAAGAAAAATCAGAGACTCTTATCTCCAATTAGCCAGAAAAAAAACTAGAAGTGGAGCTGTGGCTCAAGTGGTAGAGCACCATCCTTGAAGAAAAAAAGAGTGCTCTCTTAGGGGCAGGAGTCAGAAGGTTTCAGGCCCTTCTCTGGCCGCCAATGCCCTGTTGAGCCCCGGCTACCTATTAGGGCTCAATGCCTGGCTCCAGCCCCTTAATCTAAGCCAAACTCTCAAAACTGCCTGAGAGCAGGTGACAAAGGTGCCGCTGCTACCTCCTCACCAGCACCTTGCCAGGACCAGCGTGGCAGGAAGATGGGGAGAAACAGAGCCACATGAAAGCAGTCTTCCAATATGGTGGCGTGTAGGTGATATTAATCAATATATATATATATATATATATATATATACATGTATGATGAGCTTCACCATTATCAAATAGAATTTTTTAAATGACTGTTTTAAGTAAGCACTAACACATGGCAACCATTTGTTTGTTTAAAAAACAAGCTGTGCTGGAATGGTCTTCCTTCAAAACACACCAGGTTTTCACATGCTGGTAATTTACAATCAGGAGACCGACAACTCCAGGGCTGCAGTGTGAATGAAAACACGGAGATGGGCCCCGCTGGGGTGTGAGGACTGGAGTTTTTAGGGAGAACACGGGTGTTCCGGGGCCACTGCAGTGGAGGCCTGAGACCTGAGGTCCGCTCCGCTCTGGGACCCACAGATTAATGACATTGCGGGGGGGTCCAAAAGTCCACAGCTCCCGGGGAACCACTGGAGCTCTGCCAGCCCAATTTGAGAGGCTAGTGGTTTCCCAATAGGTGGTTTCCATCTCCATTTAAAAAGCAATGTTGCCTAGAAACCTATAAGTATAGTGGGACAGTGGGAAATGCATCATGTTGCTGGGTGGGGATGGGGTTGGGGGGCGCTCTTGGACATTTGAAGCACCTGGACCCATCCCACCATGGGGCAGGGGGAGCTGGATCTCCTCTCCACGCTCAGCTTAGACACTCCCCACGCATCTGCCCTGCCCTGGGGCATGCTGGGAAGAGCCCAAGGCAGGGCCCCCGCTGGACACCGAGGGTGGAGGGTGGCAATGGCCACAGAGATGTGGAACCGCAGCACAACTGGGTGTGGCCTCTGGACCAGCAGCACTGGCTGCTGAGGGACTGGTTAAAATGCAGATTCCTGGGCCAGCCAATCAGAACCTGCATGCTAATGAGCTGAGTGATTCTGTGCCAGCCCATGCTGGGAAGCCTGCACTGTCCCATGACACCTGCTCCTTTCCCTTTCCCAGGCCCCCCCCTCCCCCCCCCTCCGGCACTCACGAGGCCCAGCACTGCAGCCCTCCAGCCCTGCTGACTGGCGGGAGTGGATGCCTTCAACTCCCATCTGAGGGACTTAGCCCATCGGAGGATGACCCCTCGAAGGCCCCCTGGCCCGCGTGGATGCTGTGGAGGTGACAAAGCCCCAGGCCCAGCCTGGGAGAGGAGCTCCTTTCCCCTGCCTTACCGCACAGGGCCCTGGGGTCTGCCCACCTCTGAAGGAAGGCCTGGTAATCCTCGGAGCGCTTGTAGGCCTGCAGCTCCCGGAGGTAGTGCTGCCTGTCCCTGTCCGCCTCATCTGTGTCCCTCTGGAAGAAGAAGAGGCTGAGACTCTGGTCCCAACCCCAGGGCTCTGTGCTCAGCTTTGGCTTACATACCTGACTGCCCTGCAAGACATGCAGAAGGCTCTCCGTCCACTCTGCTGGCCTGGACTGAGGACTGCCGGGAAGCCAGTAGCCCTGTCACCCGCCCCTGTGGGACAGTAGACTCCTAGTTGACTGCTTCTGTAACATGAGCTCTTTTCTCTGAGCAGGGCATGGATGAAGCAGAGGTGCTGGGCCCCGGTACCCCACAAATCTTGGCCACATGGAACAGCCAAGAATACAGTCCCCTGGTGTCCAGGCACAGGGTGAGGTGGCTCCTGGCATCCCCTGGCTGGGCAGACCTGGGCCAGCATGTTCCCTAGACAAAAGGCCCCGTGGGAGAACTGGTTTGCTGTCACCCCTAGAGCCCCTTTCAGAGCCACTGCGGCCTGCAGTGGGCTGGCTCCGCGTATCCCTCTGGGGCCCCCAGCCCCACTGAGACAGCAGAGCCCTTGCCCGCTGGGTCCCAGCTGCGTCCCCAGCTTCGGGGACAATGCCAGGCACACAGCAGGTGCCCCCCAACCAGTGTTTTCCTTATGTGAACTAAATTCTATCTCATGTGTCCAAAAGTCCCACAGGGCAACATCTATCTGCCTGGATCTGTTCTAGAATATTCTATTCTAGACTATTGATGCACTTGCCATGCCTCAGGGCCTTGCTATCCTGCCTGAGCTGCCTGGGAGACATAGCAGGAACAAAAGGAACCACTGTTCAGTGGCTGGAGTTTGGAGAAGCACCAGTCACATCTGCATTCCAGAAGGTTCCCCTCCAGCTCCAGTGTGAGCAACGGACAAGGAGAGCTCAACCCACCCAGGCTGCCAGGCCCTGTCCGGCTAGGGCCTCTGCTCACTCAGGCAGGCAGCAAAGCCCCACCTGCTTCTTCTCCTGTGCCAGCTGTGCCCACTGGGCGGCCAGCATCTTGGTGATCTCCGTGAAAGGCAGGTGGAGAGGGTAGCGGGAAGCTGGCTTCTCTGTTCATTCAGAAAGATCATGTACCTGTACCAAGAGGAACACACCTCACTGCTCTGGCTTACTGGTTCCACCGCACGTTTTTCACAGAAATCCAGCTGGGGCTCTGTGTGGAGTCTCAGCCTAAGCAGCAAAATGGAGGCTAACAAGGAAGGACAATGCTTGTCTGGCTGTTTGCCCGGGGTCTGAGGATTCGACGCAGGACAAGAGAAGCCATGTTCCAGACCAGGTCCTGCCTTCTGCAGGCAGTCACTTAAGCTGCCCGAGTGTCAGTTTCTCCCTCCACACAATTTGCTGGGTTCAGGTCTGAGGAGAAGACGTCTGTCTGAGGGACAGCCAGAAAAACTGTGCTTGCTGCCTGTCTTCAGATGGAAGGGGCTGGCCCTGTGGGTTACAGGAATATAGACACCCTGCAGATGAGGAGCAACTCTACAAGCTTGAAAAGGGTGAGTATGGAGCGACTCAGGGCAGTGGCTGGTGGTGGACACGGGCTCTCCCTTATGTGGCACAAGATGCAAAGGGTCAGGGTGCTGGGCAGGGAGTTGAGCCTGGCTGTCCCCAGCCACAGAGCACCTGAGCCTTCAGTTCACACCCTCCATGCCCATCCTCCCTCCTGTCCTGTCTGTGACTCTTAGCCCAGATCTTTCCGGAGCAGCCCACCCTTCATTCCCAATAGTGTGACAACCAATCACAACCCAGGCTGTAAGTGGAGGAGGCGGGGCCTGGCCAGCCATGTGTGAGCTCCCATGACCATCTCCTGGCCTCCCCACATCTGACCCTGTGGTGGGAGCATGGGGCGCAAACAGGTCCCGCGGGGGGTTTCCTCTTCTTGCCTCTCGGCCAGCCCCCTTTTCTTCTCTGAAACAGAAACCCACAGAGGGAGATCTGAGCATGGGCAGTTGGCACAAGCCAATAGGTCTTCTCTGTACCACGTAGAGACTCCCGGCCAACCTCCTATGCAGACGGGGGGAGGCCAGTTCCTGTGGGTGAACTGAGGCACAGAGACGTGCAGTGGCTGCCCAGTATCACCTAGCAGGGGCAGGACCTAAGGCCTTCCCTCCTCCAATGAGAACTGGCTTTCTTATTGGCTCCATCCTGTACAGAGGTCTGCGGGCATCGCAGTGACTTTCAGCACCTTGGAGAGCTCCCTGGCCCTGGGTGGGCTGGGCCAGGCTTTCCAGGCTCCTTGAATCTGAGCCTCCCACGGATCACTAGAAGCAAGCCTTCCCTCCTGTGTCTCCGAAAGTGACACAGAAAGATGACACAACTCAGCACCTGCATGTCCTCAGTCACGGGAGCACACCCACAGCTCCCACAGAGCTGCTGCTGCCCTGTGGACCCCTCGGCCATCCGGGGTCAAACCGGACACAGGCCAGTTGCCTGGTCCCAAGTCCCGAGGCTGCCTTCTCCACAGAAGTGTGTAGTGTGTAATCAGGACAAGGAGTCTCCTAAACTTTATCCTAATTCTCCGAAACATAGTCTTTGCGTCAAAGCAAAACTAACGTGCCTCTCATTTCCCAGGCATCCTGGGCCCTTTGTCCCAGCCTCGATGAACAGCCTTCCCGACTGTTCTCCTGGAAACCACAGTTACCAGACAAAGGGGAAGGCAGCAGGGAGGCTTTTGTTTAAGCTTTCTATTCTTGTTGAATTTCTTGTGCAGGATTTATATTAAATTGCCTCTGTCCTACATAGAGCCAGGCTGAGAGGACCCTCACCAGATCAGGGATTTCTGGATGTGGACAGTGAGTGCCACACTCTTGGGTGCATCAGCTACAAAGGGAGGGGGACAAGAAAGAATGGCCTTTAAAAAAGAGTACAGCTGAAAGCAGGGCAGAAAATCAACTAAGGGGCAAAATTCAAGAAAAAGCTACATTCCAGAAGATTCTCTGCCTGTATCGACCTGTCTGGCTCACATTGCTGCTGACAGAGAATGTTGGACATCTGGCCTCGCACACAGGATTCTGTTTCACAAATACAACCCCATGGTGAGTCAGCAGAGACTCCGGTGCTAGCACGCCCGGCCCCAGCCCTGCCACGCGCCTCCTCACCCCTGCGGTGCTCAAAAGGACAAAGGCAGCCGTGGGACACTTCAGCCAGTGTTTGTGAAAGGGTGTGAGATGGAGCAGAGACTCGCGTGTGTCCTTCCTTCTCCTTGTCAGTGAGCAGAAAAAGACTTCACAGAGGCTGGGGATAGTGGCCCACACCTGTACTCCAAGCCATTCAGGAGGTGGAGATCTGGAACGTGTTGGCTCAAGGTTACCTAGGAACAAAAGTTAGCAAAACTCTCTCTCATCCAAGTAGGCCAGGTCGCCGCCGGCCTGGGCCTCCGCCCTGCCCCAAGCCGCGCACCGGGGGAGGAGTCCGCAGCTGCGGTGGAGGAGGCGGCTCCCCCCGCCCTCCCGGCTCCCCAGGCCCGGCCTCTGGCCAAGGGCACGGAGCCCCCGCCCCCGGAGCCCCCGCCCCCTGGAGCCCCGCCCCCGGAGGCCCCGCCCCCGGAGGCCCCGCCCCCAGAGGCCCCGCCCCCGGAGCCCCGCCCCGAGCCCCGCCCCCGGAGGCCCCGCCCCCTGGAGCCCCCGCCCCGAGCCCCGCCCCTGGAGCCCCCGCCCCCGGAGCCCCGCCCCCGGAGCCCCGCCCCCGGAGGCCCCGCCCCCGAGCCCCCGCTCCCGAGCCCCGCCCCCGGAGGCCCCGCCCCCCGAGCCCCCGCCCCCGAGCCCCGCCCCCGAGCCCCCGCCCCCTGGAGCCCCCGCCCCCAAGCCCCGCCCCCGGAGGCCCCGCCCCGAGCCCCCGCCTCCGGAGGCCCCGCCCCCGAGCCCCCGCCCCCGGAGGCCCCGCCCCCGAAGGCCCCGCCCCGACCCCGCCCCCGGAGGCCCCGCCCCCCGAGTCCCCCGCCCCCGGAGGCCCCGCCCCCCGGAGGCCCGCCCCCGGAGGCCCCGCCCCCGGGGGAAGGAGCCCGCTGGCCAAGGCTCCTCTTCTCCATTATTTATTCCGTCTTGTAATATTTCCAAATCGCACGCGGATACGTGACGCATGCGCTGGGGCAAATTCAGGACGAGAGAGCAGCAGTCCTCTGAAGAGCCAGCCAGCCGTTACCCTTTGGTGTCTCATATTTGAAACTGATAGGAATCCCTGAAGGCCTGTTTAAACCTTTGGAGACCGCCCGACGCAAGGTGTCCACACCTGCGCTCGCACTTCAGCGTGTGGCAGGTAACCTGGACGTCACCTTGGAGCTCAGGCACTCCTGCGTGTGTTTGAATTTTCAGTGTGGCTTGAACTCAGGGCCCCTTGCTCTCTTGATCAATTTTGTTACTCATACTTGGTGCTCTTTTTTTTTTTTTTTTTTGTCGGTCGTGGGGCTTGAACTCTGGTCCCTCAGCTCTTCAGCTCAAGGCACCCTACCACAAGCCACAGTGCACTTCTGGTTTTCTGAGTGGTTTATTGGAGATAAGAGTCTCATGGACTTTCATTCCCAGGCTGGCTTTGAACTGGGATCCTCAAATCTCAGCCTCCTGAGTAGCTAGGATTCCAGATGTGAGCCACTGGCGCCCGGCTGTCCATGACAGTCTTTCTACCAGTATGCTGCTATGGCTGCAGGGAGGGAGGCCCTTGGTGACCCCCCCCCCCCACTGCCCTACCTCTTGAGATAACAAATGTTTTACATGAGGCAGCAGAGATGGTCCTACAGATAAACTGTGTGGGCATTAGAAAAGGGGGAAAGGACTCCAGTCTTATTCCAAACAGAAAAGTAGATTCTATATTAAAAAAAAAAAAAAGCACACACAAAGAACCGTCAACATCTAATAAGATGTTTGGGCAGCCCACCAGTGCCATCAGCTACAACTGCCTGCAGATGCGGGTGTGTCTGCACACCTCACAGGGAAGCCCCCAAGTCGCTCAAGGCCCCCACCTCCCCACACAAGGGGAGCTGGGGGTCCACATCGGAGCGGAGGCATGGACATCTAGACTCCACATCAGAGCTACAGGGGGAACCTCGTGTGGAGCACTCGGGCTGATGTGGACCAGTGATAAAATCATCCGACTCCCTGCCACCGTATGCAGAAACGTGCAATGTGACTGCTGTTCCAGAGAATTTGTAGCCAGAGGACTGCTCTAACGCATGCCTGAGGTTAGAATGTATATTTCCCCAAGGTCAAGAAATGTAAGCTCCGCTCTTGGATGGCGAGCAGACTCCACCTCCTCTCAGCAAAGTCTCTACCCAGTACCTGCGTTACCTAGGCAACTGGCACACCTGGAAGAGGTCATATCTGCATCCGCTGAGGTCACTTCTGAATTTGATGTGGCCACACCTTTCTCTGCCCACACTCTAGATAAGGCCTCGCCAGGCCCAGACGCGCTCTTCCCCAGCTCTCTTCTTTTTTTTATTTTTTATGGGTCCGGTCGTGGGGCCTGAACTCTGGGCCTAGGTGCTGTCCCTCAGCTCTTCAGCTCAAGGCTAGTGCTCTACCACTTGAGCCACAGCGCCACTTCCGGCTTTTTTTCTTTTTGCTTATGTGGTGCTGAGGAATCGAACCCAGGGCCTCAGGCATGCAAGGCAAGCGCTCTACCACTAAGCTACCTTCCCAGCCCAGCTCTCTTCTCTTTTCTAGCTCTTTTCTTGCTCTTTCTCAGCTCTTTCCCACCTCTCTTTCCCAGGTCTTTCCCCACCGTGTGGAGGGCCAAGATGGCCTGATGCTAGCCAGAACAATGAATAAACCTACCTCTTACCTGAATACCACGTGTGTGGTGCTGTTCTTACTTGGCTACCTGTTTTTAAAAACCTAACACCTATGACACTGTTAAAAAAGGTTGATAGTGCCCCCTGGAGTCCAGGAGAAGCAAATGCTCACAGTCCATAGAAAAGACCTTCCAGGTCCAGCACCATACACACCTGGCTCCTAATAAAATTTACCTGACAGACCAGTTGCTTGGTGTTGGTGTATGAGACGGCACAGTGTATGTGGTGCTGCTATGGTGTGGTAGCGGCCTCTCAGAGGGGTGAATTGGAGACCCTGAGGCACTAGGAGAAACTTCCAAGGTGTGGATGAGTGGAGTGAGCAGCACATTACATACTTCCATGTCTACAGGAAGATGTCCCAGACCAAACTAAAGCAGGCCAAGAAGACAGGCCACCTGCAGGGTGTGGTGGGAGCAGAGAGGAAGCATGCCCCCAAGCGCTGTGTGACAGAGCCCTCAAGGTGAAGCCCTCTGAGCCTATTCACACAAGGAACAGGCTTGTGTCTAGCCAGAAAGGTAAGACTCAAGGTGACCTTCACTGTCTTCTTTATTCCTGGCTGCACTGAGTTCCTTACCACATTCTTTACATGGTGTCTGGAACCAGGCAGAGCTCACAGAAAGCCCCACTCCTAGGAAGGCACAAAGAAATGCATGCAGAAGAACCCAGGGCTTTCCAGCCTCCACCCTGTTCCTGTTCCTCCCGCTGCTGTTCATGGAGGAAACCTCAGCAGCCCCTGTCCTCACCTCCCTGCTCCTGGTCCTGTGCAGTGCACAGGTGTGCTTAGCTATCTCAAGACTGCGGGATGAACAATGTTTATCTTTGTCGTGTGTTTGTGTTTATGTGTGTGCGTGTGCCCATCTGCATGCATGTGCCATTGCTGGGGTTTGAACTCAGAGCCTGGCATGTCCTTTAGCTTTTTGCTCAAGGATAGCACTCTACCCCTTGAGCCATGCCTCCTCATCTGATTTTTCGGTGGTTAACTGGAGATAGGAGTCTCATCGACTTTCCTGCCTGGGTGGTCTTTGAACCATGATCCTATCTCTGACTTCCAAGTAGCTGGGATCACATGTGTGAACCACCAGTGCCTGGCCACCTTTGCCTTTTAAAAAATTATTTTGAGGTAATTTCAGTGTCATATGCAATTGTAAAGGGTAACACAGACAGGTCCCTTACACCTTTCTTCTTTCCCCAGATGCTAACATCTGGAAAAACCCTGCAAGCATTCCCACTAGGAAGTAATCATGGATGGGACCCAGACGTCTTACACTTGGTGGTGCAACCTGCAGTCACCTGGGAGTGCATGCCTTTGAATCTGCTCACACGTACAACAGTGAGTCTCCACAGTCAAGGACCGGACCTGGTCACTTCCCTCCACCCCCCCCCCCATGCCTGGAGGCCACTCACCTGTTTCCTAGGCCTATAACATTCTATCGATGTCTGTTTGGACTTGTAAGTGAAGTGATGGAGAGGAGGACCAGGACCAGTGCTGCGCTTCCCATCACAGAGAGCAGGACAGGAAGTCTGAGGTGGCATCAGGAAGAGAGGATGAAGGGTGGAATAGAGCTCAATTCCAGCCTGTTGGAGGTGGGGGTGAAGTGCCGCCCCACCTCTGTTAGACGGGGAAGTCTGCAGCTCACTGGAGAGAAGGGACTTGTCCCAGGGCCACAACTCGGGGCCTAGCCCTGATCGAGCCTGGAAGCCCAGTTCTTCATCCCTTCAACTTTGACTCTTGTTTTTTGGGGCCAGTCTTCTTTGCACTTCTTCCTGGGAGCTGAGAAGCAGGGACCTGGTGCACAGGTGCTGAGCAGATGTGGGCCTGCTCAGCCTTCACCTGCTGGTGACCTGATTAAGGTCGCCGAACAAAGTGACCTGATAAAGCTGACCATCCTGAGGATGGGGTGGGATTAAAATGAGTCCATCCCTGTGAAACTCAGCCCTGAACCTGGCACTTCATAGGTGCTCAGTAAATGCTACTGTTGTCTGTGATGGGGTCATTCAGTTATCCTGCAGGGTTCTGATCCAGTCTCTGCCGGCTGTGTGGTTGTGGGCAGGTTCCCTAGCTTCTCTGTTCCTGGAGCTGCTGCCTGCAGGATGTGTGTCTATCTGCCTATGGCTGGGCAGATATGACTGCTAATCACAGCCCAACACCAGGCCGACCCTGGCTCTGGTCCTCAGCCTCTCTCCTGTACTTCAGAAACCTCCAGCCTCCCTCCACCTTCCCACCTAGCTCCCTTGCAAAGACCCAGCCAAATCCACAAGGTTCAAACCACGCTACCCACCCACCAGGGCTCCAATGCAGCCTGCAAGGCTGGCATCCAGGCTGGCCAGCTGGGCTCACCTTGCCTGCCCCCTAGGGGCGGTGATGGGAGATGTCCGTGGGAACTTGCTGCTTCCAGTTTCTCCAAAGGAGCTGAGCTCTCTGCGTAGATGCCTGCCTCCTCCCTACCCAGTCTTTTCTCAGTCCAAGTGCTCTTCCTCCAGGAAGCCCTCCGACAGATCCTTCCTCTACACCTCTGCAACCCTGGGCTTCCATCACAATGATCTCTCTCTCCTCCAGCCCCACCTCTCTTTTTCTTTCTCTCTTCCCTCTTTCCCCGTCCATGAGCTCTAGAGGGCAGAAAGAACTGCTTCTCAGGTTTGTTCCCATTCCTTTCACTTAGTCAGACCCAGATGCCAGCCCTCCCCACATGCCCACCAGAACCCGTCACCCTGCCACTCCCCTTCCTTCTCAAGATGGAAGACTGAATCCACACTCTGGGACTTCAAGACACATTTCCTCTTGCTAACACATTCTTTCTTTTTGTCTTCTGACTAACGCCCAAGCCAACCTCCAGGGGATGCCTGCCCCTCAGGCTGGGCCAAACTTGGCGCCTCTCACTCCTTTCCTCTTCTTTTGGAATGATCCCAGCTGTGGATCAGTAACTGTAACTAAAGTAATCAAAGAATCCACATCTGGGAGCCTGAGATAGAGGAATGTATTTGGACCAAGATTCTCTGCAGATGTTGGTAAGGCCTGTGACAAGATCACTGAAGACAATCTGAGTGCTTCCACGATCCAGTCACAAATGTCCTTACAAACGACAGAAGCAGGAAGGCTGTGGGCAGACGGAGGCGGGGGCCTGGCACCCTCAGAAGCTGAAGAGGCAGGTAGGGCCTCCTCTGCCTCTGGGGGAGATGCCAGCCTTCTGACACTGGGTGTCACACACTTGCCCTGCAAAAGCTTGAGAGGATGAAGTTCTATTGTCTTCAGCCTCCTAGTAAGTGATATCTTATTATCAGCCCTAGGAAAATAACACAGATCCAAACCTTAACTCACTTTTGAGCTTCCTGTTACTGCAGAGCCCATTTTACACACAGCAAAATGGAGGATGACTTCCCTGCCCCCCAGAAGTGGACATCCTACCCCAGGATGGAATGCCCCTCACTCTGCGGAGAGGGGCTTTCCTCAGAAGACTGCCTCACGTGGGTTGAGGCGCACCTGCTTGGCCTTCGGGGCCTGGGTCACGTGGGGAGGGCACACCCAGGCCATGTGGTGTCAGGGAGGCCGCTCTGGACGCAGACACTCCAGAGTGTGCTGCTCGAACCCTGGCAGGGACATCACAGTGGTGCCGGTCCCGAGGGTTCTCCAGTGAGCTCATGGAGGGGGCGGGGGGAGCGCACTGCCAGCCGGGACACTTGCTCAGAGGCTGGGAAGGTCAGAGCTATGGCTCACATGGTCCTATATTTGGGGACACTGTGCAAAAGTGAGACATTTGAGCCACTCTTGACTTAGCTGCCACCAGGACTGCCACAGAGAGCACTGGAGAGCAGGTGCTCGTGCAGCCCAGCCTTTTTGTTTCATGGGTCCCGAAGCTGGGAGGCCAAGATCGGGGGTTCGTTGGGGTCTCCTTGCTTTGCCATGGCATTTCTCTGCCTCCTGCCAGGGTCTGCGTGTGTGTCCGGATCACCTGTTCTGGGGACCCCAGGCAGGCCGCATGAGGACCTCTCTGATGATTGATGTTACCTTTACGGCTTCTGTGAGCACCGTCTCTAAACATGGTCATGTTCTGAGATGTAACAGTACTTGGACAGAGGGGACTTGGGGGGGGGGGGCGGTACACAACTGTGTCCCTTTCCTTCCAAAACCTTGTTGTCTTATTTCCTTTCACAGTGGGAGCCGCAGTGGCTCGGAGTGTTTGGGGTGTGTAGTGAATGGAGTGGGGCTGGGGCCTCTCTACGGGCTCTGTGGGGTATGTGTGCATGCGTTAACCCAACTGGTGTTGTCCAGTGAGTGCTCACTGGCAGGTGCTAGGGCTGCCAGCTGTGCCCACAGGCAGCATCTGGAAGCAGGCACCACAGTGCTCAGCACTAGCAGCACATGAGGAGGAAGAGGCACAGGGTTCGCAAGTGTGCGTGGGGTCTGCAGATCTTCAGAAGCGCAAGCTGATCTAGAATCCGCCAAATCTGGGGTTCAGACAGGTGCGAGAGTCACGGGGAACACTCAGCAGAATGCAGTTCCTGGGTCTGCTGCTCAGGGGTCCTTTTAGCTGGATGGAGAGGAACCCAGACTTCTGCGTTTTTCCCCAGCTGTTCCCCAGGGGTCCAACGTGGGTACTGAAGTAAAGAAGTGCTGTGCTGAACTGAAATTTCACATCTGCCGTTTATCATGAATATTCATGAAATCACAGGAAGAGAGGCGAGGAACCTGGGGTACACACCTGTAATCTCAGCTACTTCAGGGAAACAAGACTTCCATCTCAACCAGAAAACTGAGCATAGTGGTGCATACAAGTTAGCCCAGGCTATAATCTAAGGATAGCCTCAGGCAAAAGCACAAGACCCTATCTGAAAATAACTAAAGCTAAAAAGGGCTGGGAGCATGGCTCAAATGTTAGAATACTTGTCAAGCAAGCGCAAGGCTCTGTGTTCAAACTTTAGCACCACAAAAAAGACAAGATAAATGAAATGCAATTCTTATCATTTTAGCATTCCATTTATGAAAGACAGATGTTTTCCCCAACTTGAAGATGATGTTGAAAATGTAGGTGGTATGATGGGTGAAGAAAATGAGGAAGTTTTCCTCACATACATTACTTTTCCCCCATCATTAGTAACTCTGAGTTACCTATTTTCTCCACAGAGAAATAATTACTATAAAATCATTTTTTTCCTAGCAAGAAGTGATGCAAGAGAAGGAACAAACAACAAAAATAGACACAAAAAATTATTAATGTGGACATCAAGTTACTAGTTCATAAATAATTTTGTTTCTGAATTGTGTAATGACAGAGATATTTGTCAACTTGAAACACTTAAAATTTGTTACGTTTTATTGTTATTCTAAGTATGTATTCATTGTATACCAAAGTTTTATTTGTAATTGTGTGTGTGTGTGTGTGTGTGTGTGTGTATGTGTGAGTTCTGGGGCTTGAACTCACGCCCTGGTGCTATCCCTGAGCCTTTTTTTTTTTTTTTTTTGCACAATGCTAGGTACGGATCAGTTTCTAGCTTTTTATTTTTTGGTGGTTAAATGGAGATATAAGCCTCATGGACTTTCCTGCCCCAACTGGCTTTGAACTGCGATTCTTAGATCTCAGGCTCCAGAGTAGCTAGGATTATAGGCATGAACCATCAGTGCCCGGCTTGTGATTTTTAAAATTCCTTTTCTCAAGGAGGGAGACTTAGAAATGCCAGGTTCTGTGAAGCCCTGACCCAGCACAGTCCCCTGCTGGAAACCAACTTTTCCTCTTTTCCTCACTAGCAAAATTCTCTAATTTTTAATCTAAGTATCTGAAAAATGCCTCTCCAATTAAAAAAAAAATGGTTTTGTTCAGCTGCCTGTGAAGCGAGAGGTGACCATTTAACGCTATTTGGTCAACCAGACAGAAATCTCTAGAAAAGCAGTTAAAACCAGCTGACTCAGGGGTACAGGGGACCTTTCTCCTTGACTGGAATAACAATGAATGCTGGAAGGCAGGCAGCCATCTTGGCACCTTGAAGACACCAGGAGGAAGAAAATTACATGCTGTAGACAAAGGAGTGACTGACAGATAAAGTGAGGAATGGCCACCGTGGACTTGGGGATTGTTCCAGCCACTGCAGAGGAGATTTCTAAGACACACAGCCAAATGCAATCCTTAACTGATAGATGTATCAAAGTAATACAAACCCAGTGGTTTCAGTAACAGAAACTTACTGTCTTGAGTGGGGAAGGCTCTCTGGGAGGGTGCAGGGAAAGTTCTGCTGCAAGCCGGGCTCCCAGCTTCTTTCTCATGGCTGCTGCTAGTCTTCTTGAGTTCCTGCACTAGTTGATACACAGCCAGCCTCGGCCTGCGGTTGTGACATGGCCGTTTTCTCCTATGTGCCTCTGGATCCAATTCCCTATTTTTGTAGAAGCTGGAGTCCAGGTCACCTAGTTCAGTATGACATCTTCTTAACTGATTGCATCTGCAATGTAATTCTAGTTCTAAACAAGGTCACATTGTGAGGTTCGGGGAGTTAGGATTTCAACAAGTATTCCTTCAATGGGAGAGAGTGAGACACCTATGCAAATCCTCATCCCCAAGGCCTTCTCCCTCCCGCTGGGTCCAGGTCGGAGCAGGGCCTGCAGATCCTACCTCCTCTGCGGCTCTGCTTCCCCTTCACCACCGTCTCCCCGGGGTCCACGCTAGTCTCCTCCCGCCCGCACGCCCCACCCAGCCAGGGCATCAGTTCGCCAGCCTCGGATGGAGGGAGGCCGGCGGTGATTCTCCATGGCCGGGTGACTGGCCTGGACGAATGAAGCGCGCGCCCTGCACCGTGCGTCCCACCCAGTGCAACTTGCCCCCTGCCCTCCATACTGCCCTAGAGGACTGTGGGTACTCGGCTGGAGGAGCGCCTCCCCCCAAGGTGGACCCCAAATTGACTTTGGGGAACAGAGACCCACCGGCCCAGGTAGGAGGAGGAGTGTAAGCAAGAAGCAAGCCTGGAACACTGGGGGCTTATTTGTTACTGTGGCTCCACGCAGCTTACCCTGACTGATACAGGTGCTGCTTTCAGGCAAGTCAGCCCCCACAGGCTCCTCCCCGCACCTGCCAGCCCGGGCGCGGCCACGCCCCTCCTCCCGGCCACGCCCCTCCTCCCGGCCACGCCCCTCCTCCCGGCCAGGCCCACGCGGGGAGCGGGTGCAGACCACAATGGCCGAGCCGCGTCCACGGCGTCTCAGGCCCACGGCGTGCTCGTTCCCGTGTCCTCGAACCTCTCCGCTTAACCTCGGGTCCTTCGAGGTTCCAGTCCCCGCCCAGGTCGGGCACTCCGCGTGAGACATACCCGGGAGACTCCCGCGGTGGGCCTTTCTGGAAGTCCCTCCCGGGCACGGCGTGGACACACGGGGCGCGGGGAACCCGAGGGGGGGTGCGCGGCGGCGGGACCCTGGCCGCCCGGACCCAGTGCGCACGCTCCGGACGCGGGGTCCTCGCGCAGAACCGCTCCCGGCGTCGGCCCCGGGCGGGGCGGGGCGGGAAACACGCTCCCTCCCTGACTGGCGGGACGACGCGCCAATAGGAGGAGCTCCTCGGGGGAGGGGCGGGGCCGCGCGGTGGGGAGGGGCGGGGCCGCGCGGTGAGCCGGCGCCCGGCCGCCTCGGGAGCTGCAGCCGCGAGCCCGGCACGCGCCGGCCGCCCGCGCGAGCTCGCGACCCCCGCCGCCGCCCAGCGTGGCCTCCGCCCGCCTTCCTCGGCTGCCTTCGCCCATCTTATTTGATGGTTTGCACGCGTTCGTTTTCCGTCCCGGTTAGTCCTTCGTAAGGCGGCGGCGGCGGCGGCGGCGGCGGGCGCTCGGGCGGGGCGGTTCGGCCGGAGGATGCGGCGCGGGGCTGCGCTCGCCACGCCCGCCGCTGCTGCCCGGCCCGGCCCGGGGCGCCGAGCAGGTAGGTGCCGGGGCGCCGGGGGGGACGGCGAGCGGCGGCGGGGCCCGCGGACTCGGGGCCGACGGGAGGCGCCGCGGCGGGGCCGCCCTGCCCGCCCGCCCGCCGTCCGGCACCCTCCCGGCCGCGGCCGTCGCCCCCCGGGCCGCCGCGCTCCCCCGCGCCCCCACCCGGCCCCGCCCTTCCGCTCCCCTCCCCCCGGCCCGCCCCTCTCACGACACCCCGGTTTCCACCTCTCCTCGCGCGCCCCGGCCTCCGCGCGGGGGGCGTGGCCGCTCGGCCGTAGGTAGGACGGTGGGATCCCGGCCCGGTGCCCCGGGGGTGGAGCCCGGGGGGCGGCGGGCGGGAACGGTGCGGGCCGCCCCGCACCCCGCGCACGGCCCACGCCGCCGCCGCCCCCCGCGGGCTGCTCCGCCCACGTGGGCGCCGCGGAGGGGCGCCGGGATGCGGAGAAAGGCGGCTCCACCCGGGCCCGCGGAGGCGGCGGGCGGGGGCGGGCGGGGGCGGGCGGGCGGCCCCGCGCGGCCGGGCACCTTGCGCGCAGCCCGGCGCCCTCCGTGGCCCTGCCGCGCGCCCGCGCCGTCCGCCCCCCACTCTCTGCTGCCTGGTCACCCCCGCTCTGGCCAGGCCGGCGTCTTCGCCTAGGGAGCCCCCTCCCAGCCCACCCTCACCGGCCCGCCCTGCTCCAGAGCCGGCCTGCGCGGCTCAGCCTCCTACCCGGTACCGTCGGCGTCTCGGGCGGGCGCCCCGCCGCCCCCCACTCCGTGTGCACACACTGGCACACTGCCCCCGGGCCTTGGACGGTGGAGTCCCTCCGTGGGAACGCCTTTCCTTCACCTGGCCAAGGTCAGGGAGTGTCCCTCGCCAGGCCACCGCTTCCCTGCGTACATCTGACCGGGTGGGGCACTAATGTCCTTTGGCCTGTGCCTCCCAGGTCAGAAGCTCTGCCAGGAGCAGCCTCAGACCTCTCCCCCCTCCACGCACGGCGAATGTCACCTCCCCCATGAGGGCTCCGGGATGGGGGCGGGGGTTAGTGGTCAGGACCCCTCCCCCGGGGCGCATGCTGCTGTACATCCTCCTACAAGCTTCACAGTGCCAGGAGCCCTGCTCCAGAGTTGGAGGGAGCTCTCACCTGCGTCCTTAACCAGCAAGAGCCCACAACCATGCTTGAGCACAGTGAGACAATTTGCTTCTGCATAAACCATCCCTAGCTCACACTGCCTATAATCTGGCATGTACCTACATCCTGGCTTCCCAGGGCCACCCTTTCCTTCTCCCCACAGCTCCTGGATGGGTTCTTACACTGGTTGTTCACATACATGGGATGATTGTCTCTTCCTTTGTTTGTATGGAGAACTCCTATTCATACAGTAAGGTCCCACACTCAGTTTTTCTTGAGTGGGCCAGATCGGTGGTTCCCTCACGGGTACCTGTCAGAACTTTACATAGATACAGCATAGTATGCATCTGCTCCTCCCCTCCCCCCTTAAGCAGATCTAGTGTCTGGGGACGCAGTGAGGTCTGAGGTCCGAGCCTGCCTTTGTGGGAATCCTCTGATTTCTGTAGACAGTCATGAGCAGTGTCAAGGCTGCAGAGAGGGACATGGTGGGCTTTACCCTTCTTTCCTGGCTGCTTGAGGACTCGATCTGCAGGCCAGCTAGAGATGACATCCAGACCCTGCTCTCACTTCCTGTGGAGTGCCTGTCCTCTGGGCTTTCTAACCCAATGGGGGTTTTCCCTTGGAGGAATTGGGGTGGCTGCCACATGTCCCTATTCTCCTAGGTTAGCCTCTTCCTCCACAGTGGGGGACCAACTTGCAAGGTTTCTGAAGTTAGACTAACCTGTGTCCTGTTTCTGACTGCTGTGTGGTCTTAGGTAAGAAGGTTGGCTCTCTGAGCATTCATTTCCTAAACCAGTGGGCAGTGGTCTGGCTGGGCATGGCTGGCTCTTCTGAAGAGGAAGTGTGTGATGAGTGGTAACAACACACTTCCTTAAGCTTTGTCAGAAGCGAGTGCCATGTTGGAGGTCCCCCTTTATCCTCCAGCCAACAGTGGAGCTAGTGACATAGCACTAGCCCCCTCCCCAGAGAGTGGGGCTGGGTCAGAGCGGCAGGGCCCGACTGTGTTCAGTGGCTTTGTCTGAGGAAGGGAGCCGGGGTTATGCAAGGAGCTGTGGTGCCCATTGCTTCACCTCCCACCCCTGCCAGGCACGGTGGCACAGCCGCTGAGGTATGGAGCACCTGATGAGGAGGAGCATTTGCAGGGCAGATGCTCTGCAGGCACTCCCTGGCCCACTGCTATGGCCCACACCCACGCCACACCTTCCTGCGAGGCCGCCGGCATGTGAGATTAGGCAGTGCACCTGCTGGTACCCCAGGCAGGGTGCACCAGGCCACGGCCACTGGGGCTGCTGCAGTCAGAGGCCCAGAGGGGGACCCCCCCCCCCCCCCGGACTGGCAGTGGGTCTTTCCTGTCCTGTCTCTGGTCCTTATGCCTTTGGAGAAGGTTTTCTTTACTCCAGCCTTTCTAGGGATGGGGGCAGTGTAGGAGAGGTGGGGCTAGGCTGGGAGGGGTGCTTACTCAGCGCAAGGCTAGCGTTCTACCGCTTGAGCCACAGCACCGCTTCTGGTTTTCTGGTGGTTAATTGGAGATAAGAGTCTCACGGACTTTCCTGCCTGGGCTGGCGTTGAACCACGATCCTCAGGTCTCAGCCTCCTGAGTAGCTAGGATGACTGGTGTGAGCCACTGGTGCCCGGCAGCACCTGGGCTTCTGCTAGGGGCCAGCCAGCCAGGACTTGCTGCCTATTTTTGTAAATAAAGTTTTATTGGCACACTTCCACTTACATATGAATGGTCTGGGGTTCTGTGCTGTGCAGGTTTGGGAGGCTCCTCCCTCTTGGAGCTGGGGCTGGAGCCTGACTGGGAAGGTCCAGGAAACACTGGAGCGGGGCAGGATCCTGTTGGAAAGCAGAAGGGAGAAGATGGGCTTGCCAGGAACAGGTAGCTCCCGCCTGTAATCCTAAGATCAGAGGGTCATGATTCAGAGCCAGCCTGGGCAGAAAAGTCTATGAGATTCATGTCAAGTGAACCACCAGAAAACTGGAAGTGGAGCTGTGGCTCAAAGTGGCCTTTAGTGAAATTGCTCAGGGACAACGCCCTTGCCTGAGTTCAAGCCCCACAACTGACAAAAATAATTCGGGGGCTGAGAATGTGGCTCAGTGGTAGAGTGCTCGCCTAGCATGCATGATCCCTGTGTTTGATTCCTTAGTACCACATAAACAGAAAAAGCCGGACATGGTGCTGTGGCTCAAGTGGTAGAGTGCTAGCCTTGAGCAAAAGAAGCTCAGGAACAGTGCCCAGGCCCTGATTTCAAGCTTCAGGACTAGAAAAAAAGAAAAAAAAGGTGGACTCCTAGGGCAGTAGGTGGGGTGGGCGTTCTGTGGGGGAAGGAAGGGAACAGAGCTCTGATCTGGCCTTTGGAGTATTTATTTACAAGACTACCCCAGGAGATATTTTGGCTCTTTTAAGTCTGCAGAAGCGAGTGGAGAAATGTGGTCTTTCTAAATCAGTTTCCATTGGTAAAGTGCTTACCCAGCACTGAAGTTTTTGCCAGGGCCTGGCAAAGCTAAAGCTTGCTGCCTGTTTTTGTAAATAAAGTTTTATTGGAACACAGCCACACCCGCTTGTGTTTGAATGGCTGAGCGATGCTTTGCATCATCTTGACAGAACTCAGCAGCGGTGGCAGGCAGCTGTGAGGCTCCAGATGTTTACTGCCTGATGCATGGAGGTGGGGGGTGAGGAGGACCGTGTCCAGGGTGTGTGTGTGGGGGAGGTGGGAGGGAAGCTGCCCTGTGCTCTGAGTTCGACTAGTCCCTGAGGGAAGCCTCTAACCCATGGGCCTAGAGAAGGTCTGAAGCCTGCGGAGGGTAGCACAGCTGGTCAGTTCCAGAGAAGGATGTGAAGGCAAGGAGCTTGCCTCCAAGCCCGGAGATTTGTCTATCTTATCATCTCTAATTGAATTTTGCTAGACTCAGAACGTAGTGTGCATAATGTCTACCTAAAAAAAATATTGTTGACGATTTCTTTATGGCCTAGCATCTGACCAATTTTTAGATGTATTTTTATGTGTGTATTTAATATTTAATAATGGCTCATAGAGCAACCCCCTTTAAGTGCACAGCTCAGTGGCATTACTGCCATCCATCTCTAGAACGTTCCATCATCCCAGTCTGGCAGCTCAGACTCTTCATCATCGATTGCCTCTTGCTGTCTGGTGGGAGTTTTCCAGAGCAAAGCAAATTTGAGGCCTCCTGGTTGGGCCAGCAAGGTGATGATATCATCTCTTCTCCTCCCCTTCCTGGGTACCAGCTAAGCTGTCAGGTGTCTGTAGCCCTCAGATGCCCCTCACACCTCTTTGGGGAATGGGGTGACTCCTACCCCCGTAGTAGCCACAAGATTTGGTCTCTGAGGAAGCCAGCCTTACTCAGCAACTGTGTACATCTGTGCTCAGGACCCCTCCTGTGTCTTGAAGCTTGGGTGCAGGCTGCCATCCTTCGCTCCCCTGGCCCAGCCTTGGCTGAAGGGCCACTGTCGGGAGAGAAAGGGGCTCTGTGTGCGCCGCAGGGCTGTTCTTTGTGGCCTAATGCTCTTGTGTATGCCAGGTCAGAGGCATGCTGGCTCCACTCACTGGCCTGGGACCGGCTCTGGTCCCTTCCTCCAGGCTGGAGGTGCCCGCTGCTGGGGAGGGGAAAGCACGCGTGGAGCCTCGGAGGGACCTGGTGATGTGGTTCACCTTTCTCGAGCCCAGGACCTCTGTCTTCTCTCTTCTCTCGGTTTCTCTGGTGCTTCTGGAGGCGGCACAGTGTCTGCTTGCTCTGACTTGGAGTGTTATTTAGTGTGCTCACAGTCTGTCTTCCACAAAAGCATTCTTTGATTCTCTTTTTCTACTTCCCTATTTTTTGGGGGGAGCGGGGACTCTACTGGTTTTGAACTTAGGGTTTACTAAGAAAGTGTTCTACCACTTGAGCCACAGCTCCAGACCTTTTTTGCTTTAGTTACTGTAATTATTTTTTCAGATAGGGTCTCATTAACTTCTTGCCAGGGCTGGCTGCCAAAAACAGATCCTTCTGACCTCTATGCAGAGATCCCTGGTAGCTGGGATGACAGGAGTGTACCACCATGCCTGATGCATGGAGGACTGTGTCCAGGGTGTGTGTGTGGTGGGGTGGGGGGTGGGGGGTAGCTGCCCTGTGCTCTGAGTTCCACTAGTCCCTGAGGGGAGCCTCTAACCCTCTAACGTGGGGGTTTGCCTGGGCTAGCTTCAAGACAGCGATCCTCCCAATCTCCTCCTCCCTAGGGGTTGAGATTAGAGGTGTGAACCACCACACCTGACCTTCTTTCCTCTGTTTAAAAACTTAAGTTGAAAAAAAAAAACACTTGAGTTGAAATTAGCATAAGACGTAACCATTTTACCGCATGGTGGCACTTAGTACATTCACATTCTCCTCTATCTAGTTTCAAAAACATTTTTATCCTTCTTTGTCAGAAACACTGGGCCTATTTTGTGTTCATCCTCTGTGGACTGACCTCTGCTGTGTGTTTCATAAACATGGAACTGTGCACTACATGGCTTTTGTTGGCCAGTTTTTCTCTGGGCATCATGTTTCCAAGGTGTGTCAGAATCCTAGCGGGTGTTTGGGGTTCATTCTTTTTGGTGGCTGACTAATATTCCATGGTGTGTGGTTTCTATTCATCCCTTGGCGAACATCCGGGCTGTTGCCACCCTTGGCGATGATGACTGGGATCTATAGTGCTCTAGTTTTCCTTCGCTCTTTGCTCATTCATTCATCAGTTCCGCCGCTTATCAGGCAGCTGTGATTGCCCCCTCTGTGCCGGCGCTGGGCTGGGGGCGTTCACACTAGTCCACACACTTCTTCAGAGCTGGAGGCTGGTTTGTTGGTTCTTGTTTCCCAGGAAGAGTGTGGGAACGCCCCAGAGCAGAAGGGACAGCGGGGGCCAAGGGACTGGCTGAGGGAGGCAGCTGGCTGAGCAGGGAGCCCTGGCCTCCTTTCTGCGCGTTCCTGGAACAGTCTGACTCTCTCCTTGGTTTAGTGCTTTGTGTTTACTAGGCGAAATGCTCCATGCTCTCACTTGCTGGCTCCCTTCCATGTCCACACATCAACCTGCATTGCTGCCCCAGGTAGGGGCTCTACTACTTTCCCCTTGCCCTGGGCACCTGCAAGCGCCAAAATGATTTTACTTCCTTATTTAGCACCGGCTCCCCCTCCTCCCCAACTAGAATAAAGTACCTTGAGGGGCTGGATGTGGTGGCACAGACCTGTAATCATTGAAAGGCTGAGGTGGGTGGGAGGATCGAGCTCCAAGGCCAGCCTGGGCAAAAGTACAAGATTCTTACGTGAAATGTGACTGAGACAAAGGGGAGAGGGCCTTAAGTGTGTGCCTCAAGGTAGACCATGTGTCTAGCAACTGTCAAGCCCCCAGTTTAAGCCCCAATATCACCAGAAAAACAAAGCATCATGAGCCTGCCTCCCAGCACCAGACAGGGAATAGGTGCTCACTGAGAGCTCACCGTTAACTGCTGCATGCAGGTAAATGTGACTCGCTCTGCAACCAAGGCACAGGGCTTGAGCCTTTTTCCACTTTTTCGTGTGAAATCCAGAGGACATTGTGCCCATGGGGTTTATGTGGGTAACACATGAATTAGCATAGGAGAGGGCCGAAAGCAGGGTCATGTTCAGTGACCGCTAGTTCCCTGGCATTGATCTGGGAGGTGTAGGAGGCGCTGCCATGGTGACCATGAGTGCCCTGAGGCCAGGACTGCAGCTTGCCCCAGGAATCTGTTTTTTTTTGTTGTTGTTGTTGTTTTTGGTCCGGTCATGGGGCCTGAACTCTGGGCCTGGGCGCTGTCCCTCAGCTCTTCAGCTCAAGGCTAGCATTCTACCACTTGAGCCACAGCGCACTTCCAGTTTTTTCTTTTTTGTTTATGTGGTGCTGAGGAATCAAACCCAGGGCCTCATGCATGCAAGGCAAGCGCTCTACCACTGAGCCACCTTCCCAGCCCTGCCCCAGGAATCTGGAGCCCAGATGTGGCGCTAAGCTTGGTGACTGGGGTGTCTGTCCTGAGCTGCCCATTTGACTGTGGATGGAGACTGGGATGCGACCTTGAGAGGATCTGTGTCACAGGCTTTTGAATTGCACTTGTACATAAGTTTTTTTTAAGATGACTACCAGAAAACTTCAGATTACCAGCTGGGGGTGTGTAGCTCAGTGGTAGAGCATTTGCTTGGCATGCCCAGGGCCCTGAATTCCATCAGCACAGTTGAATTCCATCAGCCCAGTTTTATGCTGGCTTATATGACAGTCCTGTGGGCAGCACTGGGGGGCTCTTCCCCCGTGGCAGGGCCAGGCTCAGTGGTGGCTGGTAGGGCTCTTCCCCCGTGGGCAGGGCCAGGCTCAGTGGTGGCTGGTAGGGCTCACACCGCAGCTTTGCCCTCCGATGCATGTGTTCTGCGTTTCACTTTTCTCCTCTGTAAAGAAGCTCAGTCTGATGTCCAACAGTGACAAGGCACATTGGTTCTTAGCAGAGCTCCTTATGTCCTGCTAGGGCCTGGTGCCCCAGATGGCGGGCCTAGAGAGGGGGTCCAGGCTTGCCCCAGCAGTGGCTTACTTTCCTAGGGAGGGAGACACGCTGTCCACACCATCTAAATAAAGAAGAAGTCTGTTTCTAAAGCTGGTGTGAGTTCTCTGAGGGTGGGGGTTGCGTGCACACCTGCTGGTGACCGCCAGGTTCCTCTGTGTGCCACCGGGGAGGTCGTGCAGTTGTTTCTCACCAGCCTACAGCCAGGGCGTTCACTTCGGTATGATCCAGGAGCGTCTGGCCACTTCTGCTTGTAGAGGCTCCTGCTGGTGTCCCCAACTTATGCATCCTCCCGCAGTACAAATTGCACGAGGACTTAGGAGTTTGAGCCTCACTTTCTGTGGGTTCTGAGTTCCAGAGACCTCTTGCAGGACCTACCAGTACAGGCATCACTGCTCCTGTTCTGGCCTGGGTTGCCCAGCTGGTGTCTGGTTCTAAGGCGTGGCAAGGCTGTTCTGCTACTTTATGCTCTTCCTCTGTTTAAGACCCTTATTCTGTTGCTTCCTACCTTACTGGAGAGGATTGCTTCCATCATTCAGCCTTGAGCTGTGAGGGAGAGTAGCGGTCCTTCACCTTGGGTGCTCTAGAGTTCTGGGGTGTCATGGGGGCCGGGCCTCCAGGGAAGAGATGCTGAAGGAGGATGGATCCTGAGTTTGTCAGGTCAGGAGGTGTTGGCCAACACGTGCCTGCAGGTGTCCGGCACTGTGCCCCCTCCAGGGGGTCATGGGAGGTGGCTGTGCCCTCATAAAGTGGCACAAGCCCCCGGGGGCTGTGGAAGGCAGCAGTGGACCTTCCCTCCTGCCTGGTCTGCAGCACGAAGCTGACACGACTCGAGTTCATGGCGTTCCATCTTGCCCCCACCTTGTAGGATGGCCACTTGTAAGGCCTCTCATCCTCCCTCAGGAAGGTGGTGGTTAGTATCTTTGTATGCGCCATACTGTGCTTTGAAGTCAGGGCCTTGCAGTTGCTAGGCAGATGCTGTACCACTTGAACCATGCTTCCCACCCCCCCCTTTGATTTCTTTTTCTTTTTTTCTTTTTTTTTTGTTGGTCGTGGGGCTTGAACTCTGGGTCTGGGCGCTGTCCCTCAGCTCTTCAGCTCAAGGCGAGCGCTCTACCACTTGAGCTACAGCGCCACTTCCGGTTTTCTGGTGGTTTATTGGAGATAGGAGTCTCACGGTCTCTCCTGCCCAGGCTGGCTTTGAGCCGCAATCCTCAGATCTCAGCCTCCTGAGTAGCTAGGATTACAGGCATGAGCCACCAGCGCCTGGCTTGATTTATTTTTCAAATAAGAGTCTCGCACTTATGTCCAGGCTGGCCTTGGATCCCCATCCTCTCACCTACCTCTGCCTTCCAATTTGTATGTGCTGTCTTATGTGAGATGAATAATCGATTAACTTCCATTTACTGGAGCCAGAGAGAAAAAAGAATGATTGATTTGAAATGAGCCATTTCAGAAGCTTAAAATTGTTAGGGAGGCATTTATTTTTCTATCTAAAACGAATAGAAATAGCTCATTGGAAGTATGTGTCCTTGAATTATATTCCAGATGAAATACACAATTCATTTAATGCAAAAGAAAGTAATAAAGAGGTGGGCACAGTGGTACATCTATAATCCCAGCCACTCAGGAGTCAGCGATAGGAGGATCATGAGCTTGAGGCCAGCTTGGGCAAAGATAGCAAGACTCTGTCTCAAAAACAAAGACAAAAGTGCTGGAGATGCAGTTCAAAAGGTAGCATGCCTGCCTAGCAGTAAAAGGTGAGGAGTTTGGAACCTGTAGTGCCAGCCAAACAAAACAACCATAGAAAAGCCACCCCTCCCCCAAGCCCCAAATGTGACTGGATTTTAATCCAGTCGATATTGTCAGACTGGATCCAGCTTTGGATTGCTATAGCAAACCCATGGTAGACTGGGCGGTTGGTTATAAACAACAGGAATTTGTTTCACACAGTTCTGAAGTGGAAAATCCAGACCAAGGCACCAGCAGATTCAGTGTCTGCCGAAGGGCCTCTCCCTGATCCCATTTAAAGGGGTGGAGCCCAACAGTTCTACCTTTTCATGCCATGGCACTTGTGATTTGAGTCAGCACACAGACTCTGTGAGGAGAAAGACATCAGGCCATAGCACCAAAATACAGGAGGTGCACTTAGATTCAAAGTGCAGCTAGAGTGATGGAGATGGATTATGCAAATAGCACCATAAGAAAGCCAGAGTGAGCTGGGCACTGTGGTTCACGCCTGTAAGCCTAGCTATTCAAAAGGCTGAGATTTGAAGATTGAGGTTGAACCTACTGAGGCAGACAAATCTGAGAATCTCTTATCTGCATTTAGCCAGCAAAAAGAACTGGCAGTGTAGCTCAAGTGATACAGCTAGAAACAAAATAAGACCTTGAACAACAACAAGAAATGTTAGGAGAGATAAAGAGCAACATTTAATAATGTCAAAAGAAAAGGATCAACACAAGACTCTTAGCAATTGTAAAAATATTTGCATCTGACAGAGCACCAGAATACCCAAATCAGAACCTGACAGAGTACAAAGGGAATATAGATACTCCAACAATAGCTGGATATTTCAGTCTCTGATTTGCGGCGCTGAGGCTGGAGTCCTGGGCCTCACCCATGCTAGGTAGGATTGGGGGCACAGAGCTGTACCCTCAGCTTAGTCTTCAGTATCAGTTGTGCATGGAACATCTGGACAGAGGGACTGCAAGGACATAGAAAACTTGAGGAGCACTAACCCCTCGAGATGAGACATTTCCCCAGTGACACAGGAGCCATTCTCCAGGACATTTCTGCACTAGGTCCCCTCATTCAGCCCCAATAGAGTTAAAGGAGTGGAAACAAAGAAGAGAACTCTGACCGCAGCGGGATGAATTCAGCCATTAGGAGGCTGGCCTGAGGCCGCCACGCAGCTCTGCTTTCTGCTCTGCCAGGGCTCTCTTCAGGTGCTCCCATCTCAGAACGGCCCACAAAGCTCGGGTCCACCGCAGGTGCCTGGCAGGTACCCGCCGATGACTGCCCCCGGCACACGAATTCACAGGGCCACGCTGGTGTCAGGACCATGTGGAAGCCAACAGAACGGCTCTTTTCCTGGAAGTCACCAAACAACTTCAGCTTGTCCTCGACAGCGGTTACTCGTCAGCCTCATGACTCATTTCGGCATAGGTTGAGACAGAAATGAACTGATGGCTGGGACTGTTTTGGGGATTTCTTAAGGGGCCTTTGCCCAGTAAAACAAAAGAAGATTCCTAAATGGCACAGGCAGTTCGCCAGGAGCCAGCAAGCAGCAGTGAAAAGGCAAAAGCTTTGTGTTCAGAACAAGTTCTAAAGCGGCTGGAAACGGCATTTCTTCCCGATGGAATGGAGAAAGTTGGTCGTGGGCGTGCTAAATTCATGTGTATGAGCCCACTGGATGTCATAGCACTTGGGAAGGGCCGGCCACCTACCCCCAGGTATGCAGAACGGCTGGGACTTGATGGTCTGTAATGTAGTTACTTTGGCCTCTTACCTGGTAGGTCATTGTCTGGGCCACCTTTGTGGCTCTGTCCTTGAGTCCTGGCTGGCACTTGGAGGCCACAGAGTAGAGCAGTGAGTCACAGACCCTAGAGTCTTGCTGCCTGACTGTGCCCTCTGCTACCTCTTGCTAGTTGTGTTTTGTTGCCCAAAGCATTTCTCCCCTTCCTGCCACGATACGACCAGGGGCCACTTGTTCCTGTGGGCCCTGCTGCAGAGCTCTGAGCAATTTGAGGAGCTATACCAGTGGTGACTGTTGTTGTTGTTTGGTACATGTTTGTGGAATTGTGTTAGGTTCTGTTGGAATTCAGTGCCCTGAGGGAATAGGTTCTATCATGGCACTTAATTCTTCTTGCAGGAGAGCTCTTGCCCATCCAAACTTCAAGGTATCTCTCCCTTTCAGCACTGGGTAAGATTTTACAGTGAAAAGCTCAAGAAAGTAAACAAAATTCCTGATGGTTCCATCTGTAATCCTAGCTGTTCAGGAGGCTGAGATCTGAGGATCATGGTTTGAAGCCAACTGGGGCAGAAAGTCAGTGAGACTCTTACTCTCCAATTAACCAGCAAAAAGCCAAAGGTAGAGGTGTGCTACAAGGAGCACAAGAGTTGAGCATAAAAGCTAAGAGAAGGCCATTGAGGTTCCAAGTTCAAGCTCCTCTACCAACACACACACACACACACACACACACACACACACACACACACACACACACACACACACAGCATTCTGTATGTACAGCATGTTCTAAGGAAGTGTCACTGTGTTCTCTTGAGTGTTGATAAACAACTCTGACTTCTTTATTTGATGAGAACCTATGTGGAGGCAACATGTGATAAGTAGCAGTCTTATCAGAAATAGTGTTTGCGGCGGGGGGTTGGAGTGGGTGGTTTTTTGATGATACTGGAATATGGCGAAACTCCTGATTTACAGATATTTTTGACAATATGCTTCATTTTTGGAGGCTTGGGCTTGGTGTTCAGGAAGGAGCCTGGCTAGTCACCTCTGTGCACACTCTTGGAAATCTTCTGGCAAACCAGCCCTTATGCCACTCTGAGGGATGGAAAACAGAACAGATGCCCTCTTCTGGGCAGCTAGGAAGTGGCCTTAAATTTCTTTTCTTTTTCTTTTATTTTTTGGGTTGTGGCGCTGTCCCTCAGCTCTTCAGCTCAAGGCTAGCGCTCTATCACTTGAGCCACAGAATCAATTCCAGTTTTCTGATTTTATTGGAGATAAGAGTGTCACAGACTTTCCTGTCCTGGCTGGCTTTGAACCATGATCTTCAGCTCTCAGCCTCCTGAGTAGCTAGGATGACAGGTGTGAGCCACTGGCATCCGGCGAGACCTTAAATTTCTGACCATGCCATTTACTTCAAGCTTTGGATCTTGGACAAATGACTTCCATCTTCTTCTTCTTCTTCTTCTTTTTTTTTTTTTGGTCCGGTCCAGGGGCCTGAACTCTGGGCTGGGCGCTGTCCCTCAGCTCTTCAGCTCAAGGCTAGCACTCTACCACTTGAGCCACAGCGCCACTTCTGGTTTTTTTCTTTTTTGCTTATGTGGTGTTGAGGAATTGAACCCAGGGCCTCATGCGTGCAAGGCAAGCACTCTACCACTGAGCCACCTTCCCAGCCCGTGACTTCATCTTCTTGAGCCTCAGTGTCCTTATCTGTCCAATGGGGACCCGTTTTACAAGGGGGCTTAGTGAGATGAAGCATGATCAGCACATGCCTGGCACAAAGTGGGCTTTTCTAAATGACAGCTCTCTGTTCAGCTGCTGCTTCTGGGCCTAGGAAACACATGCTACCTGACTTGGGGCCGTCCTGGGCCACTTCCTTGTCCCCAGTCGCTGGCACAATGAGCAGGGGTGGGCTGTGTATGCAGCGGTGGTTGGTGAGAGGCCTAGTTTCCTGTGGGGTTCTGGCTTTGCCGTGTTGTCTTCTTGTCAGCGTCTGGGGGTTTCAAGAAGGGCAAGGGGACAGGTAGTGGTAGATGGGCGGGGCCTCACTCCTGGGGCTCAGACAATCCCTCCCCTCCGGGATGTTGAGTTTACTGAGCACTGTATGTGTGCGCACACACATCTCCCTGCGTGTATGTGCACACTTCCTCAGCTTCTCACACACAGGGTCAGGAGGAGGAAGCCAGCAGGCAGAGAGGTTCGACGGTTGTGGGAGGGTTACAGTGAGCCTGGAATGGAAAGGAGGGGGAGGCAGCTTTGTGGGCATTTCCTGGCAAGATTTCATTTCATGCAAAAGATCAAAAGGTTTCTAAAACACCTTTTTAATGTTCGTTTTTGTTGAATCCTCTGAATATACATTCTGGTTTTATTTTTTCCTGGGAACACACTGTACCAACTTGGTAACCTGATTAGAAGAGGCAACCATTCTGGAGGCTTCACCAGTTGCTGGCTGGCTTGGGATGGGTTTCTGGCCTGAAAAACCAGGTTTTCATTGATTGATTGTATTGATGATTTATTGATTTCATTGAATTACCAACTGATAACCAATGGATAATTGGAGTGGCCTCTCCAATCCCAGACAGGTAGTGAGGGGGCATCTATGAACAGCCCCTCCCTCATGATAGGAAGGAACTAGGGTCCAGAACAAGGAGCTTGGAGGCAGGAGACGGGCATGTGAGCTGGGTGGAGGTGAGGTAAGTGGAGGTCTCCCCGGAGAGTGTGGTAGTAAAAGCTGCTTACCTGAAGGTAACCAGTTCTCTCAATTAAAAAATAAGGTATACCTGGGTGCTAGTGCTCCCTGTAATCCTAGCCACTCAGGAGGCTGAGATCTGAGGATCTTAGGGGGAAGCCAGCTAGACAGGGAAATCTGTGAGATTCTTATCTCCAACTAACCAGCAAAAAGCCAGAAGTGGAGCTGTGGTTCAAGTGGTGGAGCACCAGCCTCGTGCACAAAAGCTCAGGGACAGTGCCCAGGCCCTGAGTCCAAGGCAGGGGACAGGTACTCACCCACACAAAGATAAAGAACATGAGTTTAATCCCTGTCTGGGGGCGTGACTATTTATGCCAAAGGGTGGGGCTAGAAGGCAAGGAGGTGGGCGGGCCCTGGAAGTGGGAGGGGCCAGGACATGGGCTCAAGGCGGGGCCAGAGGCGGAAGGGGCAGGGCTGCAGTGACTTTGGTGTCGAGGGGTGGGCAGGTGCACGGGAAGTGGACGTGGTGTCTCAGTGTCATCTTCCGTCCTGTGCTTGTGACTGACTGGGGTTGAGGTGGCATGGGTAGAAGGTCCTGGTGTGGCTGGTACGTGGCGTCCTGAGGCAGGTCAGAGCCCTGGCTGTCTGGTCTGGTGAAGGTGGGGGCCTGGAGGTAGGTTGCGATGTTTGAGGGAGAGCCCAGGGGTCCCTGCTGTCCACGGAGCCCAGCAGTCAGTGTGGCAGCCCCAGCCTGGGCTGTGGGGGTCGGCAGTGAATGGCTGTCACCGAGCAGGCCCTCAGGACACAGAAGCCACGCCACTCATGAGAGCCTCACAGCTGTTAAGGGCAGGCGGGGTGGATGAGCCCTGACTGCCTCCCGCACAGAAGTCCCAGGTCCTTGTTCCGCTGCACGGGTCGGTGATAATGCCCTTCACAAGACAAGGTATGAGGAAGACCAGTGTGAGCAATGGGAGTTCAGAGGCTGGGTTCAAATCCTGCTTCTCTGGGTATTTGGTGTTAGACATTACCTCAGCCTCCAGGACCATTTGTACAGAGCAGAACTTGGGCTTTTCTTAAAATCCCCTCCAACTCTGTTCTGTTCCTCGCTGGTTCTTAAAGTAATTTCCTCTTTGTTAAGACTGACACCTGTCTTCCAGTACCTTCTCCAGGGCCAGTTCCCTTTGTGGTTTCAGGATGTTGGTGAGTGCCCAGGCAGGGCAGCCACTCCTGAGCACAAGGCCTGAGTTCTTGCTGCCTATTTAAAAATGGGCCAAGCCTTCCTGGCTGTCAGTACTGCTTTGAAGTTCACCCAGTGGGTTCGCCACCCACGGAGCTCTGCTGCCTGGCACATCTGTATTTAAAGGCTGGGTTTAGTGGAATCATCTCCCTGTTGTGAGCCTCATTCTCTCTGCTGGTAACCATGGAGATAGTATCTCCTCTGCCAGCTTCTGATCTCTTTGACCCTGCTACCCCATCCTGAGTTGAAAGGGTGCAGCTTCCTCTTTCTGTGAAAGAGTCACCCCTGACTGGGGTGATAAGGATCTTAGAAAGATAAAGATGCACAATAAAGCTTAACCCAAGCATAGGAACTTGCCTGTCCCCATTCTGGTGGGCTCCAAACCACCTCTTACAACGTTCATATCCAGCTTCACCATATTCTTTATCTCCCATCAAAGACTCAGGCCTCCTCCTGGCTCTCTGCCCCCATACTCCCTTCCAGGCAGCTCAGCATGTAGATCCTGGAGCTACTGCTCTGAAAAAACTGGTCTTTTCTCTTGGCCTCTCCTGGGTGGGAGGTCAGTATTCAATAATCTTCTTCACTAGGTCTCAGGTGGACAAGCCCGCTGTTTATCTATGACTTTAGTGTTTGGTCAGATACTTTGTGCTTAATAGGTTCTATCACACATGAGCGGTGTGACTTTGGGCAAGTGCCCTGCCTTCTCTGAGGCTTTGTGGACTCAGGAGTCTGCTGCAGAATGCCCCATACCCACTATTGGTATTGCTTTCGTCTTGACTGTCTTGGCAGCAGGGAAGACTTTGAGAGTGTGGGCCTATGGTAAGGGAAGCGGAGGGAAGGAAGGCCTCATCCTTAACCTCAGGGCAGCAAGGGGCCCAGGCTTAGTCTGCGAAAGCTGTGGGGATTGTCAAGGTCAAGGGCACGTGGGGCTGGGTAGGGAGGGACGAGGTAGAGGGAGTGGCCAGGGACTTGTGGACCGCATAGGCCTGTGAATGGAGCACAGAAAGCACTGATCCTTGACAGGCTGGGGCCTCCTGGGTGTTGGGTGGTAAGGGTCTAGTTCATGGGTGCTAAGGGACCAGAGAGATGAAGATGGGCACAGGACACTGTCAGCAGAGTCTGTGCTAACTGGAAGCATGTTTCGCTGCTTCAGAAGGTTTCGATGTAAAGCTGTGGCTTTTCAGATGGGGACACAGGTTCACAGCAAGTGCGGCCTTTCCACTGTGACTCAGCAGGAAGAGGTGAGAGCCCAGTCCCTAGCTGTCTGTACTGTGGGCCTGCTTTGCTCCACTCTCTGTTCCCAGGGACGGAGGGCCGTCGTGCCTGACGTCTCCTGGCTTCCGATTTCCTAAACTTGAGCCAAAGACTAGGCCTAGCATCAGCGGAGGATTCCTAACTCTCTGTCGCTGTCCCAGGCTCCCTTCTTCCTGCCAAGGACAGTGCCTTCTCCGATAGCGGTGGTCATTCTTGATCGAATTGTGTTCTCCGTTTACACTTAGCTATTCTGAGTGAGCCTGGCAGACACCTGCATCCTGTGTACAGCTGCTCTTCAGAAGCGCTCTTGGACCTGCAACATGGAGAGGAATCATTCTGCTGTGTAGGACAGTTGTGATAGGTGGTGACATTTGAATGGTGACATGATCAATGTAAAATTTCTGATTTTGATACCTGTACAGTCCTCTGTTGGTATCCACAGGGGATGAGTTCCAGAAAACTTTCAGAGACCAACCTCAAGCCTCCTGTGGTCCTGCCTATAAGGGTGTGTGCCATTGGCCTACAACCTAGGGAAGTGCCTCTGTGTGCTTCAAATCATGTCCAGGTCACACCCAGCTGTGTGAAGAGCCCGGGGCTGCAGTCCTAGAGAATGAGGGTCAGGAAAAGGTTTATATGTCAGTACAGATGCAAGCATTAAAAAATACACTTGATCCATGGTGGTTTGAGAACCCACAGATAAAGAGCACTGTTGAGAGTGTGATTTTTCTAAGGTCCTTGGTCTTAAGACATCAAAGTCATAGCCTTTGGCGTGCAATGTCGTGGAATTCCGTAGAACTAGATGCGTCTATATGGAAATGTGTCTTTCTGACTGGGTAAGGCAGGTGGGGGAAAATTGGTGCAGTTAGTGAATCCAGATGAGAGCTCGTTGTGCTATTCTTGGAGCGTTTCTGTAGCTTTGCAAGATAACGTTTTAAAAATGCATTCGCTGGGGGCTGGGAAGGTGGCTCAGTGGTAGAGCGCTTGCCTTGCATGCCTGAGGCCCTGGGTTCGATTCCCCAGCACCACATAAGCAAAAAGAAAAAAGCCAGAAGTAGCGCTATGGCTCAAGTGGTAGAGCGCTAGCCTTGAGCTGAAGAGCTAAGGGACAGCGCCCAGGCCCAGAGTTCAAGCCTCACGACCGGACCCAAAAAAAAAAAAAAAAAAAAAAAAAAAATGCATTCGCTAATAATTGTGGCATCCACGGGAGTGTGCGACTGTGCTCCTGATACCTCTGTGGTCAGCCCCTCCGTGACTCTTGCCTTGAGGGGGACACACCCCCAGTTTTTCCCGGCAACTACTTGGGGCTGGTTTTGAGCTGAAGGCAGAGGCTTTTGACAAAATCCACTTCCCTGGAGACCTTCGTCTTTCAGATGCTTCTGTTCAGACCAACTTTCCTCCGTTCCACTTCATCTTTTTTAATTGCATTGCCTTTTAGTATTCCTAAAGAAGTGTTATTGTTGAAACCATCCAGCTAGAGAGGGGGATAGAGAAATCCACAGGCTTTTGTCTCTTCAGCCCTCCAGACCTATCCATGGGCTTGGCAGGCCTCCATGCCTTCCTGCCTTTGCCCAGGCTCTGCCTACGACAAATCCACTTACTAAAATACATGTGCATCTTAGGGCATGAGCTGGGCCTCTTCTTTGCCCTTTGTGACCTTGACTGGCCTCCCCAGACTCGGCTCATGGCTCAGCTAAAGGCCCTGAGACACTAGCTCTCCCCAGGGCAGCCATCTGATTCTGCGTCACTTCCTCTGCCAGCGCTCAGGTGATGGGTGGGGGCAGCTGTTCTCTCCACGCCCCTGCTGGAGCTGGGGGCCCAGGAGAGCCACAGTCAGCATGTGTCATGAGGGGGAGCCGGCCTGAGCGAGCAGCCATGTGGGCGTGTAAAAGCAGCTTTCTTGCCCAGGCATCTCAAAGTGCCTGAGAACCTGGGCAAGAAAGTCATTTTGGCCAGTGTGTCCACTGCTGTCCCAGCCACCCATGCCCTGGCACGAATAGCCTACGTGGACTGGGCTGGTGGGTATCCATGAGCTGCCTACAGATAGATGGGCCAGACTGGGTCTCTCCAGGATCCACATGGAGTTGTAAGGATGACAGGAAGGAGAGGGCCAGGACCTAGGTGTGAGTCTGGCCTCATGTCTTCTGTCCACAGCCCCTCTCCTTCCTCACCAGAGACCCTGTTTTCACAGCTGAGATTTAGCAATGCTATCTGCATATCATCTAGTCAGTGTCAAGGGACCAGGGAAGTGGAAAGTTCAGCCAATGTGCAGCCAAGGGCTGGCGTCTTGGTCAGTGCATTGGGCCAGTCTTCATCCTTTGCTCCGGGCAGCTTTCCTGAGCTCCCTGCCCAGTCAGCCCTGGGGCCGTGGCCCACTCTATCGACTGAGCCTTCCCCGCTCTTCCTTCAGGGAGGGGCATGGGACTAGGTCCTTGCTGGGCTCTGGGCAGGGCCTGTCTGGCAGATGTCATCAGAGTCATTCAGGAAAAGAGGACTTGTGCTTCCCTGTTGCTTGTGGCTTTATGGGAACTGGCATATCCGAGATGTCAGACAAGCATTGTGACTCCACTTAATGGAGTGCTGGACTGCGCAAGGCAGCGGCTGTAGTCACCCGATGAGCCCTGCCCGGCCTGGCAAATGGAATCTTGAGATGGGCAAAGCCCATCATGCCACCAGCACCTCCTGGTCTGCATAGTTTTTGGAGGTTGAAATCGTCAACCTTCAAGACACATGAACAAGTAGGTGTGGTGGGGTATGCCTATAATTCCTGTTCCTCTGGAGGCAGAGGCAGGAGAATTGTGAGTGTGAGGCCAGTTTGGGCAAGGTAGTGAGACTATCTCAGAAACAAAGATAGAAGTAGTGGGATTATTGCTAATGGTAGAGCGCTTGCTTAGCAAGTTCAGGGCTTTGGATTCAATCCCTGTACCAGAAAAGAAAGAAGATGTATGAAGATGGTGTCATCTGTTTTGTTCTTGTGCTCTTGGCCTTCTATACTGAACAGAGCCTAAGGAGTTGGGGCTCAGAGCCCTCTCTGTTTCCTGTCTTTCCACCTAGACTGTGGTGGTGTTTTGATGTGATGGTGGCGGTGTGATAGTGATGTTGGTAATGGTAGTGGTGATGGTGGAGGTGATGATGGCTAGTGGTGATGGTAGTAGTGGCGATGATGATGGCTATGATATCGATGGTGGTAGTGGAGGTGATAGGGTAATGATGGTGATGATGGTTATTGATAGCGATGGTGGTGATAATAGTGGTGGTGATCATGGTGATCACGGTGGAGGTGGAGGTGATGGTAGTGATGATGCCTATGATATTGATGATGGTGGTGGTGGTGATGGTGCTGATAGTGGTGACGGATGGTAGCGACGGTGGTGGGTGGTAGTGATGGTGATAATGGTGGTGATGGTGGTAGCAGAGGTGGTCGTAGTGATCCTGACATGACAGTGGTGAGTCTGGTGGTCAGGAGGCAGGGGCTGATGGACAAGGGGGTGATGGTATTGGTGGTGATAGTAAAGCCTGTAAAATTTCAGGGTGCCTCGTAGTTACTCAGTGAACCCTTTGACCCAGTATTAGCCTATTGCTGTCAGGTAATCACTTACCAGGAGGACATCGCTGTTAACCCCATATCTAGGGGAGACCCTGAAAGGCCCCACAGTTGGCGCACTGTGGGATTGGAGGTGAAGCCTTGGTAGACTTGGGGCTGCACAGCCCCTCTGAGCCAGGATTACCTACCGCGTGATATGGGGAGCAGTGGCCTGGCATCACCTGCAAGTGGATGGCGGTGCCATTCTTGGGCCCATCCCTGGGATCAGAGCCAGGAGAGGGAAGGCAGGGTGCTGGCCAGGAGGCTCTCCCGCACCGCCTGCCCTCAGCAGCCGAGTGAGCCTCGAGCCCAGGCTCGTTTAACTCTGGCCTGGTCATTCCATGTGGCCTGTGAGTGGCCTGGCTTCACGCTGACAGGCCGGGAGGGGAAGGGAAAGGGGGCGCATTTCATTCTCACATGTGCTCAAATGAACAGGACACCCAGGACTCAAACATAGGCGAATATGAAACATGCTGCCTTCTTCCTGCATCCCAGGCTGCTTTCTGAACCTTAGTTCAGATCTCCCGTTGGACAGCCCTTGGCTTTTGTTTGGTGTATTTGTCTGATAATCACAAGTCAACTTGTTGACTCATAATATATGTGTGTATATATCATCCATCCATCCATCCGTCCATCCATCCATCCATCCATCCATCCATCCATCCGTCCATCCATCCATCTGCATGTGCGCATCCACATGCACACACACATGCACATGCACACGTTTCCTCTGGTGGCTTACGACAGAAGTGTGTTCTCTCACAGTTGTGGTGTTGGCCGGGCCCTGTTTCTCGGAAGCCTCTGGGGGGGGGTGCCCCTGGCTTGTGGGTGTCTTATTCTAGTCTCTGTCCCTGTTACCATGGTTCATCTGCCCTGGCCTCCTCTTTTCTTAGGACATCCGTCGCACTGGTTAATTAAGGGCCTCCCCAAACCGTCGCTCCTCCCCTTAAGTAGGGACACCTGAGGTGACCCTGTTTCTAAATAAGATCACAACTGGAGGTGCTAGGAAGGATGTGGAGTTTGGAGGAAATACTACTCAGCCCAATAAATGTACGACTGTAGGTTCCTACACAGTAGCTTTGTTGAGATAGAATTCACATCCCATAAAATGTGTAAAAATCAGGGGTGCTGCGTGCGCTGGCAGGACTGGGCAGCCACATCACAGTCTCGTTAGAGTCTCATTTGCTCACAGTCTAATTGTTCTGAAGAAAGAACCCCCACCCCCTAGGCGGGCACCTCCCTCCTTCCTTCCCCACGGGCCCTGGCAGTTAGTAAAAATGCAATCATGTAAATATACCAGCTTTTATGACTAGTTTTCTTCATTTAGCTTAACATTTTAATCCAAGTTGTAGCATGAAATTAGGAGTCATCATTTTTCACGTGCAGATAATATTCCATCATATAGAACATTAGATACCACGTTTTTTGTCCCTTCATAGTTGATGGGCTTTTGGGCTGCTGCCACTTTTTGGCTCTTAAGGATAGTGCTGTCCTAGGCATTTGCGTGTACATCTTTGAGTCTGCACATGTGCCCGGCCCTTACTTGATAGGCTCACTAGAGTTATTCTGAGTCACCTGGTAACTCAGGGTTTGACATTTCGAAGGTAGGGACAAACCATTTCCCAAAACAGCACTTCCCGATCAATCCACTCACGGCGCTGGCTCTGGGGTCAGGTTTCTTCGACCTTGTCTTCGTCAACAGCCAGCTGGCAGGACTGAAGGCAGTTGGCCGTGGGGGCTTTGGTTTGCATTTCCCCTCTCCTGGTCCCTGGGAGCCCCCAGGGGTGTGTGGAGATCAGGTCTCCCTGGTTTCAGGGATCTGGCTGGGTGGGCCACGGCTCTGCGCTTCTCTTTTGGGGCGGGCTCTAAACCAGAGCATTCTGTGTTTAGTTAGCGGTCAGTCCTCAAGCCAGCTTGCTTGTGCTTCATTGATGAAAAAGAAGATATCTGAGCCAGGAACCTGTGTGTCGCAGGCGGGTGACACCACAAACCCTGCAGACTGAGGACGCACCGTGTTTGCTGGTGGAGTGAGCTGGCAGGGGCCAGAGCCCCGGGGCTCAGGACCTCTGCCCCTTGAAGCTGTGTCTTTAGGAGCAGTTGCACAGTTTTTGGAAAGTACTGAAGAATTTCTTGCTGGCAACAGGCAAAGGTGGCTGTGGAGGGGCACGGAGATGAGCGAGGGGGTGGCTGGCCAGGACCAGGGCGGAGGGGGGCAGGGCCACTGCAGAGTGGCAGCTGCGTAAGTTTCTGTTAGGACCCGGTGGAGACAGGTGTCTAACTGGTAACTGTTGAAGCTGAATAATGCCCCTCCCCCCACGGTAGGACCTTAGTTCTTGGAACTTGTGAATATTACTTTATGTGGCAAATGTTGCGAGTAAGAATTTGATGAGACAGAGCTTCTCCTGGGGGTCCGGGTGGCCCTTGCTCAGTGGCACATGCCCACTCGGGTATGTGTGAGTTTGGAGACCTGTGTCCAGAGGCCGTAATCTCCAGGCGCTCGCTGGGAAGCCTGTGTGCTTTCTTCCTGGAAGCAGGGTGGTGGCAGCTGCCCTGCACCCTTCTGCCCCAACCCCATGGTAGAAGCTGTTTGACCACCAGGAGGCCTGGTGGATCCTCAGGGTAAAGCTGGCTGTGTGGGGCATGTGTGGCCTCCACCCCCTGGACCTCCAGGGAGATGGGGAGGCAGACGAGCTGGGGTGACATGACCAGGGCCACTCAGGGGAGAGTTGGATGCCGGAGCCCTGCCTGGGGCATGGTTCTTCATCGAGGGCCCAGATAATTCTGCGAAGCTTATAGACGTTTCCGTGGCTCTGTTCTTTCAAGGGACAAAAGGACCCTCAAGGAGGACCAGCACTGTGGGTGACCACAAAGCCTGGGGGTGTCTCTATCCCCTCCACAGGCCACTTAAGGGCTGGCTCTTCCCTGAGAGCTGGCCTGGGGGCACAGTGACTGAGAACAGAGATGCCCAGAACCGCACAGGGGGGCACCCAGCTCCTGAGAAGGGGCTGCTGAGCTGGGCCGCCGCTTCCATTGCCCAGCTCCTGACTGCTGGGGTTAATGAGGGCTTAAGGGTTAGGGCAGAAAAGGCTGGGGTTTCAAGGGGCGACTTGAGGCTTCTTGGACGTAGTTAGTTCTGTGTTTGTAGCTGCTTAATGGTCAGGAGTCACCTGTGTTCACACAGGGATTGACTTCCCGAGTCTTGGGCCACATTCCTGGCCTAGCCTCAGCTCAACTCCCACCCCAAAGAGCACTGTGGGGCTAGCTGGTCATGGGACCAGTGACAGGAAGTGGAGGCTATGGTCATTGGCCAGCAGCTGTCAGAGACATACAGACTGAAGTCTGGGTGTCAGGCATGGCCTTGAGAGTCCCAAGGTCAGACCTCAGGGACAGTGCAGTTGGGGTGTACCCGTAGTGCGGTGCCTTTGGCTTCAAGGAAGGAGAGCATAGAGAAACACCAGCAAGGAAGACACAGCAAGAGCCCTTCATTTGACTTGGGTCTGAGATTTGCATCTCAGTTGAGGGGTGTTGGGTACCTAGACAACAGGATGAGGGGAAAGCTCCTGGCAGCTGGCACTGGATTTAGTTTTGCAAATCCTAAGGAAGGAAGTACACAGCAATCTCTTAGCTGTACTGATACCTGTGTGTGTGTGTGTGTGTGTGTGTGTGTGTGTGTGTGTGTATTGGGCTTTGAACTCAGAGCTTCATGCTTGCTAGGATGGTATTCACCACATGAATCACACCACCAGCCTAGCTTTTTGCTGGTCATTTTGTAGATGGAGCCTTGTGGGCTTTGCTCCCCAGGCTGGCTTTGAACCTTCTGATCTCATTGAGTAGCTACGATTACAGGCCTGAGCCACTGGTGCTTGGCTCTCATTTATATTTTGAATTAGACTTATGAACGGTGTGAGGCACTGTGTTTCATTAAATCAATGGCTTTACTTACTAGAGACACATCAGTGCTTTCCTCCTAAAGGAAGGGGAAAGCTGTCAGTCAGTGATAAGTCACCTGACAGCATGCGTGTTCAGAAGGAGCAAATGTGCTGGGTGGGGTCTGTGCTGTGAGCTTGCCCACGTGTTTGTCGGTAGGCCATTTCTCCCAGCTGGCCCTGTGCTTTGCCCGCCCCGTGGCCCTGCAGAGTCATTAGAAGTTGCTGAACCTGTTGGCTCTCAAGACGCACGAGGACGGCTCAGAAGCGCCAGCACTCCTGTGCATCGCCCGCTCACTCAGGAGGCCTCCTGTGAGGCCGCAGTGGGCAAAGCTCCTCACGGAGCGAGCACTCTTCCTGCCGTGGGCACCCATCCCCAGCCACAGTGCCACTTCTCATGGCGCCGAAACTCAGGTTGCCAGCCAGGCAGGGACAGGGGCGCTGAATCACCAATGGACAGAACCAGGCTGCAGACCTGAAGACGTGGTGTGATCCCCTGTGTGGAGGCTCCGTGGTGGTCCCGTGTCTGCTTTGTGTGGATGCTCTGTGGAAGGTTCACGTGTCTCCGTGTATGGATCTGTGGTGGGTTCAGGTGTCTTCTGATTTCCCTCTTGTCTCTGCAGACATACACATGTGCAAGTCCCTGGTTGTTTTGTTTTTGTTGTGGGGCGTGAGCTCTGGGCCTGGGCGCTGTCCCTGGACTCTTTTGCTCAAGGCTAGTGCCCTATCACCCTGAGCCCCAGCTCCACTTCCCATGCCCCAGCTCCACTTCCCATGCCCCAGCTCCACTTCCCATGCCCCAGCTCCACTTCCCGTGCCCCAGCTCCACTTCCCGTGCCCCAGCTCCACTTCCCATGCCCCAGCTCCACTTCCCATGCCCCAGCTCCACTTCCCGTGCCCCAGCTCCACTTCCCGTGCCCCAGCTCCACTTCCCGTGCCCCAGCTCCACTTCCCGTGCCCCAGCTCCACTTCCCATGCCCCAGCTCCACTTCCCATGCCCCAGCTCCACTTCCCATGCCCCAGCTCCACTTCCCGTGCCCCAGCTCCATGTCCTGGGCCCCAATCCTAGGTCCTCTGATTGGCACTGGGGTCCCCTGAGCTTCAGGTGGGTTGCTATGGGTGAGTAGGAGTTTTCTAGCTTTCCTCACCTCTGCCACAACCTGGAGCCAGCCTGCCTGTGTTACTGTCTCTAATAACCTGAAAAGAGCACTTTTTAATTCCTGACATGAAATAAGACTGGTTTCTATGTTTAGGCTATTAGAAGGATTAAATGTGGTGTGTGGGGACGGAGCCGGTGCGTGGTGGGGTTGGGTGAGTCGCCATGGGGCTGGGGCTACAGGACATTGCCTGTGGAGTCAGGAAGGCCGTGCTCTCCTCAGTCAGCGTGGCACACCTTGTGAGGTCCCCCAGGATTACCGTGGCAGCGCGGTCAGGCACCCGTGGGTATTTGATGATAGCGAACCAATTTTTTTGTCCCAGGTCCGGTTTCTGTGAACCTCACACCCTTCCCAGGGTTTCTGTGAACCTCACACCCTTCCCAGGGTTTCTGTGAACCTCACACCCTTCCCGGGGGCTGTCCCCACCATTTGGGCCTGGGTGTGTTGGTTGTTCCACTGTTGGGGTGAACAAGATTCCTTTGCAGGGGCTGGGAAGGTGGCTCAGTGGTAGAGCGCTTGCCTCGCATGCCTGAGGCCCTGGGTTCGATTCCTCAGCACCACATAAGCAGAAAAAAAAAGCCGGAAGTGGTGCTATGGCTCAAGTGGTAGCGTGCTAGCCTTGAGCTAAGAGCTGAGGGACAGCGCCCAGGCCCAGGGTTCAGGCCCCATGACGGGACCCCCCCCCCAAAAAAAAAAGATTCCTTTGCACACTGGACAAAGGATGGTCACTGAGAACCTGGCTCCTCCCCAACTGGTGCTTCCCCTTCTTCCCCTTCCCCTTCTCCCTCCCTCCCTTCCCTTCTCTTCCTTTTCCTTCCTCTTCTTCCTTCTCCCCTTCTCCCTCCTCTTCCTTCCCTCCCTTCCTTTTCCTTCCCCTTCTTTCCCTTTCCCTTCTTGTCTGGCTCTGTGCTGTAACCATTTTTTGTCCAGCCCTCCTCTTACCTTCTGCCTTCAGAATACTTAAGAGTGTAAGGCGAGGTGGAGAAGGACTGGAGGGTTGTGGGAACAGCGAGGCAGGGTGGGAGTTTCTAGAGCCAACACTGGAGAGATGTCTTTGACGTTCACTGGGCATGCATGTTTGCCTCCACCTCCAGGTGAGGCCAGCAGAGGCAGAGCTGGAGGCCCACAAGGGGGCGCTGTAGGCAGTAGTCTGGGGCCAAGGCTCTGAGATGTCGTAGGAATGGTATTAGATGGGGCTGGGCAGATCCCATCATTCTGAGGCTTGGTGGAGGGAGGAGGGCCAGGGCACAGTTGTGGGTGTCGGGAGCACGCGAGGGCACCTGCTCCTGGCTCCTGCCCACTTCTGCGTGGAGATGGTGGAGCTGCCTTGCTGGGATGGAGGGCGCTGGGGTGCGGCTCTATACAGAAGCTCTTCTCTGTGCTGGCCTAGGAAGCTGACTTGAGAGCCCTGCATCTTCAAAGACACTTTGAAAGACTTTTTCTTCCCTTCAGTGGCAGCAGAGCGATTTCCCGGGCCCAGAGGGAGTCTGCTGGGGGATGTCAGGCGGGGCAGGCGGGCAGAGGCTGCGGCGGGTGCTGTGCTTCGGCGGGTCTGTTCATTACGCCCAGGCTGGCTGAGCGCAGTGGGCACCACGTGAAGCAGGTATTTCTTCCTGGATGTCAAAGCACTGCTGTGTCAGGCTCCTGGCAGGGCCCTGGGGACCCAGTGGGCCTTGGATGGTGCCCACCTGGATGTGTAAAGCCGAGATGGGTTTTAAACAGAGCCTGTGGCAGGTGCTGGCCCCGGGCTTGTGAGGCCACTTCTGGCCATTTTGTCTCTAAGCGTGGGCTGCAGAGAATGACAGCATGGATCTGGAAGCATCCTGAGGAGTCTGAGCCAATATGTGTGCAGCACGCAGCATCCGCGCTGCCCCGTGCCCGCTCCAGTGTGGGGGACTTGCTGGCCGGGTAAAGCAGCGCTTGGCACTGCCCATCTCACTTCTCTGCCATCCCCAGGGTGAGGTGGATGGCAGCCGCTCCCCACACTTGCTGGTGTGTACCTGGCCTGGGACAACTTGGGGTGGAGGGGTGTGGAGCTGCAGGAAGAGCACGGTGACGTTCTAGGGAGCAGAATGGCTGGCTGCTGGGAACACTGCTGGCTGAGCCGCGCGTAGGAGCATGCCTGCCAGCCTCAGGCTGTCACTCGGGTTCTAGGTGGGGCTTGGGAGCCTGGGCGTCAAGAGCGCCTGCTGGTGGCTGTGGTGGTGAGCTGGTGGTAGGAGGTGCAGGTTGCTGCCTAAGTTGAGGGGAAAAAACTGTAAAGATAAAAAGGCAACTCAGCCAGGCACCAGTGGCTCACGCCTGTTATCCTAGCTACTCAGGAGGCTGAGATCTGAGGGTGACAGTTCAAAGCCAGCCCGGGCAGGAAAGTCTATGGGACTCTTATCTCCAGTGAACCACCAGAAAACTGGAAGTAGCACTCTGGCTCAAGTGGTAGAGTGCTCCCCTTGAGCTGAAGAGCTGAGGGACAGTGCCCAGGCCCAGAGTTCAAGATCCAAGACTGAAAAAAAAAAAAAGAAAGACAACTCAATACAGGTTTTGGAGTTTGTTAGAAGATATGGATACTGATCTTTTAAACTTTTTTTGTCAGTTGTGGGGCTTGAACTCTGGGCCTGGGCACTGTCCCTGAGTGCTTCAGCTCAAGGCTAGCACTCTACCACTTGAGCCACAGCACCACTTCTGGTTTTCTGGTGATTAATTGCAATAAGAGGCTCACGAATGTTCCTGCTTGGGCTGGCTTTGAACAGTGATCCACAGATCTCCACCTCCTGAGTAGCTAAGATTATAGGCATGAGCTGATAACTGTTTTTTTTTTTAAACAACTATTTATATTTTAGAAAAACCCTTCAATAGTCGTATAAAGGGGGTTCAGATGAACATGTCAGTTTGTGGTACAGTCTATCTCCATCAGTGTCACCCCTCCATCATCCGACCCACCTCTCCCAACCCCGCCCCTTCCCTCCATTTACCTGGTTCCATTTTCACGTAAGTATGTTGAAATTATGACTGTCTTGGCCCACCCCTCCTCTCGCCATTCATCTGTCTCCTTCCCTTCCCCGCCCAGCATGCGTTCCAGCTTTCTGATACTGACTGACAGACTGTAAGTTAGTTCAGAGGAGCTTCACCATTGCAGTCCTCGCCACCCTCCGCATGTACTACACTTTAGTTATCATGGTTGTATGTATTTCCATATATAATCAAGTCATTAAAGTTCTGCCTGTATTTCAATCTTTGGGACGCAGATGAAGCTGACATTCTTTCTGTTGTGTGTAGCCAGCTCCCAGTCAATCAGGTCTCTTTCTACAGCTTTAATGTAGTTCCTCCCTGGGGTTTGGAGCTCTGTGGCTTCAGTGCACCGAAGCTTGACCTTTGCCTCTGTGTGTCCTGAGAGTCCCTGAGACTCGAGGCAGGAGCGGCCTGTGGGAGGGCTGGAATGGGGTGGGCGCCGGGAGGGAGAGTCTGTTCCTTGCTGGCTGTTCCCCTCCCCATCAAGACCTCCCCCCCCTTACACCCACGGCTACATGTGGAGGTGGCATTGTGAATTGAATTTGTCTTGTGTACCACTCATGTTTGTTGTCAGCTTCCATGATTTTGTGTATATGTGGGGCTTTAAAAAAGTTTGGAGTGTTGAGCATTGAATCTGAGAGCTCACACATGCCAGGCCAGTTCTTCACTATTGTGTGTCAGCCCCTGATTTTATTTTATTTTATTTATTTATTTTTTGGGTCCAGTCGTGGGGCCTGAACTCTGGGCCTCGGCGCTGTCCCTCAGCTCTTCAGCTCAAGGCTAGCGCTCTACCACTTGAGCCACAGCGCCACTTCCGGCTTTTTTTCTTTTTTGCTTATGTGGTGCTGAGGAATCGAACCCAGAGCCTCAGGCATGCAAGGCAAGTGCTCTACCACTGAGCCACCTTCCAAGCCCCCCCTGATTTCATTGTTGGTTCTTTTTTAGACAAGGTCTCATGGACCCTGAGCTGGCCTCAGACCCTTAGTTCTCCTTCCTTAGCCTTAATTGCTGGGATTAGAGCTGTTGGCTACCAAACCTGGCTGATTTTGCTTTTATAATCATGGAGGTTATTCAGATGATGATAAGCAGTCCGCTTGGTTTTCTCCTCTGCCCACTGGTCCCTGGCCCACTAGGGGCAGGTATAGGACTGCTCAGGAGCTCCAGCCTGTGGCTGGACCAGAGCCTCAACCTGTTCCAAATGCTGGAGCTTTGTAGGCAGCTGGGGCGGGGGGGGGGGGGGGGGGGGAGTAGAGCCTAGGACCCAGATGCCCATGGACAAAACTTTTGCCCCATCCCACAGCTCTCCAGCATCCAGTTGGGCAAAATGCAGACCCTGGCCCCGTTTCCTGGATGTGTGTTCTGGAGAGCTGCATTGCTTTTTTGAACTCTCCAAACCCATATCAACTAATAATCTAAGTGTGGTGGCATGCTGCTATGATCTCAGCTATGTGAGCGACATAGGTAGGAGGATTGTGGTTGGAAGCCATGGAGCCATTATCCTGAAGTTCAGGTGTCAGCTGGGAGCAGGCTGGAATCAGGTAGCTGGTGCTTGTGGCAGTAACTCAAGGCCCAGGGGTCTCAGAAGCAAAGGGTTTCTGACCCATTAGCCACTAGCTAGAAAGAGGAGCAGGTCTTGTAGCCAGATGGCAGCATGGGAAACGTTCAGGGACCTGGCGCTAAGAATGTTCTTATAAGGGATATTTGGAGGCTACAGGTACAAGTTGTTGCATCGATCTTGCGTTGTCTACAGAGGACACCAGTGGCGCACACCTGTAATCCCAGCTACTCAGGAGGCTGAGATCTCAGGATTGTAGTTCCAGGTCAACCCAGGCAGGAAAGTTTGTGAGACTATTATCTCCAATTTACCTCCAGAAAATGAAGTGGAGCTGCAATCAAAGTGGTAGAGTGCTAGCCTTGAGCAAAAGAGCTCAGGGACAGTACCCAGGCCCTAAGTTCAAGCTCCATGACTGACAAAAAAAATAGGGGAGAGAATCTGTCCTGTGAGCCTTACAGAGAACTTGGGAGCAGAGCCACTGTTCCCTTGATGGCAGAGGAGGGGGGTCTGGCCTTGAGGGAGGAGGAGCTGGGAGTAGGGGCTCCTGAATACTCAAGAGTCCAACTGACTAGAGTTCCTGCCCAGCTAATTTCAATTCCTGGGAGAAAAGGCTCTGCCTCTGAGATTTTCCTTCAGATTCGTGATTGTGATTTTTCTGTGTTCTATTGTATTCTATTCTGTGTTTTACAGTATTTCATAATTTTACATACTGAGAATTTTTTTTTTTTTTTTGGTTCTGGGGCCTGAACTCAGGGCTTAGTGCTGTCCCTGACTTTCTTTTGGTCCAGGCTAGCATTCTACCACTTGAGCCACAGCACCACTTCCAGCTTTTCTGATGCTTAATTGGACATAAGAATTTCACAGACTTTCCTGCTTGGGATGTCTTTAAACAGTGATTCTCAGATCTCAGCCTCCTGAGTAGCTATGATTACAGGTGTGAGCCAGTGGTACCCAGCTCTGAGTATACTTTTTACATGTAGTTCCTTTACCCCAGAAGGAAAGGATTTGTCCGATTGCTTATGGTTTAGTGACTTTATCAATGACAGAGTAGTTAGCAGTGGCTAGAAATTACTTTGTGCTTTCATCTTGCTAATTATCTGTGCATGTGCATGAGTTGTCTGGCTTTAGTGCATACAAGTCTGGAAATTCAGTGCTTTATTACACTGAATCTTGGGCTTTTGCTTTTGATCTGCTCTGAGATTCTGGTGTTGTTTTTTTTTTTTTTTTTGGATACATTTAGACCACTGACATTTAAAGTGATTGTTGATGTGCTTAGATTACTGTCTCTGATGCTGTATACTATTTGCTACTTATTCTTTGTTATAGTTTTTGTCTTTGACTGCTCCTGCCTCTGTAGTCCTAATGTTTCCACTTTTTCTTTATGAGGAGTTTGTACATCTTTAAAAACTTCCTTACCCTAGGGTGATGCAAGGGTGGACAAAATACATTTATAACTAGCTAAGTCCACTTTCAAATATCAGTATACTAGTTCATGTGTAACGTATTGGGTCTTTTAGCCAGGATAAAACTGCTCTTATTCATTTTAGCTATCCATAAATTAAATCACAAACACCTTGCTGCACTTACTGCTTTGAATAATCTGGCAAATTAGTGAAGAGTGAGAAATGCAAGAGTTTGTCTTTTAGTTAATGCTTTGTGGATCTAAATTTAAAATTTTTATCATTTGTTGCTCCTTCTGTTTGTTTTTTTTTTTAACCTATCTTGTTCTTCTCCAATGAAGTTTTTTTTAACCTTTTTTTTGTTGTTCAAGGCAAGCCTACATGCCCAAGTCTTTCCATTTTATGTGAAGAAGTGTTTATGTCTCTACTTTTTTCTCAAGTTCACTACCCTCCTGTTCTGCTGGGATTATAGGTGTGTGCCCCTGTGTCTGTCTTTCACTTTTGAAGTACAATTTCACTGTAACTATTTCAATGTTGCTCTTTCCTGCTTTCTGTCATGGTTTCGTGGATCTATGATTTTGTGTCTGATAGGGGAAACATTAGGCTTTGCTTCACTGTAACTATTTCAATGTTGCTCTTGCCTGCTTTCTGTCATGGTTCCGTGGATCTATGATTTTGTGTCTGATAGGGGGAACATTAGACTTTGCTTCAGATCTTTCCTCAGCTTTTTCACCTTCTGGTGTCCCCATTGTATGTGCTATGTCTTTTGCTGTTGTTTTGCAGTTTGGACTAGTCTGTCCTCTGCTTCCCTTCCCTCTCCTTTCCCTCCTTCCTTTCTCCCTCTCCCTTTCCCCTTCCTCTCTCCTCCCTCTCACTCTCCCTCTCTCTCAGTCATCTTTTCCCATTGCATTCTGGCTTGGAAATGCTTTGTTGGATGTCTCCAGCTGTGTCCAGTCTACTGATGAGCCCATCGAAGACTTTCATTCCTGTCACAGGGGTCTTTATCCAGCTCTTCCCTCACCAGCCATTTGTTCTTCTTCCATGTTACCTGCCTCTTCTGGAGTCCTTAGCATGTCAGTCACAGATATTTTACTTTATCTTATTGCTTTTCCTGGGGCTTAAACTCAGGGCCTGGGTGCTGTCTTTGAGCCTTTTGTGTTCAGGCTAGCGCTCTGCCACTGAGCCACAATGCTACTTCTGGATTTTTCTAAGGAGTTTGTTTGAATTAAGAGTCTCACAGGAACTTTTCAGCCCCAGCTGGCTTTGAACCATGTTCCTCAGATCTCAGCCTCCTGAGTAGGAGAACAGGTGTGAGCTAACAGCGCCTGGCTAGTCACAGTTATTTTAAAGTCCAGTCTGACCATCTCAGTATCACTAGGGTGGCTGAGTCTAAGTGTGGTCCTCGCTTTGTCTCTTCAATGTGTTCTCACCTTTTGCTGCGCCTGGCTGGCTGTGTTCTGTGGAGGTCAAGGAACTCGTGCTTCTTCACATAGTCCTGTCCAAACTTGGAGCGGCAGGCAGGCCTGTGCCTCCGATTCTCTGGTAGATGGATAACTGTGGGTTCATTCCCTGCCTCCCCAGCCTGGGGACGCACTGTCCTCAGGGACACCAACAGTCACTTTGTCACCGGGCCCTTCACATTGCATGTGTTTTGGTTCCATGGTGCTTTTCTGGGAGCAAGAATGACCACCATTAGTAAAGTCCATCAACACCTCCCTAGCCATGTTTAAGATGCCACTAGTGCAATTTCCAGAGATAAGGAAGAGTGAGTGGCAGCAGCCTTCCTCCGCAGGGTGAATTTTATGCACAAGAGGATGCCAGTGCCCTGCAGACAGGGCACCCTTGGTCTGCTGGTAGCCTCGGGTGGTGCCCGGGAGGACTGAGTGGCAGGGAGAATGGAGGGGTGGGCCCAGGCTGCCAGTTAGCTCTTGAGGCTGGGCTTCATCTGGAGATAGTATCTAATCATTTTTTTCCACTTGTAAAAAGCACATTCACTTAGCACCAGAGGCTCACGCCTGTAATCCTAGGTCTCAGGAGGCTGAGCTCTGAGGATGGAGATCTGAAGCCAGCTTGGACAGGACAAAGTCTGTGAGACTCTTACCTCCAATTAACTACCAAAGAGCTGGAAGTGGAGTTGTGGATCAAGTGGTAGAGCACCAGCTTTGAATAAAAAAAACCCCTCAAGGTCAGCGTCCAGACTCTCCTTAGTCCAGGCCCACGTAATGATACAAAAAAGAAAAATGGAAAAACACATTCATGATCAGCTGAACGCTCAGCTGCAAGCCTAGGGCCTTCTCGCTCCGGTATCCAGTGGCCAATTTCCAGGCTTTCTGGGTGCACAGGAGCTGCTGCTGCTGCTTGCGTTGCCTCTGCCCAGCATCCTTGGCTCCCAGGGCTCCAAACCCAGACTTCTTTTTCAGTCTTATCTCTTCTGCCAGGCCCTGAAGGCTGACATTCTTCCACCTTCTAGCTGTGTGGCTTTAGGCAGCTGTACTTGACATCTCTGTGCTTCCAAGTGCTCATCTCCAACTACCTTCAAGGGTGTTCCAAGGATTTTAGGAGAGGATCCCTGGCCCCTGGCCCAGGACTGGCACCTTATGGCCTTTTCTGGTCAACATTCAACATGTACGGGAGCGCCACCTACAGGCCAGGCTCTGTCCTAGGTACTGGAGATAGGACAGAACGGTACAAACCCAGGTCTTAGGGACTTGGAACTGACGTCCCAGAGGAGAGAAAACTGACAAATACAGGTGGCACAAATGACACAGAGTACAGTGCTCTGTGGCAAGGACTCTGGGACCAGAGATGGAACCACTCAGCCAGGCAGAGTGTTTCTTATTAGCTGTGTGCCATGGTTATCTCTCAGCCTGTGTGCATCTCCGTTTCCTCATCTGTAACCTGGTGGCATCTACCTGGCAGGGGAGAGATCACTCACCCTAAGAAGCCTCGAGTCCATTTCAGAGTGTGGTCCTCTGACCTGCGACCCTGCCCCAGTAGCTGGGGGGTGTGGACGGAGCATGTGCAAGAAGACTCCCTGTCCCCAAGTCCTTCAAGTCTAGGATGAGACCAGGCCTGGGCGACCCCACTCATAGATGTTCACAGACCATGGCCTGCGGTCACATAGCTGTAGCTGTGTTGTCTTTACCTGTTGAGGCAGGATGGAGCAGAGCTGGGAGCGGAGCCAGCCTGGTGTGGTTGCCCAGGAAGTGCAGGCTGGCTTGTGGGGGGAGAAGACCCTGCCTGTTAGTACCTCAGGGGCTTCATTGCTCAAGCAAGAAGCATCCTCCAGGGGGATGTCAGTCCTTCTGCTAACACAGCTCCCTCCCTCCTTCTCTTCTTTTGCTCCCTCCCTCTCCCAGAATCTCAAGTGATGGTGGGTTACAAAGAAGAGGAGCGGAGCCCTGTGCCACTGCTTAGCACGGCAGAGCTGGCAGCTGAGCCTGCTGGAGGGCGGGTGTGAACCTCAGGACCCCAGTGGCTCAACCCTAGAGGAAGCATGTCTAAGAAAAGCCGGAGCAAGGGCGAGAAGCCCGAGATGGAGACGGATGTGGTGCAGATGGCCAACGAGGAGCTGCGGGCCAAGCTGACCAGCATTCAGATCGAGTTCCAGCAGGAAAAGAGCAAGGTGGGGTGGGGTAGAGTGGGGTGCGGGGATGGGCACACTGAGAGGCCTGTGCCCATCACAGGGCCATGTGGAGAGCCTGGTCCAGGGTGTCTCTAATCCCTGCGCCTCATCCATTCTGAGGACACAGGCAGCGTGGCAGAGGCTGCGGGGTACACTCACAGCTTGCCATGCGATGGCTGTGATCTCAGGCTCCGAGAGTCTTAGCATGTCCAAGATGAGGCGGAGTGACCCCCCAGCAGGGCTGGGTCGGGACGTAGGGCTGGGCCATTTGGGAACAGGCCTGGTTCTGTGCTGTGAGCTCTTTTACCCTTGTAGGTGCTTTGGAGCCAGTGAGGACGATGAGGGGCCGAGGGCTGGGCACAGGGCACAGGCTGTCACAGGGCAGAGCCCGGGCTTGGACACTTTGTAGACTTGGTGTCTACCCTTGCTTGGCTGGCCCCTGCCTGGCTTCAGGACCTCAGACAAGCGACTAGAAGTGTCAGAACGCCCGTGTTCTCAGCTCAGGCCACACTATTGGTCAGGGCCCCAGCTCAGGGTTGCCCAGAAGTAAACAGTGGAAAGCCCCATGGTGTCCAGTGTGCTGCCGCCACTGTGCCGTTTCCTTGGCATAGCTCACTTCAGGGCAGAGCCAGCCAGGGCTGTCTGACCCAGCCTGGTGTTTGGGCACTTACCTGTGTAAAGGGCACAGACGAGGCTGAGAGCTCAGGCACGGATGCCTCCAGCCCTAGGCACTGGGGGTCCAGGTCCCTTGCAGCTAGCCTCCCTCCGCAGTACCTGCTGCTGATGCTGGCCCCCAGTACCAGGGTTTGAACCCAGGGAGTCATGATCGCTCAGCTTTGCTTGCTCTGCTGGTGCTCTACCACTTGAGCATGCCTCTGACCAGTATTTCCTGGTTATTCTGAAGAATCTTACAGACGTTTTCTGTCTGGGCTGGTCTTGAACTGTAACCCACCAGATTCCAGCCTGCCAAGGAACTAGGACTACAGGCACAAGCCAGCGGTGTGGCCATTTTTGTGTCCACAGTGCAGATAGCACCGGGTCCCTTAGTGGTGCGTAACCCTGCACCAACCTGCGAGGTCAGGGGCGGCTTTGCGTATGTTATAAACAAGGGATCAGGACCAGAAGGGTGAAGTGTGTGGCCGGGTGCAGGGCTGCTGGCTGGCTTACAGTCTGCTCAGGTGATTTGGGGGTCACGGATGGCCCTTCCTCGTGGATCTGAATGGAAGGGGCTCCAACACGGGGCTCCGCAGCCCCCTCCCGTTTTTCCAACATTAAGGGGGGAAAAAGCAAACCAATAAAACACCACTGCAGTGAGAAAGGCTAGACGGGGCTGCGGGAGGGCGCGGGCGGGAGCCCGGCGGGGACGCTGACGCGGGCGCCCGTGCAGGTGGGCAAGCTGCGCGAGCGGCTGCAGGAAGCCAAGCTGGAGCGCGAGCAGGAGCAGCGGCGGCACACGGCCTACATCTCGGAGCTCAAGGCCAAGCTGCACGAGGAGAAGACCAAGGAGCTGCAGGCGCTGCGCGATGCGCTCATCCGCCAGCACGAGCAGGAGGCGGCGCGCGCCGCCAAGGTCCGCGAGGCCGAGGTGCTGCGGCTGCAGGCGGCGCTCGGCGCGCTGCGCGACGGCGCCACCGACAAGGTCAAGGGCGCGCTGCTGGCCGAGGCCCGCGACGAGGCGCGCAGGGCCTTCGACGGCGAGCGCCAGCGCCTGCAGCAGGAGATCCTGGAGCTGAAGGCGGCGCGCAAGCAGGCCGAGGAGGCGCTGGGCCACTGCGTGCAGGCCGACCGGGCCAAGGCCGCCGACCTGCGCGCCGCCCACCAGGCGCACCAGGACGAGGTGCACCGCATCAAGCGCGAGTGCGAGCGCGACATCCGCAGGCTGGTACGTGCCCTCCCCGCGCGCCCCCCCCGCCCCGCGTGGCGCGTGCCCTCCCCGCGCGCCCCCCCCACCCCGCGTGGCGCGTGCCCTCCCCGCGCGCCCCCCCCCGCCCCGCGTGGCGCGTGCCCTCCCCGCGCGCCCCCCCGCCCCGCGTGGCGCGTGCCCTCCCCGCGCGCCCCCCCCCCCCGCCCTGCGTGGCGCGTGCCCTCCCCGCGCGCCACCCCCCCCGCCCCGCGTGGCGCGTGCCCTCCCCGCGCGCCCCCCCCGCCCCGCGTGGCGCGTGCCCTCCCCGCGCGCCCCACCCCCGCCCCGCGTGGCGCGTGCCCTCCCCGCGCGCCCCCCGCCCCGCGTGGCGCGTGCCGTCCCCGCGCGCCCCCCCCCCGCCCCGCGTGGCGCGTGCCCTCCCCGCGCCCCCCCCCCCCCGCCCCGCGTGGCGCGTGCCCTCCCCGCGCGCCCCCCCCGCCCCGCGTGGCGCGTGCCCTCCCCGCGCGCCCCCCCACCCCGCGTGGCGCGTGCCCTCCCCGCGCGCCCCCCCCGCCCCGCGTGGCGCGTGCCCTCCCCGCGCGCCCCCCCCCGCCCCGCGTGGCGCGTGCCCTCCCCACGCGCCCCCCCCCCCCGCCCCGCGTGGCGCGTGCCCTCCCCACGCGCCCCCCCCCCGCCCCGCGTGGCGCGTGCCCTCCCCGCGCGCCCCCCCCCCCCGCGTGGCGCGTGCCCTCCCCGCGCGCCCCGTGTGGCACGTGCCCTGCTGGCGTGCGCCCCAGCTGGAACGTGCCCCCACGTAGTACGTGCCCCCCCCCCCCCCCCCCCCCCGCGGGCTTGTCCGCTGGTACGCGCTTGCGTGATACGTGCTCTCTCTGCACATGCCCCAGTGTGTTCCTTGCTTCACACGCTCTGCGTGGCACAGGCCCTCTCCTCGCCCCCTGCAGCACTCTTCCTCCTCCCTGAACACACGGGGACCTTGAAGCCGGGCATGGGGCTCCCGCCAACCCCGGCACGGCCCTTGTTTCTTGGTGTGTGGGCTCAGTGTCACAGTAGATATGGTAGAGGTGTTGTAAGAAGGATCCGGGGTTGTGGTCCGAGCCCCTGGGTGTTCAGTCAGGAGCAGACTTACCCCTGCAGGTACGGTGTGGCAGCTGGGACGGGCCGTGGTGCCCGCAGCACGGAGGAGGAAATGTGGAGTGCAGGCTTTTTCAGAGCCCTCCCCAGGCGAGCCAGGTCACAGCCAGGCCCCCTGGGCGGGGCGGAGAGCACCCTTCCCCTGGCCAGGCTCCACCGGGGTTGAAGGTCAGCCCGTGCTTATGCTCTCAGAAGGGGATCCCCCAGATTAGGCCAGCCTGCTCCGTGGAGTATTCTGTGGGTCGTGGGGTGCTCTCGTAGGCCAGTGAGCCTGGCTGCGAAGGCAGGGGGACGTCTCCACTGCGTTACTGGACTTAGGAGGCATGCAGTAGAGGAAGGGCCTGCCACACACGGCCACCCTGGTCAGACGGAAGGCGCGTGGTTCTGGAGGCAGAAACCACCTAGGTGAGCTGAGATTCGACAGTGGTGGCTGTGAGGTACCCGTGGAGGATGGGTCGAGTGAGGGGAAGCAGAGAAGGCTGCGAGCAGACGGCAGTAAAGGGCATTTGGCTGTATCCATGCCACTTTCCCTAGAGACAAATGGGGGGGGATACTTGTTACAAAGAAAGAATGAGCTCAGCTTAGTAGGAGAGCACAATGGCTCCAACCTGTAGTCCTAGCTGCATGGGAGGCAGCCATGGGGGAGCCCTGACGTCAACCAGAGGCTGGGGGTTGTATGGTGTCATCCTCAGAGATACAGGGAAGCACAAGTAGCAGCCCAAGTTCTGCTGGGCATAAATCAAGACCCTGTCTTGAAAATATCCAAGGAAAAAAGGATAGGAGGCATGGCTCAAGTGGTAGAGCACCTGCTTTACAAATATAATGCCTTGAGTTCAGTCTCCAGTACCACCACCAATAGTAACAATAGTGAGCTTAAAAATGTATGAAAGAAAAGAACTGAAAGAAGTGGAGCTCCAACTAGAGTTGGAAAAGAGCACACTCCTGTCAGCTAGCATTGGAATACGTGCACAGCAAGTGAACACAGACATGGAGACTGAAGCTTCATGGTCTAGCCTGAGCTACCCTGACCGAAAACTGCAGTCCGGCACTGGGGACTGTGCTTTTCAAAGAACGTGGTACACTTTCATCAAAGTTGGCTGCTTTCCCACCATCTCAGGATGAAAGAAAAGAATAGCCAGTTAAACTCCCAGAGTAAGGCTGAAGGAAGTCATAACCAGCAAGAATCACAATGAACTCTAGAAAGACAGTCTGTAATTTCAGGAGCCAGTTAGCCCCTGGGAACACGGATGCAGGCGGCCGTGACTGCAGGTCCGTGTGTGAGGAATGGAGGGGGGTGCCACAGCCCCTACGGGCAGTGGGGACATCAGGCTGTGTCACCACCAAGTGACGTGACAGTGCGTGAGATGGAGATTCCTCTGCAACAAGTGTAACTTTCCAGAACGGACACACAAGAAAGAGAAAACCCTGAGTGGTCCTATAGTTACCCACCAACTAAGTCTGCAATAACTTTTCTAAACAAGGAGAAGCCTAGACCCAGAGTCCTTTGCCAAGATTTTAAGCCCAAATCTTCCAGAAAACAGAGCAATATTTGTTATAAATAGCTCTCCAGGAGCCATTGGAGTCACAATGGTAAACATGAAATTAAAGCATTGTCTCAGGAAGGCAAAACTTACTTCTGCAGAAGGGTGTGCTGTCAGCCAAGCAAGCACACAGAGTGGGCTGCTCCTCTATTTATCCTCAGTGCAAAGCAGGCCCCGCCCCTCTGCTCTGATTGCTTCTCAGGTTCACAGTCTGCTCATGATTGCCTAGTTTGAATAGAGTAAAATGTATTTACATAAGGTGACTTTGAAATAAGACTAACTGTACACAATCTCAATATACTCACACCCTCTGCCATCATATTTAGTTTATAGAAGTGATGTGCAGAGGGATTATTATTACCTGAGTCAGGTAATGAGTACATTTCCTTTTGTACAGTGACCCTCTGCTATTTATTGAACAGTCTGAGGTCTTAATTCCATCTTTAAAAAAACCAGTTTAAGGCAAAACTTACATTTCAAAGTTTCTTCCTTATCCTGTAGCAGTTCTTCTTTACAGAGAGCCAAGCTACTAGGCCAAAGTAGGAACTTTTAAGAAACACGCTTCTGTAGAAAAGAGTTTTTTTTACATATTGATACATTCTAAGTTACTCACAAATGTGAGAATATAAGAAGCTATCAAGTGCAACGACACAGAAAGCCAGTAAACTGCGACTGAATTTGTTTGGTGAATACAAAGGTTGACACAGTATCCTGAAGTCAGTGAGTGCAAATGAACAAAGTAACACGACAGCCAGTGTAGCTCAACAAGTAGGCTGAGCGGTCAGGACTCACGTGTGTTGTTAAGGGGAGGAAGGTGAGATCCAGGCTGGGTTTGGTTGCCTGCATAGGTCCTTGGACCCAGAGCTCTGTCTTCTCTGTCCTCAGGGGAATAAAGGGGATTCAGGCCTGGGCTGTGGGCTCTAGAAGCTATGGGTCCTGAGCGTGCCCAGTTCACCTGACTTGGCCTCAGGCTCCAGGCCCCGAGCACAGTTTCCTGGTAAGGAGCCTGCTCCCAATTGCCTGTTCTCTTTCAGATGGATGAAATCAAAGGGAAGGATCGAGTGATCCTGGCCCTGGAGAAGGAGCTGGGCGTGCAGGCCGGGCAGACGCAGAGGCTGCTTATGCAGAAAGAGGCTTTGGATGAGCAGCTGGTTCAGGTCAAAGAGGCAGAGCGACACCACAGCAGTCCCAAGAGGGAGCTCCCGCCTGGCATCGGGGACATGGCAGAGCTCATGGGCAGCCAGGTGAGGGCCCGGGCCTCCACTGTGTCCGGGCTGCTGGGCGGACTGCTCAGCCACCGCTTCCTCCTGCCTCCTTCGCCTGCCGTTCTTTGGCCTTTCCTCCGTCCTTGAGCTCCCTTGTCCTCCTATCCATCCCTTCCTCTGGTACATTTTCTTCCCATGCTCACTGACATTCAGTGTGGGCCAGGCCCAGCATGCAGCACCAGCAGCAGACCTCCTCTGCCTGCTGTGGCTACAGCTCAGCTGCCGAGGAAGACATGGTGCCCTCGGAGGAGGGGCACATGATGGGCGTTCTGGAGGGAACCCAGGCAGGACAGGGAGGGACAATGGCAGAGAGAGTCCTGAAGACCAGTAGAAGCTGTACCCCCCCCCCCCCCCAGCAGCAAGTGCAGGGGCACTGGGGCAATTACTGCACTCTTAGCAAAGAGCAAAGTTGCAGAGGAACATTCGTCCATGTTCATTCGTTTGCTGCTGGGGCATCTTTAGTGAACGATGTGTGCTGCATGTTGCAGGAGGGGTGGGCATTCTAGTGTAGACAGTCTGCCATGGAGGGGCCCCGGCTTGTCCTGGCTTGTGCTGGGCCTCTGTGGGAGATGCAGGAGCGGGGGTGGGGCTTCATCTGGAGGTCCCCAAGGGCTGGGTGTTTGGGAAGCCTTAGGAGGAGTTCAAATCTCTGTCACCTGGAGGCAAAGCATACCCCACAAGCACGTGAGAAAGCTCGGAGTGCTTTCTACCTTCCCGCCCCACATGGCCTCTCAATGTGTGTCACCTGCCACACCTTGTGTGGGCTTTGGAAGCCTCCACAGAGCCCTTCAAAGCAGTTCAGCTTCTTCAAAGCACACATGAATCTTGCTTTTTAATTTTTTTTTTTAGGATCAACATCTGGATGAGCGAGATGTGAGGCGATTTCAGCTAAAAATCGCTGAACTGAATTCTGTGATACGGAAGCTGGAAGACAGAAACACCCTCTTGGCAGACGAGAGGAGTGAACTGGTAACCAGGCCAAGACTGGTAGTGTATGGAGGGACCCAGGGAGGGGCTCTGGGGCCAGGAAACGCCTCAAACATGATGTGAACGCAGAGGCCTCCTAGCTTGCTTGCTTTCCTATTGATTCAGAAAGTCTTAACACCTGGTCCTAAAAGAAATCTGCCATGGCCTGTTGTTTCTGCAGGACGTCATCCTCAGAAAGCAGGTAGAGAAGGCAGCGAGCAGTGTGAGCATGTCTGCCGCAGCGCTGTTTATAGTGGAGACCAAGAACAACTAAGCGCACAGCGGCTCCATTCTCAGACCCTGAGCCCAGGAACCATGGAAGCTTTGCACACCGTCAGTCTTTAAGAGCAGTTAGCTGGCAGGAAGTATGTACCCAGTATATTAAGTGATGGAAGCAGTTTTCAGAACAAAGATTAACAGCCATCATTCTGGAAACTACCAGGGACAGAGCTCAGGCTGGAACCCCGGCTAGGTTTAGCGCTACTGCCGCACCTGGCCCAGGAGACGGGAGGCTGCAGGAGGGGAGGGGCCGACGTGGCTCAGGGCCTTGCATGGTCAGTGATTGGTCTCCCACATGCAGAGCAGGTGGTACCTCCTGGTCCCTGCGTGGCAGCGATGCGCCTTTGGGTGCGAAACGTAGGAGAGGAGTTCCCATAGTCATCATGGCTGGCCTACCGAGGGCCCTTGAGCACCGCTGGTCTCGACGATTTGACCTACAAACCCACTTCCTTTTCCTCTGATAGTGAAGAGGCATATTTAAACACAAATTGCTCGTGTGTTCCCTCTTGCCCACCTTGATACCCATCTAGAAGGAAACCCCCGAGCATCCACCTAGCTCACTCTGTATCTCAGAGTAAGGCCCAGAATAGGGAGGGGCATGGCTAGTTTCGGGAAATTCAGTTTCAGGGCTGGGCACTGTGTTTCATGTCTGCAATCCCAGTTCTCAGGAGCCTGAGGCAACTTAGGCTACACAAGGAGAACCTATCCAAAAAATAAAAATCTGGATATTGAAGATTCCTTCCTTAGTTGGTGTGATAACATTTATATTATTATTATTATTACCATGACTACTACGGAGGGTTGAGCTTGGGGCCATGACTCCTCTCTTTGCTTTCAGTTTGTTTTTGGGATAGGGTCTCGAGGTTTTGCCCAGGCGGCCTTAGACCAAAATCCTCCTACCTCCAACCTCCTAGGTAGCTGGGAATACAAGTATGCACAACTACACTGGCTCTTTGTGGTTTTAACAGGATAAAAACAAATTCATTTCCCTCCAGTGGTTTTAAAGGCAGGTTGGCTTTAATCACTACTACATCTGACCTATTTCCACTCAGCGCAGAGACACTCAGGAGCCAAATGACAGCTTGCTGGGTGACTGAGGGAAGAAACTGGCAGCTTCTAGCAGTCAGACCACGCCAGCACACTTGTAGCACGGTCTCCAACCTGGGGGCTGCCACACGACCGCCACCAGCCCTCTTTTTGTTTGGCTGTTGTGTTTTGCAGCGAGGGATTTTCTTCTGCATATTTTTGCAGCTTACTTCTCTCCCCCCAGACTTAGTGACGACATCTTCCCTGCTGGTTTGCACAGCTCTGTCCATCTTGCATTGCATGCGTAGGGACCTGAGGTTCTACCTGCTGTAACCCACATGGCAGTGCCCAGGCTGCTCCTGTTCCTGTGCTCACAGTGAACACCCCCATAGGGAAGTTCACGCCTGGCTCTGCTGCTGGGGTGGATTTCTAGATGCGGGACCGTGTCTACACAACTCTGGGTTTTCAGACACCGTCAATTTCACAACCAGTGTCTGAACACAGTGGGCGCCTCATGCTGGCTACTAGCTCTAGTAAGCCTGCTTGGTGTTTCTCCATGCTCAGGTTGTGGAGTGTTGCGTGTGGCTTGCCTTGGTCATGGCAGGGGCCAGGACCCATTCAGGTTCATGATGAGGACTTGGTGTCACCTTGACTGTCCTTGTGATGTTTGCAACAGTACTAGACATTGGAGCTGTTTACCTTGTCCATTAAAATCTCATAAAATCACCAATTCTGACTTCAATCTTGGTGGGCGCTGCCATTTTATAGCCAAGGAAATGGAGGCTGAGAAGTCAACCATAATCAGCCGGAAATGGAGCCTGCCCCAAGGGTGCTGTGCTCAGAAAGAAAAGGAAGGTGCCTTAATAGTGTAACACCCCATTCTTTCCACAGCCAACCATGACTTCTCCAGTCTGTCTCATTGATCTGTCCTCCATATGGGTTGTTCTAGAAGGTGAACCCATCACCACCAGGTTCTTCTCCCGGGGCTGGGCTGGAGGCAAGATAGCCAAGAGGGGCACAAGAGGGGCTGCAGAGGCTGGGGGTAGAGCCGTGAGGTTGGAAGGACACAAGACAGGCGCCATGACGGCACTGCCCAGCACTGAGCCTGGCACTGGCGGACTGCGGGCAGTGGTTTGAAGACTGTGGAGCCGTAGCCAGTGTGTGATGACTGGGGCTGGGTGGCCAGGAAGGTCAGCATAGGTGGCAGGGCTGACTTTCCTGTGTATGATCCACGACCTCAGACAGGTCAGCCACCCCAGCCCATCTGTAGGCCACCGGCCTGCTCCTGTCACCACTGACCAGGCCATCATCATCATCACCATCATCATCATCATCATCATCGTCATCGTGGTGTGGCAAGGTTCAGCCTGGGGAGGCGCTGTCCGGTGTTTCTGGGGTTTGCACCGTCTAGGACATAAGCTCTGGTGTTGGGAGCTGGGGGAGCTGTGGAGTCTCTGAGGTGTGGCCGGAGCTTGGCCGCGCCGGGGCCTTCAGGCTGCCTGACCGGTGTGTGTCCCACTGCAGCTCAAGCGCTCCAGAGAGACAGAGGTGCAGCTGAAGCCGCTGGTAGAGAAGAACAAGCGGATGAACAAGAAGAACGAGGACCTGCTGCAGAGCATCCAGCGCATGGAGGAGAAGATCAAGAACCTCACCAGGGAGAACGTGGAAGTGGTAAGTTCCTGCCGGCCTCCTCCTCTAGCCCGGAGCCTCCCGAGGCAGAATCTCCAGGCTGGAGGGGTCACCGACCCCATCTCCACCCCGGAAGCCCACACTCCAGCACTGTCCCCGGTGTGTTCAGCTGACCCCCCACCTGCTTTGCAGAAGGAAAAGCTGTCTGCCCAGAGCTCACTGAGGCGCCACACGTCGCTGGACGACCTCAGCCTGACCCGGGACGAGCAGGAGATCGCCTTCCTGAGGCTCCAGGTGCTGGAGCAGCAGCACGTCATCGAAGACCTCTCGCTGGTACAAGGGCATGGGGCTCAGGAGCGAGGGGGCCTCGTGAGGAATGGGGGGCAGGCACATCATTGATGAGCCCTTGCTTGTAAGAGGGCGTGGGGTTCACGTCATCGATGACCTCTCACTGGTATGTGAGCACCTGTCTGGGTCAGGAGAGGGAGTGGGCAGCCAGGTGCGATCAAGAGTTCCCAGCCCCCCTCCCATTCCCTGCAGTGCCCACATCTACTTGGTGCAGCCTGGGCGTCTCTAGAATGAGACCACTGCTACCTGGGAACAGTTTCCATGGCAACTCCTGCTTCTCCAATTGTCTCCTTGTTGGCTGCGGTTAAGAGACACCAGGGTTTTAAGAAAATCCAGCCTGATCTATTCCTGAGAAGTCTTTGAATTCCTGAATTTCCTGATTAGTTAATTATTTTTTTTCAGACAGACAATCTTGCTATGTTCCTCAAGCTGCCCTGCAACTGACCTTGTAGTTCATTCATTTTTTTTTTAACTTAGCAGTTATAGGCATGAACTTGAATTTTTCTTTCCCTTCCCTCACTTCCCTCCCATCTTTTCCTCTTTTCTTTCCTTCCTTGGGTTTGAACTAAGGGTCTTGTACTTGTAGACAGGCACAAAATACCATTGAGCCACACTCAGTTCATGACCGAGGTATCATAAAGTTGAGCCTGCAAACCCAGACCTTGTGATCAGACTAGAGCTCAAAGGCCCTGCTGAAGCTGTGTGTGGTGTTTCATGACAGTTGGGGTGTAGATATTTGAAGGGGAAGCAGGAAGTAGACCTGCTCTAGGTGGGCGGGGTACTCTTGCAGGATGCCTGAGCTGGATTGTAGAGGCAGTATGCAGTCTGCCTGCCTCGGAGGCTCGTGAGGCCCCTTCATGGGTTTTTGAAGAATAGGTAAACAGAATTCTAGGAAAGGATTTGTCCAGAACTATCTTGTTCACTCTGTCAGCTCTTCCCCTTTCAATCCTTCCTTCCTTGCCGCCTGCTTCCATCCATCATCCATCTATCATCCACTCACCCACCTACCTACCTACCTACCTACCTATCTTCATTTTTTTCTTTACTTCATTACACAAAACGTGCATTTTAGGATGAAAAAATACCTTCATTAAAGAGATGATTAGATGAAGAAATGAAATTAAGACTAGGGAAAATAGAGACAGACTTGGTGGACGGTGGGCTGAGGCTGCGTGCCAGGTGTGTCCTGCTGGACCAGTGGGGTTTGTGTCAGAAGGGACAGCCCTGTTCTGTCTGAGTGCCATCCTCCCGTCCCTGTCCCACGGGGGCTGTTTCCACCACCAGTGGCCCCGGGTTCCTGTCTCTTTCTTGGGGCAGCTCTGTAGGGCAGGGTCCAGCCCTGTGTGACAAAGGAAGAACCAGGACCAGGGAGATACAGCAGTCGCCTGACTATGAGGGGTCAGGTGAAGGCCGCAGGTGCCCCACACTCTGCTGCTGTGCTGAGGGGCTGTCCACCTACTCGGGTGGACGGTCACCGGACCCCCACAGAAAACAGGCTTGCATGGTATGGGTGGGACAGGGCCTTGCGTAAAGGGCTTAGTGCTGCGGACCTTCACCAGCCCAAGCCAGGCAGGTGGACGGGTGCAGCAGTCAGGGAGCGCTCCCTGAGAGCCAGCGCGGCCTGACAGCCATAACTGGTGCAATTGTGTTTTGTCTCTCAGGAGAGAGAACGGTTGCTGCGTTCCAAGAGGCATCGAGGGAAAGGCTTGAAGCCGCCCAAGGTGAGCCTGGTCGGTGCCACACCGTGGAGCTGTGGGGTCAGCTGGCAGCAGGAGGAGAGGGGAGGAGAAGGAAGGGGAAGGAAGGGAAGGGCGAGGAGGCGCCATGTGGGGCGTATGTGTGCATGTTGGGTGATGAAGCCCTGCTACCCCCATCTCAAGCATAAATCATGGTTGTGTGATGTGACCCAGTTTTGGTAATTTATTCACGAAAACTTACTGGTGCAATTCTGTATTTAGGCTTTGGGTGTATTCACCCAAATTGCAAACATACATCTTCAGACCTTTTGAAGGATTTCAGGACCCTCGGACTGGCTTGGGCAGTCTAATTTCCTGTTCTGAAAAACCAGGAGCTGTGTGTTTTGGGACAGTGCAGAAATTCACTCTCTGCTAGGCAGGCACAGTGCCTCAGAGCCACATCTCCAGCCCTTTCTTGCACTGGTTAGTTTTAGGGTAAGGTCCTGCTGCCTGGCCGGGGTGCACTGAGGTGTGATCTGTCTACTTTGGGCTACCTTTTGTTGCTGGGATGACAGGCATGCGCCACTGTTTTTCCTTTGAGATGGAGTCTTGTAGACTTTTCTGCCTAGGCTGGCCCAGAACTTCAATCCTTCTGATCCTGCCTAAGTCTACAACCCTGAGCCACTAGTGCTGGGCCCAGAACTGCACTCTTTCTGCAGAATGTAGGTCCACCATCTCACAGTGTTGGTGTCCAGATGTCCTGAAGTGGAGAATCGGGGCTTTGTGAGCTCAGATGCCCACGGGGCCAATCTGGGGTGGAAGGGAGCAGACTGGAAGAAATGGGAAAGAAGGGAATTCTCTTCATGGGTCATGTCACATGCAAATGACATGGGTCTCCTGCTGTACTGAACCATGCTCCTGCCTGTGTTTTCTTCTGATAGATGGTATCAGCGTAGTCCTCCTCTTCTGTAGGTAAAACAGCTGTATAGCTGGGACAGTGAGTGGCGAAGGATGTACAGCCTTGAAGCCAGAGTGACTTGTAGGGAATGGTGGGGGCTGGGCCAAACCACGCCTAGAATACTGGTTGGTAGAAGGTGGGCTAGCAGTGTCTGACATCATACTTTCAAGTATGAGTCTGTAGATCAGATTTCTAGGGTTCACTTCGCAAAGTGGCAGAAAGTGTGTCTCTTAGACGGACAGAGATGTTTGTCCCAGTCACAGAGGCCTGAAGTCTGAAATCAGGACCGTGGCAGAGCTCTTCTGTGTCCCTCCCAGCAATCTCTGGCAGTCCGTGGTTTGCTGCTGCATAACTGTGGTCTGCCATACTTGTTGGAAGGCTGTTCCCCGTGGTGTGTGTTCATGTGACTGTCACTTTAAGGATGGGTCACTGAATTTGGACTCTTCTCCAGTATGAACTCACATTGATTTAATGATCACCTCTGTAATGACCCTGTTTTCCCAAGGAGGCTGTGTTCTGCAGAGTTATGGTTAGGACTTCAACATCTTGTGAGTGTATGCACATGAGTGCACACATGCCCATTTCTCTCTTGTGCAGGTACTAGGGTTTGAACTCAGGACATACAGTATTTCTGCTTGTCTTTTTTTGCTCAAAGTTGGTGTTTTACGCCTCTATTTCCCGATTTTTGCTGGTTAGTTGGGGATAACAGTCTCTGGTTTGTCCACCCAGGATGGCTTTGAACCATGATCCTTACATCTCAGCCTCCTGAGTAGCTAAAATAATAGGCATGAGCTAACTGACTCAACTCTTTTTGGGAGGACACAATTCAAACTAGAAACTTTTTTTTGGTCAGTCATGGGGCTTGAACCTCTGGCTTGGACGCTGTCCCTGTGCTCTTCAGCTCAAGGCGAGCACTCTACCGCTTGAGCCACAGTGCCACTTCCAGTTTTCTAGTGGTTTATTGGAGATAAGAGTCTCATGGGCTTTCCTGCCTAGGCTGGCTTTGCACTGAGAGCCTCAGATCTCAGCCTCCTGAGTAGCAAGGATTACAGACGTGAGCCACCAGCGCCCTGCTAAAACTAGACACTTTTATGTAAGATCTAAGGATTTTATTTTTTTATTTTTATTTTTTTGGGGGGGATCCGGTCGTGGGCCTGAATTCTGGGCCTGGGCGCTGTCCCTCAGCTCTTCAGCTCAAGGCTAGTGCACTACCACTTGAGCCACAGCGCCACTTCCAGCTTTTTTTTTCTGCTTATGTGGTGCTGAGGAATTGAACCCAGGCCTCATGCATGCAAGGCAAGCGCTCTACCACTGAGCCACCTTCCCAGCCCCAGATCTAAGGATTTTAAAACATACTTTTATTGTTACAAAGATGTTGTACCAAGGCATCATTTCATGTGTCAGGTAACGAATACCTACTTTCCTTCCTTCCTTCCTTCCTTTCTTGCTTTCTTTTGACAGTATCTCCTCTTCCTTTGCTTTCCCCCAGTTTCCCCTCCCATCCCTGGGATCTAAGGATTTTTTTGGGGGGGGGTTCCGGTCATGGGGCCTGAACTCTGGGCCTGGGTGCTGTCCCTCAGCTCATCAGCTCAAGGCTAGTGCTCTACCACTTGAGCCACAGCACCACTTCCGGCTTTTTTCTTTTTGCTTATGTGGTGCTGAGGAATCGAACCCAGGGCCTCAGGCATGCAAGGCAAGCGCTCTACTACTGAGCCACCTTCCCAGCCCTGATCTCAGGATTTTTAAATGTTGGTGCCAACATCTCAAATACTGTGAGCCAAATACAATGTATCTGCGAGGCACATGTTGCCCACGGGTGCCTCCTTGTGCTCCTGAGGCATGTTGGGGTTGGGGCTGCTAGGAAGAAGTCAGCCCTCAGAGGTTTTTGGTGTCCCCAGTGCTCGAATGGCCAGCTGTTTACGTCATTCCGTTTAATCCTTGCTGCTGCCTTGTAAGCTTGCCACTGTAGTGTCCACAGCACCGGTTTCAGGAGACACAGGTGTGTGCAATGCAAGACCCACTCAGAAGACTAAGGTGTAGACTTAAAGTGAAAGCCCAGGGTCTACCACACCCAGGTAGAAACCGGTCTACCTATACTAATAACCTTGGCATCTCAGAAACAGGAAGTTGTTCTGGCAGAATTGTATATTGAATTCTGTGCTTTTCTCATGGCCATAACAGCCAGACCTGGGAGATAAAAGTGCCCCAACCCCACCCCGTGCCTCCCCTGGGCACTGGGTGTTGGCGTTTGGATGCATCCCCCCTGCTGTGACTGGAGAAGACATTGTGATACCCTGAGTTGCTGGTTAACACTAGACTCTAAGTATTTAGTGTGCTATATGCCCTTCATCGTAAATATCAATTTTTACGGCTGTATAATGTGCTGAGTAGATGGGCCATTTGATTTGATTTCCGTCCTGCAGCCGCAGGGCATGTTTGCCTGCAGCTCCTCAGGGCTGGGAATAATGCTGTAATAAGCGTGTCTGCCCACACAGCTGGCCTTTGGGGGCCAGCTATATTTTATGTCTTGACTGTGGGACATTTTACGTACTGCTCACTCAATAATTTAGCTACCCTTTACCAGTGTTGCTCTTTTTGCATCTGTAAATATCACCAAAGCAAAGTCCTTTGTGCAGAAAGCTGTGTCCCTTTAGCTGGGTTGTTCCCATGGATGGCATGCTGAGTGTCTGGAATGAGGAGGGATGGGGAGAAACAGACTTTGACCAGGGCACCAGCGCCCCCTACTGATGTATGGAAGAGTTGTGTCATTTTGTACAGCAGCCTGTAGTGAGTACCATTTTCACCCCAGATATTAACATCTAAAGGGAATGGATAGAGCCTGTCCTATTGACTAGATGTGGTTGGCATGATGCACCCCATAAAGCTCCCAATGGAGTGTTCAGGAGACCAATTGCTGTGCAGTGTCTTTGTTTTTGTTTTTTGTGTGTGTGCTGTTCCTGGGTCTTCCTTTGCTCAAGGCTAGTACTGTACCACTTGAGCCACAGTTCTACTTCTAGCTTGCTTTTGTGATTTATTGGTGCTAACAGTTGTGGAATTTCCAGGGCTGGCTTCAAATCATGATCCTCAGATTTTATCCTCCTGAATAGCTGGGTTTATAGGCATGAGGCACTGGTGTCTGGACAGCACTTTTGATGTGGCTTTGCTGTCTGCCACAGCACAGAAGCTTTGCTTTCTTGTGGTAGAAGACTTGCCCTTTTCCTGGGATGAGGGTCTTTGCTCTTTACGTCAGGCCTTGTGACCCTCCCCAGCAGATGCGGGCCTAGCTGGAGGCCTGGGGGCTCTGTTGGATGGGTGATGTTTGTTCAGCGGTGATCCTCGTCTGTGTAAACGATTGCAGGAGAGCCAATGGCCTGGGTGCGCCCAGGGTGTGTGCGTGGTGGTCTCGGATCTGCCAGGACCTTTCCCAGGCATGGAGGTTGGAGCCACCTTCTCATTCTAGGGCTCTGGTCCTGAAGCAGAAGGTTTTTCTCCCAGCTTCTGTTGCCACTGCTGTACCTGGGGGCCTCATCACCCCGGGTACCAGGACCTATGCTGGGCCATTGACACCAGCTCCAGGCTCAGGGAGGCTGAGTCCTTCCAAGCAGGTCCCAGGGGTCAGGCTGGCTCGGAAGCTGTCCTCTGTGACGAGCGCAGCGCGCCACCCTGGAGACGGGCTCCTCTCCGCTCTCAGCTGGCATCACTGGCATCTAGGCGCTGCGCTGTCCCAGTGCAACACCCGTTACCAAGAGGGCACCTTTGGGGCCTCCCTGCCCTCAGGCCTCTGCAGCCAATGAGTGCTCAGGAAGCCATGGTGACAGGGGCAGGTGTGAGGGACAGGAGGAAGCTTTCCGGAGGGTCAGCACCTGGTGGGGACTGGGGACTGGAGAGGGAGCCCAGCCTGCCCCCACCAGATAGCAGCGCTGCGTGTGGCCGGCGCGTCATGGAGTACATCCTGTTCGTGCTCTACTTCTCCTTCTTCCTGTGTCTCTGCACCCTCGTGTGCCTCTACTTCTCCGGCTGCCAGGAGATGACCTATAAGCATGAAGGTACAGGGCTGGCTGAGGACGGGGGTGGGGTGGGTGGTTCTTTGAGAGTTCCCAGCAGGGCTCAGAAGTTGCTGCGTTTTCCAGGAGATTCTGATGAATTGCTGAGGAACCGAGAAGCGAGTTGGCAGGTTGAGGCTGACTCCATGGAGGGGCTGTGTGTGCACACGTGTGTATGGTGGGACTAAGTGGGAGTCCTTGCTTCCCCTCTGTCCCCTTCAGCCCGCTGGGAACTGTCCAGGAGGAAGGAAAGTTTCTCTGAAGTCCATTAGGCCCAGGCTACATTTTACATATCTGGATTCATTTACAAAAAGAAGCCTGCTGGTGGCTGTGGCTCTCAGGAGAGGGGAGGCCTGGCGGTGTGCCCTGCTCACGTGACCCAGGCCCAAGGCTCGGTCCCCATGCCTGAGCATCTCGGCGGAGAGCACAGGGGGATCTAGAGGAATAGAGATGCAGGAAACTTGACAGCTTCTTATGCTGGGCATTGGCGCAAGCCCAGTCTTCTTTCTCTTTTCTTTTGTTTTGTTGGTCATGGGGCTTGAACTCAGGGCCTGGGCACTGTCCCTGAGCTTCTTTGCTCAAAGCTAGCGCTCTACCACTTTGAGCCACAGTGCCACTTCTGGTTTTCTGGTTGTTAATGGAGATAAGAGTACCTCCCATCCTTTCCTGTTTGAACTGGCTTTGAACAGTGATCCTCAGATCTCTGAGTAGCTAAGGTTATAGGCATGAGCCACCGGTGCCCAGTTCCAAGCCCATTCTTCTGTGTGTGTGTGTGTGTGTGTGTGTGTAACGAAATTGCCTTGTCTTGGAAGAAGATGGCCGCTGTGTTCATGTCAAACAGGAAGGAGATTTTTCTGTTTTGTGTCTGGAAAGCACAAGCAGGTACATTACAGATGGGCTTTGCTAGTGTGCGTCACTCAGGGGACACGCTGACCGGCTGGGCTGTGGTAAAGCCAGATGGGCACCGGATCCCGCTGCTCCTCACTGCTGTGCACTGGTGCTGGCAGTGCTGCCCAGCTTCCTCCTTGTTACCAAGGGGCAGAGCACTTCTGTGTCAGGTCTGTGCCTCTAAGTGGCTTCAGGTGCTTCCTGCTTCTGTCCACGCTGTGTGGGTCTCAGTGGTCTTGGGCTCCCAGGACCCTCCCCCCCCTCCCCAGTTCACTGCCTGAGGCTCCGCCTGGCTCTGCGTAGGCTGTATACAGAGGCAGCTTGGCCAGCATCCACAGTTACCACCACAATCTATTGGGGCTCCACAATGAGTCCCACGGGGCTTCCGAATGCGATTGGCAGGTTGCTGTTGCTCCCGAGCCTCCTGGCACTCTGTGCTGACACGTGGGTGACACTGAGCCCCACACTGAGTGTGGATTGCCTGCCAGGAATGTGACCCAGAGGCTTCCAGGGGCCTCCTGGTGGCCCAGGGCGCCAGTCAGCATAGCAAACACAGGGCTGTCCCCAGAGGCTGGGCAATTAGCAGTGTTTATCAGAAACAAGGTTGGCCCATCAGGGGCCTGGAGTTGGGGGAGGTGACAGGGAGCCTGGAGGACTGCCCGGGCGTTGCGTGGGGTTACCATTGCTGTCAGCCCATGGCTGCATAGGCGTGGGACTTCCAGTGACCCTAGTCAAGTGGGCTTTACATATGGAGGGTGGCTGGGTAGTGTTTGGTAGTGTTGGACCCGACACTTCTGGTAGTTTGGTTTACGTTTTACCAGACACATGCAGGTAGACTTGTTGGGTCTTAGTCCGTCTTTGGATGGACGGGGTCTGAGGAGAGGTTAAGTGCGAAGGAGAGGTAAGTGCGAAGTATGGCTGCTGTGTGTGCCCATCTGGCTTTATCCCAGCCTCCCTTGGCCCAGGAGACAATCAGAGGCAGGGGGGAGTCAAACCAAGCAGGAACGGTTTATTAACAGGAAGCATCCCCTTTTTAAAGCAAAAGACTGTGTGGGAGGAGAGGAAATGGGATCAACCAATCACTGCAAGGCCACACCTTAACATGCACCTAAGCTTCCATGAGTTGTTGACACACTGAACCTAAACAAATCCGGCTCTGCCCACTCAACTTCCTCTCAGGACCATCTTTGCTACCCCCCACATAGACTCACTTAACAAGCAGTGTTTTCTGTGAGGGGGGCTGTGGGCTACAGTGGGGAACAGAAGACCCCAACCCAAGACCGCCATGAAGCTTCCACTCTAGAGGGAAGCCAGGGAGATGTAAACAGAATGCCTAGGGGAATGGTGAGGAGGGAGGGAGAAGGGGCAGGGTAGTCACAGGGATGTGGAAGCCTTTTGATCTGGCTGCATTTGTGCAAAGATCCAAGAGGAGTGTGAAGGGGAGCCCTGTGGATTCTGGGGAAAGACTGTCTTAGCAGTGCAAAGGTCCTGTGGTAACTGTAGAGGAGAGAGGAGGGAGAGGCCAACCATGCAGGGCCTTGAAGACCGTGTGTCCCCGGCGTGGACCCTCTCTGGCCACCAGGTTGGGGGGCAAGAGTAGGTTGGGAGGGAGACCAGTGGAGGTGGTTGCAGGTGGCTTAGACCAAGGCAGAATGCTACTCGGTGGGTGCTGCAGTTGGATCTAATAAGGTTTCCTCCTGATGGTCTGGGTACAGGGGATGAGGGGAAAGTCAGGGGATTCCCTGGTTTGGGGACTTGAGCAACTGAGAGGCCGAGCAGTGAAAGGAGCAGGTCGCGGTGGTCAGTCATCCCACAGCTCCCATTGTCCAGAGCATGGCTTACGGTTGAGTCTGGGGCTCAGGGATGGGTTCCTGTTCCATGTGGGTCAAACTAAGAGCAGAAGAGAGGGGAAGGCTATGAAAAGTACATTCTAGATGTGGGGCGGGGGGGGGGGAGGAAGGGGGGAGGAGGGGAGTGTTGTTCTCTTTCCCTTCCCTGAGAAGGAGCTGGGCTGGGTTTGGAGGTTTCTGTACTCACCATGAGGTCATCAACTCCCAAATAGGCCCAGTCCACACTGGCTGCAAGTCCAGCAGCTCTGCAGCCCACCATCCACGTCCTGTGCTGCCCTGAGGCTCGTCACTGCCGCCCCTCTGCCCTGGCGGCCGGAGGGGCTGAGGCGGCTGCCGCCCCCTTCCCCCTCTCCCCGACATCCCCCCCCCCTCTCCCCGACATCCCCCCTACCCCCCACACCTGACATCTGCCCTTGCCTCTTGCAGAAGCATGTTGTGGAGACATTTTTTGGATTTGATGAGGAGTCTGTGGACTCAGAAACATTGTCAGAGACCTCATACAACACGGACAGGACGGACAGGACCCCAGCCACGCCCGAGGAGGACCTGGACGACGTAAGCAAGCCGTGGCAGGTGCAGGGCCTTCCTACCCCGCCCATTGGCCACCCCGGTGTGTATTCCCAAAGCCCTGGGGCCGAGGACAAGTGACCCCCGCACTGGCCTTCCTGTTCCTTTCAGAGAAGCCTGTGGCTGCCGCGGCTAAGCGCCGCCCTGGGCTGAATGTCACCCTCCCTTGTCCCTGCACACACACACAGGCGCGCACGCCACCTAGTGGAGCCAGCGCCAGCGCCTGGAGATTCTTAGGAGAAAATCCAAGCTACCCTAAGTGTAGAAGCAGGTGGGGCCCTCCAAGGTCCCACTGCTCCCCTCGCTGCTCTGCCCTCTCCTGCCCACCGGTGTGGCACAGGCCCAGTGCTTTGCTGCTGGCTGGGTGTGCAGGGCGGTTCCTCTGCTCCCCCAGAAGCATATTCACCTAAAAAGTCCTCACTTTGCTAGCACAGACTTCCCGCTGTGTGCCAGACTGGGCTGCTCCCTAACTTGCTCCCTGCCCGCCCTCCCCTGATCCTGAGGGGGTGAGAAGGGTGCGGCAGAGGTGGAGGCCTCAGGCCGGCCCTGGGCTGCTCTCTCCGGCTCCCTGGGGGTGGGGGCACCTCTCTGCAGCTTCTGGGCTGGGCTGGGCTGGGCATGTACGTTGCCACCCCCGGGCCCTCACATCCCACACTGGGCAGCTGGCCACACCCACCAGGGCAGGCTTTCCCTCCTCCCGACAGCCCTTTCTGAGGCACCTTCTAGAATGGCCTCTCCGGCTGGCTTCTTCCAAGGTCTGCTTGTCCATAGGAAAACAAGGCACGTGCGGTGGACACTGGCAGGTGTGTCCCCAGGGAGGTCATCTTCCTTACCTCTTACGCTAAAATTCTGAGAGACAGCATAGTCCCCTTGACACCCCTTTCCTGTGGGAGGAAGACACGCCTTTCTCCCCGCTACTCTGCCCGCTGAGTGTCCTGCTTGGGGGTCTGGACACAGCTTTGCTCTTGCCATGGGCCTCTGCTCCCTCCAACCTGGAGTTTTACTTTTACATTTCCTTAGGTTACCTTGAGTAAGACCAGCCAGACCCGGGCTTTACTTACTTCCTGCCACTGAGAGGTCATGGAACCTTCTGGGATTTCTATTTTGTGTCTGTGGGGGATGGGTGCCTCACAGGGCTGCAGGCGCTGTGTTTAACAGGACTTTCAGGATGGTCATCTCTGTGGTGCTCGGTTCCCCCGCTTCTCTAAGCAAGGCTCTGGTGGCCATCTTTCTGCATTTGTCACTTAGCGTGCCTGCAGAAGGACTCCTAGGAGACATGGAGGTGGGAGGAGGGCCTTTGCTGTTTATACCTTCACTTACAGCAGCCCCAAGCTCCCACAGGGGCGCTGCTGTGGAAAATCCTGTCCTAATTACTGCTTTCCTCTCCGTTACATTAAGACCACAACCAGAGAAGAGGCGGACCTGAGGTTCTGCCAGCTGACCAGGGAGTACCAGGCCCTGCAGAGGGCTTATGCCCTGCTTCAGGAGCAGGTGGGGGGGACACTCGATGCCGAGAGAGAGGCCCGGGTGAGTGAGTGCAATGGCTTCCGCTTGGCTGTCAGGGGCGTGGCTGGTGGGGCATAGCTGGTGAATATGTGGTCAGCAGGAGGGGACCTGAACACAGAGGTCTGGCTGCCAGATGTGGGGCTGGTGGGCGTGGTTTGGGGGTGGGGGGTGGGTAGGCTGCTGGCTAGGGCAGGGCTGATGGGGGGAGGGGGTTGGACTGGCAGCTGGGGCCAGCCAGTACTGTACATGGCTTCTAGCTGTCAGTGATGCTGTCTGCATGAACTCTTGTCCTTGTGCTGTCAGAATTACGATAGTGATAGGCTACAGACTGGGATACCTTTGCGGGCTTTAGACCCACGGCCCTGTGTCTGAGAACCCCAGGACTCCCCGTGGAAGGCTTGACTCTCAGCCCTCAGCTCACAGGCACTCAGGGCCCATTGACCACCGCAGTCCAGACTACACATCTCTCATATAGGGCTGAGCTCTCCCTTCCAGAAACTTCTTCCCTCTGGCCCTTCTCCCACTTGGTGGCACAGAGACCTGGATTTCCTTTTCCTTTTGAAAGTGCAGAGGGCACCCAGATGGCTGATGCTCTCCACACCACCCATTCTGTTCCCAGTGCCCGTTAGGTGAGGGCATCAGCCCTGACTACTAAAGGTAACTTAGGCCTGGAGGTGTCAGGGGGGCCCAGACAGAGCCGGGGATGAGGCCGGCCACTGTGATAAAAGCTCTGAGGGTGGAACTGAGCCCATGTGGGACTTGGAGGGTGGTCAGGTGTTCCGTGGCTGGACACTGTAGGACGCTGGCAGGTGGCGGACGAGAGAGGAGCCACTGCGGGGGAAGAGGGTGGGCAGCAGTGAGGGAGTGAAGTGAGCCCCCTGGGAGGGTCAGCAGGGGACTGCGGGGCTTTATCTGGGCTGAATCGGTTTTGCTTTTTAACGTCACCTATCTGCCCACATTCAGTCAAGAGACACTCAGGGAAAGGGGGGGGTCACATATTCCTCAAGGGACCTTTTGCCTAATCCTTAGCAGTGACATAAGGTGCCTTCACTTTGCCACAGTCCCCCTGATTCCTTGCCACCTCGTGCTCGGTGGGCTTTCTGTATTTACATGCTTTGCATGGTCTTCAGGGTATTTGGTTTCAGGCCTTGATGTAGATGGCATTAAACAAGTAGGAAAGCGCTTGGTGATTGAGGGAGAGCTTGGAGAGACTTGGCGTATGCCCTGTGCCCCTGGTTTCCTCCCTGGGCACTCGCCTGCTGGTCTAGGGGATGGGGTGTGGGTGAGCACCTCCCACCCTTCCAGTTCTTCCTAACTTCTTGTTGGCAGCTGGTACTTGAACCTCAGCCCCACCAGGTGGGTGAGTGTGAATGCGCGCTCCACACGGGAGCTCCACCTTGAATCTGCTGCTGAGCACACCCAGCAAGATTCGCTCTGCTTCCCTGTCACCACACGGGGTCCCCTGCTCACATCCTGGTTTTTCCATTCCAGACTCGAGAGCAGCTGCAGGCTGATCTGCTGAGGTGCCAGGCCAAAATCGAAGACTTGGAGAAGCTCTTGGTGGAGAAGGGGCAGGTGGGCGGCAGTGCTATTGCAAAGCTTTGTGTCTGGCCTCCCGCTGTGCCCAGGGGGACATTCTGTGGAGCTGTATCCACAGCATTAGGGACAGTAGGGAGAAAATACCAGAACCTAGGTGATCATTTGCTGCACATTTTCAGAGTCCAGCATGGCTTTTCCTTCCCTAGATTGGTAAAAAAAAAAAAAAAAAGGCAGTAACTCCAAAAGCAAAGTTGTAATGGAGTCTTGACTGGAGCCTGAATAGGTGCCTGTCAAAATCTGCCTACCACGAACTCAATTACTGCAGAGGCCACTGGACTGGGCAGCTCTCTAGGAGTAGATTGTGGACTCTGATTTGTCACAGAAAAGCCCAGCACCTATGCGTCTCACTCTAGAGTCTCCTCCTGAAGCTCACATTTGAGTTTGGTTCTGTAGGGCCTGCTGGATAGTGGGAGAGAGAGGGTGGTGGAGATGGTGTCCTGGAGGGGGGCGGGGCTCTGGATGGAACCAGCCTCTCTAAAGTGGTGTCCCAGGGCTGCAGCCACAGGAGGCCCAGCGGTCAGGCCCAGGCTGGCCAGGCTCTGTCAGAAAGGTGCTATCCTGGTTGCAGACACAGAACACCTCAATAGCTTCACATCTCACCTTTAAGGGGGTGTGATGAGGCTGGCTCCTTGCCCTTACCCCAGTGCCCTGTGGACAGTCATCTGTTCCACACAGTTGCTTGGGGACCCAATGATGGATGCCCCATCTTGTAACTGCTCAGCACTTGCCTTTGCTCAGCCCTGCAAGGTGAGGCTGTCTGCTCACTCAGCATAATTCCTTGGCCAGTCCTGTGGCCCCTCAAGGCCACAGTGCCCAGGAGCGTGGGGGCTGAGGAGGGAGTGAAGTCTTCCACGGGTCCCAAGTCACACTGAGGCCCTGGGAGTGGGGAGACAGTGCGGGTCACAAGAGACTCGGCAGGGTCGTGGGTTGCTCTGGAGAATGCTCTGGAGCCCACGGCTTGGAGGCAGTGCTGACTCATCTCTGGGGAGCAGGTGAGGGCTCTGGGCGTGGCCAGAATTCAAAGGCACTAGAGGGCCAGGGCTCAGATCTCACACGTGGTCCTCAGCAATTGCCCTGACCTCTGGACCCCAGAAGCAGGTCCCCAGAGTCATGTCTCCCCTCCTTCCTCATGAGTACATGGTGTGCCAGGGGGAGACCCACTGGGCCTTGGGAGGGACCTGGGCCCAGCCTGGCAGCTGAGTATCAGGAGAAGAAAGGAGAAAGGAGAGCAGGGAGAGTTCCCCACTTCCATTGCTTGTCTTCTGCTCTCCCCATTCTGAGATTCTGGGCGAGCCGGCTCTGTATAGCCCTGGCCTGGTTATAGGAAGCCCACAGAATCTGGGCTATGGAGAGACTCTTTGCCCTTCGCTCAGGGACCATGCGTGAGTGGGAGTGGGCACAGGACCACAGAGGGCAAGTCCACAGGGCATGGGCGATCCTTGAGGGTGCAGGCTGGGTCACTATGGAGAGTAGGGGAATGGCAGGAGGGGCCAGCTGAGGGGTCAGGAGAGGGCAAAGGGTGGTGACAGCCCTGCCGTTCTCCTCCTTGGGTGTGCGTGGGGGGGGTACACACAGCTGCTGCCCGTCTCCTGTGGCTCCAGTGAGAGTCACCACCCCATGTTTCCCGCAGGACTCCACGTGGGTGGAGGAGAAACAGCTTCTGATCAGGACAAACCAGGACCTCCTGGAGAAGGTAGGTCCACCTCCAGAGGCATCACAGGCCCGCTGCAGGGACCGGGGCCCCAGGCCCTGACTCTGGAAATGGCCTGGTCAGCGGTAGGGGAGTGAGAGGAAGAGTCCGATCTCCCTGGACAGCTGTGGGAGGGCCAAGGCCGCCCTTCCTTGTCCTGTGCGGAGGACAGTGGAGGCCCTGTGACTGGGCAGGCCCTCATGCCAGCAGACCCACGCTGGGAGCTGAGCCCTTGTGCAGGTCTCTCTGGAGTCGGGTGAAGAGCCAGTGTTTTGGCTCATAGTAGTTTGTGTGTGTGTGTACAGTTAAACTATCTTTGAGGTAAATTACAGCTGTGCCTCCACTCCCCCAGGGCTTTTCCAGCAGTCTCAGCCCTGGTGAGCTCTGTGCCCATGTGTGTAGCCGCTTCCATCCAGCCCAGCACCCATCAGACTGCCCTATGCACCTGTAGCTCTGCCTCTTCTGGATCGCCTTGCTGGTGGGCCACGCCCTAGATGGGCCCTGGCTTTAAGCTTCCTTAATTATGTGGGGGAGCCTGGGCCTGCCCCTCCGAGAAGCTTGCTGGGAAGCCTGCTTGGCTCACACCTGGTGCTTTTCCAGGCAGCTGGGCGAGGATATCACTGTCCTGCAAGCTCCATGACCCTTAATAAGTCCTGAGGCCCCAGAAAACCCGCCACTTCTAAATGTCCCCGGTGGCCCTGAAGAGGAGGAGAAATGGGGACCAGGAGGCGCCTCAACTTTGCAGAGCAGTTACACGCAGGTCCCCAGCTCCTGCGGGACCCAAGATGCAGGCAGTCTCACCAGGCTGTCTGGGTGCTTGGGGGTCGCTGCTGCCACAGAGGTTCCTATGAGAGAGACTTGAACCCCCACTGCAGATTGGCAGTTGAGGTGGGGTGGGATCAGGGCACCCTGGTGTGCACCAGCGCCTTCCGCTGCCCGTTAACGCACAGGTGTCTTTGCTCCAGATTTACAGGCTGGAAATGGAGGAGAACCAGCTGAAGAGCGAAATGCAAGACGCGAAGGACCAGAATGAGCTGTTAGAATTCCGAGTGCTAGAACTCGAAGTAAGAGACTCTCTGTGTTGTAAGCTCTCCCATGGAGCAGACATTCTCTTTGAGCCCAAACTGAAATTCATGTAAGCTCCCTGCCGCTTCCAAGCATGTGTGAAGGGACGTGTTACCGTTTCACTCCTTCCTTCTTCCTCCTCCTCTTCCTCTTTTTTTTTTTTTTTAAATCTGTATGTTCAGAATAATTTCACTGCCTTAACGTGTTCTGGAGAGGAGGCTCGCGATGTCTGTGGACCTGTACCAGAGCTAATATATTTATTGCCTATGGCTTGTTTTGCACTTAATAAAATAATTTGTTTTTGCAATATTTTGCCTTTTTTATTTGTGTTTCATTTCCATAACTACTTCTCTCCTGCATGCATAGCCAACAGGGGTGTGTTCTGTACACGCAGACAGAGGCACCGTTGCAATTAATCACACACCTTTTTAAGTGAACTTGCATGTGGCAAATCTCACCTTTTGAAACAGCAAGGTCTGCCCCCAGCCAGCTGTTGCCTCTCTAAATGTGTTTAATTCCAGTTTGAGCCCGTTTTCTATTTGCCAAGGTAAACACCAGGTAAGTGGAGGCAGGGTGGAAGTCTGCATTTGTATACAGACAGTTAAGAACCTAGTTATGTTGTGCAAACTTTTTTAATCCAGTAACTACAGAGCCGTGCACTGCAGCAATTTGGACTAAAGAAATTATTATTTGTATCTCAAAATGCGACTCGGAAATACTGGAGGGAGATTGGACGCTGCTCACTTCCTCCAGGAACACGCACAGGGCACCGAGTGGGACTCAGAGAGTACTGATGGTCACATTGTTTCTGACTGAAGTCTTGCCTGGGTGTGTTACTGTGTCGCTTGCTCTCATGGTACTTCATCACCGCCCTTTTGTTTCTATTTCAAAGTCATTAGCACTGTGGACATCACTTAGGTTGGTGGTGAGCTGCTTCTGTCGGCTCTGCGACATGGCTCAGCTGACGCCTTTGCATGTGTGTCCCCTTGGGTGGAAGTAAGCGCCTTCACCTGTCTGTGGCTTCACCTGCTTCAGTTCAAGCTCTGTCTGTGTTAGCTTTGTGCTCTGGTAGGGAGTGGTTTCAAGCGTCTCCCTGTCCCTTGGCTCTTCCTGAGTACTATATTTGAAGTCATGTGAGGTCAGCACCTCTGCCCCTTAGAAGCCTTTCCACCAGTCACTGTTGTAGATGGGCCTTTCGTGCGAGAACCTCCCCAAACACTGCTCGGTGGACTACACCTCCGGCCTTCAGAGTCACTGGAAGCCAGTTTTCTGTCTCGTTCATAGGAAATCTGAGCTCCCTGGATCTCCACTCCCATGGAAATGTCATTAAATAAGCATGGCTGGTGGGAAAGGACGGGCAGAAGTGAACCTTCTCGAGTTTTATCTTGCTCATAAAACTGTTTCCTGTGAGATTGGTTAGCCAGACTGGGGCTTGCTGGAAATCCACTGAAAGAATAGCCCCTTCTTTTCTTTGGCCTTCTGCAGGCCAGCAAATTAAGGCTGTCTTGTAAACTCACACCTCTGTGACTTCCCCTTAGTTGAACTATTAATGGAACCCATTGGGTTCGAAGCCAGAGTCTGCAGTGGTCCCAGGCAAGCCATTTTACCATGCTGTAATGCTGTAAAATCATCGCAGCTTGATTTGAGGCTCAGTGGGAAAGGGTCTTCTTTGCCAGGGGTCCTCACACATCTGTCTGCCAGGGCCACAGGCTTCAAGCCAGCTCTGTGGGAAGCACATTAAGATGGCCCGGAGGCAGTCAGACCCAGGGGTGTGCTTCGTCCTCCAGGGCAGTGAGGTGTTTCCTGGCTTCTTCCAATGCTTGTCAGGGAGGGGGTTCCTGAGCACCTCTACTGGGAAATGCTTCCTTTATAATTGACACAATCAAATCTAAATCAAGAAGAAGGATCCTTTATTAAGTGTGGCTCAAAGGCCTTCTGAGCAACTGATAATAGAGGATAGAAAGTAGAGTGGGGGCTGGCCTGGCCCAGCAGTGGGACCTGGGCCTAGCCTTCCTGGGCCTCTGTCTACAAACCCCTCTGGGGTTGCCTGAGGGTCAGACGGGACTAGTGGGCCTGGCCGGCTCCCGTTCTCCCGCTGAATTTAATGTCAGCGGGTTTTGTTTTTGTTTTTCTCAATCTGCTAATGCTGTGACTTCTTGGGTCTTCGTCTTGTAAACAGATGGGTTTGGAGACCCTGCTAATCATTTTTTCCTACCTCAGTGGGCCTCCTGCCCTGGAAAGGCATGAAGACATCCTCACGGCCAAGGATTGGGAGGCCGTGTTGTTATGCCTGGGCCAGCTCCAATGCGATGTGGGGTTTTTGTTTTTTGCCTTTTTTTTTTTTTTGGCTGATAAGGGAAAGTGTCACGTGGTTAACAATGCACTCGAGTTCTGTCTTTAAACCAAATCTTTTCCCCAGGAGAGAGAGCGGAGGTCGCCAGCCTTTAACCTCCAAATCACCACCTTCCCGGAGAGCCACAGCAGCGCCCTCCAGCTGTTCTGCCACCAAGAAGGAGTGAAGGTAGCGTGCTCGGGAGTGCCCTCTGACCCCACCATCTGCCAATGGCTTGTTGAGCAGGCTTCATGCCAATGGGGGATTGTGTCCTGGGGTCAGGGCAGACTCAACTGCAGTTAGGTGCCCCTGGGTGTCCACTCCATTTGGAAGACATAGTGTCCCTGTATCAGTGGCTGTTTACCTACACAGTGGGAAGCAGAACCTGACTGCATGACCAGGCTGTCCCAGTTCCTGCCAGGCTTAGATCACTGGGAGCCTCGGCATGCTCAGTCTCTTGGCTGTGAAGCCCAAGTGGCTGCTCTCACCTGGGGAGCTAAAATGATCATGAATTAGAAAGGGTTTAGCAGTGCCCAGGACAGGCATTGCACATGGTGGCTGTGTTGATGATTATAACAGCCAGGGTTTGCCACCGGCCCAGAGCACCTATGGGTGGTATGTAGACTCCCCTGATTCTATGGGCCAAGAGACCAGTGTGTGTGTGTGTGTGTGTGTGTGTGTGTGCATGCATGTGGAACTCAGGAAATGAGCCTCCCTCCCCATGCCCCAAAGAAAGGTCCAGAATAGGCCCACTGCAGGTACTAAGGGAAGGAGAAGCGTGGCAGCCGTGGCTCTGGGAGTTGCTATAGATGATCTTTACAGCTCACAGAAAGTGAACATTGGAAATCTCTTCCAGGATGTGAATATTTCTGAACTTATGAAGAAATTAGATATCCTTGGCGATAACGGGGTAACTATGAGCGATCGGTTTCTGGTTTTGTGTTGTTTTGATCTGGGTGTGTTCTGTGTGAATCTGTTCTTGTTTTGTTTTTTTTTTATTTTTTTAAATTTCTCTCTGAGTTCAGAGAACGAATAAGTAACAATGTAAGGCTTTTGTATGGCCGTGTTCCTAGGTGGGTGGTTGGGTCTGCATTTGGCAGAGTGGGGGTTCTGAGAAGAGGTTGTCCTTACAGCCTGTGAGTGACAGGGGACAAAAAAAAAATCTAAGGATATCCAGAAGGAAGGCAAAGTCACTCATCCTGAGTGATGTGTGAAAGGGATATTTTTGCCTTCCTAAGATTGGCTTAAATGAAGCCCAGTTTGTCAGCACCTTAGTGCCACTGTGTGACTGCCCCCAACCCAAAGGACAGGCACCTTCTGCCTGGCCTCAGTGGGGGCTCATCCTTGGGGTGCAGCTCAGAGAGGAGCTTGCTGCTCACTGGGATCTGGTATAAACCGCCCTTGCCCATTTCTTGTGTTTTAGAATTTGAGGAATGAAGAACAGGTTGCAATAATCCAAGCTGGAACTGTGCTTGCTCTGTGTGAAAAGGTAGATTCAGCAGCATTCCTCTGCTCACATCTTGTCCCGGCACCCAGCACCATACAAGAAACTGTACATTGATGTCTTGCTTTGTGTGGCGCATGTCCGTCCATCTTCGTCTGCATGTGCACAGCATGCCGTTGGTGTTTGGATAGAACATCACACACGATTATGTACATTGCAGAACCTCGTGGCTGCCGGAGGCAGCGCTTCCCTTCCCTGCCCATTGAGGAGACAAGTGGATGTCTATTTGCTTCCTCCTAGTATCTTTCCCATGTCCATTTCTTATTCTTTTCTGATGTTGAGTTAAAAATCATATTTAACATCCAGCTTTTTGTTTGGTCTTATTTTGTGCCAGCTGCCAGGGCTGGAACTCAAGTCCTTAGGTTCTTGCTTAGTTTTTTCACTCAAGCCTGGTGGTGCTCTATCACTTCAGCCAAAGCTCCAGTTCTGGATTTTTTAAAATTAATCTGAAGTAATTAATCTGAATTTGTCTGCCTGGGCTGGCTCTGAGCCTTGATCCTCAGAGCTCAGCCACCTGCGTAGCTAGGATGACAGGCATGAGCCACCAGCACCCAGCCAACATCCAGTTTTTAAATAATGCTTTGGAAGCCACTTAAAATAGCCCTGCCTCGGTGTGTCACTCAGTTGCACGGCAAAGTCCTTACTCAGTCCTGGTGCCTTGCTGTGTCCTGTCCACCCCTGTGCGTGGCGGGCATCTCACATTCTGTTGGCATCATCTGCATCGGGACCCTCCCTCCGTAGGCTGTCTTCTCGAGGATGAATTGCTGGGCGCAGGGCTCAGACGCTGACAGCGCAGGCGCCAGAATACTGGTGCCAGTTATGTCTCTACGGCAGTCCTGCGTGTGGTTGGCCTCATGGTCACCCTGGGGTGTCCCATGGAGAGGCATCGTAGCAATTTGGCAAGTAGAAAACGATGATGACATCGTCTCCATTTTTCTTTATGCGGGTGCTAGTCATAGTGAGCTTTCCCATGTGTGACCCTCGCCCCTCCTTCTTTGTGACTCATAGTGACATTTCTTTGGGGGGTTTTCCATTGGGTTCATTCATTCATTCATTGGCTCATTCAATCCCATAATAAATAAGCATCTGTTGTAATTATTTTTCTTACTAACCTCAGTGTGTTTATTAAGGAGGGACTTTTTCAGCTATTCTTTCAAATTACATTCCCAGTTTGCTTGCCTTCTATTTTGGTTTAGGATGGTTTAGATATATACACAAGTTTTTATGAAGTCCTGTGTTTAGGTCATTTTAGAATGATATGATCTTTGCCATCTTCCACAGGCCTCCTTCCAGAATCTGTAGAAAGACATTGAAAATACTCATAGTTTTCTGCCCTTGGTATCAGTCCACCCCCACACCCCAGTCAAGTAAAGGGCATTCCAGGGTGACAGGGTTTGATAGTGTCCCACCAAGGCCACACGGTTGGGAAGGGTGATAGGCACTCGGCCCTCCCTGGCTCCACCTCTGCCTGGGTTGAGCTTGCTTCCTCCAGTGCACGGTGGGGTTGGTGCCAGGCGCTGGGCTGGGGGCCCCCCAGAGGCAGGCATCTGGAGCAGTGTCAGGTACGCTCAGCACACAACTCCTTGTCGACAGCAAAACTGAGTCAGTTTGTCCGGCCTCCCGTGGCACGGCTCCCCACCAGCATCCCCTCAGCGCTGACTGAACCGTGCTGACTGAACTCATGATTAAACTCCATCTAAATTTACCCAAGGAGAGCTTCTAGGTGCCAAGGGTCTTGCTGGTGATGGGGTTTTGTAAACCAATCACCCAGACTCACCAAACTGAGCATCCTCGGGCTTGTAGGGCCTGTTTCAAGACCAGGACATATGCCCCGGGGCCAGGCATGGCTCCTATGTAAGTGTGGTCTGGTGGGTAGAGCCCTTGGGCACGGTGGTCCTGAGTTGGGCATTGAGGTCTGTCTCCCTAGCCCCTGGAGATTCTGGACTTTCTGAGCACAGGTTGTTGAGGTGAGGGGTGCTTCCCTGGCACAGCTGTCAGCTGGCAGAGCTTCCCCCTGGCCCCCCAGCTCCCCAGATGTTCCTGACATGCGCCTCCCGCATCTGACCCTTACCCATGTGCCAGCCAGGCCTCCGGGGTGCCTCATCTTTTGCCCTTTTGCAGTGGAGAGAGTAGAGCCTGTCTGGCATCTGGGTTGTGCCTGCTTTGATTCTTGCCCTCCCTGCCTTCTTCCCAGCTTGCGCTCTGCCTGCCCTTCCCAGCCTGCTCCCAGCTGCTGCCCATCTGCCACTGACCACCAGGAGCCCTCACACTGCTCAGCCTAACGTAGACTTTGTGCCCTGAGTGCAGAGCTGTGCCAGCTGCTTCGGCCTGGCAGCTCCTTGCAAGTTCTGTAGGAATAGGAGGACGTCGGGGGAGGGAGGGTATGACACTCATGGGACCCCTGAACTCCGAGTGTGGTATAGGTGCACCTAGTTCCCATTCCTTGCCATCCTTGGGGGCTGGAATGAGACCTGATTCTTGGGTCTGGTTCTGTGTACAAAGGCTAGGTCAGTTTGGGAGTGTTGTGTGTGTCTTCCTTGCTGCGAGAGAAAGTTCAAGAAGGAAAGGTGTCCACTGAGCAGCGTGGGGTCAGGTCGGTGGGACCCCTGGGCTATGCTGATGGGACAGCTGGGCGACCGATTCTGAGAGGAGGTGGGGTTCAGCCAAAATGAAGACAGTGAAGGACGAGCAGGGGTGAGCCAGCAGGGAGCTGAGAGCACCTGGAGAAGATGGGGCCTGGCTGTGGAGGTGGCTCTGTCACAAACCCCAGGAAACCCTGTGTGAGATACCCTGATCTGAGCCCAGCATGCAGTGCCCTGGGCACAGTCCCCTACCCTGGTCAGTAAATCCTGGGATGACCCCCCCCTCCAGCAATCCTCACTCATGCTTTCCTCGTGTCCCCACTAGAAGCCCTGCCCAGGTCACCCGTCTCGGCCCCATGAATTGACGCTCACTGCAGCACAGGACACCTGGCCAGTAGGGACACTGGCGCCTGAGACATGAGGCTTTGTGTTCATCACTGATGCCTCTCCTCCCTCAAGTTCAAAGGCACTCACTCAGCAGGCCAGCTCAGGGAGGGGAGTGCCTCATTGTCTGTGTCTTTGCGGGTATCAGTGAGTTGGAGACTGAGGCCTATAGGCCTACGGCTGTGGAAGCTCTCAGTCAGTTGAGTCTGCCTCAGGTCTAGGGACCTGGCCAGAAGGAGTGGGGGAGATCAGCCCCCAGCAGCTGTGCACCTGGGGGACCCCCTTCCTCCCTTGTCCAGACCTCTCCCTGGGTGAGGGAGCCATGGGCAGTGCCTGAGGCTCAGTAAACACACTCCTGACCTCCTGGCCCTGACCTGCTGTCCCAGGTGCTGAAAATGGCATAGCAGCCAGGGCTGTCCTTCCGATGCACAAGTCTGTGTCTCTAACAACCCCTCCCCGCAGCCTCCACCGCCGAGGGACCCCACAGAAACTGCCCAGTGTAGTCTATGACAGGTTTCAGAGCTGGGGGTTTTCTCGGTGTAGTCTTATTCATACTGTGATTGCTTGCATTAGGATTTTAAAAGCAAAGCATTGTTAAGTCCTCATCCCAGGTATGCTGCTGTCTGTCATTAGGGATCTGTTTAGTTGAGACCTTTGGGGCTGCTGGCCCCGCCCAGGGCTCCTTGGTGGTGTCAGAGCGCCTCCTGACGTGGCCTCACCACCTCTCGGTGATTGGCTGGTTCCCGTGTGGAGCTGGCTCACCCCCACACTGGGCCTTCAGCCCGCCAGGCTCCTCTCCCCAACACATGCTTAGTGGGTGCCTTCTGTGTGCCAGGCCCTGTGCTGGGCAGGGGATAGGACAGGAGTCAGCCTGGCCCCGCCATGGGAGGGAGAGCACTGTAAGAAGGTGTGCATATGGGAAGCAGGGTGGGCTCCCTGGAGGAGGTAGCTTTAGTGGGGCTCGAGCGCTTGGCATCTAGGGTTGGGAAAGGTGAGGATATTCCAGGAAGCATGTACAGTTTGGGCAAAGGCCTAGAGGTGCAGGGAGGTTTGTCTTGTCTGAGGTGCTAACTGCCTTTGGGGTGACGGTAGAGTCCAGACTCCAAGCAGGAGGAGAGGCTGCAGCGCACTCTGTGGGCCACCGGGCCTCGCCCCTGCTGTCTGCGCCGAGGGACAGGGGGGGGGGGCGGGGGGAGGGTGGCCTCGCCCCTGCTGTCTGCGCCGAGGGACGGGGGGGGGGGGGCCTCGCCCCTGCTGTCTGCGCCGAGGGACGGGCGGGGGGGGGGGCCTCGCCCCTGCTGTCTGCACCGAGGGACGGGGGGGGGGGGCGGGCCTCGCCCCTGCTGTCTGCACCGAGGGACGGGGGGGGGGGGCCTCGCCCCCTGCTGTCTGCGCCGAGGGACGGGGGGGGGGGGCGGGCCTCGCCCCTGCTGTCTGCGCCGAGGGACGGGGGGGGGGGGGCCTCGCCCCCTGCTGTCTGCACCGAGGGACGGGGGGGGGGGGGGGGGCCTCGCCCCCTGCTGTCTGCACCGAGGGGGGGGGGGGCGGGCCTCGCCCCTGCTGTCTGCGCCGAGGGACGGGGGGGGGGGGGGCCTCGCCCCTGCTGTCTGCGCCGAGGGACGGGGGGGGGGGGGCCTCGCCCCTGCTGTCTGCACCGAGGGACGGGGGGGGGGGGCGGGCCTCGCCCCTGCTGTCTGCACCGAGGGACGGGGGGGGGGGGGCCTCGCCCCTGCTGTCTGCACCAAGGGACGGGGGGGGGGGTGGGGGGGGGGGCGGGCCTCGCCCCTGCTGTCTGCACCGAGGGACCGGGGGGCGGGGGGGGGGGCGGGCCTCGCCCCCTGCTGTCTGCACCGAGGGACTGGGGGGCGGGGGGGGGCGGGCCTCACCCCCTGCTGTCTGCACCGAGGGGGGGGGCGGGGGGGGGGCGGGCCTCGCCCCCTGCTGTCTGCACCGAGGGGGGGGGGCGGGGGGGGGGGCGGGCCTCGCCCCTGCTGTCTGCACCGAGGGGGGGGGGCGGGGGGGGGGGCGGGCCTCGCCCCCTGCTGTCTGCACCGAGGGGGGGGGCGGGGGGGGGCGGGGGGAGGGTGGCCTCGCCCCCTGCTGTCTGCGCCGAGGGGGGGGGGGGCGGGGGGAGGCCCCCTGCTGTCTGCACCGAGGGACGGGGGGGGGGGGGCGGGGGGAGGGTGGCCTCGCCCCTGCTGTCTGCACCGAGGGACGGGGGGGGGGGGGGGGCGGGGGGGAGGGTGGCCTCGCCCCCTGCTGTCTGCACCGAGGGACGGGGGGGGGGGGGGGGGGGGGCTGAGCAGGACCCGACAGCACCACCGTAGACGTGTGTGTTTGAGGCAAGATGGAGCTGGTCACGGAGGAGTGCGGTGCTAGGTCTGAGAAACAAGGGGCACCCAGGCATGGCGGGCACGCTGGGCCAGACAAGGCACCAAAGTGCATAGGGGAGGGGGCAGAGCTGGAGCAGAGCTCAGGGTGGCTCAGTCGGGGGGAGGGAGAAATGGGGCAGAGGGGACCCTAGGAGGAGGAAGGAGTATGGTCTCCAGGCTTTCTTTGTTCCTGTAACCCTACCCCTACCATGTGTCCCCGACCACAGCCCTGGCATATCTGAGGGGCGACCTGCACTCACTGCTTTGGCCCCTGTGCCAGGCTCAGCCCTGGGCATGACACCGTCCCCCCCCCCCCGGCCTGCCTGCCTGCCTGCCTGCCTGCCCGCCTGCCCGCCTGCCCGCCTGCCCGCGTGCCCGCGTGCCCGCGTGCGTGCGTGCGTGCGTGCGTGCGTGTGTGTGGTGGGAAAGCAGCTTCTGAGTCCTGCAGGCCAGTTCCCCACCCTTCCCTACCCTGTGATCTTGGACTGGGACTTAGCTCTGCCTCCATGTCTTTATCTGAGAAATGGAGGGAAAATGCTGCCAGCCTACCACCCCCCCCCCCCCCACCAAGGTCTTGACGAGGCCAAGGTCAGACACGAGGTCAGGTGTGATGCCCTCAGTACAGTAAGCATTCCACAATGTCAGACAGAGCGACTCAGTCACTCAGCTGCCAGCCTCCTGGCACACGCCACCCTCCATGGTGCAGTAATACACTGAACCCACGCTTCCCAGCCAGTCACATACGTGTCAGCTCCACGCCCGGCACCTGCCTGAATGGGCATCCACAGCCACAGGCCCATGTGCCCTCTGCCACCCCCCGCCCCCTCCCTCACACCTGCCGTGGATGGATGAAACAGAGCCGTCCACGCAGAATAGGAACCCAGACCCGGACCCACTTCTCACCCGGCCACACCTGCTCCCTGCTGTTTTCTAGTGGCTGAAGCAGATAGAAGGAACCGAGGCAGCCCTGACTCAGAAGATGCTCGACCTGGAGAAGGAGAAGGTAAGACCGGTGGGGAGGATGGCGAGAGGCAGGAGGGCTGTGTTTCCCGCTTGCTTTATGTTCACACAGCTCTAACTGTAGCCTTTGTGCCGTGGCTGTTCTGAGTAATCCTCATGCAGCCACTTCCTCTTAGTCCATCACTTGCCTGTGCTGTGACCCGGGCTTCCAGGCTTGAGGTCCAGTGCTCCGAACCCACACTGCTGAATGACCTGAGGTCATTAGAGACCCAGAGGCGATGCCCAGGCCAGTGGCTCTGGAGGCACAGAAGGCAGGAATCTGCAGGATTGGAGAGCTCGGGTCCTGGACCTGATTTCTCATCTGTCCACTTGGTTTGTGACCACGAGGGGTGCTAGAGAGATACCCGCTCTTGTAGAGTGCCGGGAACATCGGGGCTCTCGCGAAAGGCGAGGGCTCAGTTATTTACCAGAGACCATGGTAGACAGAGGACTGCTGTACCCAGTCCTTCCAGAGGGCTTGGCTCTTGAGTCACCAAGACCAGTTCAAGTCTTCCCAGTGGTGCGGGAGGTCAGGGTGCGGGTGGGGGATGTTGGGCAGAATCCCAGAGCCCAGAAGTAATCCCGTGCAGGGTATGGAGTGCCTAGCCAAGCACCAGAAGGCCTGGGTTCTGGTCCCACCCTAGCCACCGATGAACCGTGGCCTCCAGGGCAGACACCGGTCCTCTCTGTTTTGTCAATAGTAAAATGACGCTGCTGCAGAATGAAGTCTAGCTCTGAGACCTCAACTTGGTGATAGGAAGTGTGACTGGGTTCAGGTCAGGTCAGGTCCCACTGAGGAAAGAGGGGCTTGATGAGACTTGGAAGCTGAGAAGAAGGGCTTTCAAAGCGGCACCAACCAAGTGAGTGTGACAGCAACCAGGAAAGGTGGTGCAGCCTGAGCAGGGGCAAAGCCACACGCGGAACCACAAGACCAGCTTTGGGGCTCATAGGACACAGCCTGGAAGGGCTGCTCTGATCTGGGTTTGGGGTGGCAGTGGAAGGTGGTGACATTCGTTGATGTCAGGGACCCCAATAGGATGAGGAACTGGAGGAGTCTGATGACCTTGTCCCAGGTTCCTCCACCCAGCCGGGACAGCTGGGGCAGTGGGCCCAGCAGAGCCCCTTCTACCTGAACATAGCAGCCCCACGAGATGGCTGCTCTAGCACAAGGCAGGTAGATGGGCTTTTCTTGGGCCTCTTCCTGACCGATGCTGCCCTCTCTTCCAGGACCTGTTCAGCAGGCAGAAGGGCTACCTGGAGGAGGAGCTGGACTACAGGAAGCAAGCCCTCGACCAGGCCCACCTGGTAGGACCGGAAGTGGGTTTGACCCTTTGGCTTTTTAAGACTCTGCATTACAGGCTACCTTTCCTGCAGCGGGGGTGGCAGCGGGCGGTCACTTGTCCCCAGTTGTGATTTGCAAAATTATCTAATGACCTTGATTTCTTCTGACATTTATTACATGCCACTGCTGATGACCTGAAATGAAGGAGAAGCTTTCTTACATGTTCGTTTATACGTAAATGTTTATACTTACAATCCCAAAGGTGAGGTAGCTATGTTTAGTGTCCGGCAGTGACTTCCGTTAGTGATTTGAACCCTGAGCCTCACAGGGTGCCCCAGTGGGCCTGTAAGGTCTCCTCCAGCGTTGCCAGTGAAGGGCGACCTGCTGGCTTGAAGGATGCAGGAATGAGAACATTGTCCCCGTTCCCCTGGGAGAGACATCTTCCCTGCGCAACTGGACAGATGTTTGTACTTGGGATGCTTTATGCACTAGAAGTTGAGAGTTACCAGGTGCCAGTGGCTCACACCTGTAATGCTAGCCACTCGGGAGGTGGAGGCGTGCAATTCGAAGCCAGCCTGGGCAGCAAAGTTTGTGAGATTCTTATCTCCAGTTGACCACCAAAAAGCTGAAAGTGAAGATGTGGCTCAACTGAGAGGGTGCCAGCCTTGAGTGAAAAAGCTAAGGGATGCTACCCTGAGTTCAAGCCCTAGTAACAACACAAAAGAGAAAAAGAGGGGAAAAAAATGAAGATGAAGGAAGCCAAATATGAGAAAACCCCAATAGAGCGGCAGCCCTCTCTGACTTAGGCTGAGTGGAGGTTGGAGGTTGGAGGTTGGGCTTACTTCTTCTGGCCCTTGATGTCTGAGCTGCAGTTGTGCAGGGGCTGAAGGGCTCCCCACCACCACCCTGGGAGGCTTGGCCCCTCCCTGCCCACCAGCGCCTCCTGAATCCCCCACCCCCCCAGCCCACCCCCACAAGTGACAGCCCACCTCTCTGTACCCTCATAGAAAATCCAGGACCTGGAGGCCACTCTGTACAACGCGCTGCAGCAGGAGCCGGGCCAGAGGGCCAGCGAGGCCCTGAGTGCAGGCCAGCGCGAGGATCTGCAGGCCGCTGTGGAGAAGGTGCGACGGCAGATCCTGCGCCAGAGCCGGGAGTTCGACAGCCAGATCCTGCGAGAGCGCATGGAGCTGTTGCAGCAGGCCCAGCAGGTAGGGGCGGCCGCCGCACTGTCTCTTCCTGTCTTCCGCACCGCATGCTCCATCGTGCCATCTGGTCCCTGCTAGGATGCTGACCTTGAAGGACACCTGGTGTCCTAGGTGTATGTGGACAGGGTGAATCTCCAGGTACTGTGGGCTCCAGGCCTTCCTTTTCCCTGAAGGTAGAAGGCCTTCCTTTTCCCTGAAGGTAGATAAGCCTTGTGATTTGCTCTGTGCTTTTTTTTTTTTTTTTTTTAAAGAAAAGCCAGGAGCTGGAAAGATGGCTCAGTGGTAGAGCGCTTACCTCGCATGCATGAGGCCCTGGGTTTAATTCCTCAGCACCCCATAAGCAGAAAAAGCCAGAAGTGGTGCTGTAGCTCAAGTGGTAGAGAGCTTGCCTTGAGCTGAAGAGCTGAGGGACAGCGCCTAGGCCCTGAGTTCAAGCCCCACAACCAACGAAAGAAAAAGAAGTAAAAGAAAAACCATCAGGTCCTCGGTTTGTTTTTCAGCATGTGCGGCCTAGGGTTTTCCTGGGATCCCTGCCCCACGCAGTATCTGAGCAATAGCCCATGCACTTGCAGAATAGCCTCTGTCCACGGTTCGTTGCAGCAGCAGGAGCAGATTTCCCTGACCGCAGCACAGCGGGGCTGTGGAGCCCTTTCTCTGCCACCCCCTGGGCAGTATCCTCTTCCCCCAGGCAGTGTCTTCTTTGTGACACACACAGTCCTGTGTTTCAGAGAATCCGGGACTTGGAAGACAAGCTGGAGCTTCAGAAACGGCACATGAAGGAGCTGGAGGAAAAGGTGAGTGGCTGGGGCTCTAAGGAGCCCAGGAAGGGCTCCTGCTGTCATTTCATGCAGAGAGTAGGCCCCTGCCTCCCCCAGTTCAGCACCTCCAGGAAACAAACCATGCTTTCTGGCAAAGACAAGTTTCTTCCTAGTGGCTACTTGCATCCCAGAGGCTGTGTGTGTGTGTGTGTTCCACAAATACTCCAGTCCTCATGCTGACTCCTCACTAGCAAGCGTGAGGTAGCCTCTGTAACATCCCCAGCCATGGGTATCACTCACCGCCTGGCTTCATTCACTTCCAATGACAAGCATCCTGGAGGACAGGCAGACAGAGGGGAGCAAGTCCCCCTCTCCTGGCCTGTTGGGTATTTTCAGTACACCCCAGAGGTCCCTTGCACTTAGGACCATTTTGTGGGAGGGGAAACTGAGGCTGAGGTAAGCAGGAACACTGAGGTGCCAACAAGGAAGGGACAGTGGTCTCTGTGGCTGGGTGACATTTCACCTGCCTCCAGCTTCACGTAACGGACCAGGGCGTGGAGGGAAGGGATGGGGAACACCAGGAGCTCCTCCAACTCTGGTCGCCAGAGGCTTGGAGAAGAACATGGAGGCTGTTCCTGGTTTTTTTTTGTTTGTTTGTTTGTTTTTTACTTTTCTTAATAAATAATACAAGGGAGATAGAGCCTTGCTTTGCAAAGAAAACTATTTTCAAAAGCAGCTCCAATTCCAAGATATGTTTCAGCTAATGATTAGCAATTCTATTTGAACAAAGCAAATCAGGAGTAGAATAAGAAAAACAATGCTCTTTTTTAAACTGGCCGGTATGATTTCTTAGAATTTCTGTGAGGCCTTGTTTTCCCTGTTCTTTTATTTGGTTTTCGAAATTGATTTAAAACAGGATATAAAAGACTGTGTGTGTGTGTGTGTGTGTGTGTGTGTGTGTGTGTGTGTGTGTGTGCGCACACATAAGCGCAGATATGTGTGCATTATGCTTGTACTGGGGCTAAACTCAGGGCCTGAGAGCTGTTCCTTAGCTATTTTGATTAAGGCTAGCACTCTACCACTTGAGCCACAGCTCCACTTCTGGCTTTTTGGTGGTTAACTGGAGATGAGTCTTCAGGATTTGTCTGTCTGGGCTGCCTTTGAACTGTGATCCTCTTGTCTCAGCCTCCAGAGTAGTCAGGAGTACAAGTGTGAGCCACAGGCACTGGCTAAAGAAATATAGACTAGGGTTTGTACTTGCTTCGCAGATGCTCTTCTGCGTGAGCTATGTTATGTTTGAGGTTGGGTCTTGCTTTGGTGCTGGGCCAGCCTAGACCACAGTCCACCTATCAGCATTTCCCACCACCTGGGATAACAGGTGCCTGCCCCCACTTCCAGCCTTGATTGAGATGGAGACGAGAACATGCCTGGCATGTCCTCAGACCGGGATCCCCCAGGTCTCCACTTCCCATGTAGCTGGTACTACAGGTGTGGCCACTGTGCCTGGTTATGAAGGCTTTTAAGTACCACTGAATCTCTTGGCAGATGGGTAGGCAGACTGGTACCCAGGAACATTCCCATTGGTGTATAGCACTGTATCATCATCTCTTGGTAGAAGCCACCACCCACAGGGCCTCCCTCCATACTGTCCCTCCAGCCACATTCCTACTCCAGGAAGCCCTGGCCTGTGCACAGATCTCCCCGGGGAGCCAGCTTAGCAGGAAGTTTGGGGAGTACTTTGGGATGACCCACGGGGGTGTGCAAGGCCAGAGCTCAGCTTCCCAGATGCAGCTTCTCCTGAGGCCTGCTGGCTTCCGGTTCCTCCCTGCCCCCACCCCCGTGTCACAGGTGGTGAGAGGTGTCGCGGAGCCCCTGTCACCCATCTTACATCCTTCTCTCTTTTGTCTTTCTTTCTGTTTTTCTTTTCTTCGTTTTCTTTTGGCCTTATTTTATAGTTTTTGTTCCTGTTTCTGTTTTTCTCACTAGCATTCATCCTGTGGCCTTGATGATTCTGGGGAGCTGAGCGCTCGGGTTGGTATCTTTTCCTGTCCTTGGATGAAAAGATGACTTTTGGGGGGACCAGTCCTTTCTCTGGCTGCAGTGTGCTTTACACAAGGGGCCTGGACGGGGGCTTGGTGCTGGGCTCCTCGGCTCCCTGGGTCTGTGAGGGTGATGATTTCAGGAAGAAGGGGCTCACGAGGAGGGCTGGGTCCCAAGAAGACCCCCGGCTTCTCCTTTTGGGGGCCTCTTTTCTGTTCTCAAGACTTTCCAGATTGCTTCACCTCCTGATGCTATGTGGCCATGGAAACCGCTAACTATTCTGCCAAGGCCAAAGAGAGGAGCCTTCTGGGGACAGGGATCTGCAAAAGCCAGATCCCGACCTACCTGCAAATGTCCAGGGCACTGCATAAAAGGGCAGCTGAGCGCTGAGCGCCAGCGGCTCACGCCTGTGATCCCAGCTACTCAGGAGGCCGAGATCTGAGGATCAAAGTTTGAAGCCAGCCCAGGCAGGAAAGTTTGTGAAACTCATCTCAATTTAATCCCCAGAAAGCCACAAATGGAGCTGTAGCTCAAGTGGTGGAGCACTAGCCTTGAGCAACAAAGCCAAGGGACAGAGCCCAGGCCCTGAGTTCAGGCTCCAGGCTCCAGTACACACACGCACACACGCACGCACGCACACGCACACACACACACACGTGCGCACATGCACGCACACACGTACACACACGCACGCACGCACGCAGTGCACACAGGCACGCACACGCACGCACACACACGCACACACGCACGCACACACACGTGCGCACACGCACGCACACACGCGCACACACATGCACACACGCACGCACACACGCGCACACACGCACACACACACACACGCGCGCACACACATGCGCACACGCACGCACGCACACACGCACACACATGCACGCACACGCACACACGCATGCACTCACGCACACACACGCACACACACGCACGCACGCGCACACACACGCACACACGCGCGCACACACACGTGCACACGCGCACACGCACACACACGCACACATACACGCACGCACGCACGCACACACACACAGTGCCTTTCCCACACTTTCTCCTGCTCTTTGATCCCCGGGTGTGGTTTAGATGCCTGGGTTTAGAGGCTGTAAGAAGGAAGCCATTTTGGCCACTGGTCGCTCTCTGACTAATGAGGTGCTTGTGTCTTAGCACTGGCTGTCATCTTGTGTCCCTGTTCTGACTCCTGGGCTGTCTCTCCCTGGGCGGAGTGCCCTGCTCAAGGCTGCTGTCTTGGATGCCCAAGTTCTTCCTTGAGACTCCCACAGGCTGCAGGCCACCAGGTTCACAGGCTTAGATGCCCCCATCATCCATGAGAAGCCTAGATGGCCTGGCAAAGCTCTGACACTAGGCCTTGTCTGATGCCTCAGGGATGTCCCTCGTGAGGACCCCTGCCCGTGAGAGCCAGGCCTGCTACCTTCTGCACAGGTACTGGCCCTAGTGGATGGCTACTCAGTGTGGCACGAGAGAAAGAAGGCCTGACATCAGGTCTGGGGGCCACCAGTCCCACCATGGGTCAAGGTGGGCTTTCCTGGTCTGCCTAGAATGTCCAGGGCTCCCTGGGCTCAGCTTGGGGGTTCAGGAGGCAGCGGGGCATGGGGGCAGACAACCAGGGCTTCTCTGGCCATCTCCCTCCTGGTTCTCACGTCATGCTGAATTATTTCTAACCTTACAGGATAGAAAAAGAGTTTGTGGAGTAAACTGAGTCCCTGTGGCAATCCCCACCCCACTCAAACCAAAATTCAACAGTGACTTCAGCCAAGACCAGAGCCCAGAGCCCACGTGCATCCGAAGACAGCGTTGTGGTCCTCCGATGTTGGGTGTCGGCCTGGGTCCTGGCCACCCCAGTGGTCAAACTCTGTGGGGACAATGGGGATTGTGGCAAACTCAGGACCAAACTCATATCCCAAGAGCCCAAGGGAGAAGAGACCCAAATGCCAGGAAACCAAGTGCAATTAGCAGAAACCCAGGGTTTGGGAGCCACTGCCCTGTGTGGGGACAGGCTGGAGTCCCTGTCCCCAGGCTGTGCGCCTCCCCTGGCCACAGTGTATGTGCCCACCGGACACAGACTCCCCCTCCACCCCATGTACATAAACCACAAACTAGGTGTGTGCGTAGAGTCTTATCTTCCAGGGAAAGTCCATGTGATGGCCAGGTGAGCGGAACGCCCTTAGGCTATGCACATCTGGATTCAGCATCTGGCAGTTGGAGAGAGAGTGCAGCCTGGCCCCCGTGGCGGGACAGGAAGCCCACGGACAGCAGATTTCCAAGGGAAATGGAGTAACATGGCAAAAATTCCACAGCGTGTCAGAAACTACAGGAGTCTACACAGCTACCGGCTTGGCCGTGCCTGGCCTGTCCCAGTTCTCAGTTATAAGCCGGAATAGGGAGCCTACTGGAATGGGGCTCCCTCCCTCTGCAGGGCAGAACCCCTACAGCCATATTCTGAGCCCTCAATCAAGCAGGTAGGCATCAGGGTAGGAGGTCACCCCTGAGAATGGCAGCGAGCAGTGAGCAGAGCCAGGCTGGACACCAGGTCACGAAGTCCAGCCCAGCTCAGAAGGAAATTGCAGAGAACAGAAGTGATGGCTGGCCTGTCCTTGCCCCCAGGCGGGTGTCAGGGGCTTTCTGGCGGGTGATTGTCCCTTCCAGATCTGTGTCAGGGGACATATCCACGATCAGGACAGGGTGTCTGTGAAGATGCCGTGTCTGTGAGGGCCGGGTGGCGTGATGTGCTGGCAGATGGCTGGGTGCATGGCCATGCTGGCGCTGCAGAGGTTCACGTTGAGAAGGACTGGTATAGGAAACAGGACCAGCTGTAATTCAGGACATGGAAAGGGCTGTAGAGAAGACACACGAATACTGGACAGAGGGGCAGAAGCTCCTGGAAGGCCAAATCTGACTGGAGAAGCAGGACAGCTCTCCACCTGTCAGGGGACCCGGGCAGACAGGGAGACCATGCGCACCAAATCTAAGGATTCAGGACTCGAAGCGAACACATCAGCATCGGGACAGCTGACATCTGAATCCCTAAACCCCAGCAGTGCCAGCCCTGGGATTTCCTAACACCTGGTGACCAGGTGCCGAGGAGCCAGAGAATGCTGGGAAAGCCAGACGTCCACAGTGGAGGCAAGTCATCCGTGGCAGGGGGAAGCAGGCCTGCTTCCCTGCATGGGGTGGGTGGAGGCTGTGCTGCCTTCCTGAGGGCCCGGAGGAGCCCACAGCCCGGTCCCTGCAGCACCTGCTGGTCCAGCCTTACCGAAGAGCATGGCCTTTGTGTCACCTGTGCCTGGTCTTTATTGAGAGAGAGGACAGTCTCCCTATCTGCTAGCTCACCATTCAGACACAAGTGACAGTTGGCTTTGAAGTCAGCGCATCCCGTCACTTCCAGCCGGCCACCCCTCTCCTGCAGATGGCCGATGTTCTTTCAGCCCTATGGATCAACGGTGACAGATCCCATAATGCGTCTCGCAGGGTCTCCCTGGGTGAGGTCATAGCTAGACACACAGACTTTCAAGACTCAGCAGGGCCCTCGTGGCCCACAGCTGCTGGCAGAAGTGGTGCCGTGTTCTCTCGGTGGAATGGCTTTCCCAGAGTCCGAATAGCCACCTTGTTGCGCCCATCCTACCGGGTCCCCAGACAGCCACTCGGGCCTGAGAGATGGAGGCCACAGAAGGTGAGTACGCTGCTCTGCTGGGGAGCCCCGTGTCCCCGCGTCCCCGCCCGCATCCCCGCCCGCGTCCCCGCGTCCCCGCCCGCGTCCCCGCGTCCCCGCCCGCGTCCCCGCGTCCCCGCCCGCGTCCCCGCGTCCCCGCCCGCACCCAGCACTTCTTGTCATCATCTCAGTCAGAGCCACCCAGCTGTCTGCTCAGGACAGTCCTGGTTATAAGAGCCATGGTGTCGAGCTCCCTCCAATCTATGGGAGTGGTTACTATAGACGTCCGTCCTGGCAGGCTCTGGGTGGTGTGCTGCAGCCTTCAGAGCCACCGAGCTGATCCCTGGCTCACTCCCCCCCCCATCCCCCGCAGAAGGAGGCGAGGTGGATCCTTTCCACACTGTCACCCAGATCCAGAGCGGCCACTTGGCCATCTCCATCTGTAAAATGGCCTTCCTGAGCAGGGTGCCGGTGGCTCACACCTGCCATCCTCGCTACTCAGGAGGCTGAGATCTGAGGATCAAGGTTCAGAGTCAGACCTGTGTGCCTTTTATCTCTAACCAACCACCAAAAAGCCAGAAATGAGCTGTGGCTCCAAGCAGTAGATCACCTTCAGCTTCTTTGCTCCCAGGCCCTGCATTCAAACCCTACGACTGGCACCAAAAAACATAAAGAGGCCATTGGTGTGGCCCTGCCTTCCCATGACTTTGGGCTCGCAGACTCTAGGTCTGCAGTCAGTATGTGCTGGGCTCCGGGAGGGTTGTGGAGCCTCATTCGTCACGGGGTAAAATGTGGGCTTCCTCTCATGACTGTCCTCTGTGGGTGTTTGGTAAGCGTGCGCTTGCAGGTGGCTCTGTGCTTGGCCCTTGCTTCGCGTGATGCTGGCAGCTGACGTGTAAAGCGAGAGGCTCTCATTCATATTGCATGGCGATGGTGCCATTCCCTCATGAATAAGCCACCTGTTTTTGCCTGCCCCAAAGGACGTCTTCCCAGACAGTCGAAGGCAGGGCAGCGCCTTGTAATCTCCAGAGAACCCGTGCTGCAGAGTCCCCTGATTCTTTCAATGGTGGATTCCTGAGATTTTGATAGCATGGAGCCCACTGCCCAGGCACAGACTGAGAAGAGTTTCAGCTACGTGATCAGAGCCCCCAGCAGCGATGGGTTTGACGTGATGAACGTGGACGTGACCATCGATACGCGCTGGGTATTCCAAGATGCAGAGGAGGCTGACGAGGAGGAGCAGGAATGTCTTCCGGACGGAGCCAGCAGCAGCCCAGGTGTGGCCCCGGGGAGGCTCGGGGAGCAGGCGTCCTCCGAGCAGAAGCTGTTGGTGGCTGTGGACGAGCCGGACCTGAGGGCCAGGTGGGTGTGCTGGTGAGCGCTGTGCGTGTCTGATGGGTTCTGGGCTGTGTCGCCTGTGCTACCAGGCAGACTGGCTGAGGTCAGGGCTTACAGAGGTGCGTGAGCCACCTGTGGTCATTTGTCTTCCATCCTCCTGTCCTTCCCATCCTGCCTTTCTGCACCTGGGCTCCCTTGTACCCTCCAGATCTGATCAGGAAGACTAGAGACTAGTGGTCAGTAGATAGACAGAGGCAGTGGCTGAGGCCATCTGTGTGGGGGCCAGGGAGGTTGGGACATCTGCACTGTAGGCTGTGCCCTCCGCCTTCTTCAAAGGGCTGCGCCATCTTGCAGGAGACGGGCAGCAGGGTGTAGGAGCTGAACCAAGGCTAGAAAAGTGCCCAGGGCTTGCCCTCTACGTTGCTCCTACCTGAACTCCCCTGAACCCTGTGAGTGTGGTATCATCTTTTATAGATGGGGAAACAGAGGCAGAGGATGGTTCACTTCAGCCAGAGGGGCCAACAGCTACAGCCCGGGTCTGCAGCTGTGAACGCAGCGAGCGGCTCATTCCAGGATGGATTTGGTCAGGCAGGCAGCGTGGCAAATGGCTGGGAGTATTTATGTCAATGGGTGAACACTTAAGCGTGCTTCTTATAAAGATGATGCAGTAGCATTGTTAGAAATTTGAGAAAGAAAACTCCATCTCTTCCTCCTCCTTCTCCTTCTCTTCTTCCTCTTTTGTGCTGTTACGGGGGCTCGAACTCCGGGCCTTGTGCTCTTGCTTTGCTTTTTGTTCAGGTTGGCACGCTACCCTGTGAGCCACACCTCTGCTTCTAGCCTTTTGGTGATTAATGGGAGCTAAGGCAGACTTTCCTGCCTGAGCTGGCTTCGAACTGTGATCCTCAGCTCTTGGCCTTCTGAGTAACTAGGATTATAGGCATGAGCCACCGGCACCAGGCTCAGAGAATTGTTAATGTATACACATGTTTTTCAAAGCATAATTTTGACAGAATATCAATGGCCAAACAATATGAAGGCGTACTGTCCTGGGGGCTTTGGAACCTCTGGCCCAGTTTCCTGATCCTGGTGACCTCTCCCCCTCACCTCCATCCTCTTGGCCCTAGAGACCCACCCCCCCCCACCTCCTAGTGACTCTCCTGCCTCCATCCACAGGGTGCAGGAGTTGGAGCTGTCGGAGAGGAGGCTGCTGTGGGAGGTGGACCAGCTGAGCGCCCGCGCAGCCCGGGAGCGGAGCGCCTCCCTCTGCGTCCAAGAGCAGCTGCGGGTGCTGCAGGAGGAGCTGGCTAGCAGGGTTCGTGTCCTACAGTGCTCTGCCCTTCCCAGTAAAGCCAGGGCTGTGGCTGAACCAAGCCAGCACAGGGCAGGGCAGGCCCGGAGGGGTGGCGGGATCCTACTTAAACAGGAGGCCAGGATCCCTGTCCTGCCTGCCTGCCAGGCTCCTGGGGACACAGCAGATTACGGGGCATTGCTGGCCCATGTGCTGTCCACTTGGGCTCTTGCCATAGGCCTATTGCAGTAGCCTTTGTGCCTGAGGCCCCCGAGCCAGGCCGCAGCTGGAGGATGGTAGGTGGCTGACACAGCTCCCATCCTCGGAGCCCCATGCAGGTGGGGACAGGTCTGTCCTCCTTAGAGCCCAGGGTGCTAAGACAGGGTGCTGGAGCTGGGGGGAGGGGGTGCTCTGCGTGTAATGGTATCCAGACCCCGGAGGAAGGACAGAGAGGTGGGCCTTGTTGGAAAGGACCATGGAGCGTGGGGCAGTACCTGCAAAGGCACGGGGCCTGCAGAAGAGCCTCCAGGGGTGTGTGCAGGGAGCAGGGGGTGGGAAAACTGAGGGGAGCGTTCCAGGAGCCACTGCAGCAACCCCCCACTTCCTGAATGGCTTAGGGTTCCAGGTGAGAAGGCTCCGGGTCCGATGGTGACGTGGAAATATCATTCTAGTATGGGAGACATTTTAGGAGCAGGGGGTGTGAATTGGAGAGCTCCTTGGAGACACAGCAGGGCTCAAGGGGAGGATTTGAGGGAGCAGCCTGGAGCTAAACCCTGGCTGTGACGCTGAACAAGCTGTGTGACACTGGGCAAATGATGTAACCTCTCTGGGCCTCAGTTTCTTCATCTGTAAGGTGGGGGTCACAGTAGTAATTCCCCTCAGATAGTTGTGCAGAGACTGCAGGGTGTAGCGACTTACTGGTTGCCGACCTGGGTGAGTGTGCGTGCTGATGGATCTGTTACCAAGCCCTATGTCCAGAAGCAGAGCAGAGGGTCACCATGATGGAACCAGGGCCTTGCCCAGGGTCCCTCGGCTGCCGCTGGGTCCCAGCACGGCCCTGTCTGTCCTCCAGCGGCCGTCCTTTGCTGGTGGTGCCTGGAGTTAGAAGTCCCCTGTCAGGGACGCGGCTCTGTGCCCTGTGCATGTCCAGTGTGCTGGGATTGCCAGTGCCCCAGAAGCAGTTCCTGCAGAGGCCTCCTCCCAGTTGTCCACCTGGCATCACTCAGAGCCCACCGCCCTCCGTGCTACGTGGGCTATTGAATGCCCACCATTGGGAAGCCTTTCGGGGAGTTTCCCTTCCAGTTTTTACCTATCCCTCCCGCCCCACAGAGCCAGCCTGGACTTTCTCAGCCAGCCCACGCATTCTCGTTCCTGTTCGCTCCTGGCTCTCTCCCTCGTACATGGTCTCTCTGGCTGGTCGCAGCAGCACATAGCCTTGAAAAAACATTAACACGGGGACTGCCTTTGCCTGATTAGTCCACTCCGAAAAGCAGGCGAGGACTCCCCATTTTCAAGAAGGTGCACCCCAGTCAGTGTGACGTGGAGGGAGCAAGGTGTCGGAACAGGGCAAGTGTGGCCAGATGGGCAAAGGAAAGCTGAGCGTCAGATGCCAGGCTCCGATGGTGAATCCTAGCTATGATTTCACACAAGCCACTTCTGACTGTCCCGCAGGACAGCGGGCAGCGCTGTCGCCAGGTCTGTCTGGCACTGGCCTGGCCCGCCCTGCGGGGAGCAGGGTCTGCCTAGGGGCTAAGGTTGGGGCTGGTGGGGCTGGGAGCGAGGACAGCAGCGCCTCCAGCAGTCGTGGTTTGCAGACGGGTGTGGTCCGTGCAGGCCGGGGCGTCTCCTGTGGCCCTTCCAGGGCACAGCAATCTTCCCAAGACACTGGGGGAATCACAGGAGTGGTCCCAGGGATGAGGTGTTTCTCGGCTCTCCAAACGAAATCAAGACGGTTTGGGTGCAATATTGTAATAAGAATGACACTATGGTGTGGCACAGGTGGCTCACGCCTGTAATCCTAGATACTCAGGAGGCCGAGATGAGGGGTTTGCCCTTCCAAGCCAGCCCAGGCAGACAAATCTGTGAAGGTGTGTATTCCAGTTAGCCAGCAAAGAGCCAGAAGTGAAGGCATGGCTCAAGTGTAGAGCACCAGCCATGAGCAAAAAAGCAAAGCAAGAGCTCGGGGCCCCGAGTCCAAGCCCCAAGACAGAATAAAGCAAAACAGAAACCCCCACGGTGCACAGGGATGGCAGGGAAGGGCAGCTCTGTGTGGGCTGTGGTGTGCCTGGGAGCCTTCCTGACACCCGCCACTGCCAACTTGTAGGTGAAGGAAGAGGAGAGGGCAGCCCGGCGGCTGCAGTGGCTGCACAAGCAGCTGAGGCTCAAGGACGAGGCGCTGGGGCAGCAGGCCGCCACCCTGGAGCGCTGCCGGCGGTCACAGCGGCACCAGCTCAGCCTGGTGCGGGAGCAGGAGGGCGCCTTGCGGGCCCAAGTGCAGCGGCTGGAGCATGAGGTGGGGCATCTCTGTCGGGCTGCGGCTCTTCTGCTGGCCCAGCTGGAGGCTGCCGCCCCGGGGTGCAGGGCCCGGGTCTCTGTGGGCCCAGAGCGGGTGCCGGGGGCCACGGCACGCAGGCTGCAGGAGCAGCATGCCACCGAGCGCCGGTTGCGGGCCCGGCTGGAGGAGATGCACTGCCACATCTATGGGCTGAAGCTGTCCGAGATCGGCCTGCACAGCCAGGTGGAGGAGCTCACCGAGCAAAACCAGCGCCTAAGAGCACAGCTGGGAGCCTGGACCCTGGCAGGTCTCTGTAGCCGGGTAAGTGGCCGCACCCCAGGACAGGAGTGAGGGCTCTTGCTTCTGCCGCTTGGTAACCATCTCCCCCAGAATCCTCTGTCTACGCCCAGTCCAAACCAGCCTGCCCTCCTCCCGCCCAGCGTCCCCCCCCATTCATTAACACCCCAGGCTCTCCTCCACCTGCCCACCTGTTGTCCACCAGCTTCCTACATGCCACCCATCCCGCCATCGCTCAGCCCACTGCTCTGTCCACCGACTCATCTGCCCCGATCCTTGTCTGTTCACGCTACCTCCCGCTCATCCGCCCACCCACTTGTCCACTCCGGCCTCTCCACCTCACCCCCCTCCACTCCGGGGGTTCAGCTGGAGATAGGAAGGTGGGGAAAAGAACCCTGGGACCACCGCAGCCACTGTGCCTGTGCTAAACCCGTCTCTCCCCGGTCCTGCATCCTCTTCATCCAAACGCTCATCCAGCCACTCAACAAAATGAGGTGGCCAGCCACCACCCTGTGCCGCTCGGGGTGGCCGGCCCTCCAAGTGAGGGGTTACGGAGCGACTGGCACGTGCTCACCAGATCTTTCCCCACGTGACCGTTCCCGGGGACCGTGTGGCTGTGCCAGCATCTTTCCGCTCCGCTTTCCTCCACTGTGGGGCCCAGGCCCCGTCGGCCTCCGCAGCCTCGGCTCTGAGTGAGTGTGTGACCCGGGCCTGCCTGACCCGGGCCTGCCCGGGAGGAAGCTCGCGGCCCAGGTCCCTTTTGGGTGGTGCCAAGTGTCTCAAACTCAGAAAGGCTGGCCAGATACTTATTTCTTCACTTGACTGACAAGAGTAAGCATGCCTATCTAAGTCCATCCTGCCGGGCTCCTGGCACCCTCTGGGCATTTTCAGAGACCCTCACTCCAGTGAATCTGAGGCTGTTCCCTGCTCAGAGAGGCAGAATCCGTTGCCTGTGATGACAGATTTAAGGGATCCAAATTTGCTGTGACTCCATTGTGCCAGGGGCCCCTCTGCAAAGAGAGCCTTACCTCAGCCTGAGGCCCAACCGGGCTTCTGCTGGGGTCAGGTCGAGTTAGGGAAGATCTTGGCCTGCAGGGGGCGCTCGCTGAAAAACTCATTGCCTTGCTGGAACCTTAGTGCTGCTCAGGATAATGGCATGCGTCCTGCCTAGACCTTCCCGCTTCCTCCTCCTCCTCCTCCTCGGCAAAGGGGAAACCAAGTGTATTAAGGAATGTGGGGACGTCGTTGTCATCTTAGAGAAATAAATTATACGCAGACGGAAGCTGTCATTTAGATCCGTAATTTCCCCGTCCATGCTGACGTTGGCGGTGATGTTAGCTTGCATCCTTCCCCTCCCTCTCTCTCCACCCACCCTACTCCCTGCGACTTGCTGTTTCCTGTCATCTGCGAGAGAATGACCTCCTCCATCTGCAGCAGGAGGGCTCTGTCCTCTCCTCTACCCCTTAGCACAGCCGTGGGCACCAGGGGCCGCTCTCCCCTCCCAGATGGACCAGCCACCCTGGAGGGTGAGTGAGGGCCATAGGCAACACCATCAGCCAAGTCCCAGGGCCAGGGCAGCCGCACCCCAACCCCGCTGCTGGGCCTCGAGGTCAGGGCCAGTGCTGGTTCTTCACAGGTCTAGCTTGTCTGTGGCTGTGTCAAGCAGGATGTGCGTCAGCCCTTTGCTGACATACACCCTGGCTGCCTCCTTGGTCCAGGCTTTCTCCTTTGAAGGTCTTCACGTGGGGGATGTGTGCGTCCTGTGGGGTGGTGATGGCCGTGCTGTCTTCATTGTCAGTGGCGATGTGACAAGGTATCACCAGTTAGCAGGGGTTTCTTGTCTCCCAGCTCTGGAGGCCGAGGTGGAGGCCGTGGGGCTGGCTTCTAAGGCCAGGAGGGCAGCTCCACCCCAGGCCTCTGCTTGACTTGGGCACGGAGCTGGGTCTTCACACAGGCTTCCCTCCGTGGCTGTGTCCCATTTCCCCCTCCTTACTGAGCACACCGTTCATAGTGGATTCACCCTGCCCTGCTGGCAGGCAGGAGCTCAGGGTGACGAGTGGGAGGCCCCTCCTTCACATAAGGTCCCAGGTTCTGGCCTTGAGATGGCACTATGTGAATTGGGGTGGGGGAGGCAGGATTCGGCCCGCAGGCCCCCTCTGGGTGAGATGCCAGGAGGACCCAGGAGATGGAAACTCCGTTCGGGTCGCTTTGGGGAGGGCACAGGCTGGTGCAGCTCCAGGACGCTTCACTGAGAACGTTTCCCACGGGGCACCGCACCAGCCTTCTTCCCTCTGTACCCAGGGGCAGTTGGATATCAAGAGGTCCAAGTCCTGCCAGGGCCACCAGAGGGCAGGGGTGTGTCGGTGCCGTGGCTGCCGGGCGGTGCCCGAGGCCGGTGCCTTCAACAAGACCTTCACCACTCCTGTCTGCCAGCGGCGCCTGCAGAGCCAGGATCTGGTGGGGGTTGTGCCACGGTTTTAACAAGTGTCCCCCGAAGACCCTGAGGGAAGGGCTTGGTTGCCGGTCTGTGGCAGTATGGGTGGGCGGGGGATGGCATCCCACATCACAGACGTAGCACTGGACCCCGGAGCCATGCTGTGAGCCGGGCGGGGCCTCTTCCCACGTCTCAGGGATCAGGCCCCGGAGGGCTGCAGCAGCGGACAGAGCAGGACTGTGGCCTGGCAGTGAGGGGCAGAGGGGCAGAGGTGAGGAGTCAGGTGTCTGCGTCATGGAGGGGCTGAGGTCATGGTGGCGAGGGGAGGGGCCCTGGCCGCTGGCCGCCCAGCACAGTGACTCCTGGTGACCACTTTGTGCATCTTCCTCTGTGCGGGTGAATCCACACAGACAAGTAGCATTCACGGCCAGGTTCAGCCTCATTGACTGCACAAAGGCCGATAAGCAAAACCTCAAGGTTCCTTTTTCTTCTTCTTTGTGAATATTGATAGGGCCGAGTGCTGTGGAGGCTTTGAGTCTCCGGCGTGTGGTGAGCCGGCCTCTTCGGGTGTGTCTGTTGGGCAGGGGTTGACCAATGGGTGTCTTAAACATGCCTGTGGGCGTGTCTGACCATGTGACTTCTGGGAACAAATGCAAAGGAAGGTCCAGAAGGTTCTTCAAGAGCTGTGCATGGTACCTTCCTTCTCGCACTGTTCAAAACGGGCACAAATGGAAAGCAGCCCAAATGCCTGTGGAGCAGAAGACACGAGTCACCACCAGATACCCCCCCCACGCCTGCCCCGTGAAGAACCGTTAAACAAACGTGCACAGAGGGGAGCTGGCGTCTTGTATGTATAGCGTTTGTGCCATACAGGCAAGGCTGGTGTAACGCATTACTGTTTGTATCTGGCCACTGTCATCTCGGTTCTGCTTTGCTTTCAAAATAACTGCACGTCCAGGCAAAGCCAGGCAGAGTTACAGCATGTGTTGCTCAGCGCTGAGGAGCGGGGAGCAGCATACCTCGTGGGGAATGTCAGCTGTATAGACTTGAACATGCCAGCTCCGTTCTCCTGCTGACTTGCTGTGTGACTTGGACAAGTGCCTGTCCCTCTCTGAGTATTGGTTTCATCACTGGTAAAATGAAAAGGGGACAGAGGCATTTCAACACAGCGCTATCTTCTAGAATGTCCTCTGGGCCTCAGTCCTCAGGGTAGGGGGATATGATGAATCCGCAGCTGTGGCCTCAGCCCCACGGGCCTGCTGCCTGGAAGTGTTTGTGGAATGGCAGGGAAGGCAACCTGGCTGCCATCCTGAGATCTAAGCAGGATCGTAGTAAGCACAGAGGTGGCCGTTTCTACTGTTGCAAAGCGGAGCGAGTGGCTTTGGCAGTGTGCGCCAGCCTTTCCCTTTCTCTGTCGCTTCTTTCCTTTCCTCCAGCCCGCCTCCTTCTCCTGTGAGGTCCTGGCTCTCTTTCCTCCACTTTCTGCCCCTTCTCCCTTCTCCGTTGCGTTCACCTTGTTTCCTGCCTTCTCTCTCATTTTTTCCATTTCACTTCAGTGATGATTTTAAAACTGTGGACAAAGTATTTCATTCTGATCAAGTGAGAGCCAGACTCAAGGAACAGTAGGCAGGTGAGCAGGCTGCAAACATGGGCACAGGTCTAGGGGAGCCAGGCTTTAGGACCTTTGGTTTTGTTGGCTGAGATGGCGGCTCCCGTGTTGGTGTTGGTGGGAGATCTGGGTGGGACTATGTACAGCACCGCCTGGGCAGAGGTCTCTGGTTTGTAAGCAGAAGTAGACATGACACAAGATATTGCACGGACAACTAGAAGGCTACAGGTCTGCAGTGGGAGAAAGAGAGGCCACAAGGGAGGGAAACATGGGCTGGATTTGGGGGAAGATCAGGCAAGATCAAGAGAAGCCCTGTTAGGGCTGGTGGTCTGTGTGGGCCTGGACAGGTGAAATGTCACCTGTCACCTGGGACATGCACGTCTGGGTGGGCCTGTCGGCAAACATCCCTTCCAGATGCATCATTGTGGTGGGGACTCGCCCAGGGCTTCTCAGCCGCCACTTGATCCCGCCCCTGCCCAGCTCTGACCTCCAGCCTGCGGTCTCCTGCTGCGGTCTCCTGTTGGGGCTGGGCTGAGTATCATCTTGCAGGGCAGGGCTGAGGGGAAGAGCATCGATCTGGTTTCCATTTCAGTGTGAGGAGAGAGCTGAGAGAGATGGAGCTCGGTGCTGGGTGTGTGTCAGGGGCGGGATGGAGATGGGAGTCAGGCATAGGGACATTGGCCACAGGCCATGGCCACCGGCTCCCTGGGCTGCCAGGAGACAGGACCAGGAGGAGGCCTGGCCAAGAGCAAGCCATGGGGCATGGCCAGGAAGAGGCACGGCCAGGAGGAGTGGCTGGGAGGTGGTCTGGTCGAGGAGGTGTGGCCATGAGTGGTGTGGCCAGGAGGAGGTGTGGGCAGGAAGAGGCAGGTCAGGAGGAGGTGTGATCAGGAGGGGGGTGTGGGCAGGGGAGGCGTGGCCAGGAGGAGGCGTGGTCATGAGAGGCGTGGCCAGGAGGAGGTGTGGGCAGGAAGAGGCAGGTCAGGAGGAGGTGTGGTCAGGAGGAGGCTGCTGTGACTCAGGACCAGCGTGCAGAGTCAGGGTCACAACCCCGCAGGACTCGAAGGTGACCATGACAGGGGTGACCACCTGGGGATGGCCTCTAGCCCCTCACTGCAGCTTTGAGCTGAATCTGTGGCGTGACCAGGGATGTGTGCAGCCTTACAGTCGTGGGGTGTGAGAGGCAGGCGTGGGGGAGTGGGGGAGGGAAGGAGACCGGGGTGGTGCAGGGGCTTGCTAAGGCGGGCATCCGGGACAGGTAGGAGGGCGCGGGGTGTTTACTGACCCCCTCCTCTTCCTCCTAACCCAGAGCCGCACCTGGCGGGTAGTCGAATGCTGATCAAAGGCACCTGCCTTCTGCAGGCTGTCTGCCCAGCGAGCGCCGGGTGCACGAGGGGCCATCTCTGGAGGAGCTCAGGGTCCTGTGGGGAAGGAGGCGGCATTGGGGGCCGAGGAGACCTGTCCCGCTGCTCTTCCCCCAACCCCGCACTCTGTCTGGGGGCTGTCCCGGCTGGCTGACACCGGTGCCCGCTGCGCGCTCCTCAGGCGTACACACGCAGCTTACCTCCGAGAACAGGGGAGAGGGCGCTGCCCCTGGCACCCTCTCGCCCTGGGGACTTGTGGAGAGTTGCAGGACAAGACGATCCAACACTCCCGGACAGGCTCCTCTCCCCTGGGACACGGAGAGCACCACAGGAGGGGCCGAGGGACCCTTCAGGAAGCCCACATGCGTCCTGACTTACGGACAGACTCCTCTGAGGACAGGATGCTGTTCCCACCAGCCCAACGGCCATTAGGAGCAGGGTGGCCTGGGGGACGAGAGCCCAGGGGTCGGGCTGAGTGGCCTTGAGCCTTCGCTCTGTGAGCCTCCCTGCCTCCTCACAGGCCAGAGACCCCACCGTGCGGGGAGACTGTGAGGCCGGGCTTGGAGCTGGCCCTCGGGCCGCGTCACTCATGACTCCACTTCTTTATCTCCTTCAAGGGCGCCCCAAGCTGTGTTCCGGGAGACGTGTCACCCCGGCCCGGGACAGAGGCTGTGCGTCCTCACACAAGCCAAAGCCACCGCGAAGACGCCCGTGGACGCCGGGCCTCCGCAGGTGTGTGTGGGCCGGTGTGTGGAGGGTGGGGTGTCACCGTGGCCAGCCGCCCCGTCCTCACAAGGCCCCGGTGCTGGGGCAGGCAAGGAGGTCTCCCCGTTCTACGCTGGAAGCTGAGCAGGGCACCTGCTCCGTCACACAGCAAGGCCAGAGCCGTGACGCCTTCAGGGTCGTTGGCTTCAGGTAGCAAGGGCGCCACCGCTTTGCCGCGCCCACAGAGGGGCAGGGGAGTCTCCTTGCCCCAGGGGGAGCTGCTGGGCCTCCTTCCCATCCTGGGTGACAGCTGGGGGAGGAGGCCGGGCCTTGGTCTGGCTGGTCTGGGAGCCACTGGGGTCTTGAAGCTCCTTGTCCCTCAGGTGAACTGCTGTCCCTCGCGGCAGCCTGGCTATGAGGGTCCTGCCGCTGTGGGTCCAGCGCAGCGAATGGATCTTTCAGGTCTATAGTTTTACCCTGCCACCGTAACCCGGCGTTGAGCTGAAGTGTACCCTGTTAGTCTGAGCTGGGGCGGAGTTGCCAGCAGCCCGGGCTGTCTGCTGGCTGGGCAGGGCAGGCTGGTGGCTATCACCCACCTGACATCTGGACCCCAGGAGTCTGCGAGGTTTGGGGACATGGCCCAGTGTGGGTGCTGAGCTGGCCAAGGAGGCTGCAAGAGCAGTTCCTCTGCTCAGCAGGGTGTGGCCGACTTCCGGCTCTCTGCCTCGGTTTCCCCCCAGGCAGGGGGTGTGACCCTGGGGGCTCAAATGCCTGAGTCGAGTGAGGACATCCTGGTCTAGCAGAGGTGACAGGGCCCCTCGTGGCTGTCTGGAGAGCGCTCCTGGGAGAGTCTGTTTAACCCCGGGTCTCCTTGCTCCAGGCCGGCGCTCGGAGGAGCCCTGCGTTGCGGGCCCAGCCACGGGGGCTGAGGACAGGCTCCCAGGAGACCCCTCGCGGTCCAGCCAAGGCCAGGTGGGCCCCAGGTTTGCACACATGCAGGGACCCGCCGGGTCTCACCAGCCTTACTGTGTGTGCACTGCAGTGTGTGTGGGGCGGGGGGTGGTGAGCACGTGCTGGGTTTGGAAGAAGATTCTAGAAAAGCCTAAGAAAGAGCTAGAAGGGGATGGGTGCAGCGTTGGGAGTCCTGGCAGAGGAAGGGAGCGCTGTGCCCCGGCGGCGGGTGGCGGCTTTCAGGGCAGGACGAGGCTCCCAAGGGATCCCGCAGCCCTGGGGGCGCACCCAGAGCCCCCGGCCCCGTAGCCACCGCCCTGTGCCAGGCCCTGAGATGGGCGACCCCAGCGACCCCAGCATGCCGGGCCGCCCCTCGGCCTGCACTGGCCCCGGCCACAGGGCTCGCTTCTAGCTCTGCTGTTCCACATCTCACACTGGGAACCCAGGCCATGGGGCGCCCCATTTTACAGACAGGAAGCCTGAATCTCCAGGAATTGCTCCCGGGTAAGGGCAGGATTTGAACCTGGGTCTGCACAGCCCCAGGCCAAGCACCGCTCTCCTGTGCTGGGTGGTGCGCTGCATGGCGGAACACAGCAGCTAGATGTGCAGAGGAGGCATTCGGCGCCTCTGCCCGCAGGTGGTGCCGGGGGCAGGGCAGGGGGCAGGGCAGGGCAGGGGGCAGGGTGCCGGGGGCAGGGCAGGGGGCAGGGGGCAGGGCAGGGGGCAGGGTGCCGGGGGCAGGGGGCAGGGCAGGGGGCAGGGTGCCGGGGGCAGGGGGCAGGGCAGGGGGCAGGGTGCCGGGAGCAGGGGGCAGGGCAGGGGGCAGGGCAGGGGGCAGGGGGCAGGGCAGGGGGCAGGGCAGGGGGCAGGGCAGGGGGCAGGGGGCAGGGCAGGGGGCAGGGGGCAGGGGGCAGGGCAGGGGGCAGGGGGCAGGGCAGGGGGCAGGGCAGGGGCAAGGGGCAGGGCAGGGGGCAGGGTGCCGGGAGCAGGGGGCAGGGCAGGGGGCAGGGGGCAGGACAGGGGGCAGGGCAGGGGGCAGGGCAGGGGGCAGGGGGCAGGGCAGGGGGCAGGGTGCCGGGAGCAGGGGGCAGGGCAGGGGGCAGGGCAGGGGGCAGGGGGCAGGGCAGGGGGCAGGGCAGGGGGCAGGGCAGGGGGCAGGGCAGGGGGCAGGGGGCAGGGCAGGGCAGGGGGCGGGGCAGGGGGCAGGGTGCCGGGGGCAGGGCAGGGGGCAGGGGGCAGGGCAGGGGGCAGGGCAGGGGGCAGGGGGCAGGGCAGGGGGCAGGGCAGGGGGCAGGGGGCAGGGCAGGGGGCAGGGGGCAGGGTAGGGGGCAGGGGGCAGGGCAGGGGGCAGGGGGCAGGGTGCCGGGGGCAGGGCAGGGGGCAGGGGGTAGGGGCCAGGGGGCAGGGGGCAGGGCAGGGGGCAGGGGGCAGGGGCCGGGGGCAGGGGCAGGGGGCAGGGCAGGGGGCAGGGCAGGGGGCAGGGCAGAGGGCAGGGGGCAGGGGGCAGGGCAGGGGGCAGGGCAGGGGGCAGGGCAGGGGGCAGGGGGCAGGGCAGGGCAGGGGGCAGGGCAGGGGGCAGGGGGCAGGGCAGGGGGCAGGGGGCAGGGTGCCGGGGGCAGGGCAGGGGGCAGGGTGCCGGGGGCAGGGCAGGGGGCAGGGCAGGGGGCAGGGGGCAGGGTGCCGGGGGCAGGGCAGGGGGCAGGGGGTAGGGGGCAGGGGGCAGGGCAGGGGGCAGGGGGCAGGGCAGGGGGCAGGGGGCAGGGGGCAGGGCAGGGGGCAGGGCAGGGGGCAGGGGGCAGGGTGCCGGGGGCAGGGCAGGGGGCAGGGGGTAGGGGGCAGGGGGCAGGGCAGGGGGCAGGGCAGGGGGCAGGGGGCAGGGTGCCGGGGCCAGGGCAGGGGGCAGGGGGCAGGGGGCAGGGGGCAGGGCAGGGGGCAGGGGGCAGGGTGCCGGGGGCAGGGCAGGGGGCAGGGGGCAGGGCAGGGGGCAGGGGGCAGGGGGCAGGTGGCAGGGCAGGGGGCAGGGGGCAGGGGGCAGGGCAGGGGGCAGGGGGCAGGGGGCAGGGGGCAGGGGCCGGGGGCAGGGGCAGGGGGCAGGGTGCCGGGGGCAGGGGGCAGGGGGCAGGGCAGGGGGCAGGGGGCAGGGCAGGGGGCAGGGCAGGGGGCAGGGGGCAGGGTGCCGGGGGCAGGGCAGGGGGCAGGGTGCCGGGGGCAGGGCAGGGGGCAGGGCAGGGCAGGGGGCAGGGCAGGGCAGAGGGCAGGGTGCCGGGGGCAGGGCAGGGGGCAGGGGGCAGGGCAGGGGGCAGGGCAGGGCAGGGGGCAGGGGGCAGGGCAGGGGGCAGGGCAGGGGGCAGGGGGCAGGGGGCAGGGGGCAGGGGGCAGGGCAGGGCAGGGGGCAGGGTGCCGGGGGCAGGGGGCAGGGGGCAGGGCAGGGGGCAGGGTGCCGGGAGCAGGGGGCAGGGCAGGGGGCAGGGGGCAGGGCAGGGGGCAGGGCAGGGGGCAGGGTGCCGGGGGCAGGGGGCAGGGCAGGGGGCAGGGTGCCGGGAGCAGGGGGCAGGGCAGGGGGCAGGGGGCAGGGCAGGGGGCAGGGCAGGGGGCAGGGGGCAGGGCAGGGGGCAGGGCAGGGGGCAGGGCAGAGGGCAGGGGGCAGGGGGCAGGGCAGGGGGCAGGGCAGGGGGCAGGGCAGGGGGCAGGGGGCAGGGCAGGGCAGGGGGCAGGGCAGGGGGCAGGGGGCAGGGCAGGGGGCAGGGGGCAGGGTGCCGGGGGCAGGGCAGGGGGCAGGGTGCCGGGGGCAGGGCAGGGGGCAGGGCAGGGGGCAGGGGGCAGGGTGCCGGGGGCAGGGCAGGGGGCAGGGGGTAGGGGGCAGGGGGCAGGGCAGGGGGCAGGGGGCAGGGCAGGGGGCAGGGGGCAGGGGGCAGGGCAGGGGGCAGGGCAGGGGGCAGGGGGCAGGGTGCCGGGGGCAGGGCAGGGGGCAGGGGGTAGGGGGCAGGGGGCAGGGCAGGGGGCAGGGCAGGGGGCAGGGGGCAGGGTGCCGGGGGCAGGGCAGGGGGCAGGGGGCAGGGGGCAGGGGGCAGGGCAGGGGGCAGGGGGCAGGGTGCCGGGGGCAGGGCAGGGGGCAGGGGGCAGGGCAGGGGGCAGGGGGCAGGGGGCAGGTGGCAGGGCAGGGGGCAGGGGGCAGGGGGCAGGGCAGGGGGCAGGGGGCAGGGGGCAGGGGGCAGGGGCCGGGGGCAGGGGCAGGGGGCAGGGTGCCGGGGGCAGGGGGCAGGGGGCAGGGCAGGGGGCAGGGGGCAGGGCAGGGGGCAGGGCAGGGCCCCGGCCCTGGGACGGTCTCGCTGGACTGCCAGCCCCTCTGCCCGAAGGGCTCCCAGGTGCCGTGTCCCCAGCCAGGGCAGCCTCGGTGACTCAGGGCCACCTCTGCTCTGTCACCTGGTGTCACGTCTGCTGTTCAGCACACCCCTCCCCCCTCGTCCTCCCTCCCCCCCTCGTCCTCCCCTCCCTCCCCATGAGAGCCTGCAGCCAGCAGGGACACGCAGGTGACCTGGCACAGCCTGTGGTTGGCCAAGGGCCTGGCCAAAGCCCAGCTGGGGTGTGTGCTGGACATCCTTCTCCCTGGATAATGTGGAATAAGTGAATGGGAAGACAGAATCAGAACATTCTAGAAGTCCAGCACGGTGCCAGACCCTGCTGTGGGCAGTGGCTGGTTCACACGAGCTGTACACTGAGACCTCCCGCTGTGGTCTTCTATACCAGCCCTGTACCAGATGGCAGCCCTGAGCAGCAGGCCCGGACTGTCCAAAAAGTGGGATTTTGCCTACGCAAAATCCAGTGCTAATTTATTTAATATGTTCAGTAGCCCTGTGGGGCTTGCGGCTACCATACTGGACATGCTAGGGGGGTGGGGGAAAATGATTGTGGGCAGTGAGGCTTGTGCAAAGGCCCTGGGGTGGCAGCATCCTGGCCAAGAGTGAGAAGGGCTAGACACAGATACGGCTCAGGCAGGAAGGTCAGGAACCGCTAGAGATGAGATCGGGGGCTGAGAGGAGCTGTGGGGGAGGGGCCGTTTCTCATGGGGTCTTCTGTCCATTGCAGGTTGCCCTGGCCGAGCCCAACCCGGACGAACACATTCTTCTCCTGCTGTGTGGCTGCCCTCCGGGGCAGTGCGTGGACGAGCTGCCCCTGCCCTTAGACTCGGCGGGGGTAGCATCGAGCCTGGCGGCCCCCCCAGCCAGAGACCCCTTCCTCCTGGTTCAGACATCCACAGTCCCGCTCTGGGATTTGGCTGGGTTCTCGCCCCTGCCAACCCTTCTGCCCCAGGACCCTTCCTTAGAAGAACTCCAGAGCCCAGACATGCTGGACACCAGGCCCTGTCCCGGCCCCGGGGCTGCGGCCCAGGCAGGTGGGGACTGTCGTGGAGCCAGGACCCAGGACGTCGCCCCCTGCCAGGAGACCCCTCACGCCGCCAGTCCCCCACCGCCCAGGACAGGGCCCGGGGCGCTGGGAGACGCCTGGGCCCAGGGAGGAGGCGGCCAGGCCGAGAGAGCAGAGGCAGAGGAGGCAAGAGGGACTTTGGCTGTGACGGAGGTGGAGCTTGGTGACGGGCGTCCATCGGGGGCTGAAGCTGGAGCCGCGGGGGGCGCGCAGGAGAGGAGTGAGGCCCGGGAAGCCTGGAGTCCCGTCCACCGCTGCGGGGCCCAGCGTGAGTGTCCAGTGCCGGCCAGCGGGCCACAGGAGAGCCCCAGAGCCCTGAGCGGGAGGCTGAAGGCGGCCGGGCGTGGCCGGGGCCTCCCAGGAGGACTGCCATCCATGAAGGAGGACACAGGGCCCACCGGCCCCCAAGCCTGGAGCAGAGAGAGCCGCCCCGCGCGGTCTGGAGCAGCCCTGCTCCCGCAGGAAGAGAGCCACGGGGGCCGAGGCCAACAAGAGGAAGGGGAGGAGGTGCTGCCGCCGCAGGCCGCTCCCGGGGGTTACGGTGTGGGTCCGGGACCCACGGGTCAGGAAGCACGCTTCTCATGGCCAGAGCCCGCTCCGCGCCTTTCTAGATGGGCGGCAGCCGCGGGTGGAGACCGGGGCCTTTGTCCTCCTCGGGCTCTGGGCATCGGACAGGACGGGAGTGACCGCCACATGGACGCCTTGGAGAGGGAGGTGGAGACGCGCTTGCGGGGGCTCCCGGGGCTCGGCGGCGCGCCTTGGCAGCGGTCCCCGGGAGCAGGATGTCCCCGGGGCAGTGGCCAGGAGGGTGCAGGTCCTCAGCAGGCCTCGGCCAGCCGGGGTGTGGGCGCTCGCTCTGCTGGGCACACAAAGCCCCGGGCGCGTGGCGAAGGGGTTCGTGTGGGAAAGACCCTGCCCGCGGGCACCAGCCAACTCCTTCCAGCGCCCGATCGGGGCGAAGCCGCTCGGGGGCTGGCCGAGCTGGGGGAGCGCCCGGGCTCGCTGCAGCCGCCGTGGGCAGCTCCGGAGAGGGCGAAGGGCACGTCCCAGCAGCTCCTCGCCGCCCTGAGGGAAGACGGGAGCCAGGTTTTACCTGCCAGCGCCACACGTCAGGGAGACCAAGAGAGATGCCAGCACGTGGCACGTGACCTGGAAGAGGAGAAGGTCAGAGGCGCGGCCAGCACGGGCAGGCTGGAGCGCACGAAGGGCGGGCCGCAGGCGGAGCTGGGGCGGTACCTCCAGGCCATCGCCCTCCTGGAAGACTGCAACGGGAAGAGTTACCGCAAGATCTCCGAGCTGGAAGAGGAAAATGAGACACTGAGACGCGATCTGGGCCGGCTTCACAGGGCCCTGTGTGAGCGCCGCCGCCGGAGAGGCCCGGACGGGATGGAGCAGCTCAGCCAGGAAAACGCGGAGCTCAGGGGGCTGATGCTGGAGCTCGGGCTCAGTCACAAAGACCTGATAAAGGACCTGGTGCTGGGGATAGAAGACATGATCCGGACCTTACGGGGGGAGATCGAGCACCTTCTACGCAGAGTCCGAGCCCTGGAGAGGGACGTGGCCTTGCAGGCAAGGCTGGACGCAGGTGGAGGGACACAGCATGCCCGCGGTGACCCCGAGATGGCCAGAGACAAGCTACGCTCGGCAGACAAAAAGGTCCCGGTGACTGGACTTTCAGGGCCACCTCTGGAGGAGGAAGTGACCGTGACAACAGGTCTGACAGCACCGTCCTTAGACCTGCAGAGTTCCAGACTCCATATTCATTCTACCACGCCGCCATCGGCCTGGACAGATGCCACAGCCCGCAGCCGTCTGCAGGAAAGCGTCGCTGGAGGGGAGAAAGACGAGAAAAGACCAGGATGTTCGCGGGCCCAAGGACAAGCTCGGAAGCTCGCGGCTCAGGGCGCCCAGGTAAGTGGAACTTCTCACCTCTCTGGAGTGGACCGCACAGACCCACGTTCCCGCCTGCAGCCCTGGAGGGAGGCGCACTACGGACCCCGTGTATCAGACTCAGAGAAGTCAAGGGCTTTGCCTGGGGCCACACAGCGAATGAGGGCCGGGATGTGCGCCCTGGCCACCTGGCCCCAGCTGACCCTGACCTAACAGGGAGGCTCAGCTTGTTCCCACACGTGGGTCCGGAAGAATGTGGCAGACAGCTTGTGCTAAGTAGCATCTGATCGGGAAGTTTCCCCAAGTGCTAATTCTGCATACTGGGTTTGCACGTGGCCACAGGCAAAGCGGTGGTCATGGGAGGGGACAGGGGGGCTTCCACCTCCCTGAGACCCTGTCCTCGCTGACAGCGCCATGGTCAGCCCTCCCAGAATGCAATGCTGCTAGTGCCCGTGTGCTTAGGCGTGTCTTCAGGGCCATCTGGGCAGGACACTGGTATCCAGTGCTGCTGCGCCCCAGCCCTGCCCCTCCCCATCTCTCCTTCCCCGCTCCATCTCTGGATGTCTCTCCTCCTCTCCTCCCTCCCCAGTTTGTGGCAGAGGCAGCGCACCCCGGAATCCATGCTCCCTCTTAGGTTACTTGGCTGTCCAGCACCCTGCTTCTTGGCATTTATAACATCACGGGATCAGCCCGCTGCCCGGCGTCTCCCCAGGTTGTTTCCTTCTATGGAGGGAGGGGAAATCGCCCTCCCTGATCAGAGCTAGAACTTGACTTTGCTTTTCAGCGAGTAACTGGACTCTGCCCCTTTGTCTGTAACTCACTCCTCCTAATCTTCTGCTCTTCCACCAAAGCCCAGCTGTAGAAAGCCTTGAAGTCCAAAGTTACCAAAGTTAAGGGAGGTCTGGGGATCCACCTTCTGTTTTTGTAGCTTAGGCTGGAGATCTGGTGCTGATGCCATAATTCGAGAGATCCTCAAGCCGGGTACCATGGCTCACGCCTGTAACCTTAGCTACTCAGGAGACTAAGATCTGAGGATCACAGTTCAAAGCCAGCCTGGGAAGGTAAGTCTAGGAGATTCTTAAACTCTAATTAACCACCAAAAAAGTCAGAAGCAGAGCTGTGGCTCAAATGGTAGAGCACCAGCCTTATACACAAAAGCTCAGAGATACCACTGCTCAGGCCTTGAGTTTGAGCTCTAAGGTTGGCACACATGAGTGTACATGTACACACACACACACACACAGAGTGGTGGTCCTCATATTGAATGTGGGTGGACACCAGTGTATTTCTCAGGGGCCCTGGAAGCATCCTGGAAGCAGGTTGGTGTTTTCATTCTCTCCCTGAGCAATACCCTTTTATCTGCTCTAATTAACAGACTCGTGCATTGATTGTTTCAATTCTCTAAGCAATTAATCATTCAGTTTCTTAATTCTACCTCAACGTTTTTAGTTGGATAAATCCGATTCAGCCCCTCGTTGGGAGTGGTGACATTCCCCATTGGCTTGGCTCTGCCGTGGATGTGGACATGGTCAGCTGGGCCTGGGCAGCGGTCCATGTGGCTGACCTCTCCTTGGGAGCATGGCAGACAGGACAGAACAGCCAAGGCCTTGCAGGCCAAAGCCTCGGCGGTCCCTGAGAGTTTTCCTGTGTCCTCAGAAAACACACGCCTGAGTTCTTTTTCTTTCACAGCAAGACATTTCTACTACCAGAAAAGCTGAATTTAAAGGACCTCAAACCAGATCCCTAGCCTTTGCCAAAGGAATCCAGCTGGAGCATAGTATTGAAATGAAAGCTCCCACTGACATGATCTAATTTATGTTGAGACCATATTGCGTCGCAATAATAAATTAACTTCTTTTCCTTCAATCCCTCTTCTTTAAAGTCCCATTTCTTGGCTTATTTGTTAGCACTGGGTTTGAACTTACAGCTTTCTACTTACTCAGCTTGCTTGCTCAGCCACACCCCTGTCCTGGTTTTTGTTATCTGTCTGGGCTGGCTTCAAACTGTGATGCTCAGTTCTCTGCCTCCCGGGTAGTTAGGAGTACAGACATGAGCCACCGGTAGCATTAAAGTCCCACTCCTTGTAATACATCCTCATGGACCATCAGCAGGAGCACTTGCAAATGCTCCAGTCTTCATTTCCTGTGCCTGGAGAGAAAGAAGGAAGAAAAGGAAAGAAATGGCCAGGCAACAGGTGCTTTGAAGTCTGGGGGAGCTAGAGGCCCCCTTTACTCACTGTAAGATTCTTTTTTCCAGTCCTGGGACTTGAACTCGGGGCCTGAGCGCTGTCCCTCAGGCTTTTCACGCAAGGCCAACACTACCACTTGCGCCTCAGCTCCACGTCTGTCTTTTGGCTGGTTCGTTAAGAGTTTCACAGACTTTCCTGCTTGAGCTGGATTTGAGCCTGGATCCTCAGATCTCAGCTTCCTGAGTAGCTAGGCTCATCAGCCTGAGCCACTGATGCTCAGTGCAAGATTTTTTTTTTAAATAGGAGCACGTAAGCCAGCACTGCTCAGGAGGGTCGTCTGCCTCTCGGGTGAGGGCTCTGCGATTGTATCCCCCACCCCCGGGGTTGAACTTCCTGCTGGCCAGGGGAACCAGTGCTCCAGGCACAGGGAAAACAAGGAGCAGGGGGAACACGTTCTCAAGGCTTTCTCCGTGCTGTGTGGCCTCTGCTGCCCTGCAGAGTGTGGAGTCTCTGCTGGGCCGCACAGTTCACCATGCAGCCCGGGACCCCAGGGACAGCGTCTGGCCTTTGCTCTCTTGTGTGTGTCCTGAATGTGATTGCACCCCCACCCCCAACACACACACACTCTCCCAGCATCCCTGAACTCCATCACATCCGCCACCTGCCACCGCTCGCCGCACGGGCCCTGTCGGCCTCAGCTGTGCTCTGCAGAATGTTCTAGAAGGAACCGAGGAAATCCCTTGTCATGCTTCCTTTCCCTCCAGGATTGGTCACCTCCAATGCCTGCAAAGGCTCGTGTTGTGTGCTTTTCCCATCCCAGCTACTCTGCCTGGGAGGACTTGGAAATCCAAGGCCCAGTGAGCGGTGACTGGCGGGCGGGGCTCGGAAGCCGGGCGGGGCTGGCGGGCGTGGAGGCCGGCGGGCGTGGAGCGAGGGGAAGTGGGTCCGGTGCCCATAGGCCTCCTCGTGAGCTTCGGTAAACATGGTGGGGTTGCAGCCGGGTGACACACCGATCAGTCGGGACTGTGAGGTGCTCACTGTTGTGTCTGGCCGCGAGAAGCCGCGTGGGAAGACGGGGAGCCATGGGAGAGGTTGGAGCGCAAGGCCAGGAGTGGTCTGCAGTCAGGAAATCTGGAATCGGCCAGTGGAGGTGAAGCCCGAGAGGTGCAGAATGTGGAGAGGTAGAGGGTGCGGAGTGGCCCTGTTCCTGTCACTCTGTCACCGGGGCCTGCGGCCGCCTGTGGCTTCCTGTAAGAGGTGCAAAAATTAGCATTGCCCTGGTCTAGAATATGCCTTGCCCCACCAGCCTCCCCCCGACCACCCTCCCCCCGCTAGCCTCCCCCCACCAGCCTCCCCCCACCAGCCTCCCTCCACCAGCCTCCCTCCACCAGCCTCCCCCACCAGCCTCCCTCCACCAGCCTCCTCCTACCATCCTCCCCCCACCAGCCTCCCTCCACCAGCCTCCCCCACCAGCCTCCCTCCACCAGCCTCCTCCTACCATCCTCCCCCCACCAGCCTCCCTCCACCAGCCTCCCCCCACCAGCCTCCCTCCACTAGCCTCCTACCATCCTCCCCCCACCAGCCTCCCTCCACCAGCCTCCCCCCACCAGCCTCCCCCACCAGCCTCCCTCTACCAGCCTTCCCCCACCAGCCTCCCTCCACCAGCCTCCCCCCCACCTGCCTTCCCCACCAGCCTTCCCCCACCGGCCTCCCTTCACCACCCTCCCCCCGCTAGCCTCCCCCCACCAGCCTCCCTCCACCAGCCTCCTCCTACCATCCTCCCCCCACCAGCCTCCCTCCACCAGCCTCCCCCCACCAGCTTCCCTCCACCAGCCTCCTCCTACCATTCTCCCTCCACCAGCCTCCCCCCACCAGCCTCCCTCCACCATCCTCCCTCCACCATCCTCCCCCCACCAGCCTCCCCCCACCAGCCTCCCCCCCACCAGCCTCCCCCCACCAGCCTCCCCCCACCAGCCTCCCTCCACCAGCCTCCCCCCACCTGCCTCCCCCCACCAGCCTTCCCCCACCAGCCTCCCTCCACCAGCCTCCCCCCACCAGCCTCCCTCCACCAGCCTCCCTCCACCAGCCTCCCCCCACCAGCCTCCCTCCACTAGCCTCCCTTCACCAGCCTCCTGCCCTCCCTCTGCCGTCCTTCCCACCACCCTGAGCCCGGGCACAGTGTGTGGCTGGAGGTGATGCTCACAGCATCTGCCGGGTGGGGCTCTGGGCAGGGCAGCGCTGTGGACAAGGGCCAGCGGGCTGCGCCGTCCGCGTCACACTGATGTTCTCGGATTCCCAGCGGGCCCTGCACTCGGGCCGGGCGCCCCTGGAGGCCCCGTTCTGTGAGCACACGCGTGTGATGGCGAGGCTCCCGCTCGATGCTGGGATTGGAGCCGATAGGTCCTTACACTTTGCTGAGTCCCCTTGCTGGGGACAGTGGCAGCAGCCAGCCCCGAAGCTTCCTCAAAGGCCACATTGTTTTGGAGTCTCTGAGCTGAGTTCTGGGGAGCATTCAGAACCCCATCTGTTCCTGCCAGGGCCCAGCCTGCACAGCGCAGCCCACGCAGCGTGGATCTCTAGTCATTAGACAAAAGTCGCAGTCTGGCTGCTGGCCCTCGTCAGCAAGGCGGTGCCAGGCCCGCTGCGCCAGGCCTCCGGCGCTGCCCGCGCCTTCTGGTCCCGTCTCTCTCCCTCCCAGGGGCCGGGAATCCCCCTCCCAGCAGGTAGGGGCGTGTGGGGGTGCTCTCTGGGGTTTTAAATAAAGAGGTGAGGTGCGCCCTGCCGTGGGGGAAGGTGTTGGTGAGTTTCTGGCCTCTCCTTCAGGAAGGGAACTTTTTGTTTAGGTTTTTGTTGGTTGTGGGGCTGAACTCTGGGCCTGGGCGCTGCCCCTCAGCTCTTCAGCTCAAGGCTGGCGCTCTACCACTTGAGCCACAGCGCCACTTCCAGTTTTCTGGTGGTTTTTTGGAGATCAGAGTCTCACGGACTTTCCTGCCTGGGCTGGCTTCGAACTCAATCCTCAGGCCTCGGCCTCCTGAGTAGCTGGGATGACAGGCGTGAGCCGTGAGCGCCCGGCCTGCAGGACGGGAAGTTCTGTAGTGGTGTGAAGCAGGGACTTGGTGATCCTCGTGGCCTTGAGCTGGTTCCCTGCTGGGGGGGGGGGGGGGGGAGGCTGTCCATGTGTACTTGTTCCCGTACCCCGATGTGATCCTCTGCTGCACCCCGCAGGGCACGCAGCATGGCCGCTAGAGCCCACCCAACAAAACCAGAACCTTCCGCCCCGCCACCCTGGCGCGCTCGCACGTGTGTGCGCGGGTTGGTAAGAACGCAGAGGTTTAGGAGCCGTGACCTGGCGTGCGCCTCCGTCCCTCGTGGCAGGCCCGTCACCCGCCGAGGAGAGCGCGGCAGCCCGGCTGCGCTCCCGCGGCGCGCTCTGCTCCGGCGCGAGCGGCGGGTGAACCGCATTCGGCGGGCGCGCTGCGGGGCCGACAGCTGCACAGACCCGGCGCGCAGGCCCATTCCGTGGTGTGCTGAGAACACAGTTCTGGGATGTTCTCGGATTCCCAGCGGGCCCTGCACTCGGGCCGGGTGCCCGTGGAGGCCCCGTTCTGTGAGCACACGCGTGTGATGGCGAGGCTCCCACGCGACGCTGAAATCGGAGCTGCTCAGGTCCTTACACGCTGCTAGGCAGGCATTCTTGTTGAGTCTGACCTCCAGCCCTGATGTTTGCCGGTTACTGTTGAGAGTTGGGTCTGGTTTACCGTCTAGGCAGGCGTCTAGCGTGACCGCCCCTGTAGCTCACACAGCAGGAGTGTCTGCCTTCACAGGTGTTCTGGGAGCTTCTGCCCAGTCTGGCCTCCAAAAGTGGTCCTCCCAGTCTCAGCCTCCCCACGTAGCTAGGACTGCAGACACGAGCCAGCAGACCTGGCTTTTTCTAAAGTTGTTTTTGTTTTCATGAGGAAAACAAAAATGATGGAGAAGAAAACCGGGTCGGATGGTGGGTGGGCTAAGGCATCGCTTGGATAGCAACCTCCAACACGCCTCCAAATCTGCTCTTGGCAGTGTGAGGATTCAGAAGTGCGGGAGGCGGAGGAAGACCCCTGGCTGTGTGCGCTGCGGCTGCGGCACCAGGTGCAGACCCTGCGCTGCCAGCTCAGAGACCAGGGCTCCCTGCTCCTGGAGCTGCAGGCCGCGCGGGACCGGGCTGCGTGTGGGCAGAAGGAGCTCCAGGCCACGGTAGGCTGGCCAGCCCTCCCCTCGGCCCCAGCTCCCCCTCCCATACCCCCCCTACCCCGCAGTGGAGGCCAAGGTCGCGACCAGCCCACACCTCCCTCACCACGCCAGCCCTGGCTCAGATGATTAGATCTAGAGGACAGGCCATGCCAGAAAGAGGGCAGCGCCATGAAACTGCTGTCCAGCCAGTGTCTGGACACAGGTAAGGCTACAAGCCAGGTCCAGTACACGGTCACATCAAATGGAGGGAGCCAGAGAGATCGGTTGTCTCCCGGAGCATGCCTGTCACTTCTGCAGGGCTGAAGGGAGGTGGCGGTCCTGTCCCCTGTCCCCTCTCCGTGCTGTGTCTGAAGTATCTGGGTGTGGTGGCTCACACCTGTCAACCTAGCTGCTCAAGAGGCTGAGATCTGAGGATCATGGTTCTAGGCCAGCCCAGGCAGGAAAGTCTGGGAGACTCGTATCTCCAAGTAGCTAGCAAAAAGCCAGAAGTGGAGCTGTGGCTCGAGGGCTAGCCTTGAGCACAGAAGCTCAGGGACAGCACGCAGACCCAGAGTCCCTGTGGATACGCAGGAAGTCCTAGAGCCAGCTGCACGGAGCGGGCTGCCACGACCTGCTTCCCTTTCAGCTGGAAGAACTGCAGAAAGAGCAGCGGGGCTCACGCCCGGCCATGTCGCCTCTGAAGGTAACGTGGGCATGCTGTCCTGGAAAACGCTGGAAAGAAGGAAGCAGCAAGCGCTTCCCAAGTGCCCCGTGAACGAGCGCTCCTGTGCTTCCTTCTAGCGGCTTCTCCCACGGGCTGCAGGTCTTGCCCCCCCACAGCCTCCGGTCTCCTGCTCAGCCCGCCTTCTCTCTCCTGAGAGCACCAGAGGCGTGGCCAGCCTTTGAGGTGTCCTGATGCCGGCGAACGAACGTCCTGAGATGCGCTGTGGCTGGCTTTGACCGCCAAGGCCATTGTCTGGTGCTCAAGTTCGCCTCTCCTGCCCCTCTTCCCCAAACACTACGATGCACATTTTCCTTAGAAAACGCTCCCTCCCATCAGATACTAGTGGCTCATGCCTGTGATCCCAGCTACTCAGGCGGCTAAAATCCAAAGGATCACAGTTCAAAAGTCCAAGGAGACTCCATCTCCAATTATTCAGCAAAAAGTCCAGCCAGAGGCATGACTCAAGTGGTAGAGTACAAGTGGAATGAGAGTGCAAAGCCCTGAGTTCAAGCCCCAGAACCAGTGTGTGTGTGTGTGTGTGTGTGTGTGTGTGTGTGTGTGTGTGTGAAAGAGAGACAGACAGACAGACAGAGACAGACAGACAGACAGAGAGGGTCTTTCACCTAGTTAGCTATTCATGCTTAGGATAGATTTTCAGAAGCATGACTGCCCCGATCTCCGAGCAGGTAGCTAGGGAGGGGGGTCCTGACAGTCATACCCAGGGGCCCCACTTCCCACCTGTCTCCGGGACTCCATTTTCCTGGCTGTTAATCAGAAATGTGACCCGCACAGTCCCTCAAACTTCCCCAGAATTACACATCCATCCGAGCCCCACATTCACATCCACGAAACAGGAGTTCTGCCCCCTCCGGCTAGGACAGCGGCTGCAGGGCCGGGCGGTGGGAAGGAGGCTGGAGGCCGGGCTGTGGAGTCTGCGCATGGCTGGACGCACGCTGCAGATCACGGTCACTCACATCTCACAGACGCGGTGAAGTTAGAACCAGCGCTGAGCCGGCGCCTGGCCCGTGGCCTGGCCCGTGCCTGCACAACAGCCCCGTGGTGCAGATGGGCAGGTTGAGGCGCAGAAAAGAGCTGGGTGGCGACAGAGTCGGGCTCCCCGCTCTCCACCCCCTTCTGTCCCGGGCGGAGCCCACAAGGAAGGCCATGTGGACTCCTGGGCCCTGGCTTCCGGCTGCACTGGGGAGGGGGGGCGTGGAGAGCAGGAAGCCGCCACCGGGTCCCCAGCTCCCCATGCTGCCCCGGATCCCCCACACCCACAGACGCCTCCTTTTAGGCCAAGCTGGCGTCCCTGGCCCGCAAGTGCCAGGAGAGGAACCACCTGATCACCCGCTTGCTGCAGGAGCTGAGCAGACACGGGCCGGTCAGCCTCGGGCTCTCCAAGCTGGCACAGGGCATGGTCCACGACGTGGCGCTCGCTGAGTACGCGGCCACCTTCCTGGTCCCGGCAGACCCAGAGGTAGGCTCCCGCAGACCCCCATGCCCCGGCTTCCCACGCTGGTCCCTGCCCCCCCCAGTGTACCCCACTCCCTCCTGACCCCCAAAGTGCTGACACGGAGCGGGGGCTGACGCATTGCAGCGGCGATGATGATCCGGTGTCACGCAGACATCTTCATGTTGCCTCACCTGAAAGTTTTGTCCCACATGCCTCAGGACCTTTGCACCTGCTGCCTGCTCTGGTAGTTCCCATCTATCTTGCAAGGCACAGGTTACAGTAGCTCCACCCAGGCAAGTCCTGAGCCCACGCCACGCACTGCTCTGTCTTCTCCACCGTGGGTTGGGGCGCGGCTTGTGTAGGCGATGCCTGTTGTGTAGGCGATGCCTGTTGTGTAGGCGATGCCTGTTGTGTAGGCGATGCCTGTTGTGTAGGCGATGCCTGTTGTGTAGGCGATGCCTGTTGTGTAGGCGATGCCTGTTGGCTCTTCTGGTTGGGGACAGAGCCATTCCACTGCCCTCTGCCAGCCCAATGCTGGCCCAGAAGCTGGGTTAAGAAAAATCATTGTTGTTTTTATTTGTGTGTGTGCGTGTATATGCGTGTGTGTGTGTGTGTGTGTGTGTGTGTGTGTGTGTGTGTGCCGGTGCTGGGGCTTTTCCCTAAAGATGGTGCTTTATCACTTGAACCACTTCTACTTCCATTGGAGATAAGAGTCGCACAGACTTTCCTGCCCACGCTGGCAGATCTCAGCCTCCTGATCATAGGTGTGAGCCTCCAGTGCCCAGCTTAGGAAGACGATGAATTGTGATTGCTCACGAGCAGTCGCAGTGGCAGCAGCGTTGGTGGGGGTGGAGCTGGGCCTCGCAGTGCTGGACACGCAGCTGTTGTGCCACCGAGTACGTCCCAGTCAGGGTGTTTCCTGGAGGACTGCGAGGACTGCAACGGTGCCTCAGGGTCCCTGCTGCAGGCCAGCCACAGAGGGATGAGGCCGGGAGCTCACACTGGAGGGAAGGCTCACACTGGAGGGGGAAGGTCACATTGGAGGGAGAGGTCACACTGGAGGCTGAGAGGTCACACTGGAGGGGGAGCTCACACTGGAGGCTGGGAGCTCACACTGGAGGCAGGAGCTCACACTGGAGGCAGGAGGTCACACTGGAGGCTGGGAGCTCACACTGGAGGCTGGGAGGTCACACTGCAGGGGGAGGTCACACTGGAGGCTGAGAGGTCACACTGCAGGGGGAGGTCACACTGGAGGCTCAGAGGTCACACTGGATGTGGGAGCTCACACTAGAGGCTGGGAGGTCACACTGGAGGGGGGAGTTCACACTGGATGTGGGAGCTCACACTAGAGGCTGGGAGGTCACACTGGAGGGGGGAGTTCACACTGGATGTGGGAGCTCACACTAGAGGCTGGGAGGTCACACTGGAGGCTGGGAGGTCACACTGGAGGCTGGGAGGTCACACTGGAGGCGGGAGTTCACATTGGAGGGGGGAGCTCACACTAGAGGTAGGAGGTCACACTGGAGGCTGGAAGGTCACACTGCAGGAGGAGGTCACACTGGAGGCGGGAGCTCATACTGGAGGCTGGAGCTCACACTGGAGGCTAGGAGATCACACTGGAGGTTGGGAGGTCACACTGCAGGGGGAGGTCACACTGGAGGCGGGAGCTCATACTGGAGGCGGGAGCTCACCCTGGGGGGGAAGGTCACACTGGAGGGGGAGCTCACACTGGAGGGGGGGAGCTCACACTGGAAGAGGGAGTTCACACTGGAGGGGGGAGCTCACACTGGAGGCAGGAGGTCACACTGGAGGCGGGAGGTCACACTGGAGGCTGGGAGGTCACACTGGAAGCAGGAGGTCACACTGGAGGCTGGGAGGTCACACTGGAGGCTGAGAGGTCACACTGGAGGCTGGGAGTTCACACTGGAGGGAAAGGTCACAGTGGAGGCTGGGAGCTCACACTGGGGGGGAAGGTCACACTGGAGGGGGAGCTCACACTGGAGGGGGAGCTCACACTGGAGGCTAGGTCACACTGGAGGGGGAGCTCACACTGGAGGCTGGAGGTCACACTGGAGGGGGAGCTCACACTGGAGGCTGAGAGGTCACACTGGAGGGGGAGCTCACACTGGAGGCTGAGAGGTCACACTGGAGGGGGGAGGTCACACTGGAGGCTGGAGGTCACACTGGAGGTAGGAGGTCACACTGGAGGCAGGAGGTCACACTGGAGGTAGGAGGTCACACTGGAGGCTGGAGGTCACACTGGAGGCAGGAGGTCACACTGGAGCCTGGGAGGTCACACTGGAGGTAGGAGGTCATACTGGAGCCTGGGAGCTCACACTGGAGGGGGAGCTCACACTGGAGCTGGGAGCTCACACTGGAGGTAGGACGTCACACTGGAGGCCAGAAGGTCACACTGGAGGCCAGAAGGTCACACTGGAGGCCAGAAGGTCACACTGGGGCTGGAGGTCACACTGGAGCCTGGGAGGTCACACTGGAGGCTGTGTGGTGGTGGCGGGAACATCTCCTGGCCCAGGCCTGATGCCCCAGGCTCTGCCCGGCCCCGCTCAGCGGTGCCCAGCACCTGCAGGTGTGCAGCGGCATCTCTTCCCACCAGATGCAGTCTGGGCCTGGGCCTGAGCCGGCTCTGCCCTGGACAGGTTGGGAGGCAGCGGCACAGTGCGTGGGCTCCCGGGGCTGCCTGGGGCTCCCGGGGCTGCTCAGGCTGCCCAGGGCTGCTTGGCGTGGGCTGGGAGCCACCGGGCCCGTGGGCCTGGAAGGGGACAGGAAGGGACCTCGGCTTTGTGCTGCCACGGTCACTGCAGGTGGAGAGGTAGTGGGGGCTCGTTCCCACACCCGCACATCTCTGCCTCCAAGCCTGGGCTGGGAGAGGGACCCGAGGGGGCTGGGGACAGGCCAGACGGCTCTAACGGTTGGGAGGGTGGCCGTGAACCTCTTTCCTCCGTCCCTCAGCCTCCTGTAGAACTAGGATTACAGGCGTGAGCCACCAACGCCCAACCAGCAGCAACTCCAGAAACATTTGTTCTAGTCACCATTTGGAGATTCACTGCCTGGTGTGTGTGTGTGTGCGTGTGCGCGTGTGTGTGTATGTGTGTGTGTGTATATGTGGGCGTGTGTGTGTGTGTGTGTGTGTGTGTGTGTGGAGAAATGTATAGCCCCGCACCCCTGATGGTGTCCTGGGACAGAGGGAGGCAGATCCCAGCTGTACCTTCCTGCACAGAGTCACACCAGGTGCAGAGGTGTGCAGAGCTGAGAGCGGGGCAGAAGCGCGTGGAGCTGGGCACAGAGCTGGGCACGGATTGGAGGTGCGTGGAGCTGGGCACAGAGCTGGGCACGGATTGGAGGTGCGTGGAGCTGGGCACAGAGCTGGGCACGGATTGGAGGTGTGTGGAGCTGGGCACAGAGCTGGGCACAGAGCTGGGCACAGAGCTGGGCACGGATTGGAGGTGTGTGGAGCTGGGCACAGAGCTGGGCACGGATTGGAGGTGTGTGGAGCTGGGCACAGAGCTGGGCACGGATTGGAGGTGTGTGGAGCTGGGCACAGAGCTGGGCACGGATTGGAGGTGTGTGGAGCTGGGCACAGAGCTGGGCACGGATTGGAGGTGTGTGGAGCTGGGCACACAGCAGAGGTGCATGGAGCTGAGCACAGAGCGGAGCTGCGCACAGGTGTGTGGAGCTGGGCACAGAGCTGGGCACGGATTGGAGGTGCGTGAGCTGGGCACAGAGCTGGGCACGGATTGGAGGTGCGTGAGCTGGGCATCTGCCCTGGCCTGCTCCTGCTGCCCTGCCCTCACGAGTGACTCCTGAGCGTGAGCAGTGAGGGGACCGTGGCGGGAGGAGGTCAGCGCGGCTCCCGAGGGCAGGCAGGGGTGGCCGGAGGGTGGCCGGGCAGGCCAGGGTGGCCAGAGGGTGGCCGTGGGCGGGCCGGGGTGGCCGGAGGGTGGCCGTGGGCGGGCCGGGGTGGCCGGAGGGTGGCCGTGGGCGGGCCGGGGTGGCCGGAGGGTGGCCGTGGGCGGGCCGGGGTGGCTGAGGGCTATGGGACCCACCCCGTCCTGACTTCTCACCTCCCGGCGGGCAGCGTGGGGAAGGCCCGGGATTCCCTACAAGAGGGCCGCGTTCCTCAGCCGGGAGTTTCCTCTCCCGTCCATCGTCCGGGGTGGAGGGACACTCGGGTGTGGACAGCTGTGCTTGTGCCAGGCAGAAAGTGAGGAAGCCTCCATGTTTGGGGCGCGGCAGTACGGGGCCCGAGGAGATACGTGACTGCTGCATGGGGCGAGAGTCGCGGAGGACGGGACGGGAGGTGCCGGCACAATCAGTGTGTGACACGCGTGCGTCTCCGTGTCCGTGGCGGGACGGGACGGGAGGTGCCGGCACAGTGTGTGACACGCGTGCGTCTCCGTGTCCATGGCGGGACGGGAGGTGCCGGCACAGTCAGTGTGTGACATGCGTGTCTCCGTGTCCATGGCGTGACGGGACGGGAGGTGCCGGCACAGTGTGTGACACGCGTGCGTCTCCGTGTCCATGGCGTGACGGGACGGGAGGTGCCGGCACAATCAGTGTGTGACACGCGTGCGTCTCCGTGTCTGTGACGGGACGGGAGGTGCCGGCACAGTCAGTGTGTGACACGCGTGTGTCTCCGTGTCCATGGCGTGACGGGACGGGAGGTGCCGGCACAGTCAGTGTGTGACACGCGTGTCTCCGTGTCCGTGGCGGGACGGGACGGGAGGTGCCGGCACAGTCAGTGTGTGACACGCGTGTCTCCGTGTCCGTGGCGTGACGGGACGGGAGGTGCCGGCACAGTCAGTGTGTGACACGCGTGTGTCTCCGTGTCCGTGACGGGACGGGACGGGAGGTGCCGGCACAGTCAGTGTGTGACACGCGTGCGTCTCCATGTCCGTGACGGCGTGGCAGGTATGTGCCACCCCTCCCGCTGTTGCTTGAGATGGAGTCCCACAGGCTTCTCCCCCCAGGTTGGCTTTGCACCTCAGTTCCCCGATCTCCATCTCCCAAGTGGCTGGGACCAGCTTGTGTGTTGAGACAGGTTCTTACTCACTCTGTGCCCAGTTGGCCTCGACACACAATCCTCCCATCTCTGCCTCCAGAGTGGCTGGGGTTACTGGGGCCTCCTGCCATGTTCCCTGTGCCTTTGTTCTGTGTCCCAGGGGCCATAGTTGGCTTGCGAGGGACCGAGTCTAGCTTGTGCCACAGACCTCAGACAGCCCGAGGGAAGCCTGTGCCCCACAGCCGGCCATGCGCGGGGTCCTGGCCTCTCCGAGGCTGAGGGGCAGCGTGAGGGCTGGGCGGGACTTCCCACAGGGGAGAGGACACCGTCGACTCACGCCCCACCGGAGCTTGCCATGGAGAGTCGGACGGGCAAGCACGTGTGTGCACGCACGCACACACACAGGTGTGCAGCGCCTGTGACAGGAGAGAGACCCAGACCCACACGCCAGAGACCGTCCGGTCCTCTTTCTGTTTATTTTTAATTGCTGGATTTGTCCAAATCGCACGGTCTCTGTCTTGTTATTTCTGTTGTGAGGTGGACGTTGTGCGTGAGAGCTGGGAGCCTCCGTCCAGGCTCTGTCACAGGGTTCTTCTAGGGTACTCTTCCCGACACCCGATGGAGCCCTGGGAGCTCTGCTGGCTCATTTCTGATTGTGAGCCTCATGATCCTCTCGGGCTGCAAGAGACCCATCCATCAGATCACTCTCCACCCCAAGGCCGTGTCTCCATCATAGGCTCTGTCCCGACCTTGGCAGTGAGATGGCCTCAGGCCTGCGCCCCCTCCCTCCCTCCCCCCCTCTCCCTCCCTCTCTCCCTCTCCCCCCCTCCCTCCCTCCCTCTCTCCCCCCTCTCTCCCTCTCCCTCCCTCTCTCCCTCTCCCCCCCTCTCCCTCTCTCCCTCCCTCCCTCCCTCTCCCTCTCCCCCCCTGTCCCTCCCTCTCCCTCCCTCCCTCTCCCTCTCCCTCTCTCCCTCTCCGCCCCTGTCCCTCCCTCTCCCTCCCTCCCTCTCTCCCTCTCCCCCCATCTCCCCCCCTCTCCCTCCCTCCCTCTCCCTCTCCCTTCTCCCTCTCCCTCTCTCCCTCCCTCCCCCCCCTCTCCCCCCCTCTCCCTCTCTCCCCTCTCTCCCTCTCTCTCTCTCTCTCTCTCTCCCTCTCCCTCTCTCTCTCTCCCTTTCTCTCTCCCTCTCTCTCTCTCTCTCCCTCTCTCCCCCCTCTCCCTCTCCCTCCCCCCCCCCTCTCTCTCTCTCTCCCTCTCTCTCTCCCCCCCATTTCTCCCCGCTGTCAGTTCTAGTCTTAGGCCTCCTCACAGCCTTGGTCACTTGCGGCTGTTTCCAGCCGTTACTTTCTCGTATGTTACCGTAGCTCATGTTTTAAATCTCGCCAGCCGCTGGGGGCGAGCACCCGCTGGCTGGACTCCCACCGGAACTTACTTCACTCGGGAGTTCTGAGGACCTGGCCCGCCTGTCTTCACATAACACTCGCATCTGTAAACCAGGGACACTGAGGCTGAGGGCCGGGAAGCTGGGGCCGGGGGTCCTGGAACATGGCAGATGCTCAAGCACAAAAAGGCTGCCATTGCCCAGGGGGGAAACGGGTTTCCATTGTATTTTTTCCGTGTGGCCTCTCCTCTGCCTTCATGCTTATGCTCATTTCTCATGGGATGGTGGACGCAGCAGTATGATGTCGCGGGGTTGTTGAGACATTCGTGCCTGGAAAGCATCGACAGTGGTATGCAGACAGCCACAGCGGGCCGGGGCCCTCGTGAGATATGAGTGATCTGAGTCAGGACAGTGAGCTCGTCTTCCGGAAGGCCACGGCACCTCGTCTCATCTGCTTCCAGAGCCGTGTGTCTGCCTGGAAGTCTCAGTCGTGACAGTTGTAGGATCTGAGGATGGAGTTCTCGTCCTGGGTGGAGAGGCTGTAGCCACATCTGGGAAGGGGTGTGTGTCGTGTGGACAGCGTGTGTGTCGTGTGGACAGCCGTGTGTGTCGTGTGGACAGCGTGTGTGTCGTGTGGACAGCGTGTGTGTCGTGTGGACAGCGTGTGTGTCGTGTGGACAGCCGTGTGTGTCGTGTGGACAGCCGTGTGCGTCGTGTGGACAGCGTGTGCGTCGTGTGGACAGCCGTGTGTGTCGTGTGGACAGCCATGTGCGTCGTGTGGACAGCGTGTGCATTGTGTGGACAGCGTGTGTGTCGTGTGGACAGCGTGTGCGTCATGTGGACAGCCGTGTGCGTCGTGTGGACAGCCGTGTGCGTCGTGTGGACAGCCGTGTGCGTCGTGTGGACAGCGTGTGCGTCGTGTGGACAGCGTGCGTCGTGTGGACAGCCGTGTGCGTCGTGTGGACAGCCGTGTGCGTCGTGTGGACAGCCGTGTGTGTCGTGTGGACAGCCGTGTGTGTCGCGTGGACAGCCGTGTGTGTCGCGTGGACAGCGTGTGTGTCGTGTGGACAGCCGTGTGTGTCGTGTGGACAGCCGTGTGTGTCGTGTGGACAGCCGTGTGTGTGTGTCGTGTGGACAGCCATGTGTGTCGTGTGGACAGCCGTGTGCGTCGTGTGGACAGCCGTGTGCGTCGTGTGGACAGCGTGTGCATTGTGTGGACAGCGTGTGCGTAGTGTGGACAGTGTGTGCGTCGTGTGGACAGCGTGTGTGTCGTGTGGACAGCGTGTGCGTCGTGTGGACAGCGTGTGCGTCGTGTGGACAGCCGTGTGTGTTGTGTGGACAGCTATGTGCATCGTGTGGACAGCCGTGTGTGTCGTGTGGACAGCCGTGTGTGTCGTGTGGACAGCGTGTGTGTCGTGTGGACAGCGTGTGTGTCGTGTGGACAGCCGTGTGCGTCGTGTGGACAGCGTGTGTGTCATGTGGACAGCCGTGTGTGTGTGTCATGTGGACAGCCGTGTGTGTCATGTGGACAGCGTGTGTGTCGTGTGGACAGCCGTGTCTGTCGTGTGGACAGCTGTGCGTGTCGTGTGGACAGCGTGTGTGTCGTGTGGACAGCGTGTGTGTCGTGTGGACAGCGTGTGTGTTGTGTGGACAGCCGTGTGTGTCGTGTGGACAGCTGTGCGTGTCGTGTGGACAGCGTGTGTGTCGTGTGGACAGCGTGTGTGTTGTGTGGACAGCCGTGTGCATCATGTGGACAGCCATGTGCGTCATGTGGACAGCCGTGTGTGTCGTGTGGACAGCGTGTGTGTTGTGTGGACAGCCGTGTGCATCATGTGGACAGCGTGTGCGTCGTGTGGACAGCGTGTGCACAGGCTGGCGCCGTGCTGGGTGTGGGCTTTGGGGCCGTAGCTGCAATGGTTGCGCATCGTGGTTCCCGTGTCGGGTGCTGAGCTTAGGGAAGCAGGAGCTGAGGAGCTGCTGGCCTCTCCAGGACAAGCCTCACCCTTCGCTCCCCCAGCGGGGACCCTCCACGGGGTCCCCGGCTTCGGCAGTGGGCGGTGCTGGGGAACAGGGCCGGTTGGGGGTCTGCGGGGTCTGGTGCTGGTCTCGGCGCGGCTCGGGGAAAGTCCCTGAACCTCTCGGACATGGGGTCCTATCCCACGGCAGGATTTGGGGTGGCGCTCTTTCCGTGATGTGGGCACGTGTCTAGAGGGCAGTAACTGTGCCCGTGGGGGTGGGGGTGAAGCGCAGGAGATGCCAGGGTGGCGGGAACCTTCCTGCGGGCATGGCGTCCTGTGGCTTGCTGTCATCACCGTGAGACCACGGCAGTCCAGACTCCTGAGGTTGCGACTTCTCTGGGGACTGTGCCTGCTCCACTGGGTGCCACCTGCTCCCCCCCGGGCGCAGCTGGCATCGCTAGCACCTGCACGGGCCTGCCAGTCCTCCGGGAAGCCCGTGGGTAGCCGCAGGTCTCTCTGCACGCTCCTCTGCCCCGTGGCTCCCTGGGATGGGCCCGGCCGGCTGCGGGGGGGGGGGGGCACCTGCCACTGCCAGCGCCCCCTCCCCTCTGCGGCCCGTGTCTTTCTCTGCTGTCGGCCCAGGGTCTTGAGGGCACCGCGGGGGCCCCTCCCTGCCAGGTGGGTGAAGACTCTGCGCCATTCTGGCTGGTGAGTGGGGGCAGGGAGAGGCGATGAGATCCACCTCCGCCACCGCCTCCTGTCCTCCCGGGAAGGGGCGGGCTTAGGGATGGATGGAGGGGGAGGGGGAACTCCACAGCAATGGCTGATGGAGGACAGGGAGCCAGCGGGCCCCAGAAGGCCTGGTATGACACGGAGTCGCCACCTCCCAGTCTGGTCTCGGTGGGTGCCGTCTCCCGCTGGGGCAGGCCTGAGGGCAGTCAGAGGAGGATTCGGGCAAGCGGGTGGGGTGCTGGGGGATCGGCGTCCTGACACCATAGGGTGTCTTGCAGGGACTCCCCCCCCCCCCCCCCCCCCCCCGCGCCTGTGCTCAGGCCCGCGGTGGGGCACGCACATCCCGCCACAGCCCTAGTTGGGTGGCTGTGTCCTGGGACCGTCGTGGGAGGGAGGGAGCCCAGGCCAACCGCCCTGGGTCACCCCCGAGCCCCTGAGCCGGCGCGGACCCTGGCTCGGCACCAAAGCTTAGAAAGCACGCCTGCACCAGCACCGGGCCATAAATCACCGCTGGAGCTGCCGCCGCCACAGCTGCCCTCACCCTCCAGGGCCGCTTCCGAGGCTCCATAAATATTTGACGCAGGGCTTGCAGAGAATGCTTGAAGAAACCGGTGGCAATCAAAGGCTCGTTTAAGCGCAAGTGGTTTGTCTCTGGTTGGGGACTTGGGTCTGCTCTCAGAGCCTGGGAGATGGAGACAGGGCCTTGCAAATTCAGTCTGGCTTGGGACAAGGCCAGCATACAAGAAATATTTACGGTGCCCGGTCCTGTAGAAGCACCGGTCCATTGGCTTTCAGCTGGGCACAGCTTTGCCCCTGAGGGCAGAATGTCTGAGAGGTGTGCTCACTGCAGCTGGAGTTGCTGGCACGGTGGACACGGCAGGGATACACAGCTGTCCTAAAGGACACAGAATGAAGAGTCATGCAGCTCAAATGTGGCGGTGCCCGACAGAACCCAGAGCTGGCCTAGCAGCTCTTACATCAATAGCAAGAGAGGCCAGTTTTCTTTTCCTGCCCCAGGAGTCCTCTCCCTTTGTCTTAAAAGTATTTTGCCTAATTTCAGTCATTCCGCACTTTTACATTTCAAAGCATTAAAAAATGATCAGAAGCCGGATGCCTGTCATCCTAGCTACTCAGGAGGCTGAGATCTGAGAATCACGGTTTAAAGCCAGCCTGGGCAGGAACGTCCGTGAGACTCTTACCTCCACTTAACCACCAAAACCTGGAAGTGGTGCTGTGGCTCAAGTGGTAGAGCGCTCGCCTTGAGCTGAAGAGCTCAGGGACAGCGCCCAGGCCCAGAGTTCAAGCCCCACGACCAACAACAACAAGAACAAAAGTGCTCAGAACTTTCTCATTGTTACCCTTGCAGCAGTATTTGCAGCTGACCTTGCCAGGCACCAAGTGGGAGCGTGGGGAACTTCACAGGGCTCACGTGTGATCAGCTGCCAGGCAGTGAGTGGTCCCCCGTGCCGAGAGCCGCGGGGACAGAGGCCGCTGTCTGCGCTGCCAGCGTAGAGCAGAGTCTCTGGGTCCACCGAGCGCACACCTGGTGAGGAGGAGGGGCTGGGTGTTGGAGCCCTGGCTCAGAGCATCTGACTGGGAAGGGATGGACGGGGGATGTGGACCGTGAAGGCAGATGCAGAGCAGTGAGGGGCAGAGTCTGTTCCGTCTCTGGTCCCCGGATGCTCCACAGCGGTGACTGGGAAGGTCTGCCATGGGAGAAATCTGTGTGGCTTCACCCAGTGGCTCATACGGCTGTGCGTGGGGCCCGCTAGTGTCTGGGGGACCCCCCCCCACTTCTGTGGAGTCCAGCCCTCAGTAGGACGTTTGGTAGACCAGCTGCTCACCGGGCAGGCTGGATGTTGTCAGATGCCCCAGGGCTGGACACAGACCTGCTCCCACAGAGAGGAGCCAGGCAGGATGCTGAGGGACTCGCGGCCAGTGCATTGGCCTGCATCGCAGGAGCTGGTTGGGGTCACGCCGCACACCAGCACACGGCTAATGCTTGATGACCCTGAGGCCTCTGGAGAGCGGCCAGCTGGGCCAGCCCTGCGCAGCTGGGGGGGGGAAGCAGTTTGTCATCTGGGTTGTCAGCGAGCCACAATGGAGGGCCCCCTCCCCCACCACCCTTGCCTTCAGGCAGATCAAATGGGGGATGGCCCGCAGCCAGGCCGGTGTGAAGGGTGGATTTCGGTCCCTGGGGCCTCCTTCATCTTCCCACTCAGCTCTGGGCACTTGGCTGTGGTGGCGGAGGCAAGGCTGCTGCTCACCAGATGCTCCGCACAGCCTCCAGGGCAGGCGAAGGGCAGGCTGGGTCTCGGGAGGCTCACGTGGGCTCCTTTCTGGGTGGATAGTGTGCAGACTATGGCCCGGTGGTAACAGGCAGGATGCGGGAACTTGCCAAGCAGGGACCTCCCCCTCCTCCTCCCCTCCTTCTCCTCCACCCTTCTCTTCTCTCCCTTGATAGATCTTGTGTGTGTGTGTGTGTGTGTGTGCGTGTGCGTGCATGCGTGTGTATGCGTGCGCATGTGCATGCTGGTCCTGGGGCTTGAGCTCAGGGCCTGGGCTCTGTCCCTTTATTTATTTTGCTCAAGGCTGGTACTCTGTCACTTGAGCCAGAACTTGACTTCTGACTTTTTGCTAGTTCGTTGGAGATAAGTCTCATAGATTTTCCTGCCCGGGCTGGCTTCGAACCTATGATCCTCAGATCTCACCCTCCTGAGTGTTAGGATTACAGGTGTGGCCACTGGTACCTTGGACAGATCTCTTTGGATCATCAGCAGGCCTCTCCATTTCTACTTCAGAGTGGGGTCCAGTTCCCCTTGCCCCCCTAAAGCTGGTGTATCTGTGGCGTGTCCCCGGCACCCAGGACCAGGGCAGCTGGGGCTGTGGACCCAGTGTGTGGCGTCACCGCTGGTCTCGTGGTAGCCGTCATCCATGCACACTGCTGTCTGTGCGTGCTGTCTGTGCTTCCCTCTACACGAAATTCCTTTGGGTGAGAACCAGCCCACCCCTGACCCCAATTACTCCAGACCAGCTGCCACCGCTCCCCCAGAAATGGGTCCGAGAGGAGAGAGGAGAGGGGCTCCTTTTGTGGTACGGTGTTCATGGTTCCTCCCCTCTGTGATGAGAGGCAGGGGTGCTGGGACGGGCAGAGCTGGGAAGGCAGGCTGAGGGTGGAGGTGTGGGCAGAGCTGGGAAGGCAGGCTGAGGGTGGAGGTGCGAGGCTCATGGAGAGGAGGCTGGACGCAGGAGGAGAGGGGCAGGAGGCCCGTGGATCGCTCTCCCTCTCTCAGGAAGGATTGGAGTCTATGGCGACCCAGACGTCCCGTCTGCGCCCTGGTTCCTAGAAGTGTCCGTTTCAGGGCACAGATGGGGCGGCATCTTTCCCCAGCCATTGTGAACCTCAGGCCGCAAAGGTTAGCTCTCCAGGGGGACCGGCTGCTTTGCAGGGCTGTCAGTGACTCAAAAGGGGGCCTCCTGGAGCCAGACCCCGAGTCTGCCTCTAAGTAGCTGCGCGATGTGAGGTGGTACACTCTCAGCCTCAGTTTCCCTGACTTCCTGCTCCTGTGGCCTCCTCCTCTGCTCCTCGGAGCGGGGCTTTACTGGCTTGTTGGCTGGATTAACTCTTTCTCACTGAACTGTGAAGGATGACTGGTCCCTGGGCCTGCTAGACACGCTCGGGTTGGTATAGACTCCATCGGCACAGAGGGAGTTGTGGGCAGCCCGCTGAGGGCTGAGGAGATCGAAGAAAGATTGATCCTAGGGAGCCGCGCCTCGCGGCCCGGAGCACAGGTCAGGGCACCGCTTGTCACGGAGGGCAAAAGGCCCGGGGCGGGGGCCTGTCCGGTCGCAGTGTGGTGCCCGTGTGCACGGGGGTGTGGACACACACACACTCCCACACACAGACCTCCCCTGCCAACACGGGGTGTGTGCTGTCGACACGGTTCCTTGTGAGCCCCCAGTTTGGCGCCCCAACGTGACTTCAGTCAGCACCAACCGTGAGTTGTTCCGGGGAATGAGATGTCAGTGGGTACAGGAGCTGGGGGGGACATGGGAAAAGGCGCCCTGGTGCTGTCGTCAATGCGGCCTGGCTGCCGGCTGCTTCCCGGGGCCCTGACAGGTCATTTTCAGCCTGCCCCTGACCCCAATTACTCCAGACCAGCTGCCACCGCTCCCCGAAGCATCCCTCTGCAGCTGGGGTGGAGGGACCCCGGAGCCAGCCGCTCCCCGGGCAGCTGCTGGCTCTCTAGAAACAGGCACATAATCAGGCCAAGAGCCGTTACGGCCACCGTTGACTCGGGAGTGCCCCCGGGGCCGGACGCAAGGTCCCAGAAGAAGGAAGGAAGGAGGGGGCTGTATTTTGGAGGAGACTTGGGTCTCGTATAGACCAGACGTAGGGGGAGAGGCGCCTCGTGGAAAGAGGCGCCTGGGGAGAGCCTCCCTCCGGCCTCCAGCCAGCCCTCGCGCCGCTCTGTGACTGTGGCTGGGTCTCTGGCCCACGGCAGGGGTGTGGCGAGGCTGTGAGTTCTTCCACGGGGGAGGTGACGCAGCCAGTCTATGCTTGTGGGTCCCGCTCAGGAGTGGTGACAGGGAACAGGGAGGGAGGGGCAGGCAGGGGAGAGGACGTGATGGTGGGGAGAAGCCCTGGACAATGGTTGCAGGAGCCAGAGCCAGCGCGTGCACACTGGGGAGTAACCTGGTCCCAGGGCTCAGGACCAGCGGGTCCCAGCGCTGTGAGACTCGGAGCTGGTGGTAGAACGAGCAAGTGCACACCACGGCCTCATTTCCAGCCCGGCGCTGTAGGAAAACACATCCAGACCACAGAGCGCAGTTTCCAGGACCGGGGCACAGCCCTGGGTGGCAGCTAGGTCAGATGACCCCAGCAGCGGGTCAGAAGAAGGGGCGTGCATGTGGATCAGGACAAAAACGGTTTCATGTAAGCTAGAATGAGCCTGGATTATCTAAGCCAGTGCCAGAGTGACGCCTGTTCTTGGAGTCAGGGCCCTAGGGCTCCCCAAGAGGTTGGGGGACCGACCACTGGCACCCTGGGCACCCATGGGGTTGGCTTAGGATGGCCGCCGCGTGTCAAGCACCAGCAGGACCCAGCCCCCTGTGAGCTCGGCCACCCACGGCAAATCACTTATTTGGGGGTCTCGGTTTCCTCTCTAGCAAACAGTGATCAATAAAGTGATTAGCTCATAAAGATTGTATGGTGGCCAAGGGCCGAGCATGTGTTTAAGCGAGTGTTCCTTGTTCCTTCTGTTTCCCTTGCTCCTTTTTCTTTTCTTGTTGCTGTTCAGGCCAGGCTCGTCTCTAGCTCTTGATCTTTCTGCCTCGGCCTCCCAGGTGCTGGGGTTACAGGTGTGCACTACCACATGGGTTGTGTTGGAGCTTTGAATGAGCTCTTCAGAGAGCCGGGCACAGGGTCACCCAGGTAAGTGGGTCGCCACCACAGCAGGGTACAGAGGAAGGGGTGCTGGTTCTGCATTATTGGGTAGAAAGCGTTCACGGTGGGACTTGGCTTTGCAGGGTGGTTTTCTGTTTGTCTCACACTTCGAAGCCAGCCCCTGGCAGGAAAGTCTGTGAGACTCTGATCTCCAATTAACTACTCAAAAGCTGGAAGTGGAGCTGTGTCAAGTGGTAGAGCACCAGCCTTGACTGAAAAAGCTAAGGGACAGCTCCCAGGCCCCAAGAACACACACACACACACACACACACACACACACACACACACACACACACGTGCAGTTCTGAGATGGAGTTGTGAAGAGTAGAGATACAGGCAATTTTATATTAAATACAAAAATTATCCAGTTAAATTCTCAGAGGGCAGTAGACACTGTCTCTGGGAGGGGAGAGTTGATATCCTAGGTTCTTCAGCTATGTGGACTTGGGCACAGGTTGAAAGTGCAGGCCTGGAGCTACAGTTTGGATCTGGAATGTTCTCCAATGGCCCATGCGTTGGAGGCATGGTCCTAGCCTGTGCTACAGGGGGAGAGGATGGGGCTTAGTGCGAGGAAGTGAGGTCACCCTTGAAGGGACAGAGGCCCCGCCCCTTCCTGTGTCTCTTTCCTTCCCAGTACGCATAGAGTCAGTAGTTGACCACACACGCTTCTGCTGTGGTGTGCCCGGCCTAGAGGCCCCTCATAGCGACACAGGCTGAGTGAGACTCTGGAACCCATGAGCCAAAAGCAGCTTCCTTCTTTCCATGGTGATTCCCTCATGTATTTTGTCACAGTAACAGAAAACCAACGGACATATTCAGTCAGACATACTCCTAGAACTGCTGCTGGAGACCTCAGGGGGTGCTGGGGGATCTTCCCTCACTTGGCTGGCCCCTCCCAGACAGACCTTGGCCAGATTTCACAGCTGGTGGGGCGGGGGGAAGGAAAATGGCAGAATGAGGACTCCGAACAGCAGGTGCTGAGGCTCAAGGATGACCGCCAGGGCCCACACCTGCCACCTGCAGATTCCGAGCTCAGGACCCCTTGGCCGCCATCTTTGTGGGGCTTGGGGGACTTTGGCGTCCAGTGGGGAGGAAGGACTGGAGTCAGAAGGGCGCAGCCAGGAGGACATCGCTGGTGCAGGAAGGCCGGGGCTGGAGATGGATTTGTTCTGTTTCTTCCATCAATGGGAGACGCAGATGGACAAGGCACTCCTTGACAAAGGCACCATCTGTCTTGGCAGCAAACTTGGAAGACGAGGACGGAGGGAAGGCGGACGGGAGGCATCGTTCGTCTTCCATGGTAAAAGAGTAGGGAAACTGACATGCTATTATGAAAGGTGGTGACAGGTTGTTGCAGCGGGAGAGGGGATTTGTCTCTGTCAGTGTGATGTCAGGCAGAAGTGAAAGGAGAGTGGATTCCAAGTAAGTGGGGAAAATAGAGCGGTTACCTGAGTGATCCACCCTGAGGATGAATCCACCCTGTGTCTGGTTGGGGAAACTGAGGCCCCAAGAGAAAAATATAATGTTTTGTTTGAGGGATCCAAGAACTTGATGACAAGGCCAGCTTATGATCTGGGGCTGGAAATGTTGTCTTTTCCCAGGCCTGGGTCACCTTCCTTCTCCACTGAGAACACAGCAGGCCTTCGCTTGTTGGGCGGGTAACAGGACAAGGCCCTTGGGCGGCTGGTTGTCCCCGCTTAGGACTGGCCTTCTACTTTGATGTCCCCATTCTTGCCTCTCTCCTAGCCGGGATCACAGACAAGCTCCATCACATCTGGCTTGCAAGTTGAGATGAGAGGGTGTCTCTCACATGTTGATCTTTTCACTCGCTACCTGCCCAGTATCTGGGATTACAGGGGTGGCCACAATGCCCAGCCTATGTACAAAACCCGAATGTGTGATCTTTTCTTAGGTATTATCTATATTTTTAATTATAATCGAAGAAGATAGTCTGTGTGATTTCAGTCTTTTGACTTGAAGAGACTTTTTCTGTTTCCAAGATTATTTGGACATATTTTTCAAATATCCTGGGCATATTTGAAAACGCTATAGATTTGGCCACTCTTAGTTTCAAAATCCTGTGTGTACTTATTATATAAAATAAGTCTTTTGTGATCTCTAAGTTTTCTTTATCCTTACTGGTATTTTGTGTGTGCTTGATCAGTGAAGTTCTGAGAATGTTGTAGTCATTAAATAGCGATGTGTGTGATTTATAGCTCCGTATCTATGATGGTAGGTTTAGCAATTTCTCTACATTTCTGATTTCTTCTTAATTTCTGCGTTGTGTATTTTCATACTATATCATATTCAGTGCATATAGATTTGCTATTTATGTGTCACGCAGTGAGCATTTCACAGCTCAGTGGCATTCTTTACCTTGGGGTTTTCAGCTCTCAAGTATATTTGGTTTAATGTTACCATGCGATACAGTTTAATTAGTATTTTCTTGGTACAATGATTCGTGTTCTTTTAGTCAATCTTTCTCTGTCCTTATGTTTTGGGTGGGTACATGTTAGCAGTATATAGCTGCATTTTTATTTTGAAAATCCAGTGGGCTGACCTTTTTAGTTTACAATACTGGTATTTGAACTCGGGGCTCTTACTACTGGAGCCATATCTCAGCCATTTTTGCGTTCATTATTTTCCAAAAATGGACTTGTGTTTGTGCCCTGGCCTGGAGCTCCATCGTCTTATTCTCATGTGGCTGGGCTGACAGGCACACATCACCATGCCCAGCTTTCATTGGTCAGATGGGGTCTCTTGAGCTTTTTTCCTGTTAAAATAGGATTGGGGTGCCTGGCTGATCTCTGCCTTTTTAATAGAGAGATTAGTCCATGTATAATTTTTGTGGTAACTGATACATTTATTTCTCCCATCTTGCCCCCGGTAGCTACCTTTGCTATGCTTTCTATTTTCTCTTTTCTTGTCTTTTATAAAATGGTTTTCCATATTTCATCTTTCTAGGCATACATTATATTTCTCTTCTTTTAGCTCCTACCCCTTCAACCTCTGATATGCACACTCGGCTTGCTCTCTGTAACCTCTTCTTGCCCACGAGACCCCCGAAGGCTTTGGTTTTAGTGTCATCACATCACCCACAAGTACAGCTCTTCTGTTTCATCTTGCTAAAATCAGCCACTATTGTCATTTTAGACAGTATTTACTTCGGTTTTCCTGTTCTTTGCCCTTGGTTCTGATTTTACTTTGGTTTATTTTCTTTTCCTTTTGGTTCGCTTTAGTCCTCCCTGGAGGAGTGCTTTCTCAAGGTGCTTCAGCAGTAAACCATCCGAATCTTTGCCTGAGGATGCCTTTTGCTTTCGCCGTTGCGGGATGGCTTTCCGGATATAAATCTAGACCGTCCCTGTGTCCTCTCGCGGCAGTGTGCTTCCCTTGGCCCGCCTTCTCCCGGGAAGCCCTCTGTTGACATCGTTGCCATGTTGTGTTTTTAGGTCATGACTTCCTCTCTCCCCTGTCTTTGGGAGTACAGGGATTTTGTTTGGTTTTTTTGGCAGTTGAGGTTTGAGCTCAGGACTTCACCCTTGCTAGGCAGGGGCTCTAATGCTTGGGCCACACCTCCAGCCCCTTTCCTGTACTTGCTTCTGAGACTGGACTTCGGTTTGGCCTAGGCCAGCCTGGATCGTGAGCTTCCCATGGTGCCTCCCTTTGTGGTAGGGTGACAGGCACGTGCTGTCACGCCTAGCACCTTTCCACGGAGCGGGAGTCTATGACCTCCTCTCCCTAGAGCTGTGATCCTCTGGATCTCAGCCTCCCACGTAACCAAGATGACAGCCTCACACCACGGTGCCCAGCTATTGGTTGAGAAGTGATCTGACTCTCTGGGCTGTCCTCAAATGACAATCCTCCCAAGCTCAGCCCCCTAAGTAGCTAGGATTATAGGGTCTCACGTGTATCATTATAAACTTATTTCTTTAAAAATAATATAGCTAAATGCTTTTGTAAATAAAAAAAACTATTCACTAAACTGTCATCTGAGCATGGTGGCGCATGCCTATAATCCCAGAAAGGGACTCAAGGATCTTTAAGAGCAGAGGCAAGAGGACAGCAAAGATGCACTCTGGGCTGTGTCCCACTGGGGGAGGTTTGGATTGGTGACATTTGAGCAGAGATGTAACAGCAACAGTGGCGTCGGGAGCAGACACGTCGGGGTGGCTGTAGCCGAGGCTGGCGGAGGCTGGCTGGCCTCCCCGTCCCAGGGCACACCCCTCTAGCTTCCTCGCTCTCTCGGGGGTGTCTCTTGGACCCCCTACACTCAAGCCCCTTCCATAGAGACGAGGAAACGGAGGCACAGGGGAAGGAGGCCGCCGGGGGCTCAGGGACAGTGGCATTCCAGTCCCGGCCTCTACGCTGTGTGGCCTCTGCACTCCTTTCCTCCGCTCTCTGTTCCCCGCTTCCCTTCTTCTGACATTCTTAACCTTCTTGTTCCCAGGGCCCCAGGGCTAGGGGCTCTTCTTGCTTTCAGAAGTGAAATGTTACCCACTCCATGCAGTGCCACCTCAAGAACCATGTCTGTTATGTGTGTCCGGCACCGAGGAACCCCGGGGCATTGGCACGAGCTGGGTGAACACACCCCTCCGTGCTTCAGTCCTGAGCCCGTCCCGCAGAGCCCCCCCTGGCGGCCCAGGCCCGGGCTGGGGACACAGAGAGGAGCCAGGCACCAGCCCCAGAGGCGCAGACCCCGCTGTGAGCTCAGAAGCGTTGTGTGCAGGGGAGCACAGAGGGGTGCACGGCCCCCAGGAGGCAGGTGGAGAGCCCCGACGGGAGCTGCCACCAAGGGCCAGGCACCACGCTCCACCACTGACTGGTGTGGGCTCCGGATCCCCGTGGAGCAGTGGGAATCCCAACCACCATGCCAGGCTGTCCCACGGGGCAGCGTGGCTGCTCCCTGCCCTGGGTGGACAAGGGGGCCTCATGAACTGTCCTGCCCCCGCTGGCTTCCAGTCATGATCCTCCAGTCATCCGCCTCCTAGTAGCTAGAATTACAAGTGTGGGCCACCAGTACCCACTTTCGTCTTTCAGTTTTCGAGACAGGGTCTTGCTAGATAGCTCCCCCAAAGCTTTCCATCCTGCCGTAGGCCCTCAAGTACTCGGAGCTCAGGCATGCCTGCCACACCCGGCTTTGCCCAAAGTGTTTTCACACGTGTTTGTCCATCGGCACTGTCCTCCTGCGTCTGCGAGAGGCGGCGGTCACACGCGGCTGCTGCCGTCAGACGCTGGGCGGCGGAACTGGAGCCGTTGCTTCTGCGGCGTGAAGCCCGTGCACACTGCGGCCGGGAGGCGGCACGGCCGCGTGGGGAGCGCTCCTGTGTGCAACGCTCACACCGCGTTGCCTGTCCCGGGAGATCCACACCAGCTCAGGGTCCTGCAGCCCCGCTCTCGCTGTCTTTAACCGCGGGACCGCCCCCGCCACAGGCTGGCAGCAGTGTCTCGCGTCACTTCCGGCCCAGGGACTGGGACAGTTCCCGAGGTGCCAGCCCGCCTCCATTTCTCATATGGCAGGATTCCTCAAAGCAGCTGCTGCGTCTCCTCCTGTGGCCTGGGAAAGGCCTCGCCTGAGTGGAAATGACCCACGTGTCTGTCCTTCGTGCGTCCAGCCAGGCACCACGGGCTGCGTCGCCTGCCAGCTGGCCACGGTGAATACCTGGTGTGTTGCTAGGTGGCACCTGCCGTGCCGCTGGGGACGGAGAGCCCAGGCCGCGGGGAGAAGAGGCGCTGCAAGGAGCGCCGCGCTTGGGGCCGAGCGCTCGACGCTCTCTGCAGTGTCCCGCGCTCAGCTTTTTATCACGTCCAGTTCTGTTTTGGATCGAGCTTCCGAGTGTGAAAGCACGTGTCATTTCTCTCTCTGAGCCTGGCTTACCTCACATCACACCATTTGTTCTAGGTCCGTCTGTTTCCCGGCGGGACATAATCTTACTCTAACTTCTTATTTGCTATTCTTATTAATTCTTATGTCTTTCCGTTGTGTGTAGGTGCCACATTTTATGAATCCACTTATCCGTTGTAAGGCATCGGGGCTGTTTCTATAAGTTGGCTGTTGTGACTAGCACAGTAATGAACATGGGCACACAGTCTTTACATATCCTGACTTGTAATGCTCTGGGTAGATGCTCAAGGGTGGTACGGCTGGGCCCCAGGGAAGTTCTGTGTTAGGTTTTTTTGAGGAAGCTCCAAACCCTCTTCCAGAGCGGTTGTACTACTTTACATTCCCACCAACAGCCAACAGTGCCATAGGGCTCCTTCCCCCACGTCCCCGCCAGCATTTGTTGTGTGAAGTCTTGATGTTGGCCAATTGGGGTGAGCTGGAATCTCAGTGTTGTTTTGATTTGCATTTCTTTTATGGCCAGGGATGTTGAGCATTTTCTCGTGTGTTTATTAGCCATGCTTACTTTCCCCAAGAAGTCTCTAGCTAGCTCTTTTGCCTGTTTATTGCTTGGTTTATATATTTTATATGTGGCATCCAAGCCAGGAAATATAATCTTTTCCTTTAGACACCCTTGTATGTGCACATGTGCATGTGTGTTGCATGTGTGTGTGTGTCTGTGTGTGTGCGTGTGTGTGCACAGTGTGTCTCTGTGTGTGTGCGTGTGTCTTTGTGTGTGCGCGTGCTTGTACGTGTGTCTCTGTGTGTGTCTGTGTGTGTGTCTCAGTGTGTGCACGCATGCACTTTTGAAAGACCAAATGGAAATTCTACCCACTTCATTGTTGGGGTTGGATATAGGAGTGTTTACCTCTTGTCTGACCTTTGAAATGATGCAGATATTGGCTTGAAAAAAATGTCTGTTGGTAGATAATCAGGGCCTGGGACACTCCCTTTTGTGTTTAAGAACTCCTTTGGGGCGGGCACCAGTGTCTCACACCTGTCATCCTAACTACTCAGGAGGCTGAGATCTGATGATAGCAGTTCAAAGCCTAAGCAGGAAAATATGTGAAACTCTTATCTCCAATTAACCAGAAAAATAAAAAGCTGGGAGTGGAGCTGTGGCTCAAGTGTTCAAGCCTTGAACACCAAAGCTCAGGGACGGCACCTAGGCCCTGAATTCAAACTCACACACACACACACACACACACAGAGATCTCCCCTCTGGGAGTGTTCTTGTTTGGCGGGACACGGATGTAGCTAACTACACAATGTATTATGGCATGACTTACAACAGCAAGGCATTAGAATTGTATTCAGCAAGTGATGCTATAGCCGCTCGACGATACCGACTACTTCACAGGCCTGCAGCACACATTTAGTGAGTGCCTACTGTGTTCCCAGGGCAACGCGTGAGGAGCTGGCTATTCGGCGAGAGCGCAGGCCTGCCACTAGCTCCAGGTGCTGCTCTGAGACCAGCCAGGGCTTTCCTCCCCACCCCAGGCGCCCGGGCACTCGGAGCTGGTCAGGACAGGGACCCCGACAGGCCAGCAGGGTCCCCAAAGGACTCTGTGTGCTGACTTGCTGTAGGGGACAGCCCTGTGCATCTGCCCTGGGTCGCGGTACCCGGCGGATGGGAAGTGAGCGGGGTCCCCAGGAAGTGTCCTGCCAGGGTTTTTCATTTTTATTTTTGACCTAACGATCTCTGCCTGAGTTAAGTGATGGTGTCTCTGATGAGCGATCGTTGCTTGTGGAAGACGAGAAAGCTGGCATCCCTTAATATTCCACGTTTCCCGGAGCAGTCTCAGCTCGGTGCCTGCCGGAGCTGTGCTGGGGTTGGGGAGGTGAGAGGTGTGTGTCCTGCTTCGGTGGGGCCTCCATCAGGGATGCACAGCAGGCTCTAGGCGTCCAGGGAGGCACTGGCCCCGCGGAGGCTCTTGGGGAAGTCAGGGCAGCAGAGGACGGTGCTGGAGGAGGAAACCACACCCAAGCTGAGCCTGGAAGGCTGGACGGGGCTGGATGGGAGAGGCGGGGAGGAGAGCTGGGTGCGGGGAGCAGTCAGGGCACAGAGGAAGCACGGCAGAGGTCGCTCCCGGAGAACCCAGGATCCCAGTGGTGGCCGGGGACACAGGAGGCCACCAGGAGGCCTGAGACTTGCGTCTGAGACCCCAAGCCTCCAACTGTCCAGTCTCTGGCCATGGAAAAGGGCCAGCACATGTGTGTGGGGGGAGGTGCGTGGACAGCGTCCCCGGCCTGTCATCTCAGGAAGATCATGCTTGCAGAGTGGTTTGCGAGTGCTGAAGTGCCATAAAATGCTTATGATGATTATTACCCATTAAAATTTAGGGCAGCCGGGAGAATGGCGGGGTGCGGGCTGAGGAGCTGTGTGCCCCCTTCTGGGGGTCTCTTAGATCCCAGAGGTGCCATGAGTCGCCCTGATCTGTGAGTCCCTTCTGCCCCGTTCCCTGCCCCCCGGACCCCTAGGACTCTGTCATAGGCCCCTGGGTATCACCAAAGCCTAGCACAGCACGGCTCCTAGAAGGTGCTGGATAACAGCTGGCTTTGGGGGAGGCCGCGTGATATTCCCCACTTGGAGAACATGTCACCTCCTGGGAGCCTCTCCCCCGCCGGGTAGGATGGACAGAGGCTGGAGCCCCGCCAGACATGGCCTGGCCCTGCTGGCCCCCTGGTCCCTGACCCTGTGTGCACTCGGCCTCACGGTCTCAGGTCACCACACAGGAAGTCCCGAGTGTGACCAGAGCTCTGCAGAAGGCGGCGGACCTCTGCCTTGGTGAGCTCCTGCGGGCTCCACTGGACCACGCATGCTCACACTCAGTGGGGTTGGGACTGGGGATCCGTCGCTGCAGGACTGACCACGCCCCCCTACGTGGCCACTGCTGATGACTCTGGTCGTTTACTTCTGCTCTACCATCCCAGTACTTGGGGCTGAAAACCAGATGCAGTATTTCTCCTCTCCCCTCCGGAGATCCCTGCAGCGGGTGTGGTAAGCCTTGCCCCTGGTCGAGGGGTGAGGGGGTCTTCGTGGCTGGCAGAGCCCTCTGACTGCAATGGGACAAAGTGGTTGCTTTTTGGCGCGTCGGCCTTTCCTCCCCCGGGAGTCCTCCAGTCATTTTTCTCAGCATCATCGGTGGCCATCCGGTCCCGGCCGGCTGACAAAGGCCCGTTGCATCTCACTGAGTCTGTGCAACTGTGCCTGGGCCTCTGCCCGGCCTGCAATGATTTATGGCGGTGGGAGGCTGGGTGACTCCCGTGACCTGTGCAAATCAAGACCTGGGCTGGGCGGGCAGAGCACCAGAACGCTCTGTCATTAAACGCCTCCTGGGGCTGGGCACCATAGCTCTCCACAGAGAGAGGCTTCCTCGCACTCACCCCCATTATTGTGTGGAATTTGTTCTTTCTAGAAGGATCCCTCACATTTTGCGGTTAGGCTTTCTTGTGTGCTCACGGCTGCCTTTGCCTGGTGAGAATGTGTAGCTCTTGCAAACACAGGCTGGCTGGGCGAGGGTTTGTGATGGAGGCCACCGCTCTGCTGCTCCGGAGGACAGGATGTCACCTTGCTTTCCCTTTGCAGCTGAGAGTCCCTGTCTGGGGACAGTGTGGTACTCAGGAGGGTGGGGGTCGGGGAGCGGTGCCCAGGCTGGGAAACAAGACAGATCGGGGTTCTCATGCTGCTCTGTGAGTTCCCAGCTGGATGGGTTGGCCTTCAGTTTCTTTATCTATATCAAGGGGAAAAGAATGTAATGATCATAGGCTTTGAGAATTACAGAGGAGAAATGCAAGGCACAGTGGTTCATGCTTGTAATTCTGGCTACTCAGAAGGCTAAGATGTGAGGACTAAGATTTGAAGCTAGCCCAGGAAAGAAAGTCTGTCAGACTTTTTATCTCCAAGTAACCTCCAGAAAGACAGACGTAGAGCTGTGGATCAAGTGGTAGAGCTCCAGCCTTTAGCAAAAAAAGGTAATAGACAGTGCCCAGGCACTGGGTTCAAGTCCCATCCCCATATTGGCATGTGGTTCTCTCTCTCTCTCTCCCCCCCCCCTCTCTCTCTCTCTCACACACACACACACACACACACACACACACACACGCACGCACGCACGCACGCAGGGACAATGGGTCCGATTCTATTTGGCCGAATCCTGGGGCCAGGCTAATTTTATATGCAACCTGGGGCCTTTCTCGCTTCTAAGAAAAAGCCAGCCTTGGGGTTGCACCTTCTCAGCCTGTGTAGCAGGACTTTGGGGTGCAACGCTGTCTTCCAGAGTTGGCCTCTACCCTGGGCCTGCTGCCAGCAAGCCCGAGCACTCCTGGACCAGGCTCAGACATGGGTGCCTCTCCCCTAACACCCCCGTGGCCTTCGGTGGCCTCCCAGAGGTCCCTTGGGTCATGCTGCCATTCCTGGACCCACACACTCCTGCTCCCCCTACCGCTCCAGCTCCGCTCCGGTTGTACCCGGGTCTGACAGCAGGCTCTGCTAGGTCCCTGGGCAGGACCAGCACTTTTATACAGTGGGAGGATGCTAGCTTCACCTCTGGGCCAGTCACTCCTGACAGCTGGCTGTGTGCTGGGAAGGGAGGCAGGATGTGGGGTGCAGCCCCTGGGGGTGCAGCCCCTTCCCTTCCCCCCCCCCCAGGGTCAGCTCTGTCCCTGGCTCTGCCTCTCTTTGACAGCTCTGTTCTGATTCTGGCTTCCCTAAATGGCAGCATGACTCCGCCCCCTCATCTCTGATTGGTTGACAGACATCTGACACCACTCTCTCAGCCAAGCCAATCAGCTCTCTCCCATGGTCTGTAATGCAGAAACTGCTGGCCACACAGCCGCACCCTGGGACCTGCAAAGCCAGGGCAGGGTAAGGAAGGAAAGGTCACAAAGTCACAAGCAGGAGGATGCTGCGGGAGCTGCTTGGAGTTGCTGGGCAGCTGAGCCAGGCGGCCAGCTCTCCATCCTACTCATCCTCTCCCTTCGGCTTGTTGGCATGTGGTTGTTGCCACATGGTCTCAAGGTGGCTCCCACAGGCTCGGGCTTCACATCTGCGTCCCGGTAGGAAAGGGTAACTATGTCAAGGAAGCAATGGACACACATTGAGGCTAAACTGAAATGCAGGAGAAGTGCAGGAGCAAACGGCCTTCCACTTGGTCGGTGTGGCTTTCATTTGCATTTCTGTGTGCATAAGCAATCCCCAGGCTGTGAGGCGTTAGTGACAGGCCCTAGCCTGGGCAGAAATGAGATGTTATCCTGAAGATAACCAGGGAAAAACAGGTCTGGAGGCATGGTTCAACAGTAGGAGCTACCTGTTTAGCAAGGCCGAGGTCCTGAGTTCAAACTGCAGTACCGCCAAAAGAAAAACTGTGATAAGTACCAGTGTACATGTTCCTTCAAATAGGTCTGCCCTTGTTAGGCAGGCCATGGCTGCCCTTGAGAAATTCAGGTTATAGAAGCTAGAGTGACGTGTGCTCATTACAGAGTAAAGAAAATAGAGAAAAATACTTAAGATGGCACTAAAATAAAAATGAGGTTTTATTCCCATGCAGGGATCATCATTAATATACAACTTTATATGCTGATCTTTGTGGTGGTAAGGGTGAAGTCCTAGTTAGGCAGGCTCTGTGCTTCCAAAGCATTTCTTGCGTTAGTTACTTTGGGGATAGTGTCCAGTATTTGTAAGTCACCCTGGGATGACAAGTGTGTACCTCCATGAGAGCTCTCAGCTGTTTTTTGTTTGTTTGTTTTGTCGGTCGTAGGGCTTGAATTCTGGACTTGGGCGCTGTCCTTGCGCTCTTCAGCCCAAGGCGAGCGCTCTGCCGCTTGAGCCACAGCGCCACTAGCTGTCAGCTGAAATGGAGTCTTGCTCACCTTTGCCCTGGCTGTTCTCAAACCATAATCCTGCCGGTCTCTGCCTCCTGAGTATCTGGGATTACAAATGTGAGCCACTGTACCAGCCTGTACTGCAGTTTTGTTATTTGTGCTGGTTCCAGGTCTTGAAGTTAGGAGGTCAAACTCCTTCTCATGGATGGCACTCTACCACTTGAGCCATACCTCATAACCAGCATTTTGCTGGCTAATTGAAGTCTCATAGAGTTTTCAGTCTGAGGTGGCTTCAAACTGAGATCCTTCAGGATTACAGGCATTAGCCACTGGTGCCCATGTACAATTGCATCGAATCTCCTTTTGTAGGAATTTTCTTCATAAATGTTACATAGCTATATAGCACTCTGCTTACCTGATGTCTGTTCTTAGGCATCTGGACTACCTCTGTTTTTATTTTTTGCTGCAATAAATAACTTACTAGTTATAATTATATATAAACCTTCGACCTCTTAACAGACTCTTTCTGGGAGATTGATGATTAGGAATGAAATTGCTATCTCAAAGGAAATAAATGTTCTTAAAACCACTGCTATCTATTGCTGGTTCAAAATGTAAACTTAGGGGGCTGGGAAGGTGGCTCAGTGGTAGAGCGCTTGCCTTGCATGCATGAGGCCCTGGGTTCGATTCCTCAGCACCACATAAGCAAAAAGAAAAAAGCCGGAAGTGGCACTGTGGCTTAAGTGGTAGAGTGCTAGCCTTGAGCTGAAGAGCTGAGGGACAGCGCCCAGGCCCAGAGGTCAGGCCCCACAACTGGACCCCTCCCAAAAAAATGTAAACTTAGGATAAAAGTTGACTTATAAACAGACGCTGCGGTGCGAAAGGCTTGCTCTCCATTTCTTCCCTCACAGCAGCGTGTGGGGAGATTTGATCCTAATGTCTGCGGCAGACAATTTATTGCCTCATTTTTAAATAGGATCAATACGTCCGGGAGCCCTGGAGTGATGAGCTTCAGAGGCCCCCCGATTCCTGAACAAATCCATCGATTACACGAGAGGGTGAGGAGCAGGAACGTGAGAACAGCCCCCAGGAATCTTGATGTGGAAACACGGGTTTGGGCTTGTTGGGAAAAGAGCATTTCTCTTTCTCTCTGTCCTGGGCCCTCCGGAAGCTCCTGGAATTTTGACGGTGCCTGTTCCCCAGCACACGCTCGCTCACACTACACACCAGCACGCTGACTCCACCACCTGCACTCTGAATTTATTCCAGGAATAGCCGCTGCCTGGGTCTGCCTGGCTCCCAGAGCCGAGCAGGCCAGCCGCAGGGGCCAGCGCGTCCCTGAGGGACTGTCGCCCTGGGTCTGTCACGCTCAGCCTCAGCTCGACCTTTTGCAACCCCCCTGAGTATCAGCTTTGTCTGCTCCCGTTGGGGGCTTCTTGTTCCACAGCTGAACAGACAGGGCAAGAACATCAGAGGTCCGGTGGGCATAGTTCTGGGGTTGGTATTCGTCTGATTCCGATGATTTGTATTTGGTGATGTTTGGGCATGGAGGAGCCCTGCTGGTAGCCGCCCCCCCCCCCCCCCGCGGGGCTGGTTGATGGGAATGATGGTGGAGCCCATCTCATAGGCATCGCAAACAACCCAGAGCACACACCTACAGCTCCTCATCTAACTCACACCAGCTCAGCACCCCATCCCACCCTCCCAGGGACAGAAAGAGCCCTGTATCATATAATCTGTCCAGCCCTGGCCCTGGTCTACCTGCCTGCCAGCCTTACCCACTGCTTCCTGCAGACAAAAGCCCTGGGCAGCGCTTTCCTGAGGCTCCGGGCTCTGCAGGGCAGCCTCCTCTGGGCATCCGCAGTGACCGGTGCCCCTCCCAGCGGCCGTCTCTGTCTGCGATGGTACTGAAGCCGACGGAGGCCAGCTCCCAGGCACGGGACAGATCGCTGGTGTGCTTTCCCGGCTTGTAAGGACACACACGTCCTCGAAGAATTCTAAAGGGAAAAGGTGCCTTTGAGGTGGATGCTGGTGGCTCACTCTTGTCATCCTAGCTACTCCAGGGGCAGAGACCTGAGGGTAGTGGTTCAAAGTCAGCCTGGGCAGCAAAGTCTGTGAGACTCCTCTTATTTCCAGTTATCCAGAAAAATGCTGTACACGGAGCTGTGACTCAAGTGGTTAGGGGAAGTACCAGCCTTGGTTGAAAAAGGTAGCTCAGTACCAGAGCACAAACGTGCATGTGCGTGCACACACGCACGGACACATGCACACACGTGTGCACCTTTTATACCCACCCCGATTAGGTTCCTTGAGTTGTTTCCATAGCAGTTATGCAACATTTGGCTCATTCCAGTCCTTTCTGGCCCTGCTCCTCCTGTCCTCCTGTTGATCCACGCATTCTCTCTCTCTCTTCCACGCACGCCCTTTACACGCACATCCACACATGGACACACGTACAAGCACGGATGCTAGCGCCTGCCTGTGCGCTCTTACCACCTCTGCGGTGACAGACACCAGCCGTGGGATCTTGGCAGGGCCCAGAATCCGCTGGTTTTGGCAGCGTCCGCCAGCTCCCATCGCTGTCTCTGTTCTGTGCCCTGGCAGGGCCTGGGGGTGGCCGTCACCCCTTCCTCTTTTCCCCCGGGACACAGAAGAGGACCGTGCCGACTTCCTCATGCGCTGTTGTTTTCAGAGGGACGGCAGGCCAGCCAGGAGCCGCAGTGTGTCAGGAGAGACGGGCCCGCGTGGCTGGGAGAGATTCCTTCTAGGACGTCCCGCACATCCCAGCCCATCTTGTTCTATCTCCGCTCATGGGTGAAGTTCCTAAAATCAGAAGAGTGCCTGACGTGATCACCTGCCCTTCTGACCACGGGCAGCCCTCCCCATGCCCACCCGAGCCTCACCCGAGGAGAGCTGATGTGTGTGCCCCATGCGGGCTACCGCGGGGAGGAGCCAGCCAGCCTTGCAAGTGAGCCGCACAGAGCGGGGTCAGAGGCCCTGGCTCAGCAGAGGCCCCCCAGAGAGAAACGGGGACACATCCCCAGTGCTTTCACGTTCAGTGGTGAGGCACCAAACAAGAACAGCTCAGGGGGAAAAGTCTATACCTTCTCTCTCCAGGAATCCCCAAAGAGCTTATTTCCTGAGGCTGGCTATGTGGAACTTTCTAGAATGCCAGCCAGCATGGGGTAGAGGATGTTGGCTGGACATCAGGAAGTAATGATTCCATGCTGAAGATTGCCGTGGGTTTCTCTCTTGTGGGGGGGAGGGGGACCTCCATTTCTTCAACTAATTATAAAAGGCTGTATTCTAGAAGGCTCCTTACGAAAAACTAGGATGTTAATTAAAACACTGAGATTCACACTGAACCCGTTTCTAGTAGCGCATGGACCATAAACACAGACCACATTTGAAATATTAATATTAGTGACCAGATGGCATAGACTCTTAAGTTTGGAAGCCTTTTGGTTTGGAAAAAATTCTAAGTTTTCCACTTGATCCTTTACCTGCCCAAACGCAGGTGAGTGCTGGGGAGATCTGTGGATGAGGCTGCATTCTGTCAAGTCCAGCTGTCCTGGGTCAGGACCTGCCTGCTCACAGCTTCCCATGCACACTTTTCTGGTGCGCTCGGGCTGCTCCCTGTGTGTTTCCGGTCTGCGTGGTGTCCTTCCTGTGTGTGTCTCTGTGTCTTGTTCGGGGAGGGCGTGGGACCTGGGATCTACTGGATCTCTTTTGCATTCCCACTTCTATCTGCACGACCTTGGGGCTCTTTCTCAGCAAATCTTACCAGGCCTGTCTGTGAAGGGTAGAATGATTGACAGGCACCATGGGGAGCTATGGGGACTCTTGCATGCCCAGGGCATCTGCCCAGGGCTCAGGGCAGTGGACCAACACGGGGCTGCCATCTCTTGGGTACCATTCCTGGGTCATGGAGCTTTGTCCCTGGTGGTCCTCCCCTTGGGACACTGGTACAACTCCATGTCAGGATTCTTGGGCACAGAGGCCATATATCCTTCCACACGCTCCCTCCCGCCATCCCCGGTCACCTGTCACCGTGGAGGCTGGTCCTCCTCTGCAGCCCGGGGGGCTGGGAGTGCAACTCGGCAGGGGTTGGCCGACTCCAGCCCTCACAGCCCCAGGTCACGTGGGGCCGCGCCCAGACGTAGTGGAGCTCACCTTCAGAAGAGGACCGGAGTGAGCTGATTTAGTAGCAGTGGAAATGGGAAGGCCTAAGCTGTGGACATGAAGGTGAGGAGCAGCCGGGAGGCTGGGCATGCCGAGCCCGCGGCCGCTGGCCTGTGCCCCAGCCCTGCGCCCCTCCACCCACCGAGGGCGGCCAGCCTGCTGTGGCGCGTCCACGCATGTGACCCCGAGTGACCCTGAGGCCAGGCCGCGCAGGCATGGTGTCCTCTGCATCTCTGCCCTCCAAGATCAGAGACAGACGCACCATGGCTGGAGGCCGGTGATCTTTCTAGCGACGTCTGGCGGCGGTGTGAATGGGATAGGGCTGCCTGCCCCAGAGGAAAGCCTGCTAGGAATCTGGCTCGGCCCAGGCAGTGCAGGGTGGGTTGAGCCCCGGAGGAATCTATGGAGCAGGCCAGGGTGGCTCTGCGGGGACATGGCCCCGCTGTACCTCCCCACGGGGCCCTAGGAATTTGGGGGTTATTGGGGCAGATGGTGTCAAGGGCAGCGGCACCCGCCAGTCCCCTCCCGGGCTGCGTGCAGACGCGGTACCCTTCACTCAGGTCTGGAACTAAGTAGGGCATGGACTCGTGTCCCCATTTTTGGCCTCATTTCCTGGTACCCCAGGGCTTCTTCCTCCCCCTCCTGTGGCCGCCTCCCTGCCTGGAGCCTCGGACTTGGACGTGATGTGGGGCTGAAGCCTGGTGCCCTCCTCCTTCCTCCCCCTCCTCTCCTTCCTCCTCCCCTGGCTCATGGATGCCTGACCTGTGTGGATGAAATGGTCTCCCCCCAGGGCTGGCAGGGCCCTGAAAGGCCGCTGGTGTCTAGAGCACAGGTGTCCTGTCTGGCAGCCATGCTGCTCTGCTCCTCCTGCCTCCTCCCAGAAGTCCATCCTGATCTCCGGGTTGGGTTTGCCCACGGCAGCTGTTCTCTGGCTCGGCGCCTCACAGCCCACCGCGACCACTTCCTCCCCAGCGGCTCTGCAGGGAAAAGGCATCCGGGCTTTCTTCACCTTCAGGCCCTTCCTGTGGCCTTGGGCACCGGGCCTGGCACCGGAGGTACTTCTTGAGGAGAGCGTGACTTAGGGAGGGTGAGCAGAGGTCAGCTCTCGCCTTAGTCTCCTTGGCCCTCAGGAGGCGTGCTTCTCCCGCCAGCCCTGCTTCTGAGCTATCAAACACCATCTTCTTCACACGGTAGGGCTGCAGGGTTGCTTCCCCTCCTCCAGACATGCCAGCCTGCTCCAGCTGCGTGCCCTCCCACCGCATGCCCGCTCCCGCCATGTGCCCTCCCGCCGCATGCCCTCCTGCCGCGTGCCCGCTCATTCTGGCCGCGTCCCCGCTCCCGCCGCGTGCCCTCCTGCCACATGCCCTCCTGCCGCGTGCCCTCCCGCCGCATGCCCTCCTGCCGCGTGCCCTCCCGCCGCGTGCCCTCCTGCCACGTGCCCGCTCACTCTGGCCGCGTGCCCTCCCGCCGCGTGCCCTCCCGCCGCGTGCCCTCCCGCCACGTGCCCTCCCGCCGCGTGCCCTCCTGCCGCGTGCCCTCCTGCCGCGTGCCCTCCCGCCGCGTGCCCGCTCCCGCCATGTGCCCTCCTGCCGCGTGCCCTCCTGCCGCGTGCCCTCCTGCCGCGTGCCCTCCCGCCGCATGCCCTCCTGCCACGTGCCCGCTCATTCTGGCCGCGTCCCCACTCCCGCCGCGTGCCTGCTCATTCTGGCCGCGTGCCCTCCCGCCGCATGCCCTCCTGCCGCGTGCCCGCTCATTCTGGCCGCGTCCCCGCTCCCGCCGCGTGCCCGCTCCCGCCGCATGCCCGCTTGCTCTGGCTGCGTGCCCGCTCCTGCTGCGTGCCCGCTCCCGCCTCTGGCCGCATGCCCGCTCCCTCCTCTGACCCCTGTGATCCGGGCCCGCCGCTCTCCGTGGCTGGATCTCCCTGTCACTGGCTCTCGGCTCCGATGTCGGCTCAGGGCCATCACCACCCACCCACTCCTGAACGCTTCTTACGCCACTTCTCTCATCTCCGTGGATTTCCTCAGGACTGCCTTCCAGTCCGCTGAAGCTCTCTTCACCTGTGTCTAGTCTGTTGTTAAACCTGGAGAATTCAAATACAAGTTACCTTATTTCTTACCCATAGAGTAAGTGCGTATATGTGTAAATGTAGTGAGCATTCTTACTTTAACATCTTTTCTAGAATCCCTATTCCATATAAACTCTTTGAAGTCATTTCCTCTTAATCTTTCACATCTGCTGACCATCTGCTAAAATATATCTCTATGACTATTGCAATATTTTGTTTTAGACTCAAGTTCTCCTTCTGGCTAGGTTGGTGCTCTGCCACTTGAGCTATGTCCCCAACACTTTTTACGTTAGGTATAAATAGCAACTCAGAGTTATGTCTGTGCCCAGTTGAACTACAATCCTCCTGTGTACATTTCCCATAAAGCTGGGATGATGCCCAGCCTGTTATAAACTTTTTTCTTTTTTTGGTCGGTCATGGGTCTTGAACTCTGGGCCTGGGCGCCATCCCTCAGCTCTTCAGCTCAAGGCGAGCGCTCTACCACTTGAGCCACAGCGCCACTTCTGGTTTTCTGGTGATTCATTGGAGATAAGAGTCTCACAGACTTTCCTGCCTGGGCTGGCTTTGAACTATGATCCTCAGATCTCAGCCTCCTGAGTAGCTAGGATGACAGGTGTGAGCCACTGGTGTCTGTCTGTTGTAATCTTTTAAACACGACTTTTTCCAGAAATAGTTACCTGTGTGTGTCCCACTTGGATTTTGGAGATGGACCTCTGGCATTCTTTAGTCCTAGAATAGCATGATCGTTCATTCCTGGTGAGACAGATGGAAACATTTCTCCTGTGAACCTTGTCATACTGTGTGATGTGGGCAAGGTGGGGGGGGGAGGGCACTCTTTTGTGTTTGATGTCACTGTCTACTTGTAGTGACAGCAACTTTGGGGCACTCGGTTCAATGACCCGTCTCAGAGTGTGTGAATCTAGATCTGCCTGGGGATCTGATTTCTCAGAAAGGGTTCCAGGTGCTTCTTAAGTGAAGCCAGGGTAGCGATGGTCTCGTGAGGTTGGATGATTTGAATCGAGTCTGTTTTCGCCTTTATTTTTGTCTTTTTCTCCCCTCCTCTCGGAATGCACAGTGCACAAGCAGAGAGATATAAATACACTTGGCAGAGCAGACTGTGAACACCTCCACACGAAGCAGCCAGGGGTTTCAGTGAGCCAGCCCGCCCGAGGCGTGGGCCGGGTCGGGCATCTCCGTCTACTGTGCGGCCACAGCGTTCCAGCGGGGCTTGCCAGGGTGACACAGCCGGGGAGCTGAACTCGACGGGGAGCTGAACTCGGGGTGCTGCGCTCGACGGGCCTCCCCTTTCTGGGCCCTCTTCGCTCCCCCCATGAGCTGCCCGCTGTGCTTACGAAGCCGGCAGCCTCTGGGTCAGCTCCGCTCGGCCAACAGAGCAGCCTCGCCCAGCCTGCGCTGTCTCCGGCCCATTGGCATCTGCCCAGCTGTGTTCTCTGCCCAGGAAACCCCTCTTCGTCTCCAGTACCCTGCCCATGCCTGCGTTCCTACCTCCCTTTCATCCTTCCAGAATCATCTCTGTGTCCTTGTCCGGTCCCAGCTCTGAGCCACAGCTCCCCCCTCCCACCGCACAGCCCCTCGGGGTTCTGTATTCTTTCCACATGGGCTGCGCACACTCCCCTCTCTCCACAGGGCCTTTGCACAGGCTGCCCGCCGTGCGGGCTCCTCCCTGCTCTCCTCCCCTCCACTGCTCCTTGTTGACTCCTGGAGCCATCTCACTCTGCCCCTCCTTCGCGGGCATGTTCCCTGTGGTTCCTACACAACCTTCTGTCTGCTTGTCCTCGTGGAGCCCCAGGGGACAAGCCTGCTCCCTGAGTCTGCTGCCTGCCCGCTGGGAGCAGGTGTCTGGTAGCACTGGTGGATGAAGGTTTGACACAATCCCGGGCCCTCAGTTTCTCTCTTCCTTCTTTGGCATTGACCTCCGTGAAGGAGCCCCTGTCTGCCCGGTGTGCACGACGCCTCACGAGCATGCACACCGTGTGCAGGGATTGTGCACACGCACGGGCAGAGGCTGTTCCCCCCCACCCCCCCGGGCCGAGCAGAGTCTGCAGCGGGAGCTCCGTGGCATAGACTCTCGAGACACAGGCCTTGCAGCCGAGGAGGTGGGCGTGGGGCCGGCGCCGCACGAACACCACAGGGCTGACTCCCCTGAAATCTCATCTTCCCGTCTTCTTTGTTGCAGGAGACAAGACAGTCTGGGCGGGCCGGTCACGCCGGAGAAGATTTCCATCCCTCCCTAGCGGCCGGCGGGGCAGAGGAGGCCCTGTGACTCAGGATCATCCCTTCAGAGAGCCGAGCGACACACCGAATGTCCCTCCTCCTAACCCAAGACCCCGCTGGAGGTCAGAGGTGACTGCCAGCAGTGGTTGGCACCTGGTGTGGCAGGGTCCTGGGGTCTGGGATGCACACCATCGCTTTCTGCCTTCAGCAGTGCCCGCTGCACTGCGTCTCCCCAGGACCCTCCCACCGACTTGAGGGTCGTGACTGCTGGCCAATGGGCTGGATGCTGGGAGAACACCCCACACGTGGCGGGCCAGCACCATGTTTGAGAACGTGCATCTGTCTCCTGTTCACCCCAGACACCAGTCCGGAGCACGTCGCGCCTGAAGCCCTCTACAGAGTTCCACACACAGCACGGGCTGGGGGGCAGCAGGCGGCAACCTAGCCGGCAGGAAATCACACAACTCCCACGGGGGCTCAGGCTGAGCGCCAGTCCCACCCGGGCAGGCCACCCACTGGGGAGATGGCCAAGGATCTGAAATCTAGACACTCCAGTGACCTAGTGAGAAAGAGTGTTAGGGACCCCAGATCCCCAGCTCTGCTGGTGACCTCCAGCTCTGCCAGGTCATGACCCCGGCCGGCCTCCCTTCCCACGGGCCCAACGGGCCATCAGTTCGCCACGGAACCATCCAGCCTGCGCCACGCCTGCCTGAGACAGCCGGTGGGCGGGGCCGGCACAGCAGAGCTGGGCTCTGCCTGTGGAAGGCGTGAGGGGCAGACACGCGTCATGACCCAGACGAAGAACTCTAGTCCTCAGCAGGCACACTGGCCAGCCTGGAGCCGGGCTTGGCTCCAAAGAATGTCTTGTTTGGTTTATATCTTTTGAGTTCTTTAACACAAAACTTTCCATTTTAACCATCTTAAGCATCCAGTTCAGAGGCATAAGTCCATTCACATGTTGAGCCATCCATCCACCCATCCATCCATTCATCCATCCTTCCATCCATCCATCCTTCTGTAAATCCTTTCCATCCATCTGTCCATCCACCCACCCATCCATCCATCCTTCCATCTGTCCATCCATCCTTCCGTCCACCCATCCATCTACCTATCCATCCATCCATCCATCCATCCATTCATCCATCCATCCATCCTTCATCTTCTGCTACTGAAACTCTGTCCCATTAAGCAGTGTTAACCACCATCCCAGCTCCTGACAACCACTCTTCTCCATGCCTGACTATCACTACTTCAGGGACTTCATTCCTATGATCCCATTTATGGGAAACAATACAACCCTGTTCTTTTGTGATGGGTTTATTTGATTTAGCACGATGTTTCACGGCCCATCCAGTTGGAGCTTGTGTCCTCCGGCCCCTCCCGTGTTAAGCAGATGTCTTTACCACATTTTGTTTGTCCACTCGCCCAACATTGTTGAATCAGGGCGTTCCCACTCCTTGGCATCAGGAAGATGGGCTGCTATTGTGTGAAACACCTCTGCTGGATGTTTTAGATACCGGAATCACCAAGTGATATTTTTAAACCAAGAGATTTCTTACATGCACTCTGGAGATCTGCCTTGTCTTAGAAAAATCAGTGCATCTGGCAACTTTGGGCCCTGGTTTTCCTGACCGCAGTGGTTGCTGCCTGAGGCTACCCTCCCCTCCCGCACTGGCACGCACCCAGTGCCGTGGGCCTCACAGCTCCCCGCATCGGCGCCACCCAGCACGCACGCTGCCTGGCCTCCGCCAGCCGTGACTCCGCAACACAACGTGCTAAAGATGGAGGGACCCAGAAAGGGCCAGGGGGCCCTGGCCCGTGTCCCGGGCAGAGATCGACCGTGGGACGCTCTCGTAATGGCGGCACAGGGGGTCAAGTGATCAGCATGGGGTCTCCCCCTGGGGCCGTTCTGAGGATAACTGAGGCCAGGCAGGGAGAGCACCCAACAGGGAATATGTGCTCTCCGAATGCTCTTGAACAAGTACAGTGATGTTCACCCCAAGGTCTCTGATTGCCTCCCCCGCCGCCGCCGTCGGAGCATCCAACTTGGGTCTGTCGGCCTGAGTTCGGAAGCCACCCTGCTCCCGAAGTCCAGCCGTCCGCCCCTCCGCAGCATTCTCCACTGGGAAATGGTGATGGAAGCCTAGCCCTGCCCTCCCGCCACCAGGTGCAGTGAGAGCTGGAAGGGGCTTGGCACATAGTAGATGCTCAGTAAAGTCTGGTTCCCTTTCTCTGTGTGCCTCTGATGTGAGAAGGTTGCCAAACTTTCTCAGGAAAAGAAGGAAAGAGATGGAGTTGCCAGCTCCCCCCCCCCCCCCCGACTCCCCGCTGACTCCCGCCACAGCTCAGAGGTGTTTGGAGTTACGACTTGCGGCATCAAATTTCCTCCACTCATTCAACCAATGTTGTCCACTCAGTGCCAGACACTGTGCACAAGAGAAAGCCTTGCACACCCCCCCCCACACTCATGGAGGGTGCAGCCTGCCCGCCGGCCAGTCAGCTGTGTGCACGTGGTCAGTGCCACCACACCCCCATGGCTATCTGCAAGTTCATAATAAATAGCCAGGCTCTGCTGGGGCTGGACGGGAGCCGCCCATCCATATCGCCTGCTTGCCCTGGCGCCTGACCGTCAGCTAGCACTGGTCCTCCGTCCCCTCCTGCTTCTGCTGTCCCTGTGTCCTTTCTAGACTCCCTGAGGAAGGCCTCTGAGCCACCCCAGGGCCAACAAAACGTCCCTGGCGTGAGCATCCATTCCTGTCCCCATGGGGGTTGCTTGCAGGGGTGCAGAGCCTGCCTCTTTCCTTACCTGGGACTTGCAGTGAAGTGGGAGCGCGGATGGAAATGCATTCTTGCATTCTGCACAAGCGAACAGGGTTGGGGTTTTGAGACTTTCCTATCCTGGAGGGAAGACAGTGACCGCCTGGCATAAGGGACCAAGTTCTGCAGCTCACGTAACAGAGTGCTTCCTCTCCTTGGCTTCCTTACCCGGCAGTGGGATAATACAGCACCCGCCCCGCAGCTGACGGAGGCACTGGGCAGGGAAGCACTGGGTAGTGTCTGTATTCGGGTCATGACCTAATGTGTGTTTACTGTGGACCTACTGTGTGCCTGTGGGAATGAGAGGTGATCTGTTTTAGGACAATTGGGGAAAAGCCCCCAGGCTAAGGAAGGAAAGAATTGCCTGTCAGATGGTTGTACTAGGCTTCCACAGATTATGATTAGCAACCGCCAGCGGGTTGGCATGGCAACGCTTCCCCACGAACTGCTAGGCCGGGTGCTTAAAATAGGTGTGCCAGCGGTGAGGGAGGCTGCCCAGACGCACAGCGGCGGCGCGGCTGGAGGCCCTGTGGTCTGAGAAGGCCTGGGCTCGGGCAGCCCTTCCCCCCAGGCAGGCCAAGAGAGGGGCTCACCCTTCCCTCCAGCCCCCTTCCACCCACCTGTTACAGATGGGGAAACGGAGCCCGGAGAGGGGTTCAGCAGACCAGCTGCTCGATGACAGCCAGGATTGGACCAAGTTGGTTGCCTTCTATGGCAAACGGCCCCACAGAGCCTCTGGGCAGGCACTGAGCGGTCCAGGGCCCCTTCGTTCTTCATTTCCTGTGGGTGACCATCTATCTCCCTCCTATTCTTTTGCACCTGTCTGAGTTCAAGGACTTCTTTCCTTTATGTGGAACCCGTGCCATCTCGGACCGGCCCCCCCCCCCCCCCCGCCCCGAGCTGGTAAGTAGAGGTAGGTGAGTGCCGCTTGAATCTCTGCCTCCACCCCCTTCCTGCCTGCTTCGCGCAAGTCAGACCGCCAAGCGCATGGGAATTCATGACTTGCTTTCCAGTGAGAAGGTGGCAGGCGCTCAGTCACTCAGCAAGGCTTTCGTAGCCTGGAGAGAAGCCGGTGACCGCCTGGGACCCGCGACCCGGATCCTCGGGCAAAAGTGTTTCTTTCTGTGTGTCTCAGTCATCACTTTCTTGACGAGCTTTCTCAGTGTGGGCCGTCTGATCTCCTTGGGCTCTGAGCTGCTTTCAAGAGAAATTCACAGCTCCATTTGATCCCAGGCTGAAGTCCCAGGTCTGGAAAGTGACTTTTTTCTTTCTTTCTTTTTGATAACTCAATCAACTTCTGAGAATAGGGTGCCAGACACTTGTAACATCTTTTAGACACTGTGTTTTGTTTTTTAAAGAAAATCTGTGGGGATGGTGTGGTGTGTGAGGAAGGGCTGTCAGCAGGCCCGGGCGTGGGGGAGGGCGTGGGGGAGGGCGTGGGGGAGGGCGTGGGGGGGGTCACAGGCTCTGCAGCCCCTCCCCTTCAGGCCATTTGCGGAGCGTGAAGATGTCACCCAAAAGCAGTGACCACCCCATGTTGGCGTGCTAGACTCACCTGCAGAGCTTCCTAAAACACCAGTTACTCGGACCTGTGATCCTAGCTAGTCCGGAGGCTAGGATCTGAGGATTGTGGTTCAAAAGCCAGCCTGGGCAGGAAAGTCCATGAGACTCATATCTAGCAAAAAGCCAGAAGTAGGGCTGTGGATCAAATAGTAGAGTGCCGGCCTTGAATGAGAAAGCTAAGGGACAGCACCCAGGCCCAAGCACCAGCAGAAACAACAACAACAAAATCACGGGTGCCTAGGCCCCTTCCACACCACTTTACTCTGGTGTGGGGGTGCAAAGCACCCCTCCCCCAGTGACTCCAACAGCAGATAGGGCCAGAGCCGTCCAGCCACGGTCCCATGGTTCCTCTTAATTCCCTGACTCCCAGTGCTAATTAAACTCCAAGATGCCACTGTGGATTCCGTCACATACATTTTACTCCTTTCTAAAAAAAATGTATTCCGAGTTGGCGGGCAAGGCTCTCCTCTTTGAAACATTTCTGATCAGGAGTCTACCCCGCAGCCCTACCTGCTTTGTAAGTGGTGGGTGAGACTTAGGGAAATGAAATATGTGGCATTTGATTGTGATTGATTATCCCAGCCCCTCCAGCGTCTGGTCTGGAAGCTGAGCCCTTGGTGGCTGGTTTTGGAAGGTCACAGAAAGTTGGGATGAAGTACTGGGGACATGGATCTTTTGCACATTGTTGCTTGCACCCCAACAGGGGGGGAGAGAAATTTACCAAAGCAGACTTCGTTCCTCCCTTTGTGCCAGTGGCCGTTTGGTGTTGACATACATTCTTTAACTATCTCTGGTGCCTCCAGGAAGCAGAGAAGGAAACTGCACTGGGACCCATGGCTATATTTAGTCCTCTACCCTTTGTAATGAGACTTTCTAGAAAAAGATCATTCATATGTGGGACCTAAAACTACTTCCAGTAAGTTGGTAGACTTAGGATGGAAGGACCGGGTTTTCTTCATAGTGTGAGGTCTTCCCTCGGTCCTGCTCTGCCTTCCACCAGTGTGGCTCTAGTATAAAGGTGATGCACAGAGTCACAGAAAGACTAGTGCAAGAACTGAATCTAAAAGCCGGGCACGAGTGCTCACGCCTGTCATCCTAACTACACCAGAGGCTGAGATCTGAGGATCACGGCTCAAAGCTAGCCTGAGCAGGAAAGTCCGTGAGACTTTTTATCTCCAATGAACCACCAGAAAAAAAACCCGGAAGTGGTGCTGTGGCTCAAGTGGGAGAGCGCTCACCTTGAGCTGAAGAGCCAAGGGACAGCGCCCAGGCCCAGAGTTCAAGCCCCACGACCACCACCACCAACAAAAACACTCAAAACCAAAAAAGAGAACTGAATCCATGAAAGTAAGTCTCCCCTCCCCGCTCCTTTTGGCTCAGAGAACCCTGAGCTGTGACAAAGGGGGGGAACGGTGCCGTCACATGATGGCAGAAAGCGGGAAGAGAACGAGGAAGGAGACTTGCGGAGCACAGATGCCATCTTGGTTGGAACTCTGTTCATATTTTCCTTGTAAAGTAACATATTGCAGCATCAGCGGCGGGACGCGAAAGTGAGTGGAATCGCCACGCTTCCTTGGCTCTTCAGTGTACAAGCGTGAGACCTGCCCCTAGCAGCGGGAGGAGGGTGGGTGGCGGGCCAGAAGCACACAGAGACCCGAACCGCTGCAGCGCTCACAGCCATGCACACCGGGGTGGGCCACTTCGTCTCGAACCCTCTGTGGGAAGACCGGGCAAGGCGTAGGCAGTGTGTGCTTTCCCCTCCCCCTCCCCCTCCCCCAGGAGGGGCTCTGTGCAGACCCACCTCCCAGGAGCGCTGCAGCCTGTGCCACCACCGAAAGCCGATCGCCTGATGCTCAGACTTGCCTGACCAGCGTGGGATGGCTGGACGGGGAGGGGCGCGGTGCCACCTACACAGGCCACAGACACGGCCAGCCAGGTCATTGCTACCCAAGCTCTGTGCTCCGCACTCCTTCCGGGCACCGTCCCGGGCAGTGGTCCCAGAACAGCTGGGACACACAGCTTCTGCTTGGAAATCGTCTTTCTCCTCTCTTCCAAGTGCACATAAAGTGACTGAGTGAGCCTGGAGCGCTCCTGCGTGTCTCCATTGATGGATGCTGGTGCCGCCCTAAGCCACGATTTTCTGTTACCAAGATATATTTTTCTATGTTAGTTAAATGTATACTTTGTGTAATTTTGTACATTAAAACGTACACTTTTTTCCATAATCAGAAGTTTATCTCTCCCTTTTGAATGTTGACTTGTTTTCTCATTAGTTTTGGAGTCCTCTCACAAGGCAAAAAGTCACTGAATCCCAGATACACACACTTTCTCTCTGTCCCTCCCTCTCATCTGTGGAACTTGAACTCAGGGCCATGCATGACTGCTGGGCTTTTTCCCCTCAAAGCTGGGATTACAGGATACATGAGCCACCGATGCCTGGCTAAAACTCTCTTGTTTGGGGCTGGGAATAAAATTACTTTTTCATTAGTCAAGTCCACTTTGCTCAAATAGTGGAGCGATCCTTACTAATCCAGTGTGGCCTTCCCGTGGTCTCTCTGACAGGTTGTCATGAGCTGGACGGCTCCCAGCAGCACTCATGCGCTAATCTGACAGTTACGGAGCATGGAAACCGGAAATGGGTCTCACTGGGGCTACAGACCTTGGTTTGGGCAGTGCTGCATTTCTTCTGGAGGCATCAAAGGAGAATCTGCTTCGGTGTCTTTTCCCACTGGTAGTGGCTGCCTACATTCTTTGGCTCATGGCCCCTCCCGCCATTCTTAAAGTCAGTGTTGTAGCATCTTCAAATCTTTCCCACCCTGAATCTGATTCTTTTGTCACCTCTCGCTCTGTCCTGTACCCCGGCTTCTCTCCTTCATGTTAAAGGATTCTCATTGCATTGGCCCTATCCAGACAATAATCCCCGCAAGCAGAAACAGATGGTGGGGAGGGGGGAAATGGTTAAAAATACTTAAAAAGCCTCCTGTCATGTGACAACACACACAATATCCAGGAATTACAGGGAGATCATTGAGAATTGCTATTCTGCTACCACCACCTCTGTGTCCTGATTAAGGACAGAAGAGAAAACAGGTATTTTAGACTCCAACTGGCCTGGATTTCTGTCACTGGCTGCCCATGTAATTTTACTCCACTTGCTTCCTTCCTTAGAGCTTCTTTCTTTATAGATAAAATGAGCACAAGAATTCATAACCTGCTTGGAAAAAAAACAAAACAAAACTTGCTCTAGGGGTTATATATTCCTGACAGGAAACCACAAGTCTATTGAATTTCGGAAAATATTCTTTTTATATTTCGTTAGCTTTTTCTCTCTTTAAAAACCTCCAGCTTTTTGTTTGCACAAGCAAATGTCACTGGAGCTGAGCTGGTCCCTCTCATCTGCTCCCTGCCACCATCTGATGTGCTGTGTCCCTCTCTGTCCTCAGACATTACCCTGAGGGCGTCACAGACTGAGAGGATGAGCTCAAGGTTGGGCCTCATCCAATGTCACAGTACAATTCATTTATGCTAACTGCGTCCCCGGAGGACTGAGGGGATGGGGCTGGGGAGGTCACAGCCACCACCAGCATTGTGGTGCTCAGGTGTCCTGGGCCTCCTGTGTGGGCCCCTGCCAGCTTGCTACTCTTGGTCTCTCTGCAGATTGGTGGCTGCATTTCCTACCCTACGGCCAGCCTCTGCTGCCTCCCCATCTCTGGTGTGTGAAGGGAGGCATTTGCAGGGTCGCTCCTGGGGTTGACTTGGACAGAGGGCTGGAGGTCTGAGATAGTCAGCACACCAGTCTGAAGGTGGTGGTGCTGTCATCTGCCACATGGGCCGCCGAAGGAGCCAATCAGTGAACCATGAGCCGTGTGCAAAGCCCCGCAGTACTTGCGGCACCCAGGGAGGGTCACACTGCTTCCTCTTCAGGGGCCAGATGACGATGAGGAGTGACTTAGTCTGTGACAGGGGCTGCACGGCTGTCAGGTCCCCATTACCCCTGGGGAAGCACAAGAGACGCTTCCCAAGATGTTGAGGGCAGAGTTAAAGCAGAGTTCTGTCTAAACGCAGGATCTGGGGTTCACTGTGACATCTGTGGAGTTAGCACTGTATTTATGAGTTCCTCGAGGAAGTTTCTCATGACTTCAACATGAACTTTCCCTGCCTAGGGTGTGCTGGGAATTACAGTTCACAAGACAGAGTATTTCCAAAGAAAATTTGAAACATAGCCAGGTGCTGGTGGCTGAGATCTGAGGATCATAGTGTGAAGCCTGCCTGGGCAGAAAAATCCATAAGACTCCTTTCTAGCCAGCAAAAAAATGTCAGAAGTGTAGCTGTGGCTCACGTGGTAGAGCGCCAGCTTTGAGTGGAAGAGCCAAGGGAGAGTGCAAGGCCCTCACTCAATTCAAGCCCCAGTGCAGCACAAAAAAAAGAAAAGAAAAGAAAAGGAAGGAAGGAAGGAAGGAAAAGAAAAAGGAAACAAGGAAAGAAAAAGGAAAGGTGGTGCATAACTGGGCCTCAGGATGGGACATCATTGTGCTCTCCTTTGCTTCATGTAGTCTAGCCTTCTTGCAGACGGGACCTTCTAAATACATGCACATCCATTTCCCCAGCATTTGCCTCTCTCCAACACAGGAGGAGACAAAAAAAAAAAAAAAGCCTTCCTAAACGTCCAGTGAGTAGATGAGCCTGGGCCCAGCTTGGCTGTGCAGCCCTGAGCCCCTGGTCTCAGGCTGTGGCTTTGCTTCTCCCCCGCCCCCACCCCTTCCCAGACCTCGGTGCTGAAGGGACAGCTCCCAGCCCCGGGCGGCGGGGGGGGGGGGCGGGAGGGGGAGGGGCCGCGGGGCGGGGCACTGGCGCTCCCGCCCGATCCCTCCTCCCCCATCTCCACGGCGCCCAGGGAGGCTGGGCAGCTGGCGATTCTCCAGTCCAAGAAAGACGCAGCTGGGACTTGGCATCCCCCGGGAACTCTAGGATCCTGGGCTGGAAATCCATGGGGAACCAGGGACTGAGTTCACCAGATGCACACGGCAGAGGGGAGGCCCAGCAGAGCGCATTCCGCAGCCCCGCAGCCTCCCAGGGCACCCAGGCTGCAGGCTCTAGGGACAGGATGGGGACACTTGTCGGTCGGGGCCCGGCCCGCCGCACGTGCGTGGCCCTCTAGCTCTGTGTGTGTTTAGTCTGTCGTGAACCGTCTCTGAAGTGTGCGTGGCTGGCCTAGCGCCCGCTCCGTCCTGCTGCTGACCTCTGGCCTCGAGCCCTGCAGGTCACATCCCTCAGGCCCGGGCCTCCTCCGTACAGCCTGGCTCCCGAGACCTGGGGCTGTTGGGCCCGTGGCCCCGTCCCCAACCTCGGTGCGGGTGCCAGGCCTCAGCAGGGCGCAGCGAGTGCGCGGCGTGCCCAAGCAAGCTGCCTCCCCGGGCTGTGCAGCTAGAGGTTGGGGTCGGGGACAATGAGAAGGCCTGGCCTCGGGTGTGCGTGTGCGTGTGCGGCTTGCAGCGCCGCGCACAAATCTCTACGGGTGTGCAATGCGGTGCGTAAAGGAGCCGGTGTCCCGGGGGAGCGTGCGTCATTGGCGCGTGCGTGCACTGGCGGGCCGGTGCACCGCTCACGTGCCGGTTGTAATTGTCTACGGTGCGGGTGTGAGCCAGTGCGTGCGTGTGCGTGTGTGGTCATGCACGCCGCTCCCACCACCCGCTCGGCGCGCGTCCTGGGGGCGGGGAGGAGGGGTGCGTCCGGGGCACTGCGGTTCGGCTGCCCGCCCTCGGCGCTGCGGCTCCGCGCCGACGTCACCGTCCTCCGGGCCCCGCCCCAGCGCGGCCCCGCCCCGCCCCGCCCCGCCCCGCCGTCCTTTGTAGCAGGCGGAGGTGCTGACCGGGAGGCCCCGCCCTCGGCCCCGCCCCCGGCGCCAGGCCCCGCCCCTCGACGCCTCCCTCCGGCCCGCCCCTCTCTCCTCCCTCCCCAGGCCGCAGTCGCGCCTGGGCCGCCGCGGGCCCCGCACTCAGGCGCGGAGCTCGGCGCGCGGCGGCGGCGGCCGGCCTCGGACGGGCATGGCGGACCGGCGGCGCGCGTGGAACACGGAGGACGACCTGCCCGTGTACCTGGCGCGGCCGGGGAGCGCGGCGCAGACCCCGCGGCAGAAGTACGGCGGCATGTTCGCCGCGGTGGAGGGCGCCTACGAGAACAAGACCATCGACTTCGACGCGTACAGCGTGGGCCGCCGCGGCTCGGCGCGCACGCCGCGCGGCGCCGGCCGGCCCGACGCCTCGGGCCTGCCCGGGCCCGGCGGCAGCGACGACACGGCCAGCGACGTGAGCGAGCCCTCGGGCTCGGCCGTCAGCTCGCCCGGCGAGCGCGAGGACCGCCCGCCCGCGCTGCACCTCCGCTGCCCGGCGCCCCGCGACCTGCCCCTCGGCCGGGACAATGGCCAGGTACCCTCGGGGCGCGCGCGTGGGCCGCACGCGGGAGGGGGCGGGGCCCCATCAAGGGGTTCAGAGAGGTCGGGCGCCCGGGCCGGGCTGCCCAGCAGAGTTGTGCACGGCCCAGACCCTTCCGGGCCCGGGCCCGTCTCCTCTGCGGGAGGGAGGGTGAGGGTGTGACCGGGGGAGTAAGTTGGCCCCCCGGGGGGCCTTAGGACGCCCAGGCCTCCCCCCCGAGGAGTGAGCCCGTGGCCCTCACCTGGGGTCCCGGTCCGGACGCGCTCCGTAGCGGCAGGGCAGCCACCCTGCCCGCCTCCGGCCGGGAAGGACTCGGCCTAGAGCGCGGTTAGAGCCCCTCCGTCCACGCGCCTCGTAGGATCTTCAAGGGTTACCCGCGAGAGTCGCGCGGCAAGACGCCGCCGTGCAAGTTGGGGGGACGGCCGGGATTCGAACCTGGGTCTCCGTAGCGTCCTTGACCCGAAGGTTTTGTTTCCCCCCAAAGTGGGGGTGGGGGCCACCCGAGGAGCTCAGCGGCGGGGGCTTGGACCCTCCGAGCTGGGGGCCGCCGGGGAACGCGGGGAAGAGGGGTGCAGGGGGTGAGGTCAGAGCCAGGTGTCCGGGGACGGAAGTCGGAGCGCCGCAGGACCACCGAGGAGCCGCCTGGGCCAGAGCCGCGGCCCCAGCCCTGCCCGGCCCCGGCGGAGCCGTCGGCCCCGCCCTCCACGAGTGCCCAGCCGGCCCCGATTCACCGTGGGAACTGTCGGCGAATACCGGTAGGGCGGGCGCGTTGACGCAGGGTTGGCCGTGGAGCCCTCGTACCATATCCGCTTAGTGGGCCCCGGCCTAAACGCTCTCAGAGACGGCAAAGAAAACCAGCGAACTCGGAGGGAGACCGAGCTCGGTGGGAATGGACATCCGGGAGGGCTTCCCGGAGGGGGCGCCGGCGCCGCTGCGCCGCGGAGCTCTCCGAGGTCCTGAATCCGAGCGCGGGCCGAGCTGCGGGCGGGGCCGGGGCGGCGGGGGTCCTGCGCCGTCCTCCTCCCAGCCCTCTTTCTTGGTGGCTCGGCCTCCCCCCCCCCCGCTCGATCGCAGGCCCCCCCCCCCCCAAATCCCAGGCCTGCGCGGGGAATCGCCCGCCGGACCCCCCGCGCCTCCGCGGCCTCTCCGGGACAGGCGCCTTGTCAGGGGGGCCGGGAGCGCTTTGTGCCGGGCCCGGGGCCGTCCCGAGGCCGTGTCTGCCGGGCAGCGCGCCCCACGCGGGCTCCGGGCCGTGGCGCGTGGCGCCGTGGCGGGGGGGGGTCGCTTTGCCTTCGTGCGCCAGGCCCCTTCCCCGGGCCGGCCCTTCTGTCCTTCCCCTGGTTTCTCAGAGGCTGGACAAAGGGCGGGGCTTGGGGCCCTGGGGAGCCCAAGGGGCGCCTTCCCCTTGGAGGGGCCGCCTCCTCCGCCGACACCGCAGGCCCGGCGCGGGCAGCGGAGGGCTGGGGTTCCGGGGCGGGCCCGGCGCTCGCGCCCCTCCCCAGCCCGCGGGGCTCCTTCCTGGGAGGGAGGAGGGGTTTCTGCCGGGCATGCGCGTTGCTCGCTCACCGCGGCCGGACGCCGAGCCGCTGCGGCGCTTTGTACCCGGGACGCCGGTCGGGGAGCCGCGCTCCGCTGGGCTCCTCCCTCCGGCTCGCACGCGGTCCCGCCCCCGCCGACCCCGGGGGAAAGCCCGGTGCTGGCGCCTAGGACTTAGGTCCCAGGAAGGGAGCCTGGGCGTCGGGTGGGAGCCGGGCCCCACCTGCAGCTTCCGGCTGTAAACGGTGGCTTAGGACCCAGGGCAGGACCCGAACGAACGAATGAATGAATGAGTGTAGTGACACTGGCACCAACTGGGCAGAAATCTGGCTTCCAGACGCCGCTAGCTAGAGCTAATGCCTTTGGCAGCAGGGGTCACGGGTTACCTCCGAGAAGCCTGCATTTCCTTCTGAAAAGAAAAGGGAAAATGCCGGCCGGATGTTCCTGGAGTCCCGAGCATCCCCGAGGAGGTGCAGCCGTCCCCAGGGGCGAGCCCGGTCTCCGCGCTCTCCTGCGCGCGGGGGACCCGACTCCGGGCTTGACCTGTCCGGACGGCGGGGAGCTCCAGGGTGCTTGCGTGGCCGGCCGCGTGGCCGGGCGGGTTCGCACCTGCCCGGCGCCGGCGGCGCGCACCGGGGCGCTCGCCTTGTTCTCGCCCGGGGCAGCTCATCGAGCTGTGTCCCCGGAGAAACACCCAGATCACCGGCCCCTGAGCTGAGGCGGGACCCCTGCCCTGCCAGGCCCCCGCCTGTCTTGGTGTCAGCGGCCTGGCCAAGCACAGGACCTGCGCTGCTCCCAGGTCACCGCGCCTGGCCACTGTGCGGCGCCGACCGGGCGCGGGGCCCCGCTCCCGTGGGGGCAGAAGGGGGACGAGGCCTCGAGGCTGGGTTTGGGGACCTGGGCCACCTTTTGTCTGGGCTGGAACCTCGGGAGCGGTGGCGGTGTGAGTGCGCGTGAGTGAGGTGTGGGGAGGGGCGCCGGGCCGCCGGGGCGGGGTGGGGGCCGGCCAATGGGGGCGCGGAGGGCGGGGCGCCCCGGTGCCGGGCGGGTCTCTTCCTTTCAGAAGCTTCCCGAAAACCAGACCCTCTCTCCTCCCGTTTCCCACCCCCCCCCCCCTTCCCGGGAAGGAGGCCCGACCGGGCTCGGGCGCGCGCGCGGGCTGCGGTCGGCGGGAAGCGCTTCCAGGTTCGGGCCGCGAGAGGCGAATCGGGCGCCGCCGCCGCCGAGGCCGGGAGGAGCCGTCGGCGGGCAGCCCCTCCCCCTCCGCCCGCCCCTCCCCTCCGCCCGCCCCCTCCCCGCCGGGCGGCGTCGCAGCCGAGCAGCCGGGCGGCCGCGCGCGTGGGGAGCTGCGGGCGCCGATCCCCACCCTCCTCCCGTGCGTCCCCGCGTCCCTCCGTTCGTCCGTCCGTCCTCCGCGGCCGAGGAGAGCAGCGAGCCCGAGCGGCCCCGACAGAGCCCGCGCGAGCCGGGGCGGCGGCGCCGGCGGAGCCATGTCCTACCAGGGCAAGAAGAGCATCCCGCACATCACGGTGAGCCCGCCCCGCCCCGCCCCGCCGCCGCCGCGGCCCTTTGTGGCGGGCGGTGGTCGCCGTCCCGGCCGGATCCCGGGGTGGGGGCGCCGCGGGCGGCTGCCTGCGTCGCCGCGGGCGGGGCGGGGCCGGCCGCGCCCCGCGCCCTCCCCCAGCCTCCCGGACAATGCGGGCGCTCGGCGGGGCGGGGCGGGGCGGGCTCGGGCGTCTCCCCGCGAGCGTGTGCGGTGGGGGTGGTCCGTGCGGCCCCCTCCCCCTCGGGGTGTGCGGTGTTGGGGGGTCCGTGCGGCCCCCTCCCCCTGGGGTGTGCGGTGGGGGGGTCCGTGCGGCCCCCTCCCCCTGGGGTGTGCGGTGGGGGGGTCCGTGCGGCCCCCTCCCCCTGGGGTGTGCGGTGTGGGGGGGTCCTGCGGACCCTCCCCCTCGGGGTGTGCGGTGTGGGGGGGTCCTGCGGACCCCTCCCCCTCGGGGTGTGCGGTGGGGGGGTCCGTGCGGACCCCTCCCCCTCGGGGTGTGCGGTGGGGGGCGGTCCGTGCGGACCCTTCCCCTCGGGATGGGGCCCCCGAAGACACAGGCTGAACAAAAGAGGGAGGGCCTGGTCCAGCCGTCCCTCCCGCCTGGTGGGGGGGCAGCGCCGCTGGCGAGCGGCCCAGCTCGGTGGGGCACCTGGCAGCTGGAGGGAGGGAGGCGGGGAATGAAGGGCGGCGCTCCCCCTGGACCGGCGGAGTCTGGAGTCAGGAGAGTCAGCGCCATGATGGAGGCCCCGCCCGCTCCCAGGATGGGAGGATGGGTGGATGGGTGGGTGGGTGGCTGGGTGGATGGGTGGATGGGAGGATGGGTGGGTGGCTGGGTGGCTGGGTGGGTGGCTGGGTGGCTGGGTGGGTGGGTGGGTGGGTGGGTGGATGGGAGGGTGGGAGGGTGGGTGGGTGGGTGGATGGGTGGATGGGTGGATGAGTGGATGAGTTGGGGCCCCACCGCAGCCTGCGGGCTCCGAGGCCCCGCGCAGGCAGCAAACAAAGGAGCCCGGTCTGGGCTTTGTGTGGGCGGGAAGGCTGTCCCCCACAGGTCAGAGCCCGCGGACCCCTAGGCTGGTCCCCAGGGGTGCAGCGCAGGCGCTCCTGAGTCTGGGCTGGGCCTGGGACAGCCCACTCACCTGCAGGGGGCACCGATGGCGTGCACACCTGCCCTGTGTGCACACCTGCCCTGTGTGGTGCTGCCTTGGTTTACTGCTCTCAGCCATGGTCTCTTGAGGGAGAAACTGGACATACGGCCTCCAGAGGCTGTGCTGGGCCAGGGGTGGGGCCCTGGGCCCTGGGCCCGGTCTCGGCCTCCCTGCGCTCAGCGCTCACACCTGCACACAGTTCTCACACCAGGCGTGGCCCTTGGGGGTGGAAAGGAGCCCAGGCCATCTTCACACTGCCTTCCGACACCCAGAGGGCACACTGGCCAGCTAAGGGGTCTGTGGAAGGCGTGTGGTGGCTTCAGGCTAGGCACTGGGGGAAGGAAGGTGGGGTGCTTGGTCAGGTCCTTGTCTTGATCCCCCAAATCTGCTCTCCTGAAGCACTGAGGCAGGTGGTGGTGGCGCAGGGGTCTGTGCGTGACCAGATCGTTGAGGCCAGGGGCCCAGCATGGGTCCCTGCGTTCAGGACACCAGTGTCCCGGGGGCTTTACCGGGCCGTGGCTGGCTTTGAGGACCGCAGTGGCACCACAGCTCTCTGCCCAGCCTTTTATACCACGTGGCCTGGGTGTGCACACTGCTCTGGTGTCTTTGAGCCCAAGGCTGGGATACGACCCTGGGTCTCCTCCAGGGCTCTGAGCACCCTTGGCCAGCCTGGCAGAGCGTGGAGGGATGCTAGGTACCACCCTGGGCTCGGGAAGGCTCACCAGCACCCACTGCCTTGGTCCTGCATTCAGAGCACAGGGTGGTGGAGGGGCAGGAAGCTGCGGGCAGGCTGCGGTGGGCCTGAGAGCAGGGAGGCTGACACATCCTTCACCTCTGGAAGGACCTCCAGGCATTTGCACTCATTTGGCCCAGGTTGCTCACACCAGCCAAAAAGAACAAGCCAGAGATGACGAGCTGGGGCATGGGCTTTTTTCCAGGACCCTTCAGCCACACAGGGGCACATGTTGTGTCAGGGACCAGATCCTGCCCTGAAGTGCCATGGTGGCTTCACAAGCCACCCTGATGTGTCCCGCCGCTGCCACGCCTCCGTAATTAGCACCTGGTCCTCTCTGGGAGCTGTGGGCTGCAGGGGAGGCAGGAGGGAGAAGGAGGTGCAGGTTTAGCCGAGGCTGATATCTGAGCCACCAAGGGTGGTGGGTAACATGAGAGGAGACCCAAACAGGGACTGTCAGCCTGGTCCTGGGGGGGGGGTGCTGTGGGAAAGGGGTGTGGCATGTGGCCTCTCTGTACTGTCAGAACAAACCCTGGAGATGCTGGTTGTGTTTCTGGCTGCCTGGGTCAGACCCAGGCTCTGGAGAAGGGCCATGGGGAGGGGAAGGGGCACAGCTCTCCCCTGCAGCCCCAGGTCCTGCCCGGCGGGTGTGGAGTCACTCCTGCTACACCCCTGGGGGGGGGGTGGAGACCAGAGAACCAGAGCAGGGGGAAGGGCATCTGGCAGGGCACCACATGGGCACCGCGTGGACAGAGCCGGGAGGGCCGGATGGGGAGTGCGTGCTGCTTGCAGTGGTCACGATGTTGGCGTCTTTTCTTCTCTCCGTCTCAGCCCCATCACTGATCTCAAGGATGAGCGTGGTGGAGAGAGAACAGGGGAAATGTGCAATCACTTAGCTCTGCCCCCGAGGACTGTTTAAAGTATTGATGGCGGTCTCTTTCATGTGTGGTTTTTAATGAACAGTGCAGCCCAGGAGTAATTCGGCTGTTTCTAAGGGCCTAGTGTGTGTGAAGCCAATGCAGCATCTTGGGTGTGGCTCTGAGCAAACAAAGGCCTGGGCTCCTAGCCCTGTAGAAGGCTCTGCTCCCCATAAAACCTGCTTGCTCATTGGTGCATGTGTGTATGGGGGGCAGTCAAGGCGCCCACCACCGTGGTTGTGTGGTTATTATTAAAATAAACCCTTGTGAGTGGGATTGTGTGTGTGTGCCTTTGCTCTGGTCCTGGCATTCAGCATGGCTTCCTTTACGTCCCACTTGGTCCTCAGACCAGCACTGCAGCAAGGCAGCCCTAAAGAGTACACTGAGGTTCACAGGTGTTTGGCAGCGTGCCAGGGTTCTCTCACTGGACCGTAGATGAAGGGTTCATGTTCAAGTTTCTGTTGGAGTACGGAGAGCACGTGGGCTGCTCTGTCTGCTGAGAAAATCACTATGCTTGTCGGGGGAGGGAATTGGGGGTGACCGTGTGTGTGTGTGTGTGTGTGTGTGTGTGTGTGTGTGTGTATTTGTATTTGTATTGTGATGTGTGTGAGTGTAGGGTGCTGTGTGTGAGTGTATGATACATATGTGTGTGTTCAAACAGTGGAAGTAGTTGGGGGAAGAAAGCGTCAGGTGAGAGACATGGGGCTGAATTGTGCTGATGTGCAAACCCATAGCCCTCCCCACGCGGAGCTTCTCCCACGGGTGACACTGCGTCTGGTGGAGATGTTCAGTGATTCCTTGCTTTACACAAAGGATCTGAGACGCCCACGGTGGCACGATTCACCATGTGTGTTGTGACATCAGCTGGAAGTCAGCTACGGATGGGAGGGAGCTGAGGATCTAGGCAGAGCAGAGAACCAACGTGCCTGTGGCTCAGTGCTGGGCCGGGCAGAGGCTAGGAGGGATGTGGGTGCCGAGCTTCTGCCCTCCAGGCCAGACACTCACAGAAGCGCAGGGGAGGCATACTCTAATAAGAAAAGCACTTGATGTCAATGAGATTATGATTCAGAGTTTCAGAGGGACACAAGTGGTCCTGAGCCACAACATCTTCCACAGCACAGCTGGTCCTGAACCCAGGCTTCCCATGATGAACCTGGTCAAGGCTTATTCACATGCAGGATGACACACGAGCGTGCCTGGTTGTAGTTCCTTTCTTCAAGCACAGGCTCTTTTTGGGGAAAGGGAGCTAGTTTTGGCTAGCGAGAAGGTATTAGCTACAGACTGGCCGCATTCAGGGCAGTGGAGTGCCCTGCAAGTGGCCAGGTGCAGGTGCATGGATGTGGGCACAGGCGTCCAGCTCTGGAGAGGACTCGGCGTTGGCTGGAAGTGTGAGCCTGGAGGCAGCCTGGTTGGGGCTGGCAGCTGGAGCGAAGGGAAGAGCACCCAGAGCAGATGGGAAGGCTGGATGAGACCAGGGCCAGGGGAGGGGAGGGGGGGAGGAGGGCAGACGTGACCCAGAGCGCCTGAAGGCCAGCACTTGAGAAATTTGCGTGGGTGAATGTGGGTGTGGGCTCTGCAGGACTTTGGAAGAGAGCCACAGCTTTGGAGGCCACAGGAAGACACAGGGCTTCTCGGGGCTTTCCTTCCTGCCTCTGATCTGGGGCCAGTCCCTCTTCCTGAGCCTCAGGTTCCTTTATAGCCAGAGTTGGCTCCTGTGAGTCTGTTACAAGTTGCTGGAATTCTTTCTGTGGGCAACTGGAAGCTGCTGGAAGTTTGTAAAGGAGATGGTGTGCTGGAAGAGGCAGGTAAGAAGGGTTCTGAGATCAGACCAGCTGGGGTTGGATTCATATGCCTGGTGTGCAGTCTGGGTGAGCTGCTTGGATTCCCTGCATCTGTCTCTGGCTCTGTGTGAGATGGGACTGACAAGCACACAGAGCCTGCGCCTGGTAAGAACTCAGGATGCCATTGTTAATCTTGGGGTGGGGCACCGGTCAGCTCTGGGCCTTGGCACACGCCCCTCCAGTCTTAGCCACGTGGCTGGTGAGCTGCTCTGTGTGGCTCCTCACACAGAGACCCAGGCTGAAGGAACAGCAGGGCACCAACCTGGATGCCTTCCCTCCAACGTGGAGGGTTTTAAATCTGCTCCTAGTCTCCCAGCCAAAGCGAGTCATGTGACCAAGCTCCAAAGCCCAATCTGTCCTGGTCGGGAGATACGAGGGGTAAATGGGAGAGATCTGGCATGTGAGAGATGCTGGTAATCACTGGCCAAGCTGAAGCCCACGCAGTCAGACGTATAGGGGTTGAGAGGGAGAAAAAGTTGCAATGGAATTGTGAGTGAGCCTTGAACTGAGGTGTGTTGATGGACCGTTAGAAATAGAGAGAGAGACAGAGAACCACGGGCTGGAAATACAGAACAGCTGGGTATAGAGAACCGAGGACAAAGGGTCGTATAGAAACTGGGTCAGCAAAAGCTTTCTGCAGCCCGCGGCTCTCTCAGCCCATGTGCTGGAGCTGGTGCAGCTGTGCTGCTAATTTTGGACCAGCATGCAATGCTCATTTATGCTACAACCAAATCTACGGCTTGTCTGTCAGGTGGTATACTCACACTCAGGAGCAGGAAGCGGCTATCACTGGGCAGAAGTCCCGCCCACAGAAAGGAATCTTCCCAGGCCCTTGTCCTCTCTTCCATAGGATAGAACCCGTCAGCACAGTGGACAGCACCATGGTGCTGAAGGCTAAACCAGTAGGATTGAGAAGTATTCTCCACAAGGAGCCCTGGTGGAGATTGCATAGTCTTGGTTGCTGAGGCAGTGGAGTTCCGTGTTTAATACCTTCAATACTGTAGAATTCTCTGCTCTCTGAAAGTATTTCCTGAGCACAGAAAGAACGAGACTCAGATTGGCCTGGAGAGATACCATGATTAGTCACAGCTTTGCTCTGGGAAGAGACAACTCTAAATTGGCCCTGGTGATCTGAGCTGGGCTGCTTCATGGCGGGTGAGAGGAGGAGGTGATGGCTGGTGTGGTTGCAGCCCCACCTCCTCCCCAGGTCTGTGCTCCGGGCACTGGAGTGTTTTTCTGGACCAGGTTCTCTACTCAACCTCTGAGTTATTCCTCCCAGGGCTGGAGGCGGTGAGCTTTCCCACACAGTATCCTTCTTCATCTCTCCTGTCTGCTCCCACTGGGTGGTGGGCACAGGAGGCCCAGGGCAGGGTCTGTCCAGCTCAGGAGGGCCTTTCTCCCCTTCTTGGGAGAGTGAGGCTTTAGCCCTGCCTGCCTTCCCCCTGCCTTCTCGAGCTCCCTGCCTGTGCACAACATCGTAAACTTCTCATTCAGGAGGGGCTGGAGGGTGGCATGAAGGGCTTTTGGAGCACAAAGCAAAAAAAAGAAGATGAAGGGCTTCTAAAGTGGTGCTTTGGCCGCAAGGAGAGGGCAGATCTGCTTTATTTATGGGCTCCGCTGTATTGCGCACCGAAAAGAAACATTTCAGACACACTTTCCACTGGCAAGCTGGGTCACCATGCGTGACCAAAGGAAGACGGAGGGCAGAGCTTGGGATCGATTCCTCCGAAAGATTTGGTGCAGAATCACATGGAGCAAGCAGGTTCCCTCGGAAGAAATGGCTTCTGTCCCCAAAGTATGCTGCCATGTGTGGTTTGTCAAGCGATTCCCAAGGCCTCAGGGCTTACGCACTTAAAATCTCAGCAAATGTTTGATCCCTGTCTTCTCAAAGTGGAAAGGACCTTGGGACATTTGTAAAAGTTTTCTGCATCTTTGATTTGTATTTCATGTTTTGCATTTCAGGAGGCAGGAAAGAGCACGTGTCCCTGCCTCTTTCCCGGGTCCCCTTTCTCATTGGTATGGGAATTCCAAACACCCTCTCGCTCTCTGGAGACAGGGAGCTCACGGCTCTGGGGCAGCTCTGTTCTTGGCACATCTTCATGCAGAGTGCTCCTCCCCCTGGGCGTTCTCAGTAGCTGCTCTTTGAGGCCTTCATTTTCCAGATGGCCCCCCGCCTCCGTTCCTAGTCAAGCACAATTTCTGTGTCTGGATTTGACTTGCCTTCTTTCCCTTCCTCCTTCTCTTTTCCCTTCTTCCTTCTCTTCCTTCCTTTTTTGAACATGTAGAACAAGAACAATAGGAAATACAATCTGAACGATTGGGTGCTGGTCTTTAAACTGGTTTAGACTTCTTTGAGAAGCTGATAAAAAGCAATGGAATTTCTCTCCATTGGTTTTTTGAAGGTCTGATCACAGATATGGGACATAGAATATGGGATTTTAAATTTTTTTTTTGGTGCCAGGCCTGGGGCTTGAACTCAGGGCCTGGGCACTGTCCCTGAGCTTCTTTGTGCTCAAGGCTAGTCTATCATGTGAGCCACAGCTCTACTTCCAGCTTTTGTTGTGAGTTACTGATTAGAGATGAGTCTCCCAGCCTTTGCTGTCTGAACTGCAGTCCTCAGGTCCCAGCTAGGATTTCAGGCGTGAGCCCAGGGCCTGGTTGGATTTTTTGTTTTAATTGTGCTAGGGTTTGAACTCAGGGCCTTGCACTTGCTAAGCAGTGCTCTACCACTGGTCTGCACCCCAGCCTGTTTTACTTTATTCTTCAGACAGGGGTTCCCATTTTGCCCAAATCTGTCCTCTGACCATGGTCCTCCTTCCTGTGTTCTCCATGCAGTGGCATGCTGTGTGTGGCACCACCCCAGGCTATAATGTGGGATGTTATATGGAATGTGTGCACATGTACCCAAGCACCCCTGCGAGGCTGCCGCTCTGACTAGCTCCACCCACAGGCCAGGGGATCTCTACAGAGATGGCGGATCTCACCAGAAACTACTGAGCTAAGGAGTTGCGTGGAGATTAGTGGTGGTGCTGGCATCAAGGGAAGGATCCGCAGTCTCCCAGGAGCTGGCCAGCTGCTGGCCCACGGCGCAGCCCTAGTGTTGCTGTGGGATCTCTAAGGAGCCCCGTGGTTGGAGTGAGGATGCTGCCTGTGGTAGGGAGGTGGGGTCCGAGGGCAGAGCCGGCTGGCAGGTGACCCAGGCCGCAGGGAGGCCGCTGGCAAAGCTGTACAGCCCTGGGAGCCCGAGGGTGAGTGGACAGAGGTGGAAGACCAAGGCCAGGGGAGGGCTGGTCAAGCCTGGAGGGGCCCGGGAGGGGACAGCAGTGAAGGGTTTTCAGAAGAGTTGAGACATGATCGGTTTGTCTCAGAAGGGTCACTCTGGCTTGTCCTGTGGCGGAGACAAGGTAGACAGCAGGGAGACAGGTGTGGGGGCCAGCCTGGGGCCGGCACAGCGGGAGGCGGTGAGGACCACATCGTCAGAACACGTAGAAGACGTGGGAAAGCTCTGGACCTGAGGTGTTGATGTTTCGGGACTGTCCCTGCACTTCACGCGTTGGAGCTTAACCCCATAGAGCAGCACTGGGAGGTGGGATTGTCACCACGCACTGGACGCGGGGTCGCAAGAGTGGGCTTTCTATAAGGGAAACCTGCACGGCCCCCACCTTGGGCCGCGGCAGGGGCGGGAGGCGGGAAGAGCTGCGAGCATTTATACAGAACTCTCCGGGGATGTCCAATGTCAGTTCCTGCAGCTGGGGAAAAAAAATTCTGATCAAAGCATCTGGGTTGGCTTTTGACCAGGCAGCCCCAGAGCAGTCTGAGGTCTGCTGGGCTCCCAGCACCTTGTCTGGGGAGATGTGGTTCATTTTGCTGGAAAGTTCTCCCTGTTTTTCAGCTTTGTGGCGTTCCTGCTCTTATTTTTAGAATTTTCTTTGACAGCATGGCCACAGCCTCTCTGGTCTAATGACAGCTCTGTGTGTCTGGTGTTTTCTTGATAGCTGGGGTAGCTTGGCCAGTGGTTTGGCTAAGTGTAGGTTTGGTAAGGACATCATCTCCTGTTTACCTCTGAGGACCCTCGGACCGGACAGCAGTGGTCTTCTGGTCTCCCTGCTGTGCGGGGAGGACAGACAGTTTCATTCCTGCCACGCGGAGGGAGGGCCACCTCGGGATCCTCACCGGTCCTCAAGTGTAGACAGGAAGCCCACCGGAAGCCAGTCGTTCCCCAGGCCACACCCCCACCTCCCCTCGTCCCCCAGCAGGAGGTGAATGCTCTTCCTGCTGCTGATGTGTGGTTGGGAATGCCTGAAGCTTTGAAGAGTCTTTTTTTGTAAGCACAGCCCCCAAACTCCTGTAAAGCCCATGGGAAGAGCAAGGACATCCTGGCACAGCGCCTCCTCCCAGTTGGGGCTGGCAGGGAGAGCGCGGCCGGCTGAGGGAGCAGGGCCGGGCCTGCTCCTGTCTGCGCCTTCCACCCTTGCTGCCCTCCTCCCTCCTTCATTTCTTTCCTCTCTTCCCTTGTCTGCTTTTCCTTCTCTGATGATCATAGCCATCTCACTCCCTCTCTCCTCCTCATCCCCTCCGTGTTTCCAAACTTCATTTCTTCCACTCTCTTTCCTTGCCCCTCCATCTGCTCAGCACACGTGAGTCCCCGCCGAGGCTTCCCTGGCTGGCTCCCCGTTCTGGCAGACGCAGAACACCCAGGGCTGTGGTCACGAGGATCCTCTGCTTGGGGGAGGCAGGGGAGGGCTGGGGGACAGCTCTGGGCCCCCAGCGTCCACTGGCTCTGGTGGGGTAGCCCGTGATGGTCAGCAGCATCGCCTCCCTTTGAGTTCTTCCCGGGAGGAGGGCGTGGCATGGCGATTTTCTCCTGCGGTTTGTCTTTAGTACTTCCTAGACAATATTTGAGTAGCCAAAGGACCTGTGGTCGGCGGTGTGGCGGTCGGCGGTGTGGCTGTACCACCATAGTTGATTCTGAATCACATCCTTGTATGCAAGTTTTGCACTTGTTGGGGGACATTTTTCCTGAGGAGAAAGTCCCAGCATTAAATTTCTGGTTCAGAGGATACATATGTAAAGTTTAGGGATGCATTTTGTGAACTTGAACACAGCTTTATTTTCCTGTGTGTGTGTGCGTGCGTGCGTGCGTGCGTGCCTGCGTGCGTGCGTGCATGTGCACATGCATAGTAGTATTAGGACTTGAACTCAGGATCTCTCATGCTTCCTTGGGTTTTTTCACAAAAGGCTGATGTTCTATCACTTGAGGCACAGCTCCGCTTCTGGCTTTTTGCTGACTCTCTGGAGGTAAGAGTCTCATGGATTTGTCTTCCCAGGTTGGCTTCAAACTGTGATTCTTAGATCCCAGTCTGTAGAGTTGTGAGAATTACAGGTGTGGACCCCCACCCCCACCCCGTGCCCACCTTTATTTTTGCTAACAAATCCCAGCTTTGAGGAGAACATGACTGTGGTTACCTTCCGGCTCCAGAGCTCCTGTGCGGGTCTCAGGGCAAACCCATCTGTGGTAGAGAGCCTGCCTGGCAAGCACAAGGCCCTAATTTCAGACCCCAGTACATAAAGAAAGCCTTTCTGAGTTTTCTACGCACAAAGCCCCTCCGTGACCATCTCTCAGAGCCCAGATGCCTCTGTGTCCAGGGCTGACACCTGTGGGTCCCTTCTGGTTCCCCTCTCTGAGGCCCTAGAGTTGGTCGTTCTGTGTGAGTTCCACACCCAGATTCGACCGACCGACCGTGGCCAGCGAATGTACAGATGCTTTCTTCTTCTCATTCATTACTCCCTAAGTGACACAATGTGACAACTGTCTACGTTGCATTGGGTGACAGGCAGGTGTGGAAAGCCAGTCACTCGGGACGAGTAGACCAGAGCCGGGCCCTCTCTGCGTCTGGACATTGTCTCTTTGCCACACTGATGCGAAGACACAGCCAGGCTGTGGATAATTCTCCTGTTGTTGCTTCATCATGAAATGAGCTGGCTGGCAGTCTCTGGCCTATTATTAAATTAGCCTTTACTTTTTTTTTTTGAGCTTTTCATGAGCGGTTTTCATTGCTTTGAGGCATACAAATGGTGATGTGTGTCCAGAGCCCAGCCACATGGGCTGCGTTGGCTAGCTGTTTGCTCCTCTCCCAGCTGTCCTGTGAGAGGACAGTGGCGGGTGTGCTTTTCTTTTCTTTTTTGTTTTGATTTTGGGGCTTGAACTCCTGCCTGGGCACTAGCCCTGAGCTTGTTGCTCAAGGCTAGTGCTCTGCCGCTTTGAGCCACAGCTCCACTGCCAGTTTTCTGGTGGTTATTTGGAGGTAAGAGTCTCATAGAGTTTCATGCTCGGCTGGACTTGACTGTGATCCTCACATGTCAGCCTCCTGAGTAGCTGGATTACAGGTGTGAGCCACTGGTCCTGACTTGATCTTTTCTTTTCGATGTATGAACTTGGGGCTCAGAAATGTAGAATGTTTGCCTAGTGTGTCTTGGCCCTGGCTTTGATTCCCAGCACTGTGAAAATAAGTTAAAAAAATAAGAAAATAAGATTTCAATAAGTGTAGTTACTTTATTTTGTGGAAACTAAAAGAGGCACGCCTGTAATTCTGCTACTTGGGAGATAGAGGCAGGAGGCTCTCAAGGTCAAGACCAGCCTGAGCAGAGTTATCCAAAATGAAGATAAAAGCTAAAAAGGAACTGCTTCCAGCTTGCCTGCCCACTTACCTCCTTACCTTCCAACCCCTGCATCGTTCCGCATGGGGTGGCTCAAGTGGTAGAGTGCTTACCTAGTACGTGTGAGGCCCTGGATTTAATTCCAAGTGCGCCCCAAAAATTACTAGGACGGTCCAAGGTTGGGGGGAGATCAAAGGATTATGGTTTGAGGCCAGCCTGGGCAAGAGTAAAAAGTGGACAAGACCCCCATCTTAGTTTGGTGTTGATGGCATGCGCCTATCATTCCAGTCATGCAGGGAAGCACACCAATAGGAGGGTCACAGTCCAGGCTGGCCTGGGGCATAAAACAGACCCTATCTAAAAAACTAAGCAGCCCAAAGATGCCTGGAGGCTTGGCTCAGTGGTGGAATATCTGTCTAGCAAGGGCAAGGCCCTGACTCAAATCCCAGTGGTGGCCCCCCAAGTAAATACATAAAGAGGAAGTCGCATCAGCCTGTGCCCAAGTATGGGCTTATTTTCTCAGAAGTGGATTGGCACCCGAGACACCCAGAGTTTGAGCTGTCTGTGGCCCTGCACAGTGCCTGGCAGCTGGAAGGGGCCGGAAACCAGCCCAGCTCCTCTGTTGGACTCCAGAAGTGCTCAGCAGGCTGGGGCTGGCTTCCTGAACACAGGGCTTCAGAACACCCCTGGCAGGCTGGGTGTGGCAAACTGCTATTAACTGCTGCCATGGGTAGCTGGGTTTGGGAGCCGTGCACCAGCTGCCTTGATGCACGTTTTCCTGCTTTCTGGTACCAGGGAAGCCTGCCCTCCTGGCTGTCCCTGCTTCACAGATGTACAGGGCCTCTCACTTCCCCGGTCCTGCAACCCCGCGGGCTCGGGGCGGGCTCTTCCTGAAATGCACTGCTGGCTTCTGTGGCAGGGCTGTGGGGCACGTTGTTGGGCCTGAGTGACTAGTCCAGAGACCCTTCTGCCAGGGTGTGCCGGTCACGTGTCTCCCTGTTCTCTCACTTCATCCATCTTCCAGGAACCAGGTCAGCCACTCACCCATCCATCTGTCCATCCACATTGATAGTCTTGTCTATTCAGACTATTTGTCCACACATTCATTCACGAACTCACTCACCATCCACTCATTCCTCTCTTACTCTACCCAGCCAACCTTCCTACTTGCCATCTATCCATCTTCCATTATGTCCTGTCATCTATCCGTCCGTCCGTCCATCCATCCATCCATCCACCCATCCATTCTTTCATCCTGCCTGCTTGCCTGCCTGCCATTCATCCATCCATCCATCTTGCCATCCATCCATCCGTCAATCTACCACCCATGGTGTCTATCTGCCTATCTAGCCATCTTGCTATCATCTGTCCATCCAGCCTGCCACCCATTTATCCATTCATCCTGCCACCCATCCATCCATCCTGCCACCCATCAACCATCTATCCATCCTGCCATCCGTCCATCCTGCATGCCATCCATCAATTTATCCATCTCTTCATCCATTTTCTTTTTTTTTCAAATTCTTTATTGTGATTAAGTGGTTACATAATTTCCCAACTTTTACAGTATTGTGGGATAGTGATGCTTAGTTAAAGTCACAAACACATTCTAACTTTCATGGGGTAAATTGTCTATCGTGGTCTATAACATTTGTAAGTTCTATGAGCTTTGCAATACAGTTATTTCTTCCACAGTGGGTGATATGTACATTTCGTTTGTTTTGCATAGCATCAGCTGTTCCCTCTTTCCCACTTGTTCCCTCCCTCCCATCGCTGCCATTGTGTTGCTTGGTTCATTTTGGTCAATGTCCAGTGCAGCTGATGGGTCCCGCTGTTGTATATTTTCCCCTGATTCCCTCTAGTTCTGTGTCATCCTCCTAGTTTCCCTCTGGTGTGCACATATATGTGGTCTCCATCCATTTTCCAATATATCCATCCTGCCATCCAGTCATCCACCCATAGTGTGCATCTGCCCGTCCATCCATCCACCTCCTCATCAGGCTATTTCCAGGGCCTACGACACAGCATCAGAAAAACCAAGTCCTGCTGCTGTGGAGCTGACATTGACCAAGAACACTGCAGGTCAGACTCTGGGGCCACTACTGCATTCAGTGCGCTGTTGGTCCGAGGGGAGGTATGCCTTGTGAGCCAGTGGGTGACACGTGAGAGCTTGGAATCATGGGAAGGCTGTGTGTTAGCCACAATTGTAACTACACGGTCTGTGGGCTGTACTGCAAGAGGTGCAATGAAAACAGCGAGGAGCAGCATGGATCTTCCCTCGATCCTCCTGCTACCAGGATGGTGATGGAGGTCATGTGCTCCATCTTGGGGGAAATATGGCTCCTCTAATAAACCTTGTAATAATCTTTCTCCTTTGCCTGCCTGCTTCTGCATGGTCCCCTAGCATGGATGTCTCTGATCCTCTTACATTGGTCGCCTGTGTGGGGTTAGGCTCCCCAGTGGGTTTGCTCCTCCCTTCACTTCAGAAGGAGGTTCAACCAGCTTCCCTGGGACCTATCCTGAGGATCTCCTGCAGGTGATGGATGTGGGCTCCATGCGGGGCTCAGAGGACAGACACTGGGTAGAACTGCAGGAAGCGAGGGCATGTACTCTGCCATGAGAGTGGGGCTTTGGCTGGCCTTGGCTTCACTCTGCAGGCAACAGTCCCGATGCCAGACCTCACTGGGGGCTGAGCTGCGTGGCACGGTCCATTTTGGCTCAGGAAGTTTCCAGTTCCTTGCTTGGCTTACCCTTGGCCTGCTCCTGCTTGTCTGCCTCTCACAGTGGAGGCGTGGCACCGTGGCCCAGGACCCTCTGCAGTGCTTTTCTACTTCCCTGGGATCCTCCAGCTGCCCAGTGATGGGGTCCTCCTCCAGCTGCCCAGTGGGGGCCGGTCCAGCGGACCCGTTACTGGCCTCCATGCCTGCCTCATCCCTGCTGTCCCCTGCTGAGCTTCCTGCCATTCGCCCTCCTGGCTGATTCCCCTTGCGACCCTTTGGTCTGCTTGTGTTCACTTGCTCTCTAGGTCTGAGCTATCCCTACCCACCCAAACATGGTTCAGCCTCTTCACCTCCCCCAGCCCCCATTACCCCTCTCCCCCCTCCCCCCCCACGACATGTCAAACTTCAGAGAGTCCCAAGAGCAAAGCAACGACTCTGACATCTCCTGACCCAGGCTGGGTTGGAGCCGAGTCATTACTCAGCCAAGGCCGGGCAATGTGAGAAGAGGCTGGAGAGGTGGCAGCCCTGGAGTCACAGCTACAGGAAGTGTCACTGGGACTGAGCTGGAAGTCTCCCTCCCCCCCTTCCCTCCCTCCCTCCCTCCCTCCCTCCCTCCCTCCATCCTCTACCTCACTTCCTCAGACTGGGCCTCGATCTTGGTGTCTGTGCTCTCAGTTGGCCTTTTCTCTCCAGGCTAGCAGTGCTCTGCCAGGCTCTGCCAGTCGAGCCACAGCTGAGAGTCTCATGACTTTCCTGCCCAGGCTGGCTTCAAACCTCGATCCTCACAGATCTCAGCCTCCTGAGTAGCTAGGATGACAGGTGTGAGCCACTGGTGCCCGGCTTCTCAATATTTTTTGCTGGAGTTTTATTGTTGTTTTCATACATACATATACAGTCCTGTATTTTTCTAGTATTCACATCTCTCTTCTCCCAGCCCCTACAAGTGCCCCCACAGACAGACCCCCATTTACAATCATGCCTCAGGGTAATTTTTTTTTTAAGTCTGGATTCTACATCTGAGTGAAAAAGCATCTGAGTCTGGCCTCCTGCTTCACACAGTGATCTCCAGATCCATCCATTTCCCTGCAGATGACACACTTTCATTCTTCTTTATGGCTGAGTAATACTCCGCTGCATGAGTGTATCACGTTCTCTTTCTGTAGTCTGCGGTTGGGGTCCCTCGGCTGCTTCTCTGTCTTGGTATTGTTCATGTGCCGCCATCAGCCTGGGTGTCCGGCTCTCACTTGCATGTTCATGCATTCCTTTGGATGCCTGCCCGGGGACACAGCAGGACTCTGTGGTAGCTCTGTGTTTAGGCTCTTGGTGACTCTGCACTGATCTGCACAGTGTGTTTAGGCTCTTGGTGACTCTGCACTGATCTGCACAGTGTGTTTAGGCTCTTGGTGACTCTGCACTGATCTGCACAGTGCGTTTAGGCTCTTGGCGACTCTGCACTGATCTGCACAGTTGCTGTTTATGGACACAGCCCTCCGTGGTTACAGATGTGCCCTGAACAGCGTATAGGTGGGATGGTACACTGTTTGGGATTTGTTTTAAAAATAGCAAAACCAAAAAGCATTTGAAAGGGAGAAAGGAGGCATTGCTCTACCACTTGAGCCACACCTCAGGCCTGTTTTGTTTTAGTGATTTGGGGGTTAGGGTCTTGAACATGGCCTGGGGGTGGGCCTCCCTATGGTCTTCCTGCGACTTCCTGTATAGCTGGGATTGCAGGTATAGTCGACCACACACAGCAGGTTTGTTAGTTGAGATGGAGTCTCACTGATGTTTTTTTCCTGCAATTTTTCCATGGTCTAGCCTTGAACCATGATCCCCCCCAATCTCTACCTCCAGAGTAGCTGGGGTTCCAGGTACCACACCCAGCCCTCAATGCCCCAACCTTGCTTTAAAGAGTTTTGGACATTCTTGGTATTGAAGATGACAGCCGCCCCTCCGTGCTTCCCTCCACTGACCCGGCCCCTCTGTTTCGCCTTTCAGAGTGACCGGCTCCTCATCAAAGGCGGGCGCATTGTCAACGATGACCAGTCCTTCTACGCCGACGTCTACCTGGAAGATGGCCTCATAAAGTGGGTGAACTCGAACTCAGCGTCTCTGGGCTGCCTGGCCTTTCCGGGCATGGGAGGCTGGTGCTCTGCCCTGGGGTGACGGTGCTGTGTTGCTGTGTTTGAGGGGCTCAGGGTGGGAGGGGGCCACACAGCGGGTGGGAGTGATGGGCGTTTCCTGAGGCCTCCGTGACCCCGCGACCTGCTACGTGTCGGTGTCGCTGTGAGGTGCCAGGCTCCCTGCCTTCATGCGCGGGAAGCTGCAGCCGGTGAGGTTCAGGCCGCCCCGGGGCCCAGAGAGTGTCAGGAGACAGGGCCCCATTCCACCCACAGCACCGCGGCCCCCAGCTCTGTCTCCGTCCTGAGCCCTGGTCCCGGGACGGGCGGGCACCGCCGCTCACTGTCTGCGGGGCCTGTCTCCGGCTTCAGCCCTGCTCATGGCCGCCCAGGGTGGAGTCCGTTCAGGCTGGCTGCTGTAGCACAGCGCCACTGGCCAGATGGTTTAATCCACAGAAAATCTCCCCCCACGCCACGGAAGCTGCGGTCCTGGGTCAGGGCCCCACCGGGGCTGGACTCCCCCGGGGTGGCGGCCTTCTCCCTGTGACCGCAGATGACCTCTCCTCGCTCTGCCTTGCGGGTCCCGCTGGCTTCGAGACCCTGCCACCCCGTTATCTAACCTCCCTCGCAACCCCGAAGGCTTAGCATCCATGCATGGTCACACGTGGGGCATTCGGCGGGCATTTGAGGCACCCGCTCGGGTGACCGCGTGGGGACGGCCTCTCCCGGGCCTCTGGCTGCATGGAGCGCCGTGGATCTGCGCTCGGCCAGGGAGGGGCTGTAGTTGGTGTGGGGATGCTGGGGGGAGAACAGAGAGGTTGGTAAAGAGTGAGAGCGCCCCCCCCCCCCGCCAGGTGCCCTGGCTGGCTGCCGGCCAGAGCCGGGGTCTGAGCTGCCGCTCGGACCCGACAGGAGGTGACTGCGTGCAGCCCTGCCGCCTCCTCGCCCAGAAGCCTTCCTGCAGGACCGGGCTGGGTAACAGGCTCCCCTCAGCTCCCAAGTCCTTCGGGAGCCTGGTCCATGGACGCTGGCCACGGGCCCTCCCGGGCCAGGCACCGGCCAGTCCTTCCTGTCTCGGGGCTCAGCAGTGTGCTGTGGGGCTCAGGTGGCGTGGCGGACTTCCCACTCAGGCATTCTCTGTCTTCAGACAAATAGGAGAGAACCTAATTGTTCCGGGCGGTGTAAAGACCATCGAGGCCAATGGGCGGATGGTCATGCCCGGCGGGGTGGACGTCAACACCTCCCTGCAGAAGCCCGCCCAGGGGATGACCGCGGCCGACGACTTCTTCCAGGGGACCCGGGCGGCGCTGGCCGGCGGGACCACGATGATCAGTGAGTGTCCCGCCCCAGCCACGGGCACCCTCAGTGCCATCCACGCCCCTCGGGAGCTCAGCCTGCATCTGCCGCTAACGTCTTTGTCACACAGCCTGCTGGGAGCGCGTATTTCACAAAGCGTGTCACCCGGGTGCAGCTGGTGGAGCGCTCGGCACGTTAGAGGCTCGTCGGCCCTGCTCTCCTTAACAGTTGGTTCAGTTGTTCTACCAAGGAGCAGTAATGCTGGAAGGGCGTTACTACTAAGAATGAGATTGAAGTTAACATTCAGGTTTTTACAAAAGGAATACATTTCACAAGTATAGGAAGAACAATGTAGATTGCAGGGAGACAAAGGCCAAAAAAATATCCCTAAGTGTGAAGATGGCTAAAGTTTTAAAGCAACAACATAGGTACCATTATGCCTTTTTGTGCATCAGAATGGCCATAGTAACGCTGTGACCATGCTACAGGACAGACGGTCCCTGTATTGGTTTGTCTCCCATTGCTATAACCAAAGACCCAAGGCTGGGTCCATTATAAAGAAGAGGTTTGTTTGGCTTACATCTTTGGCTGTGGAAAGCCTGCGATCCCTTCATGGTCGGGTGAGAGCCTCCGGCACTGACCCCCAGCATGGCACATGGCCCCTGCTGGGCATGAGGTAGCGTGGAGAGAGAGGAGCCAGAGACAGGCAGAGCCAGCCTCGGCCTTGCTCACAGTCCCCTGCCTTGCACCCAGTCAGGCTCTCTGAGACGTTAGCATCCATGGGGATGCAGCCACGGGCCTAACCACCTCCCTCCCCCTTGGCCTCACCTGCTGGCTCCCACCGCCTCCCAGGATGGCCGCGCTGAGGACAGGACTCCCATGGCTGCTGGTAATAGTAATTATGGCACAGTGCAGTACCACTCTGGCTGTGACGGTGGCTACGGCGCCAGGCTGGTGACACTGGCCGTAGCACGGTGGCAGGGGTGTAGAAACCAGCGGTGGGGGCAGGGTGTGCCGGCTCTTGCCCATAATCTCGGCTACCAGGGAGGTAGAGGCAGGAGGATTTCAGCTTGAGGCTAGCCTGGGAGAAGTTAGCGTAAGACCTTGTCTGAAAAAAAATGAACTAAACGCCGGGCGCCCGTGGCTCACACCTGTCATCCTAGCTACTTAGGAGCTGAGATCTGAGGATCATGGTTCAAAGCCAACCCAGGCAGGAAAGTCCTCATAGACTCATAATAAAACTACTCAGAAAGAGCTGGCACTGTGGCTCAAGCGCTAGAGCGCTAGTCTTGAGCACAAAGAGGCTCAGGGACAGTGCCCAGGCCCTGAGTGCAAGCCTCAGGACTGGCAAACAACAACAACAACAAAACACCTAAAAAGTAAAAGGGCTGAGAAGTTGGGTGCACACTTGCCTAGCAAGTTCTTGAGTTCACTAGATCTCTGGTACCACCAAACAAGAAATGGATAGTGATGGAGGTGGTGGTGGTGGTGATGGTAGTGGTGATGATGGTAGTGGTGGTGGTGGTGGTGGTGATGATGATGATGATGATGGTGGTGATGGTGGTGGTGATGGTGGTGGTGGTGATGGTGGTGGTGATGATGGTGATGATGATGGTGGTGGTGGTGGTAATGATGGTGATGGTGGTGGTGGTGGTGGTGATGATGATGGTGGTGATGGTGGTGGTGGTGGTGGTGGTGGTGGTGATGGTGGTGGTGATGATGGTGATGATGACGGTGGTGGTGGTGGTAATGATGGTGATGGTGGTGGTGGTGATGGTGGTGATGGTGATGATGATGGTGGTGGTGGTGGTAATGATGGTGATGGTGGTGGTGGTGGTGGTGATGGTGGTGGTGGTGGTGATGATGGTGGTGGTGGTGGGGGTGATGATGGTGATGATGATGATGGTGGTGGTGATGGTGATGGTGGTGGTGATGATGATGGTGATGGTGGTTGTGGTGGTGGTGATGGTGATGGTGGTGATGGTGGTGGTGGTGATGGTGATGGTGGTGATGATGGTGGTGGTGGTGGTGCTGGTAATGATGGTGATGGTGGTGGTGGTGGTGGTGGTGGTGGTGGTGATGGTGATGGTGGTGGTGATGATGGTGGTGGTAATGATGGTGATGGTTGTGGTGGTGGGGGTGGGGTACAGGTGTGGTCGTGCACTGAGCACCCTGGGTCCCCAGTGTCATAGAGCATCTTTGTCATTGCAGTTGACCACGTTGTTCCCGAGCCCGGGTCCAGCCTGCTGACTTCCTTCGAGAAGTGGCACGAAGCTGCGGACACGAAGTCCTGCTGTGATTACTCCCTCCACGTGGACATCACGAGCTGGAACGAGGGCGTGCGTGAGGAGCTGGAGGTGCTGGTGCAGGACAAAGGTGGGCCGGAGCCGCGGTCCGCGGCGTGGGCCTTGAGCCCCGGGTCCGGTCCGCGGCGTGCAGCCCCGGGTCGGGTCCGTGGCGTGGGCCTTGAGCCCCAGGTCCGGTCCGAGGCGTGGGCCTTGCGCCCTAGGTCCGGTCCGAGGCATGCAGCCCTGGGTCTGGTCCGCGGCGAGCAGCCCGGGGTCGGGTCCGCGGCATGCAGCCCTGGGTCTGGTCCGCGGCGTGCAGCCCCGGGTCGGGTCCGCGGCGTGCAGCCCCGGGTCGGGTCCGCGGCGTGCAGCCCGGGGTCGGGTCCGCGGCGTGCAGCCCCGGGTCGGGTCCGTGGCGTGGGCCTTGAGCCCCGGGTCGGGTCCGCGGCGTGCAGCCCCGGGTCGGGTCCGCGGCATGCAGCCCAGGGTCTGGTCCGCGGCGTGCAGCCCGGGGTCGAGTCCGCCGCGTGCAGCCCCGGGTCGGGTCCGCGGCGTGGGCCTTGAGCCCCGGGTCTGGTCCGCGGCGTGCAGCCCCGGGTCGGGTCCGCGGCGTGCAGCCCTGAGTCTGCTCTTCCTGGGATGCACACAGCTGGGTGTCACTGCCCCCGCAGTGGAAGCGGGGCTCCCCTTCCTGGGAGTCCCTTATCCACAGAGGAGGCCCCGGCTCTGGAGCCTGGCGTGCGAGGCTTTGTGCTCTGCCCCGGGCAGCGCGCCGTCCCCTGCCACCCCCTGCCTGTCTCTGCGCAGGGAGCCCCTTCTCCACCTGCCATATCCCCCCACCTCCCATCAGAACGCCCTCATTTCAAGGTCCAGAGCCAGTCCTGCCTCTCTCCTGGAGTTGGGGCCGTTGGTTGTTTGGGTGGCACTTTCCGGTCCGACGTGGAGTGCTGAGAGGGTTCTCTGTACCGGTGCCTCAGTGTCCCCCGCCTCCTGCGCCCGCGCTCACGCACCAGGCGGCTGCCCTGTGATGTGCGTTGCATTTGGTCTGCGGGCTGAAGAGACAGGACCAGAAGGAACAGGCACGTGGCCCCCCCCAGGACCACACCTGAGCCCAGGAGACGCTCCACCGGGGCCTTTGAGACGTGCTGGGGAGCTTTAGGGTTTGAAAACACACAGCTGTACTTTCTCCTGATGAAGCGTCACCCTTCCTAGTCCATAAAGACCGAGGGAGGAAAGGCGTTTCTGTGCTGGTTCTGCCCCCAGCTCCGCCCCCCTGGCTTTTCCTGGGATGGACGTACGGGCTGCTGCCGGCCTTCCTCATCACTCACCGGCTCACGAGTTACATTATTCCTCATCTGTAGCTTGCTAGTGGCTCGTAATGTGAAATGCAGTGGCCAATTTGCTGAGCTGGTGTCTTTTATGGGGCATATAGGTGTCCTACTTGTGCTATTACAAATTACATTACTGTGAACATAAAAACCTTGGTTTGCATTTCTAATTATTTCCTTAGATTTTTTTTTTTTTAGAATGGAAATCAGCACCAGAGGTTTGAATTACCTCCAGGGTGCAGATGATGATGGCTGAGTGGATTTCCGCTGAGGCACCCACAGGCGAGGCTAGTGCCCATGTGAGGGTCCCCGGTCCCAGCTGCTCAGACGTGGTGTCCCGGTGTACCACGTTATGGTGGCCTTTATTGCAGTTCTCTGGTCACCGATCACGCGTGCTTTTCCCGTGTGCATATCCGTTGCATCTGTTTTCACGGCTTAGTTTGGACTTGAGGGTGCAGCGCAGCCTCGGGAGGCATCGCCGCCACACCGCGTGTTTGCAGTGGGTCAGCCCAGTCTACACCGTGGGGCTTTTCACCTGTCTCCTTCAGATCCCGGCATCTTTGAAGAGTTGGAGGTTTAGAAACCCTTCTGACCCACTGAGCAGTTTCTTGGGTAGCACCCCAGCTCCTCTGTGCTCTTAAAGAGTGACAAGTACGTCCTTGATGTAATAGCCTTTCTGTTTTGTTTTGTTTTACATCAAGAGGATGGTCTTACTTTGAGAGGCTGCTCTGTGTTCCAGCCCAGCAATCCTGGGCACCTCTGTCTGTAACACCTGCCCACTGAATGGCGCGTTTGTTTCGTCTTGTTGGTTTTTGGTGGCACTGGGCGTTGACCTGGGCCTTGTGCTTGCTAGGTAGGGCTCTCTGCAGCCTCCTCCCAGCCCCTCCGCACACCCCAGGCTTGGTCAGGGTGAGGCTCGATGGCGCCCTCTTCTGGTGGCTGGCACGGTGCACTCTGATCATTGATTTATTACTGGATGCTTGTATTCTGTTGATTTTCAAACACCTTGTTCTTCTGTTTTATCCTAAAACAGGTGTCAATTCCTTCCAAGTCTACATGGCCTACAAGGATCTGTATCAAATGTCCGACAGCCAGGTGGGTCCTCTCTTGTCCACCTGGCCAAGCAGGCTGCACCGGGAGGGGACACCATGGCCCAGAAGGGAGAGCCCTGATCTCAGGGTGCCCAGCACATGGGCCCATGGGGCAGGCCCGGCTCTCCCGGGCCCCCACTCCTTTCCATCATGTAGGGTGGGATCTCCAGAGCAGGCCCCAGTGTGGTCCAGGAGCACACACACACAGGTGTTGGGAACACACTACAGACACGGGTGTCTTGTGGGTTGGGCTCAGGTAGGTTCTGGGGTGTGGCAAGTTAGGGGGCCATTGTGTTGGCTCTGTCAGAGGAGAGCTCCGGCCTGACCATGGCCCAGCTGCAGCAAGCCAGCCTGGGCCTTTCTTCACTGTTTTCCCGTCCAGAGGACACTGCAGAGTGCGAGGCTCTGCCCGCGTCACAGAGCTCTCTGGGTGACAGGAGCCATGGGAGGTTCCGCCGACAGGCTCCCCAGGTGTGGGCTTAGGACTTGTCATCCCGGGCTCCCCAGTCCCTAGACTCAGAGTGTTAGTGGTGAAGAAGCCCTGGCTGTCCCCGCTGCTTGCTGTGCAGCCTGGGGAGACATTCCCAACTTCTCTGGGCTTTCACCTCACCATAGCACCTGATGTCCCGAGGCTGCTGGAGGATGGAGTGCGTCCATACAGACTATGTGGACACGCAGGGGTCACAGGGCAGGGGAGCTGGGATTGGGATTGGTTATTGCTTCGGGGCTGGAGGGAAGTGGCAGGGCCTCCTGCAGGCCTGTGGAGCCTCTGGTCGAGGGCGCTCTGGAGCCGAAAGTCGGCTCGGTGTCTCGGGCACGGAGCCCATCACGACAGCTCTGCCGAGCTCCTGCCTGGGTGTAGGTGGAATCCAGCGACTCCCAGCTTCTGGGGGGGGGGGGCTCCCGCCCGCCCTCTTCCTGCTGCCCACAGCTGCCGGCTCGCCCCCGGGGCATTGTCTGCAGGGCAGAGTTGGGGTTCAGGTCCCCTGAGAGGGAGGTTGGCCTCCTCGCCAGGGCCAGTGCTGGGTGCAGATTCAGGTGGAGAAGATGCCGAGTGGGGGCGGGGCGGCCCTGCCCGGCAGGACAGTGCTCGGGATGCCTGGGTTACCTGAGTGCCGGTCACTGGAGAGTCTAGCCCCTTCCCGCCGGGCCCTCCGAAGTGCCAGAGCCTGTGTGGTACAAGTGTGTCCTAAATGCTCGTCAGTTTGGGTGCAGGACACGGTCACGGGCTCAGCCAAGGCGCCACACAGGAGGAAGATGGCGGTCTGTGAGTCGGTTGCAGACCCAAGGCAGGTGGTTCTGCCAGGAGCTGGCCATGGTGAAGCTCTCGCAGCTTGGCGTCTTACTCTCCTATAGGGTGGAGGTTGGAGGCTGGGAGAAGCTGAGGCCCGCTCCTGTGGCCTCTCCCTATAACCTGGGAGAAGCTGAGGCCCGCTCCTGTGGCCTCTCCCTATAACCTGGGAGAAGCTGAGGCCCGCTCCTGTGGCCTCTCCCTATAACCTGGGAGAAGCTGAGGCCCGCTCCTGTGGCCTCTCCCAGCTGGTCTTTGACGGCACGGTGGCTGCCGGGGTGCAGGTGTCCCATGTGGAGACTGGGAGCAGGTGCTTGTCCTGTGTCCTCTGCCCTTCCTGGCTAGCGCCCCCCGGTGGCGGGTCATGGCCACACACCCTCCTAGGGCGGCCTAGGAAGGTGGAGGCCTTATCACCCTGGGTTGGCCCAGGAGGTGGCCATGTGGGGACTTTGAATGAACCCTTGTGGCCTGGGACATCTCCATGCTCCTGCCCAGCTCTACCCACCCACCTAGGTGAACACAGTGCCCCACGGGGCTCAGGGGAGGCTGTAACTCGGGCTGGGAAGGCTTTTACAATGTCAGTAAAGATGGCCGCCACCTTCCACGTCCACAGACGTCCACAAAGGCGCGGCCCCTGGCGGACGCCCCCCGTGGAGGGAGCAGAGCCGCCACTCTGCACACCTCCGGGCCTGGCTGCCTTCCTTCCTCACCAGCCTTGTTTGTCCCTCCTCAGCTCTACGAAGCCTTCACCCTCCTCAAGGGGCTGGGCGCTGTGATCCTGGTCCACGCGGAAAACGGAGACTTGATAGCTCAGGTGAGCGGTGTGCGTCTGCTCCCCACCCTCGGCCCCGCTTAACCTTGTAAAGGGGACCATGGGGGACAGCGGCCTTGCTTAGGTGGGACCCGACGTCACGTCAGACACCGAGACCAGCGCTCGAGTGCTGTCTGCCCTGTGGCCCGGGCTGGCCGGCGTTCTTGCGCCTCAGTCTTTCCCCCTGAACAGTGGGGACACCAATCCTGCCCTCCCCGCCCTCCCCCCCCCCTTGCAGGGCGTGTGTGAGGGACACGCAGGAACTGAGCAGAAACGTCAGCGGGCAGGGGCGCGGGGCTGTGCACACGCAAGCCTTAGAGGATAGAAGGCAGTGCTCCACCCCAGCCTCTGTCTCCAGCCATGGGACTGGGGGAAGGGGCTCGGACGGCGCAGAAGAGCCACGCGACCGGTCTCATGGGAGATGAAGAGGTGACAGGTGGAGGGGGGAAGAGATGAGGAGGCGGGAGTCAGCGCCTCTGGGCCTTGGTGCAGAGCCCTGGGTTAGTGACAGTGACACCTGGCCCTCCCCGCCCCTCCTCCATCCTTGAAGTCCTCCCTCCTCGCCCTCGAGGAGAGCAGGTGTGTTTGCAGCCGGATCGTCTCCTCCAGCAGCCGCTTGTGTCTGTGTGCTGTGTTCAAGCCCATCCAGCCACCAGCAGGCACACTTTAAAACTGGGGGCTCCCTGCGGCGCTCACTGGGGTTCACTGATCAGACAAAAGGCCGCACTGATGGCTTCCGCACGGGTCCTCCGCCCTCCACAGAGCACCGCTGCTGCCCCGTGCCCGCTGCAGTGCCAGGGCTGAGCCTTGTCGGTCTCCGTTCCTGACAGGATTTGGGTCACACCCTGCTTTGTAACAGATTGCCCCTTTGTCCAGCAGGGTCCCGGCTTTAAGATCTGCCCCGAAGTCATGTCTGAATTTTCTCTCTCTTGCTTTCTGGGGAAGCAAAGAATTCTCAAGCCATCCTGTCCCCGCTTCCTTCCTGCGGGACCTCAGCAGCCTCCTTCCCGCTACGTCTGACACAGGCAGCGAGAAGAAGCCATGCTGTGCTTCAGCAGCTTCCGCCGAGCTCGCCGCTCCTTGGCGGGTCGTGCGGAGGTCAGGCTGTGTGCGGCTCTCCCCCAGGAGAACAGTGTGGCTGAGCTTTCTGTGACTTTGCAGCAGGCTCTGGCCTCCGTGCTGTTGGCTGTCGCTGTAACGGTCGCTGCTCCCGAGAGTATTTCTGTCTGTGTCAGGAATCATCTGCAGTGGCCACTGCCGCCACTCACTCCCTGTTGCGGGCTTTCTTTCACGCCCTCCCGTCCCTTTCTGCTGACAGTCGGTGAAGGCGGCTGGGCACGCTCTTTGAGTTCCGCAGCCTCTCTTTCCTGTCTGCTTCCAGGGCCATGCCTGCATTTCTTTAGGTTGCCAACTGGTGGCAACACTGCTTTTTGGCACTCAGGTCCATATTCGCCGGCTGTGACTCCATGAACGTTACCTTAGCTCTTAGCGAAGTATCTTAAAATAATTCCTGGGGGTCAGGCCGTCCCTCCTCCCCTTGCAGAAATGAGAAATAGTTCCTGACATTTGACCAGCTCTGCGTAGACACCTTCTCCCCTGGGAGCTTTCGTGAACCATGACCAGACAAGCTGTGTACACAGCCATCTTCAGCGCTGCAATTCTCCCAGCGCCCTTGAATCCAGCCAGCTATTGCCGGTGGGACTCGCTTCCCGTGGAGCCGAGGAGCTGCAGGCTCACAGCTGGAGTGGGTGTCTTTCATGAGTGTCGGGGCTGGGGCCTCCTGGTAGAGATGCATTCGAGAATGATGACTCAGAAACTGGACGGTCAGGGCTGGGAAGCTGGCTCAGTGGTAGAGCGCTCGCCTTGCATGCATGAGGCCCTGGGTTCGATTCCTCAGCACCACATAAGCAAAAAGAAAAAAACCAGAAGTGGCGCTGTGGCTCAAGTGGTAGAGCGCTAGCCTTGAGCTGACGAGCTGAGGGACAGCGCCCAGGCCCAGAGTTCAGGCCCCAGGACTGGACCCCCCCCCAAAAAAAAAGCAACTGGACGGTCGAATGAGCAGTGGCACAGCTAGGGATTCAGGAAAGCACGTGCGTGTGCGTGCACACACACACACAGAAAAGAAAGGAAGGAAATTAAAGCATTCCTGGGGCGAAGAAAGCTCAGAACAAATGGTTTGACTCTGAGCCATGAGCTTTGGGAAACATTTCCATCATCAAATACAGTTGAGATGGTGATTTTTCTGCCTAAAAGAAAGAAGAGGCAGATGGCAGGGCAGGGACATCGCTGGAGACTCAGGGACGTCTTCCCTGGATCGCTGCACCGCGGGGACCGCCCGCTTGCCTCACTGTGAGCCCCGTGGGGAGAAGACAGCGGCCCGAGAGCGCAGCCAACTCCACTCAGCACTCAGTCCGCAGACACCCTCTGGGGCACCCCAGAGACCAGATGGGGGCTGGTGGCCCTTGAAGCTTTTCATTAGAACCCTGTGTCGCAGTCCATCTTCTGGGGCTATGACAGGGTTCCTGGGGCTGGGTGGCCTATGAAGAAAAGAGGTTCACTTTGCATGTACAGAAGTAGCAGATATGGGAGCAAGACCAAGGGAGAGCTGCCTAGCTCACTCTCCAACCGCCCTGCTCTGGAACTAATCCATCCTGTCCCCAGAGAGAGCGAGAACTCCCTCCCAAAAGGAGGGAGTTTTTGAGCGACCTTGTCATCTATCTAAGAGACCCACCACAGCCAGGTGTGGTGCTGTCTGCCTGTAATCCTAGCACTCAGGAGGATACACTCAAGTTACAGGCCAGCCTGCGTTGAGACCATCAACACAGGCCAACACCAGCCAGACAAAATCCCAGGGCATTGCGCACTGTTCTTGGAGGGAAGTCTCAGCATGAGCTTGGTGGACGTGAGCTCGCGTGGCATTCGCGTGGGGTTGCTGAGCAGAAGGACAGGTGGAGGGGGGTGGGGAGCCCTGTTCTGCCCAGCCCATTGTTGGGCCTCAATCACCCCACCTCTTAGGCAGGGGTGGGGGGGCTTCCCGATCGCCTGTAACATCCAGCTACCCCATTCTGTCTTGTAGGAGCAAAAGCGGATTCTAGAGATGGGCATCACGGGCCCGGAGGGCCACGCCCTGAGCAGACCCGAAGAGGTGAGCACCCTGGTACTGTTCAGTGTGCCCCAATACACACAACACCCCAGGATTGTGTAGCATGCACCCTGATACACAGCACCCCAGGATTGTGTAGTGTGCACCCCGATACACACAGCACCCCAGGATTGTGTAGTATGCACCCCAATACACACATCACCCCAGGATTGTGTAGTGTGCACCCCGATACACACTGCACCCAGGATTGTGTAGTATGCACCTCTATATACACAGCACCCAGGATTGTGTAGTGTGCACCCCGACACACACATCGCCCCAGGATTGTGTAGTGTGCACCCCGATACACACAGCACCCCAGGACTGTGTAGTGTGCACCCCGATACACACAGCACCCCAGGACTGTGTAGTATGCACCCCGATACACACAGCACCCCAGGACTGTGTAGTGTGCACCCCGATACACACAGCACCCCAGGACTGTGTAGTGTGCACCGTGATACACACAGCACCCCAGGATTGTGTAGTATGCACCCCGATACACACAGCACCCCAGGACTGTGTAGTGTGCACCGTGATACACACAGCACCCCAGGATTGTGTAGTGTGCACCCCGATACACACAGCACCCCAGGACTGTGTAGTGTGCACCATGATACACACAGCACCCAGGATTATGTAGTGTGCACCCCCATACACACAGCACCCCAGGATTGTGTAGTGTGCACCCCGATACACACAGCACCCAGGATTATGTAGTGTGCACCCCAATACACACAGCACCCCAGGACTGTGTAGTGTGCACCCTGATGCACACTGCACCCCAGGATTGTGTAGTGTGCACCCCGACACACACAGCACCCCAGGATTATGTAGTGTGCACCTCGATACAGCACCCCAGGATTATGTAGTGAGCACACTGCCAGTTGGAACAGTGCCCCACCCCAGTCCTGCCGCTACTCTGCTCCTTTCCCAGCAGCCCTAGCGGCCGTGAGTCAGGGGTGTGGAAGGTTCAGGAAGCTCACAGCAAGGAAGGCCTGTGCACACTACAGTGTCCAAGCTAGGCAAGCCTTGGCACCGAGGAGTCTGGGCATCGGCGATGGGAGAGAGCCCCGCCCGGGGCCCAGCCAGCCCTGCCGCTGTGCTTACGGATTCAGCATGGATGGCAGCCCTGGAGCGTCTGTGTGTGTTTTGGGGAGGAGGGTATTGGGCAGAGGAGGGCAGGCTGGCTGGACGTAGAACAGGATGAATGCCATAGCCACTGTCCCTCCAGTTGACGACTGTTTCCGTCCCAACAAGTCATTGAGCCTCATGGATCCGTGGCTGGGCTGGTGCCCGGCTGGCACCAGACCCCAGATAGGGGTGCTGTGCCATGTGGGGAGTCAGTCTGTCAGCTGGGACCATGCTGTGTGGCCCACGGCAGGGGCCCTGTCACCTGGTGTCAGACTCAGGCAGTAGGACCACACCAGAATGTCTGCTCAACAAAAACCCCTGTCCCCAGGGGTCCTGGCTGGTGGAGGGTGGAGGGGAGGCAGCAGGCCGCTCAGGTAGGTGTGTGTGTGTGTGTGTGTGTGTGTGCGTGTGTGTGTGGCAGGTGTTTGTGCATCTGGACCACCTGTCCTACAAGCCTTCCACCTGTATTCTGCCTAGTCTGTCCACTGGGGCCAGTGGAATGTTCTAGCAGAATACTTCTGTCTCCAGCCCTTTAATCAGATTCATTTACTTTTTCTTTTTGTGTGGTCCTTGGGCTTGAACTCAGGGCCTGTGCCCTTAGCTTTTTTGCTCAAGGTGCTCTACAAAAATACAGCTCCACTTCTGGCTTTTTGGTGGCTAACTGGAGATAGTAAGAGTCTCAGGGACTTCCATCCCGGGCTGGCTTTGAACCTCGATCTTCAGATCTCAGCTTCCTGAGTAGTTAGGATGGCAGGTGTAGCCACTGGTGCCTGGCTTATCTTTTAAAGTGTAGATTTACAGTACTTCCCTTCTTTATGGTAGATTTCCCTTTGGAGCATTTAGTTAAGGGAAGTTTGCAGTTCAGGGGAGCCTCGGAGTGTGGGGCTTCCCTCCCTGGGCCTGCCCTGAGACCTGGCGTCTCCTGTGTCCCTAGCTGGAGGCTGAGGCCGTGTTCCGGGCGATCACCATCGCAGGCCGCATCAACTGCCCTGTGTACATCACCAAGGTCATGAGCAAGAGTGCTGCAGACATCATCGCCCTGGCCAGGAAGAAGGGTATGCGTGCCCTGGGCTCCAGCCTCTGAGGGCTCGGGTTAAAGGCTAGGGTCATGGGCATCCAGCAGTCGGGGTCTCTGCTCACTCAGTGCAGAGGTGAGGGAGGGGCTGGGACCGGTAACTGGCAGGCTGGAGAGCAGGTGACGTGGGTCAGAGCGCCACGCAGGGTCAGTTCTGGGTTGGAGGCCTGGCATGCAGTGTCGTGCAGCCCCCAGCCTCGGCTTCCTGGAGGCCTTGGCGGAGGCTGGGTGATCTGACCAGCTCTGTGGGCTTGGGAGCCTCTCCAGGTTTCAACCCAGGCTGAGGGCCTATGAGCAGCGCCAGGCCCAGTGCTGTCACATGGGGATGGAGTCAGGACAGGTCAGTGCTGTCACATGGGGATGGAGTCAGGACAGGTCAGTGCTGTCACATGGGGATGGAGTCAGGACAGGTCAGTGCTGTCATGGGTGTGTGGAGTCAGGACAGGTCAGTGCTGTCATGGGTGCAGTCAGGACAGGTCAGTGCTGTCATGGGTGCAGTCAGGACAGGCCCAGTGCTGTGATGGGTGCAGTCAGGACAGGTCAGTGCTGTCATGGGTGCAGTCAGGACAGGTCAGTGCTGTCATGGGTGCAGTCAGGACAGGCCCAGTGCTGTCATGGGTGCAGTCAGGACAGGCCCAGTGCTGTGATGGGTGCAGTCAGGACAGGTCAGTGCTGTCACATGGGGATGGAGTCAGGACAGGTCAGTGCTGTCATGGGTGTGTGGAGTCAGGACAGGTCAGTGCTGTCATGGGTGCAGTCAGGACAGGTCAGTGCTGTGATGGGTGGAGTCAGGACAGGTCAGTGCTGTGATGGGTGCAGTCAGGACAGGTCAGTGCTGTCATGGGTGCAGTCAGGACAGGTCAGTGCTGTCATGGGTACAGTCAGGACAGGTCAGTGCTGTGATGGGTGCAGTCAGGACAGGTCAGTGCTGTCGTGGGTGTGTGGAGTCATGGTGGGCACACCACAGTGAAGCTGTAGCCACCAGAGCAAAGTCCTGCCTGCGGTTGGCTAAGCATGCTGGCCCTTTGTCTCCCCAGGGCCCCTCGTTTTGGGGGAGCCCATCGCAGCCAGCCTGGGGACAGACGGCACCCACTACTGGAGCAAGAATTGGGCCAAGGCGGCGGCATTCATCACCTCCCCTCCTCTGAGCCCAGACCCCACCACCCCGGATCACCTGACCTCCCTGCTGGCCTGGTGAGCGCCATAGGACGGGGGGGGGGGGGGGGGACGATGAGGCTGGAGGTGGGTTGGCACACACGCAGGATTAGGGGTGAGAAGCTGGGACCCAATCCTGGCTGCCCCCCCCCCGCCTGTCCCCCTCAGCTTCTCACAGCCCCTTCTCACTGCCCCTAGCGGTCTGCAGAGGGCAGAAGGTGTCCGGTGTGAGCTGGGCGAAGGAAACCATCCCAGGAGCAGGCGCTGGCCGCTTCAGTCCCTTGGTCCCAGTGGCCAGGCGGAGGGACGAAGGCTTTGTCCAAGAGGGGGTTCTGGGAATGGAAGCCGGTGCCCGGCTGCACCCTGCCGTCAAGAGCAGGTTCCTGAGCCAGGGGAGTCCAGCTTCCAAGCCGCCCCATGCTGGGCACACAGCCCCGCCCGGGCTGCTGGCTGGAGCCCCGGTGTGCCTTCTCTGTCCTCAGCACTGAGCCCGCCCTGTCTTTGTCCCTTTCAGTGGAGACCTGCAGGTCACAGGCAGCGGCCACTGTCCCTACAGCACTGCCCAGAAGGCCGTGGGCAAGGACAACTTCACCCTGATCCCCGAGGGCGTCAACGGCGTGGAGGAGCGGATGACCGTCGTCTGGGACAAGGCGGTGGTGAGTTGGTCCTGCCTCTTTTCTAGAATATTCTAGAAACATCCCACCTGGCCCATCATGGCCAGTGGATTTTGCACTCGGGACTCTTCAGTCTTCGTCACTGGAGGCGGAGGTGGATTCTCAGGAGAGGGCAGCCACAGCGTGCGCCACGGGCCTCAGTGTGCCAGGCTCTTCATTCTCCGGGAACCGTGTTTTAATTCCTGTGGAGATGGCTGTGTGTGCATGCATGTGTGTACACGTGTGTGTGAGCGTGTCGCAGCTGAGGTGTGAGGTAGATTGAGAACTCGACATCATTGTGACCGCTGACCTCAAGCTGGAGGGATTTTTGTGGGGAGGGGCTTGGACTTAGGGCCTGAGCGCTGTCCCTGGACTTTGAGCCATAGCGCCACTTCTAGGTTTGTTGGTGGTGGTGGTGTTTTGGGGTTTTTTTTGGTGGTTTATTGGAGTTTCACAGACTTTCCTGTCCACGTTGGCTTTGAACCATGGTCCTCAGATCTCAGCCTCCTGAGTAGCTGGGATTACAGGCGTGAGCCACCAGCACCTGGCTTAAGCTGGAGGTTTTCCTTCCTGTGAAGCTTGGGCCGGTGAGCCTTGGTGGCCTGGCTTGTGCCAACATCACCAGCCTGCGGTTCCTTTACCCTGTGCAGCCAGGAGAGGGGAGGTTGCGCAGAACTCTCCTCCCCCCGCAACCCCCCCAACTGCCTCTCCCCAGCCCGCTCTGGCCCTGGTGCCCTCTCAAACTCTGGCTTTGCCCTCAGGCCACAGGCAAAATGGATGAGAACCAGTTTGTAGCCGTCACCAGCACCAACGCAGCCAAGATCTTTAACCTGTACCCAAGGAAAGGCCGGATTGCGGTAGGCTCCGATGCCGACGTGGTCATCTGGGACCCTGACAGGGTGAAGACCATAACAGCCAAGAGTCACAAGTCGGTGAGTCCCGAGTTGCACGCGCAGCTTCCTTCCCGATTGCTTCGTCGCGTCTTTCTGTCTCTCTTGCTGTTAGCATCTGTAGTTACCTGGGGCAGGCAGGGGTCATGGCACACCTCCACGGTGCGTACATACGTGCGTACGTACGACGTGTCCTGGCCACGCTCGCCCCTCCGTGCTCTCCCTCACGCCTCTCCTCCTGAAGCAGTCTCAGCAGCCTTCGTGGTTCTGTTCTCGGCATCTTCGCCATCATTTTAGAGGCTTGTGGTTAAGAATGGCTGGTGGGTTTCTGCCGCTGCAGTCTGGCCTGAGGCAGGCATCTGTGACACAGAGATGTGAAGGGCTCTGGGCGAGCCCACCAGCCACTCCTGTGCCGCCACGCCTTCCTTCCTAGCCACCTGACGCTCCCCGGAGAGCCTGCTGTAACTGCCTGCCACACTGGATGGGGTTCACCGGGAGTTTGGTGTGTGTGTCTGTGTCTGTGTGTCCATGGTCCATACTGGGGCTTGAAATCAGGGCTTGAGTGCTGAGCCTTAGCTTTTAAGGCCAGTGCTCTGCCAGTTGAGCCTCAGCCTCGGGCTCTTTGATGGTTAATTGGAGATGCGTCTTGATGATTTGTCTGCCTGGGTTGGGTTTGAACCGTGGTCCTCAGATGTCAGCTTTCTTCCTGAGTGGCTGGGATTGCAGGTGCTGTGGGCACTGGAGGGGTCTGGGAGCGTCTTTTTATGAGACTGGCAGCCATCTACTGTGCCTTTGTGCCCTGTTGTTCCTCATGTTAGCATCAGCAGTAACCCAGGGCACTGCCCCCTGCTGGAGAGCACAGGTACCGCATGGCTCTCCTCCCTTCTGCCCAAAAGGCAACTGGTCTGAATGTCTGGGAAAATAGTTCTCTGGTGTGCTGCAGTGCTTTGAGGAAGGCCATGACCTCTGACCCGGCCTTTGACCTTAGAAAGCTGTTTCCCAAAAAAGAGGAGAGAAGACAAAAATGTCCCAGCTGACACACTGTTCTTGTGGCTGATACCCAGAGCAGTACAGCCAGTCTCGACTCATTTGTGGATTTACCACACTGAGTTTTGCCCATGTATAGTGTAGATACGTACATACCAAAGGAAAATCCAAACACAGAAAATTTTAATTCTCAGCAGGACACCAGTGGCTCACATCTGTAACCCTAGCTACTCAGGAGGCTGAGATCTGAGGATCAATATTTGAAGTTGTCCAAATGTAGGAGACTCTTAACTCCAATTAACCAGCAAAAAGCCAGAAGTGGAGGTGTGATTCCAGTGGTGGAGCACCAGCCATGAGCACAAAAGCCAAGTGAGAGCCCAGGACCCTGGGCACAAGCCCCAGTGCCGGCACAAAAGTAAAAACCAATCCCTGTATGTTAGGGGCTTGACCAAATGATGTTATGTGAACTGATCACTACGTGAAGCACGCACGCAATTGCGCATTGCATAGCACCATCATCCGTAATCCCCTGTGCGCTAGGCAGTTCAGTGCCAATGAGCTCTCAGCTCCGCATTCCTGTAAGTCAGTTGCTAAGTCCTCGTGCCATCTGACCCTCATTTTGGGTCACTGTCCCCCAGAAAAGCAAATGGTGCCTAGCCACAGCCAGGTCAGAGCGGGTGTGGCCGGCTGGGGTGGTAAGGTGACCGCTGTAGACTTGCGAAGGCAGCCTGTCTTCGGCGGAAGTTGGGCAGTGTGGCGGGACTCGTAAATCAAGCGCCCGCAGCGTTGGATGGTGGAACTGGGGGACAGCAGTAGCATGTGTAGCCATGGAGATGGCCCGCAGGGAGACAGGCGCTCCTTACAACACTCAGCGGACTACTACACAGTCCTTAAAAGGAAGCTTTCAGCCGCACCTGCTCGGGCCAAGCACAGGCGCATGCCCGCTGCGTGCAGCGTGGCGGGTGCTGGGGAGAGCGAGGGTTGCGTGGAGTAAAGCCGGGTTCGTGGCCCGCAGGCCGTGGAGTACAACATCTTCGAGGGCATGGAGTGCCACGGCTCACCGCTAGCCGTCATCAGCCAGGGCAAGGTCGTCTTCGAGGACGGGAACATCAGCGTGAGCAAGGGCGCCGGCCGCTTCATCCCGCGCAAGCCTTTCCCCGAGTTCCTTTACCAGCGCGTCAAGATCAGGAACAAGGTGAGTGGGGCTGCGGGGTCCCGCGCCCTTTCTCGGACACTCGGGGTCTGCCCAGCTGCCTGCCCCCATTCTTCATTGGCCAAGAGGTCAGATGTGTTGGGACGGGCCTGCGGGCTGCTGGCTGCGGGACCTGGATGGCGGTGGGCACGGGAGGGCCGTGGAGGGTGGTCAGCGGGCCACCCTGGGCTGGCTGGAGCCCCTCTGCCCCACGCCGGGGCCCGGGGTCTCCTCCCGCTCAGAGCCGGGGCGGACTCGGCCACACCTGCCCGGGGCCCCTCAGGCCCGGCCGGCGGGCTAGACGGGTGCCCTGGCCCCGGTCCTCTGGTGGACGGGCGCCTGCCCAGCTCCTGGCCTCGCTCTGCCCCGTCTTCTGCTCTGAGATGGCCGCCCTGGCTCAGGAGGTCCTGGCAGAGGCGGGCACAGGCCTGGCTGCGTGTGTCCATTGTGTGCGTTCACGCTGTTCACACCACCGATGCAGACGCGTCCAGAGCCCTGCCCGGCCAGCAGCTCCAGGTCAGACACCGAGTGGGGGCGCAAAGCCTCCCATCTCGTGTGGGAACGGGGCACAGGCCTGGGCTGAGGTGAGGTGGGGGTGGGGTGGGACTTGAGGGGGCCCCGCCCACCAAGAGGCACCGGCCCCCCCTGGGCAGGCTTCACCGGGTCAGCCGGCCCGGGCCTGACGCCAGCACCCGCGGGGCTCAGGCTGTGAGGCGCAGAGCCGACCCCCCACAACGAGCAGGCCGGGCAGGGAGAGGCCGGCCAGATCCACCTCGGGCCAACTTGAGCTTGGGGGCAACGGAAGGGGTTTGGCCGAAAGCCGGAAGCAGGGTGGTGGGTGGTGAGGACACGGGATGGGGAGCAGGCTGTGCACAGGAAGAAGGGGAACGCTGGGCCGAGGTGCTGGGTTCTGGAGCCTGGCGCTGAGGAGAGCGCAGATGACAGACACCGCACCGGCCTGACCCCCTCGGCCTGGCGGAGCCTGTGCTCCAGCCCGGGCGGCGTCCCCCTTTTGCTGGGGGAGCCCCTGCCTGGTGACAGGAGAGGCCCAGGCCCTGCTCCACCCCCAGGTCGGCCCCGGGGTGCCCTGCTATGTCCTGAGGCCTCTGCCTGCAGGCCCAGTCAGTGTTCCTCCCCAGCACCTCCATGACCCCAAAGTCCTCTGAGAGAACGTGGAGAAGCGGACAGGTGCTCCTGTGCAGCCGCTGGACTAGGGACTGGATTTGGGTCCTTCAGGAAGCTGTGTGTATGTGTGTGTGTGTGTGTGCGCGCGTGCGTGCATGCGTGTGCACACACGTGCATGCACACAATTGTGTATCAGTGCACATATTATAAGTGTGTGCAGGAGTGGTTTGTGTGTGTGATAGGTCTTGTGTGTGGATTGCATGCTCCCATGTGTGCAGGAGACCTCCACACCCCCTTATCCATAGCTTTGCTGGGAAGCACACCCATGCACACGCGTGTGCACACACACAGAGCACGGATCACACCCTTCCTTCCTCTGTCCAGGTTTCTGGATTGCACGGGGTTTCCAGGGGCATGTATGACGGTCCTGTGTACGAGGTGCCAGCTACACCCAAATACGCAACGCCCGCCCCTTCTGCCAAATCCTCGCCTTCCAAACACCAGCCCCCGCCCATCAGGAACCTCCACCAGTCCAACTTCAGCTTATCAGGTAGGCGGGAGGCGCCCCAGGCCGCACCCCAGGCCCCGCTCAGGCCGGAGGAAGACGGGGTGAGGGCGAGGCGCCCCAGGGAGCCTGTCCCAGCTACGTGTCGGGGGTCACAGTACAGAGTCCTGCGTGTTGATTCCTAACGGCGGCTTGCAGGTCTGCACCCCAGCTTGCATGCGTAGGGACACGCTTGCCCCTGTGTCCCTGAAGCAGAGCTGGACCTGAGCACCAGGCAGGGACCACTGCCATTTGCTGGCAAACATTCTTCCAGGTCATCGGCGGAGGCCCTGGTGGCCGAAGCACTTCTGCCATATGGATTTTGATTTAGCCTCCCCCACCTGTGTACTGTGGGGTTATTGCCCCAGCCTGGAAGCCAAGGAAGGACCCATGAAATTTGGTGTCAGCCAAAACCCCGTAAGGCTCGAGTCTCATGCCTGCAATGCCTCAGATGGCCACCTGAGGGCAGGCATGCGCCCTTAGAGCAGGACAGATGTTCTTGAGGGACAGATAGATGGTGAGTAGTTGGGCTTTGTGAGCCACAGGGCAGAGTGTAGGCTGTCACAGCCTCAAAATGCCATGATTTTAAATAAGGTGAAACTTGTCCTGAGCCCATACACAGTGAGGCGCTGGGCCAGTGGTGGCCAGCAGGTCACCGCTCACCAGTTCCCGTTGGGAAAGGTGACGTCCTGGGTGGTGTGGGGAAAGGCACAGAGAGCCAGGATGTGTTCATTGGTTTGAACTGTGGGTTCTCTGCCAATGGAGCAGTCTGGGTTCTGTGCTGAGAAGAGCTACCAGGGGTGGGGTGGGGAGTGTGGAGCAGTCTGGCCACTCAGGAGTTTGCAGATGGGACTCGGGTTAGGGTACTTACCACCGAAGAGCAGGCTGGGCACTGGTGGCTCACGCCTGTAATCCTACTTATTCAAGAGTCTGGGATCTGAAGATCACAGTTCAAAGCCATCATGGGCAGGAAAAGTCTGTGAGACCTTTTCTTATCTCCGATTAACCTGCAAAAAGTCAGAAGTAGCACTGTGGCCCAACTGGTCGAGCACTAGCTTTGAGCAAAAGAAGCTCAAAGACAGCACCCAGGCCCCGAGTTCAAGCAGGACTGGTACGCAGGCGCACACACACACACACACACACACACACACACACACACACACACACACACACACACAGAGAACGTCAAGTTATGCACAAAGCTGCAGGAAGCGGACCCCGTGGGCTGAGGGATACCGGAAAGTGGGGGTCCCTGGGGGGCAGGCAGGCTTCCTGGGTGAACCCGGGAACCATGGTGAGGAAGATGCATTGTGGGCGTTGGAGGATGGTGCCGGCACCACATCCACAAATGAGCAGCAGCATCTTCTCCTCCAGGTGCCCAGATAGATGACAACAACCCCAGGCGTACCGGCCATCGCATCGTGGCGCCCCCTGGTGGCCGCTCCAACATCACCAGCCTCGGTTGACCATGGGTTGAACGGATGCACTAAGAGTGAAGGATTCTGGGAATAATGTCCATTCCTTTTTCCTGTGTTTTTGAAAGCCACGGTTTTAGTTGGTCCTGATGGGGGAGGGGGGTTGAATGATGCCCCCTCCTTTTCTGCTTAGGAAGAAGTGGTACTAGTGTGGTGTGTTTGCTTGGAAGTCCTTTGCCCGTTGTGTGTGCTCACGCCAACTCCACCTCAGAGCATGGTGTCTCCATTCCCCTGTGAACCACGGGTTTCACACCGTCCTTCCTGTCCCCTCCACCTCTGCCTCCAGTGGCTCCATGATCCTCTGAGCGGTGGTTCCTTGGCACCGTAGGTGTTATAGAGTACGAGATGCATGCCCTAAGTTATGTGTGTGAGTCCGCGCGCGTCCGAGGACACTGCCCACGGTCGAGACACGATGCCAAGACCTCAAGCCCCTGGGGACCGTTTCCACACTAGAGGTCCCATGTTTACCCCGCCCGCCTCACCCCATCTTCACTAGAAAGAGGCCCCCTCCACCGCACCCCTCCCCACCGCCAGCTGGGAGTACTCAGGAGGGCAGGGAGGCCCTGGACGGGGCCGCAGACGGCCGCCATCTGCGTCCTGGGTCAGACACCCGGGTTCTGTGGCACTAGAAACTTCACCATGATGTCTTTCCTGTGTTGTGTGTGTGTGTGTCCTAGACCCACACAGAAAGGGGGTCTCCTTCCATCCCCACTTAGGGCTGTGGACAGTGGGGTGACGGCTGCTGCAGGCCACCGGAATCCTGGCCCCTCCGAGGAGGACAGCCAGGTTTTTAATGTTTTGTACAGTTCGCCTTTGTAATCACCCCATTTTTACTTAATGACTGATTTGTTTGTGGCTCTTATTTCTGAACTCAAAAGCTTGTGAGAAAAATAAAAGAAAGAAACTGCCCGTTCACCTGACTGTACTTTCATCGGGAAGGCCAAACGCTTCCCCAGCCTGCGACAATCCGGCCAGAAGACCAGAGGCAGGCTCCTGAGCCCAGGAAGGTCAAGGCCAGACAGACCCACAGGGGGCAAGATGAAGTGGGTTTTTGGGAGAGAGGCTAATATTGGGTGACCTGGCCAATCCTGGTGGCTGGGGGGAGGGGGAGAGGACATGTTGTACATTTACACCACACCTGCCACCCAGAGAGGGCTCAGGCCAGCATGCAGGGACCTCTGCACAGGCCATGTTCCCAGAGTTCTGTATAAAGCCAGACTTCCATGGGAGGCTACAGACATGTGATGCTCCAAGTGGCCCACAGAGGGCGCTGAGGGCCAGCCCTGGGACACAGCCCTGGGACACAGCCCTGCAAGCCCACAAGGAGGTTTTGCGAGGGTGCTGGCAGTGTCTACTTGACGTTGCATTGGGCTTCTGGCTTTGCCTGGGAAGGGCACAGGTTCACTGCTGTCCGTGGAAGATGCCCCTGATGGGCACTGGATAATGGCAGAGACATGGCCTTGGGCACGATGGAGCAACACTGCTGAGCAAAGCAGAGTGCCTTGTGATGTACAGAGTAGCCTAGGACCACACGAGGTGACTCCAAAGTAATGGGTTTATTCAGGAGTGTGTGGTGATCTGTCATCCCAGATCACGGGTGGGTCCCAGGGGCCTTCAGGGGTCACTGGGAACCATGTGCCCTTTGAACCTAGTCCCTGAGCCACAGGGAGCGCACGGTGTAGCTGGTGAGGCGTCCACACCGCCACACACCCTGAGCTCCGAGGTGCTCTCACGCTGTCTCCCCGTCCCCTGGCTCTATTGGGTCTGATGCAAGATACTCCCATCTCATTGTGGGTGGTTTTACATCCCAAACCAGCCACGCATCTCCCTCATGACAGTGCTGGGGCCGAGGGCCCTGGTGTGGGCCCCTGCAGGGAAAGCCTGCCTTGGCTGGGCCGCATGGGGCTGCTGTGGAAGCTTCTAAATGTTTGCATCCTCCATCAGGAAAGGCTCTCTGGGCCGGCTCTGGGGTAGGGCTGGGGCCACGGGAAAAGGCTCCAGTCCCCAGGGACACCCAAAGGCTGGGTGTTGTGTCCCCAAGTCCCCTGGAGAGAGGACTCAGGTCACCCAATGGGGTCTGAGTGCTGGCAGGCCGGCTGTGCTGGGAGCACTGTGACATGGGTGTCTGGGCAGGGGGGGGGGGGAGGGGGGAGGGGACTTGCGAGGGGAGATGAGGAGCAGAGGGCTCAGGGCTGTTCCCAGAGACCTCCAGCTCGGGACAGCGAGGTCTGGCAGCAGGGGCACAGGTGGGCCAGGGAAGGGACACTCAGGAGGGAGGACGAGACCTGGGGAAACAGCACCCAGTAGCCACAGCACTGGTCCCTAGCAGCTGGCTGCTGTCTCCTCTGTTCCCAGTCCCCCGCTCCACCTGCTGCCTCCAGGAGCAGCTTCGCAGGCCGCCACAAGGGGCGCTGCGCACCGCAGACGGGCGCAGCCCGGGCCTTGAGCTACAGGTTGCTTCTCTTCTTCAGCAACTTCCCCGTGTCCTCCCTGGCCCCTGCGTCGCCTTCTTGCGGACCCGGCCTTGTGCTGCATAAGACATAAAGAAAGGCAGGGGTTAGAGCTGGGCCGTGGAGGCCGTGGGGTGACCCGGCAGCAACAGGACACCAGAACAAGGCCATGAAGCAAACGCCCATGTCCCTCTGCTGGGAGGGGACGGGCAGGCACCAGGGCAGGGGGGGCACCGAGGACCCGCCGGCCCCCAGTGAGGAGACCACAGCCAATAACCCTCAGGTTACTGATGGGACTCAGACCGGGACAGCCACGCGGCCCCTCCGGAGACCGCGCGGTGCACCGCCCATCCAGGCTGCAAGGAGCTGGTGTGCGGGAGTCCGTCTCCTGCCCGAGGCGGGCACCGTGTGGGTCAGGAGTTGGGGTGTGTGTGTGTGGGGGGGTCCTTGTACCTGAGTGAAGCTGAGGTGCGGTCCCCCGAGGCGGGGCCTCCATCGCTGGGCGGCCCCGGGTCCCCTCTCTCCTGGGGCGGGGTCTTCCTCCTTTTGGTCCTCACCGGCTTCTCTGGAGACGACAGGTGGAAGCGGGCACGGCTGAGTTGAGGCAATGGCTCAGCCTCACTGCGACTCTGCCCCCCTCCCCGAGGACACAGGCCCCGGAAGGACGCGCTCGCGGGTCAGGAGTCTGTGTGTCTGAGGCAGCAACGCACAGGACCCTGGGAAACCGAGGCAGAGCCCAGACACCATCCATCTCAGCTTCAAAGATCTGCAGCCCCTCCCCGCCCTCCTGCCCCTGTCTCCCATCGTTCCCTTCTGCCAGTGGGGGCCCCTGTGCAGTGACAGGGCCACCGGCAGAGGAGGAGGACACACTGCCCGTCTCCGCAGACAGAAGCCTACAACTAGGGTGAGAGCCGCGGAGCCGGGGCCCGGGGCGTCCTGCCTGAGCCTGCCCACCTCCCCAAAGGGCAGGGCAGGGCAGCCCAGAGAGGCTCAGGACAATCCCTGAGGCCACACGGCTCGTTAGAAGTGGGCCTGGGGTTCGAACCTGTGGCGCTCTGTGCAGAGCGCCTCCCGCTGCGGCACCGGGGCCGAGACTCACCTGGCGCCCCGCGCTTACTGTTGAGCGGCCTGTGCTCAGCCAGGGGCACGCGGGCCAAGGCCGCCAGCTCGGAGGTGAAGATCTGCTCTGCTTCCTGGTGAGTGAACGACAGGATCAGCTGCGGGTTCGCGTCCCCTGAGCCCCTCCAGGGCTCCATGGACGCTGTCAGGAGGCACAGGGGAAAGCAGCTGCTGGGGAACCGGGGTCCCCTCACTGGCCAACAGCCCTGTCTACAGATGAGAAACTGAGGCAGGAGACTTGCCACCCGGCCCAGACCAGGGCCCTCCCGCTTCCACAGGGCTGAACACGTGGCTGCCATTTATTAGTCTATCCAGACAGGCCTGGAGTCCCAGACTTCCTACTGTGGGATGGGGGGGCATAATGTCACCTCTACAAGCCTCAGTTTCCACATAACTTCCCATTGGTTGCTGGTCAGTTCAGCAACTTGTCCGCAATCAACCTGCAGACAGGGAGTGCCGAAGGCCACCGCAGTGCGGTGTCACCCCCACAGGGTCAAAGGTCAAAGGTGAAAGATAACACCCTGCTCTCACACCTCCCTTCTGGAGTCATCTTTCGTTCTGGGGGAGCCGCTCTGTATTAGAGCCATAGTTTGGCTTTCTCAGGGCCAGGGGTTGAGCTCGGGGCTTTGGGAGCCTGCTCCCAAAGGCAAGCGCTCTGTGAACCGACCCACACCCCAGCCCTTTTGCTCCATGGCTTGTTTTTCAGATCCAGTCTCACCCTGACTTCGTTCAGGCTAGTCTTGAACAGGGATCCTCTACCTTCTGAATGGCTGGGATTATACACCTGCGCTACCATGCCTGGCCACATTGTCCGCTCTCACACACAGGAGATCCGAGTCTCCTGTGTGCTGCAGGTGAGGTGCCAGGCTCGATCTCACCAGCGAGGACAGAGGGGGCAGCGGCGCCAGCCCTGACACCCCAGGCCTCTGGGAAGGGCGCAGCTGCTGTGGCATCAACGGACACGCAGCCCGAGGAGCTCGCAGGGACAGGGGAGTCCAGGGTTGCGGGTCGGGGAGGCACACAGGGCCCCTCCCGGGGGCCGTGAACATGAGTACACCCTCTGTTTCCACCCGGGTAGGCTACGGTGGCACCTGCAGCTGGGTCTCCAGCTGGGCTTCCAGAAGGTCCAGGGCGCTGGCCTTGCGCCTCTGCACGTCCAGGCGGCTGTGCGGGGACACCGTGAACTGGGCCAGGAACGCCTTCTGCCGCCTCAGCATCCTGGAGGGAGGGGAGGGGACGGCTGGGGGCCCAGGGCCTGGGCTTGCTGGGTGGAGGGGAGTGGTGGTGGGACATGCTGAACACTGGAGGGCTGTGGCCACACCGGCCGGGTACCGCAGCCGCGTGTGCACAGGGCACAGCCGAGCCCCGGCCGGAGGCTGCCCCACCCTGAAACATGACGGGTGGGGGAGCTCAGTGAACCTTCCATGGGGCAGGGAAGTGGGGGAGGGGTAGGCTGACAAGGGGGCCTATGTGGAGACTCAGCAGCAAAGTGTCTGCGCACACAGTGGTATTGTGTGGTGTGTGTGTGTGTGTGTATGTGTGTGCGCGCACTGGGCTTGAACTCAAGCCCTGGGTGCTGTCCCTGGGCTCTGTCCTCTCTCTCTCTTGCTTGCTTTCCCTTCCCTAGCCACTCTAGCGCTCAGCAGATAGACCATCCAAACCTGTCCACCGCGTCTCCACCTCTGCCCCGCCCGCCTCCCGTCCAGCGTTCAGGATCGGCTCCCAGAAGGGCCCCCAGCGCGGAGGCTCACCTCTGCTGCACGGTCTGGGAGACCCCAGGGGTGCCGCCTGCCCCACAGCTCCCCGCCTGGGGCGCGCCCGCGTCCTGCTTCTTCCGCAGCTCGTAACCGTCCAGCCGCGCGCCTGCGTGGACCGGAGACGCAGGTCAGTCACGGTTTATGTGGGAGAACGATGGTCAGCCAGGGGCGGGGCGGGGACACCGTGCAGGCGGCAGGGGGACACGGGCCTCCCCAAGACACATGGCCTGGGAGGAAGGGGGCCCGCACAGAGATGCAGGGCACAGAGAGCTGCAAGCGCTGGCATGGCCATGGGCATGGGTGTGGACATGGGCATGGCTGTGAATGTGGATGTGGGTGTGGGCGTGGGTCTGAGTGTGGTCATGGGTGTGAGTAGACAAGGCTGTGTTGATGGGTATGTGTAAGCAAGGCTGTGTTCATGGGTGTGGACATGGTCATGGGTGTGTACTGTAGATAAGGCTGTGTTCATGGGTGTGTGTAGGCATGGCTGTGTTCATGGACGTGGTCCTGGGTGCGTGTAGACAAGGCTGTGTTTGGTCATGGGTGTGTGTAGCCGTGGCTGTGTTCATGGGTGCGTGTAGACAAGGCTGTGTTTGGTCATGGATGTGTATAGACATGGCTGTGTTCATGGGTGTAGACAAGGCTGTGTTTGGTCATGAGTGTGTGTAGACATGGCTGTGTTCATGGGTGTGTGTAGACAAGGCTGTGTTTGGTCATGGGTGTGTGTAGACGTGGCTGTGTTCATGGATGTGTGTAGACATGGCTGTGTTCATGGGTGTAGACAAGGCTGTGTTTGGTCATGAGTGTGTGTAGACATGGCTGTGTTAATGGGTGTGTGTCGACAAGGCTGTGTTTGGTCATGGGTGTGTGTAGACATGGCTGTGTTCATGGGTGTGTGTAGACGTGGCTGTGAACATGGGTGTGTGTAGCCGTGGCTGTGTTCATGAGTGTGTGTAGACAAGGCTGTGTTTGGTCATGGGTGTGTGTAGACAAGGCTGTGGTCATGGGTGTGTGTAGATGTGGCTGTGAACATAGGTGTGAACGTGCACAAGAACGAGGACACGGGCATGCGTGCTCCCCTCCCAGGGCACTGGATGCCTGCCCTGAGGTCAGGCTGGTCGCCTGCTGGCCCTGGTCCCAGATGATGACCTTTCCCGTCCCTCCCCCGTCTGCCTGCTGCTAGTCTCCCCCGAGTCCCATCGTGCTGTGTGCGAGTGGTCTGCTACGTGCCTTGGAGAAAACCCTTCCGGCCTGGAGGGGCGGGTGAATAAACTGGCAAACTAGGTTCTCCAAGGTGAGCCCGCCTACACATGCGTATGCGCACTGATGCCTGCGGCTGGAACCTGGCTCTGCGCAGGCGCACCGAACCCCCACAGCAGGACCCCGCATTTGCGCAGGCGCACCCCCCTCCTCCCCCCCCCCCCCCCCGCTTCCTGCTGCGCATAGAGTTCCTTCTTACAAGAAAATCTGCTGCGTGCTGGTGGATTGTATGTACAAACGTATAAAAGCAGACTATATTGCTTTTTCAAAATCATCACAGCAGTTTACATCTTCACCCCCCCCCCCCCCCGGCTCTGCGCAGGCGCACCGACCCCCCCTGCGCACCTCTGCGCAGGCGCACGGCTCTGTGCAGGCGCACCCCCTCCCCCCCGGCTCTGCGCAGGCGCACTCCCCTCTGCGCAGGCGCACCCACCCACCCCCCCTCCCGCACCTCTGCGCAGGCGCACGGCTCTGCGCAGGCGCACCCCCCCCTCTGCGCAGGCGCAGTACCTTGCAGGGTCTTGAGGCGCTGCAGCACGCTCTCCTCGTGGTCCCGCACGACCCTCCGGATCCGCTGCTCGTGCGCCTGCACCAGGCGGCCGACGCCGGCGCCGGTCACGTAGACGCTCTCTGCCACCGCCTCGGCCAGCGCGCTCTGCGGAGGAAGACCGGAGTCCAGGTGAGGTCACCCGGCCAGGTGGGGGCCGCCGCGCCCCGGCCTTGCGATGCAGCTGCGCCCTGCCCACGTGACCCGGGGTCAGGACGAGGGCGGCTGCGCCCTGCCCACGTGACCCGGGGTCAGGACGAGGGCGGCTGCGCCCCGCCCACGTGACCCGGGGTCAGGACGAGGGCAGCTGCGCCCTGCCCACGTGACCCGGGGTCAGGACGGGGGCGGCTGCGCCCCGCCCACGTGACCCGGGGTCAGGACGGGGGTGGCTGCGCCCTGCCCACGTGACATGGGGTCAGGACGGGGGCGGCTGCGCCCTGCACAGGTGGCACGGGGTCAGGACGAGGGCGGCTGCGCCCTGCCCACGTGACCCGGGGTCAGGACGAGGGCGGCTGCGTCCTGCCCACGTGACCCGGGGTCAGGACGAGGGCGGCTGCGCCCTGCACAGGTGACCCGGGGTCAGGACGAGGGCGGCTGCGCCCTGCACAGGTGGCACGGGGTCAGGACGAGGGCGGCTGCGCCCTGCCCATGTGACCCGGGGTCAGGACGAGGGCGGCTGCGCCCTGCCCATGTGACCCGGGGTCAGGACGAGGGCGGCTGCGCCCTGCACAGGTGGCGCTCAGGTGGCGGGCCAGCGGAGGCCTGGGTCGGGGCCTCTCCGTATCCCACGCTGAGAGCAGAAGAACTTCCTTTCTCGCGAGGTGGCCGAGCTGCAGTAACGGGGCTGTGCGTCCTCAGCCCTGCAGCGCCGCTCCGGGCCATCTCAGCAGATCCTCTCTCCCTGGCCTCAGGGAGGAGTCCAGACTCCACCCCACACTCCCGCCAGCAGCTTCCCTTTGCCCTGCCAGGGACAGGAAGTCCTTCCTCTTCTCAGAGCAGTCCATCGCCCAAGTGGGTGTGTCCACGGCCCTCTTCCTTGACCACAGCCTTGGCGGCTCCCTGTTTCTGATCGGCTGGTGTGGTGTCTCATCAATTAATACATTTGTGCTGGGCAACTGGTACCTGCCTGTAATCCTAGCTACTTGGGGCTAAACTCTGAGGGTCACAGTTCTAAGCCAGTCCAGGCAGAAAACTCTGAGAGACTCTTACCTCTAACTAACCTGCAAAAATTCAGAGGTGGAGCTGTGGCTCATGTGGTAGAGCACCAGCCTTGAGCAAAAAAGCTAAGTAGGAGTGCAAGCCTCTTGAGTTCTATCTCCAGTACTGGGAGACACACACACCCCAAAACATTTGCTATGGGGCTCCCATCTTTCCTACAGCCCATCTTGTATCTCTTTCAGCAAATGTCCGGTGTTAGGCCTTCTTCCTCCTGCTCTTCCCTCCCTCTGGACTCCTGGCTGGCTGCATGAGGGCACCACGCTGCCCACCTGTCCACACTCACATGTGGTGTCCAGGCCACATGATAAGAGGCCACAATATGGCCGCTCTTGGCAGAGCCTGTGTGTGTGGTGGCTGGAGAACATTCACTCTCCAACCCCGGCTCAAAGCCTCAGAGGTGTAATACATCATCCTTCGTGCAATGAGCATCATTTTGCACTTTGATTCAGTTATTGAGCTATTGCTTGAAACAGACTCTTGCTGATTGTCAAGTTATGGGCAGTAACCATCTGCCTCAGCTTCCCACAAAGGCTGACTCTCAGCACGGTCCACCAAGCTTTAAGATTTCTTTCATGGAGTCAGGTGCTGGTGGCTCACGCCTGTCATCCTAGCTACTCAGGAGGCTGAGATCTGAGGATTGTGGTTCAAAGCCAGCCAGAGCAGGAACATCCATGAGACTTATCTGTAGTGAACCACCAGAAAACTGGAAGTGGCACTTTGGCTCAAGTGGTAGAGTGCTCGCCTTGAGCTGGAGAGCTGAGGGACAACGCCTAGGCCCAGAGTTCAAGCCCCACAATCCACAAAAAAAAAAAAAAAGCAGGGTAAAAATTAGAAATATATAGTCCGTAGGTTTTACCCTTTTGAATAGTAATGGAGCTGGAGTTCAGGGTCTCTGACTGCTAGACAGATGGCCACATTGCTTGTGTCCATAGCTGTTCAGTCCAGCGTGAGTTCTTTCATGACGCAAGGTGGTCTGGTTGAGCAAAGGCTTTCCCACACACGCTTGTCCCTTCTAGGTTCTCTATGTGTGCGTTTGTCCTGCCTTTGAAGGTCACCAGAGGTCAGGGGAGGCCACGGAGGCCTTCCTACACTGCCTACACCCATGGGGCTTCTCTCTGGTGTGAGTTCTTGCCGTGAGCATTTATATCACGTAGGATCGGGGGGATTTCTGGAACAGAGGAGACCTTCCCAAGTCACCAGCCAGGCCTGGCCCTGGGACTGCGTGGCCCGAGATACATGTCAGACATTTAGAAGGAGGCTTGTGCCCTGCCTCAGCTGTGCAGATGAGCAGATGAGCAAGGTGACTTAGTTTACTTAAAGGCAAGGATGCACTGAAAGGCCCCGAGCACCAGGCTGCCTGCTGGCCACAGGACTGTAAGGCAGCCGTGTGTGCCAGCCTCGTAGGCTGCTCCTCCAGTTCTGTCATGGGGTGGGGTGGGCCTCACCGCCCTAGGGCTGGGCACTGCCCCAGTGGGTGCTGCACATAAGACCTGGCTCCAGGCATCAGAAGGCTCAGTTTACCCATCTGTGCAGTGGGTGGAGGGAGGCGCTCCCACAGGGGCTGTGAGGGGGCAGGTGACCCTGGATGCAACGCCGTGCCACATCACCACAGTGATGAATCACCAGCCGACAGGAGGTGTGCACGTGGCCACGCGCGGCCGTGTGCTGAGGGCTGACCCACGGAGGCTGGTGGCCGGCTGGGACACCCACGGCGAGTCTGTCTCACAAGCCCTGAAGGGCCCCACCGGCTCTAGGGACCAGGTGATCCGTCCCTGCCTCCCTCCCACCCGCCCACCCCGGAGGACACGTCCATGCACGTACCTTGCAGTTGGCCCTGGCCCTGGCCCGACTCCTGCTGGCCGCGTTCCGCGCATGTGTCAGCAGTGCTTGCCCAATGGCCCGCTGCATGTGCTGCTGCAGGAGCTGCCCGGCCTCCTGCGCCTCGGTCAGCAGCTGCTGCTGGAGCCGCAGCCGGGTCTGCTGGGCCTCGTCCTCCAGCCTGGTGGCCTCCTCCAGCACACGGGCCTCCTGCAGTGGAAGGCCACGCTGCCCAGTGAGGGCGGCTCTGGCCAGCCCAGACTGGGGGGGGAGGGAGGATGGGGATGAGGGCAAAGGGGGGAGCACGGGGCCTCTGGGCATGTCTGGCAACAGGAGCACTACTGCAGGGGAGGAGCTGAGGTGTCTGTTGTTCGCCCCCCTCCCAAGTACATGTCTTAAGCAGCTACTGTGTGCTTAGTGCCATCTGTGCTCACAAAGTGGGGCCTACGAGGCTTGAACCCCAGCAGCGATGAGGTCATGAAGGCTCAGAGCATTTGAGTAACTTTCTGAAGGTCTCACAGCGGAGCCAGATTTCAAGGTCAGCTCTGCACCTGGGAGCCGTCTGGGGACACAGGCCCCGGGGTAGAATGAGAGGGGAGGCGGAGCTGGAGAGCTTGGGCAGTGTCCTGGGCAAAGCTAGGAGACTGCGAGCCGGGTCTCCCTGGGGGCGTGAGAAGCCACCGCTGCTCCCCTGGCCCTGGGCTCCATGTATTAGACACAGGCCCAGACTACATGGGTTCAAATCCCACTCGACCTCTCACCTCCCTTGTGAAGCCATCAGAGAAAGCAGGGCCTTTCTGCCGTGTCCCGATAGCTTGCCTTCCATTTCCTGTCATGCTTCTCTTCTTAGTATGTCAGCTACACCAGACTGACACCCTTCTACACAGTGCACCCCCATGGGGGCTGCTGTGGTCCCCATTTGTTATGGGCTATGTCGTGTCTCCCCGTAATCCACACACTGAAGCCCCGGGACTTTCCCCTGTGACTGCTTGGAGACGGGGCCTTTGAAGAGCTCATTAGCTCGAAGCCAGGTGGCCCTGAGCACAGCCTGCTTTGCACCGCAGCCCAACAGGCTGCACAGCCCCGCAGAGCCGGACAGGCATGAACACCTTGGCCGGAGCCAGACCTGCTGTGGGCGCTCCTGCCGGGATAGGTGGGTGGACCCCTTACCAGGGCTTTGAGCAGCTGCCACTGCTGCTCGTCTAGACACTGGGACAGGCCCTGCTCCAGTGCCAGCTGCTCTCGCAGCTCCTGGAGGAGCCTCTTCTTCCCGGACAGCCTCATCTGTGTCAGGGTGGCGACTGCGCAGCTGCGGAGAGCCAGCCGCCGGAGGGCCGAGTGCAGCAGCAGCTCGTGGCTCTGCAGGATGCTCTGTGTAGACCTGGGGGGGGGGGGTCAGCGGGAAGGGGCCAGAGGTCAGTGCTGCACTGAGCTAGGAATACACCCCCAAAGAGCCTGGGTGACACCCCGCTACACCCGCCCAAGTTCAGATGCACAGACGCAGCGCCTGCAGTGGGCAGCCACATGAACTGCAGGTGTAACTTGCAGAACAAATACATCCCCAACTAGAATTGCCAGCTCTTCCTGAGTTTCCATTGCAGTGAGTGATGCAGAGAAACCCTGGCTCAACCAGAGGGGACCACGCCTGGTTTTATCACATCAACTGTTTGCTTAAGGCTGAGGGCTGCACAGAGCTGTGTAGTCAGAATACCGAGATGGGGAGAGCTGGCTAAGGCTCCGGCCTAGCAGTGAGGAGTCGGCCCTCCCCCAAATCACTCCCAAGTGGCTGGAGTTAATCACAACCTGACATTCCTGCTCGAAGCAAAATAAACTCTGACTGGAGGACCAGATCCGTCAAAGTCGCACACTATCGCTACAACTCTTCATCAGTGGCATCCCAACAGTCAATAAAAATGCCAGACACACAGACAGATAAAAGGACATCACCAACAGTAAAGTGAAAAAAAGAGGCAGCGAAAAAATAGCCTCAAGGTACCAGGGACTGGAATAATCAAAAACTTTTAAGATCATACGTGTACATGTTCAAGGAGTTAAATGAAAAGATGAGGAATTTCACCAGATAACGAAACACTGCAAAAGAATGAAAGTTGTAGAACTCGGCACACAATAACTGACACACACAGCTGAACAGAGGAGCCAGTGCTAGTGCCTCATGCCTGAGGAGACTGACATCTAAGGATCGTGAATCAAAGCCAGCCTGGGCAGGAAAGTCTATGAGACTCTTCTCTATTAACCAGCAAAAACCTAAAAGTGGAGCTGTGGCTCAAGTAGTAGAGCATCAACCTTAAGCAAAAATGTGAATGGACAGTGCCCAGGTCCTAAGTTCAAGCCGAAGGACTGGCATGTGAAGAGGCATGCACACACATACAAATGCATACACACATGCGTACACCCACACATACACATGTACACACGTGTGCATACACACATTTCCCAGAAACACAAGTCCACTGAGTCGGTGTCATCAGCTCCATTTTATACAGGAGAGAATGGATGAACTGTCGTAGGTGAGGTCCGCAGGGAGGCAGGACCAGGTACCTCCTGAGGACACCGGGCTGGTGAGTGTGAGCACCACACGGGGCGGAGCTCCTCCCTGTGGGATGTGGTACTCACTCTTCGGAGAGGCCGCCCAGCCGCCGGAGGACCTCGTGGATGGTGCTCTCGTGGTGGTCCTGCAGCTGGGCCTGCAGCACGGTGGACAGTGCGCACTCCTCCAGCCACACCTGCTCCGGGACAGAGGGACAGAGGCCGTGGACGCATGCTTAGGCTGCAGCGGGAGAGGGACGCAGGCACATGCGCAGCCTGCAGCGGTTCTCTCCAGCCTGCTCTGTGAGTGCCATTTTTCCTTCTTGGTGAAGAGACCTTTTCCCTGGGGCTGGGAATGTGGCTTAGTGGTAGAGTGCTTGCCTAGCATGCATGAAGCCCTGGGTTCGATTCCTCAGTACCACATTCACAGAAAAAACTGGAAGTGGTGCTGTGGCTCAAATGGTAGACACTAGCCTTGAGCACAGAGAAGTTCAAGGACAGAGCCAGGCCTTGAGTTCAAGCCCCAGGACTGGCAAACAAAAACAAAAACAAAAGCTGGTTCTGTTATAATCTCTTCTGCTCCCCGTGGGGCCCCCTCCCCCGCGGTCCTGTATCACCAGGACAGATGTCGCCTCAGCCACTCCGAGGCCTCTCCTGACTCAGGTGAGGCACACCGGACTGCTGTCCTGGCCCCGCCTCTGCGCCCCAGCCCAGGCTCTCCGGGACGGTGACAACGTGGGGGAGGTGTCCAGGAGAGGCACTGGGGATCTCAACACTCCACGGGGCCCGTGGTTCCCCCCAGATTCCCAGCACCCCGGCCCCGGCCAGCCCGAGACGCCCCACCTGCCGGTCCTGCTCCAGGAGGCCCCGCAGGACGTCCCACTGCCGGCGGCGGAGTCGGTCGGACTGCCCCAGCTGCCGCGCCGCCTGCTCCCGCACCTGCTGCTGGAGGGCCTCGCACTCTGCCCGGGGGAGGCCACTCACCTCCGGGAGGGTCTGCAGGAACAGCGCGTCCACAAACCGCCCGAAGACCTGCATGGTGCCGTGGTACAGCTCCTGCAGCGAGAGCCACGTGGCTTCTTCCCGTCACCGCCCACCCTGCATGGCCCGGGCTTCCCGCTGCCCTTCCCCCACACGAGATGCCGGGACGGGCCTCTCCAGTGACAAGGTGCACACACACAGGTGAGCTAGCACACACTGACCTGTGCACACATACAGATACAAAGCATGCACACAGACACACATGGAGACACAGGTGCACATGCTGGCACTGCACACACGTGTGCAAACACATCCCATCCTGGTGGGATTACCCAGTGGGGCTTCAGGCCCTCCTGGCTCTGCCCTGCTATTCTCCTGTCCCAACATGGCGTTGCCTGCGTCCTCACCCCAGGCCCTTGCTTAAAATGTGCTGCTTTAAATTAGGAAAAATGGATGAGCGAGGTGGCACAAACCTGTAATCCTAGTTACTTGGGAGGCAGAGATCAGGAGGATCGTGTTTGAAGGCCAGCCCAGGCCAAAAAGAACGTTCACTAGATTCTGTCTCACCCGAGGGCTGTATGCAATGGCGCACGCCTGTCACCCAGCTGTGGGAGAAGCCCCGCAGCAGTGCGCCGTGCACCTGCCTCCCTCAGCGGCATGGGAAGACCACAGCCAGAGTGGCCCAGGGACCAAAGGAGGCCTCACCTTAAAAGTAACCTGTGCCAGAAGGCGCTGTGTGTCCCCATATATCCCTTTCGCGCAGCTCTGCACACGGCCACAGGCAGGACTGTGGCCTGCTCACCACCCGCACTCCAGTGGCTCTGGCCCTGGGAGGCCAGGCGTGCTCCCCTGCACCCCCTCCCCCGAGCCATCAGTAAGACTGGAAGGGCACAGGATACACCGACCTGACAGTTTCCACATGGACAGAAGGGACCTGCAGCTAAGATGTGGTGCAGGGGGCCAGGCCTGCCTCCGGACACCCAGCGGGGGCCCCGTACCTGGCAGAGCTCAGTCATGGCCTCCGTGGCCCTGACGTCCTCCTCCTCCTGCAGGTCACTGAGCCTCAGCCGCTGCCTCTCCAGGACCTCGTGAAAGGCCTGCGGTAGAACAGACACGATTCAGGAGAGACGCAGCCCACTCCACCCTGGCTGCTCACGTGTGTGGATGCCACCCTAGCCTGTACGTGAGGAAACTGAGGCACAGAACCGTCCCGTGGCTTCTGCAGCCAGAAGCTGGCAGCAGGATAGGTGGTTTTCTTCACTCCACACAGGCTCACCAGCCACCCTTGGCATCCCTGTCCTGGCCCCGAAACCAGTCCTCCAACGCTGACTTTGATGGCTGTAGACCCCACCCAGGCCTGGGAAGACCCAGCTAAGGGGCAGCAGGGTCACCGCGGGCCAGAGAGTGGACCAGGGACCTGAGCGTGCCCAGACCTTCCACGATCCTCTGGCCTCCCACCGGAGGCAGCAAAGGGTGTGGTGACCACTGCAGGGTTAACACTCTATGCTCTTCCACTAGGGGCGCTAGACCGCAAAGAGCCAAGAGGACCAGTGCCAGGCTTTGGGACACACCTGGGACTGCATCCTGACTTTGGACATTGCACCCAAAGAACCCAGGAATAGACCCCAGGTGCTGGCAAGGCATCCACACCACAGGGGGCCCTGTTCTCCCACTAAAGGCCCAGGACACTTGCTGGCTGCACCACCTCCCTGAACTGCAGCCACCCTTTGAAGGGCTGGGCGCTGGGCGTGAGGTGAGGGCTGGTCTGTCCCTGACACCAGGGACATGTTCCCCCCCCATGATTCCCCCTGGGGCCGCAGCACTCCGCCATGCTCTAGGATTTCCCCTCCTCAGAAGTCCAGTCAGCACTGGCTCCCAGAAGAGGCAAGCGGGTTTGGGTGGGGACCTCAGCTGCAATGGGAAGGCGAGAGTCAGTTTTGACGGCACCCACGGCCGGGGCTGAGGCCTGGGGTGGAGTAGGCGCCCGGTTACCTTGAGGAACGCCTTTGGGTCTGAGGTCGGCTGGGCACTGGCCAGGAAGCTTCTCTGTTCGTCCTCCTGGGCCTGCGTGAGTCTTGCCGTCTCCTCTGCCTGCCGAGCCTGGGCCGCCTGGGCCAGGTCTTTGCCTCGCTGGATGAACTCTGGGATTGGAAAGAGCCAAAGGGCAGAGGCGACTCTAGCAGACCCGACGGCGTCTGCCATGCTCCGTCGAGGAAGCCGGCGCTGGCGGGGGCAGCGGCTGGCCAGCAGCCTGTCTCCTCTCCAGCTCCTGCCACGGGGCCTTCTCAGACTGGAGCCTCGCCCCCTTTGGGGTGGGCCCGGGGACAGGTGTGAACTCCCTCGAGAACACTTGTGGCTCCCCAGTCCACGACGACCCTGCCTCTCCCTTGACCGCCCTACAGCTGGGCGGGGCCGCGTCACGTGGGCAGGGCGGGGGCTGGGCTCATGGCTAGGCATGCAGGGACTGTCCTTGCTCCTGTCCCCGCGGAATTCCGGGTGAGCCTGGCTTCCTGGGGTGATCCTGACTGGAGGAGGCTGGCTACTCCAGACCCCGTGTCCTGGCCTGTGACCTGTCACCTGTGGTCCTCTCCTCCCCCCCATCCCTCCCCTCCGCCTGGGGCCCAGGGAGGGCAAGCTCACCCCTGCTGAAGCGCTCGGCCTCCTCCCAGAAGGCCTTGTGCTGCTGAGCCAGCAGCTCCTCCTTCTGCCCCGCGGACAGCTTTCCCTGGGCGGTCAGCAGCTCCAGGCCACGGGAGATGGCGGCCAGGCGGCATCTGGTCTCCTCCTGGACCTGCAGCCTCAGGAACTCCATCATTTTTGCCATGTATGCCCGCCCCATCGTTCTCTCCAGAATGTCCTGAGGGAAAGACAGAACCATGGCCTGGGGTCATCAACAGACCATGTGGCTCAGGGAGACCCTGGGCTCCAACACCACGCACCAGCTCGGAGCGCAGCCCAGGAGTCCCTGAGCCTCCGTGCCTGTTATCCAGCTGGTCAGAAACAAGAAACACCGCCCTCCCCCTCCTCTCCCCTCCCCGCGGGACGGTGTAGCCCGTGTGCTCGGCACCCCTGTGGGCTCCATAGAAGGCTGCTCTTAGGGACAGGAGCCCAGGAAGCACGTGACCAAAGGCGCTTGCCCCTCCCTCCGTCATCCGTGCCCCAGGCCACCACAGTCCTGGAAAACACACAAGAGCAACAATGGTCGCCGCAGTTCTTGTCTTCCCATCCCAGAGAATCTGAGGCCTGGGATGTCAGAGATCTTTTTTCCAAGGGTGAGACTGGGATGAATATTGACCCCCAGGCTGGGCGTGGTGGCTCAAGTCTGTCATCCTAGCTACTCAGGAGGTGAGCATGAAAGTTCACAGACCTCATTTCAACTAATGGCTGCACACGCCTGTTATCCTGAATACTAGGGAAGCCCCAAGGCTAGGTCCTGCATCCCCAGTGACACGAAGAAGCCCCCGACCCCCCAGGAGGTCACACCACAGGATGCTCTGGGTAAAACACAAGATTCTACCTCAAAAACAAAATGAAAAGAAGCTGGAGAGTGGGGCACTGGTGGCTCACGCCTGTAATCCTAGCTACTCAGGAGGCTGAGATCTGAGGATCACGGTTTGAAGCCAGCCTGAGCAGGAAACTCCGTGAGACTCTTATCTCCAATAAACTACTCAAAAAGACAAAAAAAAACAGAAATGATGCTGCGGCTCAGGCTCAAGTGGTATTACGTTCACCTTGAGCAAAAGACACACAAGGACAGTGCCCAGGTGGAGTTCAAGCCCCAGGACCAGCAAAAAGGAGCTAGAGTCATGACTCAAGTGGTAGAGCACCTGCCTAGCAAACGCAAGGTCTCCATGGCCTCCCGACCTCATGGGGGGGGTGGTGAGGGGCTGCGGGACACGCTGACCCGAGGCGGGCACAGGTCCCGACGCCGTGGAGCACAGAGCTCCCTGGGGATTATCTGAATGCCACTGGGGGGGGCTCTCATCTCACTCCTGCACCCCCTCCCGGCCATCTCTGTCCCAGGCCACTGCCACTCCTGTTGTCCCCGTCCTCTTGGCCCTTGTCTGTACGGCTGATGTAGGGACTTTGTCCCATAGGGCTCTGTCACCCCTAGCCCCTCCTGGGCTTTGCCCCCAAGTCCTGGTTCCTGGTGTCCCTGGGCCTCTGTGCCCCACTGCCCCTAAGCTCCTGCCTCAAGGTCCAATCTCCAGAGCCCTTGAAGCAGCCCTGGGCTGCACCGCAGTTGCCGGCCCAGCCATGGGCCTCCCTGCGGCTGAGCTGTGTGGCCTCTGCTCCAGCCGCAGGGAACAGGGGAGGGTGGACAGTGCCCCAGGTAAGTCCCACCGGAGCGCACTGGGCCTCACCATCCAGTCCTCACAGCTGTGGGCCCCTGCCTGGCTCCCTCCGGTTCTACAGCCCCCGACAGCGGCCGCCCACCGCTAGAGGGCGCAAGAGGATAAGCAGAGGACCAGGAAGATGGGAAAGCCATGCTGGTCCTGCGTGCTCAGAACCCAGGTGTGGCTGTCAGGACTCTGGAAGGTTCCGGGAGATGATGGAAGGTCAAAGATGTGCAGGGGCCGAGGAGCCATCTCACTGACCTGAGTACAGGTATCTTCCAAGTTCCTAACCAGAGCCGCAGGGCCTGGGTTTCCTCACCTGAGGGTTAAGAGCCTATGCCAAGCATGCTGACTAAGAGCCAGGGCGGTGCGCGCTCCATAACCATCAGGAGTGATTCCCACGTCTCTCAGCATCCTCTTTCTTTTGGTTTGAAGACATAGGATCTGATGGGTTCGGGTTCCATCTTGGGGATTTTCCTGGGTGGTACTGATACTACTGGACACATTCTAGATCCACTTGTCCAGACCAGAACCACTGCCTAGAGAATCTGCAGTCCCCAGGGTTTATCAAGAATGTGGAGAATTACAGCACCTAACAGGCCCATTTGTGGCAACTTGTGGGTGTTAAGAATCACCTGGCTCCAAGTAGCTGAGCCCACACCCAAGGTTACACAAGTGGATGTCTGTCCACCAGAGAGATGCATCTGTGGCTCCCATCAGAACCATCTGCAAAGTTTTACATGCCAGGCACGGGCCATTTGTGTAGCGCAAACATCGTGCGTGGGTCGTATAAAATCACTGCCACATGCAGAAGGCCCAGGGCAGCTGTCAAGCCTACCAGAGGCATATGTGTCCGGGCCTTCACATAGGAAATGATTCTGTAGGCCTCCATCGGGAGCAGGACTGGAGCGGGCAGTTCAGAATCGGGGCGGGGCTGTGTGCCTGGGCACAGGCACCGTTTAAAATCTCCCCAGGGGATGCCCAGGGCAGTGGGAGGAGCCAGCCAATCCTCTCTCTGTGGCAGGGGGCAGCGCCTGCACTGCTCACCATCGCTGCCAGCAGAACAGCCTCCAGCATCCAGGCTGCCTCCCCGCCTGCTTGAGCCTGACCTCCGGGTGGAGGCCCACCAACACCTCATCAGAACTTTCTAGAGTTCCCCCCATGACTGTGCACAGCTTTGGGAACCCTCTGGGCCAGCGCCTCCATCCATGCATGGATGACAGATTCACTGCTTTCTGGGGGGCACTGTACCCCCATCCACAACATGAAGGGTGTGACCTGATTGTCTTGATACCCTGGGCCTCAGGACGCCCCCATCTCTAGCCTGACCACGCACGCGTTCCTGCCCACCCACCTGCCTTACCAGAGCCTGCAGGTCCTGGGCGTCCCGCAGCAAGCCCTCAGCTGTCATCATCCTCTCCCTCAGGGAGGCCAGGAGCTGCCGCACCTTGGAGCCGGAGCATTTCAACTGGTCCACAAGAAAGTGCTGGATGTCTTCCATCTGTTTCCAGAAAGCTTCCATCTGTGAAATGAACACAAGAGGCAAGGGACAGAGGAGAACACTCGTTAAAGCAAACTACACGGCGTGCACTTGAGATTTGAGATCCACTTCCTAGTGCAAACCGTTTCTGAACCACCCTGCAGCTGCAGCTCCAGCCAGTTTATCTTGGGCCCGATCACGCTCTGTGGAGGTCCTCGTGGTCCTCTGTGGTGGCAACAGTTTAGAGAGGGCTTTCCAGAAAACTGCGTGTAGAGCATCCTGGAACCCGATCTTTTTGTTTTTTTGTCGGTCATGGGGCCTGAACTCTGGGCCTGGGCGCTGTCCCTCAGCTCTTCAGCTCAAGGCTAGCACTCTACCACTTGAGCCACAGCGCCACTTCTGGCTTTTTTTTTCTGCTTAAGTGGTGCTGAGAAATCGAACCCAGGGCCTCATGCATGCGAGGCAGGCGCTCTACCACGGAGCCACCTTCCTTCTTGACAGGAGGTGAACACAGCCCACTGTCTGTCTCTGCCCTCTCAGCTCACAGCCTTCCCCGGCCCCCACTGCTGCTCACCCACAGCCAGGCACAGCCACACCCTGCACCCGGGACGTTTCACCCAGCGCGCCTCTCCACCACGCCCTGCAGCGTGCTGACTCCGCTCTGAAGCGGCGTCTCCACAGTCCTCCGGCAGGGACCCTCCCAGCTGCCACGGTGAGCCTCGGCCCGGCCTTCCTCTCACGAGAACCGCGGCTTCACGCTCCCACATCCCCTCGGCCCCGAGGACGCCCCATTTCCTAGCTCTGGTGAGGCCCTCCCGTCCTCTCTGCAGTTTGCACTGCTATGAACACACGCTTCTTCTCATGAGGATGCCCAGGACCTGGACCTGGGGACACTCGGCCGCGTGCTCAGGCTGGTGGCCCTCGGGCCTCTAGGGGAGATTTTCCTTTTCACTTCAGAAACTCTCACTTGGTTTACATCGTTTGTCAGCCAGGACTATGCCTGTTTGTTCTAATCCTAATCTTGAGTAGCCTGGGGAAGATCTGAGGATTGTGGTTTGAAGCCAGCCCAGGCAGGAAAGTCCGTGTGACTCATCTCCAATTATCCAACAACAACAACAACAACAAAAAACAGAAGTGGAGCTGTGGCTCAAGTGATAGAGCACTATATTTTAGCAGAAGCAGCTCAGGGACAGTCCAGGCCCCGAGAGCAAGCCCCAGGACCAGCAGAAACAATTTTTCTTTTTAAAGCAATCTAAAGTTTAAATGGGGAAAAAAGTCCTCTGGGAATCCTCGCCTGCAACTACACTTTCTGTCTGTTAACCTTCAGGCTCTGGATCCCAAGCTTGCTCGGGTCATGATGGGTTCCCATGTTAACCCCGCCCAAGAACCAGCTCTTTACGGGGGAGGGGCCAAGAACCCAGCACGCACGTTGTCCAGGAGCTGTTCAGAGCGCTCTCTCTCCTCCTTCTCCACGTCCGCCAGGGTGATGTAGACTGAGTCCCCAGCACCCAGCATTCCCGTGTGCGACAGGCTGACCTGAAGTCCCTTTTCTAATTCCTCCAAATCCTAAAAACAAAAGACCATGCACACATAAGGAAGTGAGCAATGAAACTCAATGGTAGCTTAAATTTTAGAAAAAGACAGTTTTTTTTAAAAAAACAACTTATTAATTGAAGTGCCCTTTGAACAAGTACTTTAAATGAAAAATACTTTATATGACTAACTGGTTCTTAACAATAATTAAAGCTGTGAGGATTGTCCTGCTTAAAGCTTAATGTTAAAATCCGATTTTCCTTATTAAACATAGATCCTCAGGATTGAAGGTTATTTTCTTCTATGTTCCCCTCTGCCAAGACAGTATAGGTATACTTTCAAAAAAATTAAAAGTGACACTGGTGTTGGCGGCGGCACACGCCTGTCATCCTAGCTACTCAGGAGGCTGAGATCTGAGGATCACAGTTCAAAGCCAGCCTGGGCAGGAAAGTCCCTCAGAATCTTCTTTCCAATCAACCACCAAAAAAGCTAAAAAGTGGAGCTGTGGCTTAAGTGGTAAGGTCGGCAGCCTTGAGCAAAAAAGCTAAGGCATAGAGGGGAAACTCTTAAGTTCAAGCCTCAATACTGGCAAAACAAAACAAAAAAACCCAAACAAACCCAAAACCAACCAACCAAACCAAAAAAAAAAAAAACACACAGAAAAACCAAATCATGTATTTCAACCCTTGTAAAGTCCTGGAAAATATCATCACGTGAGGGGTGGGCTTGGGAGCGAGTTTCTTCCCTACTCCTCTGGTTTCTGTAGGGAAACAATACACACTACACACCAGGGAGGGAAGAATGTATTTGATTGGTGGGCTTAAGCACAGGAAGTGGGTGCAGTGACAGTTTCCCCGCCCCTTCATCTCTGGGATGCAGCCATCTCGGAAGGCCATTGCTCTGTTGTGGTCTCAGAGCAGGGTGGGCAGCAGAGGCCCTGTTCCATGTGGGAAGCCTGGCTGGTGTCCACACAGGGAATTGGGCTAATGCCGACATTCAGTACTGGAAAGCCAACGGTGCTGGGGGCTGCGGGCTCCCGTGTGTAATCCTAACTTCTCGAGGCTGAAATCTAAGGACTGTGGTTTGAAGCCGGCTGGGATAGAGACTCTTATCTTCAGTTAACCAGCTGGAAGTGGAGGTGTGGCTCAAGGGTAAGCGCTAGCCTTGAACAACAACAGAAAACACAAAAAAGAAAGCTATTGGTGGCCACTGCACCTCTAGCCACACCCTTCAAGACGACCCCGGCCGTGAGAGCGGCATTGCTCCATCTAGCTCTTTCACTCTATCAATGGACTCGTCTGGAACTCAGGAAGGAACCTGGGGTCCTATGAGAGGCTTCTCCAAACACCAACAGGGAGAGCGGGAAGCGGTTCTCTCCAGAGCAGTTTTCTAGTTCTTTCCACACTGGAAAGAGTCAAGTCCAAGTAATACAGACGGTGAGTGACAATCACTGAACACATTTTACCTCTCAAATAGCCTTGCTCCTTGCACTGACTAACACCCTTGGGTTGTGACTATGTAGTAGCTGTGAGTTCTAGTAGCCTGTTTTTTTTTCTTCAAATTTTCTTCTTACACTCACTTATACATATACTTCTACACCTCACTGTAATATAAATGCTGCCACATAGTACTTTTTTGCATTAAACTGTTTCCAAGTTGCCTTGGGAGGTTACACACTCACACATTCTTGCTTTGAAAGAATCGTCTGGCACAGTTCATCATCAAACTTCTTCTTAGGAAGGAGGTCGACGAGGCACATTTTTAAAATCTGGATAAACATCTATTTTCAGAAGGGAAGTTAACAAAGAAAGGTGTAACCAACGGTCTCCCCCTCTCTTTTCCCTCCACCCCACCCCCCAAATACTTTTTGCTACAAGAAAAGACCTCACGTCATATATCATGATAGCGGCCTACCATGTATTGCATTTCCTTCCGTCCGTCCGTCCGTCCTTCCTTCCTCTCTTTCTCTATCCCACTCTCTTTCTATATTAGGGTTTTGAACTCAAGGCCTTGTACTTGCTAGGCAAGCTTCATACAGGCTAGGTGTGGTGGTATATACCTGTGTTCCCAGCTGAACGGGAGAGTTGGAAGGATCTTGATTCTATATCATCCTGGGCATGAGTGAAACACCCTACCTAAGAAAAGGCTGCTCTGTCGAGTCAGCCAGGATCACTCTGCTCACCCGCAGGGAGGACCTGAGAATGGAGGCTGGGGTCCCTCCCCCTCCCCCTGGGGGAGCACGGGGCTCTGGGAGAACAGCCCCGCCCTGCCCCGGGGACAGCAGCCTGTGTGGTGGCTCTGGGCCGGTGCTGGTGGAGGAAGCGTCTCAGCTCTGTGTCTCAGATCCCAGCATGAGCCATGGCATCTGGCGCAGCGCTTGTTCTGAGCCGAACTTGGTCAGGCGACCCCAGGTCTGCCTCTCCGGCAGTTTATCACCGCGGTGTCCGCTGTCCTGGCCATCTGTCTGCCTGCCTGTCTGTGTCACTCTCTTTCCCTCGGTTTCCTGTCCCTACTCCTCTCTGACCGTCACAGACTGTGCCCCAGGGGGAGCAGACTGCTCGCTCACTCTTAGTCTTCTCAGGGGATGAAGCTTGGGGCACCGGCTGCTCCTCCATAAAGTAGGGGTAATCATGGTGAAGACTAACTGTAACTATCCACTTCCTATCCCCAGCAGCTGGGCGCTGGTGGATCACGCCTAAAATCGTAGCTACTCAGGAGGCTGAGATCTGAGGATTGAGGTTTGAATCTAGCCTAGGCAGAAGAGTCCAGACAATTCTTATCTCTAATTAATTAGCAAAATGCCAGAAGTGGCTCAAGTAGTAGAGTGACAGCCTTGGGCGAAAAAGCCAAGGGAGTGTGACGCCCAGAGTCCAAGTCCCAGAATCACCACACACACACGCACACACCCCTAGCACTTAGTAGGCACTCAATAAAAGCAGTGGGCATAATCATCAGGCCAGCCGCCAATCCTCCGAAGAGGATTCAGGCTGCACTTGGTCTCCCTCAGGACCTGCGGCCTGAGCACCTCGGGCAAAGCCGCCTTTCCACCATGCTTGGACTCCCCCATGCTCCCTCCACGCTCCCCCACAGTCCCCTGCCCCCCCACACCTGCCCCTCCCCCCTGTCACCCAGGCCTGTTTCCAGGCATCTCAGGGTCCCCAGGACCAGAAAGCGATGCTTCCCACCTACCGCGTGCTTCTCCCGCCTCAGCGCCGCATCCACACGCATCAAGTCCTGTAAGTGAAGGCTGTGGACACACAGGTCTGTGTCCGCGCTGCGCCGTGGAGAGAAGCAAGCAGGAGACATCAGAACACGGCCGCCCCGCTCAGGCCCCACGTGGGCTTTCTACGTGTCCACTGCCCCGTTGCCCATACCCACCAGGGACCAGAGAGATGCCGGGGACCGGCCGTGAGTGGGGGACACAGCAGGGGGGTGTGAAGATGGACCGCATCAGACAGGGAGGGGGAGAGCCTGCCCCTCCCCGCCCCCCATGGGCCTGTCTTTCCTGGGTGATGCCCTAGCAACCTCTGCTTCCTTGAGCAGCGACCTGGCTGAAAGCCAGGGCCAGCCCAGCCCCACCCAGGCAGGGATTGGCCTTCAGGCTGCCAAGCCCAAGGCTTAAGGCCTGGCCCGTCCCCACTCCGGAGCCCCTGGGTCAAGCGCCCCTTGGACTCCTGGACTGTGGGGCCGCGGGGCCAGGCCTTCTCTCCTCGCTGCTGTGGGCTCAGCGGTGCTCTGGATGGGAATCTGGTTATTGGGAAAAGGGGTTTTGGTGGTGCTAGGTGGCTCCATCGCTCACTGGCTGCATGAGCTTGGGAAAGTCACTCAGCCACTCTGGGTCTCCATTTCTTGTTGGTGAAACGGGAGAGACAGCAGAATCTGCCTCCCAAGGAAGCTAATAGCCGCAGGGATTCAGTCATTCACTGATCAGTATTTGTTGATCACCAAACTGGCCAGGCTCCCCCTGCTGGGCGCCGGGGGGCATAGTGGTGCTCCGGGAACCGGCTGGATCTCCCGGCTTTGGGAAGTAACCCAGCACAGCACTGAGGAGTCTTCCCAGTACTCTGCCACCAGTACCTGCACAGTGCTGTGACCCTGCGCACAGGCCTGGCAGTGGTTGCACGAGGTCCCTGCTCGCCTCTCCTCAGGGCTCTGGTCTGACTCGGTAACGTCAAGGGTGATCAGCAATGCTCAGTGAGCAACCAACGGCTTGCTGCTCCAGCTCTGATGCTGGGCTGCTGTGTGTCTGCTCCTGGGTCACTTAACTTCTCTGTTCCGGCCTTCAGACACGGGTAGCTCTGAGCGTGGGAGCCCCACCCTCCCGGTGGCGCACCTCACCTCTCGCTGGCCAGCACCTCAGGGAAGCTGCCCACGCGGAGCAGGGCGCGGCTGAGCACCCTGTCATCACTGGCGACCGAGTGCAGAGACGAGGAGCTGCCATCACCCTTCTCCGCCTGGCTCAGGCTGCCCAGGCTGCTGGCCGGGGAGGCCTCCACGGGCTGGTGCGGTAACGCCGCCTGCTTCAGGGTCTGGTGCAGGGACGGCTTGGAGGAGCCGTCGGCCAGAGGCTGGGGCCCAGAGCGGCACAGTCAGGGCTCAGGGCGGGGACTCCTTGCCTGGCATCCTGGTGATTCTACCACAGCGCGCCGACAGCGTGCAGACAGCGTGCAGACGGGCTGAGGGTGCGAGACGCTGCCCCAAGACTACGGCCACGCCCAGTCCTGGGGCTGAGTCTGCTCCTTAGTCCCTGCACTTGCCCCCAGGAGGCTAGCCCCTCTGCCTCCCCCCCCCCCCCCAGGAAACCCTCCATACATCCCACTGGTCCTAGCACCTACAAGGAGCTCCACCCACATGGGGGTGGAGCACGGGGAGTTGCACCCTGCACAGAGAACCCCAGCATCATTGCCGCCCGCATCTAGCCTAGTCTAGTCTCCCCACCTCCTTCCTTTTTCTTTTTTTGTCAGTCGTGGGGCTTGAACTCTGGACCTGGGCGCTGTCCCTCAGCTCTTCAGCTCAAGGCTAGTGCTCTACCACTTGAGCCACAGCACTACCTCCAGTTTTCTGGTAGTTAATCGGAGGTAAGAGTGTCACGGATTTTCCTGCCCAGGCTGGCTTTGAACTGCAATCCTTAGATCTCAGCCTCCTGAGCAGCCAGGATTACAAGCGTGAGCCACCGGCATCTGGCTCTTTTTGTGCTGGTCCTGGGGCTTGAACTTAGGGCATGGGCACTGTCCCTGAGCTTTTTTGTTCATGGTTAGTGCTCTACCACGTGCACCACAGATCCACTTCCAGCTTTTTGATGGTTAATTGGAGATAAGCATCTCATAGGCTACGATTCCTGCCCAGGCTGGCTTTGAACCGTGATCTTCAGCCTACTGAGTAGCTAGGGTTATGGGCATGAGCCACCAGCCTCCCAAAGGCCTACTTCTTTCTTAGTTTGTGCTCTGTCATGAGTCAGATCTGCCCCAACAGCACAGAACAGAGTGGCTTTCCCAATCTGCTCCATTCCACACCCCCGAGGTAACCCCTGAGAAAATGATCTGACACAGAATGCTCAAATGGCCCCCAAATGGCACTTCGAATCCCTCCATGCCCCCCACTCCCACGTGAATCTCTAACATGCTGCCAAATTCATCATAGCCCTAAGATACACTGAAAACTCTCACCCGGAACTTCTGATTGATGGGGTACACCACTCTGGCCCTCAGCGCAAACTCGGTGATATTGCTGTTGAAAGGCAGCTCTTGCTCCTGCAGGGGACAGAGAAGAAATGGCAGACAGGCTTTCAGAAAAATGAAGGACAAACTGCCAGGAGTTTCCAAAGGGTAGATTTCAATGGGAGAAGAGCGGCTGCAGGAAGGGGCTGTGATAGGCTCATTAGAGCCTGGCCGAAGGGATGGACAGATGGATGGACAGATTCAGATATGAATCAAGTGGCTGAATAGGTAGAAACAAATGGGTGGATGGTGTCAGGTCCAGATAGCCAGGGGTCCTTATCTTGAGGCCCTAGACCGATGCCTGGCTTTCTGAACACACCTGCCTTACTCTCTCTGGTGTAAACCTTGGCTGGTGCAGGCCAACAGGGATTACGGCTGCCTTTTGAACAGAGCAGAGCTTTGAACACTCACTCCTACCTTTCTCTGCGTGTGATGCGTTTCATACGCTATCTGCCTCACTATTATTTACTTTCGTAAAACCCTCCACTAGACAACTCTAAAACCTTCCACTAGACAACTCTACCCACTGTAGTGCCCTAGCCCTGAGCCAACAGCTTTGGCTGGAGGCACCCCTCCCTTCCCCAGCTTCTCTCTGGATAAATCTGTGCTGTTGTTGAGTCATCTTTTAGTCTAGTCTCCGTTCCTATCGACCCTGATAGCTGGATGGATAAACGGGTGGACAGGTGGGTAGATACACAGATGGACGAGTAAGTGAATAGCTAGATTGATAGATGAATAGGTGTCCAGATGGATGGAGAGATGGATGGATGGACGGACAGATGGATGGACAGATGGACGGATGGATGGAGGAATGGATGAATAAATGCATGAATAGGAACCATGAGTTCTTGTCTGCTCTCTACCACAAAACCAGTCTTAGATGACAAGAATGCGGGAAGACCAGCAGTGGGCTGAGCTTCCAAGGACCTGACCACAGGAACGATAATCTCTGCTTCCCAGACAGGCCAAGCTGGGCACCTGAGGCCACACCACTAGTCAACAGCAGAACTGGGCCTTGAACGTGGGATTTTCTGGCTGCAGGTTTGTCTGCCAAAGTTGACACCAGAATGGCTGCTTCATGACAATAGTGAATAAGAACCAGAATAAGAGCCATGCAAGGCAGAGGGAAGGGGGTGCTCAGGAGGGAAGCTGGGGTATCGCTTTGTTGTGTCTCACGCAAGGCAGACACGGAGGGATCTCATCACCACCGAGTCCCCAGTGCCACTAACCCAACCTCCCAGGCCTGGTCAACGGCAGGCTGGTTCCCCTCCCACACCCCAAGGGTGCCTCGGCCCTCGGATTTGCTTATGGCATCTCATTCTCCAGGAGTGCTCATCAGGAGCATGCCCATTTCACAGAGGGGAAACTGAGGCTCAGAGACAGCACCTTTCAGTGAAGAAGAGAATGGTTCCAATTTGCAGCTTCCTCTATGGCTCATCTTCACCCCTTCTGGGCTTCCCTGGGACCTGAGGGCACCCCACACACCTTCTCCCCTCCCCCTCTACCCACAGCTCCCTCCCCCACGCTGGACCTGAAGTGCTTCTGGTTCAAAGGGACCTAGATGAAGAGCAGCAGGAAGACTGAAGGAGGCCGCTTCAGGATTGGCTGCACCACCTGTCAGTCAAAATGTAAATGAGGGCGCTTGGGAATGAAACCACTATGGTTTAGAGGCCCACAGGAAGCAAAGGAAGCAAAGCAACCTTGTGGGAAGTCTAAGAACAAGGTGAGTGCAGCCTCTTAGACCTGTGGAGACAGCACTGGGGAGACAGAACCTGCGAGGGGGGCTGGACTGTCCTGCCTGGGCGGGGCACCACCTGTGGGCGCGTCTCCCTTCCACCCTGACCTCTTGCAGGCCACAGGCCTGAGGCTGGAGATGAAGAAGGACCGCAGAGGGCAGTGACATCTGTCACTGTCTGGCAAGACCCACTGACCACGGCCATCCTTCCCTGTCCCATCCTGCTCTCCCCTCCCCCCCCACCTTCTGGGGCAACACAGCTATTCAGAAAACTGGCCACAGGGTGGGTTTACAAGGTAAAGCCGAAGCAACGCCAGTCTTCAGAAGACCGGTGATGTGTAAGAGTGTGTGTGTGTCTAGGGGTGTCTCAGAGAGACAGGAAGCCTCCATGGGGTTCAGAACCCCACCCCGGCAGGTCTGCAGACTGGAGTCCCTGACCACAGCCCTCAGAGCTCTGGGGACTTCCTGTGGGTTTTCACCACAGAAGCATATTCCTCAAGCAGAGCTCAGCCAAGCCAGTCAAGCTCGGGGGCTCAGCCCAGGGCTCCTCTTCCATGCCAGAGGACGGGTGGGTCACGGCTGGACTCACCCCCCAAACAGTGGGGAGCACAGGGCATCTGCAGAAGGCGGGGTGCCAGCCCCACACAGGCAGCTCCTCAACCTCTGGCCAATCATTAGCTTGTGGACAGGCATTTGCTCGATGGAGTGAAGCAGCCGCAGGTGAAACATTACCAGGCAAGGAGAGACTCGGGGTGAGCTGAGAATTGGGCTAACCCCGGGGTTGGCAGTCAGCCGCTGCTGGCAGAGTCTCCGGGACTTTGGGAACAGGAGGACCCCCCCCCCCCCCCGGGAGGGACACAACTTGGTGACACTGAAGGAAGCCATGACCACAGCTCACAAAGCAAGGAGCTGTGGCAGCACACGCGCGTGAGCAGGCCTGGCTTTGGTGCTGGAAGCCAAGGCCAGAGTTCTTCCCCTCACAGCTGAAGCTATCTTCCCGGCCTGTGCCACTGCATTCTTGTTTTTCTTCCAACTACTTCTGTTGGGACAGAATTCCTATAGCAGTGCCTGGGGCTGGCACACGGTTTTCTAATCCCTTCACAGGTACGGGTGGATTTTACACGTTTTTGTTGTATTCAAGAGAAACCCCTGTGCCAGCGGTGCTAGCTCATGCCTATAATCTCAGCGCCTTGGAGGATGAGATGGGGGAATCTTAATTTAAAGCCAGTCAGAAGGAAAGGTTAGTGAGATTCCCACCTCAGCAACTAAGCTGGGTGTGGTGGCGCCTGCCTGCCATCCAAGCTGCTCAGGAGACCACAGGTAGGAAGATTCTAGTCTGAGGCCAAAAAACACAAGACCTGCCCCCAAAAATAACTAAAGAGAAAAGGACTGGGGTGTGGCTCAAGTGATAGAGGCGGCCACCTGCTACAAGGCCCGGAGTTAAAACTCTTATTATGGCAAAGAGAGGGAAAGAAGCCCTTCAGAGATCACCCTGCCTTCTCTTTTCCCACCCCAACCCCTGACCACCAACCCTGAATCTGTTTTCTGTCCATATAAACTTTCCAGTTTGGAATGCTTTCCGTGGAACGCTCCCACGAAACATTCCCTATAACATAAGGTTCCTCACTTAGCGTTAACCACCCATTCCTACAGAGTTCATCACGTAGCATAAGTACTTATCCACACAGAATTCATCACTTAGCACAACTACTCATCCAGACGGAACTCATACTTAGCATAACTACTCATCTATACAGAACTCAAACAGCAGTGCCGAGGATCCGCATATAATCACTGTGTATTAGCTTTGTTTCTTTTTACGCCCAAGTAATATTCCTTTGTGGATGTGCTGCATCTCCCTCACCCTTGGTCAGCCAACGGCCACCTGGGTTTCCACACGATTACGCAGTGAGCCATCACGCAGTGCATCTGCACCGCAGAGGGCGGTGATGAACAGCCCCACAGACGGGCAACGGCAGAAGCTCCCCGCATAGCTCTTGCAGGCACAGGATCCCGTGTGCAAAACCAGCCCAGGGCAATGACCGGGCCTGGGGTCACCTCCGACAGGGGTGCTGCTCACCAGGATGTGTGCACCTGGCGCACTCACCAGCTTGAAGCTGAACACATGTGCATTTGCTTGCGTGTGAACAACACCTGGCAGGCCTATGGGGGAAGCAAACGTGTTGGTCTGGAGACACAACACGCGGGTCACCAGTGGGATGCCTGACAAACGCCCCAAAGACACACAGACACAGGCTTACCAGAGCCCCCTCCGTCCTCAGCAAGGGTGCCTCTCTCCTGCGTCTCCTGGGTGGGGTGCTCGCTTCCAGCGGGCTCGGCACATCCGGCTCCAAGTCCTTGAGCAGCCGTTGCGCATTGTCCTTCTGAAGCACAAAGGGAGACACGGGACCTGAAGCCCAGCAGCCCGCGTCCCTCCGAGAGTCCGCCGGACGACTGGCCCGGCCAGCGGCCACCCCGGCCTGCCTCTCTGGCCTCCACGGCCAACTGGGGGTCTGAAATGTGTTCTTCAAGATGGCCAGGATCACTTTCCCGAGAAGCTGCCCTGCAATGTGCCCCACTTTCAAGCGGGGTCAGGAATCACCAGTCACGCAAGGACAGATTCTAACATAAAAGAGCAAAACGCAAAGCAAACCGAAGGGAAAGGCAGGCAAGCAAGCAGACATGACACAGGGAAGACGTAAAACAAGAGGTCAACAATTATCACGTCCTCAGCCAGATAAGATACTCCATTCACAAAGCAAGAACAGCAGGGCAGTTATAACCAGACAGGATTCCGGAGCAAGAACTCTTGAACACAATTGAACACTGTTATTTAAAATAAAATAAAATAAAAAAAAACACTTACAAGTATAAAGTTGAGAAAAGTCTTCCAGATAGTTGTATCAACAACAAAGAAAACAGATGGCATACTGGAAAGAAAATAACAACCCTCAGAGCCAGGTACAAGTGGCTCACACCTGTCATCCTAGCTACTCAAGAGGCTGAGATCTGAGGATCATGGTTCAAAGCCAGCCCAGGCAGGAAAGTCCGTGAGGCTCTTATCTCCAATGAACCACCAGAAAACTAGAAGTGAAGCTGTGGTTCAAAGTGTAGCGCACAAGCCTTGAGCAAAAGAGCTCAGGGACAGTGCCCAAGCCCCGAGATCACGCCTCACAACTGATTCCCCATCCTCCCTAATAAATAAAGATCCTCAGAGGCCCAAGCCAACCTTAACATGGTAAGAAATAAGAGAAAGGAAGAAACAAGAGAACATATAAAACAATCCTCTAAGAAACCAAGCAAACAAGTTCCCAGGCTGAAAGATCTGGTCAGCGTCCAGCACAGTGACAAACAGCAGGGCCACCAAGACGCACCTTGATGTGCTGTCCCTCACTAAGGACAGAGAGAAGAGTCTTTAAGAACCCTGGAGGCTCAGACCTGCCGGCCTAGCTACTCAGGAGACTGGGATCTGAGGATTGAAATTTGATGCTGACTTGGGCAGGAAAGTTCCTAAGACTCTCATCTCCAGCTAACCACCAAAAAGCCAGAAGTGCAAGTGTAGCTCAAAATAATCAAGTGTCAAGGCTCTGAGTTCAAGTCCCAGTACTGACCCACAAAAGGAGGGAGGGGGAGCTCCGGAAGGACAAAAGGAAAAGAAACCGTGCAGAGCACCAAGCTTCAGAATGGAATCAAATTGCTCAACACCAGCTATGGAAGTCAGAAGGAAAGTTTTCTTTAAATGCCTTTTAAATTCTAGGGAAAGTTATTTCCGACTTGAATTTCTGTCCGGGCCCAACTGGAGTGACCAAGCCAGACCGGCTGGTTCTGGGGCTAGCCCAGGCTGACTTCTACCATATGGGATTTCGCAGACCACTCGGCCAGGCAAGGCCAACTCAAGCTCTGGTGTTAGGGTTCAGACACACAGGGGTGGGCGGGTCCTGCCTCGATGGGAACCCGGAGCCTCCGCGGTCCTGCGCTGAAGAGTGAGAGCGGCCAGGACCCCGCACGCCCGCGACCCACAGGGCGGCTGCGTAGAACAGTCTAGGCCGGTCTGACCTGAGCTATGGCCACCCAGAGCCCTGGTCCTCACAGAACACAGTGGTTTGGGGATCCGCATCTGTTGTTTGGATTCCGTGCCTCAGTTTCCTCGTCTGCAAAATGGGCACATGGGTGGGGTTGGTTCAGTGCCCTGTGGTGGATAAAGGCTTTCTCCATCTCAGGCCTTTTTTATTTTTGCTTCACCCTGTGTCTCCTTCAAACTGGCAGCGGCCAGATCTCTCCCGCCCACCCAGACGCCATCCAGCCCCGGCTCCCAACAAAGGTTGGTTTGGTGAGTGGAAAAATCCGAGGCAGGGCTGGGCTCCTGGGCAGCCCCCCTCTGCGCACTCCTGGGAGCCCGGGCGCCTCTGCTAGCCCTGTGCCCAAACTTGGTCCTGCAGACGGGGAAACTGAGGCCTGGAGAGGGGTGTCAAGATCAGCGGGCAGGGTAGCATTTAGCAGACACCTGTGCGAGGCCCCAGGCCGGAGCCCCCGGGGCTCTGCCCGTGACTCTCCCGGGAGCCCAGAGCGGCCGCGCGCCAGGGAGGCGTCGTCCCCGCGGGCACGGGGCGCAGGGCCCCCGCGGAGGAAGAAGAGGGCGCCCCGCACGCCCCTGCCACGCCGCCCGCCCGGGGACCCACCTGGCGCGGGCGCGGGCGGCGGGCGCGGCCGCCGAGCCAGAGCCCCAGGCCCAGGCCGAGCGCGGCGCCCAGCAGCAGCGCGGGGACCAGCAGCGCGGGCAGCGGCCGCACGGCGTCCCGGCCCAGCCGCAGCCGCGCCTCGGCCGCGCAGGCCGCCGCGCCGCGGGCCATCGGGGCGCCGGACCGCGGACCCGCGCCCCCCGCGCCGCCGCGCCGAGCCCCGGGGGCCCCGGGCCGTGCGCTCCCGACCTTCCGGTCCTGGCGGTCGTCTTCCCGCCCTCCCCCGCCCCCCGGGCCCTTCCCTTCTCCCGGAGCCGAGGGAGGAGCCAGCGCCGCCCGCCCCAAACTTTGCGGCCCCCCTTCCGCTCCCCGGCCCGCTCTGCGCGCACTGAGCATGCCCGGGCCGGGCGCGCCTTCCAGGGGCGGCTCCAGGCCAGGGGTCCCGGTGTAAGCCTGGCCTGGAGCTTCTGGGGGCGATGCGGGGGGGACACCTTGAGTTCTCACTCCCTGTCTCCCCAGGCCGGGGTGCGGTGGGTGGAGTGGATGCTGATGGCCCTCACTTCAGGAAGAAGCTCCCTGAAGTGCCCAGCCCCGCGGCCAGCCGCCCCCCCACCCCCAAGCCCTGCCCAGAGATGTTTTGCCTCCTGGGCCACACAGCCACAGACTCTGAACTTGTTCCCTTGTGATCTTTGTTATCTTTGTCTCCATCCTGGCAGTATCCCGGCTGCTCCAGGAGAGCCAGCCTCACACCCAGAGGCTAAGAAGCTGTGTGGCTCTGCGCAGTCAGGGAAGTCCACCCACCTCCATCCTTGCAGCTGTCCAGGCAAAGAATTCAGGCAAGACAAAAAAGTGGTGTAAAAGTGATCAGAAATATAATAGGAAATAGGCCGAGAACCATGCAGTTCGGGATGCGGCTATGCTGTGGGAAGATGGCGCTTTACTACATCTTCAGTAGTCTCTAACCCGTCTCCAGGGTGCAGGCGGTGAGCATTAGATCTAAGGAGAGGAGGAATTCGGGTTGGGTGCAACGTGGCATGGTTGAAGAGCCCCGGTTACAGGTGAGGCCTGGCAAGTGGTCATTAGCTCAGCTCTGGTTCTTCTAGGTTCCGGAGAAGCCCCTAGCATCACTTGAGGGGTGCAGTCTGGTACCCAGGAGATGATTCTTCTGGTTCCAGGGTGCTGCCTGATCATGACTGCTAATTATCCTCACTTGTGAATAATCTGTCCTGCAGGGCTCTGCTGTTCTTTCGGGGTCCGTGTTAGTCCTTTGTCGTGAAAACGTTACAGGTCCATCTGTCCTTCCTGGACCCTGTGGTGATTGCAAAAGTAACTGGAGAGAAGGCTCAGAACGATGAGGACATGTGGAGGCAGAGATGGCGGGCAGAAGCAGCTTCAGTGCCTGTTAGGAACGCTTTTCACAGATGGAAAGCGGCTTGGCTCCCTAGTGAGCATCAGCGTTAGTCGGTGGGGTCTGAGCACTTCCTGCGATCACCTGTGGGAAGCCCCCACATCCCAGGCCCTGTCCGCAGGTCGCGGGAATCCGGCCGTCTGATCAGTGCGCTCTCTCCCTGTGGTCTCAGGGGCCTTTGCAGAGACCCTGCAGGTGAGGCAGGCTGGGAGCTCTCCGGGACCCCAGGATGCCTGGACGGGGGCAGCAGCTCCTCCCCTGGGGGGGGGCATTGGCTGGTAGATTCTCTGACCCTCAGACACTATTGAGTGTGAGGCCAGGAAAAATCTGTCCTGAGGGGAGCAGGGCTGCCAGGCTGCGCTGGGAGAGGGAGCGGACCCCTCTTTCCAGCGGGCTCAGGAAGGAGGCCGGGGCAGGGATGGGGAGAGGGGGAGGCAGGTGTCCTCCCGGGCTCCAGTCCCTTGCGGGTTTAGGAGGCCAGCCGGCTCTGCTGCTCCCCAGGAACGCAGGGTTACCCCACAATCTAGGGCCGGGTCTGGGTGGCGTTGAACCCCAACAGGAATTGAGTCCCCGCCCCCGTCTTCTGTGCACCCCTCCTGTCGCCCCCTCACCCCCGCCCCATGCTGTCCCGTCCCGCACATCTGCCCTGCTAATCGCTTTCCCAAGGGGGGCTGGTTGTGGCGGGGAGACCTGGGGTTCAGTGCCTGGAACCAGGCAGTGTCTGGGTGGGGGGAGGTGAGTTGGGATCTAGGGAGTCCCGTGCAGTCCGGGGTCGGGCCTCCGTCCCCGAGCCTCCGCGCGGGTCCCCCTCGGCCCCACGCCCGTCGGGACGCCCGGGCCCCGCCCGCTCCAGGCCTCCAGTTGGGCAAACTTTGGGCGGCGGCGCGCACGGAGCATGCGCGGCGGCGGGGCGGGCCCGGGTCCGGAAGCGCCGAGTGCCGGGCCATGGGCGCCCCGGGCGCCGGCGGCCCCGCCGCGCGGGTGCTGGCCGCGGGCGTCCTGGCCGCGGCCCTGGCGCTGGGGGCCCCGGGCTGGTCCCGCGAAAGCCCGGGCCGCCCCCGCCGCGCGCTGCCGCCCCCCGAGCGCGCCGCGCCTCCCCCGGCCGCGCCCGCCCCGGACCCGCCCTCCGGACGGGGCGCGCGGGTGAGCGGGGCGCGGGCCGGGGGCCACCGGAGGGGGCAGCGGGGAAGGGGCCGGCTGTGCGCGCGCGCGGGCCGAGGAGGGAGGCCGAGATCAGGGAGGACCGAGATCAGGGAGGACGAGGAGGGAGGCCGAGGAGGGAGGCCGAGATCAGGGAGGACGAGGAGGGAGGCCGAGGAGGGAGGCCGAGATCAGGGAGGACCGAGATCAGGGAGGACGAGGAGGGAGGCCGAGGAGGGAGGCCGAGATCAGGGAGGACCGAGATCAGGGAGGACGAGGAGGGAGGCCGAGATCAGGGAGGACGGGGAGGGAGGACCGAGATCAGGGGGGACAGGGAGGGAGGATCGAAAGAGAGGATCAGGGAGGATGTGGAGGGAGGACAGGGAGAGGGACTGGAGGACGGAGGACCGAGGCTGGGTCCCACCATGTGGCAGCCTGTAGCTCGCCTCCGACTGGGGACAGGGGGAGCAGGCACAGTGGGGTGGCAGCTCGGCCCAGGGTCAGGGTTCGAGTTCTGCTCTGCCTCCTAGGAGCTCTGTGTCTGAGGGTGACTGTTAGCTTCTGGTGCCTTACTTTCTGGGGCTACTTGGGGGTGCGTGGGGGAGGGGAGCAGCTGTCCCCAGGGCAGCTGGCTGTGACAGTGGCCGCCACCCACTTCTCAGGGGTCTGTGGTCTGTTCTTTGTGCCCTTGAACTTCCAGGACCTGTGCAGTGTGGCCTGGCCGCCCGGGGGAAGTGCTGGTTTGGGGTTTGCAGGTGAGTGTTGCTTCCAGGGGCCTCAGCCAGGGCACTTGTGTGCTGTTGCTGCAGCAACAAATCTCACAAACTTCCTGGCTTTAAACAAGCCACATTTGTTCTCCTCCAGTCTGCAGCCGGGCCGGGTGTCCACAGGGAGGGCTCCTCCGGGGCAGGGCCGTGTCCTTGCCTCTCCAGCTGTATTCCCTGCACCGCTCGGGTCATGCCCGACCCACTTTGGGGTCAGCTTCAGCGTCCATCCCTAGTTGCCTCTCCCTGACACTCAGCGTCCGGCCGGACCACCCAGCAAGCCCCCACCAGCCCCTAGTGGAATCACACCTGCAGAGCTCCTGTTTCCAGAAGGTCACGCTCGGGACCTTTTCTGTGATTGGAGGCGTCCCCTGTTCATCACACCAGGTGTCAGAAATGAGCGGAAACGTTAGCTGTAAGCAAGGGGACTTGATTGGCTCTGTCATTCGTGGGCTGCAGGCCCAGTAGGATCCAGGAACAGAGTGTCTGATTCCCAGGAACATCCCATGCCTAGTGGGTCCGATGGGTGGCCAGCACACACTCAGAGGAGGGCTCCCCCCAAGGGACACCCCTAGGTCCTGAGCTTCCCCACCCACACAAGTGTCTCGTGTGCCTGGCAAAGAGAGAAGTCATTCATTCACTCATTCATTCATGCAAGCATTGTTGGAGTAAGCACTTACTCAGTGCACCATTTCCAGGTTCTCGTGCGCTCTGTGTGTTGCCTTGAGTTTAACCCCAGGCCTCAGGGCCTTTCTGCATTACGTAGTGTGTGCTTGGCTGTCTTGCAGCAGGAGGACCACTCAGAATGAAATGCAACAAGGAAGCTGCAGGCTGCGCCTCACCCCTCACTTCTGCTGCCTCCCCTGGGCTTTGGACCCATTCCTTCTTTGTGTTCATGCCGCCGTGGCCCAAGAAGAGCTTGGTTAAGAGAGGGTTTCCTTTAGCCCAGCGCCTGGTAAGTCACAAGTAGTATATGTGTGAGCGCACGTGCGTGTGTGTGTGTGTGTGTGTGTGTACATGCTGCTTGTAGCACTGTCCCTTAGTTTTTCTTTTAAAACATGTTTAAGAGAGTGAATCAAGCCTGTAGTCCCTTGGGACTACAGTGTAGAGACTTGTGGTTTGACATCAGCCTGGGCATAAATGTTTGTGAGACTTTATCTCAACTGATGGCTTCAGGCAGTGGTGTGCTCCTATCGTCCCAGCAATGCTGGGAAGCAGGAACAGGAGGATGGCAGCCCAGACCAGCCTGGGCATAGATAGAGTCCCCATATCAAAAATTACCAACACAGCCGGGCGCCGGTGGCTCACACCTGTAATCCCAGCTGCTTAGGAGCTAAGAGCTGAGGATCGTGATTTGAAGCCAGCCCAGACGCTTATCTCCAATTAACCACTAGAAAACTGGACGTGGTGATGTGGCTCAAGTTGAAGAGTGTTAGCTTTGAGCTAGAAAAGCTCAGGGACAGTGTCCAGACTGAGTTTAAGCCCCACAACCAGCCAAACTGCCCCCCCACCACCAAAAAACCCCCACAGAACACAGAGAGCTGGTGGAGTGGCTCACATGGTAGAGTACCCTCTTAGTAAGCGTATAGTTTTGAGTTCAACCCCCAGCGTCGCCAAAGAACAACAGTAACCCGGCACTTGATACCGTCCTTATTAAAGGTGTGAACCATGCCGTGTTTCACTTTCTTGGTTTCTGTATTTTGTTGTAGCATGGGCATGCTTCTAGTGAGGTTCCAGGACCTTCTGACACCGGAGTGACTTTTCAGAAATGTGCGCTGGTAAGTTTCCATGAGTGGCCTGTACTTGAAGAGATATTAGGCAGTTATGGGAGTGAATATGTGCCCGTCTGTGGGGCGGCGCGCGTCTGTAATCCCAGTGACTCAGGAGGCTGAGATCTGAGGATCGAGATCCCAAGCCAACCCAGTAAGAAAGTCTGTGAAACTCTTCATCTCCAATTAACCAGTAAAAGTCCAACAGTGGAGCTGTGGCTTAAATGGAAGAGTGTTAGTTTTGAGGAAAAACAAAAAGCAAGCAAGCTCAGAGACAGTGCTCAGCCCTGAGTTCAAGCCCCAGGACTGGCACACAAAAATAGTGCTGAATCTTGGGCTGTGTTGCTCCTGCCAAGTGTGTAAGTGTGTAAGAAATGAGGTCTAATGTCTGGGGGACTCTAGGATTAGGGGCTTTTGGGAAGGAACAGTTGAATTATTAGTATTATTTTTTTCTGCTGCTACTAGGGCTTGAACTCAGGGCCTGGACACTGTCTCTTAACTCTTTCATTCAAGGCCAGCACTCCACTACTTGAGCCATAGATCTACTTCTGACTTTTTTTTTGGTAGTTGATTGGAGATAAACATCTTACAGACTTTTCTGCCGGGCTGGCTTTGAACTCTGATCCTCAGATCTCAGCCTTCTGAGTAGCCTGGATTACAGGTGTGAGCCACCTGACTATGGTTGTGCACCTGGGATCTTTGTTTCCTTCACGATTTTCTGAAGGAGTAATTCGCTGTCTGGGTCTCAGTTTCTCGACAGTGTTTCTTCTTGGCCCTCCAAGGGCTTGCAGATCAGATGGAACCTGATAAAAATCTCAGGCATTCTGAGACCCGGTGAGCTCACATGGGGAATGTGCTCTCCTTCCCTCTCCTCCTGTCCTAGGTGTCGGGGCCCAGTGAGTCACAGACCCTGCATGTGCGACTGATTGTGAACAACACCAGGACACCTGTGTCCACCAACCTCTCGGATCTGCTACTCATGGACTCCGTTTCTGGTCTCATCGTCAGGGAGTCAGTTGGAAATAAGACTGGGGATGGACTCCAGGCTTTCAAGAAGAGGTTTCTGCATGGTAACGGCTGCGCTCACCCATCAGGGATGTCAAAAACAGGGGTTCTCAGATATGAGCTGGAGGTGTGAGCTGTTCACAGGGTCACGGGGTCAAGCATCATGGTGGATCTGCTTAGTGCAGTTCACAGGTTACTGCTCAGAATCTTATTTCTTACCTTAGACAGAAGTGAGATTCTAGGAAAGAGTTCTCTGTTTTTCTTCAAGTGTAGATTCAATTTTTGTTTTTATTTTTTGCTTTTGTGTTGGACCTGGGGCTTGAACTCAGGGCTTGGGCGCTGTTCCTGAGCTTTTGTGCTCAAGGCTAGCACTCTACCACCTTGAGCCACACTTCTACTTCTGGCTTTTTGGTTAATTGGAGATAAGTGTCTCACAGCTTTTCTTGTCCAGGTTGGCTTTGGATAGTGATCATAGATCTCAGCCTCCTAAGTAGCTGGGATTACAGGTGTGAGCCAATGGCTCCTGGCTTAGAGATGCAATCTTTTTTGTTGTTGGTCATGGGGCTTGAACTCTGGGCCTGGTCGCTGTCCCTCAGCTCTTCAGCTCAAGGTAGGTGTTCTACCACTTGAGCCACAGCGCCACTTCCAGTATTCTGGTGGTTTATTGGAGATCAGAGTCTCACAGACTTTTCCTGCCTGGGCTGGCTTTGAACTGAGATCCTCAGATCTCAGCCTCCTGAGTAGCTAGGATTATAGGCATGAGCCACCAGCACCCGGCACAATTTTTATTTTATGAATGGTAGGGTTTCCCTGGTGTCAACCACCAACCTCATGACTCAAATTCCCATCCCTTGGGAAGAAAGACAGCTCGTTTTGAGTTGCACTGGACGGAGGTAGGAGTGGGTGGACAGCCTCAAGAAACATGCTCACATGCTGTTTAGATGTGTTCACCCATGTTTAAGCATGTTCACTGGTATGTTAGTCAGCCTTCTGTTACTGTAACAACAAACCAGAGGCAATCAACTTAAGAGGAAAGGTTCGTTTTGGCCTATCGTTGTGGATGTTTTTAGTTTATGACTGGTTGGCTCCTTTGCTCTGGAGCTATGGTGGTGGCACATTGTGGCTGGAGCAGGAGTGGTGGAAGAAAGCCATTTGGCGTATAACAGATAATTGAAAGGTAAAGGGCTGAACCCCACAGACCCCTAGGAGGGCTCTCTCCAGTGTCTGGGCCTTAAGTATCCCCCCACCTCCCAATACAGCCATGACCAGGTGCCAAGCGTTGAACACATGGGTCTTGGGGGCTTTGGTTGGGCCCTGGAGGGGTTTGCAAACTGCTTGGGTTGGCTTTCCCAGGTTCCCTCCAGAGGTGAGCCATCACTGGCTAGTTAGGCAGGGATTAGAACCAATTCTGGGAGCTAGGTGTGACCATGACACAGTCCATTTTGCTAGGGGCGGGGACTTGCTTTATTCCTGGCCAGTAGCTCACATTCAGATGAGGAAACGGTCACTGGGGGGTTGAGAAACTTGTCTTCATGGGTGCTATTATTATTAGATGCTTTTCTCTCACTAAAGCCAGTGCCATGGTGGTAGAAGCCTGTTATAATCCCAGGAACTCAGGAGCTGGGAGGGGGAAGGGGGAGGGTAGGTCAGCCTGAGAGAAAAGCACGAGACCCTATCTGAAAAACAAAAGCAGAGAGGGGTGGGGACGAGGCTCCAGCCGTGAACCGCTCAACCACAGTACCACAGCCAAAAGTTAAAACGAATATGAAACAAGGCCTTTTGAGGAAAATAGAGTGGTTCAGAGAGGGGGGAGTTGGCTGCTAAGTAAGTCAACTTCTCCTGGCCTCAGTTTTTCCTCCTGCACCTTACAGAAAATCATGTCCACCGCCTCCCTCCTCCTCTTTGTGGACAGGAGAGCTAATGTACCGCAGTGTAGGGAATGGCCATGTTGTGTGTGCAGGTCCGACTGTGGCCACCTTCCCGGTGATTATTCCCATCGTCACCTCTTTGTCACCCTGCCTTCCTTGTCTTAGCTTTTGTCCTTTGGTCAAAGCTAAGTGAACAATTTCAGGACTTTTAAAACAACCAGCCCATCCCAGGACCACACTGTCTTTACTGGCTCCCAGGACTGCTGTGCTGGCTCAAGCTTACAGGCCACCTGGGGTGGGGGGCGCTGTGGGTGTTTGGGGCTGGGAGAGGGCAGCCCTGTCTGGGGTAGTAGGCCAGCTCAGGCCTGGGCATCCAGGAGCGGCTAGGTGTGGCTTACCCTCCTGTTACCCACTCCGAGAATCCCCTCACCCAGGTATATGAAATCTCCAGGCTTCTTGCTGTAGGCCTGGTTGTGCTCGGTGAACTGCTGGGATGGGGTGTGGCTGGGTGGGGGCGTGGTCAGATTGGGTGTGGTCCCGTGGGGGTGGGGTCATCAGCGTGGGGCCGGGCCTTTTCCTAATGCTCCGGTGTTTCTCTCTGAGCAGTAGGAGACTCGTACTTGGTCAGCTACACTGCCTCACTGGACTCAGGAGCCATTGGTGCTGGGGAGAGCCTGCGTCTTCCTGCATGGCTCACCTTCCAGAGCCTGTCACCGGTATTTACTCCCACTTTCATTTGTCTTGTCACTGCCGAGGGAGGTAAGGGCAAAGGGCCGTCCTGACCTCCCTCCCTGCTTCTTCCCTCTCTCCTTTCCTTCTTCCTGTCTTTCCTTCCTTCCTTCTCTCCCTGCTTCCCTTTCTTCCTTCTCTCACTCCTTTCCTCCCTCCCTCCCTCCTTCCTTCCTTCCCTCCATCCCTCCTTTTTTCTTCCTTATTTTTTCTCTTTTCTTTCTTTTTTCCTCTTTCTCTCCTTCCCTTCTCACTCCCTCCCTTCTTCCCTTTCTCCCTTCTTTCCTTTCTTCCTTGTTCTCTCCTCCCTTTCCCTCCCTCTCCCTCCCTCTCTGATACCACACTGGAATAAGGGTATGGCCTCTCTGCCCTGTGAGTAGCCTCAGTGACTTGTTACTTTATTTCAGAAGATAGACTTCACATGTTTTTTCTCTTAGTGCTATATTGGCTTGAACTCAGGACCTGGGCACTGTCACTTAGCTTTTGAGGCTGATGCTCTGGCACTTGAGCCAAGCTCTACCTCTGATTTTTGGTGATTAACTGGAGATCAGAGTCTCATGGATTTTTCTACCCCAGGCTGGCATTGAATGGTGATTCTCAGATCTCAGCCTTCTGAGTAGCTAGAATGACAAGTATAATGAGCCACTAGATAAACTTGTGCAACGCAAAATGCCACAGAATGGGGACCATGGATTAATCCCCACACAGCCATCCCAGAGGTTCTGACACACACATGGGCATAAATACATCAGAGCAGACGTGATGCCAGGCCAGAAAGCCCAGGGGCTGCTCCGCAATCATCCACTCCGTAAAGACTCAGCTTCAAAAAGCCTGCCCCTCCTGAACTTTGACTCCTAGTAGTTTGGTGTCCGTGGAGGCTTTCCTTTGGTCACCTGCTGCTTCAGGTGGACTTGAGGTAGCCCTGCCTCCTCCCCTCAGCAGCTGGACCAGCACTGGAGGCAGAGAAATCTGTCATAGTACTGGCTTGGGAGTTGGGCAGGTTGCTGAGCTCATGGACTTTAAGACCAGGCTACAAACAGGAAGCCCAGCCTAGAGACCTCCCCCGTGCTGCAGACTCTGAGGTCTGTTGGGCACCAACATGATACCATGAGTAGAAAGTTTCTACTCATGTCTGGGTGTGAGAAGTCCTAGTCAGCATGCAGCTGCACTAAAGCTCAGGGTCATAATGAGTTTGGCGTTTAGACTTAGTCCCATCCACCCATAAGATCTATGCAAACGTCTGCAGCTATGTGCTGATACACCCAGGCATAGGCAAATATTCCAAGAAGCTGAAATCTGTTTTTTTTTTTTTTTTGGGTCCGGTCGTGGGGCCTGAACTCTGGGCCTGGGCGCTGTCCCTCAGCTCTTCAGCTCAAGGCTAGCACTCTACCACCTGAGCCACAGCGCCACTTCCGGCTTTTTTCTTTTTGCTTATGTGGTGCTGAGGAATCGAACCCAGGGCCTCATGCATGCAAGGCAAGCACTCTACCACTGAGCCACCTTCCCAGCCCAAGAAGCTGAAATCTGAAAGCTTGCTGGTCACACACATTTTGGGTAAAGGAGGCTGACCTGTGCCCGGCAGTCCTCGTGCTTCCAGTAGTAACTAGAACGAGTAGCCCAGCTCTTCTCCTGCCCACCACGGCTCTGGCTGTACAGCCTGCTGTCTGTGCACCGCTCCAGTGTCCAGACTCGCCAGGTGCAGGACGGTTCTATACCAGGCCCCAGGGAGAAGGCTGACCAGGGACGGAGTCAGGTGCACGCCGGCCGCCTGGCTTCCACCACCGCCCTGTGATGCCGTCCCTCCCGCTGCTGCATTCCCCAGGAAGAGGGGTGGATGCCGTGTGGTGCTGCCACATGACCTAGCATGACACCCCCCTCGTGTTTCCATTCCTGTGCTTCTGGGCAGGGCAGTATTGAGAGGGTGGGAACAGTCCCTGGGGCGTTGGGGTTCGAGGATCTGTGTGTCAGAATGAGCGTGCACTTGAACCTGGGAGTCCGCACACCTCTGGGAGGCAGATGCTCAGAGTACAGGTGCCCGGCTGGGACATGCCTGGCACGCCAGGGGGGAGCACCCAGGTCCCTTGCAGGGTCACGGCATGACTCTTCAGGGAACTTGGCGCTTGTGTCTCACCCACAGGCCTGCCCCCCCCTCCCGCCTTCCAGGGGCCCCCTGACCCCCACACGCTCCGCCTGACCTCAGCCAGCGGCTCGGAACCTGCCCGGCCACGTTGACTTGGAAGGAGCCAGAATGTTACCCCATGGTTGACCCAAGTATTTCTCCTTTTTCTAGAACCGAACAGAGCTCCAAGCCCACGTCACCCTAATAGCAGAGGAAGAGATAACGGTAAGAGAGAAAGTGTGCCCTGGTGCCCCACACAGCCTTCCCGTGCATGTTCCCTTAGGCTTGTGGGGGGTTGGCCACCTACCTTGACCTCACCTACCTTGACCTTGATGCTGGAGGCTCCCTGCAGGGTCTCGGGCCCCTGGGGGCGCTGGGGCTGCCTGGCTGGTTTCCTAGGTGGCCTTTTGTCTGGGCTGGATGGGCTATGCATAGCCTGGACACCGCGGTACTATCTGCATCTCTCTTTGCTCCGTCCTGTCCGCGGCGTTTACCACCACATCTCGGTGATGTGTTGTCTTCAGATCAGGGGGTCAGGCAGGAGTTACGCTGTGTCCCGTGAGTTCTTTTCCATGTTCTTCAGTGGGATCGTTCACAGCCCACATGCACACATTCACATAACGTTGAGGGTTCACCCGCTGTGTGTGTCAGTCAGTGTGCTCCAGAGCAAGAACACAGATACAGGGTTTATGGAGCAGGTTATGATAGCTGTAACTGACTCCAGTGAAGTCAGCAAAGTAGAAAGACATGAGCAGAGCGTGGAGACCCAAGCTGCCAAGTCCCCTCACCGGGGAACACGCTGTCCCACGGATTCCCTGGCCCTGAGCCGTGATAGTCTATGGAGAAACTCCTCAGAGAAGAGCCAGGGTTCCCACAGGGCCCCCGCCATCTGGGTACCTAACGCCTGGCCTGTACCAGGGCCCCAGACTTGAGGACAGCAGATGTCCAGCCTGTGTGACATCCAAAGAGAACACCCAGCCTGTCCCGGAAGGCTCTGGAAACCTCAGATCCAGGCGTCAGTTGTGGCCCCCAGCCTCACCGCGGGCCATCACAGGATAGCCGTGTCTGTGGTCTGTCACCTCTTTTTCTTGCCTAACAAGGAGGAGGCAGAGTGTTGTGTCCAGGCTGCGCTTACACACCCCGCGGTGGACCGCAGGCCTGGCACCCCGCGTGGAACGGACAGGAGCAGCCCGAGGCTGCTTCTAGCAAGTCTGTGGTTGGGACAAGGGCACAGATCTGTGTGTGGCTCTCTGAGCTCCAGGGGAAGGGCGACCTGGCTGGTTCGTTCTGTGTCCCTCCCAGTGCCTGACCTTGAGGTGACACTCCCCTGGTGAGCACCCCTCCACAGAGCTGATGGTCATCTGCGGAGGAGGTGGCTGGTCAGCACGTGATTGTAATGAGCGGCGCAGGACTTCGCGTGGGGGATATCTGTGTCTCCCCCCTTTGTGCCAGGCCCCCTGTGTGGATGGCATAGGCCTTTCTGGGGCTTAGGGGGAAGCAAGGCCCGTCTCATGCAAGCTGCCCCTGCCCAGGTGCCCTCGGGCTGGGAACCCATTTGGGGAGCTCTGTCCAATGTGGATGTGAGACTTCACGATGGACAGGAAATAGGAAGAAAGAGTGCACTCTTTTCTGCCTTGCTCTCCCGGCCATGATGGACCGAGGGCTCGAAAACCATGAGCCGCATGCGTCTTTGCTCAGTGAAGTTGATCGTGTCAGGTTCTTCTCCTCCCTGATGCCATGTCGCTACTTGCAGCACTGTTAAGATCTCACCCTCAGGTGGCCCCTCGGGCCCCGTGGGCCCAGGATGAGATTTTGAGGAATGGGACTTGAGACAGGGTGGGAATGCAGATGTCCCCTAACCTCACCATTTCTACAGTGCATACTTAGAACCGAGTGTGTGACTGGAAATACAGATCGTGTGGACACCGAGGACTGATGGGAGACGGGGAGGGAGGGCCGAGAAGAGAGTGAGCGTTCTCTGTGGGGTGGGCCAGCTCAGTCCCCCTCACCATGACACACATGGGGTTTGCTCACCTCCGAGGAGGAGTTCTGCTTGGAGATGATCTGGTCCCCTTCCCTCATCTCTGAGCAGCTCAGGTCCAGCGCAGTCTGGGAACTGGCCAGGGTCCTGATGGTGTGGGCATTGCAGTCGGGAACCGAGACGCGTGAATCGTTCCTCATCCACGCTCTGCCAGGCTGTGGTAGGAGCTGTGGTCCTCTGTGCCTGGGGTCACCCCGAGCACCCCCTGCGGCCAGGGCTCTGCCCTGGGGGACCTCACAGCGGCCCCTCAAAGGCTGGCTGAAGCCCTTGCACGCTCTGCTTCTTACATCTTAAGCTCGAGGCACAGAATTTCAACACAGTTATGAAAAGTCTCTTCCAAGGGGACATTGTCTCTGGTCGTGCATTTCCTTCTCACCTTCTCTGTGTTTTGGGGAGTCGGTGGGCAGAATTTAATAAATGGCCCCCGGATAGAATTTAATAAATGGCCCCCGGATATCTGGCCCGCTCTGTTTCCCATGCCCCCCCCCCCCCCCCAGCTGCCTGCGGAAGCAGCGTTCCCACCACGAGGGAGAACCATTGCCAAAGCTCGTTTCTCACGCACACGTCTTTGCGGGCACTTAGTACATAATTGACGTCGAAACTCCCAACAGCCTTTTCGTATGTCTTTGTAGCTTGGCGTTGGATTCTCCGCCTGTGTGTCACGCATTCCTTGTGAAAGGCGTGTTTGTCTCGCAGCGCTGTCCTTCACGGTGGGGCTGGAGCTCATGGAAGGCTCTGCTGCAGCCGGCGTGCGGGGCGGGCGGCAGGCTGGCAGGGAGGGGAGGGAGAGGGTGCCGGGGGTTGAGACACTCCGCCACCCTTCTCCCTCTCTCTTTAAATTCCAAGACAATGAGCCGATTAGACTCTGCCCTGACAGTGATGTGTGGTGGGGGTCTCACCGCACTGATCTGGGGGTGTTCTCAGGCGCCATAGCGTGAGTCTGACAGCTGTGGTGCTGCGTTGGGTTCCACCAGCCCCAGTCTCCCATCTTGAGGAGCATTGTTTGCTCCCCCCCTCCAGCACCCTCACACTGCATCGGCTGACTGTCTCTTCCATGTTCTCTACGCCACTTCCTTCCACCAGCTCAGGTGTTGTGACTTGATTCCAGTGTGCTTCAGGCCTCTGTCATAGATGTGTGTGTGTGTGTGTGTGTGTGTGTGTGTGTGTGTGTGTGTGTGTGTGATAACTTGCACATAAAATCTATTAACATTGAGTGTGTTCACTGTGTTGTGCACCCAGCACCCCTATCTAGTTCCAGAACATTCTCATCCAGAACACCTCAGGAGGAGGAATGCTCCCATCCTCTCCACCTCAGCCCCTGGTGACCGCTAACCTGCCTGTTGTCGCTGGGCATTTCATGTTTTCGGGGTTGCGTGGGGTCCCCCTGTGCCTCGCTTCTTCCCCTTAGCCCTGTGGTTTCCAGTTCTTCCTTGTTGTAGTGTGTGGCAGAGTTTCCCTCCTTTTTATGGCTGAGTACTATTCCATTGTGTGGGTGTACAGCTTGTTTTCTCTTATCAGGAAGCTTGGTTGCTTTCCATTTCTTGGGTCTACATTGTGCGGTGGGAACGTTTTGGGACAGGTTTTTGGCTAAGACACCTGCTTTCAGTCATTACATACTAAGAAATCACTGATGGTTCCATACTGAGAGATTTCTGGGTGGCTGGTGTTTTCATTTGTAACTTCCCGAGGAACCTTAGGCGCTATTCCGGTCCTCCTTCTACAGATGAGGAACCTGCCTCTTAGGGAGGGGAGCCCAGGCCCCAGGGAGTCGGGCCCAGCTGGGAGTTGTCTGAGCTCTGACCAGCTCTCCTGCCGCACTGCACAGCCTGCCCCGCAGCCTGTCACTTCTTCCTGAGCCCAGTTCCCGTCTCCAGGTGGAAGTCGCAGGGCAGCAGACTTGTCCTTTTCAAATAAATACTCATCGGCCACACTTCTTTCTCCTGACAGCGATTCTCCCAAGCCCTTCAGAGACATGACAAGTTCCTGGCTTGCTCTCAAACGTCTTTTGGGGCCTAGGCTGCTTCTCTTGTACCTGTAGGCTCTGCCCATGTCAGCCCCAATGTCATCCTACCTTGCCAGGGGCCTTGTACGTCCTGGCTTTGGTTTTCTGAGGGGGGGATAGGGGCACCACCATATTTATGTTTGTGGGATGCTGAGCTCCTTGAAGTATGTCTGCCCCTCCCCATCCCACCTCCTGTCCTTCCAGCCCCAGCTCGAGAACTAGCTGGATGTCAGGAAAGTTTATTGCTCTGTTTGAGAATCACTGGGAAAGATCTGGAGGCCTCTAGTCACAGGACTTAGTTCAGTAGAGAGCTTCAGGCAAGTAGTAGCCTAGCAAACTTCCATTTACATGCATGTGAAACAGACACAAGAATTCTGAATTCCAAGGGCTCTCTTAAAGATCAAAAGGGGCCTCAAGTGTGGCCTGAAGGGAAAGTTCAATGAAAATGTTAATGGTTAGGGATTATGTAAAGGGATTGTATCACTGGCTTTTGGCTAGAGACTAAAGAATTCAAAACTCCTGGGCGGCTCACTCACTCAGTCTGAGGTCAGCAGAGCCAGCTGACAGTGACAGGGTTCCCTCCAGCCTTGGGCGGGGCAGGGTCAAAGGTCCTGAGGAAAAGCCCTGGCTGTGCCACAAAGGCCACCAGCCAGCCCACGCGACTGGTGTGAACCTTTGGTCCACTTCTTACCACCTGTGTTGTGATCCAGGCCATTTATCTAACTAATTAATACTCTGGCTTTATAATTTAGAGAATCAGGACTCCTCCTCATTGTATTGTTGTGAGGCTCAAATGGTTTAAGCTATGAAAAGCACTTGGACCAGCGCCTAGTGCTCACTGTCGGTTCGTGCTCGCTGTGGTAGAGATGATGGTGCTGGGGATGAGGGAGACCGTGACGAGGCTAATGATCACGGCGGAGGACGGTGATCATGACGGGGATGGTGGGGGTGGTTTTGTTGATGATGAAGTTCACATCACGGTGGTGGTGGTGGAGGAGATGGCGACGTGGTCATGAGGATGTTGGTGATGTGGTAGTGATGGTGAAGGTGCTGATGCGGTTAATGGTACGATGGTGTTAGTGCTGGTGATGGTGGTGGTGGTGATGTCAGTGGTGGAAATGCTGGTGGTGGTGCGGACGGTGGTTCTGATGAACTTGGCCGTGCTCAGGTGATGCTGACGATGATGTTGATGACAGTGGTGCGACGCGCTGATGAAGAGGGTGCAGATGATGGTGTTGCTAATGGCGACAGGGACGGTGTTGGTGGGAATGTGGGATGAGGATGGTGCCAGCGGTAGGGACCCTGTGGAGCTGTTTTTCCCAGAGAGCGATGCCTCGAGACCTTATTCTTCTTTGGCCATGGGGAAACTTGAATGGGAAAGGGTTTAGCATGATACCACCGTAGGTGAGGTAGGGGTCAGGGCTGGCTTATCCCAAGAACCAAGCTCTGCCGAGATGCAGCTGTCGCTGGTGTTAGGAACATGGGAGTTGGAAGGAAGAGGGCGCAGGGCTCTGCAGAGCCGGTCCGGCCTCCTCCCGCTGCCATGTTGACGTGTTAAGCCGGATCCTGACCCACCGGGCTGCCATGGCCCCTCCACCCTCCCGGTTCTCTTGGGCATGCGCTTGGCTGATGGAAGGCAAGCTTTCAAGATGGAGATTCAGAGAAGGTGGAGGTAGGAAGGGAAAAAAGAGAGGTGGCCCAACAGCTGTGCTGCTCTCCTGTGTGAAGGAGGGACGGGGGCCGGGGGGCGATGGAGAGGAGGAGGAGAGAGGAGATCGTTTCCTGCTTTCCAAGCACAGTACTCTGCTCAGCTGTAATGCTCACCCAGTCTTGGTTTGATGAGGCTGAAGTTAATGGTGATGACGATGATGATGTGGCGGCGATGGTGTTGGCAGTGATGGTGGTGATGGCGGTGACTGCGGTGATGATGATGAAGTTAATGGTGATGACAATGTTGGTGGTGGTGGTGGCGGTGACCGTGGTGACGGTGATGGTGATGGTCGTAGCACAAGCTTAAAACGCCAGCCGTGGATGTACCCACAGCTCTGGAGGCTGGAGGTCCAGCCCGTTGGCGGGCCTTGTTCCCCCAAAGGACCTAGAGCATCATCCGGCCTCCCTGTCCCTGCCCAGCTTTCCGGGCCTTCTTTGGCCTATGGTTGCCTCATTTTACCTCTCCTCCTTCGCACGGCCATCTTGTCTGTGTATTACAGTGTTTGCATCTTCCTCTCTTTATGAGGACACAGTCACTGGAACTAAGATCTTCTAACTTGATTGTCGTCGATAAAGACCATATTCTAAATAAGATCACAGTCATAAGGGCTGGGGATATGTTTTGGGGGACAGTTCAACATACTACAGCCACCCAGGCCATAGATAGGCAGATTGTGGGTGATCAAATCATTGATTTCTCTTAATTCCTCTTTAGAACTCTGTGGAAACAGTGGTTGCCTTTGTGGAGAGAGAACTGTGGAAACAGCACCGACCTCTACCTCCTTTGTTCTCTGTAGAAACAGATTTTGTGGTTGTTTCCTTTCTCGTATTTAAAATCACCTCTAGGCACCGTTACATGTATCTAGTGTATTGATCGCTTTTTTTGTGCAGTAGGTGTGCAGTCAGGGCTCTAGGCTCCCAGGGCTTCTTCCACCTGGAAAGGGAAATCTGTATTTCTTTTTGATGCTAATCAAAATTGAAGACTCCAGAGGTGAGCAGTGGAGCGGGTGTTGGCTCCCAGCGGGAGGCGGCTTGGGCAGAGGTGCAGTATAAGGTGGCTTTTGGCTTTGATCCTGGCTCCAGTGAACATCCAGACAGAGGCTCAGGCTTGACAGTCTGGAAGGCTGGGCTGGCCTCCTTGATCTGCCTGCAGGTTTAACCTGGGGCACAGGAAGTAGGAATCCTTAGCAGCCTTGAACATGAAGTGGTTGCTATTGAACTTGTTGACATAGATTGACTTCTCCCAAAGCAGCTGTCGAGACAAAGGAGGATTTCACGTATTCAGTGCTGGTAGGAGTACAGAGCTGAGTCTGCCCAGCCAGGTATCAAACCTCTGACCCCACCCCGTCAGTGACCCCGATGAGTGTGTGGAAGAAGCTGGGCTGGGCTGCGGCCTGCAGAGCCTCGGCCCGCTGGCAGGAGTTTGCGCAGTGAGGGCTGCCTGTCCCTCCCCTGGCCAGGCCGAACGGCCGCTCTCAGGGTCCTGCAGCGCTCCGCCACTGCGGCTGACTGGGTGGCATGGGACAGCAAGCGAGTGGCTGTCATCTGCTGGCTGATCACCGGGTTGGTGGCCTGCAGTTGGGTGTAAGTCCTTCCTCCAGGGGGCTCTGGGGGGCACGTGTCCTTGCTTTTAGGAGCTCTGAGGGGTGCCACCCACCTGTAGCCGCATGTCCCTGCCACGGTCTCCTCCCCTGCCCCGTGATCCTGGCTGCCCCTCGGGTGGGCACAGACCACACCGCATCTCCTCGTGGCCTCTGGAAACAGAGACTGCCCAGGCTTTGACAGCCCAGGGATGCCTTGCACGGGCTCGTTTCTGATGTGGAGTGCCGGCGGTTGCTGTCTTCTCTGCTCTGTGCAGATCTTCACACGTCTCTTCCTTCGACACTAGAGGAAAGCCTGGCTCGGAGAGGGCCAGTCAGACACGGACAGTCGCTGTGGGAGCCAGGTCCAAACGGGGATGGGTCTCTGATGGTGTGTGTCCTGCTGAGGCCCGTGGCCTGCTGCTGCCCCTGGGGGTGGGGATGGACAGGCAGAGTGACCAGTGTGACCTCGGCCCGCTGTTGTCCCCGCAGGTTGTGCCCAGCCACGGTCTCCACGCAGCGGGCTTTGTGGCCGCCTTCGTCCTGTCCTTCGTGCTGAGCTGGGCTGCGCTCTTTTTCCTGGTGCGGTGCCGCTGTCTGCAGGGAAGCGCGCTGGCCAGGCGCCTGGTGAGTCTCCCGGCCTGGTGACCCCGAGGGTTCAGAGACCGCTGTGTTCGTCCGGGTGCCTCCCTGCCGCTAGTTCTTTCTCGATGATTCTTCTGTAGATTATATTTATGGTATTTCAGCGGACACGGAACACTGATACCGAGTTATGGGGTGCAGCGTGTGACATTTCAACATACGCAGACTCCGTCAGTGTCATGAGCACACCGTCACCTCAGATCCTCATCCTTCCTCTCTTGTCAGGAACATTCCAGATCTCTTTCAGCTGTTTGCAGGCTGCAATTGCAGTGACTCAGGGTCACCCCAGGCCCAATCCCAGGAAAGGCCCTCTGTGTCCTCCTCCCTCTCCATGTGTGGAAGGAACTGAGGCCTGAGCAGCTTGCTGAGTGGCGGAGCCCAGGCTGGGCCTGTCTCCTGGGGCCTGTCTCTGTCTACATGCAGGAGGTCCTGTCCCAGATGAGGGATGAGGACAGCCACTGTATACCTGTCCTGACTCCTGAGGGGGCGCACTGCCATTTTTTTTTTTTTGGTTGGTCATAGGGCTTGAACTCAGCACCTGGGCGCTGTCCCTGAGTTTATCTGCTCAAGGATAATGCTCTACCACTTTGAGCCACAGATCCACTTCCAGTTTTCCAGTGGTTTGTTAGGGATAAGAGTCTCACAAACTTTTCTGCCCAGGCTGGCTTTGAACCCCGATCCTCAGATCACAGCCTCCTGAGTAGCTAGGATTACAGGCGTGAGCTACCAGTGCCCGGTGAGCACTGCTATTTCTAAGTGAAGTCAGCCCAGTCTCCTTGGCAGGCACATGTGAGGGGTAGAGAAATGGCCATGCACTCAGACCTTGTGCAGTGTCCCCAGGCTGCCAGCCATCGGGAGAGCCTTGCCTACCCTGCTTCTTTGACAGAGGGTGGGATTCACTCCCCAGAGGCCGAGGCTTTTCCTGTCAGAGCTATGGGGGAAGAGCAGAGCTTGAGTGATTTCAAGCTTCAAGATCCTGCGGAGGTGCACAGCGCTCAGAACAAAGCACCCACGGGGTGCACCCAGCTGCAGCGACCAGGGCAGGCCCCAGCCCGGCTCTCTTCTGCTCTTCCTTCTGCACACTGATCCTCAGCTGCTTTGTGTCCAAAGTGGACACTAGCACTGTTGTTTTGCCACTTTCAAGATGGCACGAGCAAAGAACCCAGACAATAGCTGGCACAAGGGCAGGAATTCCCAGACGTGAGCCGCAGCCATCCCCCCTTTCGGTAAAGGAATGATCTTAGGACAGAGCGGATGTCACACGTGTGCATTTGGAGTTGGGCTGGGCTGTCTCCAGTGGCTTTCTGTTCATCTCTTGTGATGCGATGTTGCTTAGAAGCCAGCCAGATCTGTGATGTTGAGGTCCAGGATGATAGTTATGCTTTTCTCTACCTGAAGGTGGCAGAGTGGAATCTTCTTGAGAGGAAAGGCTTTTCCTCCCTCCTGCTTTGCTTTACCCACACAGCACCCTGTTCAGGGCCAAGGCATTAGATTCCCTTCTTTGATGAGACATGGGCGACTCACGGAAGTACGGTGGCCTGTCTTTCCTAAGTGTCCCCAGGGTATAGTGTTCCCAGTGAAGCCCACACGGCCTTTCTCTCTGTGCACCTTTGCTGCAGGATAAACATCTCGAGAACAACATGGAGTCCTCGCCGTTTGCCTTGGCTGATGGTGTGAGCGAGGACCTGTCCCTTAATGACCAGGTGGTGGACATCCTGACCTCTGAGGATCCTGGGAGCATGCTTCAGGCCTTAGAGGAGTAAGTCTTCTAAAGTCGGATCCTACTTGTATGGGAAGCGCATGTGTTTCTCGCTTTAGAGAAATGTAATTCACCTACCACAAACGCATCTGTTTTGGAGTTCAGGCTGCTGTTACTGTGTGTCTGGTGATGGCGCCACTAACACAGTTGTTAGAAATGCTGGGGCCCTGTGAAATTTCTTTCAAATGCTTTTCAAGTCAACCTTTCTTTTAGATCAGTTTTAGATTTATCAGAAAAATTGGAACAGCAACACACCAAGTCTCCCTATTGTTAATGTCTCATAGTTACTATGGTAAGTTGCTGTACAAACCGTTGATTTGTTGCTATTAAGTAAAGGCCTTTTCTTCACATTTCCTGTTGTTTTTTTTTTTTTAATTTGATTTTTTTCTGTATCCAGATCTGATCCATGGTACAACGTTCTATTTAATTGTCATGTCCATAGGTTGATTGCTAATTTACCATGAAGTCAATTCTCCAGAAATAATCACATCCCCTTGGCCATCTTCTTCTTGGCAAACATCGTGTTTTATATGTGGTTTTTATTTTTGTCCAGTCCTGCAGCTTGAACACAGGTCTGGGCACTATTCTTGAGCTTCTTTGGCTCAAGGCTAGCACTCTACCACTTGAGCCACAGCACCACTTCCAGCTTTTTCTGTTTACATGGTACTGAGGAATTGAACCTAGGGTTTCGTGCATGCTAGGCAAGCACTCTTACCACTGAGCCACATTCCCAGCCCCTTTATATGTGTTTTGCCCTATTGTTCTAGCATGGAACCTTACAGACTGTTTCATTGACTGACCTTCAGAGTCTGGGTGGAGAAGGAGGGAAGAAAGGAAGCAGAGCTGGGTGGAGGAAGGAGTCCTTACCTACAGTCCACACGCAAGGAGCTCTTAGTTTGGTGGCAGCTCTGTGTAATGGAGTTCTTTTCACCTGTGTCCTCCAGATTGGAGATTGCGACCCTGAATCGAGCAGATGCAGACCTGGAGGCTTGCCGAACCCAAATCAGCAAGGATATCGTTGTCCTTCTGCTGAAGACACTGACCAGCAGCGGCCACCTCAGCCCCCAGGCAGAGCGGACCTTGGGCGCCGCGTTCAAAAGGCAGTTTCTGCTGCTGGAAAATGAAATTCGGGAGGAGTATGACCGGAAGATGTTGGCCCTGACAGCTGAATGTGACCTGGACGCAAGAAAGAAGACAGAGAGCCAGTATCAGAGGGAGATGGTGGCGATGGAGGAGGTGGAAGAGCTGCTGAAACGCGTTAGTGAGAGGGTAGGTCAGCTCCAAGGGGTTCATGTACCTCACCCGCCTCAGGCATACTTTATCCACACGCCCACCTCTGCGTCTGTCCATCCATCCATCTACCTGCTCACCCCGAAATCCAATCATCCCCTGCCCACAAATCTATCCATCCATCCATCCATCCATCCATCCGTCTATCCATACATCTGTCTGTCCACACATCCATCTACCTGTCTATCATTTATCCATCCCCTGACCTACTCACCTATCCTTCCATCCATCCACTCATGCTACCCATTTACCCACATATTCATCCAGTTTCAAACCTACATATACATCTTCCTAGCCATGTGTCCGTGTATCCATCCATCCATCCATCCAGGATTCATTTACTGAACAGTTATTGACTACTTACTGTCTCAGTGCTGGTCTGGGCACTGATGGTAGAATTGAACAAGATATGGTTCTGGTATTCAAGAAGTTCATAGTGCGTTGAAGGATAATTGCATTGAATCGTTGAAGGCTCCTGCACTGAACGCATGTGAAGCCAGCCACGCTGTACCCCAGCTCTGTCTGTGGTGCAGGGCGGGTCATGGGAGTAGAAGAGAGGCTTTGCTTGTAGAGCTGGTGCACAGATGTGTGGTGGCAGGGTGTGTGCATTCTTGTCTAGGCTGCCAGCTGCTGAATCACAGTTCATTCCTATGCAGGGCTCTAGATCTGCTCCTCATAATCTTAGCCTTTTTTGTGGGAGGGTACTTGTCCTGAGGCTTGAACTCAGGGCTCTGAGGTTTTTTTGTTTGTTTGTTTTTTGCATAAGCTGGTGCTCCACCACTTGAGCCACAGTTCCACTTTTTTGGCTTACACTTTCCTGCCTGAGTTCACTTTGACCCACAGTCCTCCTATCTCAGCCTCTCAGTAGCCAGGATTACAGGCATGAGCCACCGACACACAGTGGCCTTAGCCTTTCTAAATCCAGTGACACCACCTCTCAGGAAGGGCTGGGAGGGGCAATGCGGACAAAGCAGCCACCGGCCCTGGGCTGCAGGCAGCGCACCGTGCGGGGTGTGCAGCGGCCCTCAGAGCTCTGGTCAAGGCTCTCGGCAGGCTGGCTGACATTAGAGTAGCTCTTGTTTCTTCTCCTTCACTGCCTTGAAAGAAGCAGAGTCTCCCCAGGGGTCCCGTAGCACCATGGCTGCCTTCCTCTGGGGAGGAAATGGCTTGTTCAGTGGCCATGAGCCTGTGTAACTTGTGTGGGGCACCTGCCGTTGTGGGGAGGCCCTACAACTTCTTGGAAAGTTGATCTTGAATCCCACTTCTCAGTCCCTCTTGGCTGCTCACGCAGGCGCCCTGGCAGTGAACAAATAGGCGTTAGGTTGCAGTGTTGGCACTGGGGACTTTGCTCAGGCGTGAGCTGAGCAGGGAGAACGAGGGAGACTCCCCATGGCCGGGGCCTTGCGTGTCTTCTACCCCTCTTGTATGTGGACTGTGGAAGGTTTGACTTCTGTGTTCGCTTATGCATTTGTTCTGGCTGTCAGAATGCATTACTGTGAATCTGGTGGCTTCACGTAACAGAAATGTGTCCTTTGGTGGAGGCCACAGGTCCAGTCAAGAATGGTGGCAGGTCTGTGTTCCCTTGGCTCCTTCTTCACTCGATCAAGCTCCTGGTGGCTCCCCAGGCCTCTGGGATTGTCTCTCAATTGATGTAAGCCCCGCTCCATCTACACATTGACTTTCCTAGGGCCCTGCCATCTCCTCTTGCTTCCGCCGGCTTCCTGTGGCCACTCCCAGGCTAGCTTCTCCTATGGGCCCTGTGTTGACACCAAGTGTTTGGGGCTCTGTAAGGACAGAAGGCTGGCAAAGCTGGAGGCTGCTGGAGCCTCCCTGACTCCCTTATGAGCATCTGAAAGGAAAAGGCTCATTATACGGGAGAATTCGTCCACTGAACCCACTCAGATGGGTTTATTTTTGTAAGGCGGTTTTACAATCTGCCTCCGTTGCTAAATTGAGTACAAGCAACATAATTTAACATACTCATAATTTCCTGAGTGGGATTTCACATTTCTGATGGTGCATGACGTGGCTTGGGACAGCTGGCCACAGGCCACTCCCTCCTTCCCCCAAAGTCTATTTTATTGGGAAGTTCCGCTGGAAGTTGCTGGTGAGCACTCAGTACTTTAGTACTCCTTTAGAAGTGTGTACTTGTTGATAGTAGCTAGAATGTAAACCTACATGAAAATGCAGATTTCTAGTTTCCCTTAAGGAACAAGGAGATTCGGCCACGTGGCCACGTGGGGGCTGTACTCCACAGCGCCCCCTTTGGTGGGCTGGCTGTAGTTACCCGTGTGGGCAGGACTGGTTTGCCCTCCTTAGCCCAGTCCCTACCACTCCCAGTGTTTCTCATGCCTGGTGGCTTCTCTCCCTCACACAAGACCTCCATGCCTGGCAGCCTGGAGTGTGTGGGCACGTTTTGGAGTTCAGTCTTATCAGTGCTAGAGGGCAGGGGTTAGCTGGGCCTGGGACTAATGTGTGTGTGTGTGTGTGTGTGTGTGTGTGTGTGTGTGTGTGAGTCCTGGGGCTTGAACTCAGGGCCTGAGCTCTGTCCTTGAGCTTTTGTGCTCAAGGCTAGTGCTCTGTCACTTGAGCCACAGTTCCAGTAGTTAATTGAGAGAAGAGTCTCATGGACTTCCTGCCCAGGCTGGCTTTGAACCCAAAATCCTCCTGAGTAGTTAGAATTGCAGGCGTGAGCCACTGGCACCCAGCTTGAACAAGCTTTTTAAAAAGACCCAGTTCTTATTTGGTGGTTACAGTGAAAACTAAACATGGGTATGGAGCTGGCGGGGTGGCTGGCGGAAGAAAGCCCTGACTTCCAGCCTCGTTCACCCGCTCTGCTCTGATTGTCTTCAGGGTAGGGGCTGCTGTGTGTTCTCTACTGGATTTCTTGGGGGGAGGCCCTGGATTATAATATACCCCTTTCCTGCCCAGATTTTGGGCCAACTGGGCAGTAGGGAGCCTGGTGACCAACACTGTTCTGAAAACATGGAACAGTCCAGTCTTCCTTGTAGCCTGCAGGCTCTCCAGCCCTGGCCCGCTGTGGCTTAGCCCTCTACCTTCCTGACTGCTTGGCCTGGCCCTGGTACACACACAGCCCTGGACCTGTGCCGCCACGGTCAGCTCTCTAGAGGGCGTATGCTGCTATTTATCTCTTCGGCTAGGTTGAGAATCAAAGATGAGGATGGAAATAATCCGTGGGCCTATCTGTGCAATCCATTCATACTTAAGAGGTTTCTTCTTTTTTAAAAAAAACGGGGGGGGGGGGGCTTTTTTCAAAGCTGTTGGATTTGCAGCATTTCACCCCTATGAATTTTCCACATTATGATAGTTCTGGAAAAACAGATGATGGGTTGGCAGGCTGCAATAGCATCTCTCAGGGCGAGGCAGCTTCATCTGTGTAATCGTGGGAGGGTGTGTGTGTGCGTGTGTGTGCATGTGCACAGGTGTGATTGTGTGGCTGGGTATGAAACATGCCCCATACGCCTGTGCCTTTGGGTCTGTATACATGTGTGTGCATACACTTGTGGGTGTGTGTGACCCTCGTGTGCTGCACAGTATGTGTATATTATGTACACACCCAGTGCAGTGCACGCCTGGGTTGAGTGTGCATGCGTGTCTGCATGTTGCACGCATGCTGTGCGAGATGTTTTTGTGCTCCATGTGGCATGTCTCCCACGCTGCCTGCTCTCTCCACAGTCCGCGGCCGAGTGCAGCAGCCTGCTGCGGAGCCTGCACAGCCTGGAGCAGGAGCACCTGATGAGGTCACTGGCTCTGGACCAAGAGGAAGACTTTGCACAGGCGCACAGGCAGCTGGCTGTCTCCCAGAGAAACGAGCTACAGCGCATCTTCTTCACCCAGATAAAAAGTGCAGTTTTCAGAGGGGAACTGAAGCCAGAGGCGGCTGAAATCCTGCTGCAGGATTATTCTGCAATCCAGGTGAGGCCCGCTCGGGCTCTCCACGGTCTTCGGGGAATTCTCTCCCTCCAGTCACACTGTGGCTCACCTCTGTGGGGCGGCAGCGAGCTGACTGTCTCCCCTCTGATACAGGGGTGAGATTCCACAGGGGCGCAGTGGGTGGCCAGAACATAGGCCGTGGGCTTAGGTGGGCCTGGGTGATGCTAATGTCCTCCTTCATCCTGGTCCTTGGGCGGATTGCCCGGCTTCCCTGAGCCCCAGTCTTTTCTGACGTGAAGGGGCGTGATGGCGTTCACCTCGTCATCTTAGACGTGTTCGTTGTGGTATGGAGGTGAGCAGGGCTAATTCCGGGCAACTCTCTGAAAGGGAAAAAGGATTTTAAGTATTTACAAAGATTTCTCGGCATTATAATTAAGGATACCTAATGTGTGTGTATATGTGTATATATATGCATATATGTATGTACGTATTGGTGGTCATGGGGCTTACACTGTCTGGGTGCTGTCTCTGAGCACTTTTGCTCAAGGTTTGTGCCCTGCCACTTTGAGCCACAGCTCCACTTCTGGTTTTTCTAGTCAGTAAGTGGAGCTAAGAGTCACAAATTTTCCAGCCCTGGCTGGCTTTGAACCGGCATCCTCAGATCTCAGCCTCCTGAATAGGTATGATTATAGGTGTGAGCTACCAGCTCCCGGCTAAAAAAATACATAATTTTTTGAATAGGAGAATGTAGAGGAGGTCATGGACTTCCTCCAGGCTACCAAGAGGTACCATCTAAGCAAGAGGTTTGGCCACCGGGAATACCTGGTCCAGAGCCTGCAGTCCACAGAGACCCGTGTGCAAGGCCTCCTGAACGCTGCGGCTGCTCAGCTGACGCTCCTCATCCAGAGGCACGAGAGGTAACCAGGCTCCCTCCCCAAGAGGCGGAGCGGGCCCTGCCTGCGTCACCACCACTGCTGCTGACCTCTGTGTGTGTGCATGCTGCATGCTTTCCCTTACTGGTTTTTGCTCAAGGTTGTCTCTCTACCACTGAGCCACTGCTCTTCTCCAGCTTTTTGGTGGTTAATTGGAGATAAGAGTCTCATGGATGGGGCTGGGAAGGTGGCTCAGTGGTAGAGCGCTTGCCTTGCATGCATGAGGCCCTGGGTTCGATTCCTCAGCACCACATAAGCAAAAAGAAAAAAGCCAGAAGTGGAACTGTGGCTCAAGTGGTAGAGTGCTAGCCTTGAGCTGAAGAGCTGAGGGACAGCGCCTAGGCCCAGAGTTCAGACCCCACGACCAGACCCCCCTCCCCCCCCAAAAAAAAAAAAAAAGAAAGAGTCTCATGGATTCTCCCGCCTGGGCTGGCCTTAAACCTTGATCCTTAGATCCCAGTAGCTGGGATTACAGGTGTGAGCATGGGTGCCTGCCTTGAATTTCATTCTTAAGATAAATTGTCTAGCTGTGGAGAAGCTCTGCAGTATGGATTTTGAAAGCATACACAGTAGCCAAGACAACTGTCGATGGTATGCAGCTAGAGCTACTCACGCATTGCCGTGACCAACATCCTGAAGAATACCTAAAGGGAGGAATTACTTACTTGGGTCAGAGGTTCAGACCATGGTGAAGGAGCAGAGCAGTTGAACTCATGACAGTCAGGAAGCAGAGAAGGGGAATCAGGAAGTGGCCAGGACAGGAGACCCCCAAGGCCACACCCCCAATGACCTGCTTCCTCCAATCAGTCCACACCTCCCGCCTTCCATTTCCTCCCATTAATGCCTCCATGTTGTGAAGCCGGAGCCTTCAAGGGAGGAAGCATGGATCAGTTCAGAGCCCATAGGCTGTGACCACTCTGAAAACCACCCTCACGACACACCTGAGATGGGCTCTGCTAATCTCCCAGGTTCAGTCTGCAGGTCCTCAGCTGACTTCTGTGTCCACGGCCAGGTCCCAGCCATGCTCTGTGGAAAAGTCCATGAAAGAGGCTCAGTGGACTGACCCTGGGGTGGTGTATGGCCCTGCCATACGCTGGTCTAGCATTTGCCTTTGCCACTTAGTACAAATAACACAGGTGCTTGTCGAGGGCTCTGGGTTTTTTCTCTGCAGTACTGGGGTACCGCAGGGCCAAGGGAGGCTCGGGTTCCTCCTCTGACCTTCTCTGAGCCAGCTTACTTACAGTCGATGAACTGGGTTCTCCTTAGGCTGCGAGCTCTACAGACAACGGGCTGGACTATCGGGGGGCTGTACGAATGGGTTCTGTGCTGGAGGTCATTTTATGAGGACAGTTGCCTCTGGAAGGATTCTGCGAGGTGTGAATTATGCAGTCACTCCCCCCGCCACAGCAAGCAAGCTGCTAATGCATTCAGCACTGCAGGTTGATTAGCTGCGCGGAAGCGAAGGGAACAAACACACAGGGAGCCTCCCTGCCCCGCACACGCCGCAGCCGCCTGTCTGCGGCGAGCAGTTGCCGGAGAGGATTGGCTGTGCTCTTGTTCTAAAATTCTGGTTTTAAAGGCTGGCCAGAACCTGTTTCTATTCCTTCTGGAAGCCTCCTGGCAGTCTGGGCTGGGGACATTGCCCAGGGATGGTGACAGAGCAGGGGGTCGTGGTGAGGAGCCGAGGGGACTCGGCACCGTGTGAGAGTCAGGACTCTGGGAAAGCAGAACCAACAGTGCCGGCATATGGAGACTCAAGAGAAACCAGCAATGATGTGATCACAGAGGCTGGAAGTCCCAGCGTCTGCACTCCATGAGCTGGAATTATGCCATTGGGAAAACCGGTGCTTCAGAGCAGCCCAAGTCAGAAGCTCCCCTGGGAAGCCAGGGACCCCTGATACCAATCCCAGTCCAGGGCAGGGGCCCATGGGAGGGGCCAGAAGCAAGGGCCCAGCTCCTCCTCCCTCTGTCTTTCTGTTCTACTCGGGATCCTAGCAAGCTGGCTGCGTTAGGGTGGCTGCCTGTGTTCCTGGGCTACCTTGGGCCTTTGCCGTTGCTGAGACACAGCACCGCAGCCTGGCTAAATGATAAACTAGGGATGGTTACTTGGCTCGTGGTTTGAGCGTGAGGGGCTGTGTCTGTGGAGAGCCATTTGCCACATTAAAGCACGTCCGGAGGCATCGAATAAATTGACAGAGTGGGAAAGAGAGGCCCACGCCCCTCCAGGGCCACGCACCCCTCTAACTCCCATGCTCTGCCAGCAGCGTGAATCACCTCTTGAATTTGGTGTGCCAGTCTTACTAGAAGTTCCGTGTCAGCATGAGTTCCTTAGATACCTGCCGACCCAGCAGGAGAACGTCTGTACGTTCCCTCGTTGTTGGGGTACGTGCTGTGTCAAGGACGCCCCGGGACGGTCACCGGGCATTCCCAGGTCCGCTCCTCCTGGCACCAGCTCCTGAGCCCGCACCTCCTCTTGGAAAGTTCTCTGCTCCCTGTCCCTTCCATGTCACGTTCTCTCAGCACTCTTGTCCTGACAGACGTCTGTCCCGGGCTGAGCTTTCTCCGTCCATCTCCGCAGACAGCCACTCACTTGCCGCTATTGCAGTTATGTCTGAGTTGCTCCTCCTCCTCCTGAAGAGGAAGTGATTTCAGATTCACACTGAACGACTGTGGAGATGCGCAGCATGGCCACAGTCACCTGGAAGGTGGGTGGAGCCTGTGGTCACTCACTTTGTGTCTTTTCCCTGTAGGGCGGGGTACTTGGATGACGATCAGATGGAGCTGCTGCTGGAACGGGCCCAGACAGAAGTCTTTTCTATAAAGCAGAAATTGGAGAATGACTTGAAGCAGGAAAAGAAAAAGCTCCGCCAAAAGCTAATGATTAAGAGAAGGCGAGAGCTGTTGCAGAAGGTACAGAGGCCGCTGTGCTGGTGATCCCTTCGGTGGCCCTGGCCATGTGCGCCCCGAGCGGCCGCCATTGCTGTCAGCACATGAGGACACTCGGGCAGGCGTGTAAGAAGAGGGGATTGATCACACACACACACACACACACACACACACACACACACACACACAGGTCAAAGGCAATCTCTGGTATGCAGCTGACCTCCAAAGGGCACCCAGAAACTGTCTTAGGGCGTAAACTGCATCCTCCTCTACACCCCTCCGCTGTCTGTCAGCATCCTCCTCTACACCCCTCTGCTGTCTGTCTGTCAGCATCCTCCTCTACACCCCTCCGCTGTCTGTCAGCCTTGACAGAGATGTGGTCACCTGGCACCAGGCTCAGTTCGCTCTTGGGGCCTGGAGGAGGCCCGGGAAGCCTTAGCAGAGCATCTGCAGCCTAAGTGAGCCCCAAGGACAAAGGCCAAGGGTGCGTTTGACGCCGTGGGAGGCGATGTGCACACCGCGGAACGCCGCGAGGCGGTGGTGTCTTGTTCAGGTTGAGTGCTCGGGCCCGAGAGTGCTGTGTGGTTGGGAGCCGCGGGAAACCTCGAGGCCGGAGCGTACAGAGGCCGGGCAGAGCTGGAGGGGAGCTGCCTGGACCAGCCCGCGCCAGGGCACGCGGCGTGCCAGGCTGAGGGGCTCCCCTTCCCTCTGTGGCTCCTGTGGGGGAAAGAGACACCAGGGCTGCGATCGGGAGCTGCCGATCCTTCTGTGTCCCCTGGAACGAGTCCCCCAGTGTCTTCCGCGGGGCTGAGCCTGCTGAGCCCTGACGGACTGACTAATGCCCTCTCAATCCCCTGCCAGCACAAGGAGCAGCGCAAGGAGCAGATGGGCCTGGGCGTGGCCTCCCGAGCCCCCGAGGACCCCAGCCAGTACCTGCGCAGGTGGAGGGGCGTGATGGCGGAGCAGAGCGCCGCCCTGGAGGAGCTGCAGGAGCACCTGGACCGCGCGGCCCTGGATGAGCTGCAGGCCCTCACCCTGTCGCTGTCCGACAAGGCCACGGAGGAGCTGCGGCGTCTGCAGAGCTCCGCCGTGACGCAGGAGCTGCTCAAGCGCAGCGTGCCCTGGCTCTTCCTGCAGCAGATCCTGGAGGAGCACGGGCGGGAGGCGGAGGCCCGGGCCTCGCAGCTGGAGGCCGAGGAGAGGGAGCGAGGCCAGGAAGGCATGAAGGGCGTGAAGCAGAGGCTGCAGCACGACACGCCGGAGGCCTCCACGCAGGAGCAGGCCGAGCTGCGGCGCTGGGGGCACTTGGTCTTCACGTGAGTGGGAGGAGGCAGGCCGGGAGAGGGGCACGGCCGGGCGCGGATGGGCCCATGCGTGGCTTAGTTACACGCGCCCAGAGCCAGCAGGGCCTCCCAGTCACCACAGGGCCGCGCGAGGAGGCATCGCGGGGACACGGGCAGGCGGGTGGTGAGGAACCTGCGGGCACCGCCACTGGCTTGTCTGAAAAACACACTGAGCTCTCGGGGACTCGAACCTGCTGCTCAGGGTTGAGCCGGGGATACACCTGGCCCCTCCGAAAGAAGGGAACCCTGAGCAGTGGGGAGGGGACCTGCGAGAAGGTTCCAGGCCCTCCTGGCGTCACCTGATGTCCAGGCCTGAGATGGTGGGGGCACAGCCCGCGGGCCTCCGTGCGCCTCTCCGTGCTGGCCCCGCCACTCTGGTCACCCTGGCTCTAGTCACGGTCCCACCCTGAAGCGTGTGACCACATGCTGCCCACTGTACCCCTGCCACACTGACCAGAAACTAACGGACAGGCGGCAGCGTGTGTGTGTGTGTGTGCACGCGTGTGTGTCTGTGCATGTGTGTATGTGCGTGTGTATGTGTGTGCATGGCATGTGTGTGCATGTGTGTGTATTGTGTGTGCATGTGTGTGTATGTGAGTGTGTGTGTGCGCGCATGTGTGTGCATGTGTGTATGTGAGTGTGTGTGTGTGTGTGTGTGTGTGTGTGTGTGTATACTGGGGCTTGAATTTAGAGGCCTCACACTTGCTTCCGGGCTCACAGATGGCACTTGACCACTTGAGCCATGCCTCTACCTTTTTGCCAGTTAATTGGATATGGAGTCATGCAGACTTTTCTGCTTGGGCTGGCCTGGAACCTCATGCCTCCAAACCTCAGCCTCTCGACAAGCTGGGATTGCAGGGGTAAGCCACGGTGCTTGGCTTGCACAGGAGTTTTTTTGTGTGTGTGTGTGGGGGGGGGTCATGGGACTTGAACTCTGGGCCTGGGCACTGTCTCTCAGCTCTTCAGCTCAAGGCTAGTGCTCTATCATTTGAGCCACAGCCACAGTTTTCTGGTGGTTAATTGGAGGTAAGAGTCTCACGGACTTTCCTGCCCAGGCTGGCTTTGAACCACCATCCTCAGATCTGAGCCTCCTGAGTAGCCAGGATGACAGGCGTGAGCCACGGGCACCTGGTGCACAGGATGTTTTTAAAAGATGCCAGGGCACACCAGAGGCCACGGCGGTGGGGCTGTTCTGAGGGGTGCCTGTCACTTTCCCAGATACCTGCCAGTTCTTCAGTGCGTGCTTCAGAGTGGCCTGGCCCAGGAGAGGAGGCTTTAGTGACCCAACAGAGATCCACAAGGCTTGCACTGCTTGACCGAGGCCAGTACATGAGCTCAGAAACTAGCCAGTGCCGAATGAGATACAGGCAACATAGACAAAAAGGCCCCGGTGTAAGTCCTAGTGTTGCCTGCTGTGTTGAGGGTAGGGAAGTTGCTTAACCATTCTGGGCTTCACCTGAAGGATCAAAACACGAAGAAAAAGTTCACGTGTGTGTGTGTGTGTGTGTGTGTGTGTGTGTGTGTGTGTGTGCGCGTGTCTTCAGTTTGCTGGGTGGTGCCTTCCTCGGGGAAGTTACGCAGGTTGTGGTCAGCTTGCTGGTTCAGTGCCCCTTCCCTGGGTCCTGGGAAGCAGGTCAGCGGATACTGGGTGTGTCTGCAGAGTGGCCTCATCTTGATTTGCCTCCTGCTCCGTCCCTTCTTTCTCTTTTGTGAGCCTGGCTTCATTTATTTCCCCAGTCTTTGTGACCAGGGAAACAAAGCAGTTCTCCCTGAACCAGTGAAAATCTGATCCTAAATGCCCCTTCCACCGCTAGTTCGCCTTGGCTGAGCCCGGTCTGCGTCCAGCGCTGCCGCACCCGTCCGGCAGTGGCTGCTGGCTCTTCCCAGCTTTTAGCTGCGGCCTGGTGGCGTTTCTTACTGTGACATCATTTTCTTCACCGTCATTTGGCTCCATTTTGCGGCTGCATCTCTAAAGCCACTGCTGAGTGAACCATCCAGCAGGAAACAAGGAGCCTCTTCTGGCTAGCAGAAAACTCTATAACTTTGAGATACGGTCTCTCTTCCTGCCCAGCACATGCCAGCACTGTGATGCTCTTATTCTCTGCCCTCCATAGCCGGTCCCTGATCACAGGATGTTATTTATCAGGCTTTGCTGGACAGGGCTTTGTTGTCATGTGTGTTTTTCTAAGACTGTGATGCTAGGTTAGAGTTAAGATCAGGAGGGCAGGCAGCTTCTCTCCAGAAGGGCACCACACAGGCCCTGAAATCTCAGCTCCAAGGTGGGCTTGTGCCCAGGGTGGCAGACATTAGGTGTTCAAGAAAAGCTTGTGGATGAAGTGCCCGGATGAGGAGCTGTGTCTTCTGCACAGACTTAGAAGGCCAGCCTGCCCACGCCGGCCCAGCCCACCGCGGCGCTTTCTCTCGCTCCCCCTGGCAGGAAGCTGCGCGGCGCGGCCTTTGCCGTGTCCGAGGAGGAGCTGTTCAGGCTGCGGCAGGAGGCCCACAGCAGCTTTGCTCAGATGGATCGAAGCCTGGCCCTGCCCAAAATCCGGGCTCGAGTGCTGCAGCAGCGATTCCAGACAGCCTGGCGAGAAGCAGAGTTCCTGAAACTGGACCAGGCCCTGTCTGCCCCCGAGCTGCAGGTAGAAGGGACACACAGGGGCCAGGCTGCCCCCACCCCACCTGCTGGCCCTGTGGGGCACCGTGCATCCACCAGCTCTGGGCTCCCCCCCCCCCCCCCCCCAGCCATGCTGGCGTCTGGGTGTCCTGCAAACCTTCCGCAGTGGCTGCCGGGAATGTGAACACAGCTGCCCCACCCCAGCTCACAACACGCTCTGCTCTTTCCCCAAGCACGGGGGAGATGGTGCCCAAGACGGCGCCCGCCCCTGCCCACTGGCGCAGGCACAGCCAGTGACCCGTTCAGGGCATACCAGGCCCCCTGTGATGCAGTCTCAGCTGAAGTAGGTGGGAAGCGCAGGGTCTCACGCGGAGTCTCCGGGGCTCTGAGTGACAGCTGCGTAATTGAGCACCTGCTGTGTGCCTCCGGGCAGAGTGCAGTCTGTCCCCAGCCAGCCCCACGCAGCTGCCCTGACTGAGGCCACCGCCTCGCGCCCTGTCCCGGCCCTTGCTCCCCTCAGGCTGCCCAAAGAGCCCTTCAAAGTGCTGAGCATCCCAGGCCCTGTCTCCGATGTCACCTGGGGAAGCTGACTGCAGACTTTGAACTTTCCTCTTCCCACCACACACTGTGCTTTGAACTTTCCCCTTCCCTGTGACATGCTTGCTAGTCTGCTCTCGGCTCCACCTTGGGTGCTCTTCTAAGCCCACGTCCAGCACTCTTTGTTGAGAGGCCTCGAAGCTGAGCTTGTGCAAGGGAAATAGACATTTTCTGCCCTCTTGGCTGGAGGCAGTTTTGCCGTCTGAGATGCGCACACTTCCTTGGGGGTGGGGAGACCCCGGGCTGCGCGGATGGCTTGTGACCGTCTTCACACACACAGCCTGTCCTCTGATATCTCTACCCACAGTCCAAGGCCAGAAAGCCACGGTCTAAGAACAAAAGCAAGGCAGACCTTCTGAAGAAATGCATCGAAGACAAGATCCGCCTCTTTGAGGAGCAGGGCCCCGAAGACCTGGGAGAGAAGGTGAGTGCCGTGTGTCCAATGCCTCAGCCGACTGCCAGCCATTGGCTCCAGGGCTGGGCTCCGTCTCCACCCTTGCGCTGCTCCCAGAAACTCCCCCTCCTCCCTGTGCCCCTGCCCTCCCGAGGTCTGCCTCCACCCCTCAGGCTCTGCTTCACCCCCGCGCTGCCTCTGTGGGCCATGGTGGCTGCCATGTGCATGCCTGGTTCTGTCTTAGGCATCTACATCTGTCATCTGTCCAGCTCCCTTTCTGTCTTGCACATCCTGTACACTTCTGCAGCCCTCTCTCCCTCCCTCCCTTTTTCCCTCCTTCTCTCCCTCCTTCCCTCCCTCCCTCTTTATTTTCCTTATTTCCTTCCTTCCTTCCTTCCTTCCTTCCTTCCTTCCTTCCTTCCTTCCTTCCTCCCTCCCTCTTTATTTTCCTTCTTTCCTTCCTCCCTCCCTCCCTCCCTTCATTCCTTCCTTCCCTCCTTCCTTCCTTTTCTTTTCATGCTAATGCTGAGGCTTTGAACTCAGTGTTTCTCTCTTAGCTCTTTTACTCAAGGTTGGTGATCTACCACTTGAGCCACAGCTCCTCTGCTCTTTTTTTCCCCCTCTTAACAGGAGATAAGCTCTCACAGACTTTTCTGCCTAGGCTAGCTTTGATCTGAGATCCTCATTTCTCAGCCTCCTGGTCAGTCAGGATGGCAGGTGTGAGCCACCAGCCGCTGGTCAGTCAGGATTGCGGGTGTGAGCCGCCAGCCGCTGGTCAATCAAGATGGCGGGTGTGAGCTGCCAGCCGCTGGTCAGTCAAGATGGCAGGTGTGAGCCGCCAGCCGCTGGTCCTCATCCCCATTTCGTGTTCGGTGTTGTGTCGGGGCCTCACATGCCCCTCGGGGCTCCGTCCTGTGTCCCTCTCTCTTCCTGGAGTTTACCGTCTTATTGTGACTGGGATGAGCAGCTGCTGACCTTCGGCTGCCTTTGAGTGTTGTCTCTGTCCTCCAGTGTCCTCTCTTCCAAGAAGCCATCCCTAAAGACGTCCGAGGCCTGACCCAGACTCATGCTCCTCGCAGCTCAGCTCCTGAGTGCTGGGATTGCAGGCATGCGCCACCGTGCCCCGGGCGCTCTCTGTGCAGATCCCTGTTGTATGAACTTAAGACACAGCTTTTTGTTGGTGAGCCCAGTGAGCCCGAGGAACGTTCTGGGCTCCTCCTCCCTGTGTTGCAGTGAGCTGGTTGTGGGCTCACAGGATCTTCCTTCTCTTGAGCGTCCCAGTTCCCTGCTGCCTGTCTTCCATGTCTGAAATCACTGGACTCTGTTTTAGCTGGGGTGGGAGCTGCGGGCACAGGAGACACCGTCTTTGTCTTTCTCCATTGTGACCTGGAATGGAAACTTACAACCTATCCTTTTGTCATAGGTCTCCAATTTCATTGCCTCAGTGGGAGAAAAAAGTAGTTGTGGCCATTTTTGGAATTTGTGGAGACTTTCTATGTAGTTTTAACAAGCTCCTCGCCTGTCTTCAGAAAAGCCAACTCTTTTCTGATTGGCTCACCAGGAGCCTGGAGGCTGCCTCAAGGAACTCTGGGAAAGTGGGTGGGACTGAGACCCTGTGGACAACCCCAGGGGCTCTGTTCCTGTAGGGCCGGTCGGGCCCTCTGCGGGGCACCGTAGCTCATCTTCTCTACCTGGCTCTGGTGTCTTATTTGCTCTCTGTTCCTTCTGCTTGTAATCATGAAGCCTATCAAGAAATGGGCTCATTTCTGTGAAGTGAGGGTCAGGTCCCGTTGGCACAGGTTCGCAGGAGCAGTCCCTCGGGCCCCTCTCCCAGCACAGAGTCTGTTCCAGGGCAGGGCCCAGCTGGCAGTCCATTGCTTCAGTGTCGGGGCCCGTCAGTCACAAGGCAGACACGAGGCGACTCCTGTTCTTCATGTTGGGAAGCGAAGCTGTCTCTCTATTATTTACCACCCATCTGGTTATCGATCTATCTATATCTACCGCCCATCTAGCTATCAATCATCTATCCATCTATCATCTACTTACCAATCATCATCTATCATCTATCTATCATCGATCTGTCTTTCATCATCTTTTGCTGCTCTTAGCACTGACACTTTCGAAGATTCCCCACCTCGCTCCGCACAGCCCCTCATTGCTGTTCGCGGCAGGACAGCCCTGCTCAGGATGTGTCGCCTGAAGCGATTTACCCCCCCTGGATGAAGGGACCATTTCGGTTGTTTCCAGCACCTGAATATTTCACACAGGCTGGAACCTCTGTGTAGATCCCGCTCTCCGTGTTGAGGTGGGTGGGGCAGCTCATGATTGTCCCTGGGTCCCAGGTGACCGGAGGGAGGCTCAGCAGTGTGGCCAGGCTCGTGCTAGGCCAGGTCTCTGTAAGCAGCAGGGCCGAGCCTGTGTGCCCTGTGGCCGTCTGTTTGATGGGCCTGTCTTCTGGCGCTTGTGCTGCTGTTGTGACAGCCGACACACGAACTCCTCGTCAGTATTCTCCAGGAGTCCGGGAGGATGGGTGAACAGGACAGGGTCACGTGTGCCACCAGCAGCCATTGTTTCTGATCTTGCTCGGTCCGGATAGCACACCTCTCCCCATCTCCACTCCCCAGCCACTGTTCACTCTTGGCTGCCAGCTTTTCTGTGGCGTGGGCCTGCAGAGTTCACGAGCCACCCGCCACGTGGGAGGATCACTGGTTCCCGGCTGTGATCTGTCAGCCGTGCGCCCCACGGTGCTCCCGCAGCCGCCGCCATGATGAACTCGGTGGCTGGTACTGGTTGGGGCTGCTCGCAGGCTGCTCTGGCTCACTGGAGCATGAGAGGAAGTGCGCATGTTCAGGTGGCCTGGCCTTGCAGCAAAGCTGGAAGAGAAGGCGGATGGGAAGCCCCTTGCGGGCAGGGGAGAGCCTCCTGCTGCTTCTCCTCAAGCCTGCCGTACCTCTAGCTTATCTCCTGGGGCGGCCTCTGCCTGTTCATCTCCCTCAACAATACCCAGAATTCCTTTATTTGCTTTTGTCCTGGGGATGAAACCCAGGACCTTGCTGATGCTCGGCAGGAGCTCTAACCACTGAGCCACGTCCCCAGCAGATCCTCGGCTTCTCATTCTAATCCCTACATCCACCTTCCAACCACAGATGATTACCTGGGTTTCTTTGGATAGTTTGAGTTCTTTTCTATATTTGAATTCTTTTTCCTAAGTCATCTATTTAAGAAGTGTGACTTTTCATCTTTATAAGTCCCTTCCTCTCCTTCCCTCCCTTTCCCTCCCCTCCCTTCCCTCCCTTCCCTCCCTCTCCCCCTCTCTCTTTCTCTCTCTTTCCCTTCCTTCCTTCCTTCCTTCCTTCCTTCCTTCCTTCCTTCCTTCCTTTCTTTCTTTCTTGTCTGTTGCGGGGCTTGAACTCAGGACCTAGATGCTGTCCCTGAGCTTCTTTGTGCTCAAGACTAGTGCTCCACCACTTGAGCCACATTGCCACTTCTGGTTTGGGAGTGGTTCGTTGGAGATAAGAGTCTCACAAGGACTTTTCTGCCTGGTCTGGCTTCGAACTGTGATCCCCAGGTCTCAGACTTCTGAGTAGCTGGGATGACAGCCCTGAGCCTCTGGTGCCCGGCAGCTTTCTTATTTGTCTTTAGTGTCTTTCAAGGTTCATGTTCTTTATATTTACCAATGTCATTCCACTTCTTGACAGTTGACTAAAAATTCTTCCAAGACCACTGGCCATCTCTTTGAAGCTATCTGTGCCTCTGGCATGTTCCCACTGGCCATCGCTGCCTGTACCTCGACAGCCACCATCGAGCCGCGCTGCCCGTTCTCTTCCTCCCCTCTCTGTGGATTAGTTCTTTGTTTTTAAAAAAAAACACATCTTCTGTGTCATGGGAAGGGACACATGGGAGAAGTAATACTTTGAACGTTTGTTAAGATTGAAATGTATTTATTCTGCCTTCAGACTTGACAGATCATCTGACAGACTAGGAAATTTTCTGGGTTTTGGTGAAGAATTCCTCCTCTTCTTTAATCTCTCTTTCTAGAAGGGCAGTTGCTTAGGTGTTGATATCTGTTTCTTTACTGTTTTCCTCCTCCATCATTTTGCTTTACTTATGAGAGATAGCCTACATTTTAGCTCATATTTCATTCATGTTTTTATTTTTTAGCTAAATTTTTGTTTGTTTTCTTTTTTTTCTTTGGTCGGTTGTGGGGCTTGAACTCTGGGCGTGGGCGCTGTCCCTCAGCTCTTCAGCACAAGGCGAGTGCTCTACCACTTGAGCCACAGTGCCACCTCTGGTTTTCTGGTGGGTTTTTTTTTTTTTTGGGTCCAGTCATGGGGCCTGAACTCTGGGCCTGGGCGCTGTCCCTCAGCTCTTCAGCTCAAGGCTAGCACTCTACCACTTGAGCCACAGCACCACTTCCAGCTTTTTTTCTTTTTGCTTATGTGGTGCTGAGGAATCGAACCCAAGGCCTCAGGCATGCAAGGCACGCGCTCTACTACTGAGCCACCTTCCCAGCCCCTTTCTGGTGGTTTTTATTGGTGATAAGAAATCTCATTGACTTTCCTGCCCAGGCTGGCTTTGAACCACGATCCTCAGATCTCAGCCTTCTGGGTAGCTGGGATGACAGCACCGGCGTCCGGCTTGTTACTACTTTTGTTTCCCACCTCACTCCCTCATTTCTTTCGGCCTTAAAGAAAGCAGATGCTTCTTTTCAGTCTGTCTTTTCACCAGCAATTGCCTGCGTTAATGTTTGTGCACAGCATGCATATGTTACATGATTACAAAGCAACCATTTAAAAAGGCAGGAGAAAAAACTCAATGTTGCAACCCATTATTATGTTTTAATTATTATCTCAAGTAGCTGTACTGTGGCGGCGCCATTAAACAAAGTGGTTTAGGAATACCATGCTTCCTGGTCACCCTTCAGCAATGCCCCTTTGACCTGCTCCTTCCCTTACTTTTCTTAGTTTTATGGCATGTAACTGCGCTCTCCCCACTCCCCCTGTTCATTCGTTTACTCCTCTCCCCTACATCCCGCCCCCCCCCCCCCCCCCCCCGCCCTGCAAGTACTCATTTCCTGGTGCTGATTTTGTTGGGCTTTGATGGAGTCTTTTAAAAATATCACCCTGTTTGAATTCTATTCTACTTCAGTTAATTCACGTGAACCACTTGCATACCACCCAGTGTGTTTACTTGCTGATGTATAGGCTCATTCTAGCTACTCCAGATGAGGGGTACCCTGCAACCTTTGTCTCTCTGAATCTGGCTTCACTTAATATCATTTTTTTTGTCTTTCCATTTCTTTACAAATGGTGAAAAATCATTCTTTCTTCTAATGGATGTGTAACATTCCATTGTGTATATGTACCACATTTTCTTGAACCATTCATCCATTGAAGGGAATCTTTTTTTGAGCAATTCAAAGTTATTCAATTGAATTACTACTACTATTACTGCTACTACTAAGATTATAATAAAGTAATAATAGAGGCAGCTCCAGGTTATTAATTATTAGGTGCTGTCTAGATGCAGGACATTGTACTCAGTGGCCTGTGCTGTTTTGTTGTTCCCCTTTTCCAGGAAAAAGTGAGACTCAGCTAGTTCTTAAAGTCACATGCAAGAGATAACAGACCAACTTTAAACAAAGTATATCAGCAAAACCCGTGCTGAGTACTCTAAAGCAGTGCCCTTCATTTGTATGAGGTATTTTCACTGGATTATGGAGACTGTAGGAGGTAATCTCTTTCCAAGAATAGAAATGAATTTCCTGCCTTTAACACTGAAGCACTAATGATGTCTCTTTAGCAAAACTATTTCCTTAAACCAATTGTAAGGAAATATTTTGAGTCCTGTGTTTCGAGTTTCAGGTTTTAGCACCAAATGTAGCGAATTATTTTAAGTACCAGGAGTTTGAACGAAGAAAAGATCAGAAAGACGAACTCATGGGCCAACAGGTATATTGGACTGAGTCTGAGAAGGGTAGTCATTCTTCAGTTCAGCTGGACAAGAAATGGCATGTCTGTCTCCCTTACTAAGGCCTCTTTACTAGGCAGCGGGAGTGAGGGGGGCAGAGGTGGGGTTGACAGACGGGAGCTGGCAAAGCGGCTTTTTGTGTAGAGCTGGAACCTTGACTTTCAGGAAAGGACCTTTTAAGGCCTCAGGCCATGGTCTGGCCCTCAGGTCACAGGTTACCTCTCTTACAGCCGCAGGGTGCGGTGCGGTGCGGGAGGGAGGGGGAGGGGAGGGGAGATGGTTCGTGTTGTCAGCAGCAAGGTGGCATTTTTCAGGCTGTGGCTATCAAGAGGGGAGGGGAATGTTTCCATTGAAGTCATGTTCTTCCGGATTAATCCAGCCCACTTTTTTCTCCACCCACCCACTTTCTCCTCGTGAAAGATGGAAGAGTCTTCACACTCTCCATCGCCCTACTTACTCTGGACCTCTTTAAACACATCCAGCAGATGAGAACCAACACCCAGAGTGTGTCCTGCCGGCCTTTCTCTCCCAGTGTTTGGATGATGCACAACTCTTTTTTTTTTGGTTGGTCCTGGGGATTGAACTCTGGGCCTGGGCGCTGTCCCTGTGCTCTTCAGATCATGTCGAGTGCTCTTCTGCTTGAGCCACAGTGCCACTTTGGTTTTCTGGTGGTTACTTGGAGATTAGAGTCTCACAGACTTTCCTGCCTGGGCTGGTGTTGAACCACAATCCTCGGATCTCAGCCTCCTGAGTAGCTAGGATTATAGGCGTGAGCCACCGGCACTCGGCAAATGCACAACTCTTGATGTGACATGGCCCCCTCTCCCCTCCTGCCCTTCTTCCCATGTAGAGGGACCTGACCTCTGACCTCCTGGGCTCTCTCCATCCCGTCCAAGGAAGGTGTTTGTGCTTGGTAAGACTGAAGAGCTCTGTCCACTTCAGCTCCCTCCTGTCTCTCGGGAGCCAGGCTCGCTGACGCTGACAGAGCAGCCTCCTCTGTTCCACGAGGGCCTTGGAGGGAGGCTGCCGTGTGGCGTCACTTGGTTTGTTTAGACGTGGGCCTGAATCCCATTTTCCAATCCAGGATTCATTGGTGGTATGGCTGATGTTTGAGGTCTGTCCCTCCGTCCCTTGCATTAAGCTATACTTGTTTCCAAACTTGGGCAAGAAGGAGGGGTGCGATTTTCTGAACCCCTCGGGGTCCCGGGAGTGCTGGTTGGCAGGGCTGTGTCTGTTGGGAACTTAGAAGGTATCTCTGTGCCTAGAGGAAATTGGGGCAACAAATGCTTCAGAGAAAACCAGAAACCAAGGCGTCTGGATTTCCCAGTTAAGAGCATCTAGCAGCATGTTGTTCCAGCAAATGAATGCTTATTGTTTTAGATGTTTGAATTTTTAATGAAGTTTGTCATTAATACCTCACAGAAATGTAAATCTGCCATTTCCCAGGAGGTAGAGGATTCAAACCCTCTCTAGAAACATCATCTCACAGTGTTAGAATTGACCAATTGAGTATCCGAAGGAAGTAAAGAAAAGGTTTGGGAGGATCCTAAAAATCCTCCCATCTGCGTTCTCACTGCGCACACGGAGGGCTTTGTGGTTCCTCCCAGTGGGAGGCTTGCATTTACATGAACAGATCTGCAGCGCTGCTCAGGATGCTCAGGAGGCTACAGACTGTGTGAGTGGAGGAGACAACTAAGCCAGCGGTGCTTCATGCAACAAAGAGCCAGTAAAGAAGGCTGGTCAGGTCCCGGTGGCTCACATCTATAGTCCTGGCTACACAGGAGGCTGAGACTTGAGGATCACAGTTTGAAGCTAGCCTGGGTAGGAAAGTCGATGAGACTCTTATCTACAATTAACTACCAGAAAACCCTTAATGTTGCTGTGGTAGAGCACTAGCCTTGAGCAGACAGAGTTCAGGGACAGTGCCCAGGAGCCGAGTTCAAGCCCCATGACTTACTACAACAGCAATGAAAGGAGCTCTACAGAGAGAGAACCCAGGCCAGATGGGCTGGATTCCCTCCCATGTTCTCATGAGAGTTGGAAAGTGGATGAGAGGCGTGTACACCGCCACCCGGGCCCAGGCAGGGCCGGCCAGAGACCAAGAGAGGAGTGAGTGCCTGCCGGCCCAGGCCCAGGTCCGAGGGTGACGACGGTGCTAGTGATGACTCCCTCCAGCAGCCTGAGTGTGAGAACCCTCCCCCCCCCTTCCCTCCTATCTCAGCGTCAAAAGAGGGAGCTCCCTGCACTCTGTTCTAGCCCCAACTAGTGGATCTCAAAAAAACATGACTGGAAATGATGGACTTGTGTCCAGGTACTTCACTACATCCCAGAAAATGGCCTCACTGGTGGTTCCTGCCTGTCATCCTAGCCACTCAGGAGGCTGAGATCTGAGATCAAGGTTCAAAGCCAGCCTGGGCAGGAAAGTCAGTGAGACTCTTCTCTCCTGTTAACCTCAAAAAGCTGGAAGTGGAACTGTGGTTCAAGTGGTAGAGTGTCACAAAAGCTTGAGCACAAAAGCTAAGTGGCAGTGCACAGTCCTTGAGTTCATGCCCCACTACCGTCACAACAGAAGTGAAAATAAAAACTTAGTCTTCAGCCAGAGAAAAGAGACTACATGGCGTACACTGGGGACGCAGTTCAAGTGGACAGCACCATTCTCGTTTACAGCAACGCCAGTGGGAGGACAGCGGAGAAATGTCTTCACTCTGGGAGTGTTCTGTCTCCTAAAATTCTGCACCCCAAATGTCCCTTTCAAGAATGAAGGTAGGATATGTTCTGTCAGACCATGCTGTAAGAATTCCACTCAAACTGAAAAAAAAATCAAAAACTTCTGTGTAGAAGATCCCTTATCAGATGTAAATTCAGAGCTATATAAATAGAGAAGACTGTAAATGGCCATTGCGTAAGTAAATTCATCACTATTTTATTTGTAAAAAAATCTCTTCAAAGTCGGATGGACTGAACATGCAGTGGGATGTTATACAGCTATAAAAAGATTCCAGTTACGTTGTACAACAAGTAGACTGAACTAAAAAAAAAAAAGAAAAAAAGTCAAAAAGAAAAATCAGGTCCCAGAGGTTGTATTCAGTGCGTCAGTTCCGGTGACTCATCCAGAATAAGTCAAGCTGTAGCAACAGGGAGCAGGTGGTTGTTTTCCACAGGGTGTGCATTTCCTGGGGTGGTGACAGTTTCGGCTTGTCAAGTCTAAATACTTAATGTGGGCTGTGAAACAGCTGTAATTTTGTGTCACGTGGATTTCACCTCAATACAGATTTTTGAAAAATTGATTGCAGAAACAATAATGACTAGTGTACGCGTGACAGCAGGTAAGTTTTATATGGAAAAACTAAAATGTATGACAAGAATAACACTTAAGACCAGGAAGGGAGGTGTGGCAGTAAGCCAGGCCCAGTGCTATAATGTCCGTGATGGAAGCCTGAGACGGGCTTCAGGATAAACTCTGAAGTGACAGCACAGATGACAGCTGTCTACCAGCGAAGGAGAGTCGAAGGAAATGCTCAGTCCAGAAGATGACCAGGTGTGACCCTAAAATTAAACAATCGCACTGAGTGAAAAGATGCCAGACCCTCCCAGTGCATCCCAGGGCATTCTACTTCCAGACAGCTCCTGGAGAGTGCAGATGCCCGCAGTGTGCAAGCCAGGAGAGTGAAGCCTGGGAGGGTCACCCAGCAGGCGTTAGGACTGCCGCGGGGGTGCTCGGTGCTCCCTGGTGCTCAGGTGTGTAGAAATGTCCAAACTTGGCACATTGTGTGCTTCCAGCAGGTGTGGCCACCACGGGGCAGGTTGTGTACTTCCACTAGGCCTGGGAGCTTCCTTCAGGATGCAAGCGCTGTGTGTTTGGCGGTGCTGCCATCGTCCACTTGCAGATGAGGAAGGGCAGGTCCGGGGGCTTGACTGCCGGGGTCCCTCGTTAGTGGCAGTAGAGCTTGAGTTCTTGCTTTTGCTCAGTTACAGCTGTGAGGGTTTGGTCCATGGAACCTTATCTCTTTCCTCCCTTCTCTACCCCTTAGTGCATCCTGCGTTCCTTTACATGTGTTAGTGCTCGTAAAGCATACAAGTATGATTTCTCTTTGTACGTTGGCAGTGAAAAAGTGACAATGGGGAGAGGTCTTGGTTGGGGGGCAGTATGATGTGTATCACGTTAGGGGCTCCATTTCCAAGCGCCCCTATAGAGAAGTCATCCGATGTGGCTCTTGGCACGCCCTTCCCCGGGACTATCACTCATCTGTGGAGGACGCGGGGCGGACTGCAGGCCGATGCCACGGCTGGCTTCCATTTACTTTTAGTTACCATGGGAACCTGTCAGGGGTCTGAGGGCTGTCACCTGGTTTTCCAGATTGGAAAAAAGGCTGAACTAGCAGTATCTCTGCAAAATGCTGCCAGCAGGTCAGCCTGTGTCTCGTGAGGGCTGGAAGGGAGGCCAGTGTGGCCTGGGAGCTTGGGAACATGGGGACAAATGTACAGAGCTGTGGAGGCTTCAAGCAGCAACTTGGGAATTGGAGGCCCAAGGAGGCAAGGACGGGGGCACAGACATGCGCAGGGCGTGCAGCGGGTGGCCGCGTGGAGTCCCAGGGCGGGTGGTCGGGGAGGTGACCTTTCATCTCCCAGGGAGTGGGGTGGGGCAGGAAGGCTTTGAGCAGGACGGCAACAGGGCGGGATAGGAGACAGGGAATGAATGCAGCTCACTGCAGAAGCCTGGTGTCCTCAGACACCAGAGAGGCGCCATCTTGGGAGCTCCCTGCGGAGTCCCAGGGCCTCTCTGCTCACTGGAGCCACACCTGGGGCGCAGCATCCTGAGCTGACTGTTGCGGAAGGCTCTGGCCCTCCTTCCGGGGCTTCACTCCCTGCTGTCTGGTTGGGTCCACCCCCTGCAGGTGCGGGGAGAATTGCTGCGGGAGAGGGTGCAGCGGCTGGAGGCCCAGGAAGCTCGCTTCGCGGAATCGCTAGTTGCTCTGCAGTTCCAGAAAGCAGCACGGGCCACCGAGACCCTGTGGGCCTATACCGCCCTGCTCAGCATCCAGGACTTGCTGCTGGAAGAGCTGAGTGAGTCGGAGACGCTGACCAAGTCAGCCTGCACCCAGATCCTGGAGTCACACAGCCTGGTGAGTGAGGGCCGGAGGGTGGGGGACCAAGGGAGGGGACCTACAGAGGGCACTGTGCAGTCTGGTTTGTGGCTCCTGTGGCTTTTCCACATGGGGCTTTTCCACATGGCCACAAAGGGCACATCTTCCAGTAGGTGCCATAATTTAATTGGCAGTGTCCTCTTTCCTGCTGTTACACAAATCAACAGGGTGCCGGGCATGGTGGCTCATGCCTATAATCCTAGCTACTGAGGCTGAGATCTGAGAATTGTGGTTTGAAGCCAGCCCAGATAGGAAAGTCTAGGAGACTCTCATCTCCATCAAAAAGCCAGAAGTGCAGGTATAGCTCAAGTGGTAGAGTGCCAGTCTTGAGCAGAAAAAGCCAAGGGACAGTGTCCAGGCCCTGAGTACAGGTACACACACACACACACACACACACACACACACACACACACACACACACACACACACACACACACACACACACACACACAGAGATTATCTTTCAGTGAGGCACATCCCACATACAAGCATGTTGGATTATTTCATTTTATAATTCTAAATATTGCCATTGCTTCTAAGTGTTGTGTTCTTTCGAGGAGAACAGTCTAGCTATAGTAATAACTGTTTGAGACTTATTTTAGGTCCCTTAGGTGTAGGTCTTACAATGCCACGTACTTTCTCTGTTATTACAATAGTTGGTTGCAGCAGGGAAAAGGGTGTGTCCCTGGTGTGGGCAGAGGGCCCTAAGCTGTGAGTGGCCAGGCCCTCATCTAGGAGCTGGCCCTGCTGAGACAGTCTGGAGCCATGCTTTGTAAGGTTATTAGGTAAGCACGATTAATAACAAGCTGTAACTTTGTGTGGCTTTCCAATTAAGCACTTTGTCACACCTCGTTAATTATCGAGCAGTGCTATAAAATAGGTGTTTCTGTTACACTCAGCTCCCAGGAGAAGGAATTGAGATTTGAACGAGTGACAGGAGACATTTTTGTGAAGATTTTATGGCTCATAAATGACAAAAACCAAGCCGGGCGTGGTGGCTCACACCTATAATCTTAACTATTCAGAAGGCTGAGATTTGAGGATCATGGTTCAAAGCCTGCCTAGACAGGAAAGGCCATGAGACTCTTATCTCCAATAGACCACTCAGAAAACCAGAAGTGGTGCTGTGGCTCAAGTGGTAGGGCGCTTGCCTTGAGCTGAATAACTGAGGGACAGTGCCCAGACCCAGAGTTCAAGCCCCACGACTAACAAAAAAATAAAATAAATGACAAAACCAGAAATCAGCTTGGCGCTGGTGGCTCACGCCTGTAATCCCACCTACTCAGGAAGCTGAGACCTAAGGATTGCATTTTGAAGCCAGCCTGGGCAGGAAAGTTTGTGAGGCTCTTTTTTTTTTTTTTGTGCGTTTTTTTAATTGTAAAAAATGCTGTACAGAGGGGTTACAGTTACATGAACAAGGTAATGAGTACATTTCCTATTGGGCATTGTTGCCTCCTCCTTTGTTTTCACCCAGCCATATCTTCTCTCCCACCTCCACAACTACCCCTCCCTCCCCCCCCCCCCCCGTGAGACCCCCCCCTAAAAAAAAGCTGGAAGTAGAGCTGTGGCTCAAGTGGTAGATCTCTAGCCTTGAGCCAAAATCTTAGTGACAGTGCCCAGACCTGAGTTCAAGCCCCAGGACTGGTGCATGTGCATGTGCACACACATACATGCATGCACATACAAACCCTAAACCCAGAAAATCAGGATGATACTTGCTCTTTCCTTAAAAAACGGCAGCAGACTCTGGAGAATTTGAGGCTGGTTTTGACCAACGTTCTGCATCCTGCACTGTGACAACTATTTGCAAACTGCAAGTAGGGCCAGGGTCACAACTCAAACCTGTGAGCCCAGCTACTCAGGAGGCTGACATCTGAGGATTGCGGCTTGAAGGCAGTCCGGGCAGGAAAGCCCAGGAGACTCTTACCTCCAATTACTTACCAAAAAGAGCCAGAAGTAGAGCTGTGGTTCAAGTGGTAAGGCACTGGCCCTGTGCACAAAAGCTTAGGGACAGTGCCCAGACCCTGAGTTCAGGGTCTAGGACCTGCAACAAAACAAGACAATACAAATTTGCATAAGAATGGTAGGCATTCTAGCGCAAAGCCTCCAGGAATGGACGGATGAAAATACGCAGGCTCTTTCAGGTTTTCTGAATCTTGAAGCTCCCCAGGAGGCAAAGCTGCCCTGGGGTGGGCTGAACTCACAGAGCAAGGAAGCTCTGGAGCCCTGGCTCGTCAGGGGAGCAGCAGGCCCTGAGCCCAGAGATGAACGTGCAGACTTGCTTTCCTAGGCAAGAACAGCACCTGCTGGCAGAACCTGCCTGCCTCCAGCCTGCTCCCAGTGTGGAACGAAGTCTCCCTGTGAATTTGGTTCCATCGTTTCTGGTACCCCCCAGAAAGAATCTAGATGGGAGTCAGCCATTCAGTGACCATTTCAGCTAAAGGTGATCAGTTCAGTTAAAACAGTTCCAAGTTGATTGATTGACTGTCCTGGTCCAAAAAAAGGACAAATTCTCTCCAGAAAAAGTAAGTATTCTCAGTGGGGAAATCAAGATTTCTACAGATTGAATTCAGCCAAATAAGAGTTCTTAGTGGGGAACGGGGGAAGTTACTGGCCCAGGAGAAACAAAAATAACAGATTAGGTCTTCACAGACTTTCATACATAAGTTACCAGGAGAATGTAGGATAATGAGTGTGAAATTACTCAAGATGGCCAAGATAGTATAGAAATATCTTGAAGCCTATAAGACAATAAGGCTGCCTTAACATTCAGCGTCAAACGATGAACCTGTGAGAGGGGAGGGAGCCCCAGAGCTTTACAGAAAGAAGTGTTGAGCGCAATGCCATCCAGCATGCAACTCCGCAATCTCCCCGAATCCACGGCTGCGGGGTCAGCATGGAGGTGGACTGCTGTCCTGAGTTCCCTCTGGGGGACACAGACCTTGAGAGTGAAGGTCAGGTCCAAGGTCATGAAGTGAGTCAGAGGCAGAGTGAGACTCACGAGCCCAGGAGCGTGAGACACACCCTCGGTCCAGCCTCCATCACCCGGTGTCCTGACGCCACCATGACTTGGATTCCTAACGGGATGCAATCCTCCCTTTCCTGTTGGATCGCAAGGCTCTTTTGAGTGACACTGTGCTTGGTCAGGAAGAGGAGGGTCCCTGGGTCCTGGACTGGCGGCAGTGGGGGCGAATCGGATGGTGCCGTTACTCAGCCAGTGCCGGGCAGGGGTGTGTGGCCCTCCCCTTGAGTTTGCCTCTGGAGGGAGACAGCCGGCTTCGCTGTGTGTAGTAGACATTCATTCTGTAACCGGATCGTTCTGTGCGTACCGCTTTCCTGCTGGAAATGAACTTTTAAGCTGTGAGACACTCAGGAGAATTTTATACAGCGTGAAATGAACTACTTTGGGAGAAATGATGCCTTAGAAAGTGATATCGTGTGCACCTCCCTCTTTGAATGACTGAGACTCATTTTGGGAGGCTGGCGCGTGGGCAGGGGATTGTGTGAGGGAGCGGAGTGGCACATTTCAACAGGAATGGTTTTAAACCCGTGGTGCCACCCAGACTGACCGAACCCACAGCATTTCATTGGTGTTTCAATTGAAATTGCTAGCACTGGGCTGGCATTTCTCCATCTGTATACAGGAAGCTCATGAGCTGGCACACTGTGGATGCCATCTGTGTACAGGAAGCTCATGAGCTGGCACACTGTGGGCGCTGTCTGTGTACAGGAAGCCTGTGAGCTGGCACACTGTGGCACCATCCGTGTACAGGAATTCTGTGAGCTTGTGGCGTGGGTTCTGTGGGCCTGGCCACAGCTGCTACATCCCAGCATGCACCATGCACAGCGGATTCAGGCAGATGCCCGACAGAACACCAGTGCCAGGTGGCAGCCATCAGTCATGGCACTCACAGGAGACTTGGCCCTGGCCTTGGGAGCTCACTGCATCAGCAGGCCCAAGTCAGAGATGCAGTGGCCATACCTGGGCAGGCCTCTGTCAGGTGCTGAGCGAGGGCTGGGAGCTCTGGGTACCATGACCAGAGGTGGGCCACAGGCCCAGGCCCCATGTCCCCCGGTCACATCCTGTATGAGGACAGCAACATCAAAAGTGGGCGTTAACTCTGGCATGAGGAGGGCGCCCAGAGGGTGTGGCGAGCACGGAGCAGCTTCCTAAGCCAGGACTCACTCTGAGGAGACTCAGAGCTGGTCAAGGGTCGTGCCTGTGGGCATGTGTGAGGTCAAGGGTCGTGCCTGTGGGCATGCGTGAGGCACCATCACATTCTCAGGTAGGCGTGGCTGGAACAGCTGGACAGAGCCTGTAAGGCTAGTCCTGCGGCCGCAAGGTTCCCTGCTATACCACGATGAAGGTCAGGTGTGGGGTTTTTGGTGTGTGTGTGTGTATCCCTTTTTTTGCTCAAGGTTGGTGCTCTACCACTTGAGCCACAGCTCTGCTTCTCTGTTTTTGGGTAGTTAATTGGAGATAAGAGAGATAAGAGTCTCAGCCTTTCCTGCCTGGGCGGGCTTTAAACTGAGACCCTCAGATCTCAGCTTTCTGAGTAGCTAGGGTTACAGGCGCCCAGCGAAGGCCAGGTTTTGTCCTTTAGTCCAGTGACCTCAGCGGTGGGACTCACCTCTCCCCACCCCCTCCACACCCCTCCACGTGCAGGAGCTTCAGGAGCTGGAGAGGAAGCTGGAGGAGCAGCTGAAGAGGCAGGAGGAGGCCCAGCAGCAGCAGTGGGGGGCTGACGGAGCCGGACTTCTGAGCGAACCTGGGGAGGTGGAGCCTGAAAAGCAGATCGCTGACACCCTGCAGCAGGCCCTGAGCAAGGGCCAGAAGCTGCTGGAGCGCCTCCAGCAGAGGTAGGCCGGGTGGCCCATGCCCTGGGCAGCAGCTGCCCTTCCTCCTCTGCCAGGTCGAGCCCAGGGCTGGGCCATTTCCCCCTGACAACCTCGTGTACTTTCAACACTGCATTATAACATCAAAGTTGGCTACTCAGGAGGCTGAGATCTAGGGATCGTGGTTCAAAGCCGCCCCAGGCAGGAAAGTTCATGAGACTCTTATGAACCACCAGAAAGCTAAAGTGGAGTTAGGGCTCAAGTGCCAGCCTTGAGCAAAAAAGTTAAAGGACAGCACTTCAACCCAGAGTTCAGGTCCCAATACCAACACACACACACACAACATAGCACAGAGAAGTCCACGCACCTTCCCCCAGCCTCCCTGCCTGCTCACGTGTTATATAACCATATGTCAGAAGAAACAGGGCTGACACAACACTGTTGAGTCTAGCATGCAGAACGAAGAGCAGAGTCACTGTGCAGCATTGAAGATCCTGCTTTTAGAGAATTGTGGGACAGACACACCCCAGTCTTCCTTCCTTGTTCTTTACCTTCCCGCACAATTAACATTACGCAGTTAGCTCTCGGCTGTGGTGGCATGAAGAACTCTGGGGAAGACGTAATTTCTTACAGCTCTCTAGATTCCCACTGTGGATGTGACACGGACGTGGAAGGGAGGGGCGGGAAACCGTCTACTGCGCACAGTGTGATTCGCTTTTTGAAAACACTCGCAAATTAATTGGAAGGAAACAGACCCAGTTTTAATGGGTGTGATTTCTGGCTGATGAGATTATGGGCGATTTTTATCTGTTTGATTTTGCTTTTCTGCCTGAATACAACATCAAAGTCTAATTCAGTTCCATTGAACGCATTGGCCCCGGGAAAATAGTTAAAGGTGCTAATTTGATTTTGGTGGGAGTTGAGGAGTGTGTTATACTCACTGGTGCTCTGCTGGAGTTTGGGTTGGGGTTGTTCCCACAGAAGAACTGGGTTATAAAAGAACCAATGAAATGTGGGGGTGGGGCCATGATGCTGGCTTTGATTGGCCAGCGAGGAGCGAAGCCCAGCCCCGTTTCCTGTCCAGGTGTCAGGGAGCCTCCTGTGGAATGGCCCTGTTGGTGTTGGTCTGGTGCTCAGAACAGAGTCCTCCGTGGACAGTGCTCTGGGTCTGCTCTGCACCGGGGACAAGTGGCCCCAGGTGTTGGTCTTGGTCCTGGCCTTGAGGATGAAGGCAGAACTTCCACAGAGTGATAATAAGAGCAGGTTCCTTGGGTTCCACGGGGCTTCTCACCCGGCAGTCCCCCTTGGCCACACCATGGGGGGCTAGGAGAGGAAAGCAAGTGTCTCAGGCCACCGTTTACACGTGTGTGTGTGTGTGTGTGTGTGTGTGTGTGTGTGTGTGTGTTAGACCTGTGATCCTGGAGCCATGTAAACAATGAGTTGCTCGTGGGCTGGCGTGGGTTTGCCTTTCCTCTAGGGTAAGGGAGGAACAGCAGAACAGTGCCATCCTGGAAGACTTGCTGGAGAGCATGGAGAACGACACCTTTGCCACCCTGTGCAGCCAGGTGAGAGGGTGCAGGCCCATGCTGCGTCTGTGCCCACCTGCGGGCACTTGGGCTTCCCGGGACCTGCAGCGTCTCCCGGGCTGTGGTGAGGGGGAAGCAGCCTCGGAGGGGAGGGGCAGGTTCTGCAGACTGTGACCCTGCGGTCACCTGGCCTCACAGAGACAGGCAGGAGACAGGAAGGGACTGCCCCCCAAAGACTAGATCTTCTGCGGTGGTGACTCGGGTACCACCGAGAGCTGGGAGGCTTGGAGGGAGCGGCTGAGCTATGGGAGCCAGGGTATTAAGCAGAGGTGCCTTTCTGACAGCTCTGGGAATTCAGAGCATGTTTTTTGAGTTGAGCCCATAAAATATTTATCACCCCAGGACGTGAAGCACTAAGAATATAATAAATTTTAAAAATGACCGTCCATCAAATCTAGAGGCAGATGTGAGCTCCCGGTCCCCCTCCTGTAGGAGCTGAGACTGACATCTTACCTCTTGAAGATGACCATGGTGCCTGGGGCCACGCTGTGCCGGCTCCTCAGCCTGGTGCTGCCCACCGCCTCCCAGCCGCAGCTGCTGGGCCTGCTGGACTCGGCCAGCGAGAGTCACTCGGACCACACTGCGGAGAACGAGGCCGATCTGGGCAGGAGGAGGTGAGTTCCGTGTGCCGTGGAGAACGAAGCCAGTCTGGGTGGGGACCCCAAGAGCCTCCCTGACAGGTCGTCAGGTCCCACATCCCACTCCGCTGGCCCCACGAAGCAGGACTGAGAGGCCGAGTTTTTGTTTTTAGACTCTGATTTTGTGACCAGTTTATTTTTCAACTAGGATCTTAGGAAGAAACGCTTCACTGGGACCTTACATACGTTCAGCATGTCCACTGGGGAAAATGTTTAAAAAGCATGAAGGGAAAAGGAGTTCCAAACCCATCCATGGTGTGGCTAGCATTTGGTGGCATTTCTTCCTCTGCACTGTGTTTCTCTGCTGGGTTTGGAGGTGCCTTTGTGCGTGGTGTTAGTGAGGTTGGTATATATGTGTGTGGTGTGTCTGTGCATGGTGTTGTGCGTGTGCATCTGGTGTGTGTGTGTGTGTGTGTGTGTGTGTGAGAGCCTGTAGTAGGGAGACATCTGTAATGAGAGAACTCCCGTCTTCCAGGGCCATTCTTGTCCCCTTGGACTACCTTTCCTGCTGTACATGTCAGTTTGAGGATCACGCTTCTTACTCTCACTGGTACACATCGTAGCTTGTGTAGTTTTTATGTATGCTGGCACGTGGGCTTGAACTCTTCCTCATGGTGCTCTACCACTTGGCCTTGCCTTCGCTTCTGGCTTTTGGCTCATTAGTTGGAAATAAGAGACTCTCAAACCTGTGTGCCCCAGCTTGCTTTGAACCGTAACCCCTCAGATCTCTGCCTCCTGGGTTCCTAGGATTATAGGCATGAGCTGCTGGCTCCCGGCTGTAGATAGTATTCTGATGATCACAGGTCACTTCCGGTGGTCCCCGACCTGGGAACAAGGGCAGAGAGCAGTACTCCCTGCCGAGCAGGGCCGAGAGATACTCCATGGTGACACCCTCCAGGCTCCTGGTGGCAGCCACTTGTCACCTGAGGGACTGGCCTGTAGGGGGTCTTAGGATGCCTAGTGACTGGAAGAGCCTATTCGTGTTTAAATCACAAGACTTTCTTCTTGCTGTCAGGAAACACCAGGAGTGGTGGCAGGATTTAGAACGCAAGCTGCGCGCAGATCTGGTGAGCAGAGGCCTGGGAAGGATGCTGTGGTCCCGCCAGAGGAAGGAGAGGTACGGAACTGGGCTGGGACCAGGTGCTTGCTGCCTGGTGGAGGGGGTGGGGGGAAAGTGACCATGAAGAGGAGTAGATGACCCTTCCCTGAAGACCACGGACCTTTCTTCTTGGGCTTAAAGGTAAAGATAAAAGCCTGTAGCTATCAGGAGGTGAATGCTCTGTTAACATATTAGCATTTTAATGACTGTATTTACTTTGGCTAATAGCTGGGTTTTAATGGGATATAATTACCAAAAAGAATAATACCCTACGGCTGTTTGACTAGATAGTTCCCAACGTCCTTTTACTAAAACAAAAGCTTGGGGAGGCCACATTCAAAGTGCACAAGTATAGCTAGAAATGGTGGAAATGGTCCTGAGACTAGGACCATCCAAGTTCCCCTTGGCTGCCTTGAACCTCCAGGCTTGTCTCTTCCCACCCATTTCCCTCTGATGCAGGCCTCTTTGGGCTGTGATCTTTGCTCACCCCGAGGCCGGCGGGAAGTGAGGGTCACAATGATCTTAGTTTGCTGCAAACCATTGACCAATTATCTCTAGCAGAGAAGATTTAGGGGGTGAAGAAACCATCATCAGATAAACTGATATGGGCCACATATTTTGGAAACTGGCTGTCCAAGGACCATGAGCCCTGCCCCTTCGGTCATTCCTCGGTGCTAACACCAAGGAACTGAGGTTGCTGCATGGACTGGCCGTGATTAAGCGCTCTCAGCCACTGACAGCAGTGCACAACCCCGTATCCAGTTCCAGATGTCAGAACACAGCTCCAAAGAAGTCAGGCCAGGCTATTGAACAAAAGAAACCAAACCCAAGTAAAGGAACTCGACCTGGAGCTGTGCAACAGTAAAGCCCAGAACATGCCTGGGCCGCACTGATGGATGAGGAGGGAATGTTGATCTCTGTGGAGGGGCACTGGGCTCACTGCAGCTGCCTGGAGACTGTGGCTGTCGGGCGGGGAGTGCCATACAGCACCGCATCCTCTCCCAGGCTCATACAAGCTCTAAGGCAGGACTTTGTGGTGGTGGCCGTGAAGCTGTTTCCACCTGTGAGCTGGGGCCTCCAGAGGGACGCTAGGGCCAAAGCCTTGTCCTACACTGCGTGGGCCGAGAGAACACGGGTCTTTCAGTTGCGCAGGGCTCTCAGACAGTGATGGCATCCACCGCCCGGTTCATCCAGCCAGGCAGGCAAGGACAGCTGAGGGGCGGGATTCCAGCTGTCTTGTTCCAGTACATTCCCAAAGCCTGCCGCACCTGTCATGGCAAACACATTTAGCTAACTTCCACGGCAGGTTTCGCGAGGCTCTGGTGAGGGTGAAACTGTCATAGATTGGCAAGTGCTTAAAAAGAAAATAAAAGCTCTTCCCAGTGAGGGGCGGAGGCTCTGCGACCTGGCGTAGCTTTGCCCAGGCCCCGGCACAGCTGACCTCACGCTAGCTGCTTGGCCACCACAGGCTGGGGAAACGCAACCTCTAATGGGCCCTGGCCAGCAAGGGCTCACTGTCGGGACACAGCAGGTGAGGATAACCCCACTGTGTGGAACTTGACCTCCTGTTCTTGTCTTTAGCATACTGAAGAAGACGTGTCTCCCTGTCAGAGAGAGGGCGGCGTTCTCTGGGAAAGGAAGCTGGCCACATCTTCCCCTGGAGCCCCTTGGGGAACCTGCACCCATCCCCATCACGGGGGCCGAAACCATCGATGTATTAAACACCGGTGAAAAGCTCTTCCTCTTCAGAAACCCCAAGGAACCGGACTTCTCATTGCACATTCCCACCAGGAGGAAGAAGAACTTCTTGAACAGCAAAAAGGCCAGCAGGGCCTTGGAGCATCCCGGAGGGGTCTAAAGTGATAAAGATATGTATGTTCTCCTGAGTACCTGTGTGTGCGTGTGCGTGCATGCGTGCGTGCGTGTGCGGGCACGTGTGTGTGTGTGTGTGTGTGTGTGTGTGGATGTGGATGCTGAAACTGCTTGGAATCTATGAATTGCACTTGAAGACACAGGGGCCCACACACACGCATTCCCAAGGACTCCATTACCTCTGGCCTCATGAATTCCTGGAAGCCGCTCTTCTCTGTGTCACATGGGGGTGTGTCCCACGTCACCAAGGATCTGAGGAGACCCAGCCCCCACCAGGCCCCAGTGCCCTGCTCTGACACCAGGTCTGTGTGTGACATGTGTGTTACACATTGTTTTTACAAAGGGAACTTTAAAAATAAATGTATATTGCACCTAGCTCTTCATAATGGAACTCACCCTTTCTCTGTGGACGTCATTTGTGGTGCGTTACTTCTGTGTTTTCTCTTCCCGTTGTGATGTCTGAGAGGTTCTCCTGTCACCAGGTACCAGAAGAGCTGTGCTCGCACTAAGCAAGTCACCTGACCTTTCTAAAGCCTCATTTTTTTTTCTAGCAACAAAATAGTGATGAGAATCCTTGGTAAGATGCAATTCAGTTGCACAACTGTAAAGTGGCTGGTGGTGCCGGCCTTGCAGGTCTCAGTCCTTCTGTACTCATGTTGGTGACCTTCCTGGTGATTTCCTGCTTTATAAAGTCTCGCTACAGTTATGCACAGTTGAAGTCAATTGTACACGAGATTTCAAAAAAAGTAGCTCAAAATTGTCAGCTATAGGCTGAAGAGGCTGGAACAATGGGAGGTGGCTGAGCTGTTCAAAACCTGGGACTGGAACCTAAGAATAGCTCCCTTTGTTGGGGAAGATTACCTACTGTCTTTTATAAACCCATGGCACACACACATCCATGCACAAACACATATGCATGTATGTGCACACATACACACACACCACCGCAGTGTGTTGGGAATGCCTGTATCTTTAGAGTAGATCAAGGTAGCTACTGCCTCTACCACTTTTGAGCAAGTCATTCCCTCCCCCTCCCCTGGACGGCAGTCTCTTCCTCTGTAAATCATGTATTCTAGTACATTCTTTATGCAGCGATGATGTGAAGAGTGAAAATAATGAGTGTGATACTTACAGGTTGGGTAAAATGTGGGTATGCAATCAATGAAGCTTATTTGATGAGATTTTGGGTGAGGCTGTTTTCTTGCATCTCAGTGGACCTCTGGGGTGCAGGTGCTTTGCAGGGAGGGCCGACCCAGGCATTGTATTTAGTGCTATTGTACCCAGACTCATGGAGCTGTTTAACCCCTAAGTCAAATTCTTGAGAAGGTAGAGAAGTCACGTCCTGAGAAGGTGGACACCTTTGAGAGGTGGCTAGGATCAGATGTAGTTGGTGGGGTGCATGTGACTCAGTTCTGGTGGATGGTATCCAAAGAGGAGGGGCTGCTGGGGCCACCCACCAGCTGTCTCCTACCACGTGCTGCTCTGCAGCACCTTGGGGCAGTACCAGCAAGGCCACCACCTTGACTACGAGCCTCCAGAATCAGGAGCAAAATAACCTTTTCTCTTTACAGATGAGCCTGCCTCGTGCATTTTGTTAATGAAAAAATACAATAGGTTAGCTCCAAGAAGAAGCGGGACTAAGAGGACTGGAGCTCAAGTCTGGGCTCCATTACTCATGAGCAGCTGAAGAAAGCCTCTTCAGGGATCAACTGCCTTTGTACTCAGTCTTTTGAAAGTTCTTGCTAGTTCTGTAGATATAGCAATAATTAAAACAAGGAACTGTGACATGGAGAGGACAAACAACAGGGAAATCTTGCTATGGGAACCGGGGAATGAGGGCGAATGAGGCAGTTGTATGCTTAGGACTCCCAAATATTTACTTGTCTCTCGGCTAGAGTTCCCGGGTTCTAGATAGTCTGCCTGGGTCTCACAGTACAAAACAGGAGCCTCAGCCCTGAATACCCCAGCTTCCTCTGTACATCCCACCCTGACGTAGATTTCCCCCTCCTGAATGACACTCACAAGGTCCTAGGCAGCTCTATTTCTCAGCTCCCAACCCAGTGTCCAAACCCTTCCGACTGTTCCCTGGAATCGGCCTCCATCTCTGAGCCTCTTTTGCCTTCTCCCCTGTCAGCCAAATCATGGTGTCTCCTTTCAGGGCACAGCAACCTGCTGTCCCTGGGCCGGCCCTACCCCAACCAGCCACGTGATAGTCCTCTTCCATCTGCTCCTGCTAAAAGATCCCCAGATGTCTTGTTCATCACCAGACCTCTAGTCATGATCCCCAGGCCTCCATGAGGAACCACCAGGGGTGGCTACAAGGAGGTATAACTGGATGTGCTTTGAGGTCTGCCATGGTTTGGTTCCCAGGCGGCCACCTAGGCTCAACAGACCAGTCTAGTGATTTGAATTTAGCTTGTTCTTATTTTCTAAGAGCTTGAGGTGAATCATTGGTCTATTTGTTTGGAACTCATGCTTTAATTTCAGCTCTGTATTTGCTGTGTCACTGAAGCTATGTTGTGTTCCTGTTTTCATTTGATTCTAGCAATTTTCTGATCTCTCACTGTTCAAAAGAGGGTATTTTTCGGTCTCCACGTATTTGTATATTCCTCTGTAGCTTTTCTTGATGTTGATTTAAAAAAATTTTATTTCATTTTGTCTGATAACACATGGAATTGTTTCACTTTTTGTTTTTGTTTTTTGGGGGTTTTTGCTTCATGTCCTAAAATATGACCTATTTTGGAGAAAGTTGCATGAGCTGCTGAGAATGAGTGTTCCGTGGCTGTTGGGGGAATATTCTATAGATCTTTTAAGTTCATTTGATCTACATGTCATTTAATTCTGAAGTCTCTTTTTGATATTTGGCCTGTATGACCTACCTGGCAGTAAGGCTGGAGCACTGAAATCACATACTATTCGTGTTTTTACATCCACTATTGCCTATTTTATGAAATTCTGTTGGTATTGGGTATATATCTGTTTATAATAATTTTTTGATTATAGAGACCTTGTGTCTTCTAATTTTGACTTGAGATCTGGTCAGATATGAGTATAGCTATTCCTGTGTGCACTCAGGCTTCATTTACTTGGAGTGACTTTTCCATCCTTGGGCTTGAAGGTCTGGGTACTGTCCCTGAGCTTCTTTGTGTTCAAGGCTAGCACTCGAGCCACAGCACTGCTACTGGCTTTTTCTAAGTAGTTTATTGGAAATAAGAGGTTCATAGACTTTCATGCCCAGACTGGGCATGAGCAATGAGCAATCCTCAGTTCTCAAGCCTTTTGAGTAGCTAGGATTACAGGTATGAGCCACTGGTACCCAGATCTTTTCTATCCTTTCAGTTAAACTTATTTTTTCTGTGCCAGTGAAATGTGTTTCTTGTAGGTAACAAATGGTTGGGTCTTAGTTTTTAATCCAACTTACCACTGTCTTTTGATTGGAGAATTGAGACTATATTGAGGGTTATTGTTGAAAGATATGTAATTTTTGTTTTTAATGTTTGATTTTTTTTAAATCCTCACTTGTTTATCTATTCATCTAGTAAAGTTATTTTTTCCTTTCATTGGTGCTTACTTCCTCTTTTCTTTGTAGGATTCTATTAGGTGTCTTTACAGTGTCGGCCTAGTAATCATTAATTCCTTTAGTGTTAATCAGAAATGTTTTCATTTCTTCTCATTTTTAAGAATGCCTTTGCTGGGTACACTGATCTGGCAGTTCTTTTTAGGGCTTAAAATCCATTATCCTGTGCCTTCCTTGCTTTTATAGTTAGTTGAGAACTCTGCTGTTACTCTGACAGGTTTGTTTATATTGGCCTGGTGCTTCTCTCCTTCAGTGTTCAATATTCTTTCATTGTTCTGTGTACTAAGGAGTTACAATTACATGAGCAAGGTAACGAGTACATTTCTTATCAAGCATTGTTGCCTCCTCCTTTGTTTCCCCTTATCATTCCTGCCCTCCCATTTCCCCCTCCCCATGCCCCCATTGTTCTTAGTATTTTAACTATACGAAGTTCTCTTCTGGTTGTTTGGTGTTACAAAGGCCTCCTGTTTCTGTTTCTTTGTCCTGCGTATTTTCTCCTTTTTCAATGTCCATGATTTATAGGTTTGGTCTTTCAATAGTGTTCCAGAGGTCTTGTACTTCCTTTTTCCCCTTATCATTCTTTGAATGTTCTAACTCATGTATATCGTCTTCAATCTCTGATAGTCTCATTTCTATGTGATCTAGTCTTTTAGCTTTTCAAAATTTTTACTTAAGCTTTTCACTTCCAGAATTTCAGTTTTCTTTTCAGGGTTTCCCGTATCTTCATACAATTCCTTTTTCATATGTCTCATTCCTTTTATCATCCAGAATCACTAAGTTGTTAGTTGCCCTAATTCTGTGGATCCTTCTTGTAACCATTCTTCTGAAATGTTGGGATTTGTCCACTTCACTTTCATTAGTGTATTGTTATGGATTCTTGTCTTTTGAGGCTATCATAATCTTAGTTCTTGTTTTGATGTTGGAATTTGTGTGTCTGTGGCCAGGATATCTTAATTACCTGCAGTCTTTTGGTTGAAGTATTTCCTGTGGAACTGAGTAGTGAGAAGGTTAATACAGTTTCTCATCACTGGACTGCGGGTGCAGCTCAGTAGGAAAACATTCATTTACTCACATGCCCAGGGCATGATGCCAGATCCTCAGAACACTTAGAAGAAAACTGCTGGAGTCTCTTGCCGTTCCTCCTGTACAGGCTGGTGCTGTAGGTGGACTGAGGGTGGAGCCAGTCAAGGGTCAGTTGTCCACATCAGGGCTGTTTTCAGTTCTGAAGCTTTCGTCCCACGTGTACGGGGAATCACAGGCGGGTAACAAGATGCTTTGTCATCTGCAGGCAGGCCTGGCAGATATCACTTCTTCCACAGGACAGAGTGTAGGCAGTAGACATGCTTGTCAAGTACTCTCACTCAAAGCTACACTCCAACCAAACAATAAATGTAATCGTACCATTTCTGGGACTTGGTTCTTTGATTGAATGTTAGTCATTTTATTTGCTCTTGGGATATTTTTATATTCCTACACAAAAGGAATATTGTATGAGATTTGTTCTCAGGTACGGTTAAGAAGTTGGAAAGACTGGTCACTTTGAACTTGCTTTTGAAGATTTATTCAATGAGGGGAGCCATGTTTAGTCTATAGTTGTTATTCCCCTACATCTATCTGAGACCTCTGTCGAGTGACTGAAATAAAGACACGTTACAGGCTGGGCTAGGGAGTAACTCCTCCCAGGCCTGTGTGAGCATCAAGCACTCCTCTCTGGAGTCCTTTCAAATGTTTCTCTCTTCCCCCCACATTGCTGATGGATCTCTTCCGAGCAGCTGTGGTTGGCCTCTTTGGCGCTCTACAATTCTTCCTCTCCAGGGCTGTGCCCTCCCATCTCTGCCCACCGTGTGCCCACTGGGCTCTCCTGGGTTCCTTCCACACAGCAGCACCTGGGAAGTTTCTCAGGGCCGAAGGTAGTGTGGTTGTGTGTTCACTGTGAGTCTAATATCCAGTGTCTAGAAAGTGGATGTTTTGTACTCTTTGTCTGTTTTTAATGGTTTTCCAGGTGGAAAGGTAAATGTGGTCCATGCTGCTGCATCCTGGCTAGGAGTCTGAAAGTCATTTCTACTTGCCTTTCTCATCACAGGGCTACTTCATACAGTCACATTAAGACTTCTGCTTCATCTGCCAACAATCTATTTGTTTCTCAGTTCATTTTCCTCTTTGCCTCTTCCTGTGATTTTGGGAAACTCTATGGAAAATTCTGTATTAGAGATAATAACTCTGTGATGATTGTGATTTAAATTTCATGTTTCCCCAATGTCATCTTGTCAGGTTAATTTTTATGTTTTTATCACACAAGTGGTTTTTTATGTAAAAATTTCCCCCTATTGCTTCTAAACTATTGAATACATTTTTTAAAAAAGCATAAATAAGCACAGTAGGTGGGAACCAAGCAACATAGCACTTTATCTCACCCCCTGAATGGCAGGCTCACGGTACTGACCTAACAGGAAGATTATCAGTATCTATATTCTTTCAGAGAAGAATAGCTTAGTATTTGCACACATCTTGCTGGAAACTGGTTGTGTAAGGTTCAACTTTGCATGATGAACTCTTAAGCTCTGGTTACAGTGGACAAACACAGGGATAATGAGTCTATACAGGGGAGAGAGGTCACTACTTCCTGAGCACCTATTACGTAGGAGCATCGTGTGGAGGGCCCTCGTGTGAGGCAGCTGGCGTGGGCATTGTCATGACTGTGGCTGGCCAGTCTTTGGAATCTCCTTTCTGCACATGGGGGTTTCCCTCCTGATGATATGCAGATACAGCTTACATGTCAGATCCCTAACTCCCAATGGGAAGGCACTGGGAAGTCTGTTTTCTATTACTGTGACAGAATATCTGAGAAAATCGAAGAGCTGGAAAGGTCTCTTTGGACTCACAGATCTGGAGGCTGAAACCTATGGTCTACTGGTCGTATTGCTTTTGGGCCTGTGAGAAGTAGGCTGCTCACCTCATCGGATCCAGGAAACAGAAGAGAGAGAAACAGGAAGGCCAGGCCACCAATGATCCTCTAGAGGTATACCCAGTGACCTAACTTCCTCCCCTAACTCCACCCACTAAAACTTGCCATATTCCATGACACCAGTCTGGTGACCAATCCTTTGTCAGTGGCGGCTTTGGAGGGCATTCCTGATCCCCGCTACAGCCGGAGGTGGTTAGGCTCACATAGGGTGGCCAGGGGGAGCCCCACAATGGATTGGTGGTCTTTTTAACAACGACGATCAACTGGAAGATCTCTGCTGTGCTCTCACCAGGCCAGATACCTGAGGGTGTGACCATGGGAAGGCCCCTGACTGGCTAAACCACACCCTGACCTCAGATGCCTGTCTTCAGAGCAGTAGAAATAAGGGCTTGTTAGATCAGCCAACTTCTGTGGGTCTGGTTGACAGCGGCCTAAATGGACCAAGGCAGTGGAAGTCAGTGGCTAGCTTTCCCAGCGATACTGGCTTGTAGGGCAGGCAGGTCTGGCAGGCTTCACACCCAGAAGGGCTGTTGCTGTTTGGAGCTGAAGTCTGGTGTTGAGAGCTTGGTTTCCAGTGCAGCTGATGCTGGAGGCAGCACTTGGAAGGTGATTGGCTCACGAGAGTTCTGACCTCATCAGTGGATGAATTCACTGATGAAGTCATAATTTGGTGGCATTATTTGGCAGTGGTAGTGACCGTAGGAGGTGGGACGTGGTGGAGGAGGCAGGTCACTGGGGCAGAGCTTGTCCTTGGCCCCTCCCGTCTTTCCCTCTCTGCTTCCTGGCTGTCATGAGGTGAGATGCTCTGCTCCACCAGGTGCTCCATCGAAATGCTCTGCCTCACACCACCAGAGACAGAGCAGCCAAATGACCATGAGCTGAGCCCTCTGAAGCCGTGAGCCCAGATGAGCCTTCCCTCCTGTGGATTGTTGTTCCAACCTACAGGATCTACCCCAGTGCAACACCAAGAGCTTCAGTGTGGAGGAAAGGCAGGTGCACAGGGAACCTTGCTTTCTAGAGACGCTGGCTGCAGAGGCTGCTACTAGTGAGGAGCAGGGCCGAGGCTGGGGACCAGCACCCTGGCAGCGGGGGAACAGTAGAACTGAGGTGAGTGTTCTCAGGGGAATAGGCAATGGGCCATCGTCTCTGGCGGGTGACCAGCAGGATATTCAGACATTGATCCTGGACACAGAGGCCACCAAACCAGATACTCAGGCCTTGTAAGTCCTGGGTCTCTCATGTCCTTAAATTGGTGATGAGGAGATCAGGCGGTGGCCTCCTCCTCCGTGCTGAAGGAAGACAGCCTTGTGCCCTGCGGAGGCAGCACTCAGTGGCTCAGGCTCTGAAGGACGGCGGAGGCCCATGCTGCGAGCACAGTGTTCCCATCCCCTGCCCCGGAAGGCTGGGCAGGGGGACACTCACCTCTGCAGAAACCCCCGTGGAGATTGCATTCTCTGTTGTGCAGCTAGTTAACTGTGCCTGGCTTTACGTTTGGCTTGCAAACCGGAAGCCAGTGAATGAAGCTGACAGTATCATCATCATCATCATCATCATCATCATCAATAGTGTCACTGTAACCTCCAGAAAGAACAATCAGCAAAAGAGCAGCAGCCATGATGATAGCAAAGATAGCTCAGAGACGTGCACGCAGTGCCTCCAGCAGCGTCAACATCATCAGAGGTGCTGACGTAATGAGCTGCGGCGGCAGTGCCCACACCTCTGTGGACAGAAGCCACCTGTGCCCCCCCATGACACCCACCCCATAGCAGCGGCTTTACATTCAGAGCCGTTCCAATGATGTCACTCTAGAACACTTCCTCTCCAGGTGGTGACCGAGAAGCTAATGAGCACATAGTTCAGAGGCGACACAATAACCATCCTTGCTGCATGCTGTTCCTTTTTCCTTTACTTTCTCTTCTGTTTTTGTGTCTGCCAGGGCTAGGGCTTGAACTCAGGGGCTTGGCTTTTTTGCTTAAGGCTGGCTATCTACCATTTGAGCCATACCTCCACTTCTGGCCCTTTGCTGATTAATAGGAGATAAGATTTGTCTCATGGAACTGGCTCTGAACCATGGTCCTCAGATCTGAACCTCCTGAGCAGCTGAAATTACAAGTGTGAGCCATCAACTTCTGGATAAAGTTCTGTTTTTTGCTTTTTCTTTTCGGATAGAGTTTTCTGGATGTCTGAGAAATTTTGTTCAGAACTTGGGAAAGCCATTATTGAAGAACATATTGTTTTTTGGTATTTTTATACAAATGTCTATAAAATATGTCTACATACATGTATATATATGTATGCATACATAATTTGAATTCATGGAAACTTTAGCTGACTTATGGAAACTAACTTTATGCACACATACATACATATGTATATGCATATAATTTGAATCTATGGAAACTAGCTGTGATTTCAATTTTGGCAAATGTATCTTAGTTTACTGTGCCGAATTGGTGGTGTACAGAAATTAACAACCATATTAAGTTAGAAATGTTAAACTTAATTTTTTTCTACTTACACATTTATATGCCAGGTTAACTACGTGGCTTTGATGACAGAAATGACATATTCTCCAACAATTGAAAAACAGCAGTAACCAGAGCAGCATCAACATAAACAATATTTTTGTAGTAACAGCAAAAAGAGCTACACCAACACAACACAGTAGGCAACAGCAGCGGGAATAACAGCCAACACTGTTTATGGCGTTTACTTCGTGCGGCTCTCAACCCTCCTAGGACTTGCCTGGTCAGTGACTGGAGTGTGTGGGAGATAGTACCCAGGAGGTATTTATAAATCAGCAGAGAGGAACTTAGCTGAGTTACAACAGTGAGCTCAGAGGAGTTAGAATGCCGTAGGCTATCATCCAGACACATTCCTGACCATCCTCAAATCCCTGAACGTCCTGCATTTCAGGATTTAATCTCTAAATGGGAAAAGTTATGTGAGTGCTGTGTGTGTGTGTGTGTGTGTGTGTGTGTGTGTGTGTTGGCCCTGAGGTTTTGTTGTTGTTGTCATTTTGCCCTACCACTTGATCCACAGCTCTTTTTGTTGGTTAACTGGAGATCAAAATCTCACAGACCTTCCTACCTAGGCTGGCTTCCAAGTGTGATCCTCAGCTCTCAGCCTCGAGTAGGTAGGATTATAGGCACCAACCACTGACTCCGGCTGAGTCCTGTCTTTTCCCAGCACTCCGGGAAATGTGGCGAGGCACCAGCACGCCCCTGTGAGTCCCAAGTGGGAAAGCATTGTGTCCGTGTGTCTCAAGAGGACCTACGTGGAGGACAAGAGCCCCTCCCGCCCTGGCCTCTGGTGCGCTGTTCTTCATCATCAGTTCCTGGGAGCCGGGAGCTGTCTGTGAAGAGGACGCCTTCTTCCTTGTCATCTTCAGCATTCGCTGACGTTCCCTTCTGCTTTCAGGGAAGATTAAAAAGAAAAATAAAAGAAGCCTTCACAAACACCAGAATCCCAGAGCTGCTGCCCGTTCAGAGCAGAGTCCCAGGGGATCCCTTCTGAGGCGAAGGCGGGAGGCGTGGGGCTCTGTCCAGCGAGGCAGGGTGTCTGCTGCGCTGTCTCCAGAGCCAGCCCAAAGGCGAGGCGCTGAGCGCACCCGGGGCTGCTGTCCACCGGCCACCGCCCTGGAAGGAGCGCAAAGTCGGCAAGAAGATGGGGTGGGGAGGCTCACCGCGTGTTCATCCGCCTCCTGCTGCTGAGAACAGCACTACACATTGAGCAAGTTTTAAGGAAAAGAGGTTGACTTTGGCTCCATTTGTGGAGGTCACAGGTTGGGGGGGGGGAACAGACGGAGCAGGCCCAGGCTGTCAGGGGGGGTTGGGGAGTGCATGCGCATGTCTACAACCTCATCCAAACCACAGCAGCTCCTAAAGGCCCGAGCTCCAAACACCATGGCTGGAATGAGCTCCTTCCTCAGCCACTCACCACGGGGAGTGCATGTCCCACCATCCCCAACCACAGGAAAAGGAACCCTCGTTGGCAGAGGATAGGGGAAGCTCTCCACTGCTTTGAGAGTTTGTGTGTGGACTGAGCTATGTCACCCTCCTTTAGTGCCTGGCATAGGGTAGGCATGGAGTAGAGAGAATGATGGCTTCTCTTCTGACTTCATGAAATCAAGATGGCAGTAGGTAGCTATTAGGCCTGCTGGGGGGTTGGAGGCAGGGAGAATGGTCCCTTCCGTTTGTTCTCTTGTGTTTACTGGAGGGCCTGCACTAGAAGCCCCGCCCAGCAGCTGTAACCAGGTAACTGGCCACCTGGGGCAGGGGGAGGTCCCAGGCTTTGAGGGCCCCTCCTCCTCTCTCCCCTATGTAATCTCTCTCCATCACAAGTCCGCCCGCTGCACACCTCCATCTGGTGCAGGTGGGGTATGGTTTCTCCTAGTAAACTCCCTTCTGCCTGAACCACCACAAGGTCTTTCTCCAACCCGCACGTGGCGGTTTTGATCATCAGTTTCCCTGTAGCTTCCACCCTCCCAAGGCAGCGCCTGAGCGGATTCAGTGCAAGCTGCACTTCCTTTAGTGTGTCCAGGAAGTACCAGGAGGAGTGGAGGAACGCAAGGCAGGGAGTCTGGGCCTGTGTGAGGCTCTGGGCCCCGACCCATCTCCTCTTGATGTTGACAGGTGTGGCGAGCAGAGGTGAGAGAGAGTGGCCGTGTGGGGGCAGGGACGCACTGCGGGGGAAGCGGGAAACCTGCGCTTGCCTGATCTCAGTCTTTATGACCGTAGGGCCTCTGTGCCCTCTGACCGTTGAGTAATTAGCAGAGAAAGATTTCCCGTGCACTTCCCCTGGCGGAGCCTGTCTGCAGTCAGCCTTCACCCATTTCTCTCGCAAGGAAAGGATTTCCCCTCTGATTGGCCCACGTCCAGTCGTGGCTCTCCAATGGGCTACGCGGCTGGCAGAGCCAAGGTCAAATCCTGCCATCACACAACGCTTCCACACAGGCATAAAAGCCTGGTTATGGGGCGGAAGGTGACTCAGTGGTAAAATGCTCACCTTGCACGCATGAGGACATGGGTTCGATTCCTCAGTGCCACATAAGCAGAAAAAGCCAGAAGTGGCGCTGTGGCTCAAGGGGTAGAGCGCTTGCCTTGAGCTGAAGAGCTGAGAGACAGCGCCCAGGCCCAGAGTTCAGGCTCCACGAACAACAAAAAAAAGCCTGATTGTGGGCAAGAGAAAAACTTTTTTTGCAAGTCAATTATCTCGAGTATGTTGTGATCATGTCAGAAAGCGGCGAACTCCATCTCTGTGCTTCTGATTCTGACACCCCCTTCTCTCAAAGAGATGCGACTGCCAATCCTACCCAACCCTGAATGAGGACCAAAGTCAGGCAAAGCCATAGCCAAGAAACCGTTTATTCTGGACAAGGAAGGCTGACCTGAACAGAGGCAGGGAATCCAGTGTCTCGGACAGCGCCGGCTCCCATCCCCTAAGTCAAGTCATCAGCTGGGCTCGGTGAGAAATCGCCCAGAGTCACAGTGAGAGGGGACAGGGCCGTGCTGACAGGGACTAAGGGAGACCAAGGAGGGACAGGACACGCAGACCGACACAGGCAACACAGTCTAGAAACAGCCTTGGTTCAAAGGCAGAAAAGTGACTTTTTTTTGTAGTATAAAACCTTATCATGTGCTAAAATGTCTCTTCAGAAATCTGAGACGACACCAATGGCCCCCAGGTTTGACTTACCAAGTCCACAGTGACACATGGAAATACAGAAGTAAAAAAAAAAAATGTATACTTGAACTCTCCAGGGACGGCCAGACGTCAATACCCCTGTGAGGGAAAACCCAGAGAATCCCACCCATGAGCAGCAGACAGATGTGCCCGTTGGTGAGACGGGGAGGGGTGAGTGTCTCCACATAACGACAAGCAGGAAGAGGAGTCTGATGATGGTGGTGGTGAGGATGCCCAATGGCCGGGCCCTCTGTCCTGTGACAGCCCCAGAGGTTAGAGGTCGTCTTCCTGTTTCAAACTGAGGAAGCAGACATGAGCAATCGCACACAGGGGCCTGAGGTCTTCGAGCTGCTCAGCTCAGTGGGATTCTGCCCTCAAACCTGAGTACAAAGCCTGAGCTGTAGTTGCTAAGCTTCAGTGTCTCCAGTTCAAGGGCAAGCTTCTTCCTGACCAGGCCATAGGGCAGTTTGCTTCTTGAGTGAACTGACTTCCTTCTAGAACAGACTTTCTAAGGAACCCACCCTTCCTAATGTATGACTAGGAAGCCGCCATCAGTGCCTTTAGATACCCTTTGTCCAAAATGGATGACCAGCCGATGTGACACCTTTCTCAGACAGGAAAACCAGGAAGCCTGATAGGGACCGGACGTTCCGTCAAGAGCCGGGACAACATCCTGGAGAAGCCAGTGCCCAATGCCCAGCCATCTGCACAGGGCCTCGGCTGCTATCCCAGCACTGGGGGGGGAGGGGCGGGAGATGCAGAGGTCCCTGTGAGCCAGAGTCCCTGGAACCAGGCTCATCTGCACACTGCACCGTTCAGGAAGTTTACAGATAGGAGACATCTGGCTGAACTCTGGACTTAGGAGTGTTGACATAAGGACTGTGGAAGCAGCGGCTGGGCTGGGCTCAATCCCGGCTGCGATTTGGGTGATGGCGATGCACTTCAATGGTAAGTTCCCTTTTGCAAGTATAATCGATTTCTAAATTCCCAGGGTTTGCATGTGTGCTGTCCAAGTGGGTTCTCACAACGCTGGAATGGGTGGGCGGACAGCTTGATGGATGCACAGACAGAGCGTGTGACTGGTCCAAGTTCACACAGCCTGTCAGCAGCGGGGACCAGAACCCAGACTTCCCAGCGGGAGTCCGCGGCTCGCTCTGCATCTGACGGCTTTTCAGAGGTGAGATGGGTGTGTGGCACAGAGGGGCTCTGGGTGGGCTGGGCGCGGACGGAGCCATGGCCGGGGGCTGCGGGCGGGCCTTAGTGGCTGCAGCCTCGGGGGCAGCTGTGGGTGAAGAGGTTGTTGTTGCGCCCGTCCTGGAACTTGCTCGGGGCCTGGCTTCCCACTCGGCCTTCGGGGTCCAAGAGTTGGCTGCCCGGCCCCTGCTGCCTCCTGAGCCTGCAAACAAGCACAGCACAAACCTGATTAGCGGTGAGGGGCGGGTGCGGCCAGGGCCGCGGGCGATGCACCGGGGCAGACACAGAGAATGAGAATACGGATGCGATGCGAGACCCGCAACCTCCAAAGCCCCTCGCAGGGCCCCGGGCGAGGCTCCATCCGGATTTCAGCACGCGCTTACGGATCCAGGCAGGAGAGAGTTAACTACACAGCAAATGGAATCAATATCAAGCACCAACCCAGCACCCAGCAGAGAACAGCTTCTTGATGCCCTCAGAAAATGACAGCCGTCCATGGTCCTGTCGCTTCGGCTGTGTTCCGAGTCCTTTATTGGCCAGGATGAGTATGTCAGGATCTGTCTCTCTCTCCACCAGGCATCAATTTCCTCTGATTGAGCCCGAGTGCCATGGTCCTGATTTCCATGCAATTTCTTGATTTCAAGTTCTTCAGAATTACTGAGACGCAGAGCTCGAAGCAGCCTTTCAGCTGACCTTCCGCTCTGCCGCTGTTCCTCCTGCTGCTCTTGCCACGAAGCCAGTCCCCCAGCATTTCCCTGTGCCTTGGGGAGGTCTTCGCCCTGCTTTGTGCTGCTGGGGTCCCAGGAAACCTGGCTGGCCCTGTTCATCTCCTTTTTGTTTTGGGGGTATTTTTGGTCAGTCGTGGGGCTTGAACTTGGCCTGGGCGCTGTCCCTGCACTCTTCAGCTCAAGGCGAGCACTCTACCGCTTGAGCCACAGAACCACTTCTGATTTTCTAGTGGTTTATTGTAGATACGAGTCTCACAGACTTTCCTGCCTGGGGCTTTGAACGGCGATCCTCAGATCTCAGCCTCCTGAGTAGCTGGGATGACAGGCGTGAGCCACCGTGCCCGGCCTGCTCATACCCGCGGCACAGCCCACCCTCACCTCACTTGGGTGGCACAGCCTCCAGCCACGGCTGCCATCTGAATCCCGTTTTTCTCAGTTACGCTGACTGAGGAGGAGGAAGTCAAACATCTGTGGACAGAACAGCGTGGGACAGTGGCTGCAGGAGGGCCTCCGAAGCCTGGCATGTGCAGTTGGTCTTACCTGCTTTGCTTTACCTAGTCAAGGTGTGGGCTGCACCACGGAATCCCAAGACTGGAGGGAACCTAAGGTGCTGGCTGTAATTTTGGAAACTTGGAGTTTTCAAGTTCACTATTTCCAATGGGGTGTGGAACGCTTTCCCTGTTGCACAGGGCAACCTGCAAAACACGGGGGACATATTCTCTCCTTTGGTTTACCCATGGGGCTACTGGAGAGCTAAAAGGGATGTTGAGGTAGTTTACCAATGACACAGACTTCGGTAGAATCAAGGGGCCATCGATATACAGCCCATTGATTGATGCTCCCGCATCCCAAGGCGTAGTCCAGAGCAGATCAGACAGGGACACATCAGCCACAGCTCTGTGAACTTCTTGAGAGCATCAGCTGGGACCAAGGCTGCAGAGGTCTGCAAAGCCTCCAAGCCAAAGACCTCCACTGTCTTTGCTGAGTAGAGGCTAAGCCTGGAGAAGAACTTGGTAGAGACTCTGGGTAGTCCTTCTTACTACTGGCTCAGGCTCCGTGGGTGTCTGCGCCCCTCCTCCCCTTCCCGGGTCAAAAACAGTCACATTTTCACCTGAGAATCCTACCACACTGGGCACAGGATCGGCGTCTCCGTGACAACCTTTGCACTGTACGAATCGGATTTCTACTTTGTGTGGTGACCAGGAGGTCCAGCAAGGCCAAGGACCTGGCCTCAGGGTCCTGTGGCCAGGCAGAGCCAAGCACAGCCCAGGGCTCCGGTCCTCATCCCCTGGGAGCCGGCTTCTCTGCTCCAGGTTCATTTGCAGGGAGGCCGAGGGGTGAAGTGAGGCCACAGGGCAGAGTCTGGATCAAATCCAGAGGCACCTGACCTCCTTCCTCCCAGCCTCCCAGCGGCTTCCGGGCGGGGAACCCGGCGGCGCTGGACAGCCTCTTCCTGAGGTGAAGAACTTACTTCTCCCTGTTGAAGATGATGAACTCCTTCCGCACCGTCTCCAAACACTGCTGCAGGTGTCCATTCTGTCAAGAGGCACAGAGAGGGGTCTAAATGAGTGAGCACGGCCACGGAGCGGGGCAGGCGGCCTGTAGATCTAAATGGGAACCAGGGACCAGGGCTGGGGACAGGCACCTGCAGCTGAGACAAATGTGTCTAGTTCTGAAGTCATTGAATCCAACACGACAGCCATGCGAGGATGGATGGGCCCGGGTCTTTCTTGAGCTTGGTTTCCTAAACAGTCAGGTGCTCATGGCCTGCTGACAGGCACGGGAAAACATTCAAGACGATCCTGCACCATCTGTCCCCTGAGAAACAGCTTGGGACCGGCCGGGCCACAGATGACCTCTGACACCTGACACACCCCAGACAGGCCCAGAAGGCTGTGCAGAGAGGGTGCTTAGTGCTGGGAGAACACGTATTCCCCAAGTCCACAGGCCAGGGTGCAGGGCCAGGTCTTTCTGCACTACACAGGATAGGACTCAAGGGTTCAGGGGCTTGGGCTCAAGGGGCTTTGAGAACTTAGGAAGATGTTTTAACTTAAGAAAAAAATACAATGAACTTTTGACATCAAAGACAATATCCATCTTCATACGAATGCAGCTGGAAATTTAAAAATATTTTTAATCTATTTAATTTTTTTCCATCTACTTTAAAATCTAGTGTGGGGTTGAATTGTCTCCTCCAAGATAAATTTAAGTCCCTGGATGGGGGTGGGAGGGGATGAGGTGATGGGGGTTATAACCAGGACCAAAGTATTTCAGTACTTTGAACAATGGGTAAGAAAGTAGTAGAGGAGTTAATTTGATCAAAGTATTATGCATATGTATGGAGACATCCTAATGAAACCTCTTTCATGCAACTAACACATCCTAGTAAGGGGTTTAGCGCTGGTGCTCAGAGGGTGAATAAATGTGTGCTCATCCAAAGGAGGGTCTTTGCAGGTGGAATCACAAACAGGCCACGATGGGTTAACGAGGGCCCTAGAGCTAATGGCTAGTGTCTTGGCATGAAGGCCAAAGGAAGATGGAGTCCCAGTGAGAGGCAATAGGGGGGTGGAGGAGCGATGGGAGCCACGGAGCTGAAGCCGGATCCATAAGGCTCCGGCAGTGCAGACACACTGGAATCCTATTGCCTTTGGGGGCATCACAGCTCTGTCAATAACTGGAAGTCAGACTTGTGAGTTGTGAGAGAAATATACATGTGTATTAAAGCCACCCAGCCTAACTTTTCTGTTAGCCCAGGGCACTAAAGCAGAGGCCCGTGAAAGCAGGCGTGGCACCGGGGCCTGCGCGAGGCCCAGCGCAGTCCTGGCCTTTCTCGTGACCTCTCCAGGACAGACGGTCCGGGATGACGGGTCCAGCACTGGTGGCCCTCAGCTCAACCTTCCTTGTTTTTTGTTGTTGTTGTTGTTTGTTGTTGTTGTCCCCCACCCTCTGAGGAATTGCCACCTGGAGGCTGAGGCTGCCAACTAATGTGAAAATGGAGATTGATCATTTCTTTGTTTCCTGTTATTGAGCTGCTCTGTGTGTTTCTATGTCTTTTTTCCTTCTCTTGTGTTTTATTTCTAGTACTTTATTACTATTAGGAAACCAATTTGTTATTTTTAAGGGTGTTAAATAAAAATCACTAATTTTACATTTTAAAAAATCACTGAGATTAAGATTTATTCATTTGCTCTAGCCCAAATGAAACCCTATAAAGGGAGTCAGTCCCCATGGCTGCATTTATTCTTTTGAATAATGACTTGCTCATCTGTGACAGTTTTTGTTTTTCTAAAGGAAACATTCACTGAATCTTAAAATCCTGAGCCATGAAAGAAATAGGCTTTCTCTTAAATATCCCGTCTTAAAAACTGGCAAGAATGCTTTTGTTTAGTAAAGTTTAGTAAAGAGGGCAGGGCTTCACAGAGTCTCTAGGTATAGATTACATGAAGGTCAGGTATGTTGTACAAGTTAATTCAAATCTTGAACCCTTTGAGATGGCAATTTACAGTATTTTAAATGACTCCCCACTGTAAGCCAGTAAACATTTGCTAGAACTTTGAGTACAAACTATGCTCAGAATGTTTATGTCTCCCTACCATTTATATGATAAAACCTCAACTCAAAAAAAAAAAAAACTAGCGTGTGAAAACTTGGTGGAGGGTAATTATATCATGAAGAGTTTGTGTCAGTAAAATAATTCTAAAGCTCATTTGCCTTTTCCACTATGTGACCACAGAGTTAGGTACCTCCACACATAAAACACGTCAGCTCAACCTTCCTGCGGCCTATTGCTGCGGAGCCTCAATCACCAGAGGCAGGGGCGCGTGGGCCTCCCGTGCCCATCCCTGCCCAGGAGTGTGCTCTGAAAGGCCGTGTGTGTATGATGGTGGCGCTCCATTTTCTGCCAGTTCTTCCCGTCTGTGGGTTCCATGTTCCCTGATCCCACCCACTGTGGATCAAGCATATTCAGGAATGAAAATCCAGGAAGCTCCGCAGGGCCACACCATTCCACAGTGCCCGCTGGAATTGTTTCTTGCACCCACTGCGCGTATCTGTGGTTGGGCCTGGGACTGAGGCATCTATCACGGATTCCGGTCATTGTTCCCTAAGCAACAGGTATGCACGCATAATTTGTATTGTGTAGAGTGTTGCCAATAATGCGCAGATGATGTCAGGTGTGTGAGAGGGTGTGCATGCAAATTACAATTACGTAGAAGGGAGCTGAGGGGCCCTGGAGTGTGGCACCCCAGGGCAAGATACGGAGCGCCCTGCTGTCTACGGGAGCCTCACTCAGCGCTTTCGATCCTCTCATCCTGGACACAGCTCCCACGAGCGACTCACCAGTGGACAACTCTCCTTTGTACTGTCTTTGGATCTGTGCTTGGCCAGCCTCTTCTTCTTCTTGTGAAGTGGCTTGGATTCTAGAATCATCTCTTCCAGTTCAAATGTGGGGTCACAGTTCAATCTCCCTTTCTGAAGGCATGAGGGAAAGAAAAGGTCATTTGTCTACCTTCCCTACACTCAGTCATTTGTCGAAGGCATCAAGATCAACTACCCTGTGGGACTGGTTGATACTATCTTTTCCTGAGATGACGCAAGCACCACATTCTCCTGCATATGTCACTGATTGACAGCTACAGCCCCGCCCCCTCATTATCCCTTACCTTTCTCATTCCCACACAATCGAATTATTTGATCATAATGCCGAAAACCACTTTTAGTAATTTAATGTTAAAATAGCATTCTGGTCGGTGTCCACCCAGCTCTCTGTCCTGGCTGCCTGTGGGTTGAAGCTAGTGAATCTCCAGCACTGGCCTTGCTACAGAGCTGGGGTTCTACCCACCCTGCCTGCTGGGCCTCAGACCCCAGGTTCTCTATGTGAAGCCCACGTCTGTGGACTGGCAGCTCAGGGCTGCAGGGGCAGGCACCGGTCTACCATGCAGGGCCGTCCACCATGCCTCAGCTTGGCCCTTAGATTCTCCAGGGCGCGTGGCACACAGCCCCAGGGAATCTCAGACATGGCCCCAGGAAGTTGAGTTAGAATGTGTGTTCATCTGGGAGGCTGCGTGGAACATCTGGGCTTGGTCAGTTGTAGACCAGAGGCTGTGAATGTGCATTGAGTTTCTAGAATGTGCATCTGAAGAAAGGCAGCCCTAGAAGCCCTGGGAGCCAGCGTGGGCCTGCGGTGTCTTCGTGGATTCAGTCAGTGTGGGGTACTTCCTCGGGCATGTGCAGGCTCTTTGAGAGCTCATGGCTTGTCCCTCCTCCTGGGGGGGTGCAGGGCCAAGCAGGAGCACTGACCACAGAGATGTCAAAGCCAGTCTGAGTCTTGGGCCCACACAGCAGCCAGGACCCCCAGTCCTGGTGTTGTCAATGGGGCAGTTCTGTCCCTTGGGTCACTTGGCGTTTTTGATCATTACAATAATGGGGTGTCAATGTCATCTCAAGAAGTCAGGGACTCAGAGCAGCCCTGATACTGGTCAGACTCTCCCACGTTTATCCTGCCCTGAATGCTTGCTGCTGGCACACAGACCCTGCTGCCATCCCAGCCCCCGACTCCCGGCACCACCTCCGTTCACCTCCTGGCACAGCACGGTGCCTGTGTGTTGTGTGCCAGGGGCAGTGGTGATGGTGACACCTATGCTTGGACCTGGCACTGGCCCGCCAGTGGAGTACGGCGGAGAGGGGCTGACGTGGCCCTGAAGCTGCCATACCTGCCAGCTCTTGTCCCTGGAGTGCATCTGTCTGTCATAGCCACACAGCCACACACACACAGAGCCACACAGCCACACACACACAGAGCCACACAGCCACACAGAGCCACACAGCCACACACACACAGAGCCACACAGCCACACACACACAGAGCCACACACACACAGAGCCACACAACCACACACACACAGAGCCACACAGCCACACAGAGCCACACAGCCACACACACACACAGAGCCACACAGCCACACACAGAGCCACACAACCACACACACACAGAGCCACACAGCCACACACACACAGAGCCACACAGCCACACACAGAGCCACACAGCCACACACAGAGCCACACAGCCACACACACACAGAGCCACACAGCCACACACACACAGAGCCACACAGCCACACACACACACAGAGCCACACAGCCACACACAGAGCCACACAACCACACACACACAGAGCCACACAGCCACACACACACAGAGCCACACAGCCACACACAGAGCCACACAGCCACACACACACAGAGCCACACAGCCACACACACACAGAGCCACACAGCCACACACAGAGCCACACAGCCACACACACACAGAGCCACACAGCCACACACACACAGAGCCACACAGCCACACACACACAGAGCCACACAGCCACACACACACAGAGCCACACAGCCACACACACACAGAGCCACACAGCCACACACACACAGAGCCACACAGCCACACACACACAGAGCCACACAGCCACACACACACAGAGCCACACAGCCACACACACACAGAGCCACACAGCCACACACACACAGAGCCACACACACACAGAGCCACACAGCCACACACACACAGAGCCACACAGCTGCAGCCCTCACACAGAGCCATGTTCGCTCACACACAGTCCAGGAATAATACCGGGTCGAGGGTTGACAAGCTGTCATGCATTTGGGGCCAGGGGATGGGGAGGATCCAGGAGGCTTTCTGTGGTACCGGATGTAGGTCAGTCAAGCCCCCTGGCTGCCAGGAGAAGATGGGGCCCACCAGGCTGTGCCTATAGGGCAGAGGTCAGGCCATGGGAGAAGCTGGACTCACAAATGTGCCGTGTCGGGGCCAGTTTGTGGGGGTACACCTCCGGGTCACAGAGAGGCCCATGTGCCACCCTTCAGGAAAAGATGCCCCTGCGCAGAGGGAGGGACTACAGGAGGCACTACACTGCCCCAACACCTGCCAACCTGTCTCCTGAGCACCCTGGAGGAGCCTCCTGCCGCCAGCATCCTCTAAAATGCAAATCCAGTACAGCGAGGACACTTCACTGTCCCCAGTGAGACTCCCCCTCCCCATCCCACCTCCCATCCTGCCCCGTGCACCTGGGCTGACAGTGGTGGGAGCCTCGGCACCTCCTGGAAACCCTGCAAAATCAGACCTGAGGACTCAAGACCAAGTGCACCTGGAATCGCAGTGAGCCCGTGGCTGCGCCCGTGGCTGAGGCCGGCAGACGGTCACCGGGCAGTCACGGGTCACGCTGAGTGCCGAGACCGCAGCACTCACATTGGGCACGAAACCCGGCATCAGTGTCTTCTCGAACACAGCATCCCAGTTCATGTCGGCCAAGTAGGGCGAGCTCTGGATGTCGCTGAGGCTGGACAGGCGGCTCTCGGGGTCCTTGGTCAGGAGCTGCGGCGAGCGGGCGAAAGGAGCTCCATGAGCATCACTGAGGTCAGCGAGGGTGAGCAAGGCAGAGCCTCGCTGGGGACAGTGAAGGTGTTCACGCCACGCCCGTCCCGTGCGGGCCGCTCCGCCATCAGCACCCCGTCCCGTGCGGGCACTCTGCCATCAGCACCCCGTCCCGTGCGGGCCGCTCTGCCATCAGCACCCCGTCCCCTGCGGGCTGCTCCGCCATCAGCACCCCATCCCGTGGGGGCACTCTGCCATCAGCACCCTGTCCCGTGCTGGCACTCCATCAGCATCCCGTCCCCTGCGGGCACTCTGCCATCAGCACCCCGTCCCGTGCGGGCCGCTCCGCCATCAGCACCCCGTCCTGTGCGGGCACTCTGCCATCAGCACCCCGTCCCCTGCGGGCCGCTCCGCCATCAGCACCCCATCCCGTGGGGGCACTCTGCCATCAGCACCCCGTCCCCTGCGGGCACTCCATCAGCACCCCGTCCCATGCGGGCACTCTGCCATCAGCACCCCGTCCCGTGGGGGCACTCTGCCATCAGCACCCCGTCCCGTGGGGGCACTCTGCCATCAGCACCCGTCCCCTGCGGGCACTCTGCCATCAGCACCCCGTCCCCTGCGAGCACTCTGCCATCAGCACCCCATCCCGTGCGGGCCTCTCTGCCATCAGCATCCCGTCCCCTGCGGGCACTCTGCCATCAGCACCCCGTCCCGTGCGGGCCGCTCTGCCATCAGCACCCCGTCCCGTGTGGGCACTCTGCCATCAGTACCCCGTCCTGTGCGGGCACTCTGCCATCAGCACCCCGTCTCGTGTGGGCACTCCATCAGCACCCCATCCCGTGCGGGCACTCTGCCATCAGCACCCCGTCCTGTGCGGGCACTCCATCAGCACCCCGTCCCGTGCGGGCACTCTGCCATCAGCACCCCGTCCCGTGCGGGCACTCTGCCATCAGCACCCCGTCCCATGCGGGCCGCTCCGCCATCAGCACCCCGTCCCGCGCGGCCACACCGCCATCAGCACCCGGCTGTAGAACCTTGCCAAGAGGGAGGGCTGAGCTTTTTAATTTGTTTAAAAACTTTTTTGGTGGTACTGAGGTTTGAACTTAGGGCCTCCTGCTTACCAGGCAGGTGCTCTACCATTTGAGCCACACTCCTAGCCCTTTTTGCTTTAGTTGTTTAGGATCTCACTCTTTGCCTAGGCCAGCTGGTGAGGGTCCTCTATTCACCTCACCCACGTAGCTGCTCACCACCTGCTCACCACCACGTCCAGCTACGGGTTGAGATAGGTTCTCTCTAATTGTTTTGTCCAGGCTGGTCTCAAACCTCCATCTTTCCAATCTCTACTAGATTTTTCAGCCTGTGTGCGCCTTTCCCTTGCAGGCGGCCTGATGTCCAATTCATTAGAAGGAACTGGCGGCTTTGCCTTAAGACTTCCAACTTGATCAGCAGAGGATCAGAAGTGCAATAGAAGTCCCCCCTAGAAAGCCAGGAGGCAGTCTGGCCTCATTTGTAGCCAAGAGAACCTTTGTAAGCTTCTCTTCAGAGTTGGGGCCATAAGATCACACAGATGGGAACAGCCAGCAAGCAACCCTTTGTATCCTCTTTACAAAGCGCTGGACCTTATAGGCACACTATGAGTGGCACTAACAATGGAGCTGAGGCCTCACCCCTATATCTGAACCCAGGCAGGCGATGGGTCGCTGCTGAGCGCTGCTCTGTGTTCAGGAGGTGTGAGGGCATCTGGCCCCCACTTCCAGCTCCTGATCAAGGGACTGGCAAGGACCTGGCACGACATGGGCCGCGTCCCTTAGCTGTTAGCTCTGCCTATCCCGCAGGGTGTACTGCAGGGTGCAACCTGGCAGGAGTTGTGTCTGCCGATTATGGTGACCTCCTCACATGGAGGAGCCTCCATGAGACAGGTGTAGGCTCCGAGAGACCCCCTTCAGTGCCGTCCGGAGCACTGCCTAAGACTGTCCTCAAAGCACACTGAGCACAATGGACACACATTCTGACTTGTGGGGAATCAGCGGGAGGGGGCAGCAGCAGCAGCTTCCAGATGCTTGTAGCAATCAGTCAGAGCACTGCCTTGTTACAGCCAGGTGGTGGAGAGCCTAGCCGTTCCCCACATCATTCTGGTGTTGTTGGAACCTGGACCTGCCGTTAGCAGGGCGTGGGTTCTAGTCCTGCCTCTGCCCTTCCACAGCAAGGAGGCATGGCGGAATGACTTTACTTTCCACATGTCTGGTGTGGAGAGAATGACTGGCCTCCTTCTCAGAGGACCACCCAGGGCCCAGGCAGCTGGAGCTCAAACCCATGCTGCTCTGTAATGACCATTCTTGTAAGTGACCACTCTACCTCCCTAACTCGAAGCAAGCCTCCGGGAGCCCTCGGCTGTCCTGCAGGTGCCAGGCTGCAGGCAGCCCCGGTGACCATGCCCACACAGGCTGCTGGACCCACCCTGATGCATGACTCAATAGATCCCGGGTGGAGCTGGAGACTGTGCATCTCGAGTGGTCTCCCGGGGAACGGGGATGCTGCTACTGGGCAGGAACCAGTGTTGATTCCACCAGACACAGGACGTGTCCGATTCCTTCCAGCTCCCTGGGCTGGGAGCTGGGGCATCGACTATTTCTATCTGTGGAGCTCGTAGTGGAGTGAAAGGAGCTGAAGCCTGCTGCCCCCTGACTCTCTTGCGCCTGGCTTCATGATTTGCATGTGGGCCCCTGGTAGCGCCATCGCTGGCATTGAACGCCAGCTGACTGGCCAGTCTGGTGGCCAAGCGTTTCCGTTCCCAACCCGTGCTGCCCGGCATGCCCCTTGCTGGCGGTGTGCCTGTGTCCCGGCATGCCCCCTGGTGGCGGTGTGCCTGTGTCCCGGCATGCCCCCTGGTGGCGGTGTGCCTGTGTGTGTCCCGGCATGCCCCCTGGTGGCGGTGTGCCTGTGTCCCGGCATGCCCCTGGTGGCGGTGTGCCTGTGTGTGTCCCGGCATGCCCCCTGGTGGCGGTGTGCCTGTGTCCCGGCATGCCCCCTGGTGGCGGTGTGCCTGTGTCCCGGCATGGCCCCTGGTGGGTGGGGCAGCCCCTTACCTTCTTCAGCAGGGCCACCATGCCCTTGCACCAGGTGGAGGAGTAGTGGACGCGCTCCACTTTGAACATGTTCAGGATTTCATCGATGGGCGTGGCCGAGTGGATTTCATAGGGCCGCTGTAACAAAGGGCAACAGCCCAAGGCGGTGAGAGAGACAGAGACAGAGACAGAGAGAGATGGGGAGACAGAGACAGAGAGACAGAACAAGAGTGAGAGAATCACCAGGAAGTCATCACCCTCATGGTTTCTGATTATATAATGAGCCGGTGGCTCACATCTGTAATCCTAACTACTAAGGAGGCAGAGACTGAGAGGATTGCAGTTTGAGGCTTTCGCAGACACAAAGCTTGAGAAACCCCATCTCAACCAATAGCTGGGCACAGTGACGCATGCCTTTCTTCTCAGCTACACAGGACATAGGATCGTGGTCCAGGTCTGCCTGGGCATAAAGCAAGTTCTGACCAGAGTCACTATAGTCTGAGCAAAAAGGACTGGAGACGTGGCTCAAGGAGTAGAGTGCTTGCCTAGCAAGTGCAAGCACTTGAGTTGAAACCCCAGTTCCCAGCCCCGTCAGACTGCAGACAGCAGACGGCACCGCCTCCCTTCAGTGCACAGCACGGAATCCTGTCTTGTGCAGGGGCAGGTGGCTTGGGCCCCGGGCTGGTGTGGGAGCTGGGCGTGTCGGGGCGGGGCTTCAGGTCAGGAGGGGTTGGGTGGCTGTGAGGTCATCTGGCTTACACATGGCAGAGGCAGCATGGACACCTGGGAGCTGGCCAGCCACTGGGCGCCCAGGGACACTTTGAGACCTTGGCCACCGTCTCCCTTTGTCCTGGCCGATCAGGTCTTGAGCTGGCCTGGCTGCAGTGGTGGAGTGGAGGAGGAGGAGCTTGGCCTCCACCTGTCACGGCCACCAGCTCCTGCAAGAAGGCCTTGCATCTGAGCCCTCGCTTGGTGCTGGACCTGGTACAGCAGGAAGCCTCCTCTTTTCTTCCACCTTCCAGCAGATTTGTGTCCTAAGCCACACTCCAGATCAGCAGCCTTTCTGGACTGTGGTCACCCGGCTTTGTGCTCCAAGACAGTCTCAGGTCTGGTGGGGCCGAAGGCCTTGTGGAGGGGGGCACCCACTTCCCAAGCCCAAGTCGGGGCGGCGGCAAGCTGGTCTTGGAAACGCTTGAATTCATCGGCAATTCTCAGGAATGGAGTTGCTGTGGATGTGGCTCATCAACAGGGCTGCGAGTGGCCTGCCAGCTAGCTCCTCCAACGCGCCAGGGGCTCTTCAGAATGGGGGAACTGGGCCACCATCATCCAAGCAGCCTCTGTCACTGAGCAAAGCCCTGGGACACAGGAGGGACCAGTATGTCCTCCAGCCGAAGCCCCTGGACGCCGGCCCTGAGCCCAATGACGCCCAGATTCCTGCGACATGCTCAGCAGCTCCGCCTCACGGTGCCCGGGAGCCCCGCAGGTGTGACGGCGCCCATCGAAGGGGACGCAGGCTCCCGAGTCCTGGCTGGGCTCGTACCCTAGCAGAGAAGCACCCGTTTCACCTGAGGGGGCCTGCAGAGGATGCCTGCTCATAAGACATCTTGCACAGCCCTCTGACATGTCCACCAAACAGGGCCTATTGCCGGGTGTCTCCCTTATCTGCGAATTGGACGGGGGGATCTCCATGTTACCCCATCAGGAGCAGGGCAAAGCCAACCCCAGCGGGCTTTCTGGACAGGCTAATTCGCTCCACACTGGCACATCCCGCATCCATTTCTGAAGGTGTTTTTGTCCCCAGAGGCAGTGGGCCTCTGCCAGATGCAGGCCTGATGACGCCCAGGGGTACCGCCCGGCGTTCATCACAGGGCTCTTGGCAGAGACAACGCCACCAAGAGGACAAGGAAGAGGCAGCCCCACGCTGCCCCACACCAAGCGTGCAGCACCTCAGGGCCGCGTGACATCAACAGGCCCACTGGGCCCAACAGGAAGTGGAGGCCGCAGCTGGGCGGGAAGAAGATGGCCGCTGCGAGCAGGGGGGCCTGAACACAGCTTCCCCCCTGCGCTCAGGAGGAACCGATCCTGCCCACACTTTGACCCTGAACTTTAACCCCTGACTGAAGGCAGGTCTGACCACCCAGCCACGGGAGGCAGGGAGGCTGGGGATGATACAGACTCACCTCTCCACCCTCATTATAGAAGTCAGGGCCCCGAGACTCAGTGGTGGACAGACGTCCTGTATCCAGCAGGGGTGTTTGGCTCTATTCTTTGTCAGTCCTGGGGCTTGAACTCAGGGCCTGAGCACTGTCCCTGAGCTTCTCTTGCTTAAGGCTAGCACTCTACCACTTGAGCCACAGTGCCACTTCTGGCTTTTTCTGTGTATGTGGTGCTGAGGAATCGAACCCAGGGTTTCAGGCATGCTAGAGGCAAGCACTCTACCACTGAGCCACATCCCTAGCCCCTCCTTATTCCTTTTCTGTAATAGCATGAGAACTGCATTTCCAAGCACTGGGTTGGGGAACCAGCCAGGATCAATGCAAAGACTTTTCTTGTTAATGGCATTTAAGTGTCTGTTTCTTTTCTTGGTTATTCTGTTTTTCTCTCAGACCTCCCAATGAGTGACTGACTCTTCTCCTGCCTCTAATTCTCTCCACCTCTGCAGAGAACTAGAGTGGTAGCACTAAACAGAGAGAAGATTGAGCCAGATGCCAGTGGCTCACACCTCCTCCAATCCTAACTCCTCAGGAGGCTCAGATTTGAGGATCATAGTTTGAGTCTATGAGACTCCCATTTTCAAGAAACTACCAAGAAAGCCAGATGTGAAGCTATGGCTCAAGTGGTAGAGAGCCAGCCTTTAGTGAAAAAGCTAAGGAGCAGTGCCTGGGCTGTGAGTTCAAGCCCCAGTACTGGCAAAAAAAAAAAAGTGGTAACTGTGAAAAGTAACACATCTTGGAGTCCAGTGCATTCAATACATTTGGAATTATACTCCAAACAGCACGACTGAGATAACCTTCAGGCTCCAGGCTCCAGGCCCGGCCCTCACCTGTCTGGGTGGTGGAGACCCAAATCCCCTCACAAGAATAAAGCCAACTATTAACCATCAATGACCCACTGATCCCTCTGCCGGTGGCAACGGGTTCTACTGATGCTTGCTCATTGGCTTCGGGACATGCTGACTCCAAGGCCAGGCGGCATGTAGAAGGTAGGATAATTGAGTGTACCACTGGTAAAAGTAATTTTTACAGCAGGACATTGGGTACTCAGCATGAAGTGCAGGTGTGTCTCTATTCCAGGAAACTCCGTCTACAAAACACGCCTGCTTCCTAAGAGACAGGAGAGTGGAGAGGAAAGGGCTCTGCCTCACAGCATTGTCTGCTTCCTCCCAAATCCCTTTACTCAAAATCCTAACACAGAGCAGAAAGAATGTGAGGAACAATTCTTCTCTCAGTTTAAAATTCCAAAGACGAACACTTTTCTCTCTGCAACTGTCTGATTGTTTCTGCAGGGCCCTGGGTCTGAGAAACACTACCAAATCCCCGAACAATTCAGAAGGTGCCTCTGTCTATGGTGGGCACCTGTGTAGGCTCACACAGGGTCTCAGACCCTCGTGCTCCTCAGATGGATAGCAGCTGAACCAAAAAGCTGACCAGCAACATGCTTCCATTCAGTGCCCAGGAAAGCGAACAAGTTCATATTTTCTTTGCATTCTAAAATTCCCATGTGAGCTGGGTGTAGTGTTCCAAGGAAATAAGTGAAATGAAGAGCAGGGAACGGGTTGTCTAAACTAGAGATGTTTGTACTTGCACGTCCAGAGCTTAGCAACTGTTCATTCATTCATTCATTCATTCATTTTTACTCAACATTCTTTTATCCTATTCTCAGGATGCAACACAGAACCCACAAGGATTAAGGTCAGGCCTGCCCCCAAGGAGAGCCCCTTCTACTTCCATGAAAATCACACATGCAAAGGACCACAGGGTCAACACGGCAGGAAGCGTGTACAGGATGCCCACTGGGCTCTGTGCTGGGCCCTGGGCTCTGTGCTGGGCCCTGGAGCTCTAAGACCAGTCCAGAGCACAGGGAGCTCTAATTTAACTCCACAGAACGGACTTGCAGTGTGTTCCTCTCCCCACCATGCAAGCTAGAAAGCACAGAACGGGCAGAGGGGACATCACCTTCCAGCCATATTTGTGTGAAGAAACACCCCTCAACAGTTTTGTTTTCTAATTTGTGTGGTGTGGTGTGGCGTGGTGTGGTGTGTGTGTGTGTGTGTGTGTGCTGGTACTAGGTGTGAACTCAAGGTCTTGTGCTCTTGCATGGTTTTTTGTTCATGGCTGATACTCTACCACTTGAGCCACAGCTCTACTGTTGGCCTTTTGCTGTTTAATTGGAGTTAAGTGCCTCATGGACTTTTCTGCTTGAGCAAGCTTCCAACCTTGATCCTAAGATCTCAGCCCCTTGAGTAGCCAGCATTACAGGCATGAACAACTGCTGCCTGGCTCAACATGACTTTCAATCATATTATCTACCAAAACAACCTGTCTTTTTAAAATCAGTTTCCAAATTGTTCCATTAGTTACTTTCACATATTCCATGTAAATTAAATACAAATATGTCTCAGTCCATTTTTTTTCTGGTCCTGGGGCTTGAACTCCGGGCCTGGGTGCTGTCTCTGTGCTTTTGCTCAAGGCAGGCACTCTACCACTTAAGCCACAGTGCCACTTCTGGCTTTTTTGTGCAGTTTATTGGAGATAAGAGTGTCATGGAGTTTCCTGCCCAGGCTGTTTTGGAACCATGATACTCAGATCTCAGTCTCTTAGCCATTTTTTTTAGGAAACTATGAAAGAAAACCAAAACAAGATAAAGATGTGCAATCATCACTGAAACAACCCAAAATTAAGCTGGAGAACTGAGTTCTGATGCACTATGTGTTCAAACAGGGTCGAGAGAAAAACCAGTAGGCCAAGGCACTTTGCCTTGGTGCTGACCATAGGAGCACTTCACTGTGAGCCTCCTCTGCTCTGCGAATCCCTTTCCCCATTAGGTGAGGGAGCATCTGGTCTGCAGCTTTCTGGGGGCCCTTTGTGGTGGTACCCGGAGCTTCAGCCATTACTCCTTCCCAGCTCCCTGCTGCTACACCCCCCCCCCCCGCCCCCAGCGGCTTGGCACTGCTGAAGCCCCATTCCCTGGGCTCTCCAGTCCCCACGTATCTTACCCAGCCCCGCAGTAGCTCATAGGCTGTGATGCCCAGGGACCACCAGTCGACAGGGTATGAGTAGCCAGGACCTCCATCCACATAGACCTGGAAGACCTCTGGAGCTGTGAATACAAGACAGAACAACATTGTTGGAAACAGCTCATGGCCACTACTCCTTAGTTAGGGGACACAGGAGGATGAATGCAGCCTTTCTGGGCAGCACAGCCAGGGACATGTTACATAGTAACCTTCTTGTACAATCATTTGAAGATTAGCCTTCTATCTATATAGAAAGAGAAATGGCAAGGATTCCTGCACCCCCACAAAAGCCTTTCATGCAAATGAAGAAGTGGGTTTGCACCAATCACAGCACAGCTCCTCATGCAAATGAGGGACCATGCTTATAAGAATACAGCCGTCCTGCCTGCACCTTGCTACTGGACGCCCTCCTTTTAGAACTGTGAGGGAATGTATCTTTGCTGCTCTAAACCACTTAGTTCATGGAAATTAGTTTTCCAGATGCAGACACTACTACAAGGGGCCCAAGTCACACACTAGACCTGTGGAACTGGGGTGAGAGACTCTAAAATTTTTGACATCAAACCCATCCTCTATCCTAGAAACCATGAGCGGGCGATGTTGCCTGGGGTCGGTACTACGATGCATCTTCCCCTTGCGTGGAGTGTCAATACACAACAGCCACAACGGTGCATTAAGTACCCCCTCCCCCATGCCGGAGAGCTGGTGTAACTTGGTGATGTCTGCCTGAGAGGTAGAAACACCTTGGCACCATGGAACCTTTGGCTAAATCTTCAGCATGGTCCACTGGTGGAGGAAGTTCAGCTTTTCCTCCCACTAGCCATGCTACTGAGCAACAGAACAATGATTCCTGTGCAGGTTTTAAGTGGGAAGTGAGTTTTGCTTCTAAAAGGCATCAGGGCATCACACAATTGGCCTTCCAGAAAAGCAATGAAGGAATGTCCTCCAGCCTTCACTGTGTGTGTGTGTGTGTGTGTGTGCAAGCGCGCGTGCACGCCTATGCATTAGGTGGCATTTGCTGCACTTCCACACATACTTCAAAGACCCAGGGTAACTTTCACTCTTCCTTGAGGAATATTCATCCATATTTATCAAGTTTATTCTTTTTCTTTTTTGCCTTCACACTGGCTCCCTCCCCGCTTGGAACCCACTGTATGAAAACATATTCTAGATTTTCTCCAAACCCGCGCCCATCTTTCCTTGAAGCAATGCTCTCGCTGTGCTTTGATAAGAGGAGTTTATGCCTGTCTTCCTCGCTGGACTGTGCTCTCTGAGGCAGAGCATGACGAAGCCGGTCCCATGTCCTCGGGATCTGCAGAAAGCTGGCCCACAAGTAGCAGCCGAATGCACTGAACTGGCAATGAGGCGGGTACCGTGGCTGGCTGTTTGTCCGTGGGTAGAACGTCATTTCTGGAGTCAGCCACAGGATGCCTCTCCCTTCGTCATGATGAGATAAAATGTGGCTAATTTTGTTCTGAGAGCACGAAGCAAGTGCTCGTCTGAGGTGAGCTGGTGTACGTCAATTCATTACTAAATGAGTAATGAAATGAATGCCTGCGTGAAAACCCAGCCATGTACAAGTTATACACAAACCCCGAATGGTCCCAGAGCCCGCCACGATTCCCCGCCTTAAAGTGAACCAGGAAGCTGTGGAAAGAAGACATAAGTAGCAGGTTTTCCACCTCCATGGATTCCTTGAGGTAATTTAATATTTTTTGGCTCCTAGCTTGCCTGATAAACACAGGTGTCACATATTTACATATTAATTTGAGATAAAATTAAACTACAGCCTGGGTCTAATAATTTCTCCCTTTCTGGGGATTCTAATAGAAGAAAGAGGACAGAAAACTGGTTTTATTACAGTGTAAGAAATGTCTCAGTTGTTGACCAACAGGACTCCATCATATGCCTGGGAACAGGAAGGGGAGGAGGAGTTTAATTGGCTAATGAGTAGTAGGAAGGCTTGGTTAAGGTGTAGACATAAACCATGATCCAGTACCAAAAAACTGCCTTGTGTTAAATGTGTCAGATTCAACTAGTAGACTGAGAAATAAATTTTCTTGGCTAGTAATATTCTAACTTGAAGCATAGGGATAGAATAGGCATATTTTCACACGGTTCATGTGAGAAACTAAATAAAATTGCATCTCATGCTGACTGAGAAGTTCACTTCTATGTAAGTGGAGGCTCTCCAATCCTAATGGCTCTGGGCCAGAACTGTTTTGGATTTTGGATGTTTTCACTTTGAAATATTTGCATATAAATAATGAGACATCTTGGGGATAGGATCCAAGTCTCAACACGAATTTCACTTGTAATTCACGTGCACCACAGACACACAAGCAAAAGGTAATGTTACACAATACTTCCAGTGGCCCTTGTTGTGACTGCAATCTGTCAAACCAGTCCGGTGTAGAATCTTCCATCTGTAGCATCTGTCAGCACTCCAATTTTGGAGGTTTGGGGGCTTCTGGTTTTTGGATTAGAGGAGTTCCACCTGCAGGGCTACAGTCTAAAGGATCCTGGAGGCTCTATTTCTCCAAGACAATCAGTACTGTTTAAATCTCCCACTGAGCTCGCTATAGAAAGCAAAGGCTGTGGTGTGACACATAGGTCCTGCATGGTCTGGCCCCTCCCGTTTCTTAAGCTCCCCCTCCTTTTTGTTAGGTCAAACCAGCTTCCTTTTGCTTCTTGACCTCAGCACGCAGATCTGTATAAACATATTTCCATTTCCCTGAAGTGCACGACTTTTTTTTAAAGTCAGTCATGGGGCTTGACCTCAGGGCCTGGATGCTGAGACTCTTTTGCTCTTGGCTAGTGCCCTATCACTTTGAGCCATGGTGCCACTTTGCATTTTCTGGTGGTTAACTGGAGATTAGAGTCTTGGGGACTTTCCTGCCCACACTGGCTTTGACCCATGATCCTCACATCCCAGCCCCTGAGTAGCTAGGATTACAGGTATGAACCACGGCACCTAGCACATGGCATCTTTTATACTGAGCAATACTGCATTCATGATTCAACTAACAGGCGGGAAATATCAGAAGATAATTTTGCACACATATTAAACATCTACAGGTGCTTTTCTTACTACTATTTCCCAGATACATATAGTTCATTAACCTTTTTTTTTTTTTTTTTGTCAGTCGTGGGGCTTGAACGCTGGGCCTGGGCACTGTCCCTCAGCTCTTTAGCTCAAGGCGATTACTCTATCACTTGAGCCACAGTGCCACTTTGGGTATTCTAGTGGTTTATTGGAGATAAAGAGTGTCACAGACTTTCCTTCCCAGGCTGGCTTTGAACGGTGATCCTCATATCTGTCTCCTGAGTAGCTAGGATTACAGGCGTGAACCACCAGGCGCCCAGTTCATTAACCTTTCCATTGTACAAGGATGATTTAGAGGTTAAGAGGAAGTGTGAAGGTCATATGTAAGTAGTGCTCCATTTTCTAAAAGGAATTTGGTAACCCATGGATTTTGGTATTCCCGGTGGTGGGGAACTACAGGAGACACTTGAGCCGATCTTCGTAGATACCAAGGAATGACTGCGTCAGATGGAGGAACTTCAGAACAAGATATAAGTGGGGTAACAATAAACCAGCCAACTTACTAAGTAGATGCAACAACCCATAATACGCTCTTACAACAGAGCATCAAAATACATGAGCGAATCCAAAGTTAAAAAAAATAACAAATGCACAAACACAGACAGGAATGCTTTCCCCCTTTTTTGGCTGTACTGGGTGTAAACTCAGTGATTTGAACTTACTAGTTAGGGACTCTACTGTCGAACCGTATCTGCAGCCCTTTTTGTTGTGGTTACTTTTGAAATAGGGTTTGGCTTTCTATCTAGGTGCATTCCTAGCCAGGATACTATTTTTCTCTTCCAACTGTACCTGGGATGATAGGCATGTGTCACTCTTCTTAGCTTTCTTTCTGTTGAGAGTCTCACAGATTTTTCTGCCCAGGCTGCCCCAGAACTGTGATCTTCCAGACCTCAGAATCCCATATATCTAGGATGACAGGTGCATACCACTATACCTTGCTATTGGTTGAGAAGAAGTTCTCATGAATTTTACTACCAGGTTGGCCTCAAAGCATGATCTTCTAGCTCTCAGCCTCCCAAATAGCTAGAATTGTAAGTATGAACCATTACATCTAACTTAGATGGGAATTTCAATTCTCCTAACTTAGTAATTGACATAAGAAGTAGAAAGACTAACCACACATATTTATCTACAATCTGAGCACCAATTGTCAAGTATTTTAACCTAAATGGCTTTTGTTTATTTATTTGTCTGTTTATTTGTTGGTCAATGGGCTTGAACTCTGGGCCTGGGCGCTCTCCCTCAGCTCTTCAGCTCAAGGCTAGCACTCTACCACTTGAGCCACAGCACCACTTCTGGTTTTTTGAGTGGTTTATTGGAGATAAAAGTCTCACGAACTTTCTTGCCTGGACTGGCTTTGAACCACAATCCTCAGATCTCAGCCTCCTGAGTAGCTAGAATTACAGGCATGAGCCACCAGCACCTGGCCTAAATGTCTTTTAAAAAGCACCTGACCATACAGGAAAGTATACATTCTTTCAAGTGGACATGGCATATTCACCAAAATTGATTACTTATGGCTCATGCAATGAACTTCATCAATTAAAATGAAGAAGAGAAATCATAGAAGATAATTTTCTGTGATCATCACAGAATTAAGTGGACACATGAATAGACATATAGGGGAATTTTCAATTTGTTTTAAATATTTGTATCTGAATAAAACGAAAGCATAATATATCAAAATTATGATTTATATCCCATATGTCCTATAATTTTGATATATACTATACATATATCCCAGAAGCTTGATGCATTATGCTTCCATATGTGTGTGTGTGTGTGTCAGTCTTGGGGGCTTGAATTCAGGGCTGGGTGCTGACCTTGAGCTATTCTGCGTAAGGCTAGTGCTCTACCACTTGAGCCACAGCTCCACTGGCTTTTTTTGGTAGACAGAATTTCACAGACCTTCCTGCCAGGGATGGCTTTGAACCATGATCATCAGTCTCCTGAGTAGCTAGGATTACAGGTGTAAGCCACTAGTTCCCAGCTTATGGGATATAGTTTAGCTATGTCAGATACAGCTAACACTGGACTTAAATTTTAGAGCATTCAATGTTTATATTACAAAAGCAGACAAGTCTGAAATCAATTATCTAAACTTACAATTAAAAAAAAAGAGAATAGGAACGACAATGTAAACCCCTAGGAAGCAGAAGAAAGTAATAAAGATGAGAGAAAAAATCAATACAATATAGAAACAACAAAGAAAAGCAATAAGGGTAAAAACTGGTTCTTTAGAAGAATCAATAAATAGGCTAAGCTTTTAACCAAGATGTCTTAGAAAATGAGAGAGGCACACAAGTTACCAATTAGGAGTGAAAAGTTAAATGAAATAGATGAATTCTTTGGAAGAAATAAACTATTGAATCATTCTTAAAAATTCTTTTATTGTTCTTATAAAGGTTGTATACAGGGGGGTTACAGTTACATAAGTCAGGTAAAGAGTATGTTTCTTTTTGGACGTCACTCAACTATTGTCTTAATCAAAACTTAACTTCTTTCTAGAAACTGAACTCATAGTCTTGTTTTTTCTGCATAAAGTCTTCCCTCATCAGGCCCAACTATGTTTACTGAAGAACTGTATCAAATGCATGCAGGAATCATACCAGCCTGGCATACAACCTCGCTTGCTAGAAATAGTCTAATGTCCAAACCACATACCGTTGTTTATGGAGTAAAGGTGCAGACAACTATTCATCACGAACCTAGGTGTAAGTATATGAACAAGACACCCATACACTGGTTCCAGAATCATAAAGAAGGGAAATTTCATCACAACAAATGGGGCTATTCTGGGAATGCCAGTACAGGTCATCATTTGACCATCATCCAATATATTTTCACAGATTATAGAGAAGACGCCATTTGAATATCTCAAGAAATGCAGAAAAGCTGTTTGACAAAATTGCATATACATTTATAATTTAAAAATAGAAATGTGAAACTTCTTCAAGTTCTAATATGAAAAGCTTAAGACTGCCATATTTAATAGAAAGACGCAAAATGATTTCTAACTAAGCAGGATCAAGACAGAGTCTATCAAATGTTGTAGCTAAGGCAGTATGACCACAAAAGAAAATCTAATTCAGATGTGGTGTAATCTCAGCTACTTGGAAGGTATCGATTGAGAGGATCAAGGTTCAAGGCTGATGCTAGAAAAAAGTTGGGATACTATCTCAACAAAAAAGATGGGTACAATGGTACATGTCTACAAATTCCAGTCACATGAGAGGCATAAGGAGGAGAATCATGATTCAGACTGGTCCAGGAATAAAATACCATGAAACACTACCTGGTAAAAGAACTGAAAACAAAAATGTCTGGAGGTGTGGCCTGCTTAGCAAGCATCAGGCCCAACACTTGGATAACAGGCATCAGCACCAAAGGAAACTAAACCAGGAGGACTGAGTATGTGGCAAGTGTCCCAAAGAGAAACCAATTTAGATTATTCAGTGATAGCTGGGTACCTAAGAACACAGCCCCAGAGTGACTGACACCAAAGCGTCAACATCTAGGTGTTCTGGCTGAGCTGGAATTCTCTAAAAACCTGCGGAGGAAGGTCCTTTGAGCGAAGTGACAGCTTGCGAATGGCTGAGCATGTGAGTGAGCAGGGCACGTGCTGGGGTAGGTGGGCCTGGCATGAGATGGAGAACACGTGAGGGACATCTGAGGAACAGGACAGAGAAGGCCTGGTGTTGATATGGGTGGGCCTCACCACAGCAGAAGACAGGCCCGGAAAACTTACCCATGTAGGGCTTGGTGCCGGCCATGGAGGAAGCCTTTTCTACTCCCTTCACGACCGTGGCGATGTTGAAGTCTGTAATGTGAACATGGCCTGTGAGGACAGAAGCAGAGACTGCAGTTAGCAAGAGCGGTGGGCAATGGGCTCCTTCCTGCATGCCCAAGGCTGTGATCTGCCCACCAGGGAGCAGGAAATAGCTACGATCTGTTCATATTTTATCGGACTCTTAAAGGGTGTCTGTTTCGTGTACACATTCTAGAATGTGAATTTCAGTTGGTACTGCATGTATATGCTTTGTAAGGATGTTTGCATTGAGGGTCAGAATAAAAGCTGTATGGATTAAGAGCTTAGAGACCCCGATTCAGAATCAGACTCCAGGCAGTTGGCAAGCTCAGTCTGGTCAGTCTGCTCACACAGGACACCCATGAGGAGCCATGATGGGGAGGGGGTGGGAGCTTGTGTGTTGTCTGCTGCGCTCAGTGGCCCTCAGCCTGGACCTACCTCAGCTAGACCTTGGTGAACTTAGTAGGTGAGGACAGGGTGGGACCACTTTCTGCCCCATGTTACCGGGCAGTAAAGTGGCATGGAGAGGCTAGGAATATCCCAGTGAGGTTCAAGAGATATGAGAAGAAAGGCAGAGGGAAAGGGAAGAAGGAAGGAAACGGGGTGCAGGGGGTACAGAAGTCAAGAGAAGGAAAGGATGGGGAGGGAGGGAATCTGGAATGGCCAGTACACCCTTTCTGAGGAATTGGCAGCTAAGAGAAACCAGAAGCAGAGCCTTGAACAATAGGTCTAACTGGAGTTAAGCTTCCCTCTACTGGTGTCTGCAAGCCTTGTAAAAATGGCTGGTGAGAACTTGGACCCATGGCTGACATCTGCAGTCCCAGCTACTCAGGAGGCAGAGACTGTGAAGGTTGTAGTTCAAGGCCAGACCAGGCACAAATGCCAGACCCCATCTCAAGTCAGTATTGGGACATGGCACACACTTGTCATCTTAGCTACATGGGAATGTAAGTAGGCAGGTCCTGGTCCCAGGGTGGCTTACATATGTACATGAGGTCCCTATTAAAAAATAACTAAAAGGACTCAGGCCTAGTTTGTGAAGTGGAATCGCTGCTAAGCAAGTATCAGGCCTTGGTTCTCTCTCCATTACAACAAATATGAAGAAGATAGAGAGGATGGCTGGCTGTATTTGGGATACAGCACTTATCAGACGGGAACATATACAAAATTGACTTTGACTTGGAGGACATCGTCTGGAGCAGGTGCTGAGAGGCCCAGGGAGGCCTGCGGGAGAGGCGTACCCAATGCCATCAGCCATGGTGGACAGGAAAAGCACCAGCAGCCTTGTGTGCAAGCCACGCACCTCAGGCTCAGCTGCCTGCTGCCAATGCGTGAGCACGCTTCTGGCCAGCACCCTGCCTGGGGCCCACAGGCAAGAAGCAGAAGCAAGGTAATGATTTCATGATGGTCACAAGGCCTGTCAGGTGTCTGTAAACCAGGCAGGAGCCACCATCCAGCTGTTTGCTGGGGTGTGGGATATGCAAGTGTGAGCCCTTCACACTATTCCCCTGCTGCGGCATGGCTCATAACTATTTTCTCTAGCCAGGGCTGACCCTGTGCATCATCCAAGTTCCCCCATTTCTAAGACCAACCAACAAATCCACCCTCCTAGTGAACTGTGGGGTGTGTGAGGGTGAGCATACTCTCTCACTGTACCCCAGGCCTGATCAGCTCTATTCACTGAGGCACATTTCTCCACTAGCACCTGGCAACTATGGGATGTCTGAAATAGGTGGCCTTCATATAGACTGTTTAGCTGGGTTTAAAGTCACCTAAAGACTACATTTCCCAGTTTCCCTTGCAGCTGCCAGTGGTCATATGACCAGGTTGTGACCAATGGTAGGTGAGCAGAATGCCATCTATGATAGAGGTCGAGAGAAATGATTTCCTGGAAGCTTCAGGAAATGAAGAGTTTTCTGTCTTCGGCCAATGCCAGGTAGCACTATGAGGAGCTGAAGACCACGGGCATAAAATTACCCTTTATTGGCTAGGACTGCGTAAGCTGGGCTCTGTGTCAGCAGCCACTGCTGGTGGGTGTCCCAGTTCATACAGCAACTTATGAACAGTGGGACCAGGCAGGTTACCAAGCCTCAGCAAGCCTCAGATTCCTCCTCTGTCAAGGGGAGTTAGTATTAATAAGTACCTCGCAAGGTGGTTACAGAATTAAACAGAGTGACCAGAACATAGCCATTTGAGCCAAGACCTAAAGGAGAGAAGATCAAGGTCTTGGATCTCTGGAGGAAGAGCACTGTGGGCACGGGGAACTGAGAGGCCACCAAGGAGGCTGGGGAGTTAAAGGGAGTGCTAAAGGTGTCAGAATCAAATGGTGCCACTTCGATCAAACGCTAATGTAATGGGCTGAGAGGCTGTGCACAGTGGCTCCTCACGGGTCATCTGCTTGCTAGTAAGGACCATAGCAGCTACTCTGCCAAAGTAACAAGCTTGTGCCTAAGGCCTCTTGTGTGAGGACATCCTCACAGGAACAGCCTGTTCTCATCACAACCTTATAAGCTCCAGACTTTGTGTCTTCCAGGAAGACCTTCCTCAGCCAATACAAGGGCAAGTCTCCACAGCCTCTGAGCTTTCGTCTCACGCGAACTAGCACAGACTCTGCTTTGAGATGCCTTCCCTTGCCTCAGCCTCCCGGGGTGTCCAAACCTATCATCCCACGTGCACCCCTCCTCCGCTCCCTCTACTCAGTGCAGAAGAAATGCATCTTTCTTTAGGGCCTGTCTCTGAACCAGTGTTGTTTCTCTGGTTGTGACTCAGTCCATTTGTGCTGTTCTGATCCAGTACCGTTGGGAGAGTGGCTTAAACAACCTGTATTTATTTATTGAAGTTCTGGACAAGATCAGGTACTAAGACAAGTTGGGGTTCTGGTGAAGTCACTGTTAGGGTTTCAATGCTTGTGTCCCTCCAAAATCATGTGTTCAAATTTTAGCTGTGCACCACTGGCTCATGCCTATGAACCTAGCTAATCTGGATGTTGAGAAATAAAGATTACGGCTCAAAGACACCCCAGGCAGAAAAGTCTGTGAAATTCCTATATTCAATTAACCACCAAAAAGCTGAAAGTGGCACTGTGATTCAAGTGGTAGAGTGCTAGCCTTGAGCAGAGAAAGCTCAGCGTCAGCACCCAGGCCCTGAGCTCTAGCCCTGGGACTGGCACATACACACCAAAACTACATCAAGGTGACAAAGCTAACGATGGAAGCTTCAGGGAGTGGGTAGTCTCCAGGGTACAACATCAGGAGGGCACGGTCAGGAGCAAGCACCCCGAGCCTGCCTAAACACGCCACACATCCCTTCTGCAGCCATGATTGCCAGGCATCTGGTTCTGCCCTACCCTGCCTCTTCCTTCCTCATCCTTCCTCACCCTGCCTCTTCCTCTGCGCTGTGATGGGACATGCTGGGGGCTTCACCAGATGAACAAGGGCCCGCTGCACCCCGGACCTGCTGCCTCACTGGCACCTTTCAGGCCCGAGCTGAAAGGCTGGGGCAGTCACCCTGGAGCAACCGCAGGGTTGAGTTGCAAAAATCTATTTCTAGATTTGCCTCTGAAATCCACTTTGGTGGCTGCCATGCGTTTCCGGGGATCCAAGGGAGGCAGAGGTGAGGAGCTGTCCATCAGGAAAGCTAGGCCAGGGCTTAGCGCAGGTGGTGACCCCTGCCTTCTGTGCCTCAGTGGAGTTTAGCCATGTGTGGAGACTCCATCTCTATTTGGCTTTCAGGATATCCAGTGACCTGAGCTAGAGGGCAGAAAGGCACCATCAAAACCAAGCAACTGGAAGCCGGGAGTCGATCATCCAGCAGGCCCCCTGCTAAAAATACTCTTCTCTGGAAAAAGCCAGCCCACAGCCCGCACGGGAGCACTTGTCCCAAGCAAGCACAAAACCAATCTTCCTTCTACTTATCTTCATGGAGATCACAGTGGACTTATCGCAGGACAGCAGCAGAAGGGAAAAAAAGAAAAAGCCAGTCAAGTTCCACACACAAGCTTATCCAAGTTTCATCTGGCTCGGCAGCAGGAAGATTGATGGTTTTTAGAACATGCCTCTGCCGGATCAAGAGTGAGGCGCCCCTGGGATTTCTCTTTTCTATTGGATTTGGCTCCTTCCTGTGCTGTGGTCATAAGGGGGCAACTTGAGGCTTTAAAAAGCAATCCGTCTGCCAGACTGCCTCTGGGCAGAGAGCAAGGGGGAAAATCCTGAGCTGTGGAATCACAGCATTCCTGGTGGTAATGGTTCTCACTGCTGAGCGTGGAAAGGGGCATTTCCTTTGGACTAATTCCATCTGGACACTCTGTGACTGCCCCATTTGCATCCGACCTGAGCTGCCCGGCTCACAAAAGCTCATATCCTCTGCCCACCCTGCTCTTTTTTCCACCTCCTTGCCTCCAGATGCCACAGCACTAGATTTCTGTGTTGATCACTTAAGAGTCATGGCGGCCTGACTGATCCACCTCCCTTCTTCCTGGCCGTCCTGGCTGTAGACTTGCTTTTACTCCTATCACTCACTATAAGTAACATTTATGGGGAAGCTTTACCCTTTCCCAGTTGGGATCCATCTACTCCACAGTGACGCAACCAGGGGCTTCATTCAACACCTAAAACTGGTATTCTCTCCCCCTCCTTGGTGACTCTGTGTCCCAGTCCCAGAGGGAAACATGTTTCTGACTCTCTTGCAGCTACACCTTGGGTTTAGGTTCTACAGAGGAGATGCATTTGGGTGAGGTTTTGTGAGAGCAAGCAGAATATCTTTCTGGGAAAGAAGGTGTGCAAGCTCCATGAAACCGGGACTGTGAATACCCTCTTGTTACTCCTTTCCTGGTGTAAACAGCCACAAGGGGGAATGTCCAGCTCAGGACTCTAGAGTGAGGATTCAAGTCCTAAGGGGTTCACCCCAAGACCTCTAGCCTCCCCTGCCCATATGGCCCCTCAGGGTGCAGGGCTTGGGAAAGAGTGGGGAAGCTGAGGGTACAAGGTGACAGACTCATTCCCGAGTGCCCCCGTCATGCCTCAGAAGAGACTCACTGCAACCTCTGTCCAAGGGGCCTTCAGGAAGAGCCCTGTGGCAGACTGCGAAGTCCATGTTCAGACTTCAGAGATGTCAGTTGCATAGCTGTGCTTTGAATTAGTGTAATTATTTATCCAATCTGAGCTTCTTGGACTATGGCTGTCACCTGAGGGGTATTTGTGTGTGTGTGTGAGTGTGTGTGTGTGTGTGTGTGTGTGTGTGTGTGTGTATGTGTGTGTTTGTGTGTGTGTGTGTGTTCACTGAGCCATAACAAATCTTTTTTATGAAGATAGTATTTTGCAAACTCTGCCTGGGCTGGCTTCTACTCAAGCCCTTCCCCCTACCTTAACCCCCAAAGTAACCTGGATTAAAGTATGCATCATCAGGGCCTGGCCCTTGGCATATGGTTCTTAAACTTTACTGAACATCATAATACATCACAATACATTATAACATAGAACTCAGAGGCCCCAGCTAGCTGAAACAGGACAGGACTGACTTCTCAGTTCCTATAGCCAAAGGCCAGTAGATAATTTCCATAAGACAAAGTGGCTGAGCCATTGAAATTTCCAAAAGAATTGGCTGAGGCACTGGCATGGTGCCAGGCTGTGAGAAGTATGGTCCATGGATGAGCTGTGTCAGCCTCACCTGAAAGCTATAACAAGGCAGAATCTTGGGCCCCACTTCTGGCTTCCTAGATCAATTTAAGATGTCCAGGCAATCCACATGGAAGCTTTAGAGCTGACACAGATAACAGCTGAGTGACAGGGCTTAGTGAATTATCATTGAGCTTGGGTTTGCCAGCACATACAGTTCCATTTTATAAACCCACAACCCTGCAAGCGGGGCACCCCCTTCTCCATCTTACAGAAGCCAGCATGGAGGCTCAGAGCGGTAAATGACTTCTGAGTCATAGGCTTATGGGTGGAAGGGCTGAGGGTGGAAAACCAGATATCCTAGGCCCATCCCCTGCTATGACCTGTCCTCTTCAAATGGACACATGAATAGCAATGACTTCCAAACACCTTCAAGAGAATTCAACTCAGAAATGAACTCAGATGTTTACCTAACCCAGAAACCCAACACTCCAGGATCTCCCCGTCCCAATTTCCCAGTGCCCCACCCTGTCCACTAAGAGTTCCTGGGAAAGGGCTCCGGACTCACCATGCTCGTCCAGTAAGATGTTGTCTGGCTTGATGTCTCTGTAAGAGAAGAAAGAGAGATGTGAGTGGTGTGATCACTGGGGTCATCCAAGAAGCCATCTCAGACAGTGTTGCTGGACCAAGGTGATTCCAGCCTGCTCTCTCCACTAGCATGAGGTCTCAGTCAGAGGCAGAGGTAGAAAGGGTAGGAAGCCTCTGTCTCACTCACTTTTCCTTCCAGGAAATGCAAGTAGACTGAATTTTTTTCTTAGAATGTTCTTAATATTTGGCCTCTCAATTCCAGGCTGTTGTAATGACAAAAAGAAATCCTTAACCTGTATGCTGAAGTTATTGCTTATCTTGTGATATGGAGACTGAGGAGTGGGTGATAGGTCTATGGCATGGGTAGAGGCACATTTCTGCCCTGCTGTCCTTCTGGCCTACCCCCACCAGGGTGATATGAGATGTAGACACAAGAGGTCAGCAAGTGTGCAGCTCTGAGATTGACATATGATAGCACTAGGGCCAAGTCCAGTTCTGGGCCTTGTTTTGTGTTGTCTATGATCTAACAATTGCATTTACATTTTTAAAGAGCTATAAAAGCAATACAACACACACACAGAGAGCCAACACAAAAGAACATACAACCGAGCCAGATATGGTTCTGAAGGTTTAAAGTAGTCACTTTATGGAGAGAGTTTATTGAACCCCCTGTTTTAGGGAAACACAGTGTTCAACATGCTGCAAAGCCAGGAGGGAAATTTTCTGGAAAGTTCCACCCTATGCCACTATTCTAGCAAAGGACTTCCCACATCCGACCGGCAATTTTGAAAATGAGATTTGCTCTCTGCACAGCTGTATTTCTGCACCTAGTACTCTGCTGGTTATATAAACACATGTGGGACATGGGAGAACACAGGAATGGAAGGAAGAATGCATGGCTAGCCCAGCCCATCCATTGATTTACTGTCAGCATGGCAGTAACTGCCGGGCTCTGTATTAAAACCATAGATTTCAGAAACTTGCACCCACACACACACTCATTTATAATAAATGTCAGAACTATTGAGACTAATGACAGCTTTCTTGGAAATAAAGAGCAGCTGCTCATGAGTTTATCAAATATTAATTCCACCTGAACACAGACTGAGATTATTGGTAATAATTTCATGCAATACATTTGGCCTATGTACTTAAATTTTTTACTTTATTTGTTGTGACTTTTCAAGCCTATGAATTTTGATGAGATTTAAGTAAATGGGCCCCTGCTGCTGTGCTCACAAAACATCACTGTAGACAGTGATGGTGCAGGACATGGTTAGGAGGCCCTTTGGGAAGATGAATTTGACAGCAGACAAAATGAAAACAAAAGGCAGAGGACACCATATCAAGTGTGCATGGATCAAGTCAGCATATACCAGTTCTGTGCTCAGGGCTGCTCCCAGTATAGTTTCTCAATAAAATGAGAGAAAGGGGGAAAGAAAAGATGTGTTAAGAATGAAAACAGCAGCAAGTGTTTAAGCCCACCTTCTAAGCCCTACCCAGGATGGAGTAGATGGCTGGGGCTGTGGGAAATCAGGAGGAAGTGGCTTTGGTCCAGGGAGCAGCAATCATCTTCAAGGGCCGTGGCCCAGAGAGAGTGCTAGCATGCGGACCAAGGTGGACGTGTTGGAGTCTGGAATACTGGGTTGAACAATGTGCCACCACCCATGCATAACCACTCATAAATACAGAGCGGGGCCTCATTTGGAAACAGAGGCTTTGCCTATGCAGTTCTCTGAGGATCTCCAGCTGAAATGACCATGAATTAGGGCAGGCTTAAATCCAGTGCCTCAGGTCTTCCTAAATAAAAAGGGATGGGGATCTGAACACACAGACCCAAGGAAGCAGGTCACTATGTGGACACAGAGACGGGTATGGGAGCAATGCAGCTACAAGACAGGGAATGTCTGGAGCCAGGAGGAGCCGGAAACAGGTCCTCCCAGATCCTCCAAAGGAAGCACGGACTACCTCTGGCTAGAACAAAGAGAATCGATTTGTGGTATTCTAAGCCACCAAACTGGGGGCCATTTCCTCAGCAGCCAGAGGAAGTTGCCACATGGGTATGGTGGAGGAAGAGACAACAGAGGAGGAGGGCAATTCCCAAGTGGCAGCTGGAAGCACATCACTGGACAAACACCCTGCCTATCCAAGCCCTGCATCCATACTGGAAAGGCCCAACTCACTGTCCCTTGAGCCACAATGATGGGGGACACACAGATGTAACAAGTGTGGTCATTAGACCTATCAGCTCCGAGGGGAGGGGCCGCCCTGCAGGGGACAGGGCCTAGAGGCCCCTGTCCCGGTAGCTGGGAAATTTCTATCTAGGGCTGTTTCCTTTGCAGGGTAGGCCAAGTGTGTGGGACCTGTCCTGTTCCTTCTGCATCAGTTCTTAGCTCAGAGCAGAATCACAAGCATTTTTAGGATGCCCCTCTATGATCACGGGGGACATAAAAAATATGACAGACTAGCCCAGTGGACCTGACATCTTGGCAGGGTGACAGTCCAATGAGTGAGGAATGGCAGGATTTAGAGCTCAGAGAAAAGAGGTCTGAAGAAAACAAACCAGGCTCTGGAAGAGAGATCAGCAGAGGGGCCCTGCCTTCAGGACTTGGTTTGTGGAAGGCTGCAGAGATGGTGACAGACTGACATCTGGAAGGTGAGGAGAAGCTGGGTTTGCAGAGTCCAGGGACCAGGGTCTCCTATGGCAGGTGAGGCAGCAGCTGTGACCTGCCACCAGCCCATAGAATGTGGCCACCATGGCAGAGTGGCAGTCCCTCTGTCTGCCCATCCCTGTGCATTAGAAGCTGACATGTGTCACTGGGGCCCCTGGTGGGATGGGCAGGGGTCTCTGAGAGGAGGGTAGCAAGGTCATGGAGACTTCAGTTCTATAGGCATAAGGGCTGGATTCTGCCAACTATCATGAGGGCTTGGGAGGAGATCTGGAATTGTCCGGGGTCACCAGGCTTGCATTTCTTGCGAGACACTAAGGGGATGGCCCAGGAGAGCTGGGCTGGTCCTTCTGATCCATGGAACCAGTGGGTTTAAATCAGTAGTAGTTTATGAAACCATGTGCTCTTGAGGCATTTACTCTGGGCCTTGTTTTTCTCATCTGGAAAGTGGGACAATAGCTAATCCTCGGTTACTAAGATTACCCAAGATGTCTCCCTGTGCTCAGCATGGCTTCCATGCGTAGAAAGTGGTGAAGTTGGCAGGGGATCCTTTTGTGTTTATTCTTGGCAGTAGTGGATTTTGAACCCAGGGCTTTGCACTTTCTAGGCAGGCACTCAACCATTTGAGCCACAATGCCATCTTTCTGTGCTTCCATGATTTTTGAGGGGGGGGGGCTAGAACCACTAGTTTCTTATTCACACTTTCTGCTGAAGCTGGAATTGCAAGTGCAACCGTCATGCCCAGCATTTTTCTGCTGAGATGGGGGTCTCGAGAAGTTTCTTGTCTCTGCTGGCCCAGAATCATAACATTCAATCTGAGCCTCTCATGTAGCTGAGAAGAAGGTGTACCCTGCCACCTCTAGCTTTGTATTGGCTGGAATGAGGTCTCTTGAACTTCTTGCCTGGGCTGCCTGTGAACTTCAATTCTCCCCATCTCCACCTCCTGAGTAGGTGAGATTGCAGCCGTGTGTCACTGTCACCTGGCCCTGTTTGATCTTTGTAAAGGACCTTGGAAGAACTCTGGTCTCAACATTCAGTCAAGTGAAGTAGGTCTCTTCTGTACGAGATTCACTGGACAGACTCTGGCAGAGCTGGGGGAGGCAGTGGGGAATCTTAATAAGAAGGCCATTTTAGGATAGAGCATCTTATCAGAGCTGTCCTTTTAGCTGGTTTCGGCATCATTTCCTCCAGCTCTATTTTTCACAGTGATCATATCTCAGCCCCAAGCGTCATCTTGCTGAAAATGAGCTCATATGTCCAGCGAGGGCCCTGGAAGCGTGGCATGGATAGGGAGAGCTGAGAATGTTTTCTGAAGACAGGCCCGGTAATTTTAGTGCGGGGCCAAATGACTTTCTGATGGAAAGTAGGCAGGAGAGGTGATAAAACCTGGTCCTGCTCTTGAATTCTTCCTCAGCCCCCAAATCAAACACACCATAAAATGTCAGCGGGGCTATTTTAAAAATAGCACAGATAGGAGACTGTGTACCGGTGGAGCCCAACACAGACTGCAGGCCATGTCTGCCTGTACCATTTGTCAGGGGCTTCTTAGCCATGGTGCTGGAAATCGCAGGCAGTGACAAAGACCAAGAAAACCTGGTGGGGAAGTGGGTATGTGGAGTCTCCTACAGGGGAGGAACCATACTGTTCACATGGAGAATAATCATTAGAAGCGGGTTAGGGGAGGACACACTCCAGGTCCCGAGGCCCCGTCCTGGGCCTGCCTCTTACTCTCTGGCTGTGTAGCCATGCACATCCATCCTACTCTCTCTCTGTCTCAGTTTTCTTAGCAGTTCACTGGATAATCGTGCCCACTCTGTGTGGTTCTGGGGTGGATTTGGCAAGGTGGGTGGTTCTAACGGAAGAAACCAGCCTGGGAACCAGGCACCAAGAAGAACCTCTGCTGTTGCTCTCCAGCAGGAGGCAAAGATGTGGAGTGCGGAGGGGTGGCCATGGAGAGAAGGCCAGGGGCACCTGCTGGGGCTGCAAGGATTTCCCTTGGCTGTGGCTGGAATGGGGCAAGCCAATGGGGAATGAGAGGCTCTTGAACTTGGTTCGTGAGTTTCAGAATCTCTGGCCATATTAGCATGATTTCTCATCTGGAAATGTAACAGTGAACAAGGCGGAAACCATTGCTGTCCATTAAATGGCCCTTCATTTCCTCCTCCCTTTCCTTCCCTCTTCCCTTCCTTTCCTTCTCTCAATCCCTCCATCCCTCCTTCCTTCCCCCTCACTCTTTCCTTCCTTCCCCCCTCCCTCCTGCTATCTCCTTCCTTCCTTCCTTCCTTCCTTCCTTCCTTCCTTCCTTCCTTCCTTCCTCCCACTCTTTCTTTCCTCTCTGTCTCTCCTGGTTCTCGTGATGGCAGGGATCACATACCAACCATAGCATCCAGAAATAGTGCCTAAACACTCATGGAGACACAGATGTTAATATTAACAGTAGCCTTTATTGAGCTCCTACTGTTTGGTAAGGACATGTAACTGAAGCGTATTCTGTGGATTTCACAGTGGGTAGCATGGCTATTTGGTATGGGGCACTGAAGAAGCATTTTTCCTGTCACTTTACTTGATCCTGACACAGGTGTGACTAGTGAGGAAAGTGTGGTTTATAGGGGTCTGTGATGTGCCAGCACCCCCCCCCCCCCATGCCTTGTCTGAGAGTGAATGGCGGCAGAGATGAGACTCATTCTTAGGTTAGCACTCTGCTCTCCAGTGGAGTAGATGGGGAAATAGGTAAGAATTAGGTTCTCAGACTCTAATGGGCATGGTGTAATTCAGTTTCCAAATTACTCTATTTGTATTCCAGGCTGGTTTTTTTTTTATTACAAACCTCCATATTCAAGGCTACATTTCTCTACAGAATCACCCACTGGCTTTACCGGCATGAATCTGGCCCTGCCAGTCACTGCACACATGCCCTGGTGGCTCGCTGGTGCCACATTCTGCTGGGCAGACACTAGGGCTCCATGCGATCATGTAAGCTCAGAGATGACAGGGGAACTCTGGGGTGTGGGGGCAGCTTTGCATCTATCAACCAGAGACATGAAAGAGATCCACCCAGAACCACCTTCACACAATTAAATGTCCACAATTAAAGTTAAAGGCCTTGAAGCAATTGTCTTCCCCTTTGGCAGTTCTGGGGTTTGAGCTCAGGGTCTGCACTTGCTAGCCAGGCACGCTGCTACTCCAGCCATGCCTTCAGCCCTTTTTGGTTCTGGTTACTTTTTAAGATAGGGCCTTGCTTTTCACCAGACCACAATCTTCTGTTGTAGCTGAGATTGCAAGTGTGCACCACGGAGCCTGGCTTGTGAGATGGGGTCTGACCAGTTTGCTCTGGCTCATCTTAATCTATGATCCTCCTGACCTCTACCTCCCACATGGCTGGGACAACAGGTGTCTGGAAGCCATGTTTTCAGGTGCACATCTGAGGTGTTTACATCTTTTATCCAGCACAAAGTCCTATGCTACCATGCCAAATCATTTTCCTCTGGCTTTCTCTTTGGTGAAGCCATGCTCGAGGCTGTTTTTGCTCTAGCCCTGCCAAGAAAAATAACACACAAGCATGGTTAACTCTGATGAATTCAGTTCAAAAGCTTCACACTCCAAAACCTGATGCAAAGTTGGTGAATAAAGCAATAGCATCTGGCTAATCCTGTCCACTTTATCTCTGGAGACTGTGACCTTTTCAGGATTCACAAACATGTCCAGGGATGGGTGTAGTCATGTCCTTTCTGGATGGGCCATGAGAGGCTCTGAGCCCCGCAGCTCCAATCTCCCCCGTCCAGAGAGCTCAGTTCCAGACTTTCCCATTGCTGGGTAAAGTTTGCACATAGACAACAGCTCAAGTCCTTATTCCACTGTGTGCAGGGGTCTGCTATCCTCATTTGTAACTTGGGGGGTCGGGTGAAACCATGGGTTTCAAGGACACAGCTCTGTTCCTCATAGATAGCAGTAGGTGCTGGGTGCATGGTGATTGTATCTTCCCTTCCTCCTCTCACCCAATGCCCCCTCGGGACTGAGTTCAGAAGCCTCAAGAAGTAGCAGAGAGGAATGTAGAGGCATCAGCTCCACAAACATCTCTCACTTTTGGTCAGGTTTACAGTTGCTGAGCCCCTTCCCATCCTGAAATTCATTTAAACCACAGGTCAGCAATGTTTTCTTTATAATGCGGAAATGAGAGTCCAGAAAGATGAAAAGGTAGGAGTTAGCCTTGAACACCCTTCGAGTGTTCTTTCCTTTGTGCCCTCCGAGCATAAATGTGTTGTGCGTTGTGAGGTGGCTTCTGCATCTCCGCTTCGGGGCTGGACCACAGCCCCACAGCATCCCAGCCTCCCAGCAGCCTGGGCCGGTCGCTGCCTCTGGTCCTGTGGGCTGGGCCTGGGGACCTGCATTTTCAGAGCACTGGAGTGTGGATGTGTCCCCTCAGAGTTCATGGGTGAGAAACTTCATCCTCAATTCAGATGTGGACTGAGGTTGGGAGTAGACCTTTCAGCACATGCTTAGGGTCAGATGAGGTCATGGGGGGGATATCAGTGGCTTTCCAAGAGGAGAGGAGGGGAAAGAAGGGGAAGAGGCAAGGGAGGAGGGGAGAGGAAGAGAGTGGGAAGAGGTGGAGGAAGAGGAGGAGGGCTGCCTGCTCTGTCTTGCCATGGACACCCTCCATCACATTATGATAAGCAGAGGACCTCACCAGGGCCAGTACCATGGCCTCAGACTCCCAGGGAGTCTAACTGCAGCTCTAATTCCTTGTCAGCTACCCTGCCTGTGGCCTTTGGTTAGACACCAAGCAACCAGGGTTACCTGAGTGGGTTCACAGCGGGGGGTGAACCCTGGCCTCCTCCACAGATGGTTGGGGGAGTTCATAACCAACCCCCAGCATCAGGTGAAACTTCATTAAAATCCAGGGTCCCTGTTACACCACCCATGGCTGACCCCAGGGCCCAGAGTGGTGTCACCAATGATGAATTTCCTCCTATATTTCTCTAGTCATGAGGAGCCTATGTGAAGACATTACAGAGGTTAACATCAGAGGAATTGCTATTTTTAAGACCTACTTTCTCTGTGAGCGTCATCTAAGGGAGCAGGCTGCCAAAATGCACAAGAGTCATAAAACTCTAGGCCTGCCATGCTGTCAGGGACTTCGACTCTATCAGAAACAAAGTAGCGTGGGGTGTCTTTGCCTTTCTGAGCCTGGGTTTCCTCATCTGTACAGTGGGTTGTGTTTCACTGTGTGCATCTCTGCTGCCTGGCCTAGGCTTCCCATTTGGTCCTAGTAGCAGTCCTATGCAACACTAAGTAATACCACTCCCTTCTCGTGGATGGAGAAACTCACAGCCAGAGTTTGAGCTCTTTGGCCTGACCACCTGGTGGGAGCAGTTAATTTCATGTGTCAACTTGGTGGGATCATGTTTTCCAGATACCTGAGAACAAGCATGGTGCTAGATGCTTCCATGAAGAGGGTGTGGAGAAGGATTAGCATTTAAATCGGTGTCTGCGTAAAGTTGCCTTCCACCACGTGGCTGGGTCTCACCTAGTCAGCCTCAATAGAACAAGAACTGACTTCCTCCTTGGGCAAGAGAGAACTAAGAGAGCCTGGAGGGCAGGGCAGGTCTCACTCCCTTCTGGGAACAGAGTGGACAAAGCTCAGGCAGTGCTTCAGGAGTTGACAGGACTGGAAGGCAAGCAAGGGGTGAACTTGGTCTTTGACAGTGTGGCTCTGAAGGTTGACCCACGGAACCCGGGGGACCTAGGATTCTAGCCTAAGGCATGATAATATCTGCTCACAAAGTCAGGCCAAACATGAGTACATTCTTGCATCTTTTTCACACAGCAGTGTAATTCAGATGCGGGAGGCTGGCCTTTTGCCTGGCTTGGGTGCTCCTGCGATGTTGGGGGCCTGGACTGGACACACATGGGGATGTACTGCCACAGGGCTGGGCTCCCCTCACTCAGCCCACACCGGTCTTTTCCTTTTTCTCTGCTCAGTGAGGAGACAATGGCATTGCTGGTGGCCAGCTGCACACAGAAATTTTCAGTTGTTGCTTTGCCACAATAATAAACTTAGTCAAACTCTCTGGCTCCCTGGAAGGAGTGAGTTGTGGGCTCTGCAGGCAGGCACTCTGAGTCCTGCCATCTAGGCTGCCTGCCAGGGAGGGGGGCTTCCCTGCTCCAGCTGGGATGACAGAGGCCACGACTGAGACCCTGGCAGCAACAGAGCTGTCAGATCCTTGCTCTCGCAGTCAGATTCACGCCTAAGCTGCTCCTGCACCTCTCAGCACAGCCTGGAAGATCTGCTACCCTACCCAAGGCAGCTGACTTCCTGCGGGGCAAGGCCCCAGGTGCCACTGATCTTTATATTAGCTCTGCAGGGCTGTTATAACAGAACACCTCAGCCTGGAGGGCTCAAACAACAAAATGTGTTTTCTTATATTTTCAGATGCTGGAGATCTGAGACCAAGGTGACAGGAAAGTTGCTTTCTTCTTGGCTGGTAGACTTCTCCTAGGTGTCCTCACATGGGTGTGTGTGTGTGTGTGTGATCAATCCCCTCTTCTTAGAAGACAGAACTAATACAGGATCAGGGTACATTCTGAGGGTTGGGCCTCAACATGCATTGCATTTTGGGGGGTGGGTACAGCTCAACCCTCTTCAAGATGTGAGGGGGAACGGGGGTGCAGGTGGGGTTGGGGGGGATGAGCTACCTCCTGTGGACACATTTTGGTGGCTAACAGGCAGTACAGGAAGACTATCTGTTAAAGGTTTGTTTCCCAATGCAGTGTTGACAGGAGGCTTGGGGGAAGCAAATGGACTCAGAAGAATCTGCCTTCACCAGTGAATTAGTGCACAAATAGAGTCACAATTTGATGGTATACTGGGAGGCACTGGGAGCTTGGAGAGTGGGCCCTTAGTTGACGGAAGTGGGTCACAAGGGTGTGTCTTTGAAGGATGGATTTTGCCTCTACCTCTCCCCTCTCTCTTCTTCCTGGCTGTCATGAGATAAACAGCTTTCCTCTACCACAACCTGACGCCATGATGCCTTACCACAGCAGGCCCTGAGCCAGGGCACCCATCAATCACGGACTGAAACCTCAGGTACAGTGAGCAAATGTGTCCTTTTGGGTTGCCTCTGTCAGGGGTTTTGTCACAGCAATGAAAGGGTGGCTCACACGCTTGGCTCGGATCCCCCATAGACACCCAGCCTGACCAGAGCTGGACACCACGATTTGGTGGTTACTACGTTCTTCACCGCTACCTTTTAGTCAAAGAAAAATGATACTGCTTTGCCATTTAAGATACCGTTGTGAAGTTATTCTTCAAACTGACTGCATTAAATGAGAGGATAATATATTGAAATGGAAAACTAAGAAGGCCTTTGCCCGGGGATGAGTGGGACAAATTTTGTGATGGAATTTTGAAGGCTGGAAACCATTTCTATAAGTCATCTGCCAGCTTTGGGCACAGTCTCAGGAGCCAAAGTCTATTAATTCTTAACTTTTTTAAAAACCCCTTTTATTGCCATTTTTCACTTGAGAATTCTTTGCTATCCTGAGCTTTAAAATATGCCTTTGGGGTAGGGACATTAGCATTCGATATTTTTGAGTCTGAAGGTATGTGTAGATGTATTTCATTCCAGCAGGAAGCAAAAGGGGCTCAGGGTAGGAGGAATGAGAGAAGCCATCTCAGAGTAGAGAACTTACTGGAAGCAGAGGCAGAGCAAACTGTCCAGTCCATTACCTATGAGGGCGGGGTGGTGAGACGGTGGGCTGGAGGCCTGAGAGTCAGCAAGCCTGAGAGGGAGGAGGCTGTAGGTGGTGATCTGGCCAAGATGCCCAGGCTTTTTACTGAGACCTGAAGGGGGGCTTCTGGAGAATTCCTAACCCTGACCTATCTCATCTGTTTAGCATTGAAAAATACCCTGTGGGGCAGCCTGTGCAGAGAAGGCAGGGCAGAGACCCTCCAGGAGGACTGCCAGTGAGCCGGGGGTGGATAAGGTGGGCAACTTCGGTGATGGGCGGGGAGGACAGACTTGATGACGGAGAGGGTCCGGGGTGGGGATGAAGGGGAGGACCGCAAGCCGGATCAGCCATACTTGAAAAGGGATTTTCTGCTCTGTGAGGGTCTCTGTTCCCTCTAGTCTTGCTTTCATCAACCCAAAGTTGACAAATGAGCAGGATGACAGTCCCCAGAGATCGACATAGGCTGTTTTTGGAGAAGAGAGATAAATCTCTATAAGTGTTGGCTTTTCTTCCGTGGCTCAGAGTCTGATAGGCACGTTGAAAGGACCCTTCTTTGATCACTGAAAAGTTGGCAGATATGGAGAGAGGAGGGGGAAGAAGAGGAAGAGGAGGAAGGAGAAGAAGAGAATAATGGGAAAGTGAGGGGAGAGAAAGAGATAAAAAGAAGAGAGAAAGAGAGAAGAAAGAGGAAGAAAGGGGGAGAGGATGAGCACTTGGCTGGTCTAGAAGCTTGAAGACTTCGGCAGAAGGGACTGCTGAGCTGGGCAGAGCCAAGGCAGGGCTGAAGTCAAATCTCCCGGCTTCAATTGAGCCTCCAGCCCTCCTTTGCATTGATCATACTTTTTATTTTTGTGGGTAGCCTCTCTGAACTTTACTGTCCTCATCTACAAAATGGAAGTCACAACTCTGGTCTTTCAGACTAACGTGATAGCCAATCACCAGTGCCTTGTGCTTATGATCACATGGCAGGTGATGGAAAACATTTAAGTTTTCTTTTAACTCCTCAGGTGAAACGCTGGATCCAGTGGAGGATGCAGAAGCTGAAGGTCTGGAAGGTGGGAAAGAATACGCAACACAGTAAGTAAATGCCTCAACGTCAGGCTTGCCAGATGTGAGGGAAGAGCAAACAGAATGACCCAGAGAGCAGTTGGGAAAGGCCAATCGGGGTTTCTCAGTAAAGGAGCTGTGTCCGGAGGAAACAAGTTTTGGCCATGAAATGTAAGGGTGAGCTCGGATCAAGGCTCTGAGTTCAAGAATGTATGGGTGGGAAGCTTAGGAGAAGGAGCTGAGGAGGGCTTGGGAGGAAGAGGAGGACTTGTTCTAGCATCCAGGGTGAGCCGGTATCTGGTTGCCCAGTGGCAATGTTGAGTTCCTGTGGTTTTTCCACGGAAAGAGGAATGAGATCTGACTCACATCCAAAATTTCCTGCCTGGCATCCACAGAACTAGAACGCAAGCTCTAGGTACACACGGGTACTTGCGACTTGACTCAGTGGTGAAGAAGAACGTGGCTTGGTGTGAAGATCTGTTCTGTGATGGAAGGAGTCCCAGCCAGACAGTAGGATAAAGGCATCTAAAATCCAGGGGCAATGAGATGTGGACACTTGACACCAGAGCGTGAACACTTCCACCTATGTTTAATCTGTGTGGATGGAGCTGATAGTGTGGAGAGGAGGAAACTCTGATGTCTTCCCTGATGCTGGGGACCCCAATAAATCCCTTCCACCCCTCCCCCCAGAGCCCTGGATGATCTCCAGCCACAAAGGAAGGGCTTCCAGGGATGAACAGTGGATGCTGCATCACAAGTGAAAGTCGTTGGTGGACACCACAGCCCTGGGCTGTTGGCCAGGCATGAAAGAAGGTGGAGTGGGGCAGAGGGATGAAGAGGTAGAAGGGAATAAGCCAGGGTCTAAACCTTAAATGGTGTCCCTAACCTTTCTCCTGCCCAGCAGCCATACCAGGACCGTTCTTGAGACCCACATAGACTTGTAGACACTCACATGGCCAACTAGTTTTGTTCATTCCAAGGAGGACTTAGCTACCTTCACAAGTCTCTGATGTTCCATCTGGGGCACTTCCATGTTGACAAGTTATTTGGGGAGCCCTGTACTGTCTCATTCTCATCCCAACTGTCCAATCAGCTCTGTCCTGTCTCATCCTCCATCCCAATTGACCAATCAGCTCTGTCCTGTCTCATTCTCATCCCAATTGACCAATCAGCTCTGTCCTGTCTCATTATCCATCCCAACTGTCCATTCAGTTCTGTAATGTCTCATTCTTCATCCCAACTGGCCAATCAGTTCTGTAATGTCTCATTCTCCTTCCCAATTGGCCAATCAGTTCTGTAATGTCTCATTCTCCTTCCCAATTGGCCAATCAGCTCTGTCCTGTCTCATCCTCCATCCCAATTGACCAATCAGCTCTATACTGTCTCATTCTCATCCCAACTGTCCAATCAGCTCTGTCCTGTCTCATTATCCATCCCAACTGTCCAATCAGCTCTGTCCTGTCTCATCCTCCATCCCAATTGACCAATCAGTTCTGTCCTACCTCATTCTCCATCTCAACTGACCAGTCTTCTCTCTACTCTTGCAATTTCCATCTGAACTGAACAACCAATACTATAGTCTCCTTCTTAAATATCACTGGTTATCACTCTCAGCAGATATGTGAAGAAACCCTTCTAAAGAGAAAGAAGCCAAAACACAGGACAAAAGGACCTCAGGGAAAAATGCAAGGAAGAGATAACTTCAAAATAACTCTAAACAAAATCCTCAGAGAGGTCAGATAAGATTTTGTTTCAATAAAACATAACGAGATGTTATGAAAAATGAATAACCGAAAGACAAGAAAGAGCTCTCAGAAGTCAAGCATATATGAACTGGAAGGAAGGCCACTTGGAAGGCAAGGGCATGGGAGAGTCCCTAAAACAGAACAGAAGGTCCAGCCCCAGACAGAATAAGGGAAAAAAATGAGAAAGTAGGAGAAGAATCAATATAGGCCAACATTCCTTAACAGGAGTTGTAGAGAGAGGAGAAAGAGGAGAGAGATAGAGACACAGAGAGAGTGAGAGACAGAGACAGAGACAGAGAGAGATGGAGAGGAAGAGAAGAGAGGGAGAGTTTGTGTTTTTGTGGTAGAGAGTCAGGGAGTTGGGAGACTGCGTACACGTGGACAGTCCTTGTGACATCACCAAGCTTTAGAAGGCGGACTGACTTCCAGTGAGAAGTGGGTGATAGGGCTGGGCAGCAGGCAGGAGCAGGTGGAGCCCCTCCCTCCAGTCTCACAGAGGGAAATGTGAAAATTGAGGATGGGCAGGGACTCTAGGAAGCCCACCCCGACCTCACTCAATGTCACTGGACCATGGCTGCAACGGTTTTCCACTAGAAATTATCATTCAACTTCTAAAATTAGATTAAAGAGGAGGCTCTGCTGGATCCTGAATCTCCTTAACATCAAACACTAGCTTATCTTTCCTTTTCTTTTTCCTTTTTTTTTTAACAAAGAAAGAAATCCGCTTCTGATAGTGGAAGGTGGCTAGCAATTTCTAACATCCTTTTGATTTTGCTGTATTTTCCCAGTCCCTGCTGTGCTCTGACCTTGGATGCTCCCTAAATCATTTGTTAAGACCCCACTTACAGTGCAATCAGAAGAGGAATATGTAGGTGTAGGAGCTTAAAAGGTCAGGCAGGCACAGCCTTCATCAAAGAGGTTGGAGGAAGTTGCCTTGTCTTTTCTCCAGCCAGGGACACAGAGGGAATGCCATCTCTGAAGGGACAGAACCTCACCAGACGCTGATTTGGTTAGCTTTGATGCTGACCTTCCCAGCCTCCAGCAGTACATTTCATGTTGTTTATACATCGTCCAGTCTAAGGCTCTTGGTTGTAGCAGCCTCAAGGCACTAAGACATGTATCGTTGTCTTCTTTTTGGACAAATGTATTTAAAAGGTCTTTTTCACTCTAATCTGTCTTGGCCCCAAGAAAGCATCGAGTGAACAGAGAGGGACTGAGCTGTTCTAGAACGTTATTGAAGTCTTCGGGCTGTGTGGGAGAAATGCACGGCTTATAGTCCATATTCTGCTAATCTCGCCGGGCCTCAGATGAGGGACGCTCTGCTCTCCTGCAGGTGCCATGGGCTTTATGTCTTCAAGGGGCTCTGCCATGTGGAATCTCATCCTGAACTTTACCAGGCTACGGTAGAAAACTCAGCGCTCATACTCCATGGCATGAAACCCATTACAGAAATCAATCTGAAGCGGGGCAGAAAAGCAGATGCGTGGCAAAGAGGAAGAGCTGGGAACTGGAGTCTCATCAAATCCCCTCTGAGCCCCTGGCTCAGAGCGTGTGGATACCCTTACTATTGTCCTGTTAGAGACGAAGCTGAAATCTTATTAAACAGTCCAGTGAGCCAGAAAAGATGCTCACAGCCCATCATCCCCTTGAACGTTCTGAGATTTTTTGGTCTCCTACAGATGAAATATTCATGATGGTCTCTTTAGTAGAATCACAATATGAAATAGTAATGGCGGTATCTCGAATGCAAATGAGAACTAAGGGGATGAGGTACTGGGTATCTCAAAACTTCAAGAAAGAATGGCCAGTCTCATAAAAGGTAACCATGAGCTCCCATAATTCCACTGGGTGGGGGAAGCCGGCCCGGAAATACCAGGGCTGTAGCACACTTCAAACTGCTGATTCTGAGCCACTCACAGGTCAGAACCCAGCGGAGTCTGTGCCTTGCCCTCCACTTCACATTTCCCGCTATCCGCTGACCGGCTTGGCCTGCGATGCAAGCCCGTCTGGTTCTGCTGCCTCCCGGTACACACCTGGTACACACACGCATCTCTCAAGGGGGGTGGCTTCACGGCAGGCAGATTTTCACCATCCTGTGGCTGTGGCTGCTTGTCTGTCTGCAGAGGTGAATGGGGCTAACGTCTCTACCCTGGCCTGTTTCCAGGATGGCGAAGAGGTGGTTGGCAACCTCAAGGCCTTCAGAAATGTGCTGCTCCTAGGAAGGGCTGATATCCACGCAAGATATCGCCACTAGCAGGAAGGCAGCCCCTCCCTGCTGAAGTGACATAGAGCAGGATATTGTGGGGATCACACCAGAGCATGCACTTAACAACGTTTGGGCTTGCTTTATTCCCCAAAAGACTGAGAAGCATCTTGAACCACACAGAAATCGCCACTGGCTGACCCATCAGTAGTCAGGGATGCTGTGTGGGAAGGCTGTGCAGGTACTGTGAAAAACCCTGTCTAGCCCCTATCTAGACAGGGCTCAGCAAACTGCATTCTGGGCTTGAGTCTTTGTTGTTGTAAATAAAGTTTTATTGGAACGCAGTTGCTGGCCCCCCTCAATGAATGATGGCTACAGTTTTCATGCAACAAGGAGAAGGGTGAGTGGTGTGACAAAGGCCTGCTGGCTCTATCACCTGGACTGTCTCCTGTGTGGCCTCTTAGGAAAGCACCATGCAGCTTCCTCTCCCTGACAGGGGGTCTGGCTTTGTGCTATTTTCACATGGATCTGTGAGAGATGGAGGCCAGGAGATACTCAAGACAGACACAAACCATCCTTAACCAAATCGTAACCAGGTAACATGCCCACTCTACTCAGCCTGCCCTAGGTTAGACTCCATCTTCAGGCTGCAAAATTCTGTTTTTGCAAGAATCCTGTGAAGTCACCACCAATATCTGATCAAATTCCTCATCATCACCTTCGATGAAGGCACATCCTTGATCTGTCTTCAGCAAGTCTGCCACTGTAGTCCAGGAAGAGCCAACCCTCCCCTGGGCAGGTCCTCTTAGTAGCTTTTCCTGTCTAGTGATCTCTTGTCTGTTATTTGGCTATAAATTCCAGATGTCCTGCTATGGGAAGTTGAATCCAGCCTCTCTCCAGCATTGTGAGTCTTGACATCCATTTTGATATACTTGAGTAAATCTCCACGCCATCTTAGCAAGCATCAGTTAGTTTACTTATTTTGCCAGTTCTGGAGCTGAATTCAAGGCCTCTGCACTGTTTCTGAGCTTTTGTGTTCAAGGCTAACATTCTACCACTTGAGCTACAGCTCTACTTCTAGCATTTTGGTGGTTAATGGAATATATGCATCTCACAGACTTTCCTACCCCAGTTGGCTTTTAACCACAATCCTCAGATCTCAGAATCCAGAGTAGCTAGGATTACATGCATGAGCCACCACTAGCACCTGGTTAGTGTACTTATTTTTTTTTAACAAGAAGAGAACACCTGGCATATGGTCTCATGGCCAATAAGTTCAGGCCCCAGGACCCCAACTCAGGATGGAAACCAGTGACTTTGCTTTGTCCCCATCTCTCTAGGTAAGGATTCAAGCTCAGAAGACTTTTGGCTTTTAGACTATAGATCTGCATTTTGGAGTTCCCTTTGCTAGCAGAAAAGAGTGTTCCTTGCCCACAGAAGTATAAACAAGCCTCTGACTCATCCTCTCCTCTACCATCTCTACCATTCATATCATTAGTCTCTCTTCAGGATGAACTCGCTCAATAGGGAACCCAAAGAATCCATTCATTCACTTGCTCATGCATTCATAAATATGATATACTGCCAGTACTGAGAGGACTGAGTCAGCACCGAGAATTTTGCAGTAAACAAGAAGACAGCTGCAAGGATCTTCCAGCCAGGAGAACCACTTCAGACGGCCCTGTTCATGTGCTTATTTCAACAGAGGAAGTGCCTTTCTTTGTGCCTGGGAAAATGCTTCTCACAGGATCACAATCAAGACTTCCCTTGGGGCTGAGCACCGGTCTTGGCTCCATGAGTAGGCTCAGTCATCCTTACACAACTGGTCTACCCGCCAGCTGCCTCTCATGCCCCACAAGGAATGGTGACGGACAGCGTCTAGTGTGATTTGACAGTGTGTGAGGATGGGGAGAAGCACCACCCACCCTCAGAAGCCAAGAGATCCATGGGTATCTAATCCAATGGGTATCTAAAGGCGGAAGTTATCTCTCGCTCACGCAGAAGTTTAGAGGTAGACCTTGTGGGATTGGCATGGCAGCTGGGCCCTGGGGTGTCTTTGGGGACAATCCTCAGGTTGCTCGCTTCCCAGGCTGGATCCCCAGATACCTCATCTGCATGGAAGTAGGATAGACCGTGGAAGAAGAGGCAAAGAGGGCCAGTGGATCTTATAGAAGTTCCTGAAAGTTGCCTTGTGACCTCATTGGCTGCCATTGAGTCACATGACCCCAGCTAATGCAAGGGAGGTAGGCAGTGTGGCATTTACACCAGACAGCCACCTGCCCAGCTACAGCTATGACATGAGAGACTCTAGCAAGAGCAGCTGCAGCGGGGAAACTCCTCATCTTCCCGGACGTGGTGAAGACAAAAGGAGGGTACTGGGAGGGACAGTCATAGGGTGTAGATGGAAAGAGAAAAGGCCCAACAGCAGAAGTGAGCTGCAAACACTATGCTTTCCTGAAGGCTGACTTGCACCCACTTGGACCACTCAGCTGAGGCTCTAACTCCACACTATTGGCATTAACAAACCAGAGAGTTCCAGAACTGGGGCAGCAGAGGCTGCCAGCCCTGCAGACTGAACCGGGTCCCCACACTGTTCTCTCTCTGGTATCTCGTTCTGGGATCCCCCAGCCTGCAGCGAGATGGGTTATGGGGAGGCTGAGGTTGTTGCCACTGCCCAACTGGACGGCTTCAAATCTTCCTTCACAGGAGAATGTGGGAACATGGCTGCGGTGAGAGCTCTGCCCACGCCCTCACACTCTCTTTTTGTGGGTGGGCCTCCCACGTGCTTGGGAAGAGGACCGAGGCTGCACATGCATGCGGGAGCACAGGGTTCTGAGTCTGCACAACCCTTCACACGCATCCGTGAGCACTGATGGGGGCGCTGACTCAGTTTCTCAATCACACTTCCCTTGAGAACCCTGTGCCCTTGGCAGTGTGATTCTCAGCAGCTCCCCTGTGTGACAGGTGAACACGTGCGTGTGCTCAAACTCCCGCTAGCCTCTTCTTCCTCCGGCACTCCCTCACCAGTGCCTTTTGAAGGGAGTGATGGTAATGTGGAAGCTAAGTTGACTGCCAACACTCCACGGGAAAGGTGTTTTGAAGTGTACACCGCTACCACCCACGGCTACTCTTTCGAGCAGGCGGTGGGGCTGAATGGTGTCAAATGTGTCTTTTCAGCCCAGCGTCTAATTTCCCTGCAGAGAGATACAGTGTAGCCCAATGTCTAGCTGTGTAAGAACACAGGTGATTAAGATGATAGTTGGAGGGCTTTAAAGAATGTAAAAATAGCCGGGCGCTGGTGGCTCACGCCTGTAATCCTAGCTACTCAGGAAGCTGAGATCTGAGGATCTCGGTTCAAAGCCAGCCCGGGCAGGAGAGACCGTGAGACTCCTATCTCCAATAAACCACCAGAAAACCGGAAGTGGCGCTGTAGCTCAAGTGGTAGAGCGCTCGCCTTGAGCTGAAGAGCTGAAGGACAGCGCCCAGGCCCAGAGTTCAAGCCCCACGGCCGACCAAAAAAAAAAAAAAAAAAGAATGTAAAAATAAGAATGGAAATGGGTTGTGTTTAGGGTTCCCTTCAGAGGAGTCTTAGATGTTATTATTTAATTCTCTAACTTCTAGGAAAACCCAGTATCTGCTGCGTGGATTCTGTGGTCACTGTGTTACATACAGGCTGACCAGTCCTGTGCACTGAACAGTGCAAACAAATCAGTGATCCATGGTCTGGTGGAGAAGGCAGATGTGTAAACAAGCCATTTCCATCATAAAAGTGTGCAAAGACTGAAGACAAATACAGAAGGAGGTACTCTCATTGGTCAGAAGAGAAGGCCTCTGAGAGAAAATCCACCTTTTGGATTTTAGAAACAGGGGACAGGAATGGGACATGTCTGTCTGAGAGGTCTCTGGGAACACATGGAGGCCTGGAGGACCATGCTTTCCTGCTCAGAGTGCTTCCTGCCTTGTTCTTCTGGGGTGTATTTAGAGGACCCCCCCCTTCATGGGATAAGGTCCTGGAGGGGTTCTCCCGGGGTTCATCCCACCAGAGCATGGGAATGAGGTTGAAGCTGTCTAAATTACAATCAGAATCATCTCATGATGATCTCATCATGCCAATCAGAAGCATCTCTGATACTGTTACATGAACTTGATGAGGAAGAAGAATTCCATATGCCATGGTGGCCAGCTAGGCAGATAGCAGTGACAATGCCAGTAGCCATGTGGCTGTCTACTGCAAAGTCTGTTTGGCAGAGGTAGCTAACAGAGATCTAAGAAATCTGTCCATCCCTCCCTCCCTCCCCCGACTCTCTCTCGGCTCAAAATTATCAATATACTGAATTTGTTTTAAATAATATTTTCTTAAACTTGTGTGAGTTCGGTTTCTATCGCATTGACTTCTTTCAAACAATTACGATGGGTTGTTGTGCCCCAGTAGCCGAAATGCACACAAGAGACTAAAAAAATCTTAAGAATTCAAACCAGGATCACCTTTGAACCCAGTGAATGGCATCGGAAGGGAGCAAAGTGATTGGGCTCCATTTCCCTTCCAGAAGCTTCTCCGCATGGCTGAGTCAGCCTGTCTCTCACTCTCCAAGACATGTAAATATTGTGAGAGCTCAACTTACTCCGTGGATGTGGAGAAGAGGGATGAGGAGTCTCAAACTACTAATTTAATTTACTGGACTAGAAGGAGGCTTTCCGCCTTAGTAACTAAGATTATTTAATTAGCATTTAAAATGGAACTCTTCCCTGTTAAATAAAATGGTAAACACTTCAAAGGAACATCTTTCACTTGGCAAAACCCCCACAGGTAACGCGACATGTGGCACAATTAGCAAGCATGTCAGTTAACAAAGGCAGAGAAGGACTGATTGTCACAACAGAGGCGGTAGCTGCTCCTATCTGGCTGATTTCACGGTGCATAATCCTGGATTCCAAGTCACTTTGTCATGGACTAAAAGCCTCAGCCTTTGGCAACACAATTTCCAAGAAGAAGTAAAGTCAGGCTTCGCAACCGAGCCAAGGCCTTGGATCTAGTGGAGGGATTCTGCCTTTTAAATGCAAAATCTTCCCTGAACACCTAGGAAATACCACCGCCCTCCCCAAGGCCTTGGAATCCAGGCTACACATCTCAGGCATGATCAGGGGCTAATAAGGTGAATCCCATGGCTTTGCAATTCATAGTCTCTGACACTCTGTCTTCTCTACCTGTACAATAAATAGAATCAGAACCTAGAGGCCAAGCTGAAGAAAAATTGTATGAGTTACATGCAAACGATGTACGACTCTTTCAAGTCAACATCCAATCCATACAAAGCATGTGTGTGAAAGATGTGCTGATATTGAAGGTGCATGGTTCTATTACAGGCACTGTCAGAATCTGTGTTGGGTCCTGGGATGATGAATGAGGCTCCAAGATTTTAGAGACATAAATCCGGCAGGAGAAATGGACTGAAGACAACGAAGGTGAGGCCACTGCCGCGCAGTGCTGTGAAGAGGCGCTCTGCTAGCGCCAGCAGACCCAGCGGTGAGTTCTCCCATCTCATCGCTGGAGTTATGGAATGGACGAGGCTGTGGTCAGGAGTGACATCACAACAACGCCTTAGGTAAATCACCCCAGCCGGTGGGGGCTGGACTGACGGGTACCCAGGGTACAAGTGGGGAGACAAGAAGGTTCCACTGGGGATGTGTCTGCTTCTGGGCAGATCTACTGTTTCTGCTTTTCTGTGTTAAAGATCACAAAATGGGTTTGCAGGAGAGTTTGCCCTATGGGAGGGAGAGACTGAAGGCCACAGAAGGCAGCTGGAGAGAAGAGGAGGCATCTCCCCCACTGGTGTCCAGGACGCAGTCTGGCAGACCGCCTCTCCTCCACTGCTGTTTCTCCTAGATTGAATCCCACACTCCCTGCCACTCTAGGGCCCCGCTCCAGGGCACTGTGGCAGTACCCGCCTCCTCTCTCTGGTATGGACATCCATCCTCTGGAAAGCATGGTGGTTTCCAGCTGTGGTAACCTCTGGGCTGGCTCATTATCCTGTTTGTTCCTCCTCCCAGAAGAAATACATCCACACCACTAATTCCTGGTGCTAATTCTGTTTGAAGGGCTCTGCACAGTTTCTGCTTTCTGCCTGCATTCTGAATAATTCAGAGGCTAATGAATTATACTGAAAGAGAGAGAGGAGAGAGGGAGAGGAGAGAGGAGAGAGAGTGATGGATGTGGGCAGAGAGATGAATCATGAAGGTTTGAACCTCAATGGATATGCGAATGAGCGGGAGGAAGAGTCAGAGGACAATTCCCAAGATAGAACCTGCCAATTTGCAAGCCAATCATAAGTAGATAAGGCTGAAATGTATGCATCCAGTGCCCGGAGCTTAGCTTGTCTACGATTTATTTGGGCCTTCCTATCTGCAATTCAACCTCACGTCAAGAAACACCATTTCTGCTTTGAGCACCACTGAAAGCTCCCCTTCCCCCACACGATATACCATTTTTATTGCTGAAAAACCCCAACCATCTATGCATCTTAAAAGCGTTGAAGTCTTTCATACATGAAAGAAAACTTGTTTACTGCATCAGAGAGAAATTCGGCTGCTATATCCAAACATTTTTTGGTGCTTTTCACAACAAAAGGGAAACAGTCTTAATTAGTGTGAGTCCTAAAAGGCTAATTCTAATGGTTAGCATCCTCTCAACATCAATACAGCACCCACTTTTTTTTGTCGTACACAGTCATCACAAGGCGTTAACATTTGTGGCCATCTCCTAACTGGGGCCCTGACCTCCTCCGTTCTTCCGGTAGTATACCTGCTATGAATGGATGCCAGCGGTCTCATCTTGGAGCTGTGCATCTTCTGCAGCCTACAAAATAAAACCTGCAGATCTTCATTATAAAGTCCTTAGTTTGATTGGTTTTTCTGAAAATTAAAAATAGGCTCACTGTATGTTTCAGCAATCCCACCATGGTGTACATATACTCCACAGTACCCCAGAGCTCTGTAGCATTATTTGCAATAGCCAAAAGTTAGAAGCAGCCAGGCACCAATGGTTCGCACCTGTAATTCTAGCTACTCAGGAGCCTGAGATCTGAGGGTCACAGTTTGAAGCCATCCTAAGCCAAAAAGCCCACAAGACTTTTTTTTTTTTTTTTGGTTGGTTGTGGGGCTTGAACTCTGGTCCTGGGCGCTGTCCCTGAGCTCTCCAGCTCAAGGCGAGCGCTCTACCACTTGAGCCACAGTGCCACTTCCGGTTTTCTCGTTGTTTATTGGAGATAAGCATCTCACCGACTTTCCTGCCTGGGCTGATTTTGAACCGCAATCCTCAGATCTCCTCCTCCTGAGTAGGATTACAGGCGTGAGCCACCGGCGCCTGGCTCCCACAAGACTCTTATCTCCAATTAACCACCCAAAAGCTGGAAGTGGAGCAGTGGCTCAAGTGGTAGAGCACCAGCGTTGAGCAAAAAAGCTAGGGGCCAACTGTCCAGATCCTGAGTTACATCCTCAGTACTGGCACACAAAAAAAGTTAGAAGCAACCTCAATATGCATTAACATAAGAATGTGTCAATGATATATTACAAAGAAACATTCTGATACTTACAACCCAGAAGCAGCTCAAGGATTCTATGTTAAGTGACATAAGCAGTCATGAAAAACAAATACTATCAGATTCCACTACGAGAAGTGCCTCATACGGTCAAATTCCCAAACCGAGAGCCAAACAGTGGCTGCCAGATGGAAATGGGGACTTACTGTTAAATGTCAACTTTGCAAGATGAAAAGTATTCTGGGTACTGGGTGTACAGCAGTGTGACTGTGTTTCATACTCCTGAATGACCACGCACTAAAAATAGTTGAGATGCTAAGTTTCGCCATGAATATTACTACAAGAACGTGGAAACATGAAAGCGCTGCTTTCTCTCTCAGATTCTACCCAGCTATGAACTGAGACCTCCAAAACAGACCCTGGGCTTCATGCGTTAGGAACACTCCCAGCCAGACAACAACTGGGCCTCAATGCACAGCACTCCATCCTGCCTACTCCACAAAGGGCTGTCTGATCGCACCCAGCCCCACCCAGGGCTGGCCCACAGTGACGTGGCACCCTGCCCCGGGCTGCCTCCACGCCAGGCTTCCTTTCTCAAAGCACCCGTGGCTCTCCTTGTCATGGACTGCATCTTATCTCCCCTCACCGGACACGGAGGACTTTGCAGGCTGGCTTCCAAGAACATGACATTTGCTGTGGCACCTCACAGCAAAATTTTCCAAATGGACCAGACGTGTCCCTCAAGTCTTTTTTCTCCCCCCTCCCTCCCCCCGCCCCCCCCCCCCCCCCCCCCCGCCAGATAACTGAACTGCAGCTGGTTTGGGAACTCATTATCTTAGTTTCCATCAGAATGCCGCTCAGATCTCCGGGCAAAGCTCTTCCCTATCTTTCCCCTGGGGGGGGGGGCTGCTTCCTTTCCCTTTCTCTGCCTACACCCTACCTTCCCCACAGCAGCCAGAAGGACTCCCCAAATGCAGCAGCATACAACTCTATTGAAAGCCAGATCAAATCGTGTCAGTCCTTTACTAAAAGCCTGGCAACAGCTTCCCACTCTCTCTAGGTAAGAGCTGAGAGGATCAATCATTGCTGCACTGTCTTGCCTTCCCCCACCTGGCCTATACCATGCTCTTCTGCCCATAATGCTCTAGCTGTTCCCGCCTTGTCAGAGATCCTGAGGAATGATGGGAGTATTCCCATCATGGAACCTCTACACCTGCAATAGCACCCCTAAATCGCACTCCTCCACTCCACTGCCCCCTGCTCACAAGACTCTGAATCTGAGTGGTCTTTCTCTGTGTTCTGAAAAGCCAGATCCCAACCTATGATCCTCCTTTTGTTGCCATCAAAACATACAGCACTTATAATCACCTAACACAGTAGACACATGTTTTTTGTGTTTGTTGTCTGTCTCCTTCCACTAGAACTTGGGCACCAAGAAGGCATAAATTTGATCAGCCCTTACTGATGCATCCTTAGTTTGGTATGATGTAGCTTCCTGGTTGGTCACTGATGAGTAGACGGATCAATAGATAAAAAACAGATAGGTAGACGGTTGAGTGGATAGAGGAATAGATAGTGGATGGACAGATGGGTGGATAGATGGTGGATGGATGAATGAACAGATGAATAAGTGGATGGATAATGGATGGTGGATGGATGGGTGGGTGAATGGATGAGTAAAGGGACAGATGATAGATGGATGAACAGGTAGATGATGGGTGGGTGGGTGGGTGGGTGGATGGGTAGATAGATGGATGAATGATAAGTGGGTGGATAGGTGGATGGATGGATGAAAGGTAGGTGTATGGATAGGTAGATAGATGGATGAATGGTTAAATAAATAGCTGGATGATGGCTGAGTCATTGGATGGATGATAGCTGGGTGGATGGATGGATCATAGGTGGATGGATGGATGGATGGATGGATGGGTGGGTAGATAGATGGACATCTCTGTTATCCCAAGATTACACAGGGCTGTAGGTCCATTGAGGAGACAATGCCAAGATCCATAGTAGTATTTAGTAGCCTAAAACCTGGGGAACATTTGTCAAATTTCTTTTTCTCTCCTCATCTCAATCCCATTTGACTTTAAGGAATTATTTCAGCAGCCCTGTTAATCATTATAAGATAAATCCTACATGACTTTGTACTCAAGATCCTGCACAAAGTCACTTGAAGCAACCACATGCAATGTGTAATGGCGCAAAAGGCTGCCCGCCCCTTCTTCTGCGTCAATTCCTCCTTTGGGGAAAAGTTTATCACCATTGCACCTGACAAATGCTGTTTCAATATAAAGTCAAGTGCTTCCACCAGCCAGGAAAAGCATAAATCACTTGGGATGTCTCAGTTCCTATAACTTTCAGAGCATTTTGTCCTAACTTCTCTCCTATATGATTCGTGTCCTTCCCAGCCCTACATCTCCTTCTTTCAGAATGGGGAGTGGAAGGGAGATGGCACTAACAATCACAGAAATGTAACTGTGAGCGTGCATGCCTGAAGGCACATGCATGTGTCCGTGTGCGTGTAACTGTGAGCGTGCATGCCTGGAGGCGCATGCATGTGTCTGTGTGCATGTGCGCATCCTGGAACACACATGTGCTACATGTTACATTTAATAACCAGAGAGAGCAGCCCACTGGGTGTTGCTTTGTTTTTGTTTTGCTTTAATGTATCTGGCCATAACACCCCAGTTCTAAAACTTGCTCGACAGTGTGCTCTGAACAGTTAGATGAGCAAGGAAAAGAATGCCTGGGGAAGGGACTGAGGGCTGCACAGGGACCCGAAGCCAAAAGCTTTAGAGATCTTTGTGTTCTCACTGTATGTGGACGTTTCCAGAAGTGCTGACCCACTTTCCTGATGCTGCGTCCTTTGTCTTGTCTGAACAGCTTCTGTAAAACACCCTCTCATTTATTGGATCCTTGCAAGGATTCGCTTTCTGCTTTCATATTCTGCTCCTAGATTTCATTCCTTTTTTGTAAAGTGAAGTTAAGACCAAGGTCCCTAGTTCCAAAATTTATTATCTCACATAAACACTCTCTACCCAATTGCAGATGCCATTTGTACCCAAGAGACAGAACAATCTCCTTAAAGAATAAATTGGATTCTCTTCTATCTCCCTCCTCTATCATCAAGAAGCCATAAATTCTCAGTACTAGCCCACAACAGAAGGGAAATGGAGGCTCTGTGCCTTGAAATATCAAAGTTACTTCTGAGATTGAATTGGAATTTCCCTCCTAAATGACACTCCAGCATGACTTTGATTTTTTTTTTCCATGTGGCTATCTCTTTCTGGTTGACATGACCCTCAAACTACAGGGTAATTAAGAAGGACTGGCTAACGTGTGCTTTCTTTAACCTGATGGAAATGGGCCATTTGTTTTTAGAGATAGTGGAGACAGAGACAGGTTGAGGAGTAATCCAGAATATGAAAGCAGGCTAGGGTTGGGGTCAGCAGCTCACACCTATAATCCTAGCTACTGAGATCTGAGGCTGGCAGTTCCAAGCCAGCCAGGATAGGAAAGTCCGCAAGACTCTTATCTCCAATTAATTATCAAAAAGTCAGAGGTGGAAGAGTGGCTCAAGTGGGAGAGTACTAGCCTTCAGTGAGAAAGCTAAACTAAAGTAGAACACTCGGACCCAGTGTTGGCACAAAATAAACAATGTCAACAGCAAAAACTCCATGCCATACAGGCTCTATCCTATGTCTATTGTTATTACCTTATTACTGATCTCACTGAGAACTAAGGAGGTACATGTTAGGCATGTTATATATAGAATATTTCAGTCCATCCTCATCCAAGTCCCTTTGAAAGATAAGACACAGTATGAACAGATTAACTTCCTGTCCACAGCTGGCTAAGCGGTGGGACAGAATTCCAACAAGGTATTACAAACTAAAGAGTTTGTTTCTCCTTTAGTGAGAGAGTTTATGGTGCTTTTTCTTCATTAAAAGGACAACATGCTCATTAAAGAAAAATCTAAAGCAGGAAAAGAAGATACTCCATAGAATCTCCCTCCAACATTCATGTGTTCCAAAACCACATCTTGGCCCTTTTTCTTTTTAACACATAGCCACAATGTTTTGTAAGAGATCATATCTCTCTGGATTCCATAATTGCAGGATTTCATAATGAGCATTACCTCTGGGTGTGTTATAGTTTTATAGTTTCTTAAAAAGGCAGTAGACGCTGTGCTCACGCCTGTCATCCTAGCTACTCAGGAGGCTGAGATCTGAGGATCGTGGTTCAAAGCCAGCCCAGGCAGGAAGGTCCATGAGACTCTTATCTCCAATTAATCATCAGAAAACCAGAAGTGGCGCTGTGGCTCTAGTGGTAGAGCACTTCCTTGAGCTGAAGAGCTGAGGGACAGCGCCCAGACCCAGAGTTCAAGCCCCATGACTGACAAAAAAAAAAAAAAAAAAGGCAGTAGATGGTTTACTAAGCTAATTTCTTTCCCTTTAGGTTATTTCAAAATTAAGCAATGCTATTATAAATATCCATATGCTTAAAATATTTTTATAAAGTCTGGACCAGAGTTTTAGTAAGTTAATGATTCAGAGTGTGTGAATATTTATGATAAAATGACTTTCAATGCCAGATGGCTTTCTAAGCATTGTAACAGTTCCCACTGCTGCCAGCAAACAGATGTCCAGGCTGCTCGAGACCACCTTCCTGGAGTGCTTTATTCATGTTAGAGCTGTCCTTATTACCCCCAAAGCAAAGACCAGGATGGATGTCCTCATGCCCCACAATCTTTTGTTCTCCTCCCTCCATCCCAAGAGACACAATTATTCTTCCCGTTTCCTCACTGGAGCATCACTGGAAGTTTGGTTATGTCACTTTCCAGGTAGTGACGACCTGCACAGTGAACTGTTCAATACTTCCTAGAAGCAACAGTTGTCTTGGTTTTTTTTTTTTTTTTGATTGTTGAGTTTTAAACTCACTTAACATTCGATTCTTTACCAACCTGAGGTAGCCGCATGCTACAGTAATCCAACCTTGCCGGTTTTTACTCTTCCAAAGAAACTTTTAGGGTCTTTCCAAGCTGCTACACCTAGAACTGGTCCCCTAGTGGGGACAGTGGCCACCCTTCAGCATCAATCCAGTGGCTTCTTCGCCTTGGTTCTTGGCTGGAGCTCCAGCATTGTGACTCCTGTTTCTCCCTTCTTCGTGATAGAACCCAAACCATTTTCTAGTACGTGAGAGGAGGGGTGGAAGGTACATTTTCTGAGACCTGGAACTTGTGGAAATGTGCAGTATGCTCTCTTCACATTGATGAGTTCGTCACACTGCCTCGGCTTTCATGGTTGACTGCTTTTCTCTGGGCGATTATCCGACCTGAAGTTGATTTTGACGTGTGTTTATTAATAGCCACAGCTGAGAACCTTGACGGGTTCTTCCAATCTAGAAACTTCTATATTTCTGGTCTGTTTTGTTTTTCTTTATTAACTGTTCATTCTTCTGTGTCTTCTGTCTCTCTCACATGTTGACATTTCTGGGATGAATCTCTAATTTTGTGATCTTTTCCCTCTTATTTCCTTTGTGTCTTTGTGCTGTACTTTGTGGGAGAGTTGAGAGACCTTACCTTCCAATAGATTTCATGTTTTCCATTTCTGCTTTCACACTTGTAATTGATAAAAGCTCTGATGTTTGTTCTCTGAATTTTTTTGAAGAGCCACTTCCTGTTTAATACCCGCAAAGACTCTTATCCCACCGAGAACACATTTTTGATGGAATTTTCATGTTTTCAGAGTCGTTGTTTATTCCGGGAAGTTTCTATTTATTTGATTGGGTTTTGATGTTGATGTGATAAGACCTCCCCGCTGATCATCTTGGCTTGTTGCTGAGCCAGCAGGAGGCTGATAGCAAGCAGTGGGGCCTGTGGGTGAGGAGCTGGGCGCCCGGGTGTCAGGGGCAGCGGGGCTGTGGGTGAGGAGCCGGGCGCCCAGGTGTCAGGGGCAGCGGGGCTGTGGGTGGGGAGCTGGGCGCCCAGGTGTCAGGGGCAGCATGTGATGTCACGGTCTCTTCCACACGCAGTCGCATTCCCACGGAGCTCACCTGAGCTTCTTGCCCAGGTGACAAAGGCCCAGTGTCATTTTCCTCTGGCTCCAGCAAGAGCTAGGAGAGCACTACTCCCTGGGGGTATATTTAGATAACCTTGCTCTTTGAACTACAGTACGCCAACCTGGCTTGGATGGAGGATCTTCAGGCAGACAGTCCATGTTTTTCTCCTTGGGGGAGCTTTTGTGCCCTGTCTGATCAAGAAAAGGCAGCCATTCTGAGATTCTGGGTGGGGAAGACTCCTGGCTACTCCATACTCTGGAAAGGTTCCCAGCGAATCCACTGTATTTTACTTCCCTTCTCATCTCCACCTCCTTTCTGTAGACATTGGTGCCAATCCTTGAGCCTCTGGGGGAGCCTTTAGTGTCTATTACTCTAGACTCCCTTCCAGTGACAGCCTAAATTCAGATTCTGGCATTCTAAGCCATGTCCCACCCCACACTTTCTCCCATTTAAGGCTGTGCTGTAGTCTCAATTCTGTTTTCCCGATCCGTACACATTTATCATCTCTCAAACATTTCCTCCTATCACTGGATTGGAATTTGGACGAGAGAAAATACACACACACACCAGAGCAGGAGAGCCCCAAACACCCGAACGCCCCTCGAGGGTCTGGAGAGAAGGTGGAGGTACAACCCCCGCAGGAATCAAGGGGCATTGCGCTGCAGTCTGCACTGCCGTCTGAAAAAGCTGCCCTTACCCTTATAAGCCCTTCCAGACACCGCACTTCTAAACAAGGTCAGGAATCAAACACTTCCTGGCTGCAGATGGCGCTGTCCCCACTCTGTCTCCCCCCCCCCTCCCCTCCCCAGACGGCCGGCAGCAGCGGTTACCTGTGGATGATGTGGTACCGCTGGAGGTACTCCAGGGCCAGGGCCAGCTCACAGATGTACAGCTTCACAGCGCCCTCGGTGAAGCGCACGTTCTGCTGTAGGTGGTAACGCAGGTCCCCGCCCAGCAGCAGGTCCACCACCATGAACATGTCCTCCTCGTCCTGGAAGGAGTACCTGGGAGCACATGGTGGGGAGCAGAGGTTAGCACGGAGGTACCTGTGCCCTCCACAAGACCAATGCCCCTACTTTACAGAAGGGCAAACTGAGGCCCACGCTGCCTATGCCAGGGTGCTGCGAGACTAGAAAGGACAGGAGACTTTCCAATCCCACGGGGCCTCCGCACGGCTGGTGCCTCCTCACTCCGTGTGAGTCAGCGTGATGCGTCCACTGTGGTTAGTGGATGCTTTAATAATTCCTCGTTGCTGTAATCCCCCTGGAGGCCAGGTGTTGAAGGTTTAGTCTCCAGAGGGGGCGGGGGCGGGGCAGGGGGTGGTGGGGAAGGTCAATCATTGTAGTATGCCCTTGAAGGGGTTGTGGGGAGCTGGCTCTTCCTGTCTGCTTTGTTTCCCAGCCACAGAGAGATGGACAGACATCCTCTGTCTACCACAAGTCCAAAGCTGCCAGGCCAAGTGACTGTACAGAAACCTCTGAAACCACGAACCAAAGCAAACTTTGCCTCTTTTTTGTTTTTGTCAGTCGTGGGGCTTGAACTCTGGGCGTGGGCGCTGTCCCTCAGCTCTTCAGCTCAAGGCGAGCGCTCTACCACTGAGCCACAGCTCCGCTTTCAGTTTTATGGTGGTTTATTGGAGATAAGAGTCTCATGGTCTTTCCTGCCCATGCTGGCTGACTTTGAACCATGGTAATCTTCATATCTCAGTCTCCTGAGTAGTTCCTCTTTTTATGTTCATTAATTCGAGTATGTTGTCGCAATGATGGAAGGTAGGTAGATATCGGTAGATTTGAACTCACCAGTGTCTAGCCGTGTATACACACGCCCAACACTTCCTGTGCCCACAGCACCTCCTGCAGCTCCTGCAAGGAGCTCATTTTCAAATACCCCGAAGGCAAGGCTGCTAGGGACGTCCCAATCCAGGAGGTAAGGGAACCCTCTGGTTTTCTGGGAACCCTCTCAGGAAACCAGCAATACCCAGCCACCTTGAGCTGCCCGGGGTAGCTAATGCTACCCAGAGCAGAGCTGCCCAGCTGGGCACAGTTGGCCCACAGAATGGGAGATAAAAATATTTTTATTTTTTTTAAACCACTAACTTAGAGGACGGCATTTTTTTTGGGGGGGGGGGTCTGATTGTGGGGCCTGAACTCTGGGCTTGGGCACTGTCCCTCAGCTTTTCAGTTCAAGGCTAGCACTCTGCCACTTGAGCCACAGCGCCACTTCTGGCTTTTTTCTTTTTGTTTATGTGGTACTGAGGAATCGAACCCAGGGCCTCAGGCATGCAAGGCAAGGGCTCTACCACTGAGCCACCTTCCCAGCCTAGCATTTTTCTTTTGCATTTGTTTTTGAAGCAATGGATACCTGATAAAGTATTGAACCTATCAAATTTGGGCTTCCTAAGGCATGGGAATCAGTGCATGACTCTGAGAATGTGGTTGAGCGATTGCAATCCTGACATCACAAATGTTGCCAAGTTCCTTACGGATTCTTAGGATGTAATAACAGGGCCATGTCATGGATTATGAAGCTGCAGAACACCTTCAGGGCCACCTGACAACTGTGCCTGAGATCTCTGAACATCAGAGCTGAAGAAGCCAGGCCGCTCCTCCCATTTAGCAGAAGAGAGGACCGAGTGAGCAAGTGCTGGCAGGAGGGCCGGAACCCCAGTGTTCCAGCAGCTACACAAATGGGGTGTTGCTGCAGTGAACACATGCTGTTGCAGGACCGGGAGGACAGCCCTGAGGAAGAGCCAGCTGTGTGAATCTAGAACTGGAAGAACCTTAAATGCCTTGGAGCCCCCAAAGCCTGTACTACAAGGATGGGAAAGCAGCATGGGAAGGGAACTCCAGTCCTCCTGTACATCTGCTCTGCTGTCAATAATGGTTCAGAATCAGGCAAGAAAGAGAAGGATGCTTATTGGGCCTCTTTATCATGAATTTGCCAGCTGTGCAGAGAGCTCCTGGCACCTGCTGGAGGGTAGGATAAAGAAATGAACTCATCCTTGTATTAAAGGAGCTTATGGTCCTTCAAAGGGGGCCCAGCAAATTCCCTGGCTGACAGTGCAGAGGTGAAGCTCAAGACGTCCTTTAGGGGTTCGGGGGGCTGGGTGGGAATTGGGTGTGGGAGGGTGCTCCGTGCAGCATCAGCTGCTCCAGGCATTGCGGCTTTCCTGGGATCTCAGGGGGTCCCTTAACTCCTGCATTGGGGTGTCCCGAGCATCATCTGGTGGCTTAGTCCTCCCCTGTCCTTGTAAAGCCAAGAAAGCCCCCCTCCCACCTCCATGATCTTATCTGGTTCTAATGACTTCCCAAGAGCCCCACCTCCAATGACCCCCAAGTCTTCAGGGACACAGCATCCCACATGTGAACTCTGGGACACACATTCACAGACAGACAGCAGGACTGAGCCACCAGGTACCTCTTTCTGTGTGTGTGTATTACTATGAGGAAAAGAGTTTCAGTGACTCCCAAAGAAACCACGGGCTCCAACGGTGCCTCACACAGGTGCTCACTTGATATTTTCATAGGTGGAGAACCATGCACTCCACACACTCTTGGCAGCTAGCCTGCCAGAGGGGAATCTTATTCAATATTCCACCAGAGCTCTGCAGGAGCAACATGAACTTTCAGGAGGAACACTTGTAGGCTGGAGTGAATTTGAGAGAGGAAAAGCAAAGTGCACAGCGTTCAAGCAGTGATTCAGGTTCTGGTCTTTTCTTGCAGAAGACCCATACTTTCCCCTGGATGGTGGACCTTCCAATCCCCTGGAGACCTGGTATGACTGGAGACCAGGATGAGGCTTCTTATTGATCTCCCCATGGCTTCACGCCATCCCACAGCTTTGTGCCAGCGCCCTTTCACTCCCTTCCTGCTAGAATTCAAATTATGTTGTCAACATGGCTGTGCTCACTGGCATGAGAATGATGATGCTAGCAGATGAGAAAGACCTGCCCCAGTGTGGGATCCAAGAAGGTGGTCTAGAGACAGGGCAATATCAGAGCTCTGTCTGCTCAATCAGAAACATGGAGCTCTAATCAGGAAATCTAGCTTGAGAGTGGACACCAAGCAAGGGCCAGCTGTCCAAGCATAGTCTCAATCAGGAAATACTAAAATTTATATCTTAGAGAAAGAAAAAGCAACAAAAATTACTAAGTCCATGGAACAAGGTCTCCAGCAGCAAGGCACAGCCCCTAGTGTGGATTCCACTCAGCCCACCCCTGGGTGCGGAGCCCCACTTGGTGCGACCTGACGTGCTGGCCTTCCTGCTGGCCATGGCTGATCGCCACGCCAGTCTTAGACATGACAGATGAACACAACTGCATTGTGACACAGAAAACTACTTCACAGGGGAATCTGGGAAAGGAGAGCACATTGACACCAAACACTGTGAATCACATGCTTGCCATCCCCAAAGTGACCTGCAAGAAGGCTGGGGGAGGAACTGGGCTCCAGGCGTAGGATATAGGAAAGCAGGGGAGGGAGCAGAAACGAGAGAGAAAATTCTGAGCCCAGAACTGCACTGATTTCAGCCACATCAGTAATTGAGGAGTCAGCCTTCTGCCAGCCCAGGCTCAAAAGGATAATGCATCCACCTGAGTCCCACACCACCAAGGATAAGAACCGATACAGTCAGGAACCAAAGGGCAGTGCTCCAAACCAGAGTCCCACCCCCAAACTCAGGCCCCGGTGCTGACTGGACCTCTGGCCTCCAGAGGAGCTCCAACAGGGACAGGGGCCAAACAGTGCTCCAAACAAGAGACCATAACCCAAATGAGCTTCCAGCCTCCAGCCCTGCACCACACACAGGGACACAAACCAAAGAGCAGTGCCCATGTCCAGAGACCTGTCTTAGTCACACCAGAGAACTAGAGTCTGATCCCAGCTGGGTTCCACACAGGCAGGGGCAGATCCCAAGGGCCTAGTTTTCACCCAGCAGGGGCCTACCCCTAAATAAGCAGAACTTTAATCCTATAAACATAAAGCAAGACTAAAGGAATAGGAAAAGTGAACAAAGGTGGCCGCCTATATGTTGGCTTTCAATCATTCTAGTCTGGGATAAGATACCAAAGCTCACATACACTCAACATCAGTAGAAAGGTATGTAACCCATCAAAACACCAACTGCCTATTTATCCAAAACCAGAGAATAACGCACTTAGGAAGATCTCGGGTACCCAAAAATCAATACCAATAAGATCTTCAAATGGGCAGAGCCCATCCCAGAAATTCAAGAAACATGAGAAATTAAAGAAACACAACACTCCCCCAAAACCACAACTGTTCAACATGTCAGAAAGACAATGATCTAGAGGAAAGCGTACATAGGGCTAACAGACCTCCTGATAAAGATTTGTCTATAAAAAGATACAAACCTCTACAAGACACTCTGTGAAGGCAACGCCACTACCCAAAGAATAATGGGAGAATTCATGAAGATCACAAATGAAGAGCTAAATGAATTTCAAAAGATGGCAAAGGAATCTAATGAAAAAACAGCCACTCAGTTAACAGATGAAGCAAGGTACAGATAAATCAATGAATCAAAGAAATCAATACAAGACCTTAAAAAAGGCTTCAATAAAGAGAAACCCTAAAAAATACACAAAGGCAGAGAAATTAAAAAAAGAAAACCTCTCCAGCAGAATAGATGAAATAGAAAACAGAGTCTTGAGGTTTGAAGACAAAAGTATATATATAATAAGGGGCAGGGGAAGGAGGTAACCATATAAAAATACAAGCAACAGGAAAAGAGTTTACAAGAAGAACTTTAGGACTCAATCAGAAGACAATTTGTAGCTGATAAGAATCAAGGAAGCGGCTGGGAAGGTGGCTCAGTGGTAGAGTGCTTGCCTTGCACACATGAGGTCCTGGGTTCAATTCTTCAGCACCACATAAGCAGGAAAAGCAGGAAGTGGCACTGTGACTCAAGTGGTAGAACACTAGCTTTGAGCTGAAGAACTGAGGGGAAGTACCCAGGCCGAGTTCAGTCCCTATGATCTCCCCCCACACAAAATAAAGAATCAAGGAAGAAGAGCAGATGACTAAGGCTATAGAACACATATTTAATAAAATTATAGCAGAAAACTTCACAAACATTCAAAAAGAAAAGCCCAATCAGGTACAAAAGGCCTTTAGAACATTCAACAGACCTGACCAGGAAAGAGCCTCCCATTGTCACACCGTGATCCAAACTGTTCAGTGGAGAACAAAGACAGGACACCAGAGAGAAAAGGTGGATTAGCTATACAGGAAAACTGGTCTGAATAACGACATTTCTCAGCCCAAGCCCTAAAAGCAAGAAGGGCTCAGTGAGATGTATACCAAGCATTGAATGTAAACAACTACCAACCAAAAATACTCTGTCCAGCCAAACTTCTATTTCATAACTGAAGTGCAAATAAAAACATTCCATGATAAACCAAAAATGGAAACAATTTATCATCACCAAACAGCACTACAGAGGATAACTAAAGATGTCCCACATACAGATAACCAACATGAACATAAAATAAGAAGCAAAAACAGACCCCACCAGATAAGTGGCTAGATATAGTAAGAACAGAAAAGACACAGCTGCTAAAAAGGGTAATGACAGGAGCTATCATGTACCTCTCAATCTAACATTTAATATCAATGGGCTCAATTCTCCAATCAAAAGACATGGAGTGGCTGGCTGGATAAAATACAAGACCCATCCATCTGCTGCCTACAGACACACTCTAACTGACAAAAACAAATATCTACTCAAGGTGAAAGGCTGGAACAGTCTTCCAAGTAAATGGCCCTCATAAACAGGACAGTAGCTTACTTAGATAAAAGACTTCAAATTAGAATTAGTAAGGAGAAAAAAGGATATTATGTATTAAAAAGAGAACTCTCAGAAAATGAGAGAGGCGGTTAACACTGTTCAAAAAGAAATGTACTTATTATCTGACTTGTATAACTGTAATCCCTCTGGTACATCACCTTTACAATAAAATTTAAAATACAATTTAAATTTCTTTTAAAAAGGGAATTCTTTACCATGAGGACATAACAAACCTACATGTCTATGTATCGAATGTTGGAGCTGTCAACTTAATCAAATACTACTGATCTAAAACTCACACAGAGCCAAACATTGATTGCTGGTGACTTCAACACAGGATTGTCACTTTTGGATCGATCATCCAAGCAAAAATTTAGCAAAAAACAAACACCTCAGAACAAAATAATTACATTGACCAACTAGATCTAACAGACATCTACAGACTATTCCACCCAACAGCATCACAATAAACATTCATGGAACATTCTCCAAAATAGACCATACCTAGGTCACAAAGCAAATCTCTGCAAGACTGAAGAAAATAAAAATTATTCCTTGTATCCTGTCAGACCACAACAATAAAATTAGAGTTCAATAGCAAAAGCCATCACAGAAAATACTGAAACTTGTAACAGATGAAAAAAGCATTGCAGATTTATCAGTGGGTCATCAAAGATGAGAAGGGAAATTAAAATGCTTCTGGAATCCAATATAAATGAACACATGAAATACCAGCTGCTCTGGGACACAGCAAAAGCAATACTCATAGGAAAATTTATAGCTATGAGTATCTACATCAGCAAATTAAAGAAATCTCAAGTCAACACTCTAATAATACACTTCAACCTCCTTGAAAAAAAAAACAAGCCAAACCCCAAAACAATAGAATAATAAAAATTAGAGACCATAAAGCATACAAAGAATCAACAAAACAAAAAGTTGTCTCTTTGGAAAATAAACCTAAAAATTGACAGGCCCTTAGTAAATCTAAGAGGAGAAACTACCCAAATAAAATTAGAGGTGAAAAAGGAAATGACACAACAGAAACAAAATTCAGAATATTATGAGGGAATACTTTGCAAATCTTTATGCCAATAAATTGGAGAATGTAGAAGAAATGGCATCATTCCCAGACACTATCAATATACCTAAACTGAGCCCAGGAGATAAAAACCAATTAAACAGATCCATAGCAAGCAATGAAATTAAAATGGCAATAAAAGCCCTCCTATCCAAGAGAAGCCCAGGAACTGATGGGTTTATAGCCAAATTCTATAGGCCTTCAAGGGAGAACTAACATCAAAACTCCTCATACTCTTCAATGAAATATAAAGGGAAAGATCACTACCAAACTCATTCTATGAAGACACATCCCCAAGCCAGATGAGGACACATCAGTAAAAGACAACTATAGACTTATGCCTTTGATGAACACACATGCAAAACTGGCTGATTGAATTCAACAACGAATTGAAAAAATCATATGCTATGATCAGAAAAAATGGGATATATACACAATAGGATTTTACTCATCCATTAGAAATAATGGCATTGTACCATTTGCAAAGAAATGGAAAGACCTGGAAACATTGCTACTAAAGTCAGGTCTAGAGAGAGAAAGGGTGCTTGTTTTCTCTTACAGACCAAAGCTGATTTAGCTTATAAACTTGTAAGTAAATACACTGGGTGGTTTACAAGGGTATGCAGATGTATAAACCGAAATATGGTAGATTCAAGGGTAATCTGAAATAACGTAACACCTTAGAAAGGTGAAGTCCAAGTTCAGCAAAATGAAACACCAGGAAGTGGTACTCAAAAGGGGCAGTGCAGGGTGGGGCCAAGGGGGAGGTGTGGAAAGATGAGAGGAAGGAACAAATGCAGTCAGGAATTCAATGTATATCCTACAAATTTAAGAGGAGTGAGGGAAAGGATAGGAAGGGAGGGACGGGTGAGAATTTGAAAGGGGTGACACTGATCAACAGCACTGTATTCATAAACTGCTTTGTTTAATGATAACTCCTTTGCAAAACTACTTAAAGAAAACAAATGGCTTGGAGGCATGGCTCAGGTGGTAAGACACCTGCCAAGGAGCATAAAGTGTCAGATAGGGAGTTCGAGTCCTGGTTTCTGACAGGGAATAGATAGATAGATAGATAGATAGATAGATAGATAGATAGATAGATAGATAGATAGATAGACAGACAGATAGATAGATAGATAGAAAGATAGATAGAATGAAGGGTGACTGCTCTCGATGCGCCATATTTGATAAAGCACTTTGGTCAGCTGTGCACCCACAGAAGTGGGGATTGTAGAGAAGGAAAAATGGGGAGAAATCTCTGGGATGGCCATGCTGCTCAGATCACTGCCCACAGGGAACGCCTTTCCTTTGGTCTCCTCCTGTCCCGGAGTCCACTCTTAGTGACTGCCCCAACTTTTCCACAGGCTGATCAATCAGCCTGGAGAGCAAGTCTGGAAGAAGCCTCGCCCCTCCCTGCCCCGTCCTATCCCTGGTCCTCTCCCTGCTCCGGAACCTTCCTGCAGAGCACTTGCCCTGCTGACTGCTCTGTCACTGGCACCTTGCTGAGGTATCTCCACCTGTCCCTATGCTGCATGATGACAGCGCCCCAGAGTGAACTATGCCCCTCAGCTCCATCCAAACTCAGGAAAAGAAGGAGGGGTGCCATCTCCAAACTCCGGATCATCCCTTAATACCCATCTATTTAACCATGGATGTGAACTTTACACCCCTCATCTTCCCAGTGGACAAATCCAAGGCCAAGGGAGGCTGACCAGGCCTGGGTCACTAGGACAGGTATGGTGCTCCAAACCACTGATCAGCCATGCTAACGAGTCACTGAAGAGGACAGGAACATAGGAGAGAGGCCACGTGTACAGTGGGACAGACCTGGGATAGAAAACCCGGGCCCCTTGTCACAAATGCACAGGGAAGGCTCCACCTCACCTTACTCATAGCCCGGCCTCTGCAGACCCATTCTGAAATCCAGAGCTGTTCAGAATGGGAGACACAGTTAAAGGAAAGATTTCTGCAGGAAACAAAGCCCTTCTTGGACCGCTAGCAGCATGATGCCACCTGGACCACTGGAGACAGACACCTTTCTCTAGTTTTCCTCCCTGAGGGAAAGGCCTTCAAGTGCAGGGGAGGAGCTCCGAGGATGGCACTGGGAGCCCTGGCAGCCAGGAACACTGGGTCCATGTCTGGCATCTCCAGAGGTCAAGGCTCAAGCCCCTCCTCAGACTACTCACATCCAGTGAACATCTCCCAAGAAAGGAACTAAAAATAGCCTTGTCTGCTGCAGAAATCCAATAATGGAATGCAAGGCTCTGTCACTTCATATCGTACAAGTAAAAAAGCGCTTATCAAACCTGAATTGTGCTTGATACACAGAAGCCCTTATAACGTTTTTAATAACCTCCACAATAATAAGCCTTTCTTTCTTTTTAAAATTTGACTTGAACCACAGTCAGGCTGAAGCGGTTCAAATCTGATGGCTCCCACTGTCCTTCAAACCAGTGTTATTCCCTTCTTTCTCCTCCCCGGGAAGTCAAGCAGAGTTGTCGGCTGACCCATGAGCCAGGAAACCGTGGGGGAGAGACTCACATCCACCCAGCTCTTCAGGCCGAGGCAGCTGGAGCAGGAGAAATCATGAGATTGGACCCCAGGGAGCTGCAAGTTCAAATCCCACCACCTACCCAGGCTTTGCAAACTGTAAATTGCTCCCTATCCATACACAGAGCCTTGTTCTTGTGTCACAATGGTTTTGATGATTTTAGATTATAATGTTCAGGCCTCTACAGGATCTTCATGAGCCAACAAAGGACAAGACTAATGGAGGAGACAGAGGAAAAAGGAAAACTATGGAACGTGAGCTAGGCAAAGTGCTGTGTTCCCAGTTCAGCACACAGGCCTCTCTAAGGGTAAAATGCGCAGCACCGGACAGAGAGCGGCCTCTCACGGATGAAATGACCCAGAGCCAAGACACTCCACTTAGGCCACATTCCAGAAGGAACTTGCAATTTGTGTTCTCTTAAGAGTGGGTTCAGGCCAGGCAATGGTGCCTCATGCCTGTAATCCTAGCTACTCAGGAGGCTGAAGATTTGAAGATTGTGGTTCAAAACTAGTCCCACCAAGAATCCATGAGACTCTTTATCTCTAACGAATCACCACAAAGCTGGAAGTGGAGCTGTGGTTCATGTGGCAGAGTGCCAGCCTTGAATGAAAAAACTAAGGGACCGCGCCCAGATTTTGTTAAGAGAGCCAGTACAGTATGAGACAGACAGACTGACACTGGGGAAAAAAGAGAGGGAAGTAAAGAATTAGATTCCTATGTTGGGCTTCCTGTGGGGGGTTCCTGCAGACTTTTCAGACCATTCATCTAGGCTCCTGGTGCTGTGTGAGGTCCTTCCTTTGACATCCATTGCTTTTCCCACAATCCCACATTGTTCCGAGAAGGTGAGTAACTTTCCCAGTGTCACTTAGCTTTTCTCCATCCCTCTCTCCTCTGAATGTTTTTTTTAAGTACTGGGGTCTGAACTCAGGGCTTTGTACCTGCTAAGCAGGTACTCTGCCACTTTTTCAGAGCTTAGTATCTTTTGCCTGGGGGCAAACCTCATATTGTCATTCTCCTACTACACCTTGCACACGGCTAAGATTGCAGGAATGTGCTACCATGCCTGCCATGTTGTTTGAGACCAAGTATCACTAACTTTTGTTTCTTCTAGGCTGGCCTTGAGCAGTGAGCCTCCTAGCTCTGCCTCCCAAACAGATGGGATCCACTAAGGTCTGGCCTCCTCCGAATGCGTTCAGCATGTCTTATATGTGTGGTAGTAGAGCTTGTATTCAAGGCCTGAGCTGTTTTGCTCAAGACTAGTGCTCTATCACTTGAGCCACAGCTTCACTTCGAGCTTTTTGGGGGCCAACTGGAGATAAGAGTCTATTAGATTTGTGTGCTTGGACGGGCTTTGAACTGCAATCCCTTGAGTAGCCAGGATTACAGGTGTGAGCCACTGGATCCTGGCATTTTTTCCAGGCATGACTCGTCAACCCAGAAATCTCAGCCCAGTTTCTTAAGGTACAAGGTAGACACAAATCCAAGGCAGGATCCCGCAGTGTTGTGCAGAGCGTGCAGAGCATTTCGCTGTTGTGATCAGACGCTGCCATGGCTGACATCGGTTCTCGCACGACGGGTGCCACTCACATGGCTGCATCTGAACTCACCGCGCCCGCGCACCAGGCTCCTCCTGTGCTCTGCCACGCTCACGGCACTCGGTTCTGACCTGTCCCTGGTCGTATTTGGAATGTCACTTGAGACTTGTCTCGATGATACTCTTGTTAAAAATGTCAAGTTTTAGAGTTGTAGAGAGAATCCTTTTCCTACATTAAAAAAAATCTAACTCAACACTGACTGATAGGTACAAATAAGGTTGGCAATTTGAGATCCCCAATATTTGTCTGATTTTGGTTCCATCTATGATGATGTCATATGGCTCAACCTAACACAGTACAAGTTACCATTTAAACCACCCAGCAACTTCCCAATACACCTGGAGCAACGCCAGGATCCCTAGCCTGGCCTATAGACCTTGCACTCCAAGCCGGAAAGCTCTGTGGCTGGGCTCTGCCGCTCAGGCTCTGTCCTGCCTCTGGCTCTGCTCGCCTCCCTGTCTATTTTGACAAATAGTTTCCTTTCTGATCTAGCAAGGTGCCTCTGCAGCAGCTGTCCTCTTCGCCTGCGGTTCAATCCCTGGTTTCTCACTCATGCATAGAACTCATCAGCATAGGGACCTTCGCTCACCAGCCCACTCCAGAAGTCCCTCAGTCCCAAGCCAGTCCCGGCTTCCCTTTGTAACATCTGTCTCTGAATTAACCCATGCACTCAGTGTGTGGCCGTGTGTGGTCTCTCCTCAGCCACCCACACCCACAAAGGATGTCAGCTCTGGGAGTGAGGACTTGTCTCTGTCGGTGGTTCTCAAGCTCGAGCACACACTGGAGCATTTGGATGGTTGGAAACCCTCGCTGCCCGGTCCCACTCCAGAGTTTCTGACTCCACAGTGTGGGAGGACACTGACATTTGGTGTTTCTAACACACTCCCAGGGCTTCAGAGGCTGTGATTCAGGGGCCACGCTTTGAGAGGACTGCTCTACATTCTTGAATCACTGTTCAGTCTGGAGCCCTGGGACAAACTTCCTACTGAACACTGCAGGTCTTTCTTCCCCTGATTTGGGATCGATACACTTTTGACTCTTTGGGGCTTAAACACAGCACTGCTTTCCCTGGGACCCTTGAGGAGCTCTCGGCAGGTCAGACCTTGATCACATCCTGGCTTCACTAATGTCACTAACAGCAGCAATTCAGGGCGTGGTGGCGCTCATCTATGCTTCCAGCTACCTGGGAGGGGGAGGTAGAAGAATCCTGATCTAAGCCTATCTCAGGCAAAGTTAATGAGACCCTATGTGAACAACAAACTAAAAGTGGACATGACTCAAAATATAGAGCCCTTGCTCAGTATGTCTAGGACCTTTGGTTCAATCCCAGGCACTGCAAAAACGTTAAACTAAAAAGCATCCAGAGATTGAAAACAAAAATAATAGCACTGTAATGTAAAAAATATAAGATCTGGGGCTGGGAAGGTCGCTCAGGGGTAGAGCGCTTGTCTTGCATGCATGAGGCCCTGGGTTCGATTCCTCAGCATCACATAAGCAAAAAAGAAAAAAATCCGGAAGTGGCACTGTGGCTCAAGTGGTAGAGCACTAGCCTTGAGCTGAAGAGCTGAGGGGCAGCGCCCAGGCCCAGAGCTCAGGCCCCACGACCAGATTCCCCCCCCCAAAAAAGAAATATAAGACCTTTGCTTTAAAAACTATAAAACACCAACGAAAGAAATTAAATGGGACATAAATAAATTGAAATATTTTTAGAGTAATGGACTACATTAAGAGGACAATACTCTCCTAATCGATTAGCACACTCAACATGATCATTGTTAAATTTCCAGTGGTAATTTTTTGCTGAAATTGCAATCTGATATTAAAATTCATATGGAAACACAAGAAACACATAATAGCTGAAACGCTATTTAAAAAGCCTTTGAAAGTTTCACGCTTATTATGATGCCATGGTAACCAAGATAGTAGGGTACAATCACACAGAGACAGAGGGATGGATAAAATAATATTATACTTATGATCAATTGATTCGACCAGAAGGCTGAGACATGTCAGCTGAGAATCATTCTTTCCCACAAATAGCATCAGGACATTTGAGTATTTACTTATGGAGGTATAAAGCTGAGTCCTGACTGCCATAAACACAAAAATAACACAAGGTAGACCACAGAATGCAGTTTAAAGTGACAACCCGAAATGCAGGTGTTTGACTTATAATTGTTTCTTAGCTAAGATACCACAAGAATATGATACAAGGTGTGCAGGTGTCTTTGTTGTATCTGGACGTGCAGTCTTTCGGGTAAATGCCCAAGAGTGGGATTGCTGGGTCACAGGTCACACTATGTGTAATTTTGTGAGGAATCTCCATACGGGTTTCCGTAGTGGTTGCACTGGTTTCTTACATTCCCACCAAGAGTGTATGAGGCTCCTTTTTTCCTCATCCTCACCAGCATTTGTTGCTGCTTGTATTCTTGATGATGGATACTGAAGCACAGTAACTAAGTTACAGAAACAGCCCAGATGCCCCATAACAGATACATGGATTTAAAATGTGATTTAAATATATATGTGTGTGTGAGATTATATGTTTGCATATACATATATGTACATACACACTTATGCAGTGGAATTTTATATAGCCATCATGAAGAATGTTATTATGTTTTTGTTTTTATGGGTTTTTTTTTGCCAGAGAATGGATAGATCTGGAAAACATCCGAGCAAAGTAAGCCAGGGTCAGAAAAGCAAAAGCAAACATGTTTTCTCACATATGTGGATCTTAGATCCAAAACACCACCTCCCATATAATCATGCTTAGAGGCATGTGCTCGTATACATGATTTAGATGACTGTAGTATATACAGTAGTAATTCTCCATGGAGTGAACCAGGTTAGCTTTACCACACGAAGAGTTTCCTTTCTTTTGAGCTTGGCGCTGTACTGAAAATAATTTTCAAGTGTATTTTCCCCGGTGTTCCTTTGAGTTTTCACTGGGAAGTTCTGCCTGCTGCTGCAGTCCACTGCGTGGTGAGGGGTAGAACACACATCCCCTCACGGCGGCAGCCCTCCCCAGTCTCAGTCTCACTATGTCTGGCCGTTTTTTTGCCACTTGAGTTCCTTGTCACTGCTGGGCTGTGACAGACTTCAAAGTATGCTCCTCACTCACGGTCCTTACTGACTGCTGACCATGTGGCAGAGTGTCCCCCTGAGTACCATGCAGTTCCTTCCTAGGAAAAGCATTCATTTATTCACTGAACAAATGTCTGGTAAACTGATGTCAAGAGGCAAGCAGGGTGTACCATAGCCAGAAGTTCCTTATGGCGGATCAGAGAAATGTTCCAACAGACCAGCTATGGCTGTAGATAACCAATAATCTGAAAAACCTGCAGCATGTGAATATAGCTGCTTCAAACAAAGGCCACGTATGGATGTGTTGCAGAGGTATAATGGATGAGGTACAGCTGTTTATTTATTTTAGCAAAACTCATTTAAGTTGCACATCACAGCAGGGTAGGCAGGTGGAAAGAAATGCTACCCACACATTACACACGGAGACGAGTCTGAGAGCATTCAAAAGCAAACAAGGAAGCTGAATCTTCAACGTGGCAATCAGTGTAGACTGATTTTCCTGGAAGAAACCCCATTAAAACTGGCTGTGATGTTCTAATACTGCGAAGGAAATGACCTTATCTCATACAGGGCCTCCACTGTCTGACTAGAGATGAAAAGTGAGAACCACATTTTCCCAAGTAATGGTTCACATCGGGGAGGCAGGTTGGAGGCAGACTGTGCCCTGCATCTTCCTCAAATACAAATTAAGCCTCCCCCATCTTCAAAAGTAAACAGGCACACAAACACAAACAGCAATCCTGAGCAAGCGAGTGTAGCATTCAAGCACTCCGTGTTTCTTATGAGGGTGTGTAGGTGGGACAACCAAACTCCGCTGCCCTCCTCGGGGAGCCATCAGGTAAGCACGCACCAGAGGCCACCCATGATCAGAGCTGAGGGAGGGGGATCCTGGGGACCTGGCAGACTCTTGCCCCTGGAAGACAGTTTGGTCCTGAAGAAAGACAAGGGCTGTGCGTTCAGACAGAGCCGAGTGGAGCCCAGGACGTGCCCTGGACCTGCTGTGCCCTATAAGCACCGGATTCGGGTGCCTGAAGTGAATTCCTCTTTTTGGCGACATGGTCCTTGTGCATGTAATGACAAATCACAGCGCTGTTGTGACAAGCAGGCTGGAAGCAGCATGGCAGGTCATTTGTGATATGTAAATCATTATGAAAAATGGACAGCACTGTAATTCTAGTCCAATTTTTTAAAAAGTGTCTGCTGTGTCCCAGTCCTTCGCTCTTCTTGGCGACAGAGCTGCCACCTGACATGTCACAGCCTTCTCACCTGAGTTCATGCACGAGGCGACCAGACGCCGTCACCTCTCCCTCATGAAAGGGCAGCCCAGGAACAAGGTGGAGAGACAGGACCTCGGTTAGTCTCTCCAACGTGGGATGTGCCTTTGAACAAGCTGTACCGACCAAAAGCTGACAAAAATGGTGAAATGGCTTCTAAGAAGTGGGCTGAGGAATAAGCGAGAATCAAACCCAGACACCACTCACATGTTTCCACTTATGTGGGGTGCCTGACCTACAGGAGAGCGGGAATGATCAGAGCATATTGTATCAGCCTGGTGCTGGTGGGTCACACCTGTAACCCTCACTACTCAGGAGGCTGAGATCTGAGAAATGCTGCTCAAAGCCAGCCCAGGCAAGAAAGTCTATGAGACTGATCTCCAATGAATCACCAAAAATCCAGAAGTAGAGCTGGGACTGGCATCAGCCTTGAGGGAAAAAGCAGAGAGACAGCATCCACCACTAGCACACCGTTAAAAGGCACGTTGTATCTATGAATTAAAACTTCATAATGCAAGAAAGATAAATGAAGCAGAGTGGCAGGAGGGGGATAAGAAAGAACAGCAGAGGGATAAACACATCCATCAGCGTATGCTATTTGCATGGATGGAACCACCCAATGACCCACCCCAAATTGTGCAAACAAAAACGGGGTAGTGGGGGTAGAAGGTGTGGCTGACTGCACTCTTATGCTGTTCTTGGATGCAAAGATGCTGTGGGACCTCTACTACTATGAGAGGTGCAGTGTGTTGGGCCCACACAGAGCTGCAACACTGCTCCTGTTTAATGGGCTGAACACCGTTTCAGAGGCTTCCTGTCCTTGCCTCCTTGGGAGTGGACTCTGTTCTCCGCAGACCCCAGCCGTGCTTGGCGGGGACCACGCTCACGATGCTTCTGTCTACCGGTGCTCCTTCCATGACTTCTCCAGTGCAGCCCGATTCACTCCTGCGTCCATTCTGCCCATGTTTCTAGAGCCTCTGTTATGCCCCCCCCCCCCCCCGCTGCAGAAATTGATGAGACACAAGACTGGCGGCTGCAGATACCTTAAGGCTAACATCAGCTGAGTTAGCAAGTCAAGGGTTCAGGGGGGCTTGGAGAGATGAGAGAGAGTGCATCTCTCTCACACCTCCACCCTTAATCTATGTTAACGAGTGCCCAGGCCCAAACCTGAGTGTGAAGGTATTTGTCTCAACATCGACTAGTGGCAGGTTTAAATAAAATGCACAGAACAGGCTGTGAGATTGTGCCTGGAAAATGGTGGTCTTCCGTAAAACACAATCAGAGGAGCTGGAAGCACTTCACTCTGTCTGTGACTGTGGAAGATCGAGGCCAGGCAGGAAGCAGCCAGCATGGCTCTGCATCATCACCCAGCATCATATGATTGGCTCCTCTGTCTGAACAGTGCCTGCCTTCACCATCTCCTGCCATTAGAAGCCCAGTTCCATGAGGGTGGCAGAGGCCCTGCTCCAAGACCTTATATTGTGGTTTGGTTTCTGGACTCTGTTCTGTTCTATTGATCCTGTTTGTCTATGCTGATGCCAATAGTTCTGAGGCTAACTGTTGCTGGTTTTGTCACCATGCTCATACTATTGAAGGCTTTTTGAGATATTCAGTCCTTTATATTTCCACATGGAATTTAGAACTAGTTTCTCAATTTCTATAAAAATCTGTTGAGAGACTGAGTGGCATCTGCTTAGGTCGAACGCACAGTTTAGTGATCTTGACTCTAAGATCCATGAACATGGTATGTGTCTCCACTTATTCATGTCTTCTTCTTTTATATTTTGTGACACATGGTATCCAGGTCTTTTACGTGCTTTTACAACTACTTTATATTCTTACCTTACTATAAATGGTATGTTTCGGAATTCAGTTTCTGATTGTACACAGCTCGTATACAGAGATTCCATAGATCCATGTACCCGAAGGTAAATGATTCAAAGGAAACACCCATGGCAAAAATGCTCAGGATGAACCAAGTCTGAACACAACTGGTGACAATGCAGGAGGGACCTCGAGCTTCTCTGCATCAACTTAGTTGTGTACTGGATGAGCAGGATTTTTTAAAACTTACTTGGTCTAAACCATGTGCTATGGTCCATGAATAAGACGGGCTTGCTGTAGTTGGTTTCTATGTATTAATCTTGTCTGCAATACTAACCTCACATACGTGTTCTAGTATTTTTTATTGATTTGATCAGATTCTTTTCATAACTATCATTTGCATACACAAAGTTTAGTTGTCTTTTCCAATCAGAATGCTTTTTATTTTTTGCTTGCCTTTTGAAGTAGTGAGTACAATGGTTTTTTTTGTTTTGTTTTGTTTTTGGGGGGGAGTCCAGTCATGGGGCCTCAACTCTGGGCCTGGGTGCTGTCCCACAGCTCTTCAGCTCAAGCAAGGCTAGTGCTCTACCACTTGAGCCACAGTGCCACTTCCGGATTTTTTCTTTTTGCTTATGTGGTGCTGAGGAATCGAACTCAGGGCCTCATGCATGCAAGGCAAGCACTCTACCATTGAGCCACCTTCCCAGCCCCAAATTTAATTTTTTCTTTTTGGCAGTTGTGGGGGCTAAACTCTGGGCCTATGTGCTGTCCCTCAGCTCTTCAGCTCAAGGCTAGCACCCTACCACTAGAACCACAGTGCCACTTCTGGCTTTTTTCTGCTTATGTGGTGCTGAGGAATCGAACCCAGGGCTCATGCATGTGGGGCAAGCACTCTACCACTGAGCCACCTTCCCAGGCCCTTGAATACAATGTTTGATGGAAGTGGTGAATGGGTATTTGCTCTATATTTTAGGGAAAAGTGTTTCACCATCCTCTATTAAATGTAGTGTCTCTGTAGGCTTTCTGAAGGTGCCTTTATTAGCCAGGAAAGTTCCATTTGATTCTGAATTTGCAGAGTTCTTATTAGGAAGGAAAGTGGGTTTTGTCAGTTGTTTCTCTTGCATCCATAGAGATGATTGTATGCCTTGGTTTTTCTCTTAGTTTATATATGTGATTGTTTTATTAACGTTGAACCATCCTTGAATTCCTTGTGTAAATCTCACATGGAAATTTTACTTCATCCTTTTAATATATTGTTATGTTACAGATTGAATAAAATGTTATGAAGAAGTTTTGCATTTCTGTTCTTGAGGGATATTAGTTTGACATTTTGTTTTCTTATAATGTCTTTAGTTTTCAGGGCAGTGTTGGATTCCCAGAATCAACTGGAACATAACTCACCAATACAATGTCTTCAAGTTCACTCATCTTTTTCTCTGTGTCTCTTCTACTCAGCAAGACTCACTGGGCTCTTTCTTGATTCCTGCTCCCTGACTGCAGCCAGCACACTTCCTTCCTCTAGTTGGTAAAGGAACTAGAAGCTCCCCTTGTAACCTTCCTGTCCCTCAGGGACCACTGTCCACCCCAGCCTTGCTATAAAGATTTCCCAAGGGAAAACACTTAGGAAATTAACAACTTGATATAAAAAAGCCAGGGGTATACCAAGAATAGGACAGAGAAGTCCATACACTCACAGAGCTTGTATTCTATCAAGGGATGATGGCTGAACGCCCCCCCCCCCCCCACACACAAGTGCACACATGTACGTACACAGACTCATGGTACACACTGTAAGTCATGTGAGGCAACTTCAAACAATGCTAGGTAAGTCAGGGTGATCTGATCAGTGGTGACAGGAAGCAGAGAGAAAAACACTTGACTGGTGTCTACCAAGCATGTGTCTCTGAGTGGCACGAGAAGGAGGAGGTAGCGAGGCAAAGGTTCTGTGGAAGAGCAGTGTTGGCTGAAAGACCTGCAAGCACTGAAGTCCTGAGTGAGAAATGCGTATCACTGAGTGATACATGCCATACAGAGAGAGGGCAGAGGGATGGGCAGGTAAGGGAGAGAGGGTGGGAAGTGCTGATTGCCCTCATCCTGACACACCAGAGAATATGTGCACAGTGGAGTGTGGTAGGTAGAACTGTGCCAAACACACAAAAAAGTCAATGAGAAAGTTTCCTGACATTCCTCTCCTCTTACACGATGCCAAGCCAACATCAGAGAATCTGGCTCACTCTTCCTGGAGCTACAGCGCCTCCATGCCCCCTCCCAACTGCTGGCAAGCAGATTAGACCAGATGATGTCTTGTAGCTGCTGCTAGGCCTGGTCCAAAGCCACCTCCCCACGGCATGTCCCAGCAGTGTGGTGAGCCAGCGTGAAGCATCCCCAGAAGGATGGAATGGTGGAAATGCCATCTCTTGCAAAGCTGCTATATAACCTCCCAGAGATGGAACTGAAAAGAGGGCCAGGTGTTCCAATATTCTCTTTCCACTAGAAAAACGTGGCAACAGCAGTGAGGTTGTTCAGTGTGGGTTGCTGTTTACAGTCATAAGCAGGACCATTTTCCAGTTCCCGCCCCTCACAGTCTGGTGCAATTGGCTCTTTCTCGCCACTGGGGCGGTGAGACTGGATGAGACAACAGGAGATTTGAAGACTATATGAATAAACTTGATTTTGGTCCCAGCTGTAGGGCCTGCTTGCTGTATGACCTTGGGTGAGTCATTTAATCCACCCTAGGCATTGTTTCTCTCATTTTTCCCATGCTTTTCTGGAGGAGGGGTAATTAGCTGAGCAGGCGACACCAATATTCTTCAAAATCCCTGGGGGAAACCGAGGCCAACACTCCCTCCATGTACATATATGGGAGCCCAGTGCTGAGCAGAGACATGCAGGAAAAACAAACCAGGCAGGGGCAGAGGAGGGAATCAGAATTGTTCACCAGTAAAGTACCCTTTTCCCCCTTTTATTCAATTTAAAAAATACAGAGACTAAACCAGATTTAGAACTCAATGGCACTGCAGCCATCTGGACTCAGCCATAATGGATCCTGGTCACTTCTCTCTTGTTTACCAGCCATTGCTCACTGGGAATCTCAATGAGATGACTTTTTTCAAGGCAACGATTGTAAAAGAGCAATCCATACACATTTTCAACGTAAAGTCCTCCCTGCAAGCCTTCCATGCCCTCGTGGGTGCGTGGTCCAGTGAGACACTTCCAAGGCCCACCTCAACCCATAGATCCTAAAGAATTTAGGGGTTTGCAGGGAGGGATCTATTTTACCTGTTCTGAAGTGAGTAAAGTAATATGTAATAGTGTCTGACACTGTGTACATAAGAGATACTGGAGACCAACGGGAACTCATTTGCATATGTCCAGTGGAATGAGCTTGTCCGTTAGTGGATACACACTGGACAGAGCATGTCCACACTTGGGCTCTCCATTCCACCTTACACCCAAGCCAGTTCTTATCTCCAGTGTAGAGGCAAGAACTGGAACCTCAGAAAGGTCAGGGGAATTGCTAAAGATCACAGCGATGGAGGGAAGGCATTCTCCCTCAGGTTCATTTCCACACAGCTGCAGTGCTGCTCTGAGCCCCTCAGGCTGGGAAAGCTTCATTGTGACCCAGGAAAAAGACTGCACTAAGATGCGACTGAGCTATGTGGGTTCTGATGACTTCAGATCCTCAGACATCTAGAACATCCTCAGCAGCCATTTTTGCCAATTTGCAACCGTTCTGAATCTGATTTCTTCACCTCTTCCCAAAGTTCATACCACCTCTCAATTGAACCCATCTGTGAATTTAATTAACCAGCTGCCATAATGGTCTTGCAGCTCATTAATTAAGATCTTCTTTGAAGCCAGCCCTAACCCGTTTACCCTCAGCCATCCCTGGAGACTCTGGTGCAGCTCCAAAGAGAACTGTTTATTTTAACCCACATTATAGGCTCGGCTTGCAAGTCAGCTTTAACTCTCCTATCTTAAAAGAATGAATTTCTCCAGGGACAGGTCGGAAGCCAGCTCTGAATACAGTTTGCCAAAATTCCAACACAAGAAATTGTTTTCAAATGAGCTTGCTGCTGCTGTTGTTATTAGGTAGCTAAGGATTGCCACTCACAGAGTCAGGCTCGGCTCCACTCCTAAACCCATGAAAGCGTTTCGCTGTGGAGAGTGCATGAATAACCAGAGACCACAAATAATCTCCTGTGCTCTTTCCTGCAGAAAACCAGCAAACACAAGTCATCTTAAGGAAGTGAAGCAGAAGAGAAAAAGTTCTGTATGGGGATGCTCACTTTCTCTCACTGATTAACTATTGGGCCTGTCTGAGCCTACTATCTACATGAAATACATTATCAATCAAATATATCAGTTCAGTTGCTACCTCCATAGTATGGAACATACTGCTGCCAGTAATATCAATGCAATGTAACTATAATGAAAGCACTGATATTATATCAAGTGAAAAACAAGGTAAAAAAAATCAAAAGCCTACTACCATTACATAAAGTTGTAGGGTGTTACAGACAGAGATTGCAATGAAAAAGAGAGTTTAATTTGGAGTTTCCAGATCATAGAAGGGTGTGTCTGCACATTTAATTTTAAGTTAATACCAACGCAACAATACAGGCCAGAGCACCACAACTCAAAGTATGGTATAAACATCCTAGCACACTTGTTCTAGTGGTTCGACTCCATCACACAGAGTGAAAGGCAATTGATAGAAGATATCCCCATGTCATTAGATGCAGAGAAGAAATTTAGTGAAATTCACCATCCCTTCATAATAAGAGTCCTGAACAAATTAGGTCTAGGATTGTACCTTAACATAACAAAGGCTCTATGTGTGGAAAATCAGAAGTATAATTTGCAGACAGACATGCAGCTCTCTCTTGCTCAGCTTGCTTTGGCTGTTCTGGGTCTTTCAGCAAAGATTAGGGGGAAAAGAAAACCTTATACTTTGTTGCTGGCAATGTAAATTAGTGCAGTCATTATGGAAATCAATATGAGAAACCTTACAACATGAAAACTCTGAAATATTCCTGCTGTACCACTCAGCACACAACAGAGATAGCCCACACCCATGCTTTGATACAGCATAATATATAGTGGCCAAGCTATGGAATCGGCCTAGCTACCCATCAACCAGAGAAGATATAGACAGTATAGCACCTACACACTGTATTGTCTATCCATAAAAATGAGTGAAATCATGCATTTGCAAGAAAATGCTTGAAGGCATGTTGAACAAGATTATCTATCTATCATCTGTCTTTCATCACCTATCTACCTTGATCTCCCTAAACTTATCTATTCTATGTATGTATGTATGTTTGTATCTATCTGTCTGTCTGTCTGTCTATCATCTGTCCTTTATCATCTATCTACTTATACCTACCTATATCTATGTCTATGCATCTATCATATATTATCTGTTCTTTATGTATGTATCTATCTCTCTATCTGCATCTATCTATTTATTTATCCATCCATCCATTCTATCCATCATATCCTGGTCATCATTGCTTTGGAGAAGTCCAACTAACAGTGCCCCATCAACACACTTTGAGAGATCGTGTGTTGAGCTGTCATCCATGGATTCCAGTAGACGCATTCCCTAGCATCCAGCGGGGAAGAGCCTGGGATTAGGATCCTGCACTGATAGCTGCTTTGTGAGCTGTTCCACTCTCTGGGTCTGATTCTTCATGTGAAACCATTGTCAGTTTAAGCGGACTTCCTGAGAGGTGGCACCACTGCCCAAAGACAGCTTAGATCGTCCTCTGCATCACGTGGCTCTGCTCCTCAGAGGTGTCACAAACTCCAGATCGCAGAGACCTGACCCACTCAATCCTAAAGAAATCACAGGGCCAGTTTCCTCTGATCTCTCCACCAACAGCACACAATATAGTCTTGTGTGTTTTGGTTTAAAACATCCTAACTTAGGTACACTATTGATGCATTAACACTGTACTCACAGCCAAGCCGGGGCTCATTCCTAGGCAAGCTAACCTGACTCATGTTTTCTTCTTCCAACACACTCCAGCCTTCTAGCACACAGGGGCAGTAGCCAGTGCTTTCCTTTGTCCCCGGCGGTTAGGTTACACAAAATCATCAATAAAAAGACAGAAATGATGCTTGTTAAGAGTACGAAAGTTGAAATAAGAAGGCAGGATGACATTTCATTAGAACTCAGCCGGGGATCTGTATCAAGCAATTCTCTTTTTTCCTTTTCAGTCATCCCACACATGCCTGCAAAGACCATCAGACTGCCACCACTGTTGGTTTGGGGGTGACAAAGCAGTGTTAGTGGATAGGAAATTTCCCCCACACAGCACCCACAAACAAAGCGAACCAGGCTTGTTCTTGTCCACACCTTACAGATGCAGGTAGAAAGCATGGGGTAGGGTGGCGTAAGAGACTCCCGCTGCAATGTCAGCTCAGGCCAACCCCTGTCCCCAGGCTGCATTGCTCTTCTTGAGCTCCATCACCCCCAGAGCAGGGTTTTGGCCCTTCCTTCCTCCAGAGCAACAAGGGCAGTGATTGCAGCACACACTTACTGAGCACTAACTATACGCCAGGTGCTGTGCTGAGTGCTTTGCCTGTAATCACTCGGGCAATCTTTACAACCACCCCATGGGTTGGTTCCATCGCCACCACTCTCATTGTGTGGACGCAATGGCCAGTGTCACCCATGAGGAGGGAGGGAGAGGGAGGAGAGTCCGGGTCTGTTTTCCAGCAGTGCCACGCAGGGCCCTGGCAGGGCTGCCGCCCGCTCCCAGTGCCTAATGTCAGCCTCTCTTCTTTGCTCGTTGTCTGTGAGCCCCTCAGGGGAGAGAGCCTTGTCTCATTCCTATCTGTACCCCATTGACTTGCAGCAAGTAGCCGCACAGGGTGTTCAGGTACATCAACCACACAGCAAACAGAGCCTCTCTGTCTTTCCTGTGCCATGCAGACTTGGGCCCTGGTGGCTTCTGAGCAAGCATTCATTGAAGAGGAAGATGGTCAGTGTTTTCCATGAGCAGAGCCTTCTGGCATGGGTAAGAGGATCTGATGTGCTCCGTTCCTGCCCAGCGGCTCCTGGCAGGCTGTGGAGGCTGATCCTACTTCGAATTACAGCTGACACACTCGGGTATCCAGAGTTCAGTGAATGACTCATGTCTGAACAGAGCGAGCGGATAAACAAGGGTGGGAGGGGAAGGAAGGGTGCGGGGAACCAGCAGTGTGTTGGAGGCGATGAGACGGAGCGAGTTCTGAGTTCTGCTTCCTGCTAAATTACCATACGTGCTCATTGTATATGCGCCAGTAACTGCTGGCTGCCGCTCATTTACATTTGATTATTATAGTTGCAATTTTTAATTGCATTGAATATTTCTGCCACTAATTCCGTCAAGAGCAGCGTTCTTGGTGCTTCTTGTGCTAATGGAATGCCGATGGACAACCAGTGGCCTCCATTTCCCCCAGATAACGGTGAGCACGGTCGTCATAACTACCATCACAATCAGGACCTCCGTTCTGAGTTCCTCCTGTGGGTCTGGAGCCAACGCAGGTTCTGGATCATAAGAGAGGGCGCAGAAGGACTTCTTGTGTGCTAGAACTGAGGTTCCGTTCTGGCTCAGCTCTTTAATCACTGTGGTGTCCTTTAAGCTACTGCTGTTGTGTGAGCTTAAACCAGCTACTAACCCTCTGTGATCTCCAAAAACCTTTGTGTAGATAGCACACGTTACGGAACTGCTGTGGAAACTGATGGGTGGCAGGAGCGTAGTAATGGCGACTGTCGTGCTGGGGTCATGGCTTCAGGGGTAGAGCGCCTGCTTAAGCAGTACTGATCCCCTCCCCCCAAAAAATCTGCTTAAAATGGTGACTGTCATTTATTTCTCTTGATCTTCCAAAAGATGCCGTTTGTCCCCATGGTTGCTACCTTTGCCGGGAGCTTCCTCGAGCTCAGCCGGCCCAACGCCTCATAGCTCTTTCCTCTCTTCCAGCTGACGCACAGCCAGTCCGAGGCATCTCTTCCAAGTTCACAGACCTGACACTCTCGGCGGCCTGCAGGACGGTACCCGGGTCTCACAACTTGGTGTGCAAAGCCCTTGTGGCAGGGCCAACATGTGGCAGAGGGTGCTGGGCTGCGGGCCGGCCCGTGGTGGTGGATGCTGTGCGGTGGTGACAGACATGGTAATGCGCCACTCAGGCCTGCTCCTGGGACTGCAGACGCACACGCACATGCTGGCTGAGCTGAGACAGACACCTGCACCAGAACTGCTCCCACTGCCTTCGCCAGGGCGTGTCCTGGGGACAGGCCACGGTGACCGCTGGTCAGTGTGGGAGCAGAAGCCAGGCCCCTCGCCCTGACCCTGACACCCCCGTGGGCCTCTGGGTGTCCCTTGTCAATGCACCGAAGCCAGCTGCTCCCCCTGCTCGGCCCTCCCTGCTCCTGTGGACGGTGCTCCTCATTAGACCCAATTTACACCCAACATGGTGACTTGTCACACCAGCTTCATCTCCATGCCGTCTCCCACCACGCCCCGACATGTCTCACACCTGCCTAAGCACACCCTCCACACCCAGCGCCCTGCCTGCGGTGGGCTTCTCTGCAGCACAGCCTTCCTCCCGCCACAAGCAGGCCGATGGGCCCTCCTCCCAGCACGCGCCTGGAAAGAAGGAACAGGTCCCTGCGCCCTCCACATCTGTGTGTGTCTTCGGGTGCTCAGCTGCCGTCTTCCTTCCGGCCACATCCCCATCACTGCACCGCCCAGCCCGGCCTCCGGTGCCTGGCGGGAGCTCAGCCAATTTCCATTTGCTGTGTGAAAATCTGCTCACACCCAGTGCTGGGAACCTAGTGGATATCTGGTAAGGCTGCGGCTGTGGCTGCGGCTGCACTGCCGCTCACTGTTGGGAAAACGCAGAGGCTTTTGAAGCTTCCCCTCTCCCTTAAGTGTAGTCTTGCAGGGAGTCTAGAAGGTGCAGATCTGTACAGTTGCAATGCGTACGGCAGCAGATGCATGTGCACGTGTGCAGGGGGGGTGTGGGCATGTGTGTACTCAGCGTTTTACTGCTGTCATGAAATGCCCGCCTCAGGCTGCTGATCGTGAAGGGAAGGTTCACGTCGCTTCCGGTTTCGGGAGGTTCAGAGTTCGCGACCTGGTCACTCTACTAGTTTGGCCTCTGGTGAGGGTGATGGGGGGGGATCACTGAGCGGAGAGCGAGCCCAGGAGCCAGGGGTCACAGCCTCACAGAGTGGGGAGAGGATGGGCAGAAGAGGCCACCGCTCACACACAGACCACTACAGGAGTTACGAGAGACACACTACAGCTCCTTAGTGACCCAGTGCCCAGGGGTCTGGCGTGGAGCTGGCCTCTGCAGCGTGGAGGGAAGGCGAGGCTCTCCCCGTGGATTAGGGGTGTAGGAGAGAGAGAAGAACCAGAACTACTGAGGCGTGAGCCTCGGAAGGACGGAGCCACCGTATGGGGGCAGCATGCCCGGGAGGGCACAGGTGAAAGAGGCTGAGGTCTTAGGCTGGGGGTGGGAGGGAGGCCCAGGGTCCGATCGCTAGTGGGCTGCCAGGAACAAGGGAAGCCAATGCCAGCCAGAAACACTGCTGACATCAGACTAATGCTCCCAATCAGCATCCTCCACAACAGACCGCGAGGAAGCAGAGACGTGGAAAAGCTATATAACCTTCCTGGTGTGCACACATCCTTTTTATTCTGAAGGCCAGACTTGCCTGCCTTGAACTCATAACTTTGATGCGGTGCCGCTTCTCAGTATCGCCACAACCACTGACTAGATTCTCACAACACCAAGAACTCACAGTCAGTGAGCACCAGCTGTGCCCTGGGCCTGTCCACGGACTCACCGGGCATTCTTAGTGACACCACCAGAGGGCACAGAGATGAATGAACTGAGCAAAGTCACACAGCCAATGACAGAGGAGCTGGGATTTGAACTCAGGAGGTCCAATCACAGCCCACACATGACAGGATTCAAATCCATCTAACTGTCGTCTTGGCAAGCGACTGCAGGAGACAAACAAAGCTGGCGATGGTGGCCAGAGGTAGGCCATGGAGAGGCCAGACAGGCTGTCATGTTCTCAGCCAGACACTCATTCGCTCCCTTGCTCAGACACTCACACGTTCACTCATCTGGTCATGGCAGCCGCTCTATGCCAAGGACCCAGTGGCGTCCAGGTCAGCAAGAAGCTTGTGTCTCACCAGGAAAGGAGACGCTGCCTGTCATGGCACTTCAGATCCAGTGGAGCCCATCTCTATGGCCTGGCCAGGGCTGACCGAGTTCAATAAGACAAGGTTGCAGAGTCCCCTGGGGAGGCCTCGTGTGGACAGGGTGTCCTACCCAGGTGTTCAGGCCGTGAGGGGACACTCAGGCACAGGGATGGCTGGTCATTGGCCTGTCTGGATGCTCAGAGAACCACAACACTGTCAAGTCTGTACTTAAAGACTGGTGTGCAGCAGAGGCCTGGAGGCTGAGGCCTAGGAAGGCACCTGCTTGGGACCTCCTCCCAGCTCCTCCCCCTAGACCACCTCAGCCTTGCCCTGGATGGCCAAGTGTGGACTCTGGCAACAGTTTTGTCTATGATGAACCTTTCTGTCAACTAAATCTTGTTTGTGTCTATGAGAGGTGGTCTCTAGCTTCAAAGACATAATGTTTGTAAGATGCATGTGTACATTGGTAGAGATCAGGGAAAGAATAATAACAAATTACCAGTTGCAATTTTTTTTTGCTGGACCTGGGGCTTGAACTCAGGGCCTGGGAGCTGTCCCTGAGCCACTCTGTGCTCAAGGCACTCTTCCATTTGAGCCACAAGCCACTTCCAGCTTTTTCTGAGTAATTTACTGGTGATCAAAGTCTCAGACTTTCCTGCATATGCTGGCTTTGAACTGAGATCCTCAGATCTCATCCTCCTGAGTTAGCTAGAATTACAGGCATGAGCCATCAGTGCCCCGCTCAGAAATTTTTTTAATGAGATGGAAATAAACAAACAATATGGAAGACTGTTAAGCCCAAAAGTTAGACTTGACAATGTCTCAACACTGGAGAAAAACAGAAAGACAACATAAATGAATTTGAAAGGGACATCACTACAAACACAAGGAAAAGCATGAATCTTAAAATTGAGATAAAATTGGAAATTCGGGAGCACATGGCTTATTAGAACTAACAATCGTAAGGGAGGCACAGGAATGAAGGGACAAAGGGTACACAAATGTAGCCGTGGTACTCGCTAGACACTATGTTGTATTGAACTGGGGGGAAAAACTAGGAGAGAGCAAGGGAAGTACATTTCTTCCAAAAAGAAATGTACTCATTACCTGACTTACGGAACTGTAACCCCTCTGTACATCACCTTCATCATAACAATAAATAAAAAACCCTACAATATATGAAGAACTAGAAAACCTGAGCCATCCTCTGTATAAGAAGCTACATTTTTCTAGATTCTAAGGTTAGAGATTTAAATGTCACTACTCTTGCTCAATAGTACACTGAGTACCGAGAACATTCCGTGTGGGGCCTGGCTTGCTTTTATGGGGAGTTTCTCAGGCAGGGTCAGAGAGAAGCCTCTCTAAGCAGAGACGAGGGCACAGGCTTATTCAGGGAGCAGAAGTCAGTTGAAAAGTCTTGTGCTGCTGGGGTCTCACCAGGACTTCTTATGAGATGGCACTGGGAAGGCCTCTGGGGTGAAGATTGTAGATCCTGACATGGAGCTAAGGAAGATCCAAAGATGAGCTGGTGCTTCACCCACCAGCGCGACACCATTTGCTGGGGCGATGTCTGGTGCCTCTGACAGTTGTTACCAGGGACACCGATGTCACATGGTTACAGATGATGGGTAGAAAGCCGGCTCTTTCCTGTGGGAGCAACTGATGGAGATTATGCCCATGAGCTTCCGTTTTCTTCTTTTACTCTTGTTTTTGGTGAGCACAGATTAGCTGTCCAAGGGGGTGATATTGTGTTATTTCACACATGCACACACGAAATGTCCACTCACCAACTCCACCCAGTCATCACGCTTCATTCTCCTCCTCCCTCTTTTCATCGTATAATTTCAACAGGTGTCACTGTTCTACTTTTGTACATGCACATCCAACTGGAGTTACCCTCCATGCTGAAATCCATCGCATTTCTTGTAAGAATTGTTTAATAAGCTTAGCAGCCTTCATGGACTAGAGCTATTTTGGCCTATACCAACAAATGTCCAGAATGGTCTCTCTTCACAGAGACTGCACTTTCCTCTCTGGTCTCTGGAAGGACCTCAGCTCATGGGTCTGGGCAGGAGGCATCGCTGCCTTGCTCCACTGGGCTGGGTTTCTCCACTGAGTCACCTGAGATCCCCTGGCTGTGGGTGTCCAGTTAGTGTGAACCCCACAAGCCTGGTGTGCTCACTGACCACCTTTTCGGGGCACTTCCACCAGGGCCAATCTGCCGAGAAGCAAGGAGACAGGACTGCCACCCAAGGCTTGGAAACCAGTGCTCAGATGGGGTTGGGCTTCCTTTCAAATGTCACAAAACATACTTGTGATTGTGCCAGGTTAGTTTTTAGACCCCTGGAACCAGTGTTCAACCTAATGCCATGCCCCATCTTTACATCACCAAAGAAGAGTGGACTCGGGGTACGCAGACATTAAACCGGCCTGTTCCTTTCAGTTGACCTTAGCTCTGGACTTCTGATAGAGCCTGCAGAAATCTTTCAGTGAGCTAGGTAACATACAGACACTTCATACAAATTAAAAGCCAGCCCTTTCCTCTGCCTCGTCCTGAAATCAGCCACGCCCTGGGCCTCTGTGCTGAAGACAGCATGGCATCTGGAGCAGGACGTGTCATCCATTCTGTCATATGTGGTTGGCACTCCCCTCGAGGAGTTCAGACACGGGCGGAAGCGTCAGGTAAAACCCGGTGAGTAAGTGTGAGGACAGCAGCGAGCCTGCAGACTCCGGGGAGGCCAGGAGAAGCAGTGGTTTCCATGCAAACACGCAGCCTTGCACGCGTGAACCGTGCTTGTGCATGTGGCTCTCCTTGGTGCTGCTCTCAGAATGTGGCTCTGCCCGGTGGAGGTGCAGAACTAAACTAACCTGGAGATCACTCACGAAGACACAGGCTCCACTTCTCCAGCCAGCGGCCGGCGGAGGGCTGGGCAGATGGCGGGTGGAGGACAGCAGGCATGTGAGCACTGTAGAGAACCCAGCGGGGAAAGAGTCCCGCTGAGCCTGGCTCCACATTCTCACCCACAGAATCACGAGCCAAAATAAATAGTTGCTGCTTTCTGCCCTACATTTCAGAGGTACTTGTCTTGTAGCAAAAGTGAACTGATAGATGCTCAGTTATGTGTACCGCCAGCTGGTTGACACTCGGAACTGTGAAATATTGTTTTTGTGTCAAAGAGAAATCCTCCCCTGCTGTTTGACATTCTGGGTGAAAATCTTGAAAATCTTACGTTAGTAGGGATTTCTCAGCTGTGTTTTGAACAGCCTCGTTGTCTGACCAGAAAAAGGATAAGCTCTTCCCTACTGATCTGAAAGAATCCCATCTTCTTGACTGCTGGCTGGCTTTTCCTGGGAAATGATGCATGTGGCTCGCCCGATCATTCCTCAGATACCCTGGAGCCTCTGGTGGAGAAAGTTGCTCTATGCCTTGGAATGACTTCCTTGCCCAAGCAAAGCTTTGCACTTCTCCTGACCAGAGTTGCTTCCAGTTCATGTGTGGTTTGATTAGAGCTTTTGTGTCTCTGAGATTCTAAGATACCTTAGAACCCATCAAAGCCTGCACTCTGGTGTGCAGTATGTCTAGCTCTGCCATCTCCACGGGTCAGGGGCACAGTGGCTGCTCGTTAAATGGAAGCAGTGTAGAAACCGTTGTCTGCCTGAGCTCAGCGGCCTCCATGGGAAATGGGATGACAATGGAAACAACAGCATGCACGCTCTCTGCTTTAAAAAAGAACTCAAGGGCCCAATTCTGCAAAATACAGCACGCAGGGGTCATTTCTGTGTTGCATACACCTGCTGCGTATTAGTGCGGAAGGGAATATGGTCAGATGGGCCCCGTTTCAAATTTGGTTCCTGTATTTAAATAAGTGCCTGTTCCTGAAAATTTCTGGTCATCTCTGTTTCCTCAACTATAATATGTGAGTGACAGCTCCTAATGCAAAGTATGTTTATAGGTTTTTTTTTTAAACACACAAAAAACAAGTAAGACTTCATGTCCATTAAGATGGCTACTATCATACACACCCATGCACATGCACACACTCCCACATGCATGCACACACACGCATGCGCACGCGCAACACACACACACACACACACACACACACCAGCAAGCACTGGCAAGGAGCTGGAGAAGCTGGAACCTTCATGCAGGGCTTGCAGGGATGTGAAATGGTGCAGACACTCTGGAAAACAGTATGGTGGCTTCTCAAAAATTAAAAGTAGAATTTCTGTATAACCAGCCATTCTACTTCCAAATGTTTACCCAAAAGGATGAAAACCACGATCTCAAACAGATATTTTGAGCATCCTTGTTTAGTGCAATATTATCTGCAACAGCCAAGAAGTAGCAGCCATCCAGGCAAAGAGAGAGGCAAAGTACGGCATGTCTATCTGGTGGATTGTTATTCAACCTTAGCAAGGTAAGGAATGTCACATGACTCATGGTCAAACCCTGAGGACATCATGTTCTTTGATGCAAACCAGTGACAAGAAGGCAGGTAGTGTGTGAGGCCCCTCCACAGAGGCAGAAAGAGGCAGGGTGATGATCGCAGATTGGAGATGAGGATGATGCAGAATTAGAGGCTTCATACTGAGCTTCAGGTTCGGAAGATGAGGAAGTTCTAGAGGTGTGCTGCAAGCCACTGAATGTGCTCAATACAGCGAGGGACCGTATCTGTCCTGAACAGATGCTCTGTAAATGTTTGCTGAATTAAGGAGGGAAGGGAAGTTTGGGGGGAGAGAAAGGAGAAGGAAGAAAGAAGGAAAGAGGAAGGACAAGGGAAAGACAAGAGGAAGGAAGGGAGGAAAGAAGGAAAAAAGGGAGAATAGAAAGGGGAAAGAAAGGAAAAAAGAAGGAAGGAAGGAAGAAAGGAAGGAAGGAAGGAAAGAAGGGAGGGAGGAAGGAAGAAGGAGGGGAAGCAGGCAGGAGTAGATCACATGTCATTAAAAACATTTTTGACGTTTAGCTTTGACTCTCTTTAGTAGCATGACTTAAAAAGTCACCCCTCTTCCCTGAACCCTATTCTGTCACCTCTTGGGAAATGAGATGTCAAAGGTAGAAATCTGTCAGTCACATTCCCTGGTAAATGTGAGCCTGTAGCAGAACAGGAGGGAGAGCAGAGGTAATGATACACGTAACAGCACTGGGAGGGAAGGAAGACGTGCTGTACCTGGATGTTGGGAAGTCTCTAAGGTAATTCACTGAGGAATAGGTCAGCAGCAGCAATACTCATGGATAATAGGACAATTCTCTTCCCAATATCCAATTTCGCCAACAGGACCAATAAACTGACTGACTGGCACAGCTCCAAGGCTGGCTCTATGATGAGAAACAAAAAGGAATAAAGGTCAACCCCTACAGGATGCTCCAGGAGACATTAGACCTCCAGCTCCCTTTCTCTGCCATGCATGAGCAGTAAAAGAGCTGCCCTGGCGCCGAGATGGGGCTGGAAGTGCAGGGCATTTGCACTTCTGAATTTGAAGGCAGCTCTGTCTGTTGCAGGCAACAGCACACTTAACAGAGAGCACTGATCTTGGGGTCACTGACACCTGAATCTGTATTCAGGCACCTCCACTTCCTAGCTGGGCCAGGCCAGACAAGTGCTTCATAGCGCACAGCGCCACACGCACCTGTCTGTCAGCAGGAACTCTACGGGAGGAATTTTCAACAATATGGCAGACTGCATATCCTGAAAACAGGAGACCTTCTGGATGACACAGTGCCTTCCCATCTGAGGTCACAACAGAGAAGGGAGAGTGGAAAACAAGAAAGGCAGGCTGCGCCCGGTGCATGTCTACCCTGGGCACATTAGCTGAACTCAGTAAAAGCAAACAAGAAGCATGCATTGTAATCACACCAAAGAGGTCAGCCATGGGCTAGGGCCTGGGAAGAGTGCCATCTGAGACCATGTCGGCAGTAGGCTTCTGGAAGCTGCATTCTCAGCAATAGAGCAGTATAGGGATAAGACATGAAATGCAGAATAGCACACAACAATGATACAGAGGAAATCTGTCTGCCTCGGGCAAGGCTGGGTGGAGGGAAAAGAAGGCTTCTCTAGCAGTCCTGACCTTCCACCCTCCAGGAAATGGTGAATCTTGACAATCAATAACACAGTGTTGACTGGGTTAAGAAGCAACTAGGAATGAACCTTTGAATGTGTCTGCAAAAGTTCATCCAAAAAAGATGAGTTGGGTAGGGAAGACCTGACCTCAATGAAGATGGCAGCATCCCACGGCCGGGGGTCTAGATGAAATAAAGAAAGGAAACAGAAGAGCGTCTACCAGCTTCCAAGCTGCCTGCTCTACCCTCTCAGCCACAATGACTGTCACCTTTGAAATCACCAGCAAAAAGAAATTCTTCCTTCTTCCTTCAAGTTGTTTTGCTCTGGTGCTCTGTCATGGCAATCAACTATCACAGATTAGAACCAGAGAGATGAGGTGTGTGCTGTGACTACTTGATGAGGCAGTTCTTAAGCATTTGGAACAGGTTTGTAGGAGGAATTTGGAAGCGTTTGGGGGGGGTGTAAGATAAAGTTAGATGTTCTGATAGGAGCTCCAAAAACCAGAATTCTAACAGGAATACAGAAAGTGAGGCTTGTCAAATCTGAGATGAAAGCTAGACTTCCATCAGTACCTGAACCGGAGACAGTTCTGTCAGAGTTTGTCTGTGCCCTGAGACTTTGAGTGAGATTGAGTCTGATGTACTGGTTAATTCCATGTAGGAAACTGCAAGGCACCTCACATTCAGACTACAGCATGGGGTTTGCTGGGTGCCTTTAGCTAAGCTCACAGTGAGATCTGTGCGCAGAAAAGCTTGAAAAACTTGCCATTTGGCCAAAAAGAAGTGTATATCAAATTGGGCCAAAAAAAAAATGTGGCTGCTGAGAAGATTAGGGCCAATAGAAAAAAAAGCAAATATTTTTAACCTGGACAATAGAAAAATATTTCAAGGGCATCTCAAGAATTGGTAGATTCCATCCATCACAGGTTCAAAACTGAACATATTTTAAAGATTTGCCCTCAAAAAAAGAGAGTTCCTCCAGAAGCGGCTTGCTCACACATGGCCACGGCAGGAACTGTTTTCCCAGAATTCATCTCATCACACTTGCAGTCCAGACACTCAGAGGCTACTGCAGCCATGGTCTAAGAAAGCCCAGCTAATTCTCCAGCTTGCAGCAGATGTTGGCTTCATCCATATGATGCTGGTTTGGAAGGCATGAAAAATTCATGTTACAGGGGCATGGAGGCTTCCATCCAGATTTCAAAGGAAACCTGGTGGTGATGGAGAAAGAAAGCCATGAACATGAAGCCTATGATTCAATGGAGACTCCTGGAAGTGAAGAATTCAAGGAGCATAGAATGTCTACCAAGGCCAGCTGCAGGCAGTGAGTGGAGCTGTCCCAAGAGAGACTGAAGGTGGTGCAAATGGCAAGGCCATCAGGCAGGGTCTTCTGAGCACTCGGAAACTCACATGAAGGTGCCGTGTGCCCTGGGTGCCAGACCCTGATCTTAACGTTTGCCTTGTTAGTTGGTCTTGCTTTGGTTTGATTCACCCTTGCTATTATCCCATTTCTTCCTTTTGAGATGGAAATGTATACTCTTCCCCACTACACACTGGAAGCAGATAATTTTTTTTTTAATTTTTTTACAAAAGTTTACAGCTAAAGATTTGTCTTGAGGGGCTGGGAAGGTGGCTCAGTGGTAGAGCGCTTGCCTTGCATGCATGAGGCCCTGGGTTCGATTCCTCAGCACCACATAAGCAAAAAGAAAAAAGCCAGAAGTGGCGCTGTGGCTCAAGTGGTAGAGGGCTAGCCTTGAGCTGAAGAGCTGAGGGACAGCGGCCAGGCCCAGAGTTCAGGCCCCATGACTGACCAAAAAAAAAGATTTGTCTTGAGTGTCAGAGATGACTTTGAACCAGGGCTCTTGGACAGTGATGAAACTTTGAAGACCCTTGGAGATGGACCACATAAATTTTGCTTTATGAGCTGGATGTGATCCTCATGGAAGGGGGCAGGGTGGAATGCTGTGGCTGAAGGAGATTCATTGGGGGATGATGGTTAGTCCTCTATCAACTTGATGGGGTTGAGAAGGATCTAGGAGGTAGGTGAAGCACACTGTGGGTGCATCCTTGAGGATGCTTCCAGAAGAATTATCTAAGCAGGGGCAGGGAGGGATGAGGAGATATGCCATGAATGTGGGCAGTACCACCCAATGGGGCTGTCTGTCTGAATGAGGCAGAAGGGGCAAAAGAAGCCTGCTGGTCCAGGATCCCGCTCTGCTTCCTGGCACCTTGTGAGCTGTCCTGTGCCCCCTTCCCCCTCACCAGTTCCCACCATGGTGAACTGACACCCTGAAACAACAGGCCTAAAGAAATCTTGACTCCCTGGAGTGATTTTGCACTGCTATTCTGTCTCAGTGATGACATTCTAACCTTCTGAACTTTGGGGTACTTTACCACATGACCTTGATAGCCCAAGGTTGAGAACTAGTGCTGAGCTGCTTGCACACCAGCTGCTCCTGAAAACCAAGGGCAAACACCTTTTGGAGGTATTTATGGAAATGTTGAAGAAAAATATTATACAATTGAGTAATGCGACACAGGGAACAACCCTCAAATCTTTGTGAAACAGATCTTATGTTGATACCTCGTTAAGGAAATCTCATTTATGAGCAAGTTAACAGAACAGCCTGATCTAAAAATCAACACTAGGAGGGCATAGAAAAGCAGTACATTAGAGACACATTGGTATTTCCCAGGGCATTCAGGGATAATTTAATATAAGAAATTCCTTGCAATATAATATACTACATTAGCAGAATAGAGGAGAAAAACCTATATTGTCATTTTAATAGATGCAGAAGAAAACATATGACCAAATTCAATACTCATTCATAACAACAATAATAATAACAATCTACAGACTGACAAAAGCTATCTTCCAAATAGATTAGAATATTTCTCTTTAAAATCAGGACCAAATTCTCCACCAAAGTAGCATCATGTTAAGGACGAGGCAAAACCATCACTATTTGGAGACAATACAAGTGCTTAATTAAAAAACTTACAGAGGGGCTGGGAAGGTGGCTCAGTGGTAGAGTGCTTGCCTTGTATGCATGAGGCCCTGGGTTCGATTCCTCAGCACCACATAAGCAAAAAGAAAAAAAGCTGGAAGTGGCGCTGTGGCTCAAGTGGTAGAGCGCTAGCCTTGAGCTGAAGAGCTGAAGGACAGTGCCCAGGACCAGAGTTCAGACCCCACGACCAGACCAAAAAAATAAAAATAAATAAACAAATAAATAAATAAATACTTACAGAATCATAGGTTAGTGAATATTTTTGCATAGATAATCAATCCAAAAAGCAAGTGGCATTCCAGTTACCAGCAATAAGTATAACGCACTGTCCTGGAAAAGGTACAAAAGTGAGGAAGGTTTGTGTCACCATGACAGAATTCCTGAGCTCACTGACTCAAAATGAGGGAAGGTTGAACCTGTGGTTGCAGCAGTTGCATTGGTTGCAGTCATTGGCCCACATTATGGTGGGAGCATGTGGTAGAGGAGGTTTGTTTGCTTTGTGGAGACTAAGAAGTAAAGAGAGAGGAAGAGGAAGGGCCTGGTCCTAACAGCCTCTTCAAAGGAACACCACAAACAATCTGGCTTCCTCCCACAGGTCCTACACCCTTATGTTCCCAATAATACCATGAATTAGGAGCCAACCTTCCAACATAGACCCAAAGAGGGCATTCCAACTCTGAACTACAACAAGAAATATCAGGTCCCTATGATTAAATTCCACGATTTATGTTCAATTGCTTATGGCAAATGCTGTAATGCTTTGATGAAAGGTATTTTTTTTAAAAACACTAATAAATGGGGAGAAATGCCATGTTCCCAGATTTGATCATAAAAATGTCATAACCCTCCAAATTAATCTATAAATTCAATGCCTTCCCTGTCAAAACTATAATTCTACTGGAACTTGACAAATTGAATCTAAAATCTATCTGGAAGAACAAAGGAGGAAGGTACCCAAGACAAACTTAAAGGGCAAGCTGGGAAGGCCACCAGAACCTAAATTCCTAATAAAACTACAATTAGTACGAGAGGGAGAGACTGATAGGGGGAGAAACCAACAGATCAGAGATGAGAAACCTATGCAAATGTGGAAACATGACCAATGACAGACGTGACATCTGCAGGTCAATGAAGAAAGATGCAAAACCATCACAGTCATCAGACTGATAAAGTAGGTTTTTATTTAATGAAGGCTTCTATGTGTCTGAAGCAACATGCATGGATGAAGGGGCAAGCTCTAGGCTCGAAGGCATTAGCATTGTACTTAATCGAGAAAAGATTAATATTCATGTTGGATGAAGAGTTCAAAAGTTAATATTCAAAGAAAATCAACTCAGAGACCACTGCGGGGGCACCGTGCCTTTTGCCATGGAGGAGTCTGGGGGCAGTGAGCCGGTACTAGATGCTAAATCTGAAGTCACCAGCCAGCTTATAGATTTTCAGTGGAAACTCAGTATGGCTATGAGCTCAGACAGCTGCAGATAACTGAAGTATCCTAATGATAAAAGTGGCAGATCATTCTGGCCAAGTAAAGAACAAGTCCTTTGAAATGACAATTCCTCAGTTTCAGAATTTTTACAGACAGTTCAAGGAAATTGCTGCTGTTATTGAAACTGTGTGAAACTCTTTGGTTGATACAGTCCTAGCATCACTTGAAAATTATGGACTCAAATTTCTGCAAAAGAACTACCTAAGGACCAAATGATATTTATCAATGAAAATATGACTTTCCACTTTTTAAATAATAAAAAATAGAATACACAGGAAAAAGAAAGAAAGAAAATCAACTCAAACAATTTTGAAGTGTAATCTGAATAAGGTACTTAGGAGTAAACCTAAATGACAACCAAGCATGCCAAAAACTTACTTTAAAGGAGTTTTCTCTTCCAGCTAGGACATAGCAAGTCATGGGAGAATTATCTCAACCCAATCATGAAAAGCAATTCCGAACCACTGTAATCTCACAGTTCCTTTCAACCCAGCAGGGAGAGCTGAGGTAGGAATAAAGACAAACACGTGATGTGAGTTCTGGAAGTGGATGAGCGTTCATATGAGAAGTGAAAAGCACGTCTGCCCGCGTCCCCTCCAGAACCCCAGAAGAACCAGGTGCGCGCTATTGGTCGTGGTGGAGAGAAAGCAGCTGGAGCTTTAGTGAATGACTCACCTGCATGCTGGTAAAATGGACTTGAATTTCTAGAGTGCCATCTGCAGTTAGGCCACACCTGCTGACTCCTTTCAAAGGTTTCATGCTAAAGGCTCAGGGGGCAGAAAGGATGAGGGCTGAAGGATTCCTCCAGGAGGTACGGCCTTCCCCAAGGACATTAGACTCTCTGCATCACAGATCGGAGGGGAAGGCAAGCAGTAGCATGTGCAACAAGAAACAAGACCCAGGTGAATATGCCAGGTCATTTTCACACGATAAAATCTGCCACAGTGAAAATAATATTGAAAAAAAAAAGAGTCCAAAGTATAGACATGCCCCTCCTCCGACAGCCAAGAGCAAAAGAAGCTTCAGAAGTCTCACGGTATTACACAATTTATGTAATATGCAAACGCATGCAAATGACATCTGAGTATTTTTGCTTAGTGATACATCTATATCTATAAAGGCAATGCAAGCACTATAGGTTGGGAGGGTGGGTGGCTATGTGGGATGGGGGTATGCATTCAAGTAAGCAAGGCAATAAATAGGCTGGCCAATATTTTTGTCAGTCTGAATTAAAATGATTGTACATTTCTTGGAGAATTTATTTTGAAGTTTAAGCAAGAGAATCCAGGAAAAAGAAACACGTGGCACATATAAATACTTGATAAATACTGGTTGTTTTCGGTCATTGAAACAACTACCAATTCAGGCTTTCAGGATAAAAGTCTCTGCAATGTATTAGAGCATTTTTTATTAGGACATGTTATCTGTACATGTACCCATGCTCTGTGATGCTTCCACACATGCCTATAATGTGTTCTCTCAAATTCGATCCCTCTTCCTCCAACCCTCCCTTCGGACAATTCCAACAAGGCTATTCCTAGACATATAGCCAAAGGCATGCAAATATATCCAAACATAACAGTTTCCTGTAGCACTGTCCACCACAGCTGAAATACAGAATCAGCCAATGTGCCCATCAATGGCTGAGGAGTAAAGAAAACACGGCGCACGTGTACCCAATGGGGTGTTAGCCCGCCATTACACGTCATCCATAGAAGAATGGGTAGAACCGGAGATCCTGTTAGGCCACATGAGCCAGAGATGGCCTGTGCTCTCTCATGTACAGAACCTAGGAAGGGAAAGGGAAGAATGGTAATGTAAACAGGTTCTCTTCAGGGAGAGAGACCAGTGGAAGGAGGGGGGACAAAAGGGGAGGGGAAGGGAATATAAACGTCATCAAAGGACAGTATTTCTTAGATATAACTGTCTTCTGTGCTGTTGGCCAAGTCAAACCTTCTTGATGACTTTGGAGGTCAAGTGGTGATTTGGTTCTAAATCCTGAGCTTTGTCACAATTAAATCCCAAATTTCCAGGTCTGAACTTAGCACTTACATCAGAATAGACACTGTGACTCTAGATTTTATATTCTGAATTTAAGCGATCTCTTTTAGGAGGAAGCCATCTGAAACTTGTGCAATGGTGAATGAAGACCTGTCCACAAGGAGGCGGTAGAGGGGAACTTGGTGGAAGGAAAGGGTCTTTCAGAGGCAGAAGCAGAGAGATGCTGGAAGAACCAATGTGGAGATGGACAGATGCCAAGAGATGCTGGGAAGCCCCTGAGCCACCAGGAGCTGCCAGGGGTAGGAAGCCTTCTCCGGGGCCCACACGGGAAGCACATACTTTGATTCCAACTCCTGGCCTCCAGACTTCCAGGGCGTGAACTGCTGCAGTTTTACAGCATCCAGTTTGTAGTCATTTGTTATGGCGGTCACCAGAAAATGCAGTGGGAATGCCTCCTTCTAATACCTTTAACATTTCCTTCGATGAATACAAGAGAAATCAGGACACATGGGTCCAAATCCCAGAGATTCTTCCTTTGGTTCTCCAGTTCTTAAGTTTTCTTGCCTGAAGTGAGAGAGCAGGACTTAAAAGATAACCAAGATTGCTCTGATCCTAACCCTAACCCTAACCTTCACCCTCCCACTCCCTTTGATGAGCATGCAAGGCGGAGGAGGTGGGGGCTGGGAGGCTGAGCTTTCTGGGGAGGAGGATTTCCCACAGTGTCCTGAGAAGCGGCTTCATCCGCCGGAGCAGCACCGCTGGCCTGCCAGGAGTCCAGCTGCTCCCGCTGCAGTCCTGCACTGGTTCAGAGGCCACAGCTGGCACCATCTTGTCTCCCTGGAGTTGAATCCTGCTTCTGCCCCTCCTGCTGGTGTCCCTGGAGGGCTGGTTTGTGACAGGACCCCTGCCCCCAGATGCCAGTGGACGGCCATCTTCTCTGCTTCCCGCCCGGCTGCCTCTGTCCTTACATCTGCCAACTTGCTTCGAAGAGGGTTGCCCACGGGCCCCGACGGCGTTGCCTGTTGTTAAGCGTTTGAAGTGCTGCTGGGGGCCAAAGGTTCAAATCCAAGACTATTTTTAGCACAAAGGGGACTGGAGCAGACTGGGCTGAGAAAATTCTCCAAGGACAAGCTCTATCCATAAAAAAGTAACCAGCGGCTGCGTAACGTGGATTTTTACTGTAAAATAGGGTGTCAACTTTGGGGAGGCGGGCGAGTTTCTGGGATGACTGAGTCAGGAATAACCTATTTGTCTGCCTTTCTCTCTGGGTGGGCTCCACTTCCGCTGGGGCTTCTGGGTCGGATCTGAGGCACAGTCTGGGATGATCCAGACACTCCGTGCATCCTGTGACTGGTTTCCCCCTCCCTGACGGTAGGGGCCATGCTGCTAAACATACCTCCCAGAGCAAGAGGGCAGGGCCCGGCAAGATTCTTCTGAGTCATGCAGCCAGTGTAGCCGAGGGCCCTGGGGCTCCACACCACATAAGCATCTTCAGAGAACAAGTTCTTGCTACTCTACCAGGCTGCCTGGCACACACAGCCTTTGGCACAACTTCTGAGCCCAGCAGACAGCACGGTGGTCCCTATTCACAGACCAATGTTCACAGAGAAGGAGGCTCTTGCTCAAGGTACCCTCTTGTGAGGGACACTTCCTCCTTTCCAAGTCTAGGCATTCCCCATCCCCCTGTGGGGTGTGGGGGCATCCTGGCCTGTTTATCCCCACACTGATCCCCTGTGCTGTCCTCTGCAGAGTTTCCTGGCCCTGAACTTGGATTTTAGAAAGTTCTTGGTAAGAATACATCTGATTCTTCTCATTATGTGTTGCTTGGACACGTTCTTGTGGTTCACACAATAGGGTGTATTCCCAAAGCATTTCAAAGTCGTCAGGGTTAAGGAGTTCTGGAGAAAAATGTATCCTGACTCAACCATTTATACTTTATGTGCTCTTGGTCAAGAAACACGACTGTTCTCTTCCTGTGACTTCCATCCGAGGATGACAGGAGGCGCTGCACGCGGCTGTCTGCCCGTGTCTCCCGCGGAGCTTTGTGGCTCTAACACACGAACTAGGTGGAGGTGTCTCTAACTTAGAAACTGTAAAGGACAGAGCCTGTAAGAGTGAAAAGAGTCTGCCTGCCTCCTGTTTACCTTTTCTACCTATCACACAGGTGTGGAAGAGTTTTAAAGTCACGTGGCTATTGGGGATGAGGGGACAGTGCTGGCGGTAGGAGATCTGGCCTTGCTTTGTCAGGAGGTGCAATACTGCAGAGCCATACCTCCAGCCCTGTTTTTCACTAAGTTTTTGCTTTGTTTTAGTTTGATGGTCCTGGGCCTTGAACTCAGGACCTGGGCGCTCTCCCTGAGCGTTTTTGCTCAAGGTTAGCATTCTACCACTTTCTTGAGTTTTTGGTAGTTAATTAGAGACCAGAGTCTCATAGACTATCCTGCCTGGGCTGGCTTTGAACCGTGATTCTGAGATCTCAGCCTCCTGAGTAGCTATGATGACAGGCATGAGCCACCATCGCCTGACTACACTTGTTATTTTTAGGACAGGACTTTACTTCCTGCCTTGTTGTGCACCAAAACTCTGATTCCTGCTGCTGCTGGGTCACAGGTATGTGCCACTGTGTCTTAAGTCCCTCTGTGGATACCAAGCACCTCAGACTTTTCTACCTGGATTCCCCCAATATCAGCTCCCCAAGTAGCTGGAGATGGGAGGCATGACACGCACCCAGCTGTGGGCTGAGACGTGGGTCTCATGTACTTTTCTGCCCAGGCCAGCCTTGAAACCACCATCCTTCTGATCTGAGCCTCTAAGTGGCTAGGATTGCAGGTCTAAGCCACCAGTGCCTGGCCCCACAAGCTATATTTATGCACTCTGGTAGAAACTAATTCAATAAATATATTCATTGGGCCCTTCTGTGGGCCAAGCACTGAGCTATGGAACAGGGCAGTGACTAAGAGACAAGAGCCCGTCCTCATGGGGGTTAATTAATCTATCTCTGGACCCATCTACAGGAGATATGCAATTGAAAGATAGCTGCCAGCTCACGGATCATGCCAACCACTCTGTCACTCACACCTTCTTAGCCTGCAGTTCTTGACTGGGTCAAACCACAGCCTGCTGTGGCTTGCGAGCTGACACTGTGCAAGCTGACACTGGAGAACAGCCTGGTCCTCATCCCAGCAACAGCGGCTCCTTCTAAGGTCACGCGTGTTTGCTCGTTCGGCCATCCATTTGTATTGTCTGCTGTGTGCGAGGCGGCAGCCAGGGCACGCACAGACAGTCGCCGGCTCCTTCCTCCTGGGATTGCGGAGACAGAGTCACAAAGCAGGGGACATGAAGCATGGCAGCCGGTACACAGGGGGAACATCAAGTCCCCAGACGGTGACAATGGCTGCTAGTGTTCTCACTCTGGCAGGTGACATTGGCCGCGCTACACAGCCCCCCAGGGGACTGGGAGGGCCTTGGGTGCCACATCTGCCATTTTTGCTTGAGTATCTCTTGCTTTGTTGTCACTTTTACCATGTTTGATTCCCCAGGCCGTGTCCTTCTCAGATTCCCACCTCCACCATTCTACAAAGAGCCTCCCAGATCTGAAGATGGATGATGGAAGGGCAAAGCAGCCAGACACTGCCTGCTGCCTCTTGATAAGGTATTTAACCCCGTACGCCAGGGAGGTCCCTCTGGGCCCGGGGAACCTCGTACAGGCCCCACTCCAAACACAGTCACACTGACAACAGCTGTGCCACAGGGAACCTGTTCACCCTGTCGCAGGGAGGGCAGCAGGCAGGGACAGCAGGGTGGCGCCAAGGTGACATCCACTCCATCCCCATCTCAGAGTGAGCTGTTATCTACTTCCCAGCAGATCCATCTCCCAGAGATCAGCTCAGGGACAAGGCCGCCCTTCAGGTCTGAAGCGTGGTATTATCTATGACGCCCACTCTCGCCTTGTCCCACTCCTAGGGAATCTGGGCGCCAACGCCCGTCAGTTTCACTTCCTCAACCCCACCAGAAGGCATGGCCACTGAGCCCCTGGATGCATTTTATTGCTGCAAAGCTGAGGTGAAGATGACACTTACACTACTGAGGGAAACAGAAGTGCTGGCTGTTATGTCTTCCAAGAACAGATGCTGAGACTTAAACACCGAGTGGCGCTCTGGAGCAGACACTTAGCATGACAGCCCAGGGGGCGAGGGGAGGAAGGTCTTTAGTAGGTGATCTCAAAAGAATAGAGAGGGCCAGGCAATGTTCACCTTTCATGCCGCAATATAGTGGATGGATGGGTGAGCAGATGGATGGATGAATGAGTGGGTTGTGTGGATGGATGAGTGGGTGGGTGGATGGATGATGGATAGATGGATGGGTGGATGAGTGTTTGGATACAAGGAAGGAAGGAGGGGAAAAAAGGATGGAAGGAAAGAAGGAAGGAAGGATGGATGAGTAGATGGTAGATAGAAACAGGGTGAAAACTACAGGACTCTGGGTAGTTCTAAGAAAGTCTTTGCTCTGATAGTTTCTGAAGCCACATGACTGCTTATTCTGGGGTTAATCCCATCTTCTTTTGGGAACTTTCAAGTGTTGGGGATTCTACAGGCTTTTAGTCTAGTTCTTGTAGTTTTACCCTAGAGACGCCATCTATTCACTGACTCTAAATCCAAAAAACATCTCAGTCCCACCTACTTTCCATTTGCTTCTTCCGAGCCCAGTGCAAGGGCTTGTATCTTCCCCGAGCCACCACAAAAGCCTCCCACACCACAATCCACCTTCCACACCGCCATCACTCGGAACTTCAGACTGATTTGGTGGATGAAAGATAGATGTCAAATTCTTTGCCACTGCTCCAGGGAGAGGTGAAACCACTTTCTCTCTCCGGTTCTGGCTGCCCCGTGGCCTGTGTCAGCTGCCAGGACCTGTCCTCTCTCCGGTTCTGGCTGCCCCGTGGCCTGTGTCAGCTGCCAGGACCTAGAGGCCTCTCTGTGTGACTTCCGGAAGTGGGCCATAAACAGCACTTATATAGATTTAAGCAGTTTCCAGGGCCCTGAGAAATTGATAAGAAGACACCTGACCCATTGATCCATCCCAGAGAAAACCGAGTAACAGGAACTGTAGAAGCAGTGAGAGCGATCATTGTTAAGACAAATCCTCAGAATGCCTGACGTGTAAATTAGAAACATAAATTTCTATGTCGCAACATTTCATGAGGCTTTTCGTGGGGTCTGGGGGGGAGGGGGAGTGCTAACTCCAAACCAGGCTCTTCTCATTCCTTCCACCCTTCTGCGCCGCAATCTTCCCTTTCTTATTAGAGGCCATGACACGCACTCATCCCCCACGCCCTGACTCCACACTCCAGGGAAAGTCTAACTGTGGATGAGATCTTATTTTCTCCAAAGTATTAAAGCAGTTAGTCGGATGGCTCTTGGGTGCCTGTGACATTTGTCTGCCCTATGAAATCCCTGAAGTACCAGGGCCAAGCCTGTAATTGAAGCCATATGTCATCCAGGGCCGTGGGCACCCTCGTCCCTTCCCTCCCTTCAGGCCTAATTGCTCTTGGAAGCATGTAAGATCAGAAGGGACTGGCTACTCCTGTCCCTGTCAGTAGCTGGCAGATCTGTAGTTAGTTCCGGTTCTCACACCCGCTTCGCCTCCTGCCCCCAGCCTTCTTTCTCATAAGATGCACAAGGACCTACTGGATTGGCAATGTTCTGTAGGTCAGCATTATTTTTATGAACCCGAAATTACATCAATCAATAATACACGTGCCGCTAAGTCTGACAGAATGCAAAGTTATGCCTCTTCCAAAACAACGCAATCTGCAGTTTAAGTTGCATACTGCGCAAGGGGCCTGGAGTGACAGTCATACGCACAGCTGCATGCGGTCAGCGGCAAGGGCTTTGCCCTGCCCAAACCGTGTGTGTTTGTTGAGTTGCCAGAACACAGATGAACGTGATCCCCTAAAAAAGATGCCCAAGCCAGGCACTGGTGGCTCAAGCCTATAATCCTAGCTACTCAGGAGGCTGAGATCTGAGGATTGCAGTTTGAAGCCAGCCTAGTGACTCTCCAAGAAACTATGAAAGAAGTGGAAAGTGGAGCTGTGGCTCAAGTGGTAGAGCAGCATTAGCCTTGGGCAAAAATGCTCTAGGAGGGTGCCCAGGCCTGGGGTTCAAGCCCTAGGGCCAGCAGAAAGAAAAAGAAAAAGATGCACAAATGCGCACAGACACACCCATCCCAGAGGAATTACTAGTACCAAGCACTCACCTTTGCACATAGGGAGGGCACCTGATCTCCTTGTACCCATAAAGGGAGGCCCCGGAAACAGAGCCGAGTTTATCAATGAGCAAATCTGGATTTCCACCTTCTCTGATTGGAACCCTAGTGGGGTTTGGTGGCTTCGTGTCCACCTTGAGATACTAAGGAAACTCATGTGCTGTGACAGGAAGCACCCTGGCCCCCAAGTCCTCAGAGCTCTCCACCCTGTGGGCCATCGCCCGCCCTGTGCATGGGAGGGTCTGCCCCCGACCTCCCAGCCAGGCTCCATCCAGCCCCACCCTAGTGAGAACGAACAGGGACTCCTCTCGGCAAAGTTCTCTCACAGACAGGAAATTTTACTAAGAAATGGACTTGAGGTCTAGTCATGTTTTAAACAAAAGAAAAGAAAGCTCAGGAAGAGAACCATTTTCTGGCTCAGGTAGCATCCGGTAATGTCACCTGAAACCCTGGAGAAGGGAATTCCGGCTCACACCAACACCACAGCTCAGCCTGCTCTGTGGATGTAGCATGGGTGATAGGTGGGGAACCGGTGTAGAATGAAACGCTACAGAGAGAAGCCAGACAACGAGAACTTTATAAAAGACTCCAAACAAGGAATTCAATTAAGTCCAGGAAGGGAACCACTGGACAGAATAAAGACGCCCTGTCTCCAGGAAGCAGGGGAGAGGAAGCAAGAGCGGAAGGGAGGGGAGGGGAGAGATACAGTCAGGACTGGAAACCAAAAGGAACTCACTCCCTTCCCCTGTGACAGGAGCCCAGCCTATACCCCCAGCTCTTAATCGGAGTTGATGGGGTAGATGATCATTGGAAAACATGATGTGGAAGTCAAATAAGAGAAAGATGTAAAATCTGATATTCAAAAAGGAAATGTACTGTCTACCTGACTTATGTAACTGTAACCCCTCTGTACATCATCTTTATAACAACAATTTGAAAAGCAAAAAAAAAATTAAAGAAATGAATGAGAGCAATAATGAAAACATAAATCCTGAGTATTTCTTTTTAAAAAAAAAACCTGGCTGGAGTGGCGAGAAAGATCTTTGAAGTCCGTCCACTAAAAGTCATAGCACATGGCTTGCTCCTGCCAGGGTCTTGAACAATGACATTAGAGCACTGCGGACCCATCCATCCCCCGTGCCTGTGTCCAATTCCTGCACAGCTCACCCCTCACTGCGGCTGGTTATCAGCACGCAAAGGCCGAGCTAACTCAGGTTGTTTTATAGACAGAACACCTTGAGGCCTTCTCCCAAGCTCAAATCACTCCGTGGCTTCCTCTGCGAGCCTTCCCGTTCTGTTCTGCTTCTCCGGTAAGCACAGGGGAACAACCGGCCCTGCCGGTAACGTGGAGGAGAAACGAAACTTCAAGTCCACGCTTGCCGTTTCTTCTGAACGCATCTAACTACATATAAAAAAAAAAGGTGAAGGGGAGATCCCAAAGGAACAGGGACTTGGGAATGATGGGGTCACGGGTGGTTTTTCATTTGTTCCCCACTTTCCTGCATTATGATCAAGTCGTGGAGGTTCAGGTCTCGGGACTGTGGAGGGAAATGTGGGAGAACTGTAGTCCCTGGGGAAAGGAAACCGTCGATCATAAATGCTGCTGGAATCAGGGGTCCTGCGGAAAGAACAGGCTCTGGACCGAAGCATCACCACATGCAAAAGTCAACTTCCCATGCTATGCACATTTTTGTTTTTACGGTATGGGGCTTGAACTCAGGGCGCAGGTGCTCTCCTTCAGCTTTTTCACTCAAGGTTGATACTCCGCTCTTGAGCCACAGCTTCAGTTCTGACTTTTTGGCGGTTAATTGGAGATAAGAATTTCATAGACTTTCCTGGGCTGGCTTCAAACTGTGATTCTCAGATCTCAGCCTCCTAAGGAGCTAGGATTACAGGTGTGAGCCATAGGTGCTAGAAAGCCACTTCTTAAATTTAAGAATCAAGCGTATGAAAACCCAAGCTTCAAACTGTCAGAAGTAAAGAGAAGGAAATACACTGTGACCTAGATTGACAAGGACTTTTCATTAACTTAAGAGCAAAAGATGGATCATCTGATCCTGTTTAAACTCAGACCTTCTTTTGAAAAGTCCTCATGAAATGCAAATAGGGGCTATAAACTTCAAGAAGATCATCTGTGTATACACCCCCCCTCCCCCAATTAAAAAGAATAAAACACAAACTTGTTAAACCCAGATACACGGCGTGCATGCGGATTGGAGGTGTGGCAACACGGAGAACAGGACGCTTTACAGAGGGAAAAGCGTGCGTGGGGTGGAAGGAGACCCAGGCTGCCATCCTCTCTCCTTCTTTCTCAGAAATCAGCGCAGTGCTTTGATCTGCCCTGGCCTCCCTTCTGGGCTTAACTCCCCATTGGGTCTGGGGGCTTGGGGAGGAAAAGTCGGGTGCTATTATTTATTACACTCCAATCGTACCAAAACGGAACTGGGTTTGACTGGATGTGTTCGAGTGTGGGTGACAGGATCTGACTTAAGCTCTTTTGAAGTTCTGCCCAGCGGCCACAGAGCACACAGGGCAGGGACGGGGCTGGAAGCAGAAAGATCATTAGCCGCCCCTCACTGTCAGCCAGGGCAAGGATGAAGGTGGCCTGGTGACAGGAGCAGAGTCACCGTCAGCCGTCAGAGCCCGCAAGGGCTGGTTCTGTCCTGAGCAGAGGTGGCAGGAGAGGGAGGAGAAGGCGCTCAGCCCAGGCGGGGCTCATGAAATGATGGATGGACATGAAGGGTTTGAAGGGAGAAACGCAACTTCATTAATTCACCCCCGCATCTTGAGACTTGAGACCCACACAGCATAGATACTCCTGTGTCACACAGCAATGTTTCAGCCCATCACAGATGGTGTACAGGACAGTGGTAGTGTAGTGTAATGGAGACAGGAGATTTCTGTGCTCTAGTGATGCCACCACGCATTGTGCGACTCGACATGTTTGTGGCGAGACTGGTGTGGACTATTACACAGCCATAAGAACAAATGAGCCTCCTGCACTGTGAGTCAGAAAACAAGCAGCTATAATGACCTATGGTCTGTGACATTTTTAGAGTGCACTCCTCATATTTAATAAGGAGCAAGAAGGTGCAGGGAGAGGAAACACTTACTCTGGAAGGACAAAGTCAACCTGCGGCGGCCATCCCTGGTTTGTCCCCGACACAGCCCTGAAACCTGGCTTCTTTCCCTCCCAGGGTCGTCTGCTCCTCACTCATGAAGCATTTTATTCTCACAGGCCACAGTGGCCCCAACCTCGGGTAAATCTGACATTTATGTCCAGATGGAGTGTCTGTAAAATGTCACCCTACCTCAGCCGACACAGCAGCGACATCTAATTATCTCCTGTTTTAAGGGATGATGACAAATATGGGAGCGATCTCCTGGTGGCCTTTGCTCAGATGATGAAATTGAAAAGTCGGGATGAATTCACGGGGCGCGGAGGGCAGTCTAACCACCGGGGTGCCTGTCAACTTCGATGAAGCACCCCGGGGGGCTTCTTGGGATGACCCGGGCACTGGGGCTCGCCTGCTGCCCCCGCATGTGGTCTGCAGGCCACTGAGGTACAGCCAGCCACGGACCGTGTCTCGAGACTCCCTCACCCGGCCCTGAGCGGTGGGAGGGGGCCCTCCACTTGGTGAGCTGTCACCGCTGGAACCCCTTGGCCTGTGATCCTGATTCCCCAGTCTTGTTCCCCAGCTGTGACTCACCAGACAGGGTTTTTAGCATCCTGTGCCTCAGTTTCTCCCTCTGTTGAATGCCTTTTAATAATCTTATCTGGTTGGTACTAAGTAGATGGTGGTCTGCGGGTTGCAGCCCAGTGCTTGTGCACCCTAGGTACTTGGAAAGATGAGGGGTGACAGTCCGGCTGAACGAGGCCACCTATAGCCCACGCGATCACAGGATAGCACATGGCTCAGTTACCCCCACCCCACCCCAGATCTCTCCTCACTAGAAAAGGAGTGAACACCCAAGATGGTTGTAAAGACAAGTACAGGACAAACCAGCGAGCGGCCGCTTAGAAGGAACCATGGAGTCCTTCTCCACCTGCCCAACCAAACCAGAAAGACTCGGCAATCATCTCAGAGCTCTCCTGAGCCAACGAGCAGACGGAAAGACTTACGGAAAGACACAAGGGGTTTGGTGCTTGCTCTTTCTCGCTGTGATGGGGGCTGCACCTCACGCTTCCCTGCACCGCTTTTCCCGAGGGCCAGACAGTGGAATCCGCTGAGGTGAGGTCAGACCCGAGGAGCAGTGGGGGTCCCGGGGCAGAGTGTGTGCTCACAGCGAGGAGAGGAACACGGTACACAATGGGCCAAAGGGAAGCCAGGAGAAGGGGAGCTGCAAAGCAGCCACATCCACAGTGCCAACAAGCACCTCTTCTAGTTCTCAACCATGGGAACAGGCACTCAACATTTGCCAGATCTTCTTCTTAGCACCTAAAGATTCTGAGCAGAGGAAAACTCTTCCAGTCCAAGTCAGGTGATGAAGAGCCTGCCTGGGCTTTAGTAGTAGAAGCCCTTGGGGTCAACGCTGGCTCCTCCACTTACATGGCTGTGAGCTATTGAGGATTGCACTTGGCCTCTCTGAGCCTGGATCTCCCTCGCCGAGAAAGGAGGATCTGCAATCTAAGCTCTTGACCACCTTTCTGTTGGAAAGCACTTCGCAGGGCGCCTGACATGTTGAACAGTCTCAACAGACTCTCACTGACGAGGCAGCACGGCTGGCCTGAGGCTGCAGCACACAGCTGGTACGTGCCAGAGATGGCATCTCTCCTGCAGATCGCCGGACCCCACTCAGGGCACAGGTTTGTGATGGCGAGCGTCAGCAGTGACACCCGGGGCGCGGTCCTCCCCTCCACACCCCCCGCTGAGAACGCACCTGTTCTTGTCCAGTTGCTACACAAGGCCCAGCCCTGGCATGGTGAGAACCCAGCAGCCCAGAGGTGCTCGCATCCTGCAAATAAAGGCCCCGCTCACTGCAGAACCGCGCCCCGCAGCGCAGCTGCGCAACTCAAGGGCCCCTTTCCTGGGCCCTGGCCGCACCTCATGATTTTTACGCACTGGAAACCTGCATCTGCACAGGGGGGCTGGACAGACTCCTGGGGACACGATGCCATTTTCAAGGATGCGGCCACTGCGTGCGGCAGGGGTGCCAGCGGGGGGCAGGAAGCTGCCATTTTGCTTCCCCAGGCAAGAGGGTTGCAGTGAGCCCAACACAAGCGTGCCGATGGCCACAGCTATCCAGGCAGGCGGTCTCTAGAAACTCTCGCACATTTGACCTCAATCCCTGCATCCCTCTGTCCCGGAGGCGCAGCGGGCTACGCCCTGACTCTATTTCTCTTTCACCTTGCAACTTTGGGGAAAGTCAGTAAATATCTGATCTACTGTCAAGTGTGTTGAATGGGGGTCATGCATGCTTCCTGTAGGGTCATACCCAGACATGGGTGCCCAGAAAGAATGCAACAGACTGAAGCTCAGGATGTTTACAAGAGCATCAGTAGCAACTCAGCTTTCTGTACCAACGATGCAGAGTATAACAGTGAATATCCTGTCATAAGATTGATTCTCTGAAGCCAGGAGCCGGTGGCTTACACCAGTAATCCTACCTGGTTGGGAGGCGGAGATGGGGAGAGAGTTCCGTGACAGCCCAGGCTGGCACGTCCATGACTCCATGTCAATGGAGGGATGCCAGGCCTGGTGCACAGCTGTCGTCCCAGATAGGACCGGAAGTGTAAAATAGGAGGACTGCAGTCCAGGTGTGTGTCCAGGCAGAGAGGATGACTCTATCTCAAAAATAACCTGTGTAGCCGGGCACCGGCAGCTCACATCTATAATCCTAGCTACTCTGGAGGCTGAGATCTAAGGACAGCAGTTCCAAGCCAGCCCAAGAAGGAAAGTCTGTGAAACGCTCATCTCCAGTTAACCACCACACTTGAGCTGTGACTCAGTGGTAGAGTGCTAGCCTTGAGCAGAAAAGTTCAGGGACAGTGCTCAGGCCCAGAGTACAAACCCCAGGATGGGCAAAAGGAAACAAACAAACAAACAGTGCCGTTAGTCCTTAGCACCCATGTCCATCATGTGGATCGGGTAATATTTTCCTCTTTTCATCTTTCTCTAATTTCTCCCTACTTTAACCCTGTTATACTAAAATAAATCCTTGCTAAAACTTAAAAGAGACAGTGCATGAAAGGGCTGAAGGCATCTCTCAGTGGTAGTGTGCCTGTCTGATAAGGACAATGTTGAAACATTAATACCAAAAAGAAAAATAGATTGGTTCTCTAAAATGTCACATTGGGGGGTGGCGAGGAGACCACAGTCCTGGTGCGGGCTCGCAGGGCGGCGCGGGCTGAGCACACTCCCGGGGACTTCCCTTTGCACATGGTTCTCCCTTGGTGCTTTCACAAGTCTGACCTCTGGTTGCCGCTTTGCCCTTCACCCTCAAGGTCACGATGGAGACTGAGGTCCCCTCTCCCTGGCACACAGCAGCAGCTGTGTGGAGAGGGCAGGAGAACCACCTTCCACAGGAGGGGCGGCCGCGAGGACAGGGTGCTCAACTGGCAGGACTTTGACAATCAAAGAAATTGAGACTTTTTTCTGAAGGTGAGTCACTGAGGAGCCACACAGAAAGAAGAAAATGGTTTCTAGTTTTTTAATGGAGTTGATCGAGATCTCCTGTGAGGCATTGCCAGCATGGACGCGGCCGCGGTGGTGCAGGACCCCCGCCTGGGCTAGATCGGGGTGACCTGAACCCCGAGGCGGGTCGTTCATCTCTTCCCTCCCACAGTGGACGCTAGCTTCCTGTCACCGTGACTAAACACCAGAGGTCATTTAAAGGAGCAGAAGTGCGTCGTGGCTCTGTCTTCGAGGTTTGGGTCCAGGGTCGTAGGAGGACGACATGGTGGGGCAGAGCTGTCGGGCTCGGGGCGGGCAGGAGCGGGCAGGGCGGGGGCTGACAGCCCGATCAAGGGCACACCTCCTTCTCTCCACCCAGCCCCCCACTTGCTAAAGCTCCCTCCAACCTCCCAATAGTGCCATGGGCAGGGCACTATGCCTTCGTATGCGAGACTTTGGGAACTTTTACGACACCACACTGGGGTGATTGGTGAGTTCTTAATCCTGTCTTCTCCCCGTCCTTCCTAGAAGGCCAGAGATGCCCTCCTGGACCAGCGGCACTAGGAGTTGTCCTGGTGGGAATCTGAAGTCAGGAGGTGGCAGGCTACAGGAGGTACTGGGTCCTGAGGTGCTAGGTGCTGAGGGAGGTGCTGGGTCCTACGTTGCTGAGTCCTGAGGTACTGCACGCAGAATTCAGACTTCAAAGCCAGGGCTGGGCCTTCAAGCCCAACTAGTGAGGTGAATACAAACAAGTGTACTTCTTCCTAAAACCAAAGCCAGTGGGGAACCGCCTGCCGGCTGATAGAAGGTCAAACACCAGAATAAGCATGCCACGTGTGTGGCCCAGGCTCCAGCGCTGGCCCCCAGGCCGGTTCTCCAGCACAGCTCTGGCAGGTCCAGCCCATCCGTATTTGATGATGATCCATCCCACTCAGCAGCGTCCTCCGCTTCTAGACACATGGCAGAAACACATTTTGCGATTCCCTGTGATGGATGGGACCAGAAGTGGGAAAGGCCAGCTGAGATGCCGAGGGCTGCTTCTGCCTCCGAGCCTCTGGGCAAGCTCAGACACAGCCAGCCTACACGTCTAGGGTGTCACAGTGAGCAGCCTGGACGTACTGCAGCAGGAACAGGAATCAGACCTTCACTGGCGTAAGCCATGGAGAAGTGGGGGCTGTTTGTTACTGCAGCGTAGCTTTAGTCCATCCTGACGGATACAGTAGCACCTATAACATAATGGCAACTCAAAAACATTTTCTTTCTCCTGCTTCCTAAACAGGCACTCTACCACGTGAGCTACACCTCCAGCCCCTTTTTTATGTGGGCCATTTTTCAAAAGAGGGTCTTTCTTGCTTTATGTGTGGGCCAGCCTGGACTGTAATCCTCTTCCTACTGTGAGTCTCCTGATCACTGGGATGATAGGAGTATGCCACCGCACCCTGACACTGGTTGAGATGGAGTCTTACAAACTTGTATGGGCTGGCCTCGAACTTGCGAACCCTCACTCTCCACTTCTCAAGTAGCTAGGATGACAGCTGGAGTGCCTGTGCCTGGCTCCAAATGCATTTTCGACTCAGGAGCTTTTTCAACTGACAGTGAGCTTATGGGGCTGCAACCTATCGTAAGTTCGGAAGCATTGTATAGAAAAGGGATAAAGGGATAAAGAAGAGGAGGAAAGAGGAAATAAAGGCGTGACACAAAGTGTCCAGAAGAGAGGACAAATGGCACGCGCCACCGGCTCCCTCCTGGGACCCCGTGGCAGGCCACCACACCTGGCTGCGTCCTCCTCTCCCCTCTTTCAGACCCAGCCTCGGCTCCTTTCTCCAGGCAGTCAACTCCCTGATGCTCTCCACTGCTGGAACATCCACAGGCCTGTTTTCCCTCCTGGTGTGCTGCACCAGGCTGGGCTGAATCCAGGTTGTTTGCCAGGTGGCTCCCAGGCCTGGGGTGAATCGAGAGATGCGATTCTCAGGAAGCATGGGACAGGGCAGGGGGGACGGGGGGACCGAGGGGAGGAGGAGGGGTCAGGGGAGTCGCCAGGGAGGCCAGAAGGTTGTCGAATGTCACGAGTGTAGTTGTGTCACCATCATGACCACCGAGCATGGACCTTGAAGCATGGGCAGTGCCACCACGATGTGATGACAACCTAAGGCTGTGTCCCCACAAAACTTCTAACAACGCCTGCAGTGTGCTGTAGATGGCTGAGTCCCTAAGACAGACATTCTCAAAGCATCCAAATCAGCTCAGAACGGCTGGGTCATGTTGGCATGAGAATGGCCACGAGAACGGAACTGAGCTATGCTGCGTGAGAACGGCCAGGCGAGGCAGGGGACGAAGAGAAACAAAGGGGAATGAGGAGCAGGTGCAGAAGGGCCCACAGAGGCAGAAATGAGGAAGCTGGTGGAGACAGTGTGCCAGTCCCTAAGCCCAACTCTGCAGGCTGCGGGGCGGGCTCCCTTGGCTTGGTACCATGGGCACAGAGCAGCCCGGTAGACACGGTCTCATCTCAGCACAGACAGATCTGGGTTACAATAAAGCCTTGGATGTGGTCTTTTCCCACGCCTTCAGCACCGGCTCCTTTCTGTGCCTCATCACAAGTACCCGGCTCTCCATCTGCCCCAGCCCATTCCAGGCCTCCAGCCACCACTGCCTATGGTCATTACTGTTGTACGGAGCAGGGACAGGGCCATGATTAGCTCAAGATGTTGTGGCTGTGATCTCTCCTAGCCACACTGCCACGTCATTGATTCAAGAAGGCGGTGGCTCAGTGAGCTGTGGGGAAAAGCAGGAGTGAATGAAATGGAATCCTGAATAGGAGAATCCTGCCGATGGGCTCTCATGGAGGGAGATGGGAGCCACCCCCAGCTCAGCTGCTGAGACCATACTTCTGTTGAATGAACCACAGGAGTCAAAGGCAGATTGCGATGATGTACAAGAAGTAACATGGAGTTTTCAGTGGCCTGTAAGGGTTTATCTTGTTTATTTAAAATGGTTTATATCATTTATTATTTACTTATTTATACAAACATGTAAATAATCAAATATCTTGTTGATGTATTTACATATATGCATATGTAAATACACGTGTATATGTTTATTTTTATATTTGTGCTAGTACTTCGTCTTGAATTCAGGGGCCTGGGCACTGTCCCTTAAGAGTTTTTTGTGTTTGTTTGTTTGTTTGCTGGTGTTCTACCACATGAGCCACACCTCCAGTTCCAGCTTTTTGGTGGTTAACTGGACAAGAGCCCCATGGACTCTGCTGCCTGAGCTGGCTTCCAACCGTGATCCTCAGATCTCAGCCTCCTGAGTAGCTAGGATGACAGGCTAAGACCCACAGGCACCTGGCTTACCAGTTCATTTTGTGCTGGGCACCAGGACAAGGGCAGGCATCTGACTACAGCCCATTCCCAGCTCTCTCACAGTGACAGGTATGAGAAGGAAAGAGACAAAGACCCTCCACCCTGATCAGTGGTTCAATTCCACAAAGGTTTTGGGTCCAATAGCCAACTGAAAGGTCCTGGCCCTGCATTCCATTGTAGCTTAGCTCCCAGCCTACCCACACCAGTACTTGGCACCAGGGCACATGACCCCCCACCCCCAGCAAGTAGCCAATGCTGGTCTGGGGTGGTCAGGAAGCAGAGCAGCCAGGAAACAGGTGCAGCCATGTTGTCTGAGTTACTCTGTCAGTCCTGCAGACCTCCGAGGGGCCGCCCTGCTGTGGGCGCTGCTCACCCCACCTCCCTGTTTCTGGGGCCATGTCTGAGTCCACCAACGCCCGCTCTAGATTTGAGCTGCAAGGAGTCTGCTCCATATCCATAAGTGCAAAGCACTTATCAAGCTCACTCTCTGGCAGAGCAGAGCAATGCGGCATGGAGAGTTTGCCAATATCTGAATGTAGGATGGGGACGCCGGGCACCTGTGCCGTTACTCAAGGATGTGCGGGAAGTACTGGGCACCGTGACTCTCACTCTCCCACCAAAAGCACTGCAGACTGGCACCCCCTATAAAAACAGCCCCAGAGTCCAGCACTGGCGCTAGTTCCACAGATGATTTTAGGAGGCTCACACGTCACCTCGAAGACAAAATGGATGATCAATTTAGAAAGAAACTTGGAACCAGATTAGAATGTCGAGTTAAAACAACAACAACAACAACAAAACAATGGGAAAGAAGGGCCAAAATGCAGATCCAAAACACAGCAAGAAATGGGGGTGGACAGAGACGCATCAGCCTGGCAGAGCCCTCAGGCCGCCTCACTCACCCAGAGCCCACCCTCCACCGGAGCCAGACGCCGCTCCCGTCAAGCACGGGCTGCAGGAGAGGCAGCAGGAGGTCTGATGCCCTGCGGCTGCCCCCAGAGACCCCAATGGAAGCCTGCCTGCCCGCCAGTCTTGTTCCCACGGCATCGGATGTCCTGCTTAGTATGGTCTAGCTTGAAGCTGTCTTCCAACGTGTGTGTGGGGAGGGAAGGGGGGGTGTAGGAGGGATAACCGCACTGTCAGCTTTCTGATACTGTATGAAATGCTGGAGGCCATCAGCTTACAAAGAGGGAAGGTTCCTGGGAGGTTGCAGGCCAAGACCAGTTGGTCCTGTTGCTTTTAGGCCTGTGGTGGCATTGTGTATCATGCCGGGAGGTCACACAGAGAAAAACCTCCAGGAAGGAAGTAAAAGTGAGGAGAGGAAGTGCCAGGACTGGGGCCCACGTCCCCTCCGAGGGCACAGCCCAAGACCCAGACGCACTCATTAAGACCATTCTTCCTCTAGGAGGAAGGGGCAGGGCCTCCCCAGGACCCGGCCTCCAACACGTGGGCCTCTAGGAGACATTACAAACTATGATGATGAAACGGCCAGACATAATTTTCATGATCAGAAAGGAGGAAGAATTCTGGCCAGGCACCGGTGATCACGCTTGTAATCCTAGCTACTCAGGAGGCTGAGATCTGAAGATTGTGGTTTGGAGCCAGCCTGGGCAGGAAAGTCTGTGAGACTCCAATTAACCCAAAAAGCCAGAAGTAGAGCTGTGACTCAAGTGGTAGAGCACAAAAGCTCAGGGACAGCACCCAAGAACTGAGTCAAACCTCAGGACCAGCCCCTCACTCCCCCCAAAAAAAGAAAAGTAAATAAGAAGGAGGAAATGTTCCAGTGTGGCAGAAAAATGATGTGTTTTTTTTTAACTTCTTGTTTTCTGTTTTTTCTTCAAAGCACTAAAACTCCAAAAAGGCTGTTCCTCCTAGGCTGTACACTAGGACTCATGCTTGTAATTCTGGGGGCAGAAGTCAGGAAGACTGTAATTCATGGCCAGCCCAGGTTAAAAAAGTAATTCCCACTGGGCGCTGGTGGCTCATGTCTGTCATCCTAGCTACTCAGGAGGCTGAGATCTAAGGATCGTGGTTCAAAGCCAGCCTGGGCGGGAAAGTCTGTGACACTCTTATCTCCAATAAACCACCAGAAAACCAGAAGTGGCGCTGTGGCTCAAGTGGTAGAGCGCTCACCTTGAGCTGAAGAGCTGAGGGATAGCGCCCAGGCCCAGAGTTCAGGCCCCATGACCGAGTGACTCTCTGCCTCAATCCAAATTGAGGTATGGAGTAGTGGGTATGGCGTGGTGGCCATGGAATGTGCCAGCCTGTGATCCCTGCTCTGTGACAGGCCAGAGGTCAGATGAGACTCTCACACAAAAAGGAATGGGGGTGGCTCTGCAGTAGAGAGCCCAACCTAGCAAGTATTAGGCTCTGAGCTTAAACCCCAATACCACAGGGTAGAAGTGGACAAGGCCTTACAGAAGAGCAGTAGGGTAGGGTTTTATGGCACAGGGGGGTAAGAATGGCAGGAAACCCTAGAGAATGAACAGTGCGTGCAAGGACATGGGTGAGGCAGCACCCACCGGGGGCGGAGGGCGCGAGGAGAGCTGCTGTTTGCCGAGTGCGATGCGAGGCAGGCTGACTTAATAACGTTTTAAAGCTCAGGCAAATTGGAAAACCAAAGAGAAGTGAAAAGAAAATTCAATTTGAAGAGGTAAAAAGAAATCTTATTAAAATCGGCTCCACTAATTTGGAGCATCCAGTAATTCAGAGAGGTAAGCGGAAGCATTTGCAGGGTGGTTTCACCACGTTAGTGAGATGGGAGACGTCATTTCCACACCGCAGACGGTGCCAGGAGGTTTGCAGCCGCTCCAAAGTGCACGGTCACGTAGCAACAAATAAATGCTAACGACGAGCCCTTAATATATTCATTAACGCAGGTCCCGCAGGCACCTCTTCCATCTACACCTTATTAGACTTTCTACTTCCTGCACCATGTTGCTGGGTGCAGACCTGGCCACTTGGGTTGTTTCTGTGCAAAAAAGCCAGCTTGCAGCCTTAATTAAAACCACGCTCATTTCATTAGATGGGTCTGGGACGGAGAAGGGCAGCCCACACCACTTGTCTGCTTGGTGACATCCTGAAAAGGACACTGGGAAGCCGGGCTCCCTGGGGACTGACATCACAACACAAACCTTGTGCTGGTTTGGGGCTCATCAGAAATCTCATTACTCCCCCAGCAGACTTGGTAGGGGTGGTACAGAAAAGGTGAAAACTGCCAGAGAGGTGTGGCCTGCTTTTTCCTGGACCTCGCACAAAGCACGTGGTGAGGAAGGAAAGGCATCATAAGCCAGATGCTGAGATCTGCCACTGACCCAAGATGACCAGAGCTAGCTCCATGAGGGCCAAGGACGTGGTACGAAATGCCAGGCTCCCGCACGGGGGTGCACACCGCTCCCTCTTTCTGCTGCTTCCTCCCCCAATCCTGCCTCTTTGAGATGGTGTATGATGTTCCCATCCACACAGTGTGTTCCCTGTGCAGACGCATCGAGGGTCTCCCCGTCTCTAGCTGCAGGCAGTTTCTGTCTCTGCTCCTTCTGCCCGTTCCTTGTGAGCTTCTCAGGCTACTGCATCTCAAGCCATGAGTCCGGGGCAAACACGCAACTTGGTGTAACCGGTGTCCAACTGTGATAAATAATACTGCGTCAGGTCCCAGACGCACAGTGACGAACAAGGTAAACAGGACCTGGCTTCAAGGAGCTGGTGTTCGTTCTGGTCCCGGGGAGCATGGCCTTTGCTCCTGGACAGAGGTGCCAGCCACAGGCAGCTCTGAGCACCAGGTGCGCTGATGCAGGAGCCCTGGCGAGCGTTCAGTTTGACCTATCCACCATCTCGCTGACGCATTGAGCTTTGGCAGTAAACACCCTGACAACGCTCTCACACATTCATCGGGAGTGGTGGCCCACCTTTCGAGTTATTTCTCCTCTTTTCACACATGACATAGAATCGTGGTCACACCTGAGAAGTGTCCAGGGACTTGTGAGCAGCAGCCTTGTGCAGGGGCTGCGAAGAGGGGGGCGGAGTGTCAACCTGGCTGTGATACCAGACCCGGCCAGAGGGGGGAGCCGCAGAGAACACCCTGGTCTGCAGGCTGCATGGTGAGGATCTGGGACTGGGAGTGGGGGGTATTGAGTCAGAGGGTGAGGGGTCAGTATTGGGACTCGGGGGGGTGAGGGGTAGGGAATGATGGGAGATGCTGGGCTTTGTCGTCAGGCAGGTGGGTTACAACACCAAATCCCCAACATCGTGACCTGAGCATGCTCAGTCTTGTCTACCCAGGTGAGCTGGGCATGCTCACCAGATTCCCTTTCCTCACACCTGTATCGGGAAGGCCCTGGTCAATGGAGAGGGTTGTGAGGTGAGGGAGGGGTGAGGCCCTGTCTCACGGGGACAATGACCTCAACCTGCGCCTGAGAATCGATGGGTCAAGTGTCAGAAATTGTGCGCGCTGACTGACTCCTGTCTTTGGACTGAAATCCATCTGGATAGCAACAGTTCGTGGGTGGAGATGGTGAATACGACAAGCCATCCTCCACCTCTGCAGGGCTGGAGCTGGTCCGCGTGAGCCAGCCCACCGTGGATTCTCATCCCCAGGCTGCGCTTGTGAGCCCTGGGACCTTGTCCCCAGCTTCTCCAACTGTGGCCAAGAAGCAGCATCTGCCTCCTGGGACAGTCCTGAGGACTGATAATCAATAAGCCCGTGGAGGCCTTCTGGCTACAGAAAGCACGCAGGAGAGCATGAGCAGCGGGGCATGGCACAGAAGGCATCACGCTAGGGCAGTGGGCAGGGAGGCAGGGAATCCCAAATGCAGCCCGTGGGTGTGGGAAGTCGGTGGGCAAGGCCCATGCCTCCTCCGGTGCAGGGAGTTTCACAGTGAACCCAGCGGAAGAGACAGAGGAAGAGCAGGGATGAGGGCCCGGAGAGTGAGGACAGGCGGCCTTATCACAGGTAAGTCTGCAATAAAAATGCTCCAAGATGGCAGCCAGGGTTGGTTCAGCACTCACTGCGGAACTGCCAGCCCCAGCTCTCCAGCCCCAGCCTTGGGATTACACAGAGCCTCATCAAATGGCCCTGGCACGCTCAATGTCAGGGAACATCCTGTAACACCCTCGACCCAGGCTCCCAGGCCCCTGCCCTCTGCAACATGCCATCCTCCAGGCCCCTACAGAGAGGACTAGAAGTCTGGCACCTTCGAAGCAGGAGCTGAAGCCCCAGTGATACTGCCGCGGAGGAAGAGTCCAAGAAGAGGAAAGAGTGCCGGAGGAGACAGCAGCACCTTTTCCTTGACCGCCAGAGGTTACCATGGTGACAAGAGCCCCCCCCCCGCCCCGAGGCACTGAAGATGGGAGATGTCACTAGTTGGAATTGGGAAAACCCCAGTATTCTCCCCGTGTGTCAGGGATGTCCCCTTAACCCCAAGTGCACAGCTGGTGTCTGGAATCTCACTACTTTATAAGAGGAGACCATTACGGAGATGGAGGAAAGGCAGCAGGGCGCAATGGATGGTTGCCAGTGGGCCACTGTCGGCTGCGTAAGATGGGGTGGCCGTCTTGCCTGCTGTCCTCTCCTCACTGCCAGCACAGTGCCTGGCCTATCACAGGTGTGTGACAGCACTGGATGAACCGAGTTACTAAATATGAGAAGCTAGGGCTGCCACCGTGACCAAGGCGTGTTCTCCTCCCTGAGCTGCTTCCGCTAATGGAGGAAGCAGGTGAACACAGTGGAGCCGATCTGCACTGTAACTGAGCCAGAAGCAGGCACTACTGCAGGGGAGAGGAAGTCCCGAGGAGGCTCCAAGGAAGAGGCTCCAAGGAGGCCATACCCCTGAATCCAAGAGGGCAGAAGCCATATTGCTGCTCATCACCTCTAAATTCTTGGAAGGATACACAGCATCTGACAGCCACCTGAAGTCCAATCAACACCCGCTCTGTGGTGGATGGAAACATGTGGGAGGAAATGCGTTCTCACAGAGGCCCAGGCAGGAGGGACAGCATGGTGAGGGCCTGGAGAGATGAGGACAGCAGGACTTGCCACAGATAACAACGAACCATTCGGTATGGCAACAAACTGTACCAAGATGGCGGCAGGGATAGGTGTCAGGAGATGGGTGGGTGGAATGTCAGAGGGGGAGCACTGTGAAGCCTTGTCCCTAGAGGTAGCAGGCTCAGCTTTGACATTTGATCCAACTGGAGCACACGGGGACGGACGGCTGCGGCCGGCCGTTGAGGTGCTCGTTACCTCAATGGAAACAGCGCTGTGGCACCTGGCGGTGGCCTGTGGAAGGGCTACAGATCCTTTGCCAAGGTCCCGCTGGGGCCTCTGCCTCCGTTCACCCCCAGCCGCTCCCCCGGCACCCCTGCTTCAGACACAGTACTTATGCCTTTACTTTATACCATTTTTTTTGGTCAGTCGTGGGGTTTGAACTCTGGACCTGGGCACTGTCCCTGAGCTCTTCAGCTCAAGGCTAGCACTCTACCATTTGCACCACAGAGCCACTTCTAGTTTTCTGGTGGTTCATTGGAGATGAGTCTCATGGACTTTCCTGCCCAGGCTGACTTTGAACCACAATCCTCAGATCTCAGCCTCCTGAGGAGCTAGGATGACAGGCGTGAGGCACCGACACCTGGCCTACTTTATACCATTTTGCTTCAAGCAAAGGGTCTTAGAGTAGCCCATAGACACCTATGTATCAGTTTCTTCCATCACCACTCAAAGAAGGTTCTAGAAACACACGATTGCTTTGAGAAATACTTACACTGGCTTCAGGTGTCTGCTGTCACCCTATCTAGCCAGATACTCACTCTTATACTTGTTTTGACAGCAGATGGCAGTGGATGTCTCCCTCACACAATTTAAAACAAAACGTTTAATGAAACAGCCTGAGGTAAGTGGGAAAGAATTCTGAACAGCCCCAAAACACGAACAAGTTCCCACTCACCAACGCTTAGTCAGACTCAGAGTCTAGTACTAAAACTGAAGTCCGTGGGAGCGCCCCCAAATAGAGACAAGAAGTGACTGGAGCCCACGGTACCCAACCAGCCAGAGCCAGCCTCAAAGGACAAGCGGGAGTGTCCCATTAACCATGGAGACCCTTCATGGGGCGGGACCCAGAAGGTACCCCAGCGTCTGACTGGAGACTGGCACTGTGACGTCACAGACCAGTGTACGGATCGGAAGCAGACACTGGGAGCAAAATGAGCCTGCCCCAAGGCGGCTGCTCAGGCTCCCACACAAACCCCACCATCCCACAGAGGTGACCTGCAGCTCACAAGCCGACACTGGCGTTCCCAGGCCAGGGAGCCAGCACGGCCCAGCTCTGGTGAGAACATGCTTCCTCTATTTCTAGGCTGCAGACAACTTTCTTACTGTATTCTCTATCTAATCTCCCCCCTTCCCTCCCTCCCTTCTTTCCCCCCTTCTCCCCTCCTGTTCTTCTTTCCTGCCTCCCTCCCTCCTTTCTTCCTTCTTTTCCCTACCTCTTCCACTCTCCTCCTCCTCCTTTTCCCTCTTCTTCAGAGACCACAGTGCCTTCCTTTGGGGCTTCCCCATGACTTCCTCGGCGGTAACTGGCTCCTAAACCCCATTTCATGGAAAGTGGGTGCTTGGGCATATAACCGTGAGTGGGCACATGCTTTGCCACCTTATTGTTGGCGAGCGGTGGGACTGGAGCCCAGGAGGTCAGACTCCAAGCAGAGAATCAAGATGCCCCTCTCCCCTCCCCTCCCCTTCTCTCCCACTCCCCCTTAGCAGGGCTTGCTGAAGACAGGGCTCTGCCCTCATTCTCTGAAGTATGATTTTTTTTCCCCGTTCCCCTTTGCTGTGGTTGGCTTAGTCTCAAGAGAGCAGAACAGCTCCGTGTGAGAACAGGTAAGAATATTACACCTGACAACTCGACTGGGGTTATCTCAGGCTGTGGAGCGCAGCCGTGCATTCCTCAGGAGCCAGGCCGTCAGAACTGATCGATGTGACCTTTGCCTGGGCCGGTTACGAAGGAACGTGTCACCAGGGAAGAAGAATGAGAAGGTGGAGAGTCACGCGCTCCACGGCTGCACTCACTCACTCTGTGTGACATGCAGGAAGCTGAGAGAAACTTAACACAAGCTGATGGTGTCCCTGTGAACCACGCAGGGGCTTCTACCCTGAGCAGCTGTCAAACAGGGGTGAGGGAGGCAGCAGACAGAAACTGGGGAGGGGTGTATGAGGATGTTATGAAGCCAGATGACTTCAAATCCCAGGTTCAAGTCCCACCTCTGCTACTTAAGAGTGTCATGGCTCGGTGGCCCATCTGTGAAATGAATAGAGTAATAGACAAGTCCATTAAGAGGAAAGAAATCACACAAGAGACATATCAAGTACCAGGTACATGTGAGCAGCCACCTCCCTGGAAGAGACTGTGGAGAGCAGCGCGGGGCGGGCTGGCCTGAGTTTGGATCAGCTCAGGCGGAGCAGGCAGGTAAGGAGCTGCTTACAGCCCAGTTCCGCCCCTGAGAAGGAGACAAGGCTCCTGCCCAGGACAGAGTGGATGGCAAGTGAGAAAATCAACTGTTACCTACTCATCCATTTCTCTAACATCACCTGCCTATCATTTATGTTCCTTGTATATACTTATATATTTATTTATCATCCATCTATCACATATATTCATATACAACATGTATACACATGTATGTATATGTGTGTACATACTCTTTCAGTAAGCAGTATTATCCTTTACATAAAATACAGTTTCATATCTTTCCATTAATTCTCAAAACTCACCAGCATAGAGTTACTATGCGCATTAAAAAGGAGGAAACTGAGGCCCCGAGACCTTAAAAGCAAGCCATAGGTTTGCTCCTTTCTGGCGTATAATGGCAATGCAGTCTCATTAAAAGCAATATTTGCGAAGACTCATCTGCTTTACCCAGCACTCTGTGTGAGACACAGGCACTGTGTCTCAAGCCTGTACAGGTGTCCTAGAACCCAACTCTCCATGAGGACATGCTACACAACACTATCCCCTGGAAAGGTGTGGCTCAGGGCTGGCCCTTTTGGCAGAACCCCAACTGGCAAATGACCAGAGACCCAGGCCTGAGGAACCCAGATGACGGGTGAGCCGTAGATGGCTCCTTGTGCTTGCACCCAGAAGAGCATCACCTGGCTCGAAAACAGCCTGCAAAGACTTGCTGTGGGGAGACAGCGCGCCACCAGACTACTCATTTGAAAGGGTTAAGTGCAAAATGGCTATGCACGTATTTTATACCCATGACATACACAATCACATCACTGACACAAAAATTCAAGAAAAAAGTGGACGAAGACTTGAGTAGCCATGGTGGGATTGGGAACAATTGTTGCTTTTTTAAAAGGTACTTTACTTGCTGTCTTTTCTGATCAGAAAGTTATTTGTAAAGAGTGCTCTTGTCAAGCAATCATTAACACAAAGGTTACTTCTCCAAGTGATAGAGGTGTTGGCTCGTTGCCTGGATGCATGGAGAGCTGAGCGATGCTACTCAGACTCTGCGGTACCACGTCTGGTATGGGTTTTCAGAGAGAGAGAGAGAGAGAGAGAGAGACAAAGGGGGGGAGGGAGGAGAGGGAAATGCCTGTATCTGGAGCATGCGCCACGCCTGCCTTGGTCTCAGACAGAAGACCTCCTTCCTCTCCACCCAAGGCTTAAGGAGCCTCTGGCATCATTGATGACAATGAGCAACGGGGACATGCTGATGTCCCATCAGGGCCGCCTTGCTGCTCAGAAGGTTCCAGAGTCAGCTGAGCTTCTGGACACAGCCCCTCCTCACCCCTTCCACCACACCACACTCAGGTGCCCTTTACTCCAGGGCTTCCCATACGCCAAATGCTGTGCCAGACTCCAGAAACAATGCTAAGAAACAGCCCTGCTTTGGGACGTAGGCTTTGCTGAGTACAGGTAAGTGCACCCATCAATAATTAGGGTGCGTCCTGGTAAAGGCTGTCCTGTATGGACACTGGGCAAGGGGGAGACTGCAAACAGGAAATACCACCTGACGGGCACAGGAGGACCGAGGAGACCTTGGGGGAGACGGGGTCGGGATTATTTCAGAAAAAGGAGATACCACGTGCAAAGACCCAGGGATGGAGAGCCAGCACTCGAGAATACAATGTGGAGTAGAGACGATAGTCCAGGATGTGATGGAGAGAATGTTCTGGAACATGGATGTGTGAGCCAGACTGGCAATTTCGCACCTCCATGCCATGTGGAGTGAACCATGGGTTCCCTGTGCGCACCGGCGAGATGGATGGGGCTTTCTAAAAAGTTAGGCTCCCCACAGATGGCTCAACTCGGCACTGTCATGAAATAAGCCACCTCGTTTCCAAATGTGCGCGGGCCTCCTCTCATCCCCTTCCAGCCCCGGTTATCAGGCAGAAGACGAGAGCTGCAGCACAAGTGAAGCACACACTGACGGGCTTTGTTGTTTTTTGTCAGTTGTGGGGTTTGCGCTCAGAGCCTGGGCACTGTCCCTGAGCTTTTTCACTCAAGACTAGCGCTCTACCACTTTGAGCCACAGAACCACTTCCGATTTTCTAGTGGTTCATTGGAGATAAGAGTGTCATGGGCTTTCCTGCCTGGGCTGGCTTCCAACCGAGATCCTGAGATCTCAGTCAGCCTTTTGAGTAGGTAGGATTACAGGCGTGACCCACCAGCACCCTGCACACTAAAGTTGCCATCAGAAAACTTACACTACTCAAGAGCGCACGAGCCTGGGACATGGTTTTTCTGTGTACAAGGCCAGCATGGCCTGGGCCCGGGAAGGAACTGAGGAGGGGCTCGCCGCAGGAGGGTGGCACTCACCACAGATTGACCAGGAATGGATGCTCCAGCCCTTGCATGATCTGCAGCTCCCGGAACACATTCCGCACCTCATCCCTCTCGATGCACTTCTGCTTGTTCATGTACTTCATCGCGTACATCTTCTTTGTGTCTCGCTTCTGCACGATGCATACCTGGGCGACAGTCGGAGAAGAGAGCATTCAGGCAACATGTGAAGGAAAAGGAAAGGGCAAGTCAAGCCCTCACTGGGTGCCTACACCCAGGGCCAGCTCTGTTCTGACAACCTGCAGGCAGAGCAGCCAGCGCTGGCTAAGCTGAAAGATCTTTATCAGACGTTCACCCTTTCACTAACTCTGTTCCTGGAGGGCTGGCTTTCCAACGTTGGGGAGTCGCTGCAGATTTGGGAATGAATGGAGCTGCCCTGTCCTCCGGGAACCAGTCAGGAGGAAACCAGCAAAGGCACCCGCGGAGCAAGGCGCTGGGACGTGTGTGCACGTGGGGCAGGACCCCTGGTCCAGCTCACTCCACAGCCTGAAAGCCGAGGCTGAGATTACAGTCTGCAGTGCTCAGAGAGAGAGCACGAGGCTCGTCTGTCGACAATGGGCAGAGGCTTCTGGGAGAGCCGTAGGGGTGTCACCTCAGCCCAGAGGTGGCTTAGAGGTGGAGGAGACTCTTTAAAATTAATTCCGGCTTCCAGGTAGAGTTGAAGATGACACCACCAGTGCTTAGAAGTTTGGCTTGGGGGGCAAGAAATAAAGAGATTCATGGAGCTGGAAAGTTTGGGTTTATTAAAAGAGGTGTGTGGGGTTGAATGGCCAGGAGCCGGGGAGGGGGGAGCACCTGATTCATTGGCCCCTTGGGCCTGACCAAGGGAACTGAGGGTTTGCATGAGGCATTTAAGAAATGCTCTGCTCCCCAGCAACACCGAGCTAAGAAGGCTGGTCCAGGGGCAGGAGGATGGACTCTGCCTGTGGCCCCTTGGGTCTGAGGAGGACAGTGTCCATGGGTCCCACTCCTGGGCCAGGCAGGGCTGGGAGATGGGAAGTCCACCTGGCCAACATCAAATAAAGAGAGCAGACAAGGCCAACGCACTGAGTTGAGACAGGGTCTGGCGGCAAGTCAGAAGCACAGAGAACAGTTTGAGCTCTGCAGCCAATCTAACCCAGGCTTCAGTCCTATCTGCTGTGTGACCCTGGCTTGTCAGCTGCCTTCTCTGAGCTTCAGGGTGCTCTGCAGAGCTGCTGATCCGTCACCATGTGAGATCAGAGTGGCAGTTTAGCAATGTGCAGCCTGGAAGAGCCCTGGCAGGGCCCAAAGATGCTGTCCCCTTGACCTCTGGACAGTGACAGATACAAGTCTGCCGTGCACGTCACCCAGTGTGGGGTGTTTTCCTTACAGCTGCTCCTGTGGAGGAAGACTGCAGGGTACAGGCAAGGGCCCAGTGGCGCTATGTTGAAGTAGGGTAGGTCCTAAGTCAAATGGCAAGAACTGTCCTCAGTCGAGGAAGGGCGAAGACATGCAGAGGGAGGAGGCCGGGGAACCTGGGGCAAAGCCTCTACTTGGCCAGGTTGAGCATGAGCTGCAGCAGGCCCTGGGGGGCGGGGGGAGAGCACATGGCAGCAGGGGGCGGGGAGGGACTAGCCCTGCACACATCCACAGACGAGGCTTCAGCCTTCCTCCTTCCGGCCTGGGGGTTGTCTCCTTCCTGGGTGCCTGCACGCTGGACTTCCACTTCCGGAAGTGCACCATAGCAGAATCTGCTGCCATGGGCCACCGTTGCACTGGCCCCGGGGAGGCAGTGGGGGCCTCCTTCCACCCGAGTCCCCCCGCATGGAAAACTCGCTCAGTCAGCTGCTCTGCCCCTGAGAAACTGGTCTGCGGAGCCAACCTCCAGGTCTGCAGGGCTTCTGGCCCTCGCCAGGCACCAGAGCCCCAAACGGGTGGTCTGAGCACTGGACGGAGGACCGGGAAGGAGTCACTCATCACCTGGAGCAGCTCTGTCCAGGTCCGAGGAGCCTCCACCTTCAGGGGGAAGACGAGGCCTCGGCGGTACCAGGGCTCCTCAGTGGCTGCCCAGAGCCCCGTCCATGGGATAACGCCACTAGAGCAAGCCTTGGGCAAAGCCACCAGCGTCAGAGGCAAAGGCGTAGTCGACACTCCTCCTCCGTCTCATTCGTGTAGGATTTGGGATGATTGTCTGTAGGACGTGTAGGACGTGTAGGGACAGGTCGATGAATTCTTCAGGGCACATGGCTAGGGAAGCAAGGACATTTCCTCAGAGCATCTTTTCTCTCCAGGACTATCATCTTCAACCAGGGGCCGGTGACAGAGGAGCACAGAGCCAGGTCACACAGCCTGGAAAGCCCCTCCCGCCTCAGCTCCCGGAAAGCCTACAGCTCTTCCCTTGCCGGTCCCAGGGCAGACGCTGGGCAGTCCATCTCTGAGCCTCCCCACCTCTCCCTCTGCTGGGCTGGCTCTCAGTGAACTACTGGATGAGGAAACAGCTGCAGCCTCTCGTTCAAAGACATCCGTTTTCTTGCAGAAGCAAGATTCTGGGAAACAGCCATAGGGAGGAAATTAGAATTGATGTGGTTATTAATGAGAGGGAGCAGGATGTCATTGTTCAAATAATTAGGCTGTGTGTGTGTGTGCGCGTGCGCGTGTGTGTGTGTGTGTGCGCACGTGTGTGTGTGTGTGTGTGTGTGTGTGTGTGTGTGTGTGTGTGCCAGTCCTGGCACTTGAACTCAGGGCTCAGGTGCTGTCCCTGAGCCTTTGTGCTTAAGATCGGAACTCTACCACTTAAGCCACAGCTGCACATCCAGCTTTTTGGTGGTTAATAGGAGATAGTCTCACAGACATTACTGCTTGGGCTGGCTTCAAGCCATAATTCTCAGCTCTTAAGCCACCTGGGTAGCTAGGATTGCAGGTGTGAGCTGCTGGGGGGGCATGGCTCACATACTTGACTTTTAGCCGCAGATAAGTGACTTTTAATCCACCCCCCCTTTCTCCTTTATTGTTGCACAGTTTTCTCCAAGGTAACAATGAGATCTGTGACACATGCGCTTAGAGCCACAGTTGTAGCCAAGATCTGTTGGAGATCTTTATGCTTTCATAAAAGAGAATCACTACACATGGTCTCAGCTATCTACCCACACCACTCTTCTGGTCTCTCCTACCCTGAACAAGGAGGTACTGTCTAGAGCTGCAACAGCTCCTTGTGACCATGAGGCCAAGACAGACTCCAAGATGCTGACCCTCCTATCTCAGAGACCCACTTCCAGACGTCTGGGCTATCTGTGGAAAGTAAATCCTGTTTGCCTCTGTCAGGGAGGTTTTCTGTTCCTCGGCGTGTGGCCTAACTCATCTATCACAGAATCGCCAGATGACTCTCTAGCACGTAAATCCCATTTGGTCTCTGGTCAGTGGAGAGATCAAAGATTGGCCTCAAGAGATCCCCTCATTTAGGTAAATATTTCACTGCCCCGGGCTACGTCCCATGTGAGCCCTCAAGACGTCATGTTGTCTGAGGTCTCAGAGTTTTGTGGGCTACTCAGACAGGACATGAGAATAAAACCATTGTCCACTGCTGTGAGGTACAGCACCTTGCCTTCTGCCACAAGTGGCAGACAGCCTTGGATAATTCAAACATTGGTGCTGAGGGATATGTTTGAGTTCCTCCAATCCCCACGCTCAAGTCCTCATCTGTGGACCCCAGAATGTGACGATGGGGTTGTAGAAGTGAAGGAGGTCCCCGGGACAGCCTTGTCCACGCTGCCCCGTCCTCCTCAGAGGAGGCGGCCAGAGCCCAGGTGCACAGGGGGAGGCTGGCGTGAGGACCAGGGAGAAAGGAGGGGTCTGAACACAAGTCACCGGGTGAAGAACCTTCGCTGCAGACCCTGATCTCAGACTGTAGCTCCCAGGGCTGGGAGACATGGCCTGAGATACAGACCCACGCTGCTGCCTTCTGTCCTGAAGGGATGGAGAGGGTTGGGGGCTTGACCTGAGAGACAGGACTGGATGAATGGCCACTGGAAGGGTAAGCATGTACACAGCACACACACGGCACAGGGGCTTGGTGTGCAGGAAGCTCCTCCTGTGGAGGAGCTTGGGACAACTACAAGAGGTGGCAGTGTTTATAAATGGTGCTCCTCTCTCTCTCTCTCTCTCTCTCTCACACACACACACACACGCGCACACACACACACACACTGCTCCTTTCAGAGCCACCATGGGAGACAGAAACATCAGGAAACAGCAGTGTCCGTTTGGAGACAAGGCCCAGGCCCACTGCCTCCACTCCATGCCCCGTTCATTCTGGGATGAGGGAGATTGGAAGCGCTGACAGACGGGTAAAGGTTCCTGTGGCCAGTGGAAGAGGAAGGAAATGCAAATGAGCTGGCCAGGAGGCCTCACGCCCTTGGCCAGGCCAGGCTAGGAAGGACACAACAGGCCGCAGTTCCTGAAGTCTTTACTGTATAAAGTCCCCAGGAGCTGGCCAACTCCTCCAAGTGTACCTCCAGCCACCCAGGACCGGATTCATGTGATGTACATAAATGTCCCACTGAAGAGAAATGCATTCCACCCTCCAGAAAGATGCTGGAAAGAAACACGAAGGCTCCCCCCGACACTGTCACCTTGCAGCGTTCTAAAAGTCATTCTGACCTAAGAGTAACAGCTCACTCAGGCCTCAAAGAACTCAGGCAACTTTCCCAGAAGCGGCTGGTGGGGCCAGGCTTTCGAGCCCATGCTCACTAACTTTCTGCTGCCAGTTCATTAGTTCATGCAGTTTCCTGAAGTGAGCAACCGCACCCTGAGCCCTGTTGGTGTAGACGCGGTGCTGGGCACTGGGTAGATGCAGGCTGTCCTGTGGCCACTGCTGACTCTGGCTGCCTCTGGGCATTGTCACGTGCTCTCCTTTTGTCTGCGATGTTCTCTCTGCAAGATCTTCAGGTGGTGTTTCCTTCTCAGCAGTTGATCTGTGTTTAAGTGTCTCAGTGGGTCACCGCTGTTCTCAGCAGCCTCTGCCCCCAGCAAACTACCAGCTTGATGGTGTCAGCCCTTCCCACACCCCACCTCCTGCAGCCTGCTTGCCACACACAGAGACCTAGAAAGACAGAAGGGCAGGGTACTTGTTCCTAAATGTCTACTATGCCCCCAATCCTGCCAGGCATCCCGCAGAGTGCCACCACCTTTGAGGCCCGGTCATTTAAAAGATGAAAAGAAGTCTAATGTAGTATTTATTTTGATGCCAATACTGGGGTTCGAAGTCAGGGCCTGGACACTGTGTCTTGGCTTTTTCCCTGTTACTCTTAACACTTGGGCCACGGCTCCACTTTCAGCTTCTAGGTGAATATGAGTCTTATGGTCACTCCTGCCCAGGCTGGCTTTGAATCTCAATGCTCATATCTCAGCCTCTTGAGTAGCTAGGATTATAGGCATGAGCCATCAGTGCCTGGATTAAAGTAATACATTTTTAAGGGGAAAAATACACTGATAAGCCAAATGTTTTTGAGCATTCAAACTGACAAGCGCATACACAAACACTCATCCTTGCTTAACCCCTACACGGATCTGTTGCATTCTGGGAACTCGGCTGGATAGTCTAGTCTGCCTTTAAAGATGTTTTCACAATGGATTTGCTTGCGGCTTTGAAGGCCTGGCAGGGGGGAGAGGGACGCCTGGTCAGATGCCTGGGTATGGAAATGGTCAGCACCTCCGCAACACGTGCTCCATTTTAATCCAGAATCTTCCTCGGAGGGACATCAAGAGCTATTATCCCATAGCTCGTGCTGCTTTGTGCTAGTGTACATGCAGGCTGCCTCTGCCTTGTCTGAGAATTTCAATTAACTCCATGTTTATTTGGCTACCATTCTGCAGTGGCTTGAGCTGAGGGTCTGCTTGCCAATCAAGAAAGACAGCCCAGCTGGGTGCTGGTGGCTCATGCCTGCAATCCTATAGCTTCTCAGAAAGCTTAGCATGGAAGGACTGCTGTTCACGACTAGACTCGGCAGAGACCCCATCTTGAAAATGACAGAACAATAAAAGCGGACAGGAGATGTGGATCAAGTGGGAGAACCTACGAGCTGCTCAGCCTGGACCCTCTCCTGCTGCGGAGTAAGAGGAGCCTTCAGATGGAGGGGAAGCCAAGCAGGTGGGGGATGGGGGCCAAAGGGAATGGGGTCTAGGGATACTGGAGGTGAGATAAGGTGGGCAACTGTGGACAGGGGAGAGATCACCCCCAGACTTCAATAACCCAGAGCTGAGGATCTAACTGTTTGGCTCCCTTGGCCTGCTGATGCATTGTTAGATCACTCATTCACTTGTACAGATCCACTTCTATAATAGCATCACACATCATCTGCATCACACGTGATTTATGCGTGTCGTATGTGTCACATGTGCGTATGTGCACATATCACCATGTGTGTGTGTGCACATCACCCTGTTAGCAGGTGCACATGAGTGTACATCCATGCTGCATACATTTACATGCGTATGTCTGCCTGGCTTGGTGGCGCTGCATATGCTGTGCTTTGAACACACGGATCGTGACACCCACAGTGTCATATATTCCTATACCATGGCAACACTGTACTGTAAGAGGTGGGGCCTGGCAGGGGAGGCCCTTAGGTCATTTGCTCTCACAGGGGGCTGTAACACTCTGATCTCTCTGTTTCCTGGGTTGAGATGTGGCTCTTAGCTCTGACACATCCTCTGGTCTGTCACCGCTATCCTCACACAAAGCAATGGGCTAGCTGACCTAGGACTAGTTTCTAAATCTACAAGCTTAATAAACCCTGTAGTTTTAGTTCTACTGTAGTAACAAGAGACTATACTGTGTATGTACTTGTGTATAGACAAGCATCTGTACACTGTATATGGCTAAGACAGGGTACCTATCTATGTATCCAGATGCATGTTTGCACATGTAGGTGTGCACATATTTGTAGAGTGGACCTTTACCCACAGGACTCTGTCTCCACCCACCTCTTACATCTGCTTTTGTCTTTAACCATCAGTCTTTCTTTCTACAGAGAAACCTCCAACTTTATCCATTGTGAGAAAAATGGCCGCCCACAAACGCAGACCTGTTTTCTGCTCATAGTTGATACTTGTTTTTTGCTCATACTCATACTTGATGGAGAAGTGACTCACATTTCACCCCTGCACCCACAGAAGGGCTCCACTGTGGTTCTCCAGCTGGGAAACCAAGCTGGAGTGGTCGGTTCGCTGCCTGGGTCCCGCAACTAGTGAGGATCAGAATCAGCCTCAGTCCCAGATCTGAGGCATTTCCACTGAGCATATCTAATTTCTAGGCCTCAACTACCCCAGAACTCAGTCACAAAAGGCTTATAAAACCCAGCCAGGAACCAGTGGCTACTCAGGAGGTTGAGATCTGAGGATCACAGTTCAAAGCCAGCCTGGGCAGCAAAGTCTATGAGGCTCTTAGCTCCAGTTAACTACCAAAAGAGCTGGAAGTAACGTTATGGCTGAAGTAGTAGAGTACCAACCTTGAGCAAAAAACCTCAGAGACAGTGCCCAGGCCCACAGTTTAATCCCCAAGAACCAAACAAACAAACAAAACCTCAGCGAGTTCTCACTAAACTCAATAGACTACCTGCTGACTCTGGCCTGGCTGGAAGACTTCAGCCTCACAGCATGGGAGTAAAAGGAGACTGTCATGGATGCACGTGTGTGACTCGATAACCAGGGATCTTGTCTGAGTTCATGAAACCTCTTCCTAAGTGCCAGCTATCGAGCAAACCCAAGACACTCAGTACTTCGATGCAGGTTTTCTTCCTCATGCTATTCCAGCCCACCTCCATTCTAGTTCATAATGGCCGTGGAGACCAGACTCCACCTGCATGTGCCAGCACAAAGCTACCTTCTGTTCTTAACCAGAACAAAGCTACCTTCTGTTCTCTTAACGTTAACTAATTCATCCTGAACACTGGTTGTTGGTGTGCATTCCACGTGAATTTATAGGTCATAAAGGAACTCCTACAACTTACGTGACGTAAAAAGCTTGGTTGGACTTTTCAAAAGATGGACTTGGTTTTAGGACAACTGATGCGGAAACTGACAGGCTCTTCGGCCAAAGAGCCTCGCAAGTGGAGAAGAAAACTAGACCCTTTCAGTGATGGCGCAGGCCAAGCCTCGTGCTGTCGGGCTTGTCAGAATGTCCTGAGGAGGCACGGAGAGTTTGCTCCGCCCAGCGAGGTTAGATAGCGGCGGTAGGCCTCCACACGACGCTGAGCATGTAGTAGGTTAAAAGTGATGCTTCCAGGTTCCACAGAGCCACGAAACCTCAACGTTTGCGTAAGAACCACACAAAGCAAAGATCCCATAGGATCTTCAAATGTCTGGCTCTTCGTGGCTGCTAAGTTTGGCCACTCTCTACAATTTCAAAGCAGCGGTTACAAGGAAGCCACGCTGAGTAAATGATGCAAATAAGTGAGAACCTGGGGCATCTAAGTAGCAGGGGAAACTATTTCCAAAGATCAAGAATTTTCACCTCAACACAGTACATCTACTTTTTAAAATGGCAATTTTTCAAAGAAGGGAGTAGAAGTGACTCGTTACTTAACAGAAGAGCTCCATCTGCGGACGACGTTTCATCCCAAATTATCAAGGATGGTGACGAGGGTATAAAATCATTCATGAGAGGGACCGAAGCCAGAAACTGATGTCCAACAGAAACAGAAAAGTGAGATAAATATAACGATTTAATAGGAAACTTGTATCAAATCAGATACTATGGGAAATTCTTCAGGCTGCATGGAAATCATACCAGATTCCTTAAAATTAGGATCAATTCCTTTAAAATGTGCGTAACTAGCAAGGATTACTTCCTCAGGAATTTTTCAATATGTATTTTCTGCTTACATGCATACACACTTAGGTTATTTGGGTATGCATTTAAAATTTGAGAAGCAGAGGCATTTGACTGCAGTATAAAGGCTATCAGTGGTAAACAGACTTCTACAATTTCAATGATTTTGTATTTTATATGAAATGTAACTCAGCAGAGTGTGAAATTATATATACACACACTTATGTGTGTGTATAGATAGATAGGTACGATGTGTACAATCCCTAGAGCAACCATTTAAAATTGTAACACAGAGTAGTATAGCCACCACATCAATTTAAAAAAAATGGAAGGGGTTCCAGATACTCAACCCAAACAATACAAGAAAGAGAAGCAGAACAAAAATAGAAAGGGCTTGGGGCTGGAGGTTTGCAGTGGAGAGCCTGCTGTACATATATGAGGCCCAGGTTCAATCCTCCAGCACTTAAGAAATGATTAGAAGATTAAGAGGAAAATAAAACCATGCAATATCTGAACCAAACCATACCAATAATCAACTGTTAATGAAGCAATCGAGCTAAAAGTGAGATTTTCAGAATAGACTCTGACTTCAAAATGTTGATATTAAATATAAAGAACAGATTAAAAGCAAATGCAGAGAAAAATATACCTAGCATTCACAGGAACAGTAAACATGTAGAATGAGGTGGCTATCTTAATCTCAGAGAAGGTAAGCTTCAACATAAGAAGCATTAGCCAGGAAAGAGAAAGGCATTTATTTCATAACTGGACCAATTCATTGTGAGAGGCCACCACAATCAGAAATTCGTGTGTATCTAACACAGAAGAAGCCAACACTAACAGAATTGATCATAGCTGAGATTACATACAACTATCTCAGAAGTGGACAAAACCGATTTGCAAAGTCAGCGATGACACTTTCGATTAATTCATACCAAGCAACTGTGAAACACCTTTTAGTGAATAAATCTCAGTAAATGTAAAGGAGATGAAATAATAGAGTATATTCTGGACCCAAACAGAATACCTTAAAATCAAGAACAATAAGAAATTTGGAAAAGGGGTACTTTGAAATAAAACAATACTTGCCTACATAATTTACTGGTTAAAGAAGAGCTCACAAATGAAATTAGAAAATATTTTGAGCTATATAATAATAAAATGCTATTTCAGGCTTTATGGGATGCAATTAAAATGATGGAAGCTAGGCACTGGTGGCTCATGCTTATACTCCTAGCTACTCAGGAGGCTGAGATTTGAGAATCAAGGCTCAAAGCAAGCCAAGGTTGGAAGGTTCATGAGACTCTTCTCTCCAATTAACCACCAAAATGCCAGAAGTAGAGCTGTGGTTCAAGTGGAAGAGCACTAGCCTTGGGCAAAATGATCAGGAACAGGACTCAGATCCTGATTTCAAGCTCCAGGACCAGCACAAAACAAAACAAAAAGAGTACCACCAATGGTGTCATGAAGAGCAAGATTTGACCAAATGCCTGGGTCCTGTGTTCTGACCTACTGGGCCCGTAAGCCACCCATACCGGGTCAAAGTTTTCTATGTCTCATGTATGCGTCAGTGTTGTCAGGATGATGGGGTCAGGTATCGCACAAGACCCCTGACTGCTCAGCAGCTCTGTATTCATATGATTAACAAGACATCCAATTCACCTGACAGAGCAAATCTCCTGCCCCCACCATATGCTTGCAGTTACACTCGGTAGAATTTGCACCAGCTCAGCAATGTTCTGTGTAGGGCCTGAATCCCAAATATATCGTGCGAAGGAAGACACTGAAACGCTCTATACCACAAAACCACTTGAGCAAAAGAGAAGAAGTGGCCAGGGAGTCTCTCCCTCAGAGGAGACGATCCGCCCAGGAACTGAGTAAGTCACTGAACACTCCAGTCCACATATCAGTCCACCCATCCAGTGCTGGGCTCTGGCTCACTCGGGACCATGTCTCATTTACCTTCGCTCCCCAAGAAGGGAGTGCCATAGTGGTGAGTACGCTGCATGTGATTAAAGGCACTTTGGGGGCCCAGCTGAGCTAGGCCGCTGCCCTCCTCCTCTAGGAAGAGCCAGTCTTCCAAATGCAGGCTGAAAATTAGAGACTCGGGTTCCCAGCATTCTTAGCAGGTATGGTGGTCACATGACCAACGACAACCAATGAAGCAGAAGAAGTTGGCTGGGAGGAATTGTGGGACGTTCACGTCTTAAAACCAGGAGGTCTGAGCCCCAAGGAGAAGATCACATCCTGCTGAGGAAGGACGGGAATGGGAAGAATCTGGGTCGGCTGACATCTATAACCTACGAGGCAACTGGAGCCAGAGGCAGCTTTGAAATGTGTCTAAAATCGAACTCATGCTTACTGTCTACACCACCCAAGAGCCAAGCGGTGGCCCTGCCTGCCAGACTCTAGAGCAGCCTTCTCGCTGCTCTCCCTGAATCTCCCCTTGGCCCGCACACGTTCCTCTCGACAAGACTGCTGACGCAGCCTTTGATGAACTTCCGTGAGCAGATCATGCTGCTTCTCCAGTCACAACTCTCCAGGGCCTTCCCTTCTCCCTCTGACAAACGGCCTAAGTCTGTACCATAGGAGACAAGGCCTCCCGTGGCCTGAGTCCAGCGGACTCCTCCCACCTCCCCTTCCATCACGCCTGCATAGCAAGCTTCTCACGGTCCCAGCACATGTCTGTCCGTGGCCTCTGCACCTGGGGTCCTTCCCCTGGGAGCCACGTGTCCCCTTCCTTCACCTTGCTTGGGTGTCTGCTCCGAGGTGAGGCCAAAACACTGTGTGAGAAGTGAGGTTCTCCAGCACAACATCGGTGATGACAGGAACATTCCAGACTCCCAGCCACCCAGTACAGCAATGGCTGGCAAAATGGCTACTGAGCTATTGTGACTTCAGGAACTGAACCTTAACCATTGTATCCAATGTTAATTAATGTCAGATTTAATATCCACATGTAGTTAATGACTTCCCTCCTGGTGCTCAGCTCTATAAAACAACCACTTCTTCCTGTGCCTCCATATTCCTTTCCCTGATGTGCTTCCAGGACACGGATTACCACGTCATGTACACAATCGTGCATATTGTCTGTCTGCTATCTTCCTTCTTTCTGAATGAACATTAGTTCTTTGAGAAAAGGCACATGGGTCTGGTTGCATGTCTACTGATCAACAGAGTCTAGGGGAGTGGCAGGCATGGAGTCGGGTAATATTCATGGACTGGCTCAATAAGAGAAGAAAAAGAGGGAGAGGGAGGGGAGAACTTGTTTGATTCTAGTTTCTTAGGTCTGACTCTGTAACTTCCTGGTGCTCTGAGCAGGGTGTGTGGTTCCTCATCATCACACAGCCTTGCGTTCGATTCCCAGCCTCGGTGTTGTCCTGCCTGTGGGCATGGACAAAGTGACCCCTCTTCCCGGGCGACCCAGCATGGTTTTGCATCTAAATTCCTTCACCCAGGAAATGGAAATAATTCTAGTTCCTGAAAGAGAAGAGAAGACTTTGCATTCCCAGAAGCTCAAGGCAACTGTGGGCGAGGGGTAGTTCTGAGTCCGTGGCAGTAGGCTGGGGCTTGTCCAGGAATGTTTCCGTTTCTGAGGAGTTAGTTTCTGCCTGCTCACAAGGTTTGTTTTTTGTGTTTTGGTTTTGGTCAGTTTTGGGGCCGGAACTCTGGGCCTGGGCATTGTCCCTCAGCTCTTCAGCCAAAGGCTAGTGCTCTTAACACTTGAGCCAAAGCACCGCTTCCGGCTCTTTCTGTTTGTGGTGCTGAGGAATCGAACCCAGGGCCTCATGTATATGAGGCAAGCACTCTACCACTGAGCCACCTTCCCAGCCCCTGCTCACAAGTTTTGATAGTCTTCCACCAACACCAGCCAAGGCTCACAAACCTAGGTCTGTGATAGCATAGACACCAAATGTCTATGCTGCCAAGAAGAGATGCTCCGTGATGTCTGCTGTTGGTTTATCAATCCCCTCCCAACTTTCCTCATTTAGATTCTCCAAGGAAGACACAGCATTAGCAATCTTGAAATAATCACCACCATAATTCATCCAAACCAGGGATGCCATGCTAATTCAATTCTCAGAATAAAATCATACCAGATCCAAAGAAAACCATTCAAACTTCCATTCACATTTCAAATGAGTGAAGCTGAAAACTGTTAGCAGGAAATTCCCAGCGCCCAGTAACCCACATGGTGTTCACACACAAGTGTTCACATACACACACACTTAAGCGTAGCAAATTGTGCTTTTGTGAGGAAATTTGTTTGAAAATGTTATCATTCTTACCTTTCCAAAACTCCCTTTACCAATGGCCCGCAGAATCTGAAAGTGGTCAAAGTTGACTACAAAAGAGAAAGAAAGGGAAAGAGAAGTCAGGTTTGTGAAACTTGTATTCAGATGGTTTTTGTCTCTTTTCAGGGAAGGGGGGGAATGCCAGTCCTAGGCTGGGCACCGTCCCTAAGCACTTTGTACAAGGCTAATGCTTGGCCGCTTGAGCATAGCCCCCACTTTTGGCTTTTTTGCTGGTTAATGGGGGATAAGGGTCTCAGGGACTTTCCTGCATGAGCTGCCTTTGGATCTCAATCCTCAGATCTCAGCTTCCAGAGTAGCAAGGATTACAGACATGGCCCCTGGCTAGTGAGGTGTTTTCTACTGTGACTGTTTTCCCTTTTTTGTACTTGTGTATGTTAATTATTTGAAATGCTGGGTTCCATACATGTACACAATGCGTGTTAACCACGGTCACTGCATCATCCTCCCTGACTCCCCTCCCTCTCCCATTGGGCTCCTACATATTTGTAAGTAACCCCCCTCTAACTTCACATTTGAGAGAGGTGAAGGGGGGAAATTAGGAGGGCAGGAGTGACAGCAACCAGTAGAGGTGACACCCTTCCTCTCTGGGGACCCTGAGAAAGGAGAGCGGCCAGTGAAGCCGATGGGAGCTCCCCTAGGGAAGTTGAGGTAATGATTCTGGGAAAGCAAAGCCCCTGAGGACCCAGGAGCAGACCCACGCAGGGGACAGACGCCCCTCCCTTGGCGTGAGGGGTGTGGTGACCCAACCGGATGCCAGAGCAACTGAGGCTCGCCCGAAGGACTAAAAGAGGGACCCAGGAGCCTGCATCAGGCCACTGATTCCTGGGCCCCACTTCTAGCTCTCTTGCACTGAGAAGTCTATATGTTCCTCTTCTTCCTCCTCCTCCTTCTCCTCCCCCTCCTCCTCTTAAAACAGGTGAATAAGGCCTCATATAGCATAAGACAGCCCTCCCAATTGGGAGTCCAGGTTGGAGGCTTGGACCAACCCACTAGTAGCCAAGAGGCTTTTCCTCAGTTTCCTCTGGTGTCTTACTCTTGCTTTCAAATAAACTTTGCTTCTGGTACCATGTTTTCTGCCTCCTAATTCCCTATTTGATGGAGAAAAGAAAAGGACCCAGGACTCCTGAATGATATCACATTTTTTTAAGAGAGAAAAAAGAAGAAAAGAACTCCGTTCTACTTATGAGAGAAAGCATGCATGTTTTTTCTGAGTCTGGCTTGTTTTGCTTAACATGATAACCTGCAAATGACATTATGTACTTCTTTATGGCTGTTTTCTTTGCCTAGAAGTCACTGATGAGCACACAGCTGGTTCTGTTATGCTCATACATGTGCAAGGTCCCACAATCGACACGGGTGTCCAGGTATCTCTACTGTATGCTAACTTGGACTCCTTCAGGTGTCTGTCCAAGAATGCTATAGTAAGACCTTCAGGAAGTTTTACTTCTGCTTTCTTGAGGGCTCTCCATACTGGTGTCTGTAGTGGCTGCACTAACTTATGTTCCTGCCAACAGTGTTTAAGGATTCCATTCCCCCTGCCAACATTCTCACAAGCATGTATTATTGTCATCTGTTTTCTTAATGACAGCCATTGTGACTCGGGTGAGATAGGATTTCAGTGTACTTGTAATCTGTTTCTCTGGTGGCTAAAAATGGTGGACAATTTTTTCCCACATCTTTGCTGGCAGTCTGTGCTGCTGCTTTGGGAAGGTGGCCGTCCATTGCCCATTTATTGACTGGATCATTAGGTCTTTTTGATGATAACATTATTTTTGTATGTGTACATATGCCCATCCTAGGTCCCTTAAACTCGGGGCCTAAGTATTGTCCCTAAGCCTTTTCTTTTTCTTTTTTTTTTTATTTTTATTTTTTGTGAACACACTGTACAGAGGGGTTACAATTACATGGGCAGGTTAATGCGTACATTTCTTATCAAGCATTGCAGCCTCCTCCTTTGTTTACCCTTCACATCCCTTCCCAGCCTCCCCCCTCTCCCCCACCCAATCCTCCCCGCTTCCCCCCCCCCAACATTGTAAAGCTCATTTTCAACATGATGACTTGTACTTCTCATTGTTGCAACAGGTCCACCCCTTTTCTTTTTCTTAAGGCTGGCACTCTACCACTGGAGTCAGCCCCAGCTCCACTTCTGGCTTTCTGCTCGTTAACTGGAGGTAAGAGTCTCAAGAGATCTTTCTGCCCAAGTTGGATTTAAACCACATCCTCACATCTCAGTCTGAGTAGCTAGGAATACAGCCACCAGACTTGATATGCAACATTTTGAATTCTATATCTATTCTGAGTACTAACTGCCCCTCCCCTTAGTTCTTAACTATCTCTTCCCATGTGTGTCCTAACCCCAGTGTCTTCTATATTCAGATGCATTACACTGGCCATCACTGGAGCGCTTCAGAAAATACTCAGCATGTTCCGCTTTCTCTCCACAGTTAAAGCCTCACCAGTGACGCACACGGTGAGATATCTTTGCAGGGACAGGGGAAGTGACAACACGAGAACCCAGAGATCTGAAAGTCCAAATCCTTGCGCATGCGGTTCTTTTCCAGAATGGCCTTTCCCTGCGGTGACCCCCACTCTTATCCACCTGGCCCTTTCACACACCCAAAGAGCAGCTTACCTGAGGCTGGCTCACCCCTTCTCAGTCCATTCCTGCCTGTCTGTCTGTCTAACCCTTGACATTGTGAGCTACTGGAAGACCAGGCTGCTGCTGCCTTACCATCCACCTGCCACTTCGTTGGTCATGTGTCCCTCTTGCAATTCATGGTGGTGGGACTCTTCATCTAACTATGCCTACATCCTCCCTCACCACCCCAGTGTGAATCGGCTCCACTCCAACCCCTCTCCCAACACAGGTCAACAGTGCACAGCACCCTGCTGACCCCAGACCCTAACCACACCTGCACCTCTCCCTATGACAGCCATGCTCCTCACCAACTGCCCCTCCTACTTCTACCGCCCAGCACACTCAGTCTCGGGGTTCCAGGCACCCAACAACGGCTCTTCCACAACCCCTCTCTCCTCAAGGTCTCCAGAGCCCAGAGCTACACCTCAGAGACTGCCCCAGCTGTCTCGGCCTTGTAAGCTGTGTGACTGATGTCTACCCTATGCATTTCTCAGGGGTTTCAGGACTGCCTGGAACTCCACAGATGCAACCCGGCTGTCATCGGAGCAGACCTGCGCAGACTCGGCAGAACCCAGGCTGGGCAGTGTCCGCCAAGCCTCATCAACCTGCCAAGGCCGCAAGCCAGGACCTCATCCTCTCCTCCCTTCTCTCCCGGCCCCATAGCGCATGCCTTATCAAGTTAGGTCTGTGTTTCCTCTTCCCTGTCCTCCCGTCTGTCCACTCTCACATCCCTCTCACCGGTCCTCTTCTCTCACAGGCACGGTGACGGCTCAGTGTCCCCTCTCCCTGCCCCAGGACCTGGGCAGTGATCCCACTCACCCTCTCTTCTGGAGTCTCTGTGCCAAGCAAGTTCTTCCTCCTCACCCCCACTCCTGACTACAAGATCTGGGCCCCGTCTCTCGCCTGGTGGATGCCACGTGGTGCACGCTCCCTGTGCTACAGACATAGGCTACTTCTTTCTAGAACAGCCGGTGCCTCTGAAGTTCTCCAGACCCTGCACTTGTCAGCTTGCTGCTGCCTGTGAGTCCCCAGAGGCCGCTCCACCCTCCAGCGAGTCCTGGCCGGATCACTCATCCTCCCGTCACGTGGTGCATCTGCCACACTCAACGTTCTGAATAATTCTGCATAAATTTGAATGCTTAATGGATTCCACATTTCCCTACTCCACTGGCCCCTTGAGGTCAGAGGCCAGGTTTATTTCTCTCTGTTGTTGTACCCTCGGCACCTCACGTAGTACTCCCTATTCAATACATACCAATTAACTGACTGGATCTCTATATTCATAGTGTCCGTTCAGCAAATATTACTGAATTAGATGGAATTACAGCCAGTTTCCAGCGACTAGGAATGAGGAGTTTTATTTACAAAGATAAAGTGAATTGATTAGTTCACGGCGTAATGGAGGCAGGCATGAGGGGACGTCAAGGAATACAATTTGTTCCCTGTATGTTAACTTATGCAGTGAAGGATAATTAAGCTAAATTGTGTCCCTGCCAGGCCAAAGTCAGACTCCAGCAAGTGATCAAATGCCCAACGTGCTTAGAATAGGGAGACAAGGTTAACGGTTAACTTAGCCAAACCTTGCTTCGTTGACCTGGATATGTTTATGTCCAGAAGAAAAAAAAACTGGCTGAGAGAAGAAATTCCTTATTTTCACCTCTTTTCCACTCACTGAAGGTCAAGGGAAAAGTAAAGCCATATGCTTGGCCATGTGGCTTTGCTTCGGTGCCCAGCAGTATGCTGGGAAATACAGTCACCTGCCCCTGACAGCATCTGGCACCCACTCTCCAAAGAGAGCGCCTGCACCTCCAAGGCCTCTTGTGGTCATGTCCCATCTCAAAGGTTTCTGCAGAGACCTTTCATTTCAGCCGGTGGGGGAGGCGGGGGGGGAGGGGGGGGCACGCCGCTCTGGTCTGTGACACCCACCCCAGTGACCTGCTTGGTGCCGTTTCACCACACCTCCCACAAACCCTTGCTCCTGGCAGCTGCCTGCCACAGGGTCACCCAGCCAAGGCTCGGGAGGGCTGGTCTGGAGACATGGGCTGAGAACCTGATCGACCTGGCCACCACCTATGTCCACGAACGAGTCACTGAGCCCCTGTGCACCTCAGATCATCCTATCTGTAAATGGCAGGACGGTGCCCGCCTGCCACAGAGCTCAGACGGCGTCACACACACAACAGTTCCTCTAACAGTGCGAGCTGTTGGTGCTGCGGAGAGGGGCCTTCCCGCCTCTGCCGGTTTCCTCCAGGAGAGGGATTTCCCTCGACCTTGCCCTGTTATCTGGATCAGGAAGGGCTCTGCGCTGTCACACTCTTCCTGCCCTCTCCAGGAAACCCGGCCCAGGAGGCCCGCTCCCTCCAGCTCCATCTTGTGGAAGCTTGTCTGGGTCAGCACTTTGGGGAGCCCAAGACTGTAGGCCCAGACTTGGCTACACAGGCAGGAGAGTCCGGCGGGCTCTGGGTTTCTTAATAATTAAGGTTACAGTGTTCTAAGTATTCCATTCATACATTCCCCTCCACGAGTGTGGGCTTCCCAGGGACGGTGAGTGAGTAGAAAAACAGGTTCATTAACGCTCATGGGCTTAGGTGTCAATGGCTTGCAGCACATGGCTAGAATTCCTTGCTTCGTAGGCATTGTCCTGACTGCTGATCCTGATGGAAGAGTACCCGCTCTGCATACGCTCTGAGTGGGTAGAGGCTTCATGTCTGTCTGATGCGCATGGACGAGGCTGAAGTGAGCCAAAGGCCCAGAAGTCCTGGGCTTGGCTGCCAGTCGTCACTTGCCCAGGGCAAGGGGAGATGGCCGGCAGATGGGCAGTGGTAGCATCAGTGTCCTATGGTGACCACCTAGAACCATACTGGCTGGAACCTTCCTGGTTCTGTTGCATGGAGTCCCACATTCCTGAAAATCCCCCCAGACTGGGGAAAATGGCAACAGTAAATCCCAATACAGAACTATGAGAAAGTAGGAAAGACAGCATCTCAAGAAACCAACACTGACACGAGAGAACCAGAATGACAGTGAAGTGGAGGACATCCTAGCCATTGAGTGTGAAGAAATGATGATGAGAATGTGTAATAGATGAGTGAAGACACTTATAGGCAAATACAAAACTCAAAGCACACACACCAAGAAGCAAAGGAATTCAGTGTGAAAAGTAGGTAAAAATAAATAACAAGCAAACAGTTCGGTTACCAATAAACTTCAAAATGAACACAAAGGATACAGCTAAACGGCTAAAAGGGAGCAAAAGAAGAACACATAATAAATGAAATGTTTTTCTGGTTTTTTTGTTTGTTTTATGGCTTTTTTGGTCAGTCGTGGGGCTTGAATTCTGGGCCTGGGCGCTGTCCTCAGCTCTTCAGCTCAAGGCGAGTGCTCTTACCACTTGAGCCACAGTGCCATTTCTGGTTTTCTTGTGGTTCATTGGAGATAAAAGTGTCACGGACTTTCCTGCCTGGGCTGGCTTTGAACCACAATCCTCAGATCTCAGCCTCCTGAGTAGCTGGGATTATAGGCGTGAGCCACCCTGAAAAATGGAGTTTTATAAAAGGTCAATGGAAGACAACAAAAGGGGTTTCAGTAAAGAGAGAGAAATCTTGGGGGGGAAATTAAACTGAAGACCTAGCAATGCAAAATAAAATGGAAAGCCTCTCGGACAGAGAGGTCAATGTGGAAGACATAGAATATTCTACATTTAAGACGTAGAATAGGAGAAGAAAAGGCAGGGAAAGGAGCGGGGATTCTTCCAGGCTCCTGCCTCTGTCTGTGCTGGCCAGCAGGGCCGGTGGCTTAGCACAGACCTTCCCTCGGCGTCCCATAAGGCCCACGTGCCTGGCGCTTCTCCTGGCATCTGCCGCCTGGAGCTGTGACTGATTTCTGCAAGCCTCCAGTTGGTTTCCCAGTTGATAAATGTGATTAATAAAGCTCCCAAGGCTTTTCATCCCCTTATCAGTAAAAACACCGAGTCTTGAGTCGTCAGGAAGTCACATGACTAACTCCTGCAACAAGATCGCTGGGATGTCGGTAGAAACGTGGACTCCGGAAGAAAGACAGCGCCCGTGTTTCAGGGGGAGGTTCAGACCGAAGCTATGAATTCCTCGAGAGCCAAGGCTTTCGGACACACCTCCCTCCTGTGCGCCAGTGCACTGGCTCCCTAGACAGACGTAGTAGATTGTCACTAGTCACTTGAGACAACAGGGAGGCACCTTCTCACTGCTTGAGAGGCCACAAGTCCCAAGTCAGGGCGTGGGCACTGGGGGAGGCTCCCCTCCTGCCTCCACCAGCGTGGACTGGACACCAAAGTCCTTGCCACTCCCTCTGCCACGGCCTCTGCCCCTCCCCTCGTGTGGACCCACCCTGTACCAGCCTCTGTTCTTTCTTCTCACGAGGACACCAGGGATTTGCTGTGTGGAACACCTCCAATGCAGGAGGAGTCCCACTTCAGACCCTCAGTCAATTACCTCTGCGAAGACTCTGCTTTCAAATATGGTCATGTTCTGAGTTTCCAGCTCGATGTGGACTTGGAAAGGATGCTCTTCAGCCAGAAATCCCACTCAGGCACCTGGCAGGGAGCGGGGGCTCAGCAGATGGAACGGGTGAGGGCCGGAGCCCACGTTTAGTGGACCTGGGGTTACGGCCCTGTGCACACACCCCTGAAGCTGTCTGAGTTGTGGAAACAAGAGCAGAGGCATTGCTAACCAACTCTGGGTGAGCAAGGCTCTGGTATCTCCCTCAGCAGCCTGTAGCTGCACAATGGAGGGCAAATCCCATGGGTGGCATGCGAGTGGGCCACTTAACCAGGAAAGGCTCCCCCAGTTCCCAAGGCAGTGATCCGCCGGGAAACATGGACGTGGCTACCAAAGACCAGTGTCATCTGCTCCCTCAGGAAGGGTGGAGAACAGCATGGGACTCAGGCCTGAATTTTAGGCTTAGCATCTCCTGATGCTTTTTTGTTGGTGGTGGTGGTCATGGGGCTTGAACTCTGTGCCTAGGCGCTGTCCCTCAGCTCTTCAGTTCAAGGCGAGCATTCTACCACATGAGCCACAGCACCACTTCTGGTTTTCTGGTCTTTAATTGGAGATAAGAGTCTCACAGATGGTCCTGCCCAGGCTGGCTTTGAACGGTGCTCCTCAGATCGCAACCTCCCGAGTAGCTAGGATGACAGGCATGAGCCACTGGCACCTGGCTTTCCTGACACTTTTTGATATAACTGCTGAGCAGCTAAATGGGGAGGGGTGACAGGGAAGAGACAAGAAAATGGCCATCCCTCCTCCTTTTGCACGGTGAGCTCCGCTGCTCACACATGCCTGGTGCTGACATCAAGTCACGTGGCATCAGTCCTGCCTGAGCACTTTATTCATGAGCCCTGAAGGAAGCTGAGCCAGTGCGGAATAAAATCCATGTCTCAACGCAGATGCTCACACTGTGATTTATTTTCTCATTAACCACAAACAGGCATCCTCCATTAACTGCCCCACACATGGGGGGCCTGAAACACTTAGAGGGCCTCGCTGCACATGCTGTGTACTGAGCACGCCAAGCACTGAGGCCAGAGGCGCTGGGAGAGTGGCCTGGATGAGCCGAGCACTGTGTGAGGTCCCTAAGCCACTTTCAGGGGAGCTGTGGGCGGAAGAGCCCGATCTGCTGTGAACCTACACCAATGCCTCAGTTCTCCACCTCTGCCTGTGCTCGGGTCCTCGGCAGGGGGGTCTCAGGGTCCAGAGTGCAGCACATCTCCAGCCATCCATCCTCACTTCCACCATGGCATAGGAATCGACTTAACTGAAGAGATGCTGGCTGACTTAAGGCATATTTTGGTTTCAGAAATTACCTACCTGCTTAGCTAGTCTCTCTTTGCTGAAAGAAATGCCTAGCCATGCAAGTTCATAGCCCAGAGATCATCAGTGGAGCAATCCTGACAACCAGGCAGTCCCAAGGCATGACAGAGAGCCTGGGCAAGGCTGGCAGGAAGGCCAGAGGGGACTGAAATCTTTCCAGAGTGAGCCTCAGATTGAGGCAGTTCACTGCGCATGTCATGAATAGCATCATAGTAGAAGGGAGAGAAGAGAGATAATGGAGGACAGAGACACAGACAGGATCTGTTATGGTTTGAATATTCAGTGTTTCCCATGCACTCATGGGTTGAACATTTAGTCCCCAGCTGGTGGTGTTATTTGGGGAGATTCTCAAAACTTTTGAAGGTGGAGTCTACCTTCAAGAAGTAGTCCACCAAGAGCTTGATTCTGAGGTCATATCTGATAACTCTCCCTTCCTTTCTCTCTGCTTCCTATCCTCCATGAGGAGAACAGCCTCTTCCACACACCGATCCCACCATGATGTCCTGCCTCACTATGGGTACAGAAAAGAGGCAGAACCCTCTGCTGAGCCATAAGTCAGGACAAATCATTCATACCTCTGCTTGGTTTGTTTGAGATAGTGTTGCCATAGCAGTGGGAGAAGCCAACACACAAAAAATACCATTACAGAGAAGTGGGGTCATTGCTGAGGTAAAACCTACCCATGCTGTTTTTAATTACGTCTTTGGAACTGTTTAGTCATACGTATCTGGCAAGTTTTGGAGATGTGAGATAAAAAAGCCTTGGAATACTTTAAGGTAAGTTTAATGGACAAACCTCGTAGAAGCTCAGAAGGCCAAAACACTGGTAGAAAAGTGGGAAAGTCTGTGCTCATGGGGTTTGGCATGAGAAAGAAGAGTCTACTGGGAACTGAACTAAAGGCCATTACTGTTACATTCTGGCAAATGTCTTCACTCTAGCTTGTCTACATTTTGTCCCTGTTCTGAGACTTTGTGAGAGGCTATGATCAAAGAAAACAGACCAATTAATCTGATGAGAAAACTTCATAGTAATCTATCATGCAGGCTGTGTCACCATTATTGTTGGCTGCTTGTAGCCGGGCTTTTGAGAAATGGAAGCAGAATTGAGTGGGAAAGTTAGAAAAATGTAATGTAAGGTTGAGCCAAGTCCAGTGTGACTGCCGAATAGCTTAGGACCAATAAAACACAGCCAAATTATGGGAGAGGCCAAGGTGTCCAACAACCATGAATGAATAGGGAAAATATGAGTCATAAGTATATGAGCTATGGAATATTACTCAGTCATGAGAAATGAAATTACTTCAGGAGAAATGGCTAGATGTGGAGATCATGTTGAATGAGAGAAGCCAAACTCTAAAAATCTCACAAACTGGTCGAGTTAAGACCTAAACTGATAAGATGGAAGAAAAGGAGGAGAAGGAAGAAGAGGAGGAGAAGAAGGAGGAGGAGTGGGAGAAGGAAGAGATGAGGTAGAGGAGGAGGAGGAAGACGAGAAAGAGGAGGAAGAAGAGGAAGAGGAAAAGCCAATAGCTGTTAAGTACTTTGTTATGGCAGCCTCAACAGACACATAAAACCAATGATGATGATAATGATAATGATGAGGATGAGGATGATGATAATGATGAGGATGACTGGGTCATTGAAAAAGCTAGAGACAGCTGTCATCGGTCCCCAGTCTCCAAAGGAAACGAAGAGCTAAGAGTGCAGAGATTGGGGAATACCCTGTGTGGTGTCCAGGAAAGGGGGTGCACACCTGACCTGAGGCCTGAACAGGAAAACCAAAAAGGCGTGAGAAACACACAAGGAACCAATCGGGGTGAGCAGTGGGCAGGCCATCCTGGAGGATGGGCATAGGTCAGCAGGGAAGAGAGGTGTGGCCAGGCTGGAAGGTGGATGGGCCATTCTGGAAGATGGGTGCGGCTGGCCTAGAGGGGCATGGCCACGCCGGGAAGGTGTGGCTAGCTGGAGCATGGCTAATGACTTGGGGAACTGAAGAGACATCACAAAGACAGACCCCCTAGAACAGAGCTCCCAGGAGCTGGAGGGCTGTGGTAAGTAGCAGCTAAGTGTATGAATGAATGAATGAATGAACAAAGGCACACAGTTGAACATGGAATAGCTTTCTCTACCATTCTATGGAGGATTACTTTTCCCCCCTTCCACCAGTGACAAGTGGGACTCAGGACATGTTTCCCTGTAAGATGGCCGACCCTGCCTACCTTGGGAAGCAACAGCTGCCTTGGCTCTGTCAATGAGAGCAAACTCAGGGCCAGGCAGGCCTGTTCCCATCGGCATCCCTCACCCACCACGACCTGGGCTCCGATTCTCTGACACAAGGACAATGCCACTGCTCACTTTCCGAAGTCATGGCAAAAATGAGAAACACTTAGCAAGTCAAACCTGCCAGGTAAACTGGATCTGTCACTGCCCTGTGTTCTTGGTGTGACTGTACTCCTATTACTCCTCGCTGGTGCGGTGCCGGTGGATACTGCTGTGACCGCACACACAGCTCTTCCTGTTACTAGATTTGAAACCTGCTCCCTCACGCTATAATATGAGAATCACTGATGCCAATGACATAAACACAGAGTGTCTGTAGGGTTGGTTCCAGCACGTACAAAGCACTCAGAACGGATCCCAGCATCTACTGAGTAAATTCCCAGTCATGGACCGGGCATTTCATTGTTCTGTTCCACAGAAAACCTCAACAATTCTAACTTGACACATCCTCTCCAAACATGACATTTGCTCATTTCAACAACAGGCTCATAGTAGCTGAGCCCTGGAGCTCTACAGGTAAAGATTATAAAATGATTGCATGTTGCAACAAATACATGAGAAGTAGAAAAAAAAACTACTAAAATGTTGAGGAAATAATGGAGTTTATGCAAAATATAACGGGTGGGAGCTATCAACATATGAGCCTCGGAACGCACAAATGGGTCAGCTGAAACTTCGTTTGCTCATCTGAGATTTTCCTTCCTCTGACTTGTAAGATCGAAGCAGCCCTGCACCACTGGAAACAGTCTCACTTAACTTACTTTAAAACCAAAGCCCTTTGCAACAAAATGTTCTAGTCACAATATAGATTGCTTTAGCACATGCTCCGGTTCTTGGAAGGAGACAAACCTGTGAACAGAAATCTGGGGGGAGAAAAATGACATAATTGGAGAGAAAATGAGCAAGCCTCTGGGAACCTCCACTAAGCAGCGCCCCTAAAGCACTTCACTTTCACGAAGTTGCTCAGAACGTGATCAAACCGTTTCCCCTTTCCCCACATGGAGGGATCAAATGCTCCCCGCACCCAGCGGGGCCTCCGCTCTTGTTCCTGGCCCAGAGGTGACCGCCTGCCAGCCTGCCCACGCGCTGTGTCCCCCACGCAGGACCACACCCCTCAACACGACCCGGTGCTGGGCATCAGCTCAGGGCCTCGAGGCCCCAACCCAGAGACGACTGGGTCACCTACATGGAGCACACGACCGCCCACGGCCGAAGAAAGGGAGGAGGAGGGAAAAGAAAACCCCTGGAAAGGGCGTCCATCATGATCCTGAGAGAAAGGGGGTGCGGAGCCCAGCGGAGCCCAGGGAAGAAGAAACTGCCACCCACCGGCCTCGGCCGTTCCTGCCAAGACACTCACAAAGCCAGGGCTGGGTAGCCGTCCTGTCTGGGACGGGGGCTTCCCCCCACCGCCTCGGAACTAGCAGCCAACAGCAAGAGGCTGGGAAGAGGGGCAAGAGGGGCTTCCGGAGGAAGGGGCGGGCTTGGGGGGAGGCGGGGCCTCTGGAGGAAGGGGAGGGCTTGGGGGAGGAGGGGCCTCTGGAGGAAGGGGAGGGCTTGGGGGAGGAGCCTCTGGAGGAAGGGGAGGAGGGGCTTCCGGAGGAAGGGGAGGGCTTGGGGGGGAGGAGGGGCTTGAGGAGGGGAGGCGGGGCCTCGGGAGGAGGGGAGGGCTTGAGGGGAGGAGGCGGGGCCTCGGGAGGAGGGGAGGGCTTGAGGGGAGGAGGCGGGGCCTCGGGAGGAGGGGAGGGCTTGAGGAGGGGAGGCGGGGCCTCGGGAGGAGGGGCGCCCCCGCTCCTCCCCGGGCAGAGGGTGTGCACTCCGCACGTTTCCGAGCAGAGGCTCGCTTTCTCCTGCGCTTACTGCCTGGCTTGGGCCTCACAGGACACGGAGCTCAGAGAGCGCCTGCGGGGCCGATGAGGGGCAGCGGGCGGTGGGCAGTGGCCGCTGTCCCGACCCTGGCATCAGCACCTGTTAGGAGGGCGCGGCTCCCGCCTTCCACCTCCTGAGAGTCTGAGACGTCAGGGCTGTGGCCGGCCAAGGCCCCGGCTCGGAACACGGCCTCTGTCCACATGAGGAAGCTGGGCAGGGAGAGCCATCAGGAGGGAGGAGAGGCAGAGGGAACCTGGCCCAGAGGTGGGCTTTGGTGGCTAATGACGGATGGCGGCCTGGTGCAGACCCAGCTTTGGGAGCATCTCCGTAGGTTCCTATTCTTCATGATCAACGAACATTCCAGACTTCAGCATCGTTATATATTATGTATGTTAGGTATAAGTTATATATTATATATCGTAATATATAACGTGTATTAGTTTCAGCCATGCTCCTCAGGCGTGTACTTGTGATTCCAGGGGATCAAGACAGACCCCTCTGCAGACTCCACACTCACGGTGCCGCAGGGCCAGGGGGTGCTAACCACCCCCAAGCCCAGGACATGCAAAGACATACCGGAACTCCTCCCTGCATGCCACCTGACCACCTAGCAGACAGCATAAATGCTAACACTAGGGTTAGGTCGTTCAAATTAACACATACTATTTCATCATGCCAGCAACAATAAATTTAAATCTGGTTATATCAAGTGGTGGCTAAAAATGAACTATCTATCATAATGGCAATTGAGCTAGGTGACTGTGCTCATGTCTATAATCCCGGCTACTCCGGAGGCTGAGCTCTGAGGATAGCCCAGGTGGGACAGTCTGTGAGACTCTTATCTCCAACTAGCCACCAAAAAGCTGCAAGTGCAGCTGTGTGTGGCTCAAGGAGTAGGCAGTCGCTTTAAGCAGAAAAGCTCAGGGATGGTGCCTAGGCCTTGAGTTCAAACCCAGAACCAGTACACAAAAACAAAAAAAATAACAAAAGCCCTGCAATTAGCACTGAGCATTGTAGATTTTTTAATGTTCTGGAGACCCCATTTCAATAAAAGCTGGGCATGGTGGTGCAAACTTGTAATCTCTGCTACTTGGGAAACATAAATAGGCTCACAGTCCATACTGGCTGGAGCAAAAAATGTGAAACCTACTCAATAAAGCAAAAGGCTGGGAATGTGGCTTAGTGGTAGAGTGTTTGCCTCATATGCATGAAGCCCTGGATTCGGTTCCTTGGTACCACATATACAGAAGTGGCACTGTGGCTCAAATGGTAGAGTGCTAGCCTTGAACCAAAAAAAAAAAAAAGCTCAGGGACAGTGCCCGAGCCCTGAGTTCAAACCCCAGTTCCACCAAAACACAATCAGCTGAAAATTTAATTGCCCCTCTGAAAAAAAACTGGTCAAAAACTTGTCAGTTCCAAGAAATGCAAACTCTGGGACTCAGCAACTCTCCCCTTCTCAGTGCGAATCCACAGCAGGTGCTCTGCAGAGACCCCGTGATGTGTACAGGGGAAGCCCAGCCCCGTTCCCAGCACAGGCAGAAAGACTCCACAGAGCAGTAAAACTAAACGAGCCGAATCCTCCTGGCAAACATTAAAAATAATGGTGAGAAAAGCAAGACACAAAAAGCTAATTGCATCTTTGTAGAGTTTAAAATAGGACATGTGACTTTGGGTCACGTAACATTAAAAGAAGAAACTCCACAGTCACACAGTCATGTCTGTGGTGAGCTGGGGGGGTGGAGGAGGGGGGTGAAACGGGCTACGGGCTGGAGCTGCATGGAAACTTCCATTTCTTAACCTTGAGGATGGAGCCCTGGTGTGGGTTGTACTATTTCTATACTTGTCTACAAAGTAAAGAATGCTCTGGGTGATTTTTTTTTTAATATCTCTTTCAGAAGCCAACCATTCACGTCTATGATCGGGGGAAGATGGAACTGAGCTGAGCTCCCATCCCATCAGAAACAAAATAAAGGAAGAATTTCTATCATCTCATTCTTGAAAAAAAATAATAAGAGCTTCCGATGAACTTTCCTCTCAGTGACGGCCGTAATTACGGTCCTGTTTTTGTGAGCCAAATGTCTTTTCTTTTGGCACTGACAATAGAAGTAATTTCCATTTTTCTCTTTCTGCCTCTCTTTCCCTCCCCTTCTTTCCATCTCATCTCTTCCAGAACAAACCTGCAGAGCAGAAATGCCCAGATCGGTGCTCCTTGTCCTCAGCATTTTGCAGCCCCTCCATGGACGCCTCGGCTGGGCCCAGGTCCCACCTCCCGGTGGATGGACATCATGCTTTGCCCTGTAGCACACAAAGCAGCCGCTCCCCTCCGTTCCAACACCTCCTGACAAAGGCCACCGTGGCCCTGTGTTTCCAACATTGTCAAGAGCCCGGGATGGCTGACCATGCCGGCCTCTTCACCGCTCAGCTGTGTGCCCTAGACATTTCTAGCCAGAATGCATTTTCACATACTTTTGCTCTCATTTTTGCTCTCAATTCTCATGGTAAAGCTAGCTCAAACCAGCCAGCAATAGCCACACCACAGCCTGAATGCTGGGCTACCTTGAAATTCTACCTGCCGACTAAATTACCCCCTCGCCTTAACCTCAGTCTCCCACAGTCTCAAAACATGGACAAAATGTAGACAAATCCTGTGCCAGAATATAATAGAAATGGCCTCTAGTCCAATCCCCAAGAGTCCTTTTCCTCCTGGAAACCTAAGAACTGTCTACTGCCTGTATTCTTGTCAGCATTCTAATGTTGTGAGCTCACACTATAACTGCACATTAAATTCTTACAGAATTCCTTAACCCCCATCGCCAAACCCTTCCAAATTCCTTATAGTTCTTAAGGCCTGAGATCCACATGGCTGTTAGGCACAGAAGCAACGGACCTTCTCTAGTTCCAATTTCCTGATTTATTTGTGCATGGCTGTGATCAAAGCACACGATAGAACTAACTCAATTTCTAGGAACAGCAGGATCTGTAAAAGCCTGGTCCCAATTCACCTCATTCCCCAGCTTTCCAGCCAAAGCTGTTTAGTGGATCATTGGTACCAACTATTATCTATGACCTCCATGTGCCTGTAAATGCTGTGGACAACTACATCTTCACCTCATAGGCAGCTGTGGGCAGGATCTAAGTCAGGTGGAATAAAGACAAACCCCTCCAGCCAGTCTCCTTGCAGGGGCCACGTGATGTTAGGCAGTTATGTTACAATTCAGAGGCTGTCCTTTTCCTGCTGGTGTAGCAGCGTGGGCTGCTATTTTCAAAACTACTGCTGGGCTAGGAAGTAGAGAATAGTAAAAGGTAAGTGAAAACCCAGTGAAACTTAACGCTCCTGGTTCAGCAGACTCCTGGAATAAGAGTCCCTTGAGCTGTCCAAGGCTTTGTTCAATTTCTTCGCTTCCAAGCGAGTTCTTGCTGATAGTCAAGTTTAGCATTGCTGATACGTGTGCGTGGGGTTCCAGAGCTCTCTGCTCCGCCATCCTCACTAACGTCTGGCCGGTACCTGAGCCCCGCGCCATGCACAGTGCACTTGGGCTCTACAGTGTGGAGCCTCACTCGTGGTGCGCGTGTTCCACGGGAAGACAGTCCATACAATGCTCCACGAGGACTAGATTTGAGACACGCCGCTGGAGCACAGCGCATGCCCTGACCACATCCTGATAGGGGTGGTTGGAGCTCTGCAGCCTCCCAGGGGCAAGAGTACAAGACCAAAGAGAGTGGACAGCTCACAGGCCTCGCACGGCACCGGATCCATTTATTATCTCAGCTGGGCTTTGTGCCACCATGCGGTACATTTCCTACCCCATAGGCAAGGAAACCAAAGCCCGGGAAGTTTGAGGACACTTTTCCCACTACTAATTACCAGATGCAGGAATACAATCCACAGGGTCCCAGCTGGTGACAGCGCCCGTATCCCACACTGCACGATCTCCCTGGCTTGACCTGATCACAGACATTTATTTGTTCTTTCACAGAGAAGCTTGAGCACTAATGTTTCTCAGAAAATGTTCTAGAAAATGCTGAGCTCAAATGCAGTTGCTAAGTAAGAGCTGATTTGTGCTTTTCTCAACACTTTTACTGATGTGAATCATACCACAGGCCCTTGCTACAACATTAAGTATTGATTAGAGTGGAACCTGGACTCTTGCTGCCTATGGATTTTCAATACAAATGAGCTGCTGTCTTCTGATGCCTCTTCTGGCACAGCTATCAGTACCTGTCTTTAAAATGAAAAAAAGATCCAGCCAGGAGCCTGTGGCTCACACCTGTCATCCTAGCTACTCAGGAAGCTAAAATCTGAGGATTGTGGTTCAAAGCCAGCCCAGTCAGGAAAGTCTGTGAGACTCTTATCTCCAATAAACCACAAAAAGCCAGAAGTGGAGCTTTGGCTCAAGTGGTAAAGCACTAGCCTTAAGCACAAAAGCTTAGGGACAGCACCCAGGCCCAGAATTCAAGCCCCAGGCCCAGCTATAAATTAATTTTGAAAGATTCTGTTCTGATGCAGAATTTAACAATAGCAATTTAATTTATAAAAAAAAAAAGTCTTCTGAGACCTAGGAGGAATAAGTTGATCCTACAGATTTATTATTTTCTTCAACCAACCAAACTAAAATATATAAAGGAAAAGAAAATGAAAAGCTTGAACTCCTTGTCAGGCAATTTCTGTACCTTTGGCAGCACTAAGAATATTTTCATCATTAAAATCCTGTCACGAATTTGGTTTGTATTATAATGGATATTCGTACTATTAAAACTTTCTAAGCATCATTATTTTTATGTCTTCAAACTCTTCTAAGCCAGGTGTGATGGCTCACACTTACAATCTTAGCCAGTAGGAGAGGATCCTGGTTCAAGGCTAGCCTAGGCAAATGTTAGATCTTATCTCAGCAAACAAGCCAGGCACAATGGTACAAGTCTGTATTTCAGTCGAATGGGATGTGTAAGTAGAAGAATCTCAGTCCTAAGCAGACGACTGCAGCTGAGATATAAAGGAAAAGGGCTGAGGGCATAGAGTAAGTGGTAGAGAACTTGTCTAGCAAGTGCGAGGCCCTGAGTTCAAATCCCAGCATATCTAAAAAAATACTCCAAAACAGAGCAGTACTTTTAGAGAATGTTTCCATTCATGTTGACTACTTTGGTTGTTACTGGTATGCCACTTGTGTGTATTTGTGTGTGTGTGTGTATGTGTGTGAGAGAGAGAGAGAGAGAGACAGACAGACAGACAGACAGACGACAGAAGCTGGTCTAGGCTGCATGCACTCACTCACACACGAATCCTCATTTGATGACCATGTCTTCAACACACCACGATAACGTAAGAGAGACTTGGGAAAACACTGAATTAACAAAACTTCACCAAAGCAAAGTACATATGAGACATCTAAGAAGTGCACAGCTTGGAGGGGCGTCTAGGATGAAGAAACAATCTGCAGAGGAAAAGCAACATCTGAGCATGGAGGCGACATAAGCAATCTCTCCGAGAGAGCTACTGAAAAAGAGAGGGGCAGAGACACTGGGAAAGACAACCACACAAGAGTTTCATCTGGTTAAAGTAACACCTGCATGTGTGACATACTGCCATGAAACCCCTCTGCGTAATTCATATACTACACTAAAGCGGTGGCGGCAAGAATGTAAAATGGACTGTTAAGGAGTGGAAAGGAGGAGAATGGAGAGTGTGAATATGGTCGAAGCACTTCATACACATGTGTGAAAATACAACAATAAAACCTGTTGAAGCTATTCTAAGAGACGAAGGAAGAATAAGCAACAGTGCCAGGATGGATTTGATCAGGGACACTGTGTGCATGTACAGAAACATCCAAATGAGACCCTGTGTCACCAAGTTATGCTAATAAAAATGTAAAATAAAGCGTTAAAAATAGGTTGCCACATGGCTACAGTGTAAAAGGCGCCGTGTGTTCTTTTACAGGTTGGGAGAGGAGGTTGGTAAAGTGCACACTGTGTCTGGCTGAGGAGAATTCCTCTTTCTTCTCCCTGCAGTGTTTTCCACATTTTTCTGCCTTGTGTTTAGGGTGAAGAGCGATTTCGTGGGGCTGGGAAGGTGGTTCCGTGGTAGAGCGCTTGCCTTGCATACATGAGGCCCTGGGTTCGATTCCTCAGCACCACATAAGCAAAAAGAAAAAAGCCGGAAGTTGCACTGTGGCTCAAGTGGTAGAGCGCTAGCCTTGAGCTGAAGAGCTGAGGGACAGCGCCCAGGCCCAGAGTTCAGGCCCCACGACCAGACCCTCCCCCAACCCCCCCAAAAAAGGAGCGATTTCGTTTTAGTGTGGATGGTTTTGCTAGCTTCCCAGGTTGCGGTGACATAAAAGGAAATGTCTGAGATCAGGGCGGTTCTTTCATAGCTCCATCCAGGTGCAGTCCCTCTGCTCCAGCGCTCACAGGCTGGTCTTTGGGAGGAGAAGGACCAGGGGAGACACCACGAGAGGTGGATGGAGGGAAGATGGGAGGCTGAGGCCCAGCAGGAAGTGCTGGCCACCCTGTTTAGTCAAGCAAAGTCCTAGTGTCCTTCCTGAATCTAGCAAGGGACAACCTAGGAGGTGTTCAGTGCAGTGGACACAGCCAGCCAGAAGTGCAGGGCGAAGCTAAACCTTGGCCGAGTCGCACTCAGCTGAACCCCGGAAGTCTGCACCCCAGGGAAAAGCTAACAACATTCCCTTCACCCAGATGCCACCTCTCCTTGTGCAAGGCTGAATGTTAACCTCACCCCCCCCCCCACACACACACACACTTTCCTTCACATCATGGCAGTGTGTCTTGATTTTAGGACTGTAACAAACGCTGGGGTTTGTCCACCCTCCAGCCACCTACACGCCTCTGGCTGGCAGCTCACAGAACTCGGGCATCCGGGACATAAGGTTATTTTGACCCAGTGATTGGTCCAGGACAAGGAGGTATGACTTAGTTATGACCAATGAGCTGCAGCAAAACGTCTCCAGGTGCCTTCTGGGAAGTACTGCACTCCCAGATAAGGAACCGAGAGAAGAAAACAAACATTCTTTTGTGCCTCTGCTCCCTTCCTGACTGGGTGCTGTGCTGTGGGGATATTTATTCATCCAACAAGTAGCACAGGGGACCTACTGTGTGCCACCATGACTCCAGTTGCTTTCTGTGTGTAAGGAAACAGCGAAAAACCCAGTCACAGGCAGCTTCCAGAGACCCAGCAGCCCATCTGGGGTGTCCCTAACAAGTGATAAGCCAGAACCAAAGCGACACTCCACATCCCCCACCCCCTCAAGAACTTTCCCCAGGGACCTGCCCTTTAACACAACAACGTTCGCCACCACAATGAAAAGAAAACCACTGCCTGGTTCTAGCTGACAAGGGCCCGCCGTAGTTACGGTATCGGTATCTTCTGTTGACCCCTTGGCCTTGGTGGAGATTCACACATGCAGAATCTGCCCACACTGCCCTTCTGCAACCCGCACTTGCCACGTGTACACCTCATCAGCTCAAAAGTCAACATCCTTTCAGTGCATTTTCCACAGTATTAGCTGCTGGGATGCAGATTGCAGTGTCACCGCACGCCAGCCTTATGAATATGGAGTATTTATTACTTGATAGAGAAGGATGGCAAGAAAAACATGTCAGCAATGCAGAGTAACACCGTGACTCATCAGCACCGACAACTCCCCTACACGTCAGCCCAATAATTCCATCCTGGGGGAAATGAGCAAAGGGGAACATACTACAAACAAAGGCGCTCAATTTGGTGTCATGTATAAGAACAAGGGATACGCTCAGTGCCCCCCAGTAGGAGACAAGTTAGAATAAATCTCAGCCCGTCTCCGCAAAGGGACAGCAGGTGAGTGCGGCGTTGAAGCTGGATGATTTGTTCTCACTCTTCATCCCTGCAGAGTCAGGACCCACTTCATGGGGACAACAAAGTCATGTGCTCTGACTCCTAAACTCTGGGCTTGCTTAGTCAGCTGACTTTTTCAGCCACTAGGATGGTGACAGTCATGAAAGCAGCCAAGTATGAAAGGTACCTCTCACCACACTTTTGCCACAGCCAGGAGACAAGCCATCTCGTGTTCCTTCTGTCTGTCCTGCTTGGATCACTGGACCTCAGGCACAGGACCGAGAAAAGGACACTCGCGGTTTGTCAGTGCATGTGGGATGGTATGTGAGGCACTGAGGTTGATGGGTGAAATTAGGTGAATGTGTCAGCTACCTGCACAAATGCAGCACCAAATGTTCATTCAGAGAGCTAGAGGCTCTCTGTGATGCGGTTCAGTGGAAAGTGGGATAAAAGTTGTATCTGCAGTATGTAAAGAAACAAATTAGGTTGGAAAAGAGCAGATTGTTAGGTAAATTAAATTGGCAGCCAAGGAAAGAGAGTAGCACGTGCTATCAGGCAAGGGAAAGGTTTATTTGCAGACCGCCGCAAGTTAGCCCACCCAAAAGGAATAAAAAGGGTCTAACTACAGCCAGGCCACGGCTTATCAAGGCCAGGGGCAGGAGAAGATGTGGCCACAATAGATGCGGATGTGACCTGAGGGGGAGGGGGGCCACAGGTGATGTGTGGCCAAGTGTGCCAGTTACCTAGGTGATGCAGGTACTGGGCAGAGACTTAACCAAGAGGCGGGAGGAGTCTGCCCCACCTTCCCAGGGTGGACCTTAGAAAGATGACTGGAAAACTATTTCTCCAAATTTTCCACACAAAAAGCAGGTATTAACAGCACAACAAAAAACCATAAATCATCATACAGGAGATATACCACTGGATAATCCTTTTTTTTGTGCCATTCACAATAGCCCAGCTATGGAATCAACTGAGGGGCCCAAGAGCCAATGCACAGATGAAGAAAATATGGTATATCTATACTATGGAGTATTTTTCAGCCATAAAGAAAAATGAAGTCATGTTATTTGTGGGACAATGGATGGAACTGGAGATCATCATGTTGAATGAGATCAGCCAAGGACAATGGATGGAACTGGAGATCATTATGTTGAATGAGATCAGCCAAGGACATTGGATGGAACTGGAGGTCATCATGTTGAATGAGATCAGCCAAGGACGATGGATGGAACTGGAGATCATTATGTTGAATGAGATGAGCCAAGCTCAGAAAGACAGAGATGCCATGTCCTCACTCACCTGTGCACTCCTGCACGATATTTGGAAGAGGAGAAGTAGAGAGGGGTGAACTTGTTCAAAGTACATGGTACATGCATAGGAAAGAACCTTCTCATGTTAATCTATACTAATTCAAAAATAAAATTTAAAGAATTAAAATGCTGAACAGAACTTGATTAATACTCAAATGTATCCAAAGATAAACTAATGGTAAATGGAAAAGAAATAAAATTGGATTCAAGGTGCATATAGGGTTAATAGCTGAGATGAATTATGACCCCATTTCAGTATATAGTTTTAATATGAAAAATGCAGGGCTGGGAAGGTGGCTCAGTGGTAGAGTGCTTGCCTTGCATGCCTGAGGCCCTGGGTTCGATTCCTCAGCACCACATAAGCAAAAAGAAAAAAAGCCAGAAGTGGCTCTGTGGCTCAAGTGGTAGAGCGCTAGCCTTGAGCTGAAGAGCTGAGGGACAGTGCCAAAAAAAAAAGAAAATTGCAATAGGAAACTGGATGCTGTTGACTCACATCTATAATCCTAGCTACTCTGAAGGCTGAGAACGGAGGACCATGGTTCAAAGCCAGCCCAGGGCCGACACTTCCTACAATGAACCAGCAAAAAGCCAGAAGTGGCACTATGGCTAAAGTTGTAGAGTCATAGCTTTCGGCAAAAAAATCCCAGGGGCAGTACCAGGTCCTGAGTTCAACCTGTAGCACTAGTGCGTGCGCACACGCGCGCGCGCACTCACACACCAGTATATTAAATAAAACAGCTCATCATCCTTAAAGCACTAGAAAAGAATGTGTGCTCACACTTGCTATGCTAAACATATTTAGGCAGGGGTGATCCTGTCTACAATGTCTCACATGCAAAGGAAATTAGAGCACATATGAGGAAATGGTCCATCTTCCACAGTGAAGAGGAGCCCACCTACCAACACTGGCTCGTGGTGAACATGTGACATCTGCAGAGCCGTTAAAGGATTTACAGGGGAAAATGAATACAGAGGCCAGACATAGGAGGGACTTCAGCAGAGAGATGGGAGTTTCGGGAAAGAAACTCAATGAAAGCCTTAGAACTGAACAATATAATGTCTTAAATCTGAAGTTTTATTAAATAGCAAGAATAGAGAGAATCTGTGAACCTGAAAATGGTTCAGTGGAAAAGAGTCCAAATTATGCAGAGAAAATATACTGCACATAGACAATCTCTCTCCCTCTCTTTCTCTCTCTCTCCTCTCATCTCTCCTTCACAACAGTGGTCTGACATATATGTGATTCTTAGGAGGAAGAAGAAAGAAAATGTGACAGACACAAACTAGAAAACAGTAGCCCAAAATTTTCCAAAATATCAATCTACTGTCGAAGAAGCACTACAAACCCTAAGCAGAAAATAAAGCAAAACAGAGTCATGTCTGGACACATCAGAGGCAACGATGAAAGCCAAAGATAAAATCCTCAAAGCCTCCTGGGATAAGAAGACACATTCCTGGATGAACAGTCTGGAAGATGCCTGGCTTCTCAACACAAAGAACAACGTCAAGAACACACATATATCTTTAAGTGCTAGGGGAAAATGTCAACTTATAAGTCAATGTCCAATGGAAACACTCTTCAGAAGCAAAGTGAAATAAAGATATTTTACTTAAATGCAAGCTGCAATAATTTGTTCCTCGGTGGAGCTAGCTTTACAAGAAAGAGTAAAGGAATTTGTAAAGCTGAAGGAAAATTATGTAGCTAGAGAAAGTAATTAAGAACATTAGTAGTATTATATGTATCAGTAAATAGAGAAATTGTTTCTTTTATAAAAAACAATTTGCTATTAAAAGTAGTCACATACCATGCATTTTATATTACATACAGAAATACAAATGTGACAAAACTGGACAATAAATAGGGAAATGTAGTTTTACTGCTGTGTGTGTGTGTGCATACAGGTATTGTGGCTTGAACTCAGGGCATGGGCACTGTCCCTGAGTTTTCTGGCTCAAGGCTGGCGCTCTATCACTTGAGCCACAGCTTCAGTCCCAGCCTTTTGCTGGTTAACTGTAGTTAAGAGTCTCATGGGCTTTCTTGGACTGGCTTTGATCCATGACCCTCAGATCTCAGTCTCCAGAGTAGTAGGATTAGAGGTGTGAGGTACCCACTCCTGTCTGGAAGTGTTGCAGGTTTGTTTGTTGTTTGTTTTTGCACAAGGCTAGTGCTCTAACACTTGAGCACTTGAGCCACAGCTCCACTTCAGGATTTCTGGTGTTTAATTGGAAATAAGAGTCTCATGGACTTTCCTGCCCAGGCTGGCTTTGAACTGCAATCTTCTCATCTCAGATTTCTGAGAAGCCAGGATTACAAGTGTGAATCACCAACACCCAGTTTGTACGTGTCTTTTATTACACAGGGACCAAGGGATCATTGCAAATCAGGCTATGGTGCGTTCGGTCGGTAAATTGTAATTCCTACAGCAACCACTTAAAAGCTAAAAGAGCTTTAGCTAAAAACATAATACTTGTGATAGAACAGAAGGCAAAAATTATTATTGTGATCCTCAGATCTCAGCCTTCTGAGCAGCTAGGATTACAAACGTGAGCCACCAGCACCTGGCTATTAAACTAATACAAAAAAAGGGAGGGGGAAATAAATAAAAATCAAATGCAAAGATATAGTAAGATTCAACCCAAGCACATCAATGGTTACATTAAACAAAGACTAAACACTTCAATTAAAAGGCAGAATTTTTCAGATAAGACCACAAAATTACAACTAGATATGATTTAAAGTGACCTTTAACAGCAACCCGACAAAGGCGGTGTGGCTTTATTATGAGCAGCCACATAGAAGTCGAGACAAGCAGTGCTCGCAGGGATGGAGAGTCCTTCACAACGGTAAGTCAATCCAACAAGGAGCTGTAATCATGGGAACTGCACAGACCCCGCTCAGCATCATGCAGAAGTGAGCACACACTGCTCACACCACAGGGGACAGAAAGCTCACTCTCACATACAGATGTTAACACTCCCTTCTCATTAATGAGTGAAAAGCAACAAAACTCAGCCAAGATAAGTGTGTGTGTGTGTGTGTGTGTGTGTGTGTGTGTGTACACATACACATCTGAGGGAATGCAAATCAATACACAAGAAAAACACTTGCACAGTTATTCTTTTTTTTTGGGGGGGGGTCTGGTGGTGGGGCCTGAACCTCTGGGCCTGAGTGCTGTCCCTCAGCTCTTCAGCTCAAGGCTAGCACTCTACCACTTGAGCCACAGCGCCACTTCCAGCTTTTTTCTTATGTGGTGCTGAGGAATCAAACCCAGGGCCTCGAGCATGCAAGGCAAGTGCTCTACCACTGAGCCACCTTCCCAGCATCTGCACAGCTATTCTTAAACTAGGGAATCAGATGAGATGTTCAACAACAGATTAATGGGTAAAAAAAAAATTACACATGTATGGAATGTTACTCCGCCATAAGAGAAATGAAATTACATCACTGGCAAGAGAGCAGATGGAACTGGAAAGGAAAGGCTAAGATCAGAAAGACAAGTATCGGAAGTTTTAGCTCGCTTGTGGAATCTAGTTTTAATGATGATGATGGTGGTGATGATCATAATGCTTATGACAACCATAATGAAACCCTTGCATTTGCCTAATGTATGCTAATTAAAAAACAAATGCACTTTAAAATAAAGCAAGATAGAGACAACTGGACTGACCCACAGTGGCATTTGTCAAACACTATGGCAAGAACGAATTACAGGGCACATATTCTTTTCCAGTGGGTGTGGCCTGAACCAAACGTTGAACCAAACGTGTGTCTTTTGATACACTCTGAAGGACTGAAAACAAATGGGCTCCTGAACTAAAGGATGCCTATCCCAGACTTCAGAGTCCTGTAAAGGCAGGCTGACGGTGGAATGCTGAGTCAGGTGTCAGGCGCGCAGATGGTGGACTGTGAAGTGTGCAGAGAAGTCAAGGGGACCCTGGAGTTGGCATCTGGGAAGATGGGGGGGTCGGGGAGCAGTAGATTGGGGACAAAGAGGGAAATGAGTCAACAAATGAAAAACGTTCAATGTGATCGTCTACTAAATGGCCACATACAAATTTGAGGTTGCTGATGAAAATTCTGAGCTTTCAAGTCACAGGCTGAGCTTGCAAAGGAACATCATTTAAAAGGAGAAAGAGGGCCTGTCAACACATCGTACACTGCGGTTTTTAAAGTGGATATTGCTTCCGACTGCTTTCAACCCAACCTCTGCCCTGCAGACTACAGCCATGAATTTATGTCAGGATCTAGTCTTGTTAACTACAGAGAGATAGATGCACCCGGAAAAATGGAGAACAGGACCATCTCCCTCATCAGCCAAGAAACAAACCAAACCGCCCACCTACATGCCAAGGCCTGATCTTAGGTGATATTTACTTTAATCATGAGTTATACTTTTGTTTTTCTTCCTGTCCTTCCATGTCAAAAAAAATGACAGGGATTGGTGAAATAGAACTTGAGCAAGATTTACAACCACAGTTTAGGAGCATGATGCCTCAGAAAGATCAGGAACACTTATTAGTTTCTGGGCGAAATAAAACGCCAATGCAAATCGTTTTCAAATACATAATCCAGGGAAAGCATAATTCTGGTTAAGGCATGGGAGAGCTCCTCTGTCTCTCCAGGAAGATAAATGGAGTAATTATATTCCAGAGAGAAGGAGGACACACACACACACACACACACACACACACACACACACACACACACACACAAACCTGTGTTGGAATTTATGAAATACGACATGCAGTGACTTTTCGATTTGTTTGAAAAGTGTGCTTCATAATAATTACATTTTAATGGAATTTATAAATATACCACTTAAGTGATCAGTAGAGAATTCTGCTGCGGCAGAATTTGGAGTCTAATAAGCTATTCTTTCTGGAAATGGAAGTTCAGTAGCCATTTCCACAGGAACAAGGGCTAGAAGGCTCCTATACGTGGATTTGGGTTAACACACACACAGGCCTATCTAGTGAGCAGAACTGAACCTATTCATGCAGGCTTTCCTTTCTCTCTGTTTTCTGGTGCACTGAGGTTTGAACTCAGAACTTCACTGAGGGAGCACTCTACCACTGGAGCCACAGACTCCAGCCTTTTTCTTTAGTTATTCTTCAAATAGACTTTTGTGTTTTTTGGCCCAGTTGGCCTCTGAAAACCATTCTCCTATCTCTACCTCCCATGTATTACACTTCCTTTGGATTACATTCTGCCTGGCCACCATGCCCATCCTCCCTGGATTTTTATGTCTTCCGACCACTGATTTCTTTCCTCTGTCAACCCATCCTTCAGTCTGCAGCTCTCCTGAGATAAAGCCACAGTGACCCCTTATCTTAGAACTGTCAGGAGCGGCAGGCGCATGCTGCAGGCCTGGCTCCACGATTGCTCTCTAAGCTTTGAAGGTTTGCTTGCAAAGCGTGGTGGCACATGCACAGGCCTGCACTTCCAGCAGGCAGGTCCCTGCGGGGAGCGGGAGAAGCGGGGGGGGGGGGCAGGAGGGGCTCATTTCTGGTGCTTAGCATCCTGAGGCCAGAAGTCCATGCACCCACAATGTGTAGGGGTTCAGCAAGATCTGGGGAAGGTAAAAACCAGGTCATATTCTGCAGTCACATCGGGTGTGGCTTTTAGGATTTCAGCTCTTCTTATTCTGGGGGACACAATTCAACCTTCAACACTAGTCATCCAAGGGCTTTCTGAAGTGACAGCTCTTTTTCTAAGGACACTGGCCACTGTCTGGCCTCCTTAAAGCCTGCACACCAGCCCTGGCCTCTCCTGGGAATGCCAAGACCATCAGCAAGAACAAGACTTTAAGGGCCACTGCAACATGGGGGAGTGGGCAGCAAGCACCCCAATGCAGGACACATGGCCATGACATCATCGCTGTCTCCACAGAGCTTGGTAGAGCCCAGCTTCTGAAATCAGACCTTGGCCTCCCTCATGTCCAGATCCTACAGATGAGATATTGGTCCTTCTGAGTCCATCCTATTTTTCTTAATATAATGCCCTCCAGTTCCATGCGTTCCTACCAATGAAATAATGCTGCTCTTCATGGCTGAACAGCACTCGCTTGTGTACATATACCATGTTTTATTATCTGTTAGCTGGTTCCACAGCTTGACTGTGTGAGCGGTGCTGCAATAAACCAGGGTGTGCATGTAACATCTCCACTAGATTCTGGCTCACATCCTTCCGGTATATACCCACCAAAGTAGAGTAGGGTCATAAACAAGTCTATTCTTAAGAATTCATGCTGATTTCCATCGTGGCAGAACTAATTTACATTCTCACCCACAGTGTCCGAGGGTTCCTCTCTTCCCACCCTACCCAGCATCCTTGCCAGCATTTGTGGTTAAGTCAAGATGATTGCCTTTCTGATGGAATCTCAATGGGGTTTTGATTTGCATTTCCTTTATGGTGAAGGATGTTGAGCCTTTCTTCATGTATTTATTGGCTATTTCTACTTCTTTTGAAAACTACCTGTTCAATATATCTGCCTGTTTATGGATTAGCTTACATTTGTGTTTAAGTTTTTGTTTACGTATATATTCTGGATATTAGTCCCTTGTCAGGTCTCAGAATCTTCTGGTGGAACCTTTAGGGTCTTACAAGTATAAGATCCTGTCATCTGAAAATAGAAATAATTTGGCTTTTCCTTTCCTATATTTTTCGTTCCTTTTTTCTTGCCTTACTGCTTGGGCTAAAATTTTAAGTATTATACTGAACAAAAACAGTACGAATAGACATCTTTATTCTAATTGTAGAGGAAATGCTGTAAGATTGTACCCACTCAGGGTGATGTTGACTATGGGTTTGTCAAATATATCATCTAATAGATTGAGCTGTTATTCTACTCTGCCTTTAGAGTTTTGCTTCTATCATGAAGAGATGTCAAATGTTATCTAATAGTTTTTCTGCATCTTAACTTTGTTCATTGAACTGTCTTTGTATCTCATGACTTACTTGATCACTGAGTATGAGCTTTCAAATATGTTGTTTGGTTAAGTCTGCAAGTTTATATGGAGGACTTTTTGCATCTATTTTCATCAACAATATTGGTCTAGAGTTCTCCATTTTTCAGCACTAGGGAGGTTTTTATCACAGGGCCTAATGCTTGTTAAATGGATGCAGAACCATTGATCTATGCCACCAGCTGATTAAGATGATCACTGATTATTTTAAGGCAGGCTCTCACTCCCCTTGCCCAAAAATAGGACTGATGTCTGAGGTACCACCCCTTACCTTAGGCCTTTGAGGTCACAGGTGCAAACTACCACATCCTGATCCCCTTTGTGGAGACGGATCCCCCCCTCTCTCTTTCTCTCTCTCTTTCTCTCTCGCTCTCTCTCTCTCTGTCTCTTCCCCCCTCTCTCTTTTTCCTGCCTAGGCTGGTAGAGAACCAAAACTATTTAGTTGAGATTTCTTTGTTGTTAGTAAAAGCTCTCATAGATACTTACTTTTTAGCACTGTTGTACCCCCATTAGAGTCTGATATACTGTCTCTATTTTCACTTGATTCTGGTAGGTTTTAGAGTCCTCTCACTCCAATTTCTTCAATAAACAACTGATCATTTAAAACTGTATTGTTCAATCTCCATTGGACACTGTATAGCTTCTACAGTTTCTCTTGCTACTGTTTTCTAGTTCCACTCCATGATGATCTGATAAAATGCAAGAAATTACTCAGTTTTTCTTTATTTGCTCAAAGTCCCCATATTAGATGACCAGGTATTCCTAACAGTCTTTGTCCCTTCCAGTTCTCTCAGGAAAATGCTGAAGTTCAGTGCCTGCTTATGCTGTTCGGTCCTTCTGTGGGGCTGGTCCTCCTCCTCTCCACACTTAAAAGCTTTCCCTCAAGACTCAGGAACACACTTCCCTCCATCTAACACAACTGGCTGTCTGGAAGAAAGCCATCTTCCCTCTGTTTTGCTTTCTTCTTAAGTAAGACTTTCTATATGCCTCTGGTCATATAAAATAAGGAACTCCAGGAAATGGAAACAAGAGGTTTTTTTCTTTGTTGTTTTCTTTGTTTCTTCCTTGTTTATCTGTCTTTGGGAGGGTAAGGGTGGCACAGAAACTAAGAGACAAAGGGTAAACAAAGACAGCAGTGGTACTCACTAGACACTATGTAGACAATGAATTATACAACTTGTGGATGGTGACAAGAGGGAAAAACAGAGAGAGGGAAAGGGTGACATTGTCCAAAAAATGTACACATTACCTGACCTATGAAACTGTAACCCCTCTGTGCATACCTTCATAAGAATAATTTTAATTTCATTTCCCAGAAATGAAAGAAATGCACTGCTCTCTCTTTAGATGGTAAGGAACCAACATATTCAAGAGTCTGATATCTGCTAACCATTCCAGGTTGTCCTGTCTTTGAGAAGAGTTTCTCATAGTTCTCCACCAAGCTGCTGGACATGGGGGCAGGGAGGTGGTCTCCACTGCAGGCTCAGTTCTTTGCCCCTCAGTTTCAAAGAGGGACATTGTGACCTCAAGTCCAACAACCTTTCCCAACAACCTTCTCAGGTAATAAATCTGAAACATCTGCATCTGTTTCTCTGTAGCTTCAGAATCCAGAGGAATGCAGGAAACGGGACCCCAGTGAGTAAGTAGTCAAGTTCATCTTTTCAAAAAGCAGCTGCGGTGTGCTTTTCCTGGCTCTGTCCAAGGCCTGTCAGGTGCACAGGTAAAAAGAGACTATCACTGTACTCCACAGGTCCCAGTCAGCACAGAACATGGATGTGGGCTCTGGTGTGGGTTTTAATTCCCCCAAGGGCCCCCATGTGAACCTTTAGTCTGCAGGGGGCATTATTTGGATGTGGTAGAACTTTCCAGAGTGGAGCCCAGTAGTTCCCCAGTCATTGGGGGTTGTGACCTTGAAGAGGATGTTGTAATCCTGGGCCTTTTCTCTCTTGCCTTTGCTTCCTGGCCATGGAGTAAGTGGCTTTCTCTGCCACCTGCTCCTCCCATGATTTTTTGCCTCATCACAGAACCAAAACAACAGGGCCAACTGATCATGAATTGAAAGCTGCCAAACTGAGCGAACGTAATTTACTTTTTATAAGTCAGCTACCTCAGATACTTTGTTATAGTAACAGAAAACTGACTAACACCAATAGGGAACCCAACAATTGGAAGAGACAAGCCCCTGGGTCACAAACCATTGAGTCCCAAGGAGCACAATGGTAATAGATGCTAAAGCAGATGGTTTGGGAGTTTGTTTTTTTTTCTTTCTCATTTGTTCCTTTTTAACCTCTTTCTCAGCAGCATCCATTTGCCCTACTTCTGTTGATATCCCAGCATTTCCTGGGAGGTTTTTGTCTGTTTGTTGTTCTTCATATATTCTCATAGTCAAAACACCACCTGTAGACCCAGCTCCATTGCCAAGATCCAAGCACGGGCCTGTGACCCAACCTGGCCAACTCCAGCCTCCTATCTCCTTGGTTGCAGCTATTTACTGGGGAATAACCCTGGGACTATGCAACCAGTGTGACAATAACGCTCTGTCCTCCCTCGGCATGCAGAGCTGTGAGGCCGTCTCCTGGAGTCCAAGGTCTCAGGTCTTCAGGCTTAGATCCCCACCCATGAACCACGCTCCCAGAAAAGAGCAGAGGCAGATTCCTGATATGATTTGGGAGCCTGCTTCCATTTGTGGCTGAAAAGAAGACTCCATCCATCTATCCATCCATCCATCCATCCATCCATCCATCCATCCACTTGCCAAAAGTGTACTGAGAATCAATTGAATTCCAGGTATGACTTCAAACCTTGAAGATAGAACACTGGGTAAAACCTACAGACTCCCTCTCTCTCAGAAGCTCCTAATGCTCCAGGAGGAGACAATCACATCAGATCCGGCTTTCAAGGCATCTGCCACTGAGCGGAGGACAAATGTTGCTGTGGTTTGGATCTGCAGTGCCCCCAGAGGCCTTGTGTTAAAGGCCTGGTCTCCAGCCCACGCTGCCACTGGGAGTCCAGGCCTTTCAGAAGTGTGGCTGCACCTGTGGTTATTTTGTGCTCTTCAGAGACCAGGTTTCCGCAGAACACAGCTCTCCTGGGTCACTTAGACCAGCAGCAAGAGCTTACCTTACCCCAAACCTCCCTAAGCTCTCTCCCACACCCTCAAGACTGATGCAAATCAAGAGTTTCCTCAGACTTTCCTCCTGAAGATAGAAGGAGCTGAACGCCTGTGCTAAGAGAACCCTTCTAGACCCCAGTCCCCTAATCTTTCCCATCTTTCTGACTTACCAAAATATATTTATTTTCAATACCCCAATGGTTCCCATTCATGGATCCCTTTCAAGTAACCAGTAAAAGGACTTGGGTCCAGAAACCGAGGAAGTGAGGTTTGCCATGTGCTCCTGCCATGATGTTATGACTCACCACAGGACCCAAAGCAACAGGAAGCAACCAACCAGCCACTGAAGCCATCTGCCAAAAAAAGAAAAAACCCTTTCTTCCATATAAACTGTTTGTCTAAGGTATTTTTGTCACAGCGACCAAAAGCCAACTTGCAGTTAAAAAAAAAAGTACTTTAATAGCATTGTAGATGGCAAAAGTGGCTACAAAGAAAGGAAAAGCAAGGAAAGGATCAAGAGCACCATTAAGTGGTGTGGCCAGTGAAGGCTCATAAAGACCCAAAGGAGGCTGAGGGTGTGACGCTGGAGAACCAAGTCCTCGGGAAACAGTCAGGGCTACAGACAAAGAAGAAGGTGTTGGCTTGCATGAGGGGCAGGAGGGAAGCAGGGGCTGAGAGTGAGGAGAGATGAGGCGGGGGCCTCCATCTTGCGCCGGGGGAAGGGAGCTCAGGAGAGAGATCGGAATGCGCCTAGGAAATAAACCTAGCCACTGGTGGGTGGCACCTAACATTTTCTCCTTACACAAAGAAAGAGGTGAGAAGCAGCCAGTATCGCCGAAGTCCACGACTCACTGGGCTCCAGTGCTCCAGCCTTATACTCTCCCGGCACCAAAACACATAGCTTATAACCAACTGAGATCTAATCCACTTGCAAAATGAGAGGAGGCAATGGCAAATGAAAAGGCTCACTGCACCGAAGCCAGCTATTTACCAACAGATACTTCAAATCTATCAATATTTATTTGTGAAATAAAGGGCCGAGGGAGCTGTGGGTATAAAGGTGGCAAATCCCTCTGCAAAGAAAAGTGAAAGAAAACGAGACACAAAGAGAATGGGGGGGAGGGAGGGGAGAAAATCATTTAAAGCAACACCTTGACCAAGCTAGAATCACAGATTCCTAAAATCAGGGGCGGGGCCACAGGGTGTCCAAACTTTTATGAGACACACGAAAGCAGCCACAATATCTCCTCTGCCCCCAGCCAGCTCTTACCAGCCACTGCTCCACACTGAAGGCCAGGAGGAGCTGGCATTGCACTACCATTAGCATCAAGGACCTCTAGGGAAGGAGGGGTCCCTAGACCCCTGCTAGAACCAAGTGCAGGCTGGCATAAGTGTGCTCATTTAGACTTTGCATGGGTGTGTGTGTGTGTGTGTGTGTGTGTGTGTGTGATACCAGTACTGGGGCTTGAACTCAGGGCCTTGTGATCTCCCTTGGCCTTTTTACCCCAGGCTGGTGTTCTACCACTTAAGCCACAGCTCCATTTCTGGCTTTGGGCTGAGTAATTAGAGACAAGAGTCCCATGAACTTTCCTGCCCAGGCTTCACTTAAGCTTTGGAGAGGGGCTCTACAGCCCCTACAGCCTTGGACTTCTAGAACCTATGATCTGAGCACACAAAGCTGTCCCCAGAACAGAAATGACCAGGACAGCTCCCCCGGCACTGCCGGGCCTCGCAGCCAGCTCTGCCCTGTATCTGTGACGAGACGGTTCCTCCCTTCCACTCTAGGGGCCGATTCAGGACTTAGTGCCACCCAAAACACTGCCTGGCACGGGGAAGGCTGTGCGTCTGAGCCGCTCCTCGTTCCTGGGGTGCGGTGGGGTTGGGAGTCAGCACCGGAGGAGGCGGGAGTTCGGGGACCGCGCGGTCCACGGAGCCCTGGCCGCGCTGGCGCGGGTCTGGCCTGCTGGCAATTTACAGGGCGGCTCCCACGCGCGATTCGGCCTCCAGCGTCCCCTAAGACGCCAGGGAGCAGGGTGGTTCTCATCCCTGGGTGAGGACCCCGCCGTCTTTCCGAGAATCTAAGGAAGTTCTCCGCGGGCACCCAGCACGGGCAGTGGGTTCTCCTTCCAGGCCAAACACGGAGCTCCGCGTACGGAGCCCCGAAGGCCCCCCAGCAGGCTCTGGCGGGGCAGCACGGCGCCCCGCGCCGGCCAGCCCGGAAAGTTTCCCTAAGCCGTCCCGAGGAGCGGGCCCGCCCCGGCCCAGGTAAGACACGCGCGCACACGCGCACCCAGACCGCCTCCCTCCGCTCCCGCTCGGGGGACGACCTCAGCCTCCGGGCCCACGCCCCGGCCACGTCCCGGTACTCCCGCCCAGCCCGGCGCCCCGGCTCCCGCAGGGCGCCCGTCCCGGGAGTTGTCCGGGTGGAACCCGCGCGGCGCGGGGCCCGGGGAGGCTGCGGCCGGCGGGGAGCAGGGAGGCGCCGGGGGCGCGGGGAGGCCGGCCCGCCGCTTACCTTCCTCGTTCTCGTCAAACACGGGGGGGCCTGTGGGAGTGGTTCCCGCCCATATTCCGCCGCGGCGGCCGCCTCCGCCGCTACATGCCGAGCCGGGGTGCGGGGCGCGCGCGGGACGCGGGACGCGGGGGGCGGGGCGCGCGCGGGGGGCGGGGGGCGCGCGCGCGCGGGACGCGGGGTGCGGGGGCGCGCCGGCCGGTGGTGTCAGGCGAGCAGCCCGAGGGGGCGGAGGGCGGCGGGGCGGACCGAGCGGGGCGGCCCCCGGTACGGGAGCCGGCGGGCCACGCCCCCGAGCCCCGCCTCGGGATCGGGACTGGAGCACGGAACTCCCCGCTACCTGCCGGGCCGCGGTGCGAGGAGGACGGGGAGGCGGGGAGAGGGAGAGGAGGCGGGAGGGGAGGAGAACGGGAAGGAGGTGGGGGAGGGGGCTCGTGCGCGCGGAGGGCGGGGCAGGAGGAGGGGGCGTGGCCCGCGTGACCGGCGCAGCCGGGCTGGGGGCGCTCCGGGCCCCGCCCCGCCGGGCCTGCCGCTCCGCGTGGCGGCCCCGCCCCCCGGCCCCCGCTGCGCCCCGGCTCCCCCGACCCCGGCCCCCGCTGCGCCCCGGCTCCCCCCACCCCCGCTGCGCCCCGGCCCCCGCTGCGCCCCGGTCCCCTCCACCCCCCCGCCCCCGGCCCCCGCTGCGCCCCGGCCCCCCCCCACCCCCGCCCCCGGCCCCCGCTGCGCCCCGGTCCCCCCCACCCCCCGGCCCCCGCTGCGCCCCGGCTCCCCCGCCCCCCCGCCCCCGGCCCCCGCTGCGCCCCGGCTCCCCCCACCCCCCCGCCCCCGGCCCCCGCTGCGCCCCGGCCCCCCCGCCCCCCCGCCCCTGGCCCCCGCTGCGCCCCGGCTCCCCCCCACCCCCCCGCCCCCGGCCCCCGCTGCGCCCCGGCCCCCCCCCACCCCCTGCCGTCCTCTGGGTATTGGTTCAGTGCGCCTCTGCCAGGGCTCGCCTGTGCCTCGGGAAACTGAGGCCCAAGGGTAGCCGAGGTTCGTCCCGGATCGTCCCGTGGGAGCGGCGGGGGGGGCGTGGGCCTCGGGCCCGCCCGCGGTCAGGAGCGGGGCTCCCACGCGGGTCCCGGGGAGCCCCACGGGGAGAAGACGCGGGAACCGGGTGCTCGGCGGGATTCCTGGCCGCATCCTGCCACCTGCCGGGCGGCGGGGGCCTCGCGAGGGCGGCGAGAGGGGGGGGGTGAGGGCAGAGGGGCCGGGGGGGGGGGTGTGAGGGCAGAGGGGCCGAGGGCGGGGGGGGGTGAGGGCGGCGGGGCCGGGGGGGGGTGAGGGCAGAGGGGCCGAGGGCCGGGGGGGGGGTGAGGGCAGAGGGGCCGAGGGCGGGGGGGGGGGGGGTGAGGGCAGAGGGGCCGAGGGCGGGGGGGGGGGGTGAGGGCAGAGGGGCCGGGGGGGGGGGTGTGAGGGCAGAGGGGGCCGAGGGCGGGGGGGGGGGGAGTGAGGGCAGAGGGGCCGAGGGCGGGGGGGGGGGTGAGGGCAGAGGGGCCGAGGGCGGGGGGGGGGGAGTGAGGGCAGAGGGGCCGAGGGCGGGGGGGGGGGGGGGGGAGTGAGGGCGGCGGGGCCGAGGGCAGGGGGGAGGGCGGCGGGGAGGTCTGCCCACCCCGCCTCCCGCCCTCCCTCCTCCTCTGCCTGGGGACCGTTCCCACCCACTGCAGGTCTCCGGGGAGGAAAGGAGAGGGCCGCTGACAAGCCGGAACATCCTCTTCTGCCAAGGGCAGAATCTTCCAGAAAGTGAGCCACGAGTCTTCCTCGGCGAAGGCCTTGGTGGGCTCTTTGAGGGCAGATGCGACCCTGTCCACGGCGCAGCCCCAGGAGCCCCCGTGCGCGGCTGGCCTGGGGTGCGTTTGGGGTGCGCGCTTCCCCGGCCCGCGCCGGACGGTGTGCGTGGTCTCCGGCTCTGGAGATGGAGGGGGCCCGGAGGAGGCCGGCTCGGGGCCTCCTGCACGCCGGGGGCAGCCGGTCTCTGCTCGGGGGCCCAGCGTCTGGAGGCCTGCGGCGGGACGCGAGCCACCGGGTTGCCGGAGCTGTGTGGTCCCCGGGACCCGGTGTCCTCCGCGCCCAGCCGTGTTTACGCGTCTGCTAGATCACAGTTTGTGTTCGTTGTTGTTGAGCCCATCGTAGTGAACACTTGCGTCTGTTTTGCTGAGAATAAATACCGTCTGCGCACTGTGTGCTGCCCGGCGGGAAGGCGGAGCGCACAGTGGCGCGGCAGTTTCCTGGCTCCCCAAAATAAGGGAAGAGTTTGGGCCCCACACTCGGTACTGGAAGTTTGCTCGGACAGCACATCCCCTGCGGGGACTGGAAAGTAGGAGCTTGACCAGCAGCACCGTGTGAAGCATTTGTGTGTGTGAGTGAGTGTGTCCCTGTGTGCACGCTCACTCACAGCAAGGGTCTGTGAAGGACAAATGTGAAGTGAGGTATCCGCTTTTCCTGGCTTTGTAAAACTCCCCCAGAGACATTTTCAGAGCCTGGAACTTGGTAGCCCGGCAAATCTGAGCTGCTCGTTCTTACACCGAAACCATGTGCGTAGTAGTTCCACAGTGACCTCAAATGAAGTGCTTGTGGAGAATCCAGCTGTAATGCAAACCAGGCTGGGGGCAGAAGGAAGGCTTTGCAGGCTGCCAAATGCAACATCCACTGAGTGTTTTTCCTCGCTTTCCTGCCTGCTTATGAGGGAGTCTGGGGGCTTAAGGGAGCCATCAAAAACACACTGAGATGACGCTTAAGGGGGCAGGAGTGGGGAGAGTCCATAAGGGCATTTTTACAGGAGCAAGTTACAGTCTTTTTCAGAATGAGACCTCCCTGGATGCTGACTTAAAAATACTCTTGTGGCCAGGCATCAGTAATACCTATTGCTCAGGAGGCTGAGATGTGAGGCTCACAGTGTGAAGCCATCCAGGTGGGAAAATCTGTGAGATTCTTATCTCTAATTAACTACTAAAAGGGGGGAAGGAGAGCTGTAGCTGAATTGATAGAATTCTAGCTTTGAACAAAAAAAGGTTGGGGACAGTGCCCAGGCCCTGAGTTCAAGTCCCAAGAGCAGCACACACACACACACACACACACACACACATATTATATGTCAGGTGCTGGTGGCTCACGCCTGTCATCCTAGCTACTCAGGAGGCTGAGATCTGAGGATCGTGGTTCAAAGCCAGCCTGGGCAGGAACATCTGTGAGACTCTTATCTCCAACAGACCACTAGAAAACTGGAAGTGGTGCTATGGCTCAAGTGGTAGAGCGCTCGCCTTAAGCTGAAGAGCGCAGGGACAGCGCCCAAGCCCAGAGTTCAAGCCCCACAACTGACCAAAAAAAAAATACTACAGATGATTTTTATTTTATGTGTCAGAAGCAAGAGGCTCTTCGTGGTGGTGGCAGGAGCCTCACAAAGCAGCAGAAATAGCAAAGACTGGGAAGAACACCTGATATTGAGGCAGAAGGGGTGCATCTGCAGGGTGGGGAGATTGGAAGGACAAGCCCTCCTGCCCTGTCTCTTTCTGTGACTTTAGATACATTACCTCCCCTTCCTGAGCCTTACCCCTTCCTGAGCCTTAGTTTCTCTATCTACCAATAGAAAAGAAAACAGAGTTGGGCCATATGACAGAGACTACTAATTACTTTTTGGTATCCATTTGGCCCTGCTTTCTTTTTATAAACATGCATCCCATTGAGCACGTGGCTGTGGGCAGGAGACTGCATTTCTCAGCTTCCTTCGAAAGTAGGAGTGGCCAGGTGGCTAGTTACAACCAATAGGAAGAAAGCAATAATGTACGTGCTAATTACACTCCTCTACCTTCCTAAAAGAGAGGGCAGGCCAGCTCCAGCCAGGCTTTAGGAGACAACACTCTAGGGAGTGACCACACAGTCACCTGGGGCCACAGTCCTTGACCGTCCCCCGGCATGGACTGAATGATACAGTGCCAGCCAAGCAAGTGTAAGGCCCTGAGTACAACTCCCCCCCCCCACCCCCCCCACCCCCCCCACCCCCACCCCCCCCCCCCCACCCCCGGCAAATAACCAGTGCTATTAGCATCGAAGAGATAGGGACCAGAGACACTGCTCTTCATCCTCCAATGCACAGGAACGCCCCTAAAAGGGGACATCCCCCCTAAAGTGTCAGCAGTATCAGAACCAAGACAGCAGCCAAAAGCCTAATTGCAACACCACACCCTGGAGCTCTAGCAGAGGGTCCGCTGCATGTGGTTGTAAGAGCCTGAATATATTGCATGGCGTGCACAGTTGGATACAACAGGGTCTCTGTGGCTGGCCCTGGGATTTCAGAAGGACTTGCTTCCAAATGCCAGCTGCACAGGCTCCAGCTCCCTCTCCACCACACCTCTGCTTTCCAGTCTGCTTACAGGTTGGGGGGGGGGCAATTACTTCCTGATCTCAAAGACCCCTGGACCCAAGTGGCATCATCCAGACCAAAAGGAGGCAAATGACAGTCCAAACAGGAAAACAAAGATTGCTGGGGAAGCATCTGACAAGTCTCCAGGAGGCCACGCTGGCTGTCAGTGTTAAGATTCACTTTAGCCATACACGGGGGAAGAGCTATGGAGACACCAGCTGTGGGGTGGAGGGGACAGTGGCAGGCTGGAGACGCTGGGTGCTGTGACAACACCGCTGGACTGTGCGCTCTCGCTCGCTCTCCTCTCTCCCTCTCTCTCTTGCTCTCTCTCTCTCCCTCTCTCTTTCACTCCTTCACTAAGAGCGAGCAAGCATTTTTGGAGCCTCTGGGCCTGGGAGCCAGAGAGGAAAATAACCCATTCCGAGGGCATGTCTTATAAACACTCAGCACCTACATATAAGAGGTTATTTCTGTTCTGAACCTGGTCGGAAAGGCAGGCCTCTCCTCCCTCCATTTCCAGGGTGATTTTTTGGAAGGTAATCCTGCAGTTCCAAGAGTCAAGGCAATCCTGCTGAACAAAAAGGAAGCAAAGGAATAAAAGTCCCAAGCTCCATCCAGATGAGGTGCAGTTAGGAAGAGCTGTGTGGTCGTGCACGAGGCTTCCTTTGTCTGCTTTTGGTCCTTTGCTTCTGTGCTTTGAAATGTCTCAGTGGCATACTTTTATAATGCTTGTGGCTTTACAGCTCCGATACAGACATGAGTTTGGCTGTCTGTGCCAGCCGGCACTGGGGCTTGAACTCAGGGTGTGGGCACTCAGCTTTTTCACTCAAGGCTAGAACCCTACCCCTTGAGCCATACATAGCTCCAAGTGTGGCTTTTTGGTGATTCATTGGAAATGAGAGTGTCACAGTCCAAAGGAGGATTCTCTCAGGAGAGGAACACGAAGGGCTGCAACACCTGTGTGCATCTCTTCAGACAAAATGATACTCATCAAAATGAACTCCAGGAAATGGAAGCAAGACATTTTGGGGTTTTTTGTTGCTGTTTTTGTTTTCTCTGTGTCTTGTTTGTTCCTTTATCTATCTTTGGGAGAGTAAGGGGGCCATAGAAATGGAGGGACAAAGAATGAACAAATGCAGCCGTGGTACTCCCTGGATACTGTGTTGAAAATGAACTATACAACTTGTGGGTGGGGATGGGAGGGAAAAACTAGGAGAGAGAGAGGGGAGGGTGACATTGTCCAAAAGAAATGTACTCTTGCCAGGTGCCAGTGCCTCACGCCTGTCATCCTAGCTACTCAGGAAGCTGAGATCTGAGGATGGTGGTTCAAAGCCAGCCCGGGCAGGAAAAGTCCGTGAGACTCTTATCTCCAATAAACCACTCAGAAAACCGGAAGTGGTGCTATGGCTCAAGCGGTGGAGTGCTCTCCTTGAGCTGAAGAGCTGAGGGACAGCGCCCAGGACCAGAGTTCAAGACCCACGATTGACACACAAAAAAAGAAATGTACTCTTGACCTGACTTATGTGACTATAACTCCTCTGTATATCACCTTTATAATAACACATTTTTTTAAGAAAATGCTAATGAAAGAGTCTCACAGTCTTGGCTTCCCAGGCTGGTCTGAAACAGCAGTCCTCAGATCTCAGTCTCCTGAGTAGGTAGGGTTACAGGTGCGAGCCACCGGTGCCAGGCTCACAGAACTCCTTTTGAATGTTCATGATAATCAAGGACAGCCTGTCTGAGCCAGCAAGAAGGCTTGGGGACTCCGATGCCACGAGAAGCTTTGGCTCTAAGTCCATGACACCCCATCAAGGTCGAAATTCTAAGTTTAAGTCCTGACTCTCCACCTCTTCCTGCTGAGAGCTCCCAGAGTCGCTGGGGGTCTGGCCAGCCCCTCTGGGGGAGATAGAGAAGGTACCCAGAAGAGGTAAGCCACGCTGCTCACTTCACCTTTCCACCCTTCTTGATTTTGACATTTATGCCCTGAACAATCACCATCCTTGGAGACTGGCTGTTGCCAGCAGAGGAAGAAAGGCACTATTGAAGGGAAAGGCCTAGAACGCCCACAGGTCACACTCCACCAGCCAGGTGGTGCCAGCAACCCCGAGGGGCTAAGCCCCTTTCTGAAGCGCTCTCTGTCCAAGGTTCAAGAATGGGTTCAGGGCTCGCCACTTCCTGCCCCGGCTATGGGGCTTCCTGCGAGGAACGAGGCCAAAACCCTCAAAGTGCTTCCGGAGAGAGGAAGCCAAGCTTCACACAGCCTGGTCTGAGGGGTCTGTGGGGAGAAGGGGTCCCCACTGGGGCCCAGGGGAGGAAGCTGAAGGATGGGGCCCTCCAGGTGGTGGCAACAAAGGACACCATTCATTCATTCGTTCACCCAGTCAGCCGGCCAGCCTGCTTTCCTCTGAGCTGGGCCTCACGTCCTAGGCTGAGATGCCAAGCCTCCGACCCCGATCCTCTCATCGCCTCAAGTGTACACGTGTTTAGCAGTTGGGAACCGAATTCCCAGGGCCAGCAGGTACAGGAAGCAGAAACAGCAGTTACTCCATGGGCTCTGGTCCTGGAGACTTGCATTTGGGGACCCGAGAGTCCTCTCCCACGCGCGTGGACGTCCTCGTCACAAAGAGGTGAGCTGTGCTCCAGTTCCCAGCTGAGCAGGGTGCCTGGTTTGATCATCCGCAGTGTGTCAACTGTCAAAACGCAGCCAGCCCTGCGTGGCACGTACAAGCGCTGTCTCCACCTCAGAGGCAGGGCTCGGGGTGATTTCTTGGTACAACCACCGGCCACCGTCTCTGCACTGCATGGGGCCGGGTCCCTGTCTGAGCCCCGGACAGGCTGAAGCTCGCTGCCCCTTAGAGCCTGCATCCACGTTCTGGGCTCATGGGGGGGGGGTCTCTTTTCCACACCCTTGCATCATCTTTGCCCCAAAGCCCAGCCCGAGCACGGTGTTTGTCCACATCCCTTCACTCAGGACCGGGTGAGATAACTTTCCACTTGGCTTTGCCAAGAGCAGAAGGAACAAGGTCCAAAACATGTTCTCGCCACAGGATGCTGGCATGGACGGGAGCCTGGAGGCAATGTCCTGGCTGGCGGCTCGGCGCGGTCCCCACCCGGAGCTCTGGCTTTCCCACGGCAGAGCCCCACCGCAGGATCACCCCTGGCCTCAGGAGCAGGCAGGAGCGGGCAGAACCCGGACCCCGGTGCTGCGGAGGGGGCTGGCTCTTGGCTAGTGGCTTCAGACCCTGCCACCCAGTGAGCTGCTCCCTGCAGAGAAGCAGAACCACCTCGCCCACACCCCTGGCAAAGATGGCGGACATCTAGCTTTGTGACAGAGCTAAAGGTATCAGCTAGGACTCAGACATGAGCCTGGCCATTCCAATCTCCATGCTTTAGCAGGTGACCACCATGGGACAGAGCACAGGGAGTGTGTGGGAAGTCCAACTCCGGGTTTCATCCACGTTACACAGGGCCAGAGGCAACGGCAAGCTTCTACACCTTACAGCTGTCTTGAGATTTTCCCAGGGTCCCTTTGAGGCTGAGAATAAAGGGCATTCCAGGCCCCCCAAATGGCTTATTGGAACATGCCAGTCTGAACAGCCCAAAGGGAGAAGGAAAAATGTTCTTCTTTCTCCAGAAAAGCTGAAAGGAGTGCCAAGCCAGGAAAATACTAGGTCACTACCGTCATCTGTTTTCTGCTGTAAGAGCAGACCACCTGAGGGTGGGTGGTTTATAAATTAGAGATGTTTATTCGGCCCCTGTTTATTCTGGAGCCTACAAAGTCCAAGAGCCCGGTGCCAGTGTCTAAGAGGATGTTCCACGGTGGAAAGCAGGAGGCAAGTACATGTGCCCAAGACAGAGAACACAGAAGAACACACGCTTATAACAAACCCACTGTAGAGATAACTAATCCACTCCCTAGGTAACGGCATTAATCGATGTTTGAGGGCAAAGCCCTTACAACCGGATCCCCTTAGAGGCCCTACCCTCTAGTCCTGCCACTCGGCAGTTACACTGAACCTGAGGCCTGGGGGCGGGGCAGGGTGTCCAAACCTCTCTAAGAGGAGAATGGCCTCTCCAGCCTGGGAGGTAACTGGGAACTCATGGAGAGAGACAAGGAGGGAAGAACAGAGCAGTTTCTTAATCTCCACACAGCCATTTTGGGTCAGAACACAGTTCTGTTCTCAGAAACTCCATGTAGGAGGGTTTAGCTCAGGGTTGGGGGCTTAGCTTTTCTGGAAGCACAGGGGTGGGAGGGGGGTCTTTATAGCTCACCTCCACAGCTGCCCTGAGCTGGAGTGAGCTCCCCACCGAAGGAGGCAAACAAGCAGATTCTGGATAATGAAACCAACATCGGGCAGGTTGGGCTTCGTAACAGCTAAGGTCCCCGTGTCAGTTAAGTTTCCTGGTGCTAAAACAAAGTGCCCCAGGCATTAAGCACACAGCTTTCCTCACTGAAGAGCCTGGCTCCAGGACCTTGGCAGTGCGGCCTCCGGGGAGGTCCTTCCAGCCAGGTCACGTGAAGAGATGACAGCCCAACGGTGGCTGCTCTGGAGATGGGTCACGTGGCCAGACAGGAAGCCAGAGAGAGACTCAGAGGGGCCCATCCCATTCTCCTGGACACTGACTGGCCCCATGAGCTCAGCATCCTCTCCCATGGGTGATAGCCTGATGGCCAAGCCGTGTCCCACCAGGCCCTGCTGCTTGCTTTGACATACCACCTCCTTTCAATCCTTCCGTAGGGTGATAGAGGTTCCAACACTTGAAAACACCCAACCCAGGGCCACCGGCCTTGGCTTCTGCTAATCTATGGAACCCCACAGAGATGTCCCAGCACCAGCTGGAACAAATCACCACACACAGTGTGGCTTTAAACTTGTTTACTGGGCACAGTGACCCATGCCTGTAATCCCAGCTACTCTATACTCAGGAGGGGCTGAGGCTGGAGGCCCTTGGATGAGAAGGCACAAGGGAGCTGGTAGAAGGAGCTGCTCCTGCTTTCCCCGGGACCACGCCCCATTCCCAGAGGCCCCTCCCACTTCTCCTTGACCACGCCCCCACCACTGAGTTTAGGCCTAGGAAGGAAACCAGGCATTCCCTACACAGCTCTCCCCGGTGGAGGTGAGGGACCCGCACACATCCTGGCTCGGTCCCTGAAGATATTCAGGGAACACACGGCTGCCTGCAAAACCAGATAGAGGCAGCCAGTGACCCCTGCAAGGGATCTGAACCCCAAACCCTAGATACACAAAACCCAGGGTCTGGACAGCACTGCAGACTGCCCAGGGAGATGTCCCCTGTTCACAGACAAGGAGCAGGTGCCAGGGCCTGGAAGAGATTTCTTCAGACCAACACAGCGAGGAGAGACTGAGCCGGGTGTCCAGGCCTGCCCAGTGTCTGGCACGCCATGTTCTGTTTCCCTCCTCTCTGGCTGTCTTGTCCCGGGGCCACTCAGGACAGGGCGACCTGGCAGCCCACCCAGGCCCCTGGCTCTGCCCTCTCTTGGAGCAGAAAGCTCAGAGGATCAAGAGCCCAGAGCCCCCGCCACCCTGCAGCCTCATGGTCCCTCGGTTTCCTTGCCAAGATGGGACCTATTCCACTCTCTGCTGGTCGTGTGATGCTCGGACGGGTTCACTGAGCAGCTGGCCACTCTCAGCAGCTCTCCTCCAGCCCTGGTCTGGGGCAGCCCACGGACCCCACAATCTCCCCTGACCGCAGATCCCGCTTCTCCCACATGCCTCTCGTCCCCGGGGGTACAAGGACAAAGGAGGCCAGGGCACAGGGTGTCTCACCTGGACATACGCACCCCAGTTTCCCAAACGGAGGCAAGTTCCCTGAGCCTCCGTTTCCCCACCTGGAGAATGGGAGTGTTCTATGGCCCCTGCCTCTGGGGACACTCTGAGCTCAGAGCACTTGGAAAGTCACAGTGCACCGGGGCTAGCTCTGCTGGGGCTGGGCCGCGTCTGGTCTAGCTGCTTCCTCACTGTGGTCTTTTAGGGGAAGCACATCCTAGAAGGGAGTGCCCCTGCGCCCCGCAGCTCACATCTAAGGACACAGATCTTCCTCTCCTGTGTCATCTTTCCCCCTGCTGGGGTTTGCAGAGATCCGCACAGCCCAGGCCAGCGGCGCAGCCCATCCTCCCACCAAGAGAGACCCAGGGCATAGCTGACCAGCCCCACCGAGGACAACTTGTGTGGTGAGTGTCAGGTCCGTGGACAGACTTCCTGAGCCCACTCCTCCAAGCTGGAGGAAACTGGCTCCATCCTTCCAACAGCAGACCAGCCAGTTGAGTTAACAGTCTCCATTCTGTGGAGACACTGTACTGAGATCATGACGGGGCTTGATCTCTGCCGAACCTCATGGTCTCGCTCCTCTCCCTGCCTCTCTTCCTCCTCCTCCCTCTCATCTGCTGCTCCTGCCATTTCACAGAGAAACGTCTGTGAAGCAAGAGCCTGCTTGCCTTCCCAGTGGCCCCTCCAGCAGCCCCTGATCTCAGCACAACATCCTTCATTAAAGATGGGTGTCCCTGCCCAGGTGGGCGTGTCCCCTCCTCTCCCCCACCCCCCTGGGTTGACCAGCCCTGGCCGGGCCCTGCAGGAAAGAGGCGTGGAGCCTGGAAGCTGGACCACTCCCCACCCCCAGCAGCTATTTAAAGGGGCAGCCGGTGTGGCTGCAGGGAGCCCAGCATCATGGCCCCCTGGACGCTGTGTCTGCTGCTGCTGGCCGGTCCCCAGGCTGGGCAGGCTGCGCCTCCGACCTGCTACTCCCGGATGCTGACCCTGAGCCAGGAGATCACTGGGGACTTCCAGAGCCTGCAGGCTGCGGAGGGTGCGGTGAGTCTCTCTCTTCTGCCTCCACCTCTGGAGGCTCATGGAAGACTAGAACCCAGCTCCCCAACTCCAGCCATTGGACCAAACCAAATTAGCGCCCCACTGAGTTCAGAACTTCAGAGTTAAGAAGGACAAAAGAACCGTGATAATTTAGACCTCTCATTCACTTACTGGTCAAGATGGTAGTGCACCCCTGGCTGCTGAGGACACAGATCACTCAGCCTCCTGAGTCAGTTTCCTGCTAAGACAGAAGGACAGAATGACAGCTTATGACAGGCCACACAGGACACAGGGTGCTCTGCTGCAGCCCGTCCTGTTCCCAGAGGAAGACCAGGGACCTCAGAGGGAACGTCTCAGACAGGTGTTAGGAGGGGAATCCAGGCCTCTGGATCCTAGTCCAGGAATGAAACAAAGTACATTGGGTTAATGGAGAGTGTGGGTAAAACATAAAGTTGTCTCTTGTCTGCTTGTAAATGCTTCAAGCAGAGCCTGGTGTTTCTCAGATGTTGGTGTTCATGGGATCCGAGCCACCCTCTTGGTGTTTGCTTTTGAAAGTTAAGTCTCACACATTTATAAAAGTAAAATATTTGCCTGGTAGAAGGGTTGTGTGGGGGGGGAGGGGGCAGCGGGAGCGCACAAAGGACAAAGAAGAAAGCAGGTAGCCACCCGGTGGCGAAGGCTGGTGTTGCATCCTGCAGGATGGCCTCTGAGCGCAGGCCTCCGAAGTCGGCTCAGCAATGCCATCAGGTTTGCACTCACTTAAGTACTCCGCGGAGTACACGATCTTCCGCGGGGCATTTGGGACAGATAATTGTTCTATCTCGGTAATTTCATACCTGAGAGGGAAACTGAGTCAAAAGGTGAGACTGACAAGTTCACACAGGGAGTTGGTGAAGGGCAGGGCTTTCTGCCCTGCACGAACATGACAAGCACAATGCTTTAAAAATCTACATGCTGTGTGCACTTGTACATGGCCATATTTGGTGTCATTTACTGTATCTGTTACAGGTCAGAACTGTGTAGACCTGATTGTGCATCCTTATTTTTAGGTGTGTCTACCTATGTACATATAATCATGAATGTCTATGTGCAGTTAGAGAGCTGTCATGCCGAACAACTACAAAACCTTTATATATATGAATACATAGACATCACTTTATATCTTTATGCACCTGTTTGTGTGTATGTATGTACAAAACAGTGTCCTAAGTCATGGCACATCTTATAAAGTTTGAAAAGTCAAATTCCAGAAAAGCAATGGCCTATTTGTGACTGCAAGCGACAGACAAAGCAGTATGATTTTGTGGGTGTCAGGGCCTCCAGGAAGATTTTGCATAGGGCTGGGCACCATAGTACATGCCTGTAATCCCAGCTCCTTAGGAAACAGAAATTCAGAGGATCCCCAGTTCAAGATCAGCCCGGTTAAAAAGAAAAACAAACCAGTGAGACACTCCACCCGAACAAACAAGCCAGATGTGGTGGCACCTGCCTTGGACCCCGGCTATCTGGGAGGTGTAGGGCGGCTGGTCCAGGCCAGCTACAGGACTGCATGAGAAAAGCTGTAAAGGAAAACAAAAAGGCTAGAGGAATAGCTCGAGCACGGAGCCTGGTGAGCAGAGAGGCTCTGTGTTCAAACCCCAGCTCAGCTGTCAGGGGAAAGAGAAGGAGGAGGAGGACGCGGGACCCGGCGAGGTGCCCCGGGCGTCCAGCAGCTGCGTTCTGTCCGCAGGAGCCGTGTGTGAGGAACCTGCCCGGGCTGTACCTGGACATCCACGTAAGAGGGCCTGCCCGGCCTGGGGCGGGGCGGGGCCTAGAGGGAGGGGGCGGGGCCGGGGCGGGGGGCGGGGCCTCCGCTCCTCCCACCACCCCGCCCGTCCCCGCCCGCAGAACTACTGCGTGCTGGCCAAGCTGCGGGACTTCGTGGCCTCGACGCAGTGCTGGCGGACGGCCCCGGTGGACGCCCTGAAGGACAAGGCGCGCAAGCTGTACACCATCATGAACTCCTTCTGCCGCAGGGTGCGAGGCCAGCCCACGTCTGGTGGAGCCTGGGGAGGGCGGGGCCTGGGGAGGGCGGGGCCTGGGGAGGACGGGCCCGGTGAGGGCGGGGCCCGGGGAGGGCGGGGCCTGGGGAGGGCGGGGCCTGGGAGGGCAGGGCGGAGAGAGACCGGAGGGATGGGGCAGGGTGGGCGGGGTGAGGAGGGGCGGGGCTTGGGGAAAGGTGGGGCAAGGAGGGGCTGGTTTCTGAGGGAGGGGTGTGGCTTGGAGGAAAAGGGCGGGGCTTGGGGAAAGGGGTGGGACAATGAAGGGCGGGGACTGGAGGGAGGGGCTTTCAGAAGGGGCGGGGCGAGGGGCGGGCCTGGAGGGGGAATGGGAGGGGCTTGGGGGAAAGGTGGGGCAAGAAGGGGCTGGGCTTTGAGGGAGGGGCAGGGCTTGGGGTGGGTGGGGCTTCTGGAGGGGGCGGGGCCTGGAGGGTGGGGAGGAGCGGTGATCAGCGGGTGCCAGGACTGCGCAGCCATTCCGGGGAGGCGGCGCTGCGCTGCTCGGTCCCGGCCTGCCCAGGGCCGCCGCCCGCTGCTTCACCCGCCCACTGGGGTTCCTTCCTTCCTTCACCTCCCGATCCTGATCCCGTGTCTCAGGACCCCATGTGCTCATTCATTCATTCACTCACTCACTCACGCGCCCGCAGTGACTTACTCCTCCGTAATAACGGCAATGCGGAGGACGAGGACGGGCGCGCCGTCTGGGGCCGAGGGAGGGAGGCCCGCTCCGCTCCCCCTCCCTTCCCCCCCCCCCCCCCCCCCCGCACCGGCGCGGCCGCGCTCACGGCCCGTCCTCCGCAGGATCTGGTCTTCCTCTCGGATGACTGCCAGGCCTTGGAGTACCCGGACCCGGGCCCGGCCACCGCGGGCCCCCCCGACGGCCAGAGCTGAGAACAGCCCGACTGACCCGAGAAAGCCCGGGAGGGCCCAGAGCCCCGTCCCCTGCCCCCCACCCTCGTTTCCTGTGGCCCCGAACCCCCCACCTCCCTGCTCCCTGTCGAGGGCAGGGCAGGGCTGGGCTGCGCCGAGGTTTGCTCCCAGCTCCGCTCAAGGCCCTCGGGCGCTGCCTGTCTCCCAGAGGACCTGCTTCCCCTTTCCCACCCTCCCTGCTCACGCCAACGCCCAGAAACGGTCTCGCTATTGCGATGGTTGCAAGGCTGACATCAAGATGGAAATCAATAAAGGACATCTTCCTAACTGGAAGCAGGGGCCTGCTGTGATGGGGGGCAGGGGGAGGGGGAGAGGGCGCGGGGGCAGGGGGACGGGGAGGGGGAGAGGGGGCAGGGGGGAGGGGGAAAGGGGCAAGGGGAGGGGACAGGGGAGGGGGAGGGTGAGGAGCCTCCCAAGGGAGAAGCTGCACCTTCAGCTCTCCTGGGTCTCTTCAGAGACCTGCTTGTAGACTGCTTAGCCTTCCTAATGGCAAGAGCCAGTTCTTATGGTAACATACCTGTGTGTGCATACACACACACACACACACACACACACACCCCAGCATTGGTTCTGTTTCTCTACAGAACTCTAACATTGAGTCATTACTGTGTTTTCCTCACCCATGGCTAATACAGTAACCAAGGTCATCTTGACCTCTACTATGGACTACTGCAGCAGCCACACAATAGGCCTACCAGATAATTCTCATGCAGTATCAACTATGATCTGGGGCTGGTGGCTCACACCTGTAATCCTAGCTACTCAGGAAGCTGAGATCTGAGGATCACAGTTCAAAACCAGCCCAGGAAGAAAAGTCTGTGAGAATCTTATCTTCAATTAACTCCTAAAAAGTTGGAAGTGGAGCTATGACTCAACCCGTCTTGAGTTCAAAAGAAAAAAAAAAGCCAAGTAAAAGAGTAAGGCCCTTAGTTCAAGCCCCAGTAGCAGTACACACACACACACACACACACACACACACACACACACACACACACACACACACACACACACACACACACACAAACTATGGCTTGCCTTTCTCCTGTTGAGAAACTTTCTACAGATTCCACTTTGAATGAACTTTAACCTCCCACACCTTTCAGCCTCACACCCCTCCCCCATGCCCTCACCACCATTATCCTCTATGTGCATCCCATGAGTCTGTGCTAATGGCCCATGGCCCGTTTTGCTTACTTGTGTACTGTTCCTCTCAGGCTCTCTCCATGCCCATGCACCTCCTCCCACTCTTGACTGGACTGACACCACCTGGTTGCTCAGCAAATATCACTGGGACATTTATAGACATTGAGTCTATTACTGAATAGACCAAGCAACATCACAGCTAAGATCCTGCCATTTTCAGGTGACTGTACCCAGTCTTTCTTCACAAGATATGCATTGTTTGTCCACAGGAGGTACAGCCCCACCCCCAGACCTTGATCCTATGTTTTCAAACACTGCGTGTGCACATGCACACATAGGCACACACACACACACACACACACACACACACACACACACACACACATCTGTGGACATTCAATCTCATATTGCTCTGAGTCTTTGTATAAAATACAGTGGAGGCCTGCGCGGAGCCCTTATCTTCCCCTCTGACACATCAGAGTGCTGAAAGATGGTAGCGCAGCACTTTTCCTGCTGAGATCAGCATTACACCTTCACATCCAGGGCGATTTAAGCCAAGGGAGAATTATGAGGCAGGAAAGGAAAAAAAGTCCCCAAGGTTTAAGTTCAGTTGCGGTGTAAAAGTGCTGGGCCTGCAGAATTGCCACCCGTGTTTGTAGACTGTGCAGGTCCGCAGCTTGTGGATCAAGAACAAGCAGGACTCGGGGAAGGCCGTCCTGACAGCCATGAGATGTTAGAAGAGAAGATGGAGGGACAACCGCACAAGAACAGAGTTCAATTACGTGGAAGATGGCAGGTCAGCAGTAATAACTTAGATTTATGTTCCGACATGGTGAGGCACCCCAGGAATTATATGGGCCCTGGATCACATTTCTAAACCATTTATAATCAAGTTCCTCAGTGTAGCTCTATTTTTTTTCCAGAATGTTCTGGCAGTGAGACAGAGATTGGAAAAAGTGCTCTGCAGCCTTTGAGTTTTAACTCCCTGATCGCCATCTATTTGGGCAGCAGCAACCTGGGCCAGGAGGCACCCTCCCCACACAGCCACTCGATGCCACATGCAGGGTTTAAGCATCAGCCACCTGGCAGGGAGGGTCTGAAGCTGGTTTCCTTTGGTGCCCAACCAAGGGAAGAAGGCCCAGCCTGCCCCTCCCGGTGGAGCCTCGGTCCTGTGCGTCCCCTGCTGTCCATCCATAGTTTACAGCACATAGGCATTTCATGGGTCACAGGGGGAGGCCAGGGCACAGCGATGCTTGCTAGAAATGGCTGCTGGGCCAGCTCTCTCCCCTCTCCCCTAGGATGGCCAGGGTGGGAGTGACCTCTTCTCTCACAACCGCTTGTGTAGCATGTGTCACTTTGCCAAGTCCTCTTGTGTCTCACGTTTGGGGGTGGGACGGTGAGGTACCACCACCGGACTGGGCTGGAGAAGGGAGGGGTGATGATGGGACCACAGCAGATGTCCCGGCTGCTCAGGATGCATTGTGTACAAAGCACGTTTGACCTTGAAGCCAGCCCAACCTAGTAGTTACCCCTCTAATTAGGATGATGATGATGATGAAACAGGATAAACCCACTTGAGGGACAGTTATCTGACCCTGGTTAGGTAGTTAGGGGGTAAAAGAGGGCTGAGGTAAAGGGCATCCTGGCAGGCAACAATGGAACAGCACCAATCACCTTTCTTATTCCTGGTGGGCCTTGGCAGGTTCCAACACATACACAGGTGCTTAGGGAGGGGATCCAATCAGAAGACAGCTCCCTTACTCAGGTGATCCAATCAGAAAGTTCTTTGCAAAAGGTAAGGCAAGCCCCACGGAGGTGGGGAGAGTCCAATCAGAGCTCTGCTGCCCAGAGGGTGGGGATCCAGTCAGAAAGGCCTTCCAGAGCACGAGACCAGCGCCTTAACAAATCAAAGACCCACTCCACACGGTTGACTGGACCAGGGACAGACTATCGGGCAGGGCCAGGCAAAGAAACTATGGGTTTTTTTCTGTGACGAGGAATTCCTTCTCCACTCTTGGAGTCTGCTCCCCCAACTTTCCTTTCTTCCCTTTTGGATAAACTTAAGTGGGTGCATACTTTGCTGCCTTTTTGCTCTCTTGTTGGAACCTGTCCATGGACGCATCACTCACGGTGCACAGCCTGACTAGGGGCAGGGTGGAGAGCCAATGGTAGAACCACCCCAGTCTAGCAAAGATGGAGGGAAGGCTGGCTGGTGGACATGAGCAGGGAGATGCAAGCAGGAGACCTCCTTTCTCATGTGCGTGGGCCACGGAGATGTCCCCACAGGTACACCATGAGCACTGGCCATGGATGACTCCCTGCAAGAGACAAGCTAAGACTCCTGGAGTCGCAGACTGAGCAAAGACAGCCAGGCAGGGTGTGAGGGCCACAGGAAGGCTGGAGAGCAGGAAGCAAAAGCAGCACCTGGCATGCAAGAGCCCAGGCCTGTACAGTGCAGAGCACCGAACACCTTGGCCTGGTCCCCATACGTAGGCCTGCACAATAGCACCCACGGAGCAGGGTTTCAAGGATGTCAGCCACTACCGAGGGGACAGGGATCTCTCTTGGCTCCTGCTACCCCGCAGCACACCAGCCATCAGGATAGGTAGGGACCAAAGGACCCTGGTGGAGTCAGGGAATTTGGACACACAGCCTGGACAGACTGGGAGAAGCTGAGTCATCTGAGAGCTGCCCAGTGGCCTGACAAATGTTATTCATCGTACACAGATTCACACCTGCAAACAAGGCTCTCAGCTAGCAAATATTTATGCAGAGACTCTACAAACAAACCGTCAATGTGACCTTCCCGTGTGCATTTCTAAAGTGACGGATGGCGCTCAAAGGTCGAGGCAGCGGCGGTGCAAAGCCCTTTAAAAGCCAATACACTCTCATGAATGCCACTGATGATTGAACGCTGTGCATCAGTCATCAATATTGCTCCCAGACGGTGCATGAAGTAGCCAGGGCCCAGCCAGCAGGGGGCAGAGCTAAGCACACTGGTCCTCTAACCACACTGCCCAGGGCATCCACAGGGTCCTTCCTGATGTATATGTGGGAGGACCTGGTGCATCCACAAACCTGCCCCACCCCAAAGCTTCCAAGTGTCCCTAGAATTAAGAGATGCCACAGGGCCACACAGGAGTCACCTGGGAGAGGACTGGCACTGGCCTGGGAGGACTGAGCGACAGCACCATATGACTCCAGCCAGCCCCTGGTTCCTCTTCCACCCCATGTGCTCAGGTACAAGGTGGGGGCCAGGAGGAGCTGGTGCTGGGGGGTGGGGACCTTCAGGGTCCTGTCCAGCCTCCCTTTCGGGTCATCAGCCTTCCAGGAGGGGGGAGGGCAGAGGTGAATTGTGCATCCCCATCTCCACACAGCATGGCCCCTAGTGGCCTGGGACCAGAGTGACTGACAGCTGAGGTCTGAAGAGCCAGGAGAGAAAGGCATCACTGCCCTCTAGTGGCCACAGGCTAGGGATGTGCGGGTCATGCAGCAAACCTGGCTTTTATCCATGTGGAGACTTCATTGTGACTGGGTCTCAGCGCTGGGTGACAGGCATGGCCTCACCCAGGCACACCCCAGCGCCAGCCCCAGAGACAGGTGTGTGTGTGCGTGTGTGTGTGTGTGTGCGCGCGAGTGTGCGTGTGTGTGCTACTCAGGGACTATAAGTCACCCCTTTCACTGTGATCCCTGCAAATTTCTTACCCATGTCCCTGATTCGTTAACCAGGAGGGCGAACACAAAACGAGCACTTGGCTACAGCCGGCCATCTGACGGCCACTGCCCTGAACTCAGGCCCTTCTGACATCCGCGCTGCACCCATCTGGACCATGCCTCCGCCGCAAGCCTGCCTGCCATCCGAGGCCCTGCCAGCGCCTCCCGGCAGCCAGACACACGGACACGCACGTGCATGCGCACACACACAAGCAGGAGCTGGGAGGAGCAGAGTGGGACACGGGGGAAGACCACCCACTAGGCAGGGCTCAGGAAACTGGCTTGCCTGGCCTGGGCAGCCCACAATCCCCAGGTGTGTTTGTTTCTCTGCACCAGGACAAACACAACACAGCAATGAAAAGGAGCAGAGGTTCCCCTCATTTACCATTTCAGAGGTCTAGGGCGGGCGACCGGAGGGAGTCGCAGAGCAGAGTGATACCTGGCCCCCTTGTGTTCCATCTGGCCCCCAGCCTGTGGGATAGGGCAGCCCCGGGTCCGGGCAGGCCTTCCTCTAGTTAGTGGTCTCAGGCCGCGCTCTCAGACACGCCCAGAGCGCCCGGGCTCCGTGCCTACCCCAGCTGCTTCTCCAACCAATCAGTGATGATCAAGAGCAGACACTTTACCTGGGGTGGATGGAAGAGATTGAATCTGCCTGAGTGGCTCCTGAGGCCTGAGGAGCACTGGCACCGTTGATACTGGCTGGAACACAGAGGCCAGGGGCAGACAGGCACACGGGCCCCTTGTGCCGAACGAGGCCCAGCTCAGCCCCAGCTCAGACCACTGGCACCCAGCCCTCCGCTCTGCCCCTGTAGGCTCCACTTTGGACTTTGTAAAAGGTCAGCCTATTTCCTCTTAACTGTGAGGAGGAAACATCACAGGAGAGAGGGATTGGGGTGTTGTTGCCATTTAAGTATGGTGAGGGTTTGCCCTTCTTCACATCAGCCAGAAGGTCCCAGGCCTGTCCCGGTCTCCATGCCTGCACTCCTGACCCCACCGACACCTCCAGGGCCTTCAGCCTGTGTCTATGCTCTCCCAGCCCCAGAAAAGGCTGGTGTGCGTCTGTCTCGTGGAAGTGACTCCTGGGGCACCGCAATGCACCATGGGAGCCTGGCCACGGTCCTGCACCCAGTACTGCCTCAGCCTCAGCTCTGAGGACAGATACCTGGGGCCCATTGGTCCTCCGCTGTGTGTGCTGTCCTGTCCTACCTAGTAGCTACAGCATGCTATGCCTGATCCAGCCTAGCTTTCTCCCTGCAGCCCAGGGAAGTCAAGCAACCAGTCTAAAGTCACACAGCGGTGTCGGGGTCCACTGCCCTGTGCCCAGGCTGCATCCTAGCAAAAAGCCAGCCCTATGGGGAAGATACAAAATCCCCTGCTGACGGGAGCAATAGACAAGACAGAGCTTCAGTCTCATGTTAACGGTGCTGTGAAACTTCGCAAAGCAAGAGGTTGTGAAAGCGTTGGCCTGGGCCAAAGCAGTGGAATGAACCAAATCCTGTGAACCACAGAAGTCAGCCAATAAAAGGAAGAGCCCAAAACGGCTTCATTGCTATTATAAGGGTCATTTTTTCCCCTTATAAAAAAAGAGTAATTTTCGTTTACAGGGACCTTGGGCAGTTTCCCATCTCCTTTGATGTTTTATGACGTCTGCAAGGCCGAGCCGCCTTCTCAGGCTGTGGAAGCTGCAGATGTTTTACTTTCAAATTTGCAAGGTTATTGTTCCATCAGGAGCAAGGAGAACACAGCAGCCGGGGTTCCCCAGACCCGTCAGGCGGGGTGGGGAGGGGCCTAGGGATGGAAATGGATTTGCAGGGGACTGCGGCCCCTCACCCCCAGCAGCAGGAAACACAGACTGGGGAGCCCACAGTGGAGTCACTGTCCCCAGGGAGAAGCTGAGGCCCAAGCATAGGCCCTGGGGGCCTCAGCCACTGCCCTGTGCAGGCATCTGGCACGCCCCACTAGCCAGAGTGTCAGTCCGCCCAGTGCCGGGCGTCAGTGGTTGCTGACGTTGGAGAATCTGCGTCCACAGGGCCCCCAGTAGCCACGGAGGTCTGAGGTCTGATGACATGGGAGGACCAGACGATGGTGACGAATGGGGTGTTTCTGTTCCCACGCCAGCAGGATCAGGGGCAGGTGCTGCTCCCTCAGAGCACTTTGGGAGCGCTCGGTGGGAAGACATTGAGAAGGAAAGGTCATAGAGCTCAGGGCAGCCTGGAAGACTGCAGTGTACTCTGGAGCACAGGACAGGACTCTGGGCCCTGGTAGAATGAGGGGGGGGGGGCGTGTTTCAGGACTTCCACGAGGAAGTGGCCAGGCTGTGGGCTCTGGGGTCATCACCCGGTGTCTGAGAGGGACAGCCCTGGGAGGACAGACCCTCCTCCATCAGGATGGCCGGAGGTCGGAGCATGGCCGTTAAGGTCTGAGTGGGAAATGTCCACAAGGGCTCCACAGACACTGGTGCCATTTGGAGAGATGGTGGGAAGCTCAGGGGGCGGGGTCTAGCTGGGGGAAGTAAGCCACTCAGAGCAGGTTTGGGCATCTTTATCTTGTCCCAAGTGCTTCCTCCTCCTCCTTTTCTTCCTCCCTCTTCCTTCTCTCCCTCTCTGTTTTTCCCTTCCTCGCTCTCTTCTCCCTCTCTCTTTCCCTGTCTTTCTCTCTCTCTGTCTCCCTCCCCTTCCTGGCCTCCATGAGGAAAGGGACTCCACCATGCACTTCCTCCGCCATGACATTCTACTTCACCAGGGAGCCACAGACCATGGGGCCATGGGCCATTGATGGAAACTTCTGAAGCCGTGACCTGAGATAAATTCTGGCCCTCTGCTGTGTTTATGTCAGGTATGTTGTCACTGTAATAAAATAAAAAGTAACCAGCATATGTACCACCAGGCCCCATGCAGAAATGAGGCTGAGATCAGGTCAAGACCTGCTCAAGGGCCTAAGAGAGTGTGGCTTCATGTGAACAGCACAGCAGCTGCTTTAGTGGAATATTAAGTGAGACCAGCCAAACGTCCGCCAAAGGCATCAATCAACAAGAGCTTGAAAATTTTACAGCCACAAATACCACGCAGCCCAAGCCCACACACATGGCCACCTGAAAAGTGGGAGCCAAGCCCTGGTCCTGCTAGCAGAGGCCTGCAGCCTTCCGGTCTGAGGTCCCCAAGGCTGAGCCACCTCGTGGGCACTGCTGCTCCAGGCTCAGGGAGCTGCAGAGGCTTGGCCCCAGCCAACAAGGGAACACAACCCACCCAGTCCCAGCCAGTGGAGAATCAGAAACAGAATGGAGGGCTTGATTTCATTATCTACACTTTAAATTCTGTAATATGCCTCCCAGGATGCTGTCTGGCTCGGAAAATCACCTATAATGAATGCATACAGTAAAGCTCTTATCTTGAGCACAGGGAAGCATGCAAATTTTTATTCCTCAAAGTAAGTTCCTCTCTGTATCCCACCAAATAAGGGACTGGAGAGTATTTAAAGAGCAGCTGAGGAGGGGGAAGCCAGCTGGCCCAGGTGACCAGGGCCTCTCTGTGGGGCTCCTGCTCATGAGAGAGATGGGATCCAGCAGCAGTTCCCTTCCACATCTCCACCTGTCTTGGGTGTTTCCGTCCCTGGGAAAGTCCACTCTCCACACCAAGTCCCACAGTGGGGAAGAGGTACCTCCTTCCCACTGTGCTGAACAAACACCCCTGGCCCTGCCTTGGGCCAGCTCGCTCTCTCTCCTCTTCATCAGACACTGTGTGACTTACCCCAAGGACAAGGAGAAGAAGACACCCTGGAGTCCATCACTGGGGAAATGAGGGAAATGATACAGCAGATCCTCGGTACCCCCTTGTATGGGTTCTTAGGAGACCACCGTTGAGGAAAAACTGCACAATCTCAGATGCAGAGTTGGGTGCAGCACTGTGCATGCCTGATTTGCTCTCCTATAAGGACCCAGCTTCTGCCAAAGACACATCTGGAGTTTTCACTTCATTTGCTTTTGCCTTGCATTTGGGGAAGGTGTAGTGCCACAAAATTAAGAGCAGGAAGGCAATCAGCAGACAATGGTTTAAACCCAACTGCTGGTCCCTCGGACCTGACAAACAGAATGCATGTGCAAGAATATTTGTGCTTTTAAATTTCCTTTTAATCCCTGCCCTCCCCCCACATTTGGTCAAAGCCACATATCATAAATTTGCAAATAAATTGGGCTTGCTGTACCTCGGTTCTGGTAAGGAAAGCGACACAATCCACCATTGCATAGCAGCAGTGCGAATGGTGACACCCCACACAAGACTGGGAAGGGAGGGGGAGGGAGAAACGAGTGATCAGACTCCTGGTCCTGAGCAGGGAAGGAATGGTCCGGAAGAAGGAGGGTGATGATGTTCAGGAGCCACCAAACTAAGTTCATAACTCCCAGGCTCCTCTGCGCCTCTGGAATCTCTCTAATACATGCTGTTGGGTGCAAGCGGTGAGGTCAGTGCAGGGAAATGTAAGAGGGGTTTTGAGGGATGCATAGGCATTTTGCAAGGAAAATGCTGAGCAAATGGAAGAGCCTCAACAAAAGGATGGAGATTAACATGGTGTGTTTGGCAAGCCACAAGCCTTGCAATGGTTCTGCATTGCAACATTTCCAGGGGAGGAGGGAGGCTGGCAAGTGCTGGGAAGCTTAGGGAGTGAGGCTGGCCTTAGTCCTCTCATTCTTCATTGGGCTCTGTTGCCAGAATCATGATGGAGCCATGACAGGCACGGTGTGCGTCTAAGGGTCCTGGTACAGAGGGGCTATTGCCATTGTGAGTACCGGCACTACAGCATCACATAGCCTACTTGACAGGGCTCTGAAGAGCCCAGAATACAACAAAGCCTCAGAGAAACCTTCAAAAGCCAGGCCACCAGCACAATCCAGATAGAAATAGAGACACTGGGCCCAGAGCTCTCTCAAGCAGTCATCCAGTGTCTGGGCAGGAAAACCTGGACAAGGGTCAGGTCCAATGGCTTTCTGGGTTGGGGATTGTAGCCGACTTGTTTGGAGCTTGTTAGCCTCATCCCTAAATGGTCCGATGGGACCAGGGAGGATGCCAGGGTCCTTTTCTCGTCTGTGCTCAGCTTTGATGCCAAGCCCACACTCCACACCCAGTTTTCTAGAAAAGGGAAAAACAGGCCTGAGGAACCAGTGGATACAACCCCCTCGATGCCCCTGAGTGACGCCGCGCAAGAGTCTATCGCTGCACACAGCAGCTGCCAAAGGCAGACCTAACCCCCAGGCAGGAAATTCTTGGCTCTGCTTGTGAGCAGTGGAATTAACTTCAGTCTATATGATGCTCAAGCCGTGCAAACAGAGGCGTATAAAAGAGCACTCCCATGCCTTCCTCTGGCAATAAATGCTGAACCGTGCCCAATTTGTGCACAAGGCTAGTCAGGCTCTCTGCAGGATGTGTGCAGCCATCGGCATAGGTGCTGGATGGTCAGGCCTCTCGTGCTCCTGAGTGGGGGCAGAAGCCCCTCCCCTTTTCCTAGGATCCTTCCATCTTCCTGCCTGGATTGTGGATTTCTAGACTCTGGGTCTGGGCTTTGGCAGTGGGGGATCATGGTGTCGGTGATATGCAAACAAGTCAAGAAGGGAGACAGCATGAGAGAGGGGCAGCATCCTGGAAGTTTGCTGCCAACAAACTGCTAACACTCAACAGGGCAGTAGAGATCCACAAGGTCCAGTCAGACAAATGAAGACATAAAAATACATAGTCAATTGCATATAACACACTCAGAGAAAGATCTAGACTTTGACATCCAAGGTAGAAGCAAGGTCTAGGATAACTGACAATGAATGTGTATCTACCAGTGTCCAAGAACTCCTTGAACTACCGTCAGAGCTGGTTCAGGTTCCTCCTAGCTTATGGCCCGCAATGAGAAAAGCAAAGTGAGCCTCCTCCTTCTTGGTGGATGTTGGGATGAGAGGAGACAATTATATCATGACATTCAGGCCAGGTTGAGTTTCAGTGATGTGTTCAATGCTCGTTAAATGATTGCAAATTATTTAAAATAATTGATGGGCCGAAAATCCCAACTAAGCCGTGGCCTAGTGGCCCATGCTTGTGATCCCAGCCATTTGGGAGGCTCACAGTTTGAGACTAGACCAGGCAAAAGAACATTACAAAACCCCTTCTTATCTGATAGGCACACGTGGTACACGCCTGCCATCCTGGCTAGAACAGGAAGTCTAAGATAGATAGCACGTAGTCCAGGCACTCATCTGGGCAGGAAGAGAGACTCTATCTCAAAAATAACCAACACAGGGGCTGAAGATTTAGCTTAGGATAGAGTGCTTGTCTAGCATGCTCAATGCCTTGGGTTCAATACCCAATGCCACAATCAATCAATCAATAAAATAAATTAAAAGGAAGTAATAACCAAGTTTGGTGCCAATGGCTCACATTCATAATCTTAGCTATGTAAGAGGCTGAGGTCTGAGGATTATGGCCAAAGCTAGACTGTGCAGGTAAGTCCTGGGACTCTTTATCTCTAATTAACCAGCAAAGAGCTGGTTTTGTGACTCAGATGGTAGAGTGCTAACCCTGAGTTCAAAAAGTCAAAGAAAGCCTAAAGGCTCTAAGTTCAAGCCCTGAGACCTGTGCAAAGCCACACAGACACATACACATATCTGGGGTGGGGGGAGGGTCTGGAGGTGTGTCTCAGCAATAGAGCTCCTCAAATCTCATACTATTCCAAATTTTAATTTATTAATTTAATTGCAAATAGGAGGAGGGATAGGTTCTAATGTTCTGCCACACAACTGAGTGACCAAAGGTATGAATGATGTCCTGTAAACCTCACTGTAGCTTAATGAGGAGATTTAACCAATGGCCTCAGCACACACACACAAAAGTGATCCATAGTGGAGATGATGGATATGCGAATCATTAAAAAAAAAATAAATTAGGTAAAAATTGGTCCTCAGAGAGTGACCTGCCCAGAGCCACCCAGTGGTAAGGCTCAGAGGACCTGGCAGGTCTTCCCTGAGACTCGGCTCTGGCTCCAGCACAAAACCTAGGAACCCTGGGGTGCTCATTCAGGTATGAGAAACTTGCCAAATGTCAGAGCTGTGCTGATTTTCCTTCTAATAAGCTCTGCCAGGAACCCTGCCCAAGCCAGCGGTAGGCTCTGGGCCACAGCCGGGAGCTGACGTTTGTGCTTCCTGACTCACACCAGCGGGGCTCCCAGGGTGGGGCCTGGCTCACATTCCCATGAGTCACCACTGCACAGTCCAGGCTGACACTTGCATGTGGACAGCCCCATGGTTCCCATGGGGAAATGCCCCAAAGTGACACTGAGGCCATCACAGGATCCTGGGGAGGGACAATGGGGGTCCTGGTCATTGACCCTGTGCTGCCTGCATGTGTTCACATAGACGGACTTGTCATCTGCCTTCGTGTCTGCATCCAACACCAAGCCCTGTGCAACTCCCACATAAAACATACAAATGAAAGTGTTGACAAAGGTTTATAGCTTGATTTTCAAATAGCCCAAACCAGAGACAATTTATCACTGGTTAAAAACTGGTAAGCAAGCTCTAGTATTCATGCAATACACTACTCTATAATAAAAAATAAATTAACTGCTGATAGAACCACTAAATGCAAATAATCTTCACAATCTGTGTGTGAGAAAAGCCACAAAGTACCCTGTGCTGTGTGCTTCCTTTTACATGATGGTATAGGGAAAGCAAATCTAATGCTGACACCCAAAACAAAGGCTCTGTTTCATGTATGGGAGCAGGGACAGAGTAGGAGACATATAGAATGATGATATCCAACTCTTTAACTCCCTCATTGGAAATCTCCCCGGCTAAATGTCTACTTTCACAGTTGAAGATTCCTCTTTTCCACAGTCACCTGCTTCCATGTCAGGGGGACCCCCTTTCACTCCTGCTCCCGACACCCTGTTCCTCAAACCCCTGCGAGCCTTCCTGGTAGTGCCTTTAATCCTGGTATTCTGCCTAAAAGTCTACTTATGATTGATCAGGACTTTTCTAAGATAGTATAGGTTTTAATTCCATCACTCTTTTGATCCTGACTATTTATCAACAGAATCATGAACGCCTGTGTTTCTATTGAGAATCTGTTCAGGGCAGCTGAGACTTTCCCACAGAGCAGCTTGTACAAAACCACTTTCACACTTTTGGTTTCCTTTTAGGGCAGAACCCATTTCAGGCACCGAATCTGGTCTCACTGGGCAGTGACATTCCCTTCTGTGGGGTGTGGGGGAAAGCCTTGTGTGTCTCTACACATCACACTCTACCTAACACTCCAGGAAGACACAGGAAGTGGAGAGACTCCAGGAAGTGACCTGGGAAGCAGAAACTCAGACGAATATCTGAGATCTTATTGAGTTGAAGTGATTGAGCTGAGCTGGTAGAAAGTTAAACTTACCACAATTCACAAAAAAGGACAGAGCAGGGGGAAGAAAATGTAAGACACAAAAGTGCAGCTGAGTTTGAACTACAGAAAGAAGAACACAAAAGCTTAGGGGCTCACGCAAATCCAGGGATAGTTTTTCCTGTCCTCTTCCTGGTCACTAAAGATAAGGAGGAAGTCAGGTTCATATTCAGTAAGAGGATTTTTTTCCCCTTAGACTAAATGGTATTCTGGTCCCACTTAACAAAGCTTTAAAATGAACCCAGAAGAATCAAACTATTTTTATGTGGCTTACCTATACCCCCAAAGAAAGCTCAAGACTTTTGGGGCATGCGCGCGCGCGCACACACACACACACACACACACACACACACACACACACACACACTTAGCACCTAATGAGGTACAATGTGTAGCATTGAGTGAAAAACTTCAAGACACGCAAAGAAGTGAGAAAACAGAACACAGAATGAGAAGAAAGTCAATCAATAGAAAGAGATCCAGACATGGTGTAGAGGACAGAAGGAATAGGTTAGGACATTGAAACTATGATTATAAACATACTCTGTAGGCTCAGAAGTATATCGGGTGGGCAGTGTCTTGCCCGTGGACCACATAAGACCTGTGAAACCATTGGTCTGTTCTGCCAGGGCAACCACAGTCATGACTCAAAACCCAATCAATCACAAGCTTTTTTTCAAAGCGAAGTTTACTAGATCTAGGTCCTCAAATGATATTATAAACATCCCCTATTATAAATGGCCCTTGGCAGAAAAAATTTCCCCTACCCTAATTAGACTATTAAGTCTAAAAGATCCTCATTGACCTAAAGATGAAGACTACAACACATGAGAGGGAAAGCACTGTGTGCTGTTTGTGTGAGGTGTAATATTACAAAAGATTAGTGAATTTTATGATATGTCAACAGATACAGGGCGAGGGGAGCAGGGCGGGATGTGTTACTAGAATCATGAAAACAGGGAAAAGAGAATAGAAAGAAAATACATTTTAAAGAATATTCCAATTGGTTAAAACTATAACCTCATCAAACATAAGAAACTTGAAGACAGAGCACTAAGGAGAATTATAAACTGATTTTCTGAAAACCAGAGGGTAGATCATCCAAAGCTCGTACAGGGAATAACACACACCACACATGGCAGAAAGGTGGAGAGGGGAGGGCAACTGCTAATGTGGGCAATGTCAGAAGAACATAAACTATACTCAAGCACATGTAAAACATTTCCCAAGGCTGCGGGTGTAGCTCAAGTGGTAGGACACCTGCCTACCATGTGCAAGACCTTGGGTTCAATTCTTCATACTACAAAAAACACTACCAAGACTGTACATGTTTGTCATTTGTAGACATAAAATAAGTCTCAATAAGTTTAAACTCATTCACATTACACAAATCATGCTCTAGGATTGAACCAGAATTAATTAGAAATAACTCACAACAATTACTTAGAAATGAAACTAAGTAGATAGAAAAAAATAAGATAATAAAAGACAGTTACATCAAGGAAGAGAAAACTGAAAAATGAAAGGAAAAAAAGTAATGGATTCAAAAGCCAGTTCTTTGAGAAATTTAATATTTTTGACAAACACCTCTGATGCTCATACCTATCATCCTAGATACTCCAGGGGCTGAGATATGATCTCAAAGACAAATCCAGGAGACTTCAAATAACAAGTAGTAAAAAGCTGGAAGTGGAGATATAGCTCAAGCCATAGAGGTGAGGGGTCAGCAGGCAAGACCCTGAGGGCAAGCTCCAGTCCTGGAAAAGGGGACAAGTGCATAAATACCAATGTCAAGAGTGAGAGCGGCAACTCACTACAGACTCTCCAGGTAATGAAAAGAACACCAGAGAACCTGATGAGCTGCTTAGATCAACAAATTTGCTGAAAGACACAAACTACCAAATGTCACTCAAGAAGAAACAGAAAACTTGAATAACCCTCTTTAAGGAAATTTAATTGGAAGTCAAAAATGTTTCCACAAAGTAAGATTCATGCCCAGAGGGCTGTAGGTGTGAATCCTAGCGGACACGTAATTCATATATAATCAGTTCTGTACAGACATTTCCAGGAAATTCAACAGGATGAAATGTTCCTTAGCTCACTCGCTACAGCTGGCATCACTCGAAGAGCAAAACAAGCCAATGAAGGAAAGAACACAGATCAACATCCCTCATGAACATAGATGCAGAAATCTAACATTTAAGAATCCAACATTATTTTTAAAAAGTATTACTATCAAAGTATTACTTAAAATATACTGACAAGGATATAGACAAAAGAATATTCTAATACACTGTTGGTGGGAATGTAAACTTGTTCAACCACTTTGTATGGAAGTTCCTCAAAACACTAAACATAGAACTGCCCTATGACCCAGCAATCCCATTCCTAGGCATTTCACTGATAGATCAAAAACAAGGTTACACTAAAGCCACTAGCACGACAATGTGCATTGTGGCACTATTCTCCATAGCCAAGCTCTATAGCTCTATAGCCCAGATTCCCCTCAGTGGATGAATAGATCAAGAAAATGTGGTATATATACACAATGGAATTTCACTCATCTATTGATAAGTAAAAGAATGATATTGTACCATGCAAAAGAAAGTGGAAAGATTTGAAAAACTTATATTAAGAGAAATAAGCCAGAGAAACAAAGGTTGCTTGGTACTCATCATTGGTGGTAGCTAGAATGTGCCTGTAAAGCTATAATTGAAAGACATAAGGTTAGCCAGGCGCTGGTGGCTCACAGCTATAATCCTAGCTACTCAGGAGGCTGAGATCTGAGGATCACAGTTCAAAGCCAGCCCAGGTAGGAAAGTCCGTGAGACTCTTATCTCCAATAAACCACTAGAAAACTGGAAGTGGTGCTGTGGCTCAAGTGGTAGACCACTTGCCTTGAGCTGAAGAGCTGAGGAATAGCGCCCAAGCCCAGAGGTCAAGCCCCACGACCGACCAAAAAAACCCAAAAGACATAAGGCTGTGTTTATGGGTCAGAAGAGTCTATATTGTTTAGATGTGAATTTTCCCAAATGGATTTAGAGAGTCAACACTTCCCCAACTACTTCTAAAAGACATTTGTAGAAATTGACCAATTGATTCTAAAATTTAGATAAAAGTACAAATGATCTCAAGTTCCAACAAAAAAAAAGTGAAAGAGAAAGATACAAGATTTATGCTAGTTGTTCATCACTTATTGTAAGTCTCCAGTCATCAAGAATGCATTACTGGTGTGAAAACAGATCAACAGATCCAAACACAGAATCTAGAAATAAAAGCATACACATAAGGCTGGTTGATTTTCAACAAAGGCAGATAGTGTTTTCAACAATAAATGTTGAAAAAATTGGATACCCTTGTACAACAAAATGAACTTTGATCTCTGCTTTGTACAACATATAATAATTAACTAAAATGGGTCATAGACACGAATGTAACTATTAAACCCATTAAGCATTTAAAAGAAAACATTGAAGACAATCTTTGTGACCTTGGGTTAAGCCAAGATTTTTTAGATATGACACCAAAAGCACAATCCACAAAAGAAAGCAATGATGAATTGGTTTTCACTAAAATTGAAAACATCTGGTCTTCAAGAGTGTCAACGAGAAGAAAAACAAACCAGAGCGCTCTATCTACCTATGTAGATATCACAACGAAACTCCTTGTGTTGTTAATGCATGCTAATAAAAATAATACTCAAAAAACACAGATGAGAAAGGAATCTTGGCAAACAAATGTACCTTTGCTTCACATCTATAAGCAGAAATCCCAAGATTAATATAATAATTGACCCAATTCAAAATATGAGAAAAATATATGAGCAGGAATCAAGAGCTGGATGCTAGTGGCTCACACCTGTCATCCTAGCTACTCAGGAGGCTGAGATTTGAGGACCAAGGTTCAAAGCCAGCCTGGACAGGAAAGTCCGTGAGACTCTTACCTCCAATTAACCACCAGAAAACCAGAAGTGGCGCTGTGGCTCAAGTGGCCGAGTGCTAGCATTGAGCCGAAGAGCTGAGGGACAGCACCCAAGCCCAGAGTTCAAGTCCCACGACCAACCGAAAAATAAAAAATAAATTAATTAATTAAAATAAGTAAATAAAAAGTTAAGCCTACACATGAGGACACAAATGCTCCTTTCCTGGGTGTCTGCCCACGGTTCTCTCTTCTGTGTGTTCAGAGACACATTGCTGTTGATAGCAGGCACAGCATGAGGGGAAGTACCTTCTTCTAGGACCAAGTTCCTTTGAGACACAGGCTGCCCTGGGGAGAGAGGCTCCGAGACTTGCCTGGGGGTGGGGAGGACCCTGAGGGACCCCCATGGGAATCGGTACCCAGACATGCAGGCCTTGGGGAGCTGGGACAGGAAGTGGGTAGTCAGAGGGTGGCTGTGGCTCATGACTTCACCCCACCATCCCACCCCTCCATGTTTTGCTCTGGAGATGTAGCCCGCCTAGCCTCGAACTCAGGATCCTTCTGTCTCAGCCTCCAGGCATGCATCACCACCCCCAGTTGTGCCACTAGTAAATGTTGAATTCCTGAGGCCCGTGGGCGTCTTCCGTCCTGTTTGGCTTGGCAGAGGATGACAGTGGGAGAATGAGAGAGAATGAGGACACCAGACCTCTTCCCTGCTGGGGAGCGCCAGCAGGTCCCCGCTGACGCTATGTGAGCCCCGGAAGGGTTGGAAGTCGCCAAGGTTACAACGGAATGGGTGAGGCTCCGGCGCTCTCCCCCTCTTTCCTCTCTCCAAAGCTTGGCACCCAGGAGAGAAGTCCCGATATTCTCTTCTTTGTGGTAAGGCACACACACTGGAAAGAAAGAAAACCAAAGAAGCCAGAGCTCATCCCCCATCCCAATTAGCTACAAAGAGAAGCCGGCTTTTCCTGGGGTTGGGTGAGCACCCTTGGCCTGAGTGGCCTCCTGGATTCCTGGGGTGAATGGCTCCAGATTTGGGGAGCGACCCCCTGGGTGGTGACGAGAGCCTGGGGGAGACCAAGCCAAATAATCAAGGCATTCACTGGAGGCTTTGTTTGCTGTTTCAGTGCAAATTAGCAATTAGCAGAGGCTGGCACGGCGCCGCCTCCCTTGCAAGCCCAACTGGCAGCACGTGTCAGTTTTGTTCTTGGCTGGGGACCCACGGACTGGGTGGCAGAAAATAGGCCGCGTCAAGGACCAGACCCAAAGCATCATGGGCCTCCTCTACCCCGAGGATGCTCCCACTTGGTGGCACAGTGCCAGGGACACCCCCAGCCCCTAGCAAGCTACCTTCCTTGGAGAAAGGACACAAGTGGACATCACAAGGGCAGAGTGGACGGATGGGAATCCTCCGGCCTCGGGGGCCTCCGCAGACAGCACAGGAATGGCGCTGCTCCGTGCCCGTGGCGTGGACTCACTCCTACCGCAAGGCACGTTCCCTACACCAGAGGCCCTCAGGCCGCAGACGGCTCTGCATGCCTTCCTTGGCTTGTGGAAACGCAGATTGCTTGGCTACACCCCAGTTTCTGGTCATTTGCATATCTGAAAAACTCCTGAAAAAAAGAAATCCATGGCTGGTGGGCCTGGGATCACACTCTGAGAATCTCTGAATGAAACCGTTCTGGTAGGATGCTGAGAGTATGCTTCCTTCTCCCCATACCCAAAAGCACACTGGGAAGCATCCAAGCGGGAAGAGCAGGGGCCAGGCAAAGGGTCCTTTGAGCCTCAGAAGCAGGAGGAGTGGGGATGCCAGCGGATATCGTCACCACATAGGAAACTAGACAGCTTGGGGAGGAGAAGCGGTGGAGACGGCTCATGGTCCTTGTGCAAAACTCAAGAAATGGAGTTTAGCAAGAGCAGCAATTTGCTGACAACTTTGCATATGAAAGGCCTGAGACTTTCTGTCTCCTGCTTGCTCCCCAACTCCTAGTGGCCAAAGGAAGGCACAGGGGTGAGACTCCCTTCTTTAGTGAACTGGAAACAGTCCTAAAGTTGTAGGCTTAGTAAATGAAAATAGCGAGGGAGAGTTAAACTTCGGGTAAATAACAAAATTGCTTAGCGTGAAGGGGGTACTAAATGTTGCATGAAGTGTCCTTATATGCAAGTTTTATTGTATAGCCCTTGCTGCTTCCTGTCCCAGCTCCAGCCCTCTCTGCTGGTCTACAGGTGACCGGTGTGTCATCCAGCCAAGGGACCACTCAGGACTCAACTCCTCCAGCCACCAAAATTCTTAGAGCTAGCCATGCCTGGCTCACGAGCAGTCCTGAGAATGGTAACTCTCCAACTTCCTTGTATGTGTGAGCAAAGCCATCTTTTCTATCAAAGTAGATTTCTTCCTTTCTGTCAATATCAGGAGAATGGTTTTTCTTACAAGTTTCTGCTTTGACCTGGTGGCTGGGCTCTTGTTGACAATCCTATTCTGCTAAGACAGTATCAGCAAGTGAAGAGAGTAGCCAAGTGTGAGTAATTATGATACACCTAAGAGTGTTCAAGAAAGTAGCAGAGGGTGTGAGTAATTAAGACATTTAATCTTATCTCAGAGCTGAGAATTGCAGGGCCCAGAATCAGAAATACCAGACACATCTACAGCTTCCAATAACACACAGGCTGCTGCTCCTCATCCCTACCATTGTCTGGGTTTGAGGGCTTGAATTGCTCCACAGAGTAAAAATTGAGACTTTTGACTTAAAGAATTGTTTGGTTTTTTTTTTTTTTTTTTTTTAGCTAAAAAGACAAATACTAAATGTAGATCTAAGTGCATGCTGGTAAGTACAGAAGTAAACATTTATAAGGATCAACAGAGGGGAGTGGTTATTTTTCAAAATGGATCAACTGGCTTCCAAGGCCCCTTCCCCCCTAAGTCTTTTTCTAGACTCCCCTTGGGGAGCTAAGTTTAGAGCCAGACAATCGTTTCCACAGCGCATCACTCCGGGAAATTCCTTCCTTCCTTCGTCAGCACTCACTGGGGCACCCGCTCTGTCATTGCAGTTGAGATCCTGGGACAGTTGTGATTTTAACAGTGTTCCTATGGAGGAGGCTACAATGCTTGATAAGAAATGTACTCATTATCGGGCTGGGAAGGTGGCTCAGTGGTAGAGCGCTTGCCTTGCATGCCTAAGCCCTTGGGTTCGATTCCTCAGCACCACATAAGCAAAAAAAGAATAAAAGCCAGAAGTGGTGCTGTGGCTCAAGTGGTAGAGCGCTAGCCTTGAGCTGAATTGCTGAGGGACAGCGCCCAGGCCCAGAGTTCAGGCCCCACAACCGGACCCCCCCCCAAAAAAAAAAAAAGAAATGTACTCATTATCTTGCCCATGTAATTGTAACCCCTCTGTACAGAATTTTCACAATTAAAAAAAACAAACAAACCAGTGTTCCTGTCTCTGTTTGATCACTCGGATAAGATTGCACAGTTGGATAAAATGAGAGCAAGAGGCAAGGTACGTGTGAATTAAGAGAAGACTTAAACGAGAGGAGGCTGTTGTAAACTTCTCTCTCAGAGCAAGCATACTGATTCACTTTTCCATAAGGGGGCGTCTGGGGGAGGATGAGGCTCTGGTCTAATGGGCACGTGGACTGGCAGCACTAGGAGCACTGAGCGTGCTGGGAGCATGGAGACCATCCTCGTATTTCCTAACCAAGTAGCCCTGTGCAGGGCCCTGGCCTTCGGGAGCCTCGGCTTCCTCTCCTGTGACAGTCCCAGCCTCCCACCCAGGAGTGGGAGGAAGGTCACATAACACAAAGGAGTTTGTTACACATGGTTTTATCCTTAAAAATAAAGTAAGTTTCTGCTGGTATAAATGTGGCCGAGCTCTGCTCCAAAACTGCAGGCAGTCTGTCTTGTTCCCTGGAATTCCAGGAACGGTACCCAGCTGCTCAGCGGGGACTTCTGAAGCCATGGCGTGCCCATGCCAAGACCCCAGCAAGGCCATGCAACAGCAGGGGCCCCGTTATTTATCACTCAGGAATGCTACACAGGCCCCTGGGGCTTGGGGCTTTTGTCCAGAACCTATGGGCAGGCACAGTCCCTTCCCTGCAAATAATCAGTCCAAGCTTGAAATATTATGTGAACAAACTAACATGCCCTGTGAAATCCCTTCCTTTCCTTGCTGAACAGCACTGTCCCAAGCGGGAGAGGACAGTGACAGAGGACTTTGCGGGCTGCCATATTGAAAGGGGATACTCAGAAGGCCATCAGCCCAGTGCATCTCTAAGCACAGTGAGTTCAAAAGTTCGAGAACCTCTCTGCGCACAGCAGAAACCCAAGGCTTGTCCTCGCATCTACTTGTCCTTCTCACCTCTTCTGAGCTACTCCCCAAGTCTTCTTGGTGATCCCTTCTAATTCCTCCTCAAAAGAACCCTTCCTTCCAGCCCACCCCTCCAGGCCCCAATCCTCCCATCCAGACTATTCGCAACAGTCTTGTTGCCAGCCCAATCTCCCCTGCCAGGGGGCTCTTTCTGAACTCAACATTGAGTGCATCATCTATGGCTTCTGGTTGCCATGGGGATGGGTCCAGCATCCTTCCCAGTTGGCTCTAGCATTCCCATTCAGCACCCTCATCACTGCCTACCCCGGCATATGACCCTTCATCCATGCCGATAGGACCACAGGTGCCCATCCTGCTTTCCTTTTCCCCCGCTTCACCCTGGCTTTGCCAGGGAGATTCCTTTCAGCTCATTCATCCTAAGTCAAACATGGTCACCCTGGCAAATATACTGTCACCAGCAAGCCGGCCAGCCCCCACCACGTATGCTTCCTTTCATAGTCTGCTGTCCATCTCTTGAAATTCTTCTATTTTCTGGTTTTACTAATTAATAAGTTGATTTACATGTTATAGGAATTTCTACACTACAAGCTGCCAGGCAAGAGCCAGGGCTTTTCTCACATACACCATGTTGTATGACAGTTGTTCAAAGGGACTTCATGGTGGCATTTCACACAGGAGTGCACCACACTTTAATCAGAAGAGAACATTTTTGTAATTGTGGTAATTTGGTAATTGAGGCAATTAGAAAGGAAGATAAGAGGATGCTGGAGGGCGAACAATATTGAAATATACTTCCTCTGTAATTAATACTCGTGTGTGTGTGTGTGTGTGTGTGTGTGTGTGTGTGTGTGCGTGTGTGTGTGTGTGCGCTGCTACTAGGGCTTGAACTTGGGACCTGGGTGCTGTCTCTGAGCTCTTTTGCTCAAGGCTAGTGCTCCCACCACTTGAACTATAGCACCACTTCCAGCTTTTTGCAGTTAATTGGAGATAAGAGTCTTATGGTCTTTTCCTGACTGGATTGGTTTCAAATTGTGATCCTGATCCTCAGATCTCGACCTCCTGAGTAGCTAAGATTACAGGCATGAGCCACTGGCACCTGGCTTTACAAGCAATATTCTTGAGTGATGTATCTGATATTGAGATTGTGAGTTTGTCTGAGAACTTGAGTTTTGAATCTGAAGTCAGATATCATAATGGAGCATGTGCCTGCTCTCCTCACCAACTCCTTCACAGAGGGTGCAGTCCTGGAATCCCAGAATACCATAACCCCCAGAAGCCTGAGCACAGCCAGATTCCAGAAACCTTCAGTGGGAAAGTGACCTTTGTAACTGGGGAGCATGAGCCCTGACATCCCTGTGGTCCCACTCTTTGCAATGAAAACTTGGTCAGAAGCAGAAAGAGGACAGCTGTCTTCTGAGAATCACAGATACCCAAGGACCCTGTGGTACCCTTCTGCTGGTGACAAGGATGACACAAAGGAAGAGGAATGACAGGACACCAAAGGGTGGCGTTTCTCTGCCTTCTAGCTCTTACTCATCAGTGAGACAAAGGCAGAGCCTTGGTGGGATATGCACATGTCAAGAAGTAAAATAAAAATGGCTGAGTTCTAGTTTAAAAAATATTTTTCCATTGTTCTTTACAAGGACAGGTAACACTGCATTTACTGTATACAACTGATGTTTTAAAATGTGTACTGTTCATAGAATGGCTCAGTCCAGCTAACAAATGTCTTAACTCGGAGTTATCACTTTGTGATGAGAACACTTAAGAACCACACCATTTCTGTTGGGAGAAGGGAGTGACAGTATATCCTCAGTAACTTCTGACACTATACCCTACAATAGATGTCATCTGACTCTTCCATCTGTCATTTCATGTCCTTTGATGAACTTCTTCCCTGTTTATCCATCCCTGAGAACCATCATTCTACTTTCTTCTCTTATAAGATCATGCTTTTCATAGTCCATCAATGAGTGAGATCAAACCATCCTTAACTTTCTGTGCCTGGCCTATTTCACTTAGCACAATGTTCTCCAGAATTGTCTGTGTTATTGAAAAATGACAAGATTTTCCATTTTTGCAGCTGAATGTTATACTGTGGTGCACACTCACTGCAGCTACCTTATCTATACAATAGACATATCTTGCTTTCATATCTTAGCTATTGTGTGTAGGGATAAAATGAACAGGGAGGTGTCTCTTCCACACACTGATTTTATTTCCTTTGGTTATATTTCCAGAAGTGGGAAGAGTTTGTCTTATGCCTCATTTTTCTTGTTCTGGCAAGAGTGAAATACAGGGACATGTTTTGAACTAAATTCCACTTGGCTCCTTCTTTCAAAAGATGTATACATACAAACACACACATGTACACATACACACAGACATACATGCATACACACATGTATTACTGAGGTCATGAAGATATAGAGATGAACAAAAGTAGGCATGTGCCTTATATGCCTGGCACCCCTGGAGTCTGTAAAGAGCCATTTCACTTAATACTTCTTTTGGGTCCCATTTCTAATGGGGGATGAGTAGATAGATGGATGGGTGATGGATGGTTGGATAGATGGACATGTTTATTGCGGATAAAAGATGAAAGCACCAATGAAAGCATAGGAAGTAGTACATCCACTGCTGAGTTTTGGCACAGACAGCAGGTATTGAGAACACTGGCTGTCCTACTGAGCACATGGACCATGAGATCCCTCAATCCTGTTGCACTGAGCAGGGCCAAGACTAGCCCTGGGCCAGTCACCAACGTGTAGCTTCTCAGAGGCTGTTGGGTGGATAGAGCAAGACCAGAAGCTTGAAAGTCAGGGACACAGTGGTTCAACCCCAGCAGCCCCAACCACATTTTTGTGACTTTGTGAAGATGGCTTGTTCCTTGTAAAATTTGTGATAACTATAAAATGGAGGGTGAATATGCACTTAACCACTATTTTATCTAGTATATATTTTTAACCTAGTAATTCTTAGCTTCAGGGATTGTTTTTTATTTCCATCTGACCCTGAACCTGCACGGAATCTTTAGGCAGCTATCGGTTGTGGAGGAGAGGGGTGCTGCCACAATCATGAGCATGCCCATCCGTGCACCTGACCCCTGAGATTGCTTCTGTACACTGCCATGTGTGGTTTGCTGAAGGAGAAGAAAGCGGACAACACACAGACACTCAGGAAGCAGCTGCTGACCCTGGCAGGATGCAGGCCCCACCCTGATCCCTATGCTGCTAAAGGTGAAGTTGTTCTCCACTTCCCAGCCCCCTCCTTGGCCTCTCCTCTCCCTCAAATGCTTACTGAGTGATCGCTCTATGACTGCCATTGTGGGGGCCACTAGGGACATTGTGGGGGGCAAATCAGAAGGGGTCTCACTGCACTCAAAGAACTTAACAGTCTGGTGGAAACAAACAGACCCTAACAAATACACACCAAATGCACATTGCATTCTGTATACTTCAGTCCGGGATCTAGCTGGGGGAGGAGTGGATAACTATGAAACCTGAGAGTGAAGAGAAGAAGCCACTTCTTAGAAGCGGTAGAGTTGAGTAAGGAGGAGATGTGACCAGGCAAAAAGCATGAGAGATGTATTGAGAGCAAACGTAACAGTGTGTGCAAAGGCCTTGAGGTAGAGACCACTGAAGGGCAGGCTGGAGCAGAGCGAGTAATGTGGAGATGACATACAGCTCATGCTCACGTACTGACCACTTCCAGTGTACCAGGCCTGCTCCATGTGGGGCCACACAGGGCTTTGTTCATCCTGATAACAGTCCAACAGAAGAATTCAGTTTTCTTCACCATTTTACAGGTGGGAAGGTTGAGCCCCAGACCCAGTCATGGATAGCCCTGTCACCCACATAATCAGAAGCCAAGGCTGCATTCCATCTTTGGAAGCCAAGTCCAGAGCCTGTGTCCAACCCCTGAGCTACGGAGAGAGGGAGGGGCCTGAGAGACAGTGCGAAGGAGTCTCTGTGTTCCTTTAAATTATCTCGTCTGTTCTTTTGCTCTTTATATTCGAATGCTAATTCTACTTGCCAAGTACTTTTAATGAAGCTACAGGGCTACTTTTTTTTTTTTTGACGTATGTGTGCCGGTCCTGGGGCTTCAACTCAGGCCCTGGGTGCTGTCCTTGAGCTTTTTTGTTGATGTGGATGTTGTTGTTGGCGATGGTAGTGGTGGAGCTTAAACTCAGGACCTGGGCACTATTCTTGAGCTTTTTCACTCAAGGCTAGTGCTCTACCACTTTGAGCCACCGCACCATTTCCAGTTTTCTGGTGGTTCATTGGAGATAAGAATTTCATGGACCTTCCTGCCCAGGCTGGCTTCAAATGCTGATCCTCAGATTTCAGCCTCCTGAATAGAAATACAGGCATGAGCCACCTGCGCCCAGCTCCCTGAGCTTTTTTACTGAAGGCTAGCACTCTACTTCTTGAGCCACAGCTCCACTTCTGACTTTATGGTGGTTAAGTGGAGATAAGAGTCTTATGAACTTTCCTGCCCAGGTTGGCTTCAAATCATGATCCTCAGATCTCAGCCTCCTGTGCAGCTGGGATTACAGATGTGAGCCGTCAGCACCCAGCTTGCATTCCTCTTTATTTCAGTCCACAAGTATTTATTGTGCACTTACTATGTACAAAGCTCAGTGTTGGGGAGGTCGAAGAAAGATACGATAGTGACCTGCCTGTATGTGCTTGCCACTTGGGAAATACCAGCTGCTGGGGCCAGGGCGTGGTGAAGGAGCAGGCACGTGGAGATAAGGCCCCAGGGGTCTTGGAGTTTGGATCTGGTGAGTCTCCAAGGTCCTGTGTTAAAGGCTTGGCCCCCAGCCTAGCAATACTGGGTCATGTTAAGAGGAGGAACTGAGTGGGAGAAAGTTAGGTTGCAGGGGTACAAGTCACTTTCGATCCTTGGGCTCAAACTTAGGCAAGCAGCCCCAGAATGCTATGAAATGTAGTCCTGGCTGTGGGAGCAGCCATGCGTTCATAATACACCAGAACTCAGCCAACATGCGGAGTGTTCACAACCAACTGAGCTGGCATCCTTCCCCCTGGTCTTCCTGCTACTACAAGGAATGAGGATGTGGGGGCCCGGGACTGAGGAGGCTGGAAAGACAGGGGTGCTGGGGAGTAGCAGAACAGAGCAACAATCTCAGGATAATTAGGACAAGCAGCTAAATGCGATGTTCCACGCCAGCCGCAATGCAAGAGCGAGTTTTCCACTGTAATCGCTCGTAAATTCAAAACAGCTTGGACAAAGGAACAACAGCTTTACGAAAGTTCCATGAATGTAAACATATTCACTGTGGGGGGTGTGGAGAGACAGAGGGTGACAGGGGGGGAGAGGAGGAGAGCGCAACCTCCGCTTTGCCTGTCCCTGGACGGACATCAGACTTCCATTATGTCACCCAGAGAGGGACAACATTTGCTTCCCATGAGAAAAGTTGCCACGTTGTATTTAATGTGTCTGTCGCTCTGTTAACAGAAGGGCTTGTTTTCTGTCTGTATTTATGTCTGCCAATTACGGAGTGGCTGAACATTTGTACTGCCATTTAAATAAAAGCAGCAGCCGCGGTGTGGGATCTCTTCTCCATCCATCCATACACAAAGCTGTCTCCAGCGCCTGCTGTCTACCAACCACAGCTCTGGGCCAGGAAAGGATGCCTACTTGGAGTCTCCCTCCCCCCCAGGGACTGTCACTAGGGAAACGTGGTGTCATCGGGCTGGTCTTTCCTTCCCCCTAGCCACCATGGCCTGAGGGCATTCTGGAACTTTCTAGCACTGCCTAGAACCAATAGAGTACATTGCTCTTCCAACATCTAAGTCCCTCAGTCCTCCAGGTCTGAGTCAATCCTCAGTCCCCAATCCCCTACAGAGTATCCAAGGCCTTGGTTAGTCCCAAACCATCTCTCCTCCAGATCCGGGTCACATGACTTTGATTGTGATGGCATTTGCTTGGTTCTCCACCTCTGAAACAGCCCCAAGCATGTCCTTCACTTTGTCTGTGTTCAAAGGTGCTTCTTCAAATTAATTACCAAGACAAAGAAAGGCACACCCTGGTGCCTGGCACTGGTGGCTCATGCTTATAATCCTAGCTACCCAGGAGGCTGAGATTTGAGGTTCCTGGTTCAAAGCCAGCCTGGGCAGGAAAGTCCATGAGACTCTTATCTCCAATAAACCACTAGAAAACCAGAAGTCGAGCTTTGGCTCAAAATGGTAGAGCGCTAGTTGAGCAAAAAAGTTCAGGGACAGTACTGAGGTCCTGAGTTCAAGCCCCATGATTGACAGGAAGGAAGGAAGGAAGGAAGGAAGGAAGGAAGGAAGGAAGGAAGGAAGGAAGGAAGGAAGGAAGGAAGGAAGTAGCAGATCCAGGCTGATGTTTCTTTGTAGAAGGAAAAAATATTCGCCATTCATTCCAAGTAAATTGCTTCAGAACCCAATGACTTCACCAGCTCCCAGGAGGAGCCAAAAGACTTGCCATATAGCTCAGCTCCTCCCTGAGCTGTGAAGTGGCAGGAATGTGGTTGCTTCCAGAGGCTTCTCCATCCTTCCACAGGTCAGTGCCTTCTCGCCCCTGCCCCCAGGCCAGCTTCCAGACATCACCACAGGAGATGCACAGGCGACTTGCATGGTGACAGCCAATTTTCAACAGAGTGAGACAGAGATGGCAAGATTCCAGTGCCATCTTGTCTTGTTTTGCTTTGTTGAGAAGGACACGCATAGGAATACTGAAAAGCTGACCCTAGAGCTAAAACTGGGTTCTGGTCCTTCCTGAGGAAGGTTCTACAAGGTGAGCTACTGGACTAGAGCCAACTTCCAGCATGTCACCCCTGTGCTACCAGAGGCCACCTGTTCCCTGACAGGACTCAGGGGTGACCCCAGGCTCAGGGACCTGCTGAGACCCTCCGAAGGGGTGGGGCATCTGAGGCAGGCTGAACTGACTGGTCCCCTCCTAAGTCCACCCCCACAAGCACTGTGATGGGCTGAGGGAGGCCAGGCCTGGGGTCAGCCTTGGGGGTAGAGAGAGATGGAGGAAGTTGGGCTTGCATAACCACAACAATAAGCCATGCTTCCCTGTGTGTCACGTGCCAGGGACCTTGCCAAGCCCTGTCAGGGCCTCCCTGAGCACTGGCTTCAGCCAGTAAGTCTGTGCGACACTTACTGTCAGAACTCAGCCCTCAGCCTGCCCTGGGGCTCCCGGACACACCCATGGGTGCCAGCATCAATCTGCCTCAGGCTGCCCTGCGCCGCAGGGCCTGGCGACTCCCCCTGCAGGCAGGCAGGGGTGGGTGAATATCCCAGGGTCCACCCCCGGAGGCAGCACTGAGCTGCCATCCACTGTCTCTGTCAGAGGCTCCTGGGAGTGGTGCAGTTACTGAGGGCACCAGGCCTGGTAGCACCGCACCGCCATGAAGACAGTGGGGAGAAGAAAATGGAGGCAGCTGTGGAGACCCCCGCCCAGGGCGGGATTCGGGCAGCAGGATCTGTGACCCCCACAGGCCCGGTGATAAGGGCTCGGTTACCAGGAACCAACCTTCTCCCCATTTCCACGAATCCAGTCTCTGTGGCATCTTTGAGAAAACAAAAATAGTAACCATCTTGAAGACTCTTAGATGCTCCTGCGTGTTTGGGGAGTCCCACTTCCTCCCCTCCCCTTGCTCCCATACCTCCTCACAACTATTCATACACACGGGACCGGCATTTTAACCGCTGGAGATCTCCTTTCCGTCCCGTCTGTCGACTCCCCCTAAGACCTCCTACACACAACCCAAGCTGGGACTCACGTCCGTGGCTGTTAGTTGTCCATGGGCAGCTCCACCGGGCATGGCTGAGGCCTTCTCAGCTCTCTGGGGTCCTTAAGTAGAAAGGCCAGGAGCAAAGACAGGGTGCTTTGCTCTTAAACTGCCAGGCTTCTGCTAATCCATTAGCCTGGGAAAGCATCTAAGGGCACCCCCTACAGGCCAGCCCTGGTGAGAGAAAGGAGAGAGGGGGGGGGGGAGGTGTGGCGGGCGAATGTGCAACACAGAGACAGACAGACACAGAGAGGAGAGAGATCACAGAGCAGTGAGATAGGCTAGTGAGGTGGGAATGGTACAGCCATATCCCAAAGTACCATCAGATCCCTTGGGGAGGAATAAAGTTCTAGAGGCTTCCTGGCAATGATCTGAGCAGAGCATAGAGGACCATCTTGCCTATCTACCTCTGCCTCAGAAGAAGAGGAGGCTGTAATGCAAACAAGGGAGGGGCAGACGACCTTAGAGGGAACAGAGTGGGCAAGTAACAGAGCTCTACGCCTGGTCAGAGGTGCCTGGTGGTCTCTGCTGGGGCCTAGAATGTTCTAGAGTGCTAGAATCTAGACTGTGCTAGGGTTCCCCATCCTGCCTAGAAGGTTGGGAAGATGCTTGCTAGTGAATGGCCAGAGAGAAGGACAGGGACCAATGTCTTCACATTGTGGTGGTTGTAAGGCCGCAGGAGAGAAGGGCAGAGAGAGGAGGAAGGGACACGGAAGGGAGACTGAGGCATTGAGGACAGCCAGGTGCACCGGGCAGCTTGTGCGTGCTATTCTGCACACACTGTGTGCACCCCGTCCTTCCAGGGCCCTAGGAGGTGGTCCTTCTGAAGTCACCCTTTTTGTTGAGATACTGGGGCTTGAACTCATGGGCTCATGCCCTAGCTTGGCATTTTTGTGCTCTACCACTTGAGCCACACCCCTACTTCCAGCTCCTTGCTGGTTACTTTGAGATAAGAGTCTCAAAGACTTTTCTGTCCAGTCTGGCTTCAAACCTCAATCATCAGCTCTCAGCCTTCTGTGTAGAGAGGCTTACAGGCATATACCACCAGCACCCGACTGGGGTCCCCTTTTATGAATGGGCTCTGAGAAGCTCATGAACACACTCAGGGCATGACAACTTGAAGCTGGCACCAGAGCCTGCCACTTGGAGGCAGGTTCACTGCCCACAGTCTTAGCTCAGGCCAACACTCTCCTCAGCTCAGTTTCAGCCTGGCATGGAGCAAATACATCCCTCCCTTGCTACCCAAAACCTACCTAGCCCTGACAACAATGGCAGAAGGGCCCAGAGGAGCTGAGGACCATTAAGAGCTGCCAAGAGCATAATGTCACCCAGCTGTATGGAGTGGCTGGGGCCAGGGACCTGGTCTGGACTCCAGAGCTCTGATTCAGATGGGCTGGATAGGAGTAAGTGAGTCACCGGGCTACCGTAGCCAAGCTGGCCTTTTGCCCCTGGGCTCCTGAGCATGGAGCGTGCTCTGTGGACACCTGGCCTTGTGGGATGGTGCTGAGCCCCTGCTGCTCTGGCCAGGCCTCATCTGCCTGACCCGTCCGTCTGGCTGTTCTGAGCTCCTCCCAAGTTTGTTTCCAACAAAAATAAAATAAAATAGGCAAAGCAGGAAGCCAGATTCTTAAGGTCATTTACTCCCTGAGAAGTGGACGCTTTGGCAGTTAGTGGCCTCGCTTGCAAAAAGGCGCCTCCAGTGGCCTAGGACCCTGGTACCTGTGACCCGGAAGTGTACCCACCTGTGACCCGGAAGTGCATCCTTTGCCCCACCCTTGGCTGCACTGGATCTTAGCCACGGGCATTCCCTGACCCTGGGAACCAGAAGGGGCAAACTTCTGTAGCCAAAAGAGGGACGTGGGGAGCACTGTACCGGAACGCAGGAAGGAGGTCCTGGAGGGGCGGTGACAGCTCTGCCTGCCCAGGCTGAATCCAGATAGGACTTAAAGTAGTGATGTGTAACTGGGAGTGTGAGGGTGGCCGGCGCGGGCAGGCAAAGCGGAGCCCGTGCGCACTCAGGTGTGCGCAGGACACAGCGCTCTGTCACTCCGTAAGCTCACCTGGTCCAGGTGTGCGCAGATCCAAAGTGGAAATTGGCTACCCCTCCCCAAATCCAGTCACATTCCGGCCCACCCCCTGCCGGTGTCCTCCTCCTCCTCCTCCTCCACCCCGGCCTCGGCTCAGGGCTTCCCTGGTTCACAGGAAGTCCCTTGGTGGTCCTTGGAAGCAGAGCATCTAGAATGAAAGGTGTTAATCAGGACAGAGCCCAGGAACAGTGGCACACCTGGAAGGTTCTGACCTAGAAGTAAAGCCTGGTGCTCTCCCGTGGACTCCGACGGGGTCAGATGCTGCCTTGGGCCAAAAGCTCCAGAACGCCAGACCCAGCAGGAATCTGGGGGCATCCCTGCTGAGGAAGGCAAAGCCCCCGCACGGCACACAATCCTGGAGCGGGAAGGGGTGGAGAAGGGCTGTGTGCCAGCCCTGGCTCTGCTGAGCCTCAGGAGTCATTCCCGCTGGCTCCTCTGAGCACATGACAGGTTCAAGGCCCAGGGGGGTGACGGGGTGGGGTGGACAAGGAGGGCCTGGGGATCCAGGCCAGCCACGTGGCAGCCCAAGTCACAGCTCAGAGTCGGCCCCGCTGCCAAACAGAATGGCAAATCCCCTGGTACCAAACCTTCCCCTTTCTCAGAAGAAGCCAGGAAGACCAACATGTATTCAAAGGGTTCCAACTTTCAAATGTTGGCCATTAAACCTGTTTTGCAGAAAACACCATATGGTTCAGAGCAGGCGATCTTTGAACGGCCCACAGGCTGTTCACACAGGGCCCCCCCCATACCCCATCTTGAGTCAGGCAAGCCAGCTCTGGTAGGTGCTGGAGGTGAAGCGGTTGGGGTGGGGCCGGGGGGGGGGGCTTTGTTTCTCATGGCCTGGTTGCAGTGAACCCCACCCCCACCCCAGGGGCCAGGGAAGTCCAGCAGTGCTGATACCGGGGCAGGCCCGTCCCAGTCCCTGCTGCGGCTCTTGCCAGCGTCTGCCTGTGTCCCACTGGGCCCAAAAGAGTTACCGACTTCCTGTGCTACTAGCATGGACGCCTCTGTATTCCTCCCTGGTGTTCAAACCCTCCCGGCTCTGTGAACGACCCTGAACGCAACTCACCTCCCTGTGGCCCTTTTGGTTGAGACTGTGCTGCCCTAAGGTCACAGCTTGAGGGTTGAAAGCCTGGAGGAGCCCAGAGGAGGTAGGAAGGAGAGAAGGAAGAATCAGGAGGCAAGCTGGCTGTTCCCCTTCAGTGGAGTCCCATGATCTTTCTGTGCCTTGGTTTCCTCATCTCTGACTTCAGAGGACCGGCAGACTGGATTACTCAGGCAAAGGACACACAGCACACTGGCTTGCTTTGAACCTCCATTGAAACCCTAACGTTTGCAAAATGGTATTTTCTGGGACTAAATGGCCTGTGGTCTTCAAACCACAGGTCTGGGAGCAAAGGCTTGGAAGCTGCCTGTATCCCCTGTCCTCATAACCTTCCATTCTGAGAGGCAGAAGTAAGGCAGACACGAGCAGAACTGACTGGGATGCCTCATGGCTACTCTCTGCGATCAGGGCAAGGAATCTGGGGTATCTACATTCATAGAAGGGAGTTGGCCCTGGACCCTTCCTGGCTCCTACCAGCTCAAGACCTGGGGGTCTGCAGTGGGCCTTACCTCTGCAGACCAAATGAAAGTTCTTCTGCACCCACTCTATGACACTTTATCTTAATGAAGCATAGAAATTAGGAAATTCCAAGCTAAGCTTTCTTGAATTGTGTGGGTAGAAGAAATGTTTAAATCTCCCTTCTTGGCTGAGTCTTTGCAAGGCAAGCGTTTCCAAATGTTTGGCCCCGGCTCTCCTCCTCTGCCTCCCCCTCCGCCTGTCCTCAGGAGGAAGGGTCCTCAGATAAGGGGGGCAGGCGTTGGCCAATCAGGGGGCTGCGCGCTGACCGCGGGTGACCCACTGGCTGGGTCTCCCCAACACCTGGATAACCGGCTGCTCTGCGCCAGATGTGCTTGGCAGCCGCCCCCTGTCAATCAGGGGCTTGGGTTTGGAAAACGAGAGAGCTGCAAACAAAGGAGAACATCCTGACATCCAGCCAGCCCCAAGAACAGGCTGAGCCGTGGTTCCCGAAGATGTCAGGGCGCGAGGGGGCAGGCCCTGATGTCCGGGAGGAACCCACAAGCTGGCTGGGGCCTGCTCACCTCGGGAGCAGCACCAGGGGTGGGGTAGGGAAGGACCAGGGCTTGAAGGCAGACCCAGGGGCTGGGAACCAGCTGTGCTACTTAGTGGGCAGGTCACTGGGGTCCGTCACTTGGTCTCTGTCTTAACCCATCTCCAAGGCTATAACCTCAGTAACTTGTGGGGAAAAAAAATAGAAATTGATTTGGGGTCATGGCTCCAGAGGCTGGAAATCCAAGATCGGGAGTCTCCATCCCATGGGGGCTTTGCGGCCTCAGTGCCTGGCGGAAAGGTGCAGGTGTGGAGGAGAGAAAACCCTGGGGTACCTCGCTTTGTGACAGCCCCCTCTCCTCACGGCTATAATCTCCTTCTGGACATCTCTGCCCTTCAACCAAACACCTCCCACCTGGCCTCACCTCCTAGCTCTGCTGTCCCAGGGCCCACGCCGAGGAGCTGGGGGGGACAGATCACAGTCAAAGAGTAGCAGTCCTCTTGGCCTTCCACAAAACGGAGACAATGCTACTTAACTACCAGGGGTGGCATGAGGAGGACTACATGTCTGTGTGGAGGAGTACACTAAAGATAAGTAGGTGCACCATTGCTCACATGAACAAGGCTCCAGGGAGCCCCCCTGTAGAAGCAGAAGCTCAGTTGGGAAGAGTTCCCAGAGACTGGAGTCCAGCCAGTCTTTCAGACACTGACATTTTTTTGTGTGCCAGCACTGGGGCTTGAACTCAGGCCCTAGGTGCTGTCCCTTAGATTTTCCACTTAATATTGGTGCTCTATCACTTGAGCCAGAGTCCTACTTCTGGCTTTTTTGGTGGTTAAGTGGAGGTAAGAGTCATGGACTGACTTTAAACTGTGATCCTTAGACCTCGGCACCTAGCTAGACACTAAATTTTATCCTGCTCAATCCCTCCTAAGAGGAAGTATTGCCAGTTTTCCATTTTGGTGCAAAGCCCCCCCACCCCCACCCCGCACTCACAGGTGGTGACTGAGAGTCCACTGTGGTCCCTGAGCTGGCATTGTGAAGACAGGGCTAACTTCTTCCCAGCCCCACACTCCGGAAGCGCTGTGGCAGGGGTTTCTCTGACCTCCAGTAGCAGAAAGAATGGTCACGTGCAACCCAGTTGGGGCTCTGAGCCTTACCCTGGCGCCCACCCCTCACATGCCCCATGGCTCCGGACCTGTTGGAAAGTCAGAAGTTAGGACCCAGCCCTGCCAAGTCTGTCTTCCAAATCACGGGCCTATCTTGTCACTCTTCCTTTGATTTTTCTCAGCCTCATGTCCTTTGACCTGATGCGTTTCTTCTTAGCTTTAGCTAACCCCTTGTTAGAACTTATGAGGATAAAGTTGGAGAGGGACTTCAGAGGTCACTCACAGGGGGATGGAGAAGTAAAATGGGGATGTGTCTTGCAGTAGATGGTGTTAGGTCCGCTGGGGAGAAATAGCCCCTTCCCTTGGCTCTCTCCCCATGCACCCTAGAAGTCCCGGCCCAGCACCTGTAACCCAGGCAACTGGCACGCCCTAGGGGCCATGGAGGGGTCCCCCAGGCTCTGAGGTCACTTCCTCATCTCTGAGGTCACCTCCGCTTCCGCAGTGCCCACACCCCTCCCCTCCCCTATACAATTTCTCTCCTGCTGCCACAATCCCTCCTGCTCCGTTAGACTCCGTCTTGTGTGGCTGGAGGTTTGCTCTCTCCCTCTCTCAATAAACCCTCTTCCCTTGAACCATGTGGGAGTTTTCCTTGTGGCAACTTTTACAGATGGTGCCCAGGATGTGCTCACTAGGTGATCTCTGCACGTCTGTCTGTCTGTCTGTCTGTCCATCTGTCCTGTCTGCGTTAACAAAAACCATGGACTGGGTAGCTAATAAATGGCAGGCATTTTTCTTTCTCACAGTTCTGGATGGTGGAGGACTGAGGTCAGGAGCTGGCATGTTGGGCTCTGGTGAGGTATGCAGTCACCCACCTGCAATAACACACGCACATGGTGGGGATGGCACGCTGCCTCTCCCCCATCCCCTTCTAAGGGCACTACCCTGAGGGCTCCACCCTCAGGACCTCATCATCTCCAAAGGCCAGGAGTTGAGGGGACACACGCACACAGTAACAGTCCCCGTTCCTGTATGGTACAGGCCCAGGTGAGCAGCTGAGGTTTACAAATCATCTTCCTTCCACAGACAGAGGATCAAGTTTGTCTTCTGCTGAGATCTGCCCACGTACCCGAATCACCTTCCTCTGGCTTCACGGCTGTCATCCTGGGCCCTCCCGGTGGGGATGGGGTTGGTGCCGACACTATCCTACCCTCCATTCTCCCTAGAGGACATTTGATCCACCTTAGAGTCCGCAGGCCCCTCCCGGGCTTTCCCTCTGCTCTTTGTCCTGACGGAGCAATGGTGAGCCTGGGCCCCCAGCCAGAGGTAAGTGTGTAAGAGCTGTGGGGAGTGGCACCTGGGAACCTCCCTTCTGTGAGCTCTGGGGTCCCTGCGGTCAAACCAGCCATGCTCTGCGGGGGGTCACCTAGCCCGGTTAGTCTCATCTCCCAGTAGGAGGTGAAAGGAAGAAGCAGGAAGGGATGTGATATGGGAGGCGCTGCCTTCTGTAAGCGTGCATTAAGCACCTACTGTGTGCCAGGACCTAGACAGACAGCTCTGAGGAAGACAGACACAGGCGTGGAGCCTTTCCCGCTCATCGGAGGGACGCACAGTGGCCAGTGAAGACGTCCGACAGGCCTGGGTTGGATGCTCAAGTATCGGGGTGGCAAGAATGGAGAAGAGATGGTTCTGGGGAGACCATCCAGAAAGGCTAAGAGCAGGACACGGTCCAGATTGCGAACAGAGATCTGTGAGTGGAGGAATTCGGCAGGCGGGGCGGGGTGGGGGGCAGCTGGCGTGAATGGGCATGTGTGTAGCTTTCGATCATCTGGAGCGGGGGAATGCAGTCACTGGCATAGGCTGCAGAGTGGAAAATGTCGATGACACACTGTAGTGGTTTGCAGCTGTGTATAATGAGGCAGCCCCTAGACAGCTTCTTGGACGCCCCACCTTCTCCACAGCAGACTGAGAACACTGCGAAACCTGCCTACTGTGTGTGGAGCCCATCCCTCCCGGGGCTGCCAGACAGCTGTCCAGCGGCTAACAAAACCAGATGTTTGCACGCATCAAAACACCCAGCCCATTGCCCAAGTGCAGAATGAAGCAAGTCTTGACTGATGCCCAGAGAGGGACGGACAGATAGGAAGACAGATAAGTGGACTGCTGTCAGCCACGCTCCTGTGGCAGCTTCCCAACAGAAACGGCTGCTTGGCAAAGCAGGCACAGTGCGCCTGGAAACTACGGGTGCCCATCCCAGGATGTCCGGCTTCCTCCTTGCTGGGGTTTTGCACCCAGAGAAGGGACAGCACCTGGGAGGTGGAGGTGGAGAATGTGGAGAGTCAATAGTGTTGGCGACTGGCAGAAGGCGCCAGACCTGCGTCTCCCTCCGGCTTGGCTCCATAGGGCTTCAAGCTCTCAAGATGGACATTTTGTTACTGTCTAGGGCTCTGAGTTCTTCTCCATCCATTAAAGAATTAAAAGGCAAGAAGATGCTGGGTGCTGGTAGCTCATGCTTGAAATCCTAGCTACTCAGGAGGCCGAGACCTGAGGATCATGGTCCAAAGCCAGCCCAGGCAAGAAAGTTTGTGAGACTCTTATCTCCAATCAAACACCAGAAAATCAGAAGTGGCACTGTGGTCACTCTACCATAAAGTGGTAGATCTCTAGCCTTGAGCAAAAGATCTCAGAGACAGCACCCAGACCCTAAGATCAAGCCCCATAACTGACAAAAGAGGAAGAAGACAAAGATGAAGATGAGGGAGGAGAAGAAGGAGAAAAGAGGAGGAGGAAGAGGAGGAGAAGGAGGAAGAGGAAGAGGAGGAGAAGGAGGAAGAGGAGGAGGAGGAGAAGGAGGAAGAGGAGGAGGAGGAGAAGGAGGAAGAGGAGGAGGAGAAGGAGGAGGAGGAGGAAGAAGATTGGGAGCGGAGGCAAAGTTTATTTAAAAGTGAGAGTAATATATCAGGGGAAACTGAGGAAAAGCTTCTTAGCTATTGGTGGGCTGGTATAAACCCCCATCCTGAACTCCCAACTGGAAGGCCACCATATGCCAGATGGGATCTGATCCACCTGCTTCCTGGGGTGGGGTGGCTGGGAGACGGTATGAGAGGGAAGTGGGGCCCATAAATCAGCAGCCTGAAGAGGCCCCTGGCCCCTCTTTCATAGTCCTCTTGGCAGTGCCAGCGCCTGGCGTCTGGTTGAGTCACAGCTCACCTCACACCAAGGGGAGGCGACATCTGTCTCGGGTGTGTCTGCCCCAGTGCCACCAGTTCTTTACTTTCTCAGCGCCGTTGTCTTGACTTTCTCCAAGGAGGGGCACAGGCAGTCTCTGCTGCCCCCAGATCCTCAGGAAGAGGAGGGGTGTCACTGCTACCCTGTCTGATTTCATCCCCTGAGAAAAATGAGCCATACACACACAGTACACACACAGATAAATATTCACATAAATACTTACACAAGATAGGGTTAGGTCTTAATATATACAGTATACGTTGAAAATGTCTTCTTATATTAGAAACGCTGGCTGGGCAGGGTGGTGCACACTTATAACCCCAGCTACCTGGAAAGGCAGAAGTAGAAGGATTGAAATTCAAAAGTATAAGATCCCATCTGAAAAAGCAAGTAAAAGCAAATGTACTGTGTACGTGGCTCAAGTGGTACAGCACTTGCCTAGAGATCTTGAGGCTGTGAGTATAACCCCATTACCACTTTTTCTCCAAAATAAATGAGTTTAAATGTGCAAAATCCACCCACCCAACCAAATACCACAGCTTAGCAACACAGTGCAACCTGTGGTGTCGGTTCCCCCACCCATTATCACTGAAACATGAAGTCACCACCCAGGATTGGAGGGGGAGCAGAGAAGGGAGGGAGGGAGGGAGGGAGGAGGGAAAGACGGGGAGAGAGAGAGAGAGAGACAGAGAGACACAGAGACAGAGACAGAGACAGAGACAGAGAGACACAGAGAGAGAGAAAGGAGAGAGAAGCAATCATACTACTTGTCACTAACCTGGGAAGAGATCAAAATAAGTAAGTGCCATCATAATCCTCTTATTTTTTCCCAGAGGGGAGATGGGGTAGAGCAGCTCCCAAGTTTCCCTGCGTCACATGGTTCAAAGCCAGCCCATGTAGGAAAGTCTGTGAGAGCTTTATTAGCAGGTAAGCACCAGGAAACCGCAAGTGCAGTTGAGGTTCAAAAATGGTAGAGCAAGCCGGGCGCTGGTGGCTCACGCCTGTAATCCTAGCCACTCAGGAGGCTGAGATCTGAGGATCGCGGTTCAAAGCCAGCCCGGGCAGGAGAGACCGTGAGACTCCTATCTCCAATAAACCACCAGAAAACCGGAAGTGGCGCTGTAGCTCAAGTGGTAGAGCGCTCGCCTTGAGCTGAAGAGCTGAGCGACAGCGCCCAGGCCCAGAGTTCAAGCCCCATGACCGACAAAAAAAAAAAAAAAAATGGTAGAGCACAAACAAAGGAAGAGGCTGCAATGCTTGATAAGAAATGAAATGTACTCATTATCATGCCCATGTCATTGTAACCCTCTGTACAGTATTTTCACAATTAAAAAAAAATGGTAGAGCACTAGTGTTGAACAGAAAAGCTCTGGGACAGCGCCCAGGCCCTGAGTTCAAGCCCCATGATAGACAAAACAACAAAAACAAAACCCTCCACGGTCACAAACCCACACAAAACCGCACACAAAGCTCTCACAGTGTGCCGGTCTTGTCTGGGAAGGTTGGTTCGGATTGATGTAGGGCATGCCCAGTTCCTTGCAGAACCTGTGCTGTGCTGGCTGAAGTGTGCTAGGCTGGGCCGGGGGGACTGCCAGACAGCGCGGGCGATCTCGGGGCAGGCATACGGGTCCTCTTTCTGTGCCTGACTCTCATCTCCTCCCCAGGATGAAAACGAGAGCAGCGTCTGCTGCCAGGGCAAGTTATGAACCTGCTCAGAACCCACACGTTTTCACTCTCTTCTCACGACTCTGCTCTTCGATTCCTGGAAGACAGGTGACCCATGACCAAAAGTTCCTATCGAGATTGTTTTGTTCCCTAAAGGAACGGAGAAGGAATGCAGAGAGTGACATAAAACCTCATCATCCCAGATCCGTGGGCAGTCCTGGCTTCTGGCTGCCTTCTGCTCATCAGCACAAAGGCCCAGACGTCCACCTGCTCTGGAGACTTGCACACAGGAAGGTCCTCCCCGCCAGGCCAGGATCGGCCCTCTCTGTTAGCAAACACCGGAGAAACGTTTAGCGATGACTAGGCAGGTGAGCACGGAGGTCTTCTCACCATTTCCACTAAGTTCTTCATTCGTAAAAGCCATGGTCGCGCACATGTGCACAAACACACTCACACACACACCAGAAAGAAGAACACAGGCTAGAACTAGAAGCAGAACACTGCTGATAGTACATCAATGAGGAAAGTACCGTTCACCCTTTCAGGGGGCAGGACACAGAGGTGCTCAAGATGACGGAATTTCTCCAGCCCACAATGTAGCCAGTGCAGTCCCACCCTGACATCTCTCAAAGACTTCAGAACTGGCACTGCCTCCCGAGGGTGGAAGGGGAAGTCCGCACGGCTCCGCGCCCTGCCCCAGCCCTGGCGAGCCCACACCCTCTCAAATCACTACTTAATATTCAGATGCACAGAACTTCCTCACAGCGGAATACGAAGTCCAAAGATTTTTCCCTAGAAGGCCTTGGAGCTTAACTTCTCACAAACGGCCCCAAGGATGGAAAAAGTCTCCCAAATTGAGACTGGCAGGAGAGCAGGGCCCATTTTGTCTGATTTTTCTTCTCTCCTTTCCTGGCACCAGAGAGCTTGGTTTGTGCCAATGGAAAATTCCCAAGTGCCAAGCGGCTCTCAGATAATCTGCAGGCAGAGAGAGAGAGAGAGAGAGAGAGAGAGAGAGAGAGAGAATAAAATCTATTCTCCAGTGTGGTTAAGATGGAGCTCCAGCCAAAGCATATATTTTCAGATTGCTGCCATCTTTCTTATGTGGATCACGAGATTTGCACCCAACCTTGGCATGGGATGGCTTTAGTCCATCACTGAGACCAGCACTGGGTCACATCAGAGCCTAGATGTGGGGCTCAAGAGGCCCCAGGTCCAGAGACCACTATTACCTGTACAGGCCTGGGCCTACAAATATTATAGAGAAGAGAAAGACAGAGGGCTGGAAGCATGGCTCAGATGGTGGAGAGCCTACGGAGCCAGCAAGCAAGCTGAGCAAACTTGAGTTTCTGAGTTCAATCCTGGTGTATGTGTGTGAGAGACAGACAGACAGACAGAGAAAGAAAAACAGCAGAGAGACAGAGATATGGGGGGCTGGACAAAGGGTCTGTGTGGATACACAGATGCAAAATTCGGTAAATACTGCGAAGAATGTAAAGCACTGGCTGGTAGGTGGAATCTTGCCATAAAGCCTGCATTAAGATGAAAGCTTTAGCGTTCTACCTCATGCAACCTCATATTAACAGTAACACTGGGATATTCATTTAGCCAGTGTTTATTAAGCACCTCTGTGTCCAGAGCTACTAGAGACTGAGGATCCACCAGTGGCAGTGTACTTAAGACCTGTCAGCACCGCTCTCAGCCAGACGACAGAGGCGGAATTCCGAAGGACGGCAGACAGCTAGGTGCTGTGTCTCCTGCCTGCAGTCCTGGCCCTCCTCTGACGGCGGAGCCAGGAGGCTCACGAGGCCATCCCGAGCTACATAGTGACACCTTGTCTCGGAAGGAAACCTAAACGATCCATCTAAGTAGCCTAATATCTAAATAACAGGAAGAAATAAAAAAAAATAGGGAAAGATAAATGGTTGTGATTTCAATCCAGGGCACTTTGTTCCACTGAAAGCCAGATGTGTTTCCAGATTGAAAGAATTCACCTGAACCAAACATAAACAATGAAAAGGGGACCACACGAGGTACAGGCTGATGGCATCGCAGAAACAAGGGAGAGAACCCACAAGCCCACAAAGAGGAAAACAGGAGCCAAATGTACTATCCGCTGGAAGTCAGACACAGAGAAGTACTGCCAATTGGGAGAGCAATACTTCTTCACTCAAGCAAACTATCATTGGAATATACAGTCAGAACGAAGACAGGGTCCAACATGCAAGAAAGAAAAAAAAAAAAGAAACTATTGCATCTAGTGCTGCTTGATTCCGGAAGCTACTGAAAGAGATCTTTCACCAACACAGGAAATGAACTAAGCAAACAAAGCATGAGATCCAAAGACATTAGGGGTTCAACCAAGGAGATAGGCAGAAGGAGCTTCCGTGATGATGGAAAAACAAATCAGCCACTGGACATCCGGGAAGCTGCAGATTACCTGATGTGTGTGGGAATATTTTCCCATATTCCCGAACTGTTTCTCCGTTTCTGGAACATTGAGGAGATAAGCTAATGACAGGCGTGTAGGAAACCAAATAAAACAAAAAGGCAGTTATCAACCCGAGCAAAAACAAAAGGTTACACAAGAGAGGAAATGTAATTATAGCTGGCATATTATGTGGCATGTAAACATGCTGTTCATAAAAGAGTATGCTCTGGGTATTGACTTAAAGGGAAAAATGATACTCTAACTGAAATGGTTAAAGGAAAACCCGGGAAAGCAGTTTAAGAGTAAATCGTCATCTTTGTACTAAGAAAGCTACTGATGAAATTTAATGCAAAAAAAAAAAGTCAAGGGTTATCTGTGTAGAGATGTTATTTAGAAAGAAGTAAGAAAATGCTGGTAGAAATAACTACAAGCTGAAAATTGTTTTATATCTGAAAAAGATTTACTTAAGAAAGGGGAGGGGGGCTGTGTAGGGGCTGAACTTTTCCATTAAGAGATCTTCAGAACGGCATATGGCTTCTTTTAAAAACTTCTACCAAGAACGTTTAAAAACTGATAACCACTAGGTTTTCACTATGGAATAGATTGGAAATATGTTCTATAAGACCGTGGATGTTTGATTTTATAGTACAGTAGAAGTGCATTTAAGTGTGATTTCTATTAAAACAAAAACTAAGTGCTGGTGGCTTGAAAAAAAAAAGTTCCCAATTCGAACCCAGGACAGGGCTGGCATCTGAAGACTCTAAAAGGAGAATTTAGATCAACAAAATATGACTGCCATGAACCAACAAGCAAAGGGGGCTGGAATTCCCAACTGGGAAGAGACATGAAATATTTGGCTACACACACACACACAGATTTTGGTTTGAAGCTTTGGAAAACATTTGTTTTCATTCCTCCTTAAAACAAAAAAGGTGGATGATGAACAGAATTATTTGAAATGAGATTTTAGCAAGAAGATAAACCTCTTACCATTTCCTTAGCATTCTCTTATCGGCCCATTATTAACAAACTCAGGGGCTGATGCTTCCGCTTCTTTACCATCTGCAGTGAAAGCTGTCAACTTTCAGGAGAGATTTGTTTGGTGCTGGATTTTTTAAATGTTTTGAAACATTCTTCTTTACGTGTTTTTATGTGACTTTTTTGCAGCCGCGGTGTTAGGGTATTTGGAGCGTGTGAGTTGTGTAAAGGCTAGGAAGAAGCTTTGCTCCGTTGGTGTGGATGTGTTGAAAGCGTATGTGTTCTTGGAAGCACGCAGGACTTCGTCTGAATTCCACATTCGGTTCTTGCACAGCTGACTCAGCCGTCCCGGAATCCAGGGACACCCACCCACGTCACGGGGCTGCTGATCAGAATGTTAAATCAAAGACCGGGCCAGAGGGGCAGAGGGGGGCCTGGCAGAGCGACGGTGCTTCCACGTCCCCTCCAGCCGCACACAGAGTCCTCCGGCCCTGATTGTCCTGCTCACAGCACAACTGGGAGACATGTATCCACACAGATGGCGTCAGTGTGGGAAGAAGGCCTCAGCCAGCACACTGAAGAGAGCACCAGGTGGAGCAATCAGAGACCCGAGTTCAAATCCCAGTGCCGCACCTCAGCCCCTTCTGGGTGACCTCCCCTTGTCTGAACTTCAATTTCCTCTCTGCACTTGACTTTCCTTCTTGTAAGAAAGAAACATTGTTTCATGAGGAAAACAAAGCCTATAGGATAATGATGGTTTCTAAGGTTGTTTTTTTAAGATGGTTTTTAATGTGGCTCAGTGGTAGAGTGCTTGCCTAGCATGCCTGAAGCCCTGGGTTTGATTCCTCAGCACCACATACACAGAAAAGGCTGGAAGTGGTGCTGTGGCTCAAGTGGTAGCATTAGCCTTGAGCAAAAGAGGCTCAGGGACAGAGCCCAGGCCCTGAGTTCAAGCCCCAGGGTTTTAAATAGCCTGGTGCACGGTGAACCCTCACCAACTCAGCACCATCATTCACAAGATTGTTCCATGTGTGTTTGTATCATCTTTAGTATGTGTTTCCCCTAGGCCTTGGGCATCACAGGGTGGAGACCTCGTCTTTGCTTCTTGCCAGTGTGTCTCCAGCCCTAGCCCACTTCCTGGCACACAGCTGGTGCTCAATAAATGAATAGTGCATGTGATGGACAGGATCGGTGGTGGGTAATGCGTGGATGCCCGGTGGATCCTTAAATTAGTGAGTGCCTTGGACTTAGGAATACACTGAGAAGCACAGGGGCAGAGGACAGCTTCATTCATTCATTCATCCAATCAATCATTCATTTGCTGAACATTGCTGTCTACAGTGTGGGAGGCCCTGTGCATGTCCTGGGGTCACAGATGTGTGCAAAAGTGGCAAAAATCTTTGCTTGCATCCTCTGGGTAAAAGCAGGGAGAGGGTAGCAGGTGTCTGGACACAACAAAGTCAGGAGGAAGAAGGAGGCAAGGGAAGGATTCCTCATGATCCTGGGGGAGACGGCTCCTGAGAGAGTCCCTCTGGGGGTCTGTGGGGATTGAAGCCGGGGGCTTGTTGAGTGCTTTCTAGCCAGAAGGTGTTTTCTTCCTCATCTGGCTTCAGAAGGACCTGGAAACGAACCCTGTTGCTAGGCTGCAGAAACAAGAGGCTGAAATGGGATCAGGTCACCTGAGTGTCCTCCACCATCCCTCCATCTGTCCCTTGGGAACTGCCACCAACTCCCTGGCCCTCAGTTTCTTCCTGGGGTTCATTAGAATACACACCTGCGGCCCTGAAGGGGCGGATTTCCCACTGGCTGGCTGCCACAGTGGCCTCCCTGTACATCTGGGGTCCAACCAGAAGGGGGCATCCTACTCCGTGAAGACTTGCCTCTTAGCTGTGAGGCTGCACTCTGACAGCCTCTGGGAAGAAACGCGGGCAGGGCCCTGGGCCCAGGCACAGAGTAGCTCCACCACAGGTGGGTCTAGAGCAGGAAGGCACCAACTCCAGGGAAATGTGTGGCTAAATAGAGCTCCTGTATCCAAGAAATCCTTTGCATTGGTTGTAGTCTCCCTCCCAGGGCTACTGAGGAGCTATGCGTTCTGGAAGCCCAACAACAGCTTTGCACGTAAGCTCTCTCTCCTAGCTGGCCTCCCTGCCCACGGACAAACATGGCCAGAGGAGGGGAAGTTGAGTCATGCAGCTCCTCTTCCCTTGGCCCAATGCCCCAAACCCTACACACATACGACACCCAGCCTCCGTTATGTAGGGGGCAGCAGCCTCTATTATGGGTACAAGAGGCTGGATGGGGCTTAGGCTCTCCAGGGACAGAGAAGTATGCAGCCCAGAACTCCTCCAGGGAGGTATCAGGAAGCCCGGCCAAGTCCCCAGAGCGCGCTCCATCATTCCAACACCATCGGATGTCAGTCATACATAGCACAAATTCCAAGTTAAATCATGAAGACTATCAAGACTGTATACCAGCACTGACCACGGCATGGGAGGAGGAAAGCAGAAAGGCCTTCACCTCGCCAACTGGAAGTCAAGCTCCCTCGGGGAACTATTTCAACTACATCCAGTCCGGTGTGTCCATCCTGGCCCAGGTGGAGCCCCTGGCTATGGACAGACACCGGTGACAGGATGTCAGTGGGATCCAAGCCTCTTTTGAATCCTGCCCAAGAGTGACAGAACCCACACACACACACACACACCAATGAGAGCCTCCAAAGCCTAGGTTTTCATAAAGCAACACTTCCTCACCCTCCCAGAGGGGGCGCTCTTCTGCAGCCGACAGTGACCCATGTTGTCTTGCTCCCAAGGCTGGCACAGTTCAGACCACTGCTCGGATTCTTCCTAGGTGGATCTCGGCGCTCTCCGGGCACCACACAGCTGTTGCATGTGGTGGACGACGGACCCCAGCTTGGCCTTCTCACCCGAGTTTTCCTCCTTCCACTGAGTAATGGGGCTATTTGATCCTGTATCCATTGAATAGGTCGGAGGAGCAGCTGCCTGTCCAAAGACCAGGTGTGTGGATTTGGTTTGGAGCAGACATGACTTTCACAAGCCAAATCACAGCCCCGTGTCTCCCTAGCTGAAGGGCGGGTCACAGCTCGCAACTCTGCACATGCCACACGCGCCGAATCTTTGCTGGCCATGTCAGCCTGGTCTTTGTGTTGTTGTTCTTGTTGTTTTCTTAACTAGAATGTTCCAGACATCCTCTTCTCTCCCCAGTCAATCACCATCATCTCCTCCAGACTCTGAAGCAGGAAGCATTCATTTTCCTTGCATTCTTCATCCCGGTGGTGTCTAGGCTCATGAGCTGTTTCACGGAGAGATCGGTGATGCGTTATTAATATTACTAACAGGCCCAATGCCCCAGGAACTGTGGTGGCCACTTTATACCATTTAACCCGCAAAATTATAATAATCACTTTAAAGAAAAAAAAACTGGGGGAGGGGCGAAAGAAGAGGGAAAACAACCCGCAGGGCGCTCCATCCAACCCGCAGGGCGCTGCGTCCAGCCCGCAGGGCGCTGCGTCCAACCCGCAGGGCGCTCCGTCCAACCCGCAGGGCGCTCCGTCCAACCCGCAGGGCGCTCCGTCCAACCCGCAGGGCGCTGTGTCCAACCCGCAGGGTGCTCCGTCCAACCCGCAGGGCGCTGTGTCCAGCCTGCAGGGTGCTCCGTCCAACCCGCAGGGCGCTGTGTCCAACCCACAGGGTGCTCCGTCCAACCCGCAGGGCGCTGTGTCCAACCCGCAGGGTGCTCCGTCCAACCCGCAGGGCGCTGTGTCCAGCCTGCAGGGCGTTGCATCCAACCCACAGGGCGCTCCGTCCAACCCGCAGGGCGCTCCGTCCAACCCGCAGGGCGCTCCGTCCAACCCGCAGGGCGCTGTGTCCAACCCGCAGGGTGCTCCGTCCAACACGCAGGGCGCTGTGTCCAACCCGCAGGGCGCTGTGTCCAACCCGCAGGGCACTCTGTCCACCCCGCAGGGCGCTCCGTCCAACCCGCAGGGCGCTCCGTCCAACCCGCGAGTGCTCTGTCCAACCCGCAGGGCGCTGCGTCCAACCCGCAGGGCGCTGCGTCCAACCCGCAGGGCGCTGCGTCCAACCCGCAGGGCGCTGCGTCCAACCCACAGGGCTCTCCGTCCAACCCGCAGGGCGCTCCGTCCAACCCGCAGGGCGCTGCGTCCAACCCGCAGGGCGCTGTGTCCAACCCGCAGGGCGCTCCGTCCACCCCGCAGGGCGCTCCGTCCAACCCGCGAGTGCTCTGTCCAACCCGCAGAGTGCTCCGTCCAACCCGCAAGATGCTCCGTCCAACCCGCAGGGTGCTGCGTCCAACCCGCAGGGTGCTGCGTCCAACCCGCAGGGTGCTGCGTCCAACCCGCAGGGCGCTCCGTCCAACCCGCAGGGCGCTGTGTCCAACCCGCAGGGCACTCCGTCCACCCCGCAGGGCGCTCCGTCCAACCCGCGAGTGCTCCGTCCAACCCGTGAGTGCTCCGTCCAACCCGCAGGGCGCTGCGTCCAACCCGCAGAGCGCTCCGTCCAACCCGCAGGGCGCTCCGTCCAACCCGCAGGGTGCTGCGTCCAACCCGCAGGGTGCTGTGTCCACCCCGCAGGGTGCTCCGTCCAACCTGCGAGTGCTCCGTCCACCCCGCAGGGCGCTCCGTCCAACCCGCAGGGTGTTCCGTCCAACCCGCGAGTGCTCCGTCCAACCCGCAGGGCGCTCCGTCCAACCCGCAGGGCGCTCCGTCCAACCCGCAGGGCGCTCCGTCCAACCCGCAGGGTGCTCCGTCCAACCTGCGAGTGCTCCGTCCACCCCGCAGGGCGCTCCGTCCAACCCGCAGGGCGCTGCGTCCAACCCGCAGGGCGCTCCGTCCAACCCGCCGGGCGCTCCGTCCAACCCGCAGGGCACTCCGTCCAACCCGCGAGTGCTCCGTCCACCCCACAGGGTGCTCCGTCCAACCCGCAGGGCGCTCCGCCCAACCCGCAGGGTGCTCCGTCCAACCCGCAAGTGCTCCGTCCAACCCACAGTGCTGCGTCCAACCCGCAGGGCGCTCCGTCCACCCCGCAGGGTGCTCCGTCCAACCTGCGAGTGCTCCGTCCAACCCGCAGGGCGCTCCAACCAACCCACAGAGTGCTCCATCCCTTCCTGCTGTCCGCCCCTGGCATCTGTATGGAACTTGTGGGTGCACCCACCCCACCCCCACCCAAAAACCTGTCGTGTGTATTGAGCCTGATGGCCCACGGCCCAGCTGCCACCCAGCACCAGAGAAGCTCAATTTATTGGGGGAGGAGGGGTTGGAGTTCCCCTGCCTGGAGGCCTAGCTTCTCCCAGGGAACAAAAACCTGACAGGAAGACAGGCATTGCCTCCTTCCCTCAGCTAAGTGGCCATGCCCATTTCTGGAGTTCTCCTCCTCCCCCCCCCCACCCCCCACCCCTAGCCCCCTGGAAGCTCTGGGGAAGCTGGGAGGTCGGCATGGGCCTCAGTGCTCGGTAGTCTTGGGCTGCTGCTTGACCTCATGCATTGCTGCCACCCTCTGCGAGGGGGAACACAGGCCGTGTCTTCCTTTAGAGACCCTGGTACGGATGGGGTGTGGCAGCGTGACAATGCCTGGGCAGAGCCTGGCACAGACTAAACTGTCATTGCACACATAGGGCACTTGATGCCCCAGGAAGGCTGGACCAAGGGCCGCACTGAAGAACCAAAGCAAGGCAGGCACCGGTGGCGCACGCCTGTCACCCTAGCTACTCAGGAGGCTGAGATCTGAGAACTGCAGTTCCAAGCCAGCGAAGGCAAGGAAGTCTGTGAGACTCGTATCTCCAATTAATTACCAAAAAGCTGAAAATGAAGCTGTGGCAGTGCCAGCCTCAAGTGCAAAAGCTTAGGGACAGTGCCCAGGTCTTGAGTTCAAGCCAATGTACCTGCACTCACACAGTAAGGAGAAGAAAAAAAAATCAAATTAAAATACTTTACAACCCCAGCCTGCTCTCAGGAGCTTGCCTGCAGAGATCAACTCAGGACAAGCCCAAAGCATCAACAAAACCCTGGGTGCTCAGGGGTGGGGGGGTGGGGCAAGAGAGAGCTGGCTGAAACTGAAGCCAGCCAGCATGAAAGGGGCCCGACATGCCAGCAAGGCAAGCTGGATGGGGGATGGCAGCGTACAGAGGTGTGGAGGGGCCCCCCCCCCGAAACCCACCCCCTGGGGATGCTCACCCCATGCTTTGTTTGCACAGCCCTGGGCTTGCTCCCTGGTTTGTCTACCTTCACCCCTGTGAGCAACAGGGCATCTGCAGGTGATGATGATGATGATGATGATGATGATGATGATGATGATGATGATGATGATGATGATGATGGTAAAGACCCAGCCTCTGTGCCCGCAGAGGGATTAAATGACACCCATTGTGCACACATCGGGGTTTGATACAAATGCCATTTCACTCCACAGGAAGCAACTGCCTTCCTACAAGGGAATCCAAACCTCCGTTTTCCTGGCGTGCTAGACCAGCACTGGACATTCTCTGGGTGCCGGCTGGAGTGGAGAGGGTGGCTTGTCCCTGGGGTGGGCACAGCTGGCTTACAGCGGCCGGAAGAGGGGAGTTTGGGGTGTCCATGGCAGATCTGCCCCACAGCTGAGCCCCACCCAGCTGCTCCCCACTCCAGCACGAGCTTCCAAGAGACTCCTCAGGTGGCGGCAGGGGCAAAAGGCCCCAGGCTCTGGGTCTGGAGCTGGGGACCCGTTCGGGGTTTGATGCTCTCCTAGAGGCTGCCGCGCTGTTCCTGAAATCCTGGAGGGAGGGAGCGGGCGGGGGACACAGGAAAGAAAGGGTTCACTGGGGGGAGAGGCGCCTGTCCAGCTATGATATTTAGACCATTACCACTTCCCCTGTTACTGGGGGACACACCCCTCCTTGGCCATACCCCAATCTCTCTTCTCACAAAACCCCCTGACCCAAGCGCCAGGCGCTGCACCAGTGTTTCAGGGTTGGCTCCCCCCTTGGAGCTTCCACACGTGGGGTCCCCACACAGGAGGACACTCCTCCAGCCCCGGGGACCTTCTGCCAACCTTCCCTTTGGGCTCAGCTCCCAGGTCGCCTCCATGAGAGGTTCCTGGACCACTCAGCTCGCCAAGCTTTCATCTCATCTCCACATCAAATGCTTCTCGGGAGGGAGTGCGCAGTGCCTTAGTCCTGTAAGGCACGGGGCAAATGCATTGCGTCCATGAAAAGGGGGCTGGCGAGCATGGGCTCCTGCTTCGCAGGGACAGGAAAAGCCGCTTCACCCAGAACCCAGAACCCAGGGAACCGAGGTTCCCCAGACCAAGGAAGGAGGAGGAGGAGGAGGAGGAGGAGGGAGGAGGAAGGAGCGGGCCAGGGCCTCACTGCTTTTCAGCTGCCTGTGCAGCAGGAGGAAAGTTCTGGAAGGCGTTGAGTGATACAAATCCAATGGAAGGCACTGCGAGAGCCTCGAACCCGCTCCACACCTCCACACTTCGTCATCAGAAGTAACAAGTCCTGGAGGGCGCATGCTCATCCGGGGCATGCTCAGTCCTGCATGCATGCTCATCCCGTGCCTCAGTGACAACCTAAAAGGACCTTCCATGATTCCCCTGGGAGTCCAAAGACAAGAACCCCCCCCCTTTGCTTCCGGCCTCACAGAGTGGGTCCCCTCACCCTCCCCAGCCTCTGGCGCGCTCCAGGGGTGGAGGGCGAACCCCAGGGGAGAGCTTGGGGGCAGAGTGGGCGTCCTGATCCGGTCTAGAGGCCCCTGAGAACTACCCACTGCGTCCCCTGGCCCAGCCCTGGCCCAGCCCTGAAAGAGACACGTTGAAGCTAGGCAGGCGGGGTTCCTCAGACCCCTTGCAGAGGTCACAGTGGATAGTTAGGATTTCATGGTGGGATGCGCACCATGGGCTCTATACAGGTCTCCTGAGATCACACGGGGTCCCTTGTAAGACCCTCCCACTACCACCAGCTGTAGGGGAGGTAAGGAGAGCCCACGAGTGCTTACCCTCCCCCTCCAGTCCCAGCCGGGAGTCGTTATGATCCCCACTTGAGGGAGATGCTGCCTTAGGGTCCAAAACCTAGAGAGGGAATCCCCACCCCACCCCAAGGTGCTGGCCTGGCCCAAACATTCGCTTCCAATCTGCATGGATTTGACACTGGGACAATGAACATGTTACCTTTAGGTACGGAGATTTGAACTCAGGGCCTCACACTCTTGCTTGGCTTTTATCTGCTTAGGACTGACTGACACTCTACCTCTTGAACCACACACTTCAACTTCCATCTTTTTGCTGATGAACTGGAGATAAGAGTCTCACAGACATTTCTGCCTGTGCTAGCTTCAAACGCTGATTCTCAAATCTCAGCTTCCTGAGTCGCTAGGATTACAACGTGAGCCACATGAGCACCTAAGCAAAGAAAAAAAAGAAGACATCATTGGAGCCAAAGTAAAGCTATGGCCCTGCAACAGCCAGGCCTTTTGGATCATCCCTGCTCCTCCAACACCTCAAACTTCAGCCTCTGTGTGCTAGCGTGGTGCCTAACCCATGCACAGCTGCACTGTGCCAGGCACTAAGACATCCGCCCCTCCCCTGTTGAGTGACGTGGGAAGCCTTCACCCAGGTGGAGGCTGAGGGCAAGGGCAGGCTGCCCCTGTGTTTCCACATCCAGGAGTTGGGAGTTCGGATCAGCCACAGTCTTCTGGCTGGAACCCCAGGGGTGGGGCTGCTGTGAGCCAGTGATTCTGATCCTTTCCTCTGCCCCTAATTACCAGTTGAGTTGGTGGCAGGCTTTGAATTCGCTTCTAGCTAGTGCCCAGTGGTGGCTGTTGATGGCAACCTCAGGGGATGCGCTGGTCTTGGGGAGTGGGCCCTGAGGCAGATCCCAAAGCCTCTGAAATGCCCTCTGTGAGCAGCAGCCTGTGCCCTGTAACAACAAGAAAACAATGGTCACCACCCCACTGTCAAAACAGGATCGGAGCCCAGGCAGGAGCTGGGCACAGCGAGGCTGATCCCCCCTTGCTGGGCCTGCCTGCTGGGGAACCTGAGCTGACACCCACTGCTAGTTCAGATGTTAGCTCTGATTCCTGCGGGCCAGGCGAACTGGGCCTGTTCGAAGGCAGGAGGTGTGTGGACAGGAGGCCGCGGGCCCGGAAGAGTCCAGACTGTTCTGGGAAGGGGGCTCCAGCTTTCCTTCAGCTGACCCTTGCCTCTGGATAACGAGCTCTGCATCCTGGAGCCCTCCCTGTACGCATGGATGCGTGGCAGCATGGATGTGTGGCAGCATGGATGCGTGGCAGCATGGATGCGTGGTGGCGTGGGTGCGTGGCATCTCCCGCTCCTACCCCAACACTGGGCTCCCCGCTTGGCTGCCTCTGCCTCCCTGCGGGGTCTGTGTGTCTGTCAGTCCCTCTGCATGGCATTATCTCTTTCCATTATGTCTCTCTTCCTCTCCTGCCCTGCTCCCCACCATTATGCTTATGCGTCTCTCTTCATCAGGTCTTAGGTCTCAGAACTTCATAGGACCTGGGAGGGTGTCCTGGGGAGCAAAAGGTTTGTCTCCATGGACTAAGACTCTGTGTGTGTGTGTGTGTGCTCAAAGTGTGTGGTTTTGAGTGTTCAACCCAGGTGAGCGTGGGGTCTGCTGTGTGTTGCTGTGTGTGCAGTGCTGAGTGTTGTTGGGTGTGTGGGGTCGGTACCATTGTGTGCGCGGTAGTGAGTGTTGTTGGGTGTGTGGTGTGTGCGCGGTGGTGAGTGTTGCTGGGTGTGTGGGGTCGGTACCGTGGTGCGGTGGTGAGTGTTGCTGGGTGTGTGGGATCGGTACCGTGGGGGGATCTGGTGTGTTGGATGTCTGCGCATGGGTTTGTTGCAGCGCGTTGGTGTGTGGTGTCGGTCGTGTGAGTGTGAGGCTGTCTTGGAGCTGAGCCCGGCGTCAGGCACGGCGGGCCGCGGGGCCCGGGCTGCAGAGAGCCGGGCCCGGGCCGCGGGGCGGCGCTGTGGCGGAGGCCGGGGCGCGGCGAGGGGCCGCGGGGCGCGGCGAGGCGGCGTGCGCCGCGGAGCGGGAACTGTCGAGCCGAGCTGGAGGAAGTCCGCGGGGCTGGGACGAGAATCTGGGAGGGGGGGCGGCGAGGGGGCACTGGGCCCTGGCACTTGGGGGGGGGGGGTCAGGTGCTTCCCGGGCATCCGAGCGAGGCCGGGGAGAGGGCAGGGGGGCTGCCCGGGCTGTGCGGTGCGAGGGGCGGGGAGGCGGGACCGAGCCGGGGAGGCCGCGAGGCCCCGGGGGCCCGGCCAGGCCGGCGCCAGCCGCCGAGTTGAAAGGCGGCCGGGGCCTCTGCGCGCCGCTTCCCGTTGCGCCCCCGAGGGCTGCGGGCGGGGCGCGGGCCCAGACCCGGCTGCGCTCACCTCAGGCCTGGGGTCACTACCAGGGGCCCCCCGTGGTGGGACGGCACTTGGGGTCCCGCCTAGCCGCTGACCCGAGTCAGCGAGCCGAGAGACTTCCACGGGGCGCGGGGTACCGGCCGTGCGCCCTCCAGCGCCCGGCCCCGCGCGTCCCGATTGCCGTGGCCCCGGCCGCTCCACGCCCCGCGCCCGGTGGCCGAGGCCGCGGCCGCCCCGGGCTCCCACGCTGTGGCCGGGCTGGGCTCGCGGCGTGGTCAGAGCGGGGTTTGCAAACTGACTCCGTGTCGGACCCAACAAAACGCGGGCGTCGGCCGGGCGGGGGTTGGGGGGACCCCGGGACCCCGATCACTGCCAAGGGGCAGCGGTCGCTCGAGGTCGGGGCTCGGAGGAGTTAAACTCACACCCCAGGCCCCCATTCCTCGGTGGGGACACGGGCACCGCACGCACCCGCAGCTCCCGGCCCCAGGCGCGCCGGCCACGCGAGGCTCCCGGGTGGAGCCGGTTCCAACCCCCCCCCCCCCCGCCCCCTCGGCCCCTAATCGATTCTGACCTGGGGAAGGCCACGCCATGTCCCGCAGCCTCTTCAGGGTTGTGCGGTGACTGCGCACAGTAGGCCCCAAGGATTGTTCCGTCCTCCATCGCAGTCGCCCGCACGCGGGGAAGCCCTCGGGCGTCACCGACGCAACGATTCTTTCCCCATCAGAAAATCGATCTGTGACAGACCCGACCCCCCCCCAAAACGGGGAAATTAGGGAGCAGTGGGGGAGGGTGGAGAGAGCCAGAAGCGATGGCCAGAGCCTCGCGTGGCCAACACCCGGCCCCACCCGCCGAATGTGGCTCAGGATCATCACCCTACCCAAGGCGGCGCGCATTTATTGAGCACTTTCTGTGTACACACGAGTTGGAGAAAGGGCAATCCGAAAGAAAAGGGGGGGGGCAAAGAAAGGGCTAGATGGGAAGAAATCAGAGTGGCAAAGCCAAGGGGCAGCAAGGCGGAGGGGAATCCAGGGCGGGCAGCCCAGGGCAGAGGCTCGGGCGGCGGGGCCGGGGTCTCAGGGCGGTGGGCCCCGTGCGCGCGCCCCGCGAAGGTGCAGGGGGTGGGGGGCGGGGAGGCGCACCCGCCTCGCCTGCAGCTACCGCCTCGCTGGAGCCGCCGCGCGTCTGCAGAACGCGAACCGTTGCTCATTACGGCAATTATGTTCCTCTAAATTTGCCTCGACCCTAAATTGCCGAAGTCGGAGGAGCCAGGAGGCCCTGGAGCTTGGGCTGATGGAGACACTCGATCCCGCCCCGCCATTCCTCTATCCCGCGTGAATGGAAAGCACCCCCCCCACACACACACACCGCGCTGCGGGGTGAGCTGAGAACCCACGGCCCCAGATCCTAGGGGCAGGGGAAGATGCCAGGCCCATTGCAAAGGTGAGAGAAGTGAGGAACGCAGAGGACCCGCGGGCAGGGGACGCGGCGGTGACCCGCGGGCAGGGGACGCGGCGGTGACCCGCGGGCAGGGGACGCGGCGGTGACCCGCGGGCAGGGGACGCGGCGGTGACCCGCGGGCTGGGTCTAGGGGCCGCCTGTCTGACTTCAAGCCCCGGGACTGTCGCCCATGGCGCCGCAGAAAGAAACCCAGAGGAGCCGTTCTGGGGGTCAGGGTACACTGGGTGTGCAAGGCCATCCTTGAACTTCTTAATTTGTGGAAAAAAAGGAAAAGGGGAACACTTTTTATGCAAGCAGCAGCGGACCTCTTGGCCTTCAAACACCTTTAAAGACCACCAGCGGGGGAGTCGGAGCCTGGTCTGGTCGGTATAACTCCTTCCTCCCTGGGGCGAAAAGGCCCTGCCCTGTGTTCGGAAGGTGCTCTGGAAATCGCAAAGCCAAAGGCCACTGCTCCACCCGGGACCCCCACAAGCTCACGGAGTGGATGGCAACAAATTGGGGCTGTGACAAGTTCAGACTATTACCCAGGCCAACCAATCCAGACCTAAGGGTTGAAGGTCTGGTACCGGGTAACAAGGCCTGAAGCCAACTCAGAGCTCATGGGGTGGAGAAGCATGACCCTGGTCTCTTGGAATCCCCAGGCTCACCTGGAGTCCTGGGACTAGAAAGGCAGGGAGGCTCAAAACTTCTCTTTCACTCGGCACACACATTTGCCCCTCCCCAAGTCCAAGACCGCATACTGAGTCTCTTGGATCTTAAAAGTCCTGGTCTGCTAGTGTCTCCTCTTAATGGGCAGTGGGCGGAGCGTGACCCGGGGTCGGGGGCCTTCTTCTTGGAGTTTGGAGGAGCAGGGCACTGACAGAGGCTGGGCAACCTAAATTTGTTATTTGAGGGATGAGCCCAAACCAAAGGAGGAGAGAGAGGTTCCGGGAATATAATTGGTTTGATTTAATAAGGGGTCATTTTGTCTTCGATAGCCTTGCAAAATTCTTCCCAGGAGACTGAACTTGGAACTTCTTCAAATATACTTTCCGTGGAAACCTGGGCCTGACTGGCTACATAAAAGCAAAACCATGTTAATGAGGGCCGGGGAAGAAGCCCGAGGACCTGCCTACAGTGAGAGTATGCGCTGACTTTGAATTTTCTGTAACGTTTGATACACTTCTGGTCTGTTGTAATCGGGACTGTGAAGGTGCCCATATTCTGAGGGTTCAAATAGAGTTCCCCCAAACATCAGCACCCAAGCCAGGTGCCTGGTGGCTCCCGCCTGTAATCCTAGCTACTTCGGAGGCTGAGATCGGAGAATAGAGGTTCAAAGCCAAGCCAGGCAGAAAAGCCCATCAGAATCTTATGTCCAATTAACCAGCAAAATGTTGGATGTAGAGCTGTGGCTCCAGGGGTAGAATGCCAACTTTGAAAGAAAAAGCTAAAGGACAGTGCCCAGGCTCTGAATTCAAGCCCCATTACTGGCACTGCAAAAATAAAATAAAAGCAAAAATAATAAAGAAGCTAAGCAATTGCTTCTCTCTCCCCCCACCTGGCCTCCTGTGGGAGAAACAGGTTTGTAGAGGTGGGACTTGTCTGGATTAGCTGTCTACAGTCATCAAACCATTTGGGCAATTCACTTTGTTTTCATAGACAGGTTAAACGCGGAGAAAAAAAGAAAAGAGTCAGTTACGGGTCGCCTGAGCAAGTGTCGATTTCAGCTTAAAGTGAATTGGAAAATTGAGCCTAATTATCGCAGGTAATTGCTTCAATTCTCCACTTGACTCTGCTAAGGTAGATCTGTCCCGTGTGCCCCAAAAGACAGTCCCTTTATTTCTGGAGACTTCTCGTCACCTTTGAAAGTTGCTCCTATAAAGCTATCACCCAGCTGGAAAGCAATTGCATATGTGAAGAGACAGCAAGAAGCGCAGTTAAAATACAGGAGTGAATTGGGCAGAGATTTTTTTTGTAGCTTAAAATTAATTTATTTAACAAATATAGCTATAATATAAACGATAATAAAATTTCAAATATACAGTATATTACATAGTACACACACAGTCCCTTCCAAAGGGGTGTTTGAGAGCCACGAGAATGTACTGTTAAATAGAAACAGATTTTTTTTTTTACACATTTTTTTTCTGGTCCTGGTAAGAGAAAAGTTCCTTCAAACCTACCTGTGCCATGCATCTGTGCACACTCTCACCTCCCCACGCGCGTACACACACACACACACACACACACACACACACACACACACACACACACACACTGAGCAAGGTTTTGCTGCTGAAACTTTGTTTTCCAGTGCCAGGCCCTGGGATCCATCTCCCCTTCACAGTCTTCTGTGTCTAGGACTGTCCTCATTTCCAAACGCATCCCGCGTTAATGTCTTGTTGCTTCCCCGCATTGGTTTCTGTCTACGCGGCGGCGGGAGATGTGTTCTCCAGTCCCCTTCAGCCTGAAAATTGTGTTAGGGACCTTGAATACATCATAGCCTCTAGGGCCTCCGTTTCCCCATCTGTAACTGGCGGGTGTGTAGGCCTAGGTTCTAGAAGCGTTCTAAGGGACCCACTTTGTGGAAGGGGATCAGACTTGGGAGAGAATTCAGGAAGCAACCGGAAGCACGGGAGCTGGGGTTTCAAGAGAAAGGGCCAGGGCGGCGGGGGGTGGTCTCCTGCTGGTAGGGGCGGCGGGCTGGAGGAGCGGCTGGCCCCGCCTATGTCAGATGGTACATGCTGTAGCCTACGTGCGCCGTGTAGAGTCCCACGGGTGCCACCGGCAGCGCGGCGCGCTGGAAGGGGCCAGAGGCGCTGTAGAGCGAGGCGCCGGCGGCCGCCGCCACCGCGGCCGGGCCGCCCAGGGGGAAGGAGAGGCCGAAGGCCGCGGGTGGCAGCATGGGCTTGGCTGCCATCTTCAGCTTCTCCAGCTCTGCCTCCTGCAGTCTCTTGGCCTTGGCGCGGCGGTTCTGGAACCAGATCTTCACCTGCGTCTCGGTGAGGCTGAGAGAGCTGGAGAACTCGGCGCGCTCGGCGATGGACAGGTACTGCTTCTGGCGGAACTTGCGCTCGAGCGCCAGCAGCTGCGCCGTGGTGAAGGGGGTCCGCGGCTTGCGGTTGGTCTTGTGCTTTCGTAGGGTGCAGGCCGGAGGGCTCAGCCGCCCTAGGGGGCCGTGAGAGAGAAAGACCGGGGGTTAGAGCTTGCGGGGGAGAGACCAGATCGCAAGGGAGTATTGACAAGAGAGTAACCTAAGTCAGCACCGATCTGTGCCGCGCTCCCGTGTTCCGCACGCACCAGAAACACTTGAAAAAAATATTCTTTTTCGTATTCACTCCATAACCCTCCGGGGCAGACGTTCTGGCCCACTTTTTTTTTTGTTTTTGTTTTTGCAAATACACCGCGATGCCAGAGGAAATACAAGCATGTTGGAGGCCAGAACACAGCTGGGCAGAGTTGGATGGCAGCAGGCCTCACCCGGCTGTCACTCACAGGGAGAAGGTGGCTGCTAAAGCTGGTGGCGCAGAAACAGGTCTGTGCCTAGCCCAAGGGTCATGAGTTTTATGCAGTTTGGGGCGCAGCCAGGGATGAGCACTGGGGTGGGCCTCTCAGAGGCAGAGGGGAACTTGGAACCCCTTCCTCTTCCCCCTGGAACAGCCCCGTTCCTACAAGGTTCTGGGGGAGAAGACAACTCAGAGGTCACACTGTGGCCAACCCTTAAATATATAAACTGCAAGTTGGGGTGATGAAGAAGGGGGCATTCCATTTTAACTGGCCAGCTGCTTCTCTCAGTTTCCCTTTGGTCTTCTCTCAGTGCCCCCATCCCCTGCAGTGCTAAACCTTAGGGGTTTTATTTTGGGGGGGGGGCAATGCAATGGCTCCTGAACTTTGGGCTCCATTTACTGACAATATAGCCAACAGTGTTTGTCTTCTGGCTTCTAGATAAATCTCAAGTAAGGGCAGAGAGCCAGTACTGGGCCCCGAGTTAGAGAAATAGCCACCACTGGCTGTTACCATGGTCCTGGCCAGATGAACCATACAACCAATGATTTCCAGGGACCCCATTGATTTGGGGCTCCCAGGGCTCAAGGCCCTACACCAAATTCCTTCTGCGATGGTGGATGATGCTTTGTTTCCCAAAGGCAAGTGGAAATCCAGAGTGTTTCAGCATGCGGGTTTTGCCCAAGTGTATTTTAGTTTGTGTTTTAAAAGGGGGAAGGAGAATGCTATTTGGGCTCAGACCACCAGGATGTGAGTCAAACAACACCCCCTCCCACTCTCCCCAGGCCCCCCGTGAATCTGGGCAGCAGTTGGCCTGGGACTGGCTTTCGGCGGGGCCTGGCGGAGGAGCCGGCAGGCGCCTCGGGAAATGTCCGTCTGTGGCCCGGGCGCCGGGGCAGACCTTCTTCTGCCCTTAGGCCCAGGGAGGGGCTGGCTGGCTTCTCCCCCTCTTTAATCCCCAGATAGAAATCCCGGCTGGGCCTCCCGCCATGGAAATCGTGCGGGCTATTCTGCAGTGCCACATAATCGAAGGAAGCGAGGAAAACTTGGGAATTTCCCGTGCTCCTGAAATATCTCGGAGAGGCTTCGCGGGGCGCGGAGGCCGAGGCCCGCCAGGCCTGCCGAGGCTCCGGAACGCGCGGCGGGCGGCTGAGGTCCTGGGGGCGTGGGGGTGGGAGGGGGGAGTCGGAGAGACGCTGGGGGGGAGCTTCCGACACGATGAAAACGGGGTGCAGCCCCCAGTCTGGTGCCCCCACCCCCCTAAACCATCCATCTGCTGCCCTGAGCACCAAGGATCAACCTCAAACTTGAAGTGGGGAGGGGCGGAGTTCAGTAGAAGCTTCCGAACCCCGTAACGGGAGGGGGGTACCTTGCATTGTGTGTGGGGGGTGTCCGGGTCGGAGAAAGTGAAACCGCGCGGCGGGGCGCCGCGGCTCGGGACGCGGGTTCCGGGTCCCACCGCGATCCACTCCCCGCGCGCCCGGCGCCCGCGTCCTACAAGTGACCCGCCGCCGCGCCAGGGCGTGGGGCTCGTGGCCACCCCCGGGCCTCGAACTCTCTCCCCGCGTGGGCCGGCTGGAGGCTCAAACCCCGGCCTCAGCCGCCAAAGCCACCGGGCCGCACGGCCCCGGGGTACGCGGGAGCCCCGAGACTGGCCAGGCCCCCCGCACCCCTCTCTCCCCGCCCCCCCTGGCCTCGCCGCCCGGGCTCTGGCTACTCACTGGCCGGGGGCGGGGAGAAGCGCGGGCTCTGCATCCACGGGGACCTCTCGGGCTTCTCCGGGCTCTCGGCTTTGACCATCGCGTCCTCGGGCAGCTTCAGCAGTCCTCCCACCGAGAAGGGGCCGAGCGGCCGCGGCGAGGAGGGCGCGTCCGGGGCGCCCAGCGGGCCGGCTCGGGCGCCCGGCGGCGGCGCGCCCTCCGAGGCCGCCGGGGCGCTCTCCTTGGCCCCCGGCTTCCTGTGATCGGCCATGAGCGCCTCCACACTGAAGGGCAGGAGCGAGGGGGACACGCGGGGCTTGGCCCCCTCCTCGTCGGCGCCCATGGCGGCCGAGGCCGAGGCCGCGGCGGGGGCCGGGCCCGCGCCTCCCCCGGCCGGCTTGCCGAAGGCGGAGTCCTCCACTTTGACACCGAGCGGCCGAGAAGTCATGTCAGCAGCCGGGGCCATGCAGAGCCGGGCCGCGCTCCAGCCGCTGCACAGGCCAGCCGCCGGGCATGGGCCTCGGGGACCCCTCGGGGGCCCTGGCCGGGCGGGTCCTCCCGCGCGAGCCTCCCGCCGCCGCCCAGAAGGCCAGCTCCGGGACGCTGGGCCTGGCTCGCCGCCGCCGCCGCCCCGCAGGCCGAGCTCCCGGGCGCCCTCGCCGGCTCCGGCTCCGGCCGCGGCTCCCCAGAGAACTTGCTAATAAGGCGAGGCCGGAGCGGCGGCAGCCAATCACCGCGCGAGGGGGCGGGCCCGGAGCGGCCCATTGGGCCGCGCTGCCGGGGACCGGCCTCGGGGCGCGCGAGGCCTGGGGGGCGCCGCGCACAGCCAGGCTCCCCGCGGGCGCGGGAGAGGAGGGGTGCGGGGGACGAGGGGGTGGGGGAGGACGAGGGGGTGGGGGGGGGACTCGTCCCCGAGCTAAAGCCCCCCGGAGGCCTCGGTCAGTCCAGGTCCCCGCCCGTCCCCGTCTTTCCGCCTTCTTGGGAGACTTTCCCCCGTTCCCACCCCTCTTCTCCCTTCGTCCCCCTCCCTCTCTCCTGCGCCCCCTTTTCCCACCCCTCTTATTCCCCCCCCCCACACACACTTTCCTTGTTTCCTAGACTGCTCACCGACCCCCGTCCCCGACTACTATCTGTCCCAACAGCAATCTGACGAGATCATTTCTAAGAAATTACTTTTATATGTGTGTGTGTGTTTAAAATGAAAACACGGCGTGGTTATGTGTCCCGGTGGAGAGACGGGGCTGCCTTTTTATGAGGCCGTCCTTTCCTTCCTATTTTAATCCTCAGATTGGGGGGGGCGAGGTGAACCCCTGGGCCTGTGTCTCCACCCCAGCGCAGGGCTGAAGTTTGTCCAAGGAAACCCCCCCTGCTCCTAGGACGCACGGAGAGGTGACACGGATGGGGACCTAACCCAATCATAAAGTGTGCCCCCCGACCCCAGGCTGTCCTTGGGAGCGTTCCCCCCGACCGATGCCCAGTTGGGCGCAGGGCGGCCGCCTCTCTGGATCCTTTGGAGAGAACACGAATCGAACTAAAACCAACGAGAGACGCGCGCCGACCACGGATCTGGCCTTCCCGTGACCTCGGACACCGGGTCTGCGGAAACAATAACATTTCTCCATCTCCAGGCCGCTGTGCCCGGGAAGGAGAAGGCCCGTTCGGGGCGGGCTGGGGTGGGGGTAGGTGGGAGACAGAGAGAGGGGGGCGGGATAGGGGTTCCTCGCGGTGGAAGCCCGGGGCTGAATGTGAGCAACTTTTGGGTCGCCAATTTCGGAAGAAAAGTGGCCCTATGCGTTTTCTTGCTGTTTAACAGAAGAGGCAAAATGAGTGGGGTGTGGAAGGGGAACGAGGGGTGGAGGGAAGACGTAAGATCTGTGCGCACTGTGTGTGTGTGTGTGTGTGTGTGTGTGTGTGGAGGGTGGGGAGAGCGATCGTTTTCTGGGCCTCCTCTTTTATGGCCTCTTATCCCCGGGCCCAGGCCGTCGGTTCCCGGGGAGCTAGCGGAGGAGGTGATTGGCGGCTCACCGGCCCGGCCATTGATGACTGCGGAGTTCTAATCTCCAGGAAACACAAGGGGTTGCTGTGGCCATTTAGGGGTAATTATCCGAGCGCGTAGGGACAGCGAATTCCCTCGCCTTTTAACAGGGCTCCATAAAAAAAGAAAAAAGAAGAAAAAAGCTGTAGATTAGGGGCGACCAGATTAGGGAAAATGAATTACTGGAGCAGGAACTTTATTACCCCGGCCGGCGGCCGGCGGCGGCCCGGGTCTGGAGGGAGGAGGGGTCGGGCTGATGATGGCAGCCCCACGTCTGCCCGCAGGCTCCCCGAGAAATCTAAGGCCTTGAGGGGGGGCGGGTTCGGGAATATTCGCCTCTGGGAACGTCACGCCGCCTCCCCGCTTTGCCTGCGGACTCGGGCCCCGCTGGAAGCTATGTTTTTGGGGAGTCCTCCCCTTCGCCCCCGAGGCGTGCCCCGTGCGCACGGAGAGAAGGCCAGGCTAGCCCATTTCAAAGCCCCGCGAGGCTGCAGGCCCAACGCCCCGCTCACAGCCCGGGGGCCGCGGCCGGCTTCTCCCACCGGCCGTTCTAAGGGAACCCTCTCCAGGCTAACCACTCCGCCGCCGGCCAGGCTCGTTTCCCGCGCCACCCCCCACCCCTCCGCCCCGACCCTGGGCGTTGTGGTTGAAAGAGGAGAGGAAGGAGGCCGAGGGCCCCCGGGGTGCTTTTTCAGGCCCACATTTTAAGGGCGAGCTCCGTCGTTCTCGGCAGGGACGTTTCTCTGATCCCATCCTGGGTGCTCAGACTCGGTGTTTCGGAGTCTCGGGTCATTTCAGCATCGGACGCAGTTAAGCGTGTTCTCTCGAAAAGGGCACGTCGGCCCCCCAAACCAAATAGGCTGCGAGCGCGCCCGCAGGCCACCTTCCCGGACCGCCTTGGAACCCGCCAGTTACACAGTCCATGCTTTAGGGCCTGGGGAGGCTCGAACCCCAAGAGTGGAGCCGCGCCACGTCCCAAGGCGGCTCCCGCCGAACGCGTCCCGGAGCGCGGGCGGCGGGCTGGGCCCGGCCGGGCCCGGGGCCGCGCGGCCGGGGGAAAGGCCGCGTCGCTAATTGCGGGGATAAACAATCTGTCACGACCCCTCGGCGCGCCTCCTAGGCAGACGAGGATGTTGTTTTTAGGCGCCAGCGGCGGCCGGATCAAAGGCTGCCGCCGGCTCCTGGGCCCTTGAAGTTGCGCCCCGTGCCTCCCGGGAGCAAACCGCCCGCGCCCTGGGTCCTGCGCTCCGCAGCCGGCCCCGCGGCTTCCCGAGCCCGGTGCGCAGCCCCACGACGTGGGTTCAGGTTCGGTGTGTGTGTGTGTGTCCACTCCACCGCCGTCTCCGTCCCCGCGCGTCGGCCTCGTGGCAGGCCAGGAGAGAACGGCGGCCGCGCCAAAGCGGTCAGGCCGGTCGGTGGGCACCGCGCGCGCCGGGAGGGCGCACGGGCCTCGCCACCGATCCGCCCCCCTCCCCGGGATCCCCAGGCTAAGGCGCCCCGAGAGACATAGAGAGAGCGAACCTCGGTCCCCGGGGTGCGCGGGACGCGCCTGCAGGCGGGGAGGCGCGCGGGGCGGCGTTCTTGGAGTTGGTTTTCGCCCGGCCTCGGCCGGGAAACCGGTTGCTGGGTGGGTGGGTGGGTTCGGCCCCGGGGGCTGGCAGCGCAGGTTTATCTTGTCGACAGCGCAGACCCCGAGGCTTCGCCCCCCCCCCCCGGCTTTATGTCTCCCCGAGGCCGGCTTGGAGCCGCGGAGAAAGCGGGCGGTAATTCATGCCGGGCCTGGGCAGGGCTGGCCCGCGGCAGATAAAGCTGGGGACTGGCGCTGCGCGGCGTCCGACCGCCCTCCTCCCCCTCCCGCGCCCGAAAGCCAGCCTGCGGCCTCCACAAAGCGCCGGGACCCGCGTCCACTTTCCGGGAGGTCAGTGGGGGGGACTCCCTCACCCCCACCCCAAAAAATCACACGAAACACCCACGATCGTTTTTAGGGGCGTGTGAGACAGCGGCGGGGACGAGATGGGTGATGGGATTACTAGGGATTTTCCTCCATGTGCAAAGATGAACTTTTGTTGGAGGGACCCCCATCTTGAAGACCGCTGCCCCCCCCCCCAGCAGTGCCCAGGGGCCGGCCTGCGCCTCTCCAGCGTTCGTGGTCGCCTCGATGGGTTTTCGTTCTGCCCTCCCTCCCTCTCCCCCCACCCCCACCAAAGCGTTCCGTGGCCTCGGCCCAGGAATCTCGCATCCATTTTCTTAAAATGCGCGGCTCAGTGGGACCCCCGGCAATTAGCGAGCCCCGAACAGTCCTCTTTAATAGAATGAATGTGTAATGAAAACCGATTACCCGGAACGATTTATTTTGGTGGGAATTCACCAATCACCGGGAGGGCCTCGGAGGGTGGGGGTGGGGGGAGAGGTATTTTGCTCGGGGTGGGGGCGGGGTGGACGGGCAACCCCTCGGGCCCGCGCCCCGACAACCTGCCGCGCGCGCCCCGCGCCCCCCGCCGAACTCGTCGCCTATGGAGTCAGAGGCTGGGAACCAAGTTGGGTGGGGGGAAGTGGACGGGGAGGCCTCTAATCCTCCCCAGGGGTCCCGTGGCTTTCCAGCAAACAACAACACCCCAAGGAGATCGGAACTCCAGGGGTTCACCCCGCGGGGCGCGAGCACAAGCACCCCCCGCCCCCCCCCCCCGCTGACCTGGGGCCTGGGCAGAAAGGATGTCGGTGGTGCCTTTCCCTAACGCATCTCCCAAGTTAAAAAACAAAAGTGAATTCTTCATATATCACAGTGTGAGCCTCTGGCTAAGTCCTGCGCCGAGCGCGGGGGCTGATCGCGCCCCGCGCCCGCCCCGCGCCCGCCCCGCGCCCTGCCCGAGGACCCCACCGCCAGCCGGCCCCGCGTCCCGGGCCCGTCCCGCCCTCCCGGTGTCTTTACATTTAGAGGTGGGGGGGGAGGAGCGAAGGAGGGGGGGACAGGATCCGAGGAAGAGAGAGAGAGAGCCTCCCCCTCAAGTGGCCCAAATTAATGCGCTCGGGACACGAGGGTGCGCTTGCGGAAGATGAAAGCGAGGCCGGCCGGCTCCTCCCAGAGCTCTATAATTATAGATAATATATCCCATTTCAAAGCAATTAGACCAATCAGGCGTAACGAACCACTTTGCTGCCGACGAATAACAAAGGCGCACGGTTATTTAAGCCTGGAGATGTCAAGCAGACCCCGAGGCTCCAGGGGCCGAGCAAACGTCTCCCACTGCGGCTCTGCTCTGCTCACCCCGGGCCGGGCAGGCCCTCCGTCGGCCCCCCTCCCCGTCCCCCCACCCCCGACCCCGGCAGGCCTGCTGGGGCCCCCACTCGGGTCCCGCTGGACCAGAAGGGCAGAGTTAGGAGGAAAGGAGGTAGAGAACTGACTTACTGACTTACTGGGTGTTAGGCCTCTGGTCCGAGGTTTCTGGAACTTTCGACTCTGAGATACATATTACTATCTGATTCCCCCCCCCACCCACACACACCCCGGCCCCAGAAGAGGGGACACAATCAGAGAGGTTAATTGTCTTGCTGAAGGTCACACCGCTAGTTAGTGGTGGCGCCAGGATCTGGATGCTGGTGCCCAAAATTTACTTTTTCCGTTTCCAGAAGCAGTTTATCTCAGGGCATTTTTCAAAGACCGAAATGCACTAAAAATGCGTCGGATGCTTGCGGTGGGGGGAGGCAGGCCTTTCCCCAGCCCCACCCCAAGCCCAGAAACAACCGAGTCTCAAGTCCAGAAGTTGCAGTCCTCTTATCTACCTCGTTGTAGATAAGAGCGGGACCAGAAGCCCCCAGGAATTCATCAGATTCCAGAATCCCGGATGGGCCAGGGAAGAAAAGCTGTCCCCAAAGGCAGCGACTTGCCCGAGCCTCTGTGCGCTTTCAAATGGATAAAGACCACGGGAGCGGCTCGGGAGGGAGGGGTTTCCAGGCTCAGCAGCCCTGGGAAAAGAGGCATGGAGGGAGAGAGAGGAGAGAGAGAGAGAGAGGGAGGGAGGGAGGGAGAGAGAGAGAGAGGGAGGGAGGGAGGGAGAGAGCGAGCGCCATAGCCCTCCCCCAGAGCTTGTATTGCCTGAAATGGGAGGGAGTAGGATTTTGAGAAAGGCCCAAAGTGAAGTTGGGAAGCTAGGGACACACTGGAGTGGCAGGGGACAGGGGCCAAGGGACGACAGGGGAGGGGGGCAGGGGCCGGGGAAGGCCCTGGAAGCCTCCCACAGGCTGTCTGCTTGATGCTCCAGCTCTCAGATCATACTGGCACCCCCCCCCCCCATTCTCCCCACCCTCGCTCTGTCTCTGCCTGAGTGTGCTCTGAGTGGACCTCACCGCCTGCTCTACACCCACCCTGTATCTCTTTGGTCTTTGTTCTTCTCCCCAGATCTCCGTGTATCTTTCCCTATTTTTCCATTTGTTCACTAAACTTTTCTTGTCTTAGTCCCTGCCCCAAGATTCAGTATGAATCACTCTCCTCAATCACTTAGAAGCTAATGTGACTCCAGTCAGTTTTGTTTTGTTTTTTTCTTCCCTGGTAGCAGTGGGTGATGTGTGGAGCAATGGCTGCACCTTTGGGAGCAAGATCAGCAGACCACACCCTTTTCTCTACCGTGCCATAATGCCCCTAGCTACTCTTTCCTCCCCAGAGGAATGCAAGTGTACCTTCCTGTAGGGTCCTCAGAAGGGTACAGCAAGAGAGAGGTAAAGGCCACAGCAGTAGGGCATGATCATTTACAGCCCCACAATCCCAGCAGCCCAGGATGGAAATGGCTGTCATGGGGTGAGCGGGAGGGTTCGTAGGACAGCAAGTAACGGGGCCACCCAGCACAGGCCCCCAGGCTAGACCTCAACCAGATCCCTGCTCTGCCTTTCAGGTGGGCTGCCCACTCTCCAGCCTCTTACTGTAACCCTGCAGACTTGAAGGTGTCCAGGAAAGACAGTGATCAGACTAGACCCTGGACCCCCCACTGGGCCGTGCCACCCTTGAGCTTGGATTTGAGTACAAACCGGAAGTGATCACACAGGAAGTAAGCTGGAAATATTCACACCACCTCAAACCCACCTAACTGCGTCGAGCAGAGGGGACAGTCCAGGAGGTCGCTTGTAGGCAGCACGCACTCAACCAGTGCTCCCTGAGTCAGAAAATCACGAGGGAACTAGAGAGAAAGTTGGGGAGGTGGAGAATCTATGACCCAGGGGCCCAAGTGACCTGGGGCAGTGTGGAGACTGACTCCCTCCCCAGACCTGGCCTCCTCCCAGATGGCACTCCTCTTGTTTACCATCTCCCACCCCCTAACTTGGGGGGAGGGGCAGCTACTCTGGGGAAAGAGCAGTTCTCACCCCTGAGGAATGTGGGAAGTGTTGTGTGGCCCCTTTTTGCCATCCCGTCAGCCTTAGAAGTGGCCAAGACCCAGTTGCAGGATGAAAGGGGTTGGGGGAGGCAAGAATAATAACTCTCTCTCCAGTATAACAAGAAAATTTGGGGTAACACCATGTCCTTCAGAAAGGGAGACTGGGCCCTGAACAGGAGTTATATTCCCTGGTCTCTGAGCAAGACACTGGCAGAACCCTTGTCAAAGTATATGCTCTCTAGCCTGCAATCAGGACTCACCTACATCCTCGGAACATTCAAGAAACCTGGGCCATCCCATGGTTTCTTTCAACCAGATCCACCTGTGACTAGTAGCTTGTATATTTGTGACCTCTCAAGAGGGTTGACCCATGAGGGGGGGTCGGGGTACACATGGCTGGGAGATGCCCTAGCAGGCTGAGAGGGCCTGGTGGCCTGGCTTCAGGGGCATTGGTCCTTCTCAGAGCTAGGAAGGGCCTGGAGAAAATTCCCTTCACTGAGCAACTGCTAATGGTTAGGGCTTCAGAGGCACTGTCCCTGCTCATTCTGCCAGCAGTCCTCGAGGTCCAGAGGTCCTCTTTCCAGTGAGAAAATGGAAAGGTTGGAAGTTGGAGCTGGGATCAGGAAACAGCAAGCATTGGGGCAAGTTCCCTTGCTGTGCGCACTCTGGGAGGATCCTCTGTGAGCCTCCTCGTGGGTAAGTGGGCCCTGGCATCTGTTCTCTTCTCCTTTCCCTCCTATAGAGAGCAGTTCTGGCTCCAGAAGGCAGAAGCTGCAGGGACTTGTCCAGTTTTGGGGCGCAGGTGGACAGAACAGGTCTAGCCATGTGTGTCTTCAGGGAGGGGCGTGGTTCCCCAGGAGCCCAGCCTCCTGTAGAGCGCTACCCTGAGTGTGGGCGTGGCTATTACAAATAACCCCTACCCCTTGCCACCAAGGGTGGTTAACACCCCCTACTTGAGATCTGCCCAGCCTCCAGTTTCAGAGCACTACAACCTGGGCAAGTGATCTTCAGTTGTGGGGTCAGTCCGCCTGGCTGATGTACTGAGCCCATCCGTCTCCCTCCCTGGGGCTGTGTGAGATGGAGGTGAGTTCCAGGAACCCTGAAAGGTGAGGAGCTAAATACCAGAATCCTAAATAATTCCAATTGAACACAGTACTGCAGGCACAACTTTGAGCTCTTAATGTATCTTAACTCTTTTAATCTTGACAGTTACTATTTTTATCCTTAGTTTACACATGAGGAAACAGTTCAATAGTTTACCCTAGCCAGGCACTGGTGACTCATGTCTATAACCCAACCAAAGCCAGAGAGCAGAGCTTGAGGTCAAGGGTGAGGACACAACCCATTAGAATGTTAGTCAGATATCCATCCATCTATCATCCATCCATCTATCCATCCATCCATCTACCCACCCATCCATCCATCCATCCATCCACCCACCCATCCATCCATCTGTGCATCCATGCATCCATCCATCACCCATCCATCCATCCTCCTGTCCATTCATCCATCCATCACCCATCTTGTACATCCATCCATCCATCCATTCATCATCCATCCATCCATCTGTGCATCTATCCATCCATCAACCATCCATCCACCCACCCATCATCCATCTATCCATCCATCCATCACCCATCCACCCACCCATCCATCATCCATCCATCATCTTCCCATCCATCACCCATCCATCCACCCATCCATCATCCATCCATCCATCCATCCATTCATCATCCATCCATCTGTCCATCCATCTATTCATCCATCCATCCATCCATCCAGGGTAGCCTCAAACTCAAAGTCCTCCTGCTTCATTTTCCTGCTTCATCTTTTTAGCTCATTGAGTGTGCCATCATGGCGGCCCACATATTTCTTGATCAACCTTCTAAAAAGAAAGTCCCCACTTTCTTGTTCTACCTCCTTGGTTTTCTGTCTTCTTTGAACTTGAAGATGAGTTCTAGAACCAACTGCTCTATACCTCTCAGAAGGTTCTCCTGCCCACTAAATGTGCCTACCAGATCTGCTTCTCTGTGGAGAGAGAAGGGCAGGCTGGGGGGAGCAGGTCAAGTGGCCTGGGGACGTCCTCAACTTCCCTTTTCTGACTTCTGGGGAGGCCAGGGAGAGGGAGTTAACTGTGCTTGCTCACTTAGAGAGGTGGCTTGTCCCTCCCAGTGTGGGGGTGCTCCAACCCACTTTGAGTTCACTGTCCCAGCGGACCACCCCACGTGGAGGAGACTTTCGACCCCAGGAGATCCCGTACCTGATCAAATGGTGGAACGCATGGCCACAGTCCAATTAAGTGAAAATCGATCCGGCCTTATCAGGTTCAAGTGCGCGTCCCTGGGGTGTTCCCGTGGTGGCCCTGGACAGTCCCTGTCCGTTTGATTTTCCTGCTCAGACACACTTGTTTAAACAAACCCCTGGTGCCTTCAGTAACCTGAGCCAGCCTGGGGCATGATTGCCAGGTAAGGGGCCGTGGCTCAGATGCAGGCCTGGGCTGCAGGATGACAGACCCAGTGAGCAGGGCCGCCATTAGAATGCTGAGATTCTCCGAGGTTCTGTTTTGTTTTGTAATGGCTGCAAACCCTGGCTCCACCTCTTTCATCTTGTGGCCTGGGACAAGTTAGACGTTCTAGGGATGAGGATCAAATGACTAAAATCAGTTCTCAAGTTCTTCGAGCTGGAAGGCCCAGCGGCTATGGAGGGTTGAGCAGCCTGCGGGGTGTTCACTGCACTGCTGTACTGCTTCAGAGGGGAAGCAGAGTCCACGGTGGACAAATGTCTTAGACTGGCAGCCTCTCAGCCCAGCCTTGTGGCCCCAACACCAGTCCACCATGCCCCGTGAAGGTTCCCAGCCCAGATCAGCTGCTGTGCACAGTGAATAAGCAAACTCGTCTTCCTAGTCCCAGGGCCTGTGGGACCCTCCGTGAACTGTCCTCCCCTCCCTTAATTATACCCAGTCGCTGATTCCTCCCCTCCCCCACCAAAGCTGGCTCTATCCCGCAGCAGTTCTGGGCTCCCTTCTGCCTACCTCCATGCCAGCACTGGCTCTTCCCTGTGCCCCAAGTAACCTTCCCTCAATTATCTTTCTGATTCCTCAGTTCCCCCCTGGTCTCTGCTCTGATGTTACCATCTGGAAGGACTTCCTCCATCCTGCTTATCTTTCTCTGCATTCACCCCTCTCCACCCAGCATTTTAGTACCTTGGTTTATTTGTTTATCTTCTGTCTTCTCTGCAAGAGCAGTCCTCTAGGGACTGGTGGTCTGTCCAGCTCAGGGCTGTCTCCCCATCCAGCACCGAGCATATAGCCCAAGGAAAAGGCAATAAAAATAGTGTGTGTGTGTGTGTGTGTGTGTGTGTGTGTGTGTGTGTGTGTGTGTGTGTGTGTGTTAGGGGTAATGCAAACCCAAGGCAATGAGACTAGATGCTTAATCATGGTACACACCATACTGGGGCTTGAACTCAGGGCCTGAGTGATGTCCCTTAGATTTTTTGCTATCTGCCACTTGAGCCCCAGCTTCACCTCCAGCTGTTTTGCTGGCTAAGTGGAGATAAGAGTCTCACAGACTTTCCTGCCTGGGCTGGCTTTGAACTGCAGTCCTTAGATCTTATCTGCCTGAGTAGCCAGGATCTCAGAGGTGAGCTGCCAGTGCCTGGCTTGGTGTTTTCGTCTCAAAAGAAAAATCTAGAAGGCTGATTTGGACTGACCTTTAGGCTTTTCTCTCCTGATACAAAGGAGACAGTGAGAAGGGAAAGAGATAGGTCGGGTGTTGATTTGGGGTCTGTATCCCTGCACACCCAGCCGTGGATGAACAGCCAGAGCTAAGAGGGCTCTGCTTTGTTTGCTTCTGGTATGTGGGAGCATGGATGACAATGGATGAAGCTTTCCAGCCCCTCCTGTGTGCGGGCTGCTCCTGCCTCCTGGTCTCCCTGCAGATGGAGATCTGCAGAAGGGAACGTGCGGAGGGAGAGGAGTCACTTGCCGGAGACCACGCAGCCTCTGGAGGTCCAGGGTCTCTGTCACTTTGGGGAAGAGACTGCAGAAGGGAAAGGAACCCCTATATTTTCCTTTGCCTCTTTGGCCCTGGATCTGTCCCTGCCCACGTGGGCAGAACCAGCAGCCCCAAACCCACGGGCAGAGCTGAGTCCCAGCCAGGTGAGAGAGGAAAGGAGCACACAGGATAAGAGGCCATCTCCCCCATCTGGGGCCTGCACAGGCCTCATGAGTGTGAGCTTCAGCCTCCTGCCTTCCAGGAAGCCTACTGCTGGGTACCGTCGACTGGACATGGGGGCCTTGCTGACAGACTGGGGCTTCCCAGGGAGGACCCAAAGTCAAAGCCGGACCGTGGAATGCATGATCCTGCCCGTCATGCGTCATGCTTCCTCTCGGAGTCCTGTCGCTGTTTCCCCTGTGACTTCAGGGGAAGGCTGTGACAACAGCCCTGTTGTTTGTATTCAGCCAGGCCCCTTGGGACTTTATGTGCTAGTTGTCCTATTAATGGGTGTCTCAGAGTCCCACCAACTAGATGGCTGGAGACAATAGGAATCGTCTTGCCACGCTATGTAGGCTGGACGTCTGGAACCAGGATGCTGGCAGGGCCAGGCTCACCCCGAGGCCCCACCCTGACTCCCTCCTTGCCTTTCCTGACTTCTGCATCCCTTGGCTTGTAGCCACAGCAGTGCAGCCTCTGCAAGGGTCTCCATGGTGCTCCCCCGTGTCTATTGTCAGCTTCTCTGTCTGCACCTCTATCTTCTGGTAAGGAGGTGACAGGAGTCACATTGGATGAGGGGCCTTCTTACTCTAGTGTGACCTCATCTGGATGACTTCTGCAGGAACCCCATTTCCAGTTAAGGTTGCATCTGCCGAGAGCACAGGTTAGCATTCAACCTGCATTTTCAGGGGAATATATACACCCAGCTTAGGCCACACGTGTCTCCTTTTCTCTAGACAGTTCTATGGGATGGCCGGATACCAGGTTGCAGTCAGCCAGGCCCAAGGCCAAGGAGGTAATGGGCACTGCTGCTCTCCCCATTTCCTGAAGGTGAACCAGCATGCTTGCTTCCCTCAGCCAAGACATCAACGGATCTTGCACCCTTGTTGACTATGACTCTATGTTACAGAGGAGGCAACTGGAGTCTAGAAAAGTTCATTAGCAAAGCTTGGATCTGAAGCCTGTGGGGGAGGGAGCAGGTAGAGGTCAGGCAGGGTAGGGCGGGGCGGTGGGCTGGCAGTCCAGGCCCTGCCGACTCAAGGATGGCGGATGGCGGATGGCGTTCTGCCTGTGAACTGCCTGTTGCCTGGGAGCCGATTAAGATGTCACAGAAGATTATGATGTCAGGTGCAGGAGTCACGCTCCAGGAGGTGACTCCTGGGCCTGGAGGGAGGTTGTCCCGGCAACAAAGACGGGGCATCCATAATGATCAGAAGCACAGCCTGCTGGGAAGGGCATGGAGTCCACAGTTTATTCTAGATACCAAATCTGGCTGGGTGACTTTGGGGGGGGGTAGGGGGCGGAGGATAGGGGATGGAGGGAGGGGAAGGGGGACAAACACCTGCCCGTTGTTCTGAGCACCCTGATCCTTAGCAACAGGACGGAGAGAACCCTGTCAGCTCTGTGTGGATTGAATGGGGGCAGTCAGAGAAAGCCCTACCTCTGCCAGTGTCTGCCAAATGCCAGTCCCCAGGGATCCCCGGGCAGGCGAGAGTTCTGGAGCCAGGCTCGGGTACTTGTGCTTGCCCAGAGGTGGCGAGGGAAAGATGCCAAGTCAGGGCGGCAGAGAAGGCAGGCCTGCCTGAGACGAGGGCCCGTTGGCAGCCTCTGTGTGCCAGCCTGCGGGAAGCTCTGTGGCTCTTCGTCCACCATCCAGGCACCGCTGGCCCGGGGTGGGCACTGCCTGTGCTGGCTGATCATCTTAGGGGACATGCACCGTGCAGGCAGATAATTGAAAAGATTACCCGGAGACGAGGCTCGTGGAAGGCTGATTTATGGTGTGTCATCCCTACTTCAGGGAGTTTATTAGAAATTGAAGAATGGCTTACCAGCTTGGGGTGACGTGTAACCTCCAGGCGTCATGCAAACCCCCCCCCCAGCTCCCTGGGTGTCGGTGCTTGGTGTGACCCAAGCCCCTTCATCTCCTGCGCCCTGTCCCCTTCTCTGCTCTCCTCCCCTCAGCCCTCCCCTCCTGCGGGAGGGGCAGAGGAAGCTGGCTTGTCCCAGGAGTGGTGAGTCAGGGGACAGTGAAGTCATGAAGGAGGGGTCCAGGGTGGCATGAGCGGCTTCGTAAGAAGACACGTGACCCAGCGGCGTGCCCCAGCCCCCATGGGACTCGTGCGCCACATGCTACGATGCACTTCTGGGTTATCAGATGCCAGTGCCATGCCTCCAGAACCATGAGCCAACACGAGCTGAATTCTTCCCAACTCCCCCAGTCTTGGGTATTTTGTAATAGCCACAGACAATGGATTAAGACAGGGAGCCGCTGGCTGGGGAAGGGATGTTCGCAGCGGGCAGGTTATGAGAGTGTGGACCGTGTCTTGCAATCCTGGCTCTCCTCTGCACCTGCTCCAAAGCCCTTCTTCCTGAGACCCCCTTCCTCCTGCTCTTCCTTTCGGGTGCCTGCCTCTGTGCCCTCCTGGCAGTGGAGTTGCTCTGCTCACATTGCCACGCAGTGCTTTCTGTTTCCTCCTGTAAGGGCAGAGGGCGAATTTCCCCTGTACTCTCTGGCAGTGGGTCTAATGTGTGAAGATGGATAGTGAGGAGATGGGGGAGGAATGGCAGGTACTGGGAGATTTACAGCCAGTCTTGAAGCCAGGAAGTGTCATCCTCCAACTTTATTCTTCTCCAATGTTTTGCTGGCTCTTCTGGGTCTTTTCCCTGTGCATGCAAACTTTTAAATCCACTTGTGGGGAATCTATAACATAACTTGCTGGCATCTTGTTTGGGCTTGCCAATCAGTCTGTAGGTAAGTTGGAAAGAACTGGAACCTTGGTAACTTGAATCTTCTGTTTTACGCGCGTGCGCGCGCGTGTGCGCGCACACACACACACACACACACACACACACACACACATGTATCCATTTAGCTCTTCTTTGATTTATTCCATTAAGGATTTGTAGGATTCTTTTTCTCACAAAGATCTAGTACATGTGCTATTAAGTTTATACCTATATATTTCATGTTTGAAACAATCATCTTTTGTATATTAAGCCTCCACCTTGCTGTTGGTTTCCACTGGTAAAGTTTAATTTTGGCACTTAATAAATACTAAATAAATATCCATTACTAAACACATGTATAAAACAGCGTAGACACTAGCAGCACAGCTTTTCAGAACCAGGCGGATGTGGCTTAGGAGTCCATCACTGCAGTGGGACTCTAAGCAAGTGACATCCTCTTCTGTAAGGTGGGAACGTGGGGCCCTGCTTCCATGACCTTTTAGGGGGGCTCCCCATTCACACAGGGCCTTGGCAGGGCACATGTGCTGAGCAAACCCTAATGGCAGGGGTTGAATGTATTCTGATTAAGGTGATGGGTGTGTGTGAATGTTAGAAACAAAACACGTAACAGAAGCACCTTCAGGAAGCTGGCTCATGGTGTCAGCATTTCCATCTTGGTCCTCTGCTCCGTGGGCCTGGGCAGAGCACAATGGCAGCAGGGGCATGGAAACAAGAAGCTTTTCCATCTCATGGTGGACAGGATGTGGGGGGGGAGAGAGAGAGAGAGAAAGGAACAAGATGTCTCCAGGAACCCACCCCCAGAGATCTACTTCCTCCACATAAAGCCCCACCTCCTAGGGTTTCCAGAACCTCCCAACATAGTGCCACCTTCTGGGGAACAAGAGGTTAACACATGAGCCTCTGGGACATTTCATATCCAATGATGGTGCATTGTTTAGGGTAGGGGAGAGAAGATTCTGGAACTCTCTCCAGGCTATGCCCAGGTCAGGACCCCAATTCCAGTCTCAGAACCTTTAACCTGTGCTTTATTTTTAGTTTTAGTTTTTTGTTTTTTGTCAGTTGTGGGGCCTGAGCACTGTCCCTCAGCTCTTCAGCTCAAGGCGAGCACTCTACCACTTGAGCCACCGTGCCACTTCCAGCTTTTTTGCTTATGTGGTGCTGAGGAATCGAACCCAGGGCCTCATGCATGCGAGACAAGCACTCTACCACTGAGCCACCTTCCCAGCCCTTTTTAGTTAATTTTTTTTTGTTCTTCTCAAACACTATCTCACGATATAGCCAAGCGGGCCTTGAACTCATGATCCTCTGCCTCAGCCTCAGAGCACTGGGGTTCAGGGAGGCGCTTCCATACTCGGAGCACTGGGTTCAGGGAGGCGCTTCCGTACTCGGAGCACTGGGGTTCAGGGAGGCGCTTCCGTACGCGGAGCACTGGGTTCAGGGAGGCGCTTCCATACTCAGCTGCATCTGCTCCTTGGACCCAATTCCCATGCAGTGGCTGCTCTCTGCTGAAGCAGCGCCAGTGGCACCAGATGATCCTGGGGATCACACAGGGAGGGTGCGGCCGGGGTCTCATGAGTCCATCCTGACAGGAACAGTAAACGTGTACAAGCGCTGCCCACACACCAGCAACCTGCCAACGGGGTCTCCATGCATCCCATTTGCAGATGTGGGTGTGGGCTCAGAGAAGGACAGGAGCTGCATGAACACACACAGCCTGGGTGACAGAGCTGTCACTTAGTGACAGTGCAACCCTGTTGCAGCCAGGACAGACTCGTGACGTTGCGCAGCGGTGCCCAGGCATTCCGCCATTATCAGGAGGGGGAAGGGGGTGGGGTGAAACATGCTACAGTTTGGTCTGAGCCTTGATATTTACTTGAAAACCATTTTTACGGAGATATAATTAATATATAGGTACGTTAAATTATGTAAATATTAAAGCTATTAAATGTATTTCAGGTATGTGGTGTGCTAAGGTTGGAACAAATAGAAACATTTTCACCATCATTCTAGGATCAGACACTTTCCCACCACCCCTTGGGCCTGAGGTTAGACCACAGAAACACGGAGGCTGAAGGTCAAGGTCAAGATGTAGGACAGGCTGGCCCCAGGAGAGGGTCTCCTCCCTGGCTCTTCGCTGCCTGCTTATACCGCTACAGGGTGAGGCCCTCCCTGCTGGCCTTCTTTAACCGTAATGACCTCTACCTGCCCCACTCCAGTGCATAAGAACCAGGGTACCTGGCTGTGGGCAGATGCTCACAGAATCGACCACAAGGAGCCAAAAGAACCGACAGATGCACATCACAGGTCTGAGCAGACAGGCAACTGGAGGGGATTCACTTGGACTTCCCTGGGCCTCAGTTTCCACATCTGTGGGATGGGTATCCACAGGCACTGATGGGTCATGCTTGGAGCTTTCTCTAAACATAGTCGCATCCTTTCTCTACTTGCTCTGTTTTCTTCTTATACCCACATTGTCTGCTAGCCTTGCCGATGACATCTCTAATTTGTTTCTGGTTACTATTTATTATGTTCCAGCCTCAGACTAGTGACAGAGTATACAGGGGTACATCAGATGTTTTCCTCTGTGCTGGAGAAGGAGGAGGAAGAGGAAGAGAAGGGAAGAGGATGAGGAGAAAGGAGGAAGAGGAAGAGAAAGGAGGAGAAAGGAGGAAGAGGAAGAGAAAGGAGGAGGAGGAGAAAGGAGGAGGAGGAGGAGGAGAAAGGAGGAGGAGGGAAGAGGGAGGAGAAAGGAGGAGGAGAAGTGAAGAGGAGAAGGGAGGAGGAGGGCTGGGAAGGTGGCTCAGTGGTAGAGCGCTTGCCTTGCATGCATGAGGCCCTGGGTTCAATTCTTCAGTACCACATAAGCAGAAAAAAAAGCCGTTAGTGGTGCTGTGGCTCAAGTGATAGAGTGCTAGCCTTGAGCTGAAGAGGTGAGGGACAGCGCCCAAGCCCAGAGTTCAGCCCCATGACCAGATTCTCCCCCCCCCAAAAAAAAAGAAGGGAGGAGGAGAAAGGAGGAAGAGAATGGAAGAGGAGAAGGGAAGTGGGAGGAGGAGGAGGAGGAGGAAGAGGAGGAGGAGGAGGAGGAGGAGGAGGAGGAGGAGGAGGAGGAGGAGGAGGAGGAAAGGTCCTGGACCAGCAAGGGGAAGGCTGAGCAGGGCTCTCATGGCCACAACCCCAGGAGGAAAGCCTGGATGGCCCAGCGCATGTCTCTGGGCTGGAAGCTGCTCTGCGGCCACTGCAGGCTCCACATCCAGGTGCACCTTCCACCGAGGCTGCTGCCACACTGCAGATGCTGCAGACATTGCAGACAACACCGCAGACACTGCAGAGAGATGACACTGCAGACAACACTGCAGACAACACTGCAGATGATACTGCAGACCCTGCAGACAACACGGCAGACAACACTGCAGACACTGTAGACAACACTAAAGACACTGCAGACAGATGACACTGCAGACACTGCAGACAACACTGCAGACAACACTGCAGACATTGCAGATGACACTGTCAACACTGCAGACAACACTGCAGACACTGCAGATTACCCTGCAGACACTGCAGGCAACACTGCAGACACTTTAGACACTTCAGGCAGTGCAGACAACACCGCAGACAACACTTCAGACACTGCAGATGACACTGTCAACACTGCAGACAACACTGCAGACACTGCAGATTACCCTGTAGACACTGCAGACAACACTGCAGACACTGCAGATGACACTGCCAACACTGCAGACAACACTGCAGACACTCTAGACACTTTAGACACTGCAGACAACACTGCAGACACTTTAGACACTGCAGACAACACTGCAGACAACATGGCAGACAACACTGCAGACACTGCAGACACAGTAGACAACACTAAAGACATTGCAGACAGATGACACTGCAGACACTGCAGACAACACTGCAGACACAGTAGACAACACTAAAGACACTGCAGACACAGTAGACAACACTAAAGACATTGCAGACAGATGACACTGCAGACACTGCAGACAACACTGTAGACAACACTGCAGACACTACAGATGACACTGCAGACACTGCAGACAACACTGCAGACAACTCTAAAGACACTGCACACAGATGACACTGCAGACACTGCAGATGACACTGCAGACAACTGCAGACACTGCAGACAACACTGCAGACACTGCAGACACAGTAGACAACACTAAAGACACTGCAGACAGATGACACTGCAGACACTGCAGACAACACTGCAGACACTGCAGACACAGTAGACAACACTAAAGACACTGCAGACAGATGACACTGTAGACACTGCAGACACTGCAGACACAGTAGACAACACTAAAGACACTGCAGACAGATGACACTGCAGACAACACTGCAGACGACACTGCAGACAACACTGCAGACACTGCAGACGACACTGCAGATGACACTGCAGACAACACTGCAGACACTGCAGATGACACTGCAGACAACACTGCAGACACTGCAGACACTGCAGACACTGCAGATGACACTGCAGACACTGTAGACACTGCAGACACTGCAGATGACACTGCAGACAACACTGCAGACACTGCAGACACTGTAGACACTGCAGACACTGCAGACAACACTGCAGACACTGTAGACACTGCAGACACTGCAGACAACACTGCAGACTCTGCAGATGTTGCAGACAGACCCAATGCCTGAGGTCAGAGGGCTTGGGATGGCCAGCCATCTACTGCAGGACTGAAGGGTCGGGAGAAGCAGACAGGCTGGGGAAGCGCAGGAGCGGCGGCTGGCAGTGCAGAGGCCTGGGGTGTGGATGCCCATGGCGTGTCCCACGGCCAGCCAGGTCCAGACGGCCTGAGACACTGACACATGAGTGCCACTGGGATGACTAAGGGTTAGGGAAGCATCACTGCCCAGAGGAGTTGGTTAGACGGGACAGAGCAACCCAGGCAGGCACTGGGGCAGATTCCTTCCACAGGCAGAGCCACCTATGGCTCGGTGGGGAGGGCGAGGAAGGAAGGATAGGTGGCAGCGGGGCCGTGTAGCACAGGGAAGGCTGTGCAGAGCGAAAGGAGGAATCTCCAACGGATGTGGAGTGGGAGGACTGGCCGACCGGATATGGGGTGGGAGGAGGGGGTGATTGTGGAGCTTCCTGGGGGAGTGGCTGCACAGTGGCAGTCCCTGGATGCTGGGGGCGGGGGATGAAAGAGGGAGTGGAAGAGGGAGAGAGGAGGAGGAAGGGCCCCGGGGGCTGGGCCCTGCCCGGTGGAGCTGGAGTCTCCTCCATGCCCTGGGGGAGGCATCGCTGCCCCCTGAAGTCCTGCCAGGTTTAATAAGGGCTTGCGATGCCCGGAGACTACACATTAGCGATGAGTTTATTTTGAAGTTCAAGATAGTGGGATTGGCTGTCTCGGCCAGGTCTGTATTTACACCTCTGGACCAGCTATGTCAGAAATAAACACTTTGCTAAGGCTTCATGACGGAGCCTGGGCCGCAGACAGGGGCAGTGCCCAGGGCATCCTCAAGATCTTGGGCCGAGGTGGGGGAGAACGGACATTTCGGAGCCCCCTGCTGGGTGTCAGGCAGTGCTGGGCCCAGGGTGGGGATGAGGGCGCTGGGGTCTGGGGTGGGGGTGAGGGCACTGGCCGTCCCCTGGGGGGGGCCCAGCTCCATGGCCTGCGGCTCGCAGGACTCACAGCATGGCAGTGTCCCTGGATGGTATCGCTGTGGAGAAAGGAGACGTGTTCTGTACTAGGGATCGGAGGAAGCTCCTGGGGGGAGGGGTATTCTGCAGAGGATTCAAATGGGGCTCCACCGAGCCCCATGACGTCTTTGCTTCCTGGGTTTGCTATGACCATAATCACTGACCTATCTTCCCCCACCGTCTGGAGGATAGCAGGCCAAGCTCCAGGGTCGGTAGGACCCTGAGGCCTCTGAAGGCTGCAGGCAAGGATGCTCCCTTTCCTCTTCTCTGGGTCACCAGCTACCCTTGGCTTGTGGACACATCCCTCCGACCTTTGCCTTCCCCCCGCCTGCATCGGGCCACCATCACCAGGCCATCTCTTTCTTCTAAGGACGCCAGTCACAGGAGGTTTGGCTCACTCCAATCTGGTATGACCACACTTGAATTTTCATCTGCAAACTCTACTTCCAAGTCAGGTGATCCTGGCAGATCCTCGGTGATCATAAAAGCTGGAAGGGATGGGCAGGGCACAGAGGGCAGGGACCTGAAGATCACAGAGAGTTTGGAGCCAGCGCCTCCTTCCCAGTGCAGGGCCGGGTGTCTCAGAGCAGAGTTAAGCAGGCGTTTGGCTCTCTGTCCGCACAGACAGCACCCACGTCATGGCCATGTCTGAGCACTCCTGCACCCTGCTGCCCACTTCTTCCTCGGCAGTGGTTACAGCGGAGCAATGCAGGCATCTCCTTTCTGATGCCTAGGGCTGATTTTCTCCTTCCTGTAAAAGCTCTGTTTCTGGAGGACGCCAAGGCCCCTGTTCTAAGCCCGCTGCGGATCAGCCTGGACCTGCTTCTCTCAAACCCCAGATCACCCTGGGTTCTCTGAGCTGCAAGAGATGTGGGGTGGTTCAGGGGGTCTTCACTGAGTTGGATGAGCACCTGCGCTCACCTGCCACGCGTGGAACCCTGCTCAGCGCTTCACACTCATCCTGCCAAGAGCTGCCGGTAGACCTGGTCCTCCGACCTTCCAGAGGCAGGACTCCCACACCCACGTGGTCATTCGTGATAGGTATTCACGTGGCAAGGCTCTGGTGCTGCTCACTTGGTTGAATACTGGACTGGAGGTTGCTGTGATGGTATCTTTTGGTGAGAGCAACATCTGGAGTCACAGAACTCTGAGAGACGCCAGTGACCTTCCGTGACACTGGTGGACCCTGTGTCATCAGCCGAAAGCCTAAGAACCCAGTTGGAGGACTCCCAAATAAGAGGCGATGCTCCTCAGACAGCAGCCTGAACCCCCAGCCTGCCTGAACCCCCAGCCTGCCTGAACCCCCAGCCTGCCGGTGGTGAACGCCAGTCTGTAACATCAGCTCTGCCAGAGTTTCCCAGCTGCCTGCTTCCAAGATGCCTGACTTGCCAAGCCTCCACCAGATCTGAGGCAAGTCCTTAACATCTCTGTGACCAGCCTAGGATTGCGCTAGTGTTTCACAACCAAAATCCTAGGCTGTATATATAGGCCAGGCTGGCCTCAAACTCACAATCTCCCTGATGCAGCCTCCTGAGAACTGAGATTACCAGTATTCACCACCATGTCCAGCAAACCTACAGATTTGGAGAGAGAGAGAGAGAGAGAGAGAGAGACAGAGAGACAGAGAGACAGAGAGACAGAGAGAGACAGAGACAGAGAGAGACACAGAGAGAATTTGAGCATTTGATCCATACATAGTGATGTAGATGGGTAAGTAGATGGAGAGATGGTAGGTGGGCGAGTGGTAAGCAGAGGACTAGGCAGATGGGCAGACTGATCAATAGATGCATGGATAGATGCCTACATAATACATCGTATGTAAAAGCTAGGTGGATGGGTTGATGGGTGACTTGGTAGATACATGGATGAATGATGAATGGACAGATGAGTGAATGACCGATGAATGCTACACAGCTAGCCGCATGGCACCCAGGGCCGTGGCTGGAGGGCTGGGTGGGTGGATGAGCTGCTGGAGAAGCCCTGATGAGTGAAGTTAGCCCACCTCAGTGGGACGTTCCACCTCACTCAGGAGTCCACCCTCTGCATTTCTAACGGCAGCTGAGAGGATGCAGCCCCCGATGGAGACCCCGAACCCCTTCCCTCCCATTCTCTCAGAAGAGCTGGGGGCATCTGGGCGAGGGAAGCTGTTGCCAGCCTCGTGCACACAGTGGAGCAGCGCTGCAGTGAAATGCCTACACTCAGAGAGGTTTCTTCTCCCTCTCGGACACAACTTCTTTCCCCAGTGACCCTGTAATTTCACCAGCGGTTCGTGATCTATGGAGAGGCGTGTGAGCATGCGCACACGTGTGGGGGCCGTTCCCGTGGCAGCTTCCAGGGCCCTGGTGGAAAGATGGGCTGTGGCTGGGCTGCGAGTCAAGCCATGAGACTTGGCTTGGGAGTCGCTGGAGGAACCGCCCAGCCCCCGGGAGCCCTGGATGGCTCCGTGTAGCCCAGCCCGTGGAGACCCTCCTCACCTGATACTGCTGAGCAAGGTCAGGAACCATAAACATTTCTTAGCCTGGTGGAATGACGCAGCCTGTAGTTCCTGATGCTCAGGAGTCAGAGAGGAGGAGGATCAGGGTCTGAAGCCTGGCTGGGCAAAATGTTGGTGAGACTCTCCCATCACAACAAACAAGCCGGGCATGGTGGTCCACATGGATCTAAGGAGGATCTAATCCAGGTCAGAAGAGCAAAAGCCAAGAACCTCCCTGGACAATAAACAAAAGCAAAAGTGCTGGAGGCGCGGCTCAAGAGGCAGAATGCCTACCCCACAAACATGAGGTCCTGAGTTCAAGCTCTTCCAAAAAACTGAACTACAACATTGCTTTCTGTGTATTCACTTATTTGAGTTGTGTGCCGTCTCCCTTCTGCAGATGGGGAAACTGAGGCCATGGGAATTTGAACCACAGTGGTGAGGTCTCAGAACCCACATGCGGGGCCTCTGTGTGCTTCTTGGAACAAGAGTGCCCTGAGCTCTCCGGAAAGCCTATGACTCCCATGGTCTACGGGGACACTGGATGCTCAGGGAGGGACATCTGAGCTCTGGGTCCTGCATGGGGATGTGGGAATGAATGGTCATCGGTAGCCTGGCTTGCTTCCTGCTTTCTTTCTTGGGCTTTAAGAAAACCTTGACCTGATATTCCCCCACCCCTCTCGATGGGGCTTGTTGTGTAAAGCCTGGGCAGGCCCGGGATTCTCTGTGTTCTCTGGCTAGGCAGCCTGGAGCCGCCCCCCTCCCAGTCACCGCCTCCCTGGCCTTCCTGGCTTCCCTGGCCTCCCTGCCTCCCGCCCTCTAATGGAGTTGTCCCAGGGCATGTGGCTTGTCTCATGGCACATCAGAAGCGTCTCCTTCAATGGTCTGGGCCTCTGGTGTCGAGCGGGCTGTAGTGAAGGGACAGTTCGTTAGAGCTGACATCAACAGGGAGCAAGCCGCTAGTTCGTGTCATTTGAGAAGCCAGCTCGGGCCCGCCCACCACCAGGCAAACTGTGAAGACTTCCTATGGTAACTGCTCAGCTTCCTATGGTAAAACCATGTTTATGAGGCCAGTGATTTTTTTTTTCCATAAAGACCAGGACCTCAGAACTTGAATCATGGGCATTTTCTTTTCTTTTCTGCTCAACTGAGGCTGAGGCGCATGGGTGCAGGGTTGGATGGCATCAGACATGCTGGCTTGCTTCAATGATACACTGGTTCTCAGAGAAAGACACCCCGTCCCCAAGGGCCCATGTGAAGGGAGAAACAAGAGTGGCTTAGTGACAAACCCAGTGTCACACAGCTGATACACAAAACAGGCCAAGGTTTGCATGTGGCTTTGCTTTCTGAAGAACCAGGCCTTTCTTTCAGATATCACTGTCCTGCTGCTGCATTGGTGGTGGTGGTGGTAGGGTGGAGGGGGCACTGCTTCTGGTATCTAAGGAACCCAGTGGTTAACCTGTTCTCAATCTTTCCATGTACCTAAAAATTAGCGTGCACCTGGGTACTGGTGACTCACACCTGTCATCCTAGCTACTCAGGAGGCTGAGATCTGAGGATCACAGTTCAAAGCCAGCCTGGGCAGGAAAGTCTATGAGACTTTTATCTCCAATTGGCCATCAGAAAACTGGAAAGTGGAGCTGTGGCTCCAAGTAGTAGAGCACTTGCCTGGACAGTGCCCAGACCCTGAGTTTAAGCCCTATGACTCAAAAAAAAAAAAAAAAAAAAGTAAAAAGGAAATTAGTTTGATGGTTGGAAGGGGGATTATAGGAAGAACAGCTAGAGGGGGAAAAAAGAAAACAAAACAACTTGGAAAGCTGCTGTTGGTTTTCATTCTTTTTGTAAACTCCTTTATCAGGACTCTGGGGAAAAGAGGTTTCTAGATTCTAGGGGCTCAATACTGCTGGTTGGCTACTAGAGTCTCCCAGCCCGGGGTCTTGGCTTCAGCCTTTGGATCCCTTTCTGCTTGGGCTGAAAGGTTGTAGCTCTGGTTCCCACATTCACCTTCTCTGGAACCACAGGCAAGTTGACTAACCACTTGGAGCCTCAGTTTTCATATTTGTAAAATGGAGTCGGAGTCAGGTGCTAGTGGCTCACGCCTGTCATCCTAGCTACTCAGGAGGCTGAGATCTGAGGATCACAGTTCAAAGCCAGCCCAGACAGGAAAGCCTGTAAGACCGTTACCTCCAATAAACCACCAAAAAAACAAAAAACAAAAAAACCAAAAAAAAAAAAAAAACTACAAGAAGTGGAGCTGTGGCTCAAGGGGTAGAGTGCTACCTTGAGCAAAAAGCTTAGGGACAGTGCCCAGGCCCTGACCTCAGGACTGGCATGAAACAAGCCAAGAAATGGGTTTGTTAATCCCTGGCCTTGGCTCGTTGGAAAGGTCTGTGTATGGAAAGTTCTAGTCCAGTCTGAACATGTTTATTTGTGGATGATAGCCTGGCCGTGAATCAGACTCAGGATAGGGGTCAGCGGCTCTGAGTTCAGGGTCTGCTGGCTGAATGACTCAGGGTCCTGGGACCCTTGCTCAGGGCCTGACGGTGACGGCTGCATTATGGGATGGCAGAGACAGGCAGCTGCGTTCATACATCAGTTCATTACTCAACTGTCTGCCTAGAGCATGGCGCCCTCTTTACCGAAGAGGAGAATGGAATAGCTCCTCCATACATAGCTGCCCCCCCAATCCAAGTTCTGGGGGACAGGGGCAGTTGTGGAATTTGAACCCCAGCCCGCTAGGCTGCCACTCCCCAAGGGGCATAGAGAGGATCAGGTCTGTCAAAAAGAGTCACTAGAGCTTTTGGCCTTTCTCTCTTGCTTCCTTCCTCCCTCCTCCCCTCACCCCCCGGCCCTGGCCTCTACCTGGGAGGCTCCACTGCACCCCCAAATTAGATGGGCCAAGACAGACTTCCAAGCTCTTGCCAGAAGAGAGCCGGGACTCTGCGCTGAGCAGCTAAGCAGCCACAGGCAGCGGGAGCGGGACGCGGGCCCACTCCTCCTGCAGAAGCCGGTCCCCAGCCGTCCCCTGGGGTCAGATCCATCACGCTGTGGCTGCACTCCACCAGGCGGGCTCAGCCCAGGGTCAAGTGGCTCACTGCCGCCAGGCGCTGGGAGCTCATCCCAGCCATATTTAATTTAATTAAGGCTGTCAGCAGTATTGAATTCGGCAGTTTCAATTACTAGCTTGTTATGGCTTCTGGATCAACTGATCTGTGATGCGTCGTATCAGCAAAGACACACATGGAAGAGAGCGTCCTTCATCTCCCCGCAAGCCTGACACTCTCCGCCACCGGCCGTAAGTTATTGCTTTTATCCGGCCTAGCTCCCCTTCCCTTCCTCATAATTAATTTCTCATTAGACAGCTCTTTATTGTTTAATTTGTGCAGTTTATAATCAAATTGGGCACATTAATTGTCGTTGAATTTAAGGCTAATGAAAAATAAAGCTTTTCAATAACTTCCTCTTCCATTATGCCCGACAAGATAAAATAAGGCACTCCGCGAAGTGTCAGCTTTTTAAATTATAAATTAGGTTTTTTAAAGAGCATGGGCATTTAAGGAGCAGTTATCACGCAGTTAGTAATTATAAATCCCATGCTGAAAAACAATTATTAAGATATAATTATGCTGCTTTGCTCTTGTGCGGCCCGGGAAGCTGGTTAACGGTGGGATCGTGGGGAGCTCTGGGGAGGTGGGGGAAATATGTTGTCAGATTTAGAAGCTGGGAGATGTCTCTACTTACTCAGGAAGGATTTGATTTGCATCAGGTGCTACTGGGCTGGTTCAGTGTGTGTGTGTGTGTGTGTGTGTGTCCGTATTGGGGCTTGAACTCAGGACCTGGGCAGTGTACTTTTTAGCTCAAGGCTGGTGCTCTATCACTTGAACCACTTGGGTAACTAGATTTTAGAGTCTCATGGGACTTTCTTGCCCAGGCTGGCTTCAAACTGTGATCCTTAGATCTCAGCCTCTTGAGTAGCTAGGATGACAGGTGTGAGTCATCAGCCTCTGGCTTTGACTATCTTTTAAATCTTTGAAATGCTCCCTTAGGCTCCTCTATGTGCAGGGCCTGGACACCACGGTCAGCAGACACGGGCCCAGGGGGACAGACACACAGACCGGTGGAAACACAGGCCAGGGGGGCAAATGAGAGCATGTGTAGGCCCACCAGGAGAATGCCGGATCTGCCTGGGTATGGTTGGACCCACATGCCAGGTGGTAGAGTGGTCACAGCAGCTTTCCTGGGAGTCAGTGGAGAGGAGGGGAGTATAGACAGAGGTCCCCACGAGTCACGGCCTGAAAGGTCACCATGGCCATTCCTTTGGAGGAAACGCAAATGACGGGGGTAGTGGGTGGAGGGCGCACAGCCCTGGGACCGTCACGGAGGGGCAGGCGAGGGGACAGCGTGGGTGCTGCCACTGCTGCGCCGTCACCCTGCGGACCAGCCACATCCTCTCACACGTGGAAGTGCGGGTATTTGAACTTGGGGCGCTATACTTGCTGGGCAGGTTCTGTGCCACTTGAGCCTCAGCCCCAGACCCATTCCTGAGGAATGTCAGGCCATACTTGGTAGAAGAAGGGAACCGAGGCAGGCAAGATTTAAACCGGACCTCCTCCACATCCCACCACCCTGCCCCTGCCCCGCCAGGGCTGCGGGAGAGGGGGGTGGGCCTACAAGGCCCAGCTGTCAGAGTGACATGTGGCCTTCGGCAGGCCTATGGGGTCCACAATTTTTTTTCTCATGAAAAACTATTTGCCCAGATACCAGAGTGATGCTGCTAGCGTGAGCCCAGCACCACCCGGCAGGAGCTGCTCCGCCATCCCGCTGCTGACTCTCTCCAGTCACGCCCAGCCGCTGTGCCACGCCCCAGCCATCCCACCATCGCATCCCCAAGACTGCGCCCAGAAGTGGGCTTTGCTCCCCTTCCACAGGAGCAGGCAAGTCAGGGAACAGAAGGTCAGGGAATCCACCGCCTCCTGTCTTGTAGCTCAGGCCCAGCAAGAGATATTTGGGAGAATTTAACAAAAGCTCTTCTGGAGGAATGATCCTCCTCCTCCTCCTCCCCCTCCTGCTCCTCCCCTTCCTCCTCCTCTCCCTCCTGCTCCTCCCCTTCCTCCTCCTCTCCCTCCTCCTCTCCTTCTCCTCCTCCCCCTCCTCCTCCTCCTCCTCCCCCTCCTCCCCCTCCCCCTCCTCCTCTCCTCCCCCTCCTCCCCCTCCTCCTCCTCCTCTCCTCCTCCTCCTCCTCCTCCTCCTCCCCCTCCTCCTCCTCCTCCCCCTCCTCCTCTCCTCTTCTTCCTCTTTCTCTTCCTCCTCCTCCTCCTCCCCCTCCTCCTCTCCTCCTCCTCCTCTTTCTCTTCCTCCTCCTCCTCCTCCCCCTCCTCCTCCTCCTCCCCCTCCTCCTCTCCTCCTCCTCCTCTTTCTCTTCCTCCTCCTCCTCCTCTTCTTCCTTGTTGTACAAAGATGTTTCAGCTAGGCACCAGTGGCTTACACCTGTCATCCTAGCTACTCAGGAGGTTGAGATCTGAGGATCATGGCTCAGAGCCAGCCCAGGTACGAAAATCTGTGAGACTCTTTATCTCCAATAAACCACCAGAAAACCAGAAGTGGTGCTGTGACTCAAAGTGGTAAGAGTGCTAGCCCTGAGCTGAAGAGATGAGGGCCAGTGCCTAGGCCCAGAGTTCAAGCCCCATGACTGATAAAAAAAAAAAAAGATGTTTCAATTCCATAAATCAGGTGATGAGTATAACGCACACTGATCCATATCACCTTCCACATCCCCCCATTTCCTCCCTCCTCCCTCTCACTGCTCTCTCCATACTCCTGAACATATTTCTGCTGAATGGTTTTTCATTTTCTCAGAACCCCAATTTCTAGGCCTGGAAGCTCACAGATGGCGAGGTCCGCTTTGTCTCTGGTAATGAGCCCGAGTTCTGTGCGTTCATGCTCCAGAGTAGACTTCAAGCCTCCTGGATCTAGTTCACAAAGAAAGCATTCCTACACACCCGTTATTGTCTGTGACTCTCCGGTTTCTCTTGCTAGAGGGTAAGAAGCCATTTTATATGTCTAAAATGTGTAGACAATTAAAGTCTTTAGAAAACTCGTTTTTTTCCTTACCTTCATAGATTTCTTTTTCAAGGAAAATGATTTGTAATTAGCATGTGTTGACTATACAAGGCACTTCCCTGGGATTCCTCCAGCCATACCTGGAACATACCCGGAACTGTGACCACACTCTTCCTCCCTGTTGCTCTTTTATTTATTTATTTATTTAATTTTTTTATTTGTCAGTCGTGGGGCTTGAACTCTGGGCCTGGGCGCTGTCCCTCAGCTCTTCAGCTGAAGGCGAGCGCTCTACCACTTGAGCTACAGCACCACTTCCGGTTTTCTGGTGGTTTATTGGAGATAGGAGTCTCACGGTCTTTCCTGCCCAGGCTGGCTTTGAACTGCGATCCTCAGATCTCAGCCTCCTGAGTAGCTAGGATTACAGGCTGAGCCACCAGCGCCCGGCTTCTGTTGCTCTTTTATATAGCTCTTCCCCCTCCATTATCTTAACCATGCTGAGCTTCCTTATTCTCTGTTCATACCTGCAAGTCAGATTCACCATCCACTTCCAGCTCTGAGTACCTCTGACTTCTGCTGAGGAACTAACAGCTCAAGGCGTGTACTTGAAAACAGGGCTTGTGTCTTGTGCATTAGTGACCTTGGCCTCTAGTTTTCCCAATCCCTCTGTTTTCTCTCTCTCTCTCTCTCTCTCTCTCTCTCTGTCTCTCTCTCTCTCTCTCTCTGTCTCATATAGGATCTACCCTCTTAGCCAGACCCCTCTCCCGATGGCCAGGCCTGGCATCTTCCTCTCACCACAGGAGCTTCATCAAGAGGAGGAAACGTGGGGTTTCCTGTGTGCGGCTCCTCACAGGGAGTGAGTGAGGTCAGGCAGCCTGCAAGCTGCCTTCTTCCTGGGAAGGAAACCCTTGGGCTAATCTCAACCCCCTGCGGGGACCACGTGCCTCCAAAATGGCTTCCTCTCCACTGTCTGTTGAGCATGCATGGCAGCAGTGCTGATGCCCACCTCCTTCATGCCAGGTGGGGGCAGACAGCACACCAGTTCAGGAAGATGCTGCATTTGGACAGCTACAGGTGGGAGACGGCTGGGCGGTGAGCAGGGGGCCCAGAGCAGGAGGCCACGGCTGGAGGAGACTGGGATGAGGAGGCCCCTGGGAAAGCGAGGAGCAGACCAGAGCACCCAGAAAGTGCCATTGGGACTCTTCAGTTCTTGTGTGGGGAGAAAGGGTGGCAGAAATGGCAACAGGGAGACAGTGTTTGAGGGGGGAGTCTCAGAGGAGGAGACCCAGCCGGTGTGCTGGGGGTGGGGCAGGAGTGTGTGCAGGGATGGGTAGAGGGTCCCCTAGGAGAAAACAGGGAGGAATGAGTTGGGGAGGCAGTGTCCAGCGTAGAGAGGAGACACCAGGGAGAAGCCAAAGAAGAGAAGAGGAGGCATGGGGAAGGGAAAGGAGAAGGGGGAAGAGGAAGGGAGGGAAGGGAAGAAGATAGGACGGTAGAGAAGGGGAGAGGAAGGAAGACAGAAGGAGGAAGGAAAAGGGAGGGAAAGGGAGGAAAGGGTTGGGCCAAAAAAGAAGTTTGGGGTCTTAGGGCCCTCCAGCAGTCTGGACACCAAGTTCCAAGGAAGATCGTGAGCAGTCACCAAAGAGAAGGTTCCAGAAGCCCCTTTGCTGGGCCAGGCATTTACCCTTTTCTTTTGGAATTATGAGGAGGCCCAGGGGTTCCCGAACCAGGGTCCCTAAAAAGCAGGCCTTCCATGGGGAATGGGGGAAGCAACTTACCAACTAGTATGAAAGTCTTCCACCAATCACATAACCCCCATCAGTGTCCTTTTGCCCACTGCCCACTGGGAATTACCCCAGCCTCACGACCCTTTGGCAGGGGTGACCAGGCACCCCCAGATTCTCAGCACCCCCATCCCAGGACAACCGGTGTGCTTGCCAACTGGTCAGTGTTTCTAGCTCCTGAGTTTTCATTAAAATCCCGGGCATTTTCCCCAGAGCTCAAAGGCGTCCCGATTAATTATAGGCAAATGTTGGCTCTCCCCCCGGAAATCTGCCGCCCCAGCCTGGCTCCAGCCCCTATGATTTTATTAAAATCCACCTTGCCAGCCAGGGCCCCGAGATTTATGGCCACAGCTAATAGGCTGCCTCCCCAAGAGACATAAATCTGAGGTCTGCCCAGGGAGCTGCTTGCTGCTAAGAGGCCAGTTAATTGTTCCAGCTCGAGGGTTCCACAGAGGAATGTTCAATTAGGCCTCTCAGAAAATTTGGAGCATTAAATAAAGTGAGCGGGGATTTGGGTGCCATTATTTTCTGAGTGGGACCTAGCTCTTACTTGCTACCCACCCCCCCTCCCCCCGCCCCGGCCTGTGGCAGACCCCTGGGCCTCCTCTAAGTTGTGGCAGACAGGAGGAATTTTCCAGGTTCACAGTGCCCTTAGAGTACAGGGCAAGGCTAGGCAAGACCAGGATCCACAACCTCACAGCGGCCCCAGAAACTTCCTCACCCCAAGTCCACTGCAGCCAGGCCGCTGCTTCAGACTGCTTCAGCATCCAGGTGATTCTCAGAACTTGGTTTCCTTTTCTCTCAGATAGGGTGACACATCTGCTCCATCTTCTCCAGGATCACTTCCATCCATCTATCTGTCCATTCACCCGTCCGTCCATCTGTCCATCCATCCACTCACTCACTCATCCATATGGTCACTCATCTGTTCCTCCAGTCACTCACTATCCATCCATTCTCTCAGCCAGCTATTTATCCACGCAACAGCCACGCATTCACGCTCCATCCTCATGCGTGATCTCTCCACCCATCCATTCATCAGTTTGTTCACTTGTTTCCTCTTCTAGCCACCCATCCATCCATTCTCCCATCTATCTCTTCTCTCACTTTCATCTTTTCCTCGGTCCACCACTCACCCAGTCACCCATCCATTCATCCATTTACTCACTCACTCATCAATCTCCATCCATCCATCCATCCATCCACCCAACTACTGACGGTACTTTTGTCTCAGTACTGTTGGACTAGCATAGGCCGGTGCCTTCAGTGACAACTTATTTCTCACAACTCTAGAGGCTGGAAGGCCTGGACCAGGGTGCTGGAGGACGCGGTGTCTGGTGAGGTCCTCCTCCCCGTGTCCTTGTGTGGTGGGGGCGTGGGAGGCAGCTCTGACCCCTCTTCATTAGGGCACTGAGTCCATCCATGAGACCTCTGCTCTCACAGCTCAATGGCTCCCTCTTCTCCTGCAGGCCCCACTCCTAATGCCAGGGCATGAGGGATTATGATTTGAATGTATGAATGTGGGGGACACAGACATGCCTTCTGTGGCATCTCCAACATGCCAGGAAGCATGCTGGACCATGGCAAGGCTGGGGTGGGGCTGGTAAGAGGAGAGAAAAAGAGAAGGCCCTGCTCTTCAATAAACTCTCAGTGTCAAGGGACGGTAGATGGCAAGAGACCCTAAAACCTGACATCAGAAATGCCATGATGCAGGCATGGGGAGCTGGCAGCGGGTGCAGGTGTTTGTCTCAGCTGGAGGAGGGTGGTATCAGTCTTGGAAGACTTCTTGGAAGAGGCCATAGGAGTGGCCTTTCTCTGAGTCACCATTTTCAGAGACCAAAATCCTGGCCGGCCCTTTGTTTGTTCCCCATCTCCTTACCTGGGCCTTTCTGTCCTCCGGCCTTGGCCTCTCTGCTCCACCTCAGACCACACATCCTGTGTCAGGGTAAAAGGGCCCCAGCCTCCCTCCGTGAGCACATAGGCTTCATTCTCTCCCTCCTCAACCTCTGGGGCTCTCATAAATAGTTCTCTTTTCAAATCCTCTTCAAATAACCACAAAAGAAAGTATCTTCTTGTGCCAAGCATGGCGGTGCAAGCCTGTCATCCCAGACATTCAGGAGGCAGAGATAGGAGGATCGATGGACACCAGCTTAGGCAAAAGTGGGAGACCCTAATTGAAAAAACAAAAACAAAATGGCTTAGGATGTGGCTCAAGCTCTAGAGGACTGTCCCAGCAAGGTTTAGACCTTGAATTCAAACTCCACTATGAGAGAGAGGGAGGAGGAGGAAGAGGAGGAGGAAGGGGGAAGGAAGAGGAGGAGGACTTGGCTTAGGCTCAGATAATGAGGCTATTAACTCCAATGGTAATTGGGACAGTCAACTTTGAACTCTGCCAATTTGATGTTTAACAATTATTTTCAATCTCACCTAATACATTAACAAAACCCTCCATGCTGACAGCTCATTCTTGGGGTCTGAGACTTTGCTTCTTCACAGACAAGGTACAGAGGGGAAGACACTTGGTTAGGGAGCCCCTGAGGATGCGGCTGAGTCCTAGAGGGGTGGCTGCGCTGGCCGTGGTACTCCCTGCCTCAGTTTCCTCTTCTGTTCTAGCAGCACAGCAGCCCACTCCCTGAGGAGTCTGGGGGGACCAGCCATGGAAGATGGCTGAGAAATATTTCCCAGATTGCAACATGCCAGGAGAGCAAAGGGGATTATCGTAATGCTTTGCATTTTTATTTTTAACCTGCGTGAAATCCTGGAAACCATTGGCTGCCAAGAAATGTTAAGCTGTAGTTGATGTTCCCCGGGGAAATCGGACTTACTTTCAGTGGGGGAACTGCATGGTGCATGGTTTGTTTATTTGGGAAACACGGACAAGGGAGCCCCAGCCACTGGGCTCTGGCCTAGGCCTGGCATGCAGGATGGGACTCTCTGGTATGTGAGCATAAGGTGTGTGTGTGTGTGTGTGTGTGTGTGTGTTGGGGCTTGAACTCAGGGTCTGGGTGCTGCCCCTGAGCTATTTTTTTTTTGCTCAAGGTTAGCACTCTACCACTTGAGCCACAGTTCCACTTCCAGCTTTTCTGGTGATTCACTGGAGATAAAAGTCTCACAGACTTTCCTGCCTGGGCTGGCTTTGAACTTCGACCCTCAGATCTCAGCCTCCTGAGTGGCTAGGATTGCAGGAGTGAGCCACCGGCACCTGGCATGGGGCAGGGGGTTTCCAAGCATGGTTAGTTGCCTTCTCCCTCCCGTGTCCCCCATCCCGTCCTGCATCCCACATCCTGTCCCGCACCACTGTGGCTTCTGTCACCAACTTCTATCATCTTGGTTGTTTCTCAGGGTGTGGTTTGATTTAATCGAGGAACTGGTCACAGAGAAGCTGAGGAAGAGGCTGGAGGCCGAGTCTCCCCAGTAGCCATGGTGCTAGCCCCCGGATCCTGTACTGATATATCACAGGAAGGAAAGAGAGCAGAAGGCCCCCTGGGACTGTTATTCTCGGGCCCCACACTGGGAGAAGGACATGCTGTGAAGGGGACTTGGGGTTACGTAGATGTCCATCCAGACAGGAAAGAATGCAGCCAGTGTACATCTCTGTGCACTTCACTGCAGCAGGTCACACGGAGATGAAAACAAGCCACGCAGCTGCGATCGTCTCCAGGAGGTGGACATCAGGAGGTCAGTGCCCTCACTGCCCCTGACACCAGGAGGCAGTGGACAGACTTGGAGCAGGTGCTCAGCCACCCCATGACCACCCTGCTCGGCCCCTGCAGCTACAGGATTCCCGGCTGCCAGCAGGAGGGCACCCTGCATTGAAGGAGGCTGCACGCTTCTCCTCCAGCCACATCTAGTTGGTGCATTTGTCGTTTGCTTTGGACGCAGGGGAAGGATGCCAGGACATCTGGGATGGAGGGTTTTACTTCTCAGGCCCTGAAGCAGCAGGCAGTGGGCAGGGATGTGAAATTGACATACCAAATACATCATCCATCCATGCATGCATCCATACATGCATGCATCCATCCATCCACACCTGCTACAGGTTCTCTGCAGCTCCCACCATCCTGATGCTTCCTTACCCGCCTCTTTACGGTCTTCTCCTTCCCCCATCCCCACACCCCCAGAGCTCATCCCAGGCTTGGCTTAGAGTGATGTCACTGAGGGAATGGATGCGGTCTCAGACACCTACTGATCTCCATGCCGCAGACTGTCACCATACGATACGGGCCACCACGGAGCCCTTCCCCCCAGATCAAACCAAATCCAGCTCTCCCCAGCTTAGAACCTCCCATGAGTTCCAAGAATGAATGGATGAAGTCCAGATTCCCCCACAAAGCCACCCTCAGCCCCATTGACACACACTACCAATGTATGTTTAGTTCCCTCTGCTCACTGTCCGCCCAGACAGCTTGGAAAAGTAGACTCCTATTAAAGCATCAAAGCCTATTCAAGACTCCTATTCAAAGTTCCTCTCCCCAGCAAGTTAGCGCTCTATGTTCCCCTTTGTTTCCTTGTCCATCTCCTCTCCAGACAGGCAGCTTCTAGAGGCCTGTGACTGAGCCTTAGTCACATCTGCAGCACCGAGACATCTGGCAAAATGAGACATGTGTTGCACTGCTAGCTGGCTGAATGGATGGGTGCATGGCTGGATACATGCATGGCTGGATGCATGCATGGGTGTGTCTACATGGATGCACACATGCATGCATAAGTGGATTAGTGCATGCATGGGTGGATGAATGTGGGCATGCATATATGGATGGCTACGTGCATGGATGTAGAGTTCAAAGAGCAAGGATTCTCCCAGTCTATCAGTCAGAATCCTGATTGGCACCCAATCAGAGAAGGACCCTCCCCGCCCCCAACCTGCCTCGATGCTCACCTTTCGTGCTACATCATGGTCAGGTATAACTTTTCATTCCTATTTTGCAGGTGGGGAAGCTGAGGCTGGGAAAGCCTAGCGCGTGCGGGCGTAGCAGCAGCGCTGGGAGCAGACACCCAACCCCAGAGGCAGGCCGCCGCCGCTCAGCTCGCCCCAAGGCAGCTCGGAGTGCCACAATTAAGTCTTCACTGAGAGGGGCCTTTTGATCCAAATTACATGGTCCCTGGGCTCCGGAGCAATTAACGCTGGAGTCACCGGACGGTGTTCACAGCTGGTGCAGCCGCGTGGGCGACAGGAGGCATCATTATGTGGTGCCAGGTTGCCTGTCCCGCCTGCCCCCGGTGGAGGGTCCAGTCAGCTGCAGGGGCACTGGCCAAGGGGTGCTGGGGGGAGCTGGAGCAGCGCCCGGAGGCTGCCGGCCGGGCCCCAGAGCCTCCTCCCGCCCTCACCCCCTTCCCTTTCCGTATGGGCTTGAGACTTCCCTCCCCCAGAGAGGCCCGTTCTGACCGCCAGACTCAAATCTGTGACTTTCTCTCCTCCACACACACTCCCAATCCCTGTCCCCATCCCTTCTGTTCCACGCCTTCCCCAGCGCCGTGCAGGAGCCTGGTTTAGGGCAGACATGCAAGAGATGTTTGTTGCAGGAATATCCGAATGTCAATAAGTGGCGCCTTCCCCTCTACAGGCCTCCCGGGGCCTCCACCCCTCCACCCCTCCTGCCTTATGACCGTGAACCCCCCAACTCCTGCAGTGGCCCTGCCATTGCAGTGCGGTGACGTCTTTGAGTGAGCGATGGCCAGAGGTCGCGTCAGGATGTGCTGACCTCCTTCTAACTCGAAACACGCTCCATTCCAGGCCACGGTTTGGGGCTGAAGAGCTGGGGTTCAGGGTGAGTCCTTGGGACCAGATGGCGTGGATGAAGCTCACGGCATGACATTCTGAAAGCAACTACCTGAGCTGGGTTGGGGGGCGTGAAGACAGAGGCGAGTTCAGGGCGGCCGTTTATGGAGGGCGGATCGGAAATTTCCTAGAAGTGAGTATGTGCATTAGGGTTCTCTAGTTGCTGTAAGCAATTCCCCCAAGCTTAGGTGCACAATGACAGTACTATGTATTAGGGTTGTTATGAAGCAGTAAGGTTATTATGGGGCAGTGCTGGAGGTCAGCAACCCGAAGCGGAAGCTCACAGGTTAAACTGTCCAGTGAGCCGTTAACTGGCTGCCCTTCCCGGCTTTTGGAGGTCACCAGGATGCCGCCTTCTTCTTCCAATCACCCCTTATGGTTCTGGGTCTCACACCTGGCGAGAGCCACTTGGCAGAGGTCCCTGGACATCCAGCCCCGACATCTCCCCTTCCCCGGCCACACGTCCCTTCCACGCACGGGGACCTGTTTCTGAAGCTTAGGACGTGGGCCTCTCTGGCACTCCTTTGGTTCTGTCTCCCACCCTATTTTCTGGAAATTTATTCTGTCTTAAGCAAAGCTGGGAACCAAAGCGATCGTACAGAATGAAGTTGGAGCACGGGCGGTGAAAATCCCAGGCCTCCCCAGGGCCAGCCTTCAGGAGCACGCAGTGGGGGGTGGGGGGGGGTGGGGGGGGTTAGTTGGGGGAGGGGGGGAGGGAACCCCAAGTCCCGCCCGGGAGCTGCTGGGAGATTGTTGAAGGTGGCAGAGAACGCTGCCCTTGAACAGGAATACCAAGTCTCATCTCTTGACAGGCCCTGGGACGCCATGCACAGTTTTAATAGACGAATGCAGTGAAACGTCCCGATAAACTGCGTTCCACCACTGCAAGTCTCATTTACCAGAGAAACCCCAATTAGCCTTCCTCTGTCCCACATTATTTACTGTCACTTTTTGGTGACTTTCCCAGGACCCTGCAGCCTTCGTAGGCAAAAGAACAAGCAGACCCAGACTCTGGGGCACAGGGCAGGAGCGGGGAATGCGGCTGGCGTGGCACTGCGTGGGTCAGTACGACGTCAAGATGAGCTGGCCGACCCCAGGGGAAGCTGCTGACTCAGCTGGCAAAGAGTATAAAAAGCAGGAAGTCACAAGGGCTTATGCATGGTGTCCTGAAACTTCTGGAAGATGCTGGAAGGTTCTGGAACTGCAAAGAAGTGCCTTGGTAGAGAGAAGAGACTAGGAAAGAGAAGGAAGGAGAGTGTATACTACCGGGGGTGGGGGGAGCCAAGAAGCACCACGCTTCTCACCCTCTGGGGAGAGATAGCAAGCTGTGGCGCTTCCAGCCCCCTGCCACAGGCGTGGGGGAAAGGAGAGGGCTGTGGCTCCTTCCTCATTAGTGACAAGAATACAACGCAGCCCAGAACAAGCCACCAGGAAGACACTCAGACTTCAGATCTGGCTGCTTCTCTTCCTTTTCCTTTGGGGCTATTAGCTCCCTATTTAGAAAAATCTTACATTTAGAACTTACAACACGTAAGTCATCTGATCCATTCAGAAACAGAACAGCGTTGTTTAGTACAGTTGGTCTGCAATAAGCTGCAGTAACCCAGTTATGTGTGCTGGTCCTCACAGGGAAGCTGCTAACATCAAAGCCACCCCCCGGCTTTCCTCTCCTCCTCTTCCCTCACCTTTCCCCCCACTCCATATCACCCTCAACTCGTTCCCTTGTCTTCTTTCCATTAACTGCAGGTTTTCAAGAATTTTCTGCAAATGGAATCAGTTTGTCTGTTTTTCTACTTGCAGTGTATGGGTACATTTGTTGTTTTACCTTCTCTGCAGTTGGAGACTTTTGGTCTTTCTAGTTTTGACTCTAATGATTGAGCATCATTTTTCCACAGAAGTAGTTGCCAATTACAAAAACTTATTTTCTCCCCATTTCAATAGCACGTATTAATTACATAATGTGGGGTCTCCTGGTGATCTCTCCACAGTTGGGATGACGCTCTGTAATGGTATTCCCTTTCTACCTCCTGCCCCTCCCCCACGCTGCCTTCTCCAAGTCCTTCTTGCAAGTGTTTCAGTGGGCTTCGCTCGGCCTTTCCATGCGTGTACAACGACGCGCTTCAATCACGCTCTGCCGAGTTCTCTCTCCCTTCCTCCCTCCCACTGGTCCACCCCCCCAGCCATCCCCCATTTATCTTCATGACCGTGTTCCCCCATTAGACCATCATTTTGTGACTAATCTAATATTTTTGCTGATGTAAAAAATGAGCGTGTTTGCCTTTTTGTTAGGGAGCTGTAGGACGTCTTTGTATATTCTGCACAAAAGTCCCCCTTTGCCCACTTTGCTTCTCATTTGTGTATCTTTTTTTGGGGGGGGTCCGGTCATGGGGCCTGAGCTCTGGGCCTGGGCGCTGTCTCTCAGCTCTTCATCTCAAGGGGAGCGCTCTACCACTTAAGCCACAGCGCCACTTCCGGCTTTTTCTGTTTATGTGGTGCTAAGGAATCGAACCCAGGGCCTCATGCATGTGAGGCAAGCGCTCCACCACGGAGCCTCCTTCCCAGCTCTCATTTGTGTATCTTTTGAAAAGCAAAAACACAAAACTATTTTTGGATTATGTAGTTTGCTTTCGTCTAAAGTATGAGGAGTCTGTGTCTAAGATCCATGAGGCAGCCCCTCTGCGGCCTCTTGAAGTTCTGTGGTCTTAGCTCTTACGTTTCCTGTTTATGGTCTATCAAGCCCATTTTCCATGTGCTTTGTGGTAAATGTCAAGGCTTTCTTGTCGATGGCTGTCCAATCTATAGGACCCCAACCTATGCAAGTAGGAGGTCTCCTCTACATTTCTGGGACATAGACCCAAGAGTGGGGTCCACTTTCATCCCCTCCTCCACACAACGCCCCCCACCTTCATCCCCTCCACCACCCAACGCCCCCACCTTCATCCCCTCCACACAACGCCCCCCCTTCATCCCCTCCACACAACGCCCCCCCACCTTCATCCCCTCCACACAACGCCCCCCACCTTCATCCCCTCCACACAACGCCCCCCACCTTCATCCCCTCCACACAAGGCCCCCTACCTTCATCCCCTCCACCACACAACGCCCCCCCACCTTCATCCCCTCCACACAAGGCCCCCCCTTCATCCCCTCCACCACACAACGCCCACCTTCATCCCCTCCACACAACGCCCCCCCTTCATCCCCTCCTCCACACAACGCCCACCTTCATCCCCTCCACACAACGCCCCCCCACCTTCACCCCTCCACCACACAACGCCCCCACCTTCATCCCCTCCACCACACAACGCCCCCCTTCATCCCCTCCACACAACGCCCCCCCACCTTCATCCCCTCCACACAACGCCCCCCACCTTCATCCCCTCCACACAACGCCCCCCACCTTCATCCCCTCCACACAACGCCCCCCACCTTCATCCCCTCCTCCACACAACGCCCCCCCCCCTTCATCCCCTCCACACACAACGCCCCCCCACCTTCATCCCCTCCACACAACGCCCCCCACCTTCATCCCCTCCACACAACGCCCCCCCCACCTTCATCCCCTCCTCCACACAACGCCCCCCCCTTCATCCCCTCCTCCACACAACGCCCCCCACCTTCACCCCTCCACCACACAACGCCCCCACCTTCATCCCCTCCACCACACAACGCCCCCCTTCATCCCCTCCACACAACGCCCCCCACCTTCATCCCCTCCACACAACGCCCCCCACCTTCATCCCCTCCTCCACACAACGCCCCCCCCTTCATCCCCTCCACACACAATGCCCCCCCACCTTCATCCCCTCCACACAACGCCCCCCCACCTTCATCCCCTCCACACAACGTCCCCCCCACCTTCATCCCCTCCTCCACACAACGCCCCCCACCTTCATCCCCTCCACACAACGCCCCACCTTCATCCCCTCCTCCACACAACGCCCCCCACCTTCATCCCCTCCACACAACGCCCCCCACCTTCATCCCCCCCACACAACGCCCCCCCACCTTCATCCCCTCCACACAACGCCCCCCACCTTCATCCCCTCCACCACACAACACCCCCCACCTTCATCCCCTCCTCCACACAACGCCCCCCACCTTCATCCCCTCCACACAACGCCCCCCACCTTCATCCCCTCCACACAACGCCCCCACCTTCATCCCCTCCACACAACACCCCCCCACCTTCATCCCCTCCACCACACAACGCCCCCCCCTTCATCCCCTCCTCCACACAACGCCCCCCACCTTCATCCCCTCCTCCACACAACGCCCCCCACCTTCATCCCCTCCACACAACGCCCCCCACCTTCATCCCCTCCACACAACGCCCCCCACCTTCATCCCCTCCACCACACAACGCCCCCCACCTTCATCCCCTCCACACAACTCCCCCCCACCTTCATCCCCTCCACACACAACACCCCCCACCTTCATCCCCTCCACCACACAACGCCCCCCCCCTTCATCCCCTCCTCCACACAACGCCCCCCACCTTCATCCCCTCCTCCACACAACGCCCCCCACCTTCATCCCCTCCACACAACGCCCCCCACCTTCATCCCCTCCACACAACGCCCCCCACCTTCATCCCCTCCTCCACACAACGCCCCCCACCTTCATCCCCTCCACACAACGCCCCCCACCTTCATCCCCTCCACACAACGCCCCCCACCTTCATCCCCTCCACACAACGCCCCCCACCTTCATCCCCTCCACCACACAACGCCCCCCACCTTCATCCCCTCCACACAACTCCCCCCCACCTTCATCCCCTCCACACACAACGCCCCCCACCTTCATCCCCTCCACACAACGCCCCCCACCTTCATCCCCTCCACACACAGCACCCCCCACCTTCATCCCCTCCACCACACAACGCCCCCCCTTCATCCCCTCCACCACACAACGCCCCCACCTTCATCCCCTCCACCACACAACGCCCCCACCTTCATCCCCTCCACACAACGCCCCCCACCTTCATCCCCTCCACCACACAACGCCCCCCTCCCACCTGCCTTTCTGTTCTGCCACTTTTGGTTCCAGATGTGGTACAGCTGTGGGAGTATGAGATAGAACAGGTTAATGGAAATCTCAGCTCTTTGGACAGAGGACTTAAAACCAAAGCCCCAAGTAATTAGAAAGTACTTAGATAATCATGGAGAGGGAAGAACTTTGGAAAGTGATTTCATAAAGCTCATGGTGAACCCCTGGCCCCTTATGTGTGAGTGTATGTTCATCTAATGGAGCTCAGGCCAAGCCATAGGGTAATCTACATTAAACAATGGATGGAGTATAGGTTAGGCAGATCCCAGTGACACAGCAAGAACTCACTAGGAACTGAGATAATTGACTAGAGGCTCTTTTTCTAAAATTTTCATGTTAAAGCTATAAATGTTCCTCTACATGCTGCTTTGACTGCATCTCATAAATTTTGGTAAGTTGTGTGTGTTCTTTTTTTTTTTTTTTGTCGCTCATAGGGCTTGAACTCTGGGCTTGGGCTTTATCCTTCAGCTCTTCAGCTCAAGGTGAGCACACTACCGCTTGAGTCACAGCGACTCTTCCAATTTTCTAGTGGTTTATTAGAGATAAGAGTCTCAAGGACTTTCCTACCTGGGATGGCTTTGAACCATGATCCTCAGATCTCAGCCTCCTGAGTAGCTAGGATTACAGGCATAAGCCACTGGCACTCTGCTCATTTTTTAATTATTTCAAGACAATGTCGAGTTTCCCCCTTGATTTCTTCTTGGACTTGTTGGTCATTAAAAGTGTTAAGTTCATTTCTAAACATCCTTCTGCTATTTATTCCTAACTTAACTCCTTTGTGACCAGAGACCTTAGTGCATAAGATCCAACTCCTTTAAAATTTATTGAGATATATTTTATGACCTCGAAAAAAAAATCTGTTTTTCAGAGTATTTGATAAGAACTTAAGATGTGTAAACTGTCTTTACTGAATGGACTGTTCTAGAAATTTCAGCTGTGTCAACTTAGACAACGTTGTTTACCTCTTCTGTGTCCTTAGTCAGAGGGCCTTGTGTCTGCTTGCTCCATCAATTGTCCTCTTTCACATTAGTGATTTATTGTGCATCGTCTATTTTTCCTTTCAAATCTATCAGCTTCTACTTCACATATTTGAGGCTCTATGGATGGCAGGTAAATATGTAGGACTGTTATGTACTTTTGAAAGGCCCCTTGTCATTATTTCTAGCAATGATCTTTGCCCCTAGATCTGCCCTGTCTGATACTTATGTTTATGGTGGGTTAAATGGAGGTAGCTAGAGTTGGATTTTACTTTATACTATTTTATATTTTTTGTGCTGGTACTCAGGGCCTCATGCTTTAGCTGGGCTTTTTCTTTTTCTTTTGCCAGTCTTGGGGCTTAAACTAAGGGCCTGGGTGCCCTCTCTGAGCCTCTTTGTATTCAAAGCTAGCATTCTACCACTTGAGTCACAGCACCATTTCTGTCTTTTTTCTGAGTAGTTTATTGGAGATCAGAGTCTCAGGGACTTTCCTGCCCAGGATGACTTTGAACCATGATCTTTAGCTCTCAGCCTCCTGAGTAGCTAGATTATAGGCATGAGCCACTGGTGCCTAGCTCCTGCTGGCATGTTAAACTCACAGCTGTGCGTTTTCACTTGAGCTATGACTCCAGTTCAGCTTCTTCACTAGTTAATTGGATCAGAAGTTTCATGGACTAATCTGCTTAGGCTGGCTTTGAACCCACAGTTTTCAGATCTCAACCTCCCGAGTAGCTAGGATTATAGGTGTGAGCCACCAGCTCAGCTTAATTGGAATGTTTGGGGACCAATTTTGTTATTTAGAACAATATTTTTATTTTTGTGCTTGGGTTTAAATCTACCATCTTTTTTGTTGTTGGTGGTGGTAGGTTTTTTCTTGTTGTTTGCTCGTTTTGAGACAGGTTTAGGTAGACGGGGCTGGTCTCAAACTCATAATCTTTCTTCTTCACCCTCCTGAATGCTCGCATTACGGGCGTGTACCACCACACCCAGCTTAAATCTGCTATCTTGTTATCTTTTGCAAATTGTCTCACTGGTTCCTTGACTTCATCTTTCTCTTTCCCCTTTGTATTTTAAAGCTTATTCTACCACAGTTAATTTATTGGCTCATTAGTTTATTTTGTTTCCTTAGCCATACTTTGGGCTGGTAACATATTTTTTTTAACTTGTTACAATTTACCATTAGTAATTGTATTACTCTGCTCCTCTGTGGGTCAGTGCCTCCGACCTCTGTGGTGCTAGGCATGCATCAACTCCTGTGCACGTTGAGAAGTAGGCAACGTGTCAGATACACTTCAGAGAGACAAAAAGAAGAGCCGCCTCCTCCTTGACTTTACCGGAGTCCTCAGCTGCTACTTCTTGCAGTGCTGCTCTGGTGCTTTCCATTCCACATACCTTTTTCTTCAACCTTTCTTTTTCTTTTTCTTTTTTTCCCAGTCCTGGAGAGGTCCCCTACACAAGACCATCTGCCTCGGCCTCCTGAGTAGCCAGGATTGCAGACATATACTACCTCACGCAGCCATATGTCTTTTTAAATTCTCGCCCTCTTTCATTTTTTTATCTTACTACTTCATTGTTTCCAATGAGAAATTCTCTTGTCTTCTGTACATGCCCTTTGTTGTTTCAAACCACCTTTAAGATTTTCCTCTTTGTTTTTTCTTTGTTGTTGTTGTTGTTTTCTTTTTGTCTTGTTTGTTTTTGTCTTTGGGAGGGTAAGGGGGGCACAGAAATGGAGGGACAAAGGGTAAACAAATGGAGCAGTGATACTCATTAGACACTATGTTGAAAATGAACTATACAACTTGTGGGTAGGTACGGAGGGAAAAACTGGGATGGAGCAAGGGAAGGGGTGACAAAAAGAAATGTATTCAGCCAGGCACTAGTAGCTCACACCTGTAATCCTAGCTACTCAGGAGGCTGAGATCTGAGGATCATGGTTTGAAGGTAGACCATGAAAGAAAGTCCATGGGATTCTTATCTCTAGTTAATCACAGAAAAAGCTGGAAGTGGAGCTCTGGCTCAAGTGGTACAGCAGTAGTAACCTTGAATAAAAGGAGCTCAGGGAATGAGCCCAGGCCCAGAGTTCAAGCCCCAGGACTGGCAGAAAGAAAGAAAGAAAGAAAGAAAGAAAGAGAGAAAGGAAGGAAGGAAGGAAGGAAGGAAGGAAGGGAGGGAGGGAGGGAGGGAGGGAGGGAGGGAGGGAGGAAGGGAGGAAGGGAGGAAGGGAGGAAGGAAGGAAGGGAGGAAGGAAGGAAGGAAGGAAGGAAGGAACTCATTATCTGATTTACGTAACTGCAAACCCTCTATATATCGCCTTTATAATAATAAAACATTATTGTAAAATGATTTTCCCCTTTATCATATTAAAACATACGATATTTCATTATGATATGCTGAAAAAGTTTCCTGGATGTTTCTTGAAGTTTGGGGTTGTCCCATGAGCCTTTTAGATCTGCAGGTTCGTTTCATCAAATTTGGAAACTTTTAAGCTGTAAATTCTTCTGATATTACCTGCCATCTTTCCTGTCTCTGTACTCTCTTGTGCATACAATATTTAGCATAGATTAGCATATTGGAAGCTGCTGCGTAGATTAGCAGGATACATGCCTGCATGCATTTGCATTCTGTGAGCGGCCCCACAACACACCAGGCCTCGGCTCATTTCCGGTCTTCTTCCCCTACTGTGTTTCAGTTCTGAATAGTTTCTATTACTGTGATTTCAAATTCATTTCCCTCCCCCCCCTCTGTAATTTCTAATCTGCTGCTATTTTCATAAAGCATATTTCTTTGTTTTTGTAAACCTTAAGACTATAAAGCTTTTATTGCTAGGAGTTAATGTTCTTAGTATACCTTCCTGTGTTCACTTGACAGACTCAGCCCTTTCTTCTTGGGGAGGTGCTTATACATTAATACTAAGATGGCTGTTACCACACAGTTATAGTCACTTATAATAACTGACTTAGTGTTCTTCACTGTTTTTCTGTGGTACTGAGAGTTGAACTCAGGGCCATGCGAGTGCTCCTCCACCACTTGAGCCACATATCCAGACTCAACCCCCTGGCTTTTGGTTGTTTTTTAGATAGAGTCTCATGTTTTTGCCTAAGCTGACCTCAAATCATGATTCTCTTACCTCCCCCTCCTAATTGGCTGGATTATAGGAGTAACCATCATGCCCAACACTAGGGTCTTGTCTCTCATTTTTTTTTTTGGGTCCGGCCTGAACTCTGGGCCTGGCCGCTGTCCCTCAGCTCTTCAGCTCAAGGCTAGCGCTCTACCACTTGAGCCACAGCGCACTTCCGGCTTTTTCTTTTTGCTTATGTGGTGCTGAGGAATGGAACCCAGGGCCTCAGGCATGCAAGGCAAGCGCTCTGCCACTGAGCCACCTTCCCAGCCCCTGGTTCTTGTCTCTTAAATCTAGCGTTAGTGTCCTTTTTTTTTTTTGTTCTGTTTCTAGTGATTAATTTTCTTGCCTTGGATTTTATCTTATTACTTCTTTGAATACCTGGTCTCTTTTATACCCTATATTATGACTTACTTCCTTGTGTGCTGGGTATTTTTGCATGCCAGAAGGATACTTGGGCTTTTTGTCTGCAACACAATTAAGCAATTTGGAAACCATTTATTCCTTTAGAGGTTTGTTTTAAATCTTTGTTAGATGACATCAAGATTAGCTTTTAGTCCCGGACTAATTTTATCCACTCCTGAGGCAAGAAATTCCCTTCCTTGTGCCCTGCTGGGTCATTGCTAACCATGAGGGTTTTCTACTCTGTCTGGTGCAAACTGTAACTACCCCCGGCTCATCTGAGTGCTCAGGGCTGCTCAGTGTATTTCTTGGGAGGATGGTAATATCCTTGTGTACAGGTACTGATCAAGGCCTGGGGTGGTGGGGGACCATTTGCAGCCTATTCTCTCTTCTCTGTGTTCTGCCTAAACTCTCCTCATACTCTCTCAATTCCCAACTCTGCCTCTTTGACTCACAGAGGCTGCCTGGGTTCTATCTTCTCATACCACTCTCTAGACACGATCTCCATTCAATAAGCAGGGCCACTACCCTGCATGGCCTGATGTCCAGGGCCTACAAATGACCAGTCAGCACTCATTCCTTCTTCATCCCAAGAATCCTCCAGTTGTGGTGAGAAACAGCAGTGCAGCAACCCATACACCAGCTCGATGTCCCAGCTTGGTTGGCAGGTTGCGTGGCCAACGGGATGTGTGGGGAAGACCTTTCCAGCGATGGTGTCACTGGGAATGCGTTCACGGAAATGCATATCTTTGTGCATAATCTTCCACTTGCTGCCCCTTCTTGCTCAGAAGATATCCCAGAGGAGCATACCTCGAGGGGGCCCTGAGCAGGGACCATGGGACAAGGACAGGGGGCGGGGGAGATGCGGGGAGGGGAGGAGCCCTGGGTTCTTGTCTGGCTCTTTGCGGAGTTCTTGTGTCAGGAAAAAAAAATGAGTCCTGTTTGTCTGACTCATGTTCCAGAAAACAGCAGCTCCGTCTCCTTTATAGATTGACTCCATTTTTTAAGGTGGAAAGGAATTCTGTAAAACAGAGCCAGGCACTAGTGGCTCATGCCTCTATCCCTGGCTACTCAGGAGGTTGAGATCTGAGGATTGCAGTTTGAAGCCAGCCTAGGCAGGAAAGGCTGTGAGGCTCTTATCTCCAATAACCTACCCTCCCCCCAAAGCTGGAAGTGGAGCGGTAGAGCACCAGCCTTGAGCAAAAGAAGCTCAAGGACAGTGTTCAGGCCCTGAGTTCAAGACCCAGAACCTATATAAAAATTAAAAAACAAAATAGGCTGGGGAGGTGGCTGAGTGGTAGAGTGGTGGCCTAGCACGCATGAAATCCTGGGTTTGATTCCTTATACCACATACACAGAAGAAGCCAGAAGTGGTGCTGTGGCTCAAATGGTAGAGTGCTAGCCTTGAGCAAAAGAAGCTCAGGGACAGACCCTGAGTTCAGGCCCCAGGATGGCAAAAAAAAGAACAAAACAAAAACAATAAATCAAGACAGAACTAGAAACCATCTTTCCGGGTAGCCTCCAAACCAGGCATTGGAAGCTGGGGTCTCACTCTTGTGGGTGACAGGGGGAAAGCCCACAATCCTGCTGTGAGAATTCTCTCCCTCCCCCACCAACTCCTGTGCAAACCCCCCCCCACCCATCGTCCAGCCCTCCCACACATCCTGCTGGCTTCCCTGCGCTCCTCCCAGGATCTCCAAGTCAGTGTGGGGCTTTTGCATGGATCCTTTTTTTTTTTTTTTTTTTTTTTACAAGCCTTCTGGAATGTTCATTAGAAGACCCAAGGAATTCTCCATGTTTTCACGCAACCCTCCCAGGATCTCCATGCATCCTCTGTAAACTCATGCAGATTACTCAGCAGATTCTTCCATAGAACCTTCCATGGAATTCTTCACAACCCCTGTGGCAAGCAAACGCCATTCCCATGGAACGGTACAGAATGTGCGTTCCGTGCCTCCAAGAAACAGAGCCGCACAGGGCCTGGGGGGGGGGGCACTGGGGCCATCCTGGGGTGAGGGGAGCCACACAGGAGGGGGGCGGGGGGGGCGGGGCCATCCTGGGGTGAGGGGACAGAACCTCTCCTCTTGGCACAGCACAAGGCGGGCGGTGGACGGGGCTCCAGCTGCTCATTCTGCATTGTCTGGGAGGCCAGGGGCCACACCGCCACCCACCCATTCCACGTGGGGCCGCCCCATCCTCTGAAGAGGCTGGGGCTCACTGTGGACACGCTCCAAGCCGTTAACTAAGCCGGAGTCAATTAAGACCTTGGAGGTTGGCACGCGGTGGGTGCTGTCTGACGTATGGGATTCTTTCACAGAACCGTGGGGCATTCATTTCCACGCTGCCAACCCCAGACCCCGCTGCTTGGGGACAATACCCTGGGTTTTGCAAGTCAGCCTTCACACGAACAGATCCCGAGGGCTCAGTGTGGGGGACAAGCCACACAAAGGGGGCGCCTGGCCCGGGGAGGGCAGGGAGGGAGGCGGCGGGCAGCTCTGCCATCCCGGCCCACAGGCACCTGCCGATGGCTGGCCCGGACGGAGAGTCGGCCTGGCCCCCGGCCCAGACGCTGGGCCTCGGAGAGGAGGCCTGGGAGAGCAAGCTGGCCAGCGCTTTCCTCACGCCTGGTTTTGCCGAGTAGCCCCAGGCAGGCCATAGAGCCTGGAAACTTCTTTTCGAGCTGGGGTGGGCTCCAGCTTGCTCCTGAGCACCCTATGCCTGACGGCTGCTCCGCTCAGGGTAAGCTCAGCACCTCTGCTATGCCTGGCCAGGACGAGGTGAGAAGATGGGTGTCTGCTGACGACTCCGCCATGGCCGGCCCAATGCTCCCGCCCGCACGGAGCCTTGCCTGCGTTTCGTGCACTTCAGGAGACAGGGGATTTGGGAGGAAGAGGAGCATCATCGCCAAGTGTTATCGCTGGCTTCCCGCGGGCCGGGCACTGGATTTGGCATTTTCCCCCCTTCTACAATTCACAGTTAAAGCTGCGGGGTGAGTTTCTAGGCGGCAGTCACGCCACACCGGGGCTAGCTGCTCGGTTACCTGTGGTCTTGAAACCAGCCAGCCGGGCCCCGGAGTCGGCAGCAGTGCCAGTGCACCATTGGTTGGCGGGGGGGTGGGGGGGGGAGGAGTCTGTGTATGTTTTGTACTGGGGTTTGGACTTGAGGCCTTGCACTTGCTAAGCAGGGGCTCTGCTGCTTGAGCCACACCCCCAGCCCTTTTCGCTCTCTGCCTCCCCCCACAAAAAAGGATCTTACTCATATTTCTGCCCAGACCAGCTGGGACCATAATCCTCCTATTTGTACTCCCTGTGTAACTGGGGTGACAGGGGCTCCCCTACATGCTCAGCTTTAACTTGGTTGATATAAAGTCTATAATTATCTGTCCAGGCCAGCCTCCAGCCCACAACCCTCTCAGCCTAGGACCACAGGCACACATGCGTGCGTGCGCGCACACACGCGCACACACACACACACACACACACACACACACACACACACACGGCATCTGGCTGGCTGTGTGCTTGTCTTGTTTACCTCTCATTGGTCAGAAATGGATCCCTGAAGTGTCTTCCTGTGTGTGTGTGTGTGTGTGTGTGTGCACATGTGTGTGTGTGCGCACATGCATCACTATAACCTGGTGCCCGAGGCTGGGTGCTTTATAAACAACAGAAGCTTGTCTGGCTGGCGGTTCTGGAAGCCACAGCCTCCATGCTGCCCTGTGACAGACAGGAAGGACGGACAACCACACAGGGCCTCTCAGGATGACTGACCTGCCCCCAAGATTGCCCGAACCCCAGAAAGTTACAACGGCACCGAAACGCCAGCCCGGCGTGGGAGGGAAAGCCAACCACAGGCAGGGTGGCGCGTCGTGTCTGTGGACTGGCGGGCAGGGGCACTGGGGGCGTCCCCTGGGAAGGACCCCGAGAGATGCTGCGTCTCCCTCCTTGGAAAGTGGGAGGGGTGCTCCTTCACAGCCCCCCGGCTCCAGGCAGCACAGAGCCAGCCCCAAGCCCCCGCCCCACCGCCTCCGGGGGTTACCACAGCCACGCGCCACCCAGACCGCATTTCCTTAATAGCTCCCTTCTGGGTCCCTCACCTTTTAAATGCATTCATCTCAGCCGAAGCAGCCACGCGGGTGAAACGCGCTTGGGAAGCCTGTGGGGATACCTCTTCCTAGTAACCACGCTCACCCCCTCCTTCCCCGGGGAAGAGGCTCCACCTTCCATGCGATGGACACAGTTGGAGTCGGAATAAAGGCTTCTTACCTTTAGGCCTCCTCGAGGGATGAAGAGTGACTTCGAAACTTATCCTGACAGACACAAGTGTGAGTTAAAGGAGAGGAATGCGTCCTTGTCCTTTCTTGTGCTCTTTCCTGCTTTCTGGATGGGAGGCTTGATGGCTGGAGCTCTAACAGCAACATGAGCACAGGAGGTAACCTTTGAATGGAATCTTTGTACCTGAGAGTAACCAGATAAAGAGAGTCATCAAAGAAGAAATACATTTTTTTTGGCCAATGCTACTGATTTTTTATTTACTATTTTCCTTTTATTCTGCTTTGCAATGAAACCCGTTCTAGATGAAATGTGCTAGAAACATCTTTGAATGTGAATTAAGATAAACGTGTGCGTATTAACAGTTAAGAAAATGAATTCATGTACCCGTCACGTCGTCCCTAGGAAAACACAGACATCTGAGTGGGTTTGTGGAGCACACACTGGTTCCTCACAGGTCTGGATGGTGTGAGGTTGCGGTACCGGTAGGCTGCGTTGCTAGCCAGGGCCCGTGACTGATTTTGACCTCTTGACCTCTAGTCCCGTGGGCCCCAGAGCTGGGTGCCTGGTTCTGTGGTTTGTCCTGTCTGATCTCGCTTCTCCGGGTGGTGAACCAAGTTGCACACAGAGGCCCGCATGTGACCACAGCGCTGAGTCTGGAGGCCTCAGGGAAGTCTTCCTCAACCGAGTTCGAGTTTCACGCCAGAGCCAACTGCGCCTGCTCGTGAGGGGCTTTGTTATTGGTCTCCTGGGAGGCCCTGGACCAGGCAGTTCATCCCACGGAAGTCAATCAGTCAGTCTCGGGGCCCAGGGCTCAAGCCTTGGGGACCACAGTCTAGCTGGGGATGGACTTCGCTCGGAAAACCAGAGGGAGAGGGGCTGGGCTCAGCTCTGAGCCGAGGGAAGTGTCTTCTGTGTCCCCCAGTGAGGATGCCATGAGCAGCATTTGGATGGCGTGGGATATGCTGTCTTCGCCTCTCTGTCCCTTAGCCTCCCGATCTGTAAATGCGGCCTCATTATAGTTGCGTTTTGTGCATCACTGGTGAGAGCTACCATCGCACGTGTCCCTTTCTGATTCCCGCCAGCTTGGACCAGCCGCAATGCAAGGTGGGAGAATTCACCCCACCAAAACCCGGGACACTACCGATCCGGGTGTCTCCTCCCGAGAGCTGCTGTTTCAAGAAGCTTCTGGACTTGGCAAGAGGCACAGAGACAGTAGCAGCCACTTCCCTGCCATCCGCAGAGACAGTCAGGATGATGGCAGGTCGGTGGGCTCAGCCCCGGGCACAAGGTCAGCCGAAATGGTGCACCCGGCTCTCTGAGCCACGTGCTTCGTCTTCTCTGAGCCTCTGCTGGCCTGGCAGCCAAAGGGCAGAAGCACCCAGGGCCCAGTAGATTCATGTTTTGCTCTGGGACAGATAGATGTTTTGTTTTGAGCGGCAGCCTGGGCCTGCAGCTTTAGCGGATCACCACAATCACTGCCGGGCTCCACCCCGTGACCTCGAGACCTCACGCCTGTGGACCATGCCCACAGGTGTGCCCAACTCACAGCAGGCGCTGCACGCGTGGCTGAGTGAGCACGGCTCACACCTGTCATCCTAGTTACTCGGGAGACTGAGATCTGAGGATCAAGGTTCAAAGCTAGCCTAGACAGGTAAGTCCTTGAGACTCTCTAATCGGCAGAGTTGGAGGTGTGGTTCAAGTGGTAGAGCATCAGCATCAAGCAGAAAAAGCCAAGTAAGAACACAAGGCCCTGAGTTCAAGCCCCGCTATGAACACACACACACACACACACACACACACACACACACACACACACACACACACACACACTACCTGACCTCATGCCCTGCAGAAGCTGCCCAATTGGAAGCCCTGTGGATATCCACATGGATGAGTTGGACATCGTGGCCTGAGCACAGCCCCTGACCTGCCCGGTGCTGACTCAGCTCACGCCCTGCAGCTGGGCCTGCCCAGCTTCCTGGCCAGCCCGGACCATCAATTACTCACCCCAGTGCCAGAAGTCAGTGCGGACCATTGTGCGTTCTTTTCTCCCCTAGGGGGCTCGGGAGGGCTGTGAGGACATCTTCATCGGTGGGTAAGGGGATTAGCATTCCCCTGCAGAGGGGGGGCTAGCTGCTCCAACCGCCAAACTCAGACCAGTGCCCCCCAGGGGGAGACCCCAACTGAGGATGGGGCCAGAAAATAGAATAGCCCCATCCTAACGCAGCCAGCCGCTTTGACTGTGTGTGTGTGTGTGTGTGTGTCTAGGTTCGGGGTCTCCAGTTCTCAGCAAGCTGACCTAGGCCAGAACGGGTGATGGGGGATGTGGCATTCCACACAGTGGTGCCTTCCTGACATTCTGCCACGTTTCTGCCACACACCCAGGCCACCTGTTAGTTTGACATTTATTAACTCAGTGTGTGTTTGCCAGATGCCTTCGTGCATTTCCTTCCTCCCTCCCTCCCTCCCTTCTTCCCTCCCTCTCTCCCCCTTCCTTCCTTCCTTCATCCTTCCTTCCTTCCTTCCTTCCTTTTTCTTTTTCTCTCTCCTTCCCTTCCTCATTCTTTTTTCTTTCTCTCACTTTCTCTTTCACTCTTTTTCATTCTTTATCTTTTTCCTTCCTTCTTTCTTCCAATTTCCTTTCTCTCTTCCTTTCTTTCCTTGTTTCTTTTGTCCTGGGGCTTGAACTAGGGGCCTGGATGCTGTGTGTTCCTTTTCTCTCTCTCAAGGCTAGCACTCTACTATTTGAGCCACAGCTCCACTTCCAGCTTTTAGCTGGTTAATTGGGCATAAAAGTCTCACATACGTTTCTTCCTAGTCTGACTTTGAACTGAGATCCACAGATCTCAGCTTCCTGAGTGGGTCGAATAACAGCTGTGAGCCACTGGCGCCCAGCTTCGTGAAACTTCCAACGTGTTAATTTTTTTCAACTTGTTGTTTTGAAAAATCTCAAACCTACTAAAAGATTGCATGAGAATCACAATGAACACGCACGTGTCCTTCACTTAGAGCTGGGATCCGCTGGGTGTACGTTACACACGTGCGTACCCTTTCTCCACACATACAAGCATGCATGTTTATACACACGTATGCACATGTGTTCATGTATGAACTCGTGTACATTGTATATTTTGTGAGCCACTCACAGGCATCCTGGCACTCGTGTCTTAAATATCTCCACACATAACACCATAGAGTGGTACACTCAGGGAATTTAACGTAGATTCAATCCCGTCACCTAGTTCTTATTTTTGTTGTTTGGGCTTTTTTTTTTTTTGGTGCTGGTAGTAGGACTTGAACTCAGATCCTAGTGCTCAGCCTTTTCACCCAGGGCTGGAGCTCTCTGGGTTAAGTCAGCTCTCCAGCTCATCATTTTATCAGGTAATCAGAGATAAGAGTGTTGCGGCTTTGTCTGCCTGGGCTGGCTTTGAACCTCGGTCCTCCAGATCTCAGCCTCCTAAGTAGCATGGGGTACAGGCGTGAGCCACCAGCGCGTGGCTGGGATCTAATTCTTAATCCACATTCAGATGTCTCCCCAGGCAACCCCCCAATGCCCTTGGGAAGCCTTCTTTCCCTTGTCAACCCAGGGAGCCGTCGGGGCCACTCATGCCGCATCTGTCACTTGACCTCTCCACGCCGGGCAGAGCAGGAAGCGACGAGAACTGGGGCTTCTCTCACATTGTGGGTGGCAGAGCACCTGAGATCTTTCCAGAAACTTCTCTGTTGTTGCTTCAGAAAGTTAGTACCGGAATAGATACACTTGCAGTGCCTGACCCTGGGGTGGGGGGGGGGGGGGGAGACATCTCCTGGCTCACATCAGGACCTGGCTGTCTCTGCCAGGTGAGGCTGAGCTGCCTCCGAAGGCCCTCCCCCGCCCTCCCCCCAATTCTGTTCTGGACAGCAGCGAGCCCATCCCCCCTAGACAGTCAGGACTGACCTGTTCAGCCGGTGATCCCAACAGCCTTTGCAGGATGCCGGATTCTGCCAGCTTCCCTGGCAGCCATGTTTGGCCCTGTGGCCGATGTGCCTCTGGTCCTTTTTACTATGCGGATACAAGAAGAATGTACATTAGGAAATGGTCCTCCCCCAGCCCTTCCTTCCAACTTCCTGCCTTTGAACTTATTTGTGATGCCTGGAGCTATAGCAGCCATTTGTGATCATAAAGCCACGACATTAGGACAAGTAGGCAACTGGCTAGGCTAACAGAGGGCCAGACGGAGGAGCAGGGGTGGTACCAGGCCCACGTCCTGCCGTTCAGCTGCCTTTCCTGGCCTGCGCTGTCGCTGCCCGAGGCTCCCTGGGGGAGAGAGCCACCCATATCCATGGGTGGATCGGCTTGTAAGAAACTTCCAGATGCAGTGGCAAGTGCAGACACATGGGTCTAACCAAACACCCTGGAGTTCACACAGAAGAGGGGATGGCCTGAACTAGGACATTTGACTTGACTTTTCTGAGTCCCGAAGTCTCAACCTTCCGAAGCAAATCCCAGGATGTGCCATGAGGCAGGGTGGACCGGCTCTCAGGGCCGCAGGCAGCACCCCGCGCTGTGCACCCACTGAACTGCCAGAATCTCCACCCAAGTGACCGAGTCCTTCCTGTCCTGAAGCCACTTCCTGACGCTCCCCTCCAGAGTCTCTCCCCAGCGGTGACATTCTGTCTGTTGCACAGGAGAGGAGGCTGCGCTGCCGGAGGAGGTGCGTGCCTGCCCGCCAGCTGCCCAGTCTTGTGCGGGCAGCTCTAATCCATGCCCGCGCGCGCGATGTGGCTAAGATCAGAGCCACTTGGAGCTCCGTCGTATGAAACACGGGCGAATCCCAGCAATTCTCCATCTGTAAAATTTGGGAGGAGGCACAAGCCCACTGCCAACTGGGTTTGCAAATGTGGTCCTGATTTCCAGCCTGCTTTATCAGATACATAAACGGGATTATCTGGAGAATGGATGGGCTCAGTAGTGCATTATCAGCCAATAACTTTGGCTTTCAACTTCTTGGTCCTAATGAAATTACCACGCTGAGAGACCCCAGCTGGCCTGGCACGCCCTCCTACTTATTTTTTATTATCCCCGTCTTCTTTGGCCATGCAAGACTTAGAAAACCCAGCGCAGCTTTCTATCTCCTATTATGGTAAAGCAGGAGAGCTCCGGCTGCAGCGCTTGCCGGCGGGCAGGGGTGGTCGCCGCCGCTGTCGCCCTCTCTCAGGCCAACGCTGGGAAGTAGGCGCCATCCACGCCAGCTTTACAGACAAGGAAATGAGGTTGTGGAATAGCTTTCTCAGAGTCACACCCCCTCAGGCCAAGGCCAGGCTCAGACAGAGGCCTATTGGTAATTCTTTTTCTTTTTGGTCAGTCATGGGGCTTGAACACAGAGCCTGGGCATTGTTCCTGAGTTCTTTTGTGTGTCTGTGTGTGCTCAAGGTGAGCGCTCTACCACTTTGAGCCATAGCACCACTTCCAGTCTTCTTTTGGTTAATTGGAGATCAGAGTTTCACACTTTCTTGCCTAGGCTGACTTTGAACTATGATCCTCAGATCTCAGCCTCCTAGTAGCTAGGATGACAGGCGTGAGCCACCGGCGCCTGGTCCTCTTGGTAATCCTATTTTACATCCATCTCTGTCTGACTATGAGCCCAGTAGCAGGGTCTGTTGACTGACTGCTGGACCGTGTCAGTTCAGGGCCTGGTGTCTAACCGAATGTGTGGGATGGAGATGTGGCGTGTAGGCTGCTGCAGGGGGTGAGTGGAAAGTTCTCTGGCGCTTGGTCAGACACTGATACAGTCAGTGCTGGGCAGACAGAAGGCCAGGGAGATGTGCAGACACACAGACACACAGCAGGGCCTGCCAGGCCCCCGCCCTGCAGCTTCTAGACACCAGCTCCCAGAGCTCCGTCCTGACTCCTATGTAAGCAGATGGGGTGTCACAGAGTGTGGGGTGCTTATGGGTAAGCGGGAAGCGGTCCCTAGAGGCCCATGGTGGGGACAGACTGGCTTCCTTTCCCAGCCTGCAGCTGGGCGGCTCCTGGGCGCTGCTTTTGGGGTGAGTCCACAGAAAGCGTTGCTGTAACCTGTCCCAGACACTTCCCCCAGCATCTAGAGAAGCGCAGAGGATGCAGGAAGAATATGGAGGCCCTAGGGATGGTGGAGATGCCTGGATGCCGAAGCCACTACCTGGAGGAGGCAGGGGCCAGCCTGTGCTGAGCTGTTATGCAGCCCAGGAGCCCAGGCCGCGGTGCGACCAGACTGGAGCAGGTGCCCGCGGCAGCGCGAGGCTGCGTCCTCAGGGTGTGTAACGCAAGGGCAGAGAACAGCCAAGACATCACTTCCAGCCGAGCCCCGCGCTAGCCGATGCTAGTCTGAGACGGGATTCATCGAGAGTGAAGGTCAGCCAGGCTCAGGCCTGTCATCGTAGCTACTCAAGAGGCTGCCGCTGAGGACCATGGTTCAAAGCCAGCTCAGGCAGGAAAGTCCGCTACACTCTTCTCTCCAATTAACCAGCAAAAGGCCTGAAGTGGAGTTGTGGCTAAAGTGGTAGCATCAGCCTTGTCAGTGTTAATTCAACCTCAGAGTCAGAATCTGCGCACAGCACGACCGTCCACTCTGGGGACACTCCCCCCCTCCCCAGGGTGCGTGCATGAGCCATTCTCTGGAACCTCTGCTGTTAACCAGATCGCTCCAGTGTCCAGTCCGTGCTGTGATCTTAGACCTTCATCCTGGGAATATGGAGCCGCTGGTTTAACTTCTCGGGGTCAGTTTCCCTCACCCCTAAAAGGGGGATTATGGGACCCGTTCAGAGTCATCTCGGGACCCATGGAGTGAGTGACATGTTGGGCACTCTGGCACACATCCTGGCACACAGCCAGCGTCCTCTATGCTGTGGAGGGGACACGGGTCCCTCCCGTGCGCGTGGAGACGGCGGTCAAGTGGGGTCACCGGTGGCTAACCCAACACAGCCGATTTCCTTATAAGAAGAAGACGACGCCGGGTGCAGGTGGCTCACACCTGTAATCAATCCCAGCTACTCAGGAGGCTGAGATCCAAGCACCAAGGTTCAAAGCCAGCCTAGGCAGGAAGGTCGGTGAGACTCTAATCTCCAGTGAATCACCAAAACAAACAAAAACAAGAGGAAGAAATATTGAATATCGATCTCTGTCTCTGTCATCACAAGAGCACAGAAGAAAGGCTGTGTGCTGCACAGCAGGAAGGTGGTACCCACACCCTACCCAGGGACGCTGAACCTCCGGAGTGGGTGTGCGTGGCTGCAGCCGTCCATCTGCACGATGTTATTCTGGTGGCCCAGTCGGAGAACGCCCCCGCCCCCCAGCCCCACCCCAAGCCCAGCTCCTGCAGGGCCTAGTGCTGAGAGGCCTGGACTCCCTGCCAGCACCGGGGAGGTGTGGGAGCCAGCAAGCCTTTCTAGCCTCCAGGGGCTGCCTCTGTGGAGACTTCTGATGCGAATACTCTGGGGTGCTGGTGGAAAGTCCTGATGCTGAGCGTGTGAGTACCATATTGGGAAGAAAGCAATTTTCTAGTTGATTTTCTGAAACAATAAACAATGGGAAACACGCCAGGGTGGTAGCTTGAACCCCCCACAAGCCAGAGAAAATCAGCTTTGAGCCCCCAAACCCTGGATCCAAGGAGAGCCACGAAGAGCGGGGCACGGTCGTGGGGGAGGAGGGCAAGGCTGGCGAGGATAGGAGAGAGCCCACCATGGTGACAGCGATGACAATGGTGAGAGCCAAGTTAAAATGGACTTCTTTGGGGGAGGGGTGGGGGCTTGAACTCGGGGGCCTGGGCACTGATCCTTAGATTGATCAGATTAGTGCTCGAGGCTGGTTCTCTACCACTTGAGCTACAGCTCTACTCTGGTTAATTGGAGATAAGTGTCTCATGGAGTTTCCTGTGCTGGCCTTGAACCATGATCCTCAGACCTCAGCCTCCAGAGTTTAATCCCCAGTATACAGAAGAAAAGAGAGAGACAGAGAGACAGAGAGAGAGAAGGTAAGGAAAGAGAAGATCAAGGCAAAGAAAGAAGAAAAGACAAGAAAGGCAAAGGAGGGACTGGCTGCCCCTGGGTACTGCCCCTGCAGCTCCCAGGACCCTTCTGGCCCTTGTCCCAGCACCCTGAGCTAGGCAAGGACCCCGCTTCTCAGGCCCACAGAATGGAGTTGTTTGGTCTCTCACCCCCGGGTTCCCTGTGACCCTGCCCTCTACCCCAAGCTCAGACGCCCACTTGCAAAAGTCCTTTCCAGCTTCCCGTGACAGTGGGTCTGGGCGGCCTCTGGCAGTGTGGGGTGGGAGGCAGAGCCCATCAGCGGGCGTGTTCCCTGTGGCATCCTACTAAATGCCCATTGTCCGGGTAAGCTGCGGACGTGTTGCTTGAAGGAAGGCTGAAGGCCCACAGGGTGGAAAAACCAAGTGAAGAGAACTGTGGGTTCCAGGGACCACATGGGCTCCCCTGTGATCTCAACTCACCAGCCCATTCACCACCCACAGGACTCACAGACCCAAGTCCCTTTTCCCCCAGCGGATGGAGGCAGAGGCTCGGGGCTAAGTGGCTGGTTCGAACCCTGCCAGCATCAGCCAGGCCAGTGAAGCCCTTCCTGCAACCCGAGATGCAGCGGGGCGTGCATGTGCTCAGCACCCCGCACTCCGGCCCTGTATTTCCACTCATAAACCCACTTCAGGACCCAGTCTTCCTATCGGCCCGCTTTTTGCACGGGGCTCTGTTAGAATCCATAAAGGAAGGGTGGACTGCTCACCCCTGGCTGAGGGTTGGCCGGAGAGGAGCAGTGGGTGGTACCAGGCCAGCTGCCAGGGCCAGGGCCCTGGGGCAACTCTGACTCATCCTTTCACGCATCGTGATTGCCTGGGAAATCCCTAAGGTCGAAGGTGGTGGTGCCAGGGCAGGGGGGAAGGGATTCAGAAAGACCAGCTCAGGCACACAGAATACAAGAAAGGCCCCAGCAGTGGCAGAGCAAATTGGTAGCCCAATGAAGCCTCCTGAAGCCAGAGTCTCTGGGCGTGGCCTCAGTGCATGGGCTCTGTTTGGGTTGGAATCCCAGCCCTGCCCCTCTTTGTAGGACCGGAGCTACCTACTCACCCTTCAAAGCCTCTGTTTCCCCATCTGTAAGAATCCCAGCTCACATGAGGGCGACCTGGAGGCTTGCTGGTGTGGAAGGCTTAGAGCGGGGCCCACCCCGAGGTTGACCGCACCCAATACCACCCCAGAGGGAGAGCCTACACCCCCTGACCAGCCACTCCTCACCTTCTCCACGCCAGTCTCCAGTAGCTGCAAATCTGCTTTCTCTAGCTGCAAATCTGCTTTCTGTTTCCATGCTTGAGCAATCTCTGGACCTTGGAAACCCATGGGACCTTTTGTATCTGCCTTGTTTCACCTAGATCGTTCCTTCAAGTTCACCCACGCTGCAGTACGTAGAAGCATTTTATGATCTCGGGGGCTGAATCCTATTCCATTGCGTGGAGAGGTCCAAGGTAAACAGTGGTTGTTGGACACTGGGTTTGTGTTCTTGGAAAGCAGGAGTGGTTCTGCTGTGTGGGTTTGAGGACAGGTGGTTGGTTTTTCTTTTGTGTTTACTGTGGACATTTGCTTTCCTTAGATGGAACGCAGAGCCAGATGGATACCCCACAGCTCACATTCTGAGAAATCTAGTGCTTTCTCTAGTGCCTGTTCCTAACACTCAACTGTCTCACCAAAAAGCACACTCGAGTTCCAATTGCTCTCTATCTCCCCTCCCCTTTTAATTACTGCCAACCTGGGGGTATGAGTGGGCACCAGCAGGGTACCCATTTGTTTCTTTGTTTTGTGTCTTCTGCTGGGGCTTGGACTCAGGGCCTTATGCTCTTCCTTGGCCTTTTCAATTAGGCTTGGTGCTCTGTATTTGAGCCAAACCTCCACTTCCAGCTTTTATTTTTACTGGTTAATTGGAGATAAGAGTGTATTCTGTCTGTCTGGGCTGGCTTTGAACCAAGATCCTCAGATCTCAGCTTCTTGAGTAGCTAGGTTTATAGGCATGAGCCACTGGTACCTGAACCTATGGGGTTTCTAAATGAAATTAAAGGGCAAATTTTTAAACATGAGCCTTGAAACCTTTTACACACACAGCCTTGATCCTCTGTGAGCTCAACAGGAACTGAAGGAAGGGCAGGGCAAAGACTTTCTCCTAGCTGGGCCTGAGTTCCTCCCTCTGTAACACGATCCCATTGTGGTTCTGTGCTGCTTCTCTTTTTTTTTTTTGTCACTGGGCCTGAACTCTGGGCCTGGTGCTGTCCCTCAGCTCTTCAGCTCAAGGCGAGCGCTCTACCACTTGAGCCATAGCACTTCTGGAGGGAGCACGAGGTGAGGGGCAGGGATGGGAGACACAGATTCCACCTGTGCCCCAGGCAGACTCCAACTCACGGTCCTTGGGTTTCTTTAACAGATGCACAGGCCGGTGAGCAAAGGTGCTGGATCTCAGTGGAGAAGACACCATCCGATCCGATCCGATGGTGGGCAGGCTACCACAGGGCCGCTGGCCTGGACAAGGACCCCCTGAAGCCAGCACAGGGCCGGAACCCTGGAGCAGGGCCCAGTCAGACCCCCGTGGGAGACGTATCCCAAACACAGCCCACGAACGGGACGTTCCCTCCTCGGTGCCCCACCAACACGGTGCCCGAGCTGACAGCACACGTCCCTGATGTCTCTGCAGAACTTTCCCGTCACGGCGGCCTCCTCACCTGCGCTCACTGAGGGCCAGTGTAAAGGAGAGACTGTCCAAATAGCAGCTGGGGGGCATGAACATGGGAAGGGAGTGAGCTAGCTGGCAGACTTTGGACCATTCTCCCTTTCCCAGGGTGTAGACCGAGAACTCAGGGTGCAGGACAGTGCTCCCCAGCAAGCTGAGGACCCATTCAGCCAACAACCTGCTCTGTCCCAGGCCAATGCCTTCCCTCTGTGAGAATGGACCATCTCGTTGGGTGCTGGTGGCTCGCGCCTGTCATCCCAGCTACTCGGAAGGCTGAGATCTGAGGACTGTGGTTTGGAGCCAGGTCCAGAAGAAAAGTTGGTGAGACTCTTATCCTCAAGTAACCACTAAAATAAATTTAAAAAAAATAAATTAAAAAAGAAAAAAGAAAGGTGGGGCAGGAAGTGGAGCTGTGGTTCTAGTGATAGAGCTGCAGCCTTGAGCCAAAAAGCCAAGAGACAGCTGCAGAGGCCCTGAGTTCAAGCCCAAGTACTGACACAAAACAAACAAACAAAAGGAACATCTCTCCCTGAAGCAGGGCTCCAGATGGCTTCCTGCCTAGACACAAACATTGAAGCAATAAAGCTAATTAAAGAAGGTGTGAATGGTAACTCTGTGCCTGCCCTGAAGCACCCCCAAACCCTCAAGAGAGATGGGGGGGAAAAAAAACCATGTGTTTGGCTGTGGCTAAAATAAGGATTCCCGTGGACCAAGTACAGCAGCAGCGAAGGCAGCAGCCAGAGGGCACTCAGTGGCTCTTTGCAGTCAGAAATGACCATGTACACGTGGTGTGTGCTAAATGTACCAAGAACCCTTCTCCAGGAAGAGGGCAAAGAAGGCTGATGGAGAAAACTGCCCCAGACCATGGTGTGTGTGTGTGTGTGCGCGCGCGCGCGTACGCACGCGCGTGTGAGCAGGGGGTCTGGTTAACGGGCACGCTACCCTCCAGCCCGTTTCAAAGGAGAGCTCCACCAGAGGAAATCGCGGCTGCAGAGCGGATGAGAGCCGTGAGGTGATGCTAGGTGGGTGGAGCGGCTCAGGCCTGGGTACAACCACGTCCCTGACACTCCACTCCCAGGTGGCAAGGTAGGGATGCCCTGAAAACTGACACGTAGGTGCCTGGCAGGGCAGGACACACACGTGTGTCCTATGTCAAGTGATCTTGGTCATATGAAGGAGAGGGGGCAGTGCTCCCCTTCACTAGAAAGAGGGGAGCTTCTGGCTGGACCGGAAGCAAGGGGAAGGGAAATGTCCTGTCCTTAGTAGGTGCTCAGTAAATACTGGCAAAGCCAACCTGCTAGTCACAGTAAGACAAGGCCTGTAGAGAAAAACCGCTCTCGGTCTGTAGTTCTCAGCATCTCCCGAGCACCAAGTTCTTTATCATTTGCCCTCTGGGGAGTAAGTCTCTCTCCCTCTTGAATGCGGGTAGCTATACTCCTCCCCCCAAGTCCTGCTACAGGAAATGCACCGGGGCCTCTCCTGAGGTCAGAGTGGACCTCTGTACTCTGTTCCTTCCGGCCCCCTTCCCGCACCGCCCCCCCCCCCCCCAGTCTTTGGGGCAGTGATTAGCCTGGGTATTGAATGACCCCTGCTCTTCTTCCCCCCACCTTGCAAGGGTTAATCAGCCTTCCTGCGGGGCCGCTGGGGGCTCGGAAGGAGGCAGCGGGCAGCCTGGCGGCAGGCGGCTTTCATTACTTTGATGGGGTACGTGTGCTGGGTTTTATCTCCGGCCCTTTCTCCGTAATTCAGCGCTTGAACGTCTCAGCTGTCGGCCGATCTGCAGACAATTGCTCCGGGTAATTCTATCCGGAAAAAGCTGATAAAATGCAGATGTGACGAGGCCTCTGAAATTTGCGGTTTGCTAAGTGGTTGGAGCGAGGCTTGCCCTGGGCCGTGCTTCCCTGGGAGAAGCTGGGAACTTGGGGTGGGAGCTGGATTTTTTTTTAAGTGAAAGGTTGAGTAGAGGAAGTGACTATAGAATTTTTTTTTTTCTTTCTGTAATTAGGAAGATGCAGCAAATAGAAAGTGGAGGGGGATGGGCTGTACCGGAACCCTCTTCTCCAGCCTTGGGATGGGGTCTCCAGGAATGGGGCACCCTGAGCTTCCTCTATGGTGTGGGAGAGGGCTTGGGGTGCTGGGGCTGTGGGAGCCACAAATTTGCTGTGTGGAAATCACGTACCTTCCCTTGCTCAGCAACTCAGCTTAAAAATATGGTCACTGCTAGGCGCCAGTGGCTCATACCTGTAGTCCTAGCTACTCAGGACGCAGAGATCTAAGGACCTCCAGGGTGGGTAGAAGCCAGCCTGGGCAGTGTGGCTCAAATGGTGGAGCACCAGCCTTGAGATTAAAAAAAAAAAAACTAAAAAACTAAAAAACAGGGCCCTAAGCCCTGAGTTCAAGCCCCGGGACTGCCCAACAACAGGTTCCTAACAACCAACCCCCTCACAGAGCACAGGATGCCCCAGCAGGATGTCCAGACACAGGGGTGAGCTCAAGTCCCCACATGACCCTGGAAAATAAAGATGTTGACCGGGCAATCACAGATCCTGTCTGCTGTGAGGCCCCGGCCTAGGAGATTGGCCTCAGAGGTGAGGACTTCCTGGGCCAGAGTCACCTGGTTGGAGCCCTTGAGGGAAGCAACAGATGCTGCCCTTCCCCTCTTGGATGGGTGCAGGAGGATTCTGCAGACCGGGGAGGGCAGGCAGGGTGGTGAGTGTGTGTGTGTGTGGGGGGGGCAGATAGGGCCTGGGACAGCCACCTCCAGGCCCAGCTCTATGCCTTCCTCACAGGTCCATTTCCTGCCTAGTGGCCAGATCCCCAGGACAGCACAATCCATTCTACGGGAACTGCACTGCATGGCTTCCGCGACAAAGGATGAAGTCAACACCCTCACCCACCTGCTTCCCACTGCGGGCCTGGGGTGCTGATAAGTCAACAATCCCCGCAGGGTCTCTTGGGAGCGGGCCTCCAGATTTTTGGGTGCTCTGGATTTGGACCTTAAGGGAAAAAACCAGACTCCCCCCCCCAGCATCTAGTTCTTGGAGCCGCCCCAAGGAGTGAAGAAGAGAGTGAGGGAGTCTGGCTCTGACAGCCGCGCACGTGACTTGCACGCCCCGCTGCAGGGTCGGAGCTGGGACTAACACCGCGCTGTGTGCAGGAGTCTCCATCTCCGGATCTGTCCTCTGTCTCTGGAGGCTGGCTGGGGTGGGGGAGGGGGCTGGGCGGGGCCCCTGGCATGCGGTGACCCCAAAATTTTAGGGCAGCGCCTGGGGTTTGGGCTTGAAAAGGCCATCCTTCAATTAGAGGGTCGGCGTGCAGTTCCTGCTTCTCAGAGAAAGAGGGCGTCTGTCCCCCGCGGGGCTGAGGCAGAGCTGGTAGCAATTTTCCCACAATGTGTAAATTAGTCAATCTCCGAGTCTGTAAACGGGGGCCTTTGAAGCCACCCTAACGAAGCACTCCATTAGGGGCTTAATGATGGCTGCCTCCAGCATTACTGGGCTGAACGCCTTTTGATGTCTCGGGGCCGCGGGTTGGAGGCTCAACTTATCTAAATACCCTGGCAGGCTTAAAAAAAAAAAAAAAGGCAAAAAGCCCCCTTAGAGAAGTTGAAAAATTTTTAATGAAAAAAGTTAGTCCTGGCCTGACTGATGTTGGCACTTCAAAGCCGGTGCAGACTAAATTGCTGTAGACTGCTTAATTCAAAAGTGCTCCCGCCCGGGTGACAGCAATGGTGACAAAATACAATTGGCAACAGGAGCCGGTAAGATCAAAGGCGGGCCATTGTAATAGTTTTGTTCCATGAAGAATTGCTCATTGTCAGGAGTCTTTAAGCCTCCCCCCCCTTTCTCTTCTTCTCTCTCTCTTTTCTTTTTTCTTTTTCTTTTCTTTCCCTTTTCTCTTTCTTTTTTTTTTTTTTTTTTTTTTTTTTTTTTTTTTTGCCTCCAGCGCCATCCTGTGATTCTCCAGTTCCAAATCAGTGTGCATAAAAACTTGTAATTACATCCTTCTGAGAATACATCTCTGTGTGCACAGGCCCAGGCTGCCTGCCTGGCCTTCCCCATGTCCTTCAAACCCAGCAGTTAGCTAGAACATAAACACGGCTCTGTGATTTTGTTAGGAAAGACCCACGGAGGCACCCGAGGGTGGATTACAGCTGAGATCCACTCCTAGCCTGAGGACTATTTTAGGATTGCTTTCGGTTGAACTGTGGGGCCCAGATCCTCCTGGAGCGGAAGAGTGGATGGAGCTGGAGCCCTGGGAGGATGAGCTTAGTTTCTTCAGCCTCTGTTTCTCCTAACATAACCTAGGGGTTCATTTGCTCACTCCACAAAATTTATTGAGCTCTGACTTAGGAAAATGTTTGCCTTATGGGGTCACTGGGGACTGGGGTGAAACAGTAAAACTAGACAGTAACCTGGACTCTGCCCCCAACCTGTCCTCCTCCTCTTTCTCCTCTTCTTTTCTTCCTCCTCTTTTTCCTCCCCTTTCTCCTTTTCTTCTTCTTCCCCTTCTTCCTCTTCCTCTTCCTTTTCCTCTTCCATCTCTTTCTCCTGCTCTTCTTCCTCCTCCTTCTCCTTTTCCTCCTCTTTCTCTTCCTTTTCTTTCTCCTCCTCTTCCTCCTTTTCTTCTTCCTCCTCCTCTTCTGCCTCCTTTTTCTCCTTGTTTTCCTCTTTCTCTTTTTTTCCTCCTTCTCTTCTCCTCTTCTTCTTCCTCCTCCTTCTCCTCCTCTTCCTCTCCCCTTCCTCCTCCTCCAGCCTCCGTGGGATCTACCTGCTTCTGAGGCCAGAATACATCCCTAGAACACACCCACAGGCTGGAATATTCTGGGTTGTTGGCAAACTTCTTGGAGGAGCAGCAGGAGAGTCTAGGATGGCCCTTATTTCTCACCCCATGGCAGGCCTCCACCCTCACTTTACCTTTTATAGCCTCAGTTTCCCTCTCTGTCCTGCCAGATCCCATAGCCTTTTCTGACTCAGACACAGGAAAGGTAGGCAGAAGCGCTTTGCCCGCGGCGGGAATGGCCCACGCATGGCATCCACGCTGGTGTCTGAGATCAACGGGAGCAGCCAGGGCAGCTCTGAGCTGGGAAGAGGCTGGGACAACTGGGGAGCATTAAGAGGCAAGAATGTTCCCACTCCTTTTACTGCCTCTGATATTAGTCACCAGGAAGCCGCCCCACGAAGCACTGGAGGCCTCCGATCGTTTACTCGTCTTGAATTAATTAGGAGGACTCGTATGGGGACAATTAGAGACCCTTCGCTGATGACATCTCGTCTGGTGGTGCTGGAATCTGCTTCTGCATCCTTGGCCTCCCCACACACGTTGGCATCCCTGAGCATCCCCGCCCGGCAGGCGACTGGAGCCGAGGCTCTTCAGGTATGGGCGGTGTGGAGGGGGCAGAGGGAAGGATCCCTGCTTCTGCACACACACACACACACACACACACACACACACACACACACACACACACACACACACACACACACACACACCCCTAGTCTGCTATTCCACTTTCCCAGACATCTCTCCTCTGCCTTTCCCACCCCAAGGATTCCGTCTGTCCTTTGTTTTTGTGAAAGTGATTGGCAATATTCTCGGGGTACTCTGTTAGAACCACCTCCCTAAGGGACTCCCACATCACTTTCCACGCTTGCCCTCCAAAATGTTCACGAGGCCCAGCGTCTCCACGATCCTCCTGCTCATCAGCGGGGACACCCGGCTCACCACAGCCCGGCCTGCCTGCCGTAATCACACACAAGTATGCGTAAACCCAGCTGAGCAATTATGAATAATTAAATCAATTAGAGACAGTCTAGCACCAGGGATTATGGCCATTCGGGTGTGGGGCCTCTGTAATATTTTAACAGTAAATGCAAGAGCCCCAGAGAGGCCTGGCGGGGAGAAAGGAACAAAAGCGGGTCCAAATGCCAAGCCATGTTGCTGGGTGACTCTCCTGCCCAGCTCCCGCGCCTTCCCAAGGAAAACAGTGCTAATGAAATGCCAATAAAATATTTCGAGGCCAAGTATGAAAGCTTCAAAATGAGTTAATTAAAAACGGATCAAACACGAGTCTCCCCAAGTATGTGGAGAAAATTTCGTGCTTGAAATTAGACAGAAGGAAAAGTTTTTCCAGCGCAAAGGAAAAGTTGAAAGTTACCAGAGCTGGATCACTGGGCTGCTGGCTTCTAAAATCAGCTTCTGCCAGTTTCTTTCGTTCAGGGACAAAGCTGGGGTTGGGGAGGTGGGGGTCCCGAAGCGGGGGGGGGGGGGCAAGGGGGCGGGTCTTGGAAAGCATCCATCAGCTTTCCACGGTGACAGAAGCCAGCCTGGACAGCTTGGGAAGGCTGGGTCAGGACTGAGCCAATTAGAAGCGACTTCGGACATGGGTCATAGGTGGTAAGGGGTTCGGAGAGAAGCAGCTGCCCAGTTGAGCCCTTTGCAGAACACAATCTTGACTCCATTTACACTTGCACGGCTCCCTGTCAGCACTCAGTGACACCCCGCAAGTGACGGACTTCAGAAGCCGTGCTGTGGAGCCTCAGTTCCAAGGGAGACAGCTGCTGAGCAGAGGAAGAGGAAGGAAGGCCACCCCCTCATCCCCCTCCCCGGGCAAGGACAAGTTGGCCTATCTTTCCATACATGGGCTCTCCTAGCAGCCAGCCAGCTGATGGGTGGCCTTGAAGGCCTCAGCTCCCCAGTTCCCCAATCCTGGGGGCCTGGAAGTGGCCGGAATCCCACCAGCTGTCGGTCCAGAGAAATCGGGGAGCCTGGGATCTGATAGCATCCACAGTGTGGAACATTATCACGAGGAAGCCAAGGGCACCTCCTCTTGGCATTGGTCCCACTGAGATTTGAATCAAGGACTTCCAGCAACAAAGGACAAATGTGCCTGTCAAGTGACACTGTGTCCTTAATGTATACAATGGAATTGCAGGTGAGCCAAACATTGTCCCAGACAGCCGAAGCCAGCCCAGGCCTCACAGGGTGAGAAGTCTTTACTCCACTTTCTAATACCGGTTTTGTTATTGTTGCTTGTGGGTCTTGAACTCAGGGCCTGGGAACTGTCCCTGAGCTCTTTTTGCTCAAGGCTAGCACTCTACTCCTTGGAGCCACAGCGCCGCTTCCAGTTTTCTAGTAGTTAATTGGAGATAAGAGTCTCGTGGCGTTTTCTGGCTTTGAACTGGGATCCTCAGATCTCAGCTTCCTAACTAGCTAGGATTACAGGCATGAGCCACTGGTGTCTGGCTCTAATGCCTGCTTTATCACTCTTCAGAGTACTGCATTATAGGTAGGTTACTGATAGATGTGCAGACAAGTCAAAGAACTTACTCCAGGCCCCACAGTAACAAACACCCCACCAGGACTTGAGCTGGTGCTTTTCTGGCTGGAACCTGCACCTGTGTGGCTGCTGCTCAAGGCACCTACTTGGTGAGTGTGTTGGTAACTGTCCAGAGTGTAGCTGTGTCCCAGTGAAGGGCTCCCCTGGATGGACGCTCAGGCCCTCACCTGTAATTTCCCAGGGCTCTTTGAGGATGAGCTTCGTGCCTGATACACACCTGCTTTTCCCTACATCTCCATGATCTAGGTGGAGGCAGGTTTTCCCCAGGCTTGATGCTCTGGAGGCCAGGCTTAGGGCTCACAGCATTATGAACTCTCCTATGCCATCAGCTACCCCAACACTAGCACACCCCATCCCCTCTGCCCCCAAGACTTCTCAGGGCCAGCTCTTCCCCAGGCTACCACATCCACATACACTGAAGCCCCTCCATGAACACACAGACACACAGACACACACAGACACACACAGACACAGACACACACAGACACACACACACATACACACACACACACGGCAGCCTGATTCCATCGCACTTGAAAGTATGAAAAGCCCCTGCTACAGTTAAAAGACTAATGGACACTGGACATCGGTGGCTCCCACCTGTGATCCTAGCTACTCAGGAGGCTGAGATCTGAGGATTGCAGTGTGAAGTCTGCCTGGGCAGTGAAGTCCATGCGACTTTCATCTCCAATGAATTACCAAAAAGCCAGAGGTGGAGCTGTGGCTCAAGTAGTAGAATGTTAGCCTTGAGCATAAAAGCTAATGGGATAGCACAGCCTCTAGGCCCTGAGTTCAAACCCAAGACACACACACACACACACACACACACACACACACACACACCCTAAGGGACGGTGGGGAAAGGCTGCAATCTGATGTGTGCAGACCAGACTTGGGGCTGGCCGGATGACCCTGCCCTGTAATCAAAGCAGCCTTTGGGGTGTGATGGTAGAAGGGGGTCATCAACCAGTCCTCCTCTGTGAACTCACAAAGGAGGGAGCGCGACAGCCATTTTGCAGGGCCTTTTGGAAGGGCCGGCTTCTCCTTCCTCCTGAGGTCCCCAAGCCCCTGCTGACCCTTAAGCCCAGAGAAACCAGGAGGAGGAGAGGCAAGAAGATGCTGCACTGTTCCAGTGGTCTGTGCCTAGTCTGGCTAAGCCCTCCTAAGCAGCCTGGCTAGCCAGCCAACCCCACAGGCACCCGTGGGACTGGGGCTCTGATGAAGGGCAAGGCAATGAGTCCCGAATCTCTGCCTTCAGTTTTGTCTAGAACCCACCTCTCTCTCCCCCACCCCCCCACGCCGGTCCTGAGCCTTGAGTCCCATCATACTGCCAATCCCGAGCCTTGAGTCCCATCATACTGCCAATCCCGAGCCTTGAGTCACGTCATGCTGCTCGGTCCCTGCAGCGGACATCTAGTCCAGATGACATGTGGAGCTGCGCTCCCCAGCCAACGTGGCCTGCTGTGCCAAGGCTGAGGGGCTTGACATCACCATGGGGAGGGGAGGATCCATGAGGGCAGGACTTGGGGTTCACCAGCTCTGTAAATGCTGAGATTTCAACCATAGAAGGTTCCTGACCTTGATGAAACACCACCACACCGTGTCTGTGGATGACCAGGGGAGACCAGCTCCCCCAAACCACCTCCACAGAGGCAGGGCCATCAGGGAGGAGCAGCAGAGGAGGAAGTCAGGCTTCTTGCTGATTACAAAAGGGAGAAGCTGGCCACCGGATCCCTAGCTACTCAGGAGGCTGAGAAATGAGGATCACTGGCCAGGAACGTCCCTAAGACCTTTATCTCCAATTAACTACCAAAAAAGCTAAGAGTGAAGCTGCGGCTCAAGTGGTGGAGGGCTGGCTTTGAGCCCCGAAGCCCAGGGACAGCGCCCAGGCCCTGAGTTAGAGCCCCAAGACCAGCACGAAAAGGTATAATGTATAAAACAAATAATGTATCAAACAAAGCCCACCTTCCCGGGCATGAGGACGTCATGGGGACCCGTGAGTCCCGGGAGCTTTCACCGCAGGCTGAGCCGCTCAGCCTCTCCTCGCTGACTCTCACGTCTCCTCTGGCTGCCGGCCTTCACCTCTGCTAGCACTCCCTCCCTGGGCAGCCTTGAGCAAGTCATTTCCTCTCCTCCTGGCCCTCAGTTTCTCCTCTGAGCTCTGCCATCCTGACCCCTCAACTTGCCAATACCCTCTTTGGGCCGTCCCCCCCACCCTCTCTGAGCCCTCCTGTCTGTCTCCAGGGCTCCCAGCACACCCACTGGGCCAAAGCCCTCACAAATCCAGACTCCTGCTCTCTCCAAGTTCCCTCCAAGGCCGCTCAGAAAGCCGCAATGTGGACAGAGAGCAACCATGTTTTAATTTACTCGATTAAATCGCCATGTGGACAGAGGCTTGCGAAGGAATCTGCTCTACAGAGCTTTTCATTTAATAGAATTAGTTGAAACCAGATCGGCGAGTCTCTGTTCCTGCAGGCCATCTGCCCAGACAGGGAACCGGCTCCCCTAAACAGAACCCCATGCTGTGGAGCCTTCCCCGCAAAGGGCCGCCAGGGAGCTGCCCTGCACCAGCCTGTCTGTTCCAATGGGTTCAAAGTCCTTCCCTTTGGGGCCAGCCAAACTCAGAGCCACTGTCAGCTAAGGGTTGGAGGGTTTTAATGAAATTCACATTGGGTTCCACCTGTGGCGGCTCGTGCCGAAAATGGGGACTGGCGGAGAGATGCCAGCATAGAGCCTTTTAATTCCAAAAGAGGTCTGCAAGTCTTTGCGCCTGGTCTCTTTCGAGAAAATTAGATAAACTAACATTTACTCAGCATTTCACCCTCCCAAGACGTTTCCCACATGTTGTATGTAATCTTGGTGATGATCCTACTGGAAGGTTCTTCCTGGATTCTTCAGCAGAGAAGGGTCAGAGAGGTTTAGTTACTTGCCCAAGGCCTCACAGCTCTGAGCCAGGTCCCAGGCAACATCCACAGAAGCAATATTAGGTGTGAAAGCTCTAGGAAGTGCCACTTCCTCTCTTCTCTGGGCTCTGGAGCCCAGATCTGCCAGTTCACATTCTCCCTCTGCCTGTTGCTAGTTCTGTGAGCGCAGGGAACTGGTTTATAGGCCCTGTGGATCCCTATTTCCTCATCTGTGGAATGGGGAAGGAAAATGACACTTCTCAGAATCAAATGGAAAGGGTGTGTGGGGCTCTGGGTGCCCCTGTGGGGGAGGGGAGCAGGTGTACCAGGCACTGACCTGCAGCTGGTTTGGGTGTAAAGATGCCCAGGGATGGGCAGGCACCATTTAGAGCAGGCGCTGGCACACTCCAACCAAGGGCCACCTGTGGCTCACCTGTGTTTGTAAATCGATTTTGATTGGCATAGCCACACTTCTTACTTTGGGTGTTGTCTACACTGGTTTGTAACCCTCCAACAGCAGAGTCGGCGGACCTGATCATAATCTCATGATCCAAGAAGCCTGAAATACTGTCTGGCCATTTTTTAGTAAAAGTTTGCTAACCCCTAATTATCGACGAAGAGAATCGTGGGGCTGGGCATGTGACAGGACACTTGCCTTGAAGGCACAAGGCCTGGATTCCATCCCCAGCACCACAAATAACAATAATAATCATAATGAGACTACACAGTGGCACTCACCCCAGAGGGCTGGGGGGGAGGTAAGGGAGGTAAGTGGCCCAGGAGATGTTCTATTCTAATGGTTAATGAGCTCACTGAACCCCTCAGGGCCCTATTCCCTGATCCCAGAAGCCAGTTTGGATCTTAAGTGTTTTGATGCAGCATTCCTGTGTTTAGGGGGGGGTGGCGGGGAGAGAAGCTTCTAGCGTGCCCTGATTAGTTCGTCTGTCTTGGGGAGTTTTAAGGGAAGAACATGGCTGGGGATGAGGGGCTGTGTGGTGGGGAGGGGCGGCCCCCACGAGGAGCACCCGGCGCACGGGATGGATGCACTTGGAGATTTATAAGGTCAAGTTTTATGGGCCTACAGATCCTCGCGGTGTATTACCACATCCTTATTACAAGCTCATGCTGCTGTCCAGTTAAACCAACGGAGCTAATATATTACTCCTTGCTGCCCAGGCCACAGACTTGAAGGAAACGGTGCACATAAAATATGGCCTCTGGGAATTGGTCGTGTCCTGGTTTTTCCGCACAAGTGACTTTGGTTGTTATTCTCTTCTCCCTCCCGAACTGCCCCCTCTATCCCCCCCCAAAGGCATGAGGGCTGCTGTGCAGTGGAGCACCAAGACAAGCCCTTGGGGTGGCTGGGGTGGGGACACCCCTCCCCTCCCCGCTGCTCCCAGCCCTCTCCCTGCCTCCCGCAGCCAGGCCTGCAGGATGTCTCTCAGTGCAGAGCTGTCTGCTGATAGGGCATCAATTCCGGCTGTCTGTCTTTGAGCTGAGGCTCTGGCAATGGAAAGGACCAGCGTGGGGCCAGGACCAGAAGGTGCCACCTGGTTTGGGTGTCGTGAGCTTCTATTCTCTCCTTGGCTACGTGCTTCTCAACACTCGCCTGTGGAGGGCGTGGGGTGGACACTTCCTGCCCGGCTCTGGACGCAGAGAAGAGACTCCTCATGGCCATCCTGGGATCCTTGAGCAGAGCCAAGCATCGTTATTGTGACTTTTCCACATTCCACTGCTTTCCATCTTTTGAATCAAGGAACAGACACACTCGCTGTCACACACTTGTTAGTCTTGTTGGTCGTGGCGTTCCCGCTCAGGCCCTCCCATTGGAGCCGCACCCTCGCCCTTTGGCTCTCAGCTCCCTTTTTTCAGATTGGGTCTTGCACTTTTGCCTGGGCCATCTTGGAACTGCGTTCCTCCTACTTTACCTCCCGACTCCAAAACGGTGATTAATTTTTTAAAAAAAGTGTGTGTGTGTGTGTGTGTGTGTGTGTGTGTGTGTGTGTTCTGGTCCTGGGCCTTGAACTCACAGGATTGGTACTTTACCACTTGAGCCACAGCTCCCCTTCTAGAGTTTGAGTGGTTAATTGGAGATGAGTCTCATAGACTTTCTTGCCTAGGAGTGGCTTTGAACTATGATCCTCCTATTTCAGCCCCCTACTTAGCTAGGATTGCAGGCGTGAGCCACCAGTCAGGCTTGTTCTTTTTTCTAAAACTGAACAAAATGCAGTGAAACTGGTAGTGTCCAGCCTCCCTAGATCCTGTCTACGTAGCCAGGACTTCCCTGAGACAGTGAGGCTAGGTGTTTGACAGTGTTAACCATTTGTAACCATTTATTTGTTGTGAATGGGAAATCCTGGGCTGAAGGTGTGACTCAAGTGGAAGAGCACCTGCTTAGCAATTATGAGGCCCTGAATTCAAACCCAGTAAAAACAAAAGCAGAGAGAGAGAGAGAGACTTTCTTTCTTTTTTTTTTTTTTGGGTCCGGTCGTGGGGCCTAAACTCTGGGTCTGGGCGCTGTCCCTCAGCTCTTCAGCTCAAGGCTAGTGCTCTACCACTTGAGCCACAGCGCCACTTCCGGCTTTTTTCTTTTTGCTTATGTGGTGCTGAGGAATAGAACCCAGGGCCTCAGGCATGCAAGGCAAGCACTCTACCACTGAGCCACCTTCCCAGCCCTGAGAGACTTACTTTCTATAACGTGAATCCAAACAAACTTCCAAAGTCAGAAATAAATTGGATTTGGAAGTGAAGAGAGAAAGTCTCAGCTACAGCACTTTGTTTACCATGTTTCTGTTCACAACTGAGTCTTGACCCCGGTAGCATGATTTGTAAGTCCTATCATTGTAGGTTAACAAAATATCATTCATTGAGGTTTTACCTGGACCTGTATAAGCCCGTAGTGGAATTTGTGTATGTATGTGTGTGTGTGTGCATGTGCACATGTATGTGTGCTGATACTGGGGCTTGATCTCAGGGCCTGGGTGCTGTCCCTTAGCTTCTTTGTTCAAGGCTGATGCTCTACTACTTGAGCTGCAGCTCTACTTCCAGCTTTTTGGTGGTTACCTGGAAATGAGAGTCTCACAGACTTTCCTGCCTGGGCTGGCTTTGAACCGTGATTCTCAGATCCTCAGAGCACCTACAACTTAGAGCTGAGGAAGCAGAGGCACACAAGACATCTTGAGCAGCCATTGAGCAGCACAGGCCCGGGAGCCTCTGGGCTGGGTGCAGGCTCTGGAGGCTTTAGCGCTGTAAATCCTGCCAAGAGCCCCGACCAGGGCCACTTAAAACTGCCCTGGGCCTCCAGGGTCGCTCTGGAAAAGTTGTTGTGGAGCTGGGTCTCTGCTGTGGCTGTTCAAGACTCAGTTGGCCCAGCACAGCCAGGGAAGGCCGCAGGCCCCCTTCCTGCGCCCTGCTCTTCTCTCTCCCAGAGGCCTCGGTGACTTTGCCTGTACAGTGAACTCTGGTGTGGCATCTGTGGCCAACCAGGAGAGCTCCTGTTTCTCACAGCAGCCATGTTCCACGTCCTTGGTGGCAAACTCAGACTCAAAATGACATTGCGGGGTGCCGAGGCTTGGCCCGCCTGAAGGGCTCCTGCCGTGGAAGAGGGAAGGTTCTGGAAGGACATGTCTTCTTTGAAGACAGGAATCCTGAGGCCAGGAGGCAGGAATGCATGGAGAAAGTCCACAGGCCAAGCCACGGAGGGAGAGCCTCAAGGGGTCCAGGCACCGGGCAGGAAACGGGAGCCAAGTGGACATGTGGGAGGCTAAGAGCGCAGGGACCAGGGCAGGCTGAGGGGGCCGGGGCAGGCTGAGGGGGCCGGGGCAGGCTGATGGGCCGGGGCAGGCTGAGGAGGCCGGGGGCAGGCTGAGAGGGCCGGGGCAGGCTGAGAGGGCCGGGGCAGGCTGAGGGGGCCGGGCTTGTCTCTAAAGTAACCGCTTCTCAGCTCTGGTGTGTTGCTAGGCAGGAAGGCAGGCCCAGGAGTGTCCAGAGCTTCTAATTTGTTAAAAAAGAAGCCCCTACCTACTTTTTGGTGAGGGTGTTTGGTGTTTTTGAATGCTGTCTCTAATTCTGATAGTTTAAAAACACATAAACCATTCCTGAGCTCTTTTACTGTCATTTAGTTCAAGACCCACCAAGGCTGCATTCTCCCTGACTCTAATCCTTACCCAAATACAGGGGTGTCCTCCAAAGTTGTGGCAGTTCTGAAACAGCCAGAGAGAGAGAGAAAAAAAAAGAGAGAGAGAGAGAGAGAGACAGAAGACAGACAGACAGACAGACGGATGGACGGACGGACGGACAGACAGACAGATGGACAGACAGACGGACAGACAGAGACAGTGATGAGTGGCAGCAGGAGGCCCAGGTTTTTCAGAATGGGGAGGGAGAGGAGGAAGAGCTGCCCTGCCTGGCCTGTCTTCTGCATGCCCACCCCCACCCCTGCCCATCCTTCCAGAGCCTCTCACTGGTCAAACCCGGCTAGAATCCAGCCGGCAGGGCCCTGGGAGCTTCTGCCTGTACTGCTCCGCTGACACAGATATACACAGAGGGACAGAGGAGGACTGGGTCTAGGAAATCTCATCAGCCTACCCAACCTGCCTGCTTATTGGTTGAGAGGAGGTCTCACTCACTCTGCCTGGACTAGCCTTGCCCTTTTTTGGGGGGAGGCGGGGGGGGGGGGGGAAGGAGTCCGGTCGTGGGGCCTGAACTCTGGGCCTGGGCGCTGTCCCTCAGCTCTTTAGCTCAAGGCTAGCGCTCTACCACTTGAGCCACAGCACCACTTCTGGCTTTTTTTTCTTTTTTCTTATGTGGTGCTGAGGAATCGAACCCAGGGCCTCATGCATGCAAGGCAAGCGCTCTACCACTGAGCCACCTTCCCAGCCCTAGTCTTGCCCTTTATCCTTCCAATCTCTACCTCCTGAGTAGCTGGGATGATCATTTGAGGTTTTGCATTTGCTTCTCTGAGCCCTAGGAATGAACAGATGGGGGAGGGGGAGGGAGAGAGGGATGGTCATGTGTAGATCCTTTAGATGTTTAAGTAAGGAACTGAATTGTGGGTAGTTTTGCTTTTCCTGAGGCAGCTCTGGTTTCCCGAGGCATTTCAGGGCACACACTGGCTTCCTTCTAACTTAGAATCATCCGCTCAGCATTTTATCCCTGAGCACTGCTTGGACCTTTCTGTGACATGAGGACACATGGAACGGGGCGGGGGGGGGGGGCCTGTGTTCACTGACCCACTTACATACTCATTCACTCAACAGGGATGGCCAGAGAGACAGAGGAAATCTGCTTAGGAAATAGTGAACCCTGGTTGCTACCTGAAGAACGCCATCACAGTATGAACAAAATCGATGACTCTCTCTCCTTCTCCCTCCCCTGTTCCCTTCCCTCTCTCTACAAGGCATCCCTGCTGGTCCTCTGCCTGGAATAACTGTCGGCTAGACAGATCCTTGCTACTCTCCCCGCAGTCAGTCCTTTAAGGGCCTCCATCAAAAGCCAATGCCTGTGGCCATATTCCCACGGGCTGCTGCTCCCCAGCACCCCTCTCCAGAAGTATGAATCCAAGGAACACTCCCGTGTTTCTCAGCTCTTCAGAATGACGACCAAGTACCTAAGATACTTCAAAGAGCAAAAGGAGAATCCTGGCTCACAGACTCAAAGGTGTCAGCCCCCAGTCAGTTGCTCCCAGGCCTGTAGTGAAGTAGAACGGCCTTGCAGGGAGTTCGTGGTAGAGCAAAGCTGCCCACCTCACATCTGCCGAGGAGCAAAGAGAGAGAGGAGGATGCTGGGATCCTGTTATCTCCTCCCAGCACACACTGCCAACCACCTGACTTCTTCCTTCTGCTAGGCCTGACCTCCTCACAGTTCAACCACCTCCCTCCCAAAAGTGCCATAGGCTGTGATCAAACCTTCCTTGGCTTCTGGAGGAGATTTAAAGATGGAAGCTATGACAGTCCCACAGCCTTATTCCAAGTCTTGCTGTCCCAGCCACACCCTCCAGATGGATGGAAACTGTGCACCATCTTTATGAGACCGTGAAGGAGGCATTTTATTGAATGGATGCAGCAGTGCTTAGTGCATCCCAAGCAATGTATATCAAAAATCGGTTTAGATGAAACAAGAGAAAGGTTGTCTATGTTTCCTTCTTCATAGACAACTTCTGGGCTGTCTATGTTTCCTTCTCTGCCACTCACCCACCTCAGCATAAGTGGATCCAACACAGAGACATGAGAAGCAACGCCGTGATTTTGCTGGAGTTTCTTGGCCCGCCATTGTCTTCCTTCTGTGTTTGAGGGCACTTCCAGTTACTGTGGCTTCTTGGGGCTGTTAGTGGCTCCCATCCTCTGCCCAGGCCCCTACTCTAGGAGACGTAGCACAGTTTCCTGGGACTGGAACCTCAGTGAGTTCTTCAAGGGCTCCTGCTTTACCTGAGCCCCTTTGGCCTCACAGATGTGATACACCAACAGAGTCACAAGACACACAATGCTGTGTGCCTCTGTGTGTGCACGCTCACCCCGGTGCCTTTGGAGGTAAAATGGAAGCTCCTGCGCCCAGGCTTGGGACAGGCAGTGCTGCTCCCCTCCACATTCTACCCCTCAGTCTCACCAAACAGATCAGATCCCCAAACATACAGCCTCCAACCTCTGTCCATCCATCCCTTCCATCCCCAATGCCTCAGAATACCTTCTTCTCCTGTCTGCCAACAATGAGTTCCAACTTCACCTCCTCAGGAAGCCCTCCCCAACCTTAAGCTGAGTTATCTCTGCCTCTTCTACCAGGGAAGCCATGATGGAAAGCAGCTCCCATGAACTCCCTAGGGAAGGAGTCCTTCCAGAACTCAACTTCTTATTTCTCAAATAAGACTGATCCTAGTACTGTAAAGAGTGGAGGTGTGGTGGTATGATGAGTGGGGATGCAGGGTTGTTCTTATGTGCCCTCCCACCACTCTGGACACGCTCTATTATTGGTCTCCATCTTGCTTCTAGACCACTACTACTGCCCTTAAGTTCCTGGGCTCAGCCCTGACCCCAGCACCTGAACTCTGGCCCATGGGTGCCCTGCTGTTCAGCAGAACAGCATCGCCCTGGGCCTTTTGCCCTCCAGAAGTCAGTCTACCTCCACGTTGGAAGGGAGCAGGGTGGACCTAAGTTCCTTCTGCATTTCCCACCTACCCCAGTTCGGAATTGTTCATGGCCCATCTCTTCTGTCTGTGCCTTGAGCTGATTTCTGTTTACACTTCTTGTTTTCCTGTTTATGTCCCCCACCCCCTCAGCCTCCAGCCACGTGGTCCTCCAGTTCACTTTCACAAACCTTAAGAGGGAAGAAAAAGCAGCCACAAATGCCAGAATTTTCCATGAAGCCCAGACACCACACCATAATCATCCTGCAATTATCTGGGGATCCTCTATGTAATCGCAGGTCCTGCCAAGTCTCTGGCATTGTGTGTGTGTGTGTGTGTGTGTGTGTGTGTGCGTGTGTGTGTGTGTGTGTGTGTGTGCGTGTGTGTGTGTGTACCGTGTAAATATACAGCATATCATGCTAATAGGATTTTTCACTGTAAACTCCAAATTATTTGCAGCCCTGTGAAGAGGCAGTCTCCCTCATCTGCGAGCTGCAGACTTTTCCCGGCTGAAATCCTGGCGACACCTGCTTTCTTGTCTGTGGAACGGGTGCGGCCTGTGGAATCCTTCAGGACCCCAAAGACTGCAAATTCCGAAGGGCCGAAGCCAGTCCCCAAAGGCTGGGAAGACACAAGGCACATATTCATTTTCTCCAGCCATTGTCAAAACGGAGAAAATAGAAAGAAGAATGAGAGACAAGAAAGGAACAGGAGTTTACAAGCAGCCACCGGGGCGCCAATAAAACCTACGGGATGATTATTTTAAGTGGGAGCAGAGAAGCTACTGGAAGGTCCGTGGTGTTTAGGTAGAGCCAGCTCCCGGGACGCTCAGCAGCCGAGGTGGGGTGTGGGGGGATAAATTAAATAAATGGTTGCTCTAATACGGGGCCATCTGGCGATTTGATAAAAGTATTGGGTTTCTCAAGGCGATCTACAAGGGCTCCCTGGGCGCCACCGTTTATGGCTTAAATACGACTCGCATGTGGAACCAGCATTACAAATGGGAAACAGCAGCTCGGAGCTTGTTCCCTAATGGGGGTCTTTCATCGCCCCGTTCCCCTTAAGCATCTCCCTTCCTATTGTAATTGGCCCTAAATGAAAAGCATTAGTCCCATGAATAAAAACTAATGGTTCTACTTACTAAAGGAGGGGGTGGGGACAAGAAGAGAGGTCCCTTTAAAAGGCAGGAAGGGACTGGCCTGGCCTTCCCTTCCGGAACTTGATATTGGGGTGCAGTGATGTGTTAGGCAAGGGCCCTGCAGGGAGACAGCCAGCGGGGCCCCATCCTCACTGCTCACTCTCCCCTAGCTGGCTGTGAGACAGCGCTTCCTCTTTGGGCCTCCTTGATCTACAGTAGCAGGTAGGGCACAGGGCAGGCTTGCTCACAGTAGGGCAGTTCCCACAGTAGGGCAGGCTTCGTGAATCAGAGAAGTTTCCTTTGAGGAAGGGGAGGAAGGGGCTTGAGCCCTGGGACCAGAGAGTCATGGCAATTTTGCCCTTCCTGGAGATGAAGTCCCTGGGGGGCATTTTCAACATCTCCTGGGATGCTAAGGGAGGCTGTGAAGGGCCCTCTGAGCTTCAGCCCACAGCGCCCACAAAGGGGCTGTTTGAAATTAACTAAGAAAGCACTCCCCACCCCTTGCTTGGGAGGAAACAGCTACTCACTTGTTTGCTTAGGAGTTTCCTGGACGGAGCTGGTCCTCTCTTGGCCGCCACCTTCTGGGGGCTCAACCCCCCCCCCCGCCCCCCTGCCCTCTACCGAGAAAGGTGTGTCCCCCAGAGAGAGGGGACTGAGCTGCTTGGACATGACAAAGCCCAGAGCAGTCACAGCATTTTAAGCCAACCTTGCTTCAGACCTGTCCCACTGAGCATGTGCATCCTCTTGCTGGAGCCGGAGGCCCTGGGGACAGAGGGGGCAAATTACCCTGAACAGACCCCGTAGCTGAGGCCTGGCAGGGCACTCGGCAGCATGAGGCGGCAGTGGGAGGTAGGTCTTCTGTCTTTGCAGTGGGGAGCCAGGGAGCTCCAGCAGGCTGTGGTTGGGTATTATGGGTGCTGCACATGGGGGTGGGGGGGAGGGGGGTGCCACACATCCCTTACCATTTCAGAGTGTGCTGTCCCACTGCCTGGGACCAGCACCTACACATTCCTCTGGAAGTCCAAGAATTCATCTCTCCCAGAATGAGCTCTTAGTTGGTGCTGACTCAGGGTGGCTGGAGTATAAATATCCCTTTCTGCTGTTTATGCCTTTTCCCAGAGCTCCCAGTAGACAAAGCCACAAACCTGCCTAGCAACCCATTCTTCGCTGACCATCTTCCCTTCCCCTCTCCTCTCAGGCTCTCCCTCTGGGAAAATCCAAAACAAGATGGCAGGATGGGACTATTGGACCAGCCTGATGCTGGGTTTTCCCCTCACACCAGATCTATGGCATATAGTCATAACCATCCATCCGTCCGTCCATGCATTCATTCAACAAATATTGATTGTATGCCTTTGACATCTGGGCACGGGCTCCTGTGGTAACACAGCAAAGATTTTCTGTGACCTTCTGGCAATCATAGAGGGATGAGAGAGAGAATCCCATTAGTAGACAACAAACTAAACTGTGATGACATGACACAAGTGGAATGCAGAAAGGAGAGCAAGGTGGAATCCAGCCAGGTAGAGAACGGGGACCCCGGGGGCAGGGCAGGGCCTCCGTGAGGCGGTATGCAGAGCGGAGGCCCCCAGGTGGGGACACTGGACCTGTGCCCAGAGCAATGGTGAGGCGCATCTGCGGGGTCTGACAGACAATGGATAGGATCCTTTGGGTCACAAATATTTTTAAACCCAATTTAGCATGGCTTAAGCACATGGCTTAAGCCCTACCTTTGGGGGTCGATATACACCTAGACATGACTGCAAATGGGTCTAACTGTGTCTCCAAGGCTTTTTTCTTGTCTCCTTCCAGTTCCAGCAAAAGTCTGCAGATTTGTTCTTGTTGGATCAGCTGAGACATCCACTGAAGGACCCTCACCAAACAAATGATCACAGCCCAGAGAAGTAATGCAGCGGACAACAAGCTCTGGGTCCTGTGATCCTTCCCAAGGCTTGTGAATGGTCAACTCCACTGGGAATCAGTGGCTTTGTCCAAAGAAGACACAACGCTTGCCACGGAAGAAAACATTCTCCCCCAGACATCACACTCCCATGGACTCAAAGACTGAAGAACATCAGGAGCAGCCGGCTCACCCCTGTCATCCTAGCTACTACTCAGGAGGCTGAGATCTGAGGATCACCGTTCAAAGCCAGCCCAGGCAGAAAAATCTGAGATACTTTTATCTCTAAATAGCAAGCAAAATGCTGGAACTTGAGGTGTAGATCAAGTGGTAGAGTGCCAGCCACGAGTAAAAAGCTGAGCAAGGTCCTGAGTTCAAGTACCAGTACTAGACAAAGAAATAAAAAGGAAAAAAGCACCCCAAACCAAAAAACGGATACCACCAACATGTTGACAAAGACATGGAGCAATGGGAACTCACTACTGGTGGGAGTTTAAGATGGTACAGCAATGAGGGGAAACGCTTGATGTTTTCTACCAAGGCTAAATATAGACATACATAGGCATGATCAGCAATCGAACACCTGGGCATATATCCAGTAAAAGTAAAAGCTCACATCTCTCCAGCATGTAAGTCCAAGATGTTCATGATAGCACTATGTATAATAGCCAGGAGGTGCAATGGCCGACAGCCCATCACATCAGCATGCATTTACATAAAAGAATACCGCACAACAGTGATGACGGGCAGACAAGAGATGCATGGAGAAGCATGGGTGGATCTCACAGATTCGCAGTTATAACACAAGACACGGAAGTGTGTTTACTGTGTGGCTCTCTTTGCATGGAGTTTCAAGACAGGCAAAGATTTCACATGGTAGGACAGACCCAAAGGATGCTTCGACCTGGGTGAATACATGTGGACAGGTTCACCAAGCTGAAATGCACCCTTCAGGTTGTTTATACGTAATACGCCCGAGCGCTAGATTTCAATTTTAAGTCCTTTTAAAAATTAACTGTCTTCAGCACCCCCTAGTGTACCCCAATTCTGGGCATTGTCTTTTCTCTGACTTTATTATTCCGTGCTTAGCTTCCCTTCTGTCTGATTTCTTGACTTCTTTCTTTTTATCCCACCGTATTGGGTCTGGAGAACTACCTCAAATTCTTGCACTGAGAGAAGTGAAGAATTTATGAATACAATAACTCGAGAAGGCACTTGCTTTCTTAACTGGATGAATAATTCTCGCTTACTGCCTTAGCGTCAGTTGGTTTTAGTCCTAAATCACCATTTTTCCCTGTCTGCCAGGTTACTAATGGGCCAATTTCTACCAATTGGCCTTAACATACACAAATCAGTCCCACCAATGAAGACGGAACTCTTGCAGCTGATGGGGGGATGCGGCGCAGCCTCCGGTTGCTGTCTCCAGACCCCTGGCCTGCGTCGTCTCCCAGCAACAAAACAAGAGGGTGGCCATGCCTTTCTCTGAGGCAGCCTAAATTGCCATTGCCACCCTTCCATGGCTGGGTCTCAGATACCGACTGCCAACGGCAGGCCCTGCCTTGTCCCACTGACATCCCCAAACAAGCTGCCTTGCAGCAGGTAGAGGTGCCTTCCGCAGACCCCTTAAAAATGCACATTTGAGGATGCCAGGGTTGGAACAGCCCGTAGGACTACCGGGCCCACCCCTGTGAAATCAGGGAAGAAGTCCCTTCGGACCTACCACAGCCCAGGGACAGGCGAGATTTCCAGCTGGAGCCCAGGGCTCACCAAGCATGCTGGCGGCCTGCATAGCTCACTCTGTGCCTGGGGCAGAGTTACACAACACACAATGCTGGGTTTGGATTTTAAGTGGCTCCAGAGGCCCATGTGGCAAAGGCCCAGCTCTCAGTGTGGCACTAGGAGGAGGCGGTGGGCTCTTTAAGAGGCGTGGTCTAGTGGGAGGCTTTCAGGTCGTTGCCCTCTGCACCTTTGCTCTAAGGCTCTTGCCATGGTGGGCTGCCTCAACACAGGCCCCAAACACCACACACAGAGCCAGCTGAGCACAAACTGTGAGTCAGCATCAACCTCTCTTCTTTCTAAGCGGAGATTTGGGCATGTGCTGCAGTAGTGACTGATGGGAAGCTGGCTATACAAGGGGCTTCGATGAAGTAATGTTCACAGCTCGCTTCCTCTTGATGGCAAAGCTGTGAGCCCGGGAACCGGACTGTCCCCTCCCTGCCCGGCGCAGCGATCCCACTGAAGAGCTGGAAGTGGGGCTCGAGGGTGGATGAAGACGCCGATATGGTGGGTTCATCACTTGATCGTGGAGGAGGCTGGTACCGTTTCTTGGGAGGAAGGCTAGGGGAGAAGGAGTCAGACTTGGCAAACCGTTTACTCTTCCAAACCTCAACCGGCACCATCCGAGAGCCGAGCCGCTCAGCACAGTCACCAGCTCCTAACTAAAATGTTCCCCGGTGGAATAACGGGGATCCCAGGAGCCGCCTTTCCTCAAGAAGGAACTATCCTTGGAATCCCCAAAGAAAGACAGTCACAGGCGCAGCGGCTGCTGGAGCGGGAGAAGAAAGGCACTGTCACCCTCCCTGAGCAGCAAAGAATGCCCACCCAGGCCAAGGCCCCAGGCAGGACTAGGAGGACAAGCATGAGCCCCCTGCTGTGGTACAAGTCCCTATTTCCAGGAGGAAAGCTGGGGTTCATGGGAAGACTTGAAATTGTATGGAGCCTGGGCAGGGCAGTGAGTGCAAAGGTGGGTGTGATCTGGGGACTCACCGCCTGCCACCCCCACTCCCACCCCAGGGGACAGCCCAGGCACAGCCAAACAGTAGGCATCTGGGTTGATATTCCCTGGGGCCCTACCTGAGCCCTGAGAACAACAGGGCCTAGGCCTGTGTGAGCAGCAGAGGCCTTGGGTGTGGCGGAGCTGGGGGGGGGGGGGAATGTGATTCTTCCCGGAGCCTCCACGCCTCACAGAGGGGAGGGTCCGGCCTTACAGGTGGCTGGGGGGCAGGGGCTGAGCAGCAAGGAGAGCCGGACGTACACAGCCCAGGAGAGGGAGGGTGAACGCCAGCCCTTGAGGCCCAGGCTGCCTCACACGCCAGGGCGACACCTGCGCTTGGCCTATGGAAGCTCTTGCTCGGGATAAGCCGGTGAGCCAGATGTTCACAGCTGCCCCAGGGGAGGGGAGCCGTCAAGAAGGGACAGAAGCCCCTTTCTGGTGCCAGTGCTGAGTCGCAGAGGACAGTGCTCTGTTCTGATTGCGGATCACCAGTTTTTTGGGGGGAGGGGGAAGGGGGAGTAATGGATTTGAACTCAGGCCCTCTCTACCATTTGATTCCTGCCCTAGCCTATGTTACTGGGGAAAAATGTGGCAGATTCAGGAGGTGAAAGACTGGAGGCAAGTGGCAGAATGCCTGCTTAGCAACTACAAGGTCCTGAGTTCAAACTCTAGTACCATGGGGGGGGGGGGGGGGAATGACAAGACTCGGCCGGGACTATGAGGCTTTCAATTCAAGCACAGCTGTCCTCAAAAGCTGACGTCTGTAATTATTGTCTCATGAAAAAAAAAAACTAAGGAAAAATTTTCTGGTGGGGAGGAAACAATATGAACCATGAATGCTGCAAGGGGCTTCCCTTCCGGGGCAAACCCGCGAGCGTGCGGGCGTCATGCTGCCCTGGGATGGGGCCCGCCCCAGGTTCTACTCGGAGGGCCTGCAACGCGAAGCCTGGTGCTCAGACCCGAGCCCGGGATTTGCTCTCCGTGACCACAGAGGGAGAGGAAAGCTTCCCACCGTCCTGTAATCGCAGATTGCTGGGTAACTGAGCCATGAAAAACGATCGTGCTGGGTCCCCCTGCCTCGGAGACAAGAATCCTGAAAGCAAATTGTTGTGGTGGAAAAGCTCCTGTGTGCCAAGAAGCTTGGTGTGTATGTGAGGGGGGGGGGAAGAGGGGAGAGAGAGAAAGGGGAGCCTTCCTTCTCCTCCGAAGAGCTCATGTACCTCCAGGGCAGCTCTGGAGGGTGAATCAGCTCTTCCTCTGGGTTCTTCTATTTGCCAGTACTGAGATTTGAACTCAGGGCCTTTGTGCTTGCTAGGCAAGCTCTGTACCACCTGGCCTCTTTTGGTGTTAGCTTTTTTCTCAGGTATGGTCTTGCTTTTGGTCCAGGCCCGCCTTGGATTGAAAGCCATTATCTTCACCTCTCACTTAGCTGGGATCACAGGTGTGTGGCACTGCACCTGCTCCTTCTCCTTGGATTTGTGACCCTGGATATTTTGCCCTGCCTCAGTTTCCCCCATATGAATGAAACAGGGGCCTGGAGAGCCACCTCCTAAACGAGATGGGAAGCAGGCCCGAGCCAGCTTGTCCCAGCACCCGGCAGGTTTTGACAGAACACCAGTCTCCCTCCTCTCCGTGCGGCTGCTCCTTCTTCACCCCCCTGGGAACTCCCTGGGCATCGCTGTCCCTGTTGTGTGGGGACACTGTGGGGAGGTGGCGACCTGTGCACTCGGGACACGCGGACACCCTGGCTCTGCCCCTGTGCTCACTGGCTGTGTGAGTGCCCAACTGGCACGGTGTGTACTCACCCCCTAGTGCGCCCCGCACTCCACAGCCAGTCAGGACTGCCCAGGCCCCGGCAGCCGGCCAATCTAGCAACAGCACTCCTGCCTTGAAGAAGTCTCCGCTGGCGGAAGCGTTCAGTTTCATTACCGCACCCACAGGACGTCACTCTGCTGCAGGCTCGGTGCGGCCTGCAGGCTGCGGCTCCTGTCTGTCAGGCTCTCCGGGAGCCTCACACCGGGAGCCCCATGCTAGAGGCCTTGCAAGCCATGTCCCCACATTCCCACACACAGTCGTGCTTTCCCCAGACAGGCACCGAGCAAGGGTGACCGGGTCCAGAAGAATTCACAGAGTAGGTGAATTCCTGCCCCAAGCCCCAAACAACGTCTTCCCAGTGTGACTCCCCTGTGTGCACAATCTACACAAATTTCCTCTTGACTCTGCTCCCCTGGAGATCCTAACATCCCTGGCCTCCCTCTCTGTACTGACCCCTAGCCTCCATCCGCCTCTCCTCCATGCTGCTGGACTCTCTTGAGCCCCGGAACCTCTTCTTGCCCGCAGATCCTGGTCAGGTGATGACAGTATTTCCTGGCAGAGGGATCTCAGAGGACAGGCCCTGGTTCTGGGTTCCTGTTATTTGACAATTGAGAGACTTCTTCCTTGGGCTGAGAGAATCCATGCAGCAAGAATGACTCTGCCTGACAGGCGCTGAGAATCCTAGGCCAACTCCAGCAATGTATGACCCCACAGATGACGCTGGGACCCCTCCACACAGGGGCCCACCTGCTAGGAGGCTCGGCCTCTGTCGGGAGAGGCAGGGCAGGGCTGTCTGGGCTCAGCATAGAGGAGGAGAGTCACTTCCCTAAGTCTCACAGCCCATCAGTGGCAAGGCCGATGTGTCCCCCTGAGTTTATATTAAGATTTTCATAAAAGCGTGATTTGTTTCATGGAAGAATAAATTTGGATTTATACCTTTATCTCTGACCTATTTTAGTTGTCTTGGAACCAGACTGCACACCAGAATGTTTCAAACCATTTTTGGACGGATGGAGACGGGCAGAAAGATTGGAGGCAGTGGGCTGCACCAAGCTGAAAGCCCCAGCCCAGACTAAGCGAAGCTCGACAACATCTATTATTATTTATCATATTGTCCCCTATCATATCGTATTGTTTCTTTATGAAAAATGGAAGCAGGCCCAGAAATCCTAATGACCATGCTTCTTCCAGATGGGAAAATAAAAGAATCATTTTTCTCTGCTTGCTGTTCTCGTCCGTGAATAAAGTTTATGGGGGAACTTCGAGTTTATTCTGTCTGGTTGTTATGGGAAGGCAAAAAATTTGGACAGTGTCCCACATCTTTGGGATCAATCTACCGCGAGGTGGACAGATGACACTGGGAACAGGCTTCGTCTTCCCAGCCTCCGTGAGAAGGGGAGGCTGGACCAGGCTCTCTCCAGGGCCTTCTAAGGCTGGGGCTCCATCGGCCTCTGGTTCAGCACATGCCCCCCTGCTAGAGGTTCAGCCAGGGGCAAAGGGCCGCCTGGGGAACTGGAGGCCCAGACACAGTACGATATTGGTAACACCTTCCTAGTCGGGGCATTTACAAGGCCCAGATGCTGCTCCTGGCTCAAAGACCATTGGCTAGAAAAATCTTGGACAACTCATTTACTATCTTGGCTTTTCCTTATCTGCATTTTCCACATTGGTAAGGTAGAGATGATAACGCTAGGCCAAAGCCTACCATAAAACATATGAAACAGCTCCCTCAAACATGTCCTAAAGCTGCCGGGCAAAACGCATCACCAAGAGACTCACTTTAGATCCAAAGCTGGGCGCCCCCCCCCCCCCCCCGCCTCCCCAGCCATCAACCATGGCCAGGTCTCTGTGCAAAACTGCACACGCGGTGCATGTGCACGTGCGCACACACATGGACATATACACACCAGGCCACTGGGCAAGCTCCAGCAGAACTGTGTCAAGATGAGGAGCTTCTGATGAGCCGGAGAAAGCAAATCACAGCTGGACAACATGTGTAACCTCCAGCTGTCTCAGCTGCTGATGCTTCTGAGCCCTATACTGCCAGCATCTCACGAAGCCCAGAGCAGCCCTTCTCCAGAGCAGGGACTATGGTTTCCCAGGAGGCAGAGGAAGGGCTAAGGCCAGTGGAGACTCTTCACTCTTTTCCAGGTCAGTATGAGTCCCTTCTACCACCTTGAAGCACACACCTTTCAATCTTCCACAGAAGGATCATGGAGATGAGCGGACAGACATGTGGCAAGCGTTTGTGTTTAGGGTAAAACTAAACCACATCCCCATGTCCTGGGTAATTGCTTGGAACCCACTGTCGCTGGTGATTAGGGGTCTTAAACATCAGGACCACAGCATTCCCTTCGTTGAGAAAGAATAAAGATGTCAGATAAGAGCCACCATTGTGAGTCTTCACTTCCGCTCCCTGTGTGGGGAGAGGGAAATGTTTTCCGCTCACTTTCCTACTTCTCCCAACTTTATCTTTGTCAAACTTACACCTCATGGGGTTGTTTTTTGTTTTTTTTTTTTCACTGTTGGTTGCAAATTTCTGTAAATTAGCCGGGCACTGGATGGTTACACCTGCACCTGCAGCTACTCAGGAGGCTGAGAACTGGGTAGAGCAGCTCAAAGCCCGTGAGACTCTTGCCCTGTCCAGAACTGCACGATGGAGACTCCACCATGTCCAACGTGGGAGCTTGTGCACCGCCCTGCTGAACAACACTCACTGCCCTGCTAGGTGCCATTGCTGGAGCACTGAGAGTCCAAACCCAGCTCATGTCCTCCTCCTCCTCCATCTCTGGCCACAGCCTCTTCCCCAGGGCTTCCGTCACCTCCCAGCTGTTCATGCCAGAAACTGGCAGCCATACTTGGGAATCAGCCTTTGGGTTGCTGCTGTATCTTGGCGCTCATTCCTCATTCAATCTGTGCCCAATCTATGGGCTATGGACTATAAAAATTTATATTGGCAACCAGCTCACGGAGACACTGGTGCCGCCCGAGGGTTTTCTTTTCTGCAAATGTTTATGCGTCCGTAAGTCGTAAAGAATTGTGGGCCGCTGGTGACTGAGGCTGCCCGGTGCTTACCTTGGCAGGGAGACAGGAGGGCAGGAGCAGAACCCTTCAGATAAGGACTCCAGCTCTGAGGGCCGGCTTGAAAGATGCCTCTCCTACTGTTCCCCCAGTGCTGTCTGCAGGGCCGAGGGAAGACCCGGCCTGACGCGCTCACCTGCTCCACTGTGCTCTCTGCCAGGCCATGATCTCCGGGGTGCTACTGTCAAGGGGTCCCTCCCCTTCCCTCTGTGTGTGTGTGTGTGTGTGTGTGTGTGTGTGAGAGAGAGAGAGAGAGAGAGAGATTGAACTGGGGCTTGAACTCAGGCCCAGGGCACTTTTCCTCAGCTTTTTTGGTCCAAGGTTTATGCTCTACCTCTTGAGCCACAGTCCGCTGCCCGGTTTTTGGTGGTTAATTGGAGATGAGTCTCCATTCTGACATTCCCACAGAAGCCCAGAAGTTACACCTGCCCCAGGAGGTGGGAGAAGATTTGAATGGGAAGGTGAGCAGCCTGAGAGCCCTGAATGGTGCTTCCAAAGAGGCTGGGCTTGAACCCAGGAGTGACGGACTTAGCTCAAATGAGCAGGAACACGTTTGCCCTCAAGATGGGGTGGTAGAGTCGTAAGACAAGCTGAGCTCTGAGAAGAAAACTGAGTGAATCACTGCGCATGCACAGAGGAAAAGGAGGACCGCCAAGGAAGCTACGAAAATATGGCCACTGTAATAAAGAGATAAAATTCCTTTTCTCCTCTCCTCAGGAAGAGAAGAATCAGAAAATAAAAACCAGCATCCTTTGTAAGATGTAGTAATATGTAGTTACAAGATGTAAATTTTTTTTTTTTTTTTTTTTTTTTTTTGTCGGTCGTGGGGCTTGAACTCTGGGCCTGGGCGCTGTCCCTCAGCTCTTCAGCTCAAGGCGAGCGCTCTACCACTTGAGCTACAGCGCCACTTCCGGTTTTCTGGTGGTTTATTGGAGATAGGAGTCTCACGGTCTCTCCTGCCCGGGCTGGCTTTGAACCGCGATTCTCAGATCTCAGCCTCCTGAGTAGCTAGGATTACAGGCGTGAGCCACCAGCGCCCGGCTAGATGTAAATTTTTTAAGAAATAAAAGTTTAAGCCAGGGGCTGGTGGCTCATCCTTGTAATACCAGCTACTAGGAAGGCTGAGATGGGGGAGAATCACAGTTCGAGGCCAGCCCATACAGAAAAGTTTGTAAGACTCCTTCTTAATCCCTAATCTGTTATTCTCAGTTATTCGGGAGGCTGTGATTGGGTAGATCAAGGTTTCGGGTTAGCCTGTGCAGGAAAGTCCACCATGAGGCGCTATCTCCTCAGAAAGATGCTGAGTGTGATTGCTTGTGTCTGACATCCTAGCAACAATGGAACCCTAAAATAGGCGAATCCCACACCTGGGCAGGAAGACACCCTTTCTCAAACATAACCAGCACAAAATGAATGAATGAATGAATAAAGGGCTAGTGGTCAGACTCTAGCTCGCCTGGCAAACATGAGGCCCTGAGTTCAAACCCAGTACTATATAACAAATAAATAAATGCATGCATAAATGTTATTTTCAAACTGTAGGTGTCAATGGAAACAATTTAGCTATTAATGCATTCCAAGGTATTTTTACCTGGTACTCGTCCAGTGCCATTCACAGGTGCTGACTGGTTTTGTTTTACGTTTATTGTGTATCCTCCTATTGCTGGCTTGTCCCCAAAGACATGAAAAACAGAGGGGACAGGAACAAGGGTGATGAGGCGGAACACAAGGATGTTCAGGGCAGCATTCTAGAGGGGACAACAATAGAGGATACACAGCATCAGACATATATACAAGTCTGTGGACTGCAGCGCGAGGACTAGGGGCATGGCTCATGTAGCAGAGCACCTGCCTGGAAAGTGCAAGGATCTGAGTTCAAACCCCAGTACTGCCAAGCAAACAAACACAACAACACAAAAAGATACTATACAGAGAGTAAGCCCTGATACAAACTGTTATAATAAAGTAACAAGATTGACTCAAACGGTAACAAATGCAGCCACCAACACAAGATCTTGTTCATAAAGGAGTCTGGAGGTGGAGGAGGACATGGCTCGCTCTCTGTACTTTCCATTTTTCTAACAACCTAAAATGGCCCCAAACAACAAAACCTATGAATTAAAAAAAAAAGACTTGCTGACAAGTGATTTTGTTCAAGGACTTCACATTGTTTTAAAACATTTCAAGTTCCCTGAAAATATTTAAGCAACCCTAGTTAAGTGACTTCTGACCATCGGCATTTACCAGAAGTTTGGCAAGGCACGCTGCTATAATCCTTGTGAAAATCACCACACCAGCTCCATTTTGCCACTGGTGGAAAAATCCATTTCCTAGAATCCGTTCTCTCCCCGAGTGAGCGGGCTGGGCTTCCCCGTCCCCCGCGGGAGCCGCTCGAGGGAGTGGCCCCCTCTTCTTTCTGGGTCTCCTGGGGTTTGCAGGGGGCTTCTGGTTGTGATGGGGGAAAGGAAGGGACATGAAAAACGGAACTGTTTCCTATCATGTTCCACAATCCAAATATTTCAAAATCAATTATTCAGCTTCTCCCTAGTCTTCAAAACAACATCCGCTAACTCATAACACAGGCCGTTGAAGGGTCCGGACAGAATGCCCTGTGCTGCTGTTATAAGCTCCCGGCCGGCGCATCTGCCCGGGCGTGCTACCGTTTCCTCTGCGTGAGAGACACCCTGTGCTCTCCTTTTCCTCTTACGATCACCAGGACGCTGAGCAGACTTGCCCCTGTGCCCACCCCCACCTCCGCGCCTCCCTCCACTGCTCTCTCCACAGGGACACTGGGTGCAGATACCTCAGCCCTGAGAAGCTGGCTCACCTCAGTCATAGACCAAAGCAGCTCCAAAGGTGGCGACCATGATGACCCTGTTTTCCAGATGAGGACATGAGGCCAGAGAGGCTGAAGGAGAGCTCCACGTTCAATGCAAGAGAGGAAGTCTTGCGCCATGCTGCAGAGGGCAAAGGAAGGGCCTGGGCTGTACACCTGGGCCTGGCAAGGGTAACAGCAGAGGCTGTGGGTCCCCTGCATGGATGCCATTTCCTAAAGCAGCTGCAGCCAGGCCCCAGGACCAGGCCCACAATCTAGTTGAGGGATACACCATTTAATTCACACTGTAGGGGCCCAGTGGACATCAGGACCATGTTCTAGGCTGAGAGCCCAAGGTAGGACCACAGGGCAGCTGGTGGATGTGTGAGGGGCCTTCAGACCCCTGGATACTTAGACATCCAGGAGGAGAGAAGGCTATCCCCAAGCCCAACCCCACCCCCTACTGCAAAATTGCTTGGCTCTGGTCTGGTTCTGAGATGGCCCCAAAGGCCCATGTGTTATGGAGACGTGATCTCTGAATAAGCAGTGCTAGAGGCCCTGCTGGGAGGTGTTGGAACCCTTAGGAGGTGGAGCCTCATGGGAGGAAGTCAGGTCACTGGGGGCGTGCCCTCCAGCTCTGGCCTCTTCCAGTCTGCCCGGCTGCCACCACGATGTGGGAGCTTCCTCCACCAGGGGTTCTGCGGGGACGTTTGACCCCTCCGTGTACTCCAGAACCAAAGGGCCAGCTGACCAGGACCAAACGGTCTGAGGTTGCGAGCTCGAATAACCTTGTTGCTTTATAAGTATCTCAGGCATTTTGTTGCAGTAATGGGAAGCTGTTAAATGGGCCCAGTGGAGGGCTTTGCCTTACCTTTTGCCCTGCCTTGCCTTTCTCTTCTCTTCCTCTCCCTTCTTCTTGCCCTTCCTCTCTTTCCCTTTTCTGTTCCTTTTGTGCCATACTCCAGGTCCAGGTGCATGTCCCTTAGCCTTTTCACTCAAGGCTGGAGGTCTCTTACTTGAGCCACGGCTCCATTTCTGGCTTTTGGATGGTCAGTTGGAGATACGAGTCTCACAGACTTTTCAACCCGGGCTGACTTTGAGCCACAGTCCTCGGATTTCAGCCTCCCGAGTAGCTAGAATTATAGGTATGAGCCACCAGCATCCAGGTTTATTTTCCACTGTAGTAATTAGTACCTTTACCTCCCCCTTTCCCACTCCTTTACGTTATTTGGAGTATCTTTCTGTGGTCTGTGTGTTTATATCTCCCCAAAGTTCATGTGCTGTAATCTAACCGCCAGAGCATGGTGACAAAGGCAGAGCCTCTGGAGCAGTGGTCAGGTCACAGGCAGAGAATGCATGCGTGGCAGTGGTGCCTCACAGAGCCATCTCATGCCCCTCCCACCATGGAAGGACCTGCCCAAATGGCTGTGCATGACAGTCAATCTTTTCGCCTTAATCTTGAACTTCACAGTCTCCCCAGTGGCACCTAGTCTGTGGTAGTCTATCACCAACAGCCAAATAAGTTGCCATGCTAACTTCTTTAGTGACTATGGTTGCAGGATAGGCTCTCCCCCAATAAACTCTCAGATGTAGATTTGCATACAGGAAGTGCCCGCAGGCTCACTCCCTGAGAAGGAGGAAAACAAATGGAACTGGGCAGGGGGAGAAGTCGAACTGCAATCTAGTCCCAGAAAAGACCTCAGCCAAATCCAACGGGCTAAGAGTACGGGGGCAGGGCCATCACCTGGGACAAACAGAGCTCTGTATTCTCCCAGCTTCTGTACTTGCCCATTTGGCATCCATCAGTCACGGGCAAATGACTCTCCCTAGAGATCAAGAGACCCATTCTGAAGCACCTCCCCCTCATTGACAAACCCACCAAAGTTTCCCTAACCCGAATGAACCTACGGTCAGTCCCCAAACCTAGGGTCAGTCCCCAAGCTCCAAGGCCTGCAGGGGTGATTCAAACTAACCAGTCCTGAGCTGTTTCCCTGCCTCACTTTCCTACAGAACACACAGCAAGATGCTGCATTTGCCTGTGCCCGTTGCCTCCCCATGTGGCCCTATATTGCCTTTGTTTGGGTAAGTGTGGGAAAGTTTGTGCCAGTGGGAAATGGTGGAGTCTTTAACAGATGTAGCCTAGCGGCGGCTGTGCATGCTCTTGAGGGGGTCCTGGAACCCTGGCCTTCCTCTTTTTTTGTCTTTCAGGTGTGGAGAGAGAGTGGCCTGTGCCACATACTACGGCCAAGATGTGCTGGCTTGACACATACCCAATTGAACACAGACCGAAATCTTTAAAGTCACGAGCAAAACTTTTCCTCTTTTTAAGTTGATGGTCTCGGGTACTTTGTTCTAGCAACAAAAGGCTAACATGCATGGTAGACCCTTGCTCCTGAGAAACAATAAATAAGAAAAATCAATGGCATGGCCTCTCTGTGTTGTACCTCAATCACCTCAATAAATTAAAATCCTACAGGCACAACTGAGATAGAAGACAGGGCCTTTACAGCTGGGCGCCTGTGGCTCACGCCTGTAATCCTAGCTAGTCAGGAGATTGAGATCTGAGGACCATGGTTCGAAACCAGCCTGGGCAGGAAAGTCTGTGATACTCCTTTCCACTTAACCACCAGAAAACTGGAAGTGGTGCGGTGGCTCAAAGTGGTAGAGTGCTTAGCCTTGAGCAAAAAAGCTCAGGGACAGTGTCCAGGCCCTGAGTTTAAAGCCCCATGGCTGACAAATCATTGAGTAGTTATTAGTTATCTCTGAGAAGAGACTGACCATAGTTCTCATCAGTTAGGGACAGTTTCTAAAAAAAAACAAAAACAAAAACACAAAAACCCCCTCAAACCGAAGACAGTCAGCTACTATCTTCAAGGCAATGTGGCTTCTGGTTTGTTCTGAATGGGACAGCTGGACAGTGCAGCCCATTACAGAGTCTTAGGTTTCCAACCTTACTTCTCAAATAGATTATCCACTGCTAAGACTCTGCCTCAGAGGGCACATTTAGCAGCACCTCACATTTGGATGTTTCTCTGCATTATTCTTGCATTCTCTAAATTCCATCAAAACTATTCTAACATTTCAAGATATAATTGTTTTATTTCTCAAGGCCAGTGAACTTTAGAGCTCTTTCTTTCAGAGTGCCTCACAACCATTACCAAAAATTCTTCTTCCATCTATGCTTGCTGAAAGGCGGTTTCTGTTGGCTATCAGAAGATGAATGTTTCTCTCTGAGCCTTCTGGATAATGTGGCTTTGCTGTTCCACAAGCACCCAGGGGCCCTGGACTCTGTGGGTCACTCAGGACAAACCCAGCATGCCTTGCTTTCCACTGTAGACCAGCGATTGGCCTTGGGAAAATCCTTATTAATTCAAGGCCCTAAATGTGCTCTTACTAAGATGGAGGTGCAAACTTGTGCCCCAACTAGGGACCTGAATGTAGAAGCTCTCCGTTTCTGCTTCCCTTTCAGGTCTGTGGCTTTCCATTAATGGCCGTCAACAGAAATGCTTGCGCTATGCATTGCCTTGAAGCCTTAGCTCAGTCTTGACACAACACCACTGGGAAAACTCTGATTTCAGCACCAATTTCCACACCAATATTCAGAAGCACTCCCAAGCTAGCAGACGAGACTTAGCATACTTTCCCAAGGCCAGCAGACAAGAACTAGAAAAGCTGGGGTTTGAACCCAAGAAACCTGTGCTTAGAGCCACATCTCTGGCCAATTGGCTTTATCCCCTCTAGGAATAAAGTCCAAGATGTTTTAAGTAATATAGTTTTATTTCTCGGGAAATTCATATAGTATATATTATTTTCTATTTCATCCTGTTTCCCATGGAGTTTGCTCCAAAGCAGAATTCCCTTCAGGCCCATTTAATTTAGAATTGGGTATTTTATTGGTCAAACATCCATTTTATTAACATTTCATCTTATGAGAGTTCAGTACAATTGCACTGGTTTGTATTTTCTCACAAAATGATTTTCGCAGTGAAAAAAAAAAAACAAAAGAATGCAGCTAAGAAGTTCTGTAAAATCAGGATGTAAAAGTCGAATCATTTCTCTTGCAAAACATTCTTTACCTTCCTCCCTGGAGAAGGGGGCGATGGGAAAATTCCCAGCAGGGTCCTTGTCCCAGTTCAATTCAGAGCATTCCGGGGATACCTCAGGGTCCATTGTCAGCTCCCTCCCAAACTCTGTGGAACTGCAAAGCCGGGGGCAAGGACATTTAACTTACAGAATGTCAGACATGCTGAGAATCAACAGCTTAATTCTCATCAAGAAATTGAGGCTCGGGAGAAACTGTGCCTTGTCTAACACCACCCAGTGCATTCACATCGAGTCTGAACTAGGCTCTTGGGGTTCTCCACAAATGTTTTCTCCACTTGTCCTGTCCAAAGGAAGAGAAACTGAAACGTATACCAGAGTCTAAACTTGACTGCGTCTTGTACAAAGTAGTGTTTGAGTCTTTAAAACTTTAAGTTCCCCCGAACTCATCGATTAACAGACTAAGACATCAGGGGACAATAAGAAGGAAAGATCAGTAAATCGTGGCCCAGAAGTCCTGTAAAGAAATGACAGAGCACCAGGCTTCCATCTCCCCAAATACCCTAGCTTCCAGAAAGGACAGCTCTCGCATTGAGGGGAACCTTCACGTCTGTGTTGGCAAGTCCATAAACACTTCAAAAAAGGCACTATGGCCATTCATTAAGAAGTTCGCGACGGCCCATAACTCTGGCTCAAAGGAAATTAATGTTCTCTTAAACAATTCCAGCTTTCTTTGTCTAAGCCAGAGGTCTACAGTGCTTAGAAAGATATTTCTAGTTTATTAAAGATTATATGGAAAAAAGGCAGGAAGCCAAGTCTGATTGTCCTTGAAGACTGGTTCTCACATGCTCAGAGGGAGGACAAAAGTGTGCACCACAAACCCCTGCACAGAGAGAGGGCCGAGGCTCCCTAAAGATTTGGCAGCTCCTGTTCCACGGATCTGCCAGTGCCGCTCACCAGCAGGTGTCCCTGAAGAAGCAGCGTCACCCAGGTGAGCCACCTGGTCCATCAGTGGACAGGATGGTGGACCAAGCGAGAGACCAGCTACTTACCAACTACACTGTCTTCAGCTGGCCCCCTGCCCTGCTTAAGGCACCATCCCTTTGCCTGGAAGACGGGTCTAAGGCTGCGGGTAGAGATCACAGAGCTGTCAATAGCCTTCCTGTTGTTGACTCACCATCAAGTCCCGATCACTGTCTTAGCTACCTTCCTCCTAGCTGTGACCAAAACACCTGTATGTTTCAGTGCACAATTCCAGAAATTTCTGTCCACAGTCCTTGGCTCTGTTGATCCTGAACTTGTGGTGAGGCAGAACATCATGGAGGTAGAAACACATGGAGGAGGAGTCCACTCACCTCAGGATGAACATCAGCAGAGACAGACAGACAGATAGACAGACAGAGACAGAGAGAGACAGAGAGACAGCGATAGAGACAGAGAGACATGGAGGTAATGTAAGGACACACACTGAAGGACCTACTCCGACACAACAGTGTCACAGCTGGGCATCCAAAGTCCAACACATGAGCCCAGAGAGGACGTTTCATACTCAAACTACAACACAGAGTGTTACTCTTAGTAGTGTGAGTAGTACTATCACATAATCTCCAACTTTGTCCACCCAAGGGTGGTCCATATTTCAAAACAAAAGACATAATACATGAGCTTGAAAATGTTAAACACACACACACACACACACACACACACACACACAAACACACACACACACACACAGTTGAGATCTGATAGCACAGGAGTAGGAAGCCATTGAAATCTTTGCACCATAGCGTCACAACTTCAAGTGGATGTTTATTAAAGACTTGTTTTGCAAGATTACACCAAATAGACTAGATGAGAAAGACAGAAACTGAGAGATCTAGTTGGAGATGAGTATATGCATGGAAGCAGAGAGAGCAGTAGCACAACACCACAAGTTCTCTCCGGGAATTCTAAAGGGGAAATGCCCAGACACAAGTAAGGGGAAAAAGAAAGAGGACAGTGTGGGGCATGGTTCAAGTAGTATAGGACCTGCCCAACAAGTACAGGGCCCTAAGTTCAAACCCTGAGTGCCATCAAAGAGAAAGGAAAAAGGGAAGGAGGGAGGTGGAAAGCAGGAGGGAGAAAAGGAGAAAAGGAAGGAAGGAAGGAAGGAAGGAAGGAAGGAAGGAAGGAAGCTTCCTGAAGAAGCTTCAGGATGGTGGTGAAGGGTCGAGCAGTAGAGCCAGGGCTACTGCACTGTAAGTCTGTGATGTCCCCAAAGCTCATGTGTTGACCATGCCAGAAGCTGAGCTGTATCCCAAGCAAGTAGGGGTGGGGAGAGAGAGACAGAGACAGAGACAGAGACAGAGACAGAGGCAGAGGCAGAAGCTTCTTACTAGAGTCTGCTCTTGGGCACCAAGATGCCCACACTTTAGAACAGAAAAAGAGCATCTAGAAAACTCTGTGGTAGATCAAAACACAATGCCTGCTCAGGCTGTGGGTTACTTACTGAGTGCCACGTTTTTAAGAGCGTCAGGGACCATAAGTGCCTGTGGACTGATGTTGGCCGGTCTTCTGAGGATTCGCGGGGAAGGCGGCTGAGCCTGGTGGGAAGGAAGCTGGTATGTGACCACCGTGTGCCAGGAACCCACTTTCAAGCAGGGACCAGAGAAGCCCTGGCTTGTCATAAAGTAGGAACCCATATTCTGGAAGCAAAACCACTTTCCTTCAGCGAAAGGCTCCTTGTGTTTGACCAGAATATTCTGGAAGCAGTGTTATTAGCCTCTCCAAGTGGTACAAATGGCCCCTGGCCCACAATCTTCCCTTTCCATCCCCACCTTCCTCTTTTCACATAGCTCCATACAATCCAATAAAACAAAGGAGAAAAAAGAAATCTGAGTTTAATATTCAGGCGATATAACTCAAGTGTGGCCAGTTGGACAACTGCCCTGTTCATCAGAAGAATAATAGTTTTCCTCCTTGTTTTCTGTAGCACATAAAGTTAATCCTGTGTTTAGGAGAGCTGCAGGGGTGTGTGGGAAGGGTGCAGGATGTAGCGCTGAACCTAGCTGTCCCGGGGTGCATAGCCTCCCCCACACCCCCATAAAAAGATGTAGGACCAGATTTTCCCAATCTGACTACTAGAGCCACTTTCAAACTGTCCTAGGAATTCAGGTTTCCAGGCCCTGTGCCCAGCCCTCTAAATCTCAGCTGGCAACTCTTGAGTTCTTACTGGTTCTTCACCGAGCTTGCTCGAGCAGCCTGGTCAGGGCGTGGGGAGTTCCTTCAAACCTTGGGACTCTGGGAAGGCCTACCAATATGGCGCCCTATGGGGCCCAGTGCTAGGCTGGTGGTTGGGTTATCACAATGGGATTCCAGGAAGGAGAGAGAGAGAGAGAGAGAGAGAGAATATGTAACCAAGGATGAGAGTTCATTTGGTCAGCACAATTTGCTCCAGCTTTCCCTTTGGCTGAAATCCTTCTTCTCGGCTTTGGGAGATGGTAGGTTCCGTTCGTTCAGGTTGGGTGGAAATGGCCCACTATAGGGAGGTGGACACTTTGAGCACTGGTTAACGGGCTGGGGGAGTAAGACACAGGTCTCATCCTCAGCAGGAGATTTTCATCTGCGGCTGACACAGGAGTTCAAGCCCAGCTGGTGCTACCTAGTGAGACCTAGAGGAAGCCTCTTAGATTACCTCCTTTTTGTTCCGGAGCTCCAGCCCACCTGGATACCTCATCCTACCTCAGGTAAAAAGTCATTCCAGACACTAAGTATGTCTGTCTTCTCCCACCTCCTGCCTCTTCATGGGCTTCTTTTCTCTTCTTAGAATAGTAGCCTCACGCATCCCTAATCTTGCCCTGCCCTCCCTCCGCCACCACCCACTTCTGTCCACCTCCACCCACCCTGTCTTGTGTACCTAGTGGTTGCCAACTCATCCTTCAGTTCCTAAGGGCTTCACAACTCCCTGTCCACCCTCTCACTGGCCTTAAGCCTTCTCACTCATACCTAGAGCCCAGTTGTGAGGCCGGTCCCCTCTGGGGTACCTACTCCTTTTGCCTCTAGGTATGAAGCCTTCCAGCACGGGGCTGTGTGCACTTCTCTGGCTCTCTGGACATACTCCTTAGCTCTACCACATTGCTTTGAAGCCAGAAGGGGGCCCTGTTGCCTGACTGTCACTTTGTCCTCAGGCTCCCAGTTGTTTCCAGCTATCGGAAGATATTAGGGAGAAACAAGAGAGGACAGGAAACCCCAGGCTCCTTCTCCCCTCCGGTTCACCTGCACACCTCTGCAGAGGGATGGACATGGCTCACACCAGGTGGTCCCTTCCAGAGCTTCCCTACCAGGCCCTGCTTCAAGTCAGACAAGAATGCATGGCACTGTCCATCTTGATGGTTTCCTCAGTCCTACTTTGGGAACTGTCCTGCAGCTGCCCCGTTCACAAGCCCCCGTTTCCTGACAGGTTCCGGATACGTTTATATGTAGTGCTGAGGAAGGAGAACTCCCTAGCAGCTCTGCACGGGGTCCCTGATTCCAATTCCTTCTCTAGGATAAGAGGTTTCAACCTGTTCTCTGACTCCACCTCCCACAGTAGATGGTTGGGAAACAAACTTGGCTGCCTGAAAGTGAGGAGCCAACATGCCATCAACCAGCCTGCCTTGTCATGTGAAGTTGGTAGAGGGACAGTCCTCTTTCAGAAGCAGGGGCAGGCTGGCTTTCAATCTTGAAGATAGAGATAATAGTTCTTTCCAGAACAAAGAAGAGGCAAACTCACTGCACATTCTACAAGATGTCAGCTCAGGGTTCTTTGTCTGGAATGCAACTAGCTGCGTGTGTCGGCTTCCTCTACCCGTGCCACGTCACCCTGTGCACTCACAGCTCGGAGAACCACACAATGCCTTGTATCATCCTGGGTGGTGCTGGTTCTATGGGTTAGACACTGTCCTCTGTCTCTGATCCGGGTATCTCTTGTCTCCTGCCAGCATCCACGACCATATAAGGATAACTTGTTAACTGTTTGAACCCTGAACAGTGCTTGACAGATGAACACATAATGGGGGCAGAAGCCCAAGGGTATGAATACAATGCTCTGTAACCTTTCCTTTAGTCAGGACAAGAAGAATGAGGTATCGTGTCTCTAGAGCCTTCTGCCAACTGTACCAGATACAGCAAAAGCCACACTCCTCTAGCCTTTGCTAGTTTGCTAAGTTCAGAGCTGTTACAAGGGTAACTTGTGTTAGCAGATGGAGAAGAGAAAAGTCTAGGTCCACAAAACACCCTCATGTGGGGAGCCATGAGGAAGGGAGGGTTCCCAATCTCTGAGGATGTGCTAGCTTTGGCCCTCCACGGCACAAGGCTAGTCTCCTCTGGCAGCTTTCAAATGTACTGTCAAAGAGTTCGGGCTTCGAAGGGGAAAATGGTGATGAGTTCTCAGGCATATGTCTGAACTCAGCAAACTGTACACTTAAAGATGTCGATTTTGCCTCAGTAAGGCCATTGTAAAAGGCAGTTCATCAGCTAGTCTGTGAGCTCACCTCCGCATTCATCCTCCCAACCCAACCAACACAAACAGCTTTTATACCCAAGTTCCTCAAACAAGACAGAAGCTTCTTTCTCTAGCTCAGAACAGTCCAGGTGAGAGGCAGCCAATCGGGCCTGGAGTCCTGCTCATGAGACACCTCAGAGCTCAGGCTCCTTCCCTCCCTCACTGAGCACTTCCACCATGGAAGGCGACCCTCCATGGCCTGTCATGTCCCAAGAGAACATGAAAGGCATGCAGTCTTCATTGGGAAAACATGGCTGAATGAAACACCTTCCCTTTCCATTGGCGAGAACACAGTCACATGGCCATGCCTGGCTGCAAGGGAGGCTGGGAAATGTAGTCTCTGGCTGTTAAAATCAGGGAGGGTATTTCTATTAGTAAACGGAAGGAAGAAGTACAATGGGGAACAGTTAGCCATCTCTCCTGTAATATTCATGAGACACAGACAGTAAAACACATCTCAAAAAATTACTTTTCTCAAGAAGTATGGTTTGTTTTGCCAGGATATATTCCTTTCTGTAGGAAGCCCCAAATGGCCAGGGGTCCTTAAATGCAGAAACTTGTTCTCTCATAGTTCTGGGGGTCGGGACCCTGAATATGGACCCAGGGTATGGGCAAGTCTAGCTTCCTTCTGAGGGCCTGAGGGCAGATCTGCTCTGAGTAGGGTCAGGTGTTCCCTGCTTCCCAGCCATTTCCTCTGTCTTTACATTATCTTCTCTTTGTATTGGCCCGTCTCTCCATTGAGGACACCAGTCGCTGGGTTCAGGGCCCACTCCAGACTGACCTTATCCTAACTAATTACCTCTTCAGCAAGCCTGAGAGTCAGATGTCAACATGGACATTTTCTCCAGGCTCTGTGGGAAAAGAATTGAAGTCAGGAAAGCGGAGTCACATCCTGGTTCTGCTGTGGGACCTTGGACAATCGCACAGCATCTGAGTGCACCAGCTCATTCATCAAATATGATATAGACCCATGTTCTTTTGTCTTCTCAGAGCGGAGGGGAGAGGGAGACGAGCAGAGGTCTGCAAGGCTCTGAGCACAGGATAAGGGCCATGACAGCCCCCAATAGCCTGCCTCCAGCCTGTCAGATCAAAGGTCAGCTTCAGAGGAAGAGGAGCTGCAGGCAGGGCCCTCCTCCCCTGCCTGGTCTCATTCTTTTTTGAATTAAATCTGGTGGAGAATTCTCCACACCAATCAGTTCAGAAGGGGCCTCTCGGAGAGCAACTCTACCACGGGCAAAATACCTTCAGTTCCCTTAAAGGAGAGAAACCCTTTTGGTCCACAGATGGGTAATTGTATTCACTATTTCCAAATGTCAGGATGCCAGCCTGGGCCTGCTTTCCCCTGAGATCAAACAGGCTCCGTGGGCCTCCTGGCCCCTGATGTGGGTGTGCGTTTAGCCACGGTGGAGAAGACCCACTCTGATCACAGTGGCCCCGAAGCCAGCACCACGCACACAGCAGAGATGACAAGGGAGGTCAACCTTCCTGCTCAGACAGACACGGAGGAGCCAGGCCCAAGCCAGGGGAAAGCTTCCAACAGCCAGAAACGCGCTGCTGACGTCATGCAGCATGCAAACACAAAAACCAAAGCATCTGAAGTTTGTGACTAAAAACGAGACTGAATAAGCCTGGGCTGATGTTTGTCGGTGATCTGGGAAGTGAAATTCGTAGCCTGTGCACTCCTGCCAAGCATTGCACATGCTAAGAACATTCTAGAAGGCATCTGGGGAATGTGTGACCAGATCCCTCACAGTGCCTTTATTCTGAAGAACAAATCAGGCAAGTCTATGAGGAGGAAGGTGGTGGTGACAGGATGTGAGTCTAGAAACAACCTGCAGATCCGTCCAGCGCCAGTCTGCCTCATGGCCCAAGGGCTCTTAGCCTCTGCTCCGGCGTCTGCGCCTACGGAGGTTTGAAAGAGCCCCTGCCAATTTGGGAACCCTCCCCTCCGGTCCCCACATCTCCCACGCTGGGGACCTCCCCTCCCATTTGTCCCCTCCCTCCCCACGCATCACACACTTCCATCATGATTTCCTTAGACAATGTTTCTCTCTGTCTACACCAGGAGTGCATAGTCTACCACCTGGTTTCCAGATAAAACTAGGAAACAACCACACCCACTGATTTACAGATTGTCTGTTGAAGATTTTGTGAAGGAGGCCTTGAGACTTTCCAAGCCTTCAAATGTTTACTATCTGACCCTTTGTGGAAAAAGTTAGCCTAGCCCTGAACCATATTGCACCAGTGTCCTTTGGAGAAAGAAATGCTGCTGCCGACTCCTGCATACTGTGGAGGCTCGGTGGAGGATGGGGCACACACTGTAGGAATTCATAAACATGTGCTGGGTTAATTCATGAACCCTCACACGCATAGAGGTGCTCCCTCACATGTACTCATCAGAGTCACCATCTTGGGTATTTGTAAAAGTGCAGCTTCCACGCTGAGTTCCCCTAATCCGGTTTTAGAGTCTGGGGTGGAGATAGGGGACGGGCATTTTGTTTATTACACGTTCTCAAGGGGAATCCGATACTCACAGTCCGCCGATGAGTCCTGTCAGGACATGCTGGTCACGGCAGGGAATCAGGTGTTTCTAGCAGGTGTTTCCACCAGGTGACCTGAAAGCCCTCCCAAATTCAAAGAAATACAGAACTAGCCGTAAAATCAAATCGAAGGAAATTTCTAGAACACAAAAGATACTGGCAAATGGAACACTGGACTTGTGGTCCACTGGTTGGGAGACAAGAGGGCAAAGTCTGATAACCCAGAGGTGGTGGGGTTTGCTCGCAGGCTAGCTGGGGTCAGAGGTCAAGGCCTTGGGCCCATGAAGGGGAGGAGGTAGAGAGACCAGCAACAGACCATGGTCTCAGAGAGGAATGGATAAGAGAAAAGCCCTTCCACAAGTCCCGGGATCTCACCCAGCCTGTCTCTCTGGACCACACCATCTTTTAAGAATTTGAATCTATAGCTTGTCTCTAGATTCATAGTTCGTTTTAGCACTCTGAAGTTAGACATTAACCTTAAAGACCAGACTAGAAGTCATGAACCAAACTGTTAGCTATTTTAGAAATTACGTTAGTAGCCTAGTAAATTAGTCAGCTTTGCATCATACCAAAAAAATACCCCACCTGCTGGGTGTGTGCATGGATAAAATTGGTACAGCTACTGTACAGGATCAAGGGTAGGGACACCATCTTTATCCATGTTTCCTAGGGACCCTGTGGTTTGCTGACCATCCAACATGGCGTCCAACTTGGACCTGAGCTTTAAGATTCCTCACTCTTCCCCCAGCTCTTATGTCTGCTGAATCTCCTCATGGCTGGCATGGTCAATTGTTCCTTGAGGGCCTTTCAGAGGAGAGCCTCGTGGCAGGGCGACCTGTAGAGATATCCCGTGCAGGAAGGGCATGGAGTGGTACAGGGCATGCTGCTAGTAGGACCAATGGAGCCACGGTGGTATGAGGGGAAGGCCATCCAACAGACACAGCAATGTAGGCTTCCACTCCGCTCCATCAGCCCGGAGACAGCTAGTGGGATCCCTGGGTCTATTTCCTCATCTATAACAATGCAGACGCAGGGCGCGTCATGTGACAGAGCCGCACACCCTCTCCAGTTAGGAAAGTGGGCCTGGTAAGACTTGGTGGGAGGACTTGAAACCAAGATGCTAGCTCACGGTCTCTGTGAACGAACTACTGACCTCTCATCTTTGTGCGCTGAGCCTCCGTGCCTCAGCCTCCCAACACCCCTGGGAACTCCCGGGGAAGGTGCTAAGTCGTGAGCACTGCACCGCTGGGTCTCATCATTGGCTGACCTGGTCCAGAGGGCTGGACTTAAACCTCAAGAGTTGGAGACCTGGGTTCAAATCCTGGCCCTACCTCTAGCTAGCTGAGAGCCGTGTTAGCATTTCTTTCTTCCACTGCCAATTGGAATAAGTGCATCCTGATTGTATGGTGCTCCTGAGAGGACTCTGTGGGATGAGACCTGGCAGGAGAAACCTCTCCAGCGAAGGAGGCAATTCAAGGGCCTCACTAGACACGGGGGGTTTCATGGGAAAGAGCTTCCACATCAGCACAATGGTACTTGAGGAGGCCAGAAGGAGGGAAGACAAGATCACGCAAATCCCCAGCTGATGGATTCATCAGAGTATTGAGGCTTGATGCCTACCACTCTGGTAAAAGAAATTAATTGTGACCCCTGTGTCAGATCACACATTGGGAAACTGAGCCTCTGATCATACATTTGTGGACCAGCTCCTAACACTTTGACCTTGACTATGACTTTGAGAAGTATCTTCCCTTCCTTCCTTCCTTCCTTCCTTTCTTCCTTCCTTCCTTCCTTCCTTCCTTCCTTCTTTCCTTCCTTCCTTCCATCCTTCTTTCTCTTCTTTCCTTCCTATCATTTGCCCATCCATCCAAAACATACTGAGCAGACTTCCCTTTAAAATTTACTCTGTACTTGTCTGACCTCGGCAGATAGCACATGAAATTCTAGTGTTTACCACCTGTCATTCACAAGCATTACACCACAGACCGCCCACAACAAACCTAGGAATCAGGGGCTTTTCCTATCCCATTTCAGAGATGAGAAAACAGAGATTCAGAAAGGAAGGAACTTGCCCAAGATGCAGAGTCAGGATCTGAACCAGGCATCAGAATTGTGGTGGGGACACCGCAGTCCAGACAGATGGGACAGGAGGCTCTGGTCTATACATTTTGTCTCTCAGAACTTTGGTTATGTGGGCACAGGAAGCCCCTGTTCCCAAGGTCGCCAGAGACAATCTCTGCTAGATGTGGACTGGGGGAGGGAAGGAGCAGCACACGGCACAGAGTCATGCAGCTCACAGAAACACAAAGGGTTCCGAGATCAATGTGCAGAGAGCCTCGTGGCTTTTGGGGTCTGAGCGCTCTGGAATGGAAGCCTGGCCTATGGACAATTGTGAGCCCTTGGACACAACTACATATGGGCTTCTCATCTCTGTAGGGGACTGGCAGAGCCTGCAAGTCTCCTTGTCTGTCTTCTGATGCACAGCCCAGGGCCTGGCACATAGGATGGGAGGTGGCTGGATGTATGCATGCATGGAGGGATTAGATTGATGGTTCAATGGATGGATAGTTCAACCGATGAATTGGTAGTGGATGGATGGATGGGTGGGTGGATTAGTGGATTATAGTTACTGCACGCTTGGATGCATAGTTACATGCTTAGATAAGTGATTATGTGGATAGATGGATAGATGGATGGATGGTTAGAAGGATGGATGGAAGAACAGAAGGATGGAAGGAATGAACGAAGAAAAAAGGAAGAATAGGTAAATAGGTGGATCGTTATATGGATTATTGGATGGATAGGTGGAAGAAAGAAAGAAAGAAAGAAGGAAAGGGATAGATAGATGTATGAGTAGATGGATAGATAGATAGATAGATGTATAGATAGATAGATAGATAGATATAGGTGAAAGGATGGGTAGAATTTCAAAACTACAAATAGCTGGTCAACTCAATATACTTTTTCCTCTTCAAGTGACCAAAGGCCAGAAGTGCTCAAGACCTTTGGTGTGACCCCAAAGTGTCATGCTTTGAAGACTCGGGCCCCAGCTGGTAGTGCTTTTGGGGAAGTTCTGCAAACTTCAGGAGGTGTGGCCCATTGGAAGACCTAAGTCACCAGAGATATGTTCTAGGGACTACGTCTTGTCTCTGGTCTTTCCCCTCCCCCTCTGCCTCTATTTCCTGTCAACCATGAGGTAAACATGCTCTTGCTGTCAGATGAATGCTGCTTGCAGAACTCTGAGTTCCAATCCAAGCCTTACCACTCACTGGCTGAGTGACCTTGGGCAAGCGCCTTAACCTCCCCTGCCCCAGTGACTAGCTGGATAATAATCTCCCACAGATCATGGGAGGACTGGGAGGATGCCTCGAGTTCCCCTATGCACAGCACTCGCCATTGCCAACGTTGCTCTGCCTTCTTCCTGCTGTCACTTGCCCATCTCCCAGCTGCAGTGGGTGGCTAACCCACCCATGTCTCTCCACTACATTGCTGTCCTCAGCCCAAAACCTTGAAAGTTCTTCCTCCAGGCCCTCTCCCGGTTCTTAAGAGCTCCAGTTTAGCGGTCACATCTTCAGAGACCTTTTCTTTACCTCCCCTACTAGCTCATTCTCTGATGAGGCACTTTCCCAGCATACTAGGTAGCAATGTGCCTACATTAGTCAGGACAGGGCAGTTCTGCTGTAGTAACAAACAAGCCTCAGAGCTCTGTGGTTTAACACAGGTTTGTTTCTCCCTCATTCTACGTATTCAATAAACAATGCCGGAGCCAGGGAAGGTGGAAAGGAGAGAGGAGAGCATAATTCTTCAGAGTCCCTCTGGCATGACAGATTCCATTCTGCCGCATGCAGGGCAGCCCTGGGAGGAATATGACACCTGTGCATTAGTTGACAAAGCTACCCTCCTTCAGCATCGTGGACCTAACATGCCCACAGTTCATCAGCCATGCCTAACCTGGAAGGTCTTACTGTGTATCTAAGAAGGGATGGAGTATAGTCCTAGTAACTGATTGGCAAGGGCGACCCCAGATGTGAACACACATGTATCTGTGTCATTCTGTCAAGTGTCTGCCTCTGTCCTTGGGCTCTAGGTGCAGAGAAGGGGAACCCCGATTGGCTTTGCATCATGGTGGCTTGCATGTAGTAGGCACTCAATGAACGTTTTGGAGTACATTATTGAAAAGTCACCCTGTGGTAAGATCTGAACTTGGACCTACATCATCCAACATGAAAACTTTTAGCCATACTACTAACCAACCTATACTACTAACCAACCAGAACGGGAGGTCTGAACTCTATTAAGTATAGTATTCTACATGTGACCTCCGGTTCTGGTCAAGTTGGGTTTTTGTTTTTAACTCTGAAAAGATTAAGGTAAGAATGAAATAATTAGTTTGCATCTCACTGGGAATTAGCTGAGTCACTGTGAGCATTTGTCTCTCAAAACCTGGCTTGTTCTGCCTCTGGAAATGGTGTGGGCCCAGGGGTATTAAGGTGGAAAGGATGGCAAACAGGAAGGGGCTCACCCCAACTACATCCTGGAACCTTGAGCTCGTGTTATCATCGAGATGGGGTGGCTTTCAGAGAACAGTCCCAACATTCTCCACTCCGCCACAGCAGACTCAGGCTGTAAAAATATACAACCCAGCAGACATCACACATTCCAGAGGACACTAGCGTAAAAACACAAGCTGTCCACACAAATTCCATACAGAGCACCACAAGGAATGTGCACAAATACAAATCCCTCCTTTCTTCATCGGGTGGCCAGAAGTAATTTTTGACACGAGCATGTATGGCTTCTGTCTGAAACACTTTTAGGAAAATTTGCCCCCAATACCCTGTAATCCTCAAGGGCTTGTGCAGTGGGTCCCAAAGCGCCCTCTTGTGTAGAACCTGGAAACTACAAGCCTGCCTGTCATTACTGAACACATTACCACAGCTCACAAGGAAGAGTCCATGCTTGGCAAGTACATTTTCTAAAGCCCTCTTGTTCTGTGATCAGCAGCGGAAGGAAGCATATAAAACTCAATGCTGAGTGGGTGAAGGACCGGCTTTAAAAATTCTTCATCTTCAGGGGCTGGGAAGGTGGCTCAGTGGTAGAGCGCTTGCCATGCATGCCTGAGGCCCTGGGTTTGATTCCTCAGCACCACATCAGCAAAAAGAAAAAAAAGCCAGAAGTGGCACTGTGGCTCAAGTGGTAGAGCGCTAGCCTTGAGCTGAAGAGCTGAGGGACAGCGCCCAGGCCCAGAGTTCAGGCCCCATGACTGGACCCCCCCCCCCAAAAAAAAATCTTCATCTTCAGAGATGTGGGTGAAGTTGAGAAAATGGGTTGTAAAATGCCACACGGCAATACCAACAGACTGTGCTGGAGGACAAAGGAGACTCTGGAAAGTTCTGGAAGCGTCCTGCTTCAGCAGGCTCTGCTACAGGCGATAGCTGCCGGAGAGCTGCCGCCTCCACTGTGCGAGGCCAGGCTGAGTGATGGCTGCGTGAGTGGCACAGCGGAAGAAGAATCTCTGGGCTTGGGGTTTATTTTCTTAGTAGTATTTGGGGCCATTGTTTTGGAAGGGTTAAAGATCAAATCCAGGGCCTTCTCCCGAAGTGTAAGAAATCCTCTACCGCTGAGTCGCACACCCTGTTCCTTTTGCTTTTAAGGAAAAGAAAGAGGAGACGATTGGAATGTGGAGTGTGGTGGAGTTAGGTGAGCCATCACGGAGTCCTAGGATCTAAAGAATTTGGCATCTTGTTTTTCACGATGGATACAGGTATTCTGAAGTAATGAATTCATTTCCAACCCGGGTTGTAGAAGCCTACTTGGGGGGCACCCTCTCAGCCTGGGATGTGTGGGGGCTTTCTGTCTCTAGCCTCTACCTCTGCAGACTTCACTCTGGCTAAATCATCATCATCATCATCATCATCATCATCATCATCATCTCCTCAATGCAAGAGGTCTGTAACCCAGGCAAAGCTCCTGGCACTTTTGCTGGCCTCATACCCAAGGTCAACTTAAATCATGAGTCCAGAGAGATGTATACACACCCCAGGCTCTGCTTGCACCTCAAGCTGGGTAGGAGATCCTCCCCTCTCTGCACGTCCACTCAATGAAGTTTTCCAGCTCCAAAGGCCAAAGATTCTTATCAAATCAGTGGAGCATTGTGTGGAGGAAGGTAAGATACTTAGAAAGACTTACAGCTACCAGACTGGATCCCAGTTAAAAAGAATCTGTATTTACCAGTGATGTTATTAAGACCAGGAAAAGACAAGGAAAGAGGAATTAAAACAACAACAACAAAAAAGCCCTGGATACAAGCATGACATGACAGGTGATGTGCTTAATGCCACCAAATCCTGCACTTTAAAATGGTAACTTCTATATTAATACATGCCTATATGGATATGTATGCATGAATGTGTGGACCTAGCTACCTGTCTATCTGCATAACAAACCAAGAAAATATCAGTGCTCTCTGACCCTTTGTAAGCTTCTTAGAACAATCCATCCTAGGAAATATGTCAAAATACAGAGAAAGAAATCCTGATTAAGTTTATCATCCAATTATTTACTGGAAAGAAGCTAAATATCCAAAAATTGGGACGTGATTAAGAAATGAGGGCTCATTTACACCAGGGATTACTTTTCAGCCATTAAAAGTGAGATTTACAAGCTAGCTACTCAAGAGGCTGAGAGCCGAGGATCATGGTTTCAAAGTCAGCTTGGGTGGGTAAGTACGTGAAACATTTATCTCCAATTATCATCCAAAAAAAAAGTTAGAAGTGGAGTTGTGGCTCAAGTGCTAGAGTGGCAAGGGCTAGCCCTGAGCGTGAAATCTCAGGGATAGCACCCAGGCCCTGAGTTCAAGGCCAGGCCTAGCACAACAACAACAAAAAAGAGAGACAGAGAAAGATATTTTAAAAATTGTTTTAAATGAGTAATATACATCAGACAATTTTAAAGTATAAAAGCAAGACACAAAACTAGGTATGCAAAATCTTAATACTAAATAATATATATATATATATATATATTTAAACTGGACTTTTCTTTTGTAAATAGGTCAGACTTTAACTCTAGTCTTCTTGAGTAGCAGGATCGTGGATGGTAGCTTACCAGTCCTTGATAATTTTATGTTCTCTTCCTACTTTCCGCCGTTTGTATGTGTTCTTGCAATGGTGGGTGGAGTTGAGAAACTTACTTTAAAAAAGTGGGAGTCACCAAAGTCATTTTCCTTGACTCGGTGGTGAGGGGACCGGTGTGGAAAGGGCTGGGGTGTTGTGTGCATAGAAAACGCCTTAGCTGCAGCTAGAAAGTAGCTTCCAACATCCACCCAGGACTAGAACCTGCCTGCGTAGTGGAGAAGAGGTCGACGGGGCATGGAGTGGAGGGGAGAGGGGCGTGGCTCTGAGCGGGGGATCGCGGAGAGAGGAAGAACAGGTGTGCTCCATTTCCTTTCTCAGAGGATGCCTCTGCTAGCGGTCCCATCTGATCCGTCCATCGCCCCCAGCCTGTATTTTCCATACTGCCCTGGACTCTGCTGTGGAGATAGATGGGAGGGGGCGCAAAGCAGATGTCAGAGAGGACCGGACAAGGGTTCTCCTCATTAACGGTGCCTGAGGGACAGCATTTCCCACCGGCTGGACAGACACTGGCGGAACATCTACCTGTCCGCTCTGCCCCAGGCTCTGGAGCGCGCGTCAATGGACAAAACAGGAGGCATTGCCTGTCCTCAGGGAGCTCATGTTCTGGCAGAAGCCAGGACACATATAAAAACAGGTCCAGCTAGGCATGGCTCACACTGTAATCCTAGCTGCTCTGGAGGCTGACCTTGAGGATCCTGGCTCAAAGAGAGCCTGGCCAGGAAAGTTTATGAGACTCTAATCTTTAATTAACCAGAAAAAAAACCAGACATGGAGCTGTGGCTCAACTGCTAACCACAAACAAAAAGTGCCCAGGCCTGGAGATCAAACCCCAGGACCAGCACAAAATAAACCATGTCAAAGTAAATGCATGTCTCTGTCATGTGTGGGCTGCTCACAGGGCCCTCACTGGAGTCTAAGAGTGGCATTCGAATGACACAGACCATACTGCCTTGGCCTAGCACCGCTGCAGCTCTGAGCAGGTATACCTGTCCCCTTGTTGAATAAAGGATGTATCAGGCAGTCAGTGAATGCATGCATGCACACTAATTGATCATGCAACCAATGGCGACATTCGAATGAAGGTTCTAGAGAGAAAACTGAACCAGAAAAGAGGGATGTGCCATGCATGACCTTCCATTTCCTTCCCAGGCGTCCGTGTGAGATGACCCTTCGGCAGCCCAGAGACTGGGCAGGCTTTCTAAGGGCATCCTAGACATGTCTGTGGCAGTCACAACCCCGCCTTGGTGCTGGAAATTGTCCCTTCAGAGATGTTTCTTTCCCCTCAATCAGAAGCCCCTCGTGATTGGGCTTACTGCCCCCCTCCATCCTACAAATTGCTGCCAATAAATCTAGGGCCTCAGGCAGTCCCGGGGGAGGGCTCCCATCCCAGAGAGAGCTGATAAGAGCGGCTCCCAGGCCTGCAGAGGACCCCAGCAGAAGCCTGGCCGCCAACCCCCACCCACTTAGAGCCCTGCCCGCTCCCACCCAGCTGACAGCAGGTATTTCTGTCTGGAGACCTGGCGGCGCTGCTGTTCTGTGGGGTCGAACCTGGACTGGCCAGCCAAGATGCTGTTTGCAGGAGGCTGTAAATTAAGCCTGAAGTTTTCAGGATAAACATCTTCAGGCTTTATTCCAGCAGACACTCCTCTGACTGCTGGATTAGGAGTCGTCGCAAGGCCCAGCTGGAGGGGGCCTGCACATTGTTCCTGCGGCCAGGATGCTGGGAAGTCCTGCTCCAAGCTGGCCAGAGGCTTGGGCTCCCTTTGGGGCCGATACTTTGGTTCTGGGAGAGCGATGCTTAACCGTCTCCACGTGGTTTTATCCTGCTGGTTCCCGCTCCCGCTCCTGCGTGCAGATCCACTGCTGATGGAGCGCTGCGCTGTGCTGGGTCTTGCGAGAAGTGGGAGGTGGGCACTGAAGCCAGCAAGGGAATCAGAACGGGTGTCTCCTGCCTTGGGGCCTCAGGGCCTTCACTGGCCTGGGAAGCCATCTCCTGCCTGCTCCATGAGTTCACCCCGACCACCACCAAGTCCTACCCCAGAGGGCCCAGGCCCCAGACTAAGGCATCAGCAGGCTTGATTCCTCTGGAGTCTCTGTTCTGGGTTGTAGATGAGCCTTGTCTTTTCTGCATCCTCCCAAGGCCTCCTCTCCTCTCCTCCCCGCCCCCCCCCCCCAAATCCCTCTCTGTGTGTCTAGATCTGGTCTTAGAGCACACTAGTCATTCTGGATTAAAGCCCTTCCTGGGCCTCATTTTACCTTGACAACCCCCATAATGGCTCTTCTCCAAACACAGGGCTGGGTCAGGACATCAACAGGAGGACTCGGGGGTGGGGGAGGCACCGCGCAGCCTCAGCCCTGGCCTGGCTGAGCTTTCCAGCACCCGCACTGGCCGGTGCTCTAGCAGGTCTGTGTTCCAGGCGGATGGGCTCTGCAGACACTCCTGTGCGCGGGGTGCCCCCTCCCGGGAGCCGGGCTCGGTGAGGGCTCTGCTGCTTGGCCTGGGAATCCTCCATCCTCCACAGGCGTCCTCTGCAAACAGATCGAGAAGCTCTGTGCTCCTCTCAGGGTTTTGGGGAGCAGTCCGCCATCAGATGCTCACTCACAGGACTCCCTGGTGAGAATTCTGCAGACGGGGAGGCCCACGGGCCCCAGCGGCTACTGCAGTGGTTGAATTGTGTCCCCTCAATCCCTCCCTCCGCTCACCCCAGGACCTCACTCTGGAGACAGGACCTTTCAGGAGGCGACTACATTAACCTGGGGCTGCACCAAGGCACCTTATAACGAAGACATGATTCAGGAAACAACATGATGAACGTGAACTGTAAAACCTGTGTGGGGGATGGGAGGGGAAAACTGGGAGAGCATGAAGCAAGGGGTGACACTATCCCAGAAGAAAGGTACACGTGATCTGGTTATGTGACTGTAGCCCCTCTGTACATCACCTTCACAGTAACAATTTAAAATATTTAATAGAAAAAAAAGAAGCAGCAGCTGGGACCCACGCAGCAGGAGGAGCAGCAGAACTCCGCTGCCTAGGCTTTGTGGAGTCCCGTGAAGACAAATGAAGAGACAGGCAGGGTGCCTGTTCCCACAGATCAGAGGACTGAGGGAGGCAGACGGAAGGGCCAGACGCTGAGGCCAGAACCGCCAGCTCTACAGAGAGAAGAGCCTGGCTGCCCACGGAGCGGGGGGGGGGGGGGGGGGGGGGTGGCCACTCACAGGTGGGGAGGAGAACCAAGCCCAAAGCCAGGGCCGGTACGGTGCGCAGAAAGACCACAGACCTCAGCTGAACTGGAACACGCTGAGCCTGTGCAGTGAGGCTGTCCTCTCCCTGGGGCACCCGAGGGGCTGCTGCCCCGGGAGGCCCTGCCCGGCTCCAGAGAGGGCCTGTTCTACAGGTGTATCTGAACCCAGAACTTTTCCCTGGGGAAGCACACCGGGAGCTCAGAAGAGGGCTTCCTGCCCTACCCTTGGGAGGCTCTTTTCTTAGCTAACACGGAAGATGGGGCCTCCATCATCAGGAAAAGAGACCCACTGGGGCAAGCAGACCCGGCCTCCAGCTTCGCCAGCTGCTGCCTTTGGAGACCATGAGGTAGCAGGGCAGGGAAAACCCCTGCCTGCGACCTCCCCCCAAATCCACTCCCTCCACTTTTGGGGAAGACCAAGTGGCTGGATTTGTTGGAGACTTGTCAGGAAGGCTGTGACATGCTGGTGGGCTTGTGTGACAGCCATGTCTCTTAGCAATGGCTGGAGAGACCATCAACTTTCCCCAAACACACTGAATTTCACCTGGGGCCGTGTGGGAAGATAGAATCTCAGTGACATACAAGAAAAATATTTTAAGAACTAGAAGAACCCAGAGACTGGTTCCCAACACCAAGATTGAGGGATGTTTAAGGAGCTGGAAATGCCTTGATAAAATCATTGCATACCACATCCGTGCACTGAATTATCATGCTACACACCACAAATACATACGATTCAAACTTACAAATTCAGGGTTGAGTCCAGTAGTGTACACCTTTTAATTCCAGCCATTAGATAAATAGGACGGTTGAGGTCCAGGGCGCTCAAAGCAAGTCTCAAGCAAAACCTCAGGTGCCCATCAACATAATGCAACAGAAGGGCCTAGGGACTTGACTCATGTAGCAGAGAACCTACCTGGCAAGCAGGGCTGAGTTCAAACCCCAATACCACCACCAATTAAATTTTTACTTACAACTGTAAAAACGTAAAAACATTAACCCTGACAGCAATTGTGATCCATAGTAAAAATGTTTCAACAACAGAAGCTTCCCTTTGCCAGGCACTGGTGGTTCACTCCTGTCATCCTAGCTACTCAGGAAGCTGAGATCTGAGGATTGTGGTTCAAAGCCAGCCTGATAGGAAAGCCTGTGAGACTCCTTTCTCCAATTAACCGTCAGAAAACTAGAAGTGGTGCTGTGGCTCTAAGTGGTAGAGTGCTAACCTTGAACAAAAGAGCTCAGGGACAGCACTCAGGCCCCGAGTTCAAGCCCCATGACTGACAAAGAAACAATAAGTTTCTCTTTATTTACCATCCCATTCACATGCATGTGAAAAGCATACATTTGGACTTGCATTTTACAAGTGGGGAATCCAGGTCTCAGAGAGGCTGTCCAAGGACACACAGCCAGAGAAGACGCCATCCTATGCCTGTATGACTCTAGATGGGCCTTCCTCTTGACCATGGACATGAGTTCAAGTTCTGGTCTGGTCCTGCTACCCTTGAGCACCGTGACCCCGGGGGCTGAGCCTCCGTTTCCAGACGGGATTCTGTCTGTGGGCAATGGTTCTGAAAGAGTCCTCACCAAACCAGCAGTGTTCAGGTGTGTGCGTGGGGTTCTTCTGAGAGAGACAGCTCTAGGCCCCAGCCACTGCCGTGGAATCAGCCCCTAGGGGTGAGCCTCCAGTCTGGGAGCCTCGTGCAACACTGTTGTTTTGGGAGGCCGAGGGACTGCCGGACACAACCACCTCACGGGCAGTCCGGGCCAGGGGGGCTAGAAATGCAGAATCCAGGGCCTCACAGAGCCTGGGAACCAAAATCTGCCTTGAACAGGACCCCTAGGGGGGCTCATGCCTGTTAACGGTTGAAAAGCGCAGCCCTAGGGCCGGCAACTGGAGGATTTTGAGTGACACCTTGCAGCCCTAAAACTCTATCAGGAACTCTTGGGAAAATCACCCAACCTTTCATTTCTCTTTCTGCAGAAACTCTCAGGCCAGAGGGAGGCCTGTCGGGCTCAATTAGGCCCGGGAGTCCCTTTGATCCATTCCAGTCTCCAGATAAGGACTGGGGGCAAGGGGCACTGGGGGCTGGCCTGTCCCCATCGGGGCCGGGGCTTCCCTCCAGGGGGCAGGAAGCCCAGGCCTGGCTCTTCTGCCAGCTTGGCCAAGGAATGCCCCCTTCGTGGAGCCTCTGGAATTGGGAAGAAATTCCTGGCAAATTCCATGGCCATCCCTAGCCAGTGCGAAAACTCAAGAGCGGGCCCAATCGGGGCGGCCCTGCGAGAAATGAGTTCAAAACAATTACCAGGCAACATGTGTTTCCTATGAGCAGTGCAAGTGTTAAAACGGATTTAATTTTCTTTTGTAAATAAAGAGGCCCATCCAGACTGGCCTGTTTATCTCCCAGGGAGAGATGAAAGTGTTTCATCTGCCGGTAGCCTCTGCCCGCCATGGGGGTGGAGGCAGAGGAGAGGCTGGGGGGGGGGGTGTGCACTATCTGGACCCCATGTGTTCTCTATCGCCCCCATCTTTCCCTCCCACCCCCCATCCTGAGGCTCCCAGCCCATGTGGAACTGTTTGGGCACAGTGAGGTCTTTTCTCAAAGTCTGACTTGTAGTTATCTACAATACTACTCTTCTTTTCGCCTTTAAACGTATTAGTGATTCATAAACAGTAAAATTAGTCTGCTAGGGGCTGGCAGAGGTATTCACCCTGGTGGCGCCTGCTTTCCTGGGTTGGTAGTTAAAATAAATCATTGCTGTCACAATGGAATTCAGGACTAAAAATCACCTGTAGGAATCACCGCCCCCCCCAACACACACACCTCCCCCGGCTCCTATGCACCTAGGATCAAAGCCATCTTCCCGACTCCAGCTGAGAGGGGAAAAGAAGGAGGAGGGAGGAGAAAGGAGAAGAGGGAGGACGAAGCAGAGGAGGAGGAAAAAAAGGAGGAGGAGGAAGAGCAGGAGGAAGGGGAGGAGGAGGAGGAGGAGGAGGAGGAGGAGGAGGAGGAGGAGGAGGAGGAGGAGGAGGAGGAGGAGGTAGGTCCAAGGAAGAAAATCCCAGAAGTTTTACCAGGAAAGTAATGCCCCCGTTACTGACGCAACAATCTGAGGCCAATTTATGATATTAGTGTTTCGAAGGCAAAATATGATTAACCACCTCATTATGGCAAGTTGTGTTTCCACGTAACCTCTCTGCGTGGGCATTCAGAACTCGGTTGGTTCTTTTTGAAACTGCAAATTTAATAAATGCCAACATGCCCAAGCTTCCTGGCTTGCACTGTCCACCACCGCTGGTTATCTTTGAAAACTTCAATAGTGAGAGATAACTCGCGCAGTCTGCTGGGCCTACCTTCGTGGCGCTCGCTGTAATCCGGGATCAGGCAAATAAGCTTTCATCTGTGCAGCACTTAAGTTAATTACATGGAGGCCGGAGAGGCCCCGGAGGAGGAGGCCCCGAGGAGCCAGTTCTGCACACAGCCCTCCAAAGCCAAACATCATAGGATCCAGATGCCAACTCTTAGCAACTTAAGCCCAACAAATTTCCTTTGTCAAGAAATGCAAACAGCCAAACATGGAAGGCCAGGCTACTTCAGGGAGCTGGTCTCCTGGGAGTGAGGCTTAGAGGGCCTAGGCGCAGCTCAGGCCAGCAGCCTTGGAAACATAGGTAGACCTGGCTCCCGGGGGGGAGGGGGCAGGGGTACCTCAGTTTTCTTTTGGACAGGTTGCAGATCAGATGTACGGTTGTATTTTGAGGACTCGGGGCTGGCGGTGGGGGGGATCTCATCCTGGCAGGGAATGTGGGAGGACGCAGGACTGTTCCTACCCAGCTCTTTCTCCACGGTAGACTTTCTTCCAGTCCCCTTCTCCTCCCTCTGGCACCTGCCAGTCTGTCCTGGCTGAAGTCACCGTCGTAGGCCTCTTCTTGGCCTCCCATGGGTGCCCCTCAGGTGACTCCTGTCCCGTTCTCCCACCCTGCTGCATGCCACACCCACTGTTGTCACCACTCACTCTTGGCAAACGCTCTTGGCTCCAGGAGAGTGACATTGCCGGCACTTTGCATCCCCTCCTGCCTTGGACTAGAGGGAGCCATGCGGTAGAGCATAAGCCACAGCTGCCAACTAACTGTGCTCCACAGCTGCAAAGCCAATGGACAAATCGCTGGGTTGTGTTCAGTGCTCAGTGGGTCTCCACGGATATGACTAGCATCCTATGAGGACCGATCTTGTCCTCTGAAATGACGGCTGGCGTCCTCCTGTGTTGCACCAGACTCCAAAAGAAGGCCTCTGTATATGTCAAGGCAGTAGCCCAGGCTCTACCCCGATGGCTACGGCATAGGACGAGGGTCAGTTGGCCACAGAGACACAGGGAAGGGGGCTACGTGAACACGGAGGCAGTGATGTGGCCAGTAGCCAAGAAAGGTGGAGGACTGCCTGCCGGCGATCACCAGGACCCAGTGTGGATCTGCCTCAGACCTGCAGAGAAGGCACGGCCTGGTGACACCCTGATTCTGGACTCCTTGTCCCCAGACCCAGAGAATCTATTTCTGTGACTGGAAGCCACCCATAGCAGCCACAGGAGACACAGCACCCAAAGCCGCTTTGATGACCAACTGGTGAGCTCAGCTCCACGGCCAGCATGCAGGCCCGGGATCTTCTCACTTCTGTCATCCCCTCCCTCCACTCTGGAACACCGCTGACCATCCCCCGCAACCAACCCAGACGGATGAGAGTAATGCATAACTTACTGCACTGTAGGTTTTACCTGGGAGCCTTCTGGGAAGGCATCTGTACATGCAGGTGTGGTACAGGGAGAGCGGATGGCTGGGACGTGGGACTGGACCAGAGGCCCTGGTCTAATTCAGGAACTGGACGACGTCACAGGACTGTTTGTTCCGCTTCTCCTTGGCATCCTCTGGGTGTGGAACTGCCACCTGTCACACGAGGGTCCGATGGCTACCTTCCAGGGCAGCTGGGCCAGACTTGCAGGACAGCTGGTCTCATGCAGAAGGAAGGAGTTCGGAGGAGCCCGTCCACCTCTGCCATTCCTCTGTCTCCAAGGTGCTGAGTGGGGGCAGGACACGCTGCCCGTGGCGCACCAGCCTGCCTCGGTGACCTCTCCGTGTCCCTGCCTGTCACGCTGCAATGCCATCACCCACCGAGAGTCCAGTGCCCTTGGTCTCCTTGGGTTCTGCATCCAGGAATTCAACCAACTGCAGAAAGGACAATGCAGTTGGGACCATGATGGATGCCTCTCTGTCGGACATGTGCAGACTCTACCACCTGCCGATATGAACTACCTGCAGTCCGCACGGGCTGTGCATTTGTACGTAGACTACCCAGCAATCTAGAGGGTATTTGTGGGTTATTCGTGAGAACCAGGGCAAGGCACATGGATGTGAGCAACTGCAGATCTGGGCATAGTAGGGGTCCTGAAACCACTCCCTTCTCCCTACTGAGCGACAATTGCTGCTCCCAGTGCCAGCGTCCTGAGCCACCAGCTCTCGGAGCTATCTTTTGCCAGCCCTTGATGCCTGAGATACATTGTTGAATGAATCACAAATCGGTGTATGTGTGCCCGGCACCTGCCGAGAACCCTGGAGGTGGTGAGTGGTGAGTTGGCTCCATCATGAAAGCACAGAGAGGCGGGCAGCCTGGTGACAAGAGCTTCTCCTTGCCCCGCATTTTATGTTGGAGCTAGATAGCAATGAATACTTGTTTCCGTAACCTTCCCTGAGATCAGGCGTGGCCAGCTGACTCACTTCTGACCAGTTACTTAGGGCTGCTGAACAATTCATCTCCTGAAACAGTGCCTTGGTCTGGCTAACAGTATTGAGGGTTGGGTGATGGAGAAAAGCCAGCTGATGGTCTCCTGTCCTGCATGAAGAGCAGCCAGGCAGGGCCCATCTCCAGGAAGCCCTCCACACCCCCAGGGTGGGATCCTGGGAGCAACCAAGACCTCCCCCCTCCCTGTGGCATGTCCTGTCCCAGCATCCCTTGTGAGAGACAATGGAGTTCAGGGTAGGCACTTGAGGCTGCTGGGATTCTAGGTGAGTGTCTGCTGCCCTTGTCCCAGTGTCTGTTCATGCAAAGTGCACAAGGAATGACTTGGGGCACCTGCCAGTCTGTGGGTTCACCCATCAGCTCACACAGCTGGTTCTGGGGACATAGCCAGGATCCTTCATCACCGCTCACCAGGTGTGCCTGTCTTCCATGCACCCAATGCATTTTTCCCATCCCTGTGCTGTTCTAGCCCCTGGGAGGGCTCAGGAGGCCACGCAGAAGGGCAAAGCAGCCAGAGTGGCCAAAGCTTAATGGCAGGGCCTGAGCCAGGAGGAAAGCCAGCAGGGTGCTGGGGGCTCAGGCCTGTAATCCTAGCTACTCAGGAGACTGAGATCTGAGGCTCGAGGTTCAAGACCAGCCAGAGGAGGAAAGTCTCTGAGACTCTTCCTCCAGTTAATCAGCAGAAGGAAGAAGGACACAAGTGGAGTTGTGGCTCAAATGGTAGAGCACCAGCCTTGAGTGAAAGCCAAGGTCTGAATCCCGGTCCTCTGGGCAGCAGGGGGGTGGCGTTAGTCTAAGTGCACTGAGGGGCGGGGCTTCGAGGTCAGGCGTACCACGTGGGGAAACTGCTGGGGGGGGGGGGTTGCTGCATGGCACATGGTAAGCAGTGATGCAAACGAGATCCCACTCAGCCTCTTCTCCACCCAGCCTCCCCTCTCCAGGTCACACGTGCAAAGGCCCTTCTTCCAAATGAGGCCACATTCCCAGGCTCTGGATGCAGAGAGCTTTGGGACCAATATTTAGTCTAGCACTGGGCAGGGCGGGGGGGGGGGGGGTGCGTGAGTGCATACAGAGCACCAAGCAGGAGTCTACTGATGTTGCCCAGGTGAGCAATGCATGCTGATGAGCAGCAGGGCCCAAGGGGACCCACAGGTGGAATCAAAAGGCTTCACCCAGTGCCAAGACTGGAGACAGAGGGAGATGTAGGGCGGGGGGGGGGGGGGGGGGGCGGGGAGAGGGCTGGTGCCTTTTGGCTTAAGCAACTGCAAAGATCAGAATACAAAAACATCTCCATTTATCCTGTTTCTCTCCCACAAAACTTATCCTTCTCCCCAAACCCAATTAGCCCAGTTCCACTTACCCCAGGGGTGACCTAGCATCTTCAAAGCCAGCTCCGCTTCTCTGCAGACATTTCTTAAGGCTGCAGAGCCCCGGGCAACACAAGAAGACCTTCCTGCAATGGCTAAGTAATTGCTTTTCAACTATAAAAGTAATTAAGAAATGGCACCAATTTCCCTAAGTGTGATGTAATTAAGTCCACTGGCTTGGAAAATCATTTGTGATAAACTGAAACAGCATAGGCTGGAGCCACGGGAATTAGGAAGATGTGTGACAGGGTGGAAGGAGAGTTCTCCAGGAAGTGGGGGGCACCAGGCGAGGAAGGGGGCCCCACCAGGCAGAGCCCGAGGTGTACCTGCCAGGACTCAGGCCAAGGAGGGAGGCTGGGAGCAGTCAAGGTAGGATGGAAGCATGGCCGGACCTTGGCAGTCACAAGCAACTCAGACTTTGGTAGAGACAGATAAAGAATCTGGGTGGGCCGGGCACCGTGGCTCACGCCTGTCATCCTAGCGACTCAGGAGGCTGAGATCTGAGGATTACATTTCAAAGCCAGTCCTGGGAAGGGAAGTCCGTGAGACGTCTCTCCAATTAACCTCCAGAAAGCCATAAGTAGGGCTGCAGCTGAAGTGGCAGAGTACTAGTCTCAAGTGAAACAGCTAAGGGACAGTGCCCAGGCCCTGAGTTCAAGCTCAGAACTGGCACAAAAGATTTATTTTAGTGGCCCAATGGTCCTCCAGGAGCAAGGCTGGACTGTGGCAGAGGCAGGCAAAGACAGGTCCGGTGGAACCAGGAAATTCTAGGCACAAAATTCAAGATCAAGGCCTCTTTCCCAAGACCCCAGCTGCACGCTCTGTGTGCGGGCTTAGGGAAGCCCAGGGGGCACAGACAGAGTCCCGGCGCTCTGTCACACAGAACAAGCTTCCTTTCTGGCTGGGTGATGCATAGAAAGGAAATACTTCTGAGTCAGAGGGAGCCCTGGGTTCAGATCCTGACTGTCATGCTCTGTTACCTGGAGTGAGTGGCTTCACCTCTCTGAGCTGCTTGTTTCCTTTTCTAGAAAGTGCACTGCGAAAACTTGGGGGTGAATGTTTTCTAAACTGTGGGAGCCATCCAGATGGGCACTGGAATGGCCAGCACAGGCCCATAACTGCCCCAGCTCTGAGACCTGCTTCCTGATAGGTGCCCCCCACATCAGCAGGTACAGCCCCCCACATTCCCCTTGAGTGAAGCAGCCTGCTGAGCCTTGCTTTCCTCAAACAAGAAATGGAGGAAGGCAAGTCCTCCAAGTTGTGCCGAGATCGAACATGGCGGAGGTAGTGTGGAGCTGGAGCTCTGTGAGCCTCAAGAAGGCTTGACTCTTACTATTATAAATAACAACCATAAAAGCAGTGGGTGGCTACTCACACCTGTAATCCTAGCTTCTCGGGAGGCTGAGATCTGAGGACCATGGTTCAAAGCCAGCCCAAGCAGGAAAGTCAGTGAGATTCATATCAACAATTAATGACCAGAAAACTGGAAGTGGTGCTGTAGCTCAAAGTGGTAGCGCTCGCCTTGAGTGAAAGAGCTCAGGGACAGCGCCCACGCCCTGAGTTCAAGCTGCATGGCTGACAAGAAGAAATGAGAAGAAAAAAAAAGCCATGAGCAAAACCAAAAAGGAAAAAAGATACAAACATCACCCCCAAACCTCTCCCCCAGAGTGAACTGTGGTTAACAATCGGAGAAAACCCTTTTTGAGTTTGAGTTATTTTGAAAACCTGCAGAGTTCACTGAGTACGTGATTCTGAGCGCCCATCACACAGCCCATCACCATACGCCGCGGAGACCTGACCGTGGTCTCCCGGCGCTAGGCAGCGTACGTGCAGTGCAGTCAGTGGACTCTATGTTCTGTGTGGTCTTTGCATGGCATCCTCCACTCAGTGAGCTCCACGGACCATCGGACAAGCTGTTCTCCAAGGACACGGGTTCCCAGCCCCAGTTCTGGCCCCGGCTCGCTCCCCACTGCCCTGCCTGCCCCTGTCTCTCTCCACCCAGTTCTCAGCAAGTCCCTCTTCCCCTCCAACACCTGCAGTGGTGCACAATGGAACTCACCGCCAACGCTCCATGCATGCCAAGGAGTCTTCACACGCCGCCCCAAGAACTCTGCTCCCTCTTGCTCTTCTGTTGTTCTGGAACTTCTTCTCCACCCCTGCCCACCTCCATCTCACTCATCTTTTAGTCCATGTTCACCGTCTCCCTCCAAGTCTCTCTTGTCGCCCCACTGTGTCACTCAGATCAGATTCAAAAAGGAAACAAGATGGAAACTTAATGCGTCCTGATTAAGAGGCAATCAGTAATAACACAGGCGGAGGCAGCTCTTTGGTCACCCAGGCTGGCTTTCCTCTGACATTCCCAGGGCCTGCCTCTAGCCTTATGATCCGATGGGACTGCTAGAGCTCCAGACCTCACACTGCACTCCTGACCGAGGGTCTTTGAGGACAAGAATATACGCCTTCTTTTTCAAGAAGCTTCCCAGAAGTCCTGCATATGACATCTGTTGACATCTCCTTAGCTAGAACTTGTTCCCTTGGCCATCAGGCTGCAGAAGAGACTGGGGGATTCAGCACCATGCTCACCAGGAAGGATAGAGAGTGGACTTCCCCTGGCAGAAGCCTCCCGCACATGTTATAACGTGGAGCGCTTGCTCCAGGAGGCAGGGTAGATGGGCAGAACCAGGCTTTGCACTTTCTGGAAACTGATGCAGAAGAAAGTCATTCCAATGCTGCATCTAGGTGTCTGGGAAAGTCGAGGAAGGAACAGGAAAGGTTATCCAAGAAGTAACCAACAGAGCCTGTGCCACCAGTTCCAGGAGAGAGCCTGCAAGCCAAGAGATCCATTGTCACTCTGGCCATCTTCCACTCGCTGACCCTCCACCCATCATCTACATCCCTGTGCTGTCGGCCACAAGACCGGCTGCACATTCAAGTACCCAGTATATAATGGTGGTAAACAGAAACATGTTCTGCAGTAACAGATTGAAATGCTCCTCCCTGGCCAGTGAATCAAGGGCCTGGGGGCCTGGGGTGTGGCTCGGCAGTCATGCTGCCTGTCTGCAGGGGCCTCAGCTGGGTTGGTGGCACATTGGGCTTCCCAACAACGTGGCGGGCTTGAGGTGGGGCCTGGAAAATGCACATCTCCCCAGCACTGCAGATCTCCAGGCTGGACCTCTAGTGTCCCTTCTGCCTCTGACCCTACACACGCTCAACCCGGCACTCAGTGCGACACGCGTGCCCAGGAACAGGTCTTATTGTGCCCGCTGCGCCCACTGCTGCCTGGTGACTGGTGACCGCTAAGCCACAGGGGCGCTGCACGAACTCCTGATGTGCTCAGGGTTCCGAGGGTCAGGAACTGGGCAGGCTTTGTCTCCTCCCTAACACCTGGGCCTCAGAGAGGAGGTTCAGATGGAGACTCAGAGGTGACGGCACTGAGCTGTACTTGAGCTTCAGTCCTGTGTCAGCGGGGAACCCAGCCAAGCTGCTAGTGGCATACGTGGTGTGATGGCCTTGGGTTCCACATGGGACCCAAATGGGCATGGTAGACACGCAAAGATTTTAGGGGCAATGAGCTTCCCTTAGAAGTCACGCCGTGTCCCGTCTTCCTCAGTCACAAGCCTGCTCAGGTCAAAGTGGGTAATGCAGACCCACCACTCAGCAGGAAGGTCAAAGTCAGAAGAAGAAATACGGGGCTAGGTATGGTAGCTCATGCCTGTAGTCCCAGTTGCATGGGAGGCTGAGATTGCAAGGACTGTGGTTTCAATCCAACCCAACCACACACTCAAAACCCCTTCTCAATGGGTAGCTGGGTGAGTCTCCCCCATCTCCACCAGCCTCCCCTTCCCTCCCCTGCACTCCTGCCTGCCCCCTCCCTCCAGCCTCCCTGCTCTCCCTAGAAGGACTCTGGTTACGGTTAGGTTCCGGGCTGTGGGCACCAGGCTAGTCATCCATGGTCGGGCTACTTTCTGGAAAGGGCTGTGGAAGGCTTTTCACATCTCTGCTTCCTGGACCAAGAGGCCCCCTAAGGAGCTGCCTGTGGGTCTGAATCTCTCTGGAGCCCATTCTGCCGTCCCGGGAGAGTACAGGGAGAGGTGGTGGGTGGCATGGCCAGCAAACCTGCAGGCGGACGGCCACCCCAGCCCCGGCCCGGCCGTCCCGGGCAGGCCATGTTTGCTATGAAAACAGCCAGCTTTATCACGCCGGGTCTGGCTGCAATCTTTCTCCTAAAGCTGAATAAACAGCCTGGCTCCACGGTGGAAACCGACCCAGGCTTATCTGGGGTCTGTCCTTCCTGGGGGCCTCAGTGTCATCTTTGAAGCTCCCCCTCCCCCACCCCCGCCCCAGGTCCCTAATAGCCATGGGACTAGAAGGCCTACTCCTGGTCCCAGTCCCTCTCAAGTTCGGGGCACCTTGGAGCTTCAGTCTCCACATTGACAAGGTGAGGCTGAGCCACAGGGCTCCAGGGCAAGTGGGAGGGCCCAGAGCTGCCACTCAGGGTGGAGGATCAGAGTCAGGGGCCTGATCCCAAACCTGTGGCCACCAACATTGTCCCTTGGATGTGCTGGGGGGACCTTGGGTTCGCCACCAACCTCCCCAAGCTTCAGCTTCTGCACCTCTGAAGAAGAACTACTAAGCCAGACGCCGGTGGCTCACCCCTGTCATCCTAACTACGTAGGAGGCTGAGATATGAGGATCATAGTTCAAAGCTAGCCCAGGCATTAAAGCCTGTGAGGCTCTTATCTCCAATAAACTAGAAAAAACTTCTGTAGCTTACTACTGCTTTGTACTTGACATTCGTTATGGTTTAAAGACAAAATGTTCACCTATATCCCCAATCCAAATGTTGAAGGCCTGGTCACTAGCTGGTGGCACTATTTAGGGAGGCTGTGGAAACTTCAGATGTGTTTGGGTGTCAATTTGACTAAAAGAGGATTTGTGATGATTAATCTTTTTTCTTTTTTTGGTGTTCAGGTTCCCCCCCTCCCCGCCCGCCGGCACCCTGGTGTTCAGGTTTGAGCTGAGAGACTAGAGCTTACTTGCTCATCTGCTGTTCTACCACTTGAGCCATGCCCTCAACCCTATTTGGTGCTGGTTGTCTTTGTTTTAAATATATTTTTATTGTGAAAATACTGTACAGAGGGGTTACAATTACATGGGTAAGATAATGAGCACATTTCTTATCAAGCATTGTAGCCTCCTGCTTTGTTTCTCCTTCCCGTCCCTTCGTATCCCCCCCCCCCCCCCCACCAAAGTTGTAAAGTTCGTTTTTCGACAGGGGTTGTACCATGGGGGAGAGACACACAAGGCAACAAAGACATAATCTTATAAATATGTTAGAAACAATGGCATGAAAGATCTCTCTCTCTCTCTCTTTTTTTGTCAGTCGTGGGGCTTGAGCTCTAAGCCTGGGAGCTGTCCCTGAACAATTCGGTGCTGGTTGTTTTGAAGATGGAGTCTTGCAGACTTCAAGATCATCTAGATATCAGCCTGCTGGATAGCTGGGATTTCATACAGGAGCAGCCAGGGATGCCTGGGAGATGGGTGGAGCACATTCCTGGCTGCGTCCTGAGGACATTTGCAGAGACCATGAGGTCATAAGGGCTCTGACCTGATGAGTTCAAAACGTGAACAGACCATTGGGAGGTGGTAGAACTGTAGAAGGTGGGGTGTGGGTGGAGGAAATGGGCCATAGGGCCCTGTATCTGAGGGGCACCCCCCATTCCTGGCCGCCATGAGGCAAGCAATTCTGCTCCACTAAACCCTGCCCAGCAGGGTGCTCAGCCTCACCACAGGCCACCAGCAATGAGGCCAAGAGACCGAGGACTCACAAACCATGGACAAAATTGCCTCTTTTCTCATGGCGATGAAAGGCTGACACCACATTTGCATTAAAATCATTTTTTAGATGCATATGTAGCTCTAAGAAGTAGTACTGAGAAGGCCCTTGTACATGAATTTCAGCCGATGGTGACATGTCACCAAAATACAGGGTAAGGCCACACCAGGACACTGACACCGAAGCTTCCCCAAGAACAGTCCCACTGCCCAGTCTCACTCTGTTGTGTGTACTTGTGTGCACGTGTGTGTGTGTGTTGGGTTACCTGTGTGGGTTCAGGGACTCATCACTAGGAGTCAATATGCTGACTTCCTTATTCTAAACTTGTAGCTTTTCAAAGTCTAGAAGGCATCATTCCCACCCCACCCCCTGCTTCCCCACCGCCCCTACCCCCATCAATTAGACTGAGTCACACAGCAAACAGGTTAAGAAAGGGGGCTGGTGCCATTGGTTCATTGGTATGAAGTAGTACTCAGGAGGCTGAGATGAGGATTGAGGTTCAAAGCCAGCCCGGGCAGGAAAGTCCACCTAAAAACCAGAAGTGGAGCTATGGTTCAAAGTGGTAGAGTGATAGTCTTAAGTGAAAAAGCTCAGGGACAACACCTAGGCCCCGAGTTCAAACCCTGCAACTGACAGAAAAAATGGGTGGGGGGCCTCACTGTGCTGTGCTCACTGAGTCTAAACCCTGGCTATGCAGTTAGTCTTGTGGCCTTGGGTAGGATCTCTTTAGTATGTTCTGTCATCTGTTTGATGAGGAAATAGCATACTTCACTCAACAAAGTATTCCTGAAACACCAGCTGTTCATTCAGCTTAATACAGCAACCAATGCACTTGAAGTGACCGGTGAGGAGACCAAGGTCCAGGATCACACAGCAAGCTGCAGCCACAACGGACAACATTTGTGACCAGGTGGGCAGCTGGGTGGCACCGCCAGGCCAGGGTCCCTAGCACCGACCAAGCCAAGATCACCGAGCTTCCAGCCCTTGCCTGCACTGGGGCTTGGCTGCGGAAGAATTTGCTGACAGGATACAGACAAAGCTGAGGACAGGCAATTCCGAGTTACAGTAGGGAGCCCTCTGCAAAGGCAGCAGACACTGCACGATACAGTGCACAGGCTGCAAAGGCAGCAGACACTGCACGATACAGTGCACAGGCTGCAAAGGCAGCAGACACTGCACGATACAGTGCACAGGCTGCAAAGGCAGCAGACACTGCACGATACAGTGCACAGGCTGCAAAGGCAGCAGACACTGCACGATACAGTGCACAGGGGAAGTCTCTAGCGCTGCCACAAAACTAAAGGCGTTAAACCCAAGTGGTGAGATCCTCTTGTGTTCTTGGGGACAACTCAGTGTGCCTCATTCCTCCTTTTTGTTGCTGGAATAACTCCTGAGGCCCCCCACCAACAAACAAACTAATAAACACAAAAAACTTCTGACTGTCCTCAGAGCCTGCAGTTAAAATGTCATCCAAACAAATGCAGGTTCCCCTCTCCTCTCCTCTCCTCTCCTCTCTCTCCTCTCTCTTCTCCTCAGATCAGAGGAGGCATTTGGGCCACTAAGATAACATTCATTTGGAGAGAGATGGTAATATATAAGATTAATGAAAATTAACATAATCCCTCCGAGTAGAAGAGCTTTTGTTCAGTCGTTTGTCCTGCTGTTAATTATGCATTAGGTGGTGATAAATGCTTGAAATCAAACTATGCCTTGAAAACCATTTAAATAATTTTCACCTAATTAGGTTCTGTGCCTGATCTCAGCTGGGGGGGGGGGTCCTGAGGGCGGCCCCCACCTTTGCCACGTAACTTGCTGGGAATCCGGCTTCCTGGGTTCCACCCTGATGCCCACTGCTTCCTTCTGCTCCCCCTCCTCCGCCCCCCCTCCCCGCATAGCTTTGCAGAGCTGAGATCAAAAGAAAACTGACCAGTTTCTGTCTCCCTTCAGTCTCTTCCAGCCAGGCTTCAAGACAAGAGCCTGTCAGCCCAAAGATGCTGGGAACTGAGAACTTCCAGGAAAAGACAGAGAGGGAGAGAGGGAGGGAGGGAGAGAGGGATGGAGACAGACAGACAGACAGACAGAGGGAGCCCCAGAAAGTGCTGCCTGGCCCCTGACTGGCTAAGAGGGGGTGGACCCAAAGACCCAGGGGTTCCAGACTCCCCTACTCTGCTGCCCCTCTGGAGATGAACTATCCTCTCTGCACCCCGTGGAACTGTTGAAGAGGGGTGCTCTGGGGAGGTGGGAGCGTGGGAACGATCAAGCCTCCCACAGCACTGAGCCCCAGGCCCATGAGGACCACAGCTCTTGCCACCACGAACTCCCGCTCCCAGAAGCCTCTGGGATTGCAACTGAGCATGTTTCCCCACAAAGGGGAACCTCTAACGTCTTCAGTCTCCTCCAATCCACTCTGCTGGTGACACTGAGCTGCTCAACCTCTCTGAGCCTCTTGGTTAGGGGTGTAAGAGGGTAGAGCCTCCGGTGCCCAGCCTTCTGAGCGAGTCCCCTTCCACGAGGATCCCAGGCTGGATGAACCCACCAGACTCCCCTGGACTGCAAACACAGCAAACACACCCTCCCCCCCCTGCCCCCCCCCCCCCCACCGCCAGAGGGCTTGAGCCTCAGCCACTCTCTTCTGGAACCAAAAAAATACACAGAGGGAATGAACCAGAAACCCCTCCAGGAGACACCTCTATCTAGCTTAAGGGGCAAAAAAAAGTGAAGCCCAGGCGGGTCACGTCGGAAGCAGTCTTCCTGAGCGCTCTGTTCTTCCCGCCTTTCATCCCAGACAGGCCGTCCGTGTGCAGCCGAGAGGTTCTCAGAGCCCCCGACGCTGCAATTATGTGGACATTTGTGGAACATGTCTGTTAATGATTTGGGATCCGAAGGACTTATTTTGAATTAATTCCTTTTTGAGAGGGTGGTTTGGTTTCCCAGGAAGGGGCAGACGCTCCGTGCCACAGCCTCTGTCTTCCTGCTAAATGAACTTTTTAGAGGTTCCAGATGCCGCCTGGCACCAGGCTGGAGGAAGCCAGCTCCAGAGGTCAGCTGGCCGGGGAGCCGGCCGGCCGTCACCATGGCAGGAAGGGGTGCCCTCCCGAGACAGGCATTCCAGAAATGCCTTTGAGAGAGATACAGCTGACTCCTGAGGAGCCAGTGCAGTCTGAGTCCCCAAAGAGACAAGGCTGAGGTCGCTCCTGCATTCAGGCCTCTGCTTCCAGGGGAAGCCCTGGGCCTCCATTACCCCTCTCTCTTCCACTCCTCCACTAGTGTGTGTGTGTGTATGTGTGTGTGTGTGTGTGTGTGTGTGTGGTAAGAGATGCATAAATCTTACCATCTAGCCAAGTTCCTATTTCAGCTCAGTGTAACTCAGCACCTTTTCATTGTCATGTTCCCACCACCGCTACCCTTGTTCAGACTCTTCCATCTTCAACGACTCTAACTCTGCCTTCATTAAGCACAAGCTGCCCAGCACTGGCCAGCTCTCACCTACCGTCTGTCTGTGGCTTGACCTGCCAAGACCTCCTGTAAGTTGGATCTTATGGAATTTGTCTTTTTCTATCTGGTTTACTTCACTTAGCATAAAGCCATCAAATCCACTTGATGGAGTTTCTTTGTAGTGCTGAATCCTGTTCTACTGTGTGTGTGTGTGTGTGTGGAGCACGTTTGGTTTATCTGCTCACAGACGACGGGCCCACTCTCGGCTTCCTCCCCCACCGCTGAGATTGGCACTGCTATGAAGCACTGCATGGGTGTCTGGGTAGGCCCAGTTTCCGCTCCTGGGCAGTTCTGGTTTCCCGACAAACCACAGTGGTGGTGACATTTTGCCTTCCCAGGGCGAGCAGGGCTTCGGTTCCCCATATCCTTCCAGCTCAGGGCCTCCACTGGGTATGGCCGGTGTGACCTCAGCCCCTCAGTGGTATTATGGTGTCTCCTTGTATTTTGTGATTGCAGCTCCCCGCTGCTTACTTGTCTTTTCATGAGCTGGTGACCTTCCTGAATCTTGTTTGGACAGCCGTCCATTCAGGTTCTCTACCCATTTCAGGGGCCGGGTGGGAATGATGTTTCTTTTCCATTGTTAAGTTGTAGGTGTTCTATATTCTGGAGACTAGACCTTTATTACACCTATGACTTGCATAGATCTCTTTCCCATCCGTGGCTGCCTTTCCACTCTACCAATCGCATTCTTTTGTCTCTCTCCAAATATAATTTTAAGAAGGGCTTGTTGATTTTCAGAAAAAAAGGCCTCAAACATCAGGCTATTCACAAAAAAAAACCACGTATTACCAACTTTAATAGACAAATGTTAAAACTATCAGACAAACTGGCTTTCTAAAGGATGCATCTGACATGCCAGCAGTGGGGCTTGTCAAGTGTGTGTTGACAAGGCGTGCATGTGGGTGTGACACACTCGCCTCTAACTCAGAGCTGCTCTCGGTTGTGTCACAGGACTGCCTTCCAGGGAGAGGCGCATCCTCTCTGCACAATGAGGGGTTACCCTGGAGAGTGTTGAGAGCACCAGACATCCTTTCTACTGTAGAGCCACAAAGAGGTAGTGAAAAAAACAAAAACAAAAGGACAAAATTACAGGGTACAATTGCATGGAAGGAAATGAACCCGAGTCAGCTGCTGGCGAGGTGTCTCCCGGTGCATGCTGGGTGTCGCAGGTGGGGGGGGGAAGGGCGGCACTGCCGGGAATGGCATCCCAAGGGGAGTCACAGCCCAAGCACAAAGAGGAGCAAGACGTCTCCACGGTGGATCTCACATGGGCTTGGCCTGGGTCTCTCAAGGCTCTGCAGCCTGACTAACATCTGAAACTGGCCAGGTCTCGCTGCAGTCTCCCCGGCCACAGCAGCGCCGGCGGTTGTCTCCTTAACATCTGGACCAAGACGAAGCCCTGATGCCTGGAGCAAAGGTGTCAAAGTCCCCAGGAACACAAGTGAAGCCCTGAGCCGGGATCTATGGGGGAGGTAAGGGACAGGCGATCAGGAGGAACAGCATCGAATGTTGAATTGCTGAGTTCCTGCCACCTAGCTGTTCCTGTCAAGTCCCGGGACTCAGTCTCCTTGTTGGTGACACAGGGCAGCCTGGCCTGGCTCTGGAAGGCCTTACCCTTGCTGGGGGCCCTGAAGTCAGCTCTGTAGTCATGATCCTCGGTCACTCCCAGGCTGACTGTGGAACCAGTTCTGAGCCAGAGCTCTACTGCTACCCAAGGCCAGTGCATGCAGGAAGGCGGTCAGGCCAGTGCTTGGCCACAGGCGTCTACCCTCCAGGAGGGATGTTGGAATTAGGGATGGGGGTGGGGGTGTCTCTGCACATCCTGGTCTGGCCCCAGCTACCTCCTGTTCATCCGGCTCGCTGACCCCTCCCCCAAGCATACCTCCTTCCTTGCTTTTCCTCCAAAATTCCAGGCAGCCGCCCAGCCATGGGCCTTTGCATCTGCGGTGCCCCCTTCCTGAGAGTTCTTCCCTCACATACCTTCAGGGGTCACTCTTGGCTTTAGCCCTGGCCCTACTTGAACGTCCTTCCAGAGAGCAGCCCAGCTTCTGTCCACAGGAGCCCCCTCGTCCCCTGCCTCTGGCCCTTCCTCGTCTGCTCACCTTCACCACACTCACCCTTAAGGCCACTTGGCATATTCTGTCACGGTGGCTTTGGTTAATTTGTGTCCCTTTCTGCCATTTCCAAAAATAAAAGCAGCTTTGCTGCCAACTTTGGGTCTAGTATAGACTCTGTTATCTCCCTAATGCCCACGAGCGCACCCGACCTGTGCCAGATGCCCAAGCATACAGCTCGCGGCTGGCTGGATGTGGGGAAGAACGCAGGGCCGGATGGGATGGCTCTTGGCAGGCAGGGCCCAGGCCTTCCACAGTGATGGAGGAGAGGAGGACAGAGGCTAAGCTGAGCCGGTTTGAAAGGAGATGTATATCCATTCTCTGGGTAGTGGGCAGGGGCTCTCTGAGGCTCTGGCAGGGCTCACCTTCAATGGAGCCGCTTAGTTCTCATCACAGCTGTGGGAGCCTCAGGCTGGCGGGGGTGGGGGTGGGGGGTGGCAGGGACCCAGGTGTCCTTGGGTTGGCACTGAACCACATCAATGGGGCTGTTTTCCAGGATCTGCAGCCACGGAGGAGAGGAAGTTGAGGCTCGCTTTCTGCTTTCTGGGAAGAGCTTCAACACAGGTTGCGGTGATGGCTTGGAGGCTGGCGTGTCTGTTTACCATGTCATGGAACAAGCTGCCTCAGTAGCTTCATAAGCGGCCAGGGACAGACCTGGAGGTGCATGGTGAGGCTCTGGAAGCCCCAAAGGAATCCTATAGGGAACGATGGCCAGAAGGAAGGAGGGCTGCTGTTTCTCCAGGAAGTTTTGGCTCCGTGTCAGAAGTCAGAGACATTCGGGCTTCTCTAAAATTAAATTGAAGCGACCTTTCTCCCCCCTGGGCTGGGGCCGTCTCTGTTCTCTGGGCCCCTGCGGGCCTGGAATGTAAACAGCCTCACCTTACCAGCAAGACGCTTGCAAACTGTCAAAGGCTCATTATGATCAAATTCTTCGGTCCCAGGCTTATCCAATTAAGTTGTGACATCGTTTCTTTTCATTTTAAACCAAAGCTGAATCGCAGTGTTAGCTCTGGGTTTCTATTTCAGCCTTTGAGAAGATCACTCCCCGGGATAGGAAATTCATGCTTAAACAACCCCAGGACAAGCCTGGGTTGGGAACGCGCACCCGTGTCTCAATCAGCAGATTGTAGGGGCCCACGCTCTCCCCTGCCGCCGCTCCTGCGTGCACTCTCTGCACGTGGAGATGAGCAGGGAGGTGGCTCTGTCCTGTGCCATCACGGTTGACTGATGCTGACTGAACACCTTCTGTGTGCAGGTCCCTGTCTCCCGGAGCCCAGCTCTGGTACGGGCTGGGGGTGGGGATGCACAAACAGCAGCCAGCTGTGCTGGAGAGAAGCTTCCATTCATGGGCCCTCTGCAGGTGTTGTCCTATGTGTTATTCTCATTAATCCTGGTGACAAACCCACAGGCGGGGTCCCATGGGGCTGTCCTCCTCTCTGGCAGCTGAGGAACGGAGGTCCCCTTGAGTTTCTGGGAGTCCTGGCTGGCATGCACCCCTCCCCAGCTCCGAGCAGGAAGTAGCCTGGCCCAGGAAGGATGTGAAGGTGCTCACATACAGTGCACCAGAAAACTATGAAGATGCGTTTTATGTCATATCTACTCTCTGTGTGTGCGCATGCGTGTGGACACACACACACACACACACACACACACACACACACACACACACACACACACACGACAAAAGGGTGGGGTTTGAACTTAGGGTGCTGCACTCTCCCTTGGCTTTATCTCTCAAGGCTGTTACTCTACCACTTGAGCCATGGCTCCACTTCCAGCTTTTTGCTGGTTAATTGAAGTAAGAGTCTCCTGGCTTTCCTATCTGGGGCTTTGAACTGCAATCTTCAGCTCTCAGTCTCCTGAGTAGCTAGGATGACAGGCATGATTTACAGTTTATGCTTTTTAAATAAATATATATAATGTAATATATATATATATATATATATATATATATATATAATATATATAGCTGGGCACTGGTGGCTCACACCTGTCATCCTAGCCACTCAGGAGGCTGAGATCTGAGGATCACAGTTCAAAGCCAGCCCAGGCAGGAAAGTCCGTGAGATTCTTATCTCCAATAAACTACTCAGAAAACCGGAAGTGGTACTGTGGCTCTAGTGGTAGAATGCTAGCCTTGGCTGAAGAGCTGAGGGACAGCACCCAGGCCCAGAGTTAAAGCCCCATGACCGACCAAAAAATTAAAATATATATATATATATATATATATATATATATATATATATATATATATATATTATTTAAAAGAGTAAACAGATCCAAAAAAACTGAAAAGCAAAACTGCACAGTAATCAAAACTATGGGTGCTGACATAAGGTTGGACATATAAGGTCAAAAAGATAGAATGTAGGAAACAGAGTCAAGAAATTAACCCTGCTTTGATGGGTAATTCACTGGATGGAGAAAGAATATGCCTTTCAACAAATAGCACAGGAACAAGTAGAAACCTACATGTGAAAAAATGAATTGGAACCTGATCACTGGCCATAATAAAAAAAAAAATGGGCTGGGAAGATGGCTCAGTGGTAGAGCGCTTGCCTTGCATGCCTGAGGCCCTGGGTTCGATTCCCCAGCAAAAAAAAAAAAAAAAAAAGCCAGAAGTGGTGCTGTAGCTCAAGTGGTAGAGCGCTAGCCTTGAGCTGAAGAGCTGAGGGACAGCGCCCAGGCCCAGAGTTCAGGCCCCACGACCAGACCCTCCCCCCCAAAAAAAATTAACTCAAGAAATATCCAAGACTTGAATGGAAGACCAAAAACTAATAACATTCTTAGAAGAAAACTAAGTACAAATTTTCATACTTGATTTTAGCCAAAAGGTCAAGAAGTAGTAAGTATAAACTTTTAATGGCTAGCAAGTGGATTATAATTTTTTAGATGTGATACCTAAAATACAAGTGACCAAAGGAAAAAGCTAGACAAAATTTTAAGTTTTTCTGCACTACTATAGCATACTTTTGAAAGGTAAAAGGACAGCTCACAGAATCAGAGGAAATATTTGCAACTTATCCATCAATAAGGATCTAGTTACCAGAGTCCATAAACAATTCCTAAAACTGGGCAGTAAAAGCATAGTCTTAAAATGGAACAAGGAGCCAAGTATGGTGGCCCATACCTGTAGTCCTGGCCACCCAGGAAGCAGAGGTAGGAAGATCACAGTCCATGCCGACCCAAGGAAAGATGTGAGACTTTATCTGAAAAACAAACAGCCAGTGGGCTGAGGTGTGGTACAAGTGGTAGAACACTTGCCTAGCAAGTGTGAAGTTCTGGTTCAATTCCTACTACCACCAAAAGGAAAAAAATATGGACAAAAGTTTTAAATAGCTCTACAAAGAAAATGCACACGTGGCAAATGAGCACAAGGCAAGATATCAAACATCACCACTTATTAGAGAAATGTAAGTCAAGCCACAATGAGGTAATGCTGCATGTAACAAAGTGGTTATCATCAAGAAGACAAGAAGTGTAAGATGGGACATGTGGGTAGCTACTGGGAGCATAAGATGGGGCTGCTCCATTGTAAGACCATTTGGCCCCTCCTCAGACACCAGAGGAATCATTTGAGCCAGGATTCTATTGCTAAGATGTACCTCACAAATAGCAAGTACATGTTCATGTGAAACCTTCCCTGTGAATATTCATAACAGTATTCTTCCTGATAGCCAAAGAATGGAGACCACCTAAATTCATCATTCAAGGGATGGGTGGGTAAACCTCAGGTGATTTATCTCTACCACAGAATAGTACATAGCCATAAAAAGGAATGAAATCCTGTTACTTGGATGAACCTAGAAAGCATGATAAGTGAAAGCAGCTGAACAAGACCACCAAGTATTTTGTAATTCCATTTCCTTGAAGTATCCAGAATAGCAAATCTAGGCAATAGGACCTGTGTGCCAAGGGCTATGGAGGGAAACAAGAGGGAACACATGGCACATACTGAAAAGTGTGCGTTTTGGTTCGTGTGGATTGTGTGTCAGCACAGTGAACTCGAAGAGCGACTGGAACAATGGCAGCCACTCCTGGGAGGCTGGCTGGGCTGGGTGTTGAAGAGTGAGGAGGAGTTTATCAGGAGGCACTGAGACAGGGAAGCTGCCCCGCCTGGGAGGAGCCTGAGGTGGGGCTGCAGCTGGAATTGTCCTCCTGCTGAGACCACTGGTCCATCATCCCGTCCAGGCCTCTCCGCTTGCTCCAAGCTTTGGCATACTTAGGACTTTGACTTAATTACGCGTGTAACACCAGGTGGCCAGCCCAGGAGGAGGGCCCCGCTGCCCACCAGGGGCCCCCATGGCCCTGGGCATCACACACACAGAGCATGCATGTGAGAACTTTTGCTTCAGCGAACCCTCCTTCCTAAGGCCTGAAGGCCCAGGGCTTGGCACTGGCCCCAGTCCACTGCTGGCTGCCAAATGCAAATGAGATGCAATCAGGAGGCACCGTAGAGCCTCTAATTCAAGCCCCTGGCTCATCCAAGGCCAGGAGCTCACTGTCCCCCACACTCCTCACTCCTCCTGTTGAGCCAATCAGAGGCAAAAGCCCCCCCTCACTTGCTCATGCAGAACAGGCTTGTCTCCTAAACAAACACCAATCAGCAAAACCGCCTGGAGTGCAGCGGTGCTCACCGCCTCCTACGGGCTTGTGGAGGACAGGACCGCCTCTCCTGTGGTTTCCTTTTGGAGCGAGAAAGAGGAGCAGGAGGAGGAGGAGGAGGAGGAGGAGGAGGAGGAGGAGGAGGAGGAGGAGCGGAGGCCGGGAAGGCTGAAGCTTTACAAAGTCTCCTGCCCACATCAGCACTGGGGGCTGAGGGGCCAGGATGCAGGACAGCCCAGCCTCCCCCCAGCTGGGGAGTGGGGGAGGGGCAGGCTGACCTCTCTCCTCCCCGTCCAGTGCACACTCAAGGCCACCACGGGCTGGGGTTCTGGGGAAGGAGGCTCCAGAGGGAGTCCTTTGGGGATCAGGGGTAGAATGGCCCTTCAGTTTCTTGCTTCCGTCACCTTACACATACTGTCTCACCCTGCTGTATGGGTGGGGGGGTTACCCCCATGAATCAAAAACACTCAGCAAATGTTCACTAGACTCTATGTGGAGAGGGAACTATGTTACTGGTGGGCAGGGATGGAGGAGGAAACGGGGAAAGGTGAAGCGGTGACATTGGTCCAAAAAGAATTGTACTCATGACCTGACTTAAGAAATAGTAATCCCTCTGAACAACACCTTAATAACAAAGATTATTTCTTAAAAAATACCCAGCCAAGTGCTAGGTGTAATGACTCAAGCCTCTAAGCCTAGCTGTCTGGCCCAAGGTCTGAAGCCAGCCCAAGGAGGGAAGACGTTCGCAGTTCCATCTCCACTGGTGGCTGGGTGGAGCGGCACTCAGCGGTCACGCCAGCTCTGAGGGAAAGAACAAACAGGAGGACTGTGACCCAGGACAGCTGGGTAATAAAGCAAGACCCTATCTCAAGAATGACCAGTGCCCACAGGGGACTGACACAGTCTAGAATATGTGTCCTCGAGTTCATATGCTGAACCCCAACCCATGGTGATGGCACCTGTGGGTTCTGTGGGGACAGATAACATCCTGAACCAAGGGCCTCACCACACACTAAATCATCTTGGGCCTTGCCCTCAGCTTCCAGGCTTCTGGAGCTGCAAGAAATGATTATCGCAGTGTCGGCCAACCTCTGGCATTTTTGTTACAGCAGCTGGAGGAAACTGGGATGGTGCCTTCTTACCCCCTGGGCAGGGCTCTGTGCTTCACACTTGTGCCTGCTGCTGCTCCTCAACCACCCTAAGTAGGGACAGTGGCCAGAGGTCACAGGGACAGAGAACATGGAGGCCTGGGGAGGGTCTGGGCAGGGCGGTGCTGGGCATGGGCCGCGGTCCCCGCTGCAGGCTCTCTCATCCTGGCTCGCCTGCTCCGCTTGCAGGAACCTGAATGCAACGCAGACACCTCCGCAGCTGCATCGCTAACCAGTTCCTTTTACCTCCACGAGCCCCGGCGTATCCATTCCCAGCACGAGGGTGCTGCCCGCCATGTATGAGGTTTCAAAGAAGGCTCCGACCCCGGCATCCTTTGATGCAAATTCAGATAAGATCAAGGTTCGAGAATACAAAGCATCACCAAATGAGCTTGTAACAAAATCCCAAAGCACTATGGGGGCCGGACAGGGCTGTAAATCCACAGGATGTCAAGCCCAAGTTGAACGCAACCGACAAGACGATGGTTCAAATATCACAAGGTCAAAACAATTTTGAGCCTTCCCGTATTTACAAACACAGCTCACTCCGCAAACCTTTCCAATCCACGCCGCACCAGATACATGCAGGAGGGCCCATTTTAAAACCATCCTGGTTAATTTGATGTGGCTTTAAGTGAGGTCTGTTGGAAATGTGCTACTAATTTTGGACTTTTGTGTTTAGGAGGAAATTCGATTGAAGCTTAATCCAATTTTCTAACACCCGAAAACAGCTATGAGAAAAGCAGACGGAACAATGGCGGGGGTTGCCTCTGAAAAGGCTCACTTGGCCACTAATTTGTCCTTCTGGAATGTTCCATCCTAAGACATCTGGAATGTTATTCCTCAGGCACAAAGGAAAGTCAAGGCAGGAAGTGAGTTCAAGACAGGGCAGGATGCCCTCAGCCCTCAGAGGATCTTCTGCGCTGCACAGGGGATCTCGGTGAGTTTGCTTACATGATCTTACAACTGCCTCGGTTCCATCGTACAGCTGAGTCTCAGGCCAGTACTCTGAGCTGCTTCGCCAGCCACACTTCCCCAGGCTTCACTCTCCCCTCTCCCCGCTATGTCCCTCGTTACTCTCCACACGGATTTGCCTGGATCGCCTCTGGGCCTGTTCGCAAGACTGTGTTGTCCAGAACTGGTCACACTATGTGTGTCTCCCAACCTTCAAGCTCGCTTAGGACCACAGGCTGCCCTGCTTACACAGGAGTGAACGATGGTTGCTCAATTTAGAAATTTTCAACTACACACTGAGTGGGAAGGAGGAAGAGAGGGAGGGAAGGAGAGAGAGAAAGAGAGAGAGAGAGAGAGAGCGAGAGAGCGTGCGAGAGAGTGCGCATTCTGTGGGAGCCAGACTGAATTTTGATCTTTTCCTCGCACTACGCCAGCAGACCCTCTCATTGCCGGGCAACAGCAGGGGGGTGAAACACCCAGGGCCAGAAGGCCTCAGGTATAAGCACTCTGGACTCGACCCCATGGTCTGTGGGAGTTGGGGGCTGTTTTGACTTGCACTATCTTCAGCTTACGATGGGTGCATCAGGACTTGGCACCTGCATGGAACACTGACACCCTCCCCTTGAGGATATGGGATCCTTCTCTTCTCTAGGCTCCTTCTCTTCAAATGTTTTTTGCCCAGGCTGGCCTGGACTGAGATCCTCCCATTTGTGCTGCCCAGAACTGCTGGGATGAGGCACCACTACACTAGCTGTTGTTGAAGATGGAATCTCGTAAGCTTTACGTCTTGACTTCAAACCACCATCCCCTGATCTCTGCCTCCCACGTAGCTAGGAGTTCCATTCACTTTTTATGGTTTCACTTACCCTGGCTAACTGCAATCCAAAAGTTTTTAATGGAAATTTCTAGAAATAAACAACATATGCCTTTTAAACTACCTATTATTCCAGCAGGATGAAACCCCACTGTCCTGGGCCACCCAGCACACCCTTCCTACCGGCAAGTCACCGAGCAGAGACCTCAGTCAAAATGACGGTCGTGGGTCCAGGTGGTCGGACACCACAGCCTAAAGCCACATTGTAACACCTGCGTCGTTTCCCTCACTTCGTCTCCTCACCTTAACATGAGGAGAACACCAGCATGGGACAGCAGACATGGGAGGGGTAGAGAGGCAGACCACACTCACCCAACTCCTTACGGCCTATGGCAGTTGGAGCTCTACGTCAGTCTTAATCCTGCTCTGCCCTGATTTATTAATTCCACTTTAGCCTAGGTAGTTGGATATAAGGAACACTATGGCGTTTAAAGGATTGGGGTCCATCTGGGGTTTCAGGCATCCACAGGGATCGGGCTGTATCGCCTTGGACCAGGAGGGAAGACTGTATTCCAACAGCAGGTCCTGCCAGCCTGTGTTCCTGATGTAGTGCCTACTCTTGGGCAGGAGCCGGGCCCTCTCTGAACCTCAGGCTCCTCTTCTGTCAGCTGGGCTGGTAATAGTCTCCCCATAGAAGGGTCAGGGCATTAAACAAGATCACAACTAAGCTGCGCTGAGGAGATGTCCAGGCAAGGACACCTGTCCCTCTCACTGCCACAGAAACAAACAAGCCTACCCCTTCTGTTTGGAGAAGGAATTACCTTTGAAGCAGCAGGCTGCGCTCTGCGGGCACAGCAGCGTTCCATGAAGAGCCCACAGAAAGGCAGCTAGGGTAAAGGCTCCACACGAGGGCCTCCCAACTCAACCCAGTGGTCGCGAGATCCACGGGCCTTGATGGAAGTAGGCTGGACTCAGCACCACCAAATACAGCACTCTCCAGTGAAGACTTGGGTAGCCCCTGGCTTTTTAGACCCTCAGTTTCCCCATCTGCATAGGAAGAATGTCTCTGAAGTTAGGGACTTGCTGCTGTGAGACCAAAGAGGTGCCCTGGAAGCCACGGAAGGTTCCTGGGTTTGGTGTAGACTGGGTGATTTGTGCTAGCGGTGAACCGTCCAAAGCTTCCATTTCCTCTTCTGTTAAATGTGAGAAGTGTTCCCGTCCTGTCTCACCAAGTCCATTCATTATTCCAAGTCTGAAAAACGGAGCCATGTACACCGCTCTAGAGAAACCCCATGACAGAGTAGCAGCTACTGGGACCAGGCCTGGAAATCCCAGTCAGGACCATGTGATCATCTCTGAGCCTCCCAGACACGATGGCTGCTCCTTGGGAGCTCGGGGAACAAATGGCTGGAGGAAGAGAGCAGTCACGAGGCTTCCCCGTGACAGGCGGGCACTGGCGTGGCTGTGGGAGGCAGGTGATGAGCTCTGTTTTACAGGTGTGGGAGCGGCTCTGGAGGGGTGGGACATTTGCCAGGTTGCTAAGCAGCAGTGGCATGTCACAATGGTGTTAGCTGGCATTCCGAGCTCTTGCAATGAAATGAGGGCCAGGTCCGATGCAGCAAGACCCTTGGTGGGTAAGGCTGCTGGAAAGCTTGCTTCCTCCTGGCCCAGAACCTGGGGTTGGCTGGGCACAAGGAGGGATTGGGGTGATAGAGGGAGTTGAAGCAACTTGGAAAGGATCTCCAGTTTAAACTCAGTGGCAGAGGAAGATAGAAGGCCTCAAGGAGTCCCGTAAACACTGGGATTTATTTTTGTTGTTTTGTTTTTGTGGTACTGGGGTTTGAACTAAGAGTATACATGCATGGCTTGGCTGCTTAGCTGGTATCTACCATTTGAGTCATGATGCCAGCCCACCTTTTTCCTGTTATTTTGGAGATAGTCTCCAAGACTTTTATGCCTGGGTTACCTCCAAGTCTGTGCTTCTGAGTAGCTAGGATTACAGGAATGAGTTACCAGCTCCTGGTTTTTCATTGGGTTTTCAGTGCATTAAATAATATCCTTTTTTTTGTAATGAAGAGAACTGATTTAGCAGTACACGAAATGGTCTCTCCATACCTCTCTCCTCTTACATCTCAAAATAACCAATAGATTTTTCTGCCCCTCCTTTTTCTATGCACAAACAGGAATATGGTACATATAACTCCCTTTTTTAAAAAGGTGGCATTGTGTAATTCATATTACTAGCCAACATAGCAGTTTGTTTGCTTTTAATACCTCAAGGAGACCCACTCAGATAATTGCATAGAAATCATTTTTAAAAGTTTTTGGCCATACTGGGGTTGAACTTGACACTTGCTGTGTGGGCACTCTTACCTCTAGTCCTGCTTTCTTTTTGCTGTGTATTTTTGAGAGAGCTTCACCTCCTGCCTGGGCACGGACGTCCACCACAGCTACGGTCACAGGCATGAGCCACCACATTCAGCACTCCAGTGAGAAGAGGCCTCAAGAACTTTTCTATGTAAGCTAACCTCAGCCTGAAGTCCTCCTCATCTCAGCCTCCCGAGTAGCCAGGATTATAGGTGGGAGCCACCAGCACCAGATGAAAATCCAATTTTTAAAAGATGGATATTCCACAAAGGCATGTACAACTTTCCTGTCCTTGTGGGCTTTCGGATTGCTTCCAGATTTATCACCACCACAAACCATGTGGCAATAAACATCCTGTTCCTGTGTCCTTATGTTCTAGGGTTTCACTCCCGGGGGATAGGTTCCAGAAGTGGCTTGCTAGTCAGAGGGTGACACTCTCACAAGGACCCAGGCCTCAGTCTCACATGCAAAATACAGCAGAGGGGACCCCCTCCCCCCCCACCCCTTTCCCTGTCTCCCCGCATCATCCATAACACATCCTGCACACAGAGTGGCACTGAGGCCTCCCCTTGAGTGCCGTGGGCAGTTAGTCAACCTTGCTAAGCCCGGATCCTTGGCCACATGAAGGACCAAACCCAGCAGGGGTGAGGAGAGACCTGTCTGAGGCCAGAGACATGTCTCTCATTGGGGACCACCATTCTGGCTACAGGGGGGCTAGAGAGGTGTTGGCTTTGGGCTCTCTCACATAACTTGGCAGTATAAGGGCCAGTTAGTTCAGTCCGCCTGGCCTTCCTTCCATACTGGTAGGTACTGGCCTGGCATGCGGTACTTACTGAGGCCTGCTTCATTCCTTGCTTCCCAATAACCCTCTCCATCACATCCTTCCCCACATGGTCACAGGTGGAACCGGCCCAAGCTCTGAACATCATACCGGCGTCTATGACTCCATCTGTCCCTCCCAGTGGCTGTATATCACTGCACAGGTGTGGTGGAGGGGGCGTGGTGTTGTGTGTCTGCTGCCCTGGTTAGCTTCCGGGGAGTGTCCTGAGTCCCAGGATCTGTGTGGCCAGAGGAAGATGCTGGACTCCCCTGGGAAGCCACATTGAACTGGGGCCCAGTGTGCTGGACAACCGTGTTCTAGATGACCCTGTGCTGCAGGCAGGGCCTCCTCGGCATGTAGCTCCCAAAGGGAGTCAGCCCCAGGGGAGGCCTCCAGCAACACACTCACGTGCTCACGCATCCGGCCTCTGACTGTCCATCCTCCCCGGAGCTGGGCAGACAGACCGAGGTAAATCAGTGCAGAGCAGGGGAAGGCACTTGCAAGACTCCATGCTTCAGCTCAGTGGGGCCTTGGCCCAGCCCAGGAGTAACCCAGGAAGACTTCCAAAGGATGCGGGGCTCTGATTGCCAGTGATGTAGGGTGGGAGCAGAACATGGTCCTTGGAAGCAGGCCTGGGGTGTCCTCAGGAGGAATCTGTGTCCTCATGGCCACCCTAGCACAGACAGACAGCTGTACCCCAAAGTGCAGAGAAGGGCGCCGACCTCAGAGTGAGCCCCAAGTCTGGAGAAGGACAACACAGACCAGCCCCACACCAGCGGTAAATTAGAATTATGGTCGCGGCTGCTCCTGACACCTGCTCAGACCAATTCGTTATCATTAGAAAGTGAATCCCTAATGAATTTCTGCAGCCATTAAGTCTGATTTACAGTAATGTTAATCACCCTTGGAAGCACACGCTCCATCCCTTTAATTAATAATTCTCATTTATCGGTAAGCCTAATGATCAGAACATAAAAACTGGAAGAAAGCCTTCCAGCTCCGGGCTGGGCCTTCCCGCTGTCTCTCTGGGTGTAGGGAGGTGGGGGGGGAGGGGGCCTCATTTGGGTGTAGGGAGGTGGGGGGCGGCTCAGGAGTGAAGCCGGGGTCTGCGCTGTCACTGGTAAGGCAAGTCATGATCCGGATCCTCCCCTTGAGCCCTCTGAGCCAGCAGGGGCCTGTGCCACAGCCCAGGGCACAGTCACAGCGTGGTCAGCTCTGTGGCCAAGGCCTCTTGTCTTCTAACTCCCGCACCCCCCCCCCCCCAGTCTGCCTGGGCTTCTGGTCTCCAGACTCAGCCGGGAGGTGCATCTCCATGCAGCAGTCAAATCTGAAGGAGCCCTTCCCTGCAGGGGGACACTGCTCTCCACACCTCTCCCGCAGCCAGAGCCCCTGCCCGCCATCTTTCTGTCTTCCCCCACATACTCAGCCTGACATGCTCCTCCCCTTCTCTTGGCAATGACCTGACCAGGTCTGCGCCCTTCTACCATGATCTGCCACAACCCCAGGCAGTCTGTACCAGGAGATGTATGTGTGTCTGGGAAGGTAGAGGAACATACCAGCGTGTCACACATGACCTACAAAGAAGAAGCCACCATCCTGTGTGAAACACAGCGAGGACAAACAGAGCCAGGAAGGGCTGGCCAGATGCAAGGACACCCGAGCAGGGGGTTGAAGGGAACATTGTACGATAGTTACACAAAACCCACCATGACACAGTCGCCAAGTACTAGGCACTTTCCTGCACCACCCCGCACAAAGGCAGCAGCACTGCCAGGTGAAAAGAGTGAGGCCCAGAGAGGAAATATGACCATAAATGGCAGAGCCGCTTCCCAGCCCCTAGGAGTATGTCCCAATAGCTTGCCTATGCCACACGATCCGTGTTTCACAGGTGTGACACCACCCTGTATCCCAGGGCATGACTGACATGTGGCTGACACGTGGCATGCTGCCTGCACCCCTCTGCTCCACTCCCAGCTGGTACCAGGGAGTTCCCTGTGGTCCCCTGCTGACGTACACAAGCAGCTGGTGCCCTGAGTGTCCCCCCAGCCTGAAGCCTGTCAGACTCCATCCTGACAGCCCTTGCCTGAGTCTGTGCAAGTTCCTCCGACAAAGCACCACAGACTGGGCAGCTACAGCAACAGAGACTCATTTCTCACGGTCGTGGGGACTGGGGGCCTGCATATTCAGGTTTGGGTGGGGTTCTCTTCCTGGCTTGCAGAAGGCCACGTTGTTGCTGGGTTCTGACAGGAGGGGGGCCGTTTCCCCCACGACCTCATCTAAAACATCATCTCTACCCAAAGCCCCCTGCACAGCCAGCACAAGCAGGGATAGGGCTTTTGCGTATGGACCTCGGAAGGTGCACAATTCAGTCCACAGTGCCCTGGAAAGCCACTGATGATGCCCACAGGGTATGTGGCAGACTGAGGGAACCGCTTTGTCGGAAGCAGAATGACAGAGCTGGATAGCGGAACAGAATGGTGGAACCATTGGCTGGATTCACATCTCAGCTCCACCCTTCCAGTGTGCTGATGCCAGGGAACCTCTCTGTGCCTCAGACTTTCCCCCTAAAGGTGAGCTACCAGTAAACTCTCATTAATCCTTGTCCAGTCTCATTCAACCCTTTCCAGGACTGAGCACACGGGATACTGAATGTGTAAGGTATGTGAATGCCTACAATAAGCTGACCGTACCATCAGCAGGAATGCCCTACTCTCAGAAAAATAGCTGGTAAGAGAAAAAAAAGAAAACCCTTAGGCCTTAGACTAAAAGATAAGGAAGGTACAATATATTTAATGGGAGAGAAAGACAAGAGGCAGAGGACAGTGGGAGATAATAGCATTGGGCTAGTTTTTCATCACTCGGGAAAACCTCTCAGAGAAACAACTAAAAGGAGGAAGGATTTATCTAGGCTCATGGCTTGGCTTTTAGGCTCCTGGGAAAGAAGAAACATCACGGTACAAGGGCATGGGAGAAGGAAGCTGTTCACCTCATGGTGGCCAGGAAAGAGAGACAGGAAGAAGTCAAGGACTGGACACATCTTTCCAGGGTACACATCTAGAAATGTACTTCCTCTGACTGCACCCCATCTCCTACTTTCCACCCCCTCCCAATAATGCCATCGTGCCATGACTCCCGCTGATGAAGGCAGACCCTCATGGTCCAATCACCATGCAACGATTGACTCCACCACCTGGAGAGCAAACCTTCAATACAGAAGGCCTTTCGAGCTATCATTTCCCTCCCATTTCTCTTCTCTCCCCCTCCCTGCAGTAAAGGGCCAGATCACACTTCTGAAATACTCCGTGTAGGCTGACTTGACATGCCTAGACTTAGGACATTCCTGCAAGAGGCATACTCCTCTCATACTCCTCATGCCGTCTCCTGCCTACTTCTCTAGATTCCTCGCCTCCCCACCTTCCTCCAACTCTGATACAAGACCCACAAACACCCAACACAGGCACGCATACCTCCTGCCTACAGGTGGGCTAAGCTCAGGGACATGATAGTTCATTCCCTTGTGTCACCAGCTCCAACTCCCATAACGATACCCGACCAAAAAGGCCTCTCTGGCTCCCCCAAATGTGTGCTGCAGGCCCTGCTTTTGTGGGTTTCGACAGCCCCTGTACCCGCCTCTGTATCACTGAACTAGTCTCCCTGGTCTGTATGGATCCCTGAGGGAGTCAAATAAGACAGCCTTAAGGACGTGAACTGTGAACTCTCAACAGCAACTGCTTGGATGGAACCCTGACTTTCTACTTGCTGGCTGCATAATGGTGGGTAGATTGCTTTGACCTCTCTGTGCCCCATCTGTAAATGGGGATACAGACAGTGGGCCTCCCTCTCTGGGACCCTGTTAGAATTATATGGGTTAATGCATGTAAAGCTCTTAGAACAGTACCCAGCATGCAACCATTCAAAAGCTCATTATTATTTACAAAGCCATACCCCCCACCAACTTTGTCTTTATAGCCCTGCTGCCCAGCACGGTGATTGGGACTTAGTAGGCACTCAATAAATATTTGTTGAGTTGAATTATCCCCACAAAATGAAAACAGAACTTGGCTCACAAAAGGAGCGATCACTCATATTACATATTAGGCGATTTTTCCAGAGTGCATCATGCCAAATATTGTGCATTCTTTATTATAGTAAGGGCGGGGATATTCATTAAAGGGTAGCACAGTTTCATTAGAAACCCTTATTTTCAGAATTTTATAACTCAGCCACAAAAATTCACTCCGGGCAAAATGCAAACTTATGTCTGGAAGTAAATGGGTTTATTTTATGAATTTTTATGCATTTTCCACACATAAACAAATGGCCAGATAAACCATTCTTTAATGGAAGGATTGCAAGAGAAAAACTTGATATTCTGGGGGCAGGAGACATAAGTGCTTAGAAGTGGGGGGGTGGAGGCTGGGGAGGGGGGCCCTTGCTGGCCAGGATGGGGCCTTTTGTGTGTGTGCTTCTACTCTGAGCCCTTCTGAAGGTCTCTGCAGCAATAATCAGAGTTTTCAAAGGCTTCACCGTGCATTGCTTTTCTAGGAGATTTTAGGTGTTTTAACCGACTCTTCAAAGTACATCTCCTCTTGAAGGATGGGTGTTGTGGGCTCAAAGGCGCCCCCACCTCAGGCTATGTCTCTCCAGACCTCAGAGTGTGAGCTTAGTTAAACATGAGATATTTTTGTGTAATGGGGTTTAAACTCAGGGCCACATGCTTGCTATGCCAGTGCACTACTACTTAAGCCACACCTCAAGCCATGCTTTATTTTTATTTTTTGCTAGTCTTGAGTCTTGAACTCAGGGTCTGAGCTCTGTCCCTGAGCTTCTTTTGCTCAGAGATAGTACTCTATCACTTGAGCCACAGAGCTACTTCTGGATTTTTCTGAGGAGTTTACTGAAGATAAACTACTGAGGCCTGGGCTGGCCTCAAGTCATGATCCTCAGAATTCAGCCTCCTGAGTATCTAGAATTACAGGCATGAGTCATCAGCACCTGGCTCCTAGCTATGCTTTTTGGAGATAGTGCTTCACCAGCTTTTCTGCCCAGGCTTGCTTTGAATTCGTCCGCTCTCAGCCTCCCGATCTTTCTCAGTCTACTGATTCAAAAGTTAATATGTCCAGAAACTGCCTCACAGAAACACAGAGAACATAATGTTACAATGTAATTGTAACCCCTCTGTACAGTATTTTCACAATAAAAGAAAGAAAGAAACAGAGAAATACTGTCTTACCAGATATCTGGGCATCTTTTAGCCCAGTCAAGTTGACACATTAAATTACCCAGTCTCACAAAGACGTCACTCTCTTTTAGAACAAATACTGAGTCTTACAACGCGAATCACTTTGTCTGTGGCCATGTGGCTAAAGCACACAGGTCATTATCTAAAAAAATCTGCCTCCCAGATATGTTACAAAAGAGATGCAACTAAGAACCAACACTATTTTGGAGAGGTGAGAAAATGAGGTAGAATTTTATGAGAGTGTACCTACCACTCTCTTCTTCCCCAACCAGTTATTCAACCAGCATTTCTTGAGACTCTGCTCTGAGCCAGGCCATGTGTTGGGTCCAGTGATGAGCTATAACTGCCTCCCTCCAGTGTGGTCTGCAGTATCACCTGGAGACCTGTTAGATGCAGGGTCTCAGACATCCTGATGCACAGCTCCCAAGCCACAGCCTGCATTTTGCCAGCATCCTCAGGTGATGCACTCACACAGCTGAGTTTGAGAAGCACTGGGTGCAGCAGTGGTTCTCAACCTAGTCTCCACAGTCCAGTTACCTGAGACACACTGAACACAGAAGCACCGGTTCCTCTTCCCCGCCTCTCACACTCAGCCTTTTCATTCTACTTCTCCAACCCTCTCCCAAGGACCCAGCTGCACAGCCAGCTTTGGAAACCAATACACTAAAGGAGACCGTGCGTGGCTCCCTCCCTTTAGGCTGTGTCTAGTGGTAGACCTGGCTCTGTGCATGACAACCCCCAAATGTGAGAAACAAGCGGGGAGAAGTGGTCAAGAACAAGCCACAAGCTGCTCGTCCAGAGCCCTGACTCTTGGGACAGATGCTGGGCAGTTGCCCGGGGAATTTCAGCATGGACAAGCAAGGGCTTGCAGGGCTCAAGGCTGCCTCAGATAAGTGAGTGACACAGGCAGTAAGGACAAGGGGGAGAGGGTTAGGAGACTGCTGGGTTAAGGCTGAAGGTGACATCCTGGGGAGGGGAGGTAAGGAGGTCATCTGGGTGAAGTCAGCCCATGGGCAAATGGGGTGTGCGGGGCCTTTGGAGCATCCAAGCATGATGTGTTGGTGAGGGGACAGACTGAGACAGACACAAAGACACAAAGGCCTCTCGAAGCCTTCTCCTGAGGGCAGCGGGATCCTTACCCCTGCGTGTGCCACATTCGCCCGGCTTCCCCAGGAACAGCGCCTCCAACCGCACCTTGTACCCGAGCAGGAACCCAGAAGGCAGATAAACAGACAGACACTTCTTTTAGGAGGAGCCTGGGAGTAAAGGGTACTGGCTGACATACAGTCCTCTTAAGTATTCATGTGGCCAGAAACCAGACTCCATCTCCTGGGTAGCAACTCCAGAGAACTCCTCACCCGGGACCCACGGGGACAGGGGTTCTTGACGCCATCACTTATGGCAGAGGTCATGTGTCCATCCATCACTGGGAAGGTGGACAGACGCAATGTGGCTGACAGTCCCCATCGAATGCACACAATGAGAACCAGAATAAATCTTTAGTCCAACAGTATCTGTGAAAATTTTAAATCCTTGTAGTGACAATGCTTTGTGGTTCATAAGTGTGCATAAAAAGACAAGGAAACCAAATGTTTTAAAGGTTTTGTCTGTGGTAGTCATGGGAAGACACTACAAATATGAGATGAATTAAAAAAAGATCTATTCATAAAGCAGGAAGGAAGCTTCACATAGACAGATGGAGAAAATGTACTTGAGTTGATGAGGAACATTAACCAAGCCCTCTGCTCCTGATATCCAAGGATAAAACTGGAGAAGGGGTAGACCTAGATGTTCTTAGTAAGACAGTTCTTGATCTGTAACTATGGGTTCAGAATAGAACCCTGAAATATTAGGAGACACACAAAATGCAAATAAAGATTTCATTACTTAGATCCCAGGGGTTCATGGTAGAGGCCACACAGAAGGAATATCTGGAGGGGTGAAGGAGGGAGGGCAGGTGCTCGACCTACAGCCAATGCCTTGAGATCCAGGGCATTATCCACATAGATTGCTTGGGGGTGATTTTATTTGATGGGTTTTCACAAGTAGCCATGAGTTCTAGATCACTTGGAGGTTGAAAAGTGGTTCCCATGCTTAATCTATTCAGTATGTTCAGGGTGGTGGGGGGGTCACTGGGGCCAGACAAGTACAGTGCATGAACCGTCCCATAGGAAGTAGTCACCAGAACACAGCCATAATAAGGCAGATATCTAAATTGGTCACACTGAGGATATGGAAGAAGGCATAGAACTAGAAACTGCTGCTGAGGATGATTGGGTCCTGTTTGTGTATGAGAAAGTTAAACTTTATTCACAATGGGAATGATGGGGCTAATGGTCATGGCTCAGTGGCAGAATATGCTTGCCTGGCAAGCAGGAGGCCCTAAGTTCAAACCTCAGTAGCAATATAAAATTGTAGTAATATACTATGGAGTAAAACTTAAAAGTCTCTGAAAATCCTCTCCTCACAGAGATCCTCAAGGAGTAGGATAGCCTCACAAAACTTAGTCAAGTTGTCTCGTGTGGTAGCCAACTTCCAATATGGTGCCCAGTGATGTAGACCTCCCAGTAACCATACCTTTGTGTAGTCATCTCCCATACTGAATCAAGGCTGGCCCTATGTGACCCATCAGATATTAAGGTAATAGAAATGTGTGACCTCTGAGGTCAGATGAAAGGCCTCACACCTCCTGCATAGCCTAGTCTTAGCTGGCTGCCACCTCATGAGAACTTTCTTGCAGGCCTGGTGACAGGCCCACAATCAGAGGGTCTGAGAACCCCACAGGACAGAACTGGTTGGCCATGATGAGTAGGCCACCGGGGACATGGATCAAACCTTCAGATGAAAATGAACGCAATCGCATACAAGCACCACTACCACCCAAGGTCTGCCTGAATTCCTGACCCCAAGAAAGCAGAAGTAGAATACACATTCTGACAGAATTCGTTATGCAACAGCCCATCACCCGTGCAGCGCTGCAGGCTGGACCTAGCAGGCCAAGCTGCTGACCTTCAGGGCTCTCCTGTGTGCTTTTCCTCTTGTGATCTCCCCTCTACAGGGCAACAGATTAAGACAGCTCTTTCCAGTCTTAATCAGCAGATTTCCCTAAAGTACAATTTTTTTTTCTTAAAGTCAGACATTTTCAGGAAAAGCAGGTCTTCGCATGTGCCCTCAGATAATGGGGGAAGTTAGAAAGCAAGAATCTCAAAGAAAGTAAAACTCAGATGGAGCGGGTGGGGTGGGGAGAAGGGGGGGCAGCTGCCTTTCCATGCTGGGAAATTATCTTATTATGGACCTTGGAGTGTCCTAGGCTGTTTTGGTTCTAGTAAGGAGGGAACAGCACTTCCCAGGGGTCGCCAGGTCTTAAAGTGACACAGATTTCAAAATGGACGAGTTCACCGAAAAAGTTTGGAGTGGACAGAAATAGAAACTAGGGCTGGAGCCTTGGGGAGCAGCGCTGGAAAGGGATCCAAGGAAGGTATAAGAAGGGGCCAAGAAGAGAGAGGAGAGCTGTACCCTGGAAAGGTTTTGGAAGCAAAGCCCAAAGGGACCTGAATCAGAGCATTTTGTAGCACACAGACAGAACTGAACTTGTTTACCAAGAGAAAGAAGGTATAGAAGAAAGGCCACTGAGGCTCAGAAAGAAATGAGACTTGAGTATGCTGTTCAGCTCACCCACACCCAGGACGTCCGGCTAGCCACCAGCAGCCACGCATAGCACACACCTTGTTTAGGAGAAGGCAAACTCATCCCCCACCCACCCCCCAGCCACGTCCTGTCTCCTGACAAGGCCCATCTCTAGACGTTGCTGAATACATGATTTCAGTAGAGAGACGGGTTCTGTCTTCAGCCCCCATTTTTCCCTTCCCAGCTGACGCTGTCTTTTGTTTCTACCCACTTTGTCTTTGTGTGAACACTGAGATTTCATTGAACAACCCTAAAAGAGGGATTGCACGGCGGCTCAGCTCAGTGTGCTGAAATGTCCCCGAGGAAATGCACAATCATCTGCAGAGTGGAGGACAATGAGGAGGTGTCTTATTACATAATTGAGGAGACAATGTCCTTTATACTCAGTCTGGTTCACTTTTCACACTAAATTAATCTTAATAAGCATCTGCTTCGAGTAAAGGAAGTTTTGTGATAATTCAACCATGGCCCCTGTAAAAGTCCAAATGATTTCACTTCAGCCCCTCAGCCCTGAGTATCCTATTGAAATGGTCGTCTTTATTTCATGATCATCAGCATGTTAACATGAGCTGATTAATCCCATCAAGCTAACTACTCAGATCGGACGCAGCCCAGGGCTATGACATCATTAACTCTGGGACTCCATGGCAGAGGATATCGGGCTGGGCTGGTCATCTGCTCCCACAGGTCATTCGATCAGCCTTCTTGTTTCTGAGAATTAAAAGCAGATTCTCCTTCTGGCTCCCACCTCCAGGTAAAATTGTCCCAACCATGGCGCCACTGGGACCACATAGTACAACGTCCCCTGAGACTCTATCCCCATGGGACCTGTGTGTGCCCAGGCCTCTGGACACTCAGCTAGCACTTGGCACGCAGCGCTCTCTGTCCGCCTGTTATTTCCAAGTGCCCTTCCCCCTGGATGGATCAGACGCTGTAGAGCAGGAGGTCTCTGCCCTTCTCTTTCAGCTTCTGAGTCCTGATGATGTTTTAGGAATACTCTTGTCCCATAAAAATATATAAGCTTGTTGAAAAAGCCAGTCAAGAAATTTTCGCTCAGAGCCCTGGGGATCCCCAAACAGAATTCCAGCACCAGCAGCACCCATATCACCTTGGAATTCACAAGAAATGAAAACTCCTGGCCCCTTCCCAAACCTGCTGAATTGAAAGCCTAGGGAAAGCTAAGCAGCCTGAATTTCAGCCGTCCATGGTAGGGGTTCCCACAGGCTGCTGCTGGCTATGGGAACTGTCATATTCAGAGGTCACTGCGACAGCAAGCACATGGCTCCCCAAAAGATCATGGCTGTCCCAGGAACACTAAACACTTGGCCTACAAGACTTTGCAGATGGTAATATATTAGGGTCTTGAGATGTGGAGGCTGTTCTGGGTTAACTACAAAGGCCTGATGTATTCTCGGAGCCTGTGATAGGAAAGCCATGAGGATGGAGAGATGGGAGGATGAGGGGAGAATTACAGAGAGAAGCTGCTACCCTCAAAGATGAAAGAGTGGAGCCATGAGCCCAGGAATGTGGGCAACTTCGAGAGGCTGAAAAAAGCCAGGGAGTAGATTCTCCCTCTGAAACCTCCAGAAAGAAAGCAGTCTTGCCCACACCTTGATTTGGGCCCAGTGAGAAAACAATCTGGGTTTCTTCCCCCTCCCCCCGCCCCCGCCCTGCCCCCTTCAATTCCTCCCTTTCTCTCCCTTTTCCTTTTTCCTCTTCCTTTCTTCTCTCTCTTCTCTGTCTCTGTCTCTTTTATTATTCTAGATGGAGTCTAACTTTGTTTCCCAAACGGTGCCTGAACTCCTGGGGCAAACAGACCCCATCTCAGCTTTCTGTAGCTGGAATTACTGAGGAGCACCACCATAGGTCACCGCACCCAGGCTTGGGTTGCACTGAGACACTCGTTTGTGATCATTTGTTACAGCGGCCACAGGAAATGGGCCCAGACACTTTCTCTCTGCCCTGATTTTCAGCCTCAAGCAGAGGGATACAAAATGGAAAGCAGAGCTTGGACTGGAAGACCAACATTGGTTTGAGATGCTTTGAGCCGCTCCCCTTCCCTGTGGCTTCAGGCTCTGGTCTACCAGAGCCTGATTCCCCAGCCTCTCCTTTGAGGCTACAAACTGCCAGAATTCCCATACAACTGGGTCTGGGCGCCAGGTCGGCCACAGCTGCCATTTTCCAAGTCTGCATTTGAAGGCAGGCAGGAACAGGAACAGCAGGTGACACTGAATTTGGTGACATTGTGATTCACACACCAACTTTATCAACTTAAGTTCACAGAGCTTTATCAATCTAATCCTCTCAGCAATCCACTAAAATGAATACTATTGTGGCTCTGGAGGGGAAGGAAAACAACTCTATTCCTTCCCCAATCCTAAATTCTCTGTGGGAATGGGACCCTATTGCAAGAGACATACTAACAAAAAGAAAAACAATTTATATGCATAGTTCATATTTTCCAGAAAATGCAGGGATGAGAGGTCCTCAAAAAGGTAGCTTGAATCCCAGCCCATGCTGCATCCTCAGCAAGCAACAGTGGCATTTTGGAGACATGGCAAGACGGAGGAAGGCATGTGTGAGTCTCTAAGGCAGAAGTTTACAATAGGCCAAATAAACAGCAATCAGAGGCTGCTAATAAACTTTGTTCACGTCAGCTTCCTGGTGCCAGCTCCACCCCAGAGGGGGAGAGTGGTCCTCCATGACCAGCTTCCACAGTCCCGGCAGGGTGGACCTCTTTGTCTTTGTAAGTCTGTCCTGCTTTTAGGCCCACAGAGGGAGGACACAGCGGTCTGCCCCTGCCCCTTCTTCATCGTTTTCCACTTGGTGATCCTTCCTATTCTGGGGAGGTGCAGCCTGTCCCCCACAGTCCCCTCTACTGACAAGGAAACCAAGGTGAAAAAATGGCACAGGCCTTGCCCATGGGCATGCAACTTTCTTAGGAATTCAAAAATCTCCAAGGAGTGGAGGCCTCCTGGTGTATCCTAGCTTCATCCTTCAAAGCGTGGCACTGGTCATGATGAGGAATGTGACCCCAGAATGACAGGGCCAGCACGAGGACCGTGATGTCGCTGGTGCGGAAGGAACCCAGGCCACGTGAAACCCGTGCTGTGAGTGGGCGGACAGTGAGCCATAGCCCCTAGGGGACAGTGGCTTTCCAAATGCCAGACAGCCCTTGGGGACAGAAACAGCCCAGACTGAAAGCTCGGGAGGCCTTTTAAGCAGCTGCCAGAGATCTGCACCTTCTCGTGGAAAATTGTGTGCTTGTGGCAAAGCGTTTTAAACTCTATCCTGTAAATGCAAACACAGTTTTCTTAACATCTAAAGGAATGTTTTGATTTCATTTTTATTCTAAACTCAAACTCAGATATGAAGACATGAACTGCTTTGGCCTTAACTGGCATTGGGGATTTGGGGCTAGAAAACTATTGTGTTCACTTGCAAATAACCAATCTGATTCGAGTTTTCTGTGCATACACACACAACACACACACACGCACACACACGCGCACACACACACGCACACACACGCACACACACACGCACACACACACACACACACGCACACACACACGCACACACACACGCACACACACACATACACACACACTGAGCACAAATGAGTAGAAACCCCATGCAAATCAGGCCTCCCATTGTGCCCTCTCTCTCTCTCTCTCTCTCTCTTTCTCTCTCTCCCCTCTCTGCTGGCCTCAGGCCCACGCACGACCTACGAACCCCCTTCAGATCGCTGTGAGCCGCTGCTCACAGATGGCTTAGATTTCTCCTCCTTGGCCTGGCACAGAGATTTAAACACAAATATCCTGTAAGAGGAAATGAGTCCGCACTGACTCCCTGACACAAAGATTTTCTCCGTTTTCTCTGATTGGAGCAAGGAGATCAGGAGGCCCACCCATGGGGGTGGGGGGAACATTGATTTGGATGCAGGAGACCTGGGTTCCTGCCCTCCCTCACCACCAACTCACTGTGTGGTCAGAGGAAAGTCGCTGGCACACTATGGTCTCCATGAGAACATAGGCTGCACCAAAAAGAACCAGTTAGCACCCCGGGCTTACTGGATTTTATGAGATAATCATTGAGCAACCTATTGTAATGGCAGAAGAGGGTACAGGCTTCCAATGGGAAGGGAGCTCATTCTAGGGGTCAGGGAGGCTAGGGGTGTCCTTCTTCAACTTCAGTTTTGGCCACTATCCAGAATTGGGACATTTCAGAAGTCATGTTAAAATTCAATGACTCAGAATGTGATTATAGTGGGACCTTTAAGGAAATAATTTAGGTTAGATGAATGAGAGTGGGACTCCACTCTCCTTACAATGGCCTTTCCCAGAACAGGAGGCTAGGTGGCCTGGTGTTTGAAGTTTAAAGCCCTGCATCTCACTTAAACATCATCTCTATCAGATGTGGGTGAGGCTCAAGGTCAGAGTCCTCCAGCTGTGCACCTGTGAAACCCACAAGCCTTGAAATCCAGTGGTCATGTAGACATAGGGTGGACGTTCCCAATGCAAAAACGTGAAATAGGAGAGAAGGAAAGAGTGACAGTTCCCACGCAAATCCAAAGCCTAATGACTCCTCTTCTGCTGAATGTTGTCCCAGGCCTTCCAGGACAGTTCTTCTGCCTGTCCCACACAAGGGACAGCGGTTTCACCTTCCCCTGCTAGCTCTGCCAGGCTGTCTTTTGTGCCCCGAGGGCTCTCAGGTGGCTAGGTGGTGGGTGGTCCTTATCAAGGTGATGTCTCCACCTCTGGATCATGAAGAGGCAGATGTAGTGATCCTACTGATCTTTCTTTTGTGTACTGGGAGTTGAACCCGGGGCCTCTTAATACTATATAAGCATTCTACCATCTAAGTCATGCCCACAGGCCTTATGTTTACATTTTGTTTGTGAGATAGGATTTCACTAACTTGGCCCAGGCTGATTTCAAATTCAAGAGCTCCCTGCCCCTGCCTCTTGAGTACTGGGGATTACAGACATGTTCCACTACACTTGGCTGTCCCTAGTCATGTCTGCATTGTTTGGGGGTAACTTGTTTAAGACTAGCACACATCACAGCTTAATAATTCTATGATACCATTTTGTAAGTTCAAATCGGACAGTTTTCCTTCATTCCTTCCCATCTCTTTCCCCTTCCATTCCATCAATAGTTTTCCTACTGGGTTGGCTGATGATGCCCATGTATACACCACACCAGCCTTATAAAATCGCAGCACAGCCACACCCTCAATTCTTTCCTAAATACACTTTCTCACTTTTGGGAATGTGGATGAGCTGAGAACTTCCCAAATCCTTAAAGTCTATTTCCTTTTCCCTTGACAATTCCATCTTCATTCATTGCCTTCTTCTTATAGTTTACTTAGTGTATACTGAAGGGACCAAGCTACTCTTTGCTTAGAAATCTCAAGTAAGTTCCCTGCTCACAAGTCCTACCCTCTATGAAATACTAGAACACGGACACCCTTCAACCAAGGTCTATGGCACTTTATAACCAGAATGCTTTACTTTCCATTTCCCAAGAACATGTGCTTTAATCCCAGTAGCAACCTTACCATGGTGATGCCAACCTTCCATAAAACAAGCCATAACAGAAAAATTTCAGTATCTTGACCTAATTACTAATGAAACCATGACACACAACATAGGGTACAGTTAAATGCCTGGCCTACAGAAGCATACAAACTTAAATGCAAATATGGGGAAAGAAGAAGCTAAAATCCAATTATCTAAACTGGAGTTAGCAAACTGCAATCTTACCAGCCAGATCCAACCCATCCTCAGGATTTATAATGGAGTTGCATTGGAACAAAATCACGTTTTTTGTCTACGTATTATCCACAGTTATTCTGCTGGGCCACCAGAATTGGATGGCTATAACAAAGTATATACGCTGTTAAGTCTAAAAGATTTATCAGCTGATCCTTCACTACAAGTTTTCCCATTTCTTTTCTTTTCTTTTTCTTTGATTTTTTTGGTCAGTCATAGGGCTTGAATTCAGGGCCTGGCATTGCCTCTGAGCTTTTCTGTTCAGGGCTAGCATGCTACCACTTTGAGCCGTAATTCCACGTCCGGTTGGAGATAAGAGTCTCATGGACTTTCCTGCGAGCTGTCTTTGAACTGCAGCCCTCATATCTTAGCTTCTTGAATGGCTAGGATTATAAGCATGAGCCACCAGTTCCTGGCTTATGTTTGTTAATTTATGATATGCTTCTAGATCTCAAACTAAGCTTTGGGCTGGGGGTATGACTCAGTGGTAAATTTCTTGCCTAGTTTGTTCAAGGTTCTGTTTGATCCCCAGAACTTCAAAACAAAATAAAATAAAGCAAAAACAGAAAGAAGAGGAGGAAGAAGAGAAGGAAGAGGAGGAGGAGGAGAAGGAAGAAGAGGAGAAGAAGGAAGAGGAGATGGGGGGCGGAGGAGGAGGGGGAGGAGGAAGAGGAGGAAGAGAAGATTGATGACTATCCACCCTAAGTTTTACTGTGGAAATCAACAAATTCTAACCTTTATATGGGGATGCAGTAACAGTGAAGGAAATCTTGAAAAATAAATACAAAATCAAATGGCTTATGTTATCAAATCTTCATGAAACTACCTTAATTAAAATATTTTGGTAATTTATCTAAAGATAAATACAACATCCAAAAAGAAGATTCCAGACACAGACTCATGCATACAGGGACACTTGATTTAAAACAAAGTTCCCACTGCAATGCAGTGTGGGGTGTTGAAAAACTTTATCAATATTGGTATTAATAAATGGAAAAGTCATAGAAAAGCAAATAGACTTCGACGCCTACCTCATACCACACACAAAACCCATCCCCGATGATCAAAGATGAAAATAAGAAAATATAAATAATGCTTTTGAAGATGGAAAAATAAAAGGATTCCTGTGAACTTGGGATAGGTGAACAACTATCAACGATCTCATGGGTATCCATCCCAGAAAATTAAAAACTTCACACAGGGAGTGCACTTGAATGCTCTCAGCAACACTATTTACAATAGCCAGAAACCAGAAACTCAGATGTCCTTTGGTGGGTGAATGGCCTTCCACACCACCAGGCCCTCCTTGCCAAGAAAAAGGAGCAAAGCCTTGGTGGTGAACCCAAAGACTCATGTCAAGTGAGTAATGCTGAGTGAAGAAGAGCCATTTTCCCTAAAACATATGCTCCTGTATCTTCCATTTATAGAACATTATTGAAATGGCAAATTATAGACATGGAAAATAGATTTAGTGGTTGCCAGGCAAGCAGCATGGGGGGAATGAAGCAGATGTGTCTAGAAAAGGAGGATCCTTGCAGCATGGAGTTATCCTGTGTGTTGTCTGGCCCTGTGTTTATGTTAAAATTGCATAGAATGAAACACACGCGCGCACACACACACACACACACACACACACACACACACACACACACACACACACATCTTTAAGAGATCAGTGGATTGTATCAGGGTCAGTATCTCAATTGAAACACCGTATTATACAGCTTTGCAAGATATTCCCATTGAGGAAACTAGATAAAGAGTGTACAAAAACTCTCTGTGTCAGTTGTTACTGGTGTACAGGAATCTACGACGATCCTTAATGCTGGTTGTCTAAGGCCAGGTGATATCCAGGGTCTACTACTTACTAAGGCAAGTCAACACTCTATAAAGTGCCCATTCCCTCACCAATGATGTTCAGTTTTAGTTCCTTTTAGGGTGGTGGTGAGGGTGAAGCCACTGCACAATATACATCCTCCACAAATATCACCTGAAGGAACAATGAGTTGCCACCAGATCTCTCCCAAATGAGCCAGGATTCCAGTCTCTGAAACTGCCTTCTCTCTGGGCAGAGAGCAGGATCAAAAGTGAGAAATGTGGGGGTGGATACACTGGTTTCCTCCCTCTAACTGTGTGTGCTGGTGGAGGGCAGGCTTAGGGACAGGGAGGGGGGCATTAGGAGACAAAGGAGGAAGGGGTCAGAGAGCAGGGATCAAAAAAGGAAAGCTAAGAAACTCAAACGGCCCTGCTGGGAAACAATAGTTTAGGGGCTTTCGTGCTTGGCGCAGATCATCCGGCAGTGCTGAATGGCTTCCCCAGCCATGTCCTCCTCTCCCACCATGGGGCCTCCGGGGTCATCTGGGTTCAAGGATATGACAGCTGCTCTAGGCAGCAATAAAGCACTGCATGAATGTTGTTGATGTAGATGACAACGACTGTGATTAGAATATTTGTAACCAGCATCTGGAAGGAGCACTCAGAGATTGGGTTGCATTCTGGCCCATGTTGCTCTCTCTGGCACAATCTGGAAAACTTTTTTGGGGGAGGGGGTCCTTGTTCTTATGTCTACTAGCAGGAGCTCATAGCTTCGTCCTTCAGAGCAAGAGCACAGAAGATGACCCACGGACAGGCAGGAGCAACCTACAAGCTTATTAGAAATGCAGAACACATTCCTCTCCCTGTTGCCAGACTCTTCAGTCCAGATTGAATTTTAACAGGATTCTGCCACGATCTGTCAGAGAACTTTTGCTCTCATCCAACTTTCTGGGTTCCTGGTGAGGAGACAAAGTCTCAGAGAGGGTGAAGGACTGGCTCAGAATCCAAGGAATGTCTATAACCCAGGAGGAATAAGCGCCCAAGCTCCCGGGCTCCCGGACTATAGCTGCCATTAGTCAGCTTTGGATAAACTGGGGTACAGTTGGGTTTGTGCTTCATGCACGAGGGAGAAAGCCCATCTGCTGTCCTCAAGCCAAGCTGCTGGACATCAGCCTCCCTTGGTGTCCTGGCTTGCAGCACTAACACATCTCCTTCAGTGGCGGGTATGAGGAGCTCACAGCGGTTGGGTTATATCTGCAGTCATTTCTCCATACCTCAGTTTCCTCTCATCTGGAAAGGATGCACCTCTCTGCGCATCGAGCACCTGCTATGTACCAGGTGCCTAGTGGCCATGTGTGTCACAATGGCACAGACTCAGGAAGTGATGGTAGCATCTCCAAGGGAGTTAAGGGAAAGTGAAGGGTGTCAGGGAGGATGCGCACAGAAAAGCCACAGAGATCCACAGGTGGCTGCTCCAGCTGCTGGATCCATGTGGCCGTGTGCCAGCACAGTCCTTAGACTCAAGTCCTTCATCTCCAGTGAGCTCCTGCTGGGGTCTAGTGCTCACATGCATGAAAGCAAGCCAGCAGCCACAGTGCTGGAAGGATATTAGAGCTGAAATTCGGTCTGGCATCTCCACCTCCCTAAAAAGGAAACTGAGGCCCAGAGTGGGGCAGAGACTCCCTCAGGGAGACACAATAACACCATTCATGAACTGAATATTCTTGTCTCCCCCTCCCCCCCTCTCCCCACCCATTCATGGTCTAACCCTCAATGTGATGACATTTGTAGTGGGACCTAGGCCTGTTGACCGGCTTAGATGACATGACACAAATAGGATCTCGGGATTCTCAGCTTAGCACCAGCTGGGGGAAAAGATTCTTCTCACTTAGCAGTGAGAGGCCCCTCCCTGATATGGGCGTGGCCTGGAGTGGGTGGGGCCACTCCAGAGGGACCCTTGGCAAAGTGCCTGGACTCCCAAGCTGCTAGGAAGGTTTTCCAACAAAAATGTTAGGCAACTGGAAAAGCAATTTTGGGCCATATCAAGAGAAAAGCGAACTGCAAAGTCAAAACTAATAAATGTTTAATTAAATGTTCAGAAAAGGTAGCGCCATGTCAACATCATTAAATTGCTCAATTAGTTATTCCTAAAACATCTCACTGCAGGTGAAAACGATTCAGATTTTCTCACTTTGCAAGATTTTCCCAGTACACCAAATCATTCCAAAGAAATCACAACCATTGTAAATTAGTACCTTGTAGCCAAGGAAAAATAAAATCGAATTCAAACCAAATCCTTTCTGAAAACCAGGCATGGTGACATATGTCTGTAATCCGAGCTATTGAAGAGGCGGAGTTTAGAGGGAATCTCTACTTAAGGATAGTTTAGACAGAAAGTTAGCAAAACCGCCAACTGAACAAATAAACTGGCAGCGTGGTTCTGGCTGCAATCCCAGCTACTTGGGAGGCATAGGTAGAAGGATCAAAGTCCCAGGGCAATCCTGGGCAAAAATTCAAGACCTTAAGCAAAAATAAATTAAGCAAAAAAGTCTAGAAGCAGGGATCAGGGTGTAGAGTGCCAGCAGAGACCCTGAGTTCAAACTCCAATACTTTTTGTCAGTCAGGGTGCTTGAACTCAGGGTCTAGGTGCTGTCCCTGCACTTTGCCATTCAAGGCTAAAGCTCTACCACTTGAGCCACAGGGCCACTTCCGGTTTTCTGGTGGTTAATTGGAGATAAGAGTTTCACAGACCTTCCTGCCTGGGTTGGCTTTGAATTACGATTCTTGGATCTCAACCTCCTGAGTAGCTAGGATTACAGGCGTGAACTAGCACTCAGCAAAAGTCAAGAGCAGTGTGTAACATGATGGAAAGGATGCGATTAAGAGAGTTTTGCTATGAGGAGGGTTGGGGACTGGCCCCCAAAACAAAGGTATCTGAGGTCCTGTGGGTTTTGGAGGGAATAGTATCAAGCAGGGTCATGAGTCACTGGGTATCTTTGGGCTTCAGTGGTTCCCTTTTGGAAACAGAGAAAGGGTCAGTAACTCAATGCTGTGAGCTTGCGAGGATCCTAAACTCCAATGCCCACAGAGGAACTGAGAAAGCCTTCAAGTGCAAAACTGAAGAGGCCCCAAACTCAGACCCAGACAGACAATGCAGGCCTGTGACCCTAACGACCAAAGTGCATTCGGATGATGCCACAGAATGTGTGATCTTCAGGTCGGACACCACCCCCAAAGGTGCCAGACCTCGAAGGCATAGCCACCACACCCCTGGGCTCCAGGGCCCGTCTATACATAGTCTATTGCTCTTGGAGATGGGGCGACAGGACAAACAGACAGAGTGGAGACTTGGTAAACGGGGGACTGCGAGGTTGCCCCAGGTGGCACCTTTTGTACGTAGAAGGTAAGCTTTCTAAAATAAGAATTAAAAAACATGTGCCAGCCTGGCACCGATGGCTCACACCTGGAGGCTAAGATCTGAAGAGTACAGTTCAAAGCCAGCCTGGGAAGGAAAGTCCATGAGACTCTTATTTCTAACCACCAAAGAGCCAGAAGTGGAAGTGTGACTCAGGTGGCAGAGTTCCAGCCTTGAGGAAAAAAAAACAAACCTGGCAGAGGCCCTGAGGTAAAGCCCCAGGACTGGTGTATGTGCGCGCCCCCCTCCATTCCACCCACACAGAGAGTATGTGCGGTTAACTCACACCATGCATCAAGAATGCTGTACACACAGGTTGTATTTCCTCCCACTGGAGGTGCAGGTTCATCCACAGCAGCAACCCCACCGCAGTGAGTAAGGCTGTATTTCTCTGTGACATGGGACAGATGGCTGGGCCTTCACTGGGTATATGGTAGTATCAACGCCACCATAACCTATGGGACCACCACCCTATACAAACATCCCTGAGAGGCCCAACTGTGGCACAAGACTCCTTGGGAGGGTGGAGGGGCAGTTCTGGGGTTTGAACACAGTGCCTTGAGCATGCCAAGCTGGCACTCTTACTGTGGAACCATAATGTAAGTATTTGAAATCAACACAAGTGCAAAGGCTAAGTAGTGGTCCATGCTTGTAATCCTAGCTAATTAGGAGACTGAAGTCTGAAGATTGCAGTTTGAAGCTAGCTTGGGCAGGCAGGAAAGCCCATGAGACTCTTATCTATCAAACTATCAAAAAGCCAGAAGTGGAGCAAAATAAGCTCAGAGGAATTGCTCAGGCCCCAAGTGGGACTGGCACAAAACAAATGCAAAAAACAAATCCATACAAAATAATGGAAATGCCCATGGTGAGAGGCCATGTGGGCTGTAGTACCACTGCCTACACTGTGGTTGGGCGACTGGATCTGGGCTTGCCTCACGTGTGTGTGTACAATGGGCTCCTCTGTTCTACCCAGCCCTGGAAGATGAAGTGAGTACATCCATGGCCCCTTTAGCCCACCTCCTGCCTGTCTCTGTGCCTTGCCGTTTGTAGCACTGGCCTCCTACCTGGTTCTGAAGTGTGATCTGCCTCACTCACTACAAGGGGACTGAGGCTTTACAAGAGATGTGGAGGGAATGGAAGGGACTGGGAGGTGAGGAGCTGTGTGGGAGTGAGCGGGAAGATTCAGCCATTCCCACTTTGTGGTTTGGTAGCACTCTGCTTTCTAAGCCAAGGCTTCAACCACCTTTGGGGGCTTGGCCTTGTGCAGGTGGAAGCCAGGAGATTTGGCCAGGTCTCTCAGCGCGGTGTGGAGCCGACCCTTTGAGCCACACGAGAGCCCCCCTCCCCGCCCCTGCCCCTGCACACAGAACTCAGCCCTCCAAACTCCAAAGCAGGTCACAGGTGGGAGGGCAGAGGAGGAGCCCGCTGTCCATTTGTTCTGTACTCTCCCCTTCTGGCACCATCTGAGGGCCATGCATGGACTCCTGCTGAATGCCAAACCGGCTTTTGTGCCAACTGGACAGTGCAGGGAGGTGAGAAGTCCAATCTCTGCCACAACACCCGCCTGGCACACCGGTGTGGTCGTCTGAAGCTCTCAGCCACTGAGGAGGTACACAGCACTGACGGTGTCACGACACTGTGTGCTCCAGTCTGGGAACGAGGCTATCAGGGAAGAAAGACCACAGCCTCTGCCTGAAGCCTACACAGGAAGCCACTAGGGTCGGAGGTTAGGTTCCACAGCATGTGGCCAGACCCTGGCGTGTTTTGCCTCAGGGATTTGTCCCCGGCCCCCTCAACAGAGCTCAGTGGCCCTGGAGGCTGGCTCTCCTCGCTGGGGTGGAACCCATCTTTCCTAAATGCCTTTGGGAAGACTGACCAGTACCGCCGGAGCATGATCCCGTCTGCAGGCAAATCATCCCGAAATGTGGCTTTTCTGGTTTTGATTTTGCGTGCTAAAAATATGTATCATAAGCAAGATGCCACTGCCTCCAATCCAATACCTTCTCTGCCATCTAATGACCTTTTGAACATCAACATCAATACCAGAGCAATGGAAACTTGTGATGCCCTCTTATTATTCAGAAGGACAGGTAAGGAGGTAGGCTATAAAGTCAATACCCACCACACTGTTTGCTAATCTTTGTGCCCAGCCAGAAAACAAGCCACTTGCTTGCCAGGTTGCCGCTCAGTCATTCAATGAAACTCATCCAGAGCCTTCTCTATGAGGGGCGAGCTCTATAAATACTGGAGCCATATTCAGTAGGCACAACAGATAATGAGCCTGACAATGATCTCTGTACAACAGTACCCAAACCAGATTCGTCGTTCCTCCCTTCCCTTACCCAGAGAAGGTTCCTTTAGCCTTCAAGACTTAAGCCAAACCCATGTCCCTAGGAAGGGCTTCCTGTCAAGCCCAGAGAAAATTGATCCTTGATTTCTCAGGGCTGTCACAGTACCTTGTTCAGAGCCCCTTTACCGCACATTATCTGATTCGCTAAGTTAATAGACTTCCTCTGGGGAGGCGCTCTCGGCTTTACAGAAGAACAGCAGTAAGTACAAAGACCCACGTATCCCTCTAGCCACCCTGTCCTTCCCATATTATTAACATCATTAGTGTAGTTCACTTCTTGCTATGAGGAGTCAATTAAGGTATACTGTTACTAGCTGAAGCGCACAGTTGACACTGGAGCTCAGTCTCTGTCTTGTGCATTCTGTGGCTTTGACAAATATATTACACATGTCCATTATTACAGTAATATTCAAAACAGTTTCACTGACCTAAAAATCCTCCACGCTGTGCCTACCTGTCTGCCTACCCCAATCACGGGTGGCCACTGATGGTCAGGTCCCACCACCACACCTTCACCAGAGTATCACTAGCCTGAATGGGACTGGCTTCTTCCCCTAGTGACACCCATTCTGAAGTTCCTCTGCGTTTTTCATGGCTTGATAGCTCGTCTTTTGAATAACTGTCCATCTGTTTTCGGTCGTTGTTTTGGACTTTATTCTTTTGCTATAAACCACATCATCAATGAACATAGTGCCCATCATGACACTGGCTGCCTCTCATCTAGAAACCACAGTAGACCCAGCCTTTGTGCTGTAAGCTACTGAAGAGGCAGGGGCCTAAGGAGGAAAGAGAAGCACAGGACAGTGAGATGTAACAGAGGAGGCCTGAGGACTGACTTGGCCATGTGACAATGGCCAATGAAATGTTCCTCTACGAGGACAGTACCCCTTACGCAGCTGATGCTCCTCCGAGCAGGTTCTCAGAATGGCATACATATCGGTCCATCTGAACCCACATGCTAGACCAGAGCCACCTCAGCTGACCTGCAGGTCAATAAGCTATAGAGGAATGTTTATTGCTGTTTGGGGGTTATTTGTTACACAGCATCATCAGCAATAATGACTAATACAGAAAGGTTTCTGAGGAATGAGGAACGATAGGAAACTAACCCAGATGGACAGGGAGAGGTTAAGAGGGAACCTGGCTTAGTGCAGGAAGCCATGAGTACATTGAGTAATATTCATAACTGGCAAGAGGCCACTTGATGATTAGCTACCACTGGGAAGTAGATGGGCGGAAAAGTAAACTGCAGCTGGTAGTAATCAGTATGGTAATCACTCTCAGTTTCTAATCCCCTTATTTTTTCCTGGCAATGGCTCATGGGTGGTGTGTTCTGCTCCTTCTTTCTCCTCCTCTCTGCAGTGAGGGAATACCATTGTGACCCAGCTCTGGCCCTCGAGATCTAAACAGAAACATTCTCACAGATTCCTAGGCAAACCTTTCCTTTCCTGACCAACAATGACGAATGTGGCTAGAAAAGTTGCCCCTTCTCTCCTGAATGAACTAGGATGCGACTGCTGGAGTTATGATCGCCCTCTTGCCTCCATGAGGAAACAGCAGGAAGCATCCCACCAACATTGCATCATGTGTCTGAGGAGCCTGTGCTAAGACACCTGTAGATACCCCACTATAGAAAGAAAATAACCCGTTCTCTGTTCAAGGTGCCATAAGAAGGGCTTTGTGCTCGGTGTCGTGTTTTGTATTAGCGTTCCCAACTAATACAAGAGCTCACATTTGCAAGCACTTACTACAAGCCTTGCAGCGTGGTAAGCATTTTATAGCCATTATTCCACTTAAGCTTTCTAATAATCCTATGAAAATGGTATTATAGCCGCATTAAAATTTTTCCAGAGGCTAGATCTGCTCAAGGCTCTGCTGTTCCAATTTTATCCAACTTCTGGGGTGCAGATCCAGTGGGAGCCATCCTAACACACACAGCAAGCTGGAATTTTACTTCGGCTGGATAAGGAGAAACTGAGATTTGAGCCAAGGGCCTCCATCCCTTCCCCAAAACAAGGCAGGAGGCAGGGGCTTGGGGATAAAGGTCCGAGAAGCTCGGGGTGCTGAGGTCCCCACAGAATTCCTGAGCCAGCACAATCTAAGGGACAGTCAGAGCGAGCAAGAAGTGTGCTGAGAGATGCTGGGGTGAGCCAGTCCCTTCAGGTCTATGTCAAAGGCAGTGGAATGAAGCCACTTCAGATACCCCATTTACCCCGATTTTGCCCCTTGACCAGTTGTTTCCCAATCCCTGTAGACACAATCACCCCCAAGGACAGAGAGTAACTGGCAAATGCCATCTGACATTTCCTTCAATTTTCTTTGTAATCCTTCGGTCAAAGAGCTCAAAGAAGAAAAGCTCATGAGATGATGCTGGGCAGATGTGCAGAACGATTCAACGCAGAGACGCGCTGCACTGTGACAGCGTCGGCAGGTTCACAGCTGGCCCCCACGTAGGTGTGTGCACATGCATCCCCACTTCAGGAACACACGTGGAGCTTTCTAGATCTTCTTGGGTAACAGAAACGAGATTCAAACCACTTGAGAAATTAAAATGAGGGGGCAAATCTAACAAGGCTCAGTTAAACAAGGGCAGGTGTTAGACGCTGAACATTTGTTTCAAACTGCCCCACACGGGGGCACCGTGGGCTTCGCGCGGCACGTGTAAAAAGTTGGGGCCATCCGTGGCTTGGCTGCCAGAACCAGTAATGAGCTCCAGAGCCTGTTAACACAAGCCCAGTGTTCAGAAGCAGGGTCCCGAGAGACCTGAGTCAGACCACACCTGAAGGAGGGCTGTTCCAGAAGACACGGAAGCAGACCATAGGCCCAACCAGAAGCCAGTGACAGGAGAAAGTGCAGGAAAGCAAGGCAACGTGGTAAGGGAGCCAGGGGGCTGGGGAGGCTGAGGGGCTCGTGCCAGGTTTCCTTGTATTCTGGAGTCTGGGACACGTGTGGGGCTCTTAAGTTTTTGCCAATCCAGGTGTCCCAAAGTTTAAGGAGCTTTCCATATAGGAGTGTGTTCTTACCAGCCGTAGTGATAGATACCTGTAATCCCAGCACTCAGGAGGCTGAGGAGGATCTTGAGTTTGTGCAACGTGGGGGATACACTGAAACCCTGCCTCACACACACAGTAAAAAAGAAGAGAAAAGATAAAGACAAGAGGAAGCAAGAGTTCCTACCTGTGGGGGTATTTAAGCCACAGACCACCTCTTGCTGCTGACGTTCTGAACAAGATCTGAGGCGACCAACAGATGGGGATTTGTTACGTCACAAGAATTTTGTGATTTAACAGGCTAGACATTAGAACCCTCACCCTATGCTCTCGCAAACATCCACTTCTCTCTTATTAGTAATTTCCAAAGAAAAGAGACAGAATGAGAGGGGAAAGAGAAGAAAGAAAGAGGGTTGGATGAGGCTGGGTCTTTAGCTCCTTGAAGTTGTTTCCCTCCTTCCTCCCCCTCCCAGAGAGGACCCCCCCCCAATTCGGGACCCCTTCTTGACAGCATCTCTGCAGTGAGGGGGTCACAGACTCTGGAACTCGGGGTTTTTGTTTTGCATCATTTTTATCCCTACTTAGGGTGCCTGGTGAACAGTGCTTGTTTATAAGCATCTGTTGAATGAATAGATGAATGAACACTGCTAAGACTGTTACAACGTTGTCAGAGACATGTTTCCTAGGCTGGTACACATAGTTCATGCAGTGTTCTTGTATACATTAGCCCATTGGAGGGAAAAGGAAGCCAGACGGCCTGGGCTGAGCAGGGACATGCTGGAGAAGTGAAAACCACCCTGTGTCTTTCAAAAATGTCTGGGGTATTACGCCTGAAGCGGCAACGTTGGGTCATATTTACTCTTTCTTTTCTATAAATCGTTTATAGGTTTGGGTAGGAAAAAAGAAATGAAACAAAACAACACAGAGAAGGTCTTGTTTCTTTATGTGTTTTCTAGGGAGGGGAAGGGGAAGGAAAGCGCGCGAGCATCTGTCGCCGGCACTCTGGATCTTGGTGCTCTCTCTTCGCTTTGCTTTTCTCTCCAGTGTTTACACAGAGTGCGTGTTGATCCACTGCTTCTGTGAGAGTGTTAATGGGCAAAGACCTGTAAGTACTTAAGGGGATCTCCAGGAAACCAGAGCCCTCCTAGTCCCTTCACAGCGGCTGTAGCCAGAGCAATGTCTGACAGAAGAGATAGGTTTCCTGTCTGCCTAGATGATAAATATGAGTACAGCACTAACATTATGAGTTGACAGATAAATATATCACGAGTATCTCATTACCATTATGAGTTGATCCGCCAACATCCCAAGGGTGAGATTCTGATCTTATAAGGAAGGCTGAGCACAATGGTACATCCCGTAATCCCAGCTACTTGAGAGGTGAAACTAGGATCATGGTTTGAGGCCAGCCCAGGCTAAAAGTTAGCAAGACTTCTGTCTCAACAAATAAGCAGGATGTGGTGCTGAATGCCTGTCATCCCAGCCACCAGGGACGCGCAGGTGGTAGGAGCACCGTCGAAGGTTGTCCGTTGTGCAAACATACAAGACAGGTAAAATAACTAGTCAGTGGTAGTAACCAAAATGAGTCAAGATTCAAACCCATCCCTGTCTGTCTGTCAGAAGCCATTAAAGGAACAGTGGTCTTTGGGCTGCATGGAGTTCACCTGGCTCGTTTGCCCATTTATACCACCACCAGCCCTACCCCTGCTTCCCATAACTGTTCCAGAGATCTGGAACCTAGAACATTTTTAAGAGCCAGGAAGAAGTAAATAGTAAATGGATGATGGATAAGTTAGGTAAATGGTAGCAAGATGATGGACAATAGAATCAATGGATGGATAGGCCAACTGACAAAGGTCTCTTCCCCTGCCAGTACCTATGGTATCAGTCTGCTCATTTCCATATAACAACATATCCTAAAAGCACAGATACCTATAACTTCTCAGCCAGGATGGCAAATGCTGCCATGGTTTAAATATGGTTTCAAATGTTTTGGTTCCCAGCTGGTGGCACTGAAGAAGGTTCTGGAAACTTTAGGAGGTAAAACCTAGCTGGAGAAAGCAGATGACGGGGGAATACAACTTTTAGGGTTACACTGTGTCTCCCCTCCCTTCTCTCTTCCATAAGAAGGTAAATAAACTCCTCTGCTACACACAGCACCAAGACGCTCTACCCAGGTGCCTAGGACCTGAGAAACCACCAATGGAACCCTCGGAACCTGTGAGCTCAAACAAACCTTTCCTGTGTTAAGTGGTTTATGTCAGATGTTTGTTCAAAACGACAAGAGCAACTAACACAGAAATCCGGTACCAGAGAAGTGAAGTCATTGCTGACTCCCTGACAGCATGGTTCTTAGTCCTCTGGAAGTGGTCTGTAGGAGGAATCTGGAAACACCTGGAGCAGCAGACTAGAGAAGGCAGAGGATGCTATAGAGAGAGATCAATCAGAGGTTCTGCTAGGAGCTCAGAAAACCAGAAAAGCTGATAGGAAGGCAGACAGTGCAGACCATGCTCAAGAGGTTTGGTTGGTGCAATTTGGTTAGATGTTGCTCCAGATTCTTAGTGTCTCAAAGCATTGAGTGAAACACACACAAGGAAGATACACACGTGAGAAGCAGAGATTTAATTAAGTAAAAGTAAAGAGTAAGTGGGAAGAGAGTGTAACTGAAGGAAACAAGTCACTGGGGGCATGCCTTTAAGAGTTATTCCAGGTCCCAGTCTCCTGCTCTCTACCTGCTTCCTGTCACCATGAAGTTAGCAGGTCTCCAGTCTCCTGATCTGCTTTCTGTCCACCATGAAGTTACCAGGTCCCAGTGTCTTGCTCACTACCGGCTTCCTGTCTACCATGAAGTTACCAGGTCCCAGTCTCCTGCTCTCTACCTGCTTCCTGTCACCATGGAGTAACCAGGTTCCCAGTTTTCTGATCTGCTTCCTCTCCACCATGAAGTTACCAGGTTCCAGTGTCCTGCTCACTACCTGCTTCCTGTTGCCATCAAGTTATCAGGTCCCCACTCTCGTGAGCTCTACCTGCTTCCTGTCCACCATTAAGTGAAGAAGTTCTTGTACTACAAGTGAAGAAGTTCTTGTACTACAAGTTCTTGTTGCCATGACCTTCTGACCAAGCACATGAATCAAGCAACCATGAACCTAACCATCTGAAATCTAGGGCCCGAATAAATCCTTTACTTGTTTAAGTTGTTCTGTCTCAGTGATGAAAACACTAAGTAATAAAAATGCCCTGAAGTCTTGAAAATGGAGTATACTTTGTGCTCCAGCTTTTGCCCAGACCTCATTAATTCAGGAAGATGATATCTTGGCCAGTGGAAAAACATCGAATGCATGCAAAAACTCCTTAATTGCGGGTTTCCTTTTGCTGTCTGCTCTCTTAATGAACTTGGAAACTATTTTATGTAAATTATACTTGTTAAATGGAGCTTTTGCATTTCCCTGCTCCAAGAGCAGGGGTAAACAGCGGGTAGAGCAGGAAAACTACCATCCGATAAAAGCGTTCCTTGCTCAGGAGATGGCCCTGGTACTTACATCAGCTTTTCTACTCTGGACCAAACTTCTCACCAGATGCTGGATGTGAATGTGAGATCCCAGGATAGAGCAGGATGGTGAAGCAGAAATCTTGGAACCAAGAGTAACACTGAGGGCACGAAGCATAAGCTAATCCTAGAGGTGCCTGGGGAGGGATGAGTAGCTTTAATAAGGACAGTATGTGGGTGAGTGAGTGGAATGAAGGAAATGAGGGAGAGGCAGATTTAGCAGGCAAGGCAGAGATAGAAAAGCAGTACATATAGAGATCTAGTCAGGGCAGGAGTCCAAAAGGAGATGGCCCTAAGGCCCATCACCTCTGGCCCATAAACACTAGCCTGAATGCTCTTAGTGAATAGTTAGAGCACAAGGGGAGGTCTGGTTGGGGTTGGGGTTGGAGTTGGTGGTAGTGAAGAGCAGACCCCATTCTGGTCCTTTCCTGAGCCACAGAAGCAAGGATAAATGACAACCTAAGAAAGGGTAGGACCCTGCGGACCTATGAAGGGATAGTAGATCAGAAGGAAGGGGAGAAGAAAAGGAGGCCAGACTTTGGAACTCACTACCTCAGCTCTCTTTCTGCTCTGTAACCAACTGTTGTGATCTTAGTTGTCTTAACTACTCAGTGTCTTGATTTTTTTCACATCTCTCATATGGAGACAAGAATACCAATACACAGAATTAGGTGCTTTGTTCTCCACTGAAGGCTGAAAATCATTCTTGGTACATGGTGAGGATTCACTACCATCATCACCTGTCTACTAAGGATGACCACTCACACACCCAGAAATGTACTCCATCCTCCTGCATCGAAAGGATTTCCCAATGCTCCCATCATCCTCACTCTTCAGGCCAGGACAAAGAGAAGTTCAACTCACAAGGAATAGGAGGCAGCATCATGCAGAGGAGCATCCAGCTGAGATTATAAACTGAGCACAAATGGGTTAACCCAGTCCTCCTAGAGACTTCATGACTTGGGAAGTCATGAAGCCAACTATTGGTTTTCAAAACTGTGCATCAAAAAAGGCTATGGGGCAAAACTTGAGCATATTTGTCAGTATAGGTTTCTGTTTAAAGCCGCATAAGAGATAGCCATTGAACTTAAAATTGGCCTTTTTTGATGCACAGTTTTGAAAACCAATAGTTGGCTTCATGACTTCCCAAGTCAACTAGCAACCTGGCTTTCTGGGGAGCTCAGGAGGTGAAGCCAGGCAAGGTGCCCAGGGCCTGGTCAGGGTGACTTCTGGCATACTACCATGCTGGCCTGCTTTATGCCTACAAAGGAAAGAGAGGTGAAGACAAGTAATAACTGAGACCTAAAAATACATCAAGAATAAGTGTATTGTGAGGAAATTCCAAGCTTTATTAAATGCATTTTCAGTGAAAGGAGCCCTACAGAGAATTTCTTAATAAACTTCAAGGCGGGGCGCTGGTGGTCGCTGGAGCAGCCTATGTCAGCAATTGTGGCAAGCTGGGGCTGGCCTACAGCACCATCAAGCTGGTACCAGGGTCATTTCTACCATGGAAGGGACACTCCCTGACAAGGGCTGGGGGGTAGGCTAAGTGGAGGACTGAGGACTCACTGCTTGGAAAGAGCTCAGGAGTGTGACCATTCCACACATATCCTACCCAGTGGCCAGAGAAAGCCCTGTCCTTAGATGCCTTGAGAACCTGTTCCAGTGCCCAACAGAACCTATATTCGTAAAATTCTTCCTAATGCTTCGACATCAGTGCATTTACCTCTTATTCTGTTCAAGACAAGTGAGGAATAGCCGGTCTCCTTCACTGCTTCCTACACACAAGTAATTGATTTAACCCATCCTCTCAACCTAATCTTCTACACAGTAATACTCCAAATTCTAGTGGTAGTCAGACTCAGCAAGCCACAGGGGCCAGACCCTTCATAAATGCTTCCTTCAGTTCTAAACACGGATCCAAGGTACTGCCTCCGCAGTGGCTTTAATGAACTCCCACTTGTTGGGTGACACAGAGGTCTGAAAGTTCTACCAGCTGTTCCGGAATCTGTCACCCGCAGCTTGTGCCATCTATCTCTATTCCAGACATCCCTTTTATTACTAATTCCATAGCAGACACTGAGTTATACACTTTTCACTTTACAACAGCTCAGGTGGATATTTTTATCTTTTGTGAAGAAATTGAGTAAAGATCTCACTACCAAAGGCTTCATCTTTAGTGAAGAAAACGCATAAAGGTTTCACTACTAAGTGACGAGGATTTAAACCCAGGGCTCTCTGATATACAACCAAGGATCTTGCCACAATACCAGGCTAAGTCCTGGTTCCTGCTCCATTGAGTCCTATTGAGACAGGAGTAACTGACAGCACCGGAAGCAGACCCTGGAACGACTCCCTACAGTGTGTGTCTGCAGTGAGGCTTCTTTCTATTTTGTGCTGATCTTTTCCTATCTCCGTCCCCAACCACATGGTTAATGTTACCTAAAGCTTTTTTATTACATTCTTCAGAGGTGTCCTTAAAAAAGCAACCTATGACGAAAGGTACAATACTGATCAAGATGCATTGTACTTATACGCTGATTTGTTGGAACGGTAACCCCTTGGTACAACTACTTAAGCACCTGGAAAAAATGACCTGGGCATGCCAGCACACCCTATAACTTAACACTAGGGAGATTTACAGTGAGATTAAGGCCAGCCTGGTCAACGAAGGGAGATCCTAGCTCTCTCTCTCTCTCTCTCTCTCTCTCTCTCTCTCTCTCTCTCTCTCTCTCTCTCACACACACACACACACACACACACACACACAGAGAGAAAACAATGAAAAGGATAAAACCCTCCATGCTATGACTTGAATGTGTCTACTAAAATACATGGTGGCACTTTATCTCCACAGAGAGATTGGACAGTCCTCAAGAATAAATGCACCCATTAATAGGCTGGTAGATTAAGGGTCATCACAGGAGTGAGTCTGTGATGATAACCGATTTGGCTCTGTCCTTGTACGTGACTCTGTCACATGGGACTCTTCACTGCTTCTAGGTTCCGCAGAGCCCCTGGCAGCAAGAAGGCTCACCAGATGTGGCCCCCTGACCTTAGACCTCCAAGTATCCAGAGCTGTGAACTAAGTCAACCTATTCTCTTTATAAGTTACTCAGTCTCGGGTATTCTGGTGAAGCAACAGAAAAGAAACCAAGACAGGCCACAGCTTTTAACTTAACATTTAAGTATAACTATCTTTGTATACCCTTGTCTGCCATTAGTCTTGGCCCATTCCGAGGCAGGAATTTCAGCTTTGCTTTGTATTGTCTGCACCTAGCACAGTGCCACCTACTGAGCAGAAACTGGAACTGCATTTGGAAAAGCACCCACTTACTGGATGCAATCATGCGTGCATGGGTGAAGTGCACACATCCATACTTGAATTACTCCACTTCTCAACTCAGAAGGCTGTAGAGACACAGGAGGATGGATTTGTAGAAATGCTATGCTGCCCTCCCCTACTCCTAGCCCACAGCTGGTTTGTGGGCACTGAACAGTTGGGAGATAAAGAATCTAATCTCATTTTCTTACTAATTCAATGTGTGATCTTGGACAAGTCATTTGTTTTCTCATCTGAATGACGAAGAAAGTTGGCCCGGATAACATTTAAGACCCTTTCCAGTCCTAAGTTTCCATAATTCTATGGCTATCTACAGACTTATCTAAATAATCACAAGAAAACACTACTTCATGCTGGAGAAACACAGTCATAATAAACTAAGCAAAACCAAATGCCCTTCAATATCCTGTTGTGAACTATAAAATGTCCCCTAAAATCACATTTTCCCCTTGAAACAGGATGTAGGAAAAATATTTTCCTATTAAATCCTTTTAAAGTGCAAGAGAAAGCATTTATTCTACGATTTGCCGTCCAACTCAATAAAAACTAGAGGATTCAGCCATCTTAATTACAGAAGATACTGTCAGAAAGCAAAGGCGGTGGAAATTCAAGTTGGAAACCAAGATGCTATGCCAACAAAACAACACAGGAGTTTTCTGGGGGTCTGCATTGAGCATCGAGCAGTTTATTTCTGCCATTATGTTGGGGAAACCAGTAAATGAGTTTTTACGAGGTGATTTATGAAACTCCTGGGGTAGACGAAGTCAACACGGGAAGAAGTTGCACCAAACTTCCAAATGCGTGGGGCTAAGGAGAGAGGACTTGAACTTTGATGAGTGATTACAGTGCTGCGAGTTGAGAAGTACCTGAAGGGAGGAAGCAAAGGTGACTATGGCCTTGTACTCTGGAGAGCTGAGCATTTACTCGAGTAAATCCTTCAGGTTCTGTTTCTCTTACTTCTATAAAAACTGGAGTGTTGCAAGGAACAGACTCATGAACATTGCTCAAGAAATAAGAAAGAAAAAGAGCAAACAGGTATCTGTTCATTCACGAAGATCCCCATGGATGTCTGCACAGGTTATCACTCCTCCTCTCCGCTGGAGTGGCCTCCCTGTGATAGCAGAATAATGGCTCCCCCAGAGATGTCCTCACCTCTCATTGTGGGAACTGAGATTACAGGCAGAATTAAGGTTGGTGATCTGCAAGTCTCTTAGCTTTTTGCTGCTATAACAAACACAAAATCATCGAGTTATGAAGAGAAAAGGGTTATTTTTGTCTCTCCGTTTTGGAAGATCTAGTCCACGAATGACTAGTCCGTTGCTTTTGGAAGTGTGTGGTAGAGCAAAACTACTCACCTCATGACCAAAGAACAAAGGAAAGAATAAGAGAATGCCACCCCTTTAAGGGCATTCCCCACCCCTACTCCAGTGACCTGAAGAGCTTACAGTAGGCCCTTCCTCCTAAAGTTTTTCTACTAACTACCATAGTGCCAAACTGAAGACCAAGCCTTGAGCCACCAGGCAGCCAGGGTTGGGGGGAAGGAGGGGAGTCATTCCTCTCCAGCAGGAATCATTCTGTTCTGCATCCACAGGGTCTGGATATGAGATGGATATATCAAGTTAACCCTGTGACTAAAAGCATAATATAAACTGGAGTTGAGGAGGGCCTGGGTTCATCTGTGGGTACAGAAAATCAGGAGGTACTAAGGCTACTGGAGGAAACAGAAGAAGAGACAAAGTTCTTATGTTGTCCGGAGAAAAAGACAACAGCATACACTTCCCACGCAGTAGCTCTTCCTCTGGCCCAGGTTAGAGGCAAAGGCTCAAGAGCAGAGGTCCTCAGCAAAGAACTGTCACTAAATGGGACTCGACCACTGGAAAACGAAGATTGGCTTGTGTTGCCCAACAAACAAGTGACAACTTCTCAGGGAGGTGCAAAGGGGCTGAAGTCTCAGTGTTAATAATCATAGGTACTAATAGCCAGAGGTACAGGCACTGGCACTGTTTGTTTAGGGGCTCCAAGATCTGATAAAGGCCACTAGGATACCCTACAAAAATCTCTTAGCTCTTTAAAGCACTCAAGGCTCCCATTGTCCTGAGAGGAGAAATGTGAATGTGCAATTGTGTAGAAGCAGGCCTTAGTGTCCAGAGGCTAGAGGCCTGTCAGAGGGTGAGAGCTAACAGAGCAACCACTTCCCTTGTGCTGCTCTGAGCCTTTTATTCACCAGTGCCATCATCATAAGACCTACAAGTAGACATCAGCAGACCCTGGATTCTACTTGCCTGTATGATTCTTGCTCAATAGAACCTGGTAGCTCCAACAACACTTGAGAAACACAAAGCCCACCCTGCAATTAGACTAAAGAGGGGCTACTTTAGTCTCAGCTCAAGGTGTCATCTTCTGAGATGACAGGCTTCAGGGTAGGGACATCTAGGCTGCTCACCTGTGCAGGCTAAGCACACTGAGCTATTTTTGCCAGGTTTGAACTCTTGAAGATTTATTTGCAGCAAGACAACAGAGTGAGTGTAGGTGCTGCTGGTAGAATCCCACCTACTCAGAAGCCTGAGACCTAGAAGTTCTTGATTCAAAGGCAGCCCAAGCAGAAGTCTGTGAACTTCCATCTATAAACAATACAGTGCTGGACATGAGGTGTGGTTCAAGTGATAAAGCATCAGGTGTGAGCAAGAAAGCCAAAGACAGCACAGGCCCTAAGTTCAAGCTCTGATACTGACACCATTGTACACACACACTAGATAACAGGAGTCTACTGGGGAAAGGAGAGTATCTTTCCCAAGGCCATTGCTGGGGTCCAGTTGTGGGGCCTGAACTCTGGGCCTGGGCGCTGTCCCTCAGCTCTTCAGCTCAAAGCTAGCGCTCTACCACTTGAGCCACAGTGCCACTTCTGGCTTTTTTCTTTTTGCTTATGGGGTGCTGAGGAATCAAACCCAGGGCCTCAGGCATGCAAGGCAAGCACTCTACCACTGAGCCACCTTCCCAGCCCAGAACCACCACTTATAAACAGTAAGTTGACTCTTATGTCATTCCCTCTGCAGCCAAGAACTTGTCTTAGGATATCTTTCTTGGACAAGTTTCTCATGATGACTGGGGCATGACTGGCAGAATCCAAGCCACAGATAACACCCCACCAACTTGCTCATTCTAACTCTTGAATTGCAGTCATATGCCCCCAGGGTTAAGAAAAAATATTGCAGACAGGTGCTGGTGGCTCAAGTCTGTCATCCTAGCTGCTCAGGAAACTCAGATCTGAGGATCACAGTTCAAAGCCAGTCTAGGCACAAAAGTCTGTGAAACTCTTATCTCCAATTAAATACCAAAAAGCTGGAAGTAGAAGTGTGGATCAAGTGGTAGAGTGCTGGCATTTAGTGAAATGGCTCAGGGACAGTGCCCAGGTCCTGAGCCCCAGGACTTGCACACACACACAAAATAAATAGGAGAACATTGGGACTCTGCAACCTGATTTGTCCCTGTGCTGAGATTCTTTTTTGGGGGGGAGGGGGGGTCCAGTCGTGGGGCCTGAACTCTGGGCCTGGGTGCTGTCCCTCAGCTCTTCAGCTCAAGGCTAGCGCTCTACCACTTGAGCAACAGCTCCACTTCCGGCTTTTTTTTTTGCTTATGTGGTGCTGAGGAATTGAACCCAGGGCCTCATGCATGCAAGGCAAGCGCTCTACCACTGAGCCAACTTCCCAGCCCCCTGTGCTGGATTCTTGCTTCCAGTAACTCCTTGATACAAGCTGCTTCCTTCCTGAGGTTAGCTTACTTGCTAGCTATCTGACTCTGCTGGCTCTTATTCATGGGCAAGATACTTTGGACTGTATAGCAAATTTCTTTTCTTTCTCTGCACTTGCCTGTACTTCTCAGTGGAGTGCCTTTCCAGGTCAACAAGGACCACTCTAGATGCTTCAAGCTGTCACAGAACCTCTAAACAAGCTCTCTGCTTTGTTCCTATAGAAGAGAAGCTGAGCACAAGAGCTAAGGTAGAACCTCACTTCTCTAGGTACATGTTGAAAGTGATGTGTGCCATGGGCACCGGACATACTTTTTTTTACTGCACATTTGATGAAAGCACTCCCAGTTGGCTTTCTTTTTCACTCCAATAGGTTCCTTCTTATGAGATGAGGATACAATTCTCCAAGGATAAAGGATAGTGGGTAGATCAAAAGAGATAAGGAATGAAAAAACACAAGGATAAGCAGCTATAGGACTCATCAGTATCAAGAAAGACACAAACTGGGTATGGTGGGGCTCACCTGCAATCCCTGAACTCAGAGGCTAAGGCAGGAAGAGTTTAAGGCCAAAGCCAATTTGGGTGACAATCACCACCAACAAAAGAGACAGAAACCAAAGGCTGCTGAAGTTGGCTTATTTGGAGGGAAAGAAGACCAACAAAGGATTGAAACTAAGGAGATAGGTCCAGAAAAGGGAGACTAGGAAATGAAAGAAAGATGCAAGGCAATTACAGTGTGCACTCATTTCCTTGGTTGCATAACAGATGACAATAAACTTTGTGACTTAAAATGAAATAAATTTATTTTTCAATCCCGGAGGGCAAAAGTCTGAGGTCAAAATGGTAGAAGGGCCGCATTTCCTTCAGAGGTTCCCCCTTGCTTCCTGTAGCTCTGGTGGTTGTCAGCATTTCTAGGCCTGTGGATCTAATAGGTGTATGTGTTTCCCCAGGCTTTACTGTTTTTCTTATTTACAACTAGCTTTAAATAGGATTACCATTCAACATGTACAACGAATCTTGATTAATGTCACTCCTTCCATCATTCTTCCCCATTGTCCCAAACCCATTCATACCCTCAAGTGACTTCTTATCTCTATGTCTCTCCTGTAAAGACACTGTTACTGGCTTTAGGACCCACATGGATGATGGGAGAATCATCTGTTCATCTCAATATCTTTAACTTACTATATCTCTATAGAGCCTTTTTCCAAGTAAGTTAATAGTTCACAGGCTCTAAGAATCTGGATGTGGCTGTATAAGCTCCCAAGGGGCCAACAGTTAGCTCATTACAAGGTAGGAGAAACAGGATGAAACAAATCAACAGGTCAGACTAATGGGCCTTGTCTTCTGGGCATTTCTGAAACCATGTTCCTATGTGGCTTTACAGCCTGTTTTGCATTCACCTTGGTCTCATCATCATGATTTCTCTGTTCTTATGGAGCAACACAGAAAACTTGAAGGTTTGTCCTTCTCTCTCCACTAAAAACCCACTGCACCAAACACATTCACACACCACACCACTCACTGATGGTTCAATGAAGCTCACCCTCCCTCTAAAGCAAAAACCTTTCCCAATTACTTGCTTTCTACTTCTGGGCCCCCTACCTAGGTTCTGGCTGCTTGTCATCCCCCTTTCATTCAATCCTCCCTCATTTTATTACACAGAAGAATTTAACTCTTCTTTGTCTACTCTGCCTCCAGGCTCACCTTAGCAGAGTCAAAGACTCATTAATGTCTCCATAAAACAAAGGGCCGTTTATGAAAGACAGAACCACGGACACAGATTTCCTAATGTTTTTTCATTCTCTCATCCTCTAGCTGTATGGAAATGAGTTTTCCTCAGACAGGAAAGATGAAGGAGTTACCATCTGGATTCTAGATAATATTTTCCTTCCTTCTTTCTGGTAAATATGCATTTTCTTGACAACTATTTCTTATAGGGTTATTTTGTTCAAATTTTTGATCTCAGACTGCTTTTACACTATTTTCAGGGCCATAAATTTTAGTTTATATGGATATTATCTATGATATTTACCACATGAGAAATAGAATAAAAAAGCTCAGAGGCATTTATTAATATTTTAAAACAAGTATAAGGCTATTAGGTATGACTATAAATTATATCTTTTTATGAAACACATTTTCCAAAACATCAGCAACAACAACAGAAATACTTGGGAAGAAGAAGGGCACTTACATTTTCCCAAATCTCTTTACAGTCTGGCTTAATAGAAGACAGCTGCTCTGCATTGAGTCTGTTTCAAGATCAGAGTCCCTGGAAAACTCAACTGTACAACTCATGAGAGAAAGCGAATGAAACGCATTTTAGGATTATCTTGCTGACCATTAAAATCACATTCCACTTTTAATCCACATTTTAACCCACATTCCATTTAGGCCTCCTCTTTAAACGGGGAGGGGGGGGCGGGAGGAGAAGCAAATTCCAGGAACTCAGTGAGATATTAAGTTAAAACTAAACCATGGACCAAAACTTCAGAAAGCCCCATTGGCAGACTTGTCATCTATGTCTATAGATTCTGAGCAAGGGGCTCAGCCGAGCTTCCCCGGCGTCCGTTTTCACCGTGGTGATGCTGACATCCCTCAATCTGCGAGCCCCCACCCCGTCTCGTCCCCACCGAGGGCAGCAGGCCTGGCGACCCCCATGTCCCAACACTTAAGGGCACTCACAAGCAGTCAAAAATCCGGACCCGCGTCTCCTGACTCAATGAATTCTCAGACAACTACTCAGCAAGATGCTGGCTTCTTTGCCCGAGTGGCCGAATGTTCGAGAAGCCTTCGGCCTGGCTGGGGAAGCCTCTGCTCTCTGGAGGTTTGCCTTGAGGGAAACCCGGGGGAGGGCGCCCACGCGTCTCGCGCGGCGGGAATTCGGGTCCGGTCGCCCGGGGAGGCCGGAACCTTTCTCCGACAGCCGCTATGTCGGGGCGGAGACCGGAACCGTTCTCTGGGAGTCGTGGTTTCCGGACGGAAGCGTGCGGAGCCGGAACCGTCCTCCCCCCGCGGCCCGACCTGCCGCTGGGGTCGCGGCTTGCTGACGTGTGGGCCCGCAGGTGCCGGCCGACATGGCGGTGGACATCACCCTACTGTTCCGGGCTAGCGTCAAGACCGTGAAGACGCGGAATAAGGCTCTGGGCCTGGCAGTGGGCGGCGGGGCCGATGGCACCCGCGACGAGCTGTTCCGCCGGAGCCCCCGGCCCAAGGGCGACTTTTCCAGCCGGGCCCGTGAAGTGGTGAGCGGGTTGCCATGGAAACGGGGCGAGGGTGGCCAGAGGGGGACGCGAGACGGGGCGGCGACCCGCGTCCGGGACCCGCCGGGGGCCCGTTCCCCGCGTTGGCCTCTGAGTCGGAGCCAAGCCCGTGTCTCCCGAGGGGAGGGAGGGAGCTCGGCTTCTGACCCCCGCGTCGTGGGTTCCTTTGTGAGGCAATGACTTCGGCGTCACTGCGGCACCGGGGAAACCTCCCCCAGACCCTCGCCCTGTGACTCCGGTGAAAACCCATCCAGCCGGTGGCTCACACCTATAATCCTAGCTACGCGGTTCGAAGCCACTCAGAGCAGCAAAGTCCGTGAAAGAAGTGGAAGTATGGCGCTAGAGGTAGAACGCCGTCCTGGCGCAAGAAAGCTCGGGGACAGCCCTCAGGCCCTGAGTTCAAGCCCAGACCATCGCAAAACAACAGAAATAACCCTCAGCCGCTGAACTCTACCCTCCCCTTGCCTCCTGCCGTGGTTAGACCTCCGGTTTAGGATCATCTTCCACAGACACTCGGATATGATTATCTAAACTGAGTTCTGTACCCAGAACGCAGCGGGCTGTGAATAGTTTGTCCATCTGAGATCAGGGACCTTCTCACTGGCAGGAACAGAGTTGGCTTCATCTGGGAACGACTCCTAGCCTTGCTTTGTAAATACTTCTTGAATAACAGTTGTTTGTTTGTTTTTTTCCACTTAAGAGGCCGTTAGCAAGACATGTTGGCCTTGTGCAGGTTTGTATGTTTGGCAGTAAGAGTAGAGTAGATGTAGTTTTGTGGAGCCTCAAGCTTACACAGTTCTCTCTGCACTTCTTAAAAAATAAAAATATAAAATCACCAAAAGGAAACTTCAGATCATTGGAAGATGTAAATAAGAGGTCCCTGAAACTTAACATCATTGATTTCAACATAGCCCAATGCCCAACACTTGTTATTTTTGAATGAATATATAGGCATGAATTAGTGAATGGCTGTTATTAGAAGATGGTCAAGCATCTGAAAGGGGGTTAGATCAGGTTCAATGACTCATTGGCACATGCTGTAATCTCAGCTACTGGAGATGGAGAGAGGCTGCCCCCTCCCTCTCTATCTCTCTCTCTCTCTCTCTCTCTCTCTCTCTCTCACACACACACACACACACACACACACACACACATATACACATTACTGCATACTCATCATAAATAAGAGGGGTGTGGCAGTTCACACCTGTAATCCCAGTTATGGAGAAGACCAAAGGATCTAAGTCCAAGGCTGGCCTGGGGGAAAAATGTGAGGCCCTAACTGAAAACTAACTAAAGCAAATAAGGGCTAGGAACATGGATCAAGTGGTAGAGCACGTGCCTAGCAAGTGTGAGGCTCTGAGTTCATACCTCAGTACTGAAAAAAAAAAGGAAGACAATCAGATTAGAGTCAATAAAAGCAAACAGTACCTTCCTTCTGGCCAGTACTGTCTAAGAGTAACAGGATATAGGATTGGTGAAACAGATACCTACAAGTCTGGTAGGGCATTACTAGGCAACCATGCAAAAATAACATTCTAGAAGAGGAGATGATGCGTCAGTGCAGATTGGTAGGGAAGGGCATCTGAGGCCATGGAAGTAATATGTCCAAAGGCATGGAATGTACATCAGCCTGATCTAAGTTGGTTTGACATTTGAACAAGCATTTGAACATGGCTGGAATGTGGGACTCCCAGAAAAACGACTACAGTGGCAGACAGAAGTAGATCTTGAAGGGCTTTGTAGATTTGAACTTTGCCTTATAGGGAGTCAGATGCTGTGTGACCCTTAGAAGCACTAAAGAAGGCCCAGAGCCTAGTCTGTTACCTTAGCCCTGCAACTATTAGCTATCTCACAAAATAAGTCTTTAAAAATGGTATTCATCCCATCTATTTTTTATTTTTTGCCAGTCCTGGGACTTGAGCTCAGGGTCTGGGCACTGTCCTTGAGCCTCTCTGTGTTCAAGTCTAGCACTTTACCACTTGAGCCACAGCACCACTTTCGGCCTTTTCTGTTTATATGGTACACGGCTTCATGCATGCTAGGCAAGCACTCTACCTCTAAGCCGTGTTCCCAGCCTCCATTGATCCCATCCTGTATATATCAGTATGTCTGTAGAAGGGAGAGCTTCCCAGGTTGAGATAAGAGGAGGGGAAACTAGGATGTTCTTCTGTATTCTCAATCTGACCAACCTGTTCCTGCATTCTTATGGAATTGTACAGAGATTTCATTTTTGAGTTTTAGATGGCCCTTTCTGAAATCATTGGATTTTTGGCCCTCAGGGGTAGGAGCTTCAGGAATATGAGAGACAAGAAGCACAGTTCAGGTATCAAGCCCAGTGAGGGTTGGGAGTGGGGCTCTGTGTCTACTTAGGTCTGTCCCTCAGTGATGTACTTGAAGTTGTTTTGGCTTATTGGACTTTGGAAATGGAAACAGGACTGTGGTGCTGAGTTCCTGGTTCTGGTGGTAATTCCACAGAGGAAGCTGCTTGTCAGAAGTGTTTTGAAAAGAACACTTGGACACCTCTTAGAGGGTGAGACTACATGTAGCTGGAAAATCCAGGTTTGCTATTTAACGGTGTAGAAAGATGTCAGGGCTTAGAGATTCCATTTAGTAGGGACATGATGTGTTTAGGGTTACTGCCCCTCTCCATGTGAAAAAGAAAAATGTATTTTAAGGAACCTAATGTTTGTTGCAATTGTTTTGTGTGTTTCCTCCTCACTTATACCTGTCCTCTGCTGTGTTTTTTCCTTGTGCAGAGGAAAGAGGGAAGACCGAGTGGTGAGCTTCCTGGCTTTTTGATGTTGGCTAAAAGCATGGTTGGCATTTTGATGGTCCTGGATTCCTTGTCCTTAACATTCTCATTACTCCTAGAAGGAGGTCTTCCAATTCAAGCTTATTCCTGGCTCTCAGATCTAAGGAAAAGAAGCAAGAGATGGGTTTTTAGAAGCACATCTTCCAGTTTGGGCTTAGCCCTGGCTGTCTAATCTAAGGAAAGGTAGCCAGGGATGGTAGGGCCCTGTGTTAAATGCTTCCCTTGAAGCACTGATAATGTTTCTAGGGTTTGTTTTTATCTAGCCCAATTCTACTTCTGTTCCTCATTGTGGATAGAACATGTTTGAGATGGGATTTCTATCTCACTGAATTGTTGTCAGTTATAGTAAGTTTAATAAGATTATACTGAAAATAGATTCCCACCACCACCATGATGGGTCAGTTTCTTCTGCATCTTTCTTCTAAATAGTAGCTTTTTTTTGTTTTTCAGAAACAGAGTCTCACACAGACTTCTGAGTTCTGGGATTATAATATGTGCTACCACACCTAGCTAAATATGTTCAACTTTGCTATCTTGATAGCCAAGCAAGCATTTGCTAATCATTTATGTTTTGCATAATTTATATTAGCAAATGGCTCTGGAATGCATGCCAACCCATTAAATTAAAAATGAACAATAATGACATTTTGGATTTTTTTTGAAGGACTTACACTTTTTGAACAGTTCCAAAGAATAATGAACACACCATTTTGCAATGGGAGGTTGTTTGGTTAATTAGCTCGGAGTGGGCAAAATAAAGAGCCATGAGATTAGTAAATGAGCTGGAGCTTGGGTTCCAAGCTGGATCCTGCCACTTAGGGGTGGGCATGCGTGGCATACCCTCTTATCTGCATCTCATTATCATATCAAATGGGCCTGAGGATGCCCTGCCAGGCTATGTCTCTGTTCAAAGAAACCAGACCGTCCATGGAGGCTATTCTCCAGGCTCTAGTCTGCAGACCACTTAGCTGACTTGTGCTTGGATCTCTCACTTACAAGTGCACAGGAAGGAGTGGAGCCCTGTGTGGGGCTGGCGGCTGCAGCTGTGTGTTAGGATTAAGGGTGTGCACTATCCATGTTGTGATCCTTTTCCTCCCCATGACCCTTTACAGCTCTATATCCTAGGAGCATTTCCTAGGGCTTAACGTTAAGTTCAAATCTATCATCCTACCGGACAGCTAGTTAAAATGAAATTGTATGCTTAAAGCAGAACCATAGCCCTTTAAAAACACCACCACCAACAAAAAAATGAATGTTAAAAGACCTTGAGTTCATCCTGTTGGGGCTTAGCATTTTCTAGGTGGAAGGACTTAACAGCCTGTGTAGCAGAAGATTTTTTTTGGAGGTTCTCAGGGTCTCCTTTGATCTGGGCAGGCCAAAGAAAGCAAGGTGGGGATGGCCATGCTTTATTCACAGCCTCTGTCTTCACATTCAGCAGCAGTGGCCACACACTGCATGGTGCTCTGTTCATCAGCCATCCCAGCAAAGACTCACAGACTTTCCACAGCAATACCAGCTTTATTCTGTTCACACGTTCATATTCTGCCCTCAGAAGTAGTACCCCCCTCATACCTTGCTCTCCAGTGGGGCCTGTTTATACTTTCTAGACAAAAGTGGAATTAGGCCAGAGATGACCACACAAAGATATGAATATGCACCAGTGTCAAGGCTACGTGCAAGTTATGTAAGAAACTGCATGCCTGCATAGCTCAAGGTTACATCAATATGTTGAGCCAGCTGAATCCCAGTCCTTGGAAGTGCAGGCCCAAAGCCCCCCAGAAGCTATAGTGAGAAAGCCTGACCTTACCCTGCTTACCCTACACAGCCAGACAAGGGAAATGATTGACCCAAAGTCATAACAGGTAGAAAGCAGGTCCTTAGAGCCGCTTTAATGCTAACTTCACTCCACAGCTCCTATTTCAGTACCCACTAATTTTTTTAAAATTTTTTAATGTTTTGGGGGTTTTTTTGTGTGTGTGTGCCTGGTACTAGGGCTTCAACTGATGGCCTAGATGCTGCTCTTACCTTTTTCATTCAAGACTGATGCTTTACCACTTGAGCCATACCTCCACTTCTTGCTTTCTTGCTAATTAATTAGAGTTAAGAATTTCACAAACTTTCCTGCCCAGGCTGGCTTCAAATTGCCATCCTCAAATCTCAGCCTCCTGAGTAGCTAGGATTACAGGTGTGAGCCACCGGCACCTGGCCTCCACTATACAACACAAAATCTTTAGTCTTTAGATGGAAAACAGTGTGTTTGTTCTTGAGGTAGTACTGAGTAGAACCTCAAACAGAAAGACTTGGATTTGGCTATAAGAATGTGGGCAAGTTGTTTGATCTTGGTTTCTTCTTTTCTAAAATAGAGTGATAGCAACTTTGAAGGCCTTAGGCACATGGAAGAAGAAAGTCTCAAGAATAAGGAGTCTCAATTCTTTTGGTTGCAATTAATAGTAACCTAATATAAACTACTAACCTGAGCACCTGGGACTGTTTTGCTGACTTGGTGCATCTTAGAAATGGACTCTGATTCTGCTTGGGTCCCAAACCCCTCCCCCCCCCCCCCCCCCCGCTCTTTTTTTTTTTTTTTTTTCTAGTCATGGGGCTGGGTGCTGTCCCTCAGCTCTTCAGCTCAAGGCTAGCACTCCACCACTTGAACCACAGTGCCACTTCTGCTTTTCTGAGTGGTTTATTGGAAATAAGAGTCTCACAGACTTTTGTGCCTGTGCTGGCTTTGAACTGCAATCCTCATATCTCAGCCTCCTGAGTAGCTAGGATAACAGGCATGAGCCAATGGCACCTGGTCCAAACCCTCTATTATAGTCATCATCAGAGGCAACAGAGTAAGGTTCTTTAGTTGTCAGGCTCTATGTCCACCCCAGTTTGTGGTAACAGGTCGCTTGTGTATTAAAATAGCAGCCCAGCAGAAGCACAGAAAGGGGAGTGCTTTGTCTGGGAGTAAGGAGTAAAAGGTAATGGCTGGCAGAACTGACATCACCCACCATGGTGCCTGGCCTGCCCTCACCTGCCCTGGCCCTTGGTTTCAGCTCTGTGGGGATTCAAAACCTGGAATTGTGGGAATTTGTAATGGTGGGCATTTGGAGTCAGGATGAACTCAGAGATGTTACACAGTGGACTAACAGTTTGGGTTGAACGACCACAGGCTGTATCCTGCATGCCAGATCTAGACTTCTCCCTGTTTTGTTCTGTTTTTATGGAATGTGGCCATGTTCTGTTATTTATGTACATGCTCAGGGTGTTTTCATGCTATGGCAACAGTGCTGAACCTGCACAGCCTAAAGAATTTAGCGCCAGGCCCTTCAGAGAGAGTTTGCCAGCTCTTGGGTTAGTGTAGTCAGCAGTGTAAAAAGTTTGGATGTTAGGCTCTGTACTACATAAGCAGAGGCATGATGCATTTGTATTTTAAAACCAGCAGTTGCAATATCAGTGATGTTTTGGAGTGTGACAATGAGAGCTAATTATGAGACTGTTTTAACAATTCATATGAAAGCTAAGAAGCTGGTGATTAATCCATCACACTTTGAGTCTTCCTTTTCTAACATGCTTGGGGCCAGAAGTTTTTGAGGATTTGGAATTTTTGGATTTTTGGATATTTGCATGCACATGATGAGCTATCTTGTAGATAGGACACAGGTCTAAAAATAAACTGCACTTCTTACACATAGTCTGAATGTAATTTTATAGAATATTGTTAGTACACTTGCATTTTGTCTACAACCTGTCATGAAGTCAGGTATAGAATTTTCCACTCTGGGATATTATATCTGTGCTCAGAAAGTTTTATATTTTGGAGGGTTCTCCTTTTGTATGTGTACTGCAGTGTGATCTCAGGGTCTTGTGCTTGTTAAGCAAGCACTCTTATCACTTGAGCTGGGCCTCTAATCCTTTTTGCCTTTAGGTTATTTTTCAGATAGCATCTTGCTTTTATTCCCCAGGCCAGTCTGGGGACAGATCCTTCCACTTAAGCCTCCCAAGTAGCTAGGATTATAGTTGTGTGCCACAGTGCCCAGCTCAGATTTTAGATTCTGGGGTTAGCAGTGCTCAAATGTATTTAGTATTTAGGAAGTAGACTCAACAAAATAATGAATTAGTGGAATTGGAAAGAGGTAGAGGTAGAAAGATGCCTGGCTTTCTAGTTGGAAGATTAAATGCTATGAAGTCACAATAATATTTGTTTTCAAAGTTAAGAATAGGGCATCGGTTTCTCATGCTTTCTTCTTGGTTCTAAACAGAAAAGAATAAACCTAAGGAGCCCAATGGCTCTTCTTAAAACAAGAGGTAGATGACTTCCCAGTGGCAGTGCTTCCTGGGTAACATGATTGGAGGGCATCGCTGAGACCAGGAGTACCCTCCAACTGTGCTACACTTAGGTCATCGAGACAGTTAAGTACCAAATGGATGCCTGGTACATACACTCATACAACTGCATGGTGACCTGCCTCACAAAGCCTGCACACTGGGCTGGGTCTTGTGGTAGGTAGGCAGATCAGCATTGCGTGAGTGCAGGTAAGGATTGAGACTTGGAAAGGCTGTGCAAATGCTGCATGCTCTCCTGATCTCAGGGCTTTGTTCTGGAAAGAAGCTTCCTTGAGGTGGTGATTCTGTCACATGTCCTAGAAGCATGGTTCTCATGGATAGTCAGTTGGTTTTCTTTTTTCATTCCAAGAAGATTCTGAAGTAGATTTAAGAGTTCTGTCTTTCCTCAGTTTCTAGTTGGCATGTTAACCAATAGTTCAGTGTATCACCTACTGGGGTAGGCTGCTGAAATAGCTCCCCCCAGTGTGACATTTTTGGTGAAATTCTTCCTGCTCAGGGTCTGATTTCATCTGGGAGACTTGAACCAGATTAGTCTACATATGGAGATTAGGACTATTTATCAGATCTTATATAGCCAAGTATCGTCAGCAAGGCAGTCCTCCATACCCAGACTGCATAGCTTTGGCTTCTACTGCTGGGTATTGAAAAGATTAAAAAAATATCATACATGGATGGGAGGCATCCTCGAGTGGTAGAGTGATTGCCTGGCAAGCTCAACACCCCAAGTTCAAATGCCAGTGCCACCAAGTGTATGTTGCAGGCATACTGAACACGTACATGTGTTTTTCCTTCTCTAAATAACACAGTGGTTCTATACATCTCACGTCCACTGTATTGTGAGTAAAGTATGTGTGTTCAACATATACACAGTGATGTTCACAGATTATGTGCTAATGTGTGCCTTTTTCTAGTGGGGGTTTGAGTGCTGCTAGGTTTTGGTCTCCACAGCAGATCTGAGGGGTTATTGAACTAGTATGTTCATTTATTTTGAGTTCTATTAGTAATACTAAAGAGGATATAAACTTTGAAAAATTAGTAATTTTTTAACTTTTGCTAAACAGAACCTCTGTTAAGCTCTTTATATGATCTCATTTAATTTTTCTCATTTTAAGGAAGAGATTATTACTAAATGAATGTGTAATATTATTTTCTGAATACAGTCATGAAGACCATGTGACCTAGTCTTGGAGGCGTGGCATATGAAAATCCATATGGCACCCCTCTGGCAGGTGAAGGATTGACAAGGTTTACCATGTTAATTCTGGCTTATGGCATGAGGCCTTTTTATGTTTCTACACATTTTGTTTAAAATGGGCTTTGAATAAGGCAGAGGAATGAAAGATTGATTTGTTTGAATAAACCAGTAACATCTACACATAACTAATATAGCACAGCTGAAAGTTTACATGCCAAAGTCCTCTTTGCTTCCTGGCTTTTCAGTTCTCAAAGTATAGAAATGCTAGAGCTTGCCACTTCCCACTAATGTGTGACATATGTATGCTTGCCAAAAAGTTCTTATCACAGAACTCATTAGTGGTGTCAAACCAAGTCTTTCCTTCCCAATATTGGGCACATTTCCACTCCATCTACTGATGGGACAGCTGGTGAAATGAGCATTTGCCTTTTCTTGGGCATCATCCAGCAATCAATTCTCTAGTGAGAGAAAAGATAGGTGACAGCATATCATAACTCAAAGGAATTGAGGAAGGAATTCCAAAATCCCAAGTTGTGGATTTTGCCAGTAATTAACTGTGTGATTTTGAACAACCTCCTAACCCCTCTGGACTCATAGTTTTTGCTCAGTGCCAGGCATTGTAGATGATCCTTACGGACCTGTTCGGGGGATGGTTCCAGGGTTTAGCGCGCAGCCTTCTCAGGACCCTAGGGTATGTTCTCAAACACTTTTGATAAGGATTGCCTCTTTCCTTGGGTTTCTCGACTCCCCATACACTTAGAAATTTTTATCCAGTGGAAAGATATGATTTGTTTTTCAAATTTGACATTTGGTATGTTTTTCCAAATGTGTTTAATAGTGACTGTGTGCTCTTAATAATGGACTGTTGTCAGTAGGATATGTTTGAAAGCTGACTATTTTAAAATCTCATTATAAAAGTAGTAAGTACTCCCTGAACAGAATAAAGCAGCTGGCCACAAGGCTTACCATGTAATCCCAGCTACTTGGGGGGTGGAAAGTGCGAGGATACAGCTCAAAGCCAATCTGGGCAATAAGTTAGTGAGACCTTATCTTAGCCAATAAGCTTGGCATGGTGGTTTACATCTGTAATCCCGCTATGTGGGAGGTTTAGGTAGGAGGATTTGCATTGTGTTCTGAGGCAGCCTTTGGCAACAGCTCAAAAATTGAAAACAAAAAGACTGTGGTGTGGCTCAGATGGTAGACTCCCTGCCTAGCATGCCCACAGCACTAAGTTCAGACTCCAGCACTACCTGGAATAAAACATTTTTAAAGATGGAGTTCACATTTAACGGGCCAGAAATAACCATTGCTAGAATTTATTGTACAACTTCCCATACTTCTTTAAAACCAAGATCTTTCTACAATACTTTTATGTACTCCTGTGTCATTTCTTTGAATTGTTAGTTTAACACTGTATTGTGGGAATATTTCTGCATCTTTTCATTTTGCTCTGTACTACCGATTCATTTGACTGCATGGTCACTAAAAACAGTCCAGTGGCTGGGGGTTGAGGGTGTGGGTTAGCACTGAGCCCCCGTCCTCCACACACACAGCAGCCCCAGGGTCTGCCCTCAGCACCTCAGCAAAGATGAGTAATTAAATGAATGAGATTTTAATATGCCACACCCTTGATTTACCTGAATACCTATTGAGAGGTATTTAGGTTGCTTCCAGTTTGTGGCTATTTTAAATAAATAGTACATTTTAACCAAATTTGTTTCAAATTTGCCTCTTAAATAAAAAGGCAAAAATACCAATTCAGTGTGCATTCTGCTTCATCTTTTCTCAAATTGAGAAACTGGAGTTCCTAACGGTAGGAGGAGAATTGTCACTAGGTTATCTGGAAGCATTAAATGCATTCAGATGTATTCATTGTGCTGGAAGACTAGATGCTTTCAGTGGGAACAGAGCCCTGTAGAACCTGTATAGCCCACGTGGATGGCCCATGCAAGTGACGGGAAAGACCCCAGCCTCATGGGACCAGTGGGTGCCAGAGGTGAGTGAGGATGGGCTCCAGCACGCTGTATGAAATGAGTATTGGCAATCAGAGGTAAGCCCCACAGAACTTAATGAGCTGGTGCGCTACCAATTCAGCCACACCTCTACTTTTTTTTGCCAGTCTTGGGACTTGTACTTAGGACCTGGGCACTGTCCCTGAGCTTCTTTTGCTCAAGGCTAGCATACTACCACTTGAGCCACAGTGCCCCTTCCAGCTTTTTCTGTGGATGTGGTACTGAGGAATTGAACCCAGGGTTTCATGCATGCTAGGCTCACTCTACCACTGAGCCACCTTCCCAGCCCCTACTTCTGACTTGTCTGACTTTTTTGGTGGTTAATTGGAAATAAAGTCTCCATACTTTCCCATCTGGTCTGGCTTTTAGTGGTGATCCTCAGATTCTAGCCCCCTGGTTAGCTAGAATTATAGGCATGTGCTACTGATGCCCCTGCAGTATTAGGGATTCTTAATTTAATCTTTAAATTTGATGCTGTTGTAGTAGAAAAATGTCTACCTAACTTGTTTATGAGGTACCTGAAAGTAGTTCTGAAATTCATCTAGGAAAATAAGGATGTTTAAAGCAGGGGAGGTGTGACTCAAGTAGCAGAGTACCAGCCTTAAGTGACAAAGCCAAGCAAGAGCATAGAGCCTTGAGTTCAAGCCTCAAAAAAATAAAAATAAAAAATAGCACAAAAAAGACGTGTGATAATAGCTAATGGATTTTTGAAAAAAAAAAATATGGACTAGTGTGCACTGGGGCAGTGGTACACTGTCCCTATCAGATACTAAAACCTTTCCAAGCCAAGTATGTATAATATATGCATATATTGTTCATTGATGTGAGCATGCACATGTGCATGTGTGTGTGTGCACGCATATGTGTAAGTGATATCCCTGCTAAATGATGTGAATCAGGAGGGAAAGGTTTATTCAGTGACGGTTATAAGAGGATTGCTTGGTACTTTGGGGGGAAAAAAGAATTTTTATATTGTTATTGCCTACTTATGTGCACTAAGATACATTTCTAAGTGGACTAATGATTTAATGAAACGAAATGAAACATGGATGTTGCCATTCCTTCTAGAAGTTGGGGATGTTGTGAGTGTTAGGCCGCAGTGTTACCAACAGTGATCAAGGTGGTGACAGCTGTCACTACAGAGATGCTCCAGCATATTTGTGCAAGAGGATCACAGAGTGTGTCCTAGCATGGAGAGTATATCCTACCACGTTAGAGTAAACTAATAAATACCAACCAAACAGAGGGGGCGTGGCATTATCAGGCCTGACTGCTCCTGGGTATTGGTCTCTCCCTCTTCTAGAGTTTCTTCCATGAACACACTCTGCTTTGGAGATGAGAAGCAACACAGAACAAAACTCCTAGCAGATGACTTTTTTCACTTGTGGAGGAATTGGAGAATTAATTCATCTGATAGATCACTGTCATAGAAAGCAGCATTGAATTATAAACGTGACGTGCAGCTCAGTGCCTCTGTGGAAGGGAGGCTTGTGGTGAAACCTTTCGTAAAGGGGGTGATTTTCCTGAAACTCAGCTGGATTTGCAGTTCAGACTTTCTGAACCTATACAAGAAAATCATCCACAAATGTTGCATTGAAGCTTCAGTATTCTGGCTGTCATCTGAAAAGTAACAACTGGTAATAACTACCACTTGTTCAGCACCTACCGGACCCTGCTTCCAGCTTTACTTGGTCAGAAGGCTTCGCCACCCCCAGAGTCCCCCACGCTCTTGGCGTTGCAGTGCAGGTTCTTGGGGAAGCATGGGTTTGCCTAGGGCCATGAGGCTGTGCTCAGCGTGGTGTCGCACAGCCAGTCTCTTGCGATTTACTCTGGCTGTGGTCTCTGCAGTCTTTAGGGTGTCGTTTGTAAATTGTATATATCGGAAAGTGCTTGCCTAGATTTGGTGAAATACTTTTTTTTTTTTTTTTGGTAACCAAACTTTCACTTTCTATCCCTCCTTCCCTTTTTCTGCCCTTTTCCTTCCCCTCTTCCTGCCTTTCTCTCACTCTCTCATTTTCCCTCTCTAAATAAAATAAGTAATTACCTGGTATATTTCTTTTCATTTCTCTTTGGGGACAGGGTTCTCTCTTTGTAGGTAAGCTGGCCTTAACTTCACGATTCTCCTGCCTCAGCCTTCAAATGCTGGGATTACAGGCATGTGCCACCACACCTTGCTCAGCCTAGTATAAATACATTTCTGATAGTATGTACGTCTGCTTTTAAGGAAAAGGGAAAAAGGTTTGTGGTCTTAGTTAATAAAGTCACTGGTAAGGAAAGGAATCACAGTTACAGATTATAGATGTTTGTAAAAGTTCAGTTACTGTTTCTGGTCTGGGGACAGTCAGTTGTGTAGAAAGCTCTGGAGCTGATCTGGCAGTTTAGAATTGTCTACTGGAGAGCCCGGCACTGGTGGCTCACACCTGTCATCCTAGCTATTCAGGAGGCTGAGATCTGAGGATTGTGGTTCAAAGCCAGCCCAGACAGGCAAGTCCATGAGACTCTTATCTCCAATAAACTGTAAGTGGCGCTATGTCTCAAGTGGTAGAGTGCTTGCCTTGAGCGGAAGAGCTGAGGGACAGCGCCCAAGCCTACAGTTCAAGCCCCACAACCGACAAAAAAAAAAAAAAAAAAAGAAAAAGAAAAAGAATTGGCTACTGGAGGCAAAAGGCAGGCCCTTCTAAGCACTGCATGACCAGCTTTGATTGTGGACTTCCTCCAGGGAAGGTGGCTAAGGCAGCTTCCTTCCACTCAGCCAGGAGCCTGCACAGTCAGCTCTCGCGGCTGGGGCAAGCTGGACTCAGCCCTGAGGGTGCAGTTCCCTGGTGTGAGGATTGAGTGGAGCTCAGGATGTGAAGTGTGCTTTGTGTGCACTGAGCATCCACCTATGAGGGAGGAAGGCACACGGACTGCCCTGTGGATGAGCGGGGTTTCATCTGCCGTCAGTCTGCCTGGATTCTGCAAGGGGGCACTCAACAATGTTGATTGGGTGCCTGCTACTGGCCAGGTGCGGCCTTTAATCCTGAGAACTGAGGAAAAATAAGAGAGACAAACTCTACTTCTATGTATTTGCAGTCTGAGAAGATAGAGTAAACAGAATACGTAACACTATTCGTGTTAGAGAGCAGTAAGTTACTTCATAAACAAGTTTGTGAATATAAGGCCTACTCATCAGTAAGGAGAATCTTTCATAGAAAAGCAATGAGGATTTGAAGGATGAACAGCTTACTTCTAGGTGAGGTTGAAAGAGACTTGGGACAGAGGTGATTGTATACATGTCCCAGATGACCATGCGTTTTCCACACGTGGGAATGGAGAGGAGAGGCAGGCGAGTACCCCTGACTGAGAGTGTGGCAGGGGACACACAGGCAGGAAAGAATGTGAGAGGCATATGGTAGGCTGTGCTGTACGGACCCCCCCCCCTGTGACCTCTACCCTGTCCTCTGTGCACTTGTCCCAGGAAGCTGGTCCATATAGATTGTGTTCTGGGGTACCCTTAGGCTCTAGCTTCTGAAGAGATTCTGCAGGGGGAGGGTCCCACTCTCTAGTAGGAGGCCGGAGGGTGGAAGAAACAGGTTGGCTTGATGACTGAGTAAAAGCTTTGCATCCACAACCCATGATTTAATTGTCTGCGTACTGACACAGGTGAGGTTCATGTTCTTCATCCTATGAATTGATTGAGTTATGCAGTAAGCTAGACCCAGCCAGAGATTGGCAGGCCTATACTGCAGCCCTACTCAGGTGACCCTGCGAGACAAGGACCAAGGGAGATCCTCCCTGCGGCCAGAACTTCGAACAGTTCTTCTCTGCCTTTCTGTTTAAGGTAGCTTTTATATGACATGTGTTTTTCACCCTCATTTTCTAGCTCAGCACTGCAGTGGGAAAAGTCATATTTCAGGCTCAGTGGTGTAGCAGTTCCTACTTCTCTTCCAAATACGACCTGAAGGTAGTAAATGGTTCTACAGCACGTGGACTATAAATCTGAACTGGAACGGAATCTGTAACCCATTATCGGGTTCTGAATCAACTGCAGTGTCCTCCGCTAGTTTTTGTTCCAGTGGAAATGTGTTTTTATTCTGTCAGCGAACAGTTTACATACCCAATATTGAGAGAATTATATAATGAATCCTTGATGTGAAAGAGACTAGTTAAATACTTCAAGTCTAAGGGATCCCATTAAAGTAATAAGGAGATTGCATTTAATTTTGAATGCTAGACCGATTGTTAATGTTAATGCTCTTATGTATTTTTTATCCACACTTGATCCTTTTTTTTTTCTTTTGCAAGTGAGTTCCCAAGGCACGTTCATCTCTATGCAGGTAGGAAGGAAACGGCCTTGCCAAGAGCAGAGCTTGATGTACCCTAGACTGTGCAGGGAGGCAAACCTCCCCAAAGAGCAGAATGTGATGGTTGATTGGAAACCCAGAGTTCCTCTCTACCTCTTGAAATAAGAAAAAATATATAAATGGGTCCCCAGATGAAGGCGTGGTGGGGTCCTTTATAACTCTGATTGACTCCAGACACAGGCTGTGATTTGTAAGCCAGCAGTGACAAGAGGAAGTTGAATCAAAATTAAATTAAGGAACGGAAGGGGGGAAGATATCAAGGAGAGGTGATGAATTTTTTTAAGTTTCTAAGTATCTGCCTGTGGGAGTGACTGGGAATCTGTGACTGTATCTCAGTTATGTTAAAAGATGAAACCTGGAAAAATTTCAGCCCCAAAAAATAATAAAAGACCCTTTCTCTCTCTGTAGAAGTCTCTCTTAATATTCATTGCTTGGCACAGTTCAGTCAGTATAGGCTGTTTGCTTCTATGCTTCTTCACTGACCCAATGACAGTAAAAACAGTGTCTCCCACAATGCACACAAACCAGCATTTTGGAAGAGCTGTTTTTTTTTCTGTTTACATGTTGACATTTTGATGTTATAATTTGTGTGTGTAAGTAAAATTCTAGGCATCAGCTCCTTCACATTGGCTGCCATGTTTTCAGTTCTGTCACTCATTCTCTATTTTCCTGGCCCATCTGTGCAGTTAATGACCAGGTCCAAGGGGACAGGCCTTTGTCCCATATATCTGAAAATGCTGAAGAAAATAAGGAAGTGTGTGTATTTCCACTCTGTCTAATCAACTCCACTGCACCCTCGTCCACTTGAGCCTGAGCTGATGCAGAATTCTTAGATGCCCCCCCCCCCCCCACGCCACTGTGTAGAAGATGTTGCTTTTATCATGTTACTTTGACTCCAGAGCCTTCAAAACATGCCGTTATTTAGTTGATGCCCGAAGGTCTTTGTGAAGCTGGGCTACCCACTTTCCCAGTGTGAAATCCACGCTCCCCACACTATCCCATTGGCTTCTTTACCTCATTGGGTAATGGCTGCTGTTTTGCTGGCCCAGACTACTCAGTTTCCTGTACCTCCTCAGATTGTACTTCTCTTGAAAGGCCCATTGTGGCCTCTACTGGTCTCTCTCTGAATTCAGAGATTTGTTGTCTGTATTACTTGTTATAAGGGAATATATATGGCCTGTTAAATCCTTCACATTTACTGCTTTGTGACATTTTGTGATTGCACAATTCTTAACTTTGCAGGTGCTATTGGAAAAGTGCATTTGAGTGTCCCACTCAATATTGTTTACCTTGGGGAATTGGGGATGAGAGGAGCAAAAAGGAGAGGGTTAGGACTGTGTCCTGACTTTTGTTTACATCCCTACAGTGGTGCTTTGTGTATGGTTTTTGTTTTTGTTTTTGTCGGTCATGGGGCTTGAACTCTAGGCTTGGGTGCTGTCCCTGCGCTCTTCAGCTCAAGGCAAGTGCTCTACTGCTTGAGCCATAGCGCCACTTCCAGTTTTCTAGTGGTTTATTGGAGATAGGAGTCTCACGGGCTTTCCTGCCTGGGCTGGCTTTGAACCGTGATCCTCAGATCTTAGCCTCCTGAGTAGCTAGGATTACAGAGGTGAGCCACCAGCACCTGGCTGTTGTTTTGTTTTTGAAGCAGGTTCTTGCTGTTGTAGCCCAAGCTGGCTTTGAACTTGCCATCTTGCTGCCTTAGTATGCTAGATTACAGGTATATACCACCATACCCTTTGTACAGTGACTTGTGTCCGGCGATACAGCCTTCAAACAGGTCATCCACCCCATGTAACTCCTGTTTGCATGCCCAGAGTCTGGCTCAGAGCCTCGCCCATGGTAAGGTTTTTTCACATAGTTCTGAACCTATGAATCAAGGACACTCTTTAAATATTTGTTGAGTTTGACCAAAACCTAAAAGAACCAACATGGATAATTTTCCATCTTCTAAAAGCCTTAGAAATTCAGTTTTCATTAGCAGTCTCCCCCAAGTACCCTCGCTGGCTGCCTTTAGCTTCATACTGAAATTTAAATCAATTTCCTCTCGTTCTTTGCCCTGTGAAATTGGAGAAGAGTTGTGTAGTCACCTCCTTCTAAATAACCCTTCAACAAGTTAAATTGCCTTTAGGACTTGCTTTCTCCAGATTAAATTATCCCTAAGTCGTTTCTTTCTTTTTTTTTTTCCTCATAAAAGCCTTTTTAAAAAGAAGCATTTGTTGTTTTTTAATTTCTTTTTCTAACTCTTCATAAAACTTTATTCTTTTCATAAATGTCCGGCAGGATGGCCCTGTGCTGGTCTGACTGGTGCTTCTAGATTGGAAGGCCTTCTCTTCCTGTCTCCAGTCTTGCCTCCTCTTTGAGTTTTGGAGCCTGCTACCTTCATGTCCTGTCAGACTTAAACTGGTGGTCCACTTTCACCCTCTCTGTATTTGTTTCCCTTTTCCTGTTCTCTCTCCTAGTGTGCAGCTTGATTTTTCCTCCCAGATGCTAACTTACTTCAGGAGACTTACGGTTACAAGTTATAGAGACCCCAGTGCAAATCAGCTTAAATGATCAAAGGAATCTATTGACTGAGAGCACTAAAAGGTCTAGTAGCATTATTTACCTCCAACGTGGCTGGTTACAGTGCACCAAACTCCTCGGTTACAGTGCACCAAACTCCTCGTTCTTGCTCCCTGTGTTTCGCCCTTCCTGGTGTTGCCAGCTCCTTAACAAGTGCTTGTTCTGTGGTAGCCAAAGCAGCACATCACTAGCCGACCTCACTCTTCTCTTTCTACCCATCCAGTTGTTCTCGTTGGCTCAGACTGAGTCATATGCCTGTCCTAACACCCACTTTCCCCAGAGGAAAAGGATCTTCCACTAAGACTGGCCTCTGCCGTGGTGGCAGCGTGTCACCTCTACCAACTACCCAAGGCTGATAATTGGGGAAGAATGTTTCCAGAGGCAGTCTGCGGATCTCCTTCCCCAGAAGAAGGGAGCAGTGCGTTTTTATGGCTGGCCAACAGGAGTTGGACATTGCTGTGCCATTCCCTCTGCTTTATGTATGTCATGTGGCTTTGCCCGGAGAGTGTTTGTGAGTGAGTTCTGTATCCCTTACCCATCATCACACACTGTTGAGCATCTACTGTCGCCTGGCATGTAACACGTATTGTGGTACAAACATGAGTGAGATCATCTCTGGTTTTGAGAAGCTTCCAGTCTAGTGAAAAGCTAGACAGAGGCAAATAGTTAAAGCATGTTGTAATCTGTGCTGTCATCCATGTGGATCTGGATACTGTAGACATGAAGAACGGGATGGGCAGTGCATAGGAGCTGCTTAGAATGGGAAAGGAATGGCATCTTCAAGTCCTTGTGGACCACAAGTTTTCAGCAGGGACTGGTGCAATCGGGTATGTACGTTAGATCATTGTGTCCACGTTGGTGGGTTCAGCATCAACAAGAGGCCTTCTCTCGAAGAGGACTGGCAGGACACCTACCAGGTGAACTCTCACTGTGGTCCAGTCAAGGCTCATCTAAATGAAACTAGCAAGCGTAGGGGCAGAGGATAGAGTTGAGATGTGTTTGACAGGAAGTAGGACTTGATGAATATTGGAGATGAAAACTCCAATATAGGTGACACTGAGGTTTGCATAGTAGCTGATGAGGTGGGTGGCTAAGCTTTGTAGTTATTGTTGCTATTTTATTTTGCTAATTAAAGTTCTAGGCCTTGAACTCCAGGCCCGGGCGCTGTCCCGAAGCCTCTTTGTGCTCAAGGCTAGAACTCTCCCACTTGAGCCACAGTGTAACTTCTGGCTTTTTTGAATAGTTTATTGGAGATAGGAGTCTCACAGGGACTTTTCTGCCAGGGCTGGCTTCAAACCATGATCCTTAGATCTCAGCCTCCTGAGTAGCTATGATTACAGATGTTAGCCACCGGCACCCAGCTGTAGTTATTACTGGAGGTGTCTGATGAACAGTAGAAGAACATACTTTTGTCAGCTTGTTGTGAAGCAGAGATGGACCACAGGAAAGCCATCCACACCAGGGTTGTAGACTGGAAAGATACTGAGGTATGGAGGAAGCTGAAATGTAGGGATGTGAGAGGGAGGGAGAGGAGCCTTTTCTTGGGGAAAGACTGCTTTGAGAGGTTAGCAGAGGGCAGAAGCAGACAGACAGCTCGGACGAGTTAGGCTTGTGGATCTCTCCAACTAACATATTTGTGTTTTTTCATTTTACTAAATACTGGGAGTTGAACTCAGGGCCTCTTATTGGCTAGACATTCTTTAACTGGCCATGCCCTCAGGCCTCTCTCCCTCTTTTCAGATTTGTTTTTTCTTTAATAAAAGTGATGCCGGGGCTGGGAAGGTGGTTCATTGGTAGAGCGCTTGCCTTGCATGCCTGAGGCCCTGGGTTCGATTCCTTAGTACCACATAAGCAAAAAGAAAAAAGCCGGAAGGGCGCTGTGGCTCAAGTGGTAGAGCACTGGCCTTGAGCTGAAGAGCTGAGGGACAGCGCCCAGGCCCAGAGTTCAGGCCCCACGACTGGACCCAAAAAAAAAAAAAGTGATGCCAGGTGAGGTGGTTTGTGGCCTTGTGGAGAAGGGCGTGATACTAGGATCCACTCCTAATGGGTGGCCCGTAGGCAAATTACTTAACCTCAATTTCTCCTTCCTGTTTCATGCAAAGTACCGAATTGTGGAAGTTTAAAATGAATGAAGGCTTGGAAAGTGCCTGACACACAGAATATGTGTTGCCCTGCAGTTGTGTTGTGCATTTCTGTCACACTTACCCACTGGCCAGTTAATCTGAAACCCAAAATGGTTTGTTTGGACTTAAATGACTTGCTTCTTTCAAAGCCCGTGGTTCCTTTGCAACAGCACAAGTATGTGGCTTCATGGTTTTCTAGATTATTTACTGGTATTTTCTTTGCTGGCTAATGAATTTTTCTCCTGACTTAGGTAAGGTTTTTTTTTTGCTTCTTTCAACTTTCATATACTTTAAAGATATTCCTAAGACTTCATAGCTTACTCATTCCCACCTTCCTTCCCTTCTTCCCATTTTCCCTGTCCTTCTCTCCCTTCCTCCCCTCCTTCCTTCTCTGTTTCTTTCCTCTTTCCTAACTTCCCCTTCCTCCCTTCTTCACTTTTAAGTTTCCTTCCCTAAAGTCATTCTTAAAATTGTGGAAGGTGTTCTTGCTCCCCCACATTTTGGTCTGTTCCTGTCATGTTACTTTTAATAGGTTGTTTTCTTCACCTGTCTGTAGAAATGGGTAACATTTTCAGCTCCTCTCCATTATGGCAAGGAATCTGAACTTGCTGTCTTTTCTTCTTCCTCTTCTGATTTCCCAAGTAAATATCTTGAGCCACTGATTAGATCTGTGTGCCCCAGTAACATAAGCAAGCATGAAGCTTAAATCTGATTTGAAGGAGAGTATTGTGCAGTTTATAGCTCCGTAAAGTTTTGTTAGGGGCTGGAATCAAATAGAAGCATATTCAGGGTGTGAATGTGTTGCTGAAGCAGTCATCGTGTGTTCATTTGTAAATAAGTAGGTGGGTCACTTTTCATTTATTACGAGCACAAGCGCTGATGCTAACAGCTGGCATGTGGGGGGAAGAAGGCGATAGTGATGAAAACCATTTAATGATTAGTGAGGAAACAAATATTGTTTAATGAAAATAAAAACCATGTCTAAAGGGCCTAATGCTGACTTTTGGAAATAGAAGCATGTTGCGGTGTTTTGTGTACGCTCTGTCCTGTACGGTAGAGATTGTTTAAAATTGCTTGGGAACTGGAGCTTGCAATTGGGAGACTAGAATGTCCTGCGGATAATTAAGTTGTGGTCAGGCTTTGGAAAAATAAAAAGTTCTCGAACTATGATTTTATAAACATGCTACAATAACATTTCTTTATATTTAACAGTTTCTTATAGAAAGTTGATACTCTCATGAGGCATTGATTAAAGGTAAAACATCAAGAAAGAAAAAATATTAAATTAAAACTTCACTTAGGATGTTGACAGTTGGCTTGTAATATTAAACAGATGTGTATGTTCCGGGGGATATTCTTCTTTCTGAACTGAATTACTACGTTGTATTTTTTTTTAATGACAACTACAAATTTTTGATCAGTTAATAATTTTAAATACCCTTTCTACAATCTTCGGTATCTAGCTTCATCTGTAGTCTGAGCTTCTCAATGATATGATGAGGGCGGGGTGGGAGGGAGGGGAGCCATTGAAAACCTTTCATTTTTCTCTCTTTCTTCTTCTCCCCCCCCTCCCAGCCCCCCCCCCCCCCCCCCCCCCCCCCCGCTCTTAAAGCTTAGTTGGGCTCTTCTGATTTCAGGATGCATTCTTGGACATTGACTCCTTGGAATAATTTTAGGATCATTGGGTGGAATTCTACCCTTGCAGATTTATGTCTGTAGTTTCCTTCCATAGACGCTTTGCTTTGGCATTTGAGCTCACAAGTTGACCTACATTGCGGTATTGTGTTTGTGTGGTCAATTGTAAAAGCTTCATAATACGTTGGTATAGCCAACCATGCAGATCAGCCTGTACCTCACCCTGTGGGGCCAAAGAATTGTCAGGGAGGGGATCTGCAGGAACCAGGCCCTGGAGCAGAAAGAGATGCAGCAAATTCCTTTTGCTTGTAAGGAGTTCACTTGTAGGCAGGCCTTTGCCTTGGTAGGCAAGTTCTAATAGAGCATGGGGCTGGGGTTGCTGGATTAGGTACATTTGGTAGGCTTTGGTAATTGGAGGAGCAGTCGGAATCTTGTGGATGATATGAAAAATATTTTGGGTCTTCAGAGATTCTTCAAGTCCTTTTGCGAGACGCGATACATTGCGCCTTCTTATGTTTGGGCTAGTGGAGCTTATAAATTTAGAGATGAATTTAGATGTTCAGCCTTTGACGCGTGAGCCTCTGATGCTTTGGGAAAGATGTACTTCACTGCACCAGGAGTGTTTGGTTAACCTGAACAAAGAGTTTTGGGTAGATTTATCTTGGAATTGTGTATTGTTTGCAGTCTCCTTTGGCACCAGCATCTTGTTCTCTGCAGATTCCACTTGGGAAACTCTGCTGTGGGGCCTTAAGTATAGGAGAGGCACTTTCAGTAAACACAAAAGCCCACCAGACTGTCTGAACAAATATAACCCGTGTATTTTATAGTACAAAACCATATTTGACCTCAAGGATAATAGCACACCACTTAGGTATGATTATTTGTTCTTTATATCTAATTGTATAAATAGATTTTTAGATGTCCTGTTTCTTAAAGGCTAATTTAGGAGCAAAAAAAAAAAAAAAGATTTAAAGTGCATTTTACATGAAATGATTTGGCAAATCTATGAATCTTTCAAGTCTTCAACTTCTGTGCTCTGCCTTGTCATTCCAGAATTATTCTTAATAAATATTTTGTGGTGCGTATGTAGCAGGAAAGAGAATGTAATGTCTTAGCAGGTTTAATCAAATCACTGTCATGTTCTCCTAGAAATTTGAAATGCTAATTACAGCACCCTATTGGAAAGAATTGGAACTTTGAGCTCTGTGCACAAAACAAATCCAATATAATTTGTTAGTGTAGACAGAGCCATCCATATTTAACTTAAGAATCTGAAGAGCACTAAATAGTGTGTTAGGGGTTATATGCATAAGCTTGTTTCTGGGCTTTATATTATTCTAATTATCTTCCAGTGTTTTGCTATGGAGTGTGGCACATATTTTAAATAGTTCTCTCCAACGGATTTGTAATTCTTAACAGACTTAACTAGAAAATGCTGTTTCACTTGACCATTATTACTCCTTCAGAAGATAACTCTGTAAACGATATTCATGTAGAGATACTTTGGCTTGCCTCACAGATCCTAATTTCAGTCTTATGCTTGACTTAGCAATAAGCTGCCATGATCAGCTCCAGAGGCTTGTATTAGGCAGGCTTTATTTTCTGTATCAGTGTGGCATTACAGGTCTCTCACCCCCACCCCCCGCCCATCCCCTACCCCCAAATTAGAAACCCATAGCTTCAGAATTGTTTTCCAAACTTAATATGCAGAGAAGACCAAGAAAGAATAGAAAGCTGCCCCGAGCAGGCAGCGACTAAACACATACACACTTGCATTTTAAAGCATCTCATGGTGTGTCACTTTTTCTCTAGCTGTGCTTGGGTCTTAGCTGTTTGACAGATACTGGTGTAGTTGCGTTAGGAAGAAGAGAATTCATTGCTCCTTTATTCCAGGATGCCTGTCCTTCCCTCCGTTAACTATTCAGTTACGGTCTGGAACTTGAAGGCACTTATCGTCCCTAGCGGTCTGAAATAGGAAATGCATACCTTGAAAATTTCAGTTGAATCTTCCCATAAAGTTTCACATTTGATTAAAAACAAAACATAATTGTTGTAGGTAGGTTGATAGTCTTGTTTTAAAGGTTTCCTTGAGTTGCAGTTGAAATTACTTATTTTTCTTATTCTCTTACTGAAAATAGGTGAAGTAGATGTAAAAGCTTGGGTAATACTCCCTTAGCACCTGTATAGCAAGCCACTTAGGACTGAGGAAAATTCTTCAGTGCTTGTGTGCTAGGTAGAGTGGAAAAATTCTGGCAGGATTTTCCTTTGTCATCTTTTTGTCACTTTATCATCCTTAATTTTCATGAAAATAATGTGTTTGTTAACTGTGGTCACACCGTGATTTACCATTGGCTTATGTATGATATTTTATTGTCCTTGTCCTGGAAAATTATAGCAGTTTTTATGAGGAGTGGTTTGTGGGTTCACACAACTCACTTGGAGTGCCATTTACTATAATTCTCTTCTAAAAAGACCATAAAACATCATGTAAATTGTTTAAAAAGGGAAAGGCCTTTTCTGAGAAAAGCTAAGAAGAAATCCTTCCATGCTTTCTTTTGTTTCTTCTAGCAAGTTTCATGATCTTAAGCTCACCATTTACTTAGATCATTAGTGTGATCATGTAAAGCACACATGTGTGTAAGAATGGATGGTTTTAAGCTCAAGCCCGGCTAGTGCTGGGTGTGATGCAGCATAATAGTGAATACTGTGTGTCTTCGATGATGCATCTTCTGTGACTTAGAAATTAAATTATGGAAAAAGGCAAGGGACAAAAGGAGGGATGAGGAAGGAAGGAAGGGGTTAAGTCACTACATTTACAGCTTTCTAAGCAGTTCTCAGTGTTTTCTTCTGGTAGTTGCATTTGTAAATCTATATTAAGACAGTGTTGGGTATCCAATTTTATGAAACTCACACTTAAATTCACAGCAGATTTACCTACAGAACCTTCCCTCCCCTGGCAGTTTTAGCTCGTTACGTGGCTTGTTGAACTTAGTTTATATGCGACGTATGAAGAAAGCATGAAACAGCACAGTAACCAGGCCATGGTTTCTGTGCAGATGTCTTGTTCTGATATTATCAAGAGTTGAGCTTGAGCCACATGGAGAGTAAGGACAGAAACAGTTAATGATTTTCTGCAGCTTTCACCTGGTGCCCGGTGGTCTGAGTCCACCGCAACCAGGTTCAGCTTATGTTCAGCAAATTGTTACAAGAAAATGCGTGAATATGTGAGGCCACTGTTATTTTGCATGAAGATACCACATGTTTTTGCCACATCTGATTTTAAAACCATTTCCTTAACCCATGTGAGATCATTGTATTTGCAACACTGTATGTGAACTCTAATAAATGAGTGATAATCATAAATAGTGATATAAACATAGTTCTTTGAAATGTCTGCTCAGATCAGTGTATTTTTAAACATACAAGATTATCTCTGGTTTAGAAACTCCTTGGTTTTGACACAAGGAGGGATTTTAAGTAGATCACATTTATGCGTCTTGTAAAGAGTCAGTAAAATTGCCAACTTTTCTTGAACATGTCTGTAAATCTTTTTTTCTATTTTAAGTAGAAATACTTCCTGTTACATGCATATGATTTTGTGATGAGTGTCAGCTTAGGTTTTACTATGTGAATATAAATTCTTCTTTTCATTGAGTGTAAAAACAACACACATAAAAACAAGCTTCCTAAATATCCAATACTTTATGGAATCAAGACTTTCTATTTTTATTTACCGAGCGCTGGGTGTTTCCATTCTGTCAGTACGGCAGAGAAGTTAACTGAGTTGAATTTGGGGGATAGAAAACGAAGCCTAATGCCGTCAGGCTGGGAAAAAGAAGGCGCTGAGCTTGATTGCCGCCGCCTGGCCGGCTGGCCGACAACAGCTCTCCGAATTCCCCAGCTCAGCTCCTCAGGCAGGCTTGGGCTCCCTTTGGCCGAGTCCTCAGCTGGAGAGCCTCTTTCTGTGGCTTGGTACACTAAACAAAGAAGACTTTCTGTGGCATTTTAGTCAGTGTTGTTGAGCTGGCCACAGATTTTCATAATTAAAAATTTTATGTTAGAACACTGTTGAATAAACTATTTAAATATGGGATCTATCAACATCGGCAGTCCACAGAAGGGACCAGATCCTGAATTTTACTAGTTGGATATTTTTTCTACTATGAATTTTTAATACGTTGCTGTGGAATGACATCATTATTATTGTAAGTGGTAAAGAATGCTATTTAGGGCCTTTTTTTCTTAGATTAGGAAATAATTTTACTTTTTTGTTTTCTTTTGTTTTTAGCAAAGAATTCTCCCTAGCCTCTTACAGTTCTTAAATAAAAATGCCAAGGATTTTAGTCAAGAATATGTTCTGCCTTAGAAGTGATGTACTTGGAAGGCATTTGAAACTACTTGGTTATTGCTGACATGCAGAGTGTTGATGTTTCTTTGTTTCTGTTTTTCAGTTGGGTCAAGAAGTATTTTTCATGGGCTTCACATGACAATCATTTATTATCAAATAGATAGCATTTTTATGTGATAGTCTTCATCAGGATGGTCAAATCTTCCCAGCGAGAGGCAATTTTTTTTTCAGTTTGTCCCCCTAAAACTGCAACTTCAAAAAATATGTAAGAGATGTAGCAATTAACCTACATGCACATTTCTAATACTAGAAAATGGGCAGCTAGTTACATTCAAAGACAGGATCTGATAGGCCCAAATTGCTTAAAACATCACAGTTATTGAAGATATACCCTAGGGAATTTGAGAAACCATATAACAGATGAAAGTACATTTTGAAAAGTCTGACCTTACAGGCAATCATAAAATGAATCAAAACAGTGCTTTTCCCCCCTGAAATGCACAGAGCCCATCTGTGTCTAATCCAGTAATTATAGACTGTGTTCAATTACCTTTTCAAACATGGAGCAGACTGGAGACTAGGCAGTGAGCAAACATAGGGTTTTGTCTAGACCTCAATTGACCACAGTCTAAAACTTGAATTTATATCTAATTTTATTTTTTGTTTGGTTTGATAGTTCTTAAAGGATTCTTTTTTCTTTTCTTGGTGTTTTGGGGGTTGTTGGATATTTTCCCCCCTCTACATAGTGTTTCACCCTTTTAGATTTGAGATACTGCCTTTTCTTCATCGCAAAAGCTGTGGCTTATCCTATAATCAGATGCTTGTTTTCTGAAAACTTTTGACTACATTATCAATAATGTGTGTTGGAGACGAGACTGCGTGGGTGGGAGGGGCTTACAGGGAGTAGTAGGATGTTTTTTTTTTAAGTAGCTTTTAAAAACATTATTTTTTAAAATCTTTTTGAAATGTGCTAGGAAAAAAAATAATTAATTTGCCCTTAATTCTACAAAACTATCGGTCATTTTCAATTGCTTTGTTCACTTAATGTTTTAAAAATACATGACGATGGCTAAAACAAATCCTTTTCTCTTTTATCAAATTTCTGAAATTTTTTTCTCATACACACTGTCATTGAATTTGCTAATCAGACTGGCATTCACCAAAACATAGTGTATGGTATTTAGAGACAAATTCAATCCATTTCTTTGAAAGTCAATTTATGAGTTGATAGATCTTTGAGAATTATTGTGAAGTGCCACATCTTGTTCTAGATTTTTAAAATTTTTATCCAGGAACCTTGGCAGTTCTAGTTTTTCTTACCACACAAACAAAAGATAAACCGTAATTTTCAGAATCAACTATGTAGTTTCAAAGTTACTTCCTCCCATTAGTTACTATTCACAGTCATTCCCATTCTGATTAATGCTGGCAGCAAATGTTTTCTAGAAACTTTACAACCATTCTTAGCATGTTATTTTTTTCATGCTTGCATTCATTTAGGACTCACCCCTTTTTTGAACATTTTAAGGACTGTCATTGGGGAGAAAAGTAGTTTTATTTGGTTGCATGGATGTAATTTCTGGGAATTGGATGGAGAAAATGAAACTTAAAGAGGGACCCAAATACCACAGTCAACATGTGTTCATTGTTCCCACAAGATATTTGTGTGAGAACATGGGACAATGTGATTTCTTTACCTCCTTCTTGTCCCTGTGTTTTGTGGAACTTTCGTCATAATTTTCCTTTCGTCAAAATTGGATGTCCCCTAAGGTCTCCCAGAGAAAGGGAAAAGTTGTTCCTCCTAACTAGGAGCTTGGGAGGCCCTCAGGGCCTCCGCCATCCGTCTTAGCGTCTCTCCACTCTCATAAGCTCTGTAGAAGCATTCTTGACCTTTTTTTTTTCCCCATCCCGGTCCATAGACTGGAACTCTCTCCTTACATTACCTAATATGTGAGCACCTCACAGGATCTTTAGCATGGTTGAGTAAACCTGTTGATGCTTCTCCCACTGGAATGTCGGGTCCTTCAGATCCAGGGCTGATGAGTGGGTGCTCTCCCATTGTGCTCTAGCCGCGGGCACAAGGCCTGGCTTGTGGCAGGCACTCTGCCCTTGTTGACTGAATGGAGGCTGGAGGCAAAGTGGATCTGCCATTGAGTTATTAGTGTTGAAAGGGCAGGGTGAAGAGTTCTTAACAATGAATAGAAATTAATTAGAAAATTAATTAACTAACACTTGCACTTGTGAAGTCTCTCTTTCTCTCCTATCCGTTTCTCCTTCTTTAACCAAATAATGGAAAGGTAAACTTTCTTTTTATTTCTCACTTTAAATTTTTAAATGGTAATAATAATGAGTTTTCTTCGGGAACTCTGTTTTCTATTGAAGCTGCCCTGTCTATTACTGTGCTTAACAAATTAACTGCTCCATTTCTGACAAGTGTGGCACCCCTCCCTCCTCCATCTGCAGTACAGAGATGAGACATTTCTCTGGCTTACACATCTGCAAATCTTACAGAAACAATTACACAGAAAACAGTATTGAGCACTTAATACGGGGGAGATGCTGCTTGATGCAGTGAAGCCTTTCAGGTTTCATGTGTGATGTTTGAATTTCCAGTTGTGGAGCTGATATGTCTGAGGTTGGGCTTTCTCCAGGATATAGCAGTGGAATCACAGTTCTGGCTCCAGACCTCACTCTTACATTACACCTCCCCCCCCCTCCCTCCCTTCCCATGTCCTCAGTGCCTTTAACACATTCCGCCCTCAGGTTGAAATGGAAAGAAACCATATCACTTATAAAGTCTGATGACCATTCTCCTCTCCTTTTTGAATTTTATAGTTGTCTATGAAGATGTCAGTGTTGAGGTAATCTTTTTACTAGTCACTCCTTATTTTTTTTCCTTTTCTTTTTTTCACTTTGCTTGGAACTCAAACCCAGGGCCTTGCCCACTCTAGGCAAGTCCTCTACCAATAAGCTACATCCTCAGCCCAGCCCTTTTTGTTGGGTGTCTGTTTAAAATGTGAGAATGTGATTTTTTTAAACCAACTTTGGAGTTTTAGTGACTCTGTGAGCCGCATTTCAATAATTCTTTATTGACTTTGAAAATATTACTCTTTACATGTTTTGCTCACTGGAGAATGTGACCCCTAAAACAATCCATATACTCTAAGATTCAAGAGCAGAGCATTGAGAACTATGTGATCATTAGGCCCAAGCCCCCAAAGCAGACTGGAATAGTAGTGCGGGTATCAATCTCCCACCCTTAACTTGATCTCCTCAAGCCCTCCTCCGTCTTTTGGTTATGATAGGCTTCTGACTAGAGAAAGGCTAGCTGTTTCTAGTGTCAGGTTACCATAGGTTTTTGAGTCAACTTCTACGGAAAGTTGGCACATGAATGGCCACTCTTTGTCTACCAGCTTGGCTTATATCAAGCAAAGCTGACAGTGGAGATCAGGCCAGGGCTCACTGTCTTTCTGAGTCCCTACCAGGTACAGGTGCTGCTTTCATTCGTGAGGACATCATATTTTGATTTGCTAATGACAGCTTTAGGGAAAGATTGCCTCTTCAGTCTTTGGGAAGTCTTAAACAGTTTTAACCTAGACTACTTCTTTACATTTTGAATTGGATGCATTGGTGTCTGTTTGATATGTATATTATCATATTCCTGAGTTTTACTCTTGAACCCAGTTGGAAAGCTTCAAGGCAAACATTTGGTTTTCTTTAGCCACAAATTGGGCAATGGTTGTTCAGTTATGGGCCTTCTGTTGACTGAGGCAGAATCACGTGGTAAAAGTATATTTTGTTAGTAGCCCACAAAGCATACCAACTGTCAGTCCTTTGTCGTGTCTGACTGTGAGCAATGCATGGTAATAATAATCCCCAATTTCATCCGTGGATTACTTAAATGTGTCATCTAGAAGTTCACTTGAAAGTATCCTAGTAAAACAAGGAAACCTGCAAGCACAAGTCTCGGGCATTGTGCTTGCCCATTTATCCAGAAGTTAACCGTGGACTCAGATGCATCTTTCCCCACCCACAGAACATGCCACAGATCCAGCTCTCGATTACAGAGAATTACCGAGGTTATCTCTTATGTTGTACTCATTACTCACTTTTAAAAGACTGGGGTAGATACGCTTTGTCCCCAAAGCACCCTCGGTCAACAATTTACCCTCCCTCTGACTACTAACCATGTAGGTTCAGCAGAAAAGCTACTGTGTTCCCAAATAGCACTGTCTACCCTCAAGTCACAAACAAGACTCAGATCAGGTCAATCAGAATCCTGTCTGAGAATTTTTTGAGTTGGAATTAAGAAAGCCATTCTTTGTCTAGATTTTAGCAAACAAAACCCAGGAGCAATTAGTGACCTGTTTTCATTGGTGAGGTACAATGAGAGAATTAAAGCTAAAAGCTGAGAAAACAAGGATTAGAAATTCAGAGAGCTCTACAGGAGGTTTAAGTATCTGGTTCCAGTTGTTTCAGAGGCCCAGCTCTATCTTTACCCCTTCCCTGTTTGGATCATTTAAATCAGTGATTCTTAACAGGGAGGCCAGAGGAGCAGTTTTTTTTCTCCAGAGAATATTTGCCAGTGTCTGGAGACATTTTGGGTTGTCGTGGATACAGGGCTGCTACTGGCATCTAGTAGTAGAGGCAGAGACGTTGCCACGCATCCTCCCACAGATAGTCCTCCATCCCCAACAATTATGTGGCCCCGGATGCCAGCAGGATTGACATTGAGAAGCTTTGCATTTTAACCTATCTTTCATATAGTATCATAGTGTCCACTTAAATTTCCCTTCCTCTTTCAGAAAGGAGGACCTTGCTAGCCTAAATTCCATAAATGAGTTGTGAGCATTGTTTGGTGAGTGTTCCCATTTTAGTCCCCTAGGTAAAATTTTCCTAGCTGACCTAATGTGAGGGAGGGAGGGAAGAAGGAAAACTTCTCTATAAAATTTCTTTCACTAAAACAATGGCTGGGGTTATCTCAGCTGTTCTCTCTACCCTCACCCATCAGAGTGATGGGTGACCACCCAGAGTCAGACTACTTCAGGATTTTGTGAAGCTGTTTTTCTCCTTCTCTTTCCCAGGCATGCAGTTGACATGTAATAGGTACTCATTAGCTATTAGTCATAAAGTAGTGGACAGTGATATTACCCAAACTCAAGTCTCTTAAGTCACAGATCTCAGCTTTGTAGTTCCAGATTAGCCTTCTCTCAAGCCCTCTACCAAGAGATTTCTACATACTGTTAGCTACCTGACATTTGTGCTTGGGCATCTGATCGACACCAGCCCCCTTGCTGTTTTCACGCAGTCTCTGGAATGCACATGCGTGTCTCAGGGCTTTGTACTTGTTTCCTCTACCTTGAATGTGTTTGCCCAGATATCTGCCTGGCCAACTCATATCTCTGCCAAACATTTCCTTCCATGCCCACTTCCCAGTGAGGCCATCCTAACCATTCAGTTTAAAAATATGATTCAGGAGGTAGAGACAGTAGGATCGGTGTCCAGGTCAGCTTGGTGGCACATGCCTGTTGCCCCAGCTACCTGGAAGGACCAGAGTTCCAGGCTATCCTAGACAAAGTTGGTATGAAACCCTATCTGAAAAACAAGCAGAGGGACTAGGGTTACAGTTCAGATGTTTGCCTAGCAAGCTCAAGGCCCTGAGTTCTGTCCCTAGTACCTCTCTAAAACAGTTTTGTATTTGTATTTTTATATTTGTGTGTGTGTGTGTGTGTATGTATGTATGTAGTATGTGGGATGGGGGAGGACAGGGAAAGCGTCTTCCTCAGACTCTACCTAGCTTTTCCTTATCTTGCTCTGATTGTCTTCCTCTGATAATACTACCATCTTGGTACAATTTAATAACCCATGTCTTTATTTCTATAATTTTGTTTTTTAAGAACTTTGTTTTTAGCATCTTTCCTTCCTGCTTCAAGCAGGACTTCTTTCCAGTGTCCTGTCTGTGGAAGTACTACCATTATCCATCACCTGGATAGACATTTGTGTTGTGTCTCATGTGAGAAATTTTGAACTGAAGTTTTAATGTACATTTTTCATTTCTCTGGGGTAGACACCTAGGAAGGACTTTGTCAGGTCATAAGATAAGTCTGTGTTTCATGTTACAAGACGCTGTACACAAATGTTTGTGACAGTGTTATTTATAATCTAATGGTGAACATAAACCAAGAGCCATTAATAATAGACTCTGAATATAGGTGACCGCCCATCCTGGACTGAGAAAAATCTTTGAGACAACATTCTTATAGTTATTAGTTTTCCAGCCTTGCTTTACTCACTAAACTCATATAGCCATTGCATTTCCCTGTGTAATACCTTACCTCTACTTGTGCTTTGAAAGTTACACCTCTGTGCAACAGAAAATGGGTGTGGGAGTTGAAATCAATAAATTCATTTATTCAGGCAGGGCCCCGTGCATGCTAGGCAAGCACTGAAATTAAATTAAGAAAGCTAAAAATTCCAATGGTGACCCAGAAGCTCTTGAGTATTCTATGTTACCTCTGTACCTACACTGCTGGTCTCTTCTGTTCATTCTGTGAGCTCCTTGGATTATAAGCCAAGCTCTCAACAGGTGGTGATGGTTGCTGTTGATGAAATTGATGGTCTGTCAGATCACAGCTCAGCTTGTGGATGCTACATTCATTTGTTGAGTGTGACAACTTGGGGACTGTCCGTGTGTGGCCACATTACTGGGGTCAGTAGCATCATGAGCTGTGTTGGCTTACCCAGCTGCTGCCAGTGCCTTTGTTCCAGGTGTTTGATTCAGAAAAGGGCACGTAGCACCATCCTGGGACCGGGCAAGCACTCCCTTTCTTTCCTGAAGTGGAGCCGGAATTGTGCCAGGCAGGTGGAGAAGGAGTCACTGTGTGGAGCAGGAAAGGGGTGGGGGACAGTGTCAGACCTCAGTCATGTGTAGAGAACTCGGCTTCCAGGGATGTCCATCCTCCACTGGCCTGACTGCGGCTCATGCAGACTCCGCCAGGGTAAAGAGCTGTGACTGGGCTTGCAGACTCCACCAGGGTAAAGAGCTGTGACTGGGCTTTCTTCCTCCCCTTGTGTTAAATCACTATTTCCACAATGCAAGTCATCTAGCAAGAACTCAGTGAGGAGAAAAGCACTGATAATGAATACTGGGAGGAAAACTTTCTATGTTGAATTTGACTCCAGATTCATAAGCCTTCTCAGTATCCTTCAAAACTACATAGAAAGGAAATATTTTCATTCCTAGTCTTTTATGCTGTGAGGTTGATTTCATGAAGTTTTTGTATTGACTCAGTAGCCACAGGCTCACTTGCTAGCCACACCCACATAGCTTGCTTTAGAGAACTGTACAAGCAACAAGATTCCATTTAAGTTCTCTGCTAAAATGACTATAGAGTGTTTGGGGCATATGTGTGTGTGTGTGTGTGTGTGTGTGTATACATGTGTGTGTATGTACACACACTTATATGCAGTTTTGATACAATTTAAAAGTGTTGTCATTTGCCTTTTGCTTAGAGACTTTAAAGTGTCTGGCAGACAGTTTTTAAGTGTACAACACCTTGCAGAGGTCTGTGTGTGTGTGTGTGTTTGTGTGTGTGTGTGTGTGCGTGCGTGCGCGCGTGCGCGCATGCGCGCCACATTAAATGTGATGTTTTGCTGCTGAGTTTGGATTAGCAGCTTTACCTCCCTGATACTGTACAGGTTTGTAACACTTAATAGTATCCTGGAGGTTTCAGCCATTCTGCAGAAAATCTAATACAGATTTTTCGATTGCATTTTAAAATGCTACACTTCTCCAAGAAACCTTATCTTCATTTGAGCATCTGGTTTTCTGTGAAGTCATAATTTTGAATCAGAATTTCCAGCTGTGGCATGTCATTTTATAGAGCTTGAATTGAGAATCAAAAACTAGGTTAGGCATTTAAATACCAGAAGTGAATGTTATCTTTCTTTTTATAAAACAGTGTGGCAATTGTATTTAAGTATTTCCAATTTGCAGGGTTATTGTTCCTGATCTGCTCCAAGAGCAGCAGATTGAATAACGGCTAAACAGCAATAAGTGAATAGGTCAGGTTTTGTTCTTCTGCCAATGTCCTCAGATCCTAACCTGTATGCCGTTTCCATGAAAGAGAGCAACGTGTTGGCACTTCCAAGCTTCCAACAGCTTGAGAGGTCATTTCGTTTGATTCCCTTCATTTTCCAGATGAGGAAACTGAGGTCTTATTTTTCCCTGTGTAGAAAAAAAATGATCACTAACGAGAGGTGAAAAGGGCCAGATTTAATCACATTGGAATAATCACATTGTTAACTGTTTTAAAATGCAGTCATCCTGAACAGGCATGGGGGGAGGGAGAGGCCGCTGGCTGGAGTGATTGGCAGCCTCATGGGTGGTAGAGCCTCACCTCGTGCCTAGGTATGAGACATGCTCAGAGGCATGAGAAGCAGGAAGCACAGCAGCAAAATATGTCTCTTTTTTCTTGTAAGTCTTTGTCTTAAAGAATTACAAAGTCAGTTAAAAGTTTAGGGTACAGAAATACTCTGTTATGGCATTTTAATAGGATCTGTCCTTGTGCAAAATTAAAGGAAATAACTTAGTTGTCCAACAACAGAGAAATGAATTGTGTTAATCTAACAATGAAATATTACACAGCCATGTCTTTAGATGAGGTTTTGGTGTTAAGTAGAATAAATGGAATATAGAATTTTACACCGGTTTCACTTATGTAAGGTTGTAATGCATGAAACAGTCACACAAGAGTTTGTTTCAAGGTGTTATCACAAGGTTTGATTTTTGTTTTCCCTATATTTTTTATATTTCCTGTAATGTAAACAGAAAATAGGAGTATACAAATTTCAGTATAACTAAATAGATTTTTTAATAGTACAAGTGATAGAAAAGTCACTTTCAAATCTAGCTGAAATCGAGTGGTGGCCACCTCCACCCTGCAGCCCAGTGCTTGCGTAGTCTCCCGAGCGGCTGCCTCGGGCGCTCCATTGCTGGGGAGTGGTGACCCTCTGCGCCATACACAATGGACCGAAGTCTTAAGTAACCATCTTACATAGCAGTCTTCCTTTCTTTCTTTCTTTTTTTTTTTTTCCTCAGTCCTGGGATTTGAACTTCGGTCCTGAGCACTGTCCCTGAGGTTTTTTTGCTCAAAGCCAGTGCTCTACTACTTCAGCTACTACTCCATTTTCAGCTTTTTTGCTAGTTAATTGGAAACAAGAGTCTCACAGACTTACCTTGCCCAGACAGGCTTTGAACCACGATCCTCAGATCTCAGCTTCTAGAATAGCTAGGATTACTGTTTTGAGCCACCAGCACACTGCTACAGCACTCATTTTATTGGGGTGGGGGAGAGGGATTGAAAAGCCACTTCCTCCATTACACATGCATTGCTTTGTTCTTTACTGTAGCAAATGTGGTAAAGTGTCCACTAGTTAGTGCCTCTGACAAGTTGCTGCCAGGATTCTTTGCCCCGTGGTTATTGAAATCTTCATAACATACTTGCCAGAATACTCTGTTATATAGGTAACCTGATACAGTGCCTGTTCTTACCTGGCTCGGGTTTAATCATTAAGTTGGGTTAGCTATTGAATGGTGAATGTGTGTAGAGGCCAGTCAGTAAATACCTATAGACCTGGAAGTTCAGCTTTAATCTGCACTGGGCTTGGTGGGGCCTGGATCGCTGTTCCTTTGCCGTGCAATACTCCCAAGCAGCTGTGCAAATTAAACGCTGTTTGTCTAAAAGGTAAGCTGTTCCAGAGCACGGTGTGGGTTTTCTTTTGCTGTCAGAATTCTTTGAAAAATCTAAAAATATTTTGAAGTCCTCAATTCCACTTTATAATTTCAAATTAATAACTTCTTACTACTGTAATTTCATACGTTTTATACTACCCCCCAGGAAAAAAAAAGTATTTGCTTACTTCAAATTTCTTATATTGATTTCAGTTGGTCTCATTTCACATTACAATTATGGCTTTCCATTCCACAAGGTATGGCTTAGAGTTGTGTTTCAAATTTGAAATGGGTCGTGCATTAATAAAGCTACTGTTTTTAATTTGTAAGAAAGGCCCTTTTAAGGAAAGTTTGTTAGGCGCTGGGATAGTTTGGAAATGTGTTTGTTGTATAGATTATTAATCCTCTGCTAAGAAGTGGCACCTCTTTAGCTTCTTCATTTGGCTGCATGTTTCGTTTTATTTGCTTTGTTTAAGAGCTTTGGGGTGTGCTGTCTAGGTGAACTGTCTATGTATGACTGTTCCCAAGGGCTTTAAGAACTAGGTGATGCCTTATTCTTAAAGGCTTTGGGAGTAGGAAATTCTGTTATCTCCCCAATACTTAGCTTCTTAATTAGCCCACCTCTCCCCCCGCCAATCTCATCTAGATCTCTCTCTCTCAGTACTCACTGTTTTCTATTTACCTAATTTGGGGGTTGCAAATTTATGCCCATATTGATAAAAATGTTCTTCAATTATATTCTTTGGTGTCCTACCCTAAGTTTCTATACTGTATTGGTGGTTTGGTTCTGACACTGAGTGAGTATTGCAGAACTATTTTCCCTGATGAATTTATTAAGTCTTTGGTTTTTGATTGGGCTGATAACAACATGTGCTTATATACTGTTCTTTATCCATTGAATAGGTGTTTGTTGTCTACCTACTGTGTGCTAACTTTTCTAGTGATCATAGAAGATATATTAGCAGCAAGATTGTCATTGTCTAGAGTTCATTACCATGGCTGGTATAATTACACTGTTGGGCAAAGAATCATTGCAAGTCCCTCTGCTTCTTTTTTGCTGGGAGTACTTCTCTCCAGAAAAGAAAGAAAGGGAGGAAGGAAGGAAGGAAAAGAAGGAAGACAGGGAGGGAGGGAGGGAGGGAGGGAGGGAGGGAAGGGAAGGAAGGGAAGGAAGGAAGGAAGGACTTTACAATTTAGGAAAAAGCAGTACAAATAAATGACAGATTCCTGGTAAGAAACAGTATGTACCAAGGTTCTCCTTTCTGTTTATTTTTTATGGGTCTCATTGTTCTAGTTCATACATGCATATAAAATACTTTGACTTTATTCGCCCTGCATTGCCCCTTCCTTCCCACTGGGACCCCTCTTGTTTAAGCATCTAAAGAGGAAAAAATTGTACAAAGAGAAAAACAGTGTTGCTTTGTTTCCTCATTAATATTACTATGAAATGTGATTTTTTTTTGTAAGTACAAAAACACATCTGTCCATTTTTAGTAGTTCATGATCCAATTCTTTCTCTTTGGCAGAGACGATGCACCCTCAGATATAAACATTGTGAGTACATTCTTGTTTTTTAGAAGGTGATGGTAACATTCCTTTACCTCCATAAGAATAGAACATAGCTGGGTGTAGAAGTGCATACCTGGATTCAGCACTGAGGAGGCAGAGGCAGGATGGTCTCTTAGGTTCAAGGCCAGCCTGGGATCCTTAGAAAGACTGGGTAAAGAGAAGAATAAGGAATATTCTATCTCAGGCATGGTTAATGTAGCTCCACTGGCAGCCCGGTGTGAGCAGGGATTGTCAAAGGCAGTGCTGTGATCTGTGTCTAGAGCACTGCTGGTAACAGGAAGTGCAGACAGGAACTGGAGCCAAGGTCCTGGATTTTAATCCAGTTCTGGTACCTACTAGGTGAGTGACATCAACACAGTACTTAACCGCTTCAAACCTTGGTTTCCTCGTGTGTAAAATAGGGACTGTGAGTTTCCTTACATGTAAAATATTACCAACATAAATGAGTTAGTATCTGTAGGGTTGGATAAAAGGATAGAATTGTGCCAAGTACATCATCTTATTACTTGAGTGCTATTGATTTTTTAGTATTAATCACAGAATAATTAACATTACCTAGATATAGATATATAATTTCCAGGGCCTGATCAGTCAGTGCTGATAGAGTTGAATTTCTTTTCTTCACCAGCTTTCTCTCCCTGATGGTGCATTCTAAACCTCGTAGAAAGCCCAGTCTGTGTCCTCATGCCCAGTAACCCACAGAATAAAATCCGAGGTCCAGTGAGTTTTTTGTGCACATAGACAAGAGCCCAAGCCATGTCCCCTTTACCAATGTAGTACCTAGAGTTGAGCTTTCACCCTAGGCTCCATTCTGGTTGAGAAACTGGCTTTGTGGGATTTGCTTGGTGTGAAGCACATAGAAGCAGGTCCTCGTGTGGTGTGGGTGCTCTGATTCAGCCGTCTTTGGGCACCGGATATGGCAGTGTGAAGGAACCCGTCTCTCCCATCCTCTGTGAGGCCGGGGAGTCACTCCTCCCCACAGCTGCGTCAAGCGAGCCTCCTTTTTTGCATCCTAAGTGCTTACAAAGTTTTAGTCTCCTGCCTGACCCGATGGTGTAAGGCGTCTGGCAGTGAGTAGCCTCCTCCCTTCTCTTTTCCTTGTTTCCAGCCCCCTGGTGTAACAGTTCCATAGCCATGAGAGCATCAGACTGACAGGGCAGTGCTCTGTGTAAGCCTGGGGATGAAATGCTCAAGAGTCTTCAGCCTTTGCGCTGTTTACGAAGTCTGAGCCAGCTAGGTGGAGGTGGGGGTGGACATCAAAAGGGGACCAGTGCTAAGAGCCGGGTGACACAGGAGCACCCCTCCGCCCCCCAGCTGGATCGCACTGGGCTGGTCAATGCTGGGCAGCCAACTCCATGTTCCACGTTTAAGTAGATACTGTATTGCTTGCCTAGAAAGAAAGAAAGAAATTAAAAAAGAGCTGTGGTCCCGAGAAGGGCAAAGAGCGCTTGATGAAGGAAATGTGAGGTCACAGTTCAGCCATAGGCAGGAGGACACTGCGTACTCCCTCGTGGTGGCTGAGGGTCCTCCGTCACCTTCCCCAGGTTCCTGCTGGGGCTATGTGCCCATGTGCAGTGTGGACCTTGACTTCTCACGAGGACTGTCTCCCCTGTGATGTGTGGGTACTCCCGAGATCCCAAGGGAAAGAGTGGGGGGGAGAGGAAGGGAGGGAGGGAAATCTAGAAAGGAAAGAACTATTTTCTTCAACAAAACTCACTTCCTTAAAAATGAATTTCTCGTGTCTTCTGCCTCTGCTCACTACTTGACACGGGCATTCCTCCAGGCCCTGTACCTTTCACACCTGGTGAGCTGTGCGTTGTCGTTTTATAAATGTGGAAACAAGGCAAGGTAAGTTCAGAGTTTGAGAATGGCGGTGGCCACGCGGCTCTTGAAGGAGCCTGCCATGGGTTGAGGCCATCTGTCCCCAGAGGTCCTGCTCAGCCATTTTCTCGTCATGGTTCTCAGCCCTGTCCATCGGGAGACATCTGGCTGCAGAGCAGCCCGAGAAATACACTTTGCAGGGCTCATTTCCGAGGTCGGAGGCTACTCTCTCTGTTTCCCAGTCCTTACCCAGCTCTGTGGTACTCCTCCCAGCCTTTTGCCATAGAGGACATCCAGCGTACATGAGGTGAGGTAGGCCCTGAGGAGAGGGACGCAGTTCCTGCCTGGGCAGGACCTGCTTCCTTTCTTACCTCTCCACACGAGCGTCACTATATTGTAATTTGGTATTGAGAGAGCTCTCGGGTGTAGAAATAGCAGGGAGAGTTAATTGGACAGATCTAGGTTGAACACCAGCTCTACTATGTCTAAGCTTTAGCTCTCTTACCTGTACAACCAGAAAAGTGTTCCCAGAGACACGTGGAGTGAAATTATATGATATGTAGGAACATAAGAATGTGCTCTGTAGTAGGTGGAAATGGATCCAAAACTTTTTCCTTAAGAGTTGGTTATGAAATATCACTTGAAAACACACTATTCCATTTTCAGCCAAATGCATGAAGTTACGGCATTTTGAGAATTGGATAGACTTAGAGAGCTAGAGAAGAGAGACTTGAGTAAGGGTGCTCTGTCAGCTCAGATGTGGTCTATGGGCTCATTCTGTCCTAATGCCTGTCTGTGGTGGGATTGCTTGAGTCAATAGTTCAAGACCAGCTTGGGCAAAGTAGTGAGACCTCATCGCCAAACCAAACCCACACTGCTCACCGCAGGACCCTTGTGCACATGTGTGACAAGTCCCAGGATGACTGCCAACTAGATTACCTGATCCCAGTAGAAAGTTTTGCCTGTTAGATAAAATCCTAACAGGGACCATCGTGAGATGCGAGGTTGAGGAGGGTCAAGGGAAGAATACGTGTTTGCCTGCTGGTTTTGACTGCATGAGAGGAAGAGGAGTTAAACCCAGGAAGCTCCCTGTGAATTCGTGGCCCTGTGAAAGCAGAGGTCTTATGTTTTCCACGAGTTGGGGGTCAGGGAAACCCCTCCATCTGCACAGCTAGTGCGACACTGACATTTTGTCCTCGCTAACCAACACATTGTGAAAACTTTGCAGTGGCATATGATGTCTTAAGGTTATTTTTAAAGTATTATGTATAAGTATAGTTTCCTATTGAGACTTCAGCATATATTCATATAGTTCTAGCATTGTTGATTATTATCATTTGAATTCAGAGTGGAAATTCACTGGTAGATAATGTGCGTTGTTTAACCTGGGAACTAACTGCTGTGACAATGTTTATGAAGAGAAAGGACTATTGGAATATGAATTTCTGACTTCTACCCCACTACTCAAAATAATAATAAACAAATAAGCAAGCCCATACTCTTCACGATAGAGGAAGCGTTTGTAGAACAACCTAGGCAAACCACTGTGGTGTCAGTTAAGCTGTGAAAACTACCAATTGGTATCATTTAGAATTCCTTACTATCCTCTGTCCCTCTCTGTACCTCATTACACATAACAAGATGTTTTGATTTTCGCAGATGCTTATTAAAATGTCCCTGGGCAGGCGTGTGAAGTCAGCCTGAATAATGTGGGCAGGAAATGCTTGTACTTTTTCCCCAAAGCCGGGTTGCTTACAGGAGGGGATGGTGAGTGCGTGGCTAGCATTCTTCACAGGCCGAATCTTGGGTAGCACAGCACTTCTTTTGGCCTGTTCAACGATTTTGATTATCTGAGAGCTGCAGTAGTTGTGTTTGGACTGAAATTCAGTGTTCGCAATACACTCTGTGACCACTTTGCAGAAACTCAATATGTGTTTCATGACCTGATCAGCAATATCTTTGTTTCCAAACGGGCCATTTCAAAAAATATAATAATGAGAATCAGAATGTGGCTGAGTTTTAAAATCATTATGCGGAGAAAAACCTGAAGCTACAGAGTTTAAATCTTATAAAAGTTAATCAAATTTGGTAGTATTTACAGATTTCTTCAGCGTCTGAATTTCCTAAGCGTTGAAAACTTTGACGTTTTCAAACCGTGGGAGAAGGGGTGCGGATGCCGGTGCACATTCTTCGGAAGCTTGGGCAGAAGGGCCTGCCGACTCCCCAGCCACTCCTCCTGCGCTCGAGTCCCCAGGAAACTAGTCTCGGCTGATAACAGGACGCAGATCTGGCCCGTGTCCTTGATCCGAAGTGGCAGCCACCAGGGCAGCTGTGGTGATGTGTGGGTGGCTAGTCACCTTGAAGGACTCATTTCACTTTCCAGTGACACCGTGACTCCCGCTGTGAATGCCACGGGGGGGGGGGGGGGGGCAATCCGGTCTCCTTACCCACTAGCTCTCTACCCCGCTCACACCCAGATAAGCAAGCCCCGCTGGGAGCCCTGCGTTTCACTTTCCTTTCTTAGGAAGTTTCCAGTGACGTACTCGTGGAGCCAGTCCTTTCCAACGGCATTTAACGCTCTGTGCACACGTTCAAGAATCAATTGAATGTGTTCGATTAATTTATCAGAGTGCTACCTCGAGTCCAAAAAGAATTATGCTCTGTGGAAAATTCTTTCTGTTCAAAAGAAGGTCCTTATTTCTAAGAGCACAGATCTGATTTTAATTAAATAAAGAGCACTTTATGCTGTTTTTTTCCCCTAAAGCTTAAGACTAATTTCTATGGTTACTAGGGATATAAATCTCTAGATTGCTTTAAAACAAAGATTTTTGTTCAAGAGAGTTGACAGCTCCCTTTAAGAGAAGCTATTACTTAATTTTACTTTCCTTACTTTAAACACATAAAAATATTTGTAATGATACCCCAAAGGCATCATAAAAATGTAAAATAATTGTACTCTAAAATATCTAAAATTACAGGAAATAGACCTCATTTTAAAAAATGAACCTGGATTCGGGGCCGGGGACCTGGGTGTGATGTACTTCAAAACCAGTCTCTTGTCAGGAGACTTTTGTTTTTAAATGGTTTAAAAAAAATGTTTCCATTGTCAATCGTACAGACTTGAAATATGTTCATTCTGTTTGGAAGTATTTCTTTATTCATTTCTTCGCCTTTCATTTGTTTCATAGCATAGGTGCCTTGGAGTCTCTGTAAGAGAAATTTCTTTCTCTAGAATTGAACAGAACCACTGGGCTTGTGGATTAACTACATCACAGACACTCTGTAGAGTGTTTTAACTATTATTTTTTTAAATACATGGCTTAGCAACATAAATAGTCCAAAATGCTTATCCAAAATGCTCTTTCTCTTTAAGTAGATAATGTTAGTTGATAAATTGTTCCCAGATTAGTCTGAGATATTTTTATGTATGTTGTAGAAAATCTGCAGATTTTCTTAGATTTTCTACTTAGAGAGGAAAAAATATTTACCTTAATATATGAAGCTAATCTTTATCTTCTTTTCAGTCTGTCTTTGGCTGTTTTTGTTAACTAAAATGTTTATTAAGCCTCACATGATAAGGCTCATTTTACTAGGAAAAATGCAAGTAGACATAAAATATGCAGACTGAAGGTGCAAAGGAGCAGCACGGTGCGGGACAGAGACCCGGGGCCGGGCTGTGCCGCCCATCAGGAAGCCCTGCAGAGAACAGCTGCCCTCTGAGGACAGCACAGGCAAAGACCACCGCTTGCCCTCTTTTTTTCTTTTTAAGAGACAAAATTAAGTTGTGTGTGGATATTGAAAATGCTATAAGCTGAATGTTTGAACAACAAAGTAAACATTGATTATTGCAAACGTACATTTGGACCAATTTGCTTTTATCTTTCAAGCAAAACATTTCCCATGGTTTTTGGTGGTTTTTTTATTTACGTGGGGAACACTGTGTGAAAGTATAAATAAGTTTGTGAAAGTCATGATTAGAATTTGATAGTAAACATGCAAAAGCAAATTAGGACCTCTATTAAAGTCAGATGTAACTTTTAATAATGTTTTCTCATGCAGACAAAGGCCTTGGTTACAATTCAAAATAAAAGTTCAGTATGAATTTTTCAATGTGAAGTTTTGAAAATAGATGGGTTAGAGGAGTCTCCTAAGTGCCCTTTCTAATTATGAGCACACATATATATATATATATATATATATACACACACACACACACACACACACACACACACACACACATATATACATATATATATATATATATACATACATACATACACACTTCTGTCTTTAAAACTAAAACATTGAGTTTGCCATAAAGTTGGAACTTAACAAAATAAATATATATGGAGATTATATAAAGAAGGAAATATCAAAAATTACTGAAATGTATCAGGGTATAGGTAAAAATCAGTTGAAAAGCTTAATTTGTCATTTGTTTTAAAAGTCAAATTTGTTCCAAAAGTCACCTCCTGATAGCAAGTGGGTGTTTGTGCTCGGTGTTTACGTCCTGGTTCCTGGGGCGATGTGTATGTTTCTGCCTGGTGGTTTCTGGGGATCTGGGAGTGATCTTGCACAGACATTCGGAAACGTGTCCAGCGCTGGTTCCTGCAGAACTTTGGCAGGATTGCTCACGCATTCTTTCACTTTCTTTTCTTTGGTACAAACTGTCTCCTTGCACACAGTCGTTAGGGGTCAGGGTTACATTTTAGTGACTTTTTTAGCACACAGATCAATAGAGATTTTATGTAAAATTCACTAATAGATTAGGAAGTTTTTTATATATGGAAATTTTTATATATGAGTTTTTCAGATCCTTTACCTAATTAATGACCTAGGGGAAAAAAACTTCTAAAGAATTTAAATTGTATATACTAGTTATACTTTTAAAGCTTTCAAATAGAGTTTGGGATCTAAAATCCAAGTATAGGTCCCAAAATGTTTTTTTATGTCCAAGTAAAATAATAATTCTTAAAAGTAACATAAAAATTCTCACAGTCGAGGTCCAGAGAGTACTGCTGAGGACCAAAGGATTATTTTTCTAGTTTTTCTTTCTAGCAAATATGGCATTAGGAACGAAGTATAGGATTGCGCAGTGCCGGGCGCTGAACCCGGGGACCCGTGCTGCCTTGCATGTGCTCTGATGGCCGTCCCGTTGAGCTGCCTCCCAGCCCTTAAATCTTACCTTATTTTGAGCATTTTAATAACAGTGCATGTTTAATCAGACAAGTGGTCATTTCATAAAATGTAGCAGTTTCCAATTTGCTACAGTTTCTTTAAACTCTAGAAGCCACTGAGTTAAGATGGTGTTGTAACTTACTCCCTGAAATAGTATTTTCTGTCTTGGTGTGTTTGTGTGTATGTATTCAAGTCCTCTTAACTTTCATGCCTTATTTAGTCCACAGGAGACCATAACGGGGGAAAGGAATGTGTGTTTTCTGAAGACATGGAGTGCTGCAGCAAGGCTTTGGAGTCCGTTGCATTACTGCAGTGTGCTCTGCATGTTCCCCGCTCTCTTACTCGAGGGGTGCCTTTGGAGACCTGCTTGTATATCTTGTTACCAAACCTGTTTCTCAGAGCTTCAGGATAAAAACGGATATTCTTTTGCTTATGTCTTTACTAAAAGGAAAAAGTCACTTTGAACGGAGCAGAACCCTTCTGCTCCTGGGGTTAGAAAGGGATCACAGTTTTCTGTGGAGTATAAATTATTGGCCCCTATCAGGCCATATAGGAGTTGAATGTCCTCCCTTTGTGCCGCTCATAGTTGCTTTGGCCATTCTCGTGCTGATGTGAAGCAGAAGCTGAACAAGGTAACAGTTCTGATGGTGAGATTAGAGGTAGCCAGGCAGACTGTCTCCTGGTTGTTAGAGACAGACCCTTGTAAGCCCAGGCCACCTCTCCCCTTGTTTAGATATTACTTGCTCTTTTGAGTTTCAGATTACAGGAGCAATTGATCCGCATGACCTATCTTAAGAACTTTAGCTTTGCAGTGGAAACTTAAACCAAATGTATATCCTCAAGAGACAAATCATCTTAAAACAGGCTGTCGTCATTTTGATGTACTGTACTGTTTGCTGGGGAAGTGTGGTGGAGAGCACCCCCTCCTGGACAGAATTTGTATTGCTGCACTGGATTGGTCCATGTAACAATTGGTCCATGCTGATGCTGGTATATGCAGGATTATTCCCACCCCCCCATCCCCCCCCATGCATGTATGTGTGTGTGTTGAACCACATTCATGACCACAGTTCGTTAACCTGAGCCCCAGACAGCTAAGAGTTTCTGAAACTCAAAATGGGAGGCAGGATGGTTTGTGTTTGTTTTTGTTGTTTTAGATCCATAGCTTCTGTCAGTCTCAGAGGTATCACTGCCCTTATAAAAAGATCCAAAACTATGCTTTAGATATTTGGGATTCTTTGTAAGAATCTTTCCTTGAAGAATTTAAGTAAAAATGTATAATCCTCCTAGAAAGTGAAACTCCCATTTGAGTTGTACACTACTCTTTGTTTTTTTATTTTTTTATTTTTTGGTCGGTTGTTGGGCTTGAACTCTGGGCCTGAGCACTGTCTCTCAGCTCTTCAGCTCAAGGCGAGTGCTCTACCACGTGTGTCACAGCACCACTTCTGGTTTTCTAGTGGTTTATTAGAGATAAGAGTCTCACAGTTTCCTGCCCGGGCTGGCTTTGAACTGTGATCCTCAGATCTCGGCCTCCTGAGTAGCTAGGATTACAGGCATGAGCCACCGGCGCCCGGCTACACTACTCATTTTTAATATATATAAAAACAAGTTGGAGGTGAAATTTGAGATTTTAGGTTTAGTAACTGAAAAGTAAGAAGAATGGAGTTTCTGCAGGGTTCGCTTCAGATACCGCCACACCACTTACTGACTGGACAGTGCGCTGCTTACTTGCCCGCACCTGTCTCTGACGGGCCTTCTGTTCAGGTACTACCACTTGTAAAGCCATTCCTATGTAGGGTCGCCTGGCCACTAGGACAGTGTGTCCAAATTAGCTGCCTTTTACACATTGTCATGCAGACCTTCTGTTAGGTATTTTTGTGTGCCTTTTTTGACATATGACTTCTTAAAGCCAGACTTTCCACAGTTCTGTGGCTGAACAACTGTCGGTCAGATAAGTTTGACAAATGAGGCTCCCAAGCCCTGGGAACCTGAGACTCACGCTGGAGAGCATCGACAGGAGAGGAAAGAGCCTGGCCTGTGAGAGGACAGGCCGCAGGAGCTCTTGGCTGATTGATCATCAGACATCGCCGTGGAACCGCTGGGCTGGGCTGGACTTGGGGTGAGGAGTCTTGGTTCAGAGCTGTGACTGACGTCATGGAACTGGCTCCCAGTTCATGTTCCTGGACGTGACACCTGCTCCCTTCCTCCAGGCTCACCAAGGCTTCTGCTTTCAAGACAGCACAGGGGATAAAGGCAGGTTGAGTCAAAATGGAGTCAGTCGGGTTGAAGGCCCCATGGTCCACTGAAACCTGATGGCGGGAGAGCTCTCCTTGGATCTGGGAGATTCCAGTGTTGGACCCGAGTTGGTGAATAATAAGGAAGTTCCTGCTTCCATCTGAGGCTAAGCCGTCAGTCAGGGATTTCCATTTGTGGCTGCTGCCTGCTTGGGAACTTGGAAACTCCTATTCTGCTGGTCCCCAGCATGAGCTGCTGCTCTGCATTATGGGATAACAGCTGGTGCTTCATGAACAGTAAGGAAAAGGCCATGGCATCTAGAAATCTGGGGTGGATGATGGGAACAGTTGTCCTTTGGAATTTCCACTTGTCACAGAGTGTGTGCAGCTTTGTTTCGGGTTGGATCAGGGTGAGCCCAGGATGAAGAAAGAGACGTTGGGGGGACTGCACACCTGCCCGTGCCGGCCATGCGTCTGTGTTTACAGACATGATTCTCATCGGCCGCTTAGACGTGCTTCAGTGGCGTTGCCTCAAGTGTGCTCCTCGCCAGAAAGGCTGGAGAGAGGCAAGGCAACGGGACCAGGTCATCTGGCTGTGAAGGGCAGTGGTGGGAGCCGAACCCCAGGCTGTCGGGCTAAAATCCATCCTTTGCACACTCCCTCACCCAGCCTCGAGGCCAGGCCGGGCTGCCCAGGCTGGGACCTTGAGCTGACACTGCCAGTCCTGTTGGCCTCCTCCCTCTCTCCTCCCGCATTTCCTCCTTCCACAGTACACCCAGCCCGCCCGTCCCACGCTGAGCCTCACGTATTTGTCAAGTGCACGGAAGAGAAAGCAGTGATTATTAATGAGCACAGACAGACTCACGAAGCCGAAGCCGGAGCATCAGAGCGTCCTCCCAGCCCCATTGTTTGCTTTGGGTTGGGTTGCTAGGCAGGGTAAGGGAGGGGTGGAGTGAATTTGAGTCCAGAAAGCAATAATTAGTAAAGTCTCTCATCGTATTTGTATAGAGGAAGCCTTTTAAAGATGGACTGTCAGGAAGGCTGGAGGTGTGGTTCAAGGAGTAAATGCCTGTTTAGCAGGCACAAGGCCCAAAGTTCAAATCTCAGCACCATCAATAGATAAACAAACAACTATCAGGGCATCTGTTGCTTCAGACTTTTTTTTTTTCAATCCTATTCTCTTCCATTTTATTTATTTATGGTTTCTAATTAAGATATATTTAATGGAACAGTGATCAGAATTACAGAAGCCAGGAAATGGCACTGTTTCCCGTGCTTCTGGGAAAGGTGCTCTAGTTGAGGTACAGTCCTCCTGGCTCCTTGTACTTCTAGAGTGGCATGAGGAACCCCAAGTCCGGAGCAAGAGAGGCAATGGTTCCTGTGGCACAACGTGAGTCCAGGCTGGGAGGCACAGAGGGTGTGAGAGGTCCAAGCACGGCGCTCGGGTAACAAACAGGACCAGAAGCCACAGTGCAGCCTTGGGTGAAGCATCTGCGACATCAAGTGGAGGCAAGAGCGAAGCCGAACCAGGTTCTCCCAGTGCTGAGCGGTGACACGTACTGGGCAGGCACGCTAACCACCAAGGTGCACCCGAATGCTCTGAACCTGATCCGGGGGGAAGGAACTGACCCCACGGGGGCTGTGGGCTCCTCAACTAGGGGTTTCCCAGTCCTGCTTGTCTTGAGATCGGGGCAGGGGGCAGTCAGCCACTTGTATTATCCTCTGTGCAGCCCCTAGCCAGTGCTATGCAACCAGAAAGGTAAAAATAGTAAGTAGGAGCTGCAGGAGGAGGCAAGGGAAGGGAGGAAGAAAGGGCCTGTGTGCCACGCAGGAGGGGAAGCGGCTCCTTAGGCAGATGTTTAACAAAGTGAGGCAGGGCGGGTGCCCTGTGGGCATAGCAAAGAACGTGGTGGATGGAAAGGCAGTGTAAAGGAATAGCCAGGGGCTGAACTGGCCGCCATCCGCCTCAGAGGTTAGCATAGGCAGAAAAGGTAACCAGGGAAGGCAGGAAAAGCCGCTATGGGTTTAACAGAGCAACCTGGACAGCAGTGTTCTGGAAGCCAAGGGAGGGGCTTCCAAGGCCTGCTAAGGAGCCAGCTGTCCGCACCAGGACCCCCTCCTGCAAGGGGCCGGGCTTGGACACCGCCTGCTGCGGCTCCGGTGCCTGAGTTCTGAACAGTTAACTCAGACTTTCAGTCATGGATAGTGTGTATTTTTCAGTTAAGATGGAAGAGAGCTTAACTTTGGAATGTAGTAAGTGGGCTGTGCATTAAACTCGGGAACACGATCCTTGTGAAAATCATTTCAGCTTATCAGTCGCTGGCAAGCGTGTGTGCAGCGGCGGAGGTTCTGCCCGTGCCTCCGGCTGCCTGCCACGCAGAGCAGCTCGCGCTGCGCTGTCCGCTGATTGAAGGAAGGAGAATAATGATTCTGTGTTACTGGGAACTTTTTACAATATGCCAGAGAGACCTACTGGAGTCTCTTTAATCTTGAACAATGCTTGCTTCTTGCAGAGGCAAATTATGCAAATCGGTACTTAGTGTTTCATAATCAATCAGGTCTTTGTTGGAAGTGTTGTGAATGCCAGCAGAACAGAATTCCTGTCATCCTGGCCCGGGGAGGGGGGAGGAAGTCAAACCAGTGCTGTGATCAGCAAAAGACACTCGTCCACTGCTTTGAACTCACCCACTGCTAAAACCCAGCCATTCTTTGAGAAGAATCCCACCGTTTTGTCCAGGGCTTTGCCTTACAGTTTCTCTTGCTTTGGGTAATTGACAAAGTAGCCACGAAGGAGCAGCTCACCAGGCTGTTGTGTGGGGACACTCATAAACAAAGCCGGGTCTGCTGCCTGCAATGGCAGATGGCAGCCGGCAGCCCCCTCCCAGGCTCCCTTTGTGTCCACTCTGCTCAGAACAGTGTTTCATCTTCCTGGACTCCCCCAAAGTGCACAATACATGTGTGTAAAACAACGCCGTTCCAGCTAAAGCCACTGCTGTATGGTTAACCTCGAGGACTCCTTTGATTCCAAATCAAAAAGAAGGCACCAAAGAAAATGTAAAAAAGAAAAAACCCTTGGAGGAAAAAGTGGCTATTTTTCCATGAGAGCCTGGTACTGCTTCCCCTTTGCTATCTATGCTGCCATCTAGTGGATAGTGGGGAGTGTGCAGGTGGCTTGCCATGTTGGCCGTCCTCTCATACTTTCTTGTTCTTTTGTGAACTCCGAGCCTGGTGCCTGTTGCTTAACTTTGTCACTCAAGGCTAGTGTTCTACCACCTGAGCTACAGCTCTACTTCTGTTTGCTGGCTAACTGTACACAGGCGTCTCAGAAATTTCCAGCCCAGGATGGCTTTGAACCATAATTCTCTAATCTCAGCCTCCTAAGTAGGTAGGCACCTGACTCCTCTTACTTCTTTCTCTTTTTTTGCCAGTCCTGGCACTCGGACTCAGGGCCTGGGCACTATCCCTGAGTTTCTTTAGCTCAAGGCTAGCACTCTACCACTTGACCCACAGCACCACATCCAGCCTTTTCTGTTTATGTGGTACTGAGGAATCAAACCCAGGGCGGCTTCATACATGCAAGGCAAGAACTCTTACCACTAAACCACATTCCTAGCCCCCTCTTGTTATTTCTTGAAGGCGATAGGAAACCAAATCAGTTTAGAGCATTAAGTAATCGTAAATGTCTATTTTGTGCTGGTATGTATTCCTGTGCGGCTATGTTCGATGGACATGTAAACAATATAAAACAAATAGGTGACATCACTTTGCATTTACAGGGGGCCCTTAATATGGCCTGGGAGTCAGAGAAGGCACTTAAGAGCCAGACCTGAAATCCCTAGGAGCCAGGAGTAAGTCAAAGACGAGGATTAGGACCTGGGGAAGATGGCTGTGAGCCAGGAGAAAGCAGGAGGAAGCTATATGTGCACAGTTTTAGTCAGGAAGCACCTGGAGGATTTAGCCTTTCTTTTTAAAGCATTTCTAATTATAAATACTGTGCCTACTAATTGTAAAATGGCATTTAGAAAATAGTAAGGAAGCTGGGCGCTGGTGGCTCACGCCTGGAGTCCTAGCTACTCAGGAGGCTGAGATCTGAGGATCATGGTTCAAACCCAGCCCAGGCAGCAAAGTCTGTGAGACTCTTATCTCCAATAAAACCGGAAGTGGCACTGTGGCTCAAGTGGTGGAGCGCTAGCCTTGAGCTGAAGAGCTGACGACAGCACCAGATCTAGAGTTCAAGCTCCATGACTGACCAAAAAAAAAAGAAAAAGTAGTAAGGAAGCAAAGCGGGGGGATTTGGGTATGAAGCGTCCTCTTAGAAGGCTCCTAGTTGCAGACCCAGGCGCTGGGGGCGCTGTTGGGAGATGATGGGGTCATGTGGGTGCAGCCTTCATCAGTGGGTTGGTAAGCTCCCAGCACAGTGAGTCTACTTGTAAGTCCATCACAGGCATGTGTCTGAAGACTGTCCCTTATCCCAGCCCCTTTCCAGCCTCTCTGCTTCCTGGCTGCCATGAGTGTCATGCCCAACCACCGAGATGTTCAGCCTTGCCACCAGCCCCAAAACAGGGCGCTGAAACCACGAGCCAAACAAAGTAGACAGTTCCTTATGATTTCCTGAGGTCTCCAAGTCTTGCCACCAGACACCTGTCCGTGTTCCCATGTTCCTGGTGCCTGTGTGTTCTGCTTTGAGCAGGCGCTTCATACGCGAATGGAGTACACGGCAGACGCTTCAGACACCCTTGGTTTTGCAGTTTGTCCCGACTAGGCTCCGCAGTGTACTTGTGTCAGAGCAGATGCACCCAGTACCAGGCCTCACAGGCTCACTCAGAGGTCTTTCATTCCCGCACAGTAAAACATTTCTGTATGGAAGGACAAGTAGTAATATGTATATCTTTTCTTCTCCCTGTCAAACACATTTAATACAGGCACTATATCACTACTGCTTTATAGCCAATTTGCTTTCATGGCATGTCTTATGTGGAGAGTTTCAATGCTTTGGTGACTTAAGCAGTGAGCCTTATTAAAATACTGCCATTAGCCAGCCTAATGCTGGTGGACCAGACCTGAAATCCTAGCTACTTAGGAGGCTGAGATCTGAGGATCAAGATTCAAATCCAGCCCAGGCAGGAAAGTTCATGAGACTCTCATCTCCACTTAACCACCAAAATGCTGAGAGTGAACCCGTAGCTCAAGTGGTTAGAACACTAGCCTTGAACAAAAAAGTACAGGGCCAGCACCGAGGCCCTAGACCAGCTCACACACAAAAGAAAATACAGTCATCTAAAAATGAAGTCACCTTGCCTTCAGAAAAAGAAAGGAATGAACCAGATGAATACCAATAGTTTTAAAAAGGAGTTTAAGTAACTTGTTTGATGACCTATGAAGCTAGTGCAGGAGCCACATCCTGGCTGGGCTGAGAGTGTGGCTGTTCGCGCTGCGTTGTCCCGGAGCTTCAGAGAGGGTCGGTGCTGTTCGCTCTGCATTGTCCCCTGGCTGCAGACGGTGTGATCCGTTCTGTTAAAAACAACCCCCAGAAAAGTGTGGAACTAAATCACTCGATTGTATCTTGCGTGCGATTTGGTGACACCTTGCTTGCACACCTCTTACATTATTTTTTCCCCAACAGACTTGAGAGTCAGGTTTCATGATGCAGCTTGAGTGAAAACAGGAAGGAGGGACATGGGAAGGTGGAAGGAGCGACACAAGGAGATGGGCCATGGACCGAGCCCGTGTCTGAGCTCTGTCTGAGCTCTGTGTGAGTTAGTAGGTTCAGTGAGGTTCACTTTCCCAAACTCCACAGTGAGAACCGTCCTCAGCGCCCAAGGCAGGGTCCTTGGGAAGATCAGAAGTGCCTGCCCCGGCCAGACTCAACTATTGTTTGTCCACTAAGTAAATGAATATGGCTGCCATATTATTTTTGTCTTAATTCATGCCTTCAAACGCCTTACGGCTCTTTCTGAACCTTAATAGTAGCCTAGACACTGTGGGAAACCTTAGCTGAACCTCGCTGGCCCAGTATGTCTCTCTGTTGTGATAATAAGTACTGTTGTGTATTTAGACACAGGATCTGCCCACACACATTTGCTGATCACCTTCTGGGCCCCCTGGACCTAGAACACCAGGAACGCCCTGCAGACTTGCACTCAGCTCATGGTGTCGCTGATGGAGAGGAGGCTAGGTGGGGCACACTGGCCAGGCAGGGTGAGGCCCAAGTAGGTGGTGGGTAGAAGTCCCTTTAATTTCAGAGCAAAGTGAAAAATTAGGCCGCCTTGGCATGGACAGAAAAACTTTGTGGAAGATAAAAGATCAGCAGACTTTCTGAGGCTGGGCCTCGTGGGCATGTCCGGAGGACGGGGCGGAGGGGGGTGGGGACACTCCGGTGAGCACTGGGCAGAGCACAGACACCCTCCACCACTGGCTGGCCTCTCTTGCCTTCTGAAACACTCTGTCCTTGGCAGCTGTGTCCTGAGGTTTCTTCTTACCTCTTTTTCTGCGTTCATTTTTGAATCTCTAGGTTCACACTCAACGTGTGACACGGATAGATGCAGTGGGCCATCACAGGAACAGCACTCACACCGATACTGTTTTGCTCATCCACGCGGGCAGGTCATCAGGAGGAGGGAGATCTATTGTGTAGGAATCAGTGGCTCTCTGGCTCTTTTCTCTACTTCTGCTCTCAGGGCTGTGTTGATGAACCTATAGCGTCAGCCTTAAAATCCACCTCTGGAACACGTGAGAAGGAACACTTGTCTGTAAATGTCAGCTATTTAGACCACAAGAAAGGAATTAGCATTTATGGAATTCATGCTGTGTCATTACCAGGCCAGTGTTATCTCTACAGTCCTTGAAGTCATCTCTTTCAAAAAGCAAATGGTGGCAGGCGGTGGTGGCTCACGCCTGTAATCCTAGCTACTCAGGAGGCTGAGATCTGAGGCTCAAACTTGGAAGCCACCCTCTAGCAGCAAAGTCCATGAGACTCTCATCCCCATTTAACTACCAAAAAAGCTAGATATGCACAGAAATGTAGCGAACAAGGGCAAAACAAATGCAGCAGTGGCCCTCAGTAGACACTGTGTTGAAAATGAACTATACAACTCCTGGGTAGGAACAGGAGGGAAAATCTGGGAGAGAGGAAAGGAAAGGACGGCTTTGCCTGGAAGAGAGTGAAGGAATGGATGACATTGTCCAAAAAGAAATGTACGCATGCTGGGCGCTGGTGGCTCACGCCTATAATCCTAACTACTCAGGAGGCTGAGATCTGAGGATCGCAGTTCGAAGCCAGCCCAGGCAGGAAAAGCTGTGAAACGCTTATTTCCAGTAAACCACCAGAAAACCAGAAGTGGCACTGTGGCTCAAGTGGTGGAGTGCTCGCCTTGAGCTGAAGAGCTGAGGGACAGAGCCCAAGCCCAGAGAAAGAAAGAAAGGAAGGAAGGAAGGAAAGAAAGAAAGGAAAGAAAGAAGAGAAGGAGGGAGGGAGGAAAGAAGGAAGGAAGGAACTCATTACCTGACTTGGGAAACTGTAACCCTCTGTACATCACCTTTATAATAATTTCAAAAAAAAAAAAAAAGCTGGAAATAGAGCTGTGGCTCAAGTGGTAGAGTGCTGGTCTTGAGCACAAAGGCTTAAGGACAACACCCAGCCCCTGAGTTCAAGCCCCAGGACCAGCACAAAAAAAAAAAAAATCAAATGACAGCAAAGTATAACAGGCTGCTCTTGGGCTTGGTGGGGGAGGGCTCGGTACTAATGGGAGTGAGGAGAAGCAATAGAGGGCAAGTGAGACAGAGTTCATGTACTTTAGACGCATGTATGAAATGGAACCGTGATACCAAAACAGAAGAGGAAGAAAATGGAACGGTGAAACCTGCTGCAATTGATTTGAGGGAGCAGGACGGGGGGGGGCGGTGTTGGGTGATCAGGATACATGTATGCATGTATGGAGATGTCACAGTGAACTAAACAACTAGCATATGCTAATTTCATAAATCTCTGTTTCTGAATCATAGACCATATCAGTTAGATGTAGAGGAACTGTTAACTCTGGACCCAGGAGAGTTAACGCATGATTGACTATATGAGAGTCAAAAACTAAAGTGAGCCAGATGTGGTAGTACCTGCCTGTAATTCCAGCTACTTGAGAGGCTGAGACAGGAGGATCAAGAAGAGTCCAAGACTAGCCTGGGCTACCTAGTGAGACCCTTTCTCAAAAACACAAAAAAATTAAAACCAAATTTTTGTCACGTATAGTTGCAAAATCTTTTCTGTTGCATACTGTTCTCCATTAACTGAAATGTACAACGTGTTATGTATCTCCATAACCTTTGCTTTCTTTTTTAACTTTAGATTTCTCACATTGGCAAACTGAGAGATTTTCTTCTGGAACACAGAAAGGATTATATCAATGCTTACAGGTGAGTGTCTTGGGTAACTGTCTCCCCTCTGTGTCTGCATCCCATTAGCTTTTGTGCTTGTGTTGGACTTTTTGGAGCTGTAAAGGGTTTGGCAGTAAAGCAGGGCTTCCTGAGCCAGGGCAGGCTCTGCTGCGCCTGTGTCCCCCAGGCCCTGCTCTGTTGGCTCTGTAGGTTCCTGCATCTTCTGGCCCATGACGCTTGTCCCCACATCTGTGCCTGGGGCTCCAGCATGACGGTAGGGATTGAGCCTGGAGCACTAGGATTCCCGCCCCTGGATTCTGTGTCCCTGGGCCATGCTTTCCCTACCCGTTCAGACCTGCAGGCTGCCTCTCTTCCTTTTGTCCTCTAAGCCCACTTTGGCTTGCCCTTTATTTCTTAGGGTACTTTTACCAAGTCCTACTAGTCATCATTTAACGTGACTCACGTCATGTCCCAGGCTTCTGGTGGCTAGGGCCTCTCTCCATTCGGTAGCCGTGCTCTGTGTGAACGTGACTTGGAGATATCACTGCAAACACCCACTGCAGTCAGCTAGCACGCAGTCAGCCTGCACGCCGTGGCCCTGACCTCACCACAAGCCCACCTCCCAGAATCCCTCCCCAGCCACACGGCTGCAACCCGCCTGGGTCCTGCTTCGGGGCACATGAGGTGGCGGTCTTCCTGTCCCACGGCTCCCCTCCTTGATCAGGGGAGTAAACTTCCTGACGCTCTCCTCCTGCGGTTAGCTGTCCTCCCTGTGTTCCTGTCCCATCACTGCCCACCTGATTTCCACAGCTCTGGGAGCTGTGGCTCTTCCATACCCACGGCTTCTGAGCCCTGACCTATTTCCACCTCAGGTCTGGCACACTCACTTTCTCTGTGTCACGTAACTGCCACCTATCAGGCTCTGCCCGCTCTCTGGACCCCAGGCTTCCAGGGCCAGGTCCGCCTCCTGCACGTTCGTCTTTGGTTTTGTTGAAACCTTTGAAAAGTGTGAGAACCGTCCGTCACTCTTAGATTGTAGAGAAGCAAGCTCGTAGAGTCTACAGGACCCTCAGCCTCCTCCCCAGTCACCGCTCAAATCAGGAAGTTACTGAGAGTCGTTTCCATTCGCCACTCTCCAGAGCTAACTCTTAACTTCTGGTCACCAAGTCCAGGACCTCTCTTCTCACGGGGAGCAAACTCATGTGCCTGCCTTCTCTCAAAACATGCTTACTTGATCTTTTCCCTGTATTTGTGCCTGTGCCTTGCTACTGTGCTAATTAACCTGATTTGGCTATTCATTTATATGACAGGGATATGTGTTGTTTGTAGCTTGAGGTTATGACATGTAGAGCTGCCGTGAGAAGCATACATATGTATTCATTTCTCCTGAGTAGATCCCTGGGAGTGAAATTACTGTGTTCTGCATATGTCAGTTTATGTGCATGACTTAGAAACTCCCATGTGTGGTTCAGTACCCGGTGGTCACATTTTTTTCCACAGTGACTTTACATACCCAGTAGCAAAGTTGTACCATATCCTTGCCAGCATTGAGTAAGGAAAGTCTTTTTTAAACTATTTTAAGTAAAAGTATAAAATGGTATCTCATTTTCTAGTGATAATGACCTGAATACCATTGGTAGCCTCTTCTCAGTTCTTCTGCCTGGCTAAAACCTTTGACCTGTGACTACTATCAGTCTCTTGGAAATTTGTACCCCCTTAACTCCCATTACAGAGCAGCTGTCCCTGGTCTCCCTGAGTGACTGGTTCCAGATCCCCTGGGAAGCCAAGATCCACGGATGCCCAAGTCCCCTCTATTAAATGGCAGTATTTCAGCCTTTCTTTCATATGGACATTGACCGATCTCTACACTGCTTGTAATACCCAGTACAGCACGAATGCTGGGGAGGTGGTTGTCACTGTGTGCTGTGTGGATGAGGACTAGAAGAGAGTCCATACATGCTGGTTTTGCGCACAGTCACTTTATCTGATATTTTGGTGCACACTTGGGAACACATGTTCTGGCACAGCCAGCCAGAAGTATTTCCAGTCCTCAGACTGCCTCGCTTGTTGCCTCTTGTCCTTCTTTTGGCCCTTTTGTCATTTATGTCCCTACTTTGCCATTTCTGTTCCTACTGTGACTGCCATGCTCATTGGTGATGGTTGTTATTTTTATCTTTGAGACAAATAGCTGAGAGCAACTTAAAAGAAGGAAAGACCTATTTGGCTGAGGGCTCCAGTCTGTGGTCTGCTTTCTCCATAGCTGTGTGCCCCAGGTGAGACAGCTTCCCACCTCCTGGCAGCCAGGAGACAGAGACAGACAGGAAGGGAATGAGACAGACCCTTCCCAGACATGCCCCCAGGAAACAGACAGACAGGAAGAGAATGAGACAGACCCTTCCCAGACAGGCCCCCCCAGGAAACAGAGACAGACAGGAAGAGAATGAGACAAACCCTTCCTAGATACCCCCCTAGGAAACAGAGACAGGAAGAGAATGAGACAGACCCTTCCCAGACACGCCCCCAGGAAACAGAGACAGACAGGAAGGGAATGAGACAGACCCTTCCCAGACACGCCCCCAGGAAACAGAGACAGACAGGAAGAGAATGAGACAGACCCTTCCCAGACATGCCCCCAGGAAACAGACAGGAAGAGAATGAGACAGACCCTTCCCAGACAGGCCCCCCGGGACACAGAGACAGACAGGAAACAGAGACAGACAAGAAGGGAATGAGGCAGACCCTTCCCAGACACGCCCCTAGGAAACAGAGACAGACAGGAAGGGAATGAGACAAACCCTTCCTAGACACCCCCCTAGGAAACAGAGACAGGAAGAGAATGAGACAGACCCTTCCCAGACACGCCCCCAGGAAACAGAGACAGACAGGAAGGGAATGAGACAGACCCTTCCCAGACAGGCCCCCCGGAAACAGAGACAGACAGGAAGGGAATGAGACAAACCCTTCCCAGACAGGCCCCCCGGGACACAGAGACAGACAGGAAACAGAGACAGACAAGAAGGGAATGAGACAGACCCTTCCCAGACACCCCCCTAGGAAACAGACAGGAAACAGAGACAGACAGGAAGGGAATGAGACAGACCCTTCCCAGACACCCCCGTCTACCTGCCACCCCTGTGCTTTGCTTCTATTCTGCCCCTGCTCACATTGCCTGGGAAAGACGGATATGTACCTGATCTTTTCCACCAAGCTTCTCGTCACCAGTGCAGCGTGCATGGCTCACCATGCAGGCGATCTGTTAATTCTGCAGATCTTTGTGGGGTGCTTCCACTCCTCATGGGAGGGAGGGTAAGAGGGTGAGAGCGGGAGGGAGCACACTTTGGCCGGCTGTTTCTGAGGTAGCCTTCAGCTCAGCCCACACGGGCAGAGTTGGATGCTTTGATGGGGGTCTTGTTTCTAGCTAGCACTTCCTCGGCCACCCTTGCATCTGGTGTCAGTGCAGCGGGTACTGTGGGCACACCAAATGCATCATGTGAATTGGGGGCAAAGGTGAGTCAGCCATAGATGACCTCCCTGGGAGCATCCTTCTAGGATTTTATCTTTATGGAACGAGGTGTTTGTGCTTCAGAAATCTTCCTCTCAAAGTTAAGAGAATACAAAAGAAATCATATGCTTTCACCAAAAAAAAAAAAACACACTTTGCAGGAGTAGCTCATGCCTGTAATCATAGTTACTCCGGAGGCTGAGATCCAAAGGATCAAGATTTGAAGCCAAGCCAGGCAGAAAAGTTCACAAGACTCCATCTCTAAAACAGCCAGCAGAAAAGCAGGGCTGGGGGCATGGCTCAGGTAGTAGAGTACCAGCTGAGCAAGCATGAGTCCTTGAGTCCAAAAAAAAAAAAAAACTTCATATAAATCCCCCCAAAAGATAAAATAATTATACCCCTGGTGAATGTTAAATAGTTACTAAACATCATTTTGTACTTTTAACTACATTTGTAGTATTTTGAAGTGCATTAAACTAATTATCTTGGTTCAAATCATAGTTAACACTAGATGGCAGTGTCTTCATTTCTGAAGGTGTGTGCACAACCAATACTAATTTTACAGGCTGTTAAAATGGATGCTGCTGTGATTTTGTAGGACTTCACAGAACTGCCATACACCTGTCCGATGCTTAACTCTGACAGTGTAGGCCATGGGTATGCTTATAGTCTGTCAAGATTATGTGCTTTTACAAAAAGCACTAGAGCTCTACCACATAGCACACATAACACGCTCCTAGCGCACACCCCCTTTTCCCCTTCAACACTTCCCACCCAGGTGGGAAGCGCACTTCCTTGGGCTTTTCCTTATGGTCTGCTTTGTGAACAGTACATCTTCCTTAGTATCATTGCTGATGAACTCATACATTTTTTTCTTTTATCTTTTTTTTTGTCAGTCATGGTGCTTGAACTCGGGGCCTGGGCACTGTCCCTGAGCTTTTTCACTCAGGGCTAGTGCTCTACCACTTTGAGCCACAACACTACTTCCAGTTTTCTGGTGGTTAACTGGAGATAAGAGTCTCATGGACTTTCCTTCTAGGGCTGACTTTGAATCGCAATCCTCAGATCTCAGCCTCCTGAGTAGCAGGATTACAGGCATAAGCCACCAGCACCCAGGTCTCATCTATTTCTCACACTGATTCTTTCTGCTGTTACCCAGACCTTCCTTGGGGTGACCTTGACCCTGTGGCAGCAGAGAGGGACTGCTGGCCCTCAAGCCTCAGTGTTGATGGTTGTGGCATGGTGGCAGAGGTTGGCTGTACGGTTGCAGCTCTCTGGGATGTGATAGTGACGGGACAGTGGTGGGCTCGGGGATCTCTGGTCTGCTTTTGCTCCCAAACAAACTCTTTATTTTCCGTTTAGCAAAATGCGGAGAGTGTTCTAGTCAGGCCTTGGCCTGCCCTCAGGTCATTATACGGGCTATAATCATGGAAGTGAAAGACTATGGTAGAAATACGCCTTCAGAGCTATGGAGCCTTTGTTAGTTTGATATAATTAGGAGGCTATAATTTTTTCCAGAATGTGGAGCTCAGACTTTATTGACCCATTTGCCTTTTTTTTTTTGTAATGCCATTTTATTAGAGCAGAACAGCATGAAACCTAGGTAGCCTCTGGCTGGATCTCTGAATGATCTTAATTAAAATTAATTTCTCCACTTCCGATCAATGTACCTTTTCCACAATATCCTAGCAACAAAATAATACCACTTGGGAGAAAAACTTCCTTGGTTTCTGTTGTTGCTGCTAAAAGAGTAACAACACTGCTGCTTCCCAATTGAGGAGTAGTGCACATATATAATGTGTCCTGAAGGAGTATCACCTTCTAATGGAGTAATCCATCTTATCAAATTAACCTTTAGACCTTTTCAATTTCACTGAGCTGAGTTTCTATTAAATCAAAATATGGGGTAGAAAGATTTAATCTAATGTCCTTGGACATAGCATTTATAGGTCTGCTCCGTAGAGCAATGCACGCTCACTTGGAAGCGATGCTTTCTGATTGATGAGCCCTGACCTGCTCGGCCTCTGTCTCAAGCAGGAACAGCATGAGGCTTCTGGTTCTCTGCTCCACACACTCGCTCCCTGCAGAAGAAGAGCCGTTCATCTGATGGCAGAGCTGGGGAGGAGGAATGGAGATCCTGCTGCCCGGGCATCACTTTTGGGTTTCTGCCTCGGATAGAGATAACATCATGTTAACCACACTAGTTAGTAGGAGTGCTTTTCTCACCTTTCAAGTTCCACCAAGAAGAGGGCTACCTGTTCCCCAGGGGGCTGTGGCCTTCCTTCTCTCCTCCAGCTCTCCCCTTACAGTGCGAGGACAGAGTAGGGGTGGGGAGGAGGCCACGCAGGGGGAAGGGGTGCTGATCTGATGGCTGGAGCTGCGTCGGTCATCCCTTCTCTTCTATGTAGGAATCTGTCCTCAGCAGAAGGTCCTAGATGAGGGATGACGCCAGGAGTTGGGTAAGGTGAAGTCCATTCAGGAGGAAATTACTGGAAACATAGTTGTAGCTATGTCAACTCACATTCTGCAGTTCAGGCTTACTCATGGATTCCGTTCATTCAGAAAAGACTTCACTGTTGATTTATCAGCTTGCTAAATGCAAGGCATCACTCTCGCCCACTGAGTTTAGCAGAGAGAAAGCATAGAAGTCCTTCCTTGCCTTGGTGGTGCTGTGCCTCATACAGGGCACAGACAAAAAGCAAAGCAAGGCATCAGGTTTTACTGCCTTTCAGGGAGGGAAAGGCTGGGAATGGCATGGTTTCACAAGGTGGTTATGAGGGCCCTCATGAAGAGGGGGTAACCGTGGATAAACACCTAAAAGACGTAAGATATCCATGTATGCATACAGCTGTCTGAGGAAAGAACACGCCAGGAGGAAGAGACAACCACAAGGGGAAAGTGGTAAGATGGCGTGAGTGGCACATGTGTTAGTTGTAGCCGAGGGGTGTGAAAGGCACAGAGGATCCCAGAGGTCCTAAGTGCCAGTCTCTGAATTCATTTTAAGGATCTTGGAAGTCTGGTGGGGACCAGGGCCTCCAGGGTCCTGAATTTCTGAAAGTAAACGCTTTCACCAGCCCGGTGGTTGTAGGATAGTTTTACTTCATATCAGAGAAAATAAACTTGTTTCCAAGGACTTTTGTGTGTGAGAGAGCTGTAAAGATTGCTTGTTGTCATGGAAAAACAACCACCCAAACCACTTTCTCACATGTTATGTCAAGACCCCCAAGTCCTGTCCCGCACCATCTCCAAACAGCACCTGGATGGATTGCTCCTGACAGTCTGCCCAGCAAGCAGCCTTAGGATTCCCTGTGACTGCAGGCTGGAGCTCCAAACCTTACAGGGCTGCAGCTCCAGCCCAGGGAACTGGCTTTTCACATCTTCCCACACAGCTCTCTAGACCATTCTCCCTCTGTGAGTTTGGCCGGTTCCTCCCTCAAGTCTCAGCTTACATGGAACTTGATCAGGGAGCCACCTCGGTTATGTGGTCCCTCACGGTGCCCTTTCATTTCCTTCCTGTCTCTTCTTCAGCCATATCATGTCTGATTATGGGAGGATGACAGACACAGAGCGTGACCAGATAGACCAGGATGCGCAGATATTCATGAGGACCTGCTCGGAAGCAATCCAGCAACTCCGCACAGAAGGTGAGTTGCTCTGAGAGGGGCAAGCACACACCATGAGTATCGAGAGTTAAACAAGATGTGTATGTCCAAACACAATTCACTCCTTCCTCCTTGCTGAGATCCAGAGTTTAAAACCTTAAATCCTCCCTTCAAAGTCATGAATAGATTGTCATTCAGGTTAAACAAATGGGAGGAGGGAGATAGAAAGGACCTCTCCAAACAGAACCAGAAATATACCAAGAGACCTCAGTCAGAAAATGAATAGTATAGCCAGGCACCGGTGGCTCACGCCTGTAATCCTAGCTACTCAGGAGGCTGAGGTCTGAGGATCACGGTTCAAAGCCAGCCCGGGCAGGAAAGTCCATGAGACTCTTATCTCCAATAAACAACTAGAAAACTGGAAGTGGTGCTGTGGCTTAAGCAGTAGTGCGCTCTCCTTGAGCTGAAGAGTGCAGGGACAGCACCCAAGCCCAGAGTTCAAGCCCCACAACCGACCAAAAAAAAAGAAGAAAATGAATAGTATGTGGGCCAATATTTCTTACCTGTAAATAGTGTCAATTCAGCCTGTTAATTTAATAACTATTTTATACTGCATCCTATCAGTGTCAGATAATGATCAGATCTGTTAGGGTTGTTATGAGAATTTAGTTAAGTTCTTTAGCATGCCAGTGCCTAGCACTAGGAGGCTGTCTCCCTTTCATTCAGGTATCATTAATGCCCTAGTCCAGCCTCCCATGTCCAGACTCTCCCTTGGTGCTTCTCTAATACACCTGGACAGATAGAGTCTATAGAATACTACAGAGGTCAAAATCTCCAGATGCTCTGGGGACATGCCTCAAGTAGCAGAAAGCCTGTTTAGCAAGCATAAGGCCTGACTTCACACCTAAATGCCAACCAAAAAGAAATTTGGTAGCTTTCTTACCAAAAGTAAAAGGGAAAGATTTTGGGACTGACAAGCCTTTTGTATATGTGGTGCCAGTCCTTGGGCTTGAAATCAGGACCTACGCATTGTCCCTGAGCTTCTTTTGCTCAAGTTTAGTGCTCTACCACTTAAGCCACAGATTCACTTCCTGACAAAGTCTTTTCATTAATTTATATTTTGTTCATTTTTTTGTACCAGTGCTGGGGCTTGAACTCAGTGCCTAGGCGCTGTCCCTTCACTTTTTCTGCTCAAAGCTGGTACTCTACCACTTGAGCCACTCCTCTACTTCTGGCTTTTTGCTGGCCAATTGGAGATAAGAATCTCACAGACTTTTCTTCCAGAGCTGGCTTCAAACCTTGATCATCAGATCTCAGCCTCCTGCATAGCTAGGATTAGAGGCGTGAGCCCCCGGTGTGCACCTCTGACAAGACTTTGTCTTGTTTTGTTTTTTAACCATCCTTCTGTAGGCTGGTGTCATGGAAAGCTCTTTAGAGGGACACTGAGCTTGACTCAGTGTCTTAGGAACCTGGGATATGAGTGGCCACAGGGAGGGGCAGGGACACTCCAGGCATGGGCAGGGGAAGTGTGCAGTTCAGACTGATTTAAGCTTGTTACTGGAAGGTCAGTGTGGGCATGGATTCCATTAATACAGCCAGGGTCCCCACTCAACAGGGGGCTGCACCACAGAACACTCCCTAAGTGCTGTAATAAACCATAAATTATTGGACTACAGTTTCCTTTGGTTTAATCTTTCATGCTGGTAAAGCCTAATAAATCTTACTCTTAAAAGTGCAGTTTTGTGTGACACAAGACTTGTTTTATTGCTGTGTTTTTAAAATCCTTGCTCTAAAGCCACTGCTGTGAGGCGGCTGATGAGCGAGCTGTCCTTGAGAGCGAGTGACCGCGACGCTGTGTCTTGTCCTCCCCTGCAGCCCACAAGGAGACCCATTCCCAGCAAGCCAAGGAGCACCGGGCCGCCGTGCTGGACTTCACTGAAGACTACTTAAAAAGTATTTCATGTTCCCTTAAATGTCAAATGTGGCTGTGCGACTCAGAACCTAACTTTATAGCTGAAGACTAGCGTCTTGTTAGATGTAATGACCCCTGCGCCTGAGGGGCCATTTTAAAATGGTCTCTATTCTGGCATTTCTCCCACAGGAGTGTGCAAGCTTTACTCAGAACAGAGAGCCATCCGAGTGAAGCGAGTGGTGGATAAGAAGAGGCTGTAAGTGTGCCTGCTCTCCAGGGCTCTCCCGTGAGGGCGGCTCAGGTTCCCGGGGCACTTGCCTGGTGCCCAGATCCTGTGTGGATTTCTTCACAAAATGCCCTAGCTAATGCTTACTGAGCACATGCTGTGTGCCAGGAGCTGTACTCTTAGCTCATGAGGCAGGTACTGGCCTTCTGTCACACACGAGCTCAGCTAAGGCTTGGCAAGTTTGGTATGTCACCAAAGCCACTCAGCCTGGATGAGTAGGCTGGGCTGGAGTCCAGGCTGACCTGTGTCTCAGTGATGCTGTTGATCTATCTATCTATCTATCTATCTATCTATCTATCTATCTATCTATCTATCTATCTATTAATCTATCTCTATCTATCTATCAGTCTGTCTGTCTGTCAGTCTAGCAATCGATCTGTCTGTCTGTCTGTCTATCTGGGGCATTACCAGGCATTTTGCCTCAGCCTTGCCCTCCACGCCCCCCCTTGCGATCCCTGAAAGGATTTTCCTGAGGGATGAGCTTGGTTTGGTGACCCAGTGCCTGCCATGAGGCTTCCTCTGTCTCTGGCTACATAGCAGAGCTTGCACCTTCCTCCACACATTTTTGTGTAGCATTGTTGTTGGGAGCGTCCTCTGCAGGCCTGGGCCTGGAAGCAGCTGCGCCAGGCGCCGGTGTGCATTCCTACCGCACTTGTCTACCTCTGTCCCTCTTTACTGGGGGCCACATGCAGGTATCGGGAGCTGCAGCTCATCCGCCTGGCTGCTGGTGTGTGTGGCGCCTGCACCAGGCTCTCCATCATTTTCAGACAAGTTTGGGATTCGTTGGCAAGGCTCTTTCATTATCTAATGTTTGGGGTCAATTTTTTAAAACTGTGTCAGGGGCCTATTGCACAACTCTCTGGTTCATTGATTCACTAGGAAGACTTACAGGACTGGGCATGCAGCTCCACTCCTGGCAGTGGCTTTTCACACTGAAAGAACCCAAAGCAGGACAGCAGAGGGGAAGGGCTATGCGAAGACCAGAGGAGAGTAGGGGCCAGGCGGGGCCTCGCCCCTCGGGGTAGGGGGTGTTGCGCACCAGGGCAGCTCATTAGTGCCTGAGGATCTCATTGCGGGCTGGCTACATAGACTCCTCGTGGTTGGCACATACCGGCATTCCAGAACCCGACACTGAACCACATTCAGACCACATGGTTTGCACACCATTTAGCCACGGGCAGCGCTCTTCCAGCTAGGACGGGATGAACATACCAAGTCCAAGTTCTCAACCTGGCACGTGGGCCCTTGTAAGTGGTCTGAGGCTTGACATGGGAGCTCTTTTCTAAATACTTGCCAATGAATTAGAAAAAGGCCAGCACAGAGAAGCGGCCATGGAAGTAAGCAAGGAGGTAGCCATGTTATCTTCTGGCATATAGTTATCACATAAACCAGACAGTTATTACATAAGCCAGTTTCTATAACATTCATTACAGTGTTGTTATGTAACACGATTGAATCGTATAAATAGTATATTCTTATATAAAGTAGGGTAGTTGGAAGAAGCAGTAGGTAAAGTCTGCCCTCAGGGAGGGTAGAGGCCGGTTGGTGTGCTGTGTGCTCAGGAAAAGGGAGCGTCTTAATCAGGAAGCGTCAGAACTAGCGAGGTCTGTGTTGGTTCAGAGAAAGGGCACAACCAAGAGGCGCGGCAATGTGTGGGGATCCGAGCTGCATTTGGACTGTGCTGTTTGAATTCCGGCTCTGTCAACCACAAGGCTTTGAAAGAAGCTTACTTCCCTGTGCCTTAGTTTCCTTGCCCGTAGCATGGGAACATGAATAGAATCTATCTTGTAAGGTGGCTGTGAGGATAAAATGGTAGCTTGAAATTATTACCTACCATAAAGCACTGACATGTGCCAAGCACTATGCTAATTTATTTCATGTAATCCTTATGACTTCTTTATGGATATTGCTAATACAAGGAAATGGGAGTCAGCAAATTTGGATCAGCTGCCTGGCATCAAGGCTAAACCAAGGTTGACCTCAAGGTAATGACAGATTTCTCAAGCAGCTCCATTTGTGTAAGCTGTTGAAACTATCAGGGGAGGAGGGAGAGGGCAGGCCAGGTAGGGAGGAGGGAGAGGACAGGCCAGGTAGGGAGGAGGGGAGGAGGGAGAGGGCAGGCCAGGTGGGGAGGAGGGGAGGAGGGAGAGGGCAGGCCAGGTGGGGAGGAGGGAAGGAGGGAGAGGGCAGGCCAGGTAGGGAGGAGGGGAGGAGGGAGAGGGCAGGCCAGGTAGGGAGGAGGGAGAGGACAGGCCAGGTGGGGAGGAGTAGGAGGAGGGAGAGGCAGGCCAGGTAGGGAGGAGGGAGAGGACAGGCCAGGTGGGGAGGAGTAGGAGGAGGGAGAGGACAGGCCAGGTGGGGAGGAGTAGGAGGAGGGAGAGGGCAGGCCAGGTGGGGAGGAGGGGGAGGAGGGAGAGGGCAGGCCAGGTGAGGAGGAGGGGAGGAGGGAGAGGGCAGGCCAGGTGGGGAGGAGGGGAGGAGGGAGAGGGCAGGCCAGGTGGAGAGGAAGGGAGGAGGGAGAGGGCAGGCCAGGTGGGGAGGAGGGGGAGGAGGGAGAGGGCAGACCAGGTGGGGAGGAGGGGAGGAGGGAGAGGGCAGGCCAGGTGGGGAGGAGGGAGAGGGCAGGCCAGGTGCGGAGGAGGGGGAGCAGAAGGGCCCAGGTGCAGTGACCGGAGTCTGCCAACACAGGTCCTGGGAAGCAGGATGGACTAGAGGTGTGAATTGTTGTTGAGATGGTAAGCTGGCCTCTGGGCCCCACACCCCATGGCTGGGAAAGCAGGTGTCCCAAGTTAAGGAGGAAGGGACCTTTGTGGTCCTGGTTCTTGCAGAAGTTTCTATGAAATACAAGTTACAGTGTCAGGTGGGAACTGTTCTCATTTAGACAGTGAAGTAAAGCATCTCCTCCCACCTGTGCCAGTTACTTTGGACAGAAGGTCTTAGGGGAATAACTAACCCTTCACCGTGTCGCCAGCCTCCTGGAGCTGCCTTGCTCCTCACGTCCACGTGTGCCACGGCTGAGCAGAGCAGGCATTCGCCCCTGGAACGTCCCCACAATGACCATTGTTTCTCAGTCCGTCCCCAGTGATGGCCACTCTGCTGCACCCTGTGCATGGCTCTTGGTTTGAAAGAGATCTTCCTTCTCCTGAGCCTTCAACAGTTTCAGCAGCACTTGCTTGGTAGATGCCCAGTTAGTACCTGCTAGTGAGTGGCTGGGTGGCTCTGAAGATGGCTTGGTCTAGATGCTGAGCCGCCTCTCCTCTGTGGGGGGCAGTGTCCACCCCAGTGGGTACCTTTTCCTCAGTCCACCCCCCACAGAGTCGTGTACAGAAATGCCTCCTTCCTGCGTCTGGTGTGGTGGGGGAAGGGGGTGTCATAAAACAAACATAAGGGCAGTACTTAGAGCTGCAGTGCTTAGAGCTACTACTGTATGGGGTGGCAAAGAGGGGCAGTGCTTAGAGCTGCAGTGCTTAGAGCTACTACTGTATGGGGTGGCAAAGAGGCTGTCCTATGTATTTTGTTTCAAAGCAAAAAAAGAATCCTTTTTATTTTTGTTATTTTTAATTTTTAAATAGAGGTTTTTCAAGTAAGACACCTGGAAAGAGATGTTGGCAGGTGGGAATTGTGTTGATTTCATTTATGAAGCTCTCAGCCTTCAGGTAGAAAAATCCATTTAAATAAATCATGGGGCATAAACAAGCCTTTCTGATGACTTTTTTTTATTGCTTTTTTCCCCCCAAATTGCCTTCAAGTAGCTCATTTGTAATTTCCCCAAGGCTTTCAGTAGACATTCTGTTTATAATTAGAATCTGGTTTTATTACTTTAAAAATGCTCAACTTTTGTCTTGTTCTGCTGCTTTGCAGCCTTCATTTTAAATTGGAAATGGGTACGTTGGTGTATTCTAGACACAGATGGCGGTTGTGAAGAGAAGTCAGTTAAGCCCTCCCCTCCCTGAGCCACTCCGACCTGAAGCCAGTGTGGAGTGTAGGGCCTGGCATTCCCAGGGTGGTGTGTCTGGAGAGCAGGTGGTCAGAGGGGAGGGGCATTTCCTGTCACGTGGGGCAGGGAGGAGTGAGGTGTGAATGGGAAATCCTCAGTCATCTTATGTTTCTATGGGTCATGGAAAAATCAGTTTGGTGTTCTGATGGCAGTGTTAGGTATCCCTACAAATCATGTGCATGCATTTCTGCTTACTTGGAAAAAGTGGTAGCCCAAAGCTCCAAGATCCAGGCTTCTTCAGAAATGGCAACTCCAAGGAGCAAGAGAAGGGGTCAGAAGATAGAAGACCAGGTGGAAGGACACAGCAGCCAGTATAGAGGGGGTGAACGCTGGCCAAATTAGAGTAAAAAATAAATGGTAGTAGCTGATTGTAACCTGTCACATGAAGTCTCTATCTGGATAAGAATAAATGGGAAAAAAAGCATTCGACATAGTCACAAATGCTACAGCGTGCATGCTACATGCACGCGCGCGCACACACGTACTTGCTACTTGCAAAGGGGAACAGGGTAACCTCCCAGCCAGGACACCGGCCACTGCCTCCTTAGTCAGATGGGCAAGATGAGATGGCACTCACCTGACAGGATGGCCCAGGAAGGCCTCTCGTAATGTCTGCCCCATGCACACCCTGAACGCAACCACAGAACGACTGGCACATCACTGTGCCCTGAGGTCACGAAACTCAAGGAGAGAGCGAAGCAAGTGCTCCAGACAGCAGCTTGATGCAGTGTGTGATGCGGATCTGGGCCTTTTTGTTACAAAGGGTGTGTTTTGAGATAACTGTTTGGGCTAGAAAAGGGTCTCCGGTAAGGATGGAATCTCACTACTGATGAGTACTTCCTGGTTTGGGTAGTTTTACTCTAGTTATACCCGAGAATCCTTTTTTAGGAGAGATGTATTAAGTATCGATTAAGGGGCATCCGACTGGCAGATTACTCTCTAAACGTCTCTGTGAGTGATAGTCTCTTAAAAGTTATATACAAAATACTTTCAGACTGAGTAGAATGGCTAAATTTAAAACAACAAATAATAGAAGATGTAGTCAGTCACTGTGTTAGGCAGCTTTCCATTACTGTGACAAAATGCCTGAGATGATTGACTTAAAGGGAAGAAAGGCTTCTTGCTTCTGGCCCCGTTGCTTTAGTGACGCAATATATCATGATGGAGGAGGCCGGTTTTCACTGCAGCAGGGACACAAGGAAAAGGATGTGACCAGATGTCACAGTCCCCTTCCTGGGAGTGCTCCAAGTGATCTAAGGCCCTTCCACTAGGCTCCACCTCCTCTTGAAGGCTCCACCCCCCAAGCCTTTAACACATGGCCCTTGGGAGACCCTTATCCAACCCTGGCAGACACTGAATGCCAGGCACCAGTCCAGGATCCAGGCCACACAGCAGACTGCACTCAGTGAGGCACAGGTCTGTCCACAGAGAAGGTGCTGCTGCCAAGCAAGCCAGGCAGATCAGCTGGCAGCAGAGCCTCCAGCTGGGAACTGGAAGAGGGAACAAACAGGTGCAGTTCCTGGGTTCCTAAAGTCAGTTGTGCTAAGTGTCTACTAAAGACTTGCACTTTCAAGTCAAATGCTGTGAAGTATTAGGTGCACCTCTGTGCTTGTGTGTATATGTGTGCACACACATATGGCAGAACTTCTTGCATTAATGTAAAACTCACTACAGAATAGGTATGTTTCCACTCCTGGATTAGTGCAAGGCGGGCAGACAGCCTTCATTGCCTGCATGTTGAGTGTGGCATCCCCTTCTGAGGAGGGCTCAGTACCTGCCGGCGGCAGCACTCGCACCCTGCACTGGCCGCCCCTGGACCTGTGTCCAGTTGGCCGCTGCACTCCCCAGTAAAGGAATACAAGCTGAAGTGCAGGGCTCACTCATGACTCCCTATGTTGTCAGAAAAGAAGCCTATTTTATAAGGAAAGTGGATGACGGTTATTTATTTTTAGGTCAAAGCTGGAGCCAGAGCCAAATACAAAGACAAGGGAATCCACACCTTCAGAGAAAGTCACACAAGATTCTGAAGACAAGCCTGCCACTGAAGAACATCCTGGTATGAATTAAAAAGTCTTTTTTTTTATTGTGAAAATATTGTACAAAGGGGTTACAATTACATGGGCAAGGTATTGAGTGCATTTCTTATCAAGCATTGTTGCCTCCTCCTTTGTTTCCCCTTCCCATCCCTTCCCATCTCGCCTCCCTCCTCCCCCTCCTCCCCCCCCCCCCCCCCCGCCACTGGCCCCCTTCTCCCCCGCCAAAGTTGTAAAGTTCATTTTTCAACATAATGTCTTGTACGTCTCATTGTTCATTGGGTCCACCTTCCCCTCCACAAATTATATCAACATCAAATACAGTGAAAACAGGTTATACCGTGGAGGAGGGACATACAAAGCAACAAAGAAATATAAATATGTTAGAAACAATAGCAAGAAAGAAAAAACATTTGATTCCTTATCTTAGGGTTCACCTAACATCAACTTATCTGAACGATTCTGCTTGTCTCAGACATATACTAGTTATTGCAAATAAGGGAAACCATGGGACCTATGTTTCTTTGGTCCTGGCTTACCTCACTTAACATAATTTTTTCCAAGTATTTCCATTTCCTAACAAATGGGGCAATGTCATTCTTTCTGATAGAGGCATAGAATTCCATTGTGCATATATACCACGTTTTCTTGATCCATTCCTCTACTGAGGGGCATGTTTATTGAATTTAAAAAGTCTTACCTTGCATTCCTTCTTGTGACCTGCTGGCAAGAATACAAACAAAGCCAGGCACCGGTGGCTCACACCTGTCATCCCAGCTACTCAGGAGGCTGAGATCTGAGGATCTTGGTTCAAAGGCAGCCCAGGCAGGAAAGTCCGTGAGACTCTTATGTCCCGTTAACCACTCAGAAAACAGGAAGTGGCGCTGTGGCTCAAGTGGTAAAGCACAAACCTTGAGCTGAAGAGCTCAGGCTCTACAGTTCCCAGGCCCAGAGTTCAAGCCCCACAACCAACAAAAGAAAAAAATATATATACAAGAGCTTGGCCTTGTAGTACACACTTGTCATCCCAGTGTTCGGGTGGCAGGTGCTGAGGGGTCACTAGTTTGAGGTCAGCCTGGGCTACGTAGTGAATTTGAGACCAGCCCAGGCTGTAGACTGTGATTCTTTCTCAAACAAAAACAAAAAGTATACACAAAGCAAGAAAGAAGAGGCCAGTGGTGGCGAGTGCAGCGACAGGGCAGAGGGCGCAGTGGTGGCGGGTGCAGTCAGATGGCAGAGGGCGCAGTGGTGGCAGGTGCAGTCAGATGGCAGAGGGCGCAGTTGTGGCGGGTGTAGTCAGATGGCAGAGGCAGCAGTGGGGGAGGGTGCAGTCAGATGGCAGAGGGCGCAGTGGTGGTGGGTACAGTCAGATGGCAGAGGGAGCAGTGGTGGCGGGTGCAGTCAGATGGCAGAGGGCGCAGTGGTGGCGGGTGCAGTCAGATGGCAGAGGGAGCAGTGGTGGCGGGTGCAGTCAGATGGCAGAGGGCGCAGTGGTGGCGGTGCAGTCAGATGGCAGAGGCAGCAGTGGTGGCGGGTGCAGTCAGATGGCAGAGGGAGGGTGGTTTTGTGTTGCGCCTGTCACTGTTGGGTGGGAGGAGTCAGGGGTCCCGGAAAAGGGGCTACTGGTGCTGGGCCCTGGCCGATGAGGCAGTGTGGGGGCTGTGTGCTGAGCGGTCTCGGGGCGGGCATCGTGCCCTCACCCCGCCACACAGTTCTCCTGTGTGGAGCCTTCCCCAGCCAGCGCCAGTGGGCCATACATGCAGTGTGTGGGGTCTCCCTGAGTGCTGGGAGTGTCCGAGCAGCACCCTCTATGAGCAGCTAGCTGGGTGCTGCGCTGCTCCAAGAGGCTCGGAGGCTGGGTAACTAGTCCAAGGAAGAAGGCCAGGGCTCTGAGGCCCAAGTTATATAAACTCTCTGTCCATCTCATTTACTCCCTGCATTTTTTGGGGGGGTGGGGGGGGTCAGTCATGAGGCTTGAACTCGGAGCCTAGGCACTGTCCCTGAGCTTTGTTGCTCAAGGCTAGTGCTCTACCACTTGAGCCACAGCTCCACTTCCAGTTTTTGAGTGGTTAACTGGAGATAAAAGTCTCTCGGGAGCCTGGCGCTGGTGGCTCACGCCTGTAATCCTAGCTACTCAGGAGGCTGAGATCTAAGGATCACGGTTCAAAGCCAGCCCAAGCCAGCCCGGGCAAGAAAGTCCGAGAAACTCTTATCTTCAATAAGCCACTCGAAAACCAGAAGAGGCGCTATAACTCAAGTGGTAAAGCGCTAGCCTTGAACTGAAGAGCTGAGGGACAGCACCCAAGCCCAGCATTCAAGCCCCACAACCGACAGAAAAAAAAAGTCTCGCGGGGACTTTGCTGTGCAGACTGGCTTGATCCTCAGATCTCAGCCTCCTGAGTAGCTGGGATTGCAGGCCTGACGAGCACCCCTGCCCAGCTTGCTCCCTGCGTTTTACAAGCAGGATTGTGTCTTCTGTGCCATGGCTTTAAAAGCCTAGGGGTGCCAGAGACCCCCTCTGGAGTTGGCACGGTTGCAGGAGGAAGCCCCTCACCCGGCTGGCATGTGGGGGGAGTCAGCAGACCTGATTTCAGGCCCCGGCTTTGACGGGGGAGGGCTCTAGGGCTGGAATGTCATATAACCTGCTCCAAGTTCGGCATCGGGGAAAGAGTAGCACTGGCTTTCCACTGAGGCCAGATGTTGCCTCCACATTCATTTGTTCACCCACTCCTTCCTTCCTTCAAGAAGGACTGTGAGCTGCTGAGAGTACCAGCCCTGTAGACCTGACAGGTCAGACTTCATCGGAAAGTTCTCAGCCAGTCTGCCTTTGCTGCCCCAAGCCTGCCCCGAATGCTAGGCTGGGTGCTAGGCTGGATGCTAGGGTGCTAGGCAGTAGTAGAAAATAGACTTCTTTCAGGCCCAGTGGGGAGACAGGCATTAGGTTGCTATGCAGCTGGTACACCATTGTGTGTGCTGTGAAGGGATCCATGGAGGATGAGCGCTCAGACCCCCTCCCCCACTGCATCTCCCCCTGAGGCTGACGGCTTTGATACTACAGTACAGTCTGGAGGGGCGCCAGGCATGTTGCTGCTGCCTGCCGGCGCCACAGCCTAGGAGGTTGAAGCAGGAGGATGGAGAGTCCCAGGCCAGCCTGGGCTACGTGGAGAGACTCTGCCTCTAAAGCCACCACAGGGGAGTCTCGCGGCCCCTGGGGAGCTGTGGTGCAGGGCCCCAGGACAGGAGCGAGCACCACCCAGGGCTAGAGAGCAGGGCCTGGAGGGAGCGCCATCTTCACCCGCTGGAGAGCTAGGATGGAGGAGGCAGGTGAGCGTGGGCTCAGAGGCAGAGGCCTGCACATGTGCATTGTGGCAAGTTTGGTTTGAAGCTAAGAATGGATAGAGGCCAGCAGCAGTTGAGAAGCTGGTGTCATGGCAGGACGGGCAGTGCACAGCAGGAGACTGCTGCAGCAGCCCTCACTCATCCCATAGGGCAGGGAGGAGTGCCTGTGTTCAGGCCAGCTAGTAGGTGGGAACACACAGGGGCGACCTGCAGGTTTGGGGCGGGGTCAGTGGAGGACAGGGCAGTGCTGCCTGGGGTCACCGTGGCTGGAGGTGGGAGTGGGGAGTGAGCGGAGCAGGGCCGGGAGCCCCGGTCTGGCTCCATGTGCCAGGTGACAAGTACCTGCCTGCATGCAGGTGGCAGCTGCGAGTCAGCACTAGAGCAAGCAAGGAGCACTCCCAACCAGACCGGACCAGACCATACCGGGACGCCGAGGTCCACCCGCCTGGCCTGGATCGCCCCTGAGAAGGAGAGCACTGCCCATTTTCTGAGACAGATGGTGCTTCCTCTCCACCCCAGCCCCCTCCCACCCGCCCCAGCCCTGCGGGGCACGCCTGCCCTCTCCCTTGTGTCTGCTGTAGCAGACACGTGCTCCGTGTATCCAGGGTTGACAGAGACTCTGACCTGGGCTGTAAGGATGGCGTCCCCTGCTTACCTTCATTTTGTTCATTTTTCTCTGGAAACCTGAGACTTGGGCTAGATAAAAGGATTCGGCGCACAATCCTGCTTGTAAAATGCAGGGAGCATTCTGGGTGGTGTGGTTCTAGGTGGAGCACTACTTTGGCTACTCATTCCTCCAGTTGACAGTGTTGGACATTGTCTTGGTCACTGGTTCACATCTGGACCTTAGACTTTTTCCTTCAATTTTCTGCCCAGCCAGCATGCATTCTTCTTGTACTCATTTGTAATTTATCTCCTGACCTCCTCTTACACCTCTCTCCCTCCCCCCTCCCTCCCCTCCTCTCTCCCCTCCTTTCTTCCCCCCTCCCCCCCGCTTTCTCTCCCCATTTTCCCCTCCTACTGGCAATGGCTGCATATGATCCAACATAATTCGGACATAGCTGTGCAGTCCTGTTCTGTCTCATCTTTAATATGCCCGTGTCCTGAGCTACTCTATTCTAAAGAGAATATTTGGCCTTTTATCAGTTTCCATTCTATTTTCACAGAGAAGCTCTTGTCTGAAGCACAGCCGGAGGTGGGAGCGTGGGGTGATGGCAAGGGTGAAGACGAGCTGTCCCCGGAAGAAATACAAATGGTAATGCTACTCCCTGCCTCTGTCCTGAGACACCCCTGAGTAGGTCATGCTGAGTGCCCTTGTCCTGATTTTTGTATGCTTTATATACACTTACCCGCTTGATTTCCCAGTCCCTAGTATGCTTTTCATGTGTTTTAAATGTTCAGCAGCATAATTAAAAGAGAGATTGCCTCGGGATAATTTTACTAATAATAGATGTCTCCACCAGCCGTAAAATGGCCTTCTAGATTAAATGCGTCTTTAAGACTTGTAGAGAGGGTTTAATCATCGCGTGGCTGGGGTTAGGGAGATAGGAAGAAGGCCTAAGCCATGTCTTGCCGGTGATGCAGGGGCAGGCCTCACCTCCTCCTGACTGACCTGTCTGTCCCCGGGAGCCAGCGCCTGTCCCTTGTCATCTCGGGTCAGTTTTGGTAAGAGCCCTGCCAGCTCCCAGCAGTGTGTCTGGCTTTCTGGATGCTAGGGTGCCAGAGGCCTGGACATTTGGGGCTGCGGTGCTTGGACAGATGTTTCCTGAGGAACACCCCTCCCTGAGGCCACGCTGTCCCAGCCCGACGTCGAGAGCAGGTTCCACGCAGCATGCCTCCGCGAGGCTGGGCCTGCCCGAGTGTAGCCTCACCGAGGGTAGCGCTCCACAGCAGAGGAGCTCTATCGTACTCACCTGCACGCGGGACAGAGGCCCCTGGTAAAGTGGGAAAGGTGGGTTCCCAGCCAAAGCTCGGCCCACTAAGGATGGCTCCAGCCTTTGCCCTGCCCCGCAGACCAAGGCCCCTGGGCTGCTGTTGGCTCCGCCAAGGGCCTCTACGTGGAAGACCCTGCGCTCCGCGGGCCAGAGCAATGTCTGCGGTTATCCGTCCAGTGGGAGCACTTTTAGCGAGTGCAGTTTGACAGCTGCAGGTGTTTTAAATGGCAAAGCCGCAGCTTCTGAAGGACTCCAAGGCTGCGTGTCCGTGTGGGAAGTTACATGATTTATACTGTGAGCACCTGCCATCTGCCAGGGCTCTCAATCCTGGTAATGAGGAGGGAAGGACAGATGACCACTGTCACACAGCTGAAGGAAACGAGGCGCACAGAGCCCGGCCGAGGTCGCCTCAAGGAGCAGCACGTGAGCGCTGGCCCCACTCCAGCTCCAAAGCCTTGAGCACAGGTTTTGCACCCTTTTGTACCCCATCTCAGCATTCCTGCTGAGTGTGGTGACACTGGGCCAGGGAAGACAACTGACACCCAGGCAAAGCGAAGGACGGGGGAGGAGCAGGGTCAGGCCACACGGGACAGGCTGCACACATCATTTTGTGTGTAAGCTCACAGCTCACCGCTCACAGCTTCAGTCCATGCTGTCGTCACCTGTGAGCAGCCTCCTGTCTGCTTTCCAGCCCTTGCCCTGGGAGCTCAAAGCCAACCCCGGACCTTTGCAGCTCGCTGGGCTCCAACCCTGCTGCTGCTGTGTCATCCTAAGCGCAGTACTCACGTCTGTCCATACAAGAACGCTAAGGAAGCAGCTCCCATCCTCTCCACCTCCACTCCCCCCACTTCCTCCGCGCAGCTCTGTCCGGCAGGGCATGCCCTGGTGCCTCCCAATGTCCAGAGTGTGGAGGGGCCAGAGCCAGGGGCTGTGGTCCAGGTGGAGAGAAGCCCTGGGTCTGGTGTCCTCAGGGGCAGGTGTGGAAGGAGGGGGGCCTGGCGTTTTCTAGGAAAGGAGGCCCAGAAGACAGGCAGGCGGGGTGCAGACAGAGGTGGAGTGTGCCTGTGGACATGCTGGCAGGAATCTGGCGCGTGGTGGGGCTCTGGCTGGAGATGTTAGAGCGTGGAGGATGCTGAAGGAGGGGTCCTTTAGACCCAATACGCACAGGCACGAAGGAGGTGTGGGCATCTCCTAGCGACGCAGCGCTGGTGGCAGAGAAGCCCACAGATGAGAACGGCTCATCGCGTTCCCTTCTAACAGCTAAATAATGATAGAAGATGCTTAGAAGCTTACTTTTTTTCCTTACCAATTTATATAGAATGATGTCACTAGTGGAAAGGAGTTATGGGCCCCCAGACGTTTGGCAGTGCTGCATTGCTAGGCATAAACGTGTACAGCCTCATCTCTTCATTAAGAAAGAACACATTTGTGGTTGGATGTGGTGAGCCATGCCTCTATTCCCAGCTGCTCAGGAGGCAGAGATTTAGAGGACTGTAGTTCGAGGCCAGCCCAGACAAAAATTTGTGAGGCCCTGTGTCAACAGATACGCTGCACAGTGCTGGTGTGTATAACCTTCGCCGGGCAGGAAGCATGGGTAGCGGGATCTTGGCTGGCCTGGTCAAAAACACAAGACCCTATATAAATATAACCAAGTTTTGGAAGATCGGGCACATGGCTCAGAGGATAGAGCACTTGCCCAGCAAGCTTGAAGCCCTGAGTTCAAACCCCCATAAACCCTATTTTCTTTTCAAAACGAAACTTGAAGGGAAGGAGAAGGGAAAAGAAGAGAGAAACACATTTCTGTTTAAGTGCTAAGTAAGTTCAGTTGTGCTCCTGACCATTTTTCATGCGGGAAATAACCACAGCAGGAAGAGGAGTTCTGAGAATTTTCTCTTTCCCATTGAGGTAGCGATGAGCAACCAAGTTCGCGTAACCCTTGCGGACGTGTGGCCCAGAAGCCCTGGCTGTGCACAAGGTGCGCCCAGGCAGCACCGGCTGCCACCGTGCTCCCCCCACCCCGCCTCCTCCTCCCCCCCCCCCCAGATGATGAGAGCTCTGGGCTGAGCCCTCCTCATCTCACTGCCCATGCAGTTCGGGGAGAGGAAGTTGGTTTCAGCTGGGGTGTGTTCCTCTGGAACTGTGACGCCTGGAGAAGCAGGTGCAGGCGCAGGGCTGACAGCTCCTGCACAGGCTGATAGCCCTCGCATGCTGTGCGGTGGCGTGAGCCGTGACTGCCGTGCGTGGTACCCTCTAGAAACGTGCCAGGCGCACCCCCAGTACAGTTAGGCCTGTCAGCCTCGCCGTGTCAGCTTCTCAGGACCCGTGTCATCCCTTGTGTCACCACAGTGGCTGGGGCTGGCACGAGGGGTCCTTTCACAACAGTCCACTTCATGTCCAGTTCATAGCTTCCCTAAGGGAGTAATGGTGAAGTGCCATGTGGTATGTCTGACTCTAACCCAAATCCTATCTTAAAGGCTTATTCTTGAAAATGAAGAGAAAATACCACACTATTGGTTTTCAGTTGAAAAGTGGTATAGCAAATTAGAGTCACAATTCATAATCACTCTTTCAGAATTTTTCCTCGGGGCGTAATAATGAATTAGGCCTGATCGTAGCAATTCATTACTTCACTCAGAACAGTTGTTACAGATCCCAGGATGGGCATGTGGAGGGTTTGTACATCAAATTTCAGGTCTTTGGGTTAGCAGAGGCAAGTTTCCTGGTCAGGTTGAGAATAACCAAACTCTTTGCTAATGTTAAAATTCTTCCCTTTTTGGGGCTGGGAAGGTGGCTCAGTGGTAGAGCACTTGCCTTGCATGCCTGAGGCCCTGGATTCGATTCCTCAGCACCACATAAGCAAAAAGAAAAAAGCCGGAAGTGACGCTGTGGCTCAAGTGGTAGAGCTCTAGCATTGAGCTGAAGAGCTGAGGGACAGCGCTCAGGCCCAGAGTTCAGGCCCCACGACGGGACCCAAAAAAAAAAAAATTCTTCCTTTTTAAGCTCATCTTTATTTTACTCAAAACCCATCTGCATTTAAGCCCCAGTACCAGCATACACTAAGAAAAATTAATTTTATGGAAGTACGTAACTGTGGTTTTATACCCACTAAACCAGGTTAGAAGCCTTTAGTGGAACCCCATTGGAAAGTCTAGCTGCCTTCTGGAAGGCCGTTCATGATGCTACCTAACATGCATGGCCACTGTGAGCACGTCGGGCCCATTTTACACACAGCCAAAGTCACCCAGTGCCCAAGCCCTAGGCCGCCAACCGTGATGCTGTATGGTTAGGATGCAGGGAGAAGGGCACGGAGGGAGCAGTCTGGCCAGAGCGTGGCGCTGTGTCTGGGTGGAGGCTAAACCACACAGCAGATGAGGCACGGGAACCTGAAGCATGGCCCGCCCAGCTTCATGCTCCAAGGCCGCTTGCTGCCCACGTAGGCCTCTGCTCTTCCTTTCAGTTACTTTCAGGGTTTGTCAGCTGTGTCACTATGACAAAATACCTCAGACAAACAACTTGAGAGGGGAATGACTTATTTGGGCTCATGATGCCAGAGGTTACAGTCCGTGGTCTGCTGGCTCGTGGCGGGTGGGGGTAGTGGGAAGAGCTGATCATGTTGTGAACAGCCAGGAACTGACCTGGTGAGGCAGAGGAGCTGGGACAAGGTACAGCCCCTCCCCCAGGGCAGGCCCCAGTGACCTCCTTCCTTCAACTAGATGGCGCCTCCCCAAGACGCCATCCCATCCAGAATCTGTTAGCAGACTAGGTCAGAGCATTCATGATCCAGTCACCTCAGTGATGTCCACAGCCTTCAACTTGAGCCCTACAGAAAGGTGCTTAGTACCTAGTAGACAGGAGTACTTGTGGCCAGGTTGTGTTTTCTGGGCACACAGACATTAGAGGGTAGCTGTGTGCGTCTTTCCCAGTGGCTGAGAGCAGGAGATGGGTAGGGGCTCCAGACATCTTGGCGCTCTAGTCATGTCGTTCACTGAGAGCAGTCTCATGTATGATGCACACACGTCAACAACTTGCATGTGTCAGTTCTTGTGTTCCTACTCACAGCCCTCCTGCTTAAGTGCGGATGTCCCCATTCTAGTGACAGAGGTGAGGAAAGTTCCCTGCCCAAGGCCACAGAGCTCCCCACAGCTAAGACTCCCCAGGCTACCTGCAGAGAGACTGATGGGCCAGCCACCCACATGTCCCATTGGCCAAGGGTCAGGTCAGTAAATAGTGAGCGAGCACTTGCCAGGAGTAGCGAGTCTTTTGTCCCTCGGTCTCAGTGGAACCCACCCTCTGAGGGGAGGTGCTCTCCGTGAAGCCTGGGGCATGGAGAACCCGGTGGGGAGGGAGGAGACCGGCCAGAACCGGCGTGTACACCTCTGTAAGCCTCGGCCAGTACCACCTTCCAAGACTGGAAGAGAGGCCAGCACTCCACCACAGGCCAGCTTGGTCAAGAGTCGCCCAGACCACGAGGTCTGTTGAGGAACAGCTTCAAAGCTTAAAAGGGCTGTGGATTTAAAATGACAGGACTGTATTTATCATTAGAAAAGTTCAAAGAACTTTTGTCCCACTGGAGGGAAAAAAAAAACACCTGAGTAATACCTGAGTATTAGTGGGTGAACATAGCACCTGCAAGCCGAGTAATTATAGGTTGTCCATAAATACTGGTCTCTTGGTCACTGATGTGTTGAAAGTTGACAGAGCAGATACTTTCAAACACAAAAGTGAAATTGTTATTCTCTTTAAATAAACAGCCTCTCCGATGCTAAATTCAAACCCCAGTCGCAGGGTGGGCAGCCTCTGTGGCCGAGTGGTCCTGCGGGAATCACTGCCGCCCTCCGGATAGCTTGGCCAAGCCCCTATTTTCTGTCCTGGTAGATGGGGACAGAGCAAGGCCTCTGCGTTAGAGTGAGCCACGGGGCGGAGAACCGGTACCCGGTCGTGTGTCCGTCCGTCTAGCCTTGAACTAGCTGAGAACTGTCAGGACGGAGCCCAGCATGGGGGAATGGAGGAAGCAGCTCAGCGGCTTGCTGAGAGGCCAGCCGATAAACCAGGCCAGGCAGAGAGCTCAGAAAATTGGATGGGCACACGTGCCGTGCGAAAGATGGAGATGCTCAGGGTGGCAGATGATCCTGTGGTGGATCGCAGACGAGGACACCGTGCCTCGGACCTGCTCTGCAAGGTCTGCGGAGGGTTTGGGGCAGCAGGGGGCAGTCTGCCGGGACTCGGTGAGCAAGGAGCAGGGGACACCTCGGAGTGGGGGTGGCAAGTGGACAGGTAACTGAACACGTGACAAACTGGGTCTTCAGCGGAGCCTGGGGAGGGGGAGGGGGCCTCACGCCTGTGCCCGCCCGCCTCCCCACCCAGTGCCTGGCACTGAGCAGCTCTGTGGCTTGACAGCAGATGTGATAGAACTGCTGGCATGTGTGCTCCAAGATGGGCTCCACCCAGTTCTCACCCGAGTTAGCTCAGTCACCAGGGAGTTTGGAGCGTGGATGACGTACCCCATGGCACAACATGAATGGTGGCATCCTCAGGTATTTTTAGCAAATGCTAAGCCACAGATAGAAAGATGAGAAAGGACTTGGCACTCAGGAGCCAACCCAGCTCCGCTGGAGCGGCTGGCATTGGGCCACAAGGGAGGAACCAGCGCCGGGCCCTGAGCCGCTGTGGCACCAGGCAGGGTCATGGTCTCAGGTGAGGAAGGTGTTGGCAGTGGTCAACCTCAGATCTTGTCTTCTTTGGATTGGCTCATACCAAGTTGGAAAGAGTAGCTCTGCCCAGTTAACTCAAGATGGCCTTTACTCCCAGACATGAGCCCCTGAGGCCTGCCCTGGCCTAAGCACTGGACAGTGCATCTCCTCTGGTTCTGCACCCCTGTCCCTGTCAGGTCCGGCCAGAAGTCTGTGGGCCTGGTCAGCCTCTTCCCTTCCTTCTCTCCCTGTCCAAATCCTCGCCGCACCACATCCTTCTTCATCTAAAAACACTGCTACCAGACTCAGGCAGCCGTGGTGAGCAGCATGCTCAGCAGGAGGAGAGTGGGCAGGCCGGAGGCTGGCCCAAGGCTGTGCCCCCCCCCCATACCACACAGCAGGCGTCACATGGCGGGGACGGGTGGGGGCTTCCCACACTGGCTCATGGTCCCTGGCACACCGGGGGGGCCGTGACGTGAAGGGAACAGGTCTCAGGGAAAACCCGTGCCTGACTCGCTGTGACGTCATCCGGTATCTGCTTCCTTGCAGTTTGAACAAGAAAATCAGCGGCTCATTGGAGAAATGAACAGCCTGTTCGATGAAGTGAGGTGCGCATGCAGGTGCCGGCAAGCGCCTGGCCTGCTTGGCCTTTGCAAGAACTGGGAACTGTATTCATTGGCTTTGGTGCCAGGCAGAGTGACTCGCAGGCACATCCAAGCCACGGCGGCAGGGCTGGGCTGGGGGAGACACTGCCCGGTCCATGACCTTTGCACTCGAGGGCCTGCGGAAAGAGTCCACCTGCCTGGCCCCGCAGAGGGAAGCAGTGTGATCACAGAGAGCCCCACGGCAAGGGTCCACCCCCACAGCACGGGGCTGACCACCACGGTGTCCTGGGCAGGGCAGGCACCTGTGCCCCCCAGCCCCCGCCCCCCATGCCGCCTCCCACCTCCACCTGCCTGATGGCCTCTGCCTTGTGCTGGAGTCGCATTGCTCGGCCTGTGCCTGCTTCTGTGCCTGCTCCTCTTTCTAGACAGACAAGGCCCCACCCACCCCAGGTGCCCCTGTGCCCCTGAAGTGTTTCCAGCCAGGCAGAGGCTCAGCTGCCAAGCCAGATGTGACCTTTGCAAACTGGAGGGGTTTTCCTTGCAACAAGGAGTTGAGTAGAGTAGGAGATAGGTTTTCTTCGGGTTGAGGCATTAGCATGCTTTCTTGGCTTTTCAATGCCCAACCTGTGTTGCTAGGTAACCAGACTAGGCCCAGGACTTCTTCGTGGAGATTGCCTTTTGTAGCACAACTCTGTCTTCCCGGGTCCCCAGAAAGTGGCCCAGGATGCAGAGGACACTGACCAGGCCCCCTCTTGGGTCAGTTTCCACCCAGTGCATAGGACCGAGCCTGGACACAGGAAGGTGACAGCAGTGGAGGTCGATGTCCCAGCCCAGCTCTTCCTTGCCTGGCGTGGCCTGCCTGCCTGCCGCTCCTCTCCTGGCTCACCAGGGACATGCTTCCCCTAGAGACCTGGCCCAGGGCTCTGACTGTCGAGGGCTGAGACTTAACGTGTAACCTATCGATTCTTCTTCTGATGCAGGCAGATTGAAGGGAAAGTGGTTGAAATTTCCAGACTCCAAGAGATATTCACCGAAAAGGTTTTGCAACAGGTAAGCAAAATCAAAAGCACAGTAGTTTTAAGGTATAGCTTAAAAACCGAGACCCTCTCCTCTGAAAGGTCCGGTCTGCAGATGGGAGCAGAACCAGGTGCTGTGGCCAGTGGCACCCACAGAATCCTCAGGCCAAAGCCTCCAGGGCTGGGGGAGGGGGAGCAGTAGCAGAAGCAGGATGCAGTGGGACCTGGGGCTCAGTCCAGGCGGCTGTTAGTCCTGGCTGCCCCCAAGAAGGCTGGATAGCCCCTCTGCTCTTCCCATCTGCCCTCTCTGAAATGGGGTGGCCCTGCAGGATTGCTGTAGGGTTCAGAGGTGCCTGCAGAAGCACCTGGCCTGGTGCAGTCTGCAGCGTTAGGGGAGCTCAGCCACCCTGCAGTGGGCCCACGCCTGCGCGGCTCTTCTGCCTACATTTCTGGAAGCGTTTCTTTGGGGCACCCTCCGCTGTGGGAGGGTTTGAAAGTCCACATTTTTCTGGGTGGCCCCAGGAGAGCCTGTGTGTGAGGCTGCAGCGTGGGGCCACTTGAGCCGTGTGACATGGGCACAGGCCGCACCTCGACACGGCCCAGGCCCTGGGCTCAGCCCTTCCCCGGCTGGCTCCTCCTGCCTGGCAGGGCTGGCGCCGGTGCTTCACATAGCTGGAGCCGGAGATGCTGGCGCACAGGGCCTCACAGCTCTCACGGGAGCACAGCCCCGGGCAGGGCGGTGAGAACGGTGCCGCTTCCTGGGCCGGCAGCCGGCTTGGAGGAGTCCCTGAGGATTCCGTTGATGTCAGGACTCTGCGTCCGTGTCCCGGGACAGCTGCTCCCCCCACACGCAGAGGCACGCAGCCTGGGGAGGGGTGCCGGGGAGCCGCCGCCCCACCTCCCCAGGACCAGGAAGTGTTTCTTGGGTTTTCATCTGCGTGGTGGGTTCGTATCACACACCCCACAGGAGTGCGGCAGGGTCAGTCCATTCAGAAGAGAGCGGTGCTGGCCCACGTGGTCTCCAGCTGTGCAGTGGACATGGCTGAGAGGGGGCCAGCGGGACCCCCGAGTCCCTCCCGCCCCTCCAGGCTGACAGGAGCCCTGTGCTTGGATGGTGACTGCCATCACCCTGTCCCGTGGGAGACCGTGACCTCCGCTGCTCACGTGTGTGGAGCGCCTCCGCCCCACGCACTGTTTTTGAAGCAAGCGCGTGCTTACACACGTGCCGTGCTGAAGGGGACAGACCGGGGCGCCCCGGCGTGTGGCCATCCGCGCAGCTGCTCCTTCGCGGAGCCTTGTCTCCCCTTCCTAGAAGCGGGGTGCTGTCGGCTTCACGGGCTCTCGTCAGCAGAGAGGAGGGCCCGCGGCTTTACCCTTTCCCTCCGCAGGAAGCCGAGATCGACAGCATCCACCAGCTTGTGGTTGGGGCCACTGAGAACATCAAGGAGGGCAACGAGGACATCCGGGAGGTGGGTGCTCTGAGCCCCGGGAGAGGGGAGGGAGGCGGTACCTCTGGATCCCAGGTGGTGCGGGGGGGGAGGGGGGGGGGAGATGGTACTTCCGGGTCCCAGGTGGGCAGGAGGAGGGGGGGTGCTCCCAGGCTCTGGGAGGGGGGAGAAGGGGTACTCCTGGGCCCCGGCCGCAGCATTTCCACTGGCAGGGCGGCCACAGCCCGATGGGGCGGGCCCAGGCCACCCCTGCAAGTGTGTGGCCCTGGGGTCGCAGTCAGGGCCGGCCAAGCGGGGCGTGGCCAAGGACACAGGTGTCCCGGCAGCTGCCCCACCCCCCCCCCCCCCCCGCCCGTGGTGGTGCTGAGGTGCGGCTCCTTGCGCTCTGAGGAGCAGTGTGCTGAAGGCCCTGGCCGCTGCTGTGCGAGACCCCAGGCCCGCTGCCTCGTGCCTCTGCCCCAAGCTCTCCCCAGCCCGGCCTGGCCCGGCCCGCACGCTGGGATGTGTGTGTATGCCCTGGGGGATGGGGCAAGACCTCCAGGGTTTGGGGCTCTGCAAGAGGCAAAAGTGCCACCTCCCTGTCCCCAGTGGGGCTCTATCTGGCCCCTCTTAGTAAGCAGGACAGCAGTTGGAGGAGGGCAGCAGCAGCGCTGTGGCCAGGGGGAGGGCGGCGCGGGGAGGGGGGCGGCGCTGCGGTACCCATCCCTCCTCTGCCCGGCAGGCCATTAAGAACAACGCCGGCTTCCGCGTGTGGATCCTCTTCTTCCTGGTCATGTGCTCCTTCTCGCTGCTCTTCCTCGACTGGTACGACAGCTAGCTCGCGGTGGCCGAGGCTGCACGCACGCCTCAGACACAGCCGGCACCCTCGGGCTCGGTGCCAGGGCACGGCTGTGCCAGGTGGATGATGGGAGGGCAGCGGCTGAGACAGACAGGAACCTCACGGGAGGGAAGCCGAGGAAGGCAGCCGCTGGAAGCTGGGAGGCACAGGACTGGAACGTGTGGAGGTGGCAGGGCCATGTGGCCAGCAGCCTCTCTGCTGAGGCCACGTAGGGCATGAGGGGCCTGTTCACCCTGCGCACCGTTGGCTCTCCTGCCCTGCCCATCCCAGGAGGCTCAGGCAAGACCCCAGCTAGAAGCACCCCTCCCAAAATGGCTGTCTCTTGCTTCTGTGGCTTCTTGCTTGCCCGAGTCCCTGATTCCGAGTCGGTGTCGTGGAACAGTCCACGTGAATGTAATAAATGTGACTCCAGCCAGTGTTGTGTCGTTGGTTTGTCTGCACTGGGGCTCTGAGGCGCAGCCCACCCTCTGCCTGGCCCAACCCCAGACGCTGCTCCCAGCATGGCCACCTTCCTGTGTTCCAGGAAGGAAGCAGGCCCCAGAGGAGCAGCCCTGCCGCTACCCCTGTGCCGCACGCTGCCCTCCTGAGAGCGGCCACAGGCTTACCCAGGGGTAACCGAGAGCGTGTGGCCTGTGGCCCGGATGACCTGGCATCTGGTGGGCAGGAGCCAGCTCCCATCACCCCCAGCCAGACGAGTGTGTGAACAAGCAGTGCCCAGGGGCCGCGGGCTCGTTACTTATTTACACACACTGAGATGTTAGAAGCTACGTGGGAACGCACTGTAACCAAGTTCACGTCTGCTAAAACACACGGCTTGCCAGCCCACGTGTGTGCGGTCATGTGCAGGACACACTGGGCACACCTTTGTTGCCCTTCGTGCATTCCTGCCAGACAAACGCGCCCCTGCATGGGCACGCCTCCACGCTGCCATCGCGCGAGACCTGTGCCGTTCAGCACCCTCAGGGAAGAGCAGCGGGACCAAGGTCCCCGGCACCTCCAAACCTTCCTCAGCTTCTTCTGATCTAAACAAATGAAACTCTTCGACATGTCCACCAGAAAACAACACATTCAAACGACAGGGAAGAAAGTGTGATCGCTTTTTTCCATTTAATTGTCATACACACTTGTTATCTAACTGGCAATTTTGTAAACATATACTTTAATGTCGAGATTCAAGTTGAAACATAATTTTCTTACAAAGATTGTGGGTTGAAATGTCCTACTTGCAAGTGCCACCCCAGCCCACCCCCCAGCCTCCCTGCCAGCTCCCTCCATCAAGGGACTCAGACCCGGTCCCGGAACCAAAGCTACCGCAGCCCGGCTTGCTCAGGGAATGATGGCTTTCCCACCACGCTGCCTCTCCAAACCTAACATTCATAACGAGTGAACGAAGCGGCTTCTCTCTCCCTGTGGCCACACCCCCCAGATGACAACCACCCATGCCGAGTATTGCCGCCCCTGACCCCAGCCCTGTCTCCTGCTCCCCCACCCCGTGTTCTCCCAGCCCACTCTAGGCACCATGATTGCCCAGATGCCAGAGACAGCGGGGACCCACAGACAGCGTGTTAAGACCACGCCCTTGGGGCTAAGCAGTCGACACCAGCAGGGGCACCCGGCTGTGCCACCTGCCGCTCCACACCTCCCTAGGGTGCAGCTCTGCAGGTGGCACTGGCACCAGCCGGTGGGAAGCGGGAAGCCGGATCACTCCAGTTATGGCTACGGAGTAAGGTTTGCAAACAGCAAGGTAGTTTTAGGGGGGGAAATGAGAAAAATGCATGAGTCGTGATCTTTAGTCCAAACCCCTGGCATGTCCGGTGTCACTTTCTGACCGGCAGCGGGCACATGCCAGTGGGGCGTCCTCACCGGAGACAGTGGTGGCGGAGCTCTTTAAGCAAGGCCCGTGTGTACTTGGTCTGACACCATGGGTGGTCGGCAGCAGGGTTTTTTTGCAAAGCAGCAGTAGCAAACAGAAGCGATTGCACCTTAATGAGTAACCTCTAACTTATCGGTAATTATATGTAATGAAACGTCCCGCGGAGTCCCTTCGTTACCTTCAAGTGACGCACTGTAAAGAACTTCGCCAGCTTGCTAAGCCGCCTTCTCCGCCGCTTCGGTCTCCTGCTCCGACAGCTTCTCCTCCGACAGGACCGACATCCAGGGCGACACGGAGCGGGTAATGCTCTGCTTCGCTAGGTTGTAGTGGTTGATGACGGTGTAAAACTTCTCCCTGGCGCTAGAGTCTTGCTCCGCGTAGTAGCTCTCCAGGCCCTCCGGGATGCACTGGGTGTTCTGCAAGACAAGGCAGCCGTTGCAGTTCAGGGGGTGCCATGCGGCCCTCGGCTGGCCCCTCCTTCCCCAGTAGGTCCCCAGCGCCTTCTCTGGGCTTGGGGAACCAAGCAGCCAGCCCAATGGGCAAAGGTGGCGAGGATCCTGTCCTCAGAAGCACAGCTGTGTGCCAGCCTGGCCCTGACGAAGCCTCAACCACTGGGCATCCAGCAGGTGCCACAAACCACATTTCCCAGGGACGGGTGGCAGGACAGTCGGCTTCAGCAAATAAGGTCATTTGTTTTGAAGCAGTCACTAGAAGACGAGGGCATGTCTTATGCGGTGAGGACATCCTGCCAGACGGGCTGGGGGCGGGAGGTGCGGCTGTCTCCTGCCATCTCCCTCCTACACAAGCTCACCCGGCAGCACAGGCTTGCTGGCAAGAGAGCGCGAGTGGGGCCAAAAACCCAAAGGGAAGCAGCGTGGGGTGCAGGGGCTGCGGTGGGGGCTCAGCACCAGTGGATCCGGGGATCAGGTGCCCTGAGTCTTGCCTTTGGCTCCTCCCCAATGACATCAGCCTCTTGGTCCAGCTCATCCCTGGTCCTCCCTCCCCTTTGGCTCCTCCCCTGCCCCCCAGGACCCAATCAATGTCCCCGTCCGTCTGCAGTCACACTGCTCAGTCCAGACCTCCTCTTTCCTGGCTCCCGGCAGCCTTCCAGGTGGCCCCAGGGATTGGCTCTCCTGTCTCCTTCAGAGGCCCTTGTCTGACACTCAAGATGCTGCACAGTCTGGCCATAAGCTGGTCATCTCCCGTCCTCCTGTGTACCACAGCTGGCCCCAGGGCATGGTTCCACCTGCGCTCTCCACAGGCCGGGCCACCTGGCCCTCAGGCTTGGAAGCCTGTCACCTCTCCAGACACCCACCCAGGGTGTGGATCAGGAGCTGCCTGCACCTCACGGGTTACACTGGGGGCTTCCCTGTGCTGGGGACACTCCCTGGAGACTCTCCCTTTTGTCCCTCCTGCCCCTTCTGTCCTGTTCCGCTCCCGCCTCACTTGGGGTGCCTCTGGAGGGTGCAGGGCTTTGTGGGGGCAGGATTTTTGCCTGGCTGGCATACGCCACCTGGGACAGCCAGAGCTCCAGGCACGCGGTGGCACCCAGGGTGACGGGAGGGCGGAGGGTGGCCACACGCCGTGGAAGGGGCTCTGCCAGCTCCCGGGCCGTGAATCCCTGCTCCTCCTCCTGCTTCATTCGGACCTGAGCTGTGACAAAGCCTGGACAGAACCATGTGCCATGAGCTCTGGAAAGTTCTGAACCAGACACCGAGTGGAGGGCCACGAGGACCCCAGCACGGATGAGCTTCCCTCCGCAGGCCACCCCTCCCCAGCTTCCTCTCTAGTTCTCAGCCCTTCGTCCTGTGTCCCACGTGGGCTCTTCTGTGCCCAGCACAGCCCCAGGCACAGCTGGCAGAGGAGCAGCAGACCATGGCAGCAGGCCTTGGACACCCAGCCTGCTTCCCTTTTCTCCCCAGGCCTCGGCTCCCTGCAGACACAGCTCAGCTCCCAGGACCAAGTCCAGGGGTTCAGTCCTGTGGGACCCGCGCACCAGGCCCTCTGCCTGCACACTGGGCTCCCCAGCCACCCCTTCAGCAAGGAGCCCTCTGCAGAGCGCCACCCTCGCTGCGGGGCCTCAAGGTGAAGGGAGGGAAGAACGGGAGGGGTTGGGCAGGTGGGGGGAATGAATGGGGTTTACCTTGAGGACAAACCCGTCGGGGCAGGCGCGGTCATACTTGTACACCTTGTAGACCACCAGGAAGACGACGCAGGTGAGGAAGGCCAGGGCGAAGAGGACCAGCACGGAGACCTGGAAGAAGAGGCAAGGACTGCCAGGGGGCTGGCAGGACAGACAGACAGGTGCAGACAAGCGCGCGCATGCGCACGCACACGTATTGCAAGAACACATGCAGGCTCTAGAAGAGGCACCAGGTATCTGGGAGGAGGCAGCCACTGAGGCCAGGGGGTAACCAGATGGCTGTTGAGCCCATTTCCGTCCCTCACCTGATCTATGCCACCTCCAGTTTAGATGGGCTGCTTTATTCCAACCTTGTTCAGAGAGCTCCAGGTACAGATAGGATTTTTTTTTTTTGGTCAGTTGTAGGTCTTGAACTCAGGGCCTGGGTACTGTGCCTGGCTCTTCAGCTCAAGTCAAGTGCTCTACCACTTGAGCCACAGCACCACTTCCAGTGTTCCGGTGGTTTTGTGGAAATAAGAGTGTCACAGACTTTCCTGCCCAGGGTGGCTTTGAACCGCGATCCTCAGATCTCAGCCTCCTGAGCAGCTAGGATGACAGGCGTGAGCCACCGGTGCTGGCCAGATATGATTTTTGTTTAGGAAGCCGAGGTGCGGACACAGCTCACGGGCAGCTCCAGGGAGGCCAGGAGGAGCCAGGCATGGAACTCAGGGCCCAGCATCTGGTCCAGGACAGCCTCGGGGGCGAGGCTGCCTCCCCTCCCAGCCCCAGCAGCCAGGGCCTGCCGAGCCGCTGGGACCACTTCCTCGGCCACACACACAAAGCCACAGTCCCCCAGGCAGGCACTGGGGGCTCTGCTGCTTCGCAGGCCACCAGAGAAAACAGGAGCTCATGAGGACCCCTGAGCCCTGGCAGCCTCAGGAGCCCGGCCTCAGTCCTCTGGGGACCGCCGGGCCTGTGGTTCCTGTCTGAGAAAGGGGCACATGGGCGTCCATAGGGCCAGGGTGCTGGGTCCTGGGGTAACATTACAAGTGAGAGTGTCCCCCTCCCAAAAATGAAGTTGCCCTGAAGTCTAAGCCCAGACACCTGTGACCATGGCCTCATTGGAAGTCAGGCTTCAGGATGGATTGAGGGATCGCCAACGGCGTCCGTCAGTCCAGGAAGGCCCCCTGGAAGAGGGAAATGTGGACAGAGAGCGGGGGAGAAGGCCAGGCCCGGAGGGACACAGCCACAAGCACGCAGCCCCCAGCAAAACGCCTTGGTTTCAGAAGGAAAAGGATTCTCACACAGGTTACACAAGACAGACCCCACCTGCCTTTCTTTAGACCAAGGCTTCCCTCCTTCGGAACAGGGGAGGGCCGTGACGGCCAAACTGGACATTCATTCCCCCCCAGGTGACCAGCTCTGTTGTCACTTGGTGGTCACCCCACCCTGCAGGTGAGACATGCCACAAATGGAGCCATCTTGAAAATGTGACACTAGGTGGGAATCCAGATCTAAACGTTGCACATCACGTGACTCCTGCCAGACCGGGGACTTCCATCCCCAGGGACAGACAGGAGGAGGGGCATGGCAGAGGCAGCTTACTAGGCTCGGGACCTCTTGTTTAGGGAACATGAAAAGGCCCTAGGACTAGACAGTAGGACAGTAGCACATCATGGAGGCTGTTGAACTGTCCGTTCCACTATTCCCGCAGTAGTTGAGCTACAGCCTTTAGAAAATAAGCCAGAGGAGGGAGGCAGAGGTTGGAGGATGTCTCGGGGTGCCGGGGATCCTTGTGGGACAGGAGTGGTGCTGTGCAGGGGTCAGGCAGTGGCCGCAGGCGCTGGGTGGACGGTGCATGGCGATGGCCCAGCCTGCCGGCTGCTCGATCTGTCCTCCCTCGGGGGCGGGGAGGGGGCCTGTTGGTTAATACAGTCTCCCTACCTCCAAAAACAATCGAGAAAAGATGAATCCTGACATCTCTGTGGCTACAGTACTAAGTCCTCTCAGTAGCCCAGACAGACGAGAGTGTTCAGACACGGGCTCCCCTGCCCCCCCCGGGCAGCGCCCCCATACCACCACCCTCATCCCAACACAGCACCCCTCCACAGCTGGACCTGGAGCTTGTGGATTCCGCAGACGCTGCTACCGCTGACCAAATCCCACAAGACACAGAACCGCTGACCATAACCGCTGTCCAAACACCATTCTAGGATCTCAGCTACCAGGGAAGATTCCCCCCCCCAACACACACACACACACACACACACACACACACACACACGCACAGATGCACACACACACCCACATTGCTCAATGCTAAGGAGTGTCGCCATTCATAAATATTTAACAAATGCGTCTTGGAGCACACCAGGGGATTATTAGAGAGGGTGGAAGATGGGCACCCGGGAAGCTCAAGGTCATTAAGATGTGAGAAAAAGAAACAAACCACCCACACAACCTTTGTGACAGGAAGCCAAGGGACACCTTGCTGCAGCAGCACTGGCAGGCTCCAAGGACTAGACAACCAGATCTCAGGCTGCACCTCCCCCCCAATACTCCCCCAGAAAGACATCCACAGGGGAAGACTGACCTTGGACTCTCACCTAGAGACAGGTTAGGGGTGTGGCCTGAGCTTCCTCACCCTTAGCTTAAAGGCAAAGCTCAAAAAACAATCTGTTCCTCTCCATGCCCACAGCCTGTATGTGGCAGGATAGGGAACCTTCCTGAACCTGCCTTATGCTGCACCCTGGGTCTTCCAAGATTGGGAGGGCGGCACTCAAGAAACAGCACCCCACAGCACAGGACCATGCTCTGCACAGTAATGCACGGCTTAAAAACAGGTCTATGCATAGTTCATTTGAGAAACAGCTCGGCCCAGGCTTATTCTCAGCGTCAGTACACCTCCAATTAATTAAATGACCGCTTTCCTCCTTGTCATGAGCCACATCAGGAGCCTAGACTTTTGGCCGCCAAAGGAGTGATTCATCCTGCCATCCCTTGTGTGGCAGAACGGTACAAAGCCTTTCCCTCCACCAGCTGTTACCTAGCAACCAACCTAGCAACCTTGTAGCCAAGAGATTAATCCTCCCTTGATAATCATAAAGTAACATCCAAAAAAGATGCTTTGTCTCAAGGATGCCATCCAAAGGAATATAAAGAGGAGGCTCGTGAACTACACAAATGAGAGTGTAGAGGACGCACTGTTGACTTGTTGCTTCCACATCGGGGAGACGCAGAACGCCTTGCCTCCATTCCCACACACACAGCTGGGAAGCAGGCATGCAGAAGCCGCCAGGTCACCCAGGCCCAGGAAGATGTCCTGGCCCCCCACCGCTGTCATTAGCCTCTGGTGGAAGAGGAACACACGGCCAGAGCCAGCTGGTCCTCCACGTCTAACTTCTTGTTCCTCTCACCACCTCGCACCCCAGTTTTCACAAGGAGAGGCCTCCATTTATTTATTTATTTATTGTCAGTTATGGAGTTTGAATTCTAGGCCTGGGCACTGTTCCTGAGCTCTTTAGCTCAAGGCTAGCACTCTACCACTTGAGCCACAGAGCCACTTGCGGTTTTCTGGTGGTTTGTTGGAGATGAGAGTCCCATGGACTTTCCTGCCTGGGCTGGCTTTGAACCATGATACTCGGATCTCAGCCTCCAGAGTAGCTAAGATGACAGGCTCGAGCCACCAGTGCCTGGCTTGGCCCCCATTTTTGACCAGCTGATGCTTAGCATTGGCTACAGGCACCTTTTGTGCAGAACTCAGGAATGACAGAAATATCGCTGGGCAACAAAAGACCAGCAAGATGCCCCAGAGAGACACGCACTCAGCATTCCAGCCTTCCTGATCCTTCTTGCACTCAGGCTCAACACTGCCCTCCAGCAGAAAGATGCCAAACCAGCAGACACAGAAGAGAGCAAGCTCACAGGCACCTTGCCAGGGCCAAACCTCAGACCGTCCCCAGGCAGGCGGCGGTGTGGCACCATGGAAGGTTCCCCGCCCTCTCCACGCTGGCAGCTGGCAGCGCGTGGACCCTGGGGCCGCTACGTCCTGATGATGATTCTGATTCCTAAAGGCCTCAGATCTGCTGACAGTCCTGATCAGTTGTAAGGCCCCAGGAAGTGGCCACACCAGCAAGCCAACCCCGACCGGCACCTGGAGCTAGCTTCTGCCCCCCCATTCCTGCCTGTACCCCCCTGGCTCTGGGGCCTTGGGCTGGTCACAGAGGACCCTGTGGAGACTACTCCCCACAAATGGCCCAGAAAGAAGGCCCGGCTGGTGAGCTGCCTGGCACTGAACTTACTCAACAAGCTACAGGCCCCACAGGGGGCCTGGGAATCCAGCCAAGCCCCCTCCACGGGAGGCCGGCAGCACAATTAGTCATCCATTTACTTATCAAGCTGTTACTGAGCGTGCATTAAGCACCAGAGATGGCGCGGAGGCCCGGATGGCGGCTGGCACGGGCTCCTCTGGAGTGGGTTGTCGGCACACACAGTCCCTGCACTCCAGTCTGGGCCAACCTTCTTGTCTCAGGGGAATGCTCTGGCCTAGTTTTCATTCCAAAGTCAGGCGCCTTTGCTGCAAGAGACCACCGCTCTGGGCCACGCCCAGAAGGAGGCAAAGGTGGGTGCTGCCCAGGCCCTCCGAGGATGGCTCCCAAGGGAGGACACCTGGGAAGCCAAGGCACAAAGCGAGAAACAAAAGGAAGAGAAATGCTTCCAGAAGTAGGCACAGTAGTAGGAGCCTGTAATCCTGCCAGTCATGAGGCTGAGGTAGGAGGATCTTGAGTTTGAGGAGCTTGGAAGACCTTGTCTCAAAACGTGTACACACACACACACACACACACACACACAGAGCCAGGAAGAAAAAAGAAAACACAGACAGGGAGGTGCTGGTGCGCAGGCCCGCGCAGGGCCAGGCTGCTGGGCGGGGCAGGAGAAAGGCCTGAGCAGTCTGGGACTCATGGCAGCTGTCAGGGTGGCAGCTCCCAGAAGGGCTCAGAATCCACGAGGGGGAAAGGGCATTCAGAAGGACCCAGGGCCGAGCCTCCTCCTGCAAACCTAAACCAGGTTACCTCGGAGCCATGGCCAAGAGCAGGCTGCCCAAGTTCTGGCCTCTGCCTCAGTTTCCCCTCAAGGGTTCAGTAGAGGTGCTAACAGCGCCTTCCTCAGGGCAGACGTGGCGACCGATGTGGTAACCAGCATGAAGCGCAGGAACAGTCTCACCCGAGCACTGTGTCCTAACGAAGCATCTGGAACAGCACAGCGTCAGAACCCTGGACTCTGGAACCAGAGATGAGGTGAACCCACGCTGCGCCCACCTGAGACTCAACAACCCCATCTGCAAAGGCGCACTAACACCCCTGCAGGGCAGTGCGCAGAGCAGCCCCTGCCCCCGGAAGCTCGGAGCACTGCACCAGGGTCTGAGCTCTTCCCAGGCCTTCTGGTTCTGGGCATCCGGAGCCAGGTAACTGCACAGAGTCCCAGGCGTGGCTGCCAAGAAAAAGCCCTGGTGGCAAATGTGCGTCACCCGTGCCTTAAGCGAGGGACCTGGGGACCTCCTCCAGGTGAACGTGAGGGAAAAGCACAGCCAGGGACACCAGAGGGACACTCGGCAGGTGGAGGGGCTCCTCAGAGGTCACACAGCTCCCTGCTCTGCGGGGACCTGCAGTGATACAGACCGGGGTGAAGGCAAAGGTCAAGTCAGGCCCTCAGACCATCAGACCACCTTGACAACAGGACAGATGGGCAGTGTTGGCAAACGAGGCCCAGGCTAACCTGGCTAGCATGGAAGAGGGGGTGGTCCTGACCATGAACCTCAATCGTGTGCCAATCTACAAGCCGGGAGCCACCAGCACACACACACACACACAGCTCCCACCACCTTGACCTCCCAATCTGTAAAAAGGCGCAATCTCAACAGTAGTAGGAAGAAGGTTTCGGGGAGGATCAGATGTGCTAACACAGTAAAGGCTGCCAGAGACACAGAAGACGGTGACACCCTGACACCCCCTGTGCCAGGCAGGCTTGAGGAGAACAGAGTGACGGCAGGAGGCGGCAGTTATAGCCAAATAAGCCCTGGCCTTCCCCGCTCTGCAAAGCCTTCTGGCTCTCTGGCTTATCCTGTGCCCAGTGCATAGAGTGATGCCCAGGCCCGCGGTCGGTACGCCTCAGATGATCCTGAAACCAAACGGGAGACAATGGTATCCAAGGGGCCCAGAACCTGCAGAGAGCCTGCGCGCCCCACATCAGCAAACTGCTCACCCATCCAAGTAAGGGGACTGGAGAGCCAGCCGGACCGCTGTCCAGAGCTGACAACCCACAGACGTCCCTCGGCTCATCCTTTTGAATCTGCGTGACACGTACCGTTTGCCCTTCCCCCACGAACTTCTCAAAGACAACGGCATAATCCCAACTTGTTCTTCAGTTGCTGCCACCTAGAGACCTCCCACCCAGACCAGCTGGGGCCCAGCCCGGTCAGCAGCCACTGCCCTACCCCATGACAGCTGGAAGCTAGTTAGGACAGAAGCTGAAGCCGGGGCTGGGTGGCCAGGTAGCTGTGGTATACAGAGCTGTGATCGCCTGTGCTTGCACCTCCCATCCATGGGATGGGGCATAGGACAACCCCACCGCCACCGCCGCCGCCGCCACCGCCGCCATATGGCTGTCCATCCGTGAGCTCTCATAGGCCCAGGGCTGTGAGCCCCGTCTGGCACGGAGCAAGTATGGCCGGTTAACTTTTAGCATTGTCTGCTTCCTTCCGCAGCTGCTAGGTAAATATTTTAACGTGTGGCAGGTACATTTCCATGTTTATAAGCTTCGTCTAAAACAAAGCTTGTGGCTGGGCCCTCCCTGTTTGTAAAAACAAATGATACATCTTTTTTGTTGTTGTTGTTGAAGATAAAAGAAAACTGCAAAGGATTAAATCCACAAGGTTAGCGTCTAGGTGGGGAGCCGGATCTGGGGTTTGCACAGCTGGGCATCCTCAGCCTAGATAAACGTGTCCCGCCCTGTTCCTGTCCCTCTGCGGGTCATCTCTGCAGCCCCTCGGACACCCTCCCCCCATGCCCCCCAGGAAGCAGACGCCAGCTCGGCCCCAGGCCACTCACCTTGAACCTCTCGGTGACTCCCTCGGTGATGCTGACGGTGAACTCTGCTATCTTGGGGGAGCGCGCTTTCCCTTTCTTGCGGTCAGGTTCGTATTCCGTCTTGGTTTTCACCACCACCTAATCAGGGAAACAGAGGCAGCTATCAGTGGTGAGCCCGCTGTGCTCAGAAAACATCTGCCCCATGTGCTTGGGCTCGGGACTGTGGGGTTCAGTCACTACCTCCAAGAGCCGCCAGGGCTCCTGGGAGCTCCATGCTCGGTGCCTGCACACGTGGACAAATGGCCCACTCTGCCCCCAAGAGCAGCTGCTCCAGGGGGAGGCAAGTAACAGGAGCCAAGGCCATGCAGGTATGGGGTCACGGCAGGGGCAGCATGACTTGGGACTCCTTCTCCAGTGCTCCTCCTACCCGCTAGAGCCACAACCTTGACCTAGGTGCAGGGAGCACACCCCTCCTTTCTCAGACACTACTGTGGATCACCCACCCCATCTGCCCAGCATGGTCAGAGCAGACCCCAACACACTGTCCAGTGCATGTCTCCAGGACTAGCAGAAGGAGCAGGAGGCTGGTGTATGAGCAAAGAGCCCTCTGTCCCACGTCCTGCGTGGCTCCTGAGGGTCCCCCGCACTTGTTCCTACCTCTCTCCTTTGTGAACTGTCAACTGGCTGCCACCCCTCCTCCCCATGGGGTGCTCCCAGCCTGGCCTCCCTGGCTTTGCCTCTACCTCTGTCCTCGCTGACATGAGGGGTGAGAGGGTCACACGTCGCTAATCCCCAAGCCACACACCCCCAGCGCAAGGGCCCAGAAATGGCGAAGGCAAGCAGCTCTCCCGTGATCGCCCACAAAGGAGACACCACAGTCCCTGTCAGGGGACCAAGGGCAGAACAAGACCAGCAAGTCAGGACACTGAGTCCCATGTGGGCAGCTGGGACCCTCAGGCCAAGTTGTGGCCTGTAGAGTCATGAACAGGAGGAGGAAGAGGAGGAGGAAGAGGAGGAAGAGGAGGAGGAGCAGCAGGAGAAGGAAGAAGAGGTGGAGATGGAGGAGGAGGAGGTGGAGGAGGAGGAAGGATGGGGGGAAGGTGGCCTGAACCAGCAGGTGACCCTGGACTTATTCAGCAGGTCGGATGGACGTGTCATTCGCAGCCCCCATGTGGGCCAGCATGGACGTGTCCACCCCTTCCACGCGCCACCCACCGGCTCAAGTATCAAGTGGGTGTCACCTGCTGTTCCTGAATCCTAAGGACATCTGTGCAGCCATGTGACCTTGAGCACACGCTGGGCCACCTGGAGCACTCCCGGGAACTGAGAACAAGGCTCGGGTGCACACTGCTTATCTCACTGGGAGACTGAAGAAGGACAAATCCGTGGCCCCGGCCTGGGCCCATCGTGGGGACCCAGCGACCCTTCTGGTACTGCACTGCCAGGAGCAGGCTAGGTGACCTTGGGCAGGTCCCTGGCACTCTGTGCCTTCATCTCCACATCTAGGGGATGGGGCAGGCCATGGTGCTTCCCTCCCAGCACTGTCAGCATCTCAAGGGAGTGCCAACCTATGAACGCACAGAACAGCGCCCCGTAGACTATGAGTCCAAGAACTTGCTGGGTACCACTGTTCCCGACTTCACTGCCAGACCTGGGACTGCCCATGTCCCTGGGGCAGGTGACGCCACCTCCCTGAATACGGACTGTGAACGCACTGCCCCTGTGTGGGGGGAGGGAGAGAGAGGTGTCCCACTGTGAGCATACCCTGAGAGAAGCACTGCCTGGAGAACTGTCACCTCTGCGCTGTGACCTTGGCCGTGTCCTGCAGGTACGCTGACCCTCCGTCTCCTCATCTGCTACTCCAGCTGCGGGCCCCAGGGGAATCCTTTCCCAGGAGCACCCCCATCAGCCACGCCCTTTGTTTCCTGGGGGGGGGGTCTCTCAGGGGTGGGAGACTGGGCTCATTTCAGACCCACCCAGGCTTCTCCTGGCTGGCCAGGATCTAGAACCTGCCTGCAAGCTTCCTCCTTACACAAGGCAATCGCACTTCTAAAGTGGAGCAGGCTGGGAGAGAGGCGGCCCAGGCCCGGCAGAGGAGAGCACTTAGCACAGGTGCTGCAGCGCTCCTGGCCAAGGCCAGCACCAGCCAAGCAGCTGGGGCACCCAGCAGGCCAGGCTCTGCTAAGGAGACAACTCTCACACCCACACAGGGAGAGGGAGAGCAGAAGCAAGGCCTCCCATAGCGCCCCCTCCTCCTGGGAAGCCCAGGATAGAATAACAGCACCCCCAGAGCAGCCCCACACCACAGGTGTGACAAGTTGAAACATCTCCAGTGAGCCCCCTCCCTCCCTTAACACCCCCCCAAAAAAACCCCACAGATTATAGAGTTAAGGGATGAAGACACTGCAGGGCTGAACAAGTCTCTTGGCTCACCAAAGGAAGAAAGACCCAATGCAGGGGCATGCCCTGCCCCGCCCCCTCCACCCCTGCTGGAGGTCAGCACCCAGGAACCTGCCAGAACAAACGCAAAGCCCTGAGTCAGAGCTGCTTCCTTCACCAGGGACCTAATGAGACAATACATGTAACAACACTTCGGGGAATCGCAAGAGAGCTCTGTGTGTGTGTGTGTGTGTGTGTGTGTGTGTGTGTGTGTGTGTGTGTGTGTAACAGCAGGAGGATCAGATGGGAAGCTGTTCATGATCTGAGTGTTGCCACGCCATTGTGTGGATTGTGAACGGAGGGATTAACCTTGACTGTGAATGCTGTGAGACAGCATCCTCTCCGGACAGCTAGCGGTCCACTGGATGCTGTCCATGGTGGAGAAAAAGGAAAGCCTTACCTTCGGCACTGTGTGAGCAAAAAATACAAAAACGCTGTCGGGAAGGGTGGGGTGCACATCTGCCCCCCCCCCCGCGCTGGCTCAGGGTGCGCGACTCACAAAAGGAACAAAGGAAGGAGGCCGCGGTGAGTGAGCTCACACGGGGCCGAGAGGAGGGAGGGCAAGGCGGGAAGGCCGCCGGCCCCGGCCTCCAGTGCGCCCGCGTGCGCCCGCGTGCGCCAGGCTCACCGCCGCCGGCCTCGGCCCAGACCCAGGAGCCCCTGGCAGCAGCGACGGGAGGGGCGGGGCCCCGAGGAGGCCAAAAGACTCCCGCAAAAACAATCAAGAGCCGCCGAGTCCCCAGCTCAGGACGAAGCTGTGCAGGCCGAGCGCGTGCCGACCCCGCGCGCGCCCCGCGCGCCCCCGGCCGCCCGCACGCTGCGTTCCTTTGTTGCGGCCACCACCGCCTGGGATCCCGGGGTGCGGGTGCGCGGGGCGGGGGGGGGGGGGGGCTCACCTTATCCGGGGGCGGGAACTGCAGCTGATTGACATCGAGGGGCGTCATGAGGGGGATGGTGTCGAAGCCATCCTCCAGCAGCGGCTGCTTGGTGCCTTTCTCCGCGAAATTGTTCCCCAACTTCACCATGATTTCCGCGAGACCCGAGGCTGCCGCCTGCGCGGGGAGAGCGGGGCGGGAGTCGGCGGGGAGCCGGGGCGCGGGGGGCGGCGGCGCCCCACCCCGCGGGTCCCCGGAGGGCCGGCGCGGACGCGGCGGTCACAGCCCGGGGCGGAGGGGGTGCGCATCCCGCAGGGCGTGTCGCCCTGTCCGGCCCTCTCCAGACGCGGCCCTGGTCCGGGGAAATGGGGCGGGGTGGGGTCCCCGCCCTCGACCCTCACCCCCCCCCCCAGGGCCCGGAGGGCCGCGGCCCGCACCCGCGCGGCCCGCCCGCACTCACCCCACGCCCGGCTCCGGCAGGTCTGAGCTCCGAGCGCGCTCCGAGGCTCCGCGTCGCCCGCTCCCGCGCGCAGCAATGGCGGAGGCGGCGCCGCGCGGGGCCGGGCGGGGGAGCGGCGATTGGGCTCGGCGGCTCCCGCCTCCTCCGCGCCGCCTCCCTTCCCGCCGCTCCCGGGGGCCGGCGGCGCGCGGCGGAGTGCGCGAGTGGCCGCGCGGCTGCGCCTCCGCCTTGACGCAGCGCCGCACAAAGGAGCGCGGGGCTGGGGGCGGGGGCCTCCCCTGGGACCCCCCCGCCCCCGCGCGCCCCCCGCCCCCGCGCGCGCCCCAATCCCGGGGAGGCCCGAGCACCCCCTCCCCCCGCCATGGGAGGCGCGGGCGGGGGGGGCGAACCCCGGGGCGGAGGCTGGGGCAGCGGGAGATGCGGATGGAGAGAGGGGAAGGGAGATCGCAGAGATGGGGCGAACCCCCAGAGGCGGAGGGGGGCGGGCGGGGAGGGGGACCAGGACGCGGTCGCGCCCCTGGGGGTCCTGAAGGACGGTGATGGGTTGGAGGGGGCCCCGCACCTGAGCGCCCCCTCTCCGCCGGGCCGGCTTGGGGAGGGCGCCTCCTCACCAGGGGGCACACGTGGGACAGCAGGACATATTTTCCGGGGAGGGGGGCGGCACGCTGGGAAGCCCTCGCCCGCCCGGGGCTGGGGTGCCGCTCGCGTGCATGCGCGTGCACAACGGGGCTCCCCGGAGCCCTGAGCTCAGCACGCCGCGTGGAACAAAGCAAGCAGGGAGGTTCGCGTGGTCTGATCGCCAGAGAAAGCGGGGACCGCTTCCACCCCGCAGCCCCCCCGGCCTCTGCGCCTGGGGTGGGCCCCTCGGATGGTACTCATGCAGGCCAAGAGGAAGGAGGAGCCCCAAGACAGAGGAGCTCGCTGGGCACCGCTCATTCCCCCATGGGTTGGGGGCAGGAGGGGGGGTCGCTGTCATAGCTGCCGGGTTAGGGCGCTGTTTTGCTACCAGACTTCTAGCCTGCCCTGCCTGCAGGACTCCCGCCATGGAAACCTGGGAGCCAGGCCCACCTGGGGGTGAGGGTTGGAGCAGGAGGATGGGCACCGCCCTGGCACCTGGCACTGCGCCGAGGCCGTTCATGAGAGCCTGAGCCTCGGCGAAGCATCAGGAAATCCCAGGGAACAAAGGGTCGCTGGTGGCCCAGAGACAGCCCCTGCCAAGCCTCGAACCCCAGGCCCAGTCCAGAAACCTGGTCTGGGCTAGATTCCCAACTCCCAGGAAGAGACTTCCAGCGCAGCTTCAGGGCCCTCGCTGGCCGGGTCTCCTCCTCCAGCAGGTGGAACTAGTCTTGCAGGCCTGGCAGGGCCTAGAGTCCTCGAGGGGCTGCTCCAGGCTGGCCCAGGGAGGCCAAGGGCCCCCTTGAAGTCATCTCTTCCACATGGGGTGCCTTCACCCACAGGTGAGGAGGAGTCCTCAGAAATCTCCCTTATGCTGGCCCGCTGCATCCTGGCTTGCCCCAGCTGGGCAATCTAAGAGCCTGACTCCTGCGCAGTTTGCAGATTCCATCAAGCCTGCCCGCGCCCACGCACACACACACTCTCTCTGTGGTCTGAATCCCACCAGGAGCAACAAAATAGGGCCTCTCCCTCTGTTCCAAGACTTCGTCAAGAATCCACGTTATCCCTGAGAACCACAATTCTCCTGTGTTGTGTGCTGCTTTCCCAGCTGGCCGGCTGGGAGGCGGCCACAGGCCCTTGGCCCTTCTGTTTCCCCTCTGCTGATTGCATCTGGGCTCTGAGGAGGGCACGAGTAACAATGCACAGGACACCCACACCCACGGGGAGCTGGGAACAAGGGTTATCCGTGCCTGGGGGGAAGCCGAGGGAGAGCAGACCGGGAGGAAATCCTTCCAGGGGAGAAAGGGAATGCGCCAAGGCAGTGTGTGTAGTATTAGCTTCTGGTAGCTGCTGGAACAAATAGCCACACGCTTGGTGGCTGAAAAGAAATGTATTCTGTTACCGTTCTGGAGGTCCAAAGTCCAAATCCAAGCTGTGGTCAGGGCCTGTGCCTCTTCAGACCTTGGTGATTCCGGGCATCCCTTGGCTGGGACCACATCCCTCCCATCTCTGCCTGTCCATTAGTCCAGCCACAGCATCTTCCCTCTTCCTACATCTCTCTCTTTTCTCCCAATGGACTCAGGACAGTCTTGGATGCTCCAGAATGAGGCCTCAACTCTCCCTCCATCGCCAGACAACAGAGAGCCACTCTGCCACTCAAGGTCAAGGTCACCGGTTCCCAAGGGGAGACCTGGGCAGATAGTTGGGAGGTGTCCCTCCTTGCTTCCGCTCCAGCCAGTGTCCTACACACACACACACACACACACACACACACACACAGAGCCTGTGGAGGACAGGTCCTTAGCCAGAATGCCTTCCCCACCCTCCTTGGCCATTTGGTGAATTAATGGTCACTCTTCAAAGCCCAAATCCAATGTCACCTCCTTTTCGAACCTGGCCTCTCAGGAGTCTGGGTGTTTCTATCTCTTTCTAGACCGCGAGCAAATCCAGGCAGACCTGGATTTCAGTGTCTCCTGTGTCTGGAACAGAGCCTGGAGCACACTGGGTAATCGGTTGGATTGGCACCCACAAGTACCTTTGGCATGCTCAGACACTTGTACACAGGGTGTGAAATCAGGCGCTGAGTAGGAAAGGAGACAGTCCCATTCAAAGGCGAGGCAGAGTCGGCCCTGATGTCACTGCGACATCCTCTCAATGTAACCACAGAAAAGCTCATGTCTAGAAAATTCTGAGCATTATTTACAAATATATAACCTAGACACAAAAATATGAAATAGTTCCTAGCAATCCTTGGAGTTCTAGTTACTTCCATGCTCCCATGCAAAGGCGGCACCGCGCCTTTGGCCCCGCAAAGCTGTCAAGAGCTGGCTCAGGAAGCAGCCGGTTATGTTTGTTTCTTTGTTTATAGCCATAGGAACTGAGCAAATACTATTATGGGGCCCAGAGAGATTTGTAGACCTATTATATATTTAAACAGAATTGTATGCGTTATGCTTTAAATTTGGGAGGGAGGGAGATTTGTTTTGTTCTTGTTTTACCTTATATAAGCTTAATTAACCACTCTGCAATTGCTAATTTTCCCAAGTGATTTCTAAGATCCATCTCCCTCTAGCTGTAAGGCCTGCCCTCCGGAGGGAGGAAGACAGCCCCGAAAGCTCTGGTCAGCCACCCCGCCTGCGCCTCGGTTTCCCTTCCTGTGCATGGGCAGGAATGTCCATCAAGGTGGTCTTTTTCCAGCTTCACTGTCTGGTCTGAGGGACGATGACTTTTCAAGTGCTTCTCATTTGATTCCCGGTTTGGGATTTGAGATCAGAACCCTTCAATTCCGTGCGATTGATGGGGATAAGTCAGCAGATGCTGATTTATTTTCTATGAGTTAACAATCTCCAGGCTGCTGGGAGCTGGGCAATCCTTCTGCTGCCTTTGTCCTGTCTCCCAGCAAATGTTCAAACCTGCCTGGCCCCCAAGACAAGCACATAGATGCCAAGAAGCACTGCACCTGTGTAGCTGGAGGAGGGAGAGTGGGTGGGGGCCGGGGGGGGCTTCCCGGGACCTTTTTTTTTTTTAATTACCTGACTTATGTAACTGTAACTCCTCTGTGCATCAGCTAAATAACTAAGTAACTAACTGCATAACAAAAAAGAACAAAAAAGAAATAGAAATGTGACTCAGCACTATAGTACCTGTCCATCAAGTAGAAGACTTTGAATTCAAGTTCAAGCACCAGCAAAATATTAAGTAAATACATAAATGAAATGCTGCTTATAAGAAACACACCTTAATGTAAGGATAGAGAATCGTTGGAAGTCAAAATGTTGAAAAATAAATACCAAAGGAAAACTGGCGAGTTCATGAAAATGTAATGAGGTAAATCTTTTTTTTTTTTAATTGTGAAAATACTGCACAGAGGGGTTACAATTACATGGGCAAGGTATTGAGTACATTTCTTATCAAGCATTATTACCTCCTTCTTTGTTTCCCCTTCCCATCCCTTCCCATCTCCACCCCCCCCCCCCGCGCCCCCCCAAATTTGCAAAGTTCGTTTTTTGACATAACAACTTGTACATCTCATTGTTGCAATGGGTCCACCTGTATCCCTATTTAAATGATTTGTTTTTTCCCTTCCCCTCCACAAATTATACCAACATCAAATACAGTGAAAGCAGGGGTTATACCGTGAGGGAGGGACCCACAAAGCAACAAAGAAATCATCTTATAAATATGTTAGAAACAATCGCAAAAAAGAAAAAAACATTTGAATACTTATCTTGGGGTTCATTTCACCTAACATCAACTTATCTGACCTTTACTGCTTGTCTCAGATATATACTAGTTATTGCAAATAATGGAAACCATGGGACCTATGTTTCTTTGGGCCTGGCTTATTTCACTTAATATAATTTTTTCCAAGTCTTTCCATTTCCTAACAAACGGGGAAATGTCATTCTTTCTGATGGAGGCATAGAATTCCATTGTGTCTATATACCACATTTTCTTGATCCATTCATCTACTGAGGGGCATCTGGGTTGGTTCCATATCTTAGCTATGGTAAATAATGCTGCAATAAACATAGTTGTGCTGGTAGCTTTAGTATGGGGGAGTGGGGGGGTGGGGGACTTCCCGGGACCTTTTTACAGGGGAGGAGTCAACTTCTAAAGCTAAAACTCCACATTGGTTGGCCTGGGGGAGTGGAGGGGAAGGAGTCCAGTGCCCAGCCAGTAAAAGAGAGGGTGAAGCACCCCAGGTCCTTGCCTCCATTTTGTTCCTGGGCCAGCAATGGCCTCTGGCTGCTCAGCAGAGAGGCAGAGCCTGTCCCTGGGCTTCGGGCCTGTCCCTCCCCAAGGAAGCCATAGTGGTAGGGGCTCTCACAGCAGACCTATGGCTGGCCACCAGAGTGGCTGAGCCAATGCGCAAGATCACTATCAATGGAGCCATATGAACCAGATGCATTAGGGAACTGACTCTGTGATCACGGAGGCCAGAAAGGGCCTTGACATCTGCAGGCCAGAGACCTGCAGTGCCAGGAGCCCGGCTCAGCCCAGTTCTGAAGGTCTCAGCCCCAGGGAGCAGGTGGTGGACTCGCCAGAGAATGCAGTGGCTGTCTGGCTTTCCCCACCGAGGTCTCCGCTCAGCTCTCGGGTGATGCCACGAGGCGTGGGTGGCACACGGATGTCCTGGGTGCCCGACTGTAGAAGAGATGTGAAAGAAGGTGGGAGCAGGGCAGACGTTCCAAGAACTTAGTCCAAGTGGGGTTCCAAGCCGAGCAAGCCCCTCTCCTTCCTCCCTGCCCTGTGTGCTCACTTCTGTCCCCCCTTTCTGGCCCCTAAGTTCCACTTAAGCCTCAGTGGAGGAGGAGGAGGAGGAGGGAGGGCATGACCCTGAACCCAAATATCAACTCCCTGGTCCTGACTTTACACTAGTCACTGATTGCTTTCAACGTTTGTAGCTGTGTGGCCTTGGGCAATTACACCCTCTTCCCCCCCTCCCCCCCCAGTCCTTTTTCCCTTCTAGAATGATCCTAATTCCCCTCCAGTTTAGTGCTCCTACCTGCTATCCACTGGGACTCTGAGTAGAAAGGCCCAAGGTAAATTAGAACCTTCATGGCACAGAGCAGGTTGAGGTAAAGCAGACACAAGACCTGGGGGATAAATTACAGGGACCATATAATTTCATTTGGTTCTTCCTTGCTTTTTTTTCCCCCCATCCCTAAGCATTCCAATATCACTGAGCATCCTCTGAGTACCAGGTTTGTAGCTTGTAGCAATAACTTGTGTTAAATTATTTAACCGGTAAATGATTATAAAAGCACTTTGCCAAAGTAAAGAACCGCGGAGAGGCCAAACTCTAATAACAGTCCTATCACTTGAATTAATTATTGAATCTTTTAAAGGCCCGCAGATGGATGAATGCAATTCATTCTCTGCTGTGCAGGAAGAAGCAGGGTCCCCAGGAGGGTGTGGGAACCACACAGGCTCCCCTTGGGGTGTAGAACTCACTCATTCCAGGGCTGAGCTGCACAGAGGGAGATCCTGATGGCCCAGGACTTCACAGGCAGGGTTGGGGGGGGGGGGGAGGGGGGATTCCCTCCCGGATGCACCAGTAGCTTCCGTGGCTGGGGTGGGGCCTTGGTACCGGCTGTGGGAAGGAAATCAGCACATGGCTCCCCAGGCCACTCAGATTCTTGGGGTGACAGAGCTGTCCTCGGGCTTGGTGTGATTCTCTTCATCATTTAGAACTTTTTCTCAGTCGGGAAGGCTCCCTTTGTTCTCTGGCCCTGCCGCAGAATGGAAGTCCATTCTACAGATTTTCCCGAGATGCCACAGGGATCTGTCCAGCGCTGACTTTCCTCCTTGGAGTCCAGAATTTTTCTAAGACACAAGGCACATGGTCCTACTTTCCAAAACCTTTCGGGGGGGGGGGGGTGTGGGGGGGAATTAACCACATCCCAGAGATCAGGTCTGCTTTCTGAACATCCAGCCACTACGCTGGGCCAGGTCCCCCACACCCCATGTCCTCGGCTGGGGGAGGGCCTGATGCGTGGGGAAAGTTGGGGTGGGAGTGTCTGCTTCTGTCAGGGGCCTGCAGAAGCACACTCCCAGTCACCCTTCACCTCTTGGCTGGTGTTAGACGGGCTTGCACACAGAATCAAAATTGCCAAACTTATCAGAAGGACATCAGGAAATAAAGTGGACTGGAAAGGAGAGAAGAAAGAGAAAAGAGCAAGAGTGAGGAGGCCGCTGTGGGTTGAATGATGTCTTCCCCAAATTCACACCAGCGCCTGGAACCTTTCATTTGGAAATAAGGTCTTTGCCGATGTAAAATTTGTTAAGGATCTTGAGAACATCTTGGCTTTAGAGTAGACCCTAAATGTCATGACCGGTGTCCTTATAAGAAGAGGGGACTTGGAGAGACACACGGGGCGGGGCGGGGGGGGGGGGGGCTTGTGGCAGAGGCAGGCAGAGTTGGGAGGATGTGGCTGAAAGCCAAGGCCTGCTGAGGAAGCCCAAGCCCCTGGAGAGGGAAGAGGCCTCGCACAGCCCTGCAGACAGCTTGACCTTGAACACACAGCTTCCTGGACAGACAGTGAGAGGATATATTTCTGTTGTTTCCAGTGGTGCAGCGTGCGGTGATTTGTTATGACTGTTCTAGAAAACAAATACTGGGACTCTACAGTCCAAATAGCCTTGATGTGTTTTAAGTACTTGTACATTTACAGTTTAATCTATTGCACTTTCGGTGTTGTTGACGTTGCGTGGAGTTTTTAGAGGTACAGGGGCTGTTCCCGCCCTGACACCTGCACAGACAAGGCTGCCTGGCGAGCTCTCTCCTCAGCAGGAGCCCTGTCCTGGCACAGGGCCTCCTCTTCCTGAATAGAAGAGCCTCTTCTTTGGAGTTGAGAGGCAAAAGCCTAGATTTTAGAAATGGGACAGAACTTACAAAGCAAGATCCTCATCCAAGATCCTCCGCATGTGTTCCCCGGTCTGCTAGCATCAGCCTTCCCTGAGAACTTGTGAGATATGCAGATTCCCAGGCTCCAGTCTTGCTCAGTCAAAGCTCTGGCTTTCCTCCCCCTACCCCTGACATTACTAGGGCTGAACTTGGGGCCTTGTTAGCTTGCCTGGCAGACTTCCAGTTGAACCATGCCGTTAGCCCTGGTTATTTTGGTGATTGAATCTCTTGAGCTGGCCTTGAACCCTGATCCTCTGTATTTTAGCCTCCTGGAAATAGCAAGGATTGTAGGCAGGAGCTGCCAGTGCCTGGCTTTGAAATGAGGGTCTTCCTTTTGAGCTCAACCTCGTCTCCACCTCCCTGGTAGCCAGGAAAACAAGATGGAGCCCCTGCCCCCAGTTCTGTAGCTCAACGTCTGAAGGGACGGTGAAGGAAAGGGCAGAATGAGCGGGGCACTGGGAGGGAATCAGGGAAGGGGCAGGGTCAAGAGTGGTGGTCTTATCTCCTTGGCTCTCCCTCACCCTGGGAGACAGGAGGCCCCTGTGAGAGCATCTCCCGTGGGGAGCTGGGTCTGTCTTGATCCTCTTGCCTGCTCTGCCCCTCCCTTCTCCTCTGGAGGTTCTAGGGGCCTAGCACGTGGCTTCCATCAGACTGAAGCAATCTATAACGGCCGGAAATGGAAGGAAAAGTAGATGCTGCCATGTATTTGGTTTCCTGGCTTATCCTGGCTCCCAAAGATGGCTTTTAGCCCCCCGACGACGACGACGACGACACCCTTATGTGAAACGGAGATGTTCTCTCTGCAAAAGAGGCCTCCGTGCGTGTGGCGTGGGAGGCTGGGCCGCCAGCAGCCGGCTCTGGCCGGTTTCACCCTCTGCAGAAGGAAAGGAGATTTATAAATGATACCACTAATTGTGTTTTTCTACGAGATTAATTTTACTGTCCCATTATCTGCTCCTTCTGAGTCTGCTCAGGGGTGGATTACATCCTGGCGCTCATTGCTCTTCTCACGGCGCTCATTAATAATCAGGTCACCTTCGAGCCGGGAGCTCTGCGCGCCCTGGGCCTGTGGACGCCCGCCAAGAACGGGCCACTGGGACCCATGCTGCACCCCACGGCTGACGTCACGGCCTTCAGGTCACACCTGGCTGCTTTCTACATCCGGTGTCAGCAGGGAGAGAGCCAGCCTCTGTCGGCCACCTCCTGGGGCCTGGCCACTGTTCTGGGGTACCTTTTATCAAACCCCACAATCACCTGTAAGGCGGATTATCACCCCATTTTACAGAAGAGAAGACTGAGTGTCACCTAATGTAAAATACCACCCAAGCACCCTACCACAGGGCACCAAGCACAGAGACACTCGAAAGGCCCCCTTTCCTGATAGAGGGAAGTAGGGCTGGGGTGGGGGGGAGGGCTGGGAATCCAGGATCTCTCTGAGAAGTGGGCGTTTCCTTCCTTCCTTCCCTCCTTCCCTCTCCCCCCTCCTTTGTTCTTCCTCCTTCCCTTCCTGCCTTCCTTCTTGTCTTCCTCCTTCCTGCCTTCTTTTCTCCTGACTCCTTCCTCCTTGTCTTTCTCTCCATCCTTCCATCTTGCCTGTCTCCTTTCCTCCCTCCGTCCGTTCTTCTCTCCCTCCCTCTCTTGACATTGCAGTCTGAACTCTAACTCTCAAGCGGCTGCGGTCTAGGCACACAGCTCAGGAATACAAGGCCTGGAGCTTGGAAAGGCGGAGCAAGGAGGAGAGCTGTCCCTGCGGCCTCTGGACGTGGACAGACCCATACCACAGCTGGATGCAGGCCCCAGAAACTCATCTGGGCCTCCTGCACAGTGAGAAAGCAGGTGCCTCTCCTGTTGCTTTATTTGTTAGTTGCATTGCATTTCCCTTACTTGACTTTTATGGTTAAGGTAGGGACCCAGCCTTATTTTATTCTACTTTATTTGATTTTGATGTTGATGGTACTGGGGCTTGAACTTAGAACCTCAAGCTTGCTAGGCTGGTGCTCTATAACTGTCACGTGCCATCATTTCTGCTGGCTAGTTGGAGATGGAGCCCAGTGAACGAAATCCTTCAGATCTCAGCATCCGTAGCCAGGGCTGTAGATGTGAGGTAGAACCTTACTGTTCCTCCCAGTGAGGCTTACAGCTTACCACCCTCCTGCCTCAGCCTGCCAAGGACTGGGGTTGTAGGTGCTGAGAAAGTGATGGCTGTTGGGTACGAGGTCCTGCTGAGAGAGCAGGGTCAAGGTGGCTGACGTGCCCCTGGCCAGCGGAGGAGGGGTGGGACTTCCTCTCCCGCCTGGAGTCCTGTGCTTCCCGTCAGCTTTCCCCACCCTGCAGCCTCCCGCAGTGCGCCTGCCTTTTGCGCAATAAATCCGGGTCTTTAAGCCATAAAACAAGCATTTGGACTCTAGTCACGTGCAAGGGGCTCAGCCTGCATCTATGCACCATGAAACAAAGCATCCTTGGCTGTGCATGGCCCCCCGTCCTCCCCTGTGGGCAGGAGGGGGGAAGGGGGAGGGGGATCCTGGGAGGAAAGGTGCGAAGCGGGGAGGGGCCTGCTCAGGGCCTAGGCACAGCCACCTGCTGGCATTTGGTGAATGATGGCACCAGGCAACGCCCCTCCCAGCCAGGAGGCTCTGTGCTTCGCGGGCCTGGCCTTCCCCCTCCTCCAGAGAGAGAGGAAGGAGCTGTGATCACCTCCTGGTGAGGATGGAGATGGAGGCCAGGAGCCCCCAAGGCCTGCCCAAGACCTTGCCTCTGAGCCTGGCTACCCTGAGGGGCAGAGAAGGGTGGCATAGGTCCCCGGACGCTCAGACCAGAGCCACCATTCCTGCAACTGCCTCAAATGCACGCTTAACCTTGCTCCTGCAGAACCTGCTGTGGGAAGAAGGCACAGGGACCCCGTGTCCAAATGGAGAAACCAAGGCTCACAATATGAAGTCCCGTGTCTATATTCGCAGAGTGAGGGAAGGGGTCAGGGCAGGCCCCCCGCCCAGTACACTTAGCCCCACATCTCCCCAGCTGGTGGAGAGCCTTGTGTTCCCCAAAAGTGGTTTCTGAGGAGCACAGATCCAGAGACCAGGGAGCAAAAGGAGCACAGTGTGGGATGGGCAGTGTGTGTGTGTGTGTGTGTGTGTGTGTGTGTGTGTGTGTGTGTGTGTGTGTGTGTGTGTGTGTGTGTGTGTGTGTGTAGACCTCTGTGGAGGTCAGTAAGGTTTTCCAAGAGAATCATCTCTGGGCGGGTCTGGCACAAGGCTGTGCCCCTCCAGCCACATTAGGAAGATTGTGCAGAGGCCATGAAAAACAGAACAGTAACTTTTTTTAGGTTCCCCCCCAAAACTGGAGAGGCTGAAGCTTTGGGGTGCTGAGAACATTGAACCAAAGAGTGGTCATTTAAATAACTTTGTGATCTAAACAGATACTGAAATGAACTCTGACTGCGTTTAATACTCCATTTGCCAACCAGTCCAAGACCCAAGTGCTGAAGCCCTTGCCCGGCGAGCAGCAGGTCCTGAGTTCAATCCCAAGCTCCACTAAAGCATCAGGAGCCTGGAAAGATCCGCAGAACAACACCAGCAATTATCTTGATAACGTGCAAAATATTTAGGCTAGTTTTTGGCAAATTTACTAAAAGTAGAACAGTAGTTATGATAACCTGGTTGCTATAGTTCTAGAGAATTACTTTCTATTTTTATATCAGTAAGTTAGATTGACCTTTTGTTTGTTTTGTTTGTTTGTCGGCTGTAGAGCTTGAACTCTGGGTCTGGGCGCTGTCCCTCAGCTCTTCAGCTCAAGGCTAGCGCTCTACCACTTGAGCCACAGTGCCACTTCCGACCTTAGAAAGTTTTAAGACAACTCATAGTCACATACATAAGCTCTGTGTGTGTGTGTGGGGGGGGGGGGCCTGGGGCTTGAACTGAGGGCTTAGCCGCTATGTCTGAGCTTTTTTGCTCAAGGCTAGTGCTCTACCACTTGAGCCACAGCGCCACTTCCAAGTTTTAATTGAAGATGAGTCTCATGGATTTCCTGTCCAGGCTGGCTTCACAATAGTCACATCTTAGCCTCCTGAGTAGCTAGTGGTAGCTAGATGTACGCCACAGCACCTGGCTCTACCTAGGCTTTCTCTAGGCTCCATTTTTATCAGTCTCCTGTGATCTATTTGGACAGTTCTGAAAAGCTTTTTCTTTTCCTTTCTAGATCTTTGCTGCCATCCTTGCCTTCTGGAGCTATCCTTTAGGATAAGTATACTTATTTTACAAAAGTTTTACTCGTCCAAAAGCATTGTCTATTCCATTTAACTTCATATTATTCTGTATTTTGAAACAACAATCTTTGAATCTATGCAGAGTATTTCTTTCCCTAGTAAAATAACTAGACAGTCATAATATTTCAAGGAAGACCACAGGGGGAAAACAGTCTCAAGTTGTCCTTCCACACAAATATTTACAAAAACGCATTTGTTCATTTACCTAAGTACACTGTAAAAGAGAATTCAGACTAAATTATAATTATGACAGAATGAAACAAATTAAAGCCACCTGTCCACATCTAATCAGACAATTTCAGAAAGCTTCATTTTAAGATGATATTTTTAGTTTGAAAGTTAACTCTTGAATATCTGTTTTTTAGTTAGACCTGGCTGAGACAAGGACTTTTAGAATGACCTATTTTTTTTAAAGGGACAAAAGTTTTGACATATTGACTCCAGAAGTTAGTTTAAGAATCATCCTATGGGACTGGGAAGGTGGCTCAGTGGTAGAGCACTTGCCTTGCATGCCTGAGGCCCTGGGTTCGATTCCTCAGCACCACATAAGCAAAAAGAAAAAAAGCTGGAAGTGGCGCTGTGGCTCAAGTGGTAGAGCGCTAGCCTTGAGCTGAAGAGCTGAGGGACAGCACCCAGACCCAGAGTTCAGGCCCCACGACCAGACCCCCCCCCAAAAAAAAGAATCATCCTATGGGCTGGGAAGGTGGCTCAGTGGTAGAGTGCTTGCCTAGCATGTATGAAGCCCTGGGTTCGATTCTTCCTTACCATAAACAGAAAAAGCCAAAAGTGGTGCTGTGGCTCAAGTGGTAGAGTGCTGGCCTTGAGCAAAAGAAGCTCAGGGACAGTGTCCAGGCCCTGAGTTCAAGCCCCAGGACTGGCCAAAAAAAAAAAAATCATCCTAAAGCAGCTGGGTTCATGTTGTAATTGGAGCTTCTAGGGAGGCAGAGATCAAGAGGATTATAGTTTGAGGTGAGCCTTCCCAAAACCTTAGTGGAATGTCTACAGACTAGCCTAGCATGGTTCAGAGCTTGATCCTAGCTATGTGGAAGCCATGGAGGAGGCAGGGTCACAAGGCTGACCTGGGGGCCAGGGAACCAAGATTTTATCTGAGAAATACTTGAAAGCAAAAAGGGTTGAGGGCATGGTTCGAGTGGTATAGCACAAGACCCTGAGGTTAGACCCCTAATACCAGCAAACAAGGAAACGAAAGGAAGAACCATCTTAAAGATGTTCATACACACATACCGTTCAGCCATTCCAAGGCAAACCGCATCCGAGGTCAAAATGAAAATGGTCACAGGTAGCCAGTCAGTCATTTTCTGTAATTCCAGAAATTACAGATTAAATTTTGCTCAGCAAGCTAAGCTCAGGTCTTTCATTCTTACTCAAATGACAACAGATTTCTGTAAGCCTTGTGGGGTTGTGCATGTTGCATCTCCAGCCTGCTAATAACTTTCTATCCAAAATCTCCTGTCAAACAAATGGCAGCAACCCAAATCAGTTTAGAATTACTCAAATGGCTCAGATGGCTAACATTGCAATTGGAGAGCAAAGACCTAATTCTAGGGCATTTTAATGTCAGATTCAGCCATACAATCATTACAGAAGATTAACTTTTTCCTCTTAACCTCTCTTCCCTAAAATTCCCATGCTTTTATTTGGGCATCAACAGGAGTGCGAATGATCCTTTTTCTCTTCTTGTTTAGTCTTATTTTGTGGCCAGAGGAGAAATGTAGAAAGGAGAAAAGAGAGGAACACAGCTCTTTAATTTTCTGGAGAGCTGCGATGTCCCTGAGTTCTATGATGAAGAACTCTCAGCCATACTCCAAAGAAGATGAACTCTACAGAACATCCTCGGGTCCTTAAAAGTATGATCAAAGTCACGTGTTAGTGACTCAGTCCTGGCATTAGGAGGATCGCAGTTCAGCCCAGGCAAAAAGCCCATGAGGCCCCCTCCTCCCCCCTCCCCCTCCCCCCATCTCAGCAGAACAATCTTCACCATGGTGGCACATGCCTGTCATCCCAGCTACACAGGAAGTATAAATAAGGGATGGTGGTCTAGGTTCACCTGGAGAAAAAGCAAGACTGTATCTCAAAAAAGGGGGGAAAGGCTAGAGGAGGCATGGTTCAAGTGGAAGAGCACCTGCTGAGCAAGAGCAAAGTTCCTACCCCAGTTACCCATGGGCCTCAGCAGCTGCCGGCATAGCTAGCAGTTGTTAACTGGCTGCTCCTTGGGGATGCCTTCATGGACGTGGCTAAAAGCAGGCCCAGTCCTTCCGGTGCTTTCTGGCCTCCTATTTGTGATGAGCTCTCTTTCTCACACACGTGCTCCTGGCATGATCTGATACAGCTGAGGATTCTCATCAGCGCTGAGTTGATGCTAGCGCCCTGGAGGCTGCAAAACTGTGAGCTAAATCAACCTCTCTTCTTTATAAAGTACTCAGCTGTGGGAATTTTATTACAGTAATGTAAAATAGACTCATACGGAAAATAGGCGTCCAGCCATAGGGCCTTTACTGTACCTGAAGATAGAGAGGCAGCTTCGGCGTGGGCTAAGGGGCAGACACTTGACCGTGGGCAAGCTGGAGGCAGCCAGAATGCTGTAGGGAAGACATTGCAAGGGATTCTGCCGAGGGCTCGTTCATGGAGACTAAGAAAGAATAGGCTCAGTAGCAGTGGCCAGAATCAGATAGGAACGCGGAGCCCTGTGGAGGGGGCTCAGATGGAGGACTTGGTTAGAAATTGGACCACCCTTGATATACCACAGCAAAGAACTCAACCCGTATGGTGTCCTTGCCCTAAGACTTGGTAGAACACTTAACATAAAGGCCGGGCACTACCAGGCACCCATGGCTCACGCCTGTAGTCCTGGCTGGTTCTGAGGTCTTGGGTCTAACCTTTTGAATATTTCTTCCTTTAACTCTCTCTGTCTCCTCATCTGTTTATCCAGCCACACTACGACTGTTAAGTGGTCCTTAGGTCCGGAGGGCCCTGTCTTCATGAATGGAGGGATGGTTTGGTGGTTGGCCGCTGAGTTATGAGAGTATGTTCTAAATGCGGATGGGCCCTGCTGTGTGAAGCCCTGGGCCACCGAGGAGGCCTCGTTAGGAAGCCAGTGCCAGCCAGATGTAGTCCCTGCACCTCCAACCTCCCAGCCTCCGGAACCACCAACCGAGCGAGCCTTTCTCCTTTATAAATTACCTGGCCTATGCGCTCAGCAACGGACCCAAGGCTGCAGACAAGCTGCGATTAGAACTGACTGTCACTGATCCCTGACAGAAGAGGTCTGCAGTGCGGGCCCAGGGCTGGCCGTGTGGGGACAGCTCCTCTGTCTGTCCCTTCATGACCCAACTCCATTCACTCTGGATTTGACACAAGCAACTCCATTTTGGTTCTGACTTCATCCACAAAAGTAAGCAGACAGGGGAGAGGGATGGACAGAGAGAAGCTTGGGGGCGGGGAGGGAGGAAGCTTCCACCTGCAGACATGCCAGCATCCATGTTGCCTAGTCTGCGGCCCTGGGTCTCCCTTGAGAGGAGATTCAAAGAGGAATCGACTTAGAAGTGCCAGCTCCATCCAGCAGATACTAGGCTGATGATGAAGAAATGGCCAGGCAGTGACTGTTCAGAATACTTAATGCCACCATGGGAGCGGGTGTACTCAGACCAAGTGAAGCACACGTCACTCTCCAGAAGGGAGAGAAGGCTGGCTCAGGAATGAGCAGCCAGCCGGGCGCCAGTGGCCCACACCTGTCATCCTAGCTACTCAGGAGGCTGAGATCTGAGGATCGCCTAGTCAGGAAAGTCTGTGAGATCCTTATCTACAAAGAACTACCAGAAAACCAGAAGTGGCATTGTGGCTCAAGTGGTAGAGTGCTAGCCTTGAGCTGAAGAACTGAGAGACAGTGCCCAGGCCTGGAGTTCAAGCCCCACGACTGACAAAAAAAAAAAGAATGAGCAGCCAAGGGTCTTAAGCCTTGGTGAATTGGGGGGGGGGGGGGGGTTGTAGAGACACAGGTGGTCATTCCTATAAAACAGGAGGGCACTCTCTGGGAACCAAGTTAGGTGTGACTCCTCCCACATCCGGGCCTTCGATGGTCAGACTGGAACTTTCCATCTTCCAGGGACTGTGCCAGCCAGCCACAGGTCAAGACCAGCCTGCCGTAATTTGTTCCGTTAATTAGTGGACTGGTTTATTTATTAATTTTTAAATCGACATCCAAGCCATTGTTCTAGCATCGGGCTCCATCCTAGCCTGAGTCATCTTTCTACCTCCCACAACCCAAAGTTCATTATTACATCTTCTGGTTTCAAGATTTTATAGAGGATCGGCTCTGCTCCACCCTTTCCAGAGGGCTGAGCTGCAGCCTCTAATTGGCTGATCTTTCTGATGCACCGCCCCATCCTGAGGCTACAGTGGCTCCGTCCTCTTCATCTCAGGAAATCCCAGGGTTTTAAGTGAGGATCCTGGGACAAAGATGGAACTTTTCTCTTCCTGCACGCCCCACCTCTGGGACAGGGACTGTGCTGCCATGCTTCCAGTAGTGGTTTTCTTTTCTTTTCTTTTCTTTTTTCATTTTTCTCTTTTCCGAGCAGATACAATAGCATCCTTTGATGAAGCCCATTCTAATGCACACCCCAAGTTCTTTTCAGTCCTACCCAGTTTTCTTGCATTTGCAGTCCTGCTGGGAATGTAAGTTTAGATCTTTTCACATGGCATAAGCATTCCTCTAAGCTTAGTATAAACTTCCAGTGAGCATTTTTTCTGTCCAGCCAATACCCTGTTGTTTATTTAAGCAACCCCTTATGGTTAGACATTTAAACTATTTCTAATTTGCTTTTACCACTATATATATATATACATATATATATATATATATATATATATGCATTTATATATAATTTAAAGGTTGCAATCATATCTTTGTACAGAGATTTTGGCCGTATCTCTAATGATTGTCTTTGGGGAGATTTTTTTTTTAGAAGTAGAATCAGGAATCGAATGGCAAGAGCCTTTTGGAAACATGATCCAATGATTTCCCCATAGAAGCCTAAGGCTGGGAGAACGCTTTCCATGCTGATTTTATTTTATTTTTTATTTTTGTCAGCCGTGGGTCCTGAACTCTGGGCCTGGGCGCTGTCCCTCAGCTCTTCAGCTCAAGGCAAGCGCTCTACCACTTGAACCACAACACCACTTCCGGCTTTTTCTGCTTATGTGGTGCTGAGGAGTCAAACCCAGGGCCTCATGCATGCGAGCGAGGCCAGCGCTCTACCGTGGAGCCCCCTTCCCAGCCCAGGCTAATCTTCCAACATTCATCATTACCACTTGGGGGGAAGGCGGGGCAGTATCTGGCTTTTGAACATAGGGCCTCACACTTGCTGGGGAGGCACTGGACCACCGAGCCTGAACTCCAGCCCTCTTTGGACTGGTTATTACAGAGATTGGGTTCCATAATCCATCTAGTTTTGGCTTCCCACCACAGCTGGGATTACAGGCCCTCACCTCCATGCCTACTTCTGTTGGGATGGAGTCTTTTCAGCTCTCTGCTGGGGGCTTGCCCAGACCCACAATCCTCCTAATCTCAGTCTACCACAAAGTAAGGGTGGCAGGTGCACACCGCCTCACCCAGCCATGGGTTCAGAAGGGGTCCTGAGAACTCTTCTGTAAGGGCTGGCCAGGAACTGTGATCCTCAGCCTCCTGAGTAGCTAGGGTGACAGGTGTGAGCCCCTAGCACCCAGCACAGTCTGGGTGGAAAGTTCCATCGAGAAGCATGGTGCTGAGGAAGGGTAGCACAGCTCATCTGAGCTCCACCGATGGGCTTGTCATAAACCTCAGGATGTCCTTTCTCCCTGCCAAGTTGGGACCTGAATGGTACAACACAGAGAAGGCTGCTGCCCGTGCCATGTCGGCACCTCTGCCAGCACCGGGGACAGTCCCTGCGTCCTGTGCCGGGGAACGAGGACCTGAGGAGCCCTGTGGTTTGGCAGGAACATGCAGCCTCGAATTCCCACACTAGCTTTTTCTTTAAAAGGAAAAATGATCCCAGCAGAAAGCGGAGAATCTGAAAACCACAGTGCTGGAGGGAAGACCAGCCTTCAAGTTTCCTGATTTCCCAAAGGGATGATGTCATGAGGGAAAAAAATCCAGCAGTGACGAATAAAAATAAACATTCAAAACCAGCAGGTAGGGGCTGGGAAGGTGGCTCAGTGGTAGAGCGCTCGCCTCGCATGCATGAGGCCCTGGGTTCAGTTCCTCAGCACCACATAAGCAGAAAAAGCCGGAAGTGGTGCTGTGGCTCAAGTGGTAGAGCACTAGCCTTGAGCTGAAGAGCTGAGGGACAGCGCCCAGGCCCAGAGTTCAGGCCCCACAACAGACCAAAAAAAAAAAAAACCCAATCCAGCAGATAATATCAATTGTATTTATTTATTATTTATTTATGTGTGTGTGTGTGTGTGTGTGTGAGTGTGTGTCTGTGCATACACACACACACACACACACTCACGCCAGTATTGGGGGTGGAACTCAGGGCCTTGTACTCTTCCTTGGCTTTTTCACTTACTTTACCACTGGAGCCACACGCCTCCACTTCCAGCTCTTTGCTGGTTAACTGGAGAGAAGCATCCTTTAGATTTGTCTGCCCAGGCTGGCTTCGAACCAAGATCCTCGGATCCCAGCCTCCTGATTAGCTAGCATCTCAGGCATGAGCCACCAGCGCCTGGCTGACGACATGTACTATGTGTGCTAGGCACCCAGATATGTCAGTTTCTACTGAAGAAGAAGTGGCTTCTTCAGCCTGTATCAAATGCTGAGATTTCAACAATAGTCCTTTCTTGCCTTGGCCACCAGGAATCTCATGGCTAAAGGAGGAGCTTGTGGCTTAGTTGGGCCAACCATGCATGCATTTGTTTGCTAGAGTCCTTTGCTGTAGAAAGGACAGCTCCTAATTCTGGCGGCCACAGTCCGAGGTCAAGGTGCCAGCGGGGCCTCGCTCCCTCCTGTGGTGTTGGGAAAGGTCTACTCCAGGCCTCTCTCTCTCCTTACTTCTCTTAGCTCTTGGGACTGTGGCAGCAAACCTCCAGCCTTCGCACGTGTCCTGTGGGTGTCCGTGTCTACCTCCCCCGCTTTGGATGGTCAGCAGACATATTGGAACTAAGCTATTCCATGCTCGGCTGAGCTTCCTGTCAGCTTAGCCTGCCTCACTGGACAACCAGCTCCAGTGCTGTCACAGTCTAAGGTCCTGAGGTTGGGCCTCCGCATGTAAGGCACAGTCTCTCCTGAGGCACAGAATCTCTCTCGAGATTGTGCACTGACTCAGGAGCTCTCTTTTCACAAGGCACTAACCCTGTTGGGTCGGGCCAGGCCCTGACGACCTTATTTAACATTAACTACTTCCTAGCACCTGCATTTCCAAATACAGCCTCAACTGGGGACAGGGCCTCAACTATGAATTTTTGGGGTTCACAAGTGCCCGCCCAGCCCATCAATACAATCTGTAACTGCGGTCTTTATTTTTCAAGTGCTTGGCCTTTGTCTTCATCTCTACAGATACTTTTCCCCCGGTCATGGAGCCTGAACTCTGGGCCTGGGCGCTGTCCCTCAGCTCTTCAGCTCAAGGCGAGTGCTCTACCACTTGAGCCACAGTGCCACTTCTGGCTTTTTCTGTGTATGTGGTGCTAAAGAATCGAACCCAGGGCCTCATGCATGTGAGGCAAGTGCTCTACCGCTCACCCACCGTCCCAGCCCTGTACTAATATTTTAATGGGTTTTTTAGACAAGGCCTTGAGCTTCACATCCTCCTGCCTCACAGGTGCACCTGTCATTCTTGAGATATTTTAGAAATATAAATGTGTGTATTTCTAGTTTCCCTGGAGCGAGGCAGTCTTTCTAAATAAGGGAAGATGCCCTTTCTGCTGTACAAGATCCTGAATCACTGAGCCCTGGGACCCACATTTCTGTCCCTGGTCACTGAAGAAGTTGAGAGGTCAAAGTCCAAGGACCATTAGCAGTTAGGCCTGGCCTTGCTGCCTTGAGCTCCAGGATTGTGGAATTATGGGTAGATTGATTACCTGCTTCTTGGCACACATTACAAGCACCAATCACGGTGGTTTGTGTGTGTATGTGTGGGGGGGGGGGGTTGATGCTGTTGCCCTGTGGAGTCCCTGACAGAGCTCCTGGCCACCCCCTGACCCTCCATGTGTCACAGAGTTCTTCCGTGCCAGGCTGGGACCACTTCTGTCTTCCACTCTGTCTCCTGGGCCGAGTTGTGCCCTTGTTCATTTGCTGAAGCCCTAGGCCTAAGGTCCTTCCTATGTGGTGGTGAGGAGCCAGGGCCTTCAGATCATTGGATCATTGGATAGTCCCTCACCCAACCTGCCTGGCTGGTGTCCTTATGAGAAGACTCGTCAGGGCACAGACATGTGCAGAGAGATTGGTCACAGGGAGACGATGTCCCGGCTGGCCAGGAAAGGAGAGCTCCAGAGCAGCGCCCCCCCCCCACCGCCCCCGCCGGAGCCTGGGAGGGGGGGAGGCAGCATGGCTGCTGTTCACAGCCTCCAGTCTGACAGTCTAACAAGTTCTGCAAGCGTGAGACCTACTGCCGAGGTGTGGACCCACCTTCCCTTTCAGAAAGCTGAGAGAAAAGAAGCTTCAGGACAAGGTGACCTCTTGACTCTGCGAAGGGCATGTGTATAGACACCATGGGGCACTTACTTGGGGGCGTGTGTGTGTGTGTGTGTGTGCGTGTGCGCGTGCACGTGCAAGGACAGTACCTGGAACGTGGAACGCTCTCTGCCTGCCAAGGCCCTTCCTCTGCTCTGCTGTGGTCACAGGACGGAGCTTCCACTTCCCGCAGCGTTGCTGAGACGCAGCCCTGCTCTCCTGCAGCTCTCCTGCAGCTCTCCTGCAGCTCTTCCTGCAGCTCTCCTGCAGCTCTCCTGCAGCTCTTCCTGCAGCTCTCCTGCAGCTCTTCCTGCAGCTGTCTGGGTTTCCTCTGAGTCATTCTCAACCCTTCTAAGGTTCTTGTTTGTTTTATTTTGTTGAAAAAAATATATTTAGTGCCCAAACTGAGGCTTGAATTCAGGGCCTTGTGTTCTTGTTTGGATTTTTCACTGAAGGCTGGTGCTTTATCACTTGAGCCGCACCTCCACTTCGGGCATTTACTAATTAATGGAAGATAAAAGTCCCTTCTAACTGTGATTCTCAGCTCTCAGCCTCTTGAGTATCTAGGATTACAGGTATGAACTATTGATGCCTGGCTAGTTTTATTTGTTTTTGAGATCATGTCAATAGGCTGATCATGGGCTGGGAAGGTGGCTTATGGTAAAGTGCTTGCCTAGTATGCATGAAGCCCTGAGTTCAATTCCTCAGTACCACATAAATAGAAAAGTCCAGTGGTGCTGTGGCTCAAGTGGTAGAGTGCTAGCCTTCAGCAAAAGAAGCTCAGGGACAGTGCCCAGGCCCTGAGTTCAAGCCCCAGGATTGGCAAAAAATAAAATAAAAAATAAATAGGCTGGTCTTGAACTCGCGATTCTCTTGTTCTGCCTCCCAGGTGCTTGGATTATAGGAATGTGCCACTATGCCCAGCTCCCTAATGGTTCTTAATGCAGGTAAAATTGACAGTAGTAACTATGCTTTACTAAGTGACTGTCCTGTGCAAGGTATTTCCTCCGTGTATTTTCTTGTTTATAGCTCATTTTCACTCTAAATATTTATATGTAAATTTCACTAGGTGCATAAATCCATAAAATAAAACTGTACATAAAGTATGTATAAGTATGTAAGGATACACATTATACAATCTTGAAACAATTTATGTCTTTTCCACTCATGTAACTATGAGGAAATGAAATGCTAAAGTTATTGGGTTAGCAGAGAGAGTGAAAGGAAATGAATGAGAGGTTTGTTCTTGGTAGGCTGTAAGCACCAGAGAACCACATCTGGGCAGTGGGGAGACCCAGGGGGAAGTTCTGGCCCCGAGCACTCGAGGGGTCTGGGCGTGGCCCCGAGCACTGGAGGGGTCTGGTCGTGGCCCCGAGCACTGGAGGGGTCTGGGCTTGGCCCCGAGCACTGGAGGGGTCTGGGCGTGGCCCCGAGCACTGGAGGGGTCTGGGCTCGGTCTAGCTGTCCTTTCTGTCACCCAGGGCTGAGCCGGGTTTGTGCTCAGTGTCGGGCTGGGTTAATTCTCTGGGGCGTGGCCTTGAAACTTGTGTGTGGTTGAGGTGTGCTCTGGTTGTCATGGTGACCGTCCCGAGGCTCCCCTGCCTGGGTGGGGTGCAGGGGACACACAAGGGGCTAGGGGGGTCCCCACATCCACTGAGAGTCTTGCAACAGCCAGTAGATTCAAAAGTTCTTTTCTCTTCCTTCTGTGCCTCTTGGGGAGGAGGCTGAGGTCGGCCGGAGGAGATTGAGGTGCGGGACGTGGGCAGAGTGGGGTGCATGCAGCGAGGGGCAATGGGGACCCTGCTGGTGCTCCCCCACTTGGTGACCAGAAGCCAGGAGGGTGGCCTCGGGTCCCTGGGGGAGAGAGCGGTGACAGACACCTGGTGGCTTCGCTGGCCTCCCTGCCCCTCCAAGGCCATTGTCTGTGCAGGACTGAGAGGAGAGGGAGCTGCAATCTCAATGCAGACACTGCTGCAGGCTGGAGGAGATGGCCCCCAAGACAAAGGACCACACAGCCTGCCTCCCAACAGGCTGGGGGGGAGGGGGAAAGCTGCCCAGGAAAGGTCAGGGCTGTGGTGGTTGTGGGAGGGGCCTCCGGGCCTCGGGGCCTCCAGGCCTCCAGGCCTCCAGGCCTCAGGCTCCCACAGCCCCTGAGGAGGCTTTAGTCTGTTCCCTGAGCTTCCAAGAACGCCACCGCCTCCCCCACAACTGGAAAACTAAGGCCCCCAGCCCCAAGCTCTTCCTACACAAGGCACTTACCGGCTCCTAGGCCTGCGGGCGGATCAGGGAGAACATTCTGGTGATTTTTCTGCATTCCCCTGTTGCGGATGAATGAAGGGAAGCCTCGTTATCTGCATGCTTTGTGTGAGCCTCTCAGACACCACTGGCTTTGTTGCCAGGGCTGTGGTGACAACCAAACACTCAGTGGCCAACGCCATCTGTGGAGGCCCGAGGCCGGAGCACAGCGTGAGCCCTGGTTCTTCACTGGGCTGGCAGGCAGCCACGCGCTCCGGGCTGGAAGTAGCTCGCGCCATTCCTACCCCATGGCCACAGGTCCCTCTGCGTCTTCCAAGGATGCAGGTCACGCGGGAGAGGAGGCCGCCTGTCTTCCATTAGCACAACCTCATTTCAACTCAAGACATCCGCAGTGACCCAGTTTCTAAATGAGGTCCCGCGCCCTGAGCTGCAGGTGAGGCTTCCGCAGATGCGGGAGGCGCAAGGGGCAGCTCCACTCACAAGAGTGACACACTTGCGCCTGGGTGTCCGATCATCGGATTGGCGGCCATTGTGACAAGTGTAACAACTAGGTTGGATTGTTTCATACCAACTCCACCTGCCATCGCCGCCCACCACCGCCACCCCACAGGTCAGCAAGGACAAAGGTCCCCGCGTCGACTCCCCTTTGTGGCCTGGCTCTGCCTGCAGATGGGCAGCCGTCAGCGTTACATCCCGCACAGGGGAAGCCCGAGAACGAGGGCACGGCGGGTCCCTCCCGATGACCCATCTTCATACCAGTGGCTAGACAACAGCGAGAGGAGACCTCTGTTTGGGCTGGTGGAGCCTGCTGGAAGCCCGCCAGCGAGTGTGGGCAGCGGGGAGACGGGTCTCACCCCCCGGGGCTCGGAGGGATACCGCCACTTATGGTTACTGTGTTCATCGTGTAAAACGTGGTACAAGAGAGATGGCGGTCCACACTTCTGGAAGCCAGAAACCCAAGATGGAAGGAGGGAGGGAGGGAGGGAGGGAGGGAGGGAAGGAGGGAAGGAGGGAGAGCTGTCTTCTTGTTAGGACACTGATCACATTGGATGGGACCTGCCCTTCTTACCTCCCTGCCTCTTTCTCTTCCCTCCTTAGAGCCCTGTCTCTTCCCTTGGAGGCGGCGTGAGGGCCTCGGCCCATGCAGAGGGAGGGGCGATCCTGGCATTAACACCCACTCCCTGGTCCCAGACCTTTTTCATCTTCCCATACAGAAACTTCATATCCGTCAAGCAGTCGCTTTCCTTTCCTCCCCCCCCCCTCCCCCTCCCCCTCCCCTTCCCTCATTCCCCCCCCCCCCCCCAGAACATTCATCTTCCTTGCACCTCTCTGGCTTTTCCTTACTCGACATTTCATAGAAATGTGGAATGGTAGCAGAGCACAGGGCCCTAGGTGTCTGGTATCTTCCAAGGAGCACCCATGCTGAGCCAGGGTCAGAGGCCCAAGGTCACACCACTGGTGGGTGGAGGCTCAGCAGGCCCAGGCTGTGGGCTCCCCTGGGGGCATCTCCAGACTGGACACTAGAGAGGCGGGGCTATGGACGTGAGCCCCTCTTGAGTCACATTCCTCCCGACTAGGGACAGGGCTGCCACCCCCACAGGCTCCCAATAAGGATCGGGAAGGCTGAAGTGTGTTGTCACCTGCAGAGTGTGTGTGTGTGTGTGAATGCCACAGGGCCTGACAGCTTCAGCTCTCAGGCCACTAGGCCACATCTCCCCTGCTGAGCTGTGATACTGCCATCTGCTGGCTGTAGGAAAACCTGGCACAAAGCAGCATGGTCCATTCAGGGAAGAGGGTTTGGGTGAGAGGCTGCTGTCTCTCTGCTTAAGCATCCTGAAGGGAACGAGTCAGGGCTTTACCCAGGGATTCAGAACGCTGATGCCAACAGACATGACAAGATGCTTGACTACATGAAGAGGCCATTGCCTGCAAGACAGGCAGTGTGTATGGTGTGAGCCACCTGTGTATCTGAATGATGGCACCTGAGGGAGTCTGGGACCATGTGCAGCCTGGGGGGGGGGGGGGCGGGGAGGTGTGGGAGGTGGCAAGGCACAGGTGCCCCTCTGACAGCTGCCGCTTATCAAAGTCCTGGAGTTGCGCGCGTGATCATCATCTCTGAGGAAGGAAATTGTTTTCCTCCTATTTTGCCAGTTTCCTCCGCCATCCACATGTTAGTACTTAAGTAAGTACTAGTAGTTAAACTTAAGTCAAAAGAAGTTAAGGGAGAAGGAGGTAAGAAGCTCTCTGCCACAGTTTGCATGTGGAATTTCCCCCCAACAGCTCCTGCCCCCAGCTGGTGGTGCTCCTGGGAAGCGGCGGGGTTGTTAGAGGGAGGGACCCGGCAGGAGGAGGTTAGGCCATTGGTGGCACGGCCTTGAAAGGAGATATTGGAGCCCCGCCCCTCCTCTTTCCCTGGTTGCTATGTGGCTAGCCACTTCTGTGCCAAACAGATCACCATGATGTCCTGCTTGCCGCAGGCCCAAAGGCCATGGGACCAACTGACCATGGCCAGAAACCATGAACCCGAACAGTCCATTGCTCCTTGTGAGTTCATTTTTCTCAGGAGCTTTGTCCCAGTGATGGAGACCTGCTGAGCACTCTTGCAGAACACTGACTTTCACGTTGCATGTATATCCGTCACCACAATCAACTGTTCTCCGGACCTGCCAACCTAGTGGCAGGCGACGCCAGCTCTCCACTCCAGCCAGGTGGGACCCTGGCCGTGGGTCTTTCCACCAAGACACCCTAGGGACCAGGGACCTCACTGCCATCTCCTGGCTGGGCGGTGTTGCCCACTTGGCAAAGGGACAATTATGGGATCTATTTCCCAAAGCTGCTAGAACTTTGTGTTTCTACATAAGGAGCATTTGCTGTGGTTCCTGGCGTAGGACAGGCAGGATTCCTCGTGGCAGGGCCTCTTCAAGACAAATGATGTTGGTAGGGGAGTCAGTTCCCCAAGCCCTGGCCTGGTCCTGGCCCTGCCTGCTGGCAGACCTTCCAGGGAAGCTGCTGAAGTGCAGATTCCTAGGCTGTGACCCACAGAACCAGCGCTTACAGACACCCGCAGACACATGCTTCACAGAGCTTCCGAAGCACAGAGCCCCACGGAGCAGGATGGCTTCTCTGAGGTCCTTCCAGCTCAGACCCTGTAAGACAGAGTTTTCTGACAACTTGCCTGGTCTCCTGGACACTGCTCTCCAATTCTGTAATGAAAAGCAGTGCTAAACCCGGCAGCTTCTACAGGAACCTCACCAAGCGCTGTTCTTAGAGGATCATGGCTGGATAGAACCAAGATTCCATGCTATTTCGTAGAGAAGGAAGAGCACTCATCACACAGCTGGCCAGTGACAGAGCCGGGAACACAGCGTGGTCTCCTGACTCTGAGGTCAGTGGTGTGGGCATGAGCACGTACACACATACACACACACACACACACACACACACGTTCTTGCTGTGTGCCCACTGTCTGACATGTTGCCGAAGCAGGCACTGCAGATGGCCAAGCCGTTTTTCACCTGTTTAGATTTTTATTTATTTATTTATTTACTTAGGATAAGGCTTTGGGGAATGAGAAATGATGGAGAATGTAAATGAAGAGTTTGGTCTTAAATTTTCTCCCTTGGGTTTTAGTGTCCCCACAAGCAGACAGCATGAAGAGCAGAGGCCAGCGCCCCCAACTCACAGGGCCTGGATGGAGGCAGCGCTCTGGGGCTGCTCGCTGTCAGCAGCTGGATGGTGGCAGGGACGGTGTGCTGAGCAGCCAGGAGGAGCGAGCAGCCTCCGACAAGGTGCCAGCCGCAGGGCAGAAGGGGGCTGCGAGGAGCTTAGTGTGGGAGCTGTTGGCTTGAGATGCGTACACAAGGCTGGACGCAGCTTGTGGGTACGTAATTCTAGAGGTCTGGGGAGAGGCCCTGGGCAGCACAGCCTGGGGGCCTGGGCAGCCATCGGTCATGAGGCGAAGCTCAGCGTGGCCAGGGCCTGTGCCATGGGGCACCTGACTTGGGAGGTGGAGTGGGGAGGGCGGGGGGGGGGGGGACTCACAGGGAGCAGAGGGAGAGCCGGTCTCTTGCGCCCTCTCTCAGGGGGGAGAAGAATGGGGTACCACCTCTAACCCAACTAGGTGAGGGTCTGGGAACCCATGGCTGGGGTTAGCGAGATGGAGGCTGCTGGTAGTTTAATCGCAAGTGTCTCTGTGGAGTGCGAGGACATAATCTGACGGCCAGGGTCCAGGGGGACAGCAGGTCGGAACATCAGTGTCGTTCATAAGTTATTCCCCAAAGTGAAACATTCACTGGGGGCCTGGGAAGTGCCGGGCACCTCCGTGGGCCCCACGGAGCTCAGCCCCGAGGTGGGGACACAGGAAGAGCACAGAGGCTCACGGTGCCGTATCCTGCGAGGTGCGGCAGGCTCAGGGTCTGCGGCACGGGTGGCAGGATTGGGGGCGCGGAGGCTGCAGGCACGTGGCTGGGGGCAGGAGGCCTTGAGGAAAGCCCTTTTCTGGTGTGTCTGTTCTAAGGGCAACAGGGAGCAAGGTCCAAGTGGGAGGAAGAGGAATGAGAAGCGGAGATGGGGGACAGCCACCAGGACGGCAGGGAGCGGCAGGGAGACAGAACGAGGGCCGCAGCAGGGAGCAGGGCCGCTTCACGCCAGCCAGCCAGCCGGAGGCAGACGCAGCAGACGCAGCATACAGCTGGGGGCTGGCCAGATCCCTGAGAGGAAAGGGGCTCCGGGCTTTAGGGATGAGCCAGCTGGAGAGGCAGTGGGAGGGAGGGAAGCTAGCCCGCTACGTCTCACGCCCTCACGCACCCATCCTCTTAGAAGTGACTCCACAATGCACTGCTCCGTGAAGATGTTCTCTGCCTACGAGGATTTCCCCTGCTGCGGGAGCACCACACGTCTGAGTCAGAAGGCTCTGGAACATTCAAGGATCATCCATGTTCTGCCGGCTTTCCACGCCTCTGGCCTCTGACCTTGCCCCGACATTCTAGCCCTGGCTGTGGACCCAGGGTTCTACCCAAGGCTCCCAGGCCTGCGGGGAGGGAGGAGGAAATGCACGGCGGGCTTCCGTGCGTTGTTAGGGCCTCGGATGACATTTATTACCCGGAGGAGGGCTGCTGGAGTCAGGCGGTGAGGCAGCCTGCCCGCGGCCGCGGGAGCGCGGCAGCCTCAGCGCTCTTCTCTGAAGTCACGCCTCATTCGCGCTTACTTCTTCACTGTCCAGAGGGGCTGAGGATCCAGCCCGAGGCCTTACACCTTATTTTTTGTAGCACTTCCAATGAATAAAAATGCCGGAGAGAACATTCATTATATAGAAAACTCATTTATTCAAATTAAATTACTGAGTTCATATCCAAATAGAATCTGTGTAAATATTTTAAAATACAAGATGGTACAAATTCCCATTTTATAAAAATGTAAAAATAATCTGTGTCTTGCGATACATACTTCTTTTAACACGACCGAGGTGTACAGTAGTTGCCACAGGACGGCCTCACACGGGCGGAAGCTGAGGGGACGCTTGGGCCCCGGGCTGCCTATGCGGGGGTCCAGCGCGCCTCTCTCCCACCCGAGCCCCGGAGCCCAGGTGACCCGTCCTCATCGGGAGGGAGATCACCGCCTCTCCAGCGGTGGGAGGAGCCCGGGCGCGGGGAGGGGGGGAGGGTCCGGGGTGGGGTAGGCGGGTGTGCCCCGTCACTGGTCCAGCTCGTTCTCGTTCTGCAGGGTCTTCATCGCCAGCCCCCAGAGCGTCATGCTGGAGAAGAACTGGCCCTCGGAGTTCCGGTAGGCCGTGGAGGCTGTGCGGCCGCCCAGCGGGTCAGTGCAGTGGTGGTCGAGCGCGGCCAGCGAGGAGCGGATCATGGCCATGCTGTCGCCCTGCAGAGGCTCGCTGCCGGCCGGGGCGTCCGCGTCTGAGTAGGTGAACGCCTGCGGCGGGCCGGGCGGCGCCTGGGGCTTTGCCAGCTTCGCGGGGTCGGCGCTCAGTTTCTGCTCACTCAAGCCGGGAGGGTGGAGCATGGAGCGTAACTTACAGCAGGAATCCGTGGCGTGGTTGGCAAACTCCGCCACGGCGTTTTCCACCGGGTGCCCGGGCAGCTTGACCGACACGGGCATCAGTGTGACGGCCACGTCCTGGGCGAAGGAGTCGGCGGGCTCGATGGCCTGGCCCAGCTCGTCCAGCACGTCCGGGCTCGAGGCGCCCGCCCGGCAGTGCATCTTCTTGTGGCGCCGGAGCACGGCGGAGCGGGTGAAGCACTTGCTGCAGACCTCGCAGGTGTACGGCTTCTCCCCGGTGTGCGTGCGCACGTGCCGGCGCAGGTCGCCCGAGCCCCCGAAGCACTTCCCTGCGCATGACAGAGGGAGGACTGAGGAGAGCCAAGCCCTGCTGTGCCTCCTGGCACAGGCTCACTTGGGGGCTCACTGCACCCAGCTGTGCCCCCCGCGGGGCACGAGTCCTCAAGAGACTCGAGTCCCCGGCCTGAGCCTGCCTGGCGGCCAGTGGGCTGCTCCCACACCCGCCCTCGCGCCTCAGTGCCGCCCGAACGCGCCCAAGCTTAACAAGGCCAAACTACACGTGCTTCTCTGTTCCAGGTGCCCGGAGCTCTCCTCCAGCGCCATCTCGGAACACCTGCTACCTAGCAACGAGTCAAGGCCTAGGAAAAAGCCTTTAGACAACCAAAAGCAGGCCGGACCACCCCACAGTGAAAGCTCCAGGCAGCTTTCCACTGGAAGCCCTGAACAGCCACTAAAGCCTCTGTTCGTGCTCACTTCCACCATGCGCTTGCTTTTTTACTCAAAGCTAGTGCTCTCCACAGTGCCACTTCCAGTTTTCTGGGGACTAATTAGAGATAAGAGTCTTAATGGACTTTCCTGCCTGGGCTGGCTTTGAACTGTGATCCTCAGATCTCAGATTCCTGAGTAGCTAGGATTACAGGCGTGAGCCACCAGTGTTGTCTTTCAAGTGGGTGTTGTGCTCTGCTTTGTGGTATTTTATAGGTTTGAAGCTTCCTAACCATTCGTAATTGTTCATTCCAGCGATTCCCACTGCTTATGACTTACTACACAGGATTTACATGAACTCCACTGACATCTTTGTCTTTCATTTTGGCTGAGACATCTCCTAACTGCGGATAGCTGGAGGTGAGCCAGCCGTTCTGAGGGACCTTGGTATGCATGAACTTCAGCCACAACCGAGTTAGGAGATGGAGGGCCTGTGCTCCGTGCCTTCATGAGCACGAGGGCACGGGTCTCACTGGGGCTGAGGAGAATCTGCACTGAGCTTCATGGGGGCGCCCCCCATCAACAAAGCCTGAATCTACAGAGGGCTGGGGCTCCCAGAACGGCGTCCCCCAAAGAAAGCTCAGGTAGCATTAGGAGCCCATCTGCATCCAGGAGGTGCAGTGTTGAAGAGTGTGAGCAGAGCCGTGAATCACCGGCAGACGGAGCAGCGCAGATCACTGCGGAGCCTGGAATGGAAGCCATGCCCACAGCACATTTGCGAAGTGAGAGATTTCAGTCACCAACAGCCGTGTCATGTGACTCCATTTACAGAAACTTCCGGACCAGGCAAATCTAAGCAGTACGGTGGGTGGGTGCTGGAAGCTGGATGTGATGAAGGCGAAGTGCTTGCTAATGAGTATGGGATCTCTTTTTTGGGGTGCCAGAAGCTCTGAAATTATACAGTAATGAGTCACACAGCTTGGCGAATGTACAAAAGCCACTATAAAAAGATGAATGTTATGGTATGGGGATGTTATCTCAACACTGTCAAAAACAGTTGAGCCTGCTGTGGGAGGTGGCAACGGCGGGGGGGGGGGGGGGGGACTCCATTAGGAGGGTGAATATCACCACACAACAATGGAACCTGCTGAAATGATAAGAAAGAGCAGATAGGAGAGTAATGGAGGGCTGAGAACCATATGCACGCATGGAAATGTCATGGTGAACCCCCTGTGCAAACTAGTGTATGTTCATATTTTTTTTTGTTTTTACAATTTTTTTTTTTGGTCAGTTGTGGGGCTTGAACTCTGGGCCTGGGCGCTGTCCCTGAACTCTTCAACTCAAGGCTAGTACTCTACCACTTGAGCCACAGTGCCACTTCTGGTTTTCTGGTGGTTTATTAGAGATAAGAGTCTCACAGACTTTCCTGCCCTGACTGGCTTTGAACCATGATTCTCAGATCTCAGCCTCCTGAGTAGCTAGGATTACAGGCGTGAGCCACCGGTGCCCGGCATGGCTGGGGAGGGTGGCATGGAGGGGTGGAGTGCTTGCCTCGTATGTGCAATCCCTGGACTCCATCCCCAGTGAACAGACCAGCAACAAAGAAAAGCCACAAAACCCTGACCCTGTCCCATAAGAGCACTCCTAGTCCTTTTATCCCCCGACTGCCCAAAGCTGACCTCTGTCCAGAGCTGACCAGCGAGCAGCTGCAAGTCCCAGCCATGAGGGAAAGGCAACTGAAATCAAGCGGCGGTTGTGTTCATTATTAAGAACGGGCATGTTCGCCCCTCGAGGCTGTGTGGCAATTTACAAGAAGAAATGTGGCGGCAGGCACGCCTGCCTCTGTATAAAAGTGGCAGGGAGATGGCATCCTGGTGCCTCGGGGCGCGCTCTGCGCTCCACCCGTGCTGGGTTCCAGTGCTCGTGGCATGCTTCTTTGCTGGCTTAGACCCTCACTGCTCAGCCTGCTCATCAGCATCCATGGGCACCCGTGCTGTCCCACGCGCCTGTGCTGGCACACGTGCCTGGGTGCCCACACCTCCTCGGCCGCTGTGCACAACCCCAGGGGTGCAGTCTCTGTATCTGTGCACATGCACCTGAGCCAGAGCAGCCAGGCCCTGCTCCCTCTCCCTTCCCAGACTGGCGCCCCACCATGGCCCTGAGAAGCCCACCCCCGGCTGCACTGCCCGCCTCCTGGGCACAGCAGGACATGGCACACAGCGGCTGCTGCACACCAGCTCTGCAGCGCCACCCACGGCCCACCCATCCCCATGGGGCCCTCACACACTGACTCTCCGAGGCGCGTGGGGCTGGGTGTGAAGGCAGGAGTGATCGCAACCATGGGAAGGGGAGGGAGAGACAGCCTCACTTCCACCTGATCTGAGCGCAGTGGGTGGGGCAGAATCAGTGACTTAGGGCTGACACGAGCAGGCGGTGGCGGGGTGGGGAGGCCCCGGGGCAGCTGCCTGGGAAGGGGTGAGGGGTGCTCACCACAGGCCGAGCAGCTGTAGGGCCGCTCCCCGGTGTGCCGCACCCGGTGCTTCACCAGCTTCCTCTGCATGTTGAAGGACTTGCCACACTCGTCGCAGGTGAACACCTTGTCAGCCGTGTGCGTCTTTTTGTGCTCCTTCAGGTTGCTGAAGTTGCTGAAGCCTAGAGAGAGCACAGCAGGTGAGCTGAGGCCGGGCCCACGCGGTGCGCGGGGCAGGCGGCGCCTGGCGTTACCTCGGCCGCAGGTGTCGCACAAGTGGGGCTTTTCTCCTGAGTGGATGATGATGTGGCGCTGTACATCCCCAGACGCTGCAAACCTGCAATGAGGCCAAAAGCTCTAGTAAGAGGCTGCAGACGCTGCCGAGAACTCCACAGCTCGGCCACAGGCGGGGGAGAGGAGCTGCTCCCCCTCCGCGGCACAACCACTCACACAGGACCCCGCGCCACCGCAAACGTGCTTTTAACATCTTCCCTCTCTTCCGGAAACCACAGGAGGTTGGTGGGGGGGGGGGGCAGTAGAGAAAATGATACAAGTGTTGGTTTTTCCTCCCTGGCCTCTCCACACACAGGGCAGGCACGAGGCGACCGAGCCTCCTCATTAGCTCAGGAGCTACCAAGACCGCAGCAGTCTCTGTTCACAGAAAATGAGGCCTGTGGTTCTGTGGTCCTTCCAGGACACCAGCAGCTCATGGGACGCACCTGAGCATGGTAGGATGGCCCAATAAGCACCCTAAAAACAGCCCGGGGTGAGTTTGACCCCCGCGTGGCAGTAAGCCCTCACAGCAGGGAAGAGCACACGTGGGAGCCCTGGAGTCTGAGAAGCCAGGATGTAGCAGGATCATAAAGGTTTCAGGGAAGAGCAGTTCCTCCTGCACCCCGAGGAGCACTCGCCCTCCGGGAGCCACAAACATCCATCCTGAAGCAGAAGAATGAAGAGAAGTGAGCGGGAGGAAGCGGCGGTCATGGAGCAGCTGCCGCAGGTCAGGGACACGCCACCGGTCTCACCCTGCCAGATGGAGAAAGCCAATGTACAGCGGTCATCAGCTCCGTCAGGAAGGGACTCCAACACAGGCCCAAGGCAGACCGTGGTGAATGACACCCCGACACAGCCAGTGGTGATGTTCTACCATCGGAGGCAGTCCATGGTGAAGTGACATCATCGGATGAAGCCCATGAACAGACACCATCAGAGGTGGTCCATGGTGAAGTGACATCACCAGAAGAAACCCAGGAAGTGACATCATTGGAAGCAGTCCATGGTGAAGTGACATAATCAGACAAAGCCCATGAACTGACACCACTGGAGGCAGACCATGCTGGTGACATCATCAGATGAAGCCTGGGAAGTGACATCATCGGAGGTGGCCCATGCTGGTGACATCATCCGACGAAGCCGTGAAGTGACATCATCAGAGGCAGCCCAAGTGATGCTATCTGAGCAGGGTGAGCAGAGGATTCTGAGCTTGCCTCAGAAAAGCAGAAAGAGGAATGTGGCTGGCTTGGCAGCTTCCATCCTGTTGTTTTCTTCCATCAGTAAAGACAGGTGCACTCCAGCACTCCTGGCCTGGACTCAGGAGACATGTCTTGCCCTGCCACGCCTAGGGTGGATGCTACAGATGGTGGGAGAACTCTGAGTCTAACTGTTCACTCACCGGTCTGACCTTGAGACTCTTCAGTATGAATGTGTCTGAGGCAGAGAACCTGGACAGTTGGTTTATTATTGTTTTTATTACGCACACATTAGTTACACAGGGGAGATTGCATTGGTACATTTCCACTCATCTTTATAATATATTCCTAGCAATTTTAGAAAATAGAACAGGTTTTCTGGTCCTATTTGCACAATTACAATCTACCTCTTTATTAGTCCAACTCCTTCCTATTACCCTACTTCCCCTCCCCCACCAAACAGAGCCTGTTCTCTTTCCCTACACTCCCACGCCCCTATTGATGAACAGCTTTCATTCATGTTGGTGTGGGGAGGGGGAGAGCTTGAATTCAGGGCCTTGCACTCATGTTCAGCTTTTTCACTCATAGCTGGTGCTCTACCACTTGAACCATACCTCTAATACAGCAATTTTGCTGGTTAATAGGAAATAAGAGCTTCACAGACTTCTTCCCAGACTGGCTTCACAACTAGATCCTCAGATCACAGCCTCTTGAGTAGCTAGGATTACAGGTGGGAGCCATCTGCAAGGGCTTCACTGAAGCCTTTAACAGTGGCTGCACATGCTTACAATGTTTTTCCTAGAGATCCACCAGCACAGCGCTGAGCATGGGCAAGCATGGCAATTGAAGGAATGAACAAGACAGGTTTCAGATACAGCTGGTGACCTGGTCTTGGGTGCCTGTGGTCTAACACAGTGCCTACACAGTGTGGTGCCCAGCCTCAGACACCCAACCAAGTAAGGGCCGGTACAGGAGGGCCCTGGCAAAGGAGGCACGGGCCATGCCACACCACACTGTACAGGGGTCAACTGCCACACAGCTCACACACCTCAAGAAGCAGATTCTACGGTGCCAGGTCAACTCTCACATACTGGATTGAAACGCAGGCACCAAGGACGTGGGCTTTGCTCCGTGCCAGGAGCTCACAGCCTGTCTGGAAATCATGGCTCAGGCACGTCAGTCACCTCCTGAGGTCTAGTCGCTCAGGCTGCACATGCCATTCCCCTCCAAGACACTCCCCGCCTTGGGGCAGCTACCTACTCCATGGGCGTTTGGACTCAGCATAACACTGTTTTGTATAAGCCCCATTCCCTCCCTAAGCTTCCTCCTAACTCTCTTGTGGGTCGTGCGAGAGGGTGTGGATGCACCTTCGCTCCGTATTGGCTAATGGTGGCAGAACATTGGACAGACAGGCAGACCACAGAGGTCTGTCAATGCATGGCAGCCCAAACCCAGCACTGACCTCTTTCCACAGATCTCGCAGATGTATGGCTTTTCACCAGAATGTCGACGTAAGTGAGTCTGCAAGTTACCTGCCTGAAAAAACAGGAAAAGAGAAGCACACAGATAATGAAAGGGGGTGGATTTGGTTCTATGAAGTTATACTGATTCAAAAGGAAAACGGACAGATTTTAGATGAAGGCCACAGAGTGCAGGCCTAAAGAGGCCGGCTGAGGACAGCTAGCCCACCTCGGCCAGCCTCCGCTGCACAGAGCCCTGGCTGGGGCCTCACCCACATGGGTCACTCCATGGCCCCTTCCTTGAAAATGGGCCCAGCACCCTGGCGAGGGGGTGTCTGTCCTCAGGCCTGTATTTTAAACAGACTATGATATCTTCATTTGGGTATCTATATACAACATCATTTGGAAAAATAAGAAGCACTTGGTACATGTTTTGGTTTTGTTTTTTCTGAAAAGCACGCTGTTGGGGCTGGGAAGGTGGCTCAGTGGTAGAGTGCTTGCCTTGCACGCATGAGGCCCTGTGATCGATTCCTCAGCACCACATAAGCAGAAAAAGTCGAAGTGGTGCTGTGGCTCAAGTGGTAGAGCGCTAGCCTTGAGCTGAAGAGCAAGGGACAGTGCCCAGGCCCAGAGTTCAGGCTCCACGACTGACAAAATAAAAAAAAGTAAAATAAAAAGCACGCTATGTTCACAGAAGGGAGAACTTTTCCACAAAGCGTTGCCCTGACATTGCAGGTTGCTTCTGCCCAGCAGGCTTGTCATTTTTACCTCTCTACAAGATGCAACTCAGAAGAAGCACAGTAGTGTTTGAGGGCTTTTGTGTTTACTTGGTCAAACTAGCAGGCTTTGCAAAAAATAACACTGAAATAGAGAACACCAAATTGATGCCATGTTTTGTTCAATAGGAAATCAGTATTCAAATCACCTCAGTTGTGGTGGAATTACACTGGAAATGCCTCCAATACTTAGAAAGCTACTTAGTAGGATTTGGAGATGAAACTTTCCATTGACACAGTTTAAGCCTCAAGCTGTCATTTTCCTCATTTAAGTTCTTACAGTTTTCTGTTGCCCCAAACAAAAATAAACTAATACGCTCAAGGGCAATAATGTACAGATGTAAGCACAACAGAGCCAAGCATAAGAATGAACAACATCCAACGAAACACCCGGCTTTAAAATCGCAAAACAGCAGTGAAGGCAGGGACAGATTTGGTTACAGGCCCAAGAAGAATCTGATGTTCACCTGTGAGCAGAAACAATATTGTCTGATTATGTCATGTGGGGGTTGTGATGTCTATCAGGCCTGGGAAATACAGCTAGACACTATGTTTAAGATATTGTGAATCCAGATTAGAGAAAACTTAGGTTCATTTTCAATAACCACAGGAAGAATTTGCCAAGGCTTTGGGTGATACCGGCTTTTAACAGAATGATCACTGATAATGACAAAATGACAATCAACATCAATGGCAGTATCTACTTGTAGGGATTCGAATCTAGCCCTCAGATGTCACAGGCGATTGCTGCTTTTTGTTTTCTAGATAAGGAAAGTGGTTACCCCGCAGTGGTCAAGCTAGAGGTTAGTGTTGTTCTGTGGTGCTGGCGTCTTCTTTACTGTGACTAGACCAATATATTTTGAATACCCAAGACCACAGCTGCTCTGTCACCCCAGACAGGGCTTCCAGGAGTCAGGATGGCACACCGTGTTTCAAGTTAGTTACTCTCAAATTTCCAAAACACCAATCAGTGAAGCAGTAAGTAGCAGCATCTGTGCAACTATGCCCTCCTGCTCTAGGAGGGTCTGTGAATCATGTGTCATAATTAACAGGCAGTCTGAGTCAATTATCAAGGCTGCATTTTTTCCTTTTTAAAAAAGGCATTATTTAACTGCGTATCAGTGGCTCATGCCTGTAATCCTAGCTACTCAGGAGGCTAAGATCTGAGGATCATGGTTTGAAACTTGCCCAGGCAGGAAAGTCCATGAGACTTTTGTGTCTCATAAACTACTCAAGAGAAAGCTGGAAGTGGGGCTGTGACTCAAGGGGTAGCCCTGAGCAAAAGAAACTTAGGGATAGCACGCAGCTAAATTCAAGCTCCAGGAGAGGCAAAAAAAGGGGGGGGGGCATTGTTTTTCAGAGCAAATATAAACAGCTTTCTACTTAAGAGTTTAATAAGCACCAGTGAAACTTTAACATATTTCTTTACCGGTTTCATACTGGAAAGATACAATCCGAATAATCAGTATTCTCTTCAGCTACAGAAACTTGTATAAGAATGGATTAAGTAAACTCATAGAATGATTCAGGTTGAAAAAAAATCCACAATATGTGCAAATAATTTATAGCAAAGCTCAGGAATGGAGCATTAGCTGGAGTTTCTAGTTTAGTAAACTTCTGCCAAGCTCTGGTACCAGTGACAGACCACATCTCAAAAACCGTCTAGAGTTACATGCATAGGACTTCATCTCAGTGGTAACAGCTGTACCCATCACTTACCAATAGCTTCCTCTGTGTACAGCTGTCTGCAGGGCTGCACAAGGTATTTAACTTGCCACTGCTGCCTCTGTGCCTCACAATATAGTGCTACCCCTAAGAGAGGACTCTGGGAGGAAAGAAATTGACCTCTGCCCTAAGACAGGAGACTGAATGTGCTAAGTTGGGTATATGTGTTGATGTGAAAGCTTGTGCTCCTAAAACTTGGCTAAAGATATTAGCGGATAAAGGATTTAGATTAGGTAAATACTGTTTTAAATTAAGATTGGAATGTTTAGTGGAAAAACTCTGTGGAGAAAAGAGCCATCTGAGCTGGATAATCTTTGCAATATACTTTCTGATAAGGACTTGAACATCAGTACTTAACCATGAACAAACCCAGTCTCTGTTCCTGGTCATGAGCACTCACAATGGTAGCTGAGTGTTACATAAAAAAATCCAGAAAACCCCAGACTAGAAACAAAAGGGATCTTAGATCTTCAGTCCTTCTAGCTTAGGACTTTCAAGACTTGAGGGATGGGGGAACAGAGAAGATGACAGATCGGAAGCACCGACTGTTTGTGACTCAAGTGAGGCCAGAGCTAACTATGCACAGGAAGATCACCTGGGAGGACAGAGCTGACCACGCACAGGAAGATCCCTCAGGAGGACAGAGCTGACCACACACAGGAAGATCACCTGGGAGGACAGAGCTGACCACACACAGGAAGACCAGGGAAGACAGAGCTGACCATGCACAGGAAGATCACTCAGGAGGACAGAGCTGACCACACACAGGAAGATCACCTGGGAGGACAGAGCTGACCACACACAGGAAGACCAGGGAGGACAGAGCTGACCACGCACAGGAAGATCACTCAGGAGGACAGAGCTGACCACACACAGGAAGACCACCTGGGAGGACAGAGCTGACCACACACAGGAAGACCACCTGGGAGGACAGAGCTGATCACACACAGGAAGACCAGGGAGGACAGAGCTGACCACATACAGGAAGACCAGGGAGGACAGAGCTGACCACGCACAGGAAGATCACTCAGGAGGACAGAGCTGACCACGCACAGGAAGATCCCTCAGGAGGACAGAGTTGACCACACACAGGAAGATCACCTGGGAGGACAGAGCTGACCACACACAGGAAGACCAGGGAGGACAGAGCTGACCATGCACAGGAAGATCACTCAGGAGGACAGAGCTGACCACGCACAGGAAGATCACTCAGGAGGACAGAGCTGACCACACACAGGAAGATCACCTGGGAGGACAGAGCTGACCACACACAGGAAGACCAGGGAGGACAGAGCTGACCACGCACAGGAAGATCACTCAGGAGGACAGAGCTGACCACACACAGGAAGACCACCTGGGAGGACAGAGCTGACCACACACAGGAAGACCAGGGAGGACAGAGCTGACCATGCACAGGAAGATCACTCAGGAGGACAGAGCTGACCACGCACAGGAAGATCACTCAGGAGGACAGAGCTGACCACACACAGGAAGACCACCTGGGAGGACAGAGCTGACCACACACAGGAAGATCACCTGGGAGGACAGAGCTGACCACACACAGGAAGATCACCTGGGAGGACAGAGCTGACCACACACAGGAAGATCAGGGAGAACAGAGCTGACCACATACAGGAAGACCAGGGAGGACAGAGCTGACCACACACAGGATGACCACCTGGGAGGACAGAGCTGACCACACACAGGATGACCACTTGGGAGGACAGAGGTGATCACGCACAGGAAGGTCACCTGGGAGGACAGAGCTGACCACACACAGGAAGAATGAGAGAACCTGAATGTCAACCATAGGTTCAGGTGGGTGAAAGATAAACCTTCCATGGTGTAAGAATACTGGAGGAGCAAACAACAAGACTGTGTGCACCACACTCCACACAGCCTACCTTCCCAGCATGACCTCACCAAGGTCCCCACTCCCTGGTGGGGATCAGTCCAAAGCCATTTCCACACAAGGCCACAACAGATCTGTCACAATGTAGGGCAGCAGTGCCAGCACTGTTCCCTGCAGAACCCATCCTCCAGCCCCAGGAGGAAGCTAGGGCCCTGCACAGGACCATGTACAGAAGAACCTTTATTTCAGACAGAAAAGTATGTACCTACCAGGAGCCAGTGGCTCATGCCTGTAATTCTAGCTACCCAGGAGGCTGAGATCTGAGGACTGAAGTTCAAAGCTGGCCCAGGCAGAAAAGTCCCCATGAGACTCTTATCTACAATAAACCACTCAAAAACTGGAAATAGAGCTGTGGCTCAAAGTGATAGAGTGCTAGCCTTGAGCAAAAGAGCTCTGGGACAGCACCCAGGACCCAGACCCAGGCCCAGACCCAGGACTAGAGTTCAAGCCCCCACAACTGACCAAAAAAAAAAAAAAAAAGAAAGAAAAGCAGGTGCCCACAGCCAGACAAAGACATTAGAAGATTTCTTAGACTATTACAGCTCTAAGTTTGTGTCCAATGCCTAGTAAGGGCCCTGAATGAACAAATCTTTGCTGAGTTCAAATGATGTCCAGAATTGGACAGCAATGTAAGTAGACAATAAGAGTCAGAAGATGCTTCGTTTTGCTCTAGCCAGAACCATCTGCTGCCTCAGGCAAGTCACTGAGTACTGAGCTTTGTGCACCAAAGTCAGGACACATAAGTCTGGTCCCATCCTGACTTGGAAAAAGAAAAGGTATAGCGAGCAGCTGCACATGTGACAAGTATTTCCCTGCTCTCCAAGGAACTAGAAAGTATTCTTAGGAATGGCTTCCTGATTCAGTCTGAAGTCTTTAAGTATCACCAGGGGCTCCTCTCTTAAGTATAAAAGTGTCTCTTATTTACAATACAAGTAAACACTGGGGATCAGGTTTCCAATTATTAACAGTAAAGAAGAGTATTCCCACCTGAGAGAAATGTTTCCCACAAATGTTACATTCAAAAGGTTTCTCACCTAAAACAAAGCAAAACAGAACAGAACAATTTGTAAAATCCATACTAATATTTACACATTAATTTTCATTTTAAATGTTCAGATGCTACCTGTGTCCTCTTTCAAAATAGAACTTTATCCTGAGGTAGGACAATAAGAATCAATCTCTTTGTCCTTATTCTTATCCCCCATCCGAGATGCTACAGATATGATCAAAGTCTTTTTTCCTCTAAAATCAAACTGTTCTCTGGATAAAGACCTACAGTGAAAGCAAACCTATTTATCTGTGGTTGAAGACTACCAGAGTTCTCCTTCAGCTGAAAATCAAATGGGCAAATGTGTGGCACACCACATGACCCTGTTCACCTGCTGTTTGATCTGAGTCTGCTTCACCATGGAGCTCTAACAGATCCACACCATATGAGATGTGTCCAGGGACACACACACACAGTGCATTTTGCATCAAGCCACACCCAGAACAGCTGTGGCTTCTTGTAGTGGCACTCTAGTTTGTCGCAAAGTTCAATACTTTAGGTACTAGAAATTCAAGGGACTAAGAAAAACACAAGGAAATCTCCCTTTCTCCTGTGAGTGTGTGCCAATCAAGGAAGGGTTTTTTCTTGTCCTATAAAGTACATGTTGAGGTACCGGCTTTAGTCTACCCAACCCGGGTAGACACAAGAAACCACAGAACATTTGTTTGCCCTGCCCCAACAGATCCACTGGCTTTGCTAAGATCCTTAAAAAAAAAAACAAAAAACAACACTCAGCCAAGTGCCAGTGGCTCACGCCTGTAATTCTAGGTAGTCAGGAGGCTGAGATTGTGAGTCTCTTATCTCTTATCCAATAAACTACTAAGGAAAAGCATGAAGTGGCACTGTGGCTCCAGTGGTAAGAGCCCTAGCCTTGAGTCAAAGAAACTCAGGGACAGTACCCAGGCCCAGAAATCAGGCCCCAAGAATAGAAGGAAAAAGAAAAAAACAATACTCTTCCCCTCACCATCTTCATGGTAGTGCTAGCTACCACAAAGAAACCAGCTTGTTTTTCAAGTCTTACATTTTTTCTTTTTTACCAAAAATGTCTCCTAACTCCCCTGGCCCTGAGTGATTATAAGCACGCTAAGCCTCTATTTTGTCAGAAATTATTGGGCTAATAGATGGTAAGTTATAGACGTGAGGGTCACCAGTCACCAAGACTGAAGAGCTTTGTTCTCTGTGGGCTGAATCCATCAATGTGTGCCACATTAGAAATGGAAACAGTATTTTTAGGACATGAGTCCACATCACTCACTCCAGGTGACAAGGTCAGCACCCACCATGCAGCCACTGCGCACACGAGGAGGAAAGCCAAGTCCTGCCATGCACTGCTGGCACAGCTCAGCCTCACAGATCCCTAAGGGTCCCCAGATCACACCGGGTGCTGTGCTCATTGTCTCTGTCATGATGGTTCTTGTCACTCAGAGAGGTTCTACCAGAATCAGACATTTAATTTTGTTTCTTTAAAGTTAATGAGTGTAAGGTAATTATAGACGGGCATCAGTGGCTCATGCCTGTAATTCTAGCTATTCAGGAGGCTGAGATCTGAGGATCACAGTTCAAAGTCAGCCTGGGCAGGAAACTCTGTGAGATCTTATCTCGAATAAACTACAAGAAAACTGGAAGTGGTGCTGTGGCTCAAGTGGTTAGAGTACTCGCCTTGAGCTGAAGAGCTGAGGGATAGTGCCCAGGCTCAGGTTCAAGCCCCACGACCAACCAAAAGAAAAAAAAAGTAATTTAAGTAAACAGCATAATATAAACTAGTTTTCAGGGCAAATTCAGTCTATGATGTCTTCAGATGGAGTAACTTTATACTACTAGTTAAAACTTTTACAAAGGGCTTTCACAATGATTAATCAGTCTCCAACAATGCAAATGGGGTAGAATCTAAATTGTGACAATGAACGCAATTCTGTAAACACTGTAAGTGTCATTCTGGAAGCATCTTGTGGCATGCTATCTTTCAAGACGATGAGATAACTGTCATTAAGTTGTAATGTGTTATTTTTTGTTCTTGAGCTAAGGTCACTGTATCCACTCCAAGGCTGGTTTCAAACTCATTCTCCTACCTCAGCTTCCCAGTGTTTAGTTTCAGGAAGGAAAGTAACATATAGGCGTAGTGATATGTATATATGTAAGTGTGTATGTATAATACCTTAAAATAACTGTTTAGCAATGGGAAACTGTATGAATTAAAATAGTAATAACCCCTTGAAAATTCATTCTAAAACAGGAGAATGTTCCATTTGAAAAGATCAAATATTTAAAAGTAGAGTGTAAATTTACCTCCTGATTCCCAAATCACTATTTTTCAAATCAGATATATTCAAATTACTTGAGAGAACTTTTAGAATGAGCTATCTATATTTTCAGTGACATAGTTTACAAAATAAGCTCAATCTAATTCTAAAGAAATAATATAGCTTATGAGCTTTATAGTTAAAAGTTTTGAGTGAGTCAAAATATGTGCTTCTTAAGAGATGAACAGTTTACCAAAAACTTAACTAAAATCAAAATTAAAAGTTGCTGGTTTGCCTGGTACCAGTGGCTCACACCTGTAATCCTAGCTACTCAGGAGGCTGAGCTCTGAGGACTGCAGTTCAAAGCCAGCCCAGGCTGGAAATCCATGAGACTCTTATCTCCAACTAACCAGCAAAAAGCCAGCAGTGGAGCTGTGGCTCAAGTGATAGAGTATTAGCCTTAAGCAAAAATGCTTAGGGACAGTGTATAGGGCCTGAGTTCAATCCCAGGACAGGCACAGAAAAGAAAAAAAAAAAGAAAGTTTGTCATCTTTTTGAAATAGCTCTATAAAACTACTGAACTTCAGGATACACCACAAAAATTGACCAAAAAAGAGAAAAAGAAACAAACAACTAGTGTCCTCGATTCTGTTAAGAACACCAGGACGAGTCAAGAAAGAGCAGAGCTTCTCAGAGAAACGAGGACAGCAGGGTGTGAGGTCTGGCAGCTCCTTCCTGGCCCGCGCACTTGTCAGTGTACCTGTATGAGAACGTTTGTGCAGCTCCAAATTGCTTGGATGTTTAAAGGGTTTCCCACACAGTTCACACGCATACTGTCTCTGGCACTGAAGGGCCTGGGACTGCTCCTCCAGGGCGGCCGGGGCCTCGGGCCTCTCCATCCCACCGATGCCACAATTCAAGTCCTCAGAGGCTAGTTCTCCGAGTTCTTTTGCTTCAGTGCGTGGGCTGTGAGCTTTCTCTCCCTGGTCTTCACTAGCAGGTTCTACCCTCTTTGCCAAGCCATCATCTGAGCTGGGGTCCATTGCTGGCTCAACTGATTTCTGTGCCTTGAGGAAATTGAGCTTCTTCAGGTGAACAGCCTTTTTAAGCCTCATCTGCCTGGTGGGCGGCTGGCAGGGGGCATCTGACTCAGGGTCTGGGGCAGAGTCACTGAGCGGTGGGGCCAGGAAGGTGGAGGGCAGGTCCTCTGAAGTCTCCAGTAGACATTCGGGATGACTGACTGCACACGGCTGCGTTTCCACGGCTGCCAGATCTGCGGAGGCGCTGAAGGCGAAGGGCTGCTCAGCCACCCGCTCCTGGCTGGGACAAGCGGCCTGTTTGTAGTACTGCTTGCTGTACAAGTCTCGCAGTTTGTAATAGTAATTGGGCTGCTTGCAAGGCGGCTCTGCGCAGCTGCCGTCTAGAGCCTCTGGGGCTTGCTTTGACATTTCCCCTGTGGAATGATGGAGACTGTCGGACGGAGCATGGGAATGCGACCCATCCAGAACCTTCCCAGGTTGGGCCTCTGCTGAACAGTCCTGCAGTAAGTGAGGAGGGAAGTGTTCGCTCATGACACAGGCAGCATCTGGGGTGAGCGCCCCTTGCAGGGAGAAGGTCCCAGCGCAGGGCAGGCCAGGAGGCTGGTCCACAGGGCTGGACTTCAGAAACGTGTGACACAGGTTCAGCACATTCTGAACCTGCAGACACTGTGCCGTGTCCAACATCACTTGTATATTATCCTGGTTAAGATCCAGGTGGGACGTGTACATGAAGTCCAGGATCTGCCCTATGCCGCTGACGTTTTTAACATCCAAGTGGAAAACATCATTCTTCTGGCTTGAGGAATTCTGAAAGAGGCTCCTGACAGGAGAAAGCATAGTCAGTGATGGTGTGAACAACGTTTTCTTTTGAGTTACACACATATGAATATTGAAAACTGCTATCTTCCTATGAATGCCAAGACACTTATTCCAGAGACTCCTGTTCAAACCTAACTAGAAATTTCACTTGTGAACTACATCTAACTGTAACAACAGTTAATACGCTGAAACATGACTGCTTGCTGTTATTCAGTGTTTATATATAAATCTATCGCATAAGCAAAAATGATTACAAGATAACTGAGTTCAAACTGAAGGTTTGAAAATATCCAAATGGGACACAAAAACTAAATGCCTTTAAAAAAAAAAAAAGAAAATATCAGATAGGATGCTTTCCCTACTAGTTTCTTTTTTCTTTTGTTTGTCGGTCGTGAGGCTTGAACTCTGGACTTGGGCGCTGTTCCTCAGCACTTCAGCTCATGGCAAGTGCTCTACCGCTTGAGACACAGCGCCACTTCCGGTGTTTTAGTGGTTTATTGGAGATAAGAGGCTCACAGACTTTCCTGCCCAGGCTGGCTTTGAACCTCAATCCTCAGATCTCAGCCTCCTGAGTAGCTAGGATAAAAGGTGTGAGCCACCAGCACCCAGCTCCTACTAATTTCTTTTTTTTTTTTTTTTTGGGGGGGGGGGGGGTCCGGTTGTGGGACCTGAACTCTGGGCCTGGGCGCTGTCCCTCAGCTCTTCAGCTCAAGGCTAGCACTCTACCACTTGAGCCACAGTGCCACTTCTGGCTTTTTTTCTTTTTGCTTATGTGGTGCTGGGGAATCAAACCCAGGGCCTCATGCATGCAAGGCAAGCGCTCTACCACTGAGCCACCTTCCCAGCTCCTCCTACTAATGTCTTATTGCAGAAAAATTCAATTTCTTATTTACTTTATCCTGAAAGGAAAATCAAAATATAGAGTGCTGAAAATACATAGAATTAAAATTCAAGACAAACTTGCAAAAAGTATTCCATCATTCCTCATACATCATAGTCTTTTTTGGCTAAAACAAAAGCAGTACTATTAAACTGAAAATCAAAATAAGAAACACCACAGTCCCTATGTCTGTTTAAATGAAGGATAGCAAAATCCTTGAATAACAAGTGGCCCCCTGCAGGTGGAAGAGGCAGTGGTAAACGCACCGGAAATACTGGCTGAAGGCCGCCAGCACATTCTTATGGGCTTTGAAGCAGACTCCTCTCACCACCAGCATGCAGTCACAGAGCAGGCCTTGGATCCGCTGCTCGTGCAATTGCTGCAGGAGGTGGCAGCTGTGGGTAGCAACAGGGTCCATGCTTGACCATGAGACCTAGAGGAGAGAACGCAGGTAAGGGACATTCATGGGTACCACAGGGACAGAAGGACTGAAAGCCACCAAGTGCCCTTTGCTTCCCTGTCAAGTGATCTATTCTCTGGTCACTCCTGTAAAACTGTGTGGCAGCAACTAGACCCTGCAGATTGGCAGACCTATCTGCATGGTGAAAGGTGAAGTGCTTTTTGCTCACCATCCACACGGTACCACGGCCGTGTGCACTCATGGAGTTCTTGAAATGCTGTCAATTTATATTTAAATGGCCACTGAATTTGACAGAGCAATCTAGAATAGGACCGTGACCGGATACATTAATTTCTCAGTCTATTTAGAAATATGCCAATTTAAAATATGCCAAGTTAAAAAGGATACATATCTATAAACACATACAAAGTTTTTAAAAAGCCAACTAATTAAGTGCAAGCCTGTACTTGCTTAACAACTACACAGAGGTCATTGAATCAGAAAGATGCTGGAGAAATAAGAAACCTATTTGGGGAGAAAAGCCACAAGTCAAAGTAACTCCTACCAAGGAAGCTTCACAGAGGGGTGTGCCCCTCACTGGGCACAAGGGACTCTGATATCTAGAAGCTCAATCTAGAAGGCAGCAGTTTATGGAAGAAGCTGTGGGAAGAAATAAAACCAGACTGGGACAAACTGCGGGGAATGTCGGTCTGCTACACTGAAATACTAAGAAGTCATCATGGGTTTTCGTTGATCATATGACCAGTGCACAAGCAGCACCAAAAAAATCACTACTCACAAAGCCACCACTCACAAGCTTCTTTTTCTTAGAACTGAGACTGAACTCAGGGCTTCTCACTAGACAGCACTCTACCACGTGAGGTCTGCCCACCCCTAACCTAAAATGCTTTGCATGGCCCCTGCTTCCTTCCCATCATTTCCTTCAGTTATTCCCTGTTATGAGGTTTGGATATGAAGTGCCCCTCAAAGGTTGATAAACAGAAGGTTTTGTCTTTAGTGCTGCAGTGTTCAAGGGTAGTCTTGAGAGCTGAGTGGATCATGGGTCTCTGACATCAATGGGTTATTGATGACATCATAGCTAGGGGGACGATTGTGAGTGAAGCCTAATTGGAGGAAGTTAGGCCTTGGAGACACACCTTTGAAGAGTCCTCCTTCCCTCCATCCCTTCCTCTCCTTCCTTCCTGCCATGAGATGAGTAGCTTCCTCTGCCACACATTCCCACTGCCACCAGTCTTGGCATTGTCTCAGGCCCAAAAAGGATGGATGGAGCCAACCATACACTGAAACCTCTGGAAAGTAACCCATGTAAACCTTTCTTCCTCTTGTTTCAGGGATTCTTTTGTGATGAAAAGCTGAGTGGCATATTTCCATATGTGCCAGGCTAGATGAACTACCTGTGGCTCCCCAGACATGCTATGTCTAGGCTAGCGGGCTGGGGCCTCAATTGATCATTAGCTACAGGACTTTGGTCTACTGCTGCCACCCTACCTCAAAGATTCACAGCCTCCCAGGTAAACCTGGAGAACAAAATTCTGGATTCCTGCAGCCTTGACCTGCCAGCCTCACTCACCCTTTCTGAGTTTTCAAGGTGATCAAATGAAAATGTAGGTGAGCACAAACAAGAATGGGATGTATGAATGTGCCCTGCGCACAGAAATATCAGGAACATACTGCTTTTTGATCTTTCGGCCATTCTGTCACTCCTGTTGCAAAGACTTGTGAGCTCCTTCACAGAATGGGACTGCATGAGAGGATCGGGCCTTAAAAGAGGTGATTAAGATAAAATGAGGTCCGATTCCGATTCCAATCTGACTGACATCCTCTAGGATGAGATATGGATACAAATACACCAAAGTGTAATTGCACAATGGACCAGCCAGAAGAAGGCCATTTGCAACGAGGGTGGCGGTTTTCAGAAGCAAGTCAGCTGTAAAAGGCATTATTAACCTTGGGTCTTCCAGCCTCCCAGGTTGTAAGGAAACAGATGTCTGCGGTCTAAGCCACCTGGGTCTGCTGTGTACTGTAAGTTCAGTCTGCACGTACCTGCAATTCCATACCTGTCTCTCACCTTCCTACCATGCACAGTCACCTATCCTGGAGTTGATTCTCGCAGTCCCCTCTTCACCCATTCAACTTATCTAACTGACCTCCCCTGGTACATCGGATTCTGGAAGGGCTAGGACCTTCTAAGGTTCACTGAGCGCTTACTAAGTGGCAGGCCCTGGATGAGTCCTTTGACCCGCACCCGCTCTTGATGAAACCCTTCCAGATCCCAACAACAGAGGGACTGCTATAATGTCCGTTTTACAGTTGGGAAACTGAGGCACAGGAGGATCCTACTTAGCCAGGAGGCCCGGCTAGGCGGCCACCTCGGGGGTCTCAAACACCGCCCCTCCTGCGGCGTGGTGCGGGGACCAAGCAGCCCAGGGCTAGGGCTGGCAGGGCCTGGAGAGGAGCGGCAGGCCCGGTCCCGGGCCTCGGGCCTCGGTGTGCCCCGGTGCCGGCCTAGGGCACATGGGCGCCGGTGCTCCCCGCGTCACGCCGGGGTGAAGAACGCCCCGGGCCGCGCCACCCGCGCCGGCCCCGCCCGTCCTCCGTCTGCACGGCCGACGGCTAGCTTACCCCGGGAGTCCGCGCCGCTCCCCGCCCCGCCGCTGCCGGCCCCGAGGTCCTCAGCGCCGCCGAGCGCCGGGCCCCACAGGCCGCGGAACCATCTCGACCACGCCCCCTGGGCGGGCCGACTTCCGGTCTCGTCACGTCCGTCCGGGGCGTGGCCGCGGCGCGCAGGCGCGCGAGGCTGCTCCCGGTGCAGCTCTCTGCGCGGCGAGTCCCGAGGGCGGCGACGGCGGTTTCACGTGTTCCCCGTGCCGGGTGGAAGCCGTTGGCGGCCCCGGCTTGAGAGGTGAGAGGTGGCTGCCCGCAGGCCCGGAGGCTCCGGGGGAGGCCGAGGCCGGCGCTGCGCCGGCGGGTGAGGGATGCGGTCGGTCTGGGCGGCCGCGCTGGGCGGGCGTCCGGGAGCACGGACGGGGGTCGCCGCCGCGCCGGCTTCGGGCCGGCTGCACGTTGGGGACGAGGCTGGTGGCGGAGACCCGTCCCCCGCTGAGACCAGATGAGCTGCGCTCGCCTCCAGCTGCGGGTGGCCCGGCGAGGCCCCCTGCCCTCCGCGTCGGCGGGGGGACGCAGCGAGCCGGCTGGGGAGGCGGCTGCGGGGAGGGCCGCCGCCCGGCGCACGCAGGGGCCGGGCGGGACGAGCCGCGCTGGGACCCGCCGCGCTGGGACCCGCTCACCCCGTGGCAGGCCTCGGCCCACTCGGCTCAGGTGATGGATGGCCCCGGGTGGCGAGGGCGGCCGCCTGGGAGACACCAGCCACTACTGGCCGGGCCTCCAGTGGAGGAGAGGTGCGTGTGGCCTCACATCATCACGCACTTGTCACCCCATGTGCAGAGGGGGAGGCGGGATGGCGGGCTCCGTGTGCTTGTCTGTGCTTTCTCTGAAGGAGCTTGGGTCCAGCCTAGGGCGCCAGGCCTTCGGCTCACAGGTGACGTGAACTTGAAGTTTAAAGAGCGCAGCGACTTGCTCCGAGTGGAATGCCTGGGCTTTGGGGGCTGGAGTGGGCAGCCCACCTTTCAAGTGAGCCATTTGGGAGAGGGAATACTCTTGGAGAACCGGGGTTGGGCATGGTGTCACTCCTGTAATCTCAGCTCCTCAGGAGCCAACGGACATCTAGAGGATCTGGACTCGAGGCTGGTCTGGGCACAAAAATTAAACAAGACCCTCATCTCAACAAATACATTCAAGAATATTGCCCTAGCTGCTTGGGAGGAGGCTGAGGTAGAAAGATCACAGTTGGAGACTGGTCCCAGGCAATTAAAAACAAATAAAAATACAGAAGACCTGCTGGGCTCTGGTGGCTCATGCCTGTAATCCTAGCTACTCTGGAGGCTATGATTTGAGGATCACAGTTTGAAGCCAGCCCTAGCAGAGGGCAGAAAAGTCCTGTGAGACTCTTATCTCCAAGTAATCACCAAACTGGAAATAGAGCTGTGTCTCAAAGTGGTAGAGTGCTAGCCTTGATCAAAAGAGCTCAAGAACCATGTGGCCCCGAGTTCAAGCCAACCCAGGTCCTCAGTTCAAGCCAACCAAAAAACAAAACACCGAAGAGCCTATCTGAAAAATAACCTAAAGCAAAAAAGGGCAGAAGGTGTAGCTCAAGTGGTCACGGCTTTGCCTATCAATTCCCAGGCCCAGAGTTCACACCCTTTACCATCAAGCAGGAGAGGGACATTATTTTTGTAAGAAAACAAAAAAAATACACAAAAACGTAGAGGAAGAAGATTTAAAAGTTCCAATCGGAGAAGCAGACTTCCTGGGATGTGCTGGGAACAGGGTGGGAGAACAGGCACTCACGAGGCAAATTTCTTGACTTGTCCCGGGGAGGTCGTTCTATAGCCAGGAGGGCTCTGCTGTGCTCCACACAGCTTAAGGAGGTAAGTGTTAGGTCTATCTAACAGACGGCAGGTTCTGGGAAGTTTCAGGGGTCCCTGGCAATGGCAGAGGCAGGTCCTTTGCTTGTGAATCTAGGCCCAGTCCAACACGACCGGGCCACTGCCTTGGTAAGTGAAGACCCGGCTACCCGGGGCCCTTGGCAAGTTTCCAGTCTCGCTGGCATCTGCCTTCCAACCTAGCAATGCCGGTCTATAACCCTGTGGTCTTGCCTGTCATGTTGTCATGTGGGTGGCCTGCTGACCAGTGTGGGCTGGCTTTGGGTTCAAATATTTACATGTGAAAAATCTCCTCCCCCCCCCTTCCACTCAGAATGAAGAACTTCAAATGGAAAGGTAAGGCGGAGCTGGAGCTGGGCCGTGGGACAGGCCACACAGCCCCCTGAGCCTTCTCCGCTCTGATGGGCAGTGGTGGTATGCTCCCTGCCCCCCTGGAGCTGGGTCATCAGTGTGAAGTGGCTTTGTTGTGAGCTGAGGACCCTGTGCTCAGGCCCTTTCTCGGTGGAACATGGGCCAAAGTGCCCCCTAGGACCTGGCTGCTTGCGTAAGGCCTGTGTCTAGGTGGCACAGTTCTGATACACACGTAGAACTCTGCACATGTCCACTGAGTTGGGTGCTCATGACTCACCATACCGGTGGGCTAAGCCATCCCCAGCCCTTGTCTTGGACATACCATCTCTCTAAAGGAAGACTCAGAATTGCCATGGCTGTAATTAGGATTTGCTCAGGGAAGGCAAGGGCAGGAAGGTGAGGGGTGTCCCTTATGTAGGTCCTTTGTGAAATGTTGCCCTTTTATATTGGGTAGGTAAGACTTGAGCTGTGTTCTGTCCCTAGTGTTCAATGTCCTGACATTATAACTTCTCTCATTTATCTCAAGTCATCTGGATGATATAGTGTTACTTGTTCAGTTGGGGCCATGTCTGCTTTGTTGGTTAGCATGGGATCTTTTCAAAGCTGGTGGTTCACGCTTGAGCAGGTGGGAGAGCTGCCCTGGGACAGGGTCTGCACAGGGTTTGCACACTGTTGCAGTTGGCTGGTGTTGATGGTTCTGAGCTTGTCATTTTCTGTGCCCAGGCAAGAAGTACTTACTGTGGAATGATGAGCATTGTGTTGGGGAGGAGTCCCTAGGCCAGCATGAGTGTAGTCTAGGTGACTCTTGGGCTGGTGCGGTGTGTCCTCAAAACTAAGCTCCTTACAGATCTGATCTCCTTAGCCAGGCAGGAGACGCACTGTTCCATTTCATCCTACAGCAGACAGTAAGAGGCTGGAAATAAACAGATGGCAGACCAACAGAAAGGGCTGGTGAGATGTCCAGTAGACATGTGGCCCGCTCTCGTACCCAGAGTGGCCGTTATGCTGTACTTCAGCGAGTGTGATCGCATGGCTTCTTTCCAGGTCTTGCATTTTGTTTCCCGCTTGTCTTTTGCAGGCCTCTATTGATTTATTTTTTTGCCAGTCCTGGGCCTTGAACTCAGGGCCTGGGCACTGTCCCTGAGCTTCTTTTGCTCAAGGCTAGCGTTCTACTGCTTGAGCCACAGCACCACATCTGGCTTTTTCTGTTGATGTGGTACTGAGGAATTGAACCCAGGGTTCCATGCATTCTAGGCAAGCGCTCCACCACCAAGCCACATTCCCAGTCAGGCCTCTTAATTCTTGACAGCATGTCCCCAACAGATCATCCTGTGGATGGAGAAGGCGGGGGAAGGGGTGGTCCTCCAGTTGGATCTCAAGGTTTGCTGAAGCCTTTCTCCCTACTCTTCTCCCCTTGAACAGGAAAAGGTGGTCCTCAGTAGCCCAGGTGGGAAGTCCTAAGCAGCCACAGGCAGGACTGTAAATATAAGACAACATTCAATAGATCTAGGCCATGAATGATGTTATAAATATCCAAATGGCCTTTCACAGACCATTTGTTCCACACCTCTGTGGGCTAAGCCACAGTTAAGGTTATCAGGCTGTTCTTACTGTTTTCATTGTAAAAAGGCTTATCTTTTTAAAAAATTATCTTTATTAGTTGTACAAAGGAGTTGCCACTTAACAAAGCAGTTTATGAATACAATGCATCTTGGATCAGTGTTGCCCCTTTGAACATTCTTATCCTCTTCAGCCCACCCCTTTTACTTTTTAAAATTTTGTGGTACATATGATAAATTCTTGACTATATTTTCCCCCCAACCTCTCTCCTTACCCCCTCTTGCAAGTACCTGTTTCCTAGTGCTTATTTTATTGGGGTTTGCCTTTGTCTAAGGAATTAAATTATTTGTGTTCTCCTTAGAGTCTACCATATTTCAGTTAATACATTTGTAACTACTTACATGCCACCCGATGTGTTTACTTTTAGATTTATAGGCAAATGCTAGTTGCTGCAAATGAGTGACACACATAATCTTTGTTTCCCTGGGTCTGACTTATTTTGCTTAATTTAGTTCAAGTCTTTCCATTTCCTCATGAATGGTACAGTTCCATTCTTTCTGATGGATGTGTAAAATTCATGTGTGTGTGTGTGTGTGTGTGTATAAAACATTTTCTTGATCCATTTGTCTATTGAGGGACAGCTGGTCTGATTTCATATCTTGGATATGGTGAATAGTGCTGCATTGAACATGGTTGTGTTGGTGGCTAACCTTGCTTGTGATCTATGAGATAAATGAAAGGCTTTAAATTTTTTTAGTGAGATGTCTGGCTCATGCCTATAATCCTAGCTTCTCATGAGGCTGAGGATCATGGTCTAAAGTCAATAAGAAAGTCCATGAGACTTATCTCGAATTAACCAACAAAAAGCTGGAAGTGGAGCTGTGGCTCAGCACATTGAGTGAATGAACTAAGGGAATGGCATCCAGGCCCCGAGTTCCAGCACCAGCACCAGCATACAAAAAAAAAGCTTTTCTGGCAGATCATTTGTCTGGTCACAGGTGTTTCTACCTTGTGTATCCATCCGTAGTCTTTGATTTTCTTCCATCCTTACATAAAAGTAGCCCACAGGCCTCATTCTAGCCTCACTGTGCAGTGAGGCTGAGTGGCGACCTGACATTTGCTGGACCTGTCTGCCTTGCCCAGAGTGGGAGCTGTGGTTGTGTTGAGTATGGTCCCAGCTTCCTGAGCTCCAACAAGCAGATGAGATGACAGTTGATGTTGCCACCCTTCTGGGCCTTGTCCTGGGTACTTTCCTCTGGATGGGTGCCAGGCTGCAGCCAACCATATGCCTTTCCTTCCTAACCCACCCTGGCATGTGAGGTGTCCAGCAGTGTGCCCCACAGAGTGCCCCACTCCAAGGGTGGACAGCAAGACATGATGTACATTTCCATTCAAGGCTGAGTGGGCCAGGCTCAGCAGTGGCCTGGAGATGATGACGGATGCGGGCGGGGGGGGGGGGGGGGGAGGTAGGGGAGGGGAAAGGAGGATAGTATTTGTCCCTTGACTCTCATTCTGAGTCTCATAATGAGGGCAATTCTGAGTTGAACAATTCTCAGTATTTTTCCTGTGAGACTTGTTTATGACAACCAACAATGGCAGCTAGTGATTGATGATTATGGAAGCATGGACAGTCATGGGGACTTCTGTAACATTTGTGGCAGAGCACGTGCACACACACACACACACACACACACACAGAGGAGATTTTGAATGCTTGTTGTATATATGTGCAGACACATCTGATGTCAGGCAGTGTTCAGGAGCTAGCACTTCTGGGTCTGGAGCCCTCCAGGACCCAGTACTCCGTGGCTGCGATACCCAGCTATGGTTTTGTTCAAGCCATGAGGAGGAGGCCTCTCATCAGGAGTCCTCGCTTAACAGCTGTGGTACCAGCAACCCTACAGGAATGCCCTTGTGTCCGGAGCTGTGTGAGGCCTCTCGGCCACCCTGCACTCCCTGACTCGCACTCTTGCATTGGTGCCCTGAAGTCCCCTGGACTGCATACCTAACTTACGATGCCTTTTACAAACTTTACTGTGTGTATTTTTTATGGAGATCATAAGGATGGGCTGGGGGAGAGCTTAGAGGTATTAGGGAAAGGCAGATTTACCCATAACACCAGTAACCCAGTTCTTTATCTGTGAGTGCCAGTCTGCCAGGCTTAAAGCCTGATTCTGTGATTATGTGTCCTGGGACAAGTTACTTAGTACCTTTGGACCTCAATTTCCAAGGGCTACATAAGTTGATCCAGTGAAGCTCTTTACATAGATCAACACATACCAAACAACGGCACCAATAGCCATCAACACCAGTGGTATTTTACTTACTGGGATGATAGTATTTGATGGTGGGTTTGCTTTAAATCTGTTATTTTCCTGTGAAGTTACAGTTGAAAAGTTGGTTGTTTGAGTCATTGTGGGAATAGAAGTTTCATTTTAGTAATTCTCTTTTTTTCTCTTTTTCTTCTAGGACAAGAGTTAAAACCGCCCTGGGATTGAGAGTATCTAGTCAGATAGATAAAAATGGTATTTTTCACATGCAATGCTTGTGGTGAATCAATAAAGAAAATACAAGTGGAGAAGCACGTGTCTGTGTGCAGAAACTGCGAGTGCCTTTCTTGTATTGACTGTGGTAAAGACTTCTGGTAAGTTCTATGCAGTCAGGCAGACCCACCATGGAGGGCCAGGCCACAGTGGGGGCCACTCCAGTTCTGGAAGCCTTGGTGCCACTGAGCTCAGGATAATGTAAAGAAATCTGAAGAGAGAGTCCACTGTTAAAGTGTGTGTGGTTCTCTAAAGGAACTTTATGAAAACATTCACTTTTTAAGGGTGTGGTGGGCACATGTGATTGCCCAGTGGCAGTTGCCCCCGTGGCCAGGCCCAGGCTAAGAGGCATTTGGGGCATTTTTTGTTATCAAGGGACTAAGATGTGCCCACCATGCTTGTACTGTGGGCAGCGGGGGGGAGGACCCTGAGCAGAGCCCCCACCCTTGGCTCCAATTTAATGGTGATACTCTGATCCACTTTCAGGGGCGATGACTATAAAAGCCACGTGAAGTGCATCAGCGAAGACCAGAAGTATGGAGGCAAGGGCTACGAGGGGAAGGCCCACAAAGGGGATGTGAAGCAGCAGGCCTGGATCCAGGTAACGCCCTCCCAACCCATCCTGCTGCCGCTCAGACACCTCCTCCTCCTCTGGAAGCTCAGAGAAGCCATGTGTGGGTTACCACGCAGACCGGTTCCAGAGGCAGCATGGTTTGGGATAGATGGAGGGCAACCTAGGCCTTCTTGAACATAGTTCTTTATTTTCAGACCTCTAATTCAATTGCTATGCCTTTGGCCTTTGATCTCTGTGTTGATAGATTCTCTCAGAAATAGTTGAGAATTCTCCATATCTTTTCAAAGTCAAACAGAAACTTTCTAATCTTTCTCTCCTCCTAATCATAATGTGACTTTACAGCTCAAATCATGTTAAATCTGTCATACCTGTCCTCAGAATCAGACAAGATGGACACGTTCTCAAAATAAGGCATTTTCTGCTTAAAGTGAGAATATGTGAAACATAAATGGCAAAAGCAATGAAATCCCAATGTGACTGAGAGGTGTAGCTTCTAGAATGCTGCTGACCTTCTTCAGGACAGAAAGCTGGAGGAAGGACTAGGCAGGGAAGGAAGTGTTTTCTGGGTAGAAATGAACAGCTCCTCCCTGAGCGGAGACATTACCAGCTTCCTGAAGTGCTCCCCGGGGGAGCACAGTTCCATCTGTAGCCAACCTGATGTTGGCTCAGTGCTGTGTATGCTGGCAAACATTATCCTCACCGTGGTCCCTCTCTCCGGTCCCCAGACCACTAGAGGGCATCCTTAGGTTCCTCTGCCATCATCTCCCTCTGTTCCCAGTGGAATCCTCTGAAGGAGAGGTAGGCAAATCAAAGCCCACAGGCCAAATCTTATAAGTGAAGTTTCCAGGAACACAGTCCTGCCCTCTGGTTTCTGTGTTGTCTATGGCCACACTCGTGTTACAGAGGCAGCTGTGAGCAGTTGTGACAACTTGCAGAGCCTGAACTGATGTTTACCAAGGAGACTGGCTTGGTTTTGAACCAGCAGGTTCTACCCTTGGGGCTGGCCTTGGCCATTTCATTCCAGCACTCTGCTCTACTGCGTCTCTCGTTTTCCTGTTAATCTGAACAACTGAAAGCATAATAATGCAGGAAATACACAGAGAAGGAAGCAACATAGAGTCAAGCAGCCACAGGAGAATGTTGTGGATGTTTGCTGGGTTTCCCCCCAGACTGTGGATGGCTGGAAAATGCGCTCTTGTGTGTCATGCTGTTTTCCTCTGCTGATTGGTTTATTGGTTATAACCATTTTCTAAGCTTTCTTAGGAAAAAAATGTGTAAACTACTTAAGGTTTTACACAGACACCACCACATTTTTTCTATATGCAAGTTATCAATGAAAAGAAATAATTCTGTTCTTTCCGACTAAGAAAGCTTTATTTATTTTTCCTGCCACACAGCCCTCGCTAGGACACTTAATACTGTGTTGAATAGAAATTAATGTATATATTTCTAACCAGGAACCTGTAATCCTGGTACTCAGGCGGCTAAGACTTAGAGGAAGTCAGTCCAGGCAGAAAAGTCTTCACTTCACCTCCAAAATAACCAGCAAAAGGCCAGGCTGGAGGTATGGCTCAGTGGTAGAGTGCCATATGTGAGCGAGCAAGCCAAGCAATAGCACCATGCTTTGAGTTCACACTGTGGTACCAGCACAGAAGTAAAAAGAAAAGCAAGTCTATGTATTTATAAATATAGGCATAAATACAGAATTTGGGCTTAGAATAGGATGTGGACCCTTTAACTATGCAAGAACTTACAGCTTTCATGAAATTTATTAATTGGTTGTTAATCGTCTTTTTTTTGTAGAAAATTAATGAATTAATGAAGAAACCCAATGTCAGCCCCAAAGTGAGAGAACTTTTAGAGCAAATCAGTGCTTTTGACAACATTCCTAGAAAAAAAGCAAAATTTCAGGTATGGTTTTGATTGACTTGCTGGGGTCTGGGCTGGTGGTCTATCAGTGACTGAGCTTGTGTGTGCTTGTCAAGGGGGTAAGTGCTTCCTTTTCTTTTTGTTCCTTTCAGAACTGGATGAAGAATAGTTTAAAAGTTCATAATGAGTCTGTCCTGGAGCAGGTGTGGAGTATCTTTTCTGACGCTTCCAGCAGTGTAAGTGAGATCATTTTCTTTATTTTTTATTTTAGTGATGTTACTGGGTCTTAAGCTTGTTTTGGTTTTTTTGCATCTTTATTTTTTTTCTATTTGTGTCGGTCATGGGGCTTGAACTGTGGGCCTGGGCACCGTTCCTGAACTCTTCAGCTCAAGGCAAGCGCTCTACCACTTTGAGCCATAGCACCACTTCCAGTTTTCTGGTGGTTAATTGGAGTTAAAGAGTCTCACAGACTTTCTTGCCCTTTCTTGCCTGGGCTGGCTTGAACCGCGATCCTCAGATCTCAGCCTCCTGAGTAGCTAGGATTACAAGTGTTAGTCACCAGCACAGGCTTGGTGGGGTTTTTTGGTTTGTTTTTGGTTTTTGGTTCAAGGCTCATACACTTTGCATTTGAGCCACAGCTCCACTTTCAGCTTTTTTGGTGGTTAATTGGAGATAAGATTTTCACAGACTTTCTTGCTCAGGCTAGCTTCAAACCATAGTCCTCAGAACTCAGCCTCTTGAGTAGCTAGGATTACAGGTGTGAGCCACCAGCACTTGGCTTTAGATCCAGTTTTAGATTTGTGATGTAGCATTTGAAGGCCAAGATGGCCTTATTTCTCAGAGAGCCTCTTTTATGAGAAGAAACGAACTAGATTAAGTACAGAAAAGAATTCCTTATTGTGCAGAGAAATGTTTTTAACCCTCCGGTTAGGTTACAGGATGAGCTAAGTCATGATGGATTTAAAGGGGGGGGGGAGGGCTAGGAAGGTGGCTCAGTGGTAGAGTGCTTGCCTCGCATGCATGAGGCCCTGGGTTCCATTCCTCAGCACCACATAAGCAGAAAAAGCTGGAAGTGGCACTGTGGCTTAAGTGGTAGAGCACTAGCCTTGAGCTGAAGAGTTGAGGAACAGCTCCCAGGCTCAGAGTTCAAGGTTCAGGTCCCACAACCAACCAAAAACAACAATGAGGACAAAAAAAAAAGTCAGGCAGATCTGCAGTGGGTAAAGTAGGTGCAGACCTGGTTCAAATCACGTTGTGCTGTATGTGGAGAGCAGTATTCATTGTTGTATTTATTCTCTCACCTGGAGCTTTACTTGGGCCAGATCCTGAGCAGAAATACCAAATATCTTGGGAAGAAAAACCAAACAGGCTCACGTGATATCTCTGAACCCCTATGGAGGAAACTGTTACAATTTAGTGTATTTCCTAGTGCTTCCCTTGCAGGTATGGTACAGTGAGGCCTTAGTTCCTTCTTTCTAGTGGCAGCCAGTCCTTCTTTATTTGGTCCTTCAGAGGAGGAGAGGAAGCGACGCACCCTGTCATCTGTGTGGTGATGGTGGAGCGGGACTTGGTTGCAGGCCTGTGGTGCCTCGGCCTGTGGTCCCCGCACTAGGCCATCCTCTTGCTTCCTCTGTGGGCCCAGTGCTCCCAGGTTAGTCCAGCACATGGCCCCTGCTCACTACTTGGGAGGCGGGCTCAAAGAGGACTGTGTATGTGGACTGTGCTCTGCTGATGTCACTGTTGACATGGGATCTGTGTGCTGGTTTTCATTGGGTCGTGCAGGAGGCAGAAAGTCTCTTTTATCCCAGTGCACATACTTACTTAGTTTTCTCTGGTTTTATATGTTATGTTGTCTGCTGTACCTGAAGCTGCACACTTTATACAGAAAAGAGGTTTAGTTAGCAAAAAGTCCAAGATTGGGCAGCCCTATCTGTGGAACCTCGTGAGGGTCTTCCTGGCTGAATCACAACGTACCAGATGCATCGTGGTGGGAGTCCTGAGGGACGAGATCGTGTGGTTCTGGGAAGCCTGAAGAGTCAGGGGCTTGGTCTTTGTACAGTGAGCACTCAGGAACTAACTCAGCGAGGGCAGCACCCCTAGTGACCTGACCTCCTTCCACTAAGCCCCACTCCTTGAGGATTCCAACACCACCACACGGGAATGAGGCCTCCAGCACCTCACTGAGGAAGAGCCACACCACAGAAGGTTCATAACCTGCCATCCTTACGCTCTGCACAGGTGTCCCTGATGGTCCACTAAGGGTGACCATCTCACCTGGGAATCAGACAGCAGTTGTGCTTTGTCTAGCACCTGTCAGTGTGTAAAGCGTCCCGTGGCTAGCATCAGCATGTGACCTGTCTTTTCTCGTCTTACTTTGTATCATCTATGTGAGGTAGTTAGGTCTGCCTCCATTTTACAGATGAGGAAATAGAATCGGAGTAGATCACGTGTCCTGACTCACCTGCGTAGTACCGGGTGAACAGAACTGGAACTGAACCCAGGCCTGCAGATTCGTAACCCTGATGACTTCTACCATACCTAAGTGCTCTTTTTTTTTTTTTAATCTAAATGAAAAACTGAATTGTGAACAGGAATTCCATGACTGCATGCTTCAATTCTTTTATTCTTCTGAGTAATGCAGGGTGGGTGCGGGTAGATTTTGCCCTTCTTATATTTAATTGCTATACCTTAGTTGTTAAAAGGTCACGGTCACACAATGGGAGGTTATGACCATTCACCTTGAGTAGCTTATTCTGTGAGTACGTGAATAATGTGGGTGTTTGTGTTTGTGCAGTTAGATCCGCTCTTTATGTGTGTGTGTCTTGGTTCTGCCTAATAAGGATCCAGAACAGCAGCCATCCAACCAAGCAGAGAAAGCACAGGCCGAAGTCTCCACCAAGGTTCTGTCCTCGAAAGCAAATGGCCCCACAGATGAGCAAGCAGAAGTAAAGAAGAATAAAAGAGAAAGAAAGGAGGAACGGCAGAAGAATAGAAAAAGGGAAAAGAAAGAACTGAAACTAGAAAAATGCCAAGAAAATGTGAGCGGCCAGAAGCCTAAGAAGCGCAAGCAGGGCCTGGAGGCGGAGGAGACCCCCATGGCCAATGGCCTGGCAGGGAAGAACAAGAAGAAGAAGAAGAAGGGCCAGGGCAAGTGGGCCGCGGCACAGGGCGCCGACAGAGCGAGGGCTCCCGGGGAGGTCGCCAACAAAGAAGAGGCAAAGGCAGTAGCAGGAAAAAGGAAGCGGAGACCTACAGAAAGTAGGTGGCCAGCTCGTGTGCTGGGTAGCTCATTCCCTAAGTGGCTACGCTGTGGAGTGGGGCCTGTAAAGCTCCAGGCCGAGCATGGCTGGGCATCACCTAAGCAAGTGGCCTCCCCCCAGTGGTGTAGGAGGGTGAACCCCACCGTGCCAGGAGAGCCACCTGTGGAGGGTGTGGAGCCCGTCAGCCCCTGCGAACGGCCTGAATGCCGCAGCCTTGTTCTTAATCTTCCCAACAGCTGAAGCAGACTCTAAGAAGAAAATGAAGTTTCCAGATCATCCTGAGGATGGAGAAGCGGAGGATCTCGAGGCTCCTGGGAAAGGTATGTCCGCTGTCATCTGAATTGCTCGTGGGGGGCAGGGGACCGTGGGAGGTCAAAATAGCCCCCTCTGCCGGGCACTTTCAGGCCTCCTGCAGCACAGTGGTGCATTTTAGAAGTAAAATCCGTGCTCTAGGGTGAGTTAGCACTGTGGTGCCCAGTGCCTTTGTCTTTGGGCTGGGTTGGAATCTATGTTAACATTCCATTATGGAATAGATGCCAAGGTCAAGGTCAAGGTTTGGAAGGGAGATGTTTGCTGGGTGCCTGTAGCTCACACCTGTAATTGTAGCTACTCAGGAGACTGAGATCTGAGGGTCATGGTTCAAAGCCAACCTGGGCAGGGAAGTCTGTAAAACTCTCATCTACAATTAATTATCAAAAAGTCAGAAGTGGTGGTGTGCTCAAGTGGTTAGTGAGCTAGCCTTGAGCAAAAAAGCTCAGGGACAGCTCCCAGGCCCTGAGTTCAAGTCCCAGCACTGGCAACCCCCTTCCTCCCAGTAAAAGAGAGAAATTTCTTTTGGTTCACGGTTTCAGGAGTTCCAGTCCATTGGGCCTGTGGTAAGACAGAGCATCATGGCGGGGACACAGGGTGCAGCCACACTGCCTGTACCACAACCAGGAAGCAGAAGGAAGAAGAGAACACGCCCCTTTATCCCCCTGAAGGTCCGGTCACTCTTAAAGGTTCCATCCAAAGTAGGGGCTTCCCCTTTAACTCGTGGGCTTTGAGGGACCTTGCAGGTTTGGAGCATAGCAGTGTGCTGCTGTTGGAATGTAGATGAGCCCCTTCCCACTTCCTCAGTAACTCCTCTTGTCCTGCCTCATCACCCACAGCTCCTGGCACTCGCGGCTGCTGTCCTTCTGCATTTCTGTCCCATTCATGGTGTCTGCTTGTTTCATGCTAACTGACCACCTATCTCCCCAGCCTCCACAGGGCCTGTCAGAAGCCAGCCCTGCCCTCAGAATGTCTTGTGCACAGAGAAGTGGCAGGGCCTCCCCTCTCCATGTGGGAAGCTCGCCTGTTACCTGTGGCCTTGCGTTCTGGCCAGCCTCTCTCTCACTGCTCAGTCCTCGTAGGTTTGCTGCATGGTATCTACTCTTCCGTGTGCTTACAGGAGCCCAGGGCACTGTCGGCTCCCTCCTCCCTGCCAAGGCTGGATGTACGACTTGCATAATTGCTCCTGTTGTCTTGTCCTGGTCAGGGCAGAGCTGTTTCGCCTCATCTTCCTTGCTGTGTTCTGATAGCACCGTCTTAGTGGGTGTCCCATACACCAGAAACAAGTGACATGTGACGAGCCTGTCACCTCTGGGAACAGACAACTTGAAGGGTGCATGGTACCTCTGGGGGGGGGGGGGGGTAGATGAATGGACAGCCTCGTGATGCTTTGGCATCTTGCGTGCAGGAGGTCTGGGTCATTTCCCAGAACTCAAGTACACACATTGTCCCTTTGCCCTTCTGGAGACACAACACAACCATGTCTTGTGTGTTCTTGTTGTAGGAAAATTCAACTGGAAGGGAACGATTAAGGCAGTTCTGAGGCAGGCCCCTGACAACCAACTCTCAGTGAAAAAGCTAAAGAAAAAGGTATGGCACATGAACTAAACCAGGATGGGAGAGGCTTAACTTTAAATGTATGCTTCTGTACGTTATTATGAAAGAGCAAGACACAGACACCTACACCCCCATTAGTGATTTTCACACTGCTCGCTGAGCCCCTCAGGGGCTGGAGCTAGAATTGGGCCAGATTTCCCAGCCTCTACCAAAGCAGCTCGCTCTGAGGTATGGGCCTTGCTCTAAGACTGTGTTTGAAGATTTATTGTTCTAGAAACTTGCTCTCTTGAGGATTCTAGAGCAGTGTCTTACTTAGCTCTCTGTGTGACCAGCACCTGGCCTGCTTTTCTTTCACTGCTGCCCAGTGTGGACAGAGAAAGAACCTTTTAAGGTCTTTTTCCAGGACAGAGTACCTTCTTGACCCTGGCTTGTCTTTGTGAAGGTTTTAGCTCAGTATCACACGGTGATGAATGACCGCCACAGATCGGAGGAGGAACTCCTAGTCATCTTCAACAAGAAAATCAGCAAGAATCCAACCTTTAAATTGATAAAGGACAAAGTCAAGCTTATGGAATGAGATTTCCAGTGTCACTGTGGATTCTTCTTTTACTGCTCTTTGTAAAACTTGGAGTGAAGGATAACTCAGATTTTACTTTCTAAACATGTATTTTTAAGTTAAGGAACATATATTTTTGTTAGAACTTTTATGGAAAAATAAAATATATTGTCAAATTCTACATCTTTGGTGACAGAAATGATTTTCTCTTTAAAAATATACTTCCATGTGGAAAATTTTCTAAAATATACAGGACAAATGCAAAAGTGATTCTCCTTTGGATCTCACTGAAAAATGTTTCTTTGAACCCCATGATTATTTCAGTTAGAGATTGTGTGTGTGTGTGTGTGTGTGTGTGTGTGTGTTCTGGATTGTTCAAGGTTGTAGGTGGTTGTTTGTCCAGGAGCAGTCAGGACAAGTCTGGCACTCAGGAACCCCCACACCTGCCAGAGGTGTGTATTGGTCCCCCCCATGGCTTAGCTCTGTGACCCTTCCCACCTTTTGCTGGCCTCCAGAAGATGGAGGTATGCGATGGCAGCACACCACGGCCTGCTCTCTGTCAAGGAGTGAGTGTTTCGTTCTCTGGAGAGGAAACGGGCTCTGATCAAGGATGGGAGCCAGAGGAGCTGCCCCTCCCTTGGCACTCAGCAGCCGCAGCCGTACTCTTGGCTGCTGTAGATAGCTGTCACTCCAACAGTTGATGGCAGAGGCGTGTTTATATGGAGGAAGCTTTAAAATTTGCCACTCAAGTTTTCCCTTGGTAAAGTAGTTGACTTCTTAGGAACCCTGGCCTTTGCAGAGTTGTTTCCTAATACCTTTGAAAAGCTTCCACATTGGGCTGGGAATGTGGCTTAGTGGTAACGTGCTTGCCTAGCACGCCTGAAGCCCGGGACCAGATTCCTCAGGACCACATACACAGAAAAAGCTGGAAGTGGTGCTGTGGCTCAGTGGTAGAGCACTAACCTTGAGCAAAAGAAGCTCAGGAACAGTGCCCAGGGCCTGAGTTCAAGCCCCAGGACTGGCAAAAAAAAAACCCACAAGCTTCCACATTATCCTCAGTATCTCATTTTTCTTTCAAAGTTAAAACTTGGGTGGACTTAAGTGGATTCCTTTGGTAATCTCACTAGCCTAGGATTGCCTTTGCAAAATAATTTCCTTCCTAAAAATAGATATGCTATCTTGTAAACCACACCTTTGGAGCTGAATAAGAAGTTTCAAGACACCCGTCTTGGTTTTTTTTCCAGTCATCACCATTGTTGAAAACTTTTTCACATATCTGAGTACTCTATTCCTCCATTGAAACCCCAGTAGTGGCACAATCCTAGCTTCTCAGGAAGCAGAGATCTGAGGCTCATGGTTCAAAGCCAGCCCAGGCAGACTCACCTCCATCTAACCATCAGAAAACCGGAAGTGGTACTGTGGCTCAAAGTGGTAGAGTGCTAACCTTTAGTGAAAAAAAAAAAGCTCAGGGACAGCACCCAGGCCCTGAGTTCAAGCCCCATAACCACCCCTACCAATAACAAAAATACTGTACTCAAAAGTGCTGGCACACAGCAAGTGGAAGAGCTGCTGGAGAGGTGCTCAGTGTGCAGGCTGTGAAGTCTGGTGGGTGAGGAGCGTGGTGCCAGCTCCTCATCCCAAGCCTTCCGGTGGCTGGTCTGCAGCACAGAACCTACAGTATGGTCATGTGTCTGAAGAAGCCTGCTGGATTTGAAGTGACACTTTTAACCGTTAATGCAGAAACATTTGGGGTGGGGGACAAGGACATGCGCTTAAATCTTGCAGACAAGCTTACATGTGTCGCCATTGTAACGTAAGCCTGAAGTAAGACATGCATGTGTCAACATACAAACCTGCTCCCAGGGTCCTGTGCCTCTCCATTCTGCCCTGGGCTCATGACAGTTTCACCCACTCCATCAAAGGACTACATGATATAGCCCAAGAGCATCTACAGCCATACTCCTATCCACCTGGATTGGTTTTACTTGGTTTTGAACTTGACACACATGAAACCACATGGCAGATTCCAGTTCCTGTCTGGTTTTCACCCACCATCCCCTGAGCTCTAGCCACAGGCCTCTCTAGCAGGCATCGTGCTCTCTTTATTGCTGTAGCCATTCCATCTTCTGGTGATGGAGCCTCACCTGTTTCCGTGGGGATGGGGTCTCTAAGGAGATGATGTTCTCCCTCCTGCTGAGCCTGGGGCCAAGGAGCCATCATGGTACATCTTGGCTTTATCAGACATGGCCAGTTAGTTGTCAGTGCTTTTTACCAGCTGACACTGCCACCCCCACCCCCAAATGCAGAAACTGCACTGGAGGGAGACAGGTGGTCAGCTTAGATGTAAACTGAGGAAGAGGCTGACTTCCAGTTTTCACAGCAAATGTCAGTCTTTACTGGTGTTAAAAATAAGGCAGTGCTAGGGATGTGGCATAGTGGTAGTATGCTTGCCTAGCATGCCTGAAGCCCTGGGTTTGATTCCTCAGTACCACAAAAACAGAAAAATCCAGAAGTGGCTCAAGTAGTAGAGTGCTAGCCTTGAGCAAAAGAAGCTCAGAGACAGTGCTCAGGCCCTGAGTTCAGTCCCCAGGACTGGCAAAAAAAAAAAAAAAAAAAAAGAAGCTAGAGGCATGATTCAGCATAGAATCACTACCAAGGAAGCACAAGGCCCTGAATTCAAATCCCAGTACCACCAACAAATAATGTAAGACAGAACTGAACTCTTTAGCTTCAAGCATGCTCTTTTTGCTGCAGGCCTGGCTCACATTTAAAGAAACTTGATCTTGCTCAACAATTCTTGAGCTGAAGTTTTCAGTTTCTGTGATTTGGGGTTGGGCCTTCTGTTTAGCTGTCTATCATGGAACTCTGGGGAGTTCTGAGAAGAAAGTGTTTGTGCTCAGTGAAGAAAGAAGTTCTTTTGTTTGCTTTTGAATGCAAATGCTACTTTGATTTCTTTTGTTAAAGATCTAAGGAGCTTTACTCTACTCCCTTTGATACAAGTGATTAAGCTGCCCCTTGGGTTGTTTAAATTGTAATTGCTGAGTAAATACATATGTTTGTGGGAGTTTAAAGGTTAGACATCCCTCAAGAGGTCGGGCCTTTGTTGGGCCACAGAGTGGCTATTGTGTGCTGTTGAAATTCTCCCTGTGGGCTTGCTTCCATTCTGGGTGACCTCTGGTCAATTTAGGAAAGGCTGCAGCCCACCCCGTCTTAGGTTTCTTCATTGCAGATCAAAGGGAGGTAAAGGAAGGGCCAGGTCTACAGGATTGTTTCTAACAGCTTGGCCTGGGATTTTCCAGCCAGTCTGACAGGTAAGGCTAACAGTTATGTCACAGGATAGCCCCGCTCAGACTGACTTTAGAACTAAATAGAAAGTATGATCCAGTTAGACTTGGGCTAGACTTGAATCCGCTATCTCAGTTTTCTCTCCTGGAATAACATTTCCTAAGCATCTTCTTTTTGTGTAGACGTGTGTGCATGGGAGAAGTACAGAAGCTTGAACTCAAGGCTGCACTGTTCAGCTTTTCAAGGCTGGCAGTCTGCCCCTTGAACCACGCCTCCACATCTGCTCTTTTGCTGCTCAATTGGAGATAAGAGTCTCAGACTTTTCTGCCCATTCTGGCTTTGAACTGGGTTCCTCAGATCTCAGCCTCCTGAGTGGCTAGGATTTCAGGTGTGAGCCACAGTATTTCAGAGGTTTCAGTCACCACAACGGGCGGCAGGGGGTGGGGGGGAAGGGGCGGGAATGTGGTGGACCCGAAGCACAGAGAAGCCATGACAGGAAGGAGCCATGGCCAATGAAAAGCCCCCAAGCACAAACCCCAGTGATCCCCAGTTGCCCACTTCTTCTAACCAGGTCCCACAATCCTCAGTTTTACCACCTTCCAATGGACCATTCACATGTTGAATCCATCAGGAAATGAAACCATTCGCCCTGCTGAATACACGCAGAGCTGTGCTTTACTGATGATTTTCTAGGTGATTCTCCATGCAATCAAGTTGGCAGTCGTTAACTATCACAGGCTGGACGCCAGTGGCTCACACCTGTGATCCTAGCTGCTCAGGAGGCTGAGATCTGAAGATCGTGGTTCTAAGCCAGCCCAGGCTTAGAATAGTCCATGAGACTGCTATCTCTAATTAACTCTCAGAAAACTGAGAGTGTCGGGCTGGGAAGGTGGCTCAGTGGTAGAGAGCTTGCCTTGCATGCATGAGGCCCTGGGTTCGATTCCTCAGCACCACATAAGCAAAAAGAAAAAAACGGGAAGTGGCGCTGTGGCTCAAGTGGTAGAGCACTAGCCTTGAGCTGAAGAGCTGAGGGACAGCACCCAGGCCCAGAGTTTAGGCCCCACGACCAGACCAAAAACAAAAAAAAAACTGAGAGTGTCACTGTGGCTCAGAGTGGTAAGAGTGTTAGCTTGGAGCACAACAAACCCAAACAAACAAACAACTCAGGAATAGACTCAGGTAGGGTCACGTTATAGACTGCATCTCACAGATGAGGATCTGCAGAGTGCTGCCACCTGCACTAGCAACTTTCAGGTGTGTCTGGGCTTAGACGTTTCTCCTCAATTAAGAGCCCCTATTCATTGCCACCAGCCTTGTCCTAGCATTAATAGTTTGTGTTTTTATTGTGAAGTTATTCTAGATAAAGCTTGCTTATTTATGTATTTTTCAATTATTTTTAAAAGGACCAGGATGGGTAATTCTGGGTGATTTTTTTCAAGGGGTCACTCCAACAGACAGAAACCTCTTTCTCTCTGTGTGTGTGTGTGTGTGTGTGTGTGTGTGTGTGTGTGTGTGTGTGTGTGTGTGTGTGTGTGTGTGTGTGTGTGTGTGTGTGTGTGTGTGTGTGTGTGTGTTGGGGATTGAATCCAGGGCTTTGTACATGCTAATCATGACACTAGTTTTTGTTGTTGTTTGTTTGTTTGTTTGTTTTATTGGTCGTGGAGGCTGAACTCTGGGCCTGGGTGCTGTCCCTCAGCTCTTCAGCTCAAGGCGAGTGCTCTACCACTTGAGCCATAGCACCACTTCCAGCTTTTTCTGCTTCTCTGGTGCTGAGGAATCAAACCCAGGGCCTCATGCATGCAAGGCAAGCATTCTTCCACTGAGCCACCTTCCCAGCCCAATGTCACTAGTTTTTAAGCCTAGCTCTTTAAATGTTTGCATGGATGGGAACACAAAGTAGGGTATAGTCATTGAAAAACATGGAATTGTTTTTAAGGGAAGGAGGAGTTCTGTGTGATGTCATGCCAAGTCCTAGGTCCTGCGTCATAAGAAGGCACCCAGGATGAGATTGACATCAGTGGCCTGGATTCTGAACACAAGAGACCTCAGCCAGGATCCACCTCCATTTTCTTCTGTTTGATGGCCTGAGTAAAGTCAAAACACTAATGACGGCAGTTTAGCCAAAGGAGTTGTCTTTCCACAGGAAGATGGGCCCAAGTCACCCCCAGATTGGCCACACACTCAGAAAGCAGCCTGAGTGCTAGAGGGCCCTGCACGCAGGCATTCCCCCCCGGCCTCCCCCTGTTCCCTAGTTTAGGAATAGCCACTTCCATGCCTCAGCAGAGCCAGGATCTGTCTTTCACCTGATACGTTGGCAGCCAGCCCTCACATTTACCCCCCAACCCTTTACCTCCGAAACCAGCACCCAGCCGGTCCTGAGGCGTTCACTCAGGCTTTGTTGTGACTTCCGCTGGTATCTGTCAGGCTTGTGCTGACTTCCTCTTTGTGAAAATTCACCTCACCGTTCAATAGGGCGCCCTGGAGAAAGTCCCAGCAATGCAGGTGCTGAGTCAGAAGTCGGGCTGGAGGTGCTGAGACAGATGGGGTAGACCCTTCGTGTCAGTGCTCAGCTCTGCGCAGCTCTGCTCAGCTCTGCTCAGCTCTGCGCAGCTCTGCTCAGCTCTGCAGTTTGGGCTTGGGCTTTTCCTTCTTCAGACTTGGTAGAAATCCTACTTTTCCTTCAATCTTAAATTCTTCAGTGGGATTCCAGTAAGTTCTGTTTAATAAGGACTCATGTGGTTGAGATAATGTAGAGGAAGAACAATGGAAGAGCTCACATTGATCGAGATGCATTGGGTTCATAAATTGCCATGTTGAATTGGTAATAATCGTAGTAGTAGTAGCAGTAATAATAATAGATACTGAAGGCATGGCTCAAGTGGCAGAGAGCCAGCTGTGAGCAAGAAATCCAAGCAAGGGTGTGAAGCCCTGAGTGTTAAGCTCTAATACTGCCATGCACACACACACACAAAGAACACTTGTAGTTTATGATTAAGATGATGATTCTTATGGTCATTATTTTGTGCACACTGGTAGGAACTGGCTTCAGTTGTGGGTCAAAGAACCTGTCCCAATAGAGCTAAACAAATCGATAATGAGTGAGGAACAAGGCTCCTTTGAGGAGGTCCACGCATTGTATACTATGTACTGTGTCCTCTAACGAATAGACTGTAGTCCCCCATTATCTCTGGGATATGTTCCAATGGCCTGAAACTACCCATGGTACTGAGTCCTCTGTGCACTATACTTTTCCTGGGTATAGATAGCTGAGGCTTAGCATATACACTAGGCAAGTAAAGGATTAGCAATATAACTGAAAACAGATGTTAGGTGGACATTCTCTTTCTTTCTGTCCTGCCATCTCTCTCCGGCCTTGCAGCAGGTGGCACGTGCAGGTAGGTATATGGGACGAAGGGAGGAGTGAGATCGTGGGAAGGAGGAAGTAGGTAGTGTTGGTGCTGCTAGCAATGATGATTTAAAATTTATGGCTTGTATGTTTTTAACAGTTTCCATTAATATGTTGGACTGTGGTTGGTCTTTTCACAGGTTAGTGAAAGCTTGGAAGGCAAAGCCACAGATAAAACAGAACTTAGAGCTTTGGCCAGTCACCAACCATCCTTCTCCACTTAGACCCCAGTGCAAGTCGCCTCCTCGCAGCTCAGAGAAGGGAAAAACAAACACAAACAAAGATGTTCAAACCTAAAGGTAGATGATAAACTTCTCATACAGCTGATCCTCAAAGTTCTCACCAGTCAGTAAAAATAAGAGACAAAAATCCCTAAAGGAGAAAGATGAACGCTGGACCAATTAACATGTGAACTAAAACTGTTGACAAAGACAATAATATTTAAACCTTAGACTCCTCCCCCAACTATCAACTTGGAGTTATCAAAATGATACAGTCCATTGTTGGTAAAAAGATTGAAGATGGCCTCTCCTGCCCCCTACTGGTGGCAATGTGAAGTGAACCCTTTTTAGAGCATGTGAAAAGACTCAGGTTCAAAAGTTGAGTATTTGACCTTGTAAAACAAATGGTATAGATGTAATCAGGAATAATCAGAGCAGTGCATAAAAAGAGGTACATATTTCATTCCATTTTTAAAAAGAGATTAAAAAACAGTATTTCCTGGAACAAAAGTCTGTATTCCAAATGATGTATGCTACTATACACATTTTCTATACCCCAGGAGGCCCTTATCTAGAGCTTTTACATGTATCTGCTCATTGTCTAGTTGGGGACCCATGGGGCATCCATAGATCTATAGGCATCTGTGGGCCTACAGTAGGACAGAGCTACACTGACCTGCCCTCTGGGTTGCAAGCAACAGAAAATGACTCGCATTTTGCAAATAACAGACACCACTCAATAGGAGTTCCAGACAGGGAGCTGGTGGCTCATGCCTGTAATCCTAGCTACTCAGGAGGCTGAGATCTGAGGATTGCAGTTCAAAGGCAATCTGGGCAGGAAAGTCTGTAAGCTGCATCTCCATTTAACCACAAGAAAGTGGTAAGTAAAGCACTAGACTTGAGCAAAAACGCTCAGGGACAGCAGCCAGGCCCAGTGTTCAAGCCCCATCTCCCTCCCCCTTCTCTCTTTCTCTCTGTCTCTGTCTCTGCCTCTCTCTCTCTTTCTCTCTCTCTCTCTCTCACACACGCACACACAGAGGCACACACGTTCAGAAAGCAGGTAAATGAGAGCTTTCTAGGGGACAGGCTTTGTTGAAAACCCTCTATATATGCTAATGTTCCTCCTCCTCCTCTTCCTCCTCCTCCTCCTCCTCCTCATCCTCCTCCTCCTCCTCTTCCTCCTCCTCCTTCTCCTCCTCCTCCTCCTCCTTTTCCTCCTCCTCCTCTTTCGCCAGTCCTGGGGCTTGAATTCTGGGCCTGGGCACTGTCTCTGAATTTCTTTTGCCCAAGGCACTCTACACCACTTGAGCCATAGCACCACTTCTGGCCTTTTCTGTTTATAGGGTACTGAGGAATCAAACCCAGGGCTTCATGCATGCTAGGCAATGTGATAGTGTTCTTAATCTTTATCCAATCCTAGGTGTCAGCTACTATTCTGGACAAACTATCCCAGAGAGGAAAATAACATAAAGCAGAGAATAAAAGGCCGAGGTCAAAATAGACAGTGGGCAGAATGAGTAATGGCAGATAGCCAGACAACTGGCTTCCAAATTCCTGGGTTTTTTTTTTTTGTGTTGTTGTTTTGTTTTGTTTTGTTTTGGTCGGTCGTGGGTCTTTCTGGGTCTGGGCGCTGTCCCTCAGCTCTTCAGCTCAAGCCAGCACTCTACCACTTGAGCCACAGCACCACTTGTGGCTTTTTCTGCTTATGTAATGTTGAGGAATTGAACCCAGGGCCTCATGGATACAAGGCAAGCACTCTACCACTGAGCCACCTTCCCAGCCCTCTATTTTTCTAATAAACTTTTCTATCACCTTAAAAAAAAACAGATGGGGTTGGGAGAGGGTGATGGAAGGGGTGACATGGATGAAGGTACTTTGTACTCATAAATAGCCATGCTGCGTTGAAACCCTTTGTACAACTACCTCAAGATAATAAAAATGATACATAAAAAAAAGAACGCTTGATAATGTGAACACTGAAAAGCCAGAGTCTAAAGACAAGGAAAAACTGGTTATGAAGTGAGGAGGGCCAGCTCTTGCAGGACTGGTAAGACAGTGGGGTATGTGACTGACAATTACTATTGCTGAGTACATTATGTCACACCAGGCACTCAGCTATGTGAACACCTCTTTCCTCTCTGGTACCCGCTGTTTTACAGATAGGAAGTCTATTCTTAGCACAATGAAAAAACTTGCCCAAGAACTCACAGAAACAGGATTCAGTCATCTTGGCCTTGAGTCATATTGCTAAGGGAAGGTCATGCTGTTCAGGTCATGGTCAAATTCATCCTTTTCCCACAAGTTGTCTGCATTGAACAACATTGCTTGGTTGTAATGTAATACTGTATGACTACAATTAAGATGCCACAGTATTCACATTGACAAACTTATTTGATGGGTTCCAGCAAAGAAGATGTGGTCATTAAATGCTGGAATTTTTCCAACCAGCTCTTAAGTATCATCAGGATGGTGTACAAGTAGAGCCATATAAAATACCAGGGGGGAAAAGAGCTGGAAGGATTTCAGATACAAATACAAAGGCTCTGAAACCAGCAAAGGGGAAACTTGATCTTCCCTGAACATACCACGTATGGAAAACCTCAAATCACTATGATACTCTTGAGACTATTTGGTTTCAAGGGAGACCCAGAGCTGACCCTTTTTCGAAGAGATAATCAACAGAAGGTTGTATTTGATGGGAAGACTGCTTTCTATGAACAAGACAGCTAACCTTGTACAAGAGAAAGAAGAGAGGGCAAAGAAGAGAGGAATCTAGTTCTTTAGGAGTCTGAAAAGAAAAAGAAAAAAGAGGTATTGTTTATAAAGGCCATAGGATCTACCCAGCTGTTGGTTTCTTTGTTCCCCAAAAGTGTTCAAAGGCCAAAGACATAACAGAAATAAATTCCTAGAAACTTGACTCTTTCCCTGAATATTTCTGACCATGTTCTTTTTATAAATACCCAACACATACAGAAAATATTTTTATTGTTATTATAAAGGTGACATACAGAGGTCATAAATGAAGTAAGGAGTACATTTCTTTTTGGACAATGTTACCCTTTCCCTCTCTCCATTTTTCCCTCCCACCCCTGTCCACATGTTATACAGTTCATTTTCAACATAGTGTCTAGTGAATACCTCTGCTGCTCCATTTCTGTGCCCCCCCTTAACCTCCCAAAGGCAGATTGTGTAAATGAACAAACAAGACAAAAAGAAAAGAGAGCCAGGTGCCAGTGGCTCACACCTGTACATCCACTCACACCTGTACATCCTAGCTACTCAGGAGGCTGAGATCTGAGGATCACAGTTCAAAGCCAGCCGGAGCAGGAAAGTCCATGAGACTGTAATCTCCAATTAACGACAAGAAAACCAGAAGTGGGGCTGTGGCTCAAGTGGTAGAGCTCTTGCCTTGAGCTGAAGAGCTTAGGAACAGCACTCAGGCCCAGAGTTCAAGCCCACAACTGATTACTCCCCCCCCCCCCAAAAAAAAAGCAAAAACAAAGAAACAACTACTTGTTTCCATTATCTAGAGTTCATTTCAATAAATATTTTATACAATCAGAGGTACACAGGCATTGTGACTTTGGACACACAATAGTAAAAAATGCTGACTAAGATTTTATTACTTAAGCAGCTTTCTGAGTGATGCAACCCTGCATTCAATCCACACCAACCTACTCCTCCTGGTGGCTCAAATTCCCCAGCAGAATACATCTCCACCTAGGGAAGTACTTCACTCTGTACTCTCATGTTCCCATGTACTGTATTTCTTTTGTTTTCTGGTGGTGTGAGCCACCAGCGTCTGCCCCCCCTTCCTCCCTTCCTTGGTCGTGGGGCTAGAACTCTAGTCCTGGGTGCTGCCCCAGAGCTCTTCAGCTCAAGGTGAGCACTGTACCACTTGAGCCACAGCACTACTTCCGGTTTTCTAGTGGTTTATAGGAGATAAGAGTCTCACAGCGGGGGCTGGGAAGGTGGCTCAGTGGTAGAGCGCTTGCCTTGCATGCCTGAGGCCCTGGGTTCGATTCCTTAGCACCACATAAGCAAAAAGAAAAAACCTGAAAGTGGCGCTGTGGCTCAAGTGGTAGAGTGCTAGCCTTGAGCTGAAGAGCTGAGGGACAGCGCCCAGGCCCAGAGTTCAGGCCCCACGACCAGACACAAAACAAAACAAAAAAAAAAGAGTCTCACAGGGGCTGGGAAGGTGGCTCAGTGGTAGAGCGCTTGCCTAGCATGCATGAGGCCCTGGGTTCAATTCCTCAGCACCACATAAACAGAAAAAGCCGGAAGTGGCGCTGTGGCTCAAGTGGTAGAGCACTAGCCTTGAGCTGAAGAGCTGAGGGACCACGCCCAGGCCCAGAGTCCAAACCCCATGACCGACCAAAAAAAAAAAAAAGAGCCTCACAGACATTCCTGCCCAGGCTGGCTTTGAATCGCGATCCTCAGATCTCAGCCTCCTGAGCTAGGATTACAGGTGTGAGCCACCTGTGCCCAGCCACGTACTGTATTTCTATAATGGCACTGTACTGATGTGTCTGCCACTATATTCTTACCCGGGTTCTCAGTATTTTACTACATGGAGCTGCTCAGAAAATGTATGTTGGTTGAATTAATAGAACAGTGCTGTTAACAGTCATAGGTACTGCACTTCACTATCTTGTGGTCCCATTTGAACCTGGAGCACCTCAAGAGCAAACCATCTCTTACTCATTTCTATCTCCACTGCCTGATAAGAGGGCCTAGCAGTCCCCAGCAAACAGGTCCTCATCAGTCAGTGTTTGAGTAGCTAAGCACCGGGCTCAGTAGGGAACAGTAATCAACAGGATTACTGATGGGGAAAAGTTGTGATCGAGGGCAACACGTTTATGGCTGTTAAGAGTGGTGGGAAGGGCAGTTTGCTGGGAAGAGCAATTTCATCCCTAAGCAGAGAAATCTGTGTGTGAGTCACACACAGGTGCTAAGCCCCACAATATGTCTAGAAGCCCTTTCAGGGGGGAAGAGGAAACAGGTTCAGGGAAGCCGATTTCTTGACCAAGGTTGCCAAGCAGGCCGGAGTGTCACCAGACTCAGTGGACCCCCTTTCTGCGTTGGGGATCTAGCGCACGCTCAGGGCGGTTGTGGCACCGAGGCGTGTGTGTGCGGCGTGTGAGGGCGCCGTTTGCACGTGGGTGGCAGGGGACACGCGGGGGACGCGCGGGAGCGGGGACACACGCGGGGGGCGGGGGGACACGCGGGGACACACGGGGGCGGGGACACACGCGGGGGGCGGGGACACACGCGCGGAGCGGGGACACACGCGGGGCGGGGGACACACGCGGAGGCACGCGCGGGGCGGGGGGACACGCGGGGGGGGGCGCGGGGGCACGCGCGGGGGGCGGGGGGACACGCGCGGGGGGCGGGGGGACACGCGCGGGGCGGGGGACACACGCGGAGGCACGCGCGGGGCGGGGGGACACGCGCGGGGCGGGGGGACACGCGGGGGGCGGGGGGACACGCAGAGGCACGCGCGGGGCGGGGACACGCGGGGGGCGGGGGCACACGCGGGGGCACGCGGGGGGCGGGGACACACGCGGAGGCACGCGCGGGGCGGGGACACGCGGGGGGCGGGGACACACGCGGGGGACGGGGGGACACGCGGGGGCACGCGGGGGGCGGGGGGACACGCGGAGGCACACGCGGGGCGGGGACACACGCGGAGGCACGCGCGGGGCGGGGACACGTGGGGGGCGGGGACACACGCGGGGGGCGGGGGGACACGCGGGGACACGCGCGCGGGGCGGGGACACACGCGCGGGGCGGGGGGACACGCGGGGACACGAGCGGGGCGGGGACACGCGCGGGGCGGGGGGACACGCGGGGACACGCGCGGGGCGGGGACACGCGCGGGGCGGGGACACACGCGGGGCGGGGACACACGTGGAGGCACGCGCGGAGCAGGGACACACGCGGGGCGGGGGCACACGCGGAGGCACGCGCGGGGCGGGGACACGCGCGGGGCGGGGACACGCGCGGGGCGGGGTCCCCCGCTGCCGCCGCCCCTCCCGCCGCAGCCCCGGCGTCCGCCCCGACCCGAGGGCGGGTGGCCGGCTCGGGAAGGCACCGGGTTCTCCGGGAGCGCGGGTGCTGATGGGAGGCGGTCTCGGGGCCGAGGCCTGGGGCGGGACGGGCCGGGGCACCGCGGAGGGCGGCCGCCCCTGCGTCCCGAGCCGCCGTCCACGGGGCCTCGTGGCCGGGAGACCCAAGACACGACCCGGAGTCCCGGCCGACGCCGAGGCCCCGCGCAACCGCAGCGCGCACGCCGCAAGTGACGCGAGTGATGACGTCACTTCCGCCGCGCGGTGGGGCGGTGCAAGATGGACGCTCCGTGGGCTCGGGAGCAGCTCCGGCGGCGTTACCAGTTCCCGGCCGGGGCCGAGGCCAGGCTGGGCCGCGAGGGCGACGCCGGGACGGGTGAGGCGCTCTCCGGCCGCGCTCCGAGCGAGCGGGGGCGCCCGGCGCGGCCGGCTCGGGGGGGGGGGAGGCCGGGGCGGGCAGGGGGCACCGGGTTCCAGCCCCGAGGCGCACACGGCGTCGTGCCAGCCCAGCGTGCCCTGTCGCGGGATCTAGCTTGTGAGGATGTTTGTCCATCGTCAGGAAGCCGGCGCACGGCAGAGAGTGTGGGTGATTTTCAGAGGGAAGGGCAGGCAGAACGGTGTGCGCAGTGCCGCCTTTGCGTGCGGAAGACGTAACCCGCGGACACACAGAACAGGGACGTACTCCTTAGGTGTTAACGGTGGTTGCCCCTGCATAGCGGTACTGGGGATAAAGATTGGGAGAGTTCATGTTAGGTATTTTTGCCACATATGTTGTAAATGTCCATTATTATTATTATTTTTGCTGGTCCTGGGCCTTGACCTCTGGGCGCTGTCCCTGAGCTTCTTTTGCTCAAGGCTAGCGCTCTACCACTTGAGCCACAGGGCCACTTCTGGCTTTTTTGAGTAGTTAATTGGAGGTAAGAGAGGCTCATGGACGTTCCTGCCCCAGCTGGCTTGGAACCGCGAGCCTCAGATCTCCACCTCCTGAGTAGCTAGGAATTCAGGTGTGAGCCAACGGCACCCGGCCTAAATGTCCATTCTTTAGCTTTTCAAAATTAAAACGTGCATGGTGATTTCTATGTTTTGAGGGTATCTCCCAGAAATTTGTATTATGGATAAGCTCTCCTACCACCTTTCACAGAAATCTGATGCCTACTTAAAGACCCAGAACCTTCTACATAGACTGGTTCTCATGAACTTAGAAGGCAGATCGAAATCACCTTTCAGTTAAAGTCCCAGAAGGAAGAAATGACCTAACCACTTGTCCACACAGTACTGTGCTGGGACTAGGGCTCTGGTGTGTTTTTACCATGTTTACGCTGCCTCTAAAGGTGACGGTTAAAATATTTTGTTATAAGTAGTGTTTTTGGAAGCTCACAGTCCATTTGGTTTGCTGACATTTGCATTTGGGAAATTAACAGGACTACTTCCTAGAGGAAGGCGAAGCAAGATATTAAAATTCCTATGCATCATTATATTGGAAAGGGTATGAGAGTGTATGATTTTGCAATTCATTTCAAGGAAATAAGTCAAATATTGTTCTGCAGGTAAAAAACCTATCATGATGGCTTTAGGGAAGTAGTTGGTGCTGTAGTGGGAGAGAGTCTGGTTGTTGGAAGTTATCTTATTTGACATAAAATAGATATTTTTTCCTATTTAACTTTAAGTTAAAATTTCCCTTGCAGAAACCTCTACTGCTGTTGAGAAAAAGGAGAAACCTCTTCCAAGACTTAATATCCATTCTGCATTCTGGATTGTGGCATCCATTGTTGTGACCTATTATGTGGATTTTTTTAAAACCCTTCAAGATAATTTTCATACTAGTAGGTAAGGAAACATTTGCCTTGTAAGTTAATCATCCTTGTCTTATTTTTCATTTTCTCAACTGAATTTTTCCAATGCTTAATTAACACTTAGTCTAAAGAGGACAACTTTTCAGTTATGCAAAGGATAAATCTTTGGGGATCTATCCCCAAAGTGGTCATAAATAATACTATATTGAATAAATGAAATTTACAGAGTAGAACTTAAATGTTATATATATGTTAAATCATGTTGTATACATTGAATGTATACAATTTGAATTTGTCAGTTATGCTTCAGAAGGGTGAGAAAAAGAAGGTAACTAAGTGTGTGTGTGCTCTGGGCATACATAACAGTGGATGAGAGCTGGAAGTCATTTGAGTGCTTTTTCAGAACTACTGTTGTAGGGTGCGGAAGGTAATTAAGAAACTCAATCCATTTGGAGAACATGGAAGCAAGGAAGAGGACTGATAGTCTTTGTGAGGACAAAGTGCTAGAGAACTGGGAGGAGGGAGTGAGAACTCTGGCCAGTGACAGCTGGTGTGGCTGGTCTCAGGGTGTGTTTCAGAGTAGTTACAACTTCAAGAGTACAACAACTAGGCTATAACTGAGAGTTGCAATAAAATTCGCCAGTGGGAGGAGGAGTCACGCTTTGTGGCCATAATACAGTCTCTCATTTACTTCACTGACATCCCTTTGGTCTGATCTCAAGTTGATGTAGAACAGAAGTACACCTCATGGTTTTACAGTAGAGAACAATGTGAAGGCCTCAGGTAACAGGAAAGGAAGCAGTGTTGGCATCTAGGATAACAGGCACACCTCGTGTTTCTGCCTGGGCTGGTCTTGAAATGCAGTCCTGACAATCTCAGCCTCCCAGGTTGCTGTAATTGTAGGCATGAGTCACCCTGTGACCAGCAGTGCAGGTGTCTTTTATGAGAGAGAATTTATAGTCTTCCTAAATTGATTTTCAGTATTCTAAGGAACTTTACCCTGGAGGAGTTAAAGATCTGTGAAGAAGATCTTTATGATTCTCACACTCAGACTTTTAGGACAAACTGGAAAACTGGTGTTCTTACATTGCTGTGGCCAGGGTTCATTCATGGTTGCTTGGTTTATGAAAATGTGTATATGTGCAGAATATAAAATCTAACTTTTACCTGGGTGCCAGTGGCTCACACTTGTCATCCTAGATATACTGGAGGCTGAGATCTGAGGAACATCATTTGAAGCCAGCCTGGGCAGGAAAGTCCTTGAGACTCTTGTCTCCAATTAACTACTAGAAAACTGGAAGTGGAGCTGTGGCTCAAAGTGGTAGCCTTGAGGGAAATTGCTCAGGGACAGCCCCAGGCCCTGAGTTTCAGCACCGCACTGACAATAAATAAACAAAGTTTGATTTTTTTGTCCTCTCACTCGTGTATACATTTTTTTCCCCCACCCTCCTCTCCTAACAGATTGAGACTGAAAGCTGAGACTGAAATTGTGGGCCCCTCTGCACCTTTTTCCAGTTGATGTTCTTAGAAGCAGACTGTGGGTTGTTAACAAAACTTGAGCTGTCTGCTTCTCCATCTTATTAACACTCATGTTGTCTTGGTCTTCCTCTGCACAGCTGGCTTCTCTTTGGAGGGGCCTTGTTGCTGGTCAGCTTATCTGTTGCACTGTACTGCATTCTCTATCTGGAGTGGTACCATGGAATTAAAGAATATGACGCCAAGTATCCAACGTTGGTACCTGTTACAACTGCCACATTTATTGCATCAGGAGTTTGGTAAGTTGAGTGGACCCCAGTTTTCCTATGTGGTCAGTAATGATGACCAAGCTCCAAAATGCAAAAGAAGAAGCAAAATCTCATAGAAAAGTAGTCTCCTAGCTTTCATGTTCTTCAGCTGGTTTGTCTCCCTCTTCACGGAGCTGGTTATTTAATACACAAATGGTCACATTCTGTATGTATCTTATGCTTTTAAGATATTTTTTATTGTGATGTACAATATATGCAAAAATGTGGTGAACAATATATTCAGAAGCAAAGAGAGCACTGAATAAACTGTATTCACAAAATGAGCATTGGTATAAATCTCACTGAGTCAAGAAAGAACTGCCCCTCCATCCATAACCTGCCACAGGTGATTGCTGTTGGTCCCTCCCTCCCACCAGCCTTCCTGATAGTTACTTTCACATCCCTTAAATGCTGTCTTCACTTGGCATATTTTTTGAACTTGCAGGGAAGTTGTTTATGCAGCACATGTGTACGTGTAACACTATGTGTGGTTTGTGCTGGTTCATTCCTGTGGCTGTTCATCGCTATGTATAACTGAGTCACCGCTTGTTCATTCTGTTGTTGATGTGTATGAGCTATTTGCAGCATGTAGTTAGAAAGGATACTGTTGAGAACACTCTTGTTCATCTCTCTTGTGGCACTGAGTGTGCATATGTCTCTGTCAGCTTTCTGAAGGTGCGCATATAGAACTTCAGTACACAATGCCAGACTGTTCCACAAGGGTTGTATCGCTGGCTCTCTGCATTCCTGGGTTCTACATCCATAGATAAAACCATCACTGACTAGAAAATACCTAATTTCATCTGCAGCCGCGTTCTCTTGTCATCATCCTCTGAATAGTACAGCCTAATAGCTATTTACATGGTGTTAGATTGAAGTGCACATGAGTACGTGAAGGTTACATGCAAACCCTGTGCCCTGTGAGTAATCGCACATGCAGCTTGCGATCTGGAGCTCCTGGAATGGCTCCCCAGGGACTCCCCAGGGCTGACTCCATTTTCCTTGCTCCTCCCTGCTGCACTGTCCATATTAGCACATAATGATGGATATCAGTGTCCCCTCTTAAGTAGCACTGCAGCCTCCGAGCATGCTCACATCGGGCCTGTATCACCAGCTCCCTGTGGTCACGTGCAGTCATTTTTTTCTCAGTGAATCAGTGTCCCAGTGACTATCCATCTTCATAAGCTAACAACTCAATGAGAAAACCAGGTTTTTATGAGTGAATAAAAAAAGTAATTCTTGCTCACTGAAGATGAATCTGCAAATCAGAAGATAAATACATCCCACAATCCACCAGTCAGAGAATACTGCACTTCACATACTGTAGAACTCTTCAGGTTTTTTTCCTTTCTTTATATTTATTGAATTTTATTTTGGGAAAGCTGTACACCTTTATACACACTCAGTTTAAATGTGCTTTTTGTGACTTAATTTCAGTGAAAATTTAAGGATGTTTGAGTCGGGTGTGGTGGTTTACGCCTGTAATCTAGCTACTAAGGAGGCTGAGATCTGAGGATTGCGGTTCAAAGCCAGCCTGGGCAGGAAAGACCAGGAAAGGCCGAGAGGCTCTTATCTTCAATAAACCACTCAGAAAACCGGAAGTGGCACTGTGGCTCAAGTGGTAGAGTGCTAGCCTTGAGCTGAAGAGCTGAGGGACAGCGCCCAGGCCAAGAGTTCAAGCCCTGCGACCAACCCCCCCAAAAAGGATGTTTGACATTATGGTGTGGTTATTGCTAGCCTGTCAGTGCTGTGGGCACACGTGTGTATCACATCTCCTCCTATGACCAAGACCCCTGTGCGATGGCGGCTTCTTAACATTGGTATTTATTGGTCTATTAAGTATTAAAATGAATAACTGCATGGAACATTTACAATGCTTTCTAATAACTTCTTATAGTTCAGTCATAAGGTTTTATTTTTTTACTTTGGTACAGGAATTGTTTTTCTTGAAAAATTGAATAGCATCTTACAAATGATTACACTTTTCCTTATTTACAAGAGAAATGCTTTTGTCTCTCTTTTGGGCCAAAGTAGTTTGGTAGTGTGTGTGGTCATAAAGGCAGGCTACGGTCATAATTCTTGATTTATTGCCCACCCTGGCTTTGAGACTTAACATCATTTCTGTTAAGCTATGCCAGCTCCCTCTAGTGACTCCATCCCAGGAACTTGGGGGAAGTTGTACAAGTTTGTTCAGTGTGTGTACATTTTTTCTTTCCAACATTGGCCAAGCCTCATGGCTAAGAAATTGTTGTATAGAAAGCGTGGTTGGGATCAAAACTAGGTATTGGTGGCTCATGCCTATAATCCTGAGATCTGAGGATTGCAGTTTGAAACTAGCCCAGGGAAGAAAGTTCATAAGACTCTTATTTCCAATTAACTAGCCAAAAGCTAGAAGTGGAGCTGTGGCTCAAGTGGTAGGATGCCATCTTTGAGTAAAAATGCTCCAGAATATTTCTCAGGCCCTGAGTTCAAGCCCTAGGGCCAGCACAAACAAAGAAGAAAGAAGTGGTCTGGAAGAGTGGCGTCCAGTTGAGCTCTTTACATCTCGATTCTCCATGTCTAGTTGAGTCATTGAAGGTGTGTGTTTGGTGCTTTTCAGCTTCAACATTGCTCTGTGGAATGTGTGGTCGTTCTTCACTCCCCTGGTGCTGTTCACGCAGTTCATGGGGGTGGTGATGCTCATCTCACTCCTCGGCTGATCTCTGAAGGTAAGGTCCCTGGTGCTCTGTGCAGGGACCACAGGCTGCCTGTGAATGATCCCAGCTTGTCTGCCCCAGCAGCAGCGCTGGGTGAACTCTGAGGGGAAAGGAACAGAGCTCCGTCCTTCTGTAAGGAAGGCCCCCATGATGACTGTATGGGCACTGCTCCGTGTAGATCACGTCACACACCTGAGACAGGCGTCCGCTTCTCTCAGCATGCACAGCAACAACTGAAGACACTGCGTGTTCTTGAGCAATTGTGGGACATGGTTCTGCCACGTTCCATTAAGAAACGTGATGGATGACATGCCAACCTTTATTTTTCTCATGTCAGTGAGAGGATTCCTATGTCCCAGCAGACCGCCCGCCCCGTGCGTGGTCTGCTTTTCCAGTGGCAGCTAAGCTGCGCATGCAGGCAGCACCGCAGGCATGAGCAGGCACCGGGCTGAGGGGTGGCGAGAGGACCGTGGTGGCAGTGGCACTCCCGGGGCTTTGCAAGCTGCTGTGTGTGGAAAGTGATACCCACACCAGCGCCCACAGACCTGGAGGAGATGGACATTTCAGCTGACCAGCAGCACGGGCTGCCTGAGGCCGGCTGAAGGAGATGGATGTGGACCTACTGCTCCAGCTCTCAGTGGTTGCTAGTGCCCTGTGCCATGCCGATGTGGACAGCGTTCTCCAGACATGCGCTGCCGAGGGTCCCGAGTGCCTGGTGCAGGTGGACGGCTGGTCCCTGGGCACCTGTGTCATCTCAAGTAGTGCGTGGGTCTCGATACAGGTGACCCCGACCCCCATCCTTCCCCTTTGGGGGCTACTGAGTTTACGTTTCCTACAGGACTTCCTACCCACCTGGGTTGGTGATTGGTGGCAGAGGTGTTTAGATTACACTGTGCTTTTTAATGTTTACTCATGAGCTTAGGGACAGAAATACTCTTTTCTTTCAGACTGCAGGCCCCTCCGCTGGCTGGAGCATCACAGGGACACGGAAGGCTACAGTGTGCTCTTGTATCCACTGCGTGAGTGGTGGAAATTTGGGGCTGGGTAGATTCATTCAATTGAAATCAGAATAAATTCTAGTTCACTTGTATATTTCTCAAACTCAAGTGATTCTTGAATATCTTAGGAGTTTGTATTATACAGATATAATCTGTTTTGCAAGATTCATCTGTTTGAATCTTGGGCATAGTGTGCTCCCACGGTTTTAAATTGTTTCTGGTATGAAATGACTGAGTGTGTGTAAAGGAATTCTGGTGTCCTGTGCCTTTACCCCAGGTTCTGGAATGACTGTGCACCCCATCCTAGCAGGTCTGTTGGATTATAGGACCAAATGGAAATTGATTAAATTTCAATAAAATACTTTTATAACTTTCTTGTATATTTTGTCATTACAAACTTGCTATGTCTCAAATGTGCTTTTCACAATTGGGGTCCAAATTGGAAGACATTTCAAAAAAAATCGCAAAGTCTGGGGCTGGGAAGGTGGCTCAGTGGTAGAGCACTTGCCTTGCATGAATGAGGCCCTGGGTTCGATTCCTCAGCACCACATAAGCAAAAAGAAAAAAGCCGGAAGTGGCGCTGTGGCTCAAGTGGTAAAGGGCTACCCTTGAGCTGAAGAGCTGAGGGACAGTGCCCAGGCCCAGAGTTCAGGCCCCATGACCAGACCCAAAAAAAAAAAAAAAAATCCCAAAGTCATCCATAATTGATAGCTATTCAGTCTGGTTTTCAATAAAAGGGAATATATTTACAAACAACAAATCCTGAGCACCTGTTCAAATTAAGCATCTCTCCTCTTGCAAACTCAATTTCTTTATGATTCAGAAGACCATGTCAGCAGCATTTTTCTTCTTGGAGAAGTCTGGAAGGACAATAGCATGCAAAGGAATTCTCTGTATTGAATCTCAGAGGTGGAACAAAGAAAAATACTGCCTTTTCAGTTCAAACCCCAGGGGTAATGTGTAGAAGGTGTGGCTGTTTCAGTGGGGATGGTGGCTGCATAAAAGAATCAGGACTTACCCACCCAGAAAGTCTTGCCAGGCCCTGACTTCAGAATCCTATTTGGGGAACAATATAAAGCACATATGGACAGGGAAACGCTCTTCCTCTGTGATTTGCTTCCTCACAGGGACCCAGGGACCCAGCCCACCTGGGATTCACAGGCCAGCTGGCTGTCAGGGGCTTCCATCATGGCTCCTCCAAAAAGAAATGTTTTAATTTGAACAGGGTCACGCCTGTCCCTGCTCCTCTTAACTCCTATGCACATTACTTGTGGGCCTTTTGCTTTAATTATAACTGTTTAAAAATGGTGTCAACCATCTGACTGCTTCTAAATAACCTGAGAGGGAAATATTCCCTTGTAAGAATAACAAATGATGAGGCCCAAAGTTGTCATTAAAGTCAGGAATGTTGTAGAGATGTGTGTTGTGATTTTAACAGTATCAAGACCGTTTTAAAGCTGGGCTGGACACTAGCTGCCCAGTGTGTGGCTGTGGTGTAGGTGTAGGACGAAGCTGTCTTGAAGAGTCCCTGGATGATCTCCGTGTACAGCCAGGGTGGAGCACCGCCTCCCACAGTGGGACGCAGTTGAGACATTCTTGCAGAAGCCAGCATGGTAGATTGACAGGCACACAGGGATGACGGTGCCTAACTTGGTTCACTAGGATACGAACCAGAGAGGGACTAATCAAGTCTAGGTCTAAACCTGGGTCATTCCTGGAGCTCCTGCCACTTAGCAATGGTCATTCTATGGACTTTGAAAAAGGAATCAAAGTTCCTGACTCTATTGGTTTTATGCAACAAAAAATAACGAAGAGAAATGCAGTTAGAAGGATTTATGTGTGTGTGTGTGTGCCTAAGGTCCTAGGGCTTGAACTCAGGGCCTGGGCACTGTCCCTGAGGTTTTTTTGCCCATGGCTAGCACTCTACCACTTGAGTCACAACTCCACTTCCAGCTTTTTGGTGGTTAATTGGAGATAGAAGTCATGGGTTTCCTGCCCAGGGTTGGCTTTGAATGAATGTCAGTCCTCACATCTCAGCCTTCTGAGTAGCTAGGATTACAGCCAGTGCCTGGCTGGAAAGGAACGTTTGGGTCAATACTCTTGGTTTCTGGACAGAAACTTAGATTTCATAGTCCATAGTATCTCCCCCAGTTTTCTGACAGACATGGAGTGTTTATCTCTGGCGGGGGGGAGGGGGGGAGAGGGAGGGCTTTAAGGCCAGGATGGCTGCAGTGGCTGTGACGGGTGGAAGCTTTTCTCTCATTAGCAGGAGGGCCAGCTTGGCAGGGGTCTGCTAGCCATCAGACTGAGGCCCAGAGGGGTTCAGGAACTTGCTCAGGATCACCAGGCACCAGCGCTGACCGCTGCTGCCCCTGTGAGGACAATCATCTCACAAGGCCGAGTCGAAGCGGATGACATGAATGAAAGCAAGGTGGAGCACCCCCAGCCTGGCCCCGGCCCCTGGCCTGATGCTGGCCCCCAGCCTGGCCCCGGCCCCAGCCTGATGCTGTCCCCCAACCTGGCCCCGTCCCCCGGCCTGATGCTGGCCCCAGCCTGATGCTGTCCCCCAGCCTGATGCTGTCCCCCAGCCTGGCCCCGGCCCCCAGCCAGGCCCCGGCCCGCGGCCTGATGCTGTCCCCCAGCCTGGCCCCGACCCCCAGCCAGGCCCCGGCCCCCGGCCTGATGCTGTCCCCCAGCCTGGCCCCGACCCCCAGCCTGACGCTGTCCCCCAGCCTGGCCCCGGCCCCAGCCTGATGCTGTCCCCCAGCCGGATGCTGTCCCGCAGCCTGGCCCCGACCCCCAGCCAGGCCGCGGCCCCCGGCCTGACGCTGTCCCCCAGCCTGGCCCCGGCCCCCAGCCTGATGCTGCCCCCCAGCCTGATGCTGTCCCCCAGCCTGACGCTGTCCCCCAGCCTGACGCTGTCCCCCAGCCTGGCCCCGTCCCCCAGCCTGATGCTGTCCCCCAGCCGGATGCTGTCCCGCAGCCTGGCCCCGACCCCCAGCCAGGCCCCGGCCCCCGGCCTGACGCTGTCCCCCAGCCTGGCCCCGGCCCCCAGCCTGATGCTGCCCCCCAGTCTGACGCTGTCCCCCAGCCTGGCCCCGGCCCCCAGCCTGGCCCGGGCCCCCGGCATTTTCCCTAGCCTCCTGCGGAAGGTTCAACTGCTGCCCACTGGGATCACAGAGAAATTTCACGAGGGCTCCACGCTAAGCCAGGGGCAGGGGCGTCTCTCGGGTGCCCAGCCCGGGCACTGTGGAGGGGGCTCGGCGGCGGGCCGCGCTGAGCTTGGGATGCCCGGGCTCCCGGGTCTGGGCCTGACCCCCGCCCCTCTCGGCCGCGGAGTGGAGCTTTGGGAGGGGTGTGCGGCGGGCCGCCGGCACACGCAGAACCCCGCAAGCCCCGTTCCTCTTGTTCCAGGGCCTAGCCGGGCAGACTCAAAGACAGGCCAGAGACAGCGCAGGGAGAAGGACAGACGGATGGACAGACGCACGCCAGCCACACCTGTAGGCTCACAAAGGTGGCGCAGACCTGCTCCCTCCTCCCTCCCGTGCCCCCCAGTCCATTTGCGGGCAGGCCGACCCCGCGCCCAGCTTCCGGGACGCAGGGGTGCGGGCGCGTCCGCGGGAGCGCAGACTCGGGGGCCCCGTAGGTTGGGCGCGGGTGGGAGGTGTGCGGACGGCGGTGACGGGGAGAGATCGCGGGGCCGGAGGAGGAGGGCGGGCGGGGCGCGCAGGGGCGCGGGCTGGGTGGCAGAGGGCGGGCAAGGGCAGTGGCCAGGAGCGGCGGGCGGGGCCGGCTGTGTCTCCGCGATGCCCGAGGGCCAGGTCGCGCTCGCCTCAACCCCAGCACCCGGCATGGCCACCTCGCCCGCGGGGGCCCCAGGGGCCCCGACGCCTCCCCCGCCCCCCGCGTCCCTGGGGTCCCCGACGCCTCCCCCGCCCCCGGGACCCCGCGCGCCCCGCGCGCCCTCCGCGTCCCCGGGGGCCCCAAAACCGCCTGCGCCCTCCGCGTCCCGGGAATCCCCGGCGCCCTCCGCGCCCCCCACACGCCCGGGGTTCCCCGCGCCCCCCGCGCCGCCCGGCCTCCGGCGGGGCCCCGCGCGCGCCGGCGTCCCGCAGAAGCTGGCCGAGGCGCTGAGCAGCCAGTACGGGCTGAACGTGTTCGTGGCGGGGCTGCTGTGCCTGTTCGCCCTGGCGGTGCACGCGGCGGGCGTGGGCCAGCGGGACCTGCTCTGCCTGCTCTCGGCGCTCATGGCGCTGCAGCTGCTCTGGATGCTGTGGTACGTGGGGCGCAGCTACGCCCAGCGCCGCCTCATCCGTCCCAAGGACCGGCACGCCGGGGCGCGCTGGCTCCGCGGTGAGTGCGCCCGCCCTGGGCCTCCCGGCCTCCCCCCGGCGGCCGGCCGCCCTGGGGCCTCCGGGGCTCCCCGCCTCTGCTCCCCGGCCCCACTCCCCGGCCCTGCTCTGGTTCTGCCTTTCCTTCTTCCTCGAGCCTGCCTCCTCCCACCTTGCTTCATCCTCCTGGCCCTCCAGGCCTCGGGGATCTGGCCTCCTCCTATGGGCCTCTTCCTCTCTTTTCAAGCCCTCATCCTGGCTCTGTGCGTTCCCAAAGGCTGTCCCTCTTCACGAGGGGACCCCATGCTCCCAGCCTTCCGCATTCGGTTCCCTCCCACCGCCAACACTCTTCTATCCCCCTGGGGCGCTCCCGAGCCCCCCCTCCCCCGCAGGTCCCACCACTCCTCTCCGTGGGTCTGACCGCGCCCCCTCCCCTGGCCCGGGACCCCCCCTTTTTTTTGCCCACAGCTTCTTCCCCTCTGCCCCACTGGGAATGCGCCTCGCTCCCTCCTAGAACAACCCAGGTGGAGGCGTGGGGTGGGCGCTGAGCTAAGACGGGCCCCTGACAGCTCATGGAGAAGCCAGGGCACAGGGGTTGATTGTGGACAGAGCAGGCGCCAAGCCGGCCAAAGGGAGCAGAGGAGGGATGCGGGGCAGAGGGGAGGGGTGCGATCCAGGGCAAAGGTCTGCAGGGCAAAGGGGCCTGAACGCTCCCGCAGAAGGCCAATACCCTTCGCTTCGTGCCCGACCTCGGGTCCCCTCCATCCGCTCCTTCCCAGCCAGTCTCAGCCTCTGAGTCCCTGCCTTTCCCAGGTCGGCACACACAGCCCCGCCCCTCCTGCTCTGGGTCTCACTGTGGGACTCCTTTGCTCAGCTTCAGCCTTGACTTGCCACTCTCAGGGGCTGTGTAGTTCATTTTGACTTTGGAAAAAAAATTGGACACATTCCAGGAAGCTCAAATTCCTGCCTCAAACTCCTTCGTTTGGGGGAGACATGGTTTCCTGACTCAATGAATAGCTCACCCCTCTAATCCTAGCTAGTCAGGAGGCTGAGATCTGAGGATCATGGCTCAAAGCCCGCCCAGGCAGAAAGATCCCTGTGAGACTCATCTCCAATTAACCAATCAAAAACGATTAGTGGTGTTATGGCTCAAGTGGTAGAGTGCTAACCCTGAGCACAAAGAGGCTTAGGGACGATGCCTGGGCCCTGAGTTCAAACCCCTTGACTGACAAAACAACAAACAACCCCCCCCCCCCAAAGAATGGCTTGACTGTCCAAGGTCATCCTTCCTCTTTTCTCTCTCCTCCTTCCGCCCTTCCTCTCTCTCCCCCCTCCCTCCCCTCTGATTTCTTTCTTCTATCTTCTCTCTCTTCCTCATTTCTGATCCTCCATCTTTCCTCTGTCCTCTTTCTTCTCTCTTGCTCTTCTGCACTGACTTGGAGCTTTGGGGTCCTACTCTGTATATGGATAGCTGTGCTGTTTCCCAAGCCTGGGAAGCCACACATTGCAGGCTCCCTGTGAACATGATCCATTTCTGAGGGAGAGAGACAGACAGACAGAGATAAAGACAGAGACACAGAGTGACACAGAGTCAGAGACAGAATCCAGTTAGGTCCAGTACGTGGTGGCTGGAGAAGCCCTTGGTATACTGCAGCCATCCCAAGGCGGTGCATGTACCGGGGAACAGCGTGTGCCCTGGCAGGCTTTGCTTGGGTCTGCTCTGTCCCCTGGGCCGTTCTGAGACCCTGTTTATTCATTAGTTTGGCTACGTCTCAGGGAGGACTGTTGGAGAGATGTAGAGAGAAAGCAGTCTACCCCACCCTGGACATGCCCAGGGCCCATCAAAGGAGCAGGAGGTAATTAGGGACCTCAGGAGATTACCAGACCAGTGGAAGCTCTGTTCATCTCCCAGGGCCTGAGGTTTCCCCGGCAATCCTAGCTGGAAAGACCAGCTGGAAAGACCAGCTCTGTCTCATGCTGGCCATGGAGATGCCTATGGCCGATGTCCCTAGAAAGAAAAGAGCCACGGGCAAAGCTCCAGACACCCGTAGCACCCTCCCCCCCCAGTGTGTCTCTGTCTCTAGGAGTTGCAGAGATAGGATTTGAGGCCTTCCTGCCACTAACTTGTGATGACACCAGCCCGCATTCGCAGGAGTGGCCCCTTCCACACAGGTACCATCACGCTGTTTGCGGCTCTCACTGTCATCCTGGGACTCTTCAAAATCGGATACTTCATTGGGTTTTCGGAGTGTCTGTCCGCCACGGAGGGAGTCTTCCCTGTGACACACTCGGTCCACACTCTGTTACAGGTAACCTACCATGTTTACGCGTGCAGTCTTTGTTCCCAAAAAGCACATCCCAAGGGGATGAAACGTGCCGGACACTATTGGCTCATGCCTGTAATCCTAGCTGCTCAGGAGGCTGAGATCTGAGGCTCAAAGTCAGCCTGGGCAGGAAAGTCCATGAAATGGTAATCTCCAATTAGCTACCAAAAAAGATGAAAGTTAGTCGGGAGCCAGTGGCTCAGGCCTGTCATCCTAGCTACGCAGGAGGCTGAGATCTGAGGATCACGGTTCAAAGCCATCTCGGGCAGGAAAGTCTGTGAGACTCTTATCTCCAATAAACCACCAGAAAACTGGAAGTGGCGCAGTGGCTTAAGTGGTAGAGCGCTTGCCTTGAGCTGAAGAGCTGAGGGACAGCACCTAGACCCAGAGTTCAATCCCCACGACCGACAAAAAAAGAAAAAAGAAAAAAAAGAGATGGAAGTGGAGCTGTGTGGTGGTAGAGCACTAGCCTCCAGCAAAAGTGCTCAGGGGTAGCACCCAGGCTCTGAGTTCAAGCACCAAGACCAGAACAGCAAACAAACAAACAACAACAACCCTGAAACCAGGATAACTGGAGTAGGGGACTGTGCTTTTCAATTTCTTCTAGATTTTTCCAGTTTATTTGAGTTTTCAAAGAATATTCTCATGAGTCTCTTCTGGCCTTTTTCTAGTCTAATTGTCTAGGGGTTTATTCATCTTATGTACTTTTTTCCAAAGAATCAACTCTTTGTTTCATGGTTTGTATAGTTTTTTTTTAAGTCTCTATTTCATTAATTCCGCTTAATCTTTACTATTTATCTCCATCTGCTAGTTTTAGGCGTGGTTTGTTAAAATGGAATGCAATTCTATGCTTGGCAGTATTGTGGATGGAAGTATATGATGCTCTGCAAAGTAAAATGAGTCAGGCACATGGAGACAAGGATTGCACACTCTTATACATATACAGAAAGCTACTTATACGTAAAGCTACTCCATCCAAGCAGACATCCTTAATCTAGGGCAGCAGTGTTCCCTCCAGAGCTGAGAGGTCTCTTCATGTTTGTCACATGTTCCTGGAATTCTGTCCCCTCTGGGGAGTGGCCCTCAGGGTGACAGGATGCCTCTCTCGTCTTTCTTGGGGTGAGAGGTCACACATATCCCCAGCATTTTCGAGTTTTATAGCTTCTCAAGTGTGCATATGTAATGATAGTTTCCTTTTATTTCTCCCTTTTCTTTTTGTCTAGGTATATTTTCTTTGGGGACATGCAAAGGACATTATCCAATCTTTCAAAACTCTGGAAAGGTAAACACTGTGGGTAATTGCTTTACATATTGGATGTAGTGTTCACCAACATTTAGAACAAACAAAATGTAGTCATAACCCCATTTTGCTGGGATTATGAGCACTGGGCTGGACTTCCCATTGGGTCCTGGAAGGCAAAGTCCCCCCGAGGGCGGAGAGGTCCCCTCCCCCCACCCTGTCCGAGAATTATTGGTACTGAAATGTACTCTGACAAACACCTTCACCCCAAAGTATTTAAAAACATATCTCGTTATTTTGGTGGGTCAAAGTCCTCAAAGAGGATTATTGGAATCAAAGCTGACATGTTCTCCACAAATGCGCATCCCCTGTAGTGGGAAGTCCTGGTGCTTAGCGTTAACCTTCCCATTTATAAAGCTCTTTGGCTGTGGGACTGTGAAGGCTCTAGACTCTATGAGGGTCTCTCACAACAGCCCTGCCCACGAGGAGCAATAGGCACAGAGTGCAGGAGGAGATTACAGGCCGGCAGTGAGGTCTGGGAGCTGGGCTGTTGCCTTGAGCCTGCCATGGGACCACAGGCCCGGTGCGGTGGGCAGGGCAGCCCTCCACGCTCTCCAGCCCAACCCCCTCCTAGCCTTCCAGGGGAGCAGACCTGGCCCCTCCTCCACCGCCTGCAAGGTTAGGGCAGCAGCAGCCATCTACAAGAGGCTGCAGAGCCCTGGGTTCCCTTGGTGCAGACCACTTTGAGGTCAGGGTGGAAAGCAGAAGGGAAAATCTCAGGAATAGTTTGGAATACTCATCACAGGTCGTCACAGCACTGTATTGACATTCTGGGATTAACAAAATATCTCAGTTATGTTTATTTATTTTATTTGGGGGGGAGGAGTGGGGTTGGGAGTGGAACTCAGAGCCTCCTGCATGCCAGACAAGTTCCACCACGGGGCTGTCCTCAGCCGGTACTTTTTGGGGTTTGTTGTTGTCGGCTGCAAGACTTGAACTCAGGGCCTGGGCTCTGTCCCCAAGCTCTGTTTGCTCAAGGCTACCACTCTAGCACTTTGAGACACAACACCACTTCCGCTTTTCTGGTGGTTAATTGGCGAGAAGAGTCTCCTGGACTTTCTTGCCTGGGTTAGCTTTGAACCATGATCCTTGGATCTCAGCCTCCTGAGTAGCTAGGATGATAGGCATGAGCCACCAGTGCCTGCCTTGTACTTTTTGTTTTGAAGGTAAAGCCTCAGCGAACTTTTCTGTCCTGCCTGTCCTCAAACTGTGAGCCTCCAGAGGATCTCAGACTCCTGTGTAGCTAGGATTACAGGCATAAAGCGCATGTCCTCGGCAGCCAGATCTGTGTTTTAATGTAGTCACTAGAAAATTCAAGCACCCCTGGACAGCACTGCTCTGGGCCAAGTACCTGACCATTTATCACAAGGTGCTGCCACCTAAGTAAGGCTGGGGCGTGGCCTGCCTGGGCCTCCTTGGCTGAGTAGCTGCAGATGAGTCTGCCTCTTCTCTGGGTCTCTTTCTGCAACTGGAGACAGCGATTTGAGCCCATCTGCAGGTGACTTCACTTAGTCTGTTCTGTTTGTAGAACGAGGTGGTCAGCATTGTTGAGTTCCACCTTTAGAGGGGAGCGTGAGGTCTCGAGTGGGTCTCAGGGTGGTTCTCTAGAGGCAGGCTGGCCTCTTGGCCTGCCACAGTCCCCCACCTCTCCCCAAGAAAACCCTGGACCACTTGATTCATCGGTTTCCTGCCGGCCGCTTGCACTGGCTGCTTCCTTCAGGTCTTCTGGGCTGGTGTCCACCACCTGGTGCTTCTCCTGAGCCGAGAATCGGCCTTCCATTTCCCCAAATGTGTGGCTTAAAGGACAGTAGTTCTCTAGGAAGAGCTAGAAAGACATGGCGACCAGCGTGCTGCTGTTGTGGGCAAGGCTTCTGGGCTCCAGTATGGGAAAGGTGCCCAGGCGCAGGCTGACACCAGCTCCCGCTCAGGTCCAGGGGACTGTCCACAGAGGGGGCAGTCGATGGCCACCCAGGCACGGCCTTGTCACCAGGGATTGCAGAGACGAACGGGGAGCTGTGTCCATTATGAGCAGAAGAAAAGCCACCAGACAGCGGCAAACAGGACTGTCTGCATTTGTCAAGGGCTCTCTATAGAAGCTCCCGGTTGCCTAGCAATGGGGCAAGCCAGGCCGGCAGATGGGCAAGCACCTGACTGGGACACCAGCCTCAGGGCCCTGTTTGCTTCTGCACAGGTGCCCGGATGTCGGTCAGGCAGCTGCTAAAGGCAGCTAGGGCTGGGGAGGGAGGCTCTGTCCGTCTGACCTGGAGGCCCAGGGGAACTCCTGCAGGTCAGCTGGACCATGCTCAGGAGGCCCAGCGGGGACCCCAGGAGCTCAACAGGGTCATCTGAGAAGACTGCCCCTAGATTTCCACTCTGCCACCCTCAGCAAGATGGGCTTTCACCCCACGCTGCTTGCTTCATGGCCCTCACAGGGCTGCCACAACTCCAGCCTTTATGTTTATGCTCAAGGCTGCGACAAAGGGGAAAGAGACCATGGAGGGGTGAGTCTCATTTTGTCTCTCATCCGAAAACAGACACTTTTCTGTAGTGTCTCACCTCACGTCCCAGTGGCCAGACAGCTGGCATGACTGGCTGGTTTCAGTGTCTTCTAAGACAGGGGGGCTCCCAGGTGGAGGCAGTCATGGCTGAGGGTGTGTGTGTGTGTGTGTGTGTGAGTACACGTATGCGCATGTGTGTATGGTGTGAGTACATGTCTGTATGTGTGGCATTTCTCCCTGTCCCCCATCCCCCGGGGCTGGGCACCCCCTCAGGTACTGGCGCTGTGTCTCAGGTTTGGGGTGATCCACTCCGTGTTCACCAACCTGCTGCTGTGGGCCAACAGCGTGCTGAACGAGTCCAAGCACCAGCTGAACGAGCACAAGGCGCGTCTGATCACGCTGGGCTTCGGTAATATCACCATAGGTGAGCGTGGGAGCTGCCCCCTGTGTCCCCCCCCCCCCCCCATGCAGGTCTCAGCCTCCCCAGCAGGGGCTGGAGAGTAATTCTGGCTTCCCTGTTGCAGGCTTGCGGGCCGAGGGTCGGGCACGCTAGGTCTCACGTCCCCTAGTCTGAGAAACCACGCCCCTGCTCTTCACCACGAGGCTGGGGGCTATGTTTGGGTTTTTAATTAATCTTTCTATTAAAAGCATGGCTTAATTCTCCATGGAAGGCGGATGGTAGACTGGGCTCCTTGGGTCCTAGTTTAGCTGAAGGTTTTGGCTGGCTTTTCTGGCTCATCGCCCTATTATCCTTTGTTCCCAGGTGAGAGCCTGGAGCCTGGAGTGTTCTTCCAGGGTGTTCTCTATCTCTTTCTCTCTTGCACTAGGATTTGAACTCAGGGCTTCAGACTTGCTAGGCAGGTGCTCTACCACTTGAACCAAGCCATGCTCCCAGCGCTTTTGCTTCAGTTATTTTTGAACCCCGGTTTTGTGTTTTGTTTTTTCCCTAGAGCTGGCCTCAAGCTTCAATCCTCTGACCGCCAGCCTCCCGTATAGTATTAGAATCACAGGTGTGAGCCACCAAACCTGCCACCCACCCCAAACCTCAGCAGTTATGGTCTACCACTTGTCTTTGGGTGTCAGGGTGGAGAGCAGGTAGGAAAATGGGCACTGTGATGAGAACGAGATAGGTCAGGTCCGGTTCTTGTCAGCACTGGGTACTAGCTGTGTGGCCTTTGGAAGCTGTTCAGCCTCTCTGTGCTTATGCCTGATCTCTGGCCGGTGAGGGGACCTGCTCTTTGCTGTATACGTGGTTCCTCTAGCTGTGCCAAGCCAGGCTGAGGGCGATTCTGAGCCTCCTCTCAGGGGTGTCAGGATACGCACTTCTTCCCCACCCCCCGGCAGCCCCTGGGGAGGACCGGCCCCTCTCCACCTCTGGTTTGTGTGACATTCCTGCCATGGTAGCAATGATGGTAACGGTGGTGGCGGCGATAACCAAAGCGGCCCTGGGGTTCTCGTGTGGACACGGGCCAGGCCATGAGCCACCGAGAAGTCAAGTAATGCCTCCAGGGTCACACAGCAAGGCAGCAACTGAATTCCCTCTGTGAAAGCTGAGATTGGATAAATTTACAAAGAGGGGTTGTGAACATTATAAATTAAAATGACCTTGGGACTGGGAAGGTGGCTCCATGGTAGAGTCTTGCAGGTGTGAAGCCCTGGGCTCAATTCCTCAGCACCACATAAATAGAAAAACCTGGAAGTGGTGCTGTGGCTTAAGTGGTAGAATGCTAGCTTTGAGCTGAAGAGCTGAGGGACAGCGCCCAGGCCCAGAGTTCAAACCCCACACCAGAAAAAAAAATTAAAATGATTAAGTATAAAGAAAGATTCAGGGGCTGGGAAGGTGGCTCAGTGGTAGAGCGCTTGCCTTGCATGCCTGAGGCCCTGGGTTCGATTCCTCAGCACCACATAAGCAAAAAGAAAAAAGCCTGAAGTGGCACTGTGGCTCAAGTAGTAGAGCGCTAGCCTTGAGCTGAAGAGCTGAGGGACAGCGCCCAGGCCCAGAGGTCAGGCCCCACGACCGGATCCCCACCTCTACCCCCCCAAAAAAGAAAGATCCACCATAGCACCTACCCAGAAACACAATTCAAATGCTTCACATTTGGTGTATTTTTATGTACGATACTGTTATGTATTTATAGTTGATGTTATGCCGTGCGTCTAGCTGTTTGGACTGCAGCCTACACTGAGAGGGAGATTGTGTCTGCAGAGCCAGACGCACCGCGCCCCCGTCCCCCGCTCTGTGCGTCTCTGCCCACGCTGACCCCCCTCTCCTGTGCTCTGTCGCTCCCCAGTTCTGGATGACCACAGCCCCCAGTGCAACTGCACGCCCCCCGGCCTCTGCTCTGCCATCGCCCACGGCATCTATTACCTGTACCCCTTCAACATCGAGTACCAGATCCTGGCCTCCACCATGCTCTATGTCCTGTGGAAGAACATCGGCCGCGAGGTGGACGGTGCCCAGCACCGCAGGGTGCGGTTCAGGTTCAATGGGGTCCTGCCGGGCTCAGCGCTGGGCCTGGCCGTGCTGGCCGCCACCATCGGCATCGTGGCCGTCTACCTGGTCCACATCGGGCGCTCCAAGAGCAAGAGCGAGTCGGCACTCACCATGTTCTACCTGTACGCCAGCGCCCTGCTGCTGCTCATGGCGGCCGCTGGCCTGGTGGGCATCGGGATTTACAGGCTGGACGAGAAGTCGCTGGACGAGTCCAAAAGCCCAGCTCGCAAGCTGGATACCGACCTGCTGGTGGGCACCGCCTCAGGCTCCTGGCTCATCTCCTGGGGCTCCATCTTGGCCTTTGTCTGTGCTGAGACCTGCCCGCCCTACACCTGGTACAACCTGCCCTACGCCACGCTGGTGATCCTGGAGAAGTACATCCAGAACCTGTTCATCATCGAGTCGGTCCACCGCGAGCCCGAGGGCCGCGCCGAGGACATCCGCACCCTCCGGGTGGTCACCGTCTGCAGTGGGGACGCCCCGGCCCCGGTCCCCAGCCCGGCAGGGGAGGCCATGCCCCCGGGTGGGGACACGCCACAGACTACCAATGGGAGCCTGTGTCTGCACCCCCGCTGCGGCAAAGAGGAGCAGGAGAGGAGATGGGAGGGGGCCCCGGGCCCGGCCTGCCACCCCTGGCTCCTGCAGGGCCACTCCAAGAGAAGGGCCCTCAGGAATATCACAGCCTTCCTCTTCTTTGGCAACATTTCGGTAATTGTCAAATTATGTTTTCCCTGCCTTTTTTAAAATAAGGCAGGAGAGCCACTCATAATGGGAATAAGTGTATGGGGTCTGTGGTATGGCACACCTGTAATACCAGCTAATCAGGAGGTGGAGATTGGGAGCATAGTAGTTCCAAGGCTAGCCCAGGGGAAAGGTGACTGAGACCCCATCCCAACAAATAAGTTGGACATGGTGGTACATGCCTGTCATCACAGCTGCTCTTTGAGACTGAGCACAGCAGTGGTGAAGATCTGAGCTCATCACAGGTTCATGGGCCGGATGGAGATGAGGAACTTGGGGACAGAGTCTCCTCCTCACCCTGCCTAGGGTGGCTCCAGCTCTGTGGACGTGGGCCCACATCCATGGCAGTGGGGATTCTCAGGCATGGGACCGATGGCATCTTCGCTTTTCACTGCAAAGTGCCGCAGAGGAAACACACGAGGAAGGACTGATTTTGTCTCACGGTTTCAGAGATTTTGGCCCATCATCAGCTGTTCCTATGGCTTTTCGGCCCTTGGTGAGGTAGAATCTGCAGGGCGGATGGGAGCAGTGAGGAAAGCTGCTCACTCATGGTGGCCAGGAAGCAGAGAGACACAGGGAGGGTTCTTCAAAGTCAGGCCCCTCCCACTTCCTCCAGCTAGGCCCGCCCCTCCCAGCCAACCAAGCCCTGCACACATCCATGGGCTGGTCCACTGTGGAAGCCAGTGCCTTCCGTGTCCCCCGCCCTCCTGAGCCCGCCAGCGCAGCCCAGTAACTGGACCCCCTCCTCTCTTGCAGCTGTGGATCCCCCCTGCCTTTGGCTGTCGCCCCGAGTACGACAATGGGCTGGAAGAGATCGTCTTCGGCTTTGAGCCCTGGATCATTGTGGTCAACCTGGCCATGCCTTTCTCTATCTTCTACCGAATGCACGCAGCTGCCTCCCTCTTTGAGGTCTATTGTAAGATATAGTCTGGCTCCACACAATTGGAGAAGGCGCCAGGGCCACCGGCTGGGCAAATATTGTCTGACAAATGCAGGCTGGTCGGCCATTGTCTGCTCCATTGTCCCCTTCTGAGGGCTGGAATCGCCCATCACTTCCGGGGAGGGCCAACATCCAACTCACAAGGGCGGGAATCTCTTCTTTGTTCAGTTTAATCAAACCCACGTCACTTTCTTTCCTTCAAACTGAGATACTTCATTTTCAAACACTGTGATCTTAGGTTGATGTTCAGGCCCACCTCCCTCTGCCCGCTTTTCTGTGTGCTGGTACTGGAGCTTGAACTCACGGTCTGGGCTCTGTCTCTTAGAACTTTTGCTCAAGGATGACACGCCACCACTTGAGCCACAGGTCTACTTCCGGCCAGCTTTAAACCTCAATCCTCAGATCTCAGCCTCCTAGGTAGCTAGGATTACAGGTGGGAGTCATCAGTACCTGTCTTGCAATTAAAAAAAAAAATTCTTTTGGCTTTGAGAGGTGTCTGGTTCTTCACTACTGTCCCAGCCCCCCCCCCACTTCAGCTTTGCACCCTGTTTTATTTTCACCTAGGAGTATAAGAAAACCTTTCCCCTGCATGTCGTAACTGTTTAGGAGTATTTTGATGCTTTATTACAGTCTATCAAGTGAATGTTCCAGACTTAACTTTTAGCTTTCCATTGCTGATTTTAGAGTGTTTATGACGTTTTTTTTTAAAGTGACTACACAAAATAAGCATATTTGTGAAACATTTCTTACATTCAGAACTATTTTTGAAGATATATAGCTGGACTTCTAGATCCACGAGTTCTCTGTTCTGCATACTTTGCATAAAAATATTAAAAATCATGTTTCTACTGAACCTGTACAAATATTTTCCTTGTCATTGTTTCCTAAGCAATACAACCACCTGCGTGGAGGCTGCACTGTGTACTGGTATTATGTCACTGAGAGAGAGTTTTCAGTCTACGGAGCCAGTGTAGCCTCTATGCAATCATGAGGCTGTTTTGCATAAGAGCCTTGAGCATCCATGGAGTTTGGGGGTGCCCAGGAAGCCTTGAGACCAACCCTACAGGGGACAACTATGTACTTAAAGTCAAGATGCCCGCTCAAAGCTTACACATATTTTTACATCTCCTAAGGAAGATTGACACTTAGGGGAGATCTTTGTGCGTATTTTTCTATAACTAGTTTAAAATTATAATAAACTTAGTTTACTTGCGGTAAAGACTACTGTGAAGATCTTTTCATTTGTGTGTGTTTGGGTTTTTTTTGACAAACAGGAAACAAAATATTAAGGAACACCCTTCTTTTTACATGACTAAATAGTTGATTACTATACAACATTACTATACATCATCACACTTTCCCTGTGGAGCCCTGGTTCTTGGTCTGGGGTCTTGTCCTTCTGGGTATCCTTGGACATTTGCAGACATATTTTTTGGCTGTTTTTCCCTAGGGGGCGCTGCTGTCAGCTAGTGAGCAGGGATGGCAGCCTGCATCCTCCACAGCACAGGGCCTCCTCCTCCTCCTCAGCCAGCCTGTCCCACAGAGTGGACAGGAATGAGCGCCCACGAATAAATACACACAACACACGCACCTCCCAACCCAACACACCACGCACAGGCACGCACAGCATTCACATCCAGCACGCACCTCCCAACCCAACACACCATGCACAGGCACCTCCCAACCCACCACACCATACACAGGCATTCACAGCATTCACATCCAGCACGCACCTCCCAACCCAACACACCACGCACAGGCACACACAGCATTCACATCCAGCACGCACCTCCCAACCCAACACACCACGCACAGGCATGCACAGCATTCACATCCAGCAAGCACCTCCCAACACACCACGCACACGCACGCACAGCATTCACATCCAGCACACACCTCCCAACCCAACACACCACGCACAGGCACACACAGCATTCACATCCAGCACGCACCTCCCAACCCAACACACCACGCACAGGCACGCACAGCATTCACATCCAGCACGCACCTCCCAACCCAACACACCACGCACAGGCACGCACAGCATTCACATCCAGCACGCACCTCCCAACCCAACACACCACGCACAGGCACGCACAGCATTCACATCCAGCACGCACCTCCCAACCCAACACACCACGCACAGGCACGCACAGCATTCACATCCAGCACGCACCTCCCAACCCAACACACCACGCACAGGCACGCACAGCATTCACATCCAGCATGCACCTCCCAACCCACCACACCACGCACAGGCACACACAGCATTCACATCCAGCACGCACCTCCCTACCCACCACACCACGCACAGGCATGCACAGCATTCACATCCAACAAGCACCTCCCAACACACCACGCACAGGCACGCACAGCATTCACATCCAGCACGCACCTTCCAACCCAACACACCACACACAGGCACGCACAGCATTCACATCCAGCACGCACCTCCCAACCCAACACACCACGCACACGCACGCACAGCATTCACATTCAGCTTGCTTGGTCACTCTGCAGGAGATATTTCATACTGAAAACATTCGGTGAAAAGACTAAGGGAGAACTTAGGCAAAGCCACTGGAGAAGAATGGGCTCTGGTCCCCGCATTGTGGCTTGGACGTGGATGTCCAGGCCGGCGCCATTCTGGTCTCCTTGGCAGGTGCAGGGCCTCCAGGGCCTCCGAGGTGCCCACCACCACTCATCCCAATGAGGACATCTGCCATGAGGTCAGCTGACACCGGTTCACCTGTTCCTCTCGCCTTTGGTGCGTGGAGACAGATGTCATCAGGTCACTTGCTGCGGGGCGCTGGCTTTTGTGGCCCCTCAGCTTCACGTGGAGGCCTTCAGGACCGTGAGGAGTAAATGTGTAGTGCTGACAAGGCTCCAGTGTGGGGTTTTGTTACAGCAGCTGGAGCGTACAGAGACACCCCCTGCCATGCTGTATCCCTCGTGAAAGCCTGGGCCTTGGTAGTGAGCTCACCACCGCCCCCACCCCCCACCCCAGGGACTCAGGGTTTGAAGAGGTGTTTCTGCATGCTGTGGCTCTTGTAGGAGTAGGAGCTTTGCAGCTGGACCCCAGGGTCCGTTGGCTCCTGAGCATGCGCGATGGAAGGGGCCTCTTCCACAGATGTCCTCCTGACTCTGGGCCCACCAGGACCTCCCCACCGCTTGTGCATTAGGGAAAATAAGCCGGCTCTGTCTCCAGGCCAGAGGCTGTGGAGAGATGGGGTAGGGGGCCTACGTGAGTGGTAGTTCACCAAGTGGGTCTGGCTGGACAGGACTGGGGTACGTGAGTTGTGAAACGCTGTGCTCCCCGCCTCCCATCCCATGGGTCGTCCTGTTCCAGCAGGCTGGCGTCTCTCCGAGCCCCAGCTCAGAGCCGACCTGGGTGCAGGTAGGAACTCCTAGAAAGTTTCAACGTGGGGACACGTCTATCAGGTTTTTTTGGGGTCCGGTCATGGGGCCTGAACTCTGGGCCTGGGCGCTGTCCCTCAGCTCTTCAGCTCAAGGCTAGCGCTCTACCACTTGAGCCACTGCGCCACTTCCGGCTTTTTACTTTTTGCTTATGTGGTACTTAGAAATCGAACCCAGGGCCTCATGCATGCAAGGCAAGCACTCTACCACTGAGCCACCTTCCCAGCCCACGTCTATCAGGTTTTGAAACCTCATTGCTAAGATGGCACGGGTGGCTCATTACCTGTAAGCCTAGCTACTTGGGAGGCTGAGATCTGAGGATCACGGTTTGAAGCCAGCCCTGACAGCAAAGTCCATGAAACTCATCTCCAGTTAACTACCAAAAAGCCAGAAGTGTAGCTGTGGCTCAAGTGGTAGAACACTACTCACCTTGAGTGAAATGCTAAGGGATAGCACCCAGGCCTTGAGTTCAAGCCCCAGGAACAACACACACACACACACACACACACACACACACACACACACACACACACACGCACGCACACACACACACACACACACACACACACACACCCTTATCGCTTTTCCTTTACTGTAAGCTGTAGCATATCCTAAAGAACCCTGTGTGGGGGAGGATTGGGAGGGGGGCAGGGGGAGGATGGGAAGGGATGGGAAGGGGAAACAAAGGAGGAGGCTACAATACTTGATAAGAAATGTACTCATTATCTTGCCCATGTAATTGTAACCCCTCTGTTCAGTATTTTCACACACAAAAACAACCCTGTGGGGCAATTGTTTGGGGGCGGTGTACCCAAGTTAGCTGGCAGAAACTCTCAGGACACACAGCCTTGCAGGGGCGGAGCACGGCCGGCAGGGGGTGCGTGTGCACTTCTCATGGTACAGACTCATCTGGGCTCTCCTGGCAAACCAAGAGGCCAGCCTGCGGTACCGGGGTGCAGCCCTGAACTTGCCTGCTAGGTACAGGAGGGTAGTTTCAGCCAGCCAGCCTGCCTGCCTGCCTGCCTCCCTCCCTCCCTTCCTTCCTTCCTCCCTCCCTTCCTCTTTCCTTCCTTCCTTCCTCCCTCCCTTCCTCTTTCCTTCCTCCCTCCCTCCCTCTTTCCTTCCTTCCTTCCTCCCACCCTCCCTCTTTCCTTCCTTCCTTCCTTCCTTCCTTCCTTCCTTCCTTCCTTCCTTCCTTCCTTCCTCCCACCCTCCCTCTTTCCTTCCTTCCTTCCTTCCTCCCTCCCTCCCTCCCTTCCTCCCTCCCTCCCTCTTTCCTTCCTTCCTTCCTCCCACCCTCCTCTTCTTTTCCTGCTCCATTCCCTCTTCTTTTTCTCCTCTCCCTTACTCTGCCCCCTGCCCCCCATCTTCTGCTTTGTAGCGTTCTCAGTCTCCTCCCCCATCTTCCGCTTTGTGGTGTTCTCAGTCTCCTCCTACACAAGGACACTGACAGCCTGCAAAGCCAAGGCCACAGGCAGGATCGCAGCTTAGCCTCCCCGCAGAAAGACGACACGACACCCACCCTTCTCTCCAGCATCTCCACGACAGTCCAGGCACCAGCTCCAGACCGACGCTGGGGGACATGCCTCCACGCCTCTGCCCAAGGCCAGGGCTGAGAAGTTCAGCCTCCAAGGCCTGAGCAGCCACAAAAGAAGGGAGGCCAGATGACAGGGTGCGACACTCCAGCCAGCTTCCTCCCATGGCTGCCAGTTACTGCCACGCGCAGGGCAGGCGGGACCTTGGGTGGGGAGGGCGACCCAAGAACCAAAGGCTTCAGAAGGCCCGGTGGTGGCTGCCGGCCTCTGGTGTGGTAAGATGACATTTTCACCTCCCCCCGTCGCTGGCCTCCATCTGGCATTGGCAAGCTTCGTGTCCCAGGTTGCACACCACGGGGTGGCCTTTGCCACCCTGCTTTCCAGCCACAATACCCCACTGTGATTATGATGGCCAGTTATGTCATATGGTCTCACCAATCTCCCACTAGCTGCTACCCTGAGCCTCGCTCTCAAGAGCCCCCCCCCCCCCCCCCCCCCCCGGCCACCTTGGCCAGCCTGGCCTCCCTCCTGGCTGCCCGTCTCCTGCCTCACCCAGTAAGGCTCATGCATGTATGGTCCATGTCCTGCCCCCCAGGGGGAGGGGACAGAAGCCGCACCTGCTGGGATTGGTCAGGAATGTGAAATCAATTTGAGCCACCTTCTAGGATCTCAGCCTCGAAAGCTGTGTGCTGAGACAGTGGAGGTAGAAGCAGGACCTGGGCATATGCCCTGTGCCATTTCAGTGTTTCCTATCATTGGGGGACACCGTCCCCCCAAGCTTTCATCAGTGGGTCCTAAAGACCGTGAGAGCCGCCTGAACTTTGCTTCTGACATCTGGAACTTAGAACAGATGGTATTGTGGTCACCATGGCAACAGTGCTCGCATACATCTCCACGAACCTGTATCTTCGTGTCACACCTTGCCTGGCTATGACCTTACAGCCCTCGGGAGCCATGCGCCTGCTCTCAGCTTGTGTGTTCACAGATCAGTTCTCTCTGCTGCAGGGCCTTGGCAGCCGCTCATGTCCTACAATGATTCCCCTGACTAAATCATGGCCATCTTTCTGACTGATAAGAGGCAATGGGTGCCGTTGTTAATCGTTATTCTTTTGGTGGCAGTGGTGTGCTCTTGGGCGTGGGCTGGGAGGCAGGACAGCAGCAGCAGCCACGGGCAAAGTCGGGGCCAGGGAGTGATCAGCCCTGGCATGCCTGCCAGGGAACTGAGGCCTGTAGAGCCCGGGCTGATGGCTTTCTAGCGGACAGTACGTGCAAGGTCACAGCCTGGACTTGGCCTGGGGATCAGGGCAGAGCCTGGAAGCTCGGTTGTTCCAGATCAGAGCAAGCCTGGTCTGGAAGAAGGCTGTCAGTGGCTGAGAGGAGGGGGCCAGTGCCCAGGAGAGGACGGGCAGGAGGGAAGCAAGTACGGCTGGCTCTCCAGCGCCTGGACAGGTGGCCTTGCTTTCTCCCAGCAGGGAGCACTGGGCCGAGGGGACCAGGGTGGGAAGTGAGCAGCCAGGGGCTGGGGCTGCTGTCCCAGGGCAGCAGGTAAGTCTGGAGTGCTGAATGCTCAGTCCTCCTTGGCCCCTCTCTTCCCACCCTTCTTTTTATTATTATTTAGGCCACCCATCCAAGCCTCAGTTTCCCCTTCTCTCAAGGTTAAAAAAAAGAGGAAAGAATGCGGGAACGCCCTGCCAGGAGGAGACTCTCAGCTCTCTGGAGGGGGGGTGGTTGTATCCTTCCTCCTGGTCTTCTATTTATCGGAGATTGTTCCTCAAAGGAAAAAGTCACCCCCCCCCCGACCCCCGGCCCAAGATTCAAGGTGATGGGGAGAAAATCTCCTGCTAAGGAAGAACCAGGAGATGCTGTACTGCGCCTCTGCTCCCCCAGGACCTAGCAGGTTCCTTTTGACCCTCCAGGGGAGCAAGAATCAGGACAAAGAACCGAGGTCCGGGCGATGGTGGGGGGGGGGGGGGGCAGGCGCCTGCCCGCGGTGGGAGCGACGGGACTGAAGCCCGTGCCCCGGGCTCAGGTCCGAAGGCTCGGGAGAATTGCCCTTTTCATCCTGCGAGGCGAGGCGCTTCCCCGCCTCCCCACTCCCTAAACACGGCCAGGCCCAGAGCCTCGGGGCTGGGTCAGGCCAGGAGGCTTCCCGTGTGACCCCGCATCGGGGCTGGGGGCTAGCTTGGGGTGTGTGTGTGTGGGTGACCGCTGCCCCTTCTGTGCTGGCCCTGGATCGCGGCGAGTTAGGACGGCGGGGGCCCAGGTGGGGCGGGTGCGCGGCGGGGCGGGAGCGGGGACCCGGGAGCGGGAGCGGCGGACGCGGGGGGAGTGGAGTGGGGGGGGGGGGACGGCGGCAGCGGCGGTGCTGCAGCGCCCGCCTGGCATCCCGGCTCCCGGCGGCTCGCGCTTCCCTCCGCCGGCTCCACCCCAGACCCTGGCTGCCGGTGCTGCGGGCGTCGGCGCCGCGGCCCGGGACCGGAGGGGCTCTGGACGGCCACCGCTCCGGGGCGCACGGTGAGCGCGCCTCCGGGAATCGGGGTTGGGGGGGGGGGCGGAGAGGTCTCTCCATTGCGGGGCCGGGCGCTCCCTTTGGGGGGCGCCCGATGGGGCGACCTCTGGGGTGCCAGGCTGAAGTTGAGACCTGCCCCCGTGCGCCCCCCGCGCCCCCCGCCCCACCCCGAGCCCGACATGCTGCCGCCGGGGCGCAATGGCACCGCGTCCTGGGCGCACTGGGGGCAGCGGCAGCGGCAGCAGCGGCCGGCGCCGGGGGGCGGCCCGCGGGGCTCGGCGTGGCCCGGGCCCGGGCAGGTGGTCACCGCCGGCCTCCTGACCCTGCTCATCGTCTGGACGCTGCTGGGCAACGTGCTGGTGTGCGCGGCCGTCGTGCGCAACCGGCACCTGCGCGCCAAGACGACCAACGTGTTCATCGTGTCGCTGGCCGCGAGCGACCTCTTGGTGGCGCTGCTGGTCATGCCCTGGAAGGCGGTGGCCGAGGTGGCCGGCTTCTGGCCCTTCGGGGCGTTCTGCGACGTCTGGGTGGCCTTCGACATCATGTGCTCCACGGCCTCCATCCTGAACCTGTGCGTCATCAGCCTGGACCGCTACTGGGCCATCTCCAGGCCCTTCCGCTACGAGCGCAGGATGACCCAGCGCGTCGCCCTGCTCGTGGTGGGCCTGGCCTGGGCCCTGTCCGTCCTCATCTCCTTCATCCCGGTCCAGCTCAACTGGCACCGGGGCAAGGCCGGCTCCTGGGCCGGGCTGGATCTTCCGGCCAACGGCACGACGTGGGAGGAAGCCGCGGAGCCTGGGATGCGGGCGGAGAGCTGTGACTCCAGCCTGAACCGAACCTACGCCATCTCCTCCTCGCTCATCAGCTTCTACATCCCGGTGGCCGTCATGATCGTCACCTACGCGCGCATCTACCGCATCGCGCAGGCGCAGATCCGCCGGATCGCCTCCTTGGAGCGGGCGGTCGAGCATGCGCAGAGCTGCCGGGGCCCCGCGGCCTGCGCGCACCACCCGGGCCTGGGCACGTCCATCCGCAAGGAGACCAAGGTCCTCAAGACCTTGTCGGTGATCGTGGGGGCCTTCGTGTGCTGCTGGCTGCCCTTCTTCGTCCTGAACTGCGTGGTTCCCTTCTGCCACCGCAGGCCCCCCGGCGGCGCGCGCGGGGCCGGCTGGCCCTGCGTCGGCGAGACCACCTTCGACGTCTTCGTCTGGTTCGGCTGGGCCAACTCCTCGCTCAACCCCATCATCTACGCCTGCAACGCCGACTTCCGCAAGGTGTTCGCGCAGCTGCTGGGCTGCGGCCGCCTCTGCGCCCGCACCCGGGTGGAGACGGCGCGCGTGCGCGTCGGCCACGAGCTCCTCGCCTGCCACCCAGACGCCGCCCTCCCCCGGGAGATCGCGGCTGCCTCCGTCCACGAGGTCCCCAGTGCGGTGGCCCCCGGGGACAGAGAGATGGAGGAGGAGGAGGAGGAGGGGGAGGAGGGGAAGGGAAAGGAGGAGGAAGAGGGGGAAGAGGGGGAGGAGGGGGAAGAGGGGCAGGAGGAGAGGAGGAGGAGGAAGAGGGGGAGGAGGGGGAGGAGAGAGAGGAGGAGGAGGGGGAGGGGAGAGAGGAGGTGGAGGAGGGGGGAGGAGGAAGAGGGGGAGGAGGAGGAGGAGGAGGAAGAGGGGGAGCAGGGCCCCTTCGGTCACACGTCCCAGGCCTCTCAGAAGTCCCTGGGTGGAGCGCCTGTGGCTGGGTCTGTCCGGGAACTGGACCGCGAAGGGGAGACTTCATTAGGCAAAATTACGCCTCTGAACCCAAATGGATTCCACCAAAGTGCGTGAGAACAGGGCGAAGGCACCTGTGGTGGGGTGCCCGCACGCGTGCGCACGCGCGTCTCCCTTGTCTGTGTCTCTGTGTAGTTAAGGGGCCGCATGCTTAGGAAGCTCCCGCGCAGGGAGCCGACCAGAGGAGGCCGCAGGAGGGAAGGTCGTTCAGAGACACCAGTCAGTCAGCCTCGTTTGTGTCTGGGTTGGTTTGGGAATGGCAGGTTCGTGCCTGGGTGGGGTGGGGGTGGGAGAGGGGGTGGCCGGCCCGATTCTTGTTTCTGTGGCTTCTGTCATTTCTGCAGTCTGTGCAGGGGGCAGAGGAATGCTTCCTGGTGCTCCCTCATGTATTCTGGCATTAATAAACACAGGCTCTGCGGGCTGTGACACCCTCACAAGTTGCTTTGCCAGGTTAATTTTCAGGCTTGTTACTGGAAAACTATGGATTCCCCTAAAAAGCGGCAAGGGTGGAGAGCGTGCATTTATTTGCTTTTACAGATAGGTTAGCCTGAAATGGGGGCCACAGACGCAGAGCTTCTGACATCTCTGATTGTGGATTGTGTATGGCAAGAGACAGTTCCTTGCACTACTAGTCAGAATGAACTTCTGAAACTTGACACTTGGATACCTTTTCTTTGCTTCTCGATTGGAACCTTCCTTTTAAAAGGAAATCAGACACTTCCTGCGACTCCTGAGCAGAGATCAGCTCCTGACAAAGATCACATGCAAAAAACAGCTCACAGTGCTTTCTCACCTCAAATCTGTTGTGTTGTGAAATGTCCTAGCTCTGTAAGCGTGCTTGTGAAGGGCTCGGAGATGTGTGATATCAAAGAAGCTCCCATTTCAACATTTCAAAGCCACTTTGGCTTTGTAGACAATAACGAATTGGTGAATCATTTCAGCTGAGATCTGGAAAGCCAGAGAGGGCATTTGAGTGAACTTGGGATTGGAAAATCTCTAGAGTGAGAAGCTCCCCTGCCTCCCCATCCTTTTGTTTCTTTCTTTGCAGTGAGCAGGACAAGTTGCTTCATTCCAGCACCGTCCCAACATGACCGTTAGACCTCATGTAAAAACCCCAGCAGAGCAAATGGATGTGTCATTTCTGACAAGTCCTTGCGACCTTGCGTGATCAAGGACAGTGCCATCAATTTGGGTGACCTCAAGGATAATTTTATTGTCAGCCTTCCAACAGCCATGTCTTGTTCGCCATAAAATGTGCAGTGCTGGCTCATAATGCTTAATAAACGTGTGCTGAATGAACAGTGATTGGGAGTCGATGCTGGTTGGATGAATAGGTTGAACACAGGTTGTATTTGCTACATTAATTTTCATGTATGATTCCTCTGCTCGTACTGGACTCAGGCATGTGCAGTTTTTTTCCCCTGGTGGCTGGGGGTGGGGGAGGGATTATGTGTTGAGTTTGGGGCCTTTCGCCTGCGAGGTAAGTGCTCTTCCGCAGGAGCTCTACCCCTCCAGCCCTCCAGTCTTTCACTATTTTTCAGATAAGTCTCTGACTTCTTATGAGGGCTAGCCTTGGACCCCAACCTTCCTATCTATATCTCCCTCACAAGTAGAATTACAGACAGACCGTATGTGGTTTGTTCTTTGAGATAAGGTCTCGTTACAATTTGTTTTTCCCGGGCTAGGCTCCACCCTCGATCTTCCTCACTCCACCTCCCATGCAGCTGGGATTATAGGCGTGAACTACCATACCCCACTTGTGTTCAGTTTTTGCCTTCTTAAAAACCGACAGCTCAGCAGACATCATTCATGCTCCATCAGTGGCAGTACAAATGCACTGCTGTGTGACCTTGATTGAGCCTAGGAACTTTTCTGGGCTTTTGACCTTTTGTCTGAATTTGGAGACTGAGGGACTTACGTCATGTTCTTTACAAAAATTGTGCATCATGATGTGTGTTAATGGACAGCATCTATGTTGGAATACAGTCAACCACCTCAGCTCTCTCTCCGTTTTCTCTGCAGGACTTCTTAGAGCTTTCTCAAGCATTATGAAACCCCATGGGGAAAGAATTCATGTTGTGTCTCAGTGCCTCCGACCTTGTGAATCCTTGTTTGGTCCAGTTCCTATTCATATCTCTCTGCAGTCCACTGCTATGGGTATAGTTATGGGAACAAAGTTTGAGAAATTTGAGTGTAACGTATCCAGAAGTTGTTAAAAAAAACAACACACGGCCATTCTGTTCTGGAGAAGAGCTCGGTGTAAGAGAATGCCTTCAGAGCAAATGCTATTCTCACCCAGTTTAAATAAGTTTTAGGTATGATAACCATTTTACCCTCCTCTGTCTGGTGCGTGTTCTGCCATCCAGCTGCTAGGAATGTCATCCCCTCCTCCCCGCCCCTCACCCCTGCAGCCCGGGGACTTCCATTTCGGAGGGAGAGAGATGAGTCCACAAACTCCCTGAGTGGATCTCCACTGTGCCGCACTGGACTCAGCACCGCACACAGTAGGAGGCAGGCGGCTGGGGAATGGGCTATCACCCAGACAGAGGCATTATGGCAAGAGAAAAGGCCCGGATCAAAGATGGGCTGGGCTGAAGGAGCAAGAGTGGTCCAGGCTGAAGGCATGCAGCGGCAGAGAAAGATGGCCGGGGTGGCGGGAAGATGATGGAAGAGGGGGAGCATGCTGGGTCAATGCCGATGGCAGCGGTGGCAGCCACAGGGGGGGCTACTCTTCCTGTCACTCCTCCTGTGTGGGTCTGACACACATGGCCACATAGCGGCCATCACCCCCTCAAGGCTCAGCTGCCCCCTAGGTAAGGAGAATCGGCTTCATAAGATGGAATAGGGCCATTATCTTGCAGGGTTGGTACAGTGTGGACTCATATGGGGGCGGAAGGGGCTCCTTGTAGGCTGGGGCAGTTCCCTGTTCCTGTTTACATGTACTAAGCTGCCTAGGCCTAGAGTTGGAGAGGAAGAACAGGAAATGGTTGTGGGGCTTCAACTCAGGGCCTGGGCGCTGTCCCTGAGCTCTTTTGCTCAAGGCGAGTGCTTTACCACTTGAGCCACAGCACCACTTCCGGTTTTCTGGTGGTTTATTGGAGATAAGAGTCTCACAGACTTTCCTGCCCGGGCTGACTTTGAACCGTGATCCTCAGGTCTCAGCCTCCTGAGTAGCTAGGATGACAGGTGTGAGCCACCAGTGCCTGGCAGATCCGTCTCCCCGCCCCTCCCCCCATGCAGCCGGGGCACCCATGAATTCACCTTCAGCTCTCCCCAGTAGTTTCACGGTGGCTTGGCAGCATGCAGGCTAGCTTGGGGCTCTGGATGAGGTGCCCGAAATGAGGAGGGAGGTGGTGTGAGCCTCCTGGAGCCTCCCTGACCCCCGGAGCCACAGCGGCTCATCAGAAGGGCATCCACACGGCCAGTTACAAGGTCAAGGGAAGGAGGTTGGACATAACCCTCCAGGGGGATGCTGGGAAATTTTCAGAAATGCTTCCTCTTGGATGTTTTAGTAAAACTTTTATTCTGCCATAATTTCAGATTCACAGAAAGGCTGCAAAAGAGTATAAAGAATTCATAAATACTCTTTGCCCAGATCACTCAACATTCATATTTTACTCTATTGTTAATTTGTTCTCCTCTCTCTTTTCTGAATCATCAGGGACGTGGCACCCAGTTACCCTTGAATTCTTTGGTGCCATTTCATGAAAAACGAGGACTTTCTAAGCTACGGCCTAGAGCTTGTTCAGGTCTCCTAATGATGTCCTCCGTTTCAAAGCCATCCAAGGAAGCGAGCTGCATCCAAGCGGTCAAGTCTCTTTCCTCTCCGTCAGTGGGCCACTTAGCTCCTCTATCAGCTCCTGCTTCCTTACCTCTCACAACACTGCCTCTGCCAGTGCTCTGGCCAGGCATTAGTGCAATGTCCTGGTGCTCCTGATTGGATCATGATCTGGTCATCGCGCAGAATATATCAGAAGCCATCTGACCTTTTCTCCAGTGTCCTAACGGGGACCTGTGTTGTCACTCAGTCCTGTACTAACAATGTTCTCATTGTTCTGGGCCTTCCCGTAGTATCCATGATAGAGTTTCCCTTGTACCCCTGTAATGAAGAAATGCCCTTTGGAGAGATGCTTTCAGATTGAAAATCTCCCCACTCCCCTTCTCTTGGCTCTGGGGATTGAACCCAGGGCCTTGAATATGCTAGACAAGCACTCTACTACTGAGTGACATCCCCAGGCCATGTTTTTGTTTTTTGATACTCCATATAGCCCAGAGTAGAATAGAATTTAAGACCCCTGCCCTGCCTCTGTCTCCACCCTGAGTGCTGGGGGTATAGATGCCTGTCAACATGCCCGGCAAAAATAATCAATTGATCCTTAAACTTTTGTCTGTCAGTGTTAGTACCCATTAATGAACCTTCTCTGTAAATATTGTATTTGCCAAGGGGTGTTTGTATTTTTTTGAAAAGATTTCTCTTGCCTTCCTAAATTTACTCTTGGCTTTCTACCATTTGGGAGAATATGCTTTTATTTACATCAACATAGATCCTTGGAATCCTAGTTTTCCCAATAACTTAAAACACATAATTCTCCACAGGTATTACGAGGTTTAAGAGAGGTTTGCAAGGTTTGAGAGCCTTGCAAATGAGCTGCTGTTTTTTGTTGACATGTGTCAATGCTCTTGGAATAGTTCTCTGCTTTTTGATGTGTAACATCACAGGCACATTTTATACACTGTCGGCCCAAGTTCTGGAATCAGCTGCATCTCTACCATGCTTGGTACTTGTCAGCAGAGAGTGGCACTTAGCAATCAGTATCTGGGCACTGGGGGGTCTATTGCTACTGGGGTGTCATGGCTTCTATAACTAGCAAAAGACTGAGATAAGGAATGCATATTGTAATCTATTGCACATCATAAACTATTGAGTTAATTTATACATACACACATATGCGTCTGCACACACCTATTTCTATGCCTAGCTTGTACATGTATAAAATTCCATAGGTTCTCTGTGTGTGTATGTGTGTGTGTATGGGAGAGAGAGAGAGAAAGAGAGAGAGAGAGAGACAGCAAGAGAGAGGGAGACTGAGGATTGAACTCAGGGCCTCACACTTACACACACTCTACCATGTCAGCCACACTCTTGGCCATTTTATTTTATTTTTATTTTTTATTGCTTTGTCGTGTTAATTTTTTTAGATAAAGAGCCTTGCACTTTTCCCTGGCCTGGTCTTAAACTTTGAGTCTGCTGCCTCTGCCTCAAACTGGATTACAGATGTAAGCTACCATGTCTGGCGACAGCATATAGTTAACTCTTGCCAGGGATGGCCTCCAATTGTGATCCTGTGGTCTCTACCACTCGTCTCCAAGTAGCTGAGATCACAGGCCTGGCCTGTCATGCCCTGTCCCCGTAGGTTCATTTGGATACCTTGTAGACAGCTTCTCAAACAATCACCCATGGTTCAAAGGCCAGCTCTGACTTCCTAGCTCATGAAGAGATTGTCCTCCTTTTCCATTGTGAAATGAAATAAATGACTCACCTTGTAGTTCATGATGTCATAGGATGTGCTGTGTCACATGATGCACATGGAGTGTGGAAGGCTCTGTGCTTGTGTCTAAAAACCGGAGAGCCCAGAGCAGGGCCACTCTGTGCTCCATTTTATGGGGCCCTAGTGCCTGGGTGCTCAGGGGAGGGATAGAGTGATCCAGTGGTCACAGGGAGAGAGGACAACACATGGAGCTTGACACGAGGTAATCACTGACCCACAGCCAGAGGGAAGGGAGAGTCTTGAGCACATACGCGGCCGCTGGGTCCCTAGGCCAATTTTGGTGGAAGACACAAAGGAGCCATGCATGTCACCGTCGGAGCCACTGGACGTTGGCAGTGGTAAGTGATACCATGTTGGCATTCCTGGTATGTGGGCCGGGATTGCCTGGATCCCAATTCTAGGCCATTCGCACAATGCTAGATCCAGTGAGATGTGCCAGGATGACTGTTTTCTATTGTTTGCTAAGCCCATCCCTACATTCAAAGCTCTCAGGGAGCCGGGAGGACCAGCACTTCACCATCAGAGGGAGAAGAAAGGGGGCCTCCAGCATGAGCTGACCACGCACGTGGTGAGATGTTTCACAGTTACTGCCTCGCTTCCTACAATCTCAGTCACCTATAAGCTCATCAGTGAGTTAAAGAGTGATGACGTTAGCCCAACCCTTCCCAATACACCCTTCAGCCGGGACCCAGCCTTCAGCTCGTGAGTGTTGCTGGGTGGGGGAGAGGGTCTTTATTGCTTCTGCAAGGAAATGGTACCACTGAGAAAGAAGTATTCTGGCACAGTGGCCAGAACCTGGGCCCCTCAATTCTATTTTTTTTTTTGCTACTTCTGAGAGGTGAGTTAAGGGGTGTCTCTTGGTCCAAGGGCAATCATGAGCACCAAGTTCAGGCCCAGGTATCCCTTCCATGTAACGGCATTGATGGTATTTGTCTTTCCCTCACTGTATCCCCTGTTAAGATGGAGCATCGTTCAGTGGTTGGTGGAATAAATACAGATACGCAGGGATTTTAGGGCCTTGATTCATTCTCAATTAAAAGCAGTGTGAGGAATGATCATTGACAACAAGAAATATGAGCTCTTAGAGGGGCAGAGCAGCATTTCAAAGGCCTTTTTTGTTTGTTTGTTTTCTATATTTCATGAAAGACGGTAGGCCCTTCTGTACAAAGCGGCAGAACTGCCATTTCCAAGAAGGGTTAAAGGCAAAAGAGAATTTCCAAAATGGATTGAAAACAGGCCCAAAGCATCAGAACTTCTCTACTATGAGTTCCTCCTGCAGAGTGAGTGGTCCAAAGTGACATCAAGGATTTAAACAACTGTCTGTCCTCCCTCCCCTTTCTGGAAAAAAAAGGGAGATTTGGATATTTCAAGCAACAAAGAATGAACGTCAAATTGGGAAGCAAAGGACTTGGTTTCAAGTCTGATTCCCATAATTCTATGCAACTGGCTCGACATCTCTTGAGTTCAGTCTGCTTGTCTCTAACAACAAAAGCGATAATGCTGCTATCACAAGGTCATTATTAAAGAGAAAACATGCATCTACTAGAGTTTGACCCATACCAGATGCCATGTTGGGGACTGTGCAGAGTGAAGTCATCGAGTCTCTGTAGCAGACCTTCTGAGGGTTCAGAGAGGTCAAGCTCCTTGCTCAAGGTCGTTCAAGGTGGGGCTTCAAAACCAGGCCAGTCAGGTTTGATACTAGCCCACACAGTAAGACAGGGGTGACAACACACTGCAAAGCAAAACCAAACCCACAGGCTCACTTGCCCATTATGTGTGGTTGTGTTAGGGACCCCAAATTAAAGACGCATCAGAGCCAGGAGCTGGTGGCTCATGCCTGTAATCATAGTTAATCAGGCAGCTGAGTTCTGAGGATTGTGGTTCGAAGCGAGCCTAGGCTGGAAAGTCTGTGAGACTCGTATCTCCAGTAAACCACTAGAAAACCAGAAGTAGAATTGTGGCTCAAAATGGTAGATTGCTTGAGTGTAAGAGCTCAGGCACAGTGTCCAGGCCCTGAGTTCAAGCCCCGCAACTGACAATAAACAGACAAACAAACAAACAACTATGGATCAGCATCAGGGTCTACTTCCAAGAATCCAATACCATGTTCCACGCAGCCCTCAGCTGTGTAGGGGAAAGGGATCTTGATGGCCCCAGGGACAGGGTCTGATGCATTGGATTTAGCTTGGGAATGATAAGTAAGATGCACATGGACCATTCAGGTGGGTATAGAAGGTGAGGAACAGAGCAGAGAGGACCATTCAGGTGGGTATAGAAGGTGAGGAACAGAGCAGAGGTCAGATGACACCAAAGATGTGGCAGATCTCCGTGCTGAGGGTAACAGAGTCCATGGACTGTGCCACTCTTGCTGCATGTGGCTGTGGAGCTTGCCTTTCAAGCACATGGGGGCGAAAGCTGACGCCACAGGGCTGACACTTCTTGGAAGTCATCCCGGGGCTTCCCTGCTTGGTGATTCACAGATCAATCTTGGTTCCCAAACCCTGCGCTTCCGCTCGCTCAGTCTGTAAGAGGTCCCTGGTGCATTTACTTCAGCTTCATTTGAATGCTTCTGGACTGAGCATGTGCTAACTTTTCTTTTTATCCTCCAGAGAACTGGACAACATTTTATGATCCCTAGTCTGAAAGACCACATTTCCCTTAGGAAAATGCTTTTGTACACCAGTGGGGGAACGAGCCCCCTCATTCCCTATGAGAGATAGCAGCAGGAGAATGGGCTGCTGTGAACAAGGTGAGAGGTACATTCCCTGGGCTGAGGTCGGGTCTCTAGCCCCTCCGGGTCTGCTTCCCTATACAAATAAAGGGATTTCTCACGCTCTCTGTCCCTCAAGGAATTCAGGTAGACAGAAGAGCACTCTGAACACAAGGTCATGGCAGTGCTGATCTATTGAGTGCTTGCTACATGCAAAGGCTCTCTGCCAATAATACAAATATGGACTCAATCAATACTGATCCAACAAAACTAATGGCAGGTGATGCTTCCACAGTACTGGTGACCGAATGAGGAACTGACTGTGTGATCCAACATCTCAAAGCACATGCACAGCTCTGACCCCGACAGGACACTCCGAGCCCACTTTTCCACCAAACAGCTTGTCTCTCTGGATATCTGGCTATGCTCCTTTAGGCTTGAGCTCTGAGGGCCAAGAAAGGGCCCTTAAATGCCTCATCCAATGATATCAACCCATTTCAAGGAATCTCATGGGTATCACCATTTGAGGTTGTTGAGATATTTTTTCCCCCTGACAGTAACACTGTGGTAAAGCAGTTCTGAACACCCCCATCTCTCTCTGCTGTCTCCCAAGCTTGGTTTGTGGTTCTAAGGAACACTGGGAACCTAGTTCATCCCAATTCAGGAAGTGAAGAAGAATCACATGAGTGAGGTCGACCAGATGTTTCAGTAGAGTATGCGTCATGTCTGGGACATTCCTTCTTCTGAAATGGAGCCTCAGTCCCAAACAACATCTTTATCACCTGTTCTCATCTCCAGGGACCTTCTTAGGGCTCAGTGAGTTTATCTCATGCAAAGAGGCAGATCTGTTTTGGAGATGTGGAACATGGATGTAAGTTCACCCTGGAGTACACATGACCAACCAGCATTACATCTGTTCATTTCCCCCATGGCTGTTTGCTAGCACTCAGGTGTTGTGGTCCTCAAATTCTTCTACCTCTGAATGTCAGGGACTATAAGTTGAGGAGAGAATCAGTGTTGTGTCAATCATCATTTGTCTAACACTTACATGACCTTGTCCTTATCATGATAAAATTGGCCAAGTGAAAACATATCTCATCTCCTGGTGTCTCACTCCTATATTTCATTCTGTACAAACCTTGCTTGATTTATAGGCCTAAAGTAGAAATCTAACCCATGTTCATTCAATCGACCTTCAGTGACTCCTTTAATCCTGATACAGAACAAAGGTCAGATTTATTGGATTAGCATATGCTTGATGACTCTATGTACTCAACTACCATCTGTCCACAGTGTAGAAGTAATCATGATGATGATGATGATAATGTTGATGTGACAATTGTGATGATAATGGTGGTGATATTGATATAGATGGTGATGACGTTGATGTTAGTGATAATGATACTGATATGAGTGATGATAATGGTAATGATGATGATGACGGTGGTGTTGATTGTGGTGATGTCGGCAGTGATGATGATGATATTGATAGTGGTGATGATAATGAGTATGATGGTGATGATTCATGGTGATGGTAATAATGATGATGTTGAGAGTGATAATAGTGATAATGGTGATAATGAAGAGTATGATGGTGCTATCAATGGTAATGTTATTGACAATGATGTTGATGGTAATGATGATGATGATGATGATCATGATCATGATGCTAGGGATTACTATGGAGCACCAGTGCATGCAGACCTTGTGTTTTGTGCTTTCTCTATATTTCTTCTTGTAATCCTTTTGCTGTCTTAGGAGGGATTTTGCAGGTGAGCAGGCTATACACTCATCCATGGCTCTCTTGATTGGTTCAGGACTTCCTGGCTGTCTTCTAACTCCAAAAGAGTGCTTGTTGCCATGCTACATGCTGTTCCTTTGTCTCAACTGAAATAAAATTTCAAGTCTATTTGGTTGAAGGATTTTTTTCCCCCCTCTGTTCTTGCAGACCTTCCCCAAAGCCTTACTTTGTCATGGTAGCTGAGACTTTAATATTATAAATCAAATAATAAATATAAGAATTGAAACAGGAATCCAAATAAACCACTTTGATGGATGTTGCCTTGGCCACTTGGTTCACTTGAATTTGTTCAAATGTTTCCTACCCTACGTGAGTAATAGGCTTTGCTGTCACAATACCATAGAATGAAAACTCCTATAATGTCGGTGCTAACATTGCTTCCCAGAGTCAAAGGCAAGCTATGGTATCACTAGATGCAGTTGTGCCTGGCTCTAGGCTGCGCGTTAGCTTCTTGTCTGCTGTGCTTGGCTCTCATTAGAGGGTCCAGGAAAGTAGCAACTGCTACTGAGGTATTCTGTGGTATTTGCATCTCATGATAGAGGACAGGATCCCAAGAGACCACATCAAAACAGCAGGAACATTTATTGATTCTGCTTGGATGCAGAGCTCATTAGGTTCAGTCATATTTCATTGGCTAAGGCAAGTCACCTGGCCAAGCCCAATATCGGTAGGGGAGGCACAGCAGTCTAATGGACATGCAGAAGTGTTAATATAAGAGCACAGTAACAAACGTATCTTGAGTGACTGATAGCTCCCAGGAAGCTACCAGAGCACCAGGGATTCAGAGAGGAGTTAGATGTCTCTGTCTTCTGTCATTGTTTGTGTGCTCCCAACCCATCCCTGATAAATCCTTCTAGAAAGTCAGAGAAGAGGTAGGGACAAAAACATTAAACTCATCTGCTCTTTTCCATTAGACTCATAAGCCTCTTCTCATTCACTTATGTTATACTCTTATTTTCCACCTACCAGGTGTTATGGAATGTGGTAATCACAAGGTCAGAGGTAGGTGGTCTTCAGGACAATGGAACTCCCCCTAGCCATCAGAAATAACTAATTTTATTTTTATCTACCCCCCAATGACACAGGTATCACTATCTCCATGTTATATACCGGGGACTCAGGGAAATTCACTCCCTTCCTCTTGATCCCACAGCTAGGAAATAGCTGCATCTAAACCTCCAACCTCTTGGGATTATCCTCAAGGCTTTCCATGTTTTGAATGCTCCTAGATGTAAGTATCAAGGCAGATACTTGGTCTCTGGTAGGACTAACATAGGGACTGACTGAAATTTACATACTATCAGATCTGTCCATTGAGAAGTCTATCTGATTCATACACATACGTGTGTCAATCAGATGTGAGATCTGGTCTGCACATTTGCAAGCCTAGACATTCACTGTGGGGCTCTGCAGAGACAATTCATGCTACCAACTCAATCCAACTGTCCATCCAGGAGCTGCTGTGATCTTCCCAGGTCATCCCCTTCTCCAGCATTTTGGAAGGGTTGAGCCAGGATGAGTGCCAGGCACCAGGGCACTTAAAAGCTGCAGGCACAGAGGAAAGCAAGTGGTGTTCTCCTTAGGTACCACCATTAATGCTGACCATGGAGTGCCACCATCTTTCCTGAGAAGTAATGGATGCGATTTCAACAGCTTCCCTGTTCATTAACCTAAATATTCAACTTATGTTAAGCACCAAGGCCAGCTGATTAAGAATGGCTCCTTCCAGATCTGCAGAAGCATTTGCATGGCCCCCAGCACCCCCGCCATCAGCCTCAATCAGGGCCTGGTAGACAAGGTGAATTGTCCTCATGGGTTATTTATAAGTAAATCACAGAATCATTATGTAAAGAGCATTTATTTGCTGCTCCATCATCTACCCTTCCCCCCTGCAAATGTCGATCTGTCCCTTTTATTTAACCCTCTGGCTGCAGTGAGATGTAATGTAGAGGTGATGGTTTGGGTTTTACATCGGAAGATGCTGAAGGCAAGGGGGGCTTGCCATTCTTATCCTTAAAGACGAAGATTTTAAGTGTCAAAGTAGGATTGTGAGATTTCTAGTCTGGCTCTCCTATGTGATCGACAGAAAAACTTGAAAAGTCAGAGAAAGCATAATTTTACAGCCAGCTGAGGGTGAGTTATTCAGCTGATCATCATGGTGGCTTGACTCTCCTAGCAAGGAAGACTCCAGAAAGCTGGAAAGAAGCACAATAACTGCAGAACAAGGAAGCAGGCTGATGATTCAATGATGCTCACCGGCATTGAGAGACGGTCCCAGACATTCGTTTTCCCAAGCCTCTGGATTGTTGGTGTGAACAACGGTCCCTAGTGTCAGAGAAAGACTTGCGGCGGAAATGGTGAGGCAGAGGGACCTCAGATAAGTCACCATGTACCTCAGAGCTGTCCCGCCTGACAGCTCCTCTCATATTGACTGAGGATGGTGGGTCCATGTTAGCTCCGTTATCAAACGAGAAAGCAGTCATAGAATTCTGGGGGTCAGAGATCGGGGGGATGGCTTAGGAGTGGGTTTGTGCCAGGTTCTAGGTGAGCTGCTGAATAGAACACAGTGTAGGTAACAGTGTGATAGCAAACATTTTAAGCAACATGAGGAAAGATGACTGTAGCAGACAGACTTGGAGCTGGCTTTGGCTAGAGCTATGTGTTCCCTAGCCCATCGGAACAGCTCCTGGTAGGAGGCTGCTGTCTTTCTAAGTGTGGCCTTGCTCCTGCTTCTCTAGTAATAGGAATTACCAGCACAAGACAAATGCTTATTAGCCAGACTCATCTACTCAGAGACCAAATCTTTGAAATGCTCATTCCAGAAGATAAATAGGAAAGTGTGAATCTATTTGATCAGGGACAGGAGATTCATTTGTACAAATGAGTTCTACAGATACTTTCCCTTTTTAAACTAGAAGTTAAAATGAATAATAATGAATTTCAAAGAAGTGATGGACTGTGCTACTGACAGTGAGCGATGCAGCCCTGGACACACAGTCTGGTCCTGATACCATGTCCTTCTGACACACAGGGGGTGGCAGTGAAATGCTTCAAAGGCAAGAGCAGGGATGCTTGCATGGGATAGAATATTCCTCTTGTGGGTGACTCTCGATGCTCATTAACATCTTCCTCTCTCACAAAAGATGTACAACACACAGATCTCATCTTGCCTGACCAGTGTTACAGTTTGAATCTGGGATGGCCCCCTCAGCTTTATGTGGTGGACACTTTAAGAGTGGAGCTTAGTGAGAAGTCTTTAGGTGATTGGGGGGGTGTGTCCTTAAAGGGCATTGTGGGACTCTAGTCTCCTTCTCTTTCTCTCCTCAGCTTTCCAGCTGTGAGGTGCTTGGCTCTGCATCGCCACTCATGTCCACCATCTCAACACAGGCTCAGCGACATGAGGCAAACCCATCCTGAATGGAGACCTCAGAAACTGAACCAAAATGAAATCTTTTTCTTTCTTTATATGTTGGTGACCTCAGGCATGTTACAGTGATGGAAAGGTTCCTTCTTTCCTTCCTTCCTTCCTTCCTTCCCTCTCTCTCTCTCCCCCTCCTCCCCTCTCTCTTTCTGCCAGTCCTGGAGCTTGAACTCAGGGCCTGGGTACTGTCCTTGAGCTTCTTTTGCTCAAGGCTAGCACTCTACCACTTGAGCCACAGTGCCATTTCTGTTTTTTTTTTCTCTGTGTGTGTGGTACTGAGGAATCAAACCCAGACCTTCATGCATGCAAGGCAATCACTCTACCACTAAGCCACATTCCCAGCCCTGGAAAGGTTTCTGATGAACCCAGATTTCCCAAATATACTTTATCATGTATCCTTTCTTAAAGCCTATGCTCAATAGTACTGGGAATCCTTTGTAGACTTTGGACTGTAGGATTTAATCCCAAACCTGTGTCCCCTCAGAGGGGATGGCACCTGGCTGGTAAGTGTAATAGCCTGGGAATTAGAGGGCCTGGAACTTGGGCCTCTTCTTGGCCTTGTCTTGCTATAGGATCATGGTAAAACGCCCAGCTTCTGTTTTCCAGTTGTCTTAGTTCTCTCATTTGTAAAATGGGGCTAACAATGATTGGGCTACTTGGAGATTAAGTGAGATCATGGGAAATTCTTAGAACAGGCTGACACATAGCAGAAGCGGTTACTATGATGGTGATGATAATGATGATGGCAATGATAGGGATGATGATGATGATGATGATGATGATGATGATGATGATGAAGATGAGTTTGGGCTTAGGATGTTTACTATGTTATCTAGTGATATTGTCACTTTGATTGTATATACATCGAGAACTATGATACATCTTTTAGTATATTACCTTGTAAAATCAACACATCCATCAACCCTTAACCTAGGTAGATGAGAAATCACAAAATGAGAAGTGGAGCATTACAAAGTTTATGTAACTTCTACAAGGCCAGAAAACAGCAGAGCTAGGGTCAAATCCTGAAACTTCATACTACAAAAAGAGCAGCCCACTGTCCAACTGTCCACAACTCTCTGAACCCTCACTGCAATATACGGAGTGCTTCTGGCTATTACTTGATATTAAGTCACATTTCAAATGCAAGCATTTGATGGCCTTTGACTATGGTGTCCTTGGTCTTGCAATAGAGACTTGTATAAATGAACCAGTAACAAGCTTATTAAACACCTCCCACATTGCCAGTGAATAGATTAAATCCTACACAGCTAACAGTCACCAGGACAGGCTGTATTTTGTGTTTTGATTAAGCTACGAGTAAGTTATCTAAAGGTTACATCTGTTCATTTCTTCCCTGTCTCTTCCAACAAAATATGAATCAAGTGGAATGCGTTCCTGTATTGTATTTAACAGTTGGTGTCCTGCAAGGAAATCTGGAGATGGCTTATCAACTCTTCTCTTCTTCAAAAAGTCTGTAGTGATAAGGAGAGCAGGAAATGTGAATAGAAAATACAAATGCAATTTTAAATCCTTAGGAATTCTGGGTGTGAGAGGGGTAGATATTCTACCTATTGCAAAAAAAAAGAATAAAAAAATAAAAATAATTCTAGCTGGATCATGAATGTTTTTGGAAGTGGTGGTAAGCACAGGAGGTAGACACAGAGTCACGGCATTTATGGCTCTAGAATCACAGCAGAGGGTCAAGGTTTGAGAAGGAAAGTAGGAAGAGCTCATCACTTCTTTACCTGCTCCTCAAAGTCCTCATTCTCTCTTCTCTGGCTTTTGATTCTCACTTCCTTCACCCAGAGGCTGCTCAGCTGGGCAGGGTCACAGTGAATGTGTGGAAAGCAGCCTGTGTTCAGGGAGGAAGGGGGAGAGGGGTGGTGGGGCACTCTTCTCATAGGCCATTGGTTTATATTAATTTCCTGATTGACACAATTTGCACCGGCCAATAGGCTCTCACCAGGAAGCCCCACCCCTCCCCCTACCATGTCTTTGGTCAAGTGCTGAAACTTTCTTATTGTTGTGTTGAGTCACTTTTCTTCAGGCCTGCCAGCTTCCACATGAGCACCTCACTTTCCAGGGTAGCTCTGGAGGTACCTTCTCTCAGATGCGCTCAGGTTTGTCACAGAATGCAATATTTATTTATTTATGTGTGCCAAATGTGGAGGCAGAGGTAGCTGCTGAGGCGAGCCACATTGTTGGGACAGTTTTCCACGCATTCAGGAGGCACCCAGTTATGGGACTGCTGGAGCTGTGGGCCCCTAGCTCAGTTCTGAAATACTGCCCCATGCTGGCTGCCCACACTTACTGCTGAGAACCCAGGCTCTGCCTCCGCCTTCTGCCAGTGGTAATTCTGAGCTCTAGTTCTTGGCTGAGACAAACTGAAGTCCCTAAGTGCCGTGACTGAACGGGGAGGAAATTTACTGAACTGAATGTACAAATTTGCCAGGGGACAGTGAAGGTGCTAAGGGCAATTACATCCACATCACAGTGGAAATGACAGCCAATGTCTACAGCCATAAGCGGCTGCTGTGTCTCTGTCACTCAAGGCGACCTCTGTTCTCTGGGGTTTGCAACCTGTGAAGGAACACTCAGTGGAAGCCAAATGAGAAGTCTGCTTAGAACGATCTGAACTCCCCGAGCCTCACCGTCCAGTCCATGAAGGGCAGGGGCAGGATCAGGTGTTTTCTGCACAGGCCTGTGTTAAGCAGGAGGTGGACGGTGTGTCCTGGACTTAGTCTCAGTGGTGTCAGCACTCACTTTTCCAGCTCATCCTCCACCTTCATCCTCACAGACACCACAGGGGCCCCCAGCAGTATTGCACCCTCACCTCATCTCTTCTGACTTCTGTCTGGAATTCTTCACCCTTTTCTCAATCTGATGACATCCGTACCCTTATTGGAGATGTAGCCCCCACGTTCCCACTCAGAGCGGCCTGACTTAATCACCCAGCCACACAAATCCCCACCCAGCTCCTCTATCTGCTTATCTTTAGCACAACATTCATTTGTTTTGTCAACATACAATGAGCACCTCACAGGCTCTGGGACAGATCTGGTATGTCTTATGTTAAGGATCTTAGCCCGGACAAGAAGAAATACAAGCCAAAGCAACCACAGCCAAGTGCAAGCAGCAAGAAATCCAACAAGGAATCACAGAGGTCTCTGTTGTAGCCAAAGCCCAAAGCACACAGTCTGGATTGACAGAAAGAGGTCCAGAGACACAAGGGTGGCTGGGTTTTGCCCAGTGCACGGCAGGAGAATGAGAGTCACCACGGAGGGAACCCTGACTGTGGGGTTGGCATCCATGGCTGCTCATCTTCCCAAATTCTTGAAGGTTGAGTTGGGCTTCAGCTATTCTTGCCTCCTTAGTACCTAACACAGGTGTGCAGCAGACACTTAACAAATGTTCGGGAGGTGAATGAGTGAGCTACTCATCGAGAGAATTCATTTTTATTTTATTATGAGTTGACCTGGACTATGAGGTAGGATGACAGATGCATACACCTGTGCCCAGCTCTTTCCGTTGAGATGAAATTTTTCTTTTTTGGAAATTTCTCTTTTCTGGAACTGTGATCCCCACAATCTCAGCCTCACGCAGACCTGGGATGACAGACATTTATTATTGTGTGCCCAGTTGGTTGAAATGAATTTCATAAACTTTTTTTCTGGGCTTAACACTGTGATTCTCCTGATCTGTGTCTCCTAAGTAGCCACAATCCCAGCCCACTAGTGCTGGAGTAATCCAGAGGATTTTAATGTTGTTCTTTTTAGGGTGTCTGAGCTTGAACCAGGACTTGAGACTTTACTGAGAAATGTAACCAGAAATAACAAGTCTCTGTTATTTATTGTTGTCTAATGAAGTATACCAAAAGATGTTGGCATAAAGTAGCAATAATTCATGTTTTTTGTAATTCTCTGAGGGATTTTTAAAGCAGATCTTTGGTTGCTTTCTCCTGGCCTCACTTACATAGCTGCATCAGTTGGAAAGTGATTCAGATCGAGGCTCCCTTACATCTTCAAGAAGGCCAGAGTGAACTTGCCCAAATATACAGCCTTCCAAGAAAGAAAGCTCTAGGGCATACTGAGTGTGTCCTTTTCCCTGACTTACATTGTATGATAGTTCAGTGGCCAAAGAAACTTGCACCAGGTCTAGAGACAACATAGTAGAGTATTACACAACACGGGAGTGCCAGGAGGTGATTTGCTAACGTCATTAATGCTACACTCCAATGTGTAGTCAGCAGTTGTCACGATGCTGCAGTGAAAAGGACTGATACCTAAATGTTGTGCACAGGTCAGAGTCAAAGGCGCAGAATGACAGATGTATTAAACCTGGCTGGTTTGAGAGCTGGAAGAACTGGATTTGAACCACATAAGATGAGCCCAGTAATATTTACTTTCCAGTCATCTCTAGCATCATAAACAATATCATGACAGTATGTTAGTGGACCTGAAGTCCAGGTCAGCACCATGGACAGCTCCAAGAGCCCAGCAAGGTTTATGGGAATGATAACTCCAACTTGGACACAGCTGGGCGCCTCCAGAAATAACTCGCCGTGTGTCTAAAGAATTGGATTTGGTCATACAGTCCCATTTTCCTGGGGCTCTTTCCTAGCACAACCTGTAAGAAAATTGAGTTTAGATTTAGTCATGACTAAGATGCATTTGACTTGAACAAGAGCATTCAAATGTTAAGATTTCACTTTATTTCTTTATTATTATTACTTTTTTTTTACACTTTCGTATCTGGAAAATTTTGTACCTAATCTCCACTTTCTCTGTATATCACTAAACACATCCACACAATCTAGCCATTAACTCTCATTTACCTATTAACTTTTTTCAGGTGCATTTTGCCTGGGTTTGGAGGCAAGCCAAATATCAAATAACACCGCTCCTCATTTCCAGTGCTGGTGAACTCACTGTTTTCCAAAGCAGTATGCTGCCTCTTAGGGTAAGTCTCCTAGACCTGGCAGACATGTGGCACACAAGCTGATTCTTTCATTCCTGCACTGGAGACAGACATCATCAATCAATCACAATGTTCTTTCTCAGCAACAACAGGCGTAGTCTCATAATCATTCTCAGTATTGTGCTTCAGTTGGATAGAGTTCAATTTGTAGTGTCTGCCTCAGTTAGGAGAAAGGTTGTTTTTGTTCTTATACTTGCATGCCTGTTTCCTTTTACACATTGATAATTTCTATATGTGTATAACAGTCTAAAGTCAAGATAGCCCAGGCCTAGCATCTGGAACTCCTGGGACAGCATCACGGTGAAGGCAGAACTTGCAAGATGATGGTGGGGCGTGAGCTTTCCTAAGCCTGGTCCCAAGGCAGAGAGACAGGTGAGTGAAAGACACTTACTAGAGGAAGACAGTCTTCCTACTGGGCTCGGGAGGCCTAGGCTTCAGAGGGCAGGTCAGGGTCCTTAGGGCCCAGATGGGACTTGAATTTCCAAGTATAATTTCCAGCCCCCAGAGTCCTCATCAGACCAGACGGTTTCCTTTAGAGAACATTCCAATGCTATTTCCCCAATTTCCCGTCAAAACCATAGCAATGTCACGGAAGGCCAGCCTCCATGGTACCCAAATGGTCCACTGGCACATAAGGAGATTCTTTCCAGCTTCCAGAAGAGTGTGGGAGGTTGAGCTGTAAAGAGACAGTCGTGTGAGATCGGAAAGGCTCATTTTTAAAGGCTTGTGTGGCTTCAGTCGTTTGAGTCCTCCAAACATGGGGAGATCTTTGGTTGGTTGAAACAGGGAGACCTTTCTATCCATTCAAACAACCCTGTTTTTGACACAGTTGTCCAAAGTGGAAGCCGTTCCGTTCTCCTTCTTGCCATCTGTGGCGGGGCCGGGCTTCTCCTCAGGGGCCTGCACCTTGTTCCGCCTGGCAAAGGCTTGGCTGATTTCGGCGTGAGTCCTGTTCTTGGTCTCGGGCAGGACGAAGTAGAAGTAGAGTGCGCCTGCAACACATATTGCCGCAAAGACGACGAAGCAGTAGGAGTCCAGGCTTTTCTGTGGAAAGGCAGGGACAACACAACCTGAAACCAACCACTGCTTACATTTTTTCTGTTGTTGTTGCAGATTTGGCATTTCAAAGTGGACCATCGCAAAAGAAAGAATATAACATTGGAAGTGTGGTGTCTTAGCTTTCTATCCAATGTTTCCCACATTTTCTTCCCACTTCCACCATACACCACAAGACACATGGGTTGCCAACAGGAAGAGAAATATTCCCAGAGAGCAGGTCAAGAGAACAGTTCTGTTTTGTTTTTCCAATATGTGAAAGATCTAAACTCATGACAGACACTTGGACTCAACCTTGCACAAATGAGAGACTAGAGAAAATAAAAAGACATGGCAGATACAGATGCTGCTTGGTGTCCTGATTAGAGCTGGGAGAGACCTCCGGCTTTGTGGTGACTTGGTTACCTCTGCTGCTTCTGGGCCTTGAGGGGTGTCTGGTTTGCATGAGGCACTCAGCAAGGTTTAGGAGTGAAAGGCTTCCTGGGGAAGCTGCCTCTCAAGGACAAATATCTTGTAAGCCAAAGAGGAGATGATGAAACTCATAAGAACATTTGTTGTCTGCTTTTAGTCAATTCTATTTAATTCTTGTATTTGAAAAACAAAAACAAAAACAAATCCACACCTACTTTTGGAGCATAGCATAGCATTTAGAGCTTGATCTTTTGCTCCACTCTGAGACTGAGCAGACAACACATCTGAGACTCCTCCTGACTCAGATTCAATGGCTGTAAAAGAATAGCAGTGTTGTTAAAGTCAAGTCCTTTGGAGTAGTGCATGCAGGGGCTTTGCTCTGCGTGTGTGGGTGCCTTCCATTGGCCCCTACCATGGGTAGCATGGAGGAGTAGAAGTGGGATCTGTGAATCCAGTGGGATCCAAATTCTTGTGCCGTTTTTTTCATATGTTGCTAACATGTAAGACCTGGCATTTCAGTGCACTGAGCACCATTCAGGTTCCTAATGGGTACCATAATAGTGGTCTTGAAGCTGAAAACGGAGCTCAAATGGGTGTTTTGGTATAGCAGCACAAACTGCTAGGATGAACCTCCACACCCTGCCACACTGAGGTGACTACCCTTGTAGGGCCATAGACCCGATAGCAGATGCATGCTCACCGCCGCTCCTACCTCGTACCCCTGAGCAGAGCCCCAGTCCTGATGGTTGGCTCTGCAGAACTGCTCAGGGAGGGGCCGGTGAGAAGGAGCTACCCAGCGACTCAGTGGGCTGAGCATTTACCCAGCGACTCGGTGAACTGAGTGTTTACCCTTATTGATTTTGGAGTCAGATCTTTGGCAGTGTGCTCCTGTCTAGTTCATCCCTCTTCTCAGAGGAGGAAATCAAACTGCAGTGATTTATGCTACTTGTCCTGAACACCCTGCTAGGATGGCAGGCTGGAGCAAAACTCAGCCTTGTGCTCTTTCCTGGAGCTGTGCTTGTTAGACTGTGGCCTGGGCTGGGGAGGAGAGAGGATGAGGCGGAAGGTAGTGGTAGTGATTGCTTTTGACTCTTCCCTGTGCTATGCACTGTTGATGGGCAGTGCTTGTGCCAACCCTGTGATGTGGGCACTGTTTTTGGATAAGGCAACTAAAAGGGGTGACGTTTGTAGTCCCAGTTTTTGGGCTATGCAGACCAGTTGAAAATGGAGGTACTGGAGGCTCTTTCCTGGACCAATTGTCCACCCTGCCCAGTGAAGAGCAGCCCTCCTCCTTGCCTCTTCCCTTTGCCAGCTGACTTTAAAGCTATTAATGGTAATCATACCACTTCTGTAAATACATCTTTTATGTTATTGAAAATGGCCATGAAAATGTTCCAGCTTCTCAGATTCAGACAAAGATCTCTTTTTCAGAATATAGCATTCATGTTAAAATGATGCTAAAAATAGAAGGCAATTTTGGCACAGTGCTACTTTTACCTTGCTATTTAGATAAAACAAAAATCTCAGCTGTTTCCTACTCCCATGAATGGGAAGTGGGTGAAAGTGTAACAGCTCCTTGGAGCAAGGCAGACAGATAAGAAGGACTTTCTTGGTAATGTGGTCATGGCCTCCTACACATCCTCCTATACTCAGGGACCTTTTGTGGATCAGTGTTTTTGCATGAGTCAGGGGTGAGCCAGGCATAGCCTAGAAACTTAGTAACAAAGCTACTGTCATACAGCCTTATGTCATAATTTAGAAGCAGCCATTCAATCAATTAATCAAAAGCCAATATGTGGCCAGGTGCCAGTGGCTCACGCCTTGAATCCTAGCTACTGAGCAGGCTAAGATCTGAGGATTGTAGTTCCAAGCCAGCTTGGGCAGAAAAGTCCCTGTGGGACTCTTATCTCCAATTAACCACTCAAAAACTGGAAGTGGTGCTGTGGCTTAAGTGGTAGAGTGCTAGCCTTGAGCACAAAGAGGCTCAGGGACAGCACCTAGGCCCTGAGTTCAAACCCCGCATCCAACAAAAATAAATACAGGTGTCAGCCATGATGCCTTGTGAGAGAAGAGGACTTTTAGTTAAGAAGACTAGTATAAGTTGGGGGAGGGGGGAGATCGATCTGCTCTGTCCTTCCAGCTGGCCTCCACAGGTTGTGGAATGCAGGACAACCCCATAGAAGCAGCCTCTTGCCAGCCATACCTGGATGTAGGGGAAGAGGAGGCCCACGGCGAAGTTGGACAGCCAGTTGACGGTGCCTGCGATCATGAAGGCTGCTGGCCTCTGTGACTGCTGGAAGAACTCACCGGTCAGGATGAAGGGGATGCCACCTGCAGGGAGAGCCGGGCAGGAATGAGTCCTGCACCCCTGACTCCATGAAGCAGGCCATAGGACCACCCTGGGGCAGGCATGCGCTCCTGTTAGGAGCAGCTCTGTGGGTGTGATGGTTTGGGGAGAGTTTGCTGGCATTGGAGGACCCTCAGCCCTTAAGCTCTGATGTAAGGAAACACATCTCTGGTCTGGATCATCCAAAGCAGGAAGCCAGCATCCTCTTGACCCTCTGAACATCCCTGGAAATGGCCTGATCACACACTAGGAGCCTTTGATGTCTGAACCAACCGACACTTACAGAGTCTAGAGACCTCCAGCTTGCCATGGAGTTGCACACATCTGTTGGATATATTAAATATCAAAATGGCATCGAATATAATCTAACCTAACTGAAGGATGTGGGTTAGCCCAGTGACCTGGATGCTCAGATCACTTGCTTACAATGTTCACGTGCTTGTGAACCTTTGAGTAAGCATTAAACTGAACATCGCTGCCAGGAAGAGGCTGCGATGGTTCTGACTGAACATCTGGTTTGTTTTGCTTTCGGACAGGCTGTTGTTATTTTTGCCAAGGCTACACTTGCACTCGTGATCTTCTGATCTCAGCCTCCTGAGCTCAGTTTCATACATTATAAAGTCAAAACATCATGAGTCAAGCCATGGTAAGCTGGAAGCCATGTTTTAGGAATATTTTCAACCTAACATTCAGACTGAAGCCACGTAAGCCAGGCTGGGATTGGTTACCGTATTCTTCATTGAGGAAACCAAAGCCCAGAGTGGTCACTTGAGTTGTCCAAGGATACCCAGCTCTCAGCATCAGGATGATAACTCAGGCTGGAACTTTTGCTTCCAAATTCCACGTTTCTCCCTTATAATTCTTACTGGAGAGAGAGAGGACAGAAGCTCCTGCCCAGATGGCTCTCATTTTACCCTTAACTTCTATTGGTTGGGTGTGGGGTTAGCCCTGCCCCTGATTTGGGGGAAGGGTGCAGCCCAGAGGCACCACCACTGACAATTGTCCAAGAGGATGTCCATCATCTCCCCAGTCACCATGGCAACCGGATCACCAATCTGATCACCGGATTGCTCAATTGTAGATGTACTCAGCAGTCCTGATCAAGCACCTCTGAGGTTCTGCCCCCTCCCTCCCTACAAATTCCACTCAGTGGAGTGGACCATTGGTCCCCTGCCCAGACCTGGGACCTAGGATGCAGTGTGGCTTGTTGGGTCCTGGTGTCCCCTCCTCCACTCTGGACTCTAGTGGAGTTGCTACTCTGCCAATCAGATAGCACGTCGGTGTTCCTCAGACATGGCAGGGTGGGGAGTAGAAGGGGAGACACCAAACACAGCTGGAAGACCACCCGGAGGGATTCAGCCATGCTGTGCCACCCAACGATTATTTGCTGGCCGTGGCTCTCCAACAGGGGTGGTCAGCTATGCCCTTGCCTCCAGGGAACTCCTTCACCTGCTAGGGGAGACGAGGAGACTTCTTTTAAGGGCTCGAGTAGAGCCAAGTGTGATTAACACTGAAGGAGACGCACAGGGAAGTGGGATTCAGCTCAGTGGAGTCGGGGGATGCCTCACTGGGCTCCTGAAGACCCAGAGCAGTTCATGACAGGTGGGGAGCTGGCAAGGCGGAGGTCTCGGATGTTCCATCTACTTAGACACACAAAGGAAGGGGAGATGCGGTGATGAAGGCCGGAGGACCGTGTCCTGTTCCTGTAGACCAGGAGAGGCCAAGGACTTGATCATGGAAGAAAACCACTGGGGTTGATGTGGTCGATTTCCACTGCAGACAGAGTGCGCTGCTCCTTGGGGGAAGGACGGAGGGTGGACACAGAGGCTCCTGGGGGAAATCCAGAGAGGGGGTGGCGATGGTTCTGTGGGAGGCAGCTCAGTGGCGGCAGAGGGCAGAGGAAGGGGGGGTAGATTGAGAGATCTCCGGAGCCCTGTGTGTGAGCATGACAGCCTCCCGGTACACAGAGCCACGGGGCCAGATCAATGCCAGTTGGTCCCTTTTGGGCTCACATGGCTGCCAGCAAGCTTTGGGCCCAGATTGATGGAGATGGCGAGCTCGCTGGGCTGCACCGTCTCCCGTCTGCCTGGCTCCGTGGCAGGCAGCAGAGGCGCCAGGATCTCCTTACTCCACTTCGTGTTCACAGCGCAACTTTGAGAAGCTGGGACTGGCCGTGGACCACAGAGCAAGTGTGTCCTAAAGGAATCTACCGGAACATTTTGCCAACAATGACTGCACAGGAGAGGTGATAAAAAGTGGCCTTCAGGGCTGGGGGTGCAGACCGGAAGTTCCCCTGTCAGGGACTGTGTGCGTCACGCTCCGAGCCGATCCTGAAGCTCGCGCCGCATGGCTCCAGGAAGAGAGGTTTGGTGAGGAACGGATCTCCACGCTTCTGCAGCTCACGTGGTGCTGTTGCTGGGTCTCACTTCCCTCCCCGAACTCCTGAAATATTTGGAAGCAGCTGTGGCTCACACCACAGACTCCCGAGACTGAGCCCCTGAGAGGGGCCACCGGCCCCAGACACAGAGGGGCATGAATATGTCACTTCAGAGCCCCGTGGGCAGGATCTGGGCCCTGGGCTCAGTCAGGTGGCCACTGCCACCAGTTCTTCCTATTGGCTAGCAGCTTCTCCCCCTTTGCTTTGCAGTGGGAGGGTGGAGTGCTGCTTTTCCGGAACTTTCCTACAGATGGAGGCGGGTGATGGGGTTGGGGTGGGAGGGAGGCATGGCTGGGAATCTAGGTTCTTCTTTCTTGCTCTGCTTTGCTCTGAGATTTTATAAGGTGATTTGCACCAGAATTCTATCCACATGGCCGGGGGTTTGCTCTGTGTCAGGGCTCTTCTTCCCTCAGATTAGGGCATGGCTATGCTTTGGATATGAAATATCGGCTGCAGGCTGGTTGTTAGCTGGGGGACCCAATCGTTGAGGGGTGAGTAGATTCTGAGGGCTCTGGTCTCTCCAGTGAAATCATCAATTGTTGGATTCATGATCAGATGGGCAGTTGGAGGGGCAGTGCATGGGGGACGTAGGGCATGTCCTGGAAAGACATCCCTGGCTCTCTCTCTCTCTCCTCTTTCCTTGTTTCTTCCCCCCCCCCCCCCCACCTCGCCCCTCCCCTCTCCTGGTGCTTCCTGGCTGCCAGGAGATGGGAAACTCTGCTCCTAGTGCCTCAAGGCCCCATGGACTGCGACGCACCGTGCAGGTGGCCTGCACAGGTAGCCGTTGCGACCTGTGACCTCCCACGAGGCAGGTTCTCTGCAGCAGCAGAAGCTGCACGTGGGTTCTGACCTGAATTTGATCCAATCGATCCCGGGACTTGAAAGAAGCCACACTGCCTCTGGATGTGCACTTGACTCCATTCCTGTGGACCCTTCCCATTGGAGCTCCTCAGACTAGAGTGGTACTGCAGCCTAGAAGGCGCCAAGCTCGTGGAGACATTGCTGGAAACGTGGGCCCCCAAATCCCTGGGTCTGAAGTCATCAACCCCCCCCCCCCCCGCTTCCCCCCCTTCCGGCCCAGCATGGAATGGCAGCTGCTCAATCCGTCACTTCGCGTGGCTGAGGTTCTGAGAGACGGAGAATGAAGTTGTCATCTGCGATTCCTGCGCCCCTGGTGTCTCCGTGTCTGTCTGCTGCAGGATTTAAAGCACTTCCTCTTTCAGAGGGGGCTGGACACTTCTGTGTGGAGCCTCTATGGAGGCAGCTGGGCTGAGGAGCGGCCGTGGGGACGGGGAAGGGGTTTGCTGCCTGTGTGTTTCCTTTGCAGTCCCTTCATTCATTCTTAGGACATCTTTGAGGGTGGTGTTCTCACGGCCATAGTATTAATGCCCAGGGGCTCTGTGACTTGTTGTCCAAATTCAGGTGCTGTTAATCGCTGCATCAAGACAGGAAGTGTGTTCTGAGGCTGTTCCAAGCAATTCACCCATGAAGGAACTGACCCAGTGAAAATGCTAGTGGAGGTGCTAAGCCAAGACGGCAGACCGAGATCCAGGTCTGCTGAACTCCATGGAGGTTCCCTTGGCCAAGGTGAGCGTCTCACCCCAAACAGCACTTCTGAAGTCCTGAGCAACACAGCGTGACCTCTGGTACAGGGGGACAGCAGCTGATTTTTATTCCCCTGTGACTTTTTCCTGGAGGGGCGCATTATCCCTAATTGACAAACGAGGGCACAGAGACGCGGAGAGGAGAGCTGCTGAAGTCGTTCCCAGGACTCGTGGCAAGGCTAGAATCTGGTGCCAGTTTGCTTCCATACCAGGGTGAGGCTGAGAGACAGGCGACAAGGAACCCCCGCTCCTGATTATCACAGGACAGCGGCAAAGGGCAGCGAGTCAGATGGAGGCGAGGGCTGATGGAGGCGAGGGCTGAAGCACTCGGTGCATGCGCGACCTCACCTGGCGTGGCCACCTTCTACTTCTCTCTTGGACTTCTTCCCAGCAGAAAAATGAGCTGAGGTTTCTTCTCTGGTTGTCTTCCTTTATCAAGCATGTCCAGTCTGCAGCGGTAGGTGTCAATGGAGAGAGAGAGCAAGGGAGAGAGAGCCATACCCTCCAGGAGTCAGAGAGCCCTTGCTATAGACCAGCTGGGTGGTCATGGGGGCCAGCTGTGACAAGGGACCTCTCTGCAATGACAGCTGTTTCTTGATTAGGAGGCCGAGCCCTGCTGACAGGAGCTAAATCCTTCCTGCTGAGCACTGACCTGGCAGCTGCTGGGCTGGGCCACTTCCAGGCCTAGATTCTTCTTACCATGCAAAGTGCTCGGGTTTGCAGGCTTTGCTCTCCCACAGCTAGCCTCCTGTGGTACCCGCTGTCTCTTAGCCACCTGGCTATACCGGGTACACGTATCTTTCCTCTTCCATCCACTCCACATCTGTAGGTTTACAAAATGACTCACCTTTTATAATTTACTTCTAGGACTATTGACTGAATTATAAGCTTAAAGAAACCTTCCTCCTTCTAAGCTGATTATCTCCTAGCCACAGAAAGCTGACCCGCACAGATATGATCATGTCAAAGATCTGAAGGAAGTCTGAATTATCAGCTTGAGTCTCAAATACAGTCATACAGATCCTCACAGGGTCTTTGGGACACACATCGAGGAGGAGATGGGGTGAAAACAGAGGCAGAGATTGGAGGGATGTAGTTACCAGCTGTGGTGCACCAGCAGCCTCCAGTAGCTAGGAGAGAGGCAGGAGAGAGATCTCTCATGGAGCCACAGGTCTAGTGCGGCTCTGCTGAACCTTGGTCTTGGACTTTTGGCTTTCAGGGCTGTCAGCAAGTGCAGTTGTGTTGTTTGAGATCACCAGTGCAGAGGACAAGAAATGAACCTCAGAAGATGGTCTGAGATGGAGGGAGATGATTCTAAAAGGCTGGGCATGATGCCAAGACATGGCAAATACAGAGTATATCTTAGCCAGTATTATATTAAAATGCTCATCATAATGGTGCCCAGCTGGGGAGTAGAAGACTTTTCTTGCTCTCTTACAGCTGATTCCTATGGTGAACATGGCAAGTTCTATTCACAAAACCTGTCCAAACCTGTAGTACCTGCAAACATGGCCTCATTTTGCATAAGGACGCGATGAAGATGAAGCAGTAGTGAATCCAACCTTGTGAATGGTGACATTATAAGGAGAGAGAATTTTGAAGGCAGAGAGAGGGCCTTCCCCACAGCCTTTAGAGAAAACTTAGTCCGGGCTGGGAAGATGGCTCAGTGGTAGAGCGCTTGCCTTGCATGCCTGAGGCCCTGGGTTCGATTCCTCAGCACCACATAAGCAAAAAGAAAAAAGCCAGAAGTGGCGCTGTGGCTCAAGTGGTAGAGCACTAGCCTTGAGCTAAAGAGCTGAGGGACAGCGCCCAGGCCCAGAGTTCAAGCCCCACAACTGGACCCCCCCCCCCAAAAAAGAGAAAGCTTAGTCCTAAGACACCTTGAATTTGAGCCGCTAGCTTGCAGACCTGTGTGAGAATATGTTGCTTGTCTCACTTTGCAATGGCAATGCACGCAATCACATTTGAATACGAGGCAGTAAAAGGTCTAGACAGGAGCAGAATGAAGATAAGACTTGAAAAGAGTATCTTACAGCTCTTTGAATGGAATTGACGCGCTAGCCTGGGCCTGATGTGCTCTTTGAAGGTGGCGGTCTTGGTCCCCAGCAGCGCAGGGGAGGTCATGGAGACCTCGAGGGTGAGGCTGAGAGCGAGATTTGGTGACAGGAGCAGTTCTGTTCTGCCATGAACGCAACCGTGCACTCCCTCAACGATGCGCCGCTTAGTCACAGGCTTACAGCCACTCACGGAGCGGAACCGCAGCAAGGGTGAGTCAAAATAACCCTCTTCACTCGTTGATCGCCTCAGGTATTCTATTACAGCCTGGGTGACAGATGGCTAAAGGCTGCAGCTTGGTTTTCTTTTCTTATCCCCAGTCTGTCCCCAGTCCATTTCCCATCATCTTCTGCCTTGCTCTGGGTCCCTGTGGACAGCCAATGTGGGCCCCAGCCTCTGGCTATTTCCTAAGATCACCAACAGGGGGCACTGTTAGCATACAGGAGAACTGTTGGGACTAGAGTGGGGTCTCTCTGAACTGTCTCCCTTTCCACTTCATGGCAGTTCTAGCTAAAGAAGTGGAAGCTGCAGAGACCACCACCACCACCACCAGCAGCAGCACATGGCAAGCCCAGAGAGAGGTCCTTCTCCAGGGACTGCTCTTGCTAGGACTCAGCCTGTACCTCTTTCGCTGTTTCCCTGAACCCTAACCTTCAGCTCTGTGAACATCCCATACAGACCACTGCTACTGAAGTCCCAGCCACCATCTCCTGCTGGACCCTTGGCTAACTTCAGTTCATATATAAGACAATACATAAACTTGATATATAAGACGTTATATAAACAGCTCGCCTCAAATGCTTCCTTCTCCAAGGCTCTCACGGTTGTGGTCTAGTGGTTGGTGACACAACCACAAATTCCTACCGGGAGCTCTCACCACCACCTCCATTTCTAGATCGCTACTGTGAATAATTCACACACGTGATAGCAGAATTAAACAAACTCATTTTAGAGAAATCAGTATGTCCTGAGCAATGACAGCTAATTTTGTTTTACATGTTTTTTTTTTTTTAAATTATGACTACATGATGATTTGGGGTCAGGATGTGTCTCTTAATTTATGGATCTAATTATATTAATGTTTGTATACTGTTTCTCTTACCCAATGATTTCTGCTTGGTCAGGAAATTAATTTACTTGCCATTCTGCTTTGTACATATTTTTCTGACTCCTGAAGGAAAAAGTCATGGGGGGGGGGGCGTGTGTGTGTGTGTGTGTGTGTGCGCGCGCGTGTGTGTGTGCAAGACCAGAATTCAAACTTGGTGCCTAATGTTTTCACTCATTGACTAGTGTTCTACCAACTGAGCCATGCCTCCAGCCCCCATTTGATTTTTTTGAGAAGTGGTAGTAGGGTTTGAACTCAGGGCTTTGCACTTTCTAGATGGGTTCTCTATTGCCTGAGCTATGCCTGTAGTCCTTTTGCTCTGGTTATGGTTGAACAAGGGTCTTGTTTTTCTCCAGTGGGCCTAGAATGCTGTTCTCCTATTTCTTCTTCACTGTAGCTGAGATAAAAGGCACATGCCACTGCACTAAGCTTTTTGTTGAGTCTCACTTTTTTTTTGGCCTGGGGTAGCCTGGAACTTTCATTGTGTCAACCTCTGCTTTGGAGTAACTGAGATTGTAGGTGTTCAGTGAATCACGTGGTTAGATGTGTGCTCGATCTGATGTCCTTTGGTGGAAGCCCAGGCCAGCAGGGGTCTCTCCCAGGAGTCTCTCACAGTTCTAGACAGAACTGTGCGGGTGCCTGTACCCACCGGGCGCTGTGCAGGGAGATTTCTTCTCAGCTGCCTGGGGTCCAGGGTGTGGTCTACTGCAGACCCCACCTCCAGCCCTGATCCCTGGCCAGGCAGCTCAAGTCCTGCTGGGGCGGTGAAGGCTGCTGAATGGAAACCCTCATCAGTGTGGCCTGAAACTCAAGAGTCCAGACTCTACCCGGATCTGTGCCAAACCAGGGACCCAAGCTTGCACGTTTGACAGAATCAAAGAGAGTCACACATCAACAAGGTGCAGGTAATTACAGGTCTTCCCTCATCTCTCTCTCTCTCCTACGGGCCCAGCACATGGTCTATCTCCCCTGTGGGAGGAAGTAGTTGGCAGTAGATGTCTTCCACTTCCTCCTCCGTAGATACGGCAGGCATGTGGCTGGCATTTAGCCTACATCAAGGAAGAGTGTGGTTTTGACTGTTGCACTTGCCTCTTGTCTACCTCCCTGTCTCAGATCCTTCTGGGCTGGATCTGTCTTCCAAACTCTCCATGCTCTGCTGTGCAGCCCAGAGCCTAGCTAGGGTTCTCTGGTCCTCTTAGGCTCAGTACTGGCCAGCAGCAGGGCAGCCTCCACACCCTGGCCAGCGCTGTGAACCCAGTGAACCATGTGAACGCTTTCTGAAGGCTCCACAATGCAGACAATGTATGACTGTCTGCAGTGGGTGTCTGGCCCCGCAGCTCCCCCTCCACAGGTCAGGTCTTCCCTGGTGGTGTGATAAACACACAGCACATCGGATCTTCGTTCCAAGTTTCGGCCACAGAGCTCCCGAAAGCCTTGGAGCACCCCCAAATAACCAGAGTGGCTGCTGATATTTGCATCCAGTCCTTTCCTAACACCTGAAGTTTAGGAGGTGACTGGCGGGGGGGGGGGTGTCCCTTATTGAGAGAGGAGTCAGCCACACTTAGGGCTGGAACTTTGGGTCCCATCTTCAGGAGCTGAGCCGGAGGTGGGCAGACAGAGGCAGGCAGGCAGGTCCACTCCAATGTGAATACACTTGCCCAGTCTTTCCATGGAGTCAGGAAATAACAAATGGAGTTGCTGCGTTTCTATCCCAGTGCAAGGGCGCCATGCCCCGGGCTCTCGGGTCTCGTTGGCACCTCTGCCATCACAGTGGTACAAACTCTCCCTAGACGGCTTCCTTGGGGCTGAGCACACAGTCAGGCCATAGGAGGATTTTTTTTCCAAGCTGGAGTAGACACTCATCTATGATTTCTTCTTCAAAGGTAAAGCTCTCTTATTGTGCTTCATTTATGAGGTATTTCTGCCACTGCCTCTGGGTTATGTACACAAATAAAATATGTAACAGGAGGCTGCCTTCCTTGTTTTCTTTCTTTCCTTCTGCCTAATTTCAACTCCCTGTCAAATTTCCTCACATCGATCCGCTCACCAGAGATACTGCCTGGGGCTCTCTCCCGGGAGCGCCGCTCTTCACACGGAGTCGCGGGAGGCAGACCCCACGGGAGGGTTCTACCTTCCACCCCTCATCATCTCCGTGGCCCACTTGACCAGGGTGACTTCTCTGGGGCCTTTTCTCCCTCCTGTCCATCAAGGTGGAGAGAGATGATCTCCCAGTTTTACATGGCAGCTTCCCTGAGACGAGGAATTTCCAGAGGGCCTTGATCTGTGCAGACAGTGTGAGTTTCCATATTGCTTCTCCAGTCTGGTCCACCTGTGGCCAAGGCTGTGTCTAGTTGTGCCAGGTGAACGCAGGGTGTGTGTGTGTGTGTGTGTGTGTGTGTGTGTGTGAGAGAGAGAGAGAGAGACAGACAGACAGACAGATAAAGAGACAAAGGGAGGATTTGAGTAGTAGATAGTTGGGGGTTAACAACTGATATGGAGTGAGCATCTCAAACTTCAGAGATACAGCACACGACAGCGCTATGAGAGCTAGGTGTGCAAGCAGAGGGTGGAGCCAACCACCATGAGAACACAGAGGGCTGGGGTGGGGGAACAGAAAAGGCAAAGCTCTGAGGGTGTGCTCAGCCACACCCTGGCAGGTCGGTAGATGCTCTGAGGGTGTGCTCAGCCACACCCTGGCAGGTCGGTAGATGCTCTGAGGGTGTGCTCAGCCACACCCTGGCAGGTCGGTAGATGCTCTGAGGGTGTGCTCAGCCACACCCTGGCAGGCCGGTAGATGCTCTGAGGGTGTGCTCAGCCACACCCTGGCAGGCCGGTAGATGCTCTGAGGGTGTGCTCAGCCACACCCTGGCAGGTCGGTAGATGCTCTGAGGGTGTGCTCAGCCACACCCTGGCAGGTCGGTAGATGCTCTGAGGGTGTGCTCAGCCACACCCTGGCAGGTCGGTAGATGCTCTGAGGGTGTGCTCAGCCACACCCTGGCAGGCCGGTAGATGCTCTGAGGGTGTGCTCAGCCACACCCTGGCAGGCCGGTAGATGCTCTGAGGGTGTGCTCAGCCACACCCTGGCAGGTCGGTAGATGCTCTGAGGGTGTGCTCAGCCACACCCTGGCAGGTCGGTAGATGCTCTGAGGGTGTGCTCAGCCACACCCTGGCAGGCCGGTAGATGCTCTGAGGGTGTGCTCAGCCACACCCTGGCAGGTCGGTAGATGCAACCAAGTGGGTTTGTTCAGGGAACTGGGTGGGGAGGAGGGTCAGTCTAATCATGGAGACACAAGGGAGGACAGCTGTTACAGGAAAAGGTAAGATGAGCAGCACCAAGTCCACAGCATATAGCATGACATCCTGGCTATTGGTGCTCTACCGTCCTCCGGGACCCTGGCTGGTGTCTCATTTTTCTCCCTGTGTATCTGTCTCGAGAAGTCCATGCCTACAGATCTTCATGCAGACCTCCCTGGAGCTCAGCATGAAGCAGAAATTCTTAGTGAAAAACCATAGATGCTCAGAGCTCTGTTCCAGCATACCCCGCCTTGCTGCCTCTGAGGGCTCTTGCTGTGGTTCTTGCTGGGTGCTACCTGGAGATCCTGACTTAGCTGGCATCCGCAAGACCTGAAAGTGATGTTTGCTGTGGTGTTTAAAGTCCTAGGGGTGTGTGTGTGTGTGTGTGTGTGTGTGTGTGTGTGTGTGTGTGTGTGTGTGTGTGAGTGCTGGTCCTGGAGATTGAACTCAGAGCCAGGGCACTGTCCTTTAGCATTTTCACTCAAGGCTGAGGCTCTACTACTTGAGCCATACCTTCATTTCCAGCTTTTTGCTGGTAAATTCAAGATAAGAGTCTCACAGACTTTCCTGCCCTGGCTGGTTTCAAACTGCAATCCCCAGATCTCAGCCTTTTGAGTAAGCCACTGGCTAATGTGCAGATTTGACCAAGTGAAGTGAAAAATGAATAAGAAAACCCAAGCCATTTCAAAAACGAACGCCTTACATTCCTGCGCATACATGATGCAGCTCAGTGGATATGGAGAAGCTCCCGTATTACCCACAGTCCTAGTCACCCAGTGCGGAACCGCAGCCTTTCCCTGGAGGGGAACGGTGCCCTCCAGTGAATGGACTTGAGCGAGGGGGTGGAGACAGACAGTGTTGGAAGGCGGTATGCTTTTGTCGGAAGCTGCATGGCATTGTGGGAGAGTAATCAAGCATCCTCAGCGGAACTGAACACTACGCCTCCTGAGTGTGTGCAGTTTTTCCTCCGTCACCATCTTGGATGCCCAGGCTTTACTGTATTAGTTCAGGTTGAAAACCACTGTGCAGCCCAAAAGTTCTTGCAGTTTTTAACAAAATACCTAGCCTGGGGTTCCAGCCCCAGGTTGACTTTCAATTAAGAACTTTTATTTTTTTCAATAATGAGGTTTCAATTCAGGCCTTAGCTTGCTAGGCAGATGCTCTACTGTGGATCTGTACCTTCAACGCTTTTTTGTACTGGTTATTTATGAGATAGGGTGTTACTTTCGGCCTAGGAGTGTGCTTGGACTGTTTTCCTCCTATTTTATATCTCCTCCCGTGTTCCCATTACAGCTGGGATGACAGGCGCATACCACCAAGCCCGCTGCGCTTCGGTGACAGTGGGAGAGAGCTACGCAGTTAGTGTGAAAGGAATAAAATAGCCTCGTTGTGTGTGTTATACCTCGAATGTTCAATCTGGATGAGAATGCACCCTCAGATGGTAAGGAAGAACTGGGGAGCCGTCTTCATGATTTTACCCCTCACCTGTGCCTTGGATTATTTAAAAAATCTGACAGCTTGGTTCTGTGTTATCTTATATTCACACAGTATTGTCTGTGCACCAGAACAGGGCCTGGGACACAGTTAATGCTCAGTAGGTGTTCACTGCCCACACCTCGGATACACAGATGCCTGCAACAAGTGCTCAGGTGCTCCTGCGCCTGCTACTTGCTGCCCCTCCTCCTCCCTCCAACCTCTCAGCAGGAAGTGGGCATGTGTGCGCACGTGTGTGTGTGTGTGTGTGTGTGGTGTGTGTGCGTGTGTGCACGTGTGTGTGCGTATGCGCGTGTGTGGTGTGTGTGCGTGCGTGCGTGTGTATGTATGTATGTGCGTGTGTGCATGTGTGTGTGTACGTGCATGTGTGCGTGTGTGTGTGCATGCGTGCTCAAGGCAGTTCTCACTGTATGGCCCACTCTGACACCCTGTTATCACACCGAGGTCTCCGAGGGGGACACATGTGCCATTCATTTGTCACCAGTGGCCTAGAAGCTGAGCCATGGTGACCCATGGAAATCAGCAATGCAAACAGAGAGACCAAAGTTCAGTTCCACCCCTTTCCACAGGAACTTTGTTTTCCACCCCCACAATAATTAAGCCAAAAGAGCCATGGACACGCCTCACGGAGAGAGAGCATCCATATTCCCCGATGCCCGCATCACCCTATCTTCCGCATCACCCTGTGCCTCTCGGTGGCACAGACCGTACCTTGACTATCTTTGAGCGTCCATCCCAGACCCATCCTCATGGGGCTCACAGCTCGCTGGCGCTGTCACGGTGTTACACGTGACCCGCTTGTCTTTGGGTGAGCACCCTCCTCGTGCTTTCGAGGATGTCTAAGTAAGGGGCAGCAGGGACACGCCGGGCTCCGCTTCTGGGAGCTCCCCCACCCCGTGAGGGGCTCCGGGTGAGGCACAGCGCAGGAAGGCCCCTTACCTGGTCCACTGCAGAACGAGGCGATGGCGGCCAGGATGCACACGATGCTCAGGTAAGGGACCCAGGGGGCGCGGTCCTGTGGGGAAGAGCCATGTGGGCGGGGGCGGGGCTGCCGTGAGGAAGGGGATGTCCCCGCCAGCCCTCTGATCCCTAGGGAGATGTTTCCTTTCTCTGCTGCTCAGTGACTTCCTGCTTGTGGCAAGCCACTGTCACATACTACCGTGCTAATCCCCCATGCCACACATGTCTGGACAGTAAGACCAGAACGTGAGCACCCTGCCCAATTTTTAATTCCATCATTCATTTTTGAAAACGATTGCTGTGAGCTTGGGGTGAATGCTCATTCAAGACACTTAGTAAGTGTTCAATTAATGCACATTGCCTTGCAGGGGCAGAAAGGAAAGAGGTGACATATGAAATCTGGTCTTAGGATACAGTCCCAGCTCTGCCACTGCTGAGTTCTGTAACCTTGGCCATGCTACTCGAGGTAACTATGCACTGGATTCCTCATTTCTAGTGAGGGAGGAAATCAGAATATTGTAAGGATGAAGCATTTCAGCATCCCCTAACCAGCAGACACTCCCTGAGCACCCGTTCCAAGTGCATTTCTCATGGAATCCTCAGAGCATCTGTGTGTGTGTGTGTGTGTGTAGGGGGTTACTGCTCCACTTCAGGAGTGTGGCACAAGAGGAGCTGACACAGTAAGTGGCTTGCCACCCTAAGGAGCTCCAAACGCCAGCCGCAGAGCTCCTGCTGCAGCCAGAGATCATGGTGAGCCAGGAAGGGGACAGCAGGCACCCTCTGGCACCCTCTGCTGGAGGGTGAAGGAGCTACAAGAGACCCCTTTGGGGCCACCGTGTGCAATCTCGTCCACCCCACAGACTGGCAAGCTGAGGCACACAGAGGCAACACATCTTGCTTCAAATCACACAGCTCCTCAGTGGCCGTGACAGGACAGAGGTCAGAGCTCTGGTCTCCCTACGCGAGGATCCACCCACAAAGCCACCAGCCCCGCGCTGGAGCCCCGCCCTCAAGGTGTGGCAGGGCCTCACCTGCAGAGTCAGCGCGGCGGTGAGGATCCCAAAGAAGAGCGCCATCAGCCCGAAGCCACCGATGAGCAGCACCCTCCTTCCCAGGCGCTCAATGACCAAGCCCTAAGCCACGGGAAAGAGCACAGGACGGTGCGTGATCAGTCCCCTGTGGGCAGCGAGCAGAGGGACCTGGCCGAGGGCCAGGGGTCAGGGTTGTCTGACACTGTGACAGCCCAGTCACTGGCCCCTTTCTCCCAGACACACGCAGAGAATCATTCTGAGAAAGATCATGCTGAGAAAGAAGAAGGGGAGGCAGAGAGACTCCATCTAGAGTTGCTGCTGGGGCCCTTCTCTTCTTCCTCTCCAGGAGGAAGTAGACCTGGAAGAAGGACCTGGCCACCCCAGCCCTCTTGCCACCCTCCAAGCCAGCTTGCTTACAGGCAACTGCCCTGAGCTTCTCTGCCTTTAGCTTTTGTGGGGCTAAGATGCCCGGGGCTGGGCATGTGGAGGGAGTTGTGGAGAAGGTTCTCAGCTTCTCCATGCTGCCCACATCTGGACGGTCAGTTCCTGCTGGGTATGTGATACAGGGAGGCCAGGAACAAGGATGGCATCCATCAAAAGCCAGAAAAACAGCGCTAACTTCTCAGAGGACTAAGGAAGCCGGCAGATTCTCTCCCCCTCCAGCAGTGGCTGGGAAGTTCCCAAACTCTTGCCCTCTGTCATCCTGGTTATTTATGCTAAGGTTAGAGCTGGTCGAAAAAGCCTGGCCAAAGGTCATAACTGCTGTATTATTTACAGTGACAAGGATGTAAAAAGAAAAATAAATCCACCAAGACATGAATGGATAAAATATATACTGGAATGTCTAGATGCTAAATATATAGGAATTAACATACTTGTATAGAATTGTGATATATATATATATATATATATATGTCATGTGAAATACAATTATGTTAAACTAATAGACCCTTTACAGATATATACAGGAAGCATTTGTAATGTTTAACTTTGTGAAGACATATGAAAGTATTATTTCACTTGCTGGTGTTTTAGTTTTATAAGTTGAACTTTTTTTTTTTTCACTTACAAGAAGGGGGAAGACAAAAAAAATACCAGAAATAGTTTATGGGGATGCAAATTCCTGTCCCTTGAGTTACAGTCTTCATTCTTTTACCATCCCCAATGCCCACCCAAGCAAACCTTCATAATCAGGTAAAAATATTTTTACTGCAATACAAGGATGATGTAGTCATTCTTGAGGCCCCTAGGGCAGGGTCCAAATAACTGGACTACTGGGAACTTTGTGCCAAAGTGTGTTAGAGGACGTGCGCGTGCCCCTAGTGACCTGAAGCTGACATGAAATCCTCCTCCCCCAGCAAACTCCCACTGCTGTTACTGGAATACCACGGTGCGTTACACTGTAACCGCCTCTAACCCAGGGACATGCTACACTGAGACTAATTCACATTGCAACAGTGGGATGGAAACATTACATCGTCACCCTACAGTGGATGCAACACACGTGCTGCATTGTTACTCTGAGGTAGCACTGTAACTGAAATGAACAGGGTTTGAAGGTTTCTCCAGCTGGGGGTAAAGCTCCTGGCAGAGCACTTGTCTAGTCTGTGTGATGGAGTGGGGATGGGTGTGGTTTTCAAGTGAGCCTTCCCCAGTCTCAGTATTTGTGAATGTACCCCACACATGGAGCAGTTGAAAGCCATTATTTTCTGAGCATGCCCACATCCAGGGCCTGTGTGGGGGGAGAGGCTTGCATCATTTTCCTGATGTCACCTGAGCAAAGTGCAGAGAATGTATCCTCCCTGACAGGGAAACAGCTTCCGGGGTGCCGGGAGCCTTCCACGGGAGAATGTGGACTCAAGGTGAACGGTGCTTTGGAAGTTACTGAAGCCAGCTGGGAGGGGGGGGGGGGTGTCGTCAGAGTCCCTGACTCCCAAGAAAGCCCTCTGGGACTCCTGAGTCCAGGCCACTCAGCTCCCAGCAGCCTGCACCCCGCCTGGAGTGCTGGGAAGCTGGTACCAGCCCTCTCTGGTCTGCCTGGTCTTGGCAGTGATACACCAGCAGTCACATTGTGTTTTCTTGGGTGTGTCTGGGTTCAATCTCCCCTTCTTCTAAGGACAGTCATACTGGATTGGGGTCCCACCAACTCCGGTATAACTCCATCTTGGCTGAACTATTGACATCAGCAATGACTCTATTTGCACATCATGTCTGATTCTAAGGTGCTGAGGATTTGAAAGTATTAATTTTCAAGAATCACAATCCAACCTATCATAATATTTATACGTATCTATTCTAAGCATGATACATTGTGGCATGATCTTTGCAAAGCCATTTGAGATAGATCTGTGATCATCTCCACTTTCTTTAAGAGAAAAATGGCTATCAGCAAGGCTGACAGACTGGCACAAGGTCACCGAGCTAGTCCGTGAAGGTCAGGAGGGCACAGAACCCGAACACTCTCCTGTCCACGTGGTCACCTCCAGCCACTTTCTTCTTTAAAAAAAAAAAAAAGAAAAAGGGCTGGGGCTGGGAAGGTGGCTCAGGTAGAGCGCTTGCCTTGCATGCATGAGGCCCTGGGCTTGATTCCTCAGCACCACATAAGTGGAAAAAGCCAGAAGTGGCACTGTGGCTCAAGTGGTAGAGCGCTAGCCTTGAGCTGAAGAGCTGAGGGACAGCGCCCAGGCCCAGAGTTCAAACTCCACGACGGACAAAAAAAAAGGGGGGGGGGCTAGATCTGTAGCTCTCACCTGTGATTCTAGCTACTCAGGAGGCTGAGATGGGAGGATCTCAGTTCAAGGCCAGCTTGGGTAGAAAAGTCCAAGAGACTCTTATCTCCAACGAATTAGCAAAAAGTCAGAAGTGGAGGTGTGGCTCAAGTGGTAGAGCACTTACCTTGAGCCAAAAGGTGAGGGAGAGTGCTCTGGCCTTGAGTTCACGTGTCGGTAATGGCGTGCGCATGTGTGCGTGTGTGCATGCGCACGCGCACGTGCACACACACACACACACGCGCGCGCGATCCTGAATCCACTAAGGCAGTCCTAGGAAACCTGCAGGTGACAGTCACAGCTCCCAGGACTTAGGCTGTGAACATCTTTAGGGGTCATTATTTCTTGTCAGTTGCAGACAGGGCCATGAGAATGCCCATTTTACAGATGAGCAAATAAACAGAGCTGTTGACCCAACCACCAATCAGCATGAGAGCAAAGACGTGGCTATCCCATGCAAGGGGAAACTGAGGCAAAGAGTATCAGTATCACACAGCTGAGGGGTTCCTGAGAGCCAGGGTTCGAATCCAACTGGGTCTAATTCCAGTCTTGGAAAGGAGGGATTGTTAATGCAGAAGGGAAACGCAGTGGGTGGATGACGTTGTCACCGTGAGTGACATCACATGCGGCGGACGGGGAGGCGGCGCTGTGTGTTGTCTGAGTCCTCGCAGGGCTGCCCCGGCCCGCCGCGCGACCCCCCGCCCCCCGGGGCCTTCAGACCCCCAGTGACTCACCGAGAAGATGGAGGCCAGCGTCTCGATGCCGCCGGTGCTCAGGGTGATGTACGGGATCTTCTCCTGAGCGATCCCAGCATTCCCAAAGATGCTGTTGGTGTAGAACCAGATCTACAATGTGGGAAAGAGCAGGAGGGAGGTCAGCGAGAGGCCTTTGTCTATCTAATTCAGCGCTAGAGCCACGCGGTGCCCTTCCCGGGAGCAGTCCTCACACATTCCTGTGCCCAGCTGATCTCCCTCACCATGAAGTGTGGCCATGAGATACGGAACTACTGCTTGGCTGCCAGGAATCCTCTTTATTATTATTATTATTATTTAAACAGAGCTTTTCACCACCCTTTTGATTGTTCTCTTGCCTTCCTTTCTGCTGGAGGGTAGGTGTGTTGGCTGGAGCATTAGGTGACACTGGGTCAGGATAGCTTTGTGAGAATTAGACTGTGTCCCTGTCCTACCATTTATCTCCCACTAGGAAACCGTCTTTATAAACCTATCAGGGATGTGTGGTGACATTCCCAAGATTGTGCAGCGCGTAGTCTGCCTACCTAGGCCTGGAGCCCCTGGCTTTGGGATGGAAGTGACCTAATCAGTGCTGGAGCAGGAAGTGAGGAAGTTACGCTCTCCTCCCCGATTGGAACCATTGTGTAGTTGATTATCCAGACTTGGGTCCATCTGGGAGAAGTAATAAAGACCTCAGCTCCACGAGGCATAAGACGAGGCCACAGCAGCTCCTCCCCCGCTTCTGAGACAGCAAGCCTGCCCTCCTGTGTAGGTGGCTGTGGGGGTGTCACGTGACGCCAGACCTCCTCCTCCCTGAGGGGAACATGGGCTGCTGGGTAAGAACTTGGAGACGTGGTTCTTTCTCCCACTAGCTGTGTGGCCGCAGACAACTCATTCCTCTCCCCAGGTTCAAACAAAACCACAGAGCCGTCTTGCCTGCCCTGTGTTGTGCCTGTAACTAAGTGAGGTGGTCACGATTCTGTGCCCGCTTTGAGTCAGGGTCAACAGGTGGGATTCCAGACTCGCGTTTGCCACAGGGCGGGCAGGGAGCTGCCCGGCTGGCATAGGTGAATTCGGATGAGGAGGCCTGGCCCGGACCCGGGGCATGCCGGCAGTCTAGCAGTTACTCAGCCGAGCCCGCACTGTCAGAGCTCGCTGTTCCAACCTGTCAGGCGCAGGGGGCGGCTGGCTGGCGTGAACGTCGGCTTTGCTTCTGGAGGGAATGCTTGTTTCTACGATGTTCTTCTTGTGACCAGCACGATTATTCATGATGTGTGAGAAGGGAGGAGATTTAGCACCTAGTTAGCACCTTTTAAGTGACAGAGGTTTCAGGCACACTTAGAAATGGAGCACGAACTGCTGCAGGGAGTTCCTGGTGGGCATCCATGCGTCTATTAATGGGCATGGGTTAACCAGGTGAGAAGGGCACCAATCCTGCGGTGTCAGCCTCTCATTTGGGTCAGCTCATCTTAGCCTCTGTCTTTGGTGTGATCTGGGGCTGTGATGTCTAGAGTCCAGAGTCCAGAGTCCTGAGGACAGCGGTAGCACTATGAGAAAAGCTGACTTCATTCCAGAATGCCTCCGTGTTCTGGAAGCTAGAATGCCTCCGTGTTCTGGAATGAGACACTGGATCTTCCAAAGAGAAGTCTCATGACTGGATTCTGGGATTCCAGAAGTTGAAGAGTCTTTGTGGTGGGCTGGGAAGGTGGCTCAGTGGTACAGTGCTTGCTTAGCATGCTTGAAGCCCTGGGTTCGATTCCTCGGTCTCACACACACAGAAAAAGCAGGAAGTAGCCCTGTGGCTCAAATGGTACAGCGCTAGCCTGGAGCAAAAGAAGCTCAGGGACAGTGCCCAGGCCCCGAGTTCAAGCCCTGGGACTGGCAAAAAAGAAAAAAAAAGAGTCTTTGTGTGTGCTCCACATGCCGTGGCAAATATATGTATATGATTTTGCCGATGCTGCAGCCGGCTCCCTGGCGCCAGGCGGTGGGATGGGGATGGCGGGGCAGAGAACAGCCAACCCGAAGCTGAGACCAGCCAAGCTCAGCCTGCACCGCTGCTGACTGCGGGGGGGGGGGGGGGGGGGGTGAGGTGGGTTTTCCCAGCAGAGTCTGCGCCTCTGTGGCTGCAGCCCTGCCCAGGAGGAGCTCACCCGGCTATGCGGGTCTGGGTATGGGGCCAGGGCTCCCAGAGCTCTGTGTGGAGGAGTCCCAGCTCTAAATGTCTTGCAAAACGCAGAATGTCCTTTAAGATACCAAGTGTGAGCTTCCCGAAATGGCAGCTTCTTTCTCCCATACCAGAGCGTGGGAAACAGTTTGGCTCCTTCCCTCCCCTGGCCCTGTCTGGAGGAGAAAACAGCAGGACATGGCCCTGGCATTCTGTATTCTGCTGACTTTACCGGCCAAGAGAAAGCAGAACAAGGAGCCCTATGGCCTCATGTCACTGTGGCATTTCGGAGAAGAGAGAGCGGTGGTGTTGAACTAAAGCAGCGCGCACCTGCGTGCAACTCCCAGAGGACCCCCTTCCTTGTCACTGTCCCTCCCCTTCCCTCCACACCCCCAAACATACCCTGCTGGCCTGGGTGGGCGCGGGCTCCTGCTCATCCCACAGATTCACAGAGCTGTGCCACCCCGGCTGTGAAGGCCACTGATGGCTGCCCATCTGCCCTCCTCTGGGCTCAGCCATGCTCCCACGGAGCTGACACTTTGCCCGTGTGTGTGTGTGTGTGTGTGTGTGTGTGTGTGCGTGCGTGTGTGTGTAAGGGTCCCCTCCAGGCCCCATCTTGGCGAATGGCCGGCCTGATGTGTGTACCCCATCTTGGATGAGTGACTCAGACCCCAGGGGAATCCCAGAAGCAGTGACAATGACAAGCACTGCACTCCTGGCCCGGGAGACTGTGCCTTCTGGGCACAGAGGGTCCGGAGCCTGACGGAAAGACGTGCACCCAGATCCCAAGACACTATGGAACCCATGTTTGACTCGAGCCCAAGTCGCAACCAGTTGAAGCCAGAGCTCAGCCCAAAGGACTTGTCTGCGCAGGGGCCACTACTGGGCCCGGCCTCCGCGGAGGTGGGCAGAGCAGCAGCGAGTGCAAGCCCCCAGCCGCCCGTCACTCACCCGCCCGTCACTCACCGCGTTGAGGCCACAGAGCTGGTAGCAGGCCATGGTGACGCCCACGGTGATGATCTGCCAGCGGACGGCGGGGGCCCGCAGCAGCTCCAGGACCGGCACCAGGCGTAGGTTCCTCTGCACACGGCTCTCGGCCAGGGCCTCGTCCACCTCCCGCGACACATCTGCCTTCCCCAGGAACGTCTGGAACGCTGCGGACGGACGCAGAGCGCACGGGCTGGAGCGCCACGCACGCTGCCCCGAGGGGACGGGCTCCACCCTCCACGCACCGCCCGCTGCCAGGTTTAAACTGGGAGAAACAGAGGCCCAGAGAGACGCACCGCAGGGCGAGAAGCCGTCCCTGGATTACCCCCCATCGGAAAGAGTGTGGATGATCGGGGTTCATGCATGGGGGACAGGGACGGGGTGGGATGCGTGGCCGTGTCCTGCGTGTCTCCCGTAATGGTTCCAGATTCTATGGCTGCTGAGGTCATCGGGAGGCGGGCTAACTTGGTGACATTGAGGCATGGGACCCAAGAGCCAGGGGCCAAGAGAATGAGAGCTAAGAACAAGAGAATTCAAGGATGGCTGCTGATGAGCGCTAGGGTGAAAACAAACATATTAGATTTGGGAGCGGTGGAGAGGGGAGGGAAGGAGACAGCGGGAGGGAGGAGAGAGGAGAGAAGAAGTACTGTTTTAATAGGCAGCTTGACTTCTCTCATTTCCCCGAGGCTCACCGTGCTTTTAACCTCGCACTAATGATTTGCCTGGAGTTCTGAACCAGCCGCAAGAAGAAAATCATCTGGATAAACTCCTCCCTGGACTAGAAGGAGACCTCGTTAAAGGAAAATATCTCTTAACTATGGGCTTTTTTGCCCTAAACAATTTTTTTTCATTCAACCAAGTTTTCCTGATCCTATTTTACATATAAGATGTGATCTTTTTGGTATTATTGAATGCATGTATTTATTTACTTTGTATTTATTCTCCTTCTTTTTCTTTTTCTTCTTCTTCCTCTTCCTCCTCCTCCTCCTCTTCCTCTTCCTCTTCCTCCTCCTCCTCTTCTTCCTCTTCTTTCTCCTCCTCTTTGTAGGTCATGGGGCTTTTTTTTTCTTTCTCAAGGTTGGTGTTCTACCACTTGAGCCCCAGCCAGCTCCACTTCTGATTTTATGGTGGTGAGTTGGAGATAAGAGTCTTATGAACTTTCCTATTTGAGCTGGCTTTGAACTGTGATCCTCAGATCTGAGCCTCCTAAGTCACTAGGATTACAGGAATGAGCCACCTTCACCCAGTTTATCTTATTGCCTTGTAAATAGTTGTACAAGGAGGTTTCGATTCAACCTGACAGTTGATGAGCACAATGCATCTTGATCCACCCCTTCCATCCTCCTCCCCCATCTCTCCCAGCCTGGCAGATGTTTAAACATGTTTCCCCCATGTCAGTGAAGGAGATGGTATCTCTGGGAATCCCAAACTCGCCTTAGGTTCTAAGAACATATGATACAATTAAAAGAGAGTTGGCACAGCCAAAGGATCAACTTGTCACAAAGGTAACCTGGACAGGACAGTCCGTGAGACTCTTATCTCCAATGAACCACCAAAACCCAAACCAAAACAAAACCCAAGCAAAACAAAACCCAAAAGGAGAACTGTGGTTCAACTGGTAAATTGCTAGCCTTGAGCATGAAAGCTCTGGGACAGCACCTAGGTCCTGAGTTCAAGCACCAGGATGGGCACCACAAAACAGAACAAATTTCTAGAAACCTCCCTGGTTCTGGTGACAGTTATGCCGTGTCAAATACTGTGCATGAACCCCTGGCTCGGAGCTGGTCCTGCGGCAACTGCTCCCATTATGTGCATTCATCGGGCATGTCCTGGTTGCCTTCCCCGGGGCTCACCCGCAGGGGAGGGGTGGAGAGGGTGCCCGTGGCTGCTTGGCCAGCACACTCTGGAGTCAACTATCACCAGAAGGAGTTCTGATTTAATGGCCTTCAAGACCTTTTCCAAGGGGGTCTCCTAAAATGAGCCTCCAGCTCTGCCCTAGAATGTGTATGCCTCAAGTCGAGACTCTCCACAAGCTCAGCTTTCCTGGGCTCAAACTGGGGATGGTGATTTGTGCCATTTCCGGGCTGAATGCCATAAAGTTCCAGCTGCAGGGAAACACAGTTTCCTCAAGATCTTAACTGTGTCCACTTCTGCAGAGGAAGGCTGGAAGGTGGGCTGACATAATGATCGGATCACAGGGGCATGCACTTAGAGCAAAGATTTAAATATTCAGCGCTCTGATAGTCTGCCCAAGGAAAGTGGGGTGGGGGTGGGGGAGGTCCAGATAGTTCCGTGGTCAGGCCAGGCCATGCACAGTGGGCAGCCTCTGTAATGACAAGGCTCAGCACCGTGGGGGGTGTGAAATTGCTGTTCTTAAGCAGGAAAAAAAAAATGGTAAAGCTGTGAAATTCACTCCAGATTTTTCAAAAAGCAAGCTCATCAAGGCTTTGGAGTGCTCTATCCAGCATGGCATTGAACCCTGCTTCCAGGGTCTCATTGAAAGCTGGGATTTAATACTTTTCCTGAGGCTAATTAAAGGTGAAGAAGAGAAGGAACCAAAATGTGTAATATTTCTGCGCCGTGCACTGCATCATCTTCTGTCTAACATGTCTCCGAAGTTCCAAATGCCACATATAAAAGAATTCTAAAGTGTGGAGGCAATAATATATGTCTCTTCCCTTCTTGATGTACATGTTTCCCATGATTGAACAAGAAGAACATTGATAGCATTTCTTTCCCTTTTCACATGGACGGCCAGGAAGCTCTCAGCCAAACTCAACACATGGAATAGTGACCCTCCAAAACACAGAAAAATCCATGCCTAGTCCCTAGAACAGGACACTTCACATGGCCAAAGGGACTTAGCAGATATGGACTTAGCACTGGGGAACACTCAGTGGGCACCTGCGTTGGTTGGGTGTAGCCTATCCGCTTTCCCTGAAGATCTACTTTGCTTCTAAGAAGGCCCAGGCCATCACCTCAAAACATGGGGCAGAAGAACGGTAGCTTAGGTGACTTGTGCTAAGTTGGGCCTCATGGGCAGCACCATGTACGAGCCTTCAAGGGACCTGTCTGGGAGACGCTGGCTGACCAGAGTTCTGGGTTTAGAGATGGAGACACAGATTGTGACTGGGAGGTGGAATGGAGGTATCTTCATCAGCGCTGGCTGCCGTGACAGCGGACAGCAGTGTGTGGTTGGACGGCAGGCATCCGTTCTCCACTGTCTGGAGGCACTGGCTGAAGTCACGTGGAGAGAGGAAATGCGCCCTGGCTTGCAGCAGCTGCCTTCAGCAGTGGCAGAGAGCTGCGGTGTGTTTTCATTAAGCTCCAGTGCCACAACCCAGTTACCTCCTCAGAGACTCATCTCTGGGTGCTCCTATTGGGGCTGAGGCTGAAGCACAGCAACCTGGGGACACAGAATTCGGTCCCCTCAAGTTGCTTGCTGTCATTGTCACAGCTGGCTGAGCCCATTGTCTTCATGCCCACAAGAGGAATAAAGACAGACACATGTTCTTTTCTTGTTTTCCCCCATCAGTCCTGGGGCTTGAACTTAGGGCCTGGGCACTGTCCCTGAGCTTTTCTGCCGAAGGCTCACTTTGAGCTACAGCACCACTTCTGGTTTTCTGGTGGTTCATTGGAGATAATAGCCCCATGTTCTTTCTTGTCAGGGCTGGCTTTGAACCACAGTCCTCAGCTCTCAGCCTCCTGAGTGGCTAGGATGACAGGCGTGAGCCACCGGTGCTTGACGAGCTACACATTCTTGGCCAGTCAGACTCTCAGCCCGGAAGTGCTTCAGCTGGAGGAAGTGGTGACCAGAAGTTGTGCACTTCCTCTCAGACTCACAGAGAACTGGAAGCTGGCGATAGTTCACCTCAGGACCTCAATCACCCTGAAAAGCCTCCCCTCCCCCCTCCCACCACCCCTGCAGCAAAAACATGGGGTGGCGAGAGGCAAGAGAAAAGTAGAGAGGTCCAGGAGACAGGGCTGGGTTCCAATCCTGCTGCTAGTCCGAGGTAGGACCTTGGTGAATCCCCCCCTGCAGCCTCCCACGTCCCCTTCCGCCCTTCCGCAGACCTAAGGAAGGCTGCTGACAACTTAGTGATGTAACACCTGCCGAGCAAACTTGCACCTGCGGCCCGAGTGTGTAACTCAGGAGGAACTGGAGGCTCCAAGGCTGACTCAGGACCACACTGCCTGGCTTTAAATCCCAGCTCTTCCACCTAGTGTGTTTCTGTGCCTCAGTTTCCACATCTGTAGCATGGACAAAATAGCATTGGGACTGTTTAAAATATTAAATGTTGGCATCCATGACACCATTAGAATAGTGTTGACTGTCAGTGAGCAATGAGTACTCTGAATGAAGTAAGGTTTGCAGCAGGAGGTGTTGATGGCCTTTTCTGTTTGGTTGGGAGAGGGGCTATGATGTTATGGATTGAATCGTATCCCCATAAAGATGGGTTAAAGTCCTAACTCCTGGCACCTGTGCGTGCAGCCTTCTTTGGCAAGTCCTCACGGGTAATGGAGATTCCCGTTGAGATGAGGTCATGCTGGACGACAGCGGCCTTGATCCCATGACTCTTGGAGGAGGAGAAGGGATGCAGTGCCTCATGGAGGAGACACCGTGTGCTGACAGGGGCCGAGGCTAGAGTGCTGGAGCCAAATCCAGCGAGGACCTTGAGCCAAGGGCGGCCATTGCCACCAGCCAGGAGATTGAGCAGGGCCCCGCAGGCACCTCCATCTCAGACTTCTGCTCTCCAGAGCTACTGGGGGCCCAATTGCTGCTCCCTGAGCCACCAGTTTGTGGCACTTCCTTACGACAGCATCCGCACTTGGTCATGGGCCACACGGTCCTTTGTGATCAGTACCAACAGGAGAATGGGACTCCATTCTTATGCACAGTGTAGGACTGGCGCTCCTAAAAATAGGCTTTGTGGAGACATTTATTTCTAACTACGATTGGGATTGGAGAGGGAGAAGTCAATGGGCTTTAGGGCATTGCCCAGAACTGTGGATCTTAAGCACGGTAGGAAGAAGGGGTAGAGAGGAAATAGTGGGGCCTTAGATGCAGTTTTTATAGCATTTTATTCTAGACTAACCCTCAAGTCTTTATGAGGAGAGAGTGCTGAGGAGCTACGTGGAGGAGCAGGCAGAGAGCTTTTAGTCCTCCTTTGCTTTTAGCAACTTACTGGTTAGTGAATCTGGGGATGGTAGTGTTTGGTTTCAATTGAAATAATCCTAAGAAATATACAGGTATTCATTTTAGGGATTCCAAAGAAGCCTGTGACCACAGAACTGTGAATTTCAGTAACTGCAGCAGCACAGACTGCAATGGGAAGTGTCACCTCTTCTCTAGCTAGGTACAGGCCTGCTGCTATCCTCTGTGGCCATTGATAGGGCCTAGCAGGGATGTGTGCGTATGTGCGCCTGTCCTGGGGCTTAACCTCAGGAACTGCGTGCTGTCCCTGTGCTTTGCTGCTCAAGATAGAGCTCTCCCACTTAAGCAACAGCTCCACTTTTGGCTTTTTAGTAGTTTATTAGAGATAAGAGTCTCATGACTTTCCTTCCCTGGGCTGGCTTTGAACCACAATCCTCAGATCTCGGCCTCCTGAGTAGGATTATAGGCATGAGCCACCACCAGCTGGCCTAGCAGGGATTTTTTAAAGGTTAAGGCATAATCAATCTATTTCCTCAATATAAAGATGCCATTTTTTTAAATAGAAATTGAGAAACCAGGAACATTTCAGGAGAAACCATGCCAGGAAAAGGAACTATTTGGAAGTGTTTCTACCATTGTATGGATTGGTAGCTCAACTCAATTACTTAGGTCACTATATCAAAGCTATGATATCTTCACATTAAAAAATGCCACTTGTAAAGGGTTTGAGAAAATCTAGGTGCGAGGTGACTTATGGCTGTAGTCCTAAGTACTCAGGATACTGAGATCTAAGAATTAAGGTTCAAAATCAGCCCAGGCAGACAAAACTGAGAGACTTATCTCCAATCAACCAGCTAAAAGCTGGAAGTGGAGATATGGCTCAAGTGGTAGAGCACCATCCTTGATTAAAAATGTAAGGGATAGTGCTCAGACCCTGAGTTCAAGTCCTAAGTGCTGGCATGCACACACACACACACACACACACACACACACACACACACACACACACGTTTGAAAAATATTTTCGTTTAAAAATCTTCCAACTGAAGAGATTCAGTGGGTCTTGCTTGCTAAAATATATGAAAGTAACCTCTTCTCATTATTTTGCCAGGACAAGTGGATAACACTAGAGAAGATGGAAATTCACTGGCTGCAGTTCCACCTCTCAAATTCCTCACTCTAGTGGTTGGATTGCTAGCTGAATACCAAGTGCATTCAGCTCACAGACTTGTTTCCATCTCTTTCTATATTACATGCTCTGTGAGGTTCTCCATCAAGACCATCAAGGTCATTGAAATGACTTGGTTAACATTCTGGGCTGGCCTTGAACCTTGATCTTCCCATCTCTAATGTCATAGTAGATGAGATTAAAAGCCTATGCAACCCTGCCTGGAGACAAAATAGTGCTTTTTATGGGAGAACTTTTTCTACGTGACACAAGGAGAAGGCTCCATCTGTGGTCCAGAGATGAACCCTCCCAGGACACTACACATATGGAACTTGGCTGTGGACATCCAGCTGATGGATTCCTTCATGTACAAAATGAATCTCTGTTGCATGAAAGCCAGCCAGCCTATGGAGCTGCGAGGTCAGATGGCAGTGCCGCTTATCCAAGTCCTCTTACATGACCACCATGCTGCCAACCGGGTCTCAATTTATACAGGAAAACAACTGGTATCTCATTCTATACTGTCTACTTCTGGGCAAATTTGGTTGGTCCATTTGGGGCTCTGTGTAATGCCTCTGATTGTGAAAGCCATTTTCTTGAATCTGTCACTGCACCCCAACATTTGGACATGGAAGGAAAGCTACCTGGGGTCATTCCCAGACTCCCCTCTGTTAGGGGAGGCTTCTACCTATGCCATGCTGCTGTTCATTCTGTGCCTGCATCTTTCTCTGACCTCACTTATAAATGCAAAGGCAGGGGCAGTTGGAAAAGAAAGAAAAAGGTCCATGAGAGCCACAATGTACCTAACCCACTAGGAAACCCAAGTTTGGGTCATCCCTAGAGTAGAGAGTGAAGAGAGCTGGGTCTTGTCCCGTCTCACTCAACATTTCCAGACTCTTTGGGTGTCTCCCCTGTGCTGCTACAGCAGGGCCATTCAGAAAGTTAACAAGAAGGGGGGGTCCTATGGTGTCCAGCACAGTACCTGCAGGAAGGAATCAAGATGGCGCCACTTCCTGTGTCCACTGGCCTAGGTCTCTGCACACCACCGTGCAACAAGAATCCCACTCACAGCAGGCCAGGGCCCCTACCTTTCACAGCTCCCGTCTCATCATGCTTCTCCAAGAGGAGGTAGCGAGGGCTCTCAGGGAGGAAGGGCAGGACTGCCAGCTGCACCACGGCAGGGACAACGATCACTCCAAACAGGTATGGCCAGGTGCTCTCCTGTGGGGAGGAGGAGATGATCATGAAGCAGGTGACCCTTGGCATGATGCCTGGGCTGGGCCAAGAGCCCAAGCGGCTTCATCTCTGCAGAAGGCCTCCCAGCTTAGCACGAGCCCAATGATGGAGAGAGAGCAAAGCTGGGGCAGAGAAGCAGAGGGAAGGAGCAAGGGGAGAGGGAGTTTCCATGCATAATTCAGTGACTTTTTTTCTGACAATATTGGTTTCAACTCAGATCCTCAAACCTCATAGGCAGTCACTCTACCTCTTGTGTCATGCCTCCAGTCCCCTTGCTCTGGTTATTTTTGAGATAATGTGCCTTTTTCCCTTTAGGCAGGCTTGGACTATGATCCTCCTATTTACACTTTTTACTGTAGCCGGGATGGCAAACGCACATCATGAAGCCTTGCTTTTTTCCCTGGGTTGGTCTGAAACCATGATACTCTCAAACTCCCAAGTGGCTAGGATTGCAGGCATGAGCCACCAGTGCCTTGGCGTTGGCTTCCTTGCATCTTTCTCAAGCCCAAGAATTCCCGGTGACCCCCAAGGTTCTCCTGAGCATTGGTTCTAGGGAATCAGCACTTCCTGTTACAGATGGGCAGGGATGGTACAGGCATATAACTACTGTTCCAAATGTGTCTTGGGAGAATGAATGGAGAGGAAAGAGGCTTTCTCACCCTGGTCATTACCAAGGCTTCTTCTTATTTGTAGAGGGAAGGCTCTAGGTCTTTTCAGAGAGTTTGCAGAAACAGGAGATCAAGGAAGAGGAGAAAGAAGAGGAGGAGGCAGCAGCAGCCTGTCCGGTGCTGCGGAGCGTCTTTCCTGGGCTGGTGAGAGCCACATGCTATATGGAAATCTGCCTGTGCTTTGGGGCGAGGGTCCTTCCCCTGCTAGTCTACCATACAGGAAAGATGTGGATAGTTGGCCATTTTTAACTCTCAATAAAAAAATGGATGATCTTGCAAATAACTTATTACCTTTTTCATTTGAAATAGATTTCTGGGTCATATTTCTCCCAGGATATGGGAGCCTTAAGTCCTTTCCATAAATACTGCTTCCCTGGGACCCTACTTGCCTAAAATACCTCTATGGCCCCATGGTTCCAAACTGCTGCACCTGCCTGCACCTTGGTGAAAGAGGCTGTGTTGGCCATACTTCAGTCAGGTTTCAGACCTTCTGTTGGGCCGCTTGTGGGTTTCCTTATAAAAGCCCAGAGACAGCAGAGAACTTTGCCAATGGGTTTAACAGAGTGAGTCCCACAGAGTCCCTCCAGTATCTGATCTCCTTCCATCTAGGTAGACTCACCATCTTCTGCCACCCCTAGGTGATGCTGGATCACCTGTTCAGGAAGAATTCTTTTTTTTTTGGGGGGGGGGGTCTGTCTGATTGTGGGGCCTGAACCCTGGGCCTGGGCGCTGTCCCTCAGCTCTTCAGCTCAAGGCTAGCTCTCTACCACTTGAGCCACAGCACCACTTCTGGCTTTTTTTCTGCTTATGTGGTGCTGAGGAATCGAACCCAGGGCCTCATGCATGCAAGGCGAGCGCCCTACCACTGAGCCACCTTCCCAGCCCATCAGGAAGAATTCTACGGCCAGTTTGGACACGAAGCTTTCTCTGAATCATGTCTATCCACTGCCCACATCCTGCTCCTTGGCTGTAAGCCCATGCTGTCTTCCTCCTCTGCACATTCATTCATGCTGTGCTGTACATTCATGCTCTCTCCATGGTCCAGATCAAAGTCCACGAGTCATGCCTCCTCCCAGATGCCTGGTGGGTGGTCCACTGAGAACCCACAGATTCTCAATCTCAGCATGGTGCTGTTCTTCCGTCCTGGCTCACACATGCCTTCTCCACCACAGCCGAGGTTAGTGCCATAGACTGAGCGCCCACTCCAGAGACCGCTGGGTCCCCTCCAGCCCCGTCTTTCTCTCGCCCACTGTCCTGATGAGATCCCACGGCTTCCATTCCCTGCCTCTTTCTCGCAGGCACCTCTCCACTTTTCTCCTCATGACCCTCACATGATGGCGCTTCTCCCTGCATTTTTTCCCTAGGTTCTCGTAGTGGCCAAGAGCTGTGCACAAATCTTTCTGCCAACCTTTCCTTTCAGCTCACATCCTCAGAGTGACCTTTCTAGAAGGTGAATTTGACTTTATCTTGGGGATAAAGTCAAAAACCTCTTGGCCTTGACTATTAAACTCTCCTCCTGGCTCTTGCTCAGGATGCCAGCAGACACCTGCTTGACACCTACCCTGCCCTGACAAGCCGTGAGCTTTTCTGAATCTTCCACGTCGATCCATGATGCTGTTCCCTCAACGCTTGTCTACAGAGGACCCGGGGCAGCTGCCCTTTCCACAGGATATCCATCAACTCACCCTTCAGATTTTAGCAATTCCTTCCCCAGATGACATCACAAGATGGTACAAAGCTCCACCAGAGCACACTTAACCCTGGTTAGCAGTGGTTCCTTCCTGGGCCTAGCTACCCTGTAGATTATGCCCCCAAGGGCCATTTTTACCTTGCGCCTTTGTGTATCTGCTCAGTGCCTGGCCAATGCCAGGTGCACACATGCGTTTGTGGGCTCCATGCACACTGGATAAGGCTGAGTAGATAAGCCACATGGCAGCATGGAGGTAAACTCTTGAAGCAACACTGTTTTTCAATGCTAGAGCTTTCTGATATGGTAACTCATTAAAGAGCAGGCAGTTTACAGTACTACAAATACTATTCTCTAATGTAGCATTATTGTAATTTCCCATAGAAGATTTGACTTCATTCCTGCCCTTCCTCCCTTCTTTCTTTCCTTCCTTCCTTCCTCCTTCTTTTTCCCCTTTTCTTTTCCTTTTTTTTTTTTTTTAAAGAAACATCTTTTATCAGTCTCATAACACACACCTTATTGAGAGAAACACACATACCTGAAAGCAAAATGCTACTTTGGCCCAATTTGCCAAGTCCCACAAATAAAGAATTTTAAAGTAAATGTTGAGGTGTTAATTATGGACTAGGAGAACTTTGTTTTTGAGAATGACATTTAGGATTTTGGGTGTTTGTCCTTTTGATCTGAAAACTATTCATGTCTTTATAGGAAAATAAAGGATGTGAAAAATGTTTTTTTTTCTTTTTCTTTTTTGTTTCAAATTTTTGCCAGTACTGGGGCTTAAACTCTAGGCCTTGGTGCTGCCCTGAGCCTCTTTGTGCTCAAGGCTAGCACTCTACCACTTGAGCCATAATGCCACTTCTGGCTTTTCTCAGTAAGTTATTGGAGATAAGAGTCTCATGGACTTTCTTGCCTGGGATGTCTTTGAACTGCGATCCTTAGATCTTACCTAGCCTCCTGAATAACTAGGATTACAGGTGTGAGCTACTGGAGCCTGGCTTAAAAAATCTTTTTTTTTTCTTGTCAGTCACGGGGCTCGAACTCTGGGTCTGGGCACTGTCCCTGAGCTCTTCAGCTCAAAGTGAGTGCTCTACCATTTGAACCATAGCACCACTTCTGGTTTTCTGGTGGCTAATTGGAGATAAGAGTCCCATGGATTTTCCTGCCCAGGCTGGCTTTGAACTGCAACCCTAAGATCTCAGCATCCTGAGTAGCTAGGATGACAGGTGTGAGCCTCTGGCACCTGGCTTGAAACATCAATTTTTAAAAATGTGTTTTTCAGGGGCTGGGAAGGTGGCTCTGTGGTAGAGTGCTTGCCTTGCATGCATGAGGCCCTGGGTTTGATTCCTCAGCACCACATAAGCAGAAAAAGCTGGAAGTGGCACTGTGGCTCAAGTGATAGAGTGCTAGCTTTGAGCTGAAGAACTGAGGGACAGCGCCCAGGCCCAGAGTTGAGGCTCATGACCGACAAAAAAAAAAAAAAAAGAAAGTAAAAGGAAAAAAAGTGTTTTCCATTATTCTCAATGAAAAGAGGAGGTGTGAAAGTTTTTTACATTTACTTAAATAAAACTTTAACCAAGTGCTATGGCTCATGCCTATAATCCAAGCTACTCAGGAGGCTGAGATCAGAGGATCATGGTTCAAAGCCAGCACAGGCAAAAAAAAGTTTATCTCCAATAAACTACTCAGAAAAATCTGGCAGAGAAGCTGTGGCTCAACTGGTAGAGTGCTACCCTTGGGCAAAAGAAGCTTGGGGACCAGGCCATTATTTCAAGCCCTAGGACTGGCGCACACACACACACACACACACACACACACACACACACACACACACACACACACAATTAAGCCCACAATGAGTGCCTCATACAGGAGTCTAATGTTCTAACTCTTTTAAACAACTAGCTTACTGTTTAACAACATGAACACCAGGAACCTGGAATGCGTGTTGTCAGGGGGCGGGGGCTGAGGTCAAGGAGAGTGTGTCAATAATAATAATGTAGAGGTTAACCAGTGAATAAACAAAACTTGTACCGTAAATGTAGGGGTGAGAGGGAGGAAGGGGAAAGAGGGATAGGGGTGTAAGGACGCTAAGATTTTGACTGCTGTGGTAAGACGTCAGCGAACAATGTTTAAAGCAAAGGAATCTACAGTACTGTTAGGTCCAACTATGTTTATGCAGGGCAAACACTTCGCACATTTCTGCCTTCACTCAGCCCGCTTCCTCTTCCCCTCCACCATATGGAACAAAGGCTCACAATGGCCATTCTGCATTTCAAGACCGAAGGTCGGAGGAGCCAAGTATCTGCGTAGGACATCAGGAAAATCAAAGAGGGGGTGACACCAATGTACCATCTTGGCTGGATCCTGAGCCTGGATGTGTCTGGCTGTGTGCACTCAGGGTTCTCCAGAAGCAGTACTTACTTATTTATGATGGTGAGCTCGGGACACCCTACTTGAAACATGTCCCGTCTTTTAGCATTAGTTTATGTGTGGTGCATGTGTGTGTGTGTGTGTGTGTGTGTGTGTGTGTTTGTGTGTGTGCGCGCATGTGTGTGTGTGTGCGCGCGCGCGTGTGTCTGTGTGCATTGGAACTTGAACACAGGCCTGGGTGATGTCCCTGAGCTCTTTTTCTTTTTCTCAAGGGTAGCAAACGGTACCACGTACGCTCTGTACGCTCTGGTACTGTACCACGTTCAGCTCTCACCTTCCTGTGTAGCTCGGTTTGCAGGTGTGAGCCGCCAGTGCCTGGCTCTAGTTTTACTTATTTTTCAGATAAAGCCTCATATTTGTGCCCGGGCCCAGCCTAGGACTGCAGTTCTCCTACCGAAGCCGCTCTTGTGGCTGGGGTAAGATGACATCATGACCCTGGGCCAGCTCTTTAAGGTAGGATCTCACCAACTCTTTGCCCAGCCTGTCCTTGGATTATAACAGACATGAGCCCTGACACACGGACTCGGAACCATTATTTCCCAGAGAGAGAGTGGCCTCGAGGTGGGCGGTGGGTAGGGCTGGGCTGAGCTTGCAGAGGGCTGCTGGTCCCACAGTCCTCTGTGACTCCGTGACTGCCCTCAGCACTGGCCCTTCAGCACAGCCCCGGCTACAGGCCACCCACTCAAAGAAGAGCTAACTAGTCATTTTCCCAGAGGCTGTCTTAGAAATAGGACAGCAAAGTTCAGACAAGCTTCAAAGACTTTCTTTAAAATTCCAGTTGACATGACTTCAAGAACTATTAAATTTATCTTTCTTGCTCTTCAACCTTCCTGGTCTGTAGAGGAGACACCAGCTGGGCTGACCATGGGGCTTAAGTGCCCCCAGCCCCGGGCTCAAATCACCACCCAGCAGTAGACATTGTCAGAAATGCCAGCAGGCAGAGCTTCAACAATGCCACAGCCTCTCTGGCTGATGGTAAACTGGAAGTCGGGGCAGGTGGCTCATTGGAACCAAAGCACCCTGAGCACTCAGGTCTGACTCAAGCACTGCAGGGGAGCCTGGTGGTGGGGGTGGAGAGGGTTCTATTGAGCTCTCCTAGAAAAGTCCAGCCAGGCTCCTCATCCTAAGCCCAAAGTCAAGAGGATCATGTGATTTCCCTCCCCCGTGAGGGTCAGCTCAGGATTGTAGATCTGCAGTCGGACCTATGACAATAGAAAGATGGAACCCCTGGCCTTGGGCCTGGGAAAGACAGGCTGCAGAAGACCACTTGAGCAGGGTGCAGAACAAAGCAAATCTAGAAGAGGAGTCTCGTTTGGGGGAGACTGAGGCAGGCACAGTGAATTCTTGTGTCCAATAGGAGTGAAAGCATTAAAGGAAGGGAGGGCCCTTCTCTCTGGGCCTTGAAGGGTGGAACTGTCAGAGGAGATGGAGAAGGAGGCCCCAGGAAGCAAGGGCGGAAGCAGATGCTGTGATCTCCAGGGATGGGATGGAGGGCGGGGGCAGTGCCTTCGACCGTCCGTGTGCATGGGAAATGAGTCAAGGGAGTCTGACAGAAATGAGCACTGTGAGGAACCAGCTTCAGTCCAAAGCCTGGAATGGGGCTGAGAAGCCTTGTTAACAATCTCCACCTGTGCTGCCAACTTACTGAGGGAGGAGGGAGCTGGGTCACAGGGGCTTGACACGTGCCACCCAGTCACGTGCACGTCCAAGCCTCATCCTAGGGAACCCAGAGAACTACAGACAGAGGTAAGGGAGAGGTTTGATGTGTTTAGTTTTCCTCCCCTTCCCCCACCTTCAATTCTTGCAAACAAGCTGTTGACTGTTTTGTAAAGCCAAGGTTGGCTGCACATGGATGAACGATGGGCTTGCAACCGTCCGTATCTTCTGCATTTCAGGGATTTGGCTCAATAGGTATCTGGCAGGTGGGGATGGGAGTCTATACTTCTAGCATATTCCTCCACAGGGTGTTAGGGGGCGGTCCTGTCCTGCCTGCTGGGTTTTGCAATAGCTGTGCGGTCACTGAAGGAAGCAGGTACTGCAGCTTCCAGACACTGGGCCCAGCGCCCTTCCCGTGGGAGAGACTCTGTTAGCAATACAGATGCCACAGCAAGCCAGTAGGACTTTTCCTGGCCTCTGTAAAGATCCTACATTGTCTAAAGGAGAAAACTCAGCATCCTAAGTAAGTGTCATTTAAGGGAAACTGTCCTCTGAAGTGGTGTTGGGAATGTGAAGGTTGGGGCTGGGAAGGTGGCTCAGTGGTAGAGTGCTTGCCTTGCATGCACAAGGCCCTGGGTTTGGTTCCTCAGCAGAAAAAGCCGAAAGCGGCACTGCGTCTCAAGTGGTAGAGCGCTCGCCTTGAGCTGAAGAGCTGAGGGATAGCGCCCAGGCCCAGAGTTCAAGTCCTACGACTGACCAAAAAAAAAAAAGAGTGAAGGTTTGTTGGACCTAAGGGCACATAACTATAATCCCAGATATTTGAGAGATGGAGGCAGGAAGATTGCAAATTTGAAGCAGTCTGAGCAAAGGTAGTGGTGAAAACTCATTGGGAACAGATGCCCTCTTCCCCCCACCATGACAGGAAGCCGCTCACTCATGGCTCATATTGTTCCCATGTCTCTTCAGACTTCAGCCCACGATTTTCATCTAAGTTCCTCCTTTCTTCATCTTTGCAAGAGAAATCATGAAGCAATATGCTTTTTGAAACAACATTTGGAAGCTCCAAATGTCACATAAACATTCCAGCAGCACCTTGTTTTATGATGGGCCGGAGGAAATTCACGCCCCACCCTGAACACCCACCCCTGGCCCCTCTCTGGCCTGGCTCACACATTGCCACCTTCTCACCATTCCCTCCAGCTGCACCTCAAAGGGACTGCCTGCACGGAAGCAGAGCTTTACAACCTTTCTTCCCCCTAAGCTCCGTTATCTCTGTCTTTGAAGGTAAATGAAAATAAATGATTAGACTAGAGAAGAGGAAGTCCTGACCCCCAGTGAAATAACTGTGGATCTCACTTGGCTGGAACACTGTGTATCTCCAAAGAGAGGAAGGCAAAGACTTCATGCGATGTCCTTCCTGGAGAAAATAGTCCAATGGTCACCTTCCCAGAGTGTGAATTTGGAAAATAAAAACAAACAGTAACTGGGCTATGAACACGCCTTCCAAGCCAGGGCCAAGGTGATCTAGAAAATCTAAAGCTTGGGGAAATATTGTTGTTTGGATACAAAATGTCCCTCCAAAGACTCATGTGCTCTGAAAGCCATATTCAAAGGAGGTTTGGGAACTGATGGGATCCTAAGGGCTCTGGCATAATCAATGATCAACCTGCTGATGGCTTATACATTGATGGGATTTTTTGGGAAGTGATGAGAACCAGAAGCTAGGGCCACCTGTAGGAATATCCCTGGGCCTGTGTTTGGAAGATACCTCGCCCTGGCTCCAGGTCCACTTGCTCTGCCTCTCCACTTCCTGGCTGCCATGAGGTAAGAAGTCCCCCTGCCCCCAGCATGCCTGTCCTTCCATGATGTTCTCCCTTACCACAGCCCTTACCACAGCAAGGTAGACAGCCAGTCCTGGACTGAAACCCCAGAAGCACACATCTTTCCTCTAAGCTGTTTTACTCAGGTATTTTTGTCACCTGATTAAACAACTGACCAACGCAGGAAGAAACAGCCTGCAGGCAGCAATAACTTCTCTCAATAACTTCTTCTGCCCCAAGCCCAGGAGGTAGCCTTGGCCTTGCGCTCATTCGTCACCCTCTTCATGTTCACCATCTCCTGACCTCCAACCCCCCAGGTCCCCCCAGAGGGCTCCACTCCATCTTCAGGCCTTTGTTATCGATTACTTAATTATTATTTTTGTTCCCTTTCTTAGGATGTCCTATTGCCCAGCCCCCACCATCCACTGCCTGACTCCTGCTCACCTCGGAGGGTCTGGTTTAGACGCTGCTTCTGGGAAGCCTTCCCGGATTCCTCCCCTTGTTCCCACGTGGATGAGTAGACACTTTTCCCCAGGCCACACAGAAAGTGCACTACTATGCTTAGATTCTAATTCTGGCCTTCCTGTTCCCCAAACATCAAGCCAAATCAGAAAATGTGTGGTGATCATTTATTTAGGGGGAAGAAAGACTCTCGAGTGAGGGCAAAGATGCTCAACTACGTATTGAATGAAATCTGAACAAGGGGTGTGGCATGATTCTATTAAAAAGGCAACCAACCAAATCTGTTTATATGGTTTGCAAGGAAGAAAGGATGGCTAAGTGAACATCCATTGAGTTGTTAACCATAGTTTGAATATGTCTGTAGTCATCGCATGACTCCCAACAGCCTTACCAGTGAGGGAACGGCTCGGACCCCTCAGGAATCATGTGGGTAGGGATGAACTCTGCGGGAAGGACTCCCGCCAGGATGGTAACAGTGAGGAGAGAGCGGACATGGCTGGCCAGGGCGCTATGCTTACCTTTCCCAACAGCTCAGGCAGGCCCAGCAGCTGCCCAGCAAACACGCCAGTGCAGATGAAGATGGCGGTCATCTGGCCCAGGGCGCCGCGGATCTCCTTGGGTGAGATCTCGTTGAGGTACATGGGCAGTGCACTGAGGGCGATGCCTGGGGAGGAGGCGAGCAGCAGTGAGAGAGCCAGACGGGCCTTCTGGTCCCCAGGCCTCCCGCCCTGCCTCTGCGCCTTCTTGATAATGAGCAATGCTCCAGCCGCAGTTACCATTCCCAGCACACCGCACAAAGCACAAGGCCTTCATAGGTGCGTTGTCGTTTAAACCATCAAGCGGGGCTGGGTTGTGTTTCATGGATCAGGATGGAGATAATGGTGGTGGCGGCGCGGTGATAACGATGCTAAAGGTGGCGGTAATCACGGTGATGGTGGGGCTAATGATAGCGGCAATGATATAATGAACGCAAAGATGACGGTCAGGACAGGTTTCCATCAGGGAGATGGAAAGGAACCATCAGCAGCGCTGAAACCTGGTCTGCACCTACAGCCTCTAGGACTATGAAACGGCATACTTCCATGGTTATGAACCTCTCACCCAAAATCAACACTCTTCTTCTTTACGGAGCTATTTCCCGATCACACAGTGTAAATCAATTAGTCCTCCATCTGTTCACCCCATCTGGGGTCCCTCATAGCTTTTCATGTTGTACGGAATTCTCAGGAATTCATCCCAAGAGCTTAGTGGATGTCTGAAACCATGGATAGTACTCAACTCTATACAGAGTCTGTCTTTCCCTATACTTATATATTTATGGTAAAGATGAACAAATTATGTGCAGTAAGAGATTAACAGGCTGGACTTTGTGGTACATGCCTGTAATTCCAGCTTCTTAAGAGACAGAATATGAAGATTACAATCTGAGGCTCACCCTGGGTAAAAAGTGTTGAGACTCTATCTGAGAAATAACAAAAGCAAAAAAGGCTGGGGATGTGGCACAAATGGTAGAGTTCATGCTTGGTGAGCACAAGGTTCTGAGTTCAAACCCCCGTACTGCCAAAATAAAGATTAATAGCAATAACTAAGAATAAAATAGAAAAAATTTAACAATATGTTAAAATAAAAGTTAAAACTTATTATTTCAGGAATTTCCTATTTAATATTTTCTGACAACTGAAACTATGAAGCTCTTAAGGTAGCAGACTTGGACTTGCACCTGGGACCACGGACAGGCCTAGGAAGGCCAGGGCAGGAATGTGTTCAACACAATGATCTCTGCGATCTACATACTTTTTTTTCCCATTACACCATACTGTGTCCTATTTGTGTCAATGTAAAAGATAATGTGTTTGTTTTTCTCTCTGTCTTCTAGAAAAAGTCCACTCCAGGAAGATGTCCTATATTCAAACATTCAGGAGATCTCAGTCCATCAGCAAATGGTTGAGCCTTCTACCTTCTGGAATTCTCCGTATTCATCACTGGCTTTTAATTCTTTACTATGTACACACTGCCAATCTAACTCATGACCAGCAATTCTCCTTTCTTCCAAAGCAACTTCCTTCACCTTACATGCCCTCATGTTCCCTTCTCTGTTCAGAGAGGGTTTGGTGAGAATAAACGACAGCAACTCGAGTTGTGGCACAGCTCCAACAGACCATGTCCAGAGGTCAGGAGACTGTGTTTGTGTGTGTGTGTGTGTGTGTGTGTGTGTGTGTGTGTGTGTGTGTGTGTGTGTGTGTGTGTGTGTGTGTGTGTGTGTGTGTTTAATTATCTCCTATTCTTTCCTCTCTTTCTTCCTGCTTAAAAAAATCTCCTTGGAATGGGATCTAAAGGACATTCGTTGTGAATGTGTGGTGTGTTAAAAGTGGCATCTATCTTTGAATATGGCTTATTTTTAGTTAAGGAAATTCAGAGTGTACCTAGCACCTATAATTGGCATTAGCAAGTACTAAAAGCAATGGAAAAGGATCTAAATGGATAAAATAGAAAATCAAAACCAGCAGAGAACAGATCTTGGAGACCTTAAACCATCCAGCTTTCCTCCAAGGCTGGTGGGTCTGTAAACCAGGCCCCTTGGGTCCAGACCCTGGAGCTAAAGAAGAGTAGTAGCCGCGGCCATCATACAATAACTGCCCTCACCATGTCTGGGCTGCGGACAGGTAAAAGGGTGCCAGATTCTGGAACTGAACCAATTCCTTCACACACAGTAACGGCGTTTTTGTTGTTAGATCACACCACCGGGAGACCCTAGTGTGAGGTCAGTACAGGCCAAGGAGGTGGCTCGGATGGGAGGGAGGTTGGTGTTGCTACTCCTGCACTCACACCCACATCCACAGGGCTCGCTTGGTCCAAGGGATCTAGCGAATGTGCTTCCAAATGTTTCCAAGCTGGGGCTTTCTCTTCCCTGCTTGGGAGCTCTTGGGATTCCACGTGAGGAAGTCTGGGCTGTGGCCTCCAGCTGACGTGCGGCTGACAGCATGGCCCAGCCCAGCTGCCCTGAACAGAACTCCAGGCAGCCGTGGAACTGGGAGCGCAGTGCAAGGTTATTGCGTTCCGCGTTGCTGTTTTATGTAGCCTAGCTTAACCAACAGATTACGAAATCTTCCCAGGTAAATAACAGCCCAGATGATCTGAACCAACTGCCTTCATCTTTCTGAGTCTCGATATCGTCATGGAAATTAGGAAAGATCAGAGATTAAATAACACAAACTCTATGTATTATAAACATAGAAACTTCATGAAATCCAGCCGTTTCATAAGATTCTTTCTTGAGCTGGCCTTTCCCTCTGTGCAAATATTCAGACCACGTGCATGTGTGTTCTATGTTTAGGTTCAGGGTGGGCTGCAAGCACAAGAGTCCTGGTAACCAGGGCAACTGAAATGGATCTGCCCACAAGACATGTCTTTCCTGACCTCCAAAGAAAGGTTTGAGCCTATGAAATAGTGCATCAAATCAGTCTCACCTAAAGGAGGCTTAATAAAGATGCTCATGAAGTTCCTGGGGCCAGGTGAGTTGATGCCAAGTCCTGGTAAGCAGGGTACATTTGTCACATGAACCCCTCTACCCCGACCCTCACTGTGCTATTTGTAGAAGGTGTGATGACACTAAAGTGACCTGTTGGCCTTAAGCACCAAGGAGTTCGGTTCGGGATGATTCACTATGCATGAGGGGCACGCGCAGATGCACAGGAGCTCAGCAGCTCTATCTGCCCATCAACCTGTCTGTCATGGCTCAAATGCTGGGTCATCTCAGGATGACCATACTAACCCTGACCCAAAGGGTCAAAGCGGCCACTGCTCTGGAGCCTTGCTCTGGCCTCAAGGCACATCTCCCTTTCCCTCTAACTGCCTTTCCCTCCCAGGCTCTGACACTTTACATCTCGATTGGATTCATCACTTGCCGGACTTTTGGGAAACAGTTTCATTCTAGCCTAGTATAGCTCTTCCAAGTAGGGATTCTAGGGTGTGGAAAACAAGACTCAGCTATTAAGTAACTGGAAGTCAGAGCCATAAGATGTAAGACGACTTCCCTGATTCTCCCCCCATCCCCCCGCGCCCTCCCCTCCCTCCCTCCCCCTCTCACCCCCCGCCCCTGCCCCCTCCATCAGCCTCAGCTCCCAGGCTCTGCCACCCTTACCAAGCTCCTTCCCCTCAATCTTTCTGGAACGTGCCAAGCACCCTTCCACCTCAGAGCTCTTGTTCTCTCCTTGCTGCTGGAGAACCAATTCCCCAGTCTTAGCTCAGTTCTCATCCTTGGTTCATTCTGGTCCCTGCCCAGGTGTTCTCCTCCAAACACTCTTCCCTGACGGGCTTTTCTAGAATAAGAGTCACTACGCCCCTGATGTGCTTTGCTTTCTTTGTAGCTGTCTGCCCTGGCAGGAGCAGATCTTCTATGGTCCTCCACATACACAACACCAGGCACTATCCTCGCCATTAATGCTGGTGTCTACAGAAAAGAATACATGAGTCAGAGGCCCAGACAGGAACCACAATCCTCGTCAGCACTCTCCAGAAACCCCAGGTAGCATTGGGATATGAATTTTAGGCCTTTTGGACCGACTTTGGTTTATTCAGCCAGTTGGTTTTCAACGAAGGGGATAAAGCATTGCTAGAGGGATGTTCCATCCTATGGGTCTCTCCTGCTTCCTGTGAGGTTCCGGAGTGCTTGGCCCCTGCCCACCGAGCAGCCGTAGCAAGATGCGGCCTTGTGCAACCTTCAACAACTCTCAATTTCTAGTCAACCCGCAGGTATGTATTCCTGCCCACCTCCCCGGTCACGTGACCACTCACCTCCATCCACACCCATGATGAAGCGTCCTATGATGAGCATTTCAAAGGCTCCCGCCAGGAGAGAAAAAGCCATCAGCAATGCAGCAGAAATCCCAAACACATTGTTGATCAGCAGTGTGGACTTCCTGGAGGGAAAGAAGAGGCTTGGTGAGGATGCCTCACGGTGAGGCCTGTCAGTGTTCTGTGGTCGCAGAAGCAGGGACAGCCCTTCCAGAAGGGTCTGCGGAGGGGCGCTCAGGCAACATGGGAGAATAGGAGCCTGGGTCCAGCCCCTGATGGCCACCGCTGGCTGTGTGTGGCTCAGCCAACCATTTTTCACGCACCATTTTCACAGTTCTTACAGTTGGCCACAGGTAATTGGAACTGAAGCAGCAAAACCACAGATAAACTCTCGAATACAGAATACAGCTGAGAATACAGAATACAGCCGTTTGCTTGTTTACCCTCTCATCTCTTCCTCTTTCTCTGCTCTGGTCCATTTCAAAGAGAACTGCACTCCCGGGCTCCCTTTTATTCTGGTTTACTGGTAGGACTCACTGACCCGAGGCCTCGGGAGGGTGGAGAGGAGCAGGGCTCCCTCCCCTACCGCTTGCGTTAGAGCAGCCCCGTCCCCTCCCTGCCCTGGACCACACGGGCCTCCGATCCTGTGATGCTACTTCCTGCCTTTGGCTTTCCATACCAAGAACTTGATTGTAAAGGGGAAAAAAAGTATTTCTTACAAACAAGCAAAGTATCATCCACCTGCTAGTCCCTATTCTACAATTTGAGGTCACACAGAGAAAAAAAAAACAACCAAAAATACACTCCCCCCCAAAAAACCCCAAAACTTTGTTGGTGTGGAAGCTGAAAATATATAGAGAGATTTTCCTCAGAAGTAAGGCAGGAAAGAGCTGTGGATACGCATTCAACGTTCTCGGAAGTTGGGCAAAACAACGGCCCTTGGTTCTGTAAACTTACGAAATAAAGGGCTCGATTAGAAAGCAGAGCTCAACACTTCTTCCCAGATACCTTCACTGCCTATGACAGCGAAACTGAGTTTTTGTTATTGTTGTGGGGCTTGAACTCAGGGCCTGAGCACTGTCCCTGAGCTTTTGTGCTCAAGGCTAGTGCTCTACCACTTTGAGCCACAGCTCTACTTCCAGTTTTCTGGTGGTTAATTTGAGACTTTCCTGCTTGGGCTGGCTTTGAACCACGATCCTCAGATCTCAGCCTCCTGAGTGGCTTGGATTACAGGCGTGAGCCACCAGCCTAAACTGGACATTTGACACTAGATAGTATGAACAAGAATTGTAGAAACGACTCTGGCCTCTTCGAGTATCTCTGAAGCCCAGCTGCTCCTCAGATTTACCACTAGTGTGAGTGAACACGGCCATGGGTCACTTGGTAACAGCCATCCATTCTCAGGAATGTGTCACTAGGCAATTTTCTTTATCACCATGTGAGCGTCACAAAGCATGCCGAATGTAAGCAAAGTGGCATGGTCATCTGGTGACACGATCTTTGGGATCACTGGGGAGACAGAAACACCTGCAAGGAGACCCTCAGATCTACCATCAGAGGCCCAGATCCCATGGGAGACCTCCAGAGTGGTCACCAAAGCCAGGGCTGTGCTACTAGCGATCTCACCTCATCTTTAATGGCAATGTCTACATCAACGGCAATGTCTACATCAGAGCCCTGCCTGTGTGGCTGGGCTCTTCCAGCCTGTGTCTAAGATGGATAGACTCCACCGCCTGGATCCCACCTGCTTCCCCACATTGCCAGCCCCGCCTGCTACTGTCTGTCCACAATCACACGCAAACAGCTCTAAATATTGCCTCTGCAGGGCCTCTCCCACATGGCGGCTACTTCTTGCTCTGTTCGCTTTACAGTGTGGCCCCTTTGGGAACTGCCTGCTCACCTCTGTTCTCCCCCATCCCCTCGGACAGCAGCTCATCCCAGCCTTGGAGATCCGTGTCTACGTTGATGGATCTCGCTGTCCCTTGGCCTTCTGTTGGGGCAGCCTCTCCGCAGCCTCAGACAGAGCTGACTGGGGCCCCTTTGTGGAGACACAGCCTCTTCTGGAACCAGTTCTCTCCCCTCTCAGTGTCTCAGCTCACACTCCCCTCTATGCCCTTTGACCTTAGTCTCTGACTCCAGCCCTTCTCTTCCCTGTTCCCATCTCCATCTGTACTCTGTCCCTAGACCGAGAAGACCTCCAGTCCCTTAAGACTTACAAGTGACCATTCTTCTGACCTCTGTCTCTGGCCCAGACTCAGATCTCACGTCCACCCTGGCGTAATTAATTGTCTGCTAGGCCTTCTACCAGGGGTGCACTGGCACGTTCAAAACTGAACTCTTGGATCATTGCTGAACCCCTCTCCCCACCCCACCCCCATATTCCAACCCTTCCTTCCTCACTTTCCCCTTGGCTTCCTATTGGCTTAGGCCAATAATCTGGGAATAATATTCCAATCTATTTTTCTTCACCACCCGTATCTAATCTATTATAGAGTCCCACGTCCACCACTTCCAAGGCGTAGCCCAAATCAAGCCACGCCCCCATCTCCAGCCCCACAGGATGATGGGATGCCAGCCACCATCCACTCACACCGCAGCCTGCCTCACACTCTGCCTCCGCATGGGCTCTGGTGCACTCTCATCCCCAGATCCGGAAGTGACCCTTTCAAAGCCTTTATTGGGGTGCATCGCCCTGGCAGACCTTCGAATGGCCCCTCACTGCATGCGAATAAACCCTGCCTGGATGCTCTTCACACGTGCGTGGGAGCCATCACTTTTGCTAGGCCATTCCACCATGTGAAATTCTCGCCCTTATTCACAGTGCACGGCACTCATGAAGCTCCTGAAGGGAGCTCTCTGTGGAAACCAGGCCGGTCCCCAGCTCCAGGCCCTCATCCTTGCTGCCCCTCTACGGCTGTCCCTTCCTGCTCCTGGCACGACTGGTCTCACGAGCCTCAGCTCAGGTGTCCCTCCTGACGTTCTACCTGCCACGACTGCTCCCAGCTACATAGCCCAGGCATCCTAAGAAATTACCCTCTATAATTTTTGTTTTCGTGCTTGCTGTCTCCTTCCTCCCACTCATGTAAGCTGGTTTTTTTTTGTCTTGTCACCATGGCCTCTAGCAAGTAACTCAGTTTCAAGCACAGCCCTACATGTACTCGTGGCATAGACAAGAGAGTAATTCCCAGGAGCCAGGCCACGTGTTATCCGGGCAGCCTGGCCCTGTCTGCCCTGGGTCCCTTGTCAGCTTCTAGATCTATGGGTAGGATACAGAGAGGCCTCCACAGAGAGGACTTGAGCGACTCTGCCATACACAAATGGAGTGACGTTGGGCAGGTTTCTTAGCCTTGTTTACTCGCAAAATGGGTAACAACGCTGGTTCTGCGATTTATGTAAAATTCTGAGGATGGCATCTGTTTGAAGCCTCAAGAAATGGAAAAATCCATGAAAATTAATGGTGACAGCTAGCAAACATGGAATGTACAAATCTTTGTGTTACCCTATGAGATTGAATCATGAGATGGCTGGCATCTAATTTCACACATGGAAAAATAAATCTAGCCAGGTGCTACTAGCCCATACCTATAATCCTATCTATCTGCTATGAGATCAAAGAGTCATAGTTCGAAGCCAGCTTGAACAGAAAAGCCCTGGAAACTCTATTTCCAATTAATCAGCAAAGAGTCAGGCTGGACGCATGGTTCAAATGGTAGAGCACCAGCCAGGGAAGCACAAAGCCCAGAGTACAGTAACCAAGGCCCAACCCCCCCCCAAAAAAATCTGAAAGTATCTGAAGTCAGGGTTACACACTAGTAAATAAATGACCTAGCTTTCTAGTAACAGTGATGCTAAGCAACCTATATAGGTAGCTATCTGGTCACTAATAGTCTTTCATTTTTTCCATATACATTCATTCTTCTACTTATTCATTCATTCACTCACATTTATTCATTCAACACAGTTGAGAGTGGACTGGGTGCTGAACATCATTCCAGGCTCTGGCACACAGCAAGGATGACAACAAAGCCTGTAATCCTGTTTTCCCCAATCAACACATATTTTTGTTTATGTTTTCTTTTTGGCTGGTTCTGGGGCTTTGAACTCAAGGTCTGAGTGCTGAGCTTCTTTTGCTCAAGAATATAATTCTATCACTTGAGCGACAGCACTATTTCCAGCTTTTTCTGAGTCATTTATTGGAGATAAGAGTCTCACAGACTTTACTGCCCAAACTGGCTTCAAACCACGATCCTCACATCTCAGCCTCCTAAGTAGCTAGGATTATAGTCATGAGCCACTAGTGCCCAACTCAACAAGTTGTTGTTGTTGTCTTTAAATATAGCATGCCAGTAGTGATAGGTGTTGTAAAGACAAAGCAGAGAAGGGGCGGGACTTTGTGAGAGAGGCCAGGATGACTTCCGTGAGGGGGTGACATGTGAGCACAGACATAAGAAAGAGAGCAACTGAGCCAGTTAGGCATCAAAGACCAGAGGTACCAGGAGCCAGGCTCGGTCTAGTTCAGAAACATCCCTAGGCGGTTACAGCTGGAGACAGATGGCTGAAGGGGAGCCAAGGAGAGGGTGGCCAGGGGTTCCTGGCGGCTCTTCCACCCCCAGGAGGACTGGGTTTCCCTCTGGGTGAAGCGGGCAGCCACGGGAAGATGCCAAGGAAAGAAATGGCACGGGCTGCCTTGTAATTTAACCAGTTGTCTGAGTTGCTCACGGCTGGAAGTGGTTGGCGTGGTCACAGGTTAGACCATTTGGGGAATTATTATAAGAGTTTAAGCAAGAGCTGGTGACTTGGATCAGGTTGGTGGCCACAGAGCTCCTGAGGTGTGATGAGATCCTGTTTTCTCGGAGGCCGGAATGATTGCAGTTTGCTGGTGGTTAGACAGAGATGGAGAGATCGGGAAGTGAAGGGTGTTCCCAGGGCTCTGGCCTGAACCTTTGCCTTGGATAGGCTGATGCCTTTTGTGCTAATCAGGAAATGCTCAACTCGCAGCCATGTCCGGCTTGCACCCTCTGTGCGAGCTCATCACAGTAATATATTCATTCCCGAAATAACCCCGAGCCAGACAGCATCCTAGTGGAGAATGGAAACCTTATTTGCAAATAAGTCACAAACTTGACTCACTGAGGTTCAGAGATGAGGATTGCAATATTGTGTTTCCATTCCCCTGCCCCCACCCTAAGGTAAGCAAAAACACAAAAACAAAAACCAACAAACAAAAAAATCCTGGCAATTAATTCCATAGGGAAGAACTCCAGGGACTCGGGAACTTCACCCAGGACCCTGATTCATCGTTCTGAGCGTCTCCCTTACTGTAGACTCTTTCCTCCTCCCCCCTCCCGGATCATCAGCCCCTAGACAGAAAGGGCAGGTGATAAGGTAGAGAGAGATTGCCATCAGGCTCTTCAGAGAGGCTTGGGGAAAACTTTGTCTTCACAAAGGGAAGGACAGAGAAGGTCTGAGAGCCACATTCTTCCAGCATCCTTCCTAGAACCAGGGTCAATTTGTGAAGGACACAGAGGTAGCTAGTTCTGGTTGAATTGGGGAAGCGTTTTTCATCAGACCCTCGTGAAATGGGGAGCTCTGGAAATACCAGCTGCCCCCATAAGCAGCTGGAACTGCTCAGTAATTCTTTAGCCACACTAGACCTGTGGTTGCACCTTATGCCCATATCTTTCACCCTCTTTGTGTCCATCCATCTCTGCTGCTCCAGCTCCATTCCACTGCTTTTTATCCCGTGAGTTTGGTAGAACCCTACCTGGTTCTACATCATTCTACCATGCATGCGTGTACCTGTGAAGCTCAGCGTGGCTGGAGGAAACACAACCACAGTAACAGTTCGTCTAAAATATATGGCCACCAACCCCATGGTGCTTTAAGGCTCCTAGCATTGGTCTTACAATTTCCTGGTCCATTCAGCACCCTGACCTCCAAGGGGACTTTTTCTCTCTCTCCCTCATTTTCAGTGGATGATCTTGTTTTCAGTCCATTAAAGACACAGAAGTGATCCCCAAACTCTCAACTTACTGCCCTACCTGCAGTGTATCCATATGCCTGCCCCATTCATGTCCCCAGACTGTCCTGACTCTTTGCTGACCCCAGGCCCTGAAGCTTTCTGATGCTTCCCCATTCCTGTTCAGATTTCTCCAGCAACTGTCTTGCTATTACTTAGTCCCTCTCTACTCAAACATCTTATTAACACGTTTTTAAGGCTCCCACCTTAAAAGAAAACACACAAGACACTGAGTCCACACCTTTCGCCTTCTCGCACACTGCTGTCTGTTTCCCTTTTCACATTTCACAATGTCTCCAGCCCTTCTCCTCTCTTGATATCCACGGAGGGATTACTGCCCTTGAAACAACCCAGTGACCAGTGGCCTCCTGATTGCTAGATGCACAGAGCAGATCTCAGTCCTTGCCTTCGATGCTCAGAAGCACTGGGCAATGTTGATGTCCTTCCCCTTTCATTCATTCCTAGATCTGGCCTGTTCATACCTTCATAACTGATCTTTACTTTGGTCCCTTCCTCTGAGCACTGAGGGATACGAGTTCAGATGAATTCCATGCTGGGATCTGTTGAGCACTATTTTGTGTGGATATCATGGGGATACTAAAGATGCTGGACAGGAGTGACAGGCTCTATTTATGAAACTCCTGCTAGTGACATTCTCTCTCCATTCATCTCCAGCGCTTGGAACATTCCCTGGAGAAAATGGAGATCATTGCTACTGATCTCCAATTTTAGAGGGTTGGAAATTGAGGTCCAGATAAATAAAATGACTTGTCCATAGTCACTCCACTAGTGGAAGAATCGTGACTCTGCTTGGACAGAAAATTCACGGACTCCAGTCACACAAGCCTTTGTGGCTTCCAGGAAACTGTTGTTCATAGCAAGGATACAGAGAAGACAAAGAGGAAATTTATGACTGGTCTAGTCTGCCTCAAGAGAAAGCTGCATGTCACAAAGAAAGGCTGGAGGAAGGAGGCTTAGGAAGTAGAGTGGATCTGACTGAGAGGACCTGGGTGGGCAATCTCAGCGTGGAGTTTTGATATTCGCTGCATCTTTATGTGTGAGGTAAACTCTGAAATCGCCTAAATATCTCTCCGTCAGGGAGTAGGCAAGCAAATGATGAGATAGTCATAAAGCAGAAGATAATCTGAACAGACGATCTTCCTCAAAGGCCGATCAACACAAGCGTACGTGGGACAGCCAGTCTCCGAGCTCTGTGCTGGTTCTGCGTTCTCCTCCCTCCTGCCCTCCTCCGCACTCTTGCCGCTGGCTCTCCTGGATGGCTCCCTAGTTTTCTGGCTTCCAGTTGGGTTTGACAAGGGGAGGATCCTACAGAAGCATGGAGGATGGGAGAAGAAGAGGGGTTCTTCACTGTACCCCTCATTTGGGTTTCATGGTTCTAGCACAGACCATCCCCTTCACAGCTCCAGCTCTCTCTCCTTAGCCCTTCATCCTTCACCTCTGTTCACTTCCAGCGCTGACACCCTAGCTCCTCCCCTTCCTCTTAGGGCGTTAAAATCCCTCCACATAGGCTGAATGGAATTGTGCTGCCTGCCGGGACCTTGATGATGATGTAGATACAGTGTGTTCCTTACAGAGGGTGCAGCTTACTGACCTCCCGAGAGCTTTCCCAAGCATCTTCACGATGACAGTCCCCACCAGTCCACCGATGGCGAATATAGACACGGTCACAGACCAGAGCAGAGTCAGAGTGTCCGGGTCTATGGGATGTCCGTACCGCCTTTCCCACACTTCACTGTAAAAGGCCTTGATATACTGAAAACAAACAACAAAACGTGTTATTTCCTTCTGTCCCCTCCTGCTGCTGCTTGAAGAGTTTTGTTTTTAATAGATCACTCTCTTCATGTTCTTCTCTTGGCTGATTCCAGGTGGGCTTATCTCACTAAGCTCTTCTAACAGATTATGGGATCAGTTCCTAGTTTTACCTCATTCTGCATCTGGGAAATGGATCCTCAGTAACTTGTTGAGGATCCTCAGAGTCAGAGGGACTTGTTAGGTGCGAACACTGGGAATCGAACTCAGAGCTGACCGCAAGATGATGACAATTCCGATACTTAAGATTCTTTAACTTAGAAGTAACACCCTAGAAATGTGGCAAAACTTCACATGCCTCAAGGAAGAAATACTTCGGAACAAAAAACCCCAGAACACTAAAACAATTACTGTAAAAGAAAAAAATGATTATTTGGATTTTTATATAAGAAACGAATCTCCTATTGCTTAAAGCATCACGAAATGAAGACAAGCCAGAGGCTAAATTATATTTGCAGTACATTCAACTGTGGAAAAAAAATCTGTCAACAATATATAAAGAACTGAAATATGTCAATAAGAAGAGAAATAATGTAATTACAAATGAGCAAGAGACTTGAATAGATCTTAAATGAAACACAAATGACCAGTAAGGCGGCAGGGTGTTTACCATCAGTGGTCTACAGGGAAATGCAAATGAAAACTAGCTCTAAGCTAGACACAGAGAGAAGCCGAACATAGACCCACATCTCAAAGACATTTCAGACCACCATAGCTGATAATGCATTAACCCACTATAAGGATGCCCTTGGATACCAACTCAGAATAGCTCAGCAACAAGGATACCTAAGCCATGCAAATTCACTGGGGTGATAAATTTCAAGGACTATTGATCTGTTGGCTCACAACTAATCAATCAACACAGTCAGAATACAGATGCTTCTACAGCATGTTTTACTCTGTCTGCTTCCATAGCTTGATTTCCTCCTATAACTTCATCCACTCACGAGCACAGAATATTCCTGGGGTAATTGGGCTGTGTGCTTTCCCATTCACAGTGTCTGGGGAGATAGTAATTGATGGTGTTAAAAAGACTTTTCTTAGAAGCCTCTAGCAAGCCACAAGTCTTTCGGTCCTGGCTTAGGCAAGATTCCTTTCCATGCCATGCTATTTGGAGCTTGGGGATCTGTCCTTGAGTCTTTGCAGGTGCTCAGTCAGAAGGTATAAATGTATCTTTCACTCTTGCCTTTGGTCAACGTTCCTCAACCAAGCCACCATCTTTGTCCATTGTGATCTGGATTATGTCCCCCTTCATTTGTATCTTAAGACCCCTCAGCACCTTAGCATGTAATGTGACCTAACTAGAGTCTCCACAGAACTAAGCAAGTTCAAATGAGGTCTCTAGGGTGGCTCATAACTCAGCATGACTGGTGTCCCTTTAGAAAGGGGAAGTTTGAACTCAGGCAGGCAAGGGAGGGAAGACAAAGTCAAGAGCACAGGGAAAAGATGGCCATCTTCAAGAGTGGTATGGACTAGACCTTCCCCTCACAGCGCTCAGAAGGAGCCAACCCTGCCCACACTTTGATCTTGGACTTCCAGCTTCTATTACTGTAAGACTACCTTAAAAATGGTGGTGGTGGGGGGTTAATTTAATTAGCATCTATTGAATTAAGAGACACAAATCAAGCACTAAGGAAAAGCTACTCCAAACAAGCACATCCTCGAAACTCCTATTTCCAAGTTCTCAGGCCAACTTGTGGGGAGGGGATAATTTACCAAGCTTGTTTCCACTGTGTAAGCCACTTACTGGATGGCACTGCTGGGCGGCCCTCCCAAGCTGAATCACTGCCCTACGGCCAAAAGACCTCACAGCTTCCACCTCTCAGCCAAGTCTGAACACCTAACCCTCTCATGGAAGCTTCCATAGCTCTGATGTTTGGGACCTCACCAACATGCTCAAGCAGTCTCAAATGGGTCCCACACTCCCTGGCTGTGGCCACTGACAACCACCAAGTTGAAGGGAAGGCTTTGCATGTGCCAGTGGGCATTTGTCACTCTTTTGCGGGTACTCAGATTCAGATGCCCCCTATCTATGTGGGAAACAAGGACTACTGATCATCACAGAGGCTGTAAATGCCAGATGTATATTCTCCAAGCATCCCTTGAAGCTAGGGAGTGATCATATGACCCAGCCTCAGCCAATCAGATGCCTGGACTTTGCATAAGGTGCTGGTGGGACCAAATCAAGGGCCTGTGGTGGTGGTGGTGGTCTTTGGTGCAGAGAAGGCAGTAGCAGCCATGCGGGAAATAGCAGGGTTCTGTGCCATCAGAATATTTCACAACAGTGGTGGCTGCAAGAGGCCCCTCAGACCAGCTCTGGGTGTGGTCTTCTCATTCAAGCTGTGAGCAACTCACTATTTTTTAAAACAACTTTTTAGCTTCACTCTGATGAAACTGTTCATCTTCCCTACAACTATGGAAAGTTTACCAAGACACCTGAGTAACTGCATCTCAGCTCTGAACAACCCTAGAGGTGGAAGCCTTCGCTTCCACACTAGGGGACCAAGAGTGACACACTTGTCTTGGTCACCTGGCTCGTGTGCGGTAGGTAGAGGGGCTTGTGCGCTGGAGCTGCTGACTTCACCGCCCCCACGCATTCGCTCCACTCTCCAGACTCTTCCACGCACCTCAGAGGAGGGAAAACCGAGCAGCTAAGCCCAGAGGTCACCGATTTAAAAATGAACCTCCATCAGTCAGTGGACCCCATGAAGTTCAAGGAGCATGAAGTCTACCAGGAGAGACGGCGACAGCCACTAAGACAAGGGATCAGAGGTTCACAGGAAGGCAGGGGGTGCAGGACACCCCAAGGGCCACAGCAAGGGGTCAAGGCCCTTCGGAAAAGCGTGTGTAAGTAATGAATGCCTAGAAATTCTCAGGTACTCGTTCTGTCTACACTGTCCTCAGAAAGACAGCATCGCCCCACACATAGACAGTCCTTCTTGAGTCTCATTGTGAGCCTGTGCTGATTCAAGCAATTGCAGCTCCTTGAAGAGCCTCCTCCGACCCATCTGCATCGCCTCCTGCTCCCGTACTCGTGGCAGTGTCGGGTGTCACGGAGGTCACCACAAGATGCTGACTGCACCACTTTGCATGGTGTCCCGGCGTTCATGGAAGGACGTCACGTAGTTAAGCATCTGTTTAGTTAAGACGCTGACTGCGTTGCACTGCCCCGTGTCCTGGCGCTGGTGGAAGGACACTCAGGACACTGACTGCATTGCCCTGCATCCAGGAGCCCCTGGGGAGAAGCTGGCTTACTCATTCACCATCTTGCCGTGCTTTGAGGACTTTGCGGTGCTCATCCCAAGGGTTAACTGGCAGGTTCACAGAGATGTTTCACCCCATCTTCAAGATGGAAGTTCCGGCCCCCTACCTTCAAGGAGCTCAAGGTCCAACGGAGACCAGCTGAGTAAGTACCCATGATGACAAGTGGACACCACAATGGCAGGAAGCCCAGCGGGTGATGGCCAATCCCTCGGACCAGGTGGGCTGCAAGGTGGGCTGGGCTCAGGTGGACAATGTGGACAGAGGGGACTGAATTCTCAAGGTTCAGAAGCTGGTGACCACATGTGGACATCAAATTCCTGAAAACGGCTTCACGGGGTTGGAGGGTATCAAGCATCAGGAGGAAGGCTGGAGAGCAGGGCAGGGGCTGTTTATACCTGGGTTTGCCCGTGGTCTTTGGAGCTCATGGCCCCTTAGGAGTCACTGGCTGGCTGGGCATGGAGCAGTAGCTCTGATGTGTGGTTCAAGATATTCATTGTATGTGTAGCATGAAGACCCCTTCACAGCTACTAAAGCCAGTGAGGAGGCTCCTGCATTTGGTATGAGACAATGAGTAAGATAGATGATTTGTGTGTATGTGTGTGTATGTGTGTCAGTCCTGGAGCTCGAACTCAGGGCCTGGGCACTGTGTCTGAGCTCTTTAGTTCAAGGCTAATGTTCTACCACTTGAGCCACAGCTCTACTTCTGACATATCTAGGTAGTTCATTGGAGATAAGAGTCTCACTGGACTTTCCTGCCCAGGCTGGTTTTGAACCTTGATCCTCAGATTTCAACCTGCTGCTCAGATTTCAGCCTCTTGAGTAGCTAGGATTACAGGCATGAGTCACAGAACATGGCTGACAGAGATTTTTTATTAAAAAAATCTATCCAGGAGTATTTACAGTATGACTTGTACTAACTAGAGCCTAAACTACAAAGATATGAGTAAGAGTCTACATAGTTAAAGGAAACCAAAGCGTTGACAGTCCTGGGTTCAAGACTTGCTAGCACCATGGAATTCTGTGACCTTGGCCATGGGACTTTGGCCTACTCCAGCAAGGTGCTCTGGCCCTCTGGGAGTGTCTGCCATTCAGGACCCTGAGCATCTACTTTGTTCCATTCTCACCCCTGCCGTCCACTCTCTGCTGGGTGATTGAACAAGTCGCTTAATGTTTTGAGTCCTTGGTTCCCTCAACTGTGAATCACTGCCTTCTTAAAGGTATCATTGGGAAGATTTGTGCGAGAAGAATATGAAGACAGCTCTGGCTCCATAGACACACACACCAGAAAACAGAAGTTGGTGTGGTTGGTTGGTGGTGCTATGAATACCATTATTTCTTGATTTGTGAAAGAAGGCATCTAGACATGTTTATTTCTCAGGTTTAAGAGCCTATAAATAATTCACCATTATCTCCCAGCCTAAGAACTCAAGGGCTATTCTTCTGGCAACAAATTAAACTCTCAGAATCCCATCCTCCACATGGCATGGAAATTGCCAGACAGTGGGCGACCAATTACCTTGTAGCCTGCCTTGCCACGGGAAAGGCTTCCTCCTGCTTCCTGAAGAGCCCGCCATGCATTCATCTAAAGTCATGCTCAGTGTCATCTACACAGTGTGCAGAATAGCCGGTGGCCATTCGTGGCACACACGTGTCACAAGAGAGAACAAATCATACCACATAGAGCGTAAGCCTTGAGCTGAAGAGCTGAGGGACAGCGCCCAGGCCTAGAGTTCAGGCCCCATGACTGGACCCAAAAAAAAAAATCATACCACAGCGCCCCGAAGGGTCTTCAAAGCCAGGAGGCACAGTGAACTCACCGCTCCCAGGAGGAGAATTGTGATTAACGAAGTCTTTGTAAAGATGTCTCTGTCCAGACAGGCTCTTCGACATGGGGACCATGTCAGCCCCATGGAGCCACTTAATGTCACCCAGCTCCCTACACCCAGAACTCCTGTGTGGACAGGCTTTCACAAGGCAGGCCTGAGACTGCGGTCCTTAGAAAGGCCTGCTTGTGACTGGGACTTGGTTTTGGGAAGGGGTATCCTTCTAGAATAGACATTTGGGCAGAATTGTGGTTGGTTCCTGAGCTTTATATCTGCTTTTCTTCTGGGAGTTTGGGGATTTCTCTTCCTTTCCCCTTCCCTCCCCTCCCCTCCCTTCCTTTTCCCTCCCCTCCCCTCCATTCCCCCCTCCCCTCCCCCCGCTTCCTGGTACTGGAAACTCAGGCACTTGTACTCTAGTTTGACATTTTTTGCTCAAGGCTGCTACTCTGCTCCTTGAGCCATGCTCCACTTCCAGCTTTTTGCTGGTTAATTGGAGATGAGAGTTCATCAGGTTTTTCTGCCCCGGCTGACTTTAAACTAGGATTCTCAGATTTCAGCTTCCTGAGTCACGTCCTAAGGTGCAGGCATGAGACACCAGTGGATTTACGTGATGAGGAGAGGGCCTCACGTAGTTGGTGCCAAATAAACCTGCCTTTGGTCTGTGGGTCAGAGCACGGTATTTAGGTTTTTGTCTGGGCTTGCTCTCGCCCGCAGGCCTTCTCCCTCCATGATTCGCCACCCCCCACCCTTGTCCCTTGTGGATTCATCAGCCTAGCTCTCTGACTGAGCAACTTCTGCCCTGCCCTTTAAGCAGAGCATCCCAGAGCCAGGATAGGCTCCTAGAACATCACGACATGAGACAATTCTGAATCAAGTATGCAGGCTGGCTGGATGTAGAAGCATATACCTGTATGCACTCCCAAATTCCTTAAAAGGCCTGGATAGGAAGATCAGGATTTGAGGATAGCCCAGGAAACGTTACTATGATCATAAACAAACGAACAAATACAGGAATGAATAAAGTAAAAATAAAAGGGCTGGGGGTGTAATCTCAAGAAGTAGATCACTTGCCTAGCAAGCATAAGACTTTTGGTCCAATCCGTAGTACAGAAAAAGGAAGGAAGGAAGGAAGGAAGGAAGGAAGGAAGGAAGGAAGGAAGGAAGGAAGGAAGGAAGGAAGGAAGGAAGGAAGGAAGGAAGGAAGGAAGGTGGGAGGGAAGGAAGGCAGGCAGGCAAGTGGGCAGGCGGGCAGGCAGGGAGAAAGGGAGGGAGGGAGTGAGAGAGGAAGGAAGAAAGGTAGCAGGGCTGGAGGTGGTAGTGATGTGTCAGTGAATGAGCAGAAGTGTCAGATACTGAGTTTCAGGCCCAGTTTTGGACAACAAAAGAAAGAGAAAGAAAGAGCAAGCCACTCAGCTCTAATAAGCTGAAAGTTTCAGAGAATGAGCAGGAGGCTGGTGATACCCGCAGCCTGGGACGCCCCGATACTGACACCCCAGGCCTCCCGTCAGCCAGCAGCCTTCCCAGCACTGATTCAAACCAGACCAGACCAACACATGACTCAGAGGCCCCGTCAGAAAAACTCAGCAGCACCTCAAACTAGAGAAAAGTCAGAAACAACAGAAGATGCACACGTTGGGGACACGGACTGCCTGCAGGACACTAGAAATCCCAGGAGGAAGCCTTCACCCAAGAGGGGAGACGCTCACAATGTAAACATCAAGCAAACACACACACACACACACACACACACACACACACACACACACACACAGAACACAAACTAGCAGACGTGGATGGCCTTTAGAAATGAATAGATTTAGAGGAAGAATTCAGAGCGGCGCCCCAGGGGCCCAGCCCAGGCTGGGACTGATGTATGTCTTGTTTTCATGGCCACGGGCAGCACTTGATCTCCCCCAGGTTTGTGAAGTGGGTTATTATCCCAGCGCAGGGTGGGGAGACACACACTCGGCCCCTGACTCAGAGGTGACTCATCCAGGAGCTTTGTGATTAAATCCGGGGGGTGGGGGGGGGGTTGCTTTCCTCGCCTACTAGCAGCCTGTTGCTTCCATAATTGGTCAAACAAGATGAGACTCTCGGCAGGAGCCGAGAGACTGTGGAGCCTGGAGAAACCCATTTCAGCAGCATAATTGCCCACTGCTGCCACGCTGACGGAGTGCGAGGGGCTTCCTGGAATCCCAGCCCTCTCCCTCTGACGCCGAGCCCTGGGTGCCTCTGTGCCGCCAGGCGGGATGGATGGACGGCCTGGCCGCAGCGTCTGGGCTGCTCGCCTTCCTTCCTGCTTTCCACCGAGACACCACCAGGAGCACACCTTGGCTCTGTGCGCAGCCCGCAGCACGGGGTGGGGCTGTGCAGAGTCCAGATGTGGGCTTCTGGGTTCTTTTTATTTGTCAGTATGCGGGTTTGAACTTAGGACTTGGTGTGTACTAGTGAGAGGAAGAAAGGGGAACTTTTAGGTAGCTAGGAGATTAAAAAATGGCGCCCATACCAGGCACAGACAATCCGTGGCCCACCGTGGTGCTTCTTGTTCCCATAAGGCCCTGGGCTTGTGCTCTAACACTTCTTCCCATAAGGCCGTGGGATTCCATTCAACCAATAAGAAGAGCCAGGCTGGCAGGTGCACAAGCCATCAAGCAATGAGGGCAAAGCCTCTGGGGAAGCAGACCACAGCAGAGCCCGTTCCCAGGGTCCTCTCTAAAGGACGTCGGTCCTCCACTTCCCCATTCAATAAACTTGCTGCTTCGCTACTCCTCTGCCTCTTAATTCTTTACCTGGTGGAGAAACAGACCCCTACCCCAGCCCTCGAGGCCCTGAGCCATATTTCCCAAATCAGAGCAATGGCGACAGCAAGACACAGGGAACAGAGACCCAGCACTGTTTGGAAGCACGCTCTGGTCTATGGAATCCTGTCTGTGAATATCTGCTGAGGCTTCAGGCTCCTCCTGAACTACAGGCAGCAACTGTGCAGCTGAGAGGTGCTCTGCCCTTCCCTCCTCCCGCAGCTCCCAACCACGCCTCCCCCTCCCCTGACCACAGCCCTCCCACTAAAGTTCTTCACTTTTTCTCCCCTTCCTTCCTCCGTCTCCCTCCTCCCTTGCTTCCTTCCTTCCCTCCCTCCCTTCTTCCTTCCTCCTTCCCTTTCCTCTTTCTTCCTTCCCTTACTTCTTTCCTTCCTTCCCTCCCTCCTTTCTTTCTTCCTTCCTCCCTTCCTCTCTCTTCCTCCCTCCTCCCTCCTTTCTTCCTTCCCTCCCTCCCTCCCTCCCTCCCTTCCTTCCTTCCTTTCTTCCTTCTTCCTTCCCTTATTTTGTGTCTAGTTAAAAAAAATTTTTTTGGCACTAGTGCCCAGGGCCCTGGCACTGTTGCTAGATTTTGTATTCAAGGCTAGTGCTCTGCCACTTGAGCCACAGCTCCACTTCTGGCTTTTTTGGTGGTTAATCAGAGGTAAGAGGGTCATGGACTTTCCTGCTTGGGCTGGCTTTGAACTGTGATCCTCAGATCTCAGCCTTCTGAGCAGCTAGGATGACAGGTGTGAGCCACCATGCTCAGCTGACATGCCGACTTTATACCATGGTCATGTGTTCTGCTCACCTCCAGTCCTTCCGGTGGCTTTTCTTCTTCTTTCACCCGTGGCCATTCTGCCTAGGCCAGCTGTTTTCTGAGACCCTCACCTTGCGGGCTCTTCCAGCAGTGTAGTGGTCTCACGTGTCCCAGCTCGGGAGTGCATCCCAGGCCCCGCTCCTAGCTAGAGGCTCCCCTTGGATTGGCCAGTCTCATGCCTCAACCCTCCCCAGCCTGGTGACTCGTCTTTGCTAGGCCCTTTAGACTGGAGCCTGTGCTCCACATTGTCTGTCCTGGCTCTGCCATTGCATGTCTTCAGAACATGGCTTCCAGGATCTCCCGTGGACTCTCTGGATGATGCTCATACACGAGACTGGCTTTGCCTGGCCCAGTCCTGACAACCTCACTCCACCCAGGCCTGCGCCACACTGCCTGCCTGGGTGGAGACCTGCCTCTGTTCCTACAACCGGCTTTGCAGCCAGAAACCTCACGGCAGCTCTGCTGACTCCATCCGGTGCCTCCGGCCTTGCAGGAGCTTCCAGACCCCCGGGGTCCGCAGGCACCCAGTGACGTCTCCCTCCCACCGTAACCCTGGGCCCACAGGCACGTAGTGGACCCCTTCTACTGCCACTCTGGCAATGACAGGCTATTGGGGCCATCCTGATGAAGCCGTCCAGGGAGACTGCATTCTCCTGCTAAAGGTCGATGCTGAGATGGCAGAAACCTCGGGCCACTTGCCAGGTGTCAGCCCACGTGCGTGACAGCTTGAAAATTCAGTTCATTATCACACCTTCGGTGGGTGTGCAAAGTGGCCTTGGAAAGGTCTCTTTTACGAGTCATCAGAACGCCTCTGAGGGGTAGCTAGGCTGGTGAATGGACACGGGTGATAAAGAATAAACAGAGAATAGATACATCTACATAGAGGATAGAGATGACAGGTCAATTCTATGTCAATTACAATTAGCCACTGGAAATAGAAAGGCCTAGACAAGCACCAATACATGGGCAAAAGAAGGAAAGACGCTAGAAAATAAGCATCCCATTTTCTCCCTGATTAGATGCTACAGATCACTGGTGATGGACTAACTGTCCAGCCAGCTTGCCCTCTGCCCCGAAGGCCCACATCACTGGCACGTCTCCCTTTCCTAAAACTCAAACCCAGGAGTTAGACAATAATTCCTGGCCCACACCCATTTTGGTAAATAAAGTTTTATCGGCACACAGCCCTGCGCATTCGTTTACAGATTGTCTCGGGCCCCTTTCACACTATGAAGGTAATGTTGAACACTTGCAATAAGACCCTAAGCTCTGCCCAGTGTAAATCAGTCACCGTCCAGACATTACAGAACGAGGGAGCTGACCTGAACGGTAGCACGTCAGCCTAGGAAGCAGGAAGGAGCATTAGATCTGGGTCCAACACCTGCTCTGAGTACAGTAGAGGTGGTGCTGTCACCAGAGTCGGGCCAGAGCTGCAGTGACCACAGTCTCTTGTGTCTAGCAGCGCCCCCTGGTGGCAGCTGCCGTTCATCTCTGCAGGCAGCCGCTCTATGCCCAGTATGGGCATCTTTTCCATCCCACAACTCCCTCCTTCCTGTGAGCCCCAGTGAAGACTTTGCTTGGAGTTTCTGCTCTGTTCCCAGCCTCCCGGGGTCTGAGATTGGTTCCCCAGTCCTACAGTCACTACAGGGGAAAGGTATTGAGAGTGACCGCTGGACAAAGGGTTGAGTCTTGCCTCTGCTTCCTTGTTCCCATCAAGTGATGGTAGGTCTCTACTCTCAAAGCTCCAGTAAGAGCCTCTCTCTTCCCCAGGTAGAGGAGTACACTCTTAATCCGGTGTTCACAACTTCCCCTCCACCATGTCTCACTGTAATCTCTCTCTCTCTCTCTCTCTCTCTCTCTCTCGTCTCAATACTGGGGCTTGAACTCAGGCCTCACCCTCTCATTTGGTCTCTTCATTCAAGATTGGCACTCTACTACTTGAGGCACATGGTTTTTTCTGGTTAATTGGAGATAAGAATCTCCAAGACTTTTCTTACCCAGCTGGCATTGAACTGGGATCCTCAGCCCTCAGCCTCCTGAGCAGCTAGGATGACAGATGTGAGCCACCAGCACCAGAGTCCATGAAACAATTTTGGAACCTCATCACTTGCAGGGGGTAGAGCAGGAAAAGGGTGCTGTGGCCAGGCCCTCAGAAGGGAGCAAGCTTTGGGGGTGCTGGCCTAACTGAAGCCACTGTGCATTCTCTGTTGGACCACACGGGGGCCTTACATTACTCCTTGCACTGATGGGGACGGGGGCTTTGTCAGGGTTCAGACGATCGAGGGTCACCGTTGTGATGTCACTTCAACCTCAGCGAGGTTTGTCCGTGACCCTAGAGTCATGTAAGGAGAACCTAGCACTGGCATCTGCGGCCTGGGCCTGGCAGGAAACAGCTCGCTCTGTGTGTGGTGCGGCCTCTCAGAGCCTCATGTTCATTCTTGCCTTCGCTGCCTATGCCAAGACTCCCAGCGCGCTAAGCTTTTGAGGTTTGGCACCGCTGGCGGATGACAGGGATAGGAAAGGCCTGAGCTGGCTTTGGGCGGACGAGGGTTTGAATTCCAGCTATGAGGCCTTGAACCCCTTCCCCCATGGTGAAGTGGGGGCAACATCCATGGGCTGAATTGGGCACATTCCCATGGGAAAGCCCCAACACTGCACGTCTCCCCGACACCTCAAGAACCTGCTGTGGCTCTTCACTGTCCATAAAAGAACGCTGCCTGGCTTAAGGTCTGAGCTCCTCTTCTGACTCCAGCCTGCTTCTCCACCTCGCCTTCCATCTCCTCCCCTCCTGACCCATGAGCCTGATGGGTCACACTTCCATGCCCACTACGTGCCACCCCCCCCCCCCCGGTCTCTCTAATGCCTTTGGAAACCCTGTTGCCTTTCAGGGCTCAGTGTAGATGCTACCCCTTCCATGCTGCCTTCCTGATATTCAGCTTTGGGCCTTGTGGAAGGAAGGGAGGAAGGAAGGAACGAAGGAAGGAAAGAAGGAAGGAAGTCCCATAGTCCCTGCCTAAACCCATATCCATTCATTCCATGTTAGAGTCTCACCTGTCTCTTCACCCATAATCCTTAAGTTCAAAGGACCACCTTTCCTCTCCACCCCCCACAAGCTGGCCACACCGCAGAACTTTCAAGATGAAGATGCCAAATCCCCAGTCCTCTGTCACTCAGACAACCCCGGAAAATCAAGTCCCCTTCTCAGAGTGACAGCGAAAGGTTAGAGAAAATGGATTGCTACACAAACCTGGAACTCGGAGGAACTTCTACAGTAATCCTGGGGGCTCTGAGAACACCTAGAGACTTGCCAGCCGTGTTCCCCTGTGCTTGGCGATTAGGATATTTCCAAATGAGGAAAAGCCCCAAAGCCTTCCCGGCCTGCCCAGCCTGGCTCCTGTCTGTGCTGTGCTCCAGGTATCTGAAAAAATACCCTCATTGCTCGGCAAGATCCGGAATGTCAGGCCATCCCTCCACACGCAAGGCTGGGCTCAGGCATCACCTGCTGTAGTACCTCAGCGTCCAGCACAGAGTCCAGCACAGGGTCGGGACTCCCCAGCCCCTCTGAGCTGCCCAGCTGCAGGTGGCCTCCTGCCAGCTAAGCAGGTGCCTGGAGGTTTCTGTATGGCCGCAGCGCCCTCTGCTGGGCGACGCAAGACACTCACCGGGGTTGGAGCGTTCACCACCGACAGGTTGTATCCATACAGGAATGAGGAACCGAAGGCGCCCACCAGAGAGGCCACGACCAGCCAGCAGGACCAGTCCTGGGAAGAGAAAGGAAAACGCATCCATCAGTCACGGTGGAGACGGCCGCTCCGCTGGGGGAGCCCATCAGAGGGCTCTGGACCTCCTCCAAGTCCCGACATTCAGTGTTGTTCGTTCGTTTTCAGTATGAGGATTTGAACTCAGGGCCTTGCACTTGGCAGATGTGCCCAGCTTGAACCATGCCCTCAGTCCCTTGTCCTCTGTTTTACTCTATTTCCCCCCTCTTCCTCCTTTTTGTGTTGATACGGAGGCCTGGACTCAGCTCTTGCTTTTTCCTCATAGCTCGTGCTTCACCACTTGAACCAGGCCTCCAGTTCCTTTTAATTTTTTGCAGGTCAACTGGAGATGAGTGGCTCAGATTAATCTGCAGACCTCAGCTTCCTGGGTGGCTAGGATGAGGGGCGTGAGTGGTCACATGAGACGCAACGCGTGGAAGGGGCCCTGCGCATTTTGAGCACTTGCAAGTTCTCTTCCGTCCAGCGGAGACGTTGATATGGAGACTGGAGTTAAGCTGTCTCAGACCAGGGGAAGCCCAATATTGCCACGAAGCCAGCTCTGAGAACAGAGTCATGGGATGACTCCCCTTCACAGCCCACGGGCAGTTCAGTTCCCAGTGTGAGCCTTCGGGATGGCGAGACACAGCATTTCTACTGTTGAGGCTCACAGTGTATGGTATTTGCCAGGGCAGTGAGTTCTCACCAACTAGCAGAAGGTAAGAGGGGCGGGGAGAAAGATAGACAATGTGTGGAGAATATAAAGACTTCACGTGGCCGGCTCCCCTGTCTGCACCCGCCCGCGGAGACGCAGAAGGCCTGGCCTAGGGTGGAAAGTGGTGGACGGAGCTGTCTCTTCAGCCTGGCGGTCTGCCTGTCCCCCTCCTCCTCCCATGGCTCCCTCCCCAGCAGAGAGTGCCACAACCTGATCGTTGGTGTCACTGCCTGTTTTTATGTCACTGCCTGGTGACCTGGGAGGGGAAGGAGAGGGACGGCTCTCAGGCACAGTGCAGAACTCTCCATGGAGGATCTGTTTTGCAGGCGGCTCCAGGTGGGGCCTGAGCCCTGTCTCTCAGTGCCCACCCAGGCCCTGAAGCCATTTTGTGTTTACCTTTCCGGTCCTTCCACCCGGAGCCTCCCTCCTAGGGCCGTCCTGTGTCAGAGGTGCCAGGCTGAGGTCCTTGGAATCCATGCTGAGTTTCTTCCCAAGGAGCCTGGCAGCCCAGCTCTCGGCTCCTCGCTGCCCCAGGACTCTGGACTCTGCCAGGGCATCTCTGTGGGTAAGGAGGCAGAGTCCACAGCGGGAGGGCAGGAGTCCCCAGACAGGAAATGGAGCAATCTGCTCAAGCCCCAACAGGAACCACTTGCATTTTCTGCCCTGCCCCCCACCCCCTCCCCAATCATCACAGCAACTGAAGACTCTTAAAGGAAAACCTGGCCTCTTCGGAGGTAACAGGAAGTGCGTTCCTCCCTCCCCCCTGGCATCCTGCAGTGTCTGCGGCTCTCCACGTGGAGTGACTGGCGTTGATCCAACACACTTGTGAATGGCTGGGACTGGAGGGAGGAGTCCCCGGCCTTGCCTCTGACGCCTGCATGAATTCCAGCGCTTTACTGTGTGTCCTCATAGTGCACCTCTCTGAGCACACTGGCAACATGGCACATTGATCTTCTCCAGCGGTCCTCCAGGGCTATTCTGCAGCTCGATGGGAGCACTCAGCCGCTGGCCGCGCTGGGGATGCACGTGGGCTGTCTGGGGCTCTGGAGCAAGCCCACCACGTAGGTTTGGAGAAGGCAGAGCTGGTCTCTTGGTTATGACTGTGTTCTGCCCGCTCTGTCCGGGGCAGGCCGCATCCCTGTGCAACCTGAGCTGGCTCGGGACGCGCCATAGGGAGACAGGGCCCTGTGCACACGGGAACATGCTAGAATGCAGGCAGCGCGGGCGCGGGGATCGCAGTCACCAGCGCCTTCAGCCCGGCCGCACAGGCTGCCCGCGTCCGCTCCTCCTTCCAGCGGCAGCCAGCAGGGCGGAGGCAGAGCCGGCTGGGTACGGCCGGCCTGCGAGGCGGAGGCCTGCGAGGCGGAGGCCTGCAAGGCGGAGGCCTGCGAGGCGGAGGGAGGCCTGCGAGGCGGAGGCCTGCGAGGCGGAGGCCTGCGAGGCGGAGGGAGGCCTGCGAGGCGGAGGCCTGCGAGGCGGAGGCCTGCGAGGCGGAGGGAGGCCTGCGAGGCGGAGGCCTGCGAGGCGGAGGGAGGCCTGCGAGGCGGAGGCCTGCGAGGCGGAGGCCTGCGAGGCGGAGGGAGGCCTGCGAGGCGGAGGCCTGCGAGGCGGAGGCCTGCGAGGCGGAGGGAGGCCTGCGAGGCGGAGGCCTGCGAGGCGGAGGGAGGCCTGCGAGGCGGAGGCCTGCGAGGCGGAGGCCTGCGAGGCGGAGGGAGGCCTGCGAGGCGGAGGCCTGCGAGGCGGAGGCCTGCGAGGCGGAGGGAGGCCTGCGAGGCGGAGGCCTGCGAGGCGGAGGGAGGCCTGCGAGGCGGAGGCCTGCGAGGCGGAGGCCTGCGAGGCGGAGCAGGGCGCCGCCCGCCGGGAGAAGGCAGGGTGGGTCGTTAGGCCCGGGCTGCGTGAGTCACGCACTCAGCGCCAGGCGTGCCCGCGCGCGCGGTCAGGGCTTGCTGGGGGGGCTGCACTCACCTCAGCTGCATCCGGGACTCCTTCCAGAAGCATCAGCTCCTGCTGCGCCCCGGGAGGCGAGGCCCAGGACAGGGGCGGGGAGGCGAGGCCCGGGACAGGGCAGGGGCGGGAAGTTGAGGCCCGCGGAGAGGTGAGGCCCGGGACAGGGGCGGGGAGGTGAGGCCCGCGGAGAGGTGAGGCCCGGGACAGGGGCGGGGAGGTGAGGCCTGCGTGGAGGTGAGGCCCTCAGGGAGGTGAGGGGAGGTGAGGCCGTGGGCAGGGGCGGGGAGGCGAGGCCTGCGGGGAGGTGAGGCCCGGGACAGGGGCGGGGTGGTGAGGCCCGAGGGAGGGTGGGGAGGTGAGGCCTGCGGGGAGGTGAGGCCCGGGACCGGGGCGGGGTGGTGAGGCCCGAGGGAGGGTGGGGAGGTGAGGCCTGGGGGAGGGCGGGGAGGTGAGGCCCGCGGGGAGGTGAGGCCCTCAGGGAGGTGAGGGGAGGTGAGGCCTGGGCAGGGGCGGGGAGGCGAGGCCTGCAGGCAGGGGTGGGGAGGTGAGGCCCGCGGGCAGGGGCGGGGAGGCGAGGCCTGGGGCAGAGCAGGGGCGGGGAGGCGAGGCCCACGGGGAGGTGAGGCCCGTGGCAGGGGCGGGGAGGTGAGGCCCGAGGGGAGGCGAGGCCCGTGGCAGGGGCCGGGAGGTGAGGCCCGGGGCAGGGGCGGGGAGGCGAGGCCCGGGGCAGGGGCGGGTGGGGGGAGGCGAGGCCCGGGGCAGGGGCGGGGAGGCGAGGCCCGGGGCAGGGGCGGGTGGGGGGAGGTGAGGCCCGGGGCAGGGGCGGGGAGGCGAGGCCCGGGGCAGGGGCGGGTGGGGGGAGGCGAGGCCCGTGGCAGGGGCGGGTGGGGGAGGTGAGGCCCGGGGCAGGGGCGGGCATGGGTGGGAGGCCCGTGGCAGGGGCGGGTGGGGGGAGGCGAGGCCCGGGGCAGGGGCGGGTGGGGGGGAGGCGAGGCCCGGGGCAGGGGCGGGTGGGGGGGAGGCGAGGCCCGGGGCAGGGGCGGGTGGGGGGAGGCGAGGCCCGGGGCAGGGGCGGGTGGGGGGAGGCGAGGCCGGGGGCAGGGGCGGGTGGGGGGAGGCGAGGCCGGGGGCAGGGGCGGGTGGGGGGAGGCGAGGCCGGGGGCAGGGGCGGGTGGGGGGAGGCGAGGCCCGGGGCAGGGGCGGGTGGGGGGAGGTGAGGCCCGGGGCAGGGCGGGCATGGGTGGGAGGCCAGGGGCCGAGGCCCGATTTTGGCAGGCTTATGTGGGAGAACAAACGGCCGAGCAAGCTTGAGGCCTCACGGTGCTGGGGAGGCCAAAGGAGGGGCAGGAACTGGCCCAGTCCTATCCGCGAGGGGCTGTCCTGAGGGGGGCTGCATATCTGTCATCTCCGTCCTCCTCCTCACCACCCCCCTTCTTCCTAGGGAGCCTCAGTTTCCTCATCTGCAGTAAAAGCCTTTACCACGAGGTGGCGCTCAAGTCCACTCTGTCCCCGGTGAGACCCCCTCGCCCTGGGGCGGGGTCCCAGGACCGTTCCCCTCCACACAGGCCAGCCCACACCTCAGGCAGACGCCGGGCTGGGCTGGGGTCCCCGCATCCCGGGGCACACAGCGCTGGCACTTCAGCTCACTCTGACACACCCCATTCTTCATTTTTCACACCAGTAGTTGGGGATCCTGCGCACCCCAGTCTCCGGCTCACGCACAGGCCCTTCCTCTCACCGCCCTTAACCTTGTCCATCTTCGATGCTTAGCCGCTTGCCCCCTCTTCTGGGAAGCCCCCTTGACCTCTGCCAGCCTGCTGCGTGTTCCCCATCTTGCCCCTTGACTACTGTGCCCCCCCCTCTGGGGAGGAGGGGGCGGGTGGCGGAGAGGTGGGGGACGCAGGGTTTGGGTTGGAGTCAGGCAGGTGGGAAGGGATGGAGGAGATGGGGAGAGGTCGCGGGTGGTGCTAGGGGATTCCAGGGACACGTAGAAGTGACTGAGGTGGACAGGAGTTGGGGGGAGGGGAAGAGGTGGGGTAGGGTCTGGGAGGTGGGCAGGGGCAGAGACAGCGCAGTGCTAGGGGTTGAGAAATGAGGGACAGTCTCAGGGGTGGGGGCAGAGGGGTGTGTTCAGGGGTGGTGTCAGGGGTGGGGGTAGTGGGGTGTGTTCAGGGGTGGTCTCAGGGTGGGGGTAGTGGGGTGTGTTCAGGGTGGTCTCAGGGTGGGGGTAGTGGGGTGTGTTCAGGGGTGGTCTCAGGGGTGGGGGTAGTGGGGTGTGTTCATGGATGGTGTCAGAGGTGGGGTAGTGGGGTGTGTTCAGGGGTGGTCTCAGGGTGGGGGTAGTGAGGTGTGTTCAGGGGTGGTGTCAGAGGTGGGGGCAGAGGGGTGTGTTCAGGGGTGGTCTCAGGGTGGGGGTAGTGGGGTGTGTTCATGGATGGTGTCAGGGGTGGGGGTAGTGGGGTGTGTTCAGGGTGGTCTCAGGGTGGGGGTAGTGGGGTGTGTTCAGGGGTGGTCTCAGGGGTGGGGGTAGTGGGGTGTGTTCAGGGAGGGTTTCAGGGGTGGGGGTAGTGGGGTGTGTTCAGGGGTGGTCTCAGGGGTGGGGGCAGAGGGGTGTGTTCAGGGGTGGTCTCAGGGTGGGGGTAGTGGGGTGTGTTCATGGATGGTGTCAGGGGTGGGGGTAGTGGGGTGTGTTCAGGGAGGGTTTCAGGGGTGGGGGTAGTGGGGTGTGTTCAGGGGTGGTCTCAGGGGTGGGGGCAGAGGGGTGTGTTCAGGGGTGGTCTCAGGGTGGGGGTAGTGGGGTGTGTTCATGGATGGTGTCAGGGGTGGGGGTAGTGGGGTGTGTTCAGGGAGGGTTTCAGGGGTGGGGGTAGTGGGGTGTGTTCAGGGGTGGTCTCAGGGGTGGGGGCAGAGGGGTGTGTTCAGGGGTGGTCTCAGGGTGGGGGTAGTGGGGTGTGTTCAGGGGTGGTCTCAGGGTGGGGGTAGTGGGGTGTGTTCAGGGGTGGTCTCAGGGGTGGGGGCAGAGGAGTGTGTTCAGGGGTGGTCTCAGGGTGGGGGCAGAGGGGTGTGTTCAGGGGTGGTCTCAGGGTGGGGGTAGTGGGGTGTGTTCAGGGGTGGTGTCAGAGGTGGGGGTAGTGGGGTGTGTTCAGGGGTGGTGTCAGAGGTGGGGTAGTGGGGTGTGTTCAGGGAGGGTTTCAGGGGTGGGGGTAGTGGGGTGTGTTCAGAGGTGGTCTCAGGGTGGGGGTAGTGGGGTGTGTTCAGGGGTGGTCTCAGGGGTGGGGGCAGAGGGGTGTGTTCAGGGGTGGTCTCAGGGGTGGGGGCAGAGGGGTGTGTTCAGGGGTGGTCTCAGGGGTGGGGGTAGTGGGGTGTGTTCAGGGCTGGTCTCAGGGTGGGGGTAGTGGGGTGTGTTCAGGGCTGGTCTCAGGGTGGGGGCAGAGGGGTGTGTTCATGGATGGTGTCAGGGGTGGGGGTAGTGGGGTGTGTTCATGGATGGTGTCAGGGGTGGGGGTAGTGGGGTGTGTTCAGGGGTGGTCTCAGGGTGGGGGTAGTGGGGTGTGTTCAGGGGTGGTCTCAGGGGTGGGGGCAGAGGGGTGTGTTCAGGGGTGGTCTCAGGGTGGGGGTAGTGGGGTGTGTTCACGGATAGTGTCAGGGGTGGGGGTAGTGGGGTGTGTTCAGGGGTGGTCTCAGGGGTGGGGGTAGTGGGGTGTGTTCAAGGCTGGTCTCAGGGGTGGGGGTAGTGGGGTGTGTTCATGGATGGTGTCAGGGTGGGGGCAGAGGGGTGATGTCAGGGGTGGTCTCAGGGTGGGGGCACTGGGGTGTGTTCAGGGAGGGTCTCGGGTGGGGGCAGTGGGGTGTGTTCAGGGGTGGGGGGCAGTGGGGTGTGTTCAGGGAGGGTTTCAGGGGTGGGGGTAGTGGGGTGTGTTCAGGGGTGGTCTCAGGGGTGGGGGCAGAGGGGTGTGTTCAGGGGTGGTCTCAGGGTGGGGGTAGTGGGGTGTGTTCACGGATAGTGTCAGGGGTGGGGGTAGTGGGGTGTGTTCAGGGGTGGTCTCAGGGGTGGGGGTAGTGGGGTGTGTTCAGGGCTGGTCTCAGGGGTGGGGGGCAGTGGGGTGTGTTCAGGGAGGGTTTCAGGGGTGGGGGCAGAGGGGTGATGTCAGGGGTGGGGGCACTGGGGTGTGTTCAGGGGTGGGGGCAGAGGGGTGTGTTCAGGGGTGGGGGCAGAGGGGTGTGTTCATGGATGGTCTCAGGGGTGGGGGCACTGGGGTGTGTTCAGGGAGTTGGCAGAGGTCAATGCAGGGGAGTGCTCACTGAGGCGAGGTCAGGTTCAGGGAGGTGGGTGGTGTGGGGAGGTAGGGTGGAGTCAGGTGGGTGGAAACAAGTCAGAGAAGTGGATGGCTGGGGAGGTCACAAAGGGGGAGAGGGCTTAAGAAAGACAGCTAGAGGGCGTGGATGTGAGGGTCATGGAGGTGTTAAGGGTCATGGAGGTGAGGAGGGTCATGGAGGTGTTGAGTTTCATAGAGATGAGGCAGATCATGGAGGTGAGGAGGGGTCATGGAAATGGGGAGGAATATAGAGGTGAGGAGAGTCATGGAGGTGAGGAGGGTCTTGGAGGTGGTGAGGGTCATGGAGGTGAGGAGGGTCATGGAGGTGAGGAGGGTCATGGAGGTGGTGAGGGGTCATGGAGGTGAGGAGGGTCATGGAGGTGAGGAGGGGTCATGGAGGTGAGGAGGGTCTTGGAGGTGAGGAGGGTCATGGAGGTGGTGAGGGGTCATGGAGGTGAGGAGGGGTCATGGAGGTGAGGAGGGTCATGGAGGTGAGGAGGGTCATGGAGGTGGTGAGGGGTCATGGAGGTGAGGAGGGTCATGGAGGTGAGGGGTCATGGAGGTGGTGAGGGGTCATGGAGGTGAGGAGGGTCATGGAGGTGGTGAGGGGTCATGGAGGTGAGGAGGGTCATGGAGGTGGTGAGGGGTCATGGAGGTGAGGAGGGTCATGGAGGTGAGGAGGGTCATGGAGGTGAGGAGGGTCATGGAGGCGAGGAGGGGTCATGGAAGTGAGGAGGGGTCATGGAGGTGAGGAGGGTCATGGAGGTGAGGGGTCATGGAGGTGAGGAGGGTCATGGAGGTGAGGAGGGTCATGGAGGTGAGGAGGGTCATGGAGGTGAGGAGGGATCATGGAGGTGAGGAGGGTCATGGAGGTGGTGAGGGGTCATGGAGGTGAGGAGGGTCATGGAGGTGGTGAGGGGTCATGGAGGTGAGGAGGGTCATGGAGGTGAGGAGGGTCATGGAGGTGAGGAGGGTCATGGAGGCGAGGAGGGGTCATGGAAGTGAGGAGGGGTCATGGAGGTGAGGAGGGTCATGGAGGTGAGGGGTCATGGAGGTGAGGAGGGTCATGGAGGTGAGGAGGGTCATGGAGGTGAGGAGGGTCATGGAGGTGAGGAGGGATCATGGAGGTGAGGAGGGGTCATGGAGGTGGTGAGGGGTCATGGAGGTGGTGAGGGGTCATGGAGGTGAGGAGGGTCATGGAGGTGAGGGGTCATGGAGGTGAGGAGGGTCATGGAGGTGAGGAGGGTCATGGAGGTGAGGAGGGTCTTGGAGGTGGTGAGGGGTCTTGGAGGTGGTGAGGAGGGTCATGGAGGTGAGGAGGGTCATGGAGGTGAGGAGGGTCATGGAGGTGAGGAGGGTCATGGAGGTGAGGAGGGGTCATGGAGGTGAGGGGTCATGGAGGTGAGGAGGGTCATGGAGGTGAGGAGGGTCATGGAGGTGAGGAGGGTCATGGAGGTGGTGAGGGGTCATGGAGGTGAGGAGGGTCATGGAGGTGAGGGGTCATGGAGGTGGTGAGGGGTCATGGAGGTGAGGAGGGTCATGGAGGTGAGGAGGGTCATGGAGGTGAGGAGGGTCATGGAGGTGAGGAGGGGTCATGGAGGTGAGGGGTCATGGAGGTGAGGAGGGTCATGGAGGTGAGGAGGGTCATGGAGGTGAGGAGGGTCATGGAGGTGGTGAGGGGTCATGGAGGTGAGGAGGGTCATGGAGGTGAGGGGTCATGGAGGTGAGGAGGGTCATGGAGGTGAGGAGGGTCATGGAGGTGAGGAGGGTCTTGGAGGTGGTGAGGGGTCTTGGAGGTGGTGAGGAGGGTCATGGAGGTGAGGAGGGTCATGGAGGTGAGGAGGGTCATGGAGGTGAGGAGGGGTCATGGAGGTGAGGGGTCATGGAGGTGAGGAGGGTCATGGAGGTGAGGAGGGTCATGGAGGTGAGGAGGGTCATGGAGGTGGTGAGGGGTCATGGAGGTGAGGAGGGTCATGGAGGTGAGGGGTCATGGAGGTGGTGAGGGGTCATGGAGGTGAGGAGGGTCATGGAGGTGAGGAGGGGTCATGGAGGTGAGGAGGGTCATGGAGGTGGTGAGGGGTCATGGAGGTGAGGAGGGTCATGGAGGTGAGGAGGGTCATGGAGGTGGTGAGGGGTCATGGAGGTGAGGAGGGTCATGGAGGTGAGGGGTCATGGAGGTGGTGAGGGGTCATGGAGGTGAGGAGGGTCATGGAGGTGGTGAGGGGTCATGGAGGTGAGGAGGGTCATGGAGGTGGTGAGGGGTCATGGAGGTGAGGAGGGTCATGGAGGTGAGGAGGGTCTTGGAGGTGGTGAGGGGTCTTGGAGGTGGTGAGGAGGGTCATGGAGGTGAGGAGGGTCATGGAGGTGAGGAGGGTCATGGAGGTGAGGAGGGGTCATGGAGGTGAGGAGGGGTCATGGAGGTGAGGAGGGTCATGGAGGTGAGGGGTCATGGAGGTGAGGAGGGGTCATGGAGGTGAGGAGGGGTCATGGAGGTGAGGAGGGTCATGGAGGTGAGGAGGGATCATGGAGGTGAGGAGGGGTCATGGAGGTGGTGAGGGGTCATGGAGGTGGTGAGGGGTCATGGAGGTGAGGAGGGTCATGGAGGTGAGAGGTCATGGAGGTGAGGAGGGTCATGGAGGTGAGGAGGGTCATGGAGGTGAGGAGGGTCTTGGAGGTGGTGAGGGGTCTTGGAGGTGGTGAGGGGTCATGGAGGTGAGGAGGGTCATGGAGGTGAGGAGGGTCATGGAGGTGAGGAGGGTCTTGGAGGTGGTGAGGAGGGTCATGGAGGTGAGGAGGGGTCATGGAGGTGAGGAGGGTCATGGAGGTGAGGGGTCATGGAGGTGAGGAGGGTCATGGAGGTGAGGAGGGGTCATGGAGGTGAGGAGGGGTCATGGAGGTGGTGAGGGGTCATGGAGGTGAGGAGGGTCATGGAGGTGAGGGGTCATGGAGGTGAAGAGGGTCATGGAGGTTAGGAGGGTCTTGGAGGTGAGGAGGGTCATGGAGGTGAGGAGGGTCATGGAGGTGGTGAGGGGTCATGGAGGTGAGGAGGGTCATGGAGGTGAGGGGTCATGGAGGTGAGGAGGGTCATGGAGGTTAGGAGGGTCTTGGAGGTGAGGAGGGTCATGGAGGTGAGGAGGGTCATGGAGATGAGGAGGGTCATGGAGGTGGTGAGGGGTCATGGAGGTGAGGAGGGTCATGGAGGTGAGGAGGGGTCATGGAGGTGAGGAGGGGTCATGGAGGTGAGGAGGGTCATGGAGGTGGTGAGGGGTCATGGAGGTGAGGAGGGTCATGGAGGTGAGGAGGGTCATGGAGGTGAGGAGGGTCTTGGAGGTGAGGAGGGTCATGGAGGTGGTGAGGGTCTTGGAGGTGAGGAGGGTCATGGAGATGAGGAGGGTCATGGAGGTGAGGAGGGTCATGGAGGTGGTGAGGGGTCATGGTGGTGAGGAGGATCATGGAGGTGAGGGGTCATGGAGGTGAGGAGGGTCATGGAGGTGAGGAGGGTCATGGAGGTGGTGAGGGTCATGGAGGTGAGGAGGGTCTTGGAGGTGAGGAGGGTCATGGAGGTGAGGAGGGTCATGGAGGTGGTGAGGGGTCATGGAGGTGAGGAGGGTCATGGAGGTGAGGGGTCATGGAGGTGAGGGGTCATGGAGGTGAGGAGGGTCATGGAGGTGAGGAGGGGTCATGGAGGTGAGGAGAGATAGGAAGGTGGCGCACAGCCCATGACCATGGGTGACTTATGGGATCAGTGGCATCCCTGGTTCATGTGTTGAGATCTCGAGTCTCCTGTTTGGAAATAGGGGACTTAAAGGCATAATCAGGTCACGTGAAGCCACGTGGGTCAGCCGTAATCCAATATGTCTGGTGTCTTGTAGGAAGAAATAAGGACTTGGGCCCACCACGTACATATACACACACATACCACATATATCACACACACGCACACGGGACACACACACACAAGCGCTGACCACATGAGCAGATGGGGAGAAGACAGCCATACAGAGCCGAAAGGAGAAGGCTCCGCCTTCTATTAGCTAGCGTAGCCTCGGCCAGTGAGATCATGTCCAGTGAGCCTCTAGGCTGCCTGTCAGCTGGGGCCCAGGCTGCCATCACCCTGGCGTGGCCGAGAGACCCAGACATGGACCGTCCAGCCCAGAACCCCATCCTAGGCACACGATACTTGCCACGGAGCCTTACCACCAGCTCCTCACAGTCTTCTCCCTGCTGCCCCTACACTAGCCTCACTTCCCTGGAGAAAGGAGGGGAGGGGGCCGAGAAGGGCTGGCCTTGTGTCCCCAGAATGCTCATACAGAGAAAGACAAGAGCAAGGGGAGGTGCAGACAGGGAGGGAACAAATGCACTCACTGGACACATGTTGAAAGTGAACTGTACAACTTGTGGGTGGGACAGGAAGGGAAAAAAGGGGAGAGAGTGACGGAAGGGAGTGACGGCAACCTTAACCCCTCTGCATATCACTTTTTCTTGGGTCAGTGGCGGGGCTTGAACCCTGGGCCTGGGCGCTGTCCCTCAGCTCTTCAGTTCAACGCGAGTGCTCTACCACTTGAGCCACAGTGCCACTTCCAGTTGTCTGGTGATTTATTAGAGATAAGAGTCTCACAGACGTTCCTGCCCAGGCTGGCTTTGAACCTTGATCCTCAGATCTCAGCCTCCTGAGCAGCTAGGATGACAGGCGTGAGCCGCTAGAACATTTTTTGAAAAAGAGAAAGACAAGAAACAGGACTGACCGCTTTTTTTCTTGCCAATTCATTTTCTTTGCTTCCTGCTGGGTCCTGTTCACTGACCGTCATGGTTAACAGTTCCAATCTTGGATCTCTGCTGGTCCTGAGAAAGAAAGACAAGAGGCTATTAGACACTTCCGGTCCAAGACGAGGTGACCCTCAGTGACCTTTGCTTCAAGGGACACCTGATGAAGACCCGGGATAAGATACAGTAGATCCTCCCTTGGACCCCAGGTGCCCTGGAGACCCAGCACGGCCCTGTGTGCATCAGGTCATGTGTCAGATGGTCATTGGGAGCAGGTGTGTTTCCCACACTGGTCTCCTGGCTGCTGAATGCAGGAAGCTCCTCCCACTATTCTCCTTCAGAAGGTCGCGATAGACTGTCTGTCGCGCAGAGGTGAAAATGAAGTCAGTGGAAGCTGAGACAAGTACCAGCCTCGGGAGTTAAGTTGGAAACAGTCACCAAAATTGTACCTCAGAGCACTGGCTGGCTAGAACATGGAAACTGCCTTTTCTGGAGTTTGGACATAGGTTTCTATAGACAATATGTTTTTTGGTACTATTGGGGTGTAAACTGAGGACTTCACACTTGCAAAGCCAGACTCAATCACAGAGCCACGTCACACGGAGAAATACATTTCTAGAGCCACAAAGGCATCGATGTCCTTTGGACTAACTAATCCACAGGTGAAAATTTATCCTAATGCATGGATAAAAATGTGCATTAAGATTTCAGTCGTAAAATGCTCATTGTAGCATTTTACGTGTTGGAGACATGACATCCATAACAGGAAAAGTTTGGCTACATTATGGTATGCTCATAGGTTGATACATTCATGTCATCCTTAAACTATGCTATCAGAACATGGGATGCCAGGCAGAAATGCTCAACTCAACTGGCTTGACAAATAAAGGTATATTCATGAATGTACATTATTCAACATTAAAAATAGATGCATCGATACATGTGCAATATGAGATATTGTAAGAACTTAAACTATGTCTGTGTGTCTTTCAAATGAGTTTGAACGGTAGTACACATTAAATATTTACTCAGCAAACATTATGCCCTTAAAATTCTAATGATGGGGACCCAGGTCAGAGCCCTGACTCTGCCATCTCAGAGCTGGCTTTTAAAAGAGGAGATGATCTTGAAAGAGCCTCCAACACCATATAGTCAATTTCTTTTCTTTTTTTTTTGTCAGTTGTGGGGCCTGAACTCTGGGTCTGGGCGCTGTCCCCCAGCTCTTCAGCTCAAGGCTAGCGCCCTACCACTTGAGCCACAGCTCCACTTCTGGCTTTTTCTGCTTATCGGGTGCTGAGGAATCGAACCTAGGGCCTCATGCATGCAAGGCAAACACTCTACCACTGAACCACCTTCGTAGCCTGCCAGTTTCTTAAAATAAATCTAGACACACAGATTGTGTGTGTGTGTGTGTCTGTGTGTGTCTGTGTGTCTGTGTGTGTCCATGTCTGTGTACACACATATTCTCCTGGTTCTGTTTCTCTGGAGAATCGTGACTAGTCACCCCTATACTTCTCACACTCAGGAGCCACAATCAATTCACTTGTGTCCACAGTCTGATGGCATGGCTGGCCAGATGTTCCCAGCAAGCAGAACAGATGGAGTAGAGTGGAAGAGAGGGAAAGAGGTAAGGCAATAGGTCCCATGTGATAGAAGGGGGCAAAAGACAGGAGGGGACAGTATCCCTGCCCACCCCCTGGGACCCACTCCCACTCTAGTCACTGTAACTCCATGACTGTGGTTTGAACAGTTGACACTGTAAATATCCCTCTTGAATTATGCAATGTGCTGGCCCTACCAGTGCCACTCTTAAATGACAGATAAGTAAGAAAGAGCCAAAGTTCAAAAAGATAGGAACAGAGTAGAAAGAGCAAGGCCACTAGAATCAGCAATCTGGGTCCCAGGCCTGGTTCTGTTAGGGTAACCTAACAGAAAATAAGAGACCTGGGGACGGGAGGATGAGGAGTTCCATTTAGGAGTTTTGAGGTTCAAAAGTGAACATATCAGGTGGACAGTGGGAAACAAGAGTGGAGCTCAAGAAATGGGCTCGGTGGAAAATGAGTTCCATGGTAACTCATGCCCTGGGTTAGGCAAGGCTCCCGAGGGTGAGATCCCTAAGGACCTCCGGCTGGAAAGAGAAGATGGGGCGCATCAGTAGTGAAGGAGAGTGAGCTGGGGAACACGAGCAGGGTGATGGGACGAGGAATGGAAGCAAGAACGCTACGAGATGAGGGAGCAGCGTGCTGAATATTGATAGAGGGTGAAGAGAGACAGAGGACAAGGATCCACGGCCTATGGCCACACAGAGGCCACTGATAATACAAGAATGGTGGTTGAAGTGGGAACCACAGAGGAGCCCAGCTTGATGAGGCTTTCCAGCGCATAGGCTGTGAGGATGCTCAAGAAGTGGCAGGTGGAATCTGGGCATGGGGTCAAAGGACAGAGCCCGAGTCAAAACATGGTGATGACAGATTTGCAATTGGGGGAAATGGAAGGCTTCTGTTCTAGGACTTCTACATTCGAACACCATCTATCTTCTGCCTGGGGCCACCTACAGCGTTCTGAAAATGCTGTTTGCATCCTCTCTAGTGCCACCTACGTCATTCTGTCTAAGATGTCTACATTTTATCAATGCCAACTACATTCCATCTAGTGCCACCTACACATTCCGGATAATGCCATCTACGTTCTATCAACGCCAGCTACATTCCATCTAGTGCCACCCACACATTCTGGGTGATGCCATCTACATTCTATCGGTGACATCTACATTCTATCCAATGCCACCTGCGTTGTTCTGTTTAGAACTAGCTCCATTCTGTCTAATGTTATCCGCATTTTATTTAATGCGCCGATGTTTTAATGGCCATCTACATTCTATCTAATACTACCTATGTTTTGTCTGATGCTGTCTACATTCTGTATAATGCCATTGCATTCCATCTAACACTATTTATATCCAATCTTCTGTGTCTATGAGATGTGTGAGTTGAAGCAATCAAGGGCAGGAGCAAGAAGGGGTGGAGCAGCCTCAAAGGAAATCTAGAACTGAGACTTAACGAAGCCTGGCTGGGCACGGGCTCTTGTTGAAGGTCCACACAAGGCTCAGTGCTGGAGATGGAAGATAGGGACCTTCAATACTTCCAACTAGGGTTTTAAAGTTGACAACAACAGGAAACACATGACTCCAGCTGTGGTCCAAGCGTGGCTTTCACAACTATCCAGTGTTGGAACCAAAGAGCAGGTGGATGATCACACAGGAGGAGAAAGCAGGACAGAAGTGGGCATGTGGTGGGAAGGCACCGAGGGGTCCTTTGTAAATCATGATGTGTTTCATACTCCACCAGCCTCCAAACAGTTCTCCCTCTCTACTGAGAGAGGTGGAAGGCGCAGGCTGGGGAGGCACCTGCACACGCTTCCTAGAGAATGTGCTGTAGAACAGGAACGGTGCTGACGCCGGAGGAGGTGGGCGGTGGCTTGTGCTTCTTTCCCATTCACAGCTAACTCCAGCTGCCCCTACTCCTCAGACGGCAGGCACTGGAAGGAGGTTGCTAAGTCAACAATGCCTGCTGCTAAGAGGAGCTGCACCAGCAGGAGCGTGAGACTATACCTTCCTCTTCCTGGCAGAGCCCAGCATGCCCCCAGTAGCCCTGAGATTCCCTGTTATAGTTAGGAAGCTGTGGGCCTCTGTGGTCCAAGGCCCCTGAGCCAGCTCGTGTCCCAGGCAGCATGGGCTGGCTCTATGGCTCAGGAGTTGTGAGTGGAGAAGGGTTAACTTTTTCTCTGTATCTTGGGAGATTTCAGGGCCAACCTTATGGGGCTGCTGTGAGGATGAATGAGGTTCTCATGTGATGGATGCACCTCACTAGTGCCATGCCCATGGCCTCTCATGATCTCCGCCCAAGTACAACAAACAGCCTCGGTAGCTTGTGCATGGGATGCTCTCCAGTTATCAGGAGGTTTGGGGAATGGATGCCAACTTAGAAATGCTTAAGACAGCTCTTCTGTTTGGGCTCCCTGGGTGTTTAACTAGAGAACCATCAACTCCCTTAAATTACATGAGCCCTCCCTAGAATAATAAATAAATACATCAGGTAACCACGGGCTGTGTGCCTGGGAGACTGTCCCATCCTCAGTAACAATACTTCACTGCCGCAGGAGACTGAACTCTGTGGCTGCCAACCAGTGTGGCTGGGCCAGTTCTTCAAAGAACAGAAGGCTTCTGTACCCATGGGTGGAGAGCCACGTGCCCCAGCCCCCCGAATGCCCATCTGCCATTGTGGCATCCCATGCGCCTCTCTGCCAGGCCGCCCTGCAATCCAGCAGTTCCGGGGGTGTCATCTGACGCAGCCAAGCACCAGGACTCTGTTCCCAACAATCTGCCTGGCCCCTCCCCATGGCCGTTCTTGGATTGAATACTCAGAAAATCACCTTTGTCACCGCTATCATTGCTGCTGCTCTAGCAGTGCCCAGCCCCTGCTAGAAAGAAAGCAGCCAGAGTTTGCAGAAGTAACTTTACCCACACAACCTGCTGTAGAGCTTGGATCTGAGCCCCTGGAGTCGAAACTGAGACCCTCACTCCTGTCCTGTGCTCATAAAGGACAGAGGCAAACAAAAGGCACTCACCAGCATCACTATGCCACCCACGCTGGGCCAACACGAAGTGTGTGTGGACTTTCTCCCTCGCCCAGCCTGTGCAAGCTGCAGGGAGCCCCCTTCCCAAGTCCCTGAGGTCACCCCCTGTGCACTGTCCATCCTGACGTGTGCCTGTGCGGAACAGACCACGTGGCAGCCACGCGCCACTACCTGACACTTCCAGACAGAAAACTCCCAGCGCAGCCTGGCTCTGCGGTCTCCGCGGGACTAGCACTGGACCGGCTTTGCCCTTGATTTTCTGGACTCTTTCCTCCATTTAGCATAAAAGTAATTCTTTAAAAAAAAAAAAAGAAGGAATTTAAACAATGAAAATAAAGAATGAATGTGGAATAGAGGGAAGTTTTAAGAGAGAGAGGAGGAGAGGGGAGAAGAAGAGAGAAGAAGGGAAAGAAGGAAAGGAAGGGAAGGAGGGAGAAAATAGAAAGAGAGAAGGAGAGAGGGCAAGAAGGGAGAAACAGGGAGAGAAGGAGGAGAGGAAGGACAGGTGGCAGCGGACAATTGGACATTGTCAGATTAGCCATCACCATCAGTGCTCCATCAGTCTTACACCAACACTCGCCGGACACCACAGTAAGTACTTTGCCTGTCTTCACTTAATCTCCCCCAGGCCCCCGTGAAGCTGGCTCTCAGATCCCTGTCCCGTCAAATCCTCCTGCCAGGCTCTCTGGAAAGTGTCTGTCATTGCTGACCCAAGCCTTCGAGCAGAACTCACCTGAATCCTGCAGCTTCCCTCACCTGCTCTAGTCTAAAGAGCAGATGCAATACGCCTTATACAGAGATCACCTCCCAGTATGAGCAGACAGAAATCCACGCGCTTGTGAAAGAACTCCACATTAATGACTACACGGCACCCAGCTGTTATTATAAACAAGTCTGATAAGCTATAAATGATTAGCAGCTAATTGTTGATGAATAGCTCAGGTAGGGCAAGGGTGCCCAGGTGTGTGGCCAGTACACACCTACAGGAATCTGCGGGCGGAAAAGAGTCTTGGGGAAGCCGTTGCTGACTCACAGGCTGAACTTGGCTTTGCCGCCGCAGGTATCCGATCAAAATTAACATGAGGAGTGAGCCACAGAGAGCAACCTGCCTAAGCTGAACTGAGGGTTAAGTGAAATGATCAGGAGCGGTCACAAAGCTAGAGTAAATTCAATGTAGGCACCTTAAGGCCTGAGCCTGGGTGAACCATGATGACCAGCTCTTGTGACCCTCTCCGGGCTGGAAGGGACTCAGCCATGGAGGAAACCCCAGAGCCACTCACTACCTGTACCCTGCTACTCCTATGGTCCCTGTCCTGGCTGATACCTTGTGCACACCTGTGCATACCTTGTTGCCACCCTATCCTAGCTCAAAAGTGACAGAGACACACACTGATTCTTTTCATTCCTTAGCACCCTGAGAGGAATGGAGGGCTGGAGCAGGAGAGAGGTGGGGCTTGTGGGCAAACTGGGCAATCTCAAATTAAGTTTTGTTTATTCATTTTCAAATGCATCCAGGACATCTGCTGTGGGTCCAGCACAGGCTGAATACTAGCTGCTTTTATCCAGTAATTCACAATGTGGTCGGAAGTGTGGAGCAATCAGAGGAAACTGCAGCTAGCAAGCACTACTGTGTGTCAGGCTGAGGGAATGCGTAGCCTCCTGGAGTCCCACAGGAGTGCGCTGGGGTGTTGTCTCCATCCTATAGCAGTGGCTGCTGAGGCGGATGAGGTTAGACCATGGGCTGAAGCCCCATGTCTGTGGGTGAAGAGTTCGGGGCTAAAGCCAGACGACTCACTGCCTGATTTCTTTACTCCTTCTGTTGGTGTGCCATTGGGTCCTTACCTCCACCCCCACCTGGGATCACACATCTGTCTGCTGAGGAGGTCTCTCCCCAGGGATCCTGAGACATGCCCATCGGCTCAGGTCTTTCCTTCGGGCCTTAGCAGGTCCCCAGTGAACTTTCAATCTTCCTCTCCACATCTGCTCTTTCTCCAGTCCCTCTCAACCTCTCTCTTTCAAAAGCTAAGACCCGTTGGTTTTCCACATCTTCTGCCCATCAAAACGACCACAGTGCTGCAGTCCTGCTCATCTGTCCTTCCTCTCACCGGAGTGCGGGTCACAACCTCCCGACGCCTTCCCTGACTGCCCCCTGGCAAGACGACTCTCTGCTGCAGCATCCAACTGACTCCCAAGATTCAGGCCCCACCTCCCACCCAGCCAAAACCCCCAGTGCCCGCTCCTAGCCCCTCTACCCCAGGGCCTCTCTATGGGCCTGACTCCCGCCGTCCTGGATCATCCAGGCACTTCACTGTGTCCCAGGGGCAGCTCTGCTGACATCATCAGCCGGGGGAATCAAGCAGGTCACCACGGCCTTGGTGACTGGTCACATCTAAACCTCCATCACTCTCCACATCTCCCCCCCCAGACCCCCCGCCCCCCAACGCTGGCCTTCCTGCTATCTCCCCAGAAACCACACTCTCCTGTATTTTTTTTCTCTCCCAGGAAACTCCTTCTAGGACTCTTGCTGGGTCCTCCAGGCCACTAGGGGTCACCCCAAATGCCTCCTTCTGCAAGATGCTGCCTTTACCCAGACCACAGCCACTTCTAGCAAGGGCTCCTCCTCTGTTCCTCTTCTACCTTCCTCTCCTTCTTCCTCCTTCTACCCTCTGCCTTCTCTTCCTCCACCACTTCCTCCTCCTCCTCCTCTTCCTGCTCTTCCTCCTCCTCCAACACCTCCTCCTCCTCCTCCTCCTCCCCCTCTTCCTTTGCTCTTTCTCAATACCTTTTTCTTACTCTGACCTGTTGATCAGGTGTCTGGCTCTGTGTAGCTGTAGGTTCTGTGGCATGTACCCTGTGGGTATGTTCTCTTTCAGCTGGCCTAGAGCCCCACCGAGGGACAGGCAGGAGTCAGGGGTGTGAAGAGAAAGAGGAGGGGTTCCTTCCCTGTTCCTTCTGCTCTAATTCCATGTCTCTGACAATAGTCATGTCTCCCCACTGCGGCTTCCAGAGGGCTCCTCGCTCTTTTCTCCTGCCCTCCTCCTTTCAAGAAGGATGGCTGTGTTCCTGTACCCACACGCCCCCCTCTCAGAGCCCCTCCTTCAGCCAGGACCCAAGCCTTGAGTTCCTCAAGAACACACTGTTTTAAACACTCAAGAAGTGGTATTTAATTGGCAGAAATAAAAGATCAGAGACATCTAAAACAGACGAAGACATGATCAAGCATACAGGGCTCTAGACATTCACACACAGTGAGACCAAAGAGGATATTCTTAGGGGAGGAATACAAAGGCGCAATGCCTGTGTGCCTCTGATCCTACAAGATGATACTTACCAAAATGCATTTCAGAAAAGGGAAACATGAGGTTTTAATCTTTGTTGGTGTTTCTGTTTTCTTTTTTCTTTGTCTTGTTTGTTCATTTATCTGTCTTTGGGAGGGTAGGCGAGGGACAGAAATGGAGGGACAAAAGGTGAGCAGGTGCAGCCGTGGGACTCACTAGAAGAGAGCAAGGCCAGGGGTGACAGCGTTGAAAAGGAATGGGCTCATGACCTGACCTGTGTGTAACTGTAACCCTTTACAACATTTATATTTGTCGGTTGTAGAGTCTGAACTCAGGGCCTGGGCGCTGTCCCTCAGCTCTTCAGCTCAAGGCTAGCGCTCTACCACTTGAGCCACAGCGCCACTTCTGCTTATGCGGTGCTGAGGAATCACACCCAGGGCCTCATGCATGCAAGGCAAGCGCTCTACCACTGAGCCACCTTCCCAGTCCCCCCCGCTTTATAATAATTTTTAAGACAATGGAAAACAATGGGCACATAGCACTTAAATGCATGAACAGACACATTTATGGCACACCTTCGAATGGAACACAATGATCAACAGAAGTAAAGGAGTAGCAATCTGCTGGAGTCTGTCCCAACAGATCTGTAGCCCCCACTGAACTGAAGAGTCCAAGGGAAAGCATGAGACACGCCCACTCGAGGACAGAGCACTTGTTCTTCCTGTCCTTGGGAGCCAACGGCCATACTCAGAAACACCTCCCCACCCCAGCACTAAGCACAGGGCTCCTCACCGTGGGCCAGAGCACCAGTGTCACAGCTTCTGTGCCCTCCTGCCCTGGGATGGGGCAGGGTGAGGCTCCTACTCAGCTCTTCCCATTGCCAAACACCAATAGACGGGTGAGTCCTCCGCTGGCCAATGCCCTCTCAGTCCAGCTCTGTTTCCCCTGGAGATGTCTCCAGCCCTCCCAGGCATGGCTTTGACCTCTCCCATGCTCTGGGGAAGACCAGAGTCAGGCTGACTGAGCAGGGCAGAGATTTTCTGGCTCATTCTTTGGGGTGGTGACATAATGGATCTAGGATGGGACAGGGCCTGTGAGCCTGAAGAGCATCCACCCTTCTTTACCCCAGACAAGGCTCATTTGAAGCCTCCAAGCCAACCATGGTTCTTGGGGGCTGCCTGAACTCTCTCCACCTCCCAGATCCTCTGCCTCACGTCATTTGATCTGTCCCTGTGACTCAGTTTTGGCTGAGGCAGCAGCGCTTGACTATTAATGCCTTACAGAGAATGTTGTCTAAAACCCCAATGCCAGGCCTCTCATTAGATGGGGAAATATAGTTTTTCAAAGCTCCCTGGTAGCTGTAAGGTGTGGCACTGGTTAAGGACCACTACCTCAGTAATGATGTGTCTGAAATGTAAGAGATAATAGAATGCATTTCTGGAAGAATATGCACGTGTATGTGGCCAGAGGGCACAAGGCATCAGACAGGAGGATAAACTTCAGTGAGCTCTTACATAGCCTGGTGACCACAGTTCATAAGAATGGAGCTGGGCACTGGTGACTCACGCATACAATCCTACTTACTCAGAAAGCTGAGATCTAAGGATCGCTGTTCAAAGACAGCACAGGCAGAAAAGTCTGTAAGACTCCTATTTACAATTAACCAGCAAAAAGCCGAGTGGAGGTGTGATTCAAGTGGTAGAGTGCCAGCCTTGAGTGAAAAAGCCAAATGAGAGCATAAGGCCCCGAGTTCAAGCCGTCATAATGGCACCGAAACAGAACAAAACAAAAGGAGGCATCAGGCCAAAGTCTAGTGTCTGCCAGGGTGTGCACAAGTCAGTTCACGGAACCTCTTACTCAGTGCTTCTGCGGAAATTGCCTGGAGCCTGGAATGTCCCTTGGAAGAACTGCTTTACCGGAAGTTTCCAGGATGTGCACATGGTGCCAGGCAGCCCATCTCCACACACAGGCAGTGGGGGCCTTGTAGATGATGTGTGGGGGTGGAGGGGGAGGTGGGGGCACCCAATGGCACAGGCAAGGAAGGGAAAGCTAGAGGAAACGGAGAGTGCTGCAAAAGGATATGTCCCTTGAAGCTCTTTTTTGTTCTTTTTGGTCGGTTGTGGGGTCTGAACTCTGGACCTGGACGCTGTCCCTCAGCTCTTCAGCTCAAAGCTAGTACTCTACCACTTGAGCCACAGCGCCACTTCTGGCTTTCTCTGCTTATGTGGTGCTGAGGAATCAGACACAGGGCCTCATGCATGCAAGGCAAGCGCTCTACCACGGAGCCACCTTCCCAGCCCCCTTGAAGCTCTTAAGTACCCACAAAGGAGAACTTTTGTCTCCCTTCTTCCTTCTCTTGGCATAAATGCTACCATATACCCTGCTACTCCCTGTACCAGATGACACTCAAGTAACCTGTCCTTCTGCCCTACCTTTTTCCCCACAGATTATTGTACTAGCATAACCTTCCTCAGAAATACATATAAGAAATGCCTATGATCTGGACCCTGAATATCTCCCTAAGCCTATGTGATAGAGGATTTGGTCTCCAGAGTGATGCTCTTGGGAGATGGTAGAAACTTTAAGAGCTGGGGCCTAGTGGGAGGTCTTTAGGAGATTGTGGGGTATATTCCCCAAGAGGTTGTGGGACTTGGCCCATTTCCTCTCCTTTAGGCTTCCTGCTCCTGAGGTGAGCAGATTTCCCCGATGCCCACCCACCATGCTACCTCATGACAGTCTCCAACACAATGGGGTCAACCAACCATAGTCCAGAACATTCAACATGGACAACTTAAATCCACCCTTTGATGATCTCAGGTATTTGTTATGGGGATGGAAAACTCTGTCCTCACTCATTTTGCCCTCGACCAACTGGATATCAGTCTTCTGGGCCCCCAGGGTCTCCCAATGGCTGAGCTCCACAATTGGAGTACTCTTGCTCAAAGGCAGGTGGCATCTTTGTTCAGAAGTTGAGTAAACTTCAACTTAGAGAAGGAAGTTTTGGACAACTACTCTGTAGCTTAACAAAATGAATACTAGTTTAACAAAATGAATCTGGGCAACATGTGTTGTTTGAGAGGAGGAGATAAAGGAAAGGGAGGATAGGTGGATGAGGGAGTGGGTGAATAGGGTCGTAAGGTTCATTGTACATATGTAAAAATAGGAACAGATAACTTGAGGGGATGAGCAGGGCTGGGAGAGAAGTGGGTGAACATAGAAGGAGTGACATTGATTAAGATGCATTGTAACAAACACTGTAAATAGAATAAGCTATATAGGTAATGATACACAATATAAATATTATATGGTATCATTTTATACTTGTATTTTAATATAAAATTATATATAATTAAATATAAACTGTTGAACAACTTTGTACAACTCCCCAAAGATAGTTAAAAATTCATCATTAAAATAGATAAATAAAATAAAGATGGAAAGAAGGGAGGAAGGGAGAACATAAAGTAGAGGGAATGGAGGGAGGGTTGTACAACTCCGTATTTGCAACAGCCTGTTCTGTGCCAATGATGTCACCTGTGTCTGGCATGTGTCCTGCTAACACCTCTGGATCCAGGCACAGAAAAAGCCCACATTTTAGAATACCTAAGCCCTTCTCTGTTTCTGTCATGGCATATGGTGTTCCCATCAAGAGCCCCTTCCTGTCTTCCGCCCCTAGCCAGTTCCTGCTCACATTCTGATGCTTCCTTTGTAGACTTGAGGGCAGCTACATGTGGAATAGAGCTCCATATGCCCTGGGGTCTAGGCCCAGAGTTAACTCAGTCAATAGGAAACTGAATCAACAAGCAGCCCTGGCTGCTACAGTGAAGAACTGAGTTTGACTAGGATTCGACTGTCATGTCTGCATGATTCTTTAGTGTAGTGGGTCACTCTAAGCAGACACTAGAAGGGCAGCTGCCCTCATGCTGTGAGAAAGTAGTCTGATTTCCAGGACACCACTCTTCTCCCTGGGAAAAAGGCTGGCATCCATCATCTGCCCAAGTATTGTCCACTCTGCCTCACTTACTCCTGTGCTAGAGCGACACCACTGTTCCCACAGATCACAGGAACAAACAACATTCAGAGAGGTAAAATAACTTGTTCAAAGTCAAGCAGCTGAGAATTGCAACCAGCATATGGCAGCTTCTGCTCATTCCCCTCCCATGCCAGGCCACCCTCAGAAATAGAAGAAAGTGTCCTCCAAGTGATGCACACCAGCCACCAACACAGTAGTACCTGCAGAAGTAGGATTTTATCTAAACTGTAGAAAATTTTCACTGGAGGAGTTTGAGACCAGGTGCTCACTAATAGTGTGTCATGATAAGTTTTAGTCTCATGTTGGGAGAATTTGGAAAGGAAGAGCCTGATCTCTATGCTGTTCTCTGGGGGGAACTGTGGCACTGTACCTGAGAAACTTTTGAAGCACTCTCAGCAATAGGCTGTTGCATAAGCTATAGAGCCGATTAGCTACAGGTCCAGACACAGACAAATCAAAGTTCAACACATCTCTCCAGTAGCAAAGTAGATTTCAGGTTGTCCTACCTTGGAGAGTTGAATGAGAGAAAGCTCAAGTCCCCTTGAAACAGCACTTGCCCAGTGCCACCTTGCTCCATGGCCACAGAGAGTCATAGGTTTTGAACATACTTCTCTGTATTCTTAAGAACTGAAGTATTATGGGTGCCTCTCCTTTCCAGGAGGCCTGGGCCCCAGCTCGATGCTGTGACTGCTGGCAGTCCTCTCAACGATGCCAGGTAACACTCAGCAGGACCAAGTGTTTCCAGTCCTAGTTTCTGGTAAAACACCTGCAGGGGCTTTTCATTAGAACTAAAAATCAGGCTCATTGTTCTAACCTGAAACTTGCTCCCCGCCTTGCATGCTTCTGTCCCAGGCAATAAAGAAAAAAAAAAAAAAGGAAATAGTACTCATTACACAAGCAAGAAGAATGACGAATACCAGATGACCCCGAGGACTCAAGGACTGGCAGATGTCTGAAAAGTTGCAAGAAATACCATCTGCATTATAAGCTGTTTTCTCTCTGCCAAGTACAGAGTCAGGAAGGCAGTTATCATAACTATGCACTGTGGTTTATAATAATCTATGAGCGGGACAGCCAAAGTTCTTGATAAGTGGACAGCTAATTATGAAGCACCCTTTGAACAGTCAAAATTTCACAGTATTTTTGAATACATGCAGGTAATTATTTGACATGGCAGGCCCGTGTATGCTCTTCTAATACATAATTTTGAAAATGTACAAAAGTTCAAGAGTTGAGTAAGTTAGAAGAAATGGAAAAGTTGGGAGGCATGAAACTATCAAAACTAAATCATGAAGGAAAGAAAACAAAAACAAAAACAACTGAGCAATTTGTGCCATGTGAGTAGATTCAAGCTGTAATCAAACTCCTGACCAGATGAATTCTAACCAAACTTTTAATGAATAACACCAGTTCTTCTCAAACTCTTCAGAAGAATACAAAGGAGTGGTATGCTCCCAAACTCATTCTATGGGGTCAGAAGCAGTACCCTGACAAAGCCACAGAAGATCACCCAAAGACACTAAAAGAAAACTAAAAACCAATGTCCCTGATAAATCATAATGCAAAAGTCCAGAACAAAATACTAGCAAACAAAATTTACACTACATTATGGGTATTGTACAAGGTGGCATTAATACCTGGAATGCAAGGATAGTTCAACATGAAAATCAGTGTAACATAATGAAGGACAAAACTACATGATCATCATAATTGAGGTAGAAAAAGCATTTAATAAAAATAAAATAAAAACTAAAACCCCCTCAAGTCCATAATATAAGGAAACTACCACAATGTGACAAAACTTGTTCACAAAACTCCCATTACTAACATCATAGGTGGCCAACAACCCACAAATGGATAAAGAAAATGTGGTTCATATATATAATTATGTCATTTTCAGGGACATAGTATTGGAAATCATTGTATTGAGATAAGCCAAACTCAGAATGACAAATACTGCCTGTATTCATTCATATGTAAAATTGAGACCTAAAACATGAACATAAGAGGGGGATTATTTGAGGAAGGCCAGCAGGAACTGAAAAAGGGGAGAGAGAGACGGAGAGTGAATATAACTAAGTTCATTATCTAGTTATGAAAATAGCCTAATAAAATCACAGAAACTACTTAAAAAGAAAGGGGCTAGGACATTGAGGGGTTATGACAGAGTAATATAGATCAGTGAATTTGATAAAAGTACATTGTATGTACACATGTAAATATAATGAAGCCCCTTTATATCAATATTTTTTAAAAATATTGTCTCTTTTTTCTATATTTATTAGTTTATTTGTTGTCATTGTAAAGGTGATGTACAGAGGGGTTACAGTTACCTGTCAGGTTCTTTTTGAATACTGTTACCCCTTCATTTGCTTTCTCCCAGTTTTCCCCTTCCATCTCCACCCATAAGTTGTGTAGTCATATTTCATTTTCAACATAATGTCCAGTTGAGTATCATGGCTGCATTTGTTCACTCTGTCTCACCATTTCTTTGTCTCCCTTTACCCTCCCAAAGACAGATAAATGAAAAAACAAAGACAAAAAGGAAACAAAAACAGCTGCAAGTAAAGAATAAAACCTCTTGCTTCCATTTCCTGAAGTTCATTTTGATAAATATTATCTTATACGATCAGACACTCATTGTTTCTTATAGGTATATTGGTTTATAGGTTTATAGGTTTCTTATTGGTATATTAACCTCCTGCCAGGTGTACCTTGTAGCAATTACAGAAAAATAGTGTGGAAGTTTCTCAAATCATTAAAAGTGGGCCATCCAACTTACCGTTCCCACTTGTAGGTATATACCCAAATGAACTGAAAGCAAGACTTCCAAAAAAAGTATTTGCACCTTCATGCCCAGCACCACATTCACAATAGCCAAGATCTAGAAACAATGCAGCTGTGTATCCAGATGAGTGGCAAAGCCAGTGTGGAACATAGCAGTCTCTATTAGGCAGAAATGTCATTTTTTGTTTTGTTTTGTTTTGCCAGTCCTGGAGCTTGAACTCTGGGCCTGGATGATGTTTCTGAGCTTTTGTGCTCAAGGCTAGCACTCTACCACTTTGATCCACAGCTCCGCTTCAGGCTTAAAAAAAAAAAATTTTTAATGGAAATAAAAATATCACACTTCCTTGCCCAGGCTGGCTTCAAACTGAGATCCTCAGATCTGAGCCTCCTGAGTAGTGAGGATTTACAGGTATGAGACTGGCTATACTATGTAATTTTGCAAAATCAACCAGAAAATGCATGCATGTTTGTGCTCATATGTACATCCAAACAAAAATGGAAATCCTGTCACACGCTATGACATAAACACCAAGGACATTGGACTGAGACCCATGCTATGGGATTCCATTCATATGAAGGAGCTCATTATCAAGATCAGAGAAAGTAAAAACGGTAGTTAACGAAGGGTGAGAGGAATTAGCAGCTAAACCATGGATTGGTGGATAGATTAGTAGAACTAGAGGATAGACAGTTTCAACATCGCAGGATCAGAAAGTTCTTGAAACTGCTGGCAGAACAATGTGAATATTCTCAACACTATTGAGCTGCACACACACAAATAGTTAAGATAATGAGTTTAATGCTATGTGGTGGTGGTGGTGGTGGTGGTGGTGGTGGTTTTAACCATGAATAGAGTGAAGGTTAATGAACACATCTTTTTATAAGGTATTAATTGGAAAGGCAAAACCTGCTTTCTTTGGTAGGAATGTCACCCGTCCACAGGAGGAGGCTCAGGTGAGAAACATCGCTGTCATGGTGACATCCTGGATGGAAAGTGCAGATGGACGCTGAGAGCTTCTGACTTGGTAGGTGTAGAAGGAACCAGTGGTGGCACGGGTGGGTGTGAAACAAGCGGTTGCTGTTTCCCTCTTTTTTTCCCAGAGAAAGCAGTTGAGAATAGGGAAGCATGGATAAACTAGGCTGCTGTGTCCTTACACCAATCCCTCTCTAACCCCAAGCCGAGCTAGAAGAACATCCATTCACTCATTCTCTACTAGTAAAAAGGGTCTGCCAAGCGTGGGTTTTCCCTGAAGGGAGCAGCTACCTCCTTTGCTCTCCAACAAGCTCATTTGAGAGCAGTCTCCTGCCAGCCTGTCCTCTTCACAGAGGAGGAAAGATCAAAATGGTGGTACCTGGGACCTGCTCCTCACTGGGCTGTGCAGGTCCCCAACCAATGCTGGAGGAGGGAAACTGCCCCTTGCTGCCAACCCGGGATATTTCAAAACAGACCCAGCCCTTTTCTTGGAGAGTAGAAGGCTGGGAGGCAGCGCGCCCTGCTGTCAGAGGCAGGGAGCGAGGAAGGCTGCCAGTGCCAGGGCTTCCTCAGCATCGTGGCTCTTAGCCCAGGACACAGCAGAATGCAGCTCAGTCTCTGCCCAGCCACGATCCACAGCTGCTCTCTGCTGTTTTCAGCTGAACACTGCAACCCAGGACCTCGGAAAACCAGAGAAAAAGAGGACTCCATCCAGAAAGGGGAGGAGCACCCACATCTAGGCTGGTTGGAGATAACACCAGTTCCAAGCCAGTCTCTGCACATCCAGAGACCCAGTGAACCCAAAAGGTGGGCCGGAGACCTCCATACTCCCAGGCTCCAGGCTGGATCTCACGTCCTCCCCTAGACTCTTGTGGATCACTGGGCGGGGCGTCATCTCCCCCAGTTCACGCAGCCCTGCCATCCCTGAGTCCCTCGTCCAGACTCTCCCACCACTGTAAAGATGCAGTGAAGGGACTGGGAAGGTGGCTCAGTGGTAGAGCACTTGCCTTGCATGCCTGAGGCCCTGGGTTCGATTCCTCAGCACCACATAAGCAAAAAAAAGCCAGAAGTGGCGCTGTGGCTAAAGTGGTAGAATGCTAGTCTTGAGCAAAAGAGCTCAGGAACAGCACCCAGGCCCTAAGATCAAGTTCCATAACTGACAAAAATGTTATTTAAAAATAAAAGTATGAAATTTTTTTAAAAAATCCCAGCATGTAGACTGCTTATGTGAAGAGCACTTTCAAATGGCAGGTATATGATCACTTTCCTGATGGAAGCAGAAGATGTCAAAGATACAGAATGTTGGACCTAAGAGATGGACACCAAGTTTGCCACCTTGACTAAATGAATAAATGAATAAATGATAGAGTGAACTTTCAGTGAAGACGTAAAAAAAATCTAGTTCATCAGTTCATTTTTCTTAAAATGTTGGTCCTAAGGCTTAAATTCAAGGCCTGTCCCTGAATATTTTGTGCAAGGCTAGTGTTCTACCACTTGAGCCAAAGCCCCACTTGTGTTTTTTTTTTTTGCTGGTTAATTTGCCTGGGCTGGCTTTGAACTGTGATCCTCACATCTCAGCCTCCTGAGATTACAGGTGTTAAGTACCAGTACCCAGCAGCCATTTTTTTCTTTTCTTCCTTTTTAAAGAAAATTAATTGATCAGGATCACAAGCTGTAAAGCTCTCTGCTAATGACAAAAAGTGCACTCTTTAAAGAAAACATGAGCCCTTCTCTGAATCAGCAGTGTTGTTCCTGGAGCTTGAGTTGCTGCTGACCAGCAATGATAATGTCCTGGACGTCCAGGACAGTCTCCTCCTCAGGACATGGTCCTTGGGGCAGGGGGCTGTGCACTACTTCAAGGATGAGATTTAGACAATTGATATGGACAAGAACCAGATAGAAAAGGTTTCATTCACAAGTTTTGTCAGCAAGAGCTGAAGAATTGGTGCCTATGTGCAGCAGAAAATGAAGCAATGGTTGGGGCGCTTATGAAACATGCCACATAACCCTTTTAGTTACTTGGGTGTCTTGTGGCCAAGACAGCAGTAAGGGCAGCTTTGCCTCCAGGCCAAACCTGGTGATTTGTGGTCATTGACAGTTGCCAAACCTGAGTATTGGCTTCACTTTGGGGAATAGTGCTTCCAAATTTTCAAACACTATCAATGTTGTTTCCAAACCTAAAGCCTAGTGAGGCACAGAGAAAGGGAGGGATTAAAGAGGCACAGACATCCAAGTCAGCAGAGGAACATCGCTCAACCTGCTTTGTATCACATCCGACTCAGGGTAAGCCAGAATGCACAGCACAGAGGCCCTGCTTCTCTGGAGCATCCCAGCAGTGTGATCTTTCCCAATGCCAAACTGCATTTAACAAATGACATCTCCGTGAGGCCCCATTTAAATTTCCATCTCATCACAAGACACAAAAAGCTCACTGCAGCTCGATTAGGTGAACTTTAAATGAACAAATAATGCGAAGAAGTCAAATACACAATACATCCATCGTTTAAGGAAGAAAATGAATCTATTAGGGTCCCACAGTTGTACGCTCTTCCAGTGACAACAGACTTTAGGATAACAAAACAAAGTGTCCACCTCTGAATTAGCAGTGTTGAGAAACATTCCTTATACTCTCCTCTTCCTCCTTTTCCTCTCCCCACTCCTCCTCATTCTCTTCTCTTCCCCCTCACCTTCCTCCTCTCTTTTTCTTGATGAGAGCATTTTCTTCAGGGAAGTTGGTATTAGATTGAACTGATTTGTTATGCAACACCATAAGCCCCATTATGTTAAGATCTAATTCCATGCTTATGCACCTCAGTCATCCTATGTAATAAATTCCCCCCCCCCCCAAATCTGGCTTCCCTGCACCTCCCCATGCCCTGTAGAGCACATGGGGAGTGGATACTGCAGACTACCTACCCATGGAGGCTCAGGGCTCACCACCAGCTCATCCAGATAACCCAGCCGATGAGGAGCGGGTGCAGCACGAGCAGCCATTCTTCTGGGCATGGCAGCAGCACACATTAGGGCAGCATGTTGGGGTCTCCACTTGTCTATCACTGAAGGTTTCTGCTGACAACTCTGTGCACATCTACTTGCTTTGAGCTTCATTTGTCCACTTTCCTGTCCCCTGAGCTAGTCCTGAACTCACTTTCCTCTGGCATCGAGAAGTTCCAGAAGTGGTAAGACTTGTCCATCAGGGATGCCCAGCCGTGAATTTCCAAGATGCCTTCATTCTTCCAGCATCAGCCACTGCCAAAACCATAGCTTCCCCTCAGTTCCCATTCCCACTGGTGGAAATGGAAAGGCCGATGCTTCACTGAGTCCTGAGGCCTATGGGAGAATCAATTCTGTAAAAGGACTGTGTGAACCATTTCCCCTGTGCAAACCAGGCTGGCATTTACAGAGAACACACCAGTGTGACAAGTAAGGTCCTTTTCCTATTCATCACCTTCTTTGAAAACAAGTAGAGTTGTTAGGCATTGGTTGCTTGCACCTGTAATCCTAGCTAAGCAGGAGATTGAGAGCTGTGGTTCAAAGCTAGCCCAGGTTAGAAAAAAAAGTCTGAGACTCTGTCTCCATTGTACCAGCAAAGAGCTGGGCTGGAGGCATGGTAGAATGTCAGCCTAACAAGAATATAAGGCATTGAGTTCAAACCCCAATACCAGCATAAATAAACAACAGAAATAAATAAAAGACAACTGGGACAGTCATCATCTCTTTCCTTGCCATTAGATATAAGTGGCAAAATGTAACAAAACCTAAATTAAACAACTCAGTCAAGGTCATTGGAGATGCTGTAACTCAAAGGATAAGGAACCCAGACCTCCTAGCACACAGTCTCTCTACTGTCTCCTGGTCTCTTTGGTTTATTTTGTCCAAGATCATTTTTTCAAAATTAGTCAATTATTACTAACTCCTAATATGAACCATATTAATTCATATTCACTAAGAATAAAATATTAACATTTAAATTATTGACTTTATGCCAATACACAAATAGTTGATTAATAGTACAGTAATTGATTGTTACTCTCCCAGCAAGAACACATCGGTAGTGACAGTTAAAGTGCAGACAGTAACAGGGTGGCTAGAAATGCTGCAATGGAAAGCACATTTCCAATGCTTCTAACGTCCTTGTCTAACAGGATTTTCTATACAGTGATATCTCTCAGCATTTTGTCCATTGCCTCCTCTCAGTCTGTTTCCTAGTAGCTGTTAATTAGGATGGCAATGATCCCTGATTTTAGACGGGCTCATGACAGCCTGGATAAATCAGAAAATAGGAGACTCACAGAAATCTTGGATGAGATACAAGAGTACAAGCAATTGGTGATTGTGTGTGTGCGTGTGTGTGTGTGAGTGTGTAAGACTTGCTATTTCCCCCAGAAGGGATGAACAGATGACACTAGGTGCTACCACTGGCCACAGGGTGATGATGGAACTCACAAAGACACCTGGTAAACCGTGGGAAGAATAACAGCAGATGTGGGAAACCCCTTTCCTGGAACCTCAAAGATGGCTATCGCAGAACCTGGAGGTAGATTCATTTTGGTTTTGGAGTTACTGAGCTGTGTAAAGGCAGAAACCAAGTTGCACCGTTGCCTTCGTTCAGGAGGCAAATAACAAGGCCAACTCCTGCAGGGCCCTATGTGGCTACATGTGACATCAAGTTCAACTCTCCCTTTGGACAACAGGCTCACCAGGTGCTGGAAAACCAAAGCTATCCCAACTTGATATGAGTATCTCAGCCTGATGGAGACTGGTAGAGTCTCTCAGAAAGGTGTACGGAACAGGCTGCTCTAAATCACGTCATGATGTACAGAACAGGAGCTTTGGGACTGCTCCTGTTTTATAAAACAGCAGGTTGTTCCATTTTGAGTGCAAATGATGAGGCAGTGACTCTACACCTTGGGGTGTTCTCTGGGGCAGGGGGGTAAGGGAAAGGGATTGGTTGTTTATTTAGGCAGTCCTGGAGTCTTTACTCAGGCATCCTGTGCTTGTTGCTAGTCAAGTGTTCTACCGCAGACTCGTAACTCTAGACTGACATCTTGTTTATGCAACTAAACAACTACCATCCAAACAGGCTGACTTAATTTTGCAAATAAAATATTATTCCTGGAGTCTTTAACTGCTATCTCCCACACAGGGAGCAGGAAGTGTTTCTTTTCCATTTTCCCCTACTTCTCCCTAACAAAATAAAAACGTGCTAAAACTTAAAAAGAAATACATGTAACCTCATCAAAGTAAATCAAGAACACATGAGTGCGCAGAACTCACATCAGAAAGACCAGGTCCATGAATGTATCAAACACACCAGAATAATGCAGGAATAATAAAGCCCTCTCGTCTGGTTCATGTGAAGAACACACACTTAACACTGGAGTATGGTGGCACCCTGACCTGTCATCAGACCATCTGGTGTGCACATCAAGGATGAACAGGTGACCAGAAACTCCCAACTCTGTCCCCAGGGCTTCTGCTCAGCTTGGTCCCTCTTGTTTGACATGACTCATCACTGACATTGCCAACTGTCAGGATCCAGTAGGCCCAGAATCAGCTCAGCCTCTGGAGCCAACTCTGCCTGGAATCAACCCTGCACCTTGAACCAGCTTTGTGTTTTGACCACTGCACCTCCGCAGCTCCACACTGGCTTGCCTATTAGTACCTAAGTGCCCTCAGAGACGCCTCCCATCTGTATCCACTCAGTGTTCAACATGGCCTCTTTAGACCTTGCTGTTGAAGCCTTAACCCTTTCTTAGCCATCTATTGTTATGAAGTGTTATGGGTGATCTGAGAGTTAATATTAGTATTTAGTATTGGAACAAAAGAACTTGTGTGTCATGTCAATAGTACATGGGAAATTAATGCCAACAAAGTTGACAGAGCTTGTGAACTTGCTACTATAAATTCTGGCATTATGGAGAGATAAAACATGTTCTGCTAACAAAAGATGAGCACAGCACTGTGGGCTCACAGAGTGAAAAAAATCAGTTGGGGGTGGAGTGCTCTGTAGAAGTTTTTAAGTTCCAGGGTGACCATTTTTATGTCACTATAGTACAATATAAAAACATAGAACAATGTGTTAGAGACATGTCTCAAGGGGTACAGTGCAGCCAAGCGAGCAAGTCAAGCAAGTGTTGTCTTGAATTCAAACAATAGTACTAATAGAGAAAACAAAAACAAACAAAAACCAGACAAGCAATAAGTGGCAACACCTGTAATTCCATCTATTCAGGAGGCAGAGATCAGAGGATTGCAGCTCAAAGACAACCAGGGCAAAAAAGGCTATTGAGACTCCATCTCCAAAATAACCAGCACAAAAACAGGCATGACTCAAGTGGCAGAGCTCCAGCTTTGAGAAAGCAGGAGGCCCTGAGTCCAAGCCCAGTACCAGCACAAAAACTACAACAGTGCCCTGCCTTGGGTATTCTCTAGGAACGTCACATCCTGAATCCACTTTGGCACTCTGACTCATTCTCCCTACCTGCCACAGGAAGCCTACCCTGACTTCCCTGCCAGAGGCAGTCCTCTGAATTTCTCCAGGACCTCCCTCCTGTTGGGGCCTGGGCACTGCTGGCTATTTATCATTAGTTGGCACGTACTTTGTGTCTTGCTTCCATAGTGCTAATGTACCAAGTGTACATTACTCAGCGGTTGCCAGTAGCCTTTCACAGCTACACTAACCCTAAAGCCTGACATTTATGATGATCACTGCAGCCCAAGTCCATTCTTTTGTATTGGTCAGCATAAGACAGACTCTGCTGTGGTGACAAACATAAAGTCCCATAGATTGATAAAATAGGCATCTACTGCTTATTTACACTAGTCTGCTCTGTCTGGTGGCCTTCCTCCGTTGCAAATCCAAGTCAATGTGGAACATGTGTCCTTCAAGTTCAGGGTTGGGGAAGGGAACCATGGATGCACCACCTCTGCTAGGGGCAGAGGCGCCTCCATCTCCTCCTCATGAGCACAAGACCCCAGCTGCACTGAAGGCTGGATCGTGTGGGGATAAATCCATATTGTTTGAGCATGTATTGGCTTTGCCAAGTGTCCAGTGGCAGCGTGTTCTAAGACAGCGCATTCAAGTCTTCAGCACGCACTGTGTCAGCACAGCTTTATCTAATGAGACCCAAGCAGAGGTCAAGCATCACTCCAGGAAAATGGTTTACCGCCCCCCCCCCATATTTGCACACACCCCTTCCTCCTCCTTTCTTCCTTTTTCTGGAATGCAGTCACCGCATAAGAGGGAGAGGGGCTAAAAGTGGAGCCAAAAGCAATAGAGGATTCTCAAGGATTCTTCATCAGGCAGACTTGTTTTCTACTATGTTTTGTTCCACACAAGTTTGATTAATTTGCCCAAAGTAATACCATTTCAGCCTCTGCTATGTGGGGCGACAAGATATCCACACCTCACGGAATAACGGTGAGAATTAAGCAATGTAACAACCCAGGAAGGGTGATCAGTTGGCTAGCCCAACAATGAACGGATGCCCAGTTAAACCTGAATTTCAGATGGACAATACCATTTTCTGTACTCAGTGCAGTATTTTGGGACATACTTATACTAAAAAATAAAAGTCATGTTGAGGTTCAAACATAAATGGGCTTGGGCCTCTTTTGCCTGGTCTCTAGGACACAGCAGCCATTATGAATCCTAGCCCAGGACTGCTCTTAGCCCAGTACTTGACATAATGCTCAAACTCCAGCAATCCCAGTAAATACATTTGGGCAGTGCAAGACTCAAGTGCCAGTGGCAAATGGCTATAGTCCTAGCTATTCAAGAGATGGAAATAGGATTAAGGTTTGAGGACTTCCCTCCCGCCCCCACCCCCTCCCCCCCCAATCTCAACCAAGAGCTGGGTGGTGGTGTACACATGCCACCTCAGCTATGGCCAGAGCATCAACAGGAGGATCACAGTCCAGGTTGGCCTGGGTGCGAAGGACCTTTCCCAAGGGTCAAGGGCAGAGGGCCTGCCTCATTTTAAACTCCAGTACTACTCATTTTGCTCCAAGTGTCAGTGCTGCTGGAGGCTTCTTCATGTACACCAAAGGCCCACACAAACTAACAAACCGCCTTATAGTTTGGTTCCTTCATGGCACTAAGTCAGTCAGGGGCAGAAATGGATGCAGGACCCCTGGCATGGTACAGCTTTCTTCCTACTACAGTATCTCCCCTCGGGTGAGAATCTGGTCTTTGGGCAACCCTAAGCTATCCCCCATCTCCCTCCAAGTGGTCTATGCTGGACCTTGCCGACTGCTCCGGGTCAGCCCAAGGTCTCAGAATCTTTCCCGTTCCCGGAAGTCAGAGTTGCTCTGCCAAATGAACTCGGTGTGCTAAGCCCTTGCCTACAGAGGAACTGGCAGACATGTGCAGGGAAAAGCATCGTGTCAGCGTTGTTACTTAGGTCTATGGCAGCCTCAGCTTAGGCAGTAATGCTTTTTTCTTTCCCTGACTTCTACAGCTCGTTTGTGTGTGAACTGCAGACATGATGATTACAGCCTGAAAGGAGGTTTGTTGCTAGGAATACAGATCTCACACAACTCCACGCCATCTTTCAACCTGAACCAGCAGCTTTCACTAGGGAGCTCATCTGGATGCTCCCAAGATTTCCAGGTGTGCTTTTCCTTTTGGAAGACAGCTGATAGGAAGGACACGTATGGCGATTTGAATGGGATAAATGGAGACACCTCCCATCCACAGCACAGTGTAGAGAGGAAGGTAAGGCTGGAAAGGAACAGGCTGTGGGCGTAGTGATGTGGCAGCAGGGATGGGGAGGGGACCAGGCGCCCTGGGCTCCTCTACTACTGTCCCTTCTCACCACAGCCCCCTCCTGAGAGGCAGGGTGGCCACTTACCTAAGGCCACGAGGGTTCCCCAAACTGTCCCATCCCCTCACACCCCACCACACAGAACCAGTGATCCACAAACAAGAGAAAAGATATTTAATTATTTCTCAGTCTAATCTCTTAAAGCGCTCAAAGTGTTTTCACAAGTGCAAGGGGTGGGATTGTTCTCAGCCAACATTACCAGTGACTCCGACACACGCAAAGAAACTCCAAATCACCGTGCTTTATACTTACTTTTAATTTCTGCACTGAAAAAGAAAAGGAAGGTAAAAATGACGACAGATTACAGTGATTTCATCTTTGCCCTTCTCCTGGTCTTGGAGGCAGACGGGGGAGGCAGGGACACATCAAACATGGTGATGGTGGCAGCCAGAACACCAGAGTCTGGCTACAAAGGGCTCGTCATGCCTGGACACGGTGCTGTCAGCGTGCCAGCTTGGGGACAAGGACAGGCAACAGTTAAGATACACTTAAAAAAAAATATCCCACAATTTCATTTTTAAAACCAAGCACAAAAGCTGACAATGAAATAGGTCCAAGGTTACTTGTCTTCCGGTGAGATCCGGGGAGGCGCCCAGGGAGGCGCCTGGGGACGGGCATGTGGCGTGAACCCCTGCTCTAGAGTGCCTCGTGCTCCCTGCGTCGCTGCCCCTCTCTAGTGCAGATGTGGCCTGCGTAGAAAAGGGGAGCCATGGCTCCCCTTGGCCGGCCTCCCTACTGACAGCAAGAGCCTTGGAGCCGGATCTCTGTGCTTTGGAGGCAGCTGCCTCTGGAATGTTCCGCGCGTTCTCAAGGTCTGCTTGAGTTGTGGGGGTTTTAGTTACGAGCCACACTTTGTTTAAGTGCTCGCTTTATTTTTCATGTGCAAACTGTAACTGTCTAAAGCTTTCAGAAGGTCGCATACAGACACGAACACCTGCAGAGATGAGGGGAGCCACCGGCCCTCCCCCCACGGGGGCGGACAGCGGGTGGGCGCGTTACAGAAATAGTTAGAGAAGAACGTTGGCGGCAGTTAAACTCTAGTCCCTGATTCGGTCCCTTCGGGCAGAGGCGTCCTCAGTAGGTGATTGTCCACTCCTTGACAGAGGCGTCGTGAGAGGTGGTGACCAGCGTGTGCTCGTCCAGCCAGGCCAGGCTGCTCACGTGGTGCAGCCGGTGTGCATCTGGGGAGAGAAGGCGGGGAGGGGGGTTATGGAAAACACGACTCCTCTCCCTCCAGTATGTCTCAGACAGGGAAGAGAGGCCCTGGGGACAAAGTCATCAAGGGCTGCAGAAACCAACCACGAGGGGCTGGCCTGGCTGGAGTCCCCTCGCCGGAGGGCAGGGGGCTCAGTCTTGCACTTGCCAAGCTGCCAGGAGCAGGGCCCCGGCCTCTGTCCGCCATGCCAGTGGCTCTTCTCCAACACCACACGTCCCGCCCCCCACAGTGGTGAGAGCCTTTCATGTAGAAGACAACTCTCACCAGGCAGACTTGGCCAGCCAAGGATGGAAGTGCAGGCGGGCCCATGAGGGCTCCTGCGGTGAACACGACAAATGCCCTTTCTTATTATTCCCACAAGGACACAGTGTAACAACGGTTTACACAGCAAGCACTGGCTTAGGCACTGGAGGACTGGAGTACCATACACGTGTGCGCGCGCACACACACACACACACGCGCGCGCGCGAGCACGGGAGGATGTGGATGTGCTTCTAGGCAATCACTACGTGTTATGGAAGGGGCTTGAGAACCATGGGGGAAATGCCGACTGCGGGACACCAACGCCCCCTCCCGAAGGCCCCAGTTAACAGGCAGGGACCCCAGTTACACTCAACACTAAAGGTGGCCTTCTGTGTGGCAAATGGGAGAGGGGACCAGGCTGTGTGTAAGCAGCGGGCAGGACAGAACTGAGGGAGTCCCTGGGAGCACAGCCACGTGCGACTGTGGAGCCCTGGAATGAGCTACTAGCAAGGGAGCAAATGCTAAGACGCTCAACTAAATCAAATACACTATTAAAACAGCTGAGCCGTGCTGGGCGAGGTAGCTCACGCCTATAATCCTGGCTACTCAGGAGGCTGAGATCTGAGGATCTCGGTTCAAAGACAGCCTGGGTAGGAAAGTCCTTGAGACTCTTATCTCCAATATACCAGTCGAAAACCAAAATTGTTGTTGTGGCTCAAGTGGTGTGGTAGAGTACTAGCATTGAGCTGAAGAGCTGAGGGACAGTGCTCAGGCCCAGAGTTCAAGTCCCACGATTGACCAAAAAACAGCTTAACTTGTCCTGCTTTTTTTTACTTTTGATGCCACTTCTGAAGCTTGAACTCAGGGGTCTGGGCACTTTTAAGGTTCTGTGCTCAAGGCTAGTGCTCTACCACTTGAGCCACAGCTCCACTTCATGGATTTTCCTATATGGGCTGGCTTTGAACCTTGATCCTCAGATCTAAGATTACAGGTGTGAACCACTAGTGCCTGGCTTAAACCTATTTCTTAAAAAAATGTGGCTACTTGGAAAATCTGCCAGCCACATGTGGCACCGGTTATCCTATGGAACAGCACCATGGCCGGGGGAGAGAAGCTGGTGAGGACAGGGCAGGGGAGGGTGCCAGGAACCCTTCTCCTCACGTACTCCCAGGAGGGTGTCCCAGGACCAAGCGCATGGGCCTGGAGAGGACAAGAGCTAGGCCTCCGCGGCGTCACAGACGGCGGCCTCTGGAGCGGCCTTGGAACCTGCGTCAGGGACAGTCTGCCCAGGTGAGGGGTGGGAGTCACCTTGGATCTTGACTCTGGTCTCTGGGTCGCTCAGGGTCCAGACATACACCATCATGTCCATGCCACCGGAGGCAAAGTGTTCATTGTCTGGTGACCAGGCCAGGCACACGATTTTTGCATGATGTCCATAGAAGACATTGTTCTCCTAGTGGTAGGTGAATGAACGGAAGGAAGGTCAGGGTTGAGGCCAGAGCTAGCACGCGTCAGCTCTGCTTCCCTCACGTTGGGGAGGGGGAGGGTCCTGCTCCTCAGCACTACTGCAAGCAAGGCAACCCTGAAGTGCTCCCTGCCTCCTGCTAAGAACCCCAGGGTGCCTGCCACGCAGGGAGGCAGGGACACAGGAGCCTGCACCAGCCGCCCGGTGCCGCCCAGCACGACGCAGAGCCCACTCACCGAGTAGCCATCAGCCACGCTGAACACCGTGACCACCTTGCTGGAGTCACACACAGCGAGGAAGGCGCCGTCGTGGGAGTAGGCCACGTCCGTCACGGGGCCCTTGGCCTCCAGGAGTTTGCCCTCATCCTTCAGCGTGGTGCCCAGAATGGAGTACACACGCACATTGCCGTCCTGCGGGCAGGTGGGGCGGGGGGGGGGGGGGGGGGGGGGAGGTGTCATTCCACAACGCACACACAATACCCTTTCCCGGAGGGAAAGGTCTGATGCCCAAGGTACCACCCAGCCTCAGTTTCCTTCGCATTATGGCCTCAGGGGTCCCCCTCTCATTCTAGCAGGAAAAAGACTGAGGTCAAAGGAATGGGGTGCAGTGATGTGGCTTTTAAGGGGAGATACCAGGCTCAATCCCAAATCTGGACCTTGCCTCCTGGCTAAAGTATCCTATGACCCGGGCCTGATGTCCCTCCCAGGAGACTGACCTGGGGTGGCCCACCTGCGCCACATCACTGCCCAGCTTGTGCTAGACTCCCGGAAGACACTGGCTGAGTCAGTGGATAGAATCCGGAAGACTCTGGCTGAGTTGGTGGATAGAACTGGAAGACACTGGCTGAGTCGGTGGATAGAACAGCTGAGCACAGGGCCAAGGCCTCATCTTCTGGCCTGCCAGGTGCCCTAAGCTGGGGGACGGTGGCGCCACACCCTTCTGGTGTGACACAGCTGCCCAGGTGGCAGAGAAGACTGCTGGGCTCAGAGCATGCTCCTTGCACTGGGACACCATCTCCTCCCGGCCTTCTCAGGAACTCAACACAGCTCACTTGGTCCCCACATAGCAGCACACACATGAAGGTCAGAGAGGACACAAAGAGGAAAAGGCCTTACCGAGCCCCCAACGGCCACTGTGTCCCCGCCGGGGTGGACTGCCACAACCTCAGGCTCATAGCCAGGGTTGTCGATGCTAAAGCACTTCTTCTGGTCCTTCAACAAGACGATCTGAGGGACAGATATACCGCTCAGCACCACAAAGCCATGGGACACTGCTCTTAGCAGGAAGGGTACATACTGATTAGGGACCCTGGACTCCAAGCCACACCCCAGGTGCAGCCCCAACCAGCCTCATCAGTTGAGTGGGGCACTGCCAAGCTCTGGTCAGCTAGCATCAGGAGTTGGAGACTGACACCTGGACTACATTGTCAGAAGCTTCAGAGACCTCTTGTGAAAGACCACTAGAGCCTGAACTTGAAACCATGGGCACAGGAAATAAACAGTGCCAGGTAGTGTTCTCTGGGGAGCAACAAATGCACAAGGACCGGCAAGAGTGGGAGCTGCAGAGTCCCAGTCAGCCAACACCCTTCAGCCCATTCTCTGTGCCCATGCCACAGAGGACACCGGTCGTTCTGTGCCAACAGCTCTAGTCTTGTCAGCAGTAGAGTTCAATGGGCTCCCACCTGAGCACTGTCAGCTGGGGGAGAAAGAGGCTAAGGCACTGCAGCAAGGGGCCTGAGCTTCCTGGACCGCAGCTGAGAACCGCAGTGGTCCCAGGGTGCTTCGTGGTGCTGGCCTGCTGACAGCAGTGCAGGGTGCGCAAGCCACACTGGTCTCTGCTGCTCTTAAAATGCTGCACAGGCACCGCCTCGGCACAGTCATCTCCTGGCCCTAGCTAACCATACATCTGCAGAACGTTCTGACAACATAGTGACACTCTGGCCTAATTGGAGGACCAGGGGGAAGCGCACAAATGGTCCTGTTTCCCAGCAGGAACTAGGCTCTGGGAAGACAAAATTCAGTGGGTAAATCTAGTACTAGTAAATGGGAAGCAAGATCACCAGCTTGTACCCAGAGCAAGTGCCATGCCTCTCGGGTGGGGAGGTGGGAGGACAGGAAGGAAAGGGGAGGCATAAAGACTTTTTACCACATGCCTGGGCACCGCAGCTTCCTACGGGCTGGGCTGGGCCTAGACTCGCTGCCCTTGACTGCCCAAGTGGACATACCCCACTCCGGTACATACATCATGGTGGCTACAGTACTTACTGGCTCACTCCTAGACAGTGTGGCCTGAGGCCTGTGACAGTGCTGGCTCTGTCCCATCTTACCCATGACAGAGCCAGCAGCTGCCCTCAGGGGCTGGCTCCCTTGGGGTTTCTGCTCCTGATAGGGAAATGCCAGGTGCCAGCCCCCACTACAATCCACCCCATGTATATCCAACTTGACAGCAGTATCTGTCTTACAAGGAAGGGGATGTGAACATCTCCCCCCCAAAACAGCCTGAGATGCCATCTGACATGCAGTGTTCCTGTTCTAACCTCTTGGGCCCCTTTAGAATTCCTGACCTTGCTAGAAAGCTGTCATTTGGACAGAGAGCCGGCAAGTTGTGGCAGATCAGGACCTTGTCCCCTGGTCTGCTAATACCCTGCTGGACACTTGCCAACATGTCCCAAGTGGCAGGGCCAGCCTGTGACCACCAGAACACAAAAAAGCCCAAGAGCCTGGGAAAGGAGCTGTCTGAAGCCCAATCACAGGGAAGACTCCCTCCCTTTCCCCCCTCCCCGGCCAGTTCTCATCTGCTCCCCACAAGGACTACAAAGTTGTTCTAATATGAGGCTGGAAGATCCTGCATTCCTTTTGCACCCCCGTGGCCATCCAGGCTGTGCACAATAATTACTTGGCAGGGAGTCGTTGTTATCTAGGGCACACAGCATCCATTCTCCCTGAAGCAATTAGGTTCAGAGTGAGGGGGAGGGAGGGACAGGCCGGTCCTGAATGGTGGCTTTCTTCAGCAAGGTTTGTTACTCCTGCCGGCAGGGCCTCGGCTGCCACCTGCCTTCCTGTCTATATGCTGGGATGCCCAGGCCCACTGACAGGTGACATGTGCAGTAGAGCAGAATGTATATCAAGTGGGTCAACGGTGGGTTCAATCAAGGGCATCTGATCCCACACATTCCGTTAGAAACCGAGTGTAGGTGACATCAGCATGGCAATGAAAACCCAACCCGCAGAGTCAGCACTCCACCTGCTTCCTTGCCCTCATTGGCATGAGCAATGTCACCAATGCTATGGACAGTAGTGGCAGATCTGGCCCAGTTCCTTCCTCAGGCTTCATGGGCCAGCCCTGCAGTGTGGTGCTTGGAGGCACATTCTAGCTTGCCCTTTTATCACTGAGACTCGGGGCTTCAATCTGTGTCTCCATTTACTTCCTGAAAACAGGGGCCTAACTGGCTACACCGATAGTTGGGGTTAGGGGTGGGGTTCCATACAAGAGTGAGTACATGCAGTGCTCTGGTCAGTCACAAAATGCCCCATAAAAATGCTGGTAACAGGGGACACAAGTGGAATGTAGAGGCCAATCCCTTACTCTTCTTCTAGACAAAATTCAGCCAGACGCGTACCTGTCCGATGCACACAACCACGGTATAGCCCCTAGGGCCAACAGCTACGCACTTTGGTTGAACATCCAGTTTCACAACTCCTTGTCCACTGTGAGAGGAAAAAAAACCCACGTTACTTCCAAAGGTGGCTCAGTGTGGGTGCTGATACACACTTACAGTGCATACTTACTGTAAAACCACAGCAATTTGGCTATGTGGAAGAAAGAAAAGTTGACCGTGACCTATACTGAAGGAGTGATTAATTTTAAATGTGGGAGGGCAGTCACATCACGGCCCCTGGGCTCTGGGGCAATGGTGGGTGGGGAAAAACAAGAAGTGAGGAGGAGTGAACAGAATAGTCTTTCTTTCAGCCTTAACTACCTGCCCTCCAGTCCCTCCACCCACGTCTTTTTGGCCAAAGACTGAGTTTCCTGAGTACAGACTAAACAGAGCTCTGTTCTCTCCGGATGACTAGTATTTTTTATTTCTCCCAAGAGGAATCTTTAAGAACCCATTACCCCAAGAAAAAACAATCTACTGGCCTGAATGGGCAAGAATCATCATGGCTAATGTATTGACTCACTCAAGAATAATTCATGTACACACACTTTTGTAAATAAGAAAGGTTCCACATAACTGGGCCAAGGGTGTAACAGATGTGCCCTGCCTTTCACCAGGCCATGGTAGGTTCTGTAACCTCCAACCTCTCAGAGCATGCAGTCATGGCATGCAAGATGCACACAGTGAGCAACTGCACAACTGCTACAAGCTGGAAGCCAGGCTGTGTGGAGCCTCAGGTGGATGGGAGAGTTGTGATGGGATCTGGACAGCAGTGCCGGCACAGTGCTGGGTGGCTGGTCCTGGGTCTGAGGACAGTGGGGCATGGAGGCCTTGTCAAGGATGCAAGTCTGCTTCCCATTTGAGACCTGGGAGCCCTCCCTGGTTTCCCCTTGCCTGAGTTCCGAGCATCCTCACTTGTCCCCAGCTACAAAAACCAAGTTACAATTGCTGTAAGCTGAAGGCACCAGGGCAAAACCAAACAGCAGCCGCTCTGCATTAGAGTGCCTCTGCTCCGGACTAATCCCCAGCACCTGCCATCTGTACTCACGGCAGAGCCTACACACTGCCATCATCTACAAGTGCGGTCACCTAGACACTATAACCAGGGCCTGACAACAGAATGAGGCTAACAACTAAGAAGAGATAGGACACTGGGCAGTGACTGTCCTTGGCCTGGGGTCCCCTCAGAACCTGATGGCTGCTGTTTCCCATGGGCAGCTCTTACCTGTAGTCCCGCAGTGTAAGGTTGGTGTATCGCACAGTGTCATCCATGCTGCAGCTGACCAGCTGCCCAGACTCGTCTACCGCCATCCTAGACACCTGATTTGTGTGGCCTTTCCCAGAGAAGGAGTCGTTCTCTCCCGTCTCAGAATCCCAGTAATGTGGGGTGTGGTTAAGGAGAAGCTTGGCTTCGGGAGGGGGAGGCACCTGCCGCACCTTGTCCAGACAACCCAGAAACACACCAGAGGACAGCAGGATCCTCCAGTGTGCCCAAGCTTACAATTTCAGGACGCCAAGGCAGTTCAGAAGCCAGCAAGATGACCAGGCTGTGAGTGAGAGGGCCCAGACAGCCCAGTCCCTCTCCTTGGAACAATGCCACGTAAAAGTTTATCGAACTCACTACTGTGTGACTGCGGATACAGGCTGAAACCCCTTCTAAAATGCTGTGAAACCTAAAACATTTTGAGATACCACAGGTGGATGGAATATTCCACTTGAGTCCAGGTGGTCACTGTAAAATCAGGCACACAAAACACTGTAAAGCTACCTTCAGGGTAGGGGCACCATGAATTTCATATTTAGACTTGGGTTCTGTGCAATTTGAGTCTGTATATGCAAAAGCTCCCAAATCTGAGAATATCCTGAATCTTCAACACTTCTGGTCTCAAACATTTTGGGTAACGAACATTTCATGCTGCCCAACTTGCAGCCTGATCACTTTTAGAGCAGTCTAGGAGAAATCCTCAGGGATTGGTGGTCACTGGTGGCTGCTGTCCACTGAGACTCTAAGTCAGAAGATTCACTTTGCCTTTCCTGGAACAGTCAACCCTATGTTAGCCTCCAGGAAGCTGGCTGTGCTCACTGCTCAGCTGGTAGATGCCCCAGTGCCATGGGGTATCAGCCCAGGGGCGACCCACCATTCCTGAAGATTCTGAGCCCAGGTATAAGGTGTAGCTTATGATGAGACTGCTTTTATATAAACAAGTAAGAATCGTTCTTTCTTCATTGTGTCCTTGGGAAGCTATGCGTGAATTCTTAGAGTAACTAGGGTAAAGAATCTGTGCCTGGATGCTGATGGACACACGTCAAGTAGGTACAACGGTGCTGGGGTGGAGACCAACCAGGTAGGACTACAGGAGCGATGCTTGTCCTGGGCCTCTCTGCCACTACATATGACTTCTACAGCTGGGCAGTGACGTAGCCTCCTTGCTCCTTAGGAGAAGGGGAACCTTCCTGGGTCTTGTGAAACCCCAGAGCCCCAAAGAAAGCGAGCAGGTTTGAGATTTCAGGAAGAATGCGGTCGGGACAGTTCCCTCTAGCAGCATGTAAACAGGAGGATATTGACCCACAGGGCAGTCCAACACAGTGGGACATTCATAGCGGGTGGCAGAACACACAACTCAATGGCACAGTACCTGCTGGATCAACGACAGGACAAGGGCTAGGGCCTGGGCCCCTGCAGATGGCAGCACCAGGTCCCACACGGTCCTGTATGTGGGTATCTGTGCTCCCCAGCACTGAGGCACAAGAATGGCATGTAGGAAATCTCCTGTTAGAGAAGCCCCAGATGGAGCCCCGACTCCAGGGAACACAAATCACCGAGGGAACCTCCAAGAACCTCTGCTACCAATGAGCTACTAAGCCCTCTCTGGGCTTGTTCCTCCACTTTTAAAACAACAGAGCTGTACTGAAGGGTTTCGAAGCCCCCAGAGTCCTAGGCCTCTACGATCCCATTGCTTGACACAGACAGGGTCAGAGCATGAGGGTGGTACCAGCGGTCTCTAATAGGGAGGAACATAGCTAAAGTTCTGATAAGTCAAATAACACACTAGACTGCACTGAGGGGTCTGATCTTGCTCAGGATGCTCTTCCCCCGCCTTAGGCCTGGAGCAGACAAGGTTCCAAGAGCAAACATTCACGCTAGAGGCCAGTGCTACCTGGGAAATGCAGCTGGGGCCAGTGCCACCTGGCTGGCCTCAGCTCCAGCATCGTGGGAACAGGAACATGCCCTGTTCTGTGAGTGGCTTGAGCCAGCTCCCCGAGTCAAAGGATATTAATGTGTCCATCATGACTCCCAGAGTAGATGTAGGACTTGCCACCGTTTTTGTGCACAGTCAGACACTGTATCGACTTACTGTGACCCTGTGAAGGAGACAAGGTAACAGGGTGAGCTGAGGACGTGTGTCCTGCTCTGTGGCTTGTTAGCCCCATTTAAGTGAGAGGAAGGAGATAGACACTCAGCACATGGCCGAGGTGCGCTGGGACCAGTCCCATTGCCCACGTACACAAGCCATGATCTGCCACCAGCCAGCTCTGAAATGAGAACTTCTGTTAGCGTCCCCTCCCCTTCCTGTCCCAACCCCAGCTGGGTCACGGTCTAAACCAGAGTCCAGGACTTGAGCGCCTGATGTGCACTCACAAGGCTGGTACCTGACCTACCCTACCCAAGCCCCCTACAGGAAGTGCTGACCCTGCTGTCACACAAGTGTCACATACCCGGGCTCTGCCTTGTAGGGACTGAGGTGGCTGAGATGGGATTAACCTGAGGTGGTCCTGGGACTCAACCACTTTCCCAATTGCTGGTGATGCAGGGACTATGTGCACACACAGGATTTGACCACAACAAGCATCTGCCTCCAGAGGGGGCCTTTGCCTCCTTCACTGCTAACGGCACTAAATGAATTGCTGAGGAACGGTGTCCCCTGGTCCCTGCCTGTCTGTGCTTCATTAGCAACGCTCAACAATCAGTTGGTATACTTCATGCTCAGAGCTTTCTACTAGGAACTTTCCAGGCAAAAAGCGGGAAACGGAGGTGTGGCTCAAAATGGTGGAGCAATAGCCTTGAGCAAAAAAGTTAAGGGACAGTGCCCAGAACAACATGCCATCCCCCGCCCCCGCAATCAATCTACTCCCCTATTCCCACTCACTGGTCCCCAGATCTCATTCTGAGGAAGTTGTCCTCAGCCTGAAGCTTAATGTGTCCCTGGCCTTACCTCCCAAAATGAAGTTGCCATCTGGCCTCTAACCTCTGCTGAGATGCTGAGCTTGTATCCTTGGAAAGCAAATGACACCTGTTCTTATCCTGCCCTTCTGCTGAATTTGCTCTAGCTCCCACCTGGCCTTCCTTCAGTGCCCATCCTCCTGGTTACCATCTTGGGACAGAGCCACATCCAGCCTGAGCCTTACCTTGATGACCCGCAGGGGCTTGCTGGGGTTGTTCTTGTCCAGGTAGTTGATGTACCCAGACAGGGAGATGCTGAGGAGGTGGTCCTTCTGCCACAGGCAGCCCAGCTGCTGGTCCAGGACGTTGGAGCCCATGGGAAACGTGCTCACGACAGAGTTCACATTAACGTCCCAAATCTTGGAAGTTTTGTCTCCAGAGGCAGAAAGCAAATGGGTGCTATCAGGACTCCAACTAATCTACTCAAAATGAAAGAAGGGTTTCCTGTCAGCACTGGGAAGAGACCCAGGAAGTAGCTCTGCAGTCCCAGGGAGGCGATGAGGTGCCCGCCCCCCGCAACCCTAGGGGGACCCTGAAACTGTATCTTTGAACTTCAAAATGAACACAAATCCATACTCACGGCATATATTCCTCCATCATGGGCCTTGCTGTCTCCAAGCGCACATATTTTCTCTCCCGTCTTCCCATCATAGATGTAAATCTTCCAAGAAATAAAAATGCATGTGGATCTCAGATCTGTGTGTGTGAGCACCTGCTGTAGTTATTAGCTCACCAATTCTCTGCAGACACTGCTTCTGTCTTTAAGGAGCGAGCCATGAGTGCTAAGCTTTGGTGACACTCCCTGGGAAGTGGGAGGAGGTCCTCCACTCTAGTCCTTACCTGGCCGTCGGCACTGGCCGTGGCAAATCTGTTCCCATCTGGAGAGAAGCGCACACAGTTGACAAAGCGGCTGTGGTCCTATGGGAGAGAGGGCTGTTACCCAACTGAAGGAGGTCAGGAAAGTTCTCTATGAAATACAGGGCGGAACCCCAACATTAGCTGCCATTACAGTGGAGATTCTTACACAGGAAAACCTCAGTGCTAACTCAAAAGTCCAAAGTAGTCCCTGGCGGTGATCAGCTCCACCTCTTTGACCCTGCCTGCTGTTGGCTCGGCTTGAAGGTCACCCTTAGGCTGACCCTCCCTTCCTCATCACAACCCCGAGACCTCCTCCCTTCCCTCTGGGTCCCCAGACATCTCAACTCAAACTCCTAGGCCCTGGCACAGCCAGGACAACGAACCCCTCCTTCAGTCCAGTTGTGGGGGGTTACTGAAAACTAACGGCTTTTAAGAGAAATTAAGGAGTGGTTCAACTTCCACCTGGGAATTGTCTGGAGTGATTATGGGGTACCGTGCATGTGTGCACATGAGTGTGCGGCTTACAGGGACCTTCAGAGCCCAGCTAAGTGCTGGAAGGTCCCAACCTTGCTCCTTAGCTCAGCTGTGTTTAGCTTTTTATTTTTAGTTCCTTTCATTCTTGTACTCTATTTCTATGATGGGCCTTTAGCTGCTTAAATGTAGCTTCTTAGTAGGCATGGCCCACTAAACTCCACTACAGTCCACATCTTCCCACATCAGGGTCTCTCAGGCCCTCCTAACTGCTTCTGCCACAATCATGACCTGTCAATGGTTAGGGCCACTGGGCCTCTAGACAAACTCGTCAAAGACGACCAGGTCCAGAAAGGCTAGGTAATTCAAGCTCAGTCAGTGTAAGAATACAGGATCCAGTTTCTTGTCCAGAGCCATCCTGAGTGCACTGGTTCTTGAGTCCTGGCAGATGCCAGGCAAGCCCAGGCATGCTCTGGCCGGGAGCCATGTCAGGGGTCAGATCCTTAACTACCCAGCTTAACTTCCACCAATCTGCCATCCATTGCACCAGTGCATGCTGAGGGCTGTCCCAGGCTCACAGATGGAGAAAGAAGAGCCCGAGAGACATACTCCTACACACCAAGCCCTCTACAACTACTGGTAGTAGTAGCACTACCCTAAACAATCAAGTGGACCAGAACATCAGCTTGCTTCTGGCCTGATCCTTCTTCAGTGAGCACAGACCCCTACCTCTCCTCCTGGGCTTCATACTGGAATGTCACCTCTGTGCTGTTTCCTCCATGAAGGAGACAGAGGAGCTAGCTGCATGCCAACAGCATGCCCCTGGACCTCTGCCTGGAGGGGAGAACAGGGCATGGGACTGGGAGACCAGAAGTGCTCATTCCAGGGGAGCAGGGCCTGGGAAAAGAAGGTGCCCAAGGGGGGTGCTGACTGCTTTGCTTTGTGTTAGGAATAGGTCATGAGTTAGAGAAAAATATTTAGCCACTGTTTACGTCTATCCTGTAACAAACTCTAATTTCACGAGTCCCGCTGGGGTCAGACACAAGGCAGTCCTGTTCCAACTCCAGGGCAGAAGTAGCACTCTCCTGGGAAGCAGCACTGGGTGCCCAGGCCCTATGACCCCACGTGGGTGTCTCCAGCTCATGGGGAAGGCGTCATGTCCTGGGAGATCTAGGGTCATCACTTCTGGGTCAGGTGAAGCCGGTGCCCATGGAATACCAGGGCCCACATGAATCCGGGGCCTCTGCTATAGGGCTCACTCAGCCACCACTTCCTGCCCATCAGCCAGACACCAAGCATCTGCACGGACAGGAGACAGGTCTGCTCCTGAAATAGCCCCTTCCAGGCAGGGAGCAGCCAACAGCTCATTAGCTGAAGAAAGCGAGGGCTGAAAATAGCACTTCCCACAGGGAGGGCAGACAGTGTGGGGGGCTTGTGGGGAGACATCACAGGCAGTCAAGAGGGCTCGGCAGCTGCCTTCTACCCCGTCTTCTGAAGGCAGCACGGAACCTACCCATGGGTCCAACTTCCAGCCATCGCCACTGTGCCTGGTCCACACCTTCTGGGCCCCTGTGGCCACTGAGCCTTGGCGTGGGCTGTAATACGTCCTCTACATGCCCTCACCTGTCCTCCTCAGGCCCCCACCAAGGTCAGGGGGCACCCAGGTAATAACCCCCAGTCCAAGACACTGAGCGAGGCCTCAGGCCCTGGGCTCTACATGGCCCCTCCAGCCCTTCTCAGCCCACCAGTCCTAGCTGCTGCTGTATATGGGACTACCTGTGCCCTCAGCCTCTCCCATATGAGCCCAAACATGCTATGGTCCTGTAGCTGGTTGGTACCATCAGCTCCTTTCCTTCTGGCACCCCACTCCTCCAGGGGAGGGCTTCTTCCTCAGGCTTAGCAGTACTCCCTAGGAAGACTTCCCCTAGCCAGAGGGGCAGTACCCTAACCTTCACCCATCTCAGTTCGGCTAGGAAGTCCACAGGAGCTCCACCCCACCTCTCGGTTACTCTCCGGACACCCTGGCCGTGCCAGACCCATTTGTACCTTCCTCTGGTGGGTGAGGATCAGGCGAATGGATAACAGGTTCACTCCAATCTACCTTAGGCCTCCCCGGGGCTGGAATAGTCTGCTTGCTGTCAGTCCCAGGGTTCTAGGACTCCAAGACGGGAGAGACTAGTCTTGCTGACCTCCCAGGGAGACCATGGAGAGCAAGAAACGGCCCTTTGCGAAGGACAAGGGAGGGCACTCGGGAGGGCACTCGGTTGGTCGAGGACTCGGGGGAATAACACTCAAAAGGACTTGAAATGTCTGCTTTCTGCCCTGCCGTGAGGAAAGAAACTAGAAAAAGAAACAAACAACCCCTATCACCACTAGAAGCCTAGGAAGACAACACCTGCTGTTATCCAAGACTGCCACTCCCAGACTCTCAATCTCCATCTACAAGGCAGTGGCCTCAAAGCCCAGTTCAGAGTTTATCATGAGAGGAATGAAGATGGGTTCCTGTAGGGCATACATATATACATTCTCCTCAGATTCCCAAACATGGTCAGGCTGGGCAGGTGTCACAGCTCCAGATGACATGGTGATGACAGCTGAAGCCATCACTCTGATGCAAATGAAGGTTCTACTTTCTCGTTTCAGATCACCCAGTATATCTACTAAAATGTGCATGGGTGGGCAGGTGCTTGGGCCTACTCAAGGGAAAAGGTGACCCTTGCCCATCCCCATTACACAGGCAAAGCCAGGATATGGATGCCTGGACCTGGTGGGCCAGGGAAGTCTTGGGAAGTATCTGCCTCTCTAGAATTTCTTATGTGTAGGTGAGCATTTGGCTGCCTGGAACGACCAGAACTTCCAGAACTGTGTCCATGCGCTGGTTCTCAGGCACCGACGCTAAACAGGACAGTTTGCATCAGTGATGGCTGGAGTGGTCATCACCATGAGATCTGGAGCTGGGAGTACTTGCCCAGCCTGACTGTGTGTGGGTGCCTGAGGAAGGCATAGATACGTATGTTCCATGTGGACCCATCTTCTGTTCTCCTTACGATAGACTCTGAACTGGGCTTCAAAGCCACTGCTTCCCACATAGAGGAGATTGAGAGGCTGGAAATGGCAGTCTTGGCTAACAAAGAACCAGAACTTCAGTTCAGAGGAGTGGAGTCGGCCTGCTCTGCTCAACAAGCTCATGAGCAAGAACAAAAACATAAGTAATGTGACGCAAGCTTGGGCAAGTGAGGTTCCTTTGGTTTTTCTCCGAGTTGATGCTTTCCTTGTCACTTGGTCAGTCATGGTTGCTTTAGTACGTAATTTCTAACAACTTAGTTCTTTGCAAGGCAGTAGCTTGCAATAAATCCCTGTGTCCTCCCCAACCCCACCTTTCCAGCCCAGAAGCTCCATGATGTCACCAACTAAGCCCACACCCTAGGCCCTAGTGAGTTCTGGCCCCTGGCATAGACAGACAAAGGGGCAGGGAAAAGAGGCATGGGAATGAATGGGCAATCACCAGATAGAAATGCTTGTGGGCTCCTGACCTGAAGGGAAGTTCCAACTGACAAAAGCTGCCTGACCTGCAGAGACAGGTAGGTGGAATCAAGTCTGGATCCCTAGTCACCATGGGGTTGGGAACAAAATATGACTGCTTGGATTTCCAAGTAAACAGAAATTTCTTCTAACTAAAATTGTCATTTTTAGATGCTAGACCAGTGTTTTAAGAAACTTCAGATGGAATCCTAAACCATCTCTGGTTAACGTATGGATATGCATCAGAGAGTGGGAAGAGAGCCATTATCTTCTTATTTCCCAGGGGTGGGAGTCCTAGAGTATGCCCACCCTGAAGATCTCAGAGTCGGCCAGCTCAGTGGAGATCCAGGGGCCATCCAGTGTCTCTGATCCTTGGTTCCAACTCCTCCTCTCTCTCCTAGGTCTCCAGACAAGACCTGTGGGGTGAGGTCCCTGGGAGACTTTAAGCACAAGTGGTGGAGCGGTACTCACCTAGGGACAAGACCAGCTGGGCACACATTTCTACCTAACAGTTCTGGGATAAGGACTCTGTCCTGGAATTAGCAAGGAAAAGGGTAGAGAATGCTCTGGACAAGCCTTGAGTGAACACATAGGATAAAGGTGATGGAGGGTTGGGCTCAGGCTGCCCAGCTGGAGTCAAACCTTAAGCAGTCCTATGCTGCATTTGATCCACATCTGCAAAGGGAAGGAGTCTCCACCTACAAATAGCCCAGACTAGGGCTGAATCAATCCAGAAGAACCTGTGGGAGTCTCGAGAGAGGGTTATCACTGGGAACAGCCAGGACAGCCTTGGGTTGCCATGGAAACCTCTTGCCCTCTTCCTTCGTCCCCTGGGTTCACACCCAGATGATTTTGCTGTCTGAGCACCACTCACCCCGTAGTCCCCATGTCTCCACACCACTTCGGAAACATTGACCTTGAATCACAGCCTTCAACAAAGCTCCCAAAATAGCCAACTCTACCACCTACCAATTAGGCAGAAGCCACAGGAGAAAGGATCTGACAACCAAACACAGGGCACACCCTGCTAAAGCCCTACTGAGCTTCTCTCCCAAGGCCTACCAGCTACCCTAATCCTGTTTAGGCTAAGTTCCAGGGACGAAATGAGCCCGCTTCATCATGAACAGGGAATTCCTGGACAGCCAAGAGCCCTGGTCCTGTGCTTGCCCTTTCAGGGACACTGTTCTGGGCTCTGATGACTCACTCTGCTGTCATGATAATCCAAAGTCCTCCACAGCAAGCCACTTTAAAGACATTATCTCATCTAATGCTGGAGAAGGGGAAGGAGTAAGCCCCAAACTCAACCACCTCCAAGGAACCCAACAGCCATAAGACACCTTCTTTATGGTAAAGCATCATAATCCCACCTATTTTTCTTTTCCATCAGCACTCATACTGTTTTCTCCATTGGGTGTATGTAATATGAATAGCCAAAAGGTAAAGCCAGGACAAGCACAGAACTCCAGGGCCATGCTGAGCCCTCTACCCCCTTTGCCCTCACTCCTACAGACCAGCCCACACCCAGACTGGAAGGCTGCAAGACAGCTGGATGAGCAGAATGCTGCTCTGGACCTCAGGGCAGCTTTGCACAGCCACAGTTGAGATTCTTGGATTATCAATGTCCACTACATACCACCACTCTACACTGAATGGGAAGTGTAAGGCTAAAAAAGCCAGTGCTTGGCCAAGTTAAGGCGCATGCAAAATGAGAACACCGAAATATGCTGTTTATACCAAAGCCTCAATACACTAACAGGACACTTGGGCATGACTTCTTCAAACTGAGTGTTTCTGCTTCCTCCAGTCACAAGCCACTCTGTAGGCAGTCTGCTTTTCCTCTCCAGGGGAGGCAGCTGACACTGATCCTGATATCATGCAAGCCTGCTTCTCCCATTTGGTGATTCAGATCTGAGGATAACCCAGCAAGGAAGCGGCTGGCTGCCAGTATCCCGGGCTCTCCTTTCTGACAGATCTTCCACCCAAGTACACTCTGGTTGCAAGCATCAGTTGAAAACCACAAGAGGAGTCGAGTACACTTACGCCAATTGTAAACTTGAATTTGAAGGGGGGCCCCTCAAAGAACGCAGCACAGTTATCATCGCTGCCCGTGGCCAGCCGGTATGGTCTGCTCTGCTTGATGTCCACACTGTTGATGACTTTGTTGTGTCCTGTGATCTCGCCTACCGAAGAGCCACTGTCCCACAGGAAGACAGCTCCAAACCTTTATCCAGAGAGAAATTAAGGAGAAAGGTCATCAGTCCTAGATTAAGAAGGTGATGGCCAAGCTGCCAGGAGTGCTAAGACTAGGCCTGGTGTCAGTATAGCCCTGAATCAGGATAAACAAACAGGTCTGAAAGTGTGTGATGCTGGAGTTCTAAGGTTTGTGTCAAAGGAATCCATGAACATGTAGGAGTAACTCAAGTGCCTTTGGGAAGGAACTAGAAGTCCACGTCTATGAGGCCACTGCCAGAGGGCCTCCCATGTGAAGATGCCCCAGGAAGTTGCTACTAGGGGAGTTTCTTTATGCCTTCATCACTTCCCTACTGTTCTGCAGGGAGGGACTAGGAGCCAGTTGCTGTCACTACTGGCAAGGAGCTACCTTGCTCTCAGCTGACACTCAATGAAACCCTGCTGTTCCAGTTACTGGAACAAAAGGAATTAAAATCAACAGTGAGGATTTGATAAGCCACACAAGAGTCAATACCCAACAGAACACAAGCTAGTAAGAGTCTCTGAGTAACAGATACACTGTCAAGTTCAAGTGCTTAGGGGCAGCTGTGGCAGGAACTCTGTTCTCACAGTGGTGACCCTGACGGTCATCGGCCCCAGAGGACAGCTATCATCCATGCTGACTGCTCAGTATTCCTTTGCCTCTTTGCTGAGCTCAGGGGACCTTGAAAGATGGGTCCAGCTAGGATGAACAAGTGTCTGGCTCCTGGGGCATGCTTACAGGGTACTCCTAAAAAGAGGTACATTCGCTTCTCCTGTCCCATTCCTCATGCCTGGGACATGGGCATGACATCGGGAAATCCAGGGGAGAGACTCAGGATGTCGTAAGGAAACGTAAGTGCCTCACTGTGAAGTGGCACTTTATGTGTGGCCCAGCCAGCTGTGAATGGACCCGTGGCTCCAGCTAGTCACACATCTGGCACAGGTAATAGGTGTGATGCCCCCCAGTCCAGAGCCAGGACAAGAAGGGACTGAGGTGACTCACTTTTCCCTTCCTTCCCCAACCACGGCAATCCTTTTACTGTCCTCAGTCCAGGCAATGTCCTTGATCTTCCCGGCAAAAGGCTGATACTCGTATTTTAAAAGGTGCTCCTTCTGAGTGGTATCCCAGATCCTCAGCTTCCCAGAGATATCTACGGGATACAACACAACAATGTAAGAAACGCTGCATTTCTTAGTTGGGCCAGGGCAGTGTGGTCACTAACCACTTAGCAGTGGCTTGGTTTCCCTGGCCTCCTGGAGGGTAGGTCCAGGTATACGATTCTCAGCCAGTTTTAAATCAAGCTGCTTCCCCCAGAACTGCTATGGGGCCCTGCATTTCTCTTGCACACCAGCAAACCCTGGACAGGCACTGGAAAAGCCCGAGGAGAAGTGCTGGCCAAGTCCCAACATGCTACAAAGCAGTTTTGCTTTATGACTCTCAGGACACTCACATGGTATGTGGGACTCTTTAACTCTCCAGATAGAGCCCTTCATTTGTGGGGTGTGCCAGTGGCACCAAGCCCTCCCTCCAGGAGCCGTCTCTGGAGAAGCAGACACCTGCACCCTACAGACCCAGGTCCCACAGAGCCCTGAGCCTTGCTCATCACACATGCTTCCCTGCACACAAGCCAGGGCCGAGTGAGCTGCTCCTAGGAGACGATGAGGTGGGTGTTGGGAAGGAGGAACAGTAACAGAACATGGCAGTCCTTTTCTGTTCTCACTGGAACACTGCCAACCAACTGTAAAGGCAGAGCCGGGGCCTCCTCCTGGATCCTGCCAGCAAGTACGGCCCTGATACACCTCTGCCAAACAAGCTGTGCCTGTGGGAGGAATAGGGAGTACTTTCTCCTGGCTCCTAAGGACTCCAAGCTGCGCCCTCCCTAAGCAAACCATGGAGCTTCTCCAGAGGACTCTGGGCCACCTCACACAGCGGTGGACAAAGCTACTACCTGGTTGCAGTCAAAAGTACCTTTCAAGCCAGGCGCCAGTGGCTCACGCCTCTAATCCTAGCAACTCAGGAGGCTGAGATCTAAGGATTGAAGTTCAAAGCCAGCCCAGGCAGGAAAGTCCATGAGACTCTCATCTCCAATAAACCACCAGAAAACCAGAAGTGGCACTATGTCTCAAGTGGTAGAGCTGAAGACGCCTTGAGCTGAAGACGACAGTGTGCAGACCCAGAGTTCAAGCCCCTCAAGGCCCCAAGACCAACCAGAAAATAAGAAAGAAAAGAAGTAGCTTTAGTTTTTCTGGTTAGAGCAAAACAAGACCAAGAGAGGGTAGAGGTGGAGGCAGTGCAGAGAGGCAGCTACATCGAGCTTCAGGAGGGGTCACGTGTGCAAAGTCGCAGGCTAGTCCTGTGCCTGCTACCAGACCCCTCTCGGCGTGACAAGACATAGCAGGGCACAAAAGGGCTGCTCCCATGCTTAGCCTGGCTGGAGGGGACCCCAGAGAAGACACCTATTTCCCCTAGGTGGGGAAGGGTCCCCATCAACTCTTGGTAAAGTCCAGGAAGATGGTCTGACATGCTGCCAAGGTGTGTTCCAGACAACCCATGTCAGTTAAAGTCCCTTCTACAAACGGAGGGGGTGCAGCTTTTCCAGCTCCTTGGGCTCACTGGCCCACTGTTACTGCGTTATTTCCACCTCCATTCGTAGACTGGCTTCTGGTTGCTTTTAACTGTCCCCCCTACTAGACAGACCATCAGTTTCCCCTATTGGGCCCACTCAGTTGTTTTTTTTAGAAGGTGGGACAGGAAAGGTACCGAGGCCTGGGGACCAGCACCAAGCACCCTGATCAGGGAAGTCCTGTGGAGGCTGCCAACACTAACCCCAGGCCTTCCCACTGGGTGCCAAGCTTCATGGGAGGCCTAGCCCCTATCCCACAGAGGGGAAGCAGACAAAGACACCTTCAACGATCTGTTGGTTGAGACATAGCAGCTGAAGAAAAATTCTGCAGTGCAGGGATAGTGATAAGGGGTAGAGTTCTCTCCTGGAAAGCTCTGGTCTACTACCACATGGAAGGAGCCGTTCCCGGTGTCTTCATCCCCACACACAAATGCTCAGCAAATACCACAGAGCGAAGCAGGGGGGGGAGACCCCAGCTTACACCCATACTGCTGTGTCACATTAGCCCAGGTAACTTCCCATTTAGCCTACGCTGGCTGTGCAGCCAAATCAGGAGTCGGGTCTACCGCTGAGCGCCTGATGTGCCCCAGCCATCTAGGAGTGACTGCCATGGGCCCGAAGGACTGAGGTGGGGGCGGGGGGGGGGGGGGGGTAGATGAGCATCAAGACAGCCCAAGACCAATACTGCTGAAAGGGAAATGAGATGCCCTGGGAATGATCTCTGAACTGAGGCCACTGCCAACCTCCCACAAGTGTGCACACTGAGACTGAACACCTCCTACCCAGAAGGTTCTGTACTTCAGTGGCTGTGGGTCACATCACCTACAGAGCCCTGCGGAGGGGTGGACCTCAGTGGAGGGCTTCCAGGGGCCAGCACAGTCACAAGCCTCCCCTCCCCGCCTCCCCTCCTCCCACATTACATTTAGCCCGGGGCCATCATCTCCAGAGCAATGTTTCATTGTAATCCTTAGCAATCACTTTGCTCTACTCAAAGAAATTGAACAGAAATGTGAAAATGTGATCTCTACCCAGGAGCTCTTGAATTAGGGTGCTTTTAAGAGGAAACATTACATTGACGGTCATTTATAGACCAGCATCAGCCTTATGCATTAGATCTGAAGGCCATGGACTTCTGTCCTGATCACAGTCCCCTGGGGCCAGGCCTCTGCCGGCTGGTGAGGCAAGGAGCGGTGCCAAGCTAGGGATGCCCTTGCCAGCCAGCCTCTTCTGAGAAGGTATTTCTCAGAGTGATGGGCACAGTTTAGAAACACACACTGGACGAAATCTTGAGTCCTAAATACAGAGACAAAATTTCGTTGGTAAGCAGGGCCAAAGAAGCAAACACTGCTGGGTGCCGGTGGCTCACGCCTGTAATCCTAGCTACTCTGGAGGCTGAGATCTGAGAATAGCGGTTCAAAGCCAGCCCGGGCAGGAAAGACCGTGAGACTCCTATCTCCAATAAACCACTAGAAAACCGGAAGTGGCGCTGTAGCTCAAGTGGTAGAGCGCTCACCTTGAGCTGAAGAGCTGAGGGACAGCGCCCAGGCCCAGAGTTCAAGCCCCATGACCAACAAAAAAAAAAAAAAAAGAAGCAAACACTATCAAAGGACTAAAATAAATGATGGAATATGAGTGAGTTTTACACATGCAGTTGGAGCAAACCGAAGCACAATCACCACTAACTGCCTACTCTGTGCCGGACTCCTGTCACACCCTGAGTATAATCACGGTCAGCACTTGTGTCGCAGTGTACCCATTGTCCTGGATGAACTAGCACAGGGCTCTTCTCTCCCTTGTGTCCAGTTTCAATGACTAAAGCTGGGTCATTTGGTGCAAAGTCCTGCTGGGCACTGTACATACACCACATCATTGCTCCCTCCCCCATCCCTGTGAGGGGGTTGGCAGGGAGCCTTGGTTTACAGGAAAGGAAACTGGCTGCATAGCTAGTGAGGGGGGAGCTCTTTTGAGCCTGGGGTGAGCCCACTACTTCCCAGACATACAGCCCCAGGGAGCAGGTCCTGGTGCAGACAGAGATGGGGACACGGAGATAAAGATGCCCTTCCTCCTGCTAGGCAATTCTCTCAGTATTCAGTTTCAGTTTTTCTCTGGAGATGCTGAGATCACATCAGCCCATCCACACCATCTTCCCTGGGCCTGGATAGGACTAAGGCAGGCCACAGATACTTTTTGAGTGTGTGAATGAATAAGTGAACAAATGAATGAGATGCACGGTATACCAATCTACCGCCTATGCTTCTTTTTCTCAACTGTGAACGGCTAAACTCTACCTCCCAGAGCTGAGTGAATAAAACCCCTACAGCTGTGTAGGACCCCCCCTCCCTGGCCCCAGCTTCCCACTGAGCCACACAGAAAGCCCAGGCTGGAGGGCAAAGGCCAGGCCTCACATACAATGCCAGCTGGCTGGGAAAGGAGCAGCAAAGTAAGGATGACACAAAACACAGCGTGCTTGCACACATGCACACAAACACACAAAACCCCCATCAGGGTAAAGCCACTAGAGACTTTGGCTAGCCTCACAGGGGTATTCTTGCTGACCTGCAAGTTAGAGTCTTCTAGAACACGTAAAATGAAAAGTGTACTTTCCAGAATAAAGGCTAGGCCTGCAATGAGGCATTCTGGTGGCTTCTATTTTCCTTGTCAGCCCCAATTAAAGATCATTATCTGAATCCTCCTTGCTCCTAACTAATCACATCTTTCTAAGGTAGCAGAGCCCAGGCTAGCCCGGCCCTGATGCCCTCTGGGCCCACAGCACACGCATCCTGGGCTCACATAGGTACCTCCAGATGCAATGTAGAATCCACTGGGCGCATACTTGGCCACCACCACCTGATGGGCATGCTCTGTGTAGATGTCCGCAATGGCTGGGTTCTGCAGGGAAAAGAGCATACAGTAAATAGGAGGAATCAGGCAGCCACATGGTGCCCCTCCCTGATCCACAGAAGCGGGGAAAAGACGCACACCAATACTTTAGTAAGCTGTCAGAGGAACCAAAAGACTGACCTAAGGAAGGAAGCCTGTGAAATTCCTTTCCTCCTATGTGTGGAAACCTGTCAGCTGTGTCTCCTCTGGTGCTGGCTCCCCTGTGCAGCACTGAGTCTCTCATGACACCCCCCCTCCCCCCTGTGTCTGATCCCATCAGTTCCCAGAGGCTCGCAGAGCAGGCATGGGGCTGGGGGCCTTCTTTGAAAAAAATGCATAGATCAAAGGCTTGCTTTGTGGCAAGAATGGAGCCTGCCTTTGGAACTAGGATCATCCTCAGTCCTCAGCAATGAGGACTGGGCGTGACATTTTCTAAAAGTGGATCTCTCCCCCTGTGCTGCCCCCACTCTCAATGGTCTCCACAGTCAAGCGTTCTTTTGGGAAGAAATAAAGATGTGGCCATCTATTCTGGTGCTCCTGCTGTCAGCTTCATAAACCAAGGCTTTTGGGTAAAGAGGCATCTTTCAGACTCAGGGTTAGGACACAGCAGGGGTGTGTGGGAGGGCTGTTCAGCTTTCTAGAACCCCAACCTGCTCAGGCTGCTTGCAGCCCCTTCCAGCTCCCTCTGAACCACCAGGAAATCTCAGAGGACCCCTAGCTGCCATTCCACAGACCGAGACCAGCCAATATTGTTAGCTAGCTTGTGGCATGGCCTGTGTAACCTGTCTGTGTACACTGCTCCCTCAACCATCCTGTCTTCACTCCTCAGATCTATCTGCCAGCTCACTGAAGCCTCCCAGGACCATTCAAAGGGGCTATTTACTGTGTTTCTCAGGCAGTCACAGCACCCAGCGCAGTCCCTCAAATTCTCGTTCACCTCCTAGTTCCGTGACCTCATCTCTTCAGCCAGCAAAGTGCTCAATAAATGGTTTTGGGAAGGAAAACATTTCTAGTCTTTCATCTCTAAGAATTAACACAGCATTATCTATCACATGTGATTCACACATTATCTATCTTGAAAAAAAAACTGCTAATGAAATTAGAAAGATGGAATATCCAAAATAGACATTACAAAATGACAAATAACCCATTGAACAGGCATTCAACATCATTTAGCTTTATGGAAAATGTCAATCAAAAGTATAATGGCTGAGAATCACAGAAAGACTGATACCACTAGTGTTGGTCAAGGATGGCGGACGCTGGTACAAATGTAAAACAGTGAGAGCTGGAAACAATCAGCAGTTATTTAAAAGGTGGACAGAGGTATTATAAAAGGATCCCATTGCCTGGTACCTCCCAAACGCAGGAAAGCAAGGGTCTGCAGGAAGGCCTGAATCCAGGATAGCCCCAAGCTGGGCCTAACCTGGCAGGATGGAGGGCATCAACCATGGGAACAGAGAAATTGGGTTAAGTGTGGTCCACCTACTCAGCCCAACCTGCTCAGCAACAACAACAAACTATAAACAGGCAACTAGAGTGAATCTCAAAGGCTCTGTGCTCATTATGCAAAGGCATAGGAAAGAACACACTGTGTGACTCCTTTAAGAAGTTCTAGAGAAGGGGACTTCAGCCACGAAGATCAGCAGCTGTTGTGGGCTGGGCAGAACAGCATGCCTACCGAGGCCAAGAGGCCTTTTGGAATGATGGGAATATTACCGTAACTGTGCCTATGGTTATGAGACAAGATAAATCCAAGCTATGTAGCTGTTTCTAAGCCACACCCACTGAAGTCAACCCACTCTTCACCAAGAGGCTCTGACATGGTGGATCAGGTTCCCTCACACACCACCAGGTAGATGCAGCCACACAGCAAGTGCGGCCTAGAAGCTGGCTGAGGGCCCTGTGCTGCTGTACCATGGGACCCCCCCCCCCCCCACTGGACTCACTGTAAAGCACGGTGACCGCCTCCCAGGCCACACTGCCTTCCCAGGGGCAAGCAAGTCTGCAGAAGTGATCCCAGGATAGGGAATGACAAGGCTGGGCCCCGGGAGGAAATTCTGTCCCTAAAATTCCTTCCCCTAAATGGTCAGGGATCTGTAAGCAGGGTGTGTAAAGCTCAGAAGGGCAAATCCTGTGCTGGGCTGGATGAATCACACATACATACTCACTCTCTCTCACTCTCGTTTGTATTCTAAATACAACTGGGTCAGCCATGGGGTGAGAGACTCCAAATTACAGATAATGACTTACATCTGAGTCAGCGCAGCAGCTCCTCCCTACTCGACTCAGACGCGGTGGGAGCCGCTACACGCACCAGAAGCCAGAGAAGCCTGCCTATCCCGGTGGAGCCCTGGTTCTCCCTACTCGACTCAAGATGCGGTGGGAGCCGCTACACGCACTAAGCCTGCCTGTCCCGGCGGAGCCCTGGGCTGTCAGAGAGCTTCATCACCAGGCCTGCTGATGTCACATCCCCTGCGGCCCCTCTCCCTGGCCTTCTCCCTCACAATCTCAGGGAAGCAGGTCTGGAATGAGGAGAGAAGACCGGAAGGAACCAATTTCAGGAGCACCAGGGTGGTTACAGCTGTGGGAAGGGCCTCCAGCCTCATTCCCCCATTCAAAACAGCCGCAGGGTGATCTGTGCCGGGTGCTGCTCCCCTCCCCCCCTTCCTTCCTGTGCTGCTGCAGGCAGGTCCAGCTCCGGCTGGGGACACAGGTCTCCAGGCTGAAAGCAGGAAGCCCTGGCTCCCTCCCCTCGGGCCGCCCAATCTTCCATCTTTCCACCCACCGCCTTTGCAATCCGGTTCTTCCTGTCCCTTCTGGGCACAGCCACCATCACTAAACCAATTCCTCCATGTCCCACCACACAGCCATGGTTTACAGGACACCCTGCCACCCTGTCTTGCCCAGGAACCAGTGCTCTCTTCTGGGAGCCCTGTCACATGGGAGAGCGAAACACACATTCCACATAACCCTCACTGTATGTCCTGCCCGAGAGGAGACTAAGCTGCAGAAAGGCTTCCGGAAGGAGTGACACAACCAAGCCACCCAGGGCAGGGTGCAAATGCCCCTGCAGGACCCACGTTCTCTACTCTTCAAGGTGAGGTCAGATCCTAGGCTACCTATGACAGTTCAGGCTCTCATCTCAGCTCCTAGCCTTGGGTGAATACATTGGAACATGCTAGAAGGTGGGAGGCCTCGAAACCAAACATTTTGGCAGCCAATACAGTGCTGCAGGCGGGGAATCCTGTGCAGAGGGTCCCCTAGTCCCAGAGAAGAACTCCCCACTGTCCACCTGGACAGGACCCTGCTTTTCTGAGTACACTGGTGCTAGAGAAGGCAGATTCTGGGATGTCTGGGCCAGTGCACAGCACGCAAGGTCCTCTGTTCACTGGTGACTGGGGCTGATCTTGGACTACCTCCCAGAGAGCAGCACTTACACTGCAGGCTAAACTCAAGAGGCCAGGGCTACTGCTTCATAGCCACCCACAGCTTTCCCTGGGGGCCCAGCAGTGGATGCCTGTTGTGACTCACACAAAGCAGGACCCATCCCAAACCCCGTGAACTCTAGGTGTGTACTCTTGGTGTGCAGAAGCAGGACCATTTCTACTTTACCTGCCCCAAGCTCCAGCCTTTTCTCTTTACCTCACAGATGGCAGATAACCCTCTTCTCTCCTGACTGGGGAAGGAAGAAGCACATCTAAGCCTGCAGGAAGTCCAGAGGGGCTGAGAAGACCCCAGTCTCGTGCTGTTCCCTGTCTGGACTTTCATCACATCTGCCACGTCCTGGGAGAGCTACTCATCCCCTAAGACCACGGTCTGTTGTATGCAGATCAAAATACCACTCTACATGGTCTAGTGGTATCTAAATGTGCCACCCTTCTCTTTTGCAGGACATATGGTTCTCCCTTGTTCCCCCCCCCCCCCCGCCCCGCCCCCAACCCAGGATATTCTTGGAAGTACTCAACCCAATGAGCAAGGTTATTTACTGGGATTCTCAAAGCCAGCACTAGTGGCATTTGGGCTGGTTAATTCTGTCTCTGGATGGTCCTATGCCACATCTCTGGCTTCTCTCCATTAGATATTGGCAACACATCTTCAAACATGGTCAGTACCCAGCAGGGAGTTTTAAGGGGGGAGGGCAACTCCTCTCCCCCCAGCAGCAATGATTGACCTCTTGTCTTGGACCTGTGGCTTATGGGCATAGCCCAGAAGATCCTGGCTTAATGGATGGGTGCTGGATACATCAAGAACCAAGAGATGGCTGTACCAACTGATGAGATGCATTAATCTCCAAGCAGTTTCCTAATTGGCTTTCTGGACTCAAACCTTAGCTTCACACCAAACTTTCTGTTCTGTAGGGTTAACCTACGCTCTTGTCTACCTACCAGTGGCCGGGGGAGACAAGGCCAGGGTCCTGCAGAGCTGCCTGCACCACACACTCACGTCTCATCCCCAAGGCCTCAGCTACTACCCTGGCTTCACCTTACTGGTCCCACTGCTCCTTCTTTGACCCCCTAGCCCCCCAGTCCCTGGCCCCTATACCCGTCCCTCCCCCCCACCCCCGCCTTTCCCTCACATGGATTGTGGTCAGGCTGAAGGGTATGGGCTCTTGTTGGTCCAGTTCATCTAGTACACTACCAGCCTCTGTTGTGCAGTTTATATCACCATGACAGTAAACTCCATGTGGCAGGCCTCTGAACCTGTGGCTGCTGGCCACCCTGGACTATGTGGCTAGACAAAGGGTCTTATTCAGTCCTCAACCCATGTCCATGAACATAAAGAGGATACTTGTACTTGAGGCTGGAAGCGTCTGGCCAAATCCAAATATACACTTGGATATATACAGCAATGTTTAACAGCTGTATTTTATTCCCTAGAGGGTGTTGGTGACTCATGCCTATAATTCTAGCTACTCAGGAGGCTGAGATCTGATTCAGACTAGCCCAGGCAGGAAAGTTCACGAGACTCATATCTCCAATTAACCACCAGGAAACCAGAAGTGGTGCCGTGGCTCAAAGTGGTAGAGAACTAGGCTTGAGTTAAAAAGCTCAGGGACAGCACCTAGGCCAAGTTCAAACACCACAGCTGACAAATATGTATTTGTGTGTGTATATATATATATAAAACCTGAAGTTTAATTTCATTTTATAGACCTAAGGTTTCCAAATGTAAGTTTTGGCTCTATGATCTAGGACAGGTAAAAAGTCTTGCATGCAGGAACTCTGCCCCAGGTTAACTTCCTTGAAGAAAGGTACATACTTTCTTACCACACATAGCCTTACTTCTGGAGCTTTCTCCTGGATTAGTTTGCAATTGGCCTCTATTACATGCTTTATCCCTGTAGAGAATTTCCTCTTTTAGAGAAGCAATGGGATGTGGGATGTATTGAGTGAAAGAACTAAGAAACATCCCACTGCTATGAGCTTGAGAAATTGCTTTTCTCATGAAACAACTTATAAGTCAGAAAAACAACTGATACAGGTATCTCCCAAAAGGAAGTTGCAAGAGTATACTTTAGTAAGTTTAAATGGTGGGTAATGTAAATTTAGATGCAGGAAAGCTGGGCATAGTGTTACAGGCCTATAATCCCCCAAACTCAACAAAGGCAGAAGGATCATGAATGCCAGGCTAGCGGGGGCTACATGAAAGAATCTACATTTTATGCAATCTACATCTTCTTTCCTTAGGCAGTAAAACCTTTGTGGCATTCAGGTCCATGGCTCAAACAGTTGCCACATGCCAGGCTGGGGAGAAGCTTGCTTTAATGGAGCTAACCAATATCTAGCTAGGAAGGAAAGGCAGACACCAGTGCACATTCAGAAATGGCAGCAGCCTCCATGTCAGCTTGTTTCACATTCAGTTAGCACTATGCAACAGAAAAGGCTAGGCTTTTAGCAGAAACCCTTCTAATAAGGTGGTTATCTGAAGAAAAGGAGCAAGCCTTGTGGACATTGAAGAAAGAATATCTATGTAAGGAGATAGCAGGTCCCAGGAGGGCGATGTCAGGTTGGAGAATCAGGGAGGCATGTGTGCCTGGGTCTGACAGAGGAGAGCTGGGCTGAAACCATAATGTAAAGGACCCTGGCTTTCACTGATCGAGGGTACAGAGGGGAAAAGTCAAAGAGTGACTGTCTCCCCGCCTGAAGAGAAGCTTTCCTGATAGGAAAGCATAAACCATGGGTGGAAAGAGGGAGTCATTGACTGTTTTTTTTTTTTTTTTTTTTCAGGGCTGGAGGGGATAGGGTAGGAACAGTAATAATCTGTCAGAGTTGCTTGTGGTCAGCATAACCAAATGGGTATGGTAGCTAACCGAGTCAGAAGGCAACATTTTAGCAGCAAGTTACAAGAAAATTCCAATTCTGGAATGATGTATATAGGGTGTAAGATACCAACAGACATTTTGCCCCTCTATGATGGGGCCCTTGCCGCTTTTCTCTCTTCCTGACCCCATATTCTAACCAGATACCTGAATGTTCACAGGAATTCACCTTTCTCTCTGATAAAATCTTACCAATTTTGCTTGAGGACCAGTGGCCCATCAATCAAAAGATTATCTGACTATCCAGCATAGGAAAGAACATTCTGAAAGCACCCCATGCTGTCTGGGGCAGGAAGATGCATGTTCAGGACAGTAGGGTTTTAAATTCCAGAGAGGGCAAAGAATAGAGAGCTCAAACAAGTGCTGATCGAGCTCCATAAGTCAGGAAGCATTTTCTGCAAAGGGATGCATGTCTCTGGTGGTGAAATCGGCCCCTTTCACCTTACTGAGCAGGACTCCTCTGGGAGTATCAGGCCACTGTAGATGGAAGGGAGAAGCTGGCATCATACCAGACAGAGCAAGTACTCCATGCAGTGCCCCCAGCTGGAAGCAAATGGAGAGTGCAAAGGCAGGAGATTTTGTCAGGGCAAAACCACATATCATACTGCCAGGTCCTCACTCCACTGTGTAGGCCCTTAGTGATGGCTTCCCAGTCATAGGAAGCTGGATGCACTTTCCAGGAAACCTTGTGACTAGCAAGTTGTTAATATCTTCAAGGCAAGTTTGCACCTGCCTCCCCCCCTCAAGTGAGGGGCCCAGCAGTCAATCCCTGGCAGGGCAGAAACTATCAGGAGTCCTTTTCTTTCAGCAATAGCTGGCTTACCTAGACACAGGAATAGAGCTAGCAAAACCACAAACCAGGGAGGGATCTCTCATTTTACAGAAAAGGTAACACTCCTGTGTGCTCTTAGCCAGCTGTGAGGATCCCAGGACGGAATGTGTACCTATGAGCCACAATCTCAACCCATATATGCTTCTGGATGCAGACTGGAGCCAAAGCTGGCATCCCTGTGAGGAATGTGAATACCAGCCCCTTACCAAGCACAACACAGAAGCCACCACCAGCAGCTACTACCCAACCCGTATCCTTGCGAAGAAAAACAAGCACCACCTGGTAAGGGGAAAGGGTATTGACAATCAAGCTGGGTCATTTCAATAATTATAGGAGAATAACAAGAACCTGGCAAGGATTTCCCAGGTGCTGGTGCTGGAAGCTTCAGCCGGGTACAGAAAGCCTGCAGAGAATGATTCATAGGAATAAACTGGTTCCTGTTTTTGCTCTGAGGCACAGATCCACAGCGGCAGATCAGGCTAGAGTCCAGAGTGTTGGGTGTGTTCGTACTGGCTCTGCTCTGGCATACAGGGAAATCTCGGGCACCAATATGACTGAGCCTGAAGTGTTTCCCCAGTGTTCCGTGGATGCCAGGCATGGCGGGCCTTGAGGACAACCGACTCATTCACTTGGTCAGGGGAAGTGGAGGAGGGTCATCACCTCACCATCTTCCTTTTTTTATTTTTACCCCAGAGAAATGTGGTCTCAGAAGAAACCCAAAGTCACTTCTCACCCCAAGATCAAGTAGCCAACTGGCCGGGTCTGTCTGGCCCCTCAAACCCAGAGACGTGGAACTAACTCAAGTCTCAGTTTCCCCAGAATAAAAAAAAAGAAAGCCTGGACGATGAGACCATCTCATCACTGCCAGGTGGCGGCTGTAGGGGGTGTGGTGTGGGGTGTGTGTATGTGTATGGGGGGGGTTCCCTCACCTTCCCCAGGCCGCTCAGCCCATGGGGGGGGCGGGGGGACGGGAGGGAAATCCTGCCCTCTCCCGCGGCATGCACAGGCAGGCAGCACGAGGCCCCGTGGGCATGGGGGGGGTACTCACGTCGATGTTCCTCAGGATGACGCACTTGCCATTGGTGTACAGGAAATTGTTGCCCTTCGGGTCCCCGCCGAGGATTTTGGAGACGCCCCTCTCCACCTGGGGGAGGCTGGCGAACACCTTCTCTGCGGAGACACAAGGCGGGGCGCACGTGAGGCTCGGCGGCGGCGGGGCCCCGGGCCCGCCGCGGGCCGGTCACCTGTTGCCTCCGGTGGGAGGGGCGGCCGCCACTTTCCAGGAGCGCCGGGCCGGCCGCCACTTCCTGCTCCGCGTCCCCCTCCCCCGGCCTCCGTCAGGCCCCTCGACGCGCCGGGGCTCCGCCGGCCCGGCCCGCGGCGCCCACTTCGGGCGACCCCCGCCTGGGGCGGGGGGGAAGGTGGGCGCCCGGGCGGACCCGGGCCGGCCGCGCCCTCCCCCGCGCGGACCCCGGCCGCCCCCGGCCGCCGCGCCCGCCCGGGCCACTCACTGATCTCGTACGGCATCCTCGCCCACTTGTTACCGCGCCGCGCTCGCCGAGAGCCGGGGCACCGGCCGCGCTCCAACAGTCCTGGCCGAGGCCGAGCCCGGGGACAGCGCGGAAGGCGGCGCCGGGCGTGCCGGGCGCGGAGGGGGCGGTCCGAAGCCGGGCTGCGAGGCCGGCTCGCGCCTGCCCTGCGCGCTGCCGCTGCGGACGCCCGAAACCCGGAAGCGCGGTCCCGGCGCGGCTCGCCCCCCAGCTTTGACCATATATAGTCAAGCGCTGGGCTCCGCGGCTGCGGCCCCGCGAGCCTGCGCGGCCGCCGCCCCGCCCCCGCCCGGGGCCCGCCCCGGAAGTGACGCGGCGCCGCGGACCGTCAAAAGGCGCGCGCAGCTCGCAGAGTTCGGCGGCGCCTCCCGGGTCGCGTTCGCCCTGCTCGGTCTCTGTGCCGGCGGTGTCGGTTTTCCCGCTGACGCTCTGGGGGTGCGGGAGGCTCTGACGCTACAGGAGCACCCCCCCTCCTCCGTGGACCTCCTTCCCGCCAGGGTTCCCGCGGCCTGCTCTCCTCGAGCCTTCCAGGGGGACGCAGGCTTTCCGCCCCGTGGACGACCCCGAAGCCAAACAAGTACCCCCCCCCAGCTTTCCTTCCTTCAAAAGTCTTTTAGAAATAGGGTTTGCTGAGGGCAAGGTCTTCTGTCTTCCTCAAAACTTTTCTGGGAAAAAGTAACCAAGAAGCAAAAGCAATGTAGGTGCTAAGAAAATTGGGGGGGCGGCGTGGGGGGGGAAAAACGTCTAAAAAGCTGGAAGGGTTCAGGACCATGGGAGGGGGCGAGGAGGGAAAATGAAGAGCTGTGAGACACCTGTGGCAGGCTACCTGAAAAGCTACTTGAAACAAGCTAGAAAACCTGGGGAGGAAAGGGGGGGGGAGGAAAGGGGGGGCGGAAAGGGGGGAGGAAAGGGAAAGTGGGGGAAGTTGGGGAGGTTGGGGAGGAAAGAGGGGAAGTTGGGGAGGAAAGGGGAAAGGGGGGCTTGGGGGGTAGCCTTTGGCTCCCCCCCCTACTATCCTGCCCGGAATAGTCTGTTGATTCTACTTTTAAAACTATGGAGTGTTCAATGTTCCTTGACTTCCTCCCTGGACTGTTAAAAAGTCTGCAGAAGCAAGCCTTCCCTCGGCCTCTCCCGTGGCTCACCTGGGTTGTTGCTCACTAGTTCCTGTAGGCTACCTGGCCTACCCTCCCCTACCTTTCTTAGTCTTCTCCAAGTGGCAGCCCTGGGGGTCTTTTGTAGATTTTTTTTAATAAAGAAAAACCGAGTTCTTAAAACATCCTTAGGTGCTATGTGGTAGGCCTCAGGTGTTAGGTCAAACTTGCCTGCACTCTGGGTAACCCTCTCCCTTCTCATTTTGGCTGCCTTCAGGGCCTCTATGAATTTTGTTGCTTAATTGGTATAATCAGAAATCGACCTGGCAAAACAGACTTAGCCCAAACATTTCTAGATCTCTGGCAGGATGCTGGGTTCTATGACTATCCTCTCAACTTCCTAAGTAAAAAGTTAACATGCTGTGTGTGTGGTGGGGGTGGTGGTGGACAGCTGTTAGTAGTGAGAAAAAAACACATACCTAAAGAAAAATATCTAAAGACAGGAAATAGGGCAAAATATTTCCAGGGAGTAAATAGGAGGCCTGCCAACCTATTCTGTGGTTCTGTCCTGAGGGGTGAACTCAGTTGACTTGTCTCACCTGTGGAGCTCAACACTAACTGGAGCCAGCTGTAGCCAGCCTACCCTTGGCTTCTGTAGTCCCATGTAAACCTTTAGTCAGACCTCAAGATTACTCCACTGACATATTTTTTGTGACCAGGTGTCAAAAGCACAGGCAACTGAAACCATAGTCTCTTTCTTCCCTTACTGCTGACTTCGTTGACATGTCCCCATTCACAGTGCCCCATGTTCTCATGCTTCAAATTACAATGGCCAGAAATTTCACCTCTGCTCTTACCTCCTACCCCATACTGCCCTGATATTCGTCATTGCCAAATCAAGTCGCAGTGAAAGCCCAAATTTCATGCCTACCTTGAGCTCAGTCATTGCTGGGATCCCAGCTTCACCTCACCTGAGCTTGAGTCCTGACCATTTTCACTGCATCTACCCTGGCCCTCACTTTAGTCAGTGGCCTGAACCTAAACTTTGCCAGCTATGTTACAGAACTACTTTCTAGCCATAAAGCCTTCCAATGCTTAACTTCTGCTTGGTTGTGTTCTATACTTTTTCTGTCCAGCCTGTTGACATTCCAGCTTAAAGCTAATCCCTTTTCAAACTACTGGTACCATGTCTGTTAGGACTACAGGACCATTTTCTCATGCCTTGACTCCAAAGCAAAGACTGCATGTATTCCAATACTTAGCACAGAGTGCTCTAGACATTTGAAGCTGCTGATTTGAATTCTTGTGAGGGAATTGGCAATATATGCCCTAGATTTGCTTTAGATTCCCAAGTGTTTTAAAAAACTGAAAGCAATTCTGGAACAAAGATTTGAGGACCTTCCAGGCTAGCTTTGGGTATGCTGGGTCTAGTTACCTGAATTAGGTGATAAACTTGGCTTCAGGTGTATTAAGGAGATGGAAGCTTACAGATAGAAGGGGGAAATAGGTTTCAAATGTATCCTAAGTGCTTTTTCAGGTAATGAGAATGAGTAGTTGATGTGTATGGCTCTGTAGCAACCTAACTTGTCCTGACCCTGTTTTTCATCTTTGCCAACAGAATTAGATGAGTTGTGTGATAGATCTGTGGTCTTGGAGGCTTTAGGGAGGAACAGAAAGGAGAAATGGATGGTTCTGAACTTAGTTTTTCTGAAATTAGTTTTTCCTTTCCTCTCTACTGAGCCCATGTAGGACCCTGTGCCAGGTTCTAGCAAGAGCAACAGGGAGCAAGGTACAGGTGCTGCTCCTTAGGAGCCCCAGGCTTGCTGTGTTGACTGTTTCTTCTAGAAGGAATGCCAGGGTAGTGGGGAGACTTGTCTTTGTCTTCTCACAGCTGTCAGAAGTTCAGTAACCCCCTCCTTCACAGTCCACCCTTATTCCTTGTAAATAAGGTCAGGTGTAAATCATTCAGGGACTCCATCTGTAGATGGTCTGGGCGGCCACTCCACAGCCTCTGTCTCTTGTAGAGGATGTCTGTTCTGTGGTGGGAAGTGTCTGTAGTATTGATTTCCCAGAGACATGCCAACACTCAAACAGGGCAAGAAGTCTTTATTAGCCACACGGTGACTACACCCCACTATTCGGATAGTGGGATGCAGTGAGGTCTTTGCCCATAAGGGTCTTTAAAGGAAAAACTAGCCTGGGTGGGGGTTATCAAGGCAAGTAAGCAGATATACGGAAGCACAACATAGCCATGGGCGGATCAGCATGACTAATACTATTAATGCATGATTACAAAAGTCAAAATATAAGCTTGGATAGGGATAGTCTATTTTACAGAAATGATTTTTATAAGCAACTCAATATAGCTAGTGGTAAGCCTCAAGATTGTCAGTGGCCTTGAGCAAAGTTTGTGGTAAACTTGGGTGAGAGATGTTTTTTTGCTCTTTGGAAGGATGGAAAAGGCTTAGGTTGACAACTGGCCATTTGACCTGGAGTTTTCTACAGAGGGGTTTGTGTTTTTAATATCTGACCCCATTTTAAATTTTGTTCTGTTTGATTTCACATTTTACACTCACCAGAGTAACATGCAAGGGCTTTTGTTTTGAAGATCTGCTTAGTAGTTCTCACTGTAGCCCAAATTGGACGGAGAGTTAATTTAAGCTGGGACAAAGGGTAGGGTATGGAGTTACTCACCTGGGCCAAAATTAGGTTTAAGGTACTCACCTGTGAATCGGGGGCCTGGTATTTTAAAATGCCCTCCGGAAGAACTGGGTTCTTATTTAGCTTCCTGCATGTCTGCATTGAAGGATTGGCTAGAAAATCTACCAAGAAGGGTTAGCCTCTGAATTCTAAATTCTTTGGAGGCAAGAATAAGGTGACTTTTTGGAAAAATAAGTGTATAGTATCCAAAGGGAGGGATTTCACTGCAGTACTTCTATACATACCTTTAACATCTAAACCTGGATTCTATTTCTAATCCCCACTACTAAGCTGAGTCAGTTTATGACCTTTTTTCCATTTAATGCACATCATGTTCTTCCCCTTCACCTTGTATTTTCTCTTATCTCCTGCTAGTGACCCTCAGATTCTAGATTCTGCAGAAGAGAAACTGTCTGTGCTTTAACGTGCTCTCCATCTATTTTTTGGAAATGTTCTGTAGGCCTGACAGAAGTGGTTACTGACTCCCTCCCGGGGCTTCTCTGTAAACAATCTTTCAGTTGAGCATCCCATTGGGGAACTGGCTTAGGAAAACAGGTGAATCTCTAACACCGGCAAATGGTGCTGTACCGCCTTCTAATTCCCTGAGGGCTAAGGAGCCTCCCACATAAGTTGCTTTTCAGTGTGAGTGCCTTTACTGTAGTAAACATCTAAGAACATACTGCTGGCAATACAAGTCTGCCACACAGTTGAGGAAGCACAGCCTATTGAAGTTACTTATCTTTTAGTTGTCACTTCTTAGGCAGCTAAGTCATCTGAAGATGAACAGTGTAAACTTAGCGGAGAGCAAACTGATTGGAGCTGACAAACCTTATTTGATAGACTTTGAGACCTAAGCCTGCGTTCTAGACTGCATCATTCAAAACCTCTTCTGTCACTCTAGGGGTGTTTGTTATTCCTGTCTCTAGCCCTTTTACATGTTGGGATCCCATGAGTGGGAGGTTGCAACAGCTTTTCCTGTCTTCTCCTGTGTGAGGCTCTGCAATGGTAATGGCCCAAAGCCAGGTACTAGAGTCCTGTCCTTCTCTGCTGATATTTAGGCTTCACCCCAGAGGAGGTTAGTCTTTGGCCCTCAGACCATTTGAGTACTTTCATGGTTAGGAATTGGCTGTGTGTTCGTGGTCCTCATTTTATATTGGCAGCTTCGGTTAGTCCAAGAGCTATTAGGTACAACAGGAGTTGAACTTCGGTCTTCCACCTTCATAGTCCAAGCTGCTGTCCTTAACCCAGTAGTGATCAGAATTTACAAGCCTTAGGTGTATTCCTAAAAGGGTAATTCCCTTCCAGTGAGTGGTAGAAGCCAGAGGGTGTTTTCCTAACCAAATTCAAGGATGATCTAAGAAGCTCTCCAATTGAAAAGCTTGTTTTATCTTCGTTTCCACAATTTAAGCCAAAGACATGCTGCTCTTGCTGGCCTACTGTTGTGTGGCTGGTGTGATCTGCTTAGCCATGGACACTTTGGTATCTGCCCTGGATCTGTCCATGGTGTGGAGTCTTGAATCTTTGGTCTCACTGCATCCTGTGTTGCAGCAGGCTCTGGTCTAATAGTCATGTTAGAGTCCATTATTGATGACAGTCTCCAGTATATGGGAGCCCTGCCTCCACAGTCTGCTTGTACGGATCTTTGGTCTTTGCTCATTGTTCTGATTATTCATTGGCTCCCTTGCCTAGCCTGATGCTTGGAGAGCCTCTACTCCATACCTCATGTGTTTAGGCTTAAGTCTTTTGTAGAACTAGATCCATTCCTTATTCCTGAGGAAGAGATTTCTGAGGTTGTAAAGAAAGGATCCTGGAGCATCTAAGAATCCCTTGGCCTCTGCCAGCACCTCTCTCCATAGAACACCTGGCCTCAGGCTCCATAGTCACTAGGGCTGCTTCAAAAGTTTTTCCCTCTTTTGCCTTTATATTCAGAGATGCAGACTTTGGAGGACAGAACTCTAGCTCCAAAGCACAGAGCACATAGATTGGCAGTGTTTCCATGGACAGGGAGGCCAAGTAGCTGAATGCTTTTTACCTCCTGAGAAGTGGAGTGAGCTGATCCCCTAGATGGGCTTATCAGATCTCACAAACGTGTTAAGACTCTTAAAAGAATGTGGAGTCAAGACTTGAGCCAGAAACCTTGTGTAAGATTCAGATGTCTTCAGGGAGGCAGGCAAATTTACACCTTAACTTCCAGCCTTTTAAGACTGATGGAGGCTAAAGATCTGCTAAGCCTAGAATGCATTTAAAAATCTTCCCTAGTCACAAAAAGTGTTAAGACAAAAAGCCAATATAGCTGTCACAAGGACTAAAGGTGGCCCAGTACAATGTTGGCTGTTGGACCTAAATCATTCTCTCTACACAAGTTTGTGATGCTCCTATCAAGAGAAATTAAAACCCCCTGGAAGCTAGTAAACACTGAGAAGTTCAGTTCACAAGACCTTCTTATCCTGCAATTTCTAGTTAGTCTCATTGAAGACTGGAACACTAAATTGAGGGCATATTTTACTCCTTGCTAGCAGAATAGGCTGGGTGTGCCTTTCTGCTGTCCCCTTTCCTGTAAACCAACCCCAGCCCCCAATGTTTGAGCGCCTTTGAAGGGGGAAGACTTGTAAAACAGTTGATTTTTTTTTTTTTTTTTTTCCAGATAGTTGACAGGATTTGCCATAAAAGCTTTTCCATTCTTGGGGCACCTGTCTTTAGGTACCCTCCTATCAGGGCACAACAAGAGTGTTATACAGGAATTTGATCACAAGATAGAAGCCCATTTTGAGAGGTCCACTTGGGAGTCTATTAGAAAACTGGTGAATGCAAGCAGACATATGTCCCCAAAAACCTTGCAGCCTTGAATGCACTTAATACTGCTAGGAAACTGAGCCAAGAAGGTTGTAAAGAGCAGAAGAGCAGAAAAACAATCTCAACAAACTAGATCAATTCTAATGGAGAGTTGAAAAAGGACACCATGGTGACCTGAGGACAGTAAGGAGACAAGGCATGACTTGATGGCAAGCTGAGTTGGTCAGGGCCTAAATAGGGTCATGGCCAGGTGACAGGTTCACCTGGGAGGAGCTTGAGAATTCTCTCAAGTTCCTGGTACAGAGCTAGCAGGTGTGGTAACCTATTGTCCAAGTTCCTGCCCTTGCCTCTAGGAATTCAGATGAGCCTATTACTGGGGGTGGAATTTTACCTCTAAGAGTTTTCACACCAAGATGCCAAGATGGCACCAATCTCAAAAAGTGCAAAATTTTATGATTCAAGAGCTCAACCAGGTCTAAAGTTTTGGTATATATTGGAAACTGTTTTGCTGATAACCAAAGCTCAGTAAGATTTTCTGCTCAGGGATTTGCCCTAGAACAAAAAATTCCTGGTCCACAAAACTTAACTATATAACTTCTAAAAAATAGAAGCAACAATTTTCCCTCAAACCAGGATTTCATTTTTATGCGTTTTATTTGTTTTTAGTTTAATTTTGTAAAGGTGATGTACAGGATGGTTACAGTTACATAAGTAAAGAGTACATTTCTTTTTGGACAATGTCACCCCTTCTCTCACCCAGCTTTTATCTCCCTGTAAGCAGCAGTTCTCCAGGTACCAACTGAAGCCACAATAGTTCTGATGTACTGAATCAGCAGGAATGTTCTAAAACAAAAGACCACTGGCAAATTGGATGCCACTGAACAAATCAACAAAACCTAAGCATTACCAAAAGGTAGTCAACAGAGGAAAGACATGGCAATAAGAGGTATATAATGAGTCCTGGGGTACCCTTTGAAGTCAATCCCAAGTCTTTCAAGAAGAGAAAGGGATCTTAGTTTGCTAGGTGCTGGACACTGCTTCCTTTTACTCCTCATCCTCTTTCCTGTCTAGTTCAGAAGTATCAGATGACTCATGGAGCAAGACATACTCTCTGCTACTGAACCCAAACTCAAGGACATCCTTCTCTTTGAATTCGTAGTATCTCTGTGACTCAGTGCACTGATTGTTCAAGAAGGTTCCATTTCCTGAGCCAAAGTCAATGATGTAGGGCTTCACCCTCCGGCCAACTGTACATCTGCTTGGGTGTACTCCACAAGCTGATACTGGAAGACGGCATGTGCTTGAGCACGAGGGATGAGTGATGGGAATGTTTGCGATGCCCCAGTGTTGACCCAAAAGATTGGTGCTTGGTCAATGGATGTACAGGACTGGAAGTACCTCGTCATTTTCCCCCCACATTTGTAAGGATTTTAATGAACAAAAATTCAATGTAAACTCTTACATGCAAAATAGATTTAGTATAACTGGAAACCTTATAGCCAAGTTCTAAGTCTTATTCCAGACTGCGGTGGGGGTGGAATAAGAGGATGGTAATGAATACAAAACTTAATTTCAGCTCTATATATATTAAAAACGTTGAGGAAATAGAGCTTTAAATCGAATAGCATCCTTTGAAATGAACAGCTTGGGAAAGCTCTTGCAATTCGGATGTTTCTCTTTAACCAGACTTGAGACAAAAAATGAAGACTTCAGGATATAGCTACTTTGAATCCAGTTTCAACAGTGAGCCAGGTCACCTCGGTTCTAGGAAGGAGTTTCTCTTAAATGACGGTGACACTTCTGAAGGTGCATGTGTGGACAGCCAGCGTTCTGGACTATGTTTCCACGACACTGTGCCAATGCTATAGTATGACTTTCTCTAAAAGACGACCAGACCCTGCAACCAGTATTCACATTTCTTCTGGCATTTTCAAATCTTAAAAACACATACACACAGGACCCCTAACGAAGTTGGCAGTTATTACTCGAGCATTAGAGAAGTGTCCTTCTGATATCCCTTCCAATCTTCAGCAAGGAGTGGCAGTTTAACACTTGCATATGTAAATAGTTCAAACTGTAAAAGAGCTATGGAAAATGTCCACTGCTCCATGTTTGCAAATGGATAAGAAAGACTAACTCATCACACACAGGAAAAGATAGAATAGACCTTGCTTTCCCCATATTCATAGGACAATACCTCTTTAAAGCAAATAAATATCAATTAGTGTTTTTTTTTTGGTCGTGGGGCTTGAACTCTGGGTCTGAGTCCTATCCCTCAGCTCTTCAAGGTTAGAGCTCTATCATTTGAGCCACAGCGCTACTTCCTAGCATTTGTTCTTGTGAACAATCCAAAGGTCTGAGCAGCAACAGCCTTGCCGAGAGGGTTGCAAGCAGCTCCTCTACATGTCAGGACTTGGGGGCAGGAGGGCCTTCATGCACTGACAGCTCAGTACCTATTCGAACAGAAATGAGGTGGGACACTTTAACCCACGATGTATGAGGTATATGGAAAAGTCCATGGAAGAACCACCAGCAGTAAGAGGACCAGGCAGGGCACTGTCACAGCAACTGCTGATGGAGGATCTCCAAACCATCATCTTCCAGAAGAGAGGCATCTGGTGCTGTATAAATGTGATAGGTTTGTCCCTAGAAATATAATCTGCATATTTACAAGCAAACATTCCACAATCATCCCCATTCAACTGTTGAGGAATCTCATGTGACTGCATGCTGTAGTAAGTCCACTCCAAAAGATTTAGATCAATATTTCTTTTTGTCTTTCATCCTGTAGATACTGAAGAATTCCACAGATCTTGCTGTCCTTTTGTCCCAAAGAATCCAGATACTTAAGACACTTTTTTCGTAAGTCCATCACCACCAGGATCCAATATGCCTTCTGATGAATAGGCACCAGAATGAGTTCTTGTTCAAAGAGATTTACCCCTTTGGTCCATCTTTCCACTGCTTGGTAACCCTCAGACTTTAATTTAGGATAGAAGAAAGTACTGAAGACATGAAGTGCTGGATAGCCTTGCTTTTAACTTCTTTCCACTAGAAGATTCATGTAAAAATTAATGACCTCATCATTGAGCCAGTGAGTGTTCTTTAAGGTTTGTATATCTCCCCAAGTAACTCTCAATTTGAAAGTACTACTTAGAATCTCATCCTGTGGGCCATGGCCTAGGGCACTATTGATTTCCTTTTCCATGTCCTCAGTAAGTTCAAGGAGATCATCTGTTCTGTCCTTTTCTTTGCCTGAGAAATGTTTTTCCTCAACTACTGACATTTTCCTCCTAAGCAAGCCACTGCTTCCACTCCCCAGGCAGAGTCTGGCTGACACTTCTTCTGATAGGCCAGGTTCCAGCTGATATCCTCTTTTACCATCAATTTCAGGTCTTAAGACAGGTATCTTTTCAATGTCAGAGATTTTTCCCTTTGAACATTTCACTTTTCACTGGACAGAAAGGTCCTCTTGTTTCAACAATTCTGTACTGTTTTGGAACCAACTGAGTTCTGACATGACTCTTGTCTTCCACCAGGCCTTTGGTCTTTGTTTCCATCTGACTTCTTGGAGAACTGGAACCATAGGAAGTTACAGGAGGGACAGAACTCCCATGCCTACTTTCTTTAACTTGCTCTAATAACTTGTTTTTTTTCTCTCCTTCTTGAACACCCTCCTCTACAGTACAGTGGAGATGCCTCAGACTTTTAGAACCCTCTTCTGAAATCTCTGATATACCCTGTTCTTGAGATTCCCAAGTTAAGCAACTCTCTGAATTGTTTCTGCTGTGGCCACAGCCTATTGGTCTTCTATTACAGCCTTCTGATTTCAAAGTAAAACCCAAGGAAGGCAGGACTCCAACTCTACATGTCTGATCTCTGGTGACTGTCACTCTGATCTTTGGAGAGTCACTCTGTTAGAATTGTTACCCAGATTGAGCATGTTGTTTTGGGATCCAGAAATGGTCAGTTCACAAGATGAAGAGTTTGAAAACGCCTCTCCTGAAGGGACATTTCGTGTTCCATTACAAGCAGAAGTCACCGTGGGCTTCGTGGTCAGCTAGAATGGGAATCTAAAAAAGCTGGCAGCATCGTAGACTGTTACTCACTTTTAGCTGGTATTTCACCGGTGTCCGCTGGAGAACGCAGAGTGCTGTGTGAGCGCAGCCTCTCGAACACCAGAGTTCGGCCCACCCACTGATTGCCTAGAATCCTAACTAGCCAACGCGCTCCTAGACACAAACCCCAGCGCGGTCGTCGCCACTGCCACCTTCTCTTCAGCCTGCGACACCACGGACGACGACACCAAGCCTCAGTGGCTAGCTGGGGACTCCATTCTGGGGGCTCGCTGTATTTAATGACCGACCACACCCGGGAAGGAGTCGGCATCTTCAGGAAGCGCCCCCGAGAGTCGGAGGCTGGGCTTCTCCGGACCCGGCGCGTCCCCGGGGCGAGGCGCCCTCTCTGCGGGCTCTGCGGGCCTGGCGCCGGTCGCGCCCTCGCAGCAGTGGCCCTGCCTTCCGGCCTGGCCAGACTCCCGCTCTGGCTGCGGAGCCCGCGCGCGCGGGGCCGGCCCGGGCCTCGGCTGCCCGCGGCTGGCCCGGGTGGCCGAGCCTGGCTCTCCAGGGCTGCGGCCGCGCGGGGCCCCGCGCTGTGCAGGGCGGACCCTCGGCTTCCCGCATGGCCGGGCCCATCCCGTGGGTAGGACGCGGACTTGTCTCTCTGCGGGGCCCCGGGCTGCTTGTCGCGGAGCCCTGGGTCTTCCTTGGGGCTGCGCGGGCTCACGGCTGGGGCTGGGCTGGGGCTGGAAGTGAGGCCAGGCCGCGGCTGAGGGGTGAGGTGCTCCTGCTTCACCACCGCACTTTTTTATTTTATTTAAAAGCTAAGAGCAATTTTTATTTGGACACCATTTTAAAAAAAGATCAACTTCTCCCCATTCCAACTAGCTAGACACAAAATGAATAACATATCAAGTTGGAAAAGTTTAATGATCATCAAAAGCCACAGGAAATTCTTTAGTGTTAACAAGCACAAATTACTTCACTAATCATCATATCTTCCATGGTAAATATCACAAGTGAGAGTTTCTGGCTGTTTCATCTACTGAAAACCAGAGGTAATAACTTCTTTTTGTTAATAGCAAGTTTAGGCTTCAATGTGAAACCACCCTCAGAATTCTCAGGGTTTCGTCTGAAAGCAGCACGTCTGTTTAAAAGACGCTGAAGATCCATGAACATTCTTCCAATGAGCTGAGACTGAAATACTTCAAATGTCAGAGGCTGAAATTAATTACAAATCTGAAATAGGCTGTATACCTTTTAGGTGCAATGAATACTTGTTTGGATAAAGACATTAAAATTGTCACCATAGGAATATTCAGAAGACAGCTACTGACTGAAGCACCAGGACGTCCCCTGTCAGCAATGGACCTTTCCAGGATTGGTTCTAGAAGATTTTTTTTGTGCTTTGAGTTAGGGATCTGCCCCTTCAACTTCAGCCTTCGAACAGCCTCCCTCATGTGTTTGGGCTGTAGTGGTGGCATTTCCCCCCACTTCTCACACACATCCAGGGCTTCTTGCACCACCTCCCCGACGAAAACCTTGGCAATCCCAGACATAGTAATAACATTCTGGGATACAGATATGCCAGTGACGGACTGGATTAGCCTTCTAATGGCTGCGTTAGGAAACGCTGACCGGCGATACATTTCATAGCGGCTCAGCTGCTCCTCAGAAAACAAAGAAACTAGGATTTCCATCTTTTGAATCTCCTCTTCATCCATTTTTGCTTCCTCTTTTCTCTGGTATCTATCTTCAGCTTTTTGGCAGCAGGAGTAGGTAGCGATGTGTCTTCCCTTTCAGTTGCTGTTAAATCTGAGGCATCCCGACTCTCGCCTTCCTCCGCTGCGGCCTCTCTCCGTCGCCCTCCGTTTCTTCAGGTGCTCCTTCAGTGTCCGCAGCCCCTGGGTCTCTGGGAGCAGCGATCGTCTCCTCTGACTCGCCAGTCTCCCCACTTTTGTCTGCGGGCGACTCCCTGCCATCCATCTCGGGAAGGAGCTGAGAAATCGCGGCTCGGTCGGGACGTGGAGATGAGGGTACCACCACCACCGCACTCCTGACCACGGACGCCATAGGAGTCCTGGTCCTGGCGTCCTTCCCCCTCAGCAGTCTGGACCAGGGAATGAAGACTGGGCTGTGCAGCTCTCCTTTATAGGCAGGACGGGAAGAGCCCGCCCCCGGACTTCCGCTTCCCCTTCCGGGAGGGCAGGCTCTGGCAGAAGCCCTCAGGCGCAGGGCTTGGTTGGCCCCGCCTTTAATCCTCTCTGCTCAGGGGCTGAGATTTTGAGACACTGGGGCAGGAAAGTCTGAGAGACTCATCTCCAATGCACTACCAGAGAAGGCAGAAGTGAGCTGGGGCTCAAGTGGTAGAGGACGAGCCTGGAGCACAGAAGCATAGGGCCCAGGACCAGAGTTGAAGACAAAACCTTTACGAGTTTGTTTGTTGAAAGCGAGGATCTCAGCTTCGGCAATATAGACACGTCTCATTGGACCCCTTGTTATTACCTTTGGTAGAGACTTAGTCATGTTCTGGAGTTGAACGGCCTCCTGGGGGAGAAAGGAGGTGGCGGTAGAGTTTCCACAAGTACTTGCCCAGAAGGTTTGGAGGCCGCCTAGGTCAAGGCAGTCGTACGCCTAGCATCCACCTGACAGGTAGATGGTGCAGGAGTTTCAGTGACATTGGGTGTTGCAGGAAGAGGATTCTTAATTCCTGAATGGTGGAATGCAGGTGCCATTTAGAGCATTCTTCTGAGATCATCCAAACCTTGGACACCAGGAATGCTGGAATCTAGCAGAGCTGATACTGTTGGCGCAAAAATGTGTATGGGTCTGTTATCCACAGAAAGGTCAGGAGCCAATGTGGAAGATTCTGAAGCTTGGTGCCGGGTGTCTAGTACCCTTGGTGAAACGAATTTGGCACATTATTCAACTTAAAATACTGGCACAGTATAGCATATTCTTGAAAAGACAGCTGTAGTGGGAGCATGTTTCTTGAATTCAGGGTGTGTGTGGTGGGTGGAGCTGCTATGGAACCATGGGGCGTATTCCTTGGTTTTCTTGGATAATGACTCCTCATTCAGATCTTACCTTTACAGTGTAGTGAAGAAAGTACTGAGTTCTTCAAAAAATGAAGCTTGCCTGAAGGAATGCTTGGGTAGAAATAGGATTGGGGCTGGGTGTGGCTGAAGCAGAGCTGAAGGGGGCTTCTCATGGCATTGAGAAAGGCTCTTGGGACTTCAAACATGATGCAGGTAGATCTAGATGGTCAGAGTTGCTACTGCAAATCATGTGGGATGGAGGAAATAAGAGTGGAGACAGGAGGACCACAGTGATGCTGGAGTGCTCTGGTGTGAGTGGCTGGTTGCTCACCAGATGGAGACGAGACTGATATGTGGTCCAAGCTACAGCCTTACATGGTCTTGAATGGGGAAGGAGAGGAACCCATCGTTGATTGTCTGGTTTAAGTTGATAGGTGGGTGAGCCTCGTTATTTAAAGGCAAACCATAGCCTCAAGGGCCCTGACTGTAGGCACTGAGTTGACTATTCTGTGTTAGCAACTTCCCAGGTTTTTTTTGTGTGTCGTATGCTTAAAAGCATACTATCAGCAAACATGTTGCATGTGAAATGTTTGTTTAGAAGGAATATCTTAACTTTCATGGAATAATCATCACAGTTCCATGATAACAGCTCCATTTCTCTTACACTGAGGAATGAGTACTGGCATATGGTAGACTAATGGCAAAATCTTTGGGTATTAAAGTGATCGCAACATCACCCTCTATCCTGGGCAGGTATCTGTCCCAGCAGGCAGGTGAACCAGTCCTGCTTGAGTTATTTTGAGGTGGGTCCTGACAGTGCTCTTAAGAGCTTGTTCTAGTGCTTTGTGTCCAGTATTGTCCCTACGTGGTACACATTGTTGAAGAACATTGCTGTCTTTCTGACCATGTACTTTGAAATGTGGCCACTTCTCCTGGAAGTCCTTCCATACTATTTTCAGTGTTTGTCGAATTTATAGTGGGAATGCTCTCCTGACTTTGATCAGAACTAAGATATCTGTAGACTTTGCTTTGTATTCTGAGGTTCTCCATGTCTCTGAAAGCATGGAGAATAAGTAGAAGTTTCTCTGCATTTTTTTTGGGGGGGGGTCCGGTTGTGGGGCCTGAACTTTGGGCCTGGGCGCTGGACCCCAGCTCTTCAGCTCAAGGCTAGTGCTCTACCACTTGAGCCACAGCGCCACTTCTGGCTTTTTTTTTTTTTTTGCTTATGTGGTGCTGAGGAATTGAACTGAGGGCCTCGGGCATGCAAGGCAAGCGCTCTACCACTGAGCCACCTTCCCAGCCCTCTGCATTTCTTATAAAGTCTCTATGTGTTTCTGACCTAAAGCTTGTGTCTAATGTAAGCTCTGAAAGTCATCTTCACAGGTAAATTCACATATGGATTTTCCATGATGATAACTCCAGGAAGAGTGTTCTTCACAGCGGCCTTGAGTCTATTCATTCTCCCTACTAAATACCTTGTTTACTTCTGTGTTCATAGTCTGCAGGACTTGTGATTAAGACAACTTTGGTTTTAAGTTTGTTTCATGTCCAATAAGGACTTGTGACCTTGAATGGACTAAGGCTTCTGTTGGGCTCTTTATCTTTATTTAAAAAGATAATCTCTAGAATTCAGCCATAGTTGTATGCTGCACAACGAGAAAGAGTTCTGGTGGCACTCTGGCTGTGAGTCCACCAACCACAGTCTGAGCTTCCTGCAAATGCTCCATTAGGGTGTAGGTATTTCTTGCGGAAGTGGGGTCCTTCTGGGATATGAAAACCATTTGCTGTTTGAGATGGCTGTGGCGTGAACCTGTACTTCTTGCCTGGCCAGAGTTGCCTTCTATGTGAGGGGCTCAAGGTAGGAGACTGTGTTATAGGGTGTGCCTCTGGAATGAAGACAAACTTATCCTCATCATCCTGTTGAGGACTATGATCATTTTACGAATGTTTAAGATCACTTTATGAATGTTTACAGGTGTGTGGGCATTGGGATGCCTCCATATCAAGACATATCTAAATGCAATGCTTTATATCCCGGTATTCTCTCTGAATAGGAAGGTAACTATTGACATGAGGGACATCAGGAAGGGAGGGCCATGCTCTTTCCATCATCCTTGAAAATGGACTGTGCTCAGCTAAGGGCTCTGAAGTTACTTTGTGCTCCATGGTCTGCCTGAGCAGACCCGGGTTAGGTTCCTTCGGCCTGCTGGGGTGAGGTGAGCCCTTTCTTCCTATGTGGTTCCCTTATCACTTCTGAACAAATCTTCCTGGATCCCTGAGATTTCCAAGAAGTCACCATTGATTGCTTTTCCTTACATAACTTGATGCATAAGCCCTTCTGAATGAGTACTCTGGTAGAATTGTGTAAAGTGAAAGGAGGGCAGTCCAGGTGGCCTATGGATAGTAATTTGACTCTAGAACACCTCCCACCCCACCCTGCCACAGGTCTCTAGCCTAACACCCAGATTTCTTCAGTCACAGGCTGGCATGATCTAGACAGTCTTCTGTATTGCTTGTAAGCCCACATACTACTCTGACTGTCCTAAGAACTTGTAGTTGGACAAAACTTGAGTTCAACTTTGAAGATTCCTGAGCTTAGCTTCATCAAGGTGATCTATGGTAATCCAGGTCTCCTCTGCACTTCCAGTAGTGGGATTATGATTGAAGAATAAATCACGAAATCCCTTCAGCTTAGATGTACGAGGCCTTTCAGCTGCACTACCTTGTCTGTTGACCTGTAAATGTATCCCATTCTAGATGGCAGTAGATGTGACAAACTCATCACCTTTACTGGCTTATATCTTTTTATTCTTGCTCCTCCCGTTATTGTGGGTACATTTTAGAGTCTAAAAATGGCATTGCAGCCAGATTTTTCCTCCACCTTGCACCTTGAATGAACACTAAATCTGTTGTGCTTCTACAACTCTTGTCTCTTTAACTTGAACTTTTTGGTAAGGACACAAAGAAACGTACTGTCTTCTTGCTCTTGCATGATACAGTGGGTTTTAAGACTGAGGAATTTGGATATGCTATAAGCTAGTGCAGTATACTCCTTGATGTGCTGCCATCCATTTTTTAACAAGAGCTTTCTCCAAATTCTCACCTGAATAACCTGGTTGGTGTATTCAGGGATAGTGGGAAATTTTCTGTGATAAGCAGATGCTTTGTTTCTGGTAGGCTCAGTGGCCTTTGAAGATAAACATCCTCCAATCAGGGGTGTTGGTGCCAGATCATCAAGCCACTCTACTCACAGGAGTCATCCAGAAGGGACCTCCAAGCCCTGCTCAACCTGATGGCTGGGTACTTGTATGGCAAGGCAAGCACCCATGGCAAAGCCGACGCACCTTTCTAGAGAAGGGGTTTCATGATCTCCGCATGTCTCATCTCCATGTATGAATACATGATGGGGGTGGTTCTTTGTATTTCCCCACTTTACTAGAGGGTGATGATGGTGTGTGGGCTCTAAGCTATGTAGGCTAAACCATCGGCAAGGAAGGACATATAGCTGGTAGAATGAACATTCCCAGGTGTATTTTTGAAGCTGAGTAGCTGTTGAGTGGTCTAGGATGGCACTTGAGAGGAAGCTGTTGCCAGGTCTGGTGGTGCCGGACCTTCTGGAGAATTGTCTTCTGTGGAGTGTGCCATTTCAGGTACAAATTCTGCATTCAGTTTTGCATCTTCCCATTCAAAACTAGTAACTTCATGTCTTCCAGCAGAAAGCCCAGGCAGTCTCATGGAGTGTGCACAGGGATCAGGTGGCTCCCATGATCTCTGTGGGGTGGGTTGTGGGATTTCAGAATGACATGATCCTTATGAGAGCGTTGTGTTGCAATCTACTCCATATTTGTGTGTACATACAGACAGTTGTGAGCCACACTGGCGTCTTACAAGGTAGACATGGACTCTTGGGACATGAGGATACATGGACATATAAACACTTGATTTTAGGCTGAGGACACGAGGGAACCATCCGAAGAAGTGGCTTTGGTTTGTCTTCAAAGACTGTCTTACAATGGGTGTTTTCCATATCGGTGACTCCTTGCTCCTTACAGCTCTACTCCTATACAATGATTGTTCCTCAGATCACAACTTGGCAAGAGAGTTGCCTCGAGAGGGGGCAGCCCTGTGCGCAGCGGGCCCAAGGCTCATTTCTCTTGACTGCCAAGGGAGGGCCTTGCCTAGCTCAAGGGACCCTGGTGATCTGTCACTAAGAGGCTCTGCTTTCAGAGGTTGAGGCCTGGCTGATGCAATGGTACTCCAGTTACTTCCTTCTAATGGGGTGCTGTCTGTGCCCCTCTGCTGGGGAGACTGAGAGCTTTGAAGTTGAATTTCCACTAGATGCCATAGGCTTTTCTAGATTGGTATGTGTTGATGCATAATACAGCTCTTGGCTCAAAGAGTTTGTGAGCCAGATAGGAGTGCTTATGGCCAGGGAACATGGATTTCAGGTTACCCTGGAAATGTTCCAGCGTAGAAGAGATGAAATTTCAGGACAAAGTGATAAATACAGTGATGGAGGCATCAAGTAGATGAGTTTAATAGCAGAGGAAAAATCTCTTCTATAGATTTTACATGGTACGCTAGACTAGCTTTTAGGTTTCAAAAGTGGCTTCACCTACAGACATTAGATCAGATAGAGGTCTGGTAAAGTAGCTGTTACAGTGCATGTAGATGAGCCAAGATGACTTTGGCTGCTAGATCTGTAACATTCCACCAGGAAGTTCTACTGTCCACAGGATCTTCACGGGGAAGAAATGCAAACTTCTAAGGGTTTCCAGTCTCCAATTTTGCGGCTGTTTTACCTCATGGCCACTAAGTGGCACCAAAGGACTCCTTTGAGCTAAATGCCAAACGGAAAAAGGAAAGAATGGGCTAAGTGCTCTGGAGGGGTAGGGGGAAGAACTATCTTTTGGATGGATTTGAGGATGACAGTGTTTGATATTTCAAACACGGTTCCTTCTTCTAGGAGAGTCTTCATCCTGTGTGAACTACTGTATTACTAAGCTCAGATCCTTTAGAAACACAGGTGATTCTGTCTCCTGGTGGAGATATGGCTAATGAGCAGGATGGCATACTCACAGAAACCTCGGCACATCACTTGGCCTTCTCTCTGCCCTGCCCCCCTCCATCTGGTGGTGCGCACTAAGCAGATAAACTTTACTCTGGACATTGTGTTGGATGTTAGTTGTGACCTTAGAAGCAACTTGATCTTTATTGAGAATTTTAAGTATTGTAAATTCGAAGTTTGGCTTGGGAACTACATTTAAAAAATCTCAGCTGGGCAAAGGTAAATTAAGCAAAGGGAGGATGTGATGCTAAAGAATACACTCTTAAGAATGGTAAATGCCTATATGGTAAATTATAGCAAATCCATCAAGCAGCAATCACAACAGTATATTGGTCCTAAGCCTAAGTCTTATAAGGTGTAGGGAGATGCTGTATAACAATGAAGTGCATACAGATGAGTAGGTAATAGACAAATGCTGGCAATTGCCTGTAATGATGTGAACTGGAGCTGAAACCTTTTTACTGATGTCTTACAAATACAAAACACTGGCTAGCCACACTCAATGATCTAGACCTATACTCAGTGCATGATGGCAGTTGGCTAGGGGTGGAGTGTTTGCTTTTCATCTGAATCGGTGACTGGCTCTTCTGTCTTTGAGGGCTGGAACAAAGAGTGCCACATCCACAGAAAGTTACCTTTTAGCCCCTGGGTTCTGGAAGTAGACCCTGGCTGCTAAAGTTTTGCTGCTACATTCTTGCATCTCCTTGCTTAGATGATTTTGGGAAAGACAGATACAAATGGTGGGGCTGTTGTCTCCAGACTTCAATCCTTTTGGGTGACATCACTAAGTAGATTTGATTGATGTGGAAACTTCAGATCTTGTTCTTAAATGCAATTGTATTGCTGATATGTCCTGATAAACCCAGAGGGCCTACTCTAGTTTATACATTTGAAGAACAAGATTTCCCTGATTGCAGGTCTCATTTGTATTATGGGACTAAAATAATAGGCATGTGAACAGCCACTAGTGAGTAATTCGGGTTTCCTGCAGGCGGACGGGGACATGACAACTCACAGGTGTTAGGTGAGTGCATGGAGACAGGAAGATTATAGCAAGCTTGTGGAGTGGGAGTCAAACCTTATTTTGCCATTCTCACAGGGAGCTGTGTATCTGTGGCAAAAATCCTGTAGTGAATATTCAAACACAAAAATAAGCTTTCTGTTGCTGAATGGTATTTTACTAGCTTAATAATTTGGGCTTGCCCTTGGCATTGAGAAGCTTGAGCACTAGTCACGAGATTTTCATTCACAAGTGGAGAACCTTTGTTTTTAAAAAATGAATTTAGAGAAAGGGCTTCTCGGGGCCTGCAGTGGCAGCAGGCTTCTCTTCACAGGTGATGGGAATGGTGCATCCAGGGCCAGAGGTCTATTTCCTTGGCCCAGTCAGAGTGAGGATCCCATCAGAGGGACAGGGTCATCGCCGTCGTCGTCGGGGGTGGGATGAGAGGGTCCATTTCAGCTGGGATCTAGTATTTCATGTAGCTCCTTGGAGATAAAGCTAGGCCCCTCCTTGTCCTGAAGGCTTTTGGATAGGGGGTGGAGTCATCAGATGGCAAAGTCTCCTGCCTGGTGTTCTTCATGCTTGCCAGGCACCACAATCGCATCTCCTAGCACCTTGATCTTGAGTTTCTCTGGAGAAAACTCCTTTCCATCCAGCTTGACAGAGAACCTATCTTTCTCCATGGTATCTACTCAGTTGGGAACATTCTGCTGGTATTGCTTGTTCTTCCTGAAAGCTCCATCCTGGAAGAATGCATAGAAACCACAACATATCTGACTAGGCTCAACATATTGCTGAATTGGACTCTTAATTCCAAGGCCACATCCTTCCTATGAAAGGTAACAAGCTGGAGGAAGGGGGCTTCTGGGGTGCCACCTCCATTTGCACCACTGGGCAGAATTTGCAGCAAGAAGAGCAAGTAGGTGAACAGACTGAAGCAGACATGGAAGGGGGAGGGCCTTTGCAATGCATTGAGCCTTCCATCCTGTTTGTTCATACTCTTAACTGTCCTTGCTAGTGTAAAAACTTGCTCTCTATCTCTGAGGCTTACATCCAACTTCAGTACTCACCTTCGGTTTCCAATGAAATTCTGATTCTTTGCACTTAAAACCCCAGACCACTCAAACAGCCAAATCCCAGGAAATCATCTTGGCTCATAATGAACTCGCTGTTTGTCTGGCAACTACACTTCACTAGATTGTAGTCATTAAGTGGAGAAATGCTTATCCTGCTTGCCTTCTTGTTTTACAATTATCCAGAACCCTCCAGTCTTGTCTACAGAAGTTTTGGGAAACCCTATCTTGATCTTGGGAATGCCTCGGTAATTTGGGTAATTGAGAATGTTTCCCTCATTTTGAGGCTGGCCGTCAGGAAGGCTGTGTCCACATTCTGGGCCAGGCTAGAAGGAGTTGGTTGTCATGGCAGACAGGAAAGGCAGCCCTGGTGATTGCTTTTGAAACACTCTGCCATAGTATTTTCAGGACACCATCCTGGGTGTAGGCTACAGGTAGGCCACACTGTTGGTGTCAGGACCTATTGTTTCATTGAATTTGTCCTGTACAATTAATATTTCATATGGCTGTCACCAAAGCTAAGTTCTGTGATTTCATGGGCATCTCCGAATTCAGACTCTAAGCTGTGTAATCCTGACCTGGAGCTGCCTTAAGTACTTCTCTTGTGTCTGTATTCTTTCCAGTAATATAGCAGACAAGCTCTGCCAAAGGGTAAGCATATGGTGGATTCAGAATCTAAGCTTCATCAGTGTTTTCCACCAACTGGACAGACAACTGTAAGTGATGGAAAGTTGCACCTAAGTAGGTACTGCCTAGACAAAAGCTATCTTGCTTCTGGAGCCAAAAGTGTTCAAGAATCAGAATTTCATTGGAAACTGAAGATGGGTAGTATTTAATGCTTGAGATTTGATCATAATACCAGGGAGGTTCAGGATGTTGATAGGCTTCAGCTCGCATGATAGTGAATATGGGCAGATGATCAGAAAGGATGGGCTCTATCAGAAAATGCCTACAAATGGACTACAGGATTTTGGACATGGAATACTATCTCTACAGACTTGGCATTATTGAAGGAAGAGCTGGTGAATCTAGGGAAGCTGACTTGGGAGACCAGATATTGATTGCTGTATTTGAGCAAGTGATAGGGGTTGTCCTAAAATGGCACACTGGGTATGAGGAATGAGACTGAACCCATGAGGCCCATCTCTGGTCAAGGAGTTTCTGTGGAGACAAATGGATTTAGGCCTTGTTAAGGTCTGGGTTTTCTGTGCTTTCTGTCCTGCAGTATTCTTCCTGTCATCTTGAGCTGGTAAACAGGTTTTATGTCCATTCTGTTCTGATTAGAAAGGGTAGGCCGCTGCATACCTTGGGAATGGAAGAGGTCAAGCTGGAAACCAGACTTGTTATCTACAAAACTGTTTCTCCATAACATAGTATCTAGACCTTCATAGGTTCTAGGAAATACCTGGATGGTTTGGGAGATTGCTGATGTCATTGGAGCATAATCACCCCTAAATCCATCAAAGCTGAAAGTCAACCCACTTGTGTGTTATGTTCTTCTGATTTGTCTGATAAATTTTTGCCTCCTTTTTATACTCAGAAGTAGAGGCAAGAAGCCAGAGAATGTGGCCGGATACTTTAACTCCTTATTTCCCCCCAACTTTTTAACTAGAGATAAATTGGGGGTAACTTTCTGGAGTTGTTTAGTATTTTCCTTTCACTTTCTTCATGATGGGGGATATGGCTACTGGCAGCTCTGAGATACTATTTTTGCTGTAGGGCACTTAGGAGTTTGTATGAAACTTCTTACCTGCAGATGCGAAACTACTTACCTAATGTGGCTCTTCTGACTTCATGTTAGGCAGCCTTTGTCCATTTGGGATGATATATTGAGTGGCAACTTGCTCTATAGCATTTTCAGGATTGCAAAGATGGCTTGCATGATTCTAAGATCAGGACCCAGGAATACCTTAGTTATCCCACAGGGAACAAGTTTTCTCACCCTTTGCACAGAAGTTGCCTTCAATAACAATGATGGGTTCTTGGGACTACTGAGGAATAGACTCTGACTTCATACTGTAAAGTTGTTTCCTACGCTGATCTGCTTATTTTCAGAGGAAATGCATGTAGTATATGGAAACTAAGCAGAACAAAGTATTTGGCAGAACCACAGGGTGGCGCTATGGGAGCTGACATCTGGTCAAGTGGAGTAGGTTCCCCAGGTTGTTTGCAAGACGTTGAAATGTGGCTGCTCTTGAAGGTGGGAAATAGACACCTTCACACTGTTACCTTCATACATGTATGAACTATGGAAAGTAGCATTGCTCAGCAGAAGACAGGTGTTGAGCAAATTTAGCAGGAATTTAGCTGAGTCATCTCTGGGATGCTGCAGTCTTTTTTTTTTTCTCCCAATAACTTATTGTCATAAAGGAAAATGAACAGAATAAGCAACTTCATCAGGAAGTGGCCATTTCTATAGAACCATCCAGGAAACAAGGATTCCCTCTTGTTCCTCCCAGGCTGAATCCACTCCAGATTCCTTTGTTGAGACCATTGTTCCTAGCATTGAAACTAGAAAGCAGAGGAAACTGTCCTCTTTTCTTTATCCTTGGATTGGCATGGGGTTTGTGACCCTTCTAGAAGGTACAGTGTCCTAAAGAGCACACTCACGTTCATTTCCAAGGGACCCCAGGAAATGACATGGACTATTGACCTGCACAAACCTACATTGTCTAATCTCCCTTGAAAAGGGATATTCCTCTGTGATTGCCCAGTTAGCACTGGGTGCAAGGCTGTAGAATTGGCACTTACTACAGCTCTTAAAGGAGTGCAGATCTGGACCTTAGGGTCTGGCTGTATGTCCCTCAGGATCTGCTTCAAGCTCACAGAAACCTGAGAAAATCTCTCCTTTTTTACTTCACACCCATACAGACATGGGTAGTCATAGGTCTCCAGATACAACCCTTGGCTTAACCGGCTCAGTCTGGCTCAGCAGGTTCTGCAGGGAGGCCCTGGAGATGCGGTTCCCATAGAAACTGAACAAACTGAGCTGGGAGCACTGGCTTAGGGTGGGCAGGATGGCAGAGAGCTGGGCCTCAGTGACCCCACAGTGCTCTAAAGCCAGGGTCTCCAGGGTGCCAGCCACTTCCTCCAGCAGAGCTCGGAGGAGCTCAGGACTGAAGTGATCCATGCATGCCCTGCTGAGATGCCAGTGCTTGAGCTGACTGGTGCAGGGACACTGGGACAGATAGCTCAAGTCTGCACCATTCAGTGCACATGAGCTCAAAGTCATCAAGGGCTTCAGAGTCCTGAACACCTCAGGCAGCTCTCCATAAGGGAAGACATGATGCGTATGAAGTTGGGAGATTTTTGTGCTGCAGTAGTTGGATGAAGAGGGAATCGAATCCAGAACTGTGATGTTTGCACTCATCTTGGAGAGAGAGGATGGAAAGGTTTGTCCAGATAAAGGACCATGTTTTCCATTGTTAATCCCACAAATCACCCATGTCCATCTCCAGGATGGAGTCCAGATGAAGCACACTCAGAATGCTTCGTATTTTAGAGGTACAGTTTGACAGACTCTGCAGCGTCTTGGAGCATAGCTGAACCTTGGACTTTTCTTGTCTTGACCCACCAGAGCAAGTGGGCTAGGACAGACATAACCCTGTATCGTCTTTGACAACGTCTATGAATATCCCAAAGAGTGGCTCCCCCATTTCTGTACACTGAACTACTGCTTGTCAGGGCCATCGCTGAGCAGGCTCGAGACCCCACTATGTATCCTGAGGTCCAGATGGCCAGGGACATAGTCCACATATCTATCACCTGCTTTTTGCATTTACTGGGCCACACTCTGCTCAAGCAACCTATCGAGCCCCTCCAAGGTGACTTGTAAGATCTCCAGGTCAGTCTGCCTTGTGCCCCAGGGGGAGGCAGGCAAAGGGCCAGGTCTGCACCCTGGCCTTCAGCACCTCCATATGTCTCTGACAACCACTGCCCCTGAACAAGGTAGAAAAGAGATCCAAGGTTAGGACATCCAGAGCAGAGATGGCCAAGGCCCGGTCCTCTTAGCAGGCTCTGCTACAGTGTGGGCGGGGACATGGTGGTCAATGTGGTGGACCAGGTAAGAGGGGCTTTCGGAAGGCAGCAGGCTCAGGCAGTGACTTGCCAGGATTCTAGCAGTTACCTCTTGTCTATCTGTCTGGCATACAATCTGTGAAAGCTGGGTGGTAGTACATGTGAACCTGTGCATCTTACAAAGACTTCAGGGTGTTTCACACTTGTTGAAATTGTCATCTAGCGTGTAAGAACTGATACTTGAGAGAGAGTGATTCATGATCATGAAGCGGGAGGCAGGGGGCTGTCTTGTGCACTCTTGACAATACTCCCCAACTGATGAGAAAAAAATTTCTGCCATTACCATAACTTGAGAACCATTTTGATTTTACTTGAGCTCAGCTCCCACTGGTGCCTGATAGTCTTGTTTTTCCATGGTGCCATTATGGATGGAGTACTAAAAGCTTGTGTATTTTTTCTCAAAGTTGAGAGGAAGATATTTCAGAGAATACAACTCTAGAAATTTCGCCCCTGAAAGAATCCATTCCTCAATTTTTAGAAGCTAGGCCAGGGAGATCACTTACATAGCAAGATGGCAAGACTGTACTGGAGTCTTGTCATCAAACTCACAGCTCAGGGTTGAAATAATACTCGGGCACATCTCCATGTCTTACTCTTGGATCTGACTTTGACCTTTTGGTCCTCTTGGGACTCACTCTGGGTCTTGATTAGAATGACACTAGTGGATCTGTTGTCTGCATTGGCCTAGATAGCTATGGATGACATGAAGGGTATCCTTGAACTGTTTTCCTTGTGCTTTGAGAAGGCCTCTTGTACTCAAATGGCCCCAAATAGTCTGTTAGTTGAATGTCAACAACCAACTATGTATCCTATTTGAAACTGTTTCTAATACAAGACCTATAGATCAGCTCTGCTTCAGCTGATAGCAAAAGAGGACATTTTTAGCATTTGTTTTCTTTAGAGAACAGCATTTCTGGGGAATAGTCAGTGATAGTCCCTTCATCCTCTAGCTCTTTGGATAGGGATATTACTGGAACTAAAAGGTATTTTAATACCACATGTAATATCAAGCCATCTGTAGGCTTTAGGGTCCAAGTAGGCTGGTGGTTGTACAGTATATCTGTTCAAGTAGCCTCTTGGTAGGGTTGGTACTTCACACCTTCAGCGTGCTCTCTGCTACAGAGAATAGCAGAAGCTCTAAGAATTGACTTCGTGGTTTAGTGAAATGAAGATTCATAAGATAGTGGAGTGTTAGAAATTGAGCAAGCCTCTATTCTGTGCTGTTTGCTCCTGGGTATAAAGTTCTTCAGGAGGTCAGAGGATTGCCAGGTTTGAGGTTGCTATGACACATCTCTCCTGGTGAGTGGACAGGGTGTGTTGTGTCTTACACAACACAGCAACTCCATGGTGATCCTTGGTGGCAGTGGCTGGATGACTCAGGGATGCAAGTAGCTAGAGAGATGGGAAGAAGCCAGATGCATCTTCAGATGCTCCTAGGTTTGAATGTGAAATGTCTCCCCACAGGATCCCATGTTATATATTTGGTTCCAAGGTGGTGGTGCTCTCTTGGGAATTCTGGACAGTTTAGGTGGTGTGGGAAATAGGTGGCTGGGGTGTTGGACCCTTTGTTTCTTGACGGCCACGATGTGAGCTGCTCTGCTTTTCCATGTCATCCTGATCCTTACGTGCTAGTGGATGTTTTATATCTATTGGGTACATTGGTCCCAGGTATGAAGACTTTCCATGAGGTTCAAGTAGCTCACTTGATCCTTAGTGATGCTCTCATAACCTCCCCACGTGTTGGGAAGTATAGCTATATGGTAGCACTTCAGTTGAGGCCTGCAGCCTACGCTCAGAATCGATAAGATAGCAGTCATGTGAAATCAGCAGAGATAACTCCTGACACAGAAAGGATATGGCCCAGTGCTGTTTTTGATGCTGACCTGAATGCAGGAAAATGTTTTCGTTGTCACTTACAAGTGGAGGCTGAGACCAGTTGGTACAGGCCTTTTAACTGCCTATGTACATTCCTTTGAAGGCGGAAATGCATGGTATAGGAAGGGATTTTAGGGGGAAGTTTTGAGATGAGCAAAAGATGCTTTATCTCTGTTCTTCTAGGTACCAACAGTTGAGTTGGTTCTTGTTCATCTTCCAGCTCCTGGAGAAACTGTAAAATGTATGATATTCTCTCCTGAAAGAAGATTCTTGTCTAAGCTCAATACTATTGATGTTAAAAAGTAGGTCACGTCTTTGTAGGGTTGTGCTGCGTACTGTAGGAGTATCAGCCTCCCAGACTGAATGCTATTAGCATCCATCTGTGGAGGCTGTGGCCACTGATGCATTCGTGCATGGTGCAGACTGGGGTGGATTGCCAGTGGAAGCCAGCAATGTTCTTGCCTTTCGTAGCATTTCTTCCAAAGGACAGACAGTAGGAAAAGGCTAGATGATGGAATAAGTTTTCTATTGATTCCAGAAACTGGCCAGTTTGGTCTTTTATTTGTTGTTGGAAGCCATATGTTTCCCAAGAGAACAGGATCTCGAGCTTCTTGCATTTTTCCTTAAAACTCTAGTAATTCTTTCTCTACTATTGTGTTTTGGAAGCTCCTTAACCTGTTTTTCAAACAATTTCGAGTTTAAATGATATCTTCATGTTTCTTTGCTCAGTACGGATTTGGAATTGGGATTCATTTCCTCATGGAGGCTGCTGTCATGTCCTAGCTGGTCTGAGTAAATGCAGCATGGGAGAAATACACGTGTCTGGTGCTGTAATTTGGTTATCTTAAGTGACAGTCTCTGCTTTCTAGCTGTTGCAGAGACAATAGCCATCCTGGGCTAGTGGCTGACCACCCCCAGGAACTTGATAGATCATCTCTGAGGACAGTTGTACAATTTTTTTCTTTCAACATTGGTCACAGTCTAGCCATTCCTAGCAGAATGATAGAAGTTCCTATTCTTAATCCATACTTGCCTGGATGCTTTTGCTCATGGAAGAAGGCTTACTGAGAATAGAAAATGAATGTTGGGAAACATGGTAGTTGGGTATTCCTACCCATAGAGATGTGTTCTTAGCCAAGGGTAGATCAGATGTACTGAAATGTCCCAGAGGCTATCCAGTGTGAGGTGAGTGTAGAGGAGGGGGATATGACCTGATTAAAATAGGTCAAAGAGCTGCCTGGTCACTGGGCAGATGATTCAAGTGTTTGAAGAGCTAAGGAGAAGAAATCTTTAGTTGCCTTTGGATCACTTGGGCCTGACATGAGCCGATGAATCATTTCTCAGTGCAACGTGAATGATTGTTGGCAAGTTCATGATAAAATTGTTGGAAAGAAGTTGGTGATCATAGCACAGGTGTGGTCGTAGAATGCTCTAAATGGAACCGTGACAAATGTTCTGCTTTCCCATCCCTTTTCTCTCTGCCTCTTAAGTGTCACCAGTCACCACTCCACCTGAGAGTACTCTAGTGCTAGATTGCACAATGTTCAGGTAGATAACCCCCCACACAGTTAAAATAAGGGCCTACTTGTTTCTCACACCTAATAGAAGCCATGACCAAAACATGAATTCTGTGATTGTTGCAGTTGACCAATGTCTACTCCCTGACAAATGGAGAATAGTTGTCAGCTTGTGCAATACTTGGGACTTAAATATCCAGCCATCTCTCTGCGTTCTCCCTTATTCCCTCACACCGTGTCCCTCCATGAATATAGGACTACTAACTTTATTTTAAAAAGCCTAGGTGACATCTCATAGGTTTTGACCTCTGTTAAGAGACTTAGCTGGATCTAGAACCAAAGGGTTCAGAGATATGGAATCATTCTGTGATGGTGGCAGAGCATGGGAGTGGCCCCCATCACCAAGCAGCTGGTATAGAAAGCAATCAGCTTACTCTGACAGTGGAGGGGGCAGGTATGTGACTGGAGACTTTGAGCTCAAAATGCTTGCTTTAGGGCAAGTAGTGGGGTGTCGGGACTTTGAACCTGATCTTCTTATCTTCCCTGTTCTGTGGGGGGACTTGAATTACTTATTCTGACATTTAAAGGTAACTTCTACCATGAGCTGTCAAGACAGGAGCTTTTAGAAGGTGGTAGTGGTGTCTGTAAGTGCAAATTTTGGGCAGAGCCCTTGTTAGTATGCCTGGGCTTTGGGAAGGTAGGGTATTAATGCACTTGAAGTACATCTGACTGCAGTCTGGATTCAGATAATCCTTATCTGAGCTCTGCAGTGAGTTAGCAATCACTTGTTTATTGGGATTTGTCTTGTGAACCAGACAGTGGCCTGTTGAATGTGAGGGGTGATGGACTTGGACTCTGTACTCCCCAGGAGAGACCTCTGTGCCTTTACATGTACAACATGACTGGTTTTGAGCTTCAGACACTGGTTCCTTTTCTATGTCTTCACGGCCAGTACAGCTTGAGCTCTATTTCCAACAGCTATGTGACTCTTGGTGGGCTTGTGTGTAGGGTAGACTTGAGGTGTATGCAGGTGATTCTGAACCCCAGGACAAAGATCAGTTATATGTAACTCCAAGGAGGCATCAAGACTGCCCTTCAGAGTAGGAGATACTTGTAGGAGATATGTATCTCAGTTCCCATAGTGAGGTCCTAGGGACCTCATCTAGCATTAAAAACATTGCAGGCCTGAACTTGGGGGGAAGGAGAGCATGATGGACATAGATAAGATACCACTCTGTGGTCACCATCATCAGCATGCCTAGCGGGAAATGGAAAACACAACATGCTTAGTATACCTCAATCTGTACCCAGATTCTCCAGGTTGTAGGCCATGACAGAGGAAACAGTGAATAGCGGGTGCTTGTCTCTAGACGAAGGCTTCTACAGGGGCTCCCTTGTGAACTGCTTTACCGTGCAGAGTTGTTAGAAATATTCAAGTACTAACTTTTGCCCCTGTATGATGCTAGAGTCTTGAAATGAGCATGCTTATCTGTGTCAAAACTGCAAACTAGCTCACAAGTATTTAAGTTCTTGAATGACTTTGAGCTGGAAGATTCTTCATTGTTACAGATGTCCCTGGCACGATGGGAAGTTCCAAAGTCCTCCTTCACTACGGCACTGTGTTTGTCGGAATCCCCCGCCTCCCCAGCATGAAGAGGGAAATTTTCTTCTCACATGGTTATATTTTTACTGGCTTGCAAATTATGGCCAGGCAGATAATACTACCTATAGGTTTCCCAAGGAATACCTGTTTGGTATCTTTTATCTCATGGAGCCTTCACTAAATTGGTGCTTGAAACGTGTGCAACTTTCCCCCCCATGATCTGAGGCGAGAAAATAGAAATTTTGAAGAGTCGTTAGTTCAATACCTCCACAAAAAGTTACTTCTGTAACTTCTGTAAATGTCCCCTAAATTTGGGCACTGGGAGTTTACTTTGTGTTCCCCTTCAGACCAATATTGCTCATGGCTGATGTGATGAAAATGTTCTCATGTCTCCACTGTGTGTGTCACACATTCTGGATGTCTTACAGCAAGGGGATAGATGGTGTCCCACGGGAAATGATCTAGGTTATTCCCATTCTGCTTGTATGGTCAGGTGCATGCTGAGTGAGACAAGTGTATCCCCATGATACCTTGCTATGTCTGAATCTATGTCTGAATCTATGTCTGGATCTATGTCTGGATCTATGTCTGGATCTATGTCTGGATCTATGTCTGGATCTATGTCTGGATCTATGTCTGGATCTATGTCTGGATCTATGTCTGGATCTATGTCTGGATCTATGTCTGGATCTATGTCTGGATCTATGTCTGGATCTATGTCTGGATCTATGTCTGGATCTATGTCTGGATCTATGTCTGGATCTATGTCTGGATCTATGTCTGGATCTATGTCTGGATCTATGTCTGGATCTATGTCTGGATCTATGTCTGGATCTATGTCTGGATCTATGTCTGGATCTATGTCTGGATCTATGTCTGGATCTATGTCTGGATCTATGTCTGGATCTATGTCTGGATCTATGTCTGGATCTATGTCTGGATCTATGTCTGGATCTATGTCTGGATCTATGTCTGGATCTATGTCTGGATCTATGTCTGGATCTATGTCTGGATCTATGTCTGGATCTATGTCTGGATCTATGTCTGGATCTATGTCTGGATCTATGTCTGGATCTATGTCTGGATCTATGTCTGGATCTATGTCTGGATCTATGTCTGGATCTATGTCTGGATCTATGTCTGGATCTATGTCTGGATCTATGTCTGGATCTATGTCTGGATCTATGTCTGGATCTATGTCTGGATCTATGTCTGGATCTATGTCTGGATCTATGTCTGGATCTATGTCTGGATCTATGTCTGGATCTATGTCTGGATCTATGTCTGGATCTATGTCTGGATCTATGTCTGGATCTATGTCTGGATCTATGTCTGGATCTATGTCTGGATCTATGTCTGGATCTATGTCTGGATCTATGTCTGGATCTATGTCTGGATCTATGTCTGGATCTATGTCTGGATCTATGTCTGGATCTATGTCTGGATCTATGTCTGGATCTATGTCTGGATCTATGTCTGGATCTATGTCTGGATCTATGTCTGGATCTATGTCTGGATCTATGTCTGGATCTATGTCTGGATCTATGTCTGGATCTATGTCTGGATCTATGTCTGGATCTATGTCTGGATCTATGTCTGGATCTATGTCTGGATCTATGTCTGGATCTATGTCTGGATCTATGTCTGGATCTATGTCTGGATCTATGTCTGGATCTATGTCTGGATCTATGTCTGGATCTATGTCTGGATCTATGTCTGGATCTATGTCTGGATCTATGTCTGGATCTATGTCTGGATCTATGTCTGGATCTATGTCTGGATCTATGTGATGTCTGGATCTATGTGTCTGAATCTTGGGTGGGTGACCAAAGGAAATTGACTTGCTACAGGCCTCACATGGCCGAATTATAGGCCTTATTATCCTCATGTGGATTTGGGCTGGGAGCTCATTCAAAATTTCTTGATGGGGTTTCAGGGGTACTTGGGAAGGCATGGGCTGGGACTCTTTGGGGGTAAATGTGGAATCTTTCCACCAGCATTACAGGCAGGTCTTCAGGAAAGACTTGTCGCTGCTTTTTAGGCCCCTCAACTGATTGAATTGGGCCCCTCAATCCTAAAATGATCTTTCCATAAAATCAACTGATTGACACTGATCACTTCTCAAGGTACTAATCCACCTTAGACCAGTGTTTGGTTAGAGTTTGGGAACTGTATCCACAGCCAACAAATAAAATTGGTCATCATGGAAATACAGTGATCTCTTTTCTGGAGAACCTAGTCTCTGAAGAGAAGACAGATCTGTTTTACGGTGTGACTCTTCTGTATAGCTGCATTTCGAACTCTCCAGTTATGTTAGTTACCAGGACACTGTGACCAGAGCAGAAGTTAAAAATCCCAGTAGGTCTCCGACCTCATCTAGCAGCATCTCAGAATACTTGCACAGAATGAACTAGCTTCTGGTATAGGACAGTATCTAGGTGTGTGTACAGTGTATATTTCCAGTTGTCCTGTGAATTATCCCGTATTGCTATAGCCAATGCCATTTCTCGAGGCATCTATGGATCTAGACCTATAGATGATACAGTAAAGTTCCAGTGGTAGATATTTAACTTATCTAGCATACTGCTGGGCATCTTTATTTTTTTATGATTAGTAGTTGTCTAGCTCTTAGGTGGTTAATGTTATATGGCCTTGGTAATTACCATGTGAGTAATTTCAGAACCAAGGAAGTAGGTTCTGAGCCTCCCTAGTGATCATATCTGGTTTGTATACTTCAGCCAGTCTTCTGTACCTTGCACATGTCTCTGGTCTGCAGAAGTTAGCTGTTGACTGTAGGCAAACCATTAAGAGTTCTGGAATCATCTCTTCAAAGATGAAGACTGGCCAGGGGTGAGCCCTGGGCATGTGTGCAGATAGATCCAAGCACCAGCTTGGCCCAGGGATGAATCTTTCCTTCCCATTGCAATTATTTTTGGAGTACTGGTGAAATGCAATGGGTTTAAACATTCTGCTCAACTAATGTGGGGTTTCTTGCTGGTCTCCTGTACCTGTGCCTGACCTCTTGCCTCTAGTCACTTCCCTCTGGGAGATACAGCTAGTCATTCTCAGTGCAAAACCTAGGTGAGCTGTGTTAGGCTTTGGTGAGATGGACTTCTTTCTGGGCGAATCCTATTCTTCTGTGTGTCTCCAGGAAATGTTGGCTTGAAAGTATTTTTGTAGTCTTACCTATGGCCATTCTGTGTCCTGCTGGTTCCACTCCTGAGATAGAAACAGAGTGAGGCTTGCTGGATCTTATTTCCTATCCTTTTAGGAATGTCTATAAGGTGAATTGCAGTTTCCTGGCCAAATATGAAGCAGTAATTGCAGGCTAGCTTTGATAAGTACTGATTGATGTTGCTGATTATTAGGGCATACTGTTCAATTTGTTGTGCTCCCAGTAGGCAGAGGAAACAACTTGAACTATCCAAGAATGGACTAGTGACCTTCTCTTCGGTATCAAAAGACAGGAGTAGGCCCAGAGAGGCCGGTCTGTATTCAGGCAGTCTGTAGACATGGGTAGTGTCTATAGATGGTCTCATATCTGATTTTACTTAAGGTGTGGTCTTGCTGTTGTTGGCATCATAGAACCTTCTCTCTGTCCAAAAATACCTTCTAGATGAAATTCTTATCCCATGACTGAAGAATAGACCACTGTAGCTGGAGGAAGTGTGTGTGCATGTGGGGGTAGATGCATGCCTAAGCTGGCTGTGATGTCAGCTTCTAGGGGTAGGTTATGTAGATGTTAAAATGTGGGCCATTTGATACATTCCTCTTCAGTGGTAGGGCTGGGAGAGGCCCAGTGCCTGCTAGGGTGGCGTAGCCTGGGTGGGATCTGTGTCTTAAGTGCTTGTAGATCTCTCTGAAAGAATGAAGATCTCTTCTGTCTCAGGATGGTTGGTATACTCTATTCTGTCCCTGGAATGGGTGACTTGTATGGTGATTTAGTCTTCCAAATACCTAGACTATACATAAACAATGTACACCATAAGCTATGAGGGAGGAGATGTCTACTAAGAATAAATATCTACCACAGCATTGAAAAACACTTCTCCTGGTTTGAAGGTCAGATGCAATCTCCATTCCAGTGAGAGGCAGTTGAATGATCTCAAAGTGTGGTACCTTATGGAGAGTTTGGAGTCTGTCATTTGCTGACAGAACCAGAGTGGGAAGTCTGAGTATGGACTCATTGGGTGCCCAAATGCAAAGCTGTCTGAGTGCTAGGCAAGTCACCCTGTCTACTTGACAGTAAGTACATCCCAGGTTCTGGCCGTGGCACACCCTACTTTGAATTACGATAATCCCGTAATTCCCTCTGTCTCTTCAGACTTACTTGTGTCTCATCTTCTAGGCTCTGACAAGCCAGCCAATCTATTTGCTATTAGTATACATGATTGACCATCCTTATGTTAGACTGTTTCTCTTAATAAAAGATGAATTATATCTTTGCTCATTGGGTGGACTTTGAATAACTGTTTTGGGTGCCTTCTAAGAAGCCACAATATCATAGCAGCTCATTTTTGGTTCTATTTTACACTGAGCCAATCTATGTAACAGGACTCTTTCTCCCTGTCATAGAAATATCACCATGAGTCCAAAGGTGCAGACTGAGATCTGATATCCGGGTCATTGGGAATCTGAGCTGCCTGTTCTTGAAATTTAAATGACAGATTTGCTACTTATAGTAGTTGTATTCATTGGAGCTCCCAATAGTCGGGAAAAGAGAGAATGGTTTGTCAGGTATACCTTTCCTACTGATTCCTGCGTGGACCTCCTTCCAGTATCCTCCCCTTTACTCTGTCAAACCCCATGAGAGTTAGGGCAGAAAGCAAAGGTAAAAGACCAGTTATCTTTTGTTCCTTCAGTCTGACCCCTAGTTTCTGAGCTCACTGGAAGATGGCTTGGAGCAGTATTCCAAAATGTCATGTATGCTATAAATATCTTCAAAACTGGAGGGTCCTTTGACTTTGTGGTAAAGGAAGAAAATGCATCCTTGTTACTTAGGTGGAAGTCAGAAGTGATATTTCTGTGTACCTTAGGCGTCTAAAACTGAAGGGTCCTTTGACTTTGTGATAAAGGAAGAAAATGCATCCTTGTTACTTAGGTGAAAGTCAGAAGTGATATTTCTGTGTACCTTAGGCATCTAAAACCATCACTAAAGATAATAGGGCTCCAAGGCTTTCCTTGTAGCTCTATCTCCCATAATGTAGCATCTAGGTGCTTTTCAGAGCACTTGCTACTTCCTCATCCTAAAATCTAACTGCTGCAGTGCCAGTAACATGTTCTGTGGTATACTAATGATCAGTGATTTTTCTATTGACCATGTTGGGACAGGGAACAAGAGAGCTGGGTGAAACTGAGGGCCTCACCTAAGGCCTGTTGGCCTTCCCATTAAAAACACCAAAGTAACACAGTCACTGAGGAATAAGAAGGTATTGTCCATATTTATTGATATGTACTAAAAGGCAGGGAGGATGGTAGTGCTCAAGGTTTCTTGGGCATGACAGCTATAAAAGCTTAATATGGGCTAGTAGCTGCCTTTCAGCAAGAGACTCCAAATTCTGAACTGGAAAAAACCTGGTAAAATGCCAAGGGGGACTTCCCTTCTGCACTTAGCTTCTTTTTGTGCATCTCTTCCAATAGTTACCTTGAACCACCTTTTGAATGAACTTCCTCGTTCTAGATGGCCATAAAGGAAATGCAAGTCAAGACAACATTAAAATTCCCTTTCGCTTCAGTCAGAATGACAAGAATATGAATCTGATTTGGGGTGTGTGTGTAGGGAGGAATTTGGTAATAGTGGGAATGTAAATTAGTATGACCACTATAGAAGACAGTATGAGATTCCCCAAATTAAGAACAGAACCATTGCAAATCAGGATGTAGTAAAGGCACCTGCCCACACGTTCGTTGCAGTACTCGCAATAGCCAAGTTATAGAAGCAGCCCAGGTGCAAAAGGATCAAGAAAATATGTGTGTATATTTATATATCTTTATATAGATTGCCACTGACCCCCTTGACTGCACTTGTGCTTATTACCTTGTACCTCCTCAGAATGAAAGCTTGATCTACATTTCATCTGGTGCAAACCTTTTCCTGGACTAAATTAGGCTTGAAATATATGGAATATACTAAGCCTGTTCCTGAGGGGATTTTGCATTGTACAAGCTGACACATACTGTGAATGTGAGAAATTCTTCAACTACAGTCCCTACACTCACAATGGAAGGAGTGACCTTATGGTTAACGTCAGCTTCTTAAACTTCCCGAATCAGCCTGGGTACTTCTGCAGTCATCCCGTGGCTCATGACTAGCTTGGGTGAAGAGCAGACTCAAGTTGAGAAAGGCATCTCTCAATTGACAAAGATGAACTGTGTCCCCTTAGGAAGGAATCTTGAATGCCCTTCTGGGTGGGCAACTTTCTTCAGCATGGGTCAAATTGCCCCTGCTCTCATTTTCCTGTGCCTATTTTGAACTACCTGAGTCTTGAACAGAATTATCTTGAAGTAGTTGTACAAAGGGGTTTCAATTCCACTTGTCAGTTTGAGTACAATGCTTCTTGGACAATTAGTCCCCTTCATCACTCCCCTCCATCTCTCCCTCCCACTCCTTTCTGTGCTAGTGAAAGAATGCCTGTGTGTGGCATTGGTTTTGTTCAGGAAGTACCACACTTGGTCGAGTCCTTTAACTTTACTGATGTTCTCACAATCTCCACAGGAGTTTTCACTCCTATGTTATCCCAGAATCAGAGTGGATATTACCTAAAGTGCCACATGGGATGAGGCTAAACCAAACTGCAGCAAGTCAGAACACTGGTGCCTCTTCAGGTATGCCCTATACCTAATTTCAGACATTGGAAGCTCCAGGTCAACGGTAGATTACAATGCTGTTTTCATGGTAGCTGCCTTCCATTTTCTTCAGGAAATTTTTAATCTTTTGCCAAGCTGTAGAAATTCCCTGGGAGGCAAATTGGCAGGATCTACCGATAACCTGCTATTGATGCTGCCATTTGCAGACTTGAGGAATGTCTTTTCTCTGAATAGTCTGGTATTAATCTGGGGCAGAATCTGGTATCTATGGCTATGGAGATTTTAATTCTGAGTAATCCTGGTAACATTAAACACACTGCAGCCCGACTTCTGTATAACAAGTGAGTGTTTTTGATAACACGAGTCATTCTGTAGGAAACCGGAGCTGTCAGCCTGAGGTGCTCCTTTCCGAGAGGCTGGCAAAGAGCCCTTCGGATACAGACAGCCAATAATCAGGTCCCCCCTCCTCACTTTGGAGTGACATGCCATTTGGTCAGTCACAACCATAAATGGTAAGAGGACCCCCCTCAAGGTAGCTGACCTTGTTTGGTCAGCTGCAGCTACATGGTGGAAATGACAGGTTCCTTATCTACCATTTGGGCAGCTACCAAAATCTCAGCCACCATAATGAAGTCCTCTGCTCATATGGCTGCATGAATTTGCCCACATCTAGCATCTCCAGATGGTAAAAATCACCCCAGACAAAGACAAGTGAGAGAATTAGCCTTGTCTGTGTCCTTGTGGGCTTCTGGGCTGGTACTTTCCAAAGCTACTTTGTTAACAGATGTATAATACATTGAGTTGGAGATTGCACACTAGCTGCTGTGTCAGTGACTTAGTCTCTGGTTCCTACCTGTCATAATAAACTGACCTGGGCTTCACTCACAACAGAATATGGACTAGTTGCTCCATAGTGGTGTACTGCTGGGGTCTTGAATTCTAGGATGTCGAATTTTCTCCTGTGGATTTCTGGATTACTTCATAGATCCTTAGTTCCTCTGTCTCTCAAGACTCTGGGAATATACCAGACAAATGGCCTGAGTGATCTCGAAATATCATTCCAAGTGGGTGTTTGACTATGCATTGGGGTAAAGATTTTCTTGTCATTATGGATAAGAACAGAAGACTAAGGTAGCCTTGGAGGACCACTTACAGTTCCTTATAGGGCTAGGTATAGCTTCAACAGCAAATGAATTGCAGGTCATTGACAAAGCCTTTTTATTCTATTGAGATTACATGTGTTTTCTACTGAAAAGGGGCCTCATCTTGGCTTGGGGTCTATTAGAATATGGGCCATCCTTGGAAGAGCTGCCTATCATCGCAGTACTCATCCAGATACCAGGAAGGATCTTTTTTTCCAGAGGAAACAACATGCAGTGTCCATGGATGAAAGCTTGATAGTTCTCTGGCTGTGTCTTCCAGTATTTGGTGAGAAGTGTAGGCATGCCACTGCTTGGAGGACTGAGCACATTTCTTTCTAGGATTTTCAGAGTGTGTGTCTGTATCCTTGTTTTAACCTGTCTTCCTGATTTGCACAGGGAAATGCCTTGTGTTGCATCTAAAGAAAAAGCAGACAGGAAGTGGGCGGAGATTCTCTGGCTGTCTTGATCCAGTTCACTCTGGAATCCTTGTTTGTCTAGAAGGAAGTTGTGTGGCCAGGTCAAACTGTTGACCTACCTTTCTGAACTCTCTTGTCCTTTTGGCTTGATAGCAGGCATTATCCCTGAATTTTAATTGTGAAGGGGACATTGCCACCTGATTCTGCTTAGGTGGCCCACGTTGATCAGTGAATGATTCTGGGTCACAACGTTTTTAGGACACCTTCCTGGGTATAGGTTGTGGACATGACACTGTCAGTGACCAGATGTGGTGGGTCATTGAATCTATCCTAAAGATGTGTGATCCTGACTAGAGGCTTTCGATACAAGTGCGTATGTCCCCTCTGTATTCCTCTTACCAATATGTAGCAGATCATCTTGGCCAAAGTCAAAGCACTTCTGGGTTCAGAATCTAAGCTCCAGTAGTCCTAGACACCTGTGATATTGGGGAAAAAGGGGGCACTTTGTGATAATTCTAAGAAAAAAGTGCTCAGAGCAAATAGTGGGAAAGAAACTCACTTCTGAAGCTCTATACGGTTCTCCCCATAGATAATTTTTTTGGAGGGGGTGTGTGATTCTTCCACATCAAGAAACTTAGAAATCCTAAGCTGTATTCCTATGCATCCTTCTGTTATATGGGAAACTGATTGTGAGATACACAGAACCCATGTTTTGAGAGGTTGAATTGTGCGTTTTTATTAGCCAGTAACTGCAAGTGGACCTGTGTCCTCCAAAGAGCTTGCAGCCTCCAATACATTAAATACTCTTGGGAAACTGAGCTATGAGGGTACTGAGCTATGAAGGTACTAAAGAAAGAGCAGAAAACAATCTCCGCAGACCAGATGAACTCTAATGGAGTGTTGAAGCAGAGGTAGAGAGGCTTAACTAGGGTCACGGTTAGGGGGCAGGGTCCCAGGGAGGTTGAGAGTTCAAAGTCTTGCAAGTTCATGGCACAGGTCTGGCAGGTTCCGGGACCTATTGTCCAAGTCCCCCACCCCATCTGCCTCGAGGAATTCAGGTGCCAATCACCCAGGGGTGAGGGCGGGGAAGTGGAACCCACCTCCAGAGTTTTTGGAAAGTCCACATCATCCACCAAGATGGCACTGAGGATGAGCTGGCAACACTGAACCGTGTCCATACTTCTAACATTGCAAAGTGTTTGAACTACAAGGTCAAACTACCAATTTGGTAGGATTCTTCAGCCTTTTTAATGCTGACATTTTGGGGCTGGATCTTTATCATGGTAGGTGTCCTCTGTGCACACTGTAGGGCATTTATCAGCAGCTATTGACTAAACTTCCTAAGGACTAGCCGTTTATACCTCCCTGGTATGGCAAAACGAGCTTCAGAAGTTGCAGGACTTGAGTGGTGTTTCAGAGGCCTGTTTGTCTCAGTCATTATCCTTTGGGATTTTATGACTGGCACTTTGGATTCTTTTACTCATGAGGATTGAGTTCGAGGCAAGTAGCACATGCAAGATGGTTCCCTCCTCAGAGCTGTTGATCTTCCTTGGAGAGTTACTTTAGTTTGGTTCATCCTCTAAGCTAGTCGTCCTTACTGGGGACTTTTTGCATTCAGAGACGATGTGTTCTCACTAGTCCTTCCACCAGTAACTAGCAGACTAGCTCACTCAAAGGCTAAGCACTGGCGGGTTCAGAATCTAAGCTTCAGTAGTGTTGTCTACCTGAAGCATACTGAAGCTGTGGGAGTTATAAAGGCCACACCTGAATAGCTAGTACTTGGAGCAAGACATTTTTCTTCAGCCCAAATGGTTCTATCATTTCCTTGAAGTATGAGAAGACATAGGTGGAATTCTTCATTAGGATATTACCAGAGGACCAGAGATGTCAGGACATTTGTTGTAAGGACTGTCTTCATGTGATAGAGAAAGAGGCAGGTGATCGGATAACGGGGTCAATTGCATTTATTTCTATAGAAAATGCCTATAAATTGCCTATTTTAGCCATAGAGTATGATTCTGTGTTGACTTGCCTTGAAAGAGCTAGTAAACCCATAGCAGCTGGTTATCAGGAACTATCTGCCTTGTGTTAGAGCAAGTGGCATGTCTTGTCCTGTGATAGGCTCAGTGGCTTTGAGTTGAGACTGAACCCTGAGACTCATCTCAGATTGGATCAAGTAGATTCTATGTAGATACAGATGACTCCAGACATTGTCCTTAAAAATCTGTTTTCTTGATAGCTGTCATGTGGTATTCCCCTTATGTTGAGCTGATGTGCAGGTTTTATATGTCCATCCTAGGTTCTGATTATGAATGGGCCAATGAGTACCATTGGGAATAACAGGAGAGGTCCAGCCTGGCTAGATGTCTATAACATTGTCTTAGTATCTAGACCCTCATTTGATCTAGAAAAATCTGGATGTTTTGGGGGTACTGCTGGTATTATTGGAGCATTATCACACCTAAAATGATCAAAGCTCAAAGTCTACGCAAGCACCAAAGAGCTCTGTGGGCTTCACTTGCTGTTAAGAGATGATCATATAGGCTCTTGTCTCATGAAGCCATCCCTATGTGCAGGCCCAGTGGCTCTGTTCTTTGGTGTCGCAGGATGTCCCTGTCATCCTGAAGCTGGCTGGAAGGAGGGCTTATGTCCGCCTTGTGTCCTGTCTAGGAGTTGTCCATTGGAAAGATGGACATGCTGATTGCCATGGCTCTGTGGCGATGGGAGTTCAAGTACTGGCTCTTGGGTCTGCCCAATGCTGTGAATTTGGTCAGGAAATCTTTTCTGTGATATGTCTCTGATCTTGAGTGACTGCTAGGAGAACTTTGGGATGTGGTGCTTTGCAAAGGTCGTTCCTTTTCAGTTACTTCAGTAAGGCTGAGTATCTGGAAATTTCCTCATGCACTTGGGCTGAATTACCTATGATGATTTCCATGGGAAGGTCAAGCAGGTTCTCACTAGCAACAAGGTCAGACTAGTATTTATGTGCTGGACAGAATTAACCACATTTTTCCCTTGCTTGTAATGAACAAACTGTGCATCTCTGATGTTGCACAAAGAGTATTGTGAACAGCTTATGGGTTTCTTGGGTTCATGAAGAGTATCCTGTTGGTGGAACTGAGTCTCTTCAGAGAAGTGTCCCCTAGAGTTGTTCATGCTCTTACAGTGAGCAAATCCTCATGATGATGAGCCGCATTACAAGTGCCTTCTGCACTCTGAGGGCCGTACATCCACTGTGAAATACATTTACATGGGGGAAGACATCCAGTTTCCATAAAGGACTTGCTATTTCTCTATAGTCAAAGATGCGGCTGTTGACGGTCTGTTTTGTTTGGATTTTAAGAAAGATAACAGAAGTATCTTTTCAGCTTCCTGATTCCATGCAGGTGGTGAACCTGCTCTTCAGGGTCTAATGACCTCAGCTCAAGTTAGCTGGCAGCAGCCTGGCTATTGTATTTTCAGGACATTATCAAGCATGTATTCTGTAATGTGCTGCATTGTCAATCTTGTAACCATGTCAGCATCTTGAATTCTCTGTGAAGCGAAAGAATCGTTTCACTTGCAAAGTGCCATTGAAGTATTCCTTAATTTCCTGAATGCTTGAACTATGAAAGGCAGAAGTGACCTTACTGTTCAGAAGCTCTTGAACTAAGATGTCCTACTGATTGGTGGATAAAACAGGTTTGCAGAGAAAAGGCCGTTGGTTAAGACTGCAGAGCTTGCATTCCTGGGGTCTAAGACTTGTCCTAACACTAAGGAGTAGCCCCGATGGAAAGCATGATGGGAAATGGTCCCTCATCATAGCTTGTAAAGACATCATTGTTTGGGCACTGCATTGTACACATTCCTAGAAGAACACAGAACACTAAGCTCACAATTATGTGCAGTGTCCGGAGGACAGCAGTCTATAGCTGAGGGAACTGTTGAATAGCGATTCAAGGAAAATGAGCAAAAGTTGCTTAATCTCTCCACCCCAGAGGCATAAGCCTCAGCAAACTGAGTGGGGCTGTGTTACCTTTGTGAACTCCCTTAATGCCTCCTATTCATGCAAAGTAGCACGGCTTCAAGGAAATAACAAAAGCTAATTCTTGTGGAACTTGTTACTCATGTCATGTTTTCTGGACTGGGCTATGCACAAAAATACCTACTAAAGGATCTGAATGGCCATGAACTTCATAGCCTTGTGTGGGCTACTTTTGCTCTTATCATCTGCCTACAGGATCTAGATAAGAGGTGCTGTGCCTTATTGATGTTTTTCTCTGCCTGAGTGACATGAGAACTGCTTCTTAACTACCTTGCCCAAGCCAGCTTCAGTTTTTCACTCATCTCGAGTCGTGGCGCTACTTCTGAATGACCATGGCTTAGGAACAAGTTAGGAATGATACAGTCTTCCTTGGCAAAGGGTACTTGAGCTTTTGAAGTCATAAAAAAGTAGGTGGGCACTCCAAAGAGGGATTCTGATAATTGCCTTTACAAGGCAAGAAAATCTATAGGACTTAACAGATGTTGTCTTTACAGGGTGAAGAAATCTTTTACCTAAGTTGGATGTTCTTCAGTAGAAGATCTGGCTTTTTCCCCAGAGAACTCTGCTCACAATACTGGTAATCAGAGTTTGAAGGTGCTGCCTGTGGTTCTATGCAGCAAAGACCTCAGTATTTGGCCTTTCTGTGTGAAAACTGACAGCTATGTCAGGACTCTTCTACCTCATTAGTGCTGGGCTACCCTTTACCATTGGGACCTGTCCTAAGCATTAGTTTAATTCACATCTTCTGGATAATGGAGGTATATTCCATTGTGACAAACATGTCTATAGACATCTAACTGGTGGAGGGGTAGGTGTTGGCAGAGAACTGAGTGAGATACTTCTGGAGCACCTCTGTGGTAAGACATGCTGCACAGCTCTCGTATGGTGCTAGATGAGGTACTAGAATGTAAGCATTTCCTCTATAAATTAGGAAGGAGAGTCGAATATTCTAGAGAGGATGTGTCAGTTTCTCCACTGAAAATAATTTAGACCCCCTTGGAAATACTTTTCTCTAGTTGGGCCTGAGAGTTATTTCCTCTTCCAGTTTCCCATTCACTGCTAATTCTTGTGGAACTTGTTACTCATGTCATGTTTTCTGGACTGGGCTATGCACAAAAATACCTACTAAAGGATCTGAATGGCCATGAACTTCATAGCCTTGTGTGGGCTACTTTTGCTCTTATCATCTGCCTACAGGATCTAGATAAGAGGTGCTGTGCCTTATTGATGTTTTTCTCTGCCTGAGTGACATGAGAACTGCTTCTTAACTACCTTGCCCAAGCCAGCTTCAGTTTTTCACTCATCTCGAGTCGTGGTGCTACTTCTGCATTGTGCCAGAGGAGCAAACATCAGGCAACTTGCTTCAGGGAGCTGTTTGATGGTTGTGGGGGCTTCTTAGCACATGTTTGATATACTGGGACTGGGGGGCATTCCTTGCTGGAAAGGGCTTAATTATTACAGTAGTTTCTCCCCCTCCCCCCGCTCCCCTTGCAAGATATCTGTGGCCTGAGTCGATTTATTTGGACCTCAGAGTATGAGAATGAACCATGAAGTTCTAGTGTTACTAAGTTTCCTTCAGGTAGAGACGGATGTCTTTGGACCTGTGCCTCATTGTGAGAAGGTCGAGCATACATTCTTGGTTTGTTGTATGCCTGTAAGTGTTCTCTGAACATTCTGGTTGGAAGAATTCCATCCTGTCTCTCACCAGGACAGGCTACCATGGCCGGTGATAACAAATAGGTAACGAACTGGATGTGTGTAGATGTGAGCTTGGGTGCATTTGTCAGATTCCTTGACTGAAATGACACATCTCTCTAGGGTAGGATTTGTCCCTACCCTGTAACTTCCAGAACATGGCCCAGGTGAGGGCTGCCCTGTGAGAAGGTTGGGATTCCATGCTCCTTTTTCCGCTGCCGCCTTGGTTGATTGCTATGGAGCTGAAATGTCTTCCTGTGCTAGGCTTGCTATATGTGCTGTGCTATTTTGAAGGAGAATGTCTTTTGTCAGGCATGTGATGATTTTTTTAAATAAGTTTTTTTATTGTGAAAATACTGTACAGAAGGTTTACAGTTACATTAGAAGGTAATGAGTACATTTCTTATCAAGTATTTTTGCCTCCTCCTTTGTTTTTTCCCCTACCATCCTTTCCCTCCCACCTCCACAACTTGTGATGTTTTTATATTAATGCTGCTAGGGTGCCTCTTGAGTTTCCTATCACAGGATTAGGGCTTCACGTGCTCATCAGGTTGTGTTGCTTTGTGAAACCATTCTCATGTGCTCCAGTGTATCCAAACAGAACATGACTCATTCTTGGTACTGGAAACCCAGCTTTGTATTAAGGACATCTTTTGGAGTCCTCCTTTTGCCATTCAGTATGACAGATCTAGTTCCAGGTTTGATGAAAACTTGGAACTTGGTATTCTCCCTTTTAGGATGTGGCTGATTTTTGAGCACATGGCCAGTTTAGGCTCCATTGATCTCACTCCAGCCCTCTAGATGCAGGCTTTATTTGAAACAGGGAGTAGTATAGCCAGATCGATTATCAGGCCAGCTACTTCCACCAACACAATTAGCCGGGGGGATCTGTGGTCTCTGCTTGGGTGCTGTCACCTCAGCTGTGACCCTCCAAAGTCAGACTTCGCATGATGTGGATGCTGCTCCAGACTTTTAGCTTCGTTGGTACTTCAAGCACACGAGATGTTGTAATGGTATTGAGAGAATAAAACACAAAATGGCAACAGCCATTTTGAAGGATGGAGGACAGCTGAGGTTAGAAACGGAGGAGCCTTTAGTTCTGGGTGTTTCTGGGACCTGATCATCTACATCAAGGAAAGGGAAGACTTGGCCAGGCTTGAGGTTGTTGCTAAAGACAGCTTCTAGTGAGTACATGTGGTATTTAGTGTCTTCCATACTGATCTGTGACCACTGCTATTCAAAGGGTTATGATTTACTGCATGGTAGGAGACAATTGCAGCTTCTGGAGGTGGCCCATTCAGGTCAGCTAGGCATAAAATGGTTGAACCTTATCAGAATGAGGACATTGTCACCTGACTTTGTAATTTTGGACCAATGTTGGCCAGTGAAGTTGGTCGATTGAGGCCTTTTCATTTGTGCTGTCCAGCACATCTATAGGATTTGCAGGATGGCAGCTATAGAGAGGCATAAAAGATCTCTCCTTCACCAATGTAGCAAGACCCAGTACTGCATTTGATGTTACCTTGCATGAAAGAGAATGATTTTCCAATTACAGTGGAGCATTGTGAAGACTGCAGAAGTACCCTGGTCTACTGAAGCTTAGAATTTGAATCACCCTTAAAGAAGCCATGGTTGGAAGTGGCACTGTGGCTCAAAGTGTTAGAGTGCAAGTTTTGAGCAAAAAGAGCTCAGGGGCAGTGGACAGGTATAAGCCCTATGACTGACAAAAAAAGTTCCTGTCTGCCTCCAGTTGGGGAAGAGAGACAAACACAAATCTCAGCACAGAAAGGGCACCTGATTGGGTCTGGGTCTAGCCTGTGGTGGATGAGTGACTTGGTCCCCTTTGATTTCTAGATGGCATAGAGGTCTCTATAGGCTGAAGAAGGTAGCAGGGAGCACAGTTTTCATGATCAACTCTGATGTGTTTGTGAATTGTTGAAGGCAGCAGTGGATAGCACAGAAGAGTCTTCAAACTTGGTGTAGAGATAGGCAGGAGGCCTTATCTTGCTGCTCTGACCAAAACCGGTTTCGGCATTTGGTTGTAGAATTCTCTATATTACTCTCCTGATTGTTAAGTAATATTTCAAAAATCGAAAGGTTTTCTTGGTCTCTGGACAGACTGAAAAGTTGGAATTGTTTAGATTTTCTCTTAAAGAACCAGTTTGTCTATCCCACTACTGAGCTGCTCGGCCTGCCCAGTCTTGTCTTTTAGGCCCCATGCTTTCTCTGTGGAGATGTTACAAATGACGGGATTTTTAGCAACATGGTCCTCTTCTTCCTGATGCCATTATGTAGATGCTGTACTAAAACAATGTCCCTCTGGAATCAAGACAGTCTGTGCTGTGGAGTTGATGTCAGTGCATCGTTTTAAAAGGCCAGGTCATGGGCAGAAGCTGGATAGAAATTTCCAATGATTTCTAGTAATGAGAAAGTCCATGTAGCTTTGGTCAGATGCCAGGGGAGTTCCCCAAGACAACAGGTTCTCCATCTCCTTTGCTGGTTTACCTAAATGTCTAAGGGCTGTAGCAGTTGTCTGATTTTTCTCCCCCTTCTCAATTTGAGGGAAATCTCTGAAGCTGTTGAATGTGACTAACAACTGGAAGTCCTTATCCTTCTGCAGGTGACTTGTGCATGGCTTCAGTGCCCTGGTTTCCTTTGTTTGCATGCATATGTTCAGGCACATTTGGATATCTCAGTGGCTATGTGACTCCCAGTTGGCTTTTGAGCAGAACAGATGCAAGTGTTTTCATGCAAGTCAGAACAAAGGAGTAATGGGACTATCCTTTGTCCTTGTTTAAGCATTTTGTTACACCCCTTCCCCAAATGAGATAAACGTATATACAAGACAGAGTACCGGAATCAAAGACTGATTGCCAGGGATAAGCCAAGGGAAAAAGAAAAATGAAATAAAATTTTAAAAAAGAACTAGATATAGCACATTGGTGACAAGTTCAACCAAATAAAGACAAAGGAGTGGGTAACAATGTTTGACAAGAAATATCTTACTCATGCAACTTCATGTAACCGTAACCCTTTCTTAGCACATATTTCCAATTAAAAAAAAGCGAAGGAGCATCAAGCACTGAACAACTTGAGTTGAGCAGGGTTTTTTCCTTCTGGTGTTCAGATGGCATCTTTTGTTCAAAGGGAGACAAGAAATGGGAAAGGGCACATGAATCTTTTGATGAATCTTTCAGCTTTTACAAACAACTACTCTAGATCATTCCTCGGGTCATCTAGCAAACCCTTGGCTGATTCTAGATTGTTCTAGTTGGTTTCCATTTTGAGAGGATGTGACCAAACTATCCAGAGTTCCTGAGCATCTTCAAGTCCGACTCCACTTGACTCACTGAGGATGTCAGGTTGTCTAGAGAAGCAAGTTTGGCCAGGATCTCCTGAGGAGGCAGACAGGTGGTCTGGGCCGGGTCCTGGCCAAGCAGTGTGTGCACCACGCAGGGGTCTTTAAAGGCAGAAAAGCTTAGTTGTTGCCAGGTAGGTATTGACCAACCAGGGAGATACGTACTGACCAACCAAGGAGATACGTGAGGCAGTAGGGAACTGACCAGGCCCGGGGAGGTGGTGGTCTTTTCTTTAACTCCAGATGGACATTATCATGGCCCTTTTTTGTGAAACTGCAGTCAGTCTCCTAGAATAGTCAGTCCTGTTTAGCATTTCAGAAGGCGGAGAAAAGTAATGTTCTTTTTTTGCCTTAAGATTAAAGTGAACTTTATCTCAGGGGGAAGGGAAATTGAGGTTGTCTACTAAACGTGAGACTGCTTTCTCAGTTCTATTTGTTTGAGGTTTTGGTCCTAATATAATACCAAATCTGCACTTTGTGGCCTCGGATGTGTGATGGGCAAGTTATGTCCTTGTCATAGCTCGTAAGGTGACATGCTGGCTACTGTACCAGTAAACCCCATGGGAGGAGAGACTACATATCTGTCATGATACCCCCAATGTCTAGGGCCTCAGTAAACTGAGGAAATGAAGGGTACTTCTCTCTGGATATTGCCTCAGTAGCCAGGGTGGGGTTGCTGTGTCTTTGTGGGCTGCTTCAGCTGGAAAGGAAGTACTTAGAATTTTTCCCATGCTGCTGGAATGCTCTAGAACCTTCAAATTCTGTGTATACCCTGTGTCTTCGTAGCCACCTAGCTCATGAGTACTCTGCTTTATCGGCTAATGATGCAAGAATTGCATTATTGGAAATTTAGCAGCCTCCCTTGACTATTGAACAAGACATTTAAAGAACCCTTCGGTTTTCGAAGGGAAACATCGTCTGTGAGGAGCCAAATATCCCCTGGTGGAGAAGCAATCCGAGGTTTCTCAAGGAACATCTATCTTGTTCCTGCGTCCCCGCAGTGCCTTCACGGATGGAATGGTAGATACTTGTCAATTTTCTTGATACCTAGAAAGTTGGAAGGGCAGACTATTTTTGAGAGGATATATCAGTACCTCCCACAGATAATACCCTTCTCTGGAAACTCTTGAGTTCCTTAGTACTTATTTCCCATTCTATGTGGTCTGGATGTGAGGAATCATTTTTTCCACTGACACCTGTGGTGAAATGCAGCTCAAATCTGTCTCAGCTGGGTATCTTTCAGCTTTACTGTTTGACACCAGGGTCAGAATCTGAATGACCTTGGTATATTGCTGTAGGATACCTTGAGGATTCTGGGTTGGTGCCAAGGAAAAGACCACTGAGGATTGAGGTACTGCAGCTTGAATACTATGTGCTTGCCACTGTGGGGTTTTCTAGCAAACTCTTTGAAACGGCTGGTGAACTTGGGTGTCCAATGGAAAGACCACCAGAAGTCTGCCTCCTGTTTCCACTTGGCCTATGCTAAGTAAACCGTTAATTCTTCTTTGTGATATTTGTGAGGTTGAGCTCTGTTGGAAGGGGATACGGTATCAAGATGGAAAAAGAGACCCTGCTAAAGGTTCAAAGACTAAAATTTGAAAAGTGGTTAGAAAGTAGGATTAGGCAGAAGATGTCAGATCAGAGTGAACTTGGGAGGGAGCTTCAGATAGAGCAGCAACCACTGGAATTGTCGCATGCCAGGGTGGCTAGGATTTCTACGGTAGCTCAGCTTGTAACTCACTGTGGTCTGCTTGTGGACAGACTGTTTTATGTGCCAAACACAAGGCTCTGTCTTGTGAAGGATTTGTCTCATGCATTTTCGCTTCTTTCATAATAAGTACTCCATTTTGCACTTCAGTTGTAGGCACTCTCCCGACTGACACTTTGCTTGGTATTTAAGATGTAGCAATACTGTCAGGCCTGCATGATGTATAATAGGAGTCTGTCTGCTTCCATTGTCTCACTATAGTATGGGGTGCATGTTCCAGGTGAGTTGTATGGGATTTTTTGTAGTAAACGAGCTATTGTGAAAATGGTGGGATAATGATGTTGCCATAGACAGTTAGGGATGAGAAATGTAAACTCCTATGCAGAATACATATCAGTCATGGTAGGATGAATGAGTCCTTCTCCAGGGTGGAAGGTGAGATGTAATTGCCTTGTCAACTGGAGGTGATTGGTCTAAGTAATGGCATTTCATGGAGAGCTTAGCTTGCTTCTGGTGGTGGGTCAGGACTATAATGTGGAGAATATGGTTAGGTTAACTGCTAAATGCAGATGCTGTCTCCTTCCAGAGAAGCCGTCCTGCCAACTTGATGTTACAGTGCATTCTTTGCACTGAGTGCATCATGCTAAGTACTGAATGAGGTACATCTTGTCTCGCTTTGGTCACTCCTATTCTGTAGAGCCCTCTTGGCATATCTTACTCAGATTTCCTTGACACTCATGTAATCTTTAGTCTCTGACAAGACAGCGAATCATTTGCTAATTCACATGATTGCATGCACTCCTCTTGCACGCCTTTCTCCCCTTAAATGAGCGACAATGAAGTGTATTGGTTATTGAACTTTTGTCCCTTGGGACTTTTCCCTTAGAAGCCATAGGGTGTCTCCAAGGACCCATGCTGTGATAGTCTATTTTAGTTTGGTTTTATATATGGAGTCATGTGTAAAATCATGCATGAGTCATAGATGAAGCAAAGAATTTTTTCCTAGCTTCTCACTGAACTCAAGCTGAAGTGAGTTGACAGGTCTTAGAGGTACAAGAGATTTGGAACCAAGGAGCCATCTAACCTTGTAACTGGAGTCCTCTTCACAATGCACAGGTCTTTGAATTCATGGAAAGGAGCAATATTTACCTGAATGATGAATGTTTCTCAAAATCTAGAGACTGCCAAATTTATACTTCATTTCAGAAGAGAAACAATGTTGCCATCTGTCCTTTAATCTGAAAGTTGGAAGTCTTTGGATGCCTTTAGATAGGCACTGTGAAGAGCAAGCTTCAACAGCTAGGTGAGAATCCTTTGTTTCTCCTGCCTGAAGAATTTTAGAAATCTTAGAGGAACTTCTATTTGTATCCTCCTAAGATTCCCAAGTATTTGGACTTCAACAGTTGGTTAGGGCTCTTCCACGTTTTCAGTGTTGACATTCAGGGTTGGATGATCATCACAGTGGTAAAATGTTCTGTGCATTTTATGGTGCTTATTCCTTGACTCCTATGTACTGGTAGTCTGTACTCCAGTACAATATGACCAATGAGTTGCACTTTCTAGGCATATCCAAAGAAACTATCTCTAACCCCACAGGTTGGGGCTTGGCTTAATGGTACTAAAAAAAAAAAATGAATTGTTTTGAGTTAATCCTCCCTTAGGCTTTTTTGGATGGTATGCTAGATACTTAATACTTGTCCATAACCTTAGCATTCTGAGAAAGTATATTTTCTAAGTTCTGGTTGGTGTTCTCAATCCGTCTCTCCTGGGGAAAGCTTCCTTAGTTTGGTTCCTGGGTCTCAGGACTTTTGTGTGTTCTTTTTTTTCCTTAGGAATTCTTTGACCGTTGGACTTTTGTCATGAAACTTGTAGGTCTGATGTCTTCATTGTGCACATTCAAGCCCACATCAGTTACTATTTGGGACTCTGTACCTGAATGACTGTGGTCTCCATCTGTGTGACCCATTCTGGGTCTTATATAGTTTGGGCAGATGCCAAGTGGGCAACTGTGCTGTCTCTGACTAAAACTGTGGTTGACATAAAGACAGCTCCTGAAGTAGTATGCAAAGCTCTTGAAATCAGGAAGCTGCATGTCCTTAAATGTTTCCTGTACAATTAAAAATGCGCCATATACCTATCACGAAGCAAAGTTCAATTTCATTGGAAAGTATTACAGATTGAGGGGCCTTGCTCAGTGGTACTCAAGGAGCTGTGAGTCTTACAACCATTCTGCCTTGGGCTTTTATGGCTAATGTGCTGAATGCTTTTAAAGTATATATTTAACATATTCAGAAATGCTCTTCAAAGCTGACTTTCCTTGGAGTCACCTTTAGTTTGGCTTAGGGTGTATGATCTTGACTAGGTGTTGTCTTAGTACAAAGATGTTCTCTTGGTGTTCCTCAGAATCTAACCTTCAGTTATGCTGTGTATGTATGGAATGTTTAAGTTGTGATTGTAAGTGTGGTACCTGAATAAGTTTATAAACCAAAGACATTCTTGTTGAGCCCATAACAGCTTCCCTGTGTATCTGAAGCTGGAAAGGCATGAGCAGAGCTTTTGATCACTTAGGATCACACAGAAGAACAGACATGTCAGGGCATTCATTGCAAGGATTGACCTGACATGATTTGACAGTAAGGGTAGGCTGGATCAAGGTTTTCTCTATACAAGATGCCTATAAATTGATGGCCTACTGAACACTAAATCTCTGCAGACTCGGCTTGTTGGAGGGGCTAGTGAACCCTGGTAGCTAGTTACTAAGGATTATCTGCCTTCAAGACATGTCCATTTGAGTAAATCAGGTTGATTTTCACAATGTATTCTCAGTGGCCTTGACTTGGCCATAGGAGGTCTAAAACAACCATAAAGACCTATCTCTTGAGCCATTGTAACGATGAAATGTACAAGACACTATATTGAAAATGAACTTTACAACTTTGGTGGGGTGGGGAGGGTGGTGGAGCTTGGGGAGGTGGGGAAGGAAGGGAGGATAGGGGAAAAACAAAGGAGATGGGCAATGTACTCATTACCTTACTCATGTAACTGTAACCCCTCTGTACTGTATTTTAACAATAAAAAAATTTATAAAAGACCCATCTCTCTTGAAGCAGTCCATCTTCAAATGAAATCTACATTTTCATGTTACTGTCATGTGACTGTCCGTATCGCCTTGAGCTGGCATGTAAGTTGTATATGTCCGTTCTGTCCTCTGGTTAGGTCATTGGGTGCCATTGGGGATAATTAGAAACTTGGCTAGCTGCGACTAGATGTCAACTTGATATTACCACAGAATCTTCTGAAATCCAGTATAATCAGTGGGTTCTCTCCTTTCAGATATCCTGTGACTTCTTGGAAATCATAGCCTGGGAGAATACTTCTATAGGCTATGATTGCCTTTCCACTATTTAAAGCCATGATTCTTGAGGATCGTCACTTGCTAGGCTCTGCTATAGGTAGCTGTGCTATTTCTAGAAAGGTTTCTCTGAGGGGAGGATCCTAACTATGGACTGTAGTCCTACTAGGTTGGTCATTGGTGTGGCCTTATGTCTTTGATTTCTTTATAGACCTGTAGGATTTTTCTCCAGTAGATCAGGTTGCTTCATAAATGTCTTCTATTCTCCCATGGCCCCAGTATTGTGCATTTGTGGAATGTCTATGGTCAACTATGACTTTTAGGAGTTTCCTCAAATACATGTGCCTGGCTTGCTCCTGAGCTAGGGAACAGTTGACCATGAATGGTTACTTGGAGTGGTGGCAAGTGAGCTACTTCTGCCTTTGTCCCTTGGTGCCAGATACTCTGTTGAATTGTGACTGTGCTACTTAAATGTACTTGAATGACAATGTGTGCTACTTCTTGGAGTGCAAATGTTGAATGCATAATTGAGAACCATTTTAACTCTTGAGCTTTACAGCTGATCATACAATTGTTGGCTACTCATGTAACTTTTCCAGCAAAGTGTATGCCCCATCTGTGGGCCATTATTTACAGGTTGAATAGAATGCTTAGGGAGCAAATCTGGTTAAGTACTTATGGGTAAGGAATTAATCTACTGGGAATATATCTGTGTTGAAACCATATAACTGGCTTTTCTAGGACTGCAGAATCCCACTGTAGCTAATCTAAGCAGCCAGTAGTTTAGCTACCATGAATATAGTTGGAGTGTGTCACTGATCATTTGAGCTGGACGGTGCAGAGGTGGTAGTAGGTAGATGAGTGTTCACAAATGGAAGTTCTTTCTACTGAAGCCATGTCCAGCTTTCATCTGAAACCGTGGCTGTTTTGCCTTCGACCACTCTAAGACGACTTGATGGCTATGTTAATGCATATCAACTGGTAAAATCAGTTTGTCTTAATTGGTCATGCATTCTTCCCTGAGGTAGGTGTTCTCACTAGAGAGCAAATAGTGTAATCTTTTCATGCCCTTACCCAAAATAGAAATTCATAGCCTAACTTTGGACTACTTTTTTTAATGTGTATTAATCTCTCAGGAATGTCAATTCAGTGAGAAGCAATAGGAACAATATTATAAACCCTCTCCAATTTGCAATTAAAGTCTGAACTTTGTTCCAGGTAGGAGCCGAGTAAATAGGCATGTTCAAGCTGCATAGGATGTTTTCAAGACTGCTAACCTTTCTACTACAGAAAATGATTGAGTACTGATGTCGGAGTAATTTTTATATATGGTCTTCGAAGGTCACTTGTTCTAGCTGGCAGCCATTTTAACCTAGCCTTCTTTTTTCCTCCTATCTGTATTCTCAGGTTTGGGGATAGAGGTAAACTAGGAAAGAGGTTACTGGTTTGACAGTGGAGCCAAGGCGGGGCGGGGGGTGGGGGGTGGGGGGTGTACAGCTTGTGTCCTCCAATGCTTTTGCAAAGTCCTCATACAGATAATTGTTGCTGGGACCTTAAATCTCATGGAATCATGTGGTGGATGGAGCTCAGCTAATGACAACTTTCGGCTGTGTGGTCACTTGATGCTGCATGGTTAAGTGTTCCCCCTCTACCAGGGTCTAGCTGTGGGCTAGAGTGGATTTTACAAAAGCTTATGGAAAAGTTAGGTGATGCCACTCATGATTTTTTCCTATACACTTGGACACTTCATAGTGACCTATATGATACTTTCCCCCCAAGATTCTGATAGGTGGCTCAAGCTTGATAGTTCACTGGATCTTGAGATAAAATTGCACTGGGCTTGCATTGATCTCTGCATCTAGGCTACTCCCAGAAGGAATTACCTTAGGTAAGGATGTCTGAAGCTGCCTGCAGATGTACCTAAAAGCAAAGGACAATCTGCAGATGACCCTTGCAGCAGCGGCGGGAGGGGGCACAGAGGGCATCATGTCCTCTCTTGATAAGATATCTGGGTGATATCTTGGAGTGCTACAGACCACGATCAGCATTTGCTCTGTTGCTGTCCTTTCCATCCTAGATTATACTATTGTTCCCTTATTTGGTGATCTTAATGCCAGCTATCTTCCCTACCTACGTTTATAACTGAGCAAACCAGTGTTGAGCAATGCCAGTAGTGATGGAACCATCACAAATGCTGGCTATGAATTTCTGCTGACTGTCTGCCGGTCACCTTGTTTTAGAGGGAAGAAAATACAACTGGGGAGTGTTTTCCCTAGAGTGTTAGGGTAAGATTACTTTTAAGAACATTTGCTTCAGGTTAAATAGACTATTTCTAAATCTATTTTTACTAATCTTGGCCATCTGCACAAGGTACACTGTGGTTTTTAAGTATGGAGAATGTGATGAATCCTTGGATCACAGCTGACATGACCAACAAAGGGATGGAGTCCGTTGACTTGGGCAGTCTTCTAAGACAAGACTGAGACTCTCAAAGCACAAAAGCCCAGACAATATAGCCAAACAGACATGTATACCCACATGTATGGGAGATTTGGAGGCTCTAGGTAAAACACAACTTTCAATATGTTTAACCTTGCTTTCTTACCAAAGAGCCAAATGGTTACCTTTCCTCTTTGGCCATCTTCAAGAGCTAGACCTTCAGAGAGGGAAAATGATCCTTTCAATTATGTGTACTTTGGATGTACATGGACCTGCTGGGCTACTTCATGAACAGACTTAATTTTTCTGGTGATTTGACCATAAATCTTGGGCTTTTTATTAGCAACCATTTTCCCTTTCTCTGGGAACATACTTGTCCAGAGGCTTATAGTAGTACCAGAACATGAGATTGCTTCTGGCAGTTGATGTTTCTGGCATTTGATACTTTTAAAGGAATCAATTTGGTGCATGTCCTCAAGTTATTTAGCGGGCACAACTCTTGGGTAGTTGGATTTGTTCTTACTCTTGTTCTTGGTTTGGAAGGAAATACTGGGACCTAGGTCCCTAGGAAAGCTGCCTTTTGTCATTAGCTTCTTTACTTGTCTAATTCTTTGAGGTTTTCTGGACTGGATGCAATGTGGATAACACTGTAATCCCAGTTTCTGGGAAGAGAGAAATTGAGAGAACTGGGCAAAAACTTAGGGAGATTGGATATCAAGAAAAAAGTAAAAGTGGTCCTTGCCACTACTATGTAGGAGACGTACGTAGGAGAATCCAAGCCCAGCCCCCACCCCAAGAAGGGAAACCTTCTCTGAAAAATAAAAGGGGGCTGAAGGTGTGGCTCAAGTGGAAGAAAGCTACTTAGGAAGCGCAATGCCCTGTGTTCAGAATCCCTTTACTACTAAATTGAGATAGAATTACTTCACCATAATTTTGTATGAACCAATACTAGTTGACAAGGCTTTTATCTAAGGCATGATTTTTGGCTTGTCAAAAATCACCTGACTGTTGCTATGTGGGCTACTTCTGGGCCCTTCTGTCCCATGTCATTGTTCTTTGTGTCTGCTTCTGTGAAGTAACACTGTGTTTTTGTTACTGTGGCTTTGTAGTATAATGTGAAGGATGGTATTGGGATACATCGAGTATTATGGTTTTTGATTAGGATAACGTTTTCTATTTTCAATTTCAGTACTTGTTTTTCTATTTTAGTGAAGAATGACCTTGAAATTTTGATGGGAAGTGTGTTGAATCTGTAGAAGACTTTCAGGATAACATAGCTATGTTGACAATATTCTGCCAACCATCTTACTGGGAGATTTTCTCCATCTTCAAATGAAGCTACTGTCCATGCTTCATAAGGCTGATAGTTTTATCCAGCCAGCTCTGCTTCCATCTCTCTGAAGCTACAGGACTGAAATGAGTTTTCTGTTGGCATCACTGCCTATAGTCAAAGGGCTTCTTTAATCACTGTCTTAAAATAGGCGTTCTATGGCCACATTTATGGAGAAACAGTTACACTTAAAAAATTTCATTTCCTTAAGTGGTAGGTTTTTATTTAAAAGCTTATGATTTTCTGGTGCTTACAGAGATCTCTTACTATATGCTAGAAATCCATGATTGGAGGCTTGGGAAACTATTTGCTCCCCAGCTTATAAAGGCTTCCACTTTTTTTTTGACCTGCTGATTACCAGCTGGTTACATCAATTACTAGGTTCTCAAAGGCGTAAAATGGCACGTAAGACTTCGTATTGATAGTTGAGCTGATGCCAATGTTCTCTATCCTTTCTGTCTGGCCCATGAAACTTCCCTTACCCTCCCCAAACCACTTAGTGGGTCTCTCCTATCCTATGTATTCTAAAAGCATCTCTAGTTCTGGTTAATCCCTGGCCAGTCCTAGAGAAAGCACTCACTGGGAGCACTGGGTGCCAGTACTCTCCGCTCAAGGCTCTTAACATGAGTCAAAACAGAAGATCAGAGCAGGAAGAACTTAAGCTTGACAGCCTCGCTGGTGCCTCCATTTCTGACTTCCAGTATTGGTTTGTTCTGTTCATGTTTGTGCTAGCAGGACATAACAGGGCATGGCTCATATTGAGCCAGCACCTCTTGAGGTGGTGGAAGAGTTGACCTTAGGGAATCCTTGTTGCTAAAATTTCCTGTTGCTCCCAAGAATAGAGCAGTTGTGTTCAGCAAAAATCCTGATTTTTTTTTTTCCAGTCACTAGGAAGTCATCTCGGGCAAGGAGTTATTGTAAGTCCCCTAAGTGGAGGGGATGCTAGCTTTCTGTCTGTCTGTGGCTATATTAGTGGGTCAGGACCTGTCTGTGGCACTCTTTGGCAGCAATCACCTATTTTGTTGCTCCTTAGCAGAATCATCTTGAGATTGCAGGTCTGCTCAGTTTCTTCCCCTGTTCCATTCTGGATCTTCCCAAGAATATGCTGTAGAGTACCTTTTAGTTGGCCAAATGGGGAAACTATCCTGCGATACAGCCTTGATGCCCACCAGCATGATCAAGCCTATAAGCAAGCACTGAGTGATGCAGGCTAACATCCCAATCCCCATGCACATCTCTACCCATCGGCTGTTTTGTATTGCCCACCAACATTGCTAGGTGTGACAATGAACCACCTCTGTGCAAAGCAGATGCAGTACGTACTGTCTGAAAGTCTGCTTGTTGTAGCTTTCACTTCCCCAACCTTTCAGTCCCTTCAGTGAGTGGGGATATGGTCCAGCGACTGTAAGCTTCCTAGTGTGGCTGGCATACCCTGAAAATGGTATCACCTACCCATCTTGGCATATTTCTTCCAAGTGAACACTTTGAAAAGGTGTAGTAGGTTGACAAAAATGGAAGCAAGAAGAAAAGGGTGCCTTAGGATTCTAACTGGACTTCATGTGAATGGCTGGTTCCTGGGGTTATTCAGAATTGATATTCCTGAGTTTTCTTTTATAGTACCTTATCCTGGTGCTTGCCTAGCTTTGTGAGTTGATCTGTCCATGAAGTAGGTTTTATCTGAGCCATAACTGCCTCCCCACCCCCCCCTCCCCGCCCCATCATAGTGTACTTTGACTTGGTTTCTAGTAGAGCATCCACAAACTCATTCAGGAAAAGAGGAATAAAATTATTCTAGTACCATCAGTATCTAGATAGGGTCTTCTTAAACTATGATTGTATGAGTTTCCATACATGTTTGACTTGTTATGAAAATTTCCTTTTCAAACTCAAAAGAAATGAGTAGCTCCACTCACAAAAGGTCTTGCTTTTTACTCAGTAAGAGGCCATCTGGTAGAGGAGTGCCCTTAAGTCCCAGAAGGGGAAAAGGATGCGAGTTTCACTGTTAGTCTATCTACAGGCCTGGGAACTGAGTTCTCTATTCCATAAGGCCCAAGTGGTCAAACATCTTATACCTACTATTGAGTCCACTCATGCTCTTGATTACACTTCAACCTGGCAACATAAGGATTACTTGGTAAATGGGTCTGCGTTGTGCCAAAATATGTGTAGGCATCCAGAAGTTCATGTTACCTCCAAAGTCCAAAAATGCTTGAAACACATGTACTCAGTGCCAGATGCAAGGTAGAGACTTGCCACTAACTTCACAAGATGTTCCCATAGGCACAGGCCACTGGTACAGCGGGACCAAACCTTGGGAAAACAATGGTCTTCTCGTAGTACTTGTATATCCTGTTAAGTCATGCAAGGTCTTTATGAAATGCTGTGGACCCAATGGAGTAAAGAATGAGAATTGATGTAATCAACTTTGTAAAGGCATGTTTATGTCCATGTCCATGGTATAGCTTTTATTTTAAATAAGTTTTTTACTGTGAAAATACTGTACAAAGGGGTTACAGTTTACATGAGCAAGGCACAGCTTTATATGAAGGCAAATTTTAGAGTATGGTAAATAGCCCTTGCTAGCCTACTGTCTTTGTATATCTTCATATTTCATCAAGGTCATAATAGAAAAAGATAAGGCATGGAAATACTTAGTCTCAACGGATTAAATATTTTTTGTGTCTGTCCTGGGGCTTACCTCAGGACTCAGGAACTGTTTGAGTTTTGTTACTCAAGGCTGGTGCTCTGCCACTTGAGTCTGGCCTTCTTGGGGTTGATGAAGATAAGAGTCTCAGGAACTTGTTGTCTGGGCTGGCTTTCCACTGAGGTCCAGACATCTTTGCCTCCCACCACTAGCATCTGGCTGAAACTATTTTTAATGTCTCTCACTTTGGCGTTTCTTGCCTAGTTGTATTTCTTTAAGAGGCACCTGCAAGCATCTTTTAAGTGTTATCACCTACATGAACCGGGACAACTACAATTACATTTAGGCATGAGTGTAGCAGGTCAGGTGTATGAAGGTCTATATTGAGTTCAATGTTGTCAGTATCTGTAGGTTTCTTTAACTGAAGTAAAAAAAAGTTCTAAAGTGCTTAAGGAGTTCAAATCTTAAGACATTTTCAAGTGCTCCATGCAGTATGAACTGTGGTTAAGTGCAGCAGTTCTTTAGTGAAAGGTTTTAGGCGAGGCAAGAACACACAGGAGGTTTTAAAGGTGAAAAAAGTTTACTGGGTGATGGTCCCGGACAACCCCCCTGGATGGATCAGAGAGGTCACCCAGAGTCTGATTATAGCAGAGTTTTTATGGCTGGGGTCAGCAGGGACTTGTAGCACATAACTTGTTTTGCGAGTTGGAACAGTGTCAGGCTAGTGCCCCCGAAGAATGGTTGGGATAGGTGGTGTGTAATTGGGACGGGTGGTGTATAAGGAAGTGAGTTTTTCTCAGCTGCCTCTGTCCTCCAGTGGCCTGTCATTTAGAACTTGCTATGTTTAACTGAAGACTGAGGACTTACTAAACAGCCCCATTGATTCATGGTGGCTTCCTGGTACCTATGGTAAGAGGGATTTGGGTGAGCAATATTGCTACAAATTGCAGAGCTCATTGCCAAGCTCACCTTTGCCTATGGAAAAATAGGCATCTTTGGAGCAAAGGTGGCTTGGATCTCATTTTAAGCAGGGAGCAGTTGACTTTCTGTTATGGAATCCTGCATGTCTCAGGCTGTGTTGGGCTCAGCATCTAATGTTGCTTATTTGCAGAAGTTCTGGATAGACCAGATACAAATGATAAATGATTTTCTGAAAACGGTAGAAATATGGTTTCATTGGTCATGGTATAATCTTGACTTGGCATCATTGCAAAGCCATCTTGTGGTCTTTGGACTCGCAATCATATGTATGTGGCTCACACATGTAAGTTAGGGTCTCAGTTATTCCAGGTGATCCAGAAGGTAAATGTCCACCATGGAATATTGGGAGAAGGATATTTCCTTTTGAACTAGAAAAGTTACTGCTTTATTCAAGCTTCTCTAGTGAAGCAAAGAGGATATATAAATACATAATTAGGGGGGCTGACAAGTTTCAACCCCAGCCATTGGCAAGCTGGAAAGCCAGGAAGGCTCATGATACAATTCAGAGTGGGTACAAAAGCCCAAGAGCCAGGGGATCTGGTGGTGAGAGTCTTACTAGGGAGCTGCTTAGGAACCCAGACTTCCAAGATGGATATACCAGCTCAATGTCCACTTAGGTTAAATTATAAGGATAGCTCTTTGTTTACTGATTCAGATGCTAGTGCCTTCTAGACATACCCTAAGGTGGAGAAGTGCTGACCAGCTTTCTGGATGTGCCTTAGTCTCACTAAGTAATTAACTTCTAAAACTACACAGCAGTGCTGTTGCCTTAAATATTGACCACCTTGGAACTTCAGTCTCAGCTCCTGAGTTGGGGTAGATCTCAGATATGAACTTGAGAACATGTTGACAGAACTTGGGTTCTGGACCATGATTCTGAGTACTTCCTCAGACATAGCAGTTTCTAGGGAGACTCCTAGATGCAATGAGCATGAGCAGATCAGAGATGGCTGCTCAGGTTCCAGAAGGGTGTTCTGCACCTCCACCTGCTCACGGAGGTATCAGGCAGGATGTATCACAAAACGGCAGGTTCTGAGTTTTGCAAACCTTTTCTTCATGACTTTTAAAAGGATCTAGATCATAAACTTCAATAAAATTATAGTCTAGTCTCACCCTGAGAGCTTTATCCTGAGGACGCTGTAGACAGTTGATTTAGGAGAAGAACCCAGTGAGAGGAACTAATATTCTGGGGAGAATAAAATAGTAAGGGAAAGGCCAGGACAGTGGTGTGTAGTAAGATCACCATTTAGGGACAAAAGCAAAGAACCTATGAGCCACAACAGCAAACAAATCTGAAGGCTCAGTGGTCTACAAATCAAGACTGTTGATATCGTCTCCTGTCTATACAGTCTGTAGGCTGGTGGAGTTTGTCTGTATATTCCTGTGGTCCCCAATATACGTACAGCAAAAATGCTACTGAGCATTTCTGAGTGTGGAGTCATTTGGTTAGGTTTTCCCTAAGTGTTCTTTCTTTTTCAGTATGCTCTGGGAGAGAGACTGCACAATGACATGAAGCAGTACTTTTAGAGGAAGATGAGACTCAACAGTCACATTCCAGACAGCACTTTAGTACTCAGGTTTTAGTAGATGCAAAAGTGCATCTTTGGTGGCTGTCTTGGGAAGGAGTGTAGGGAAGAGATTGTTCTTCCACTGAGAGGAGGATGGCTACCCAGAGAAGGCCAAGCTTGTGGGTTTGGATCCCTCATTTTCTCCCCTACCCCACATACCTTCCCCCGAAGGAATGGAGATGGATTAAAGGGAAGCTACATTTAGGGGTCAACCTTCCACCTGCTTTGGGTCTGACCAAGAAGCCATTACAATCTTGACTAGCCAGGGCTAGGATAAGTGGCATGACTGTGAACACAGGTAAACAAAATCAGTTTCTGATGGTCAGTTTGACTATGGAATGCTTAGAAGATTTTTCTCTTCAGTCACCTTGACTGTAATGTTTCTCTCAATCCTCTATAGGTTTTGATGAGTGCCAGCAGTTGTGCTGAGTATCCGTTGTGTGTGATGAGCCATGCCTCTCTTGTGGCTTGCTGTGGATCTGAATGTATCCCACGTGGTCTTCAGTGATTGACTGAGGTGCATATGTAGGGAATGTTTGCTATAAAATGCAGAAAAGTTTTCAGCCATGGCTACTTAAATATTCAGTCCACCTTATTCTATCCTTCTGGAAATACCATTATGAATACGTTGGCAGGTTGGGTATTCCAAAAGAATTCCAAAGGAATTCCAAAGTCTGGGACTGTTGAATTTGTTAGGCTGTAGGATCGCAAATGACTTACTCTTTAGTTTGAATCTGCTGTTGAGCCCCTCTAGGAGTTGGGTAATTTCAGTTACTGTGTTTTTCAAATTTAGAGTTACTATGTGGTTTGTAAAGACTGTTTTCAATTTCCTTATTGATACTGAGCTACTGGCTCTCAACTATATTTTACTTCAATGGCATTTAGAATGTCTGAAGTTCTTCTCTAGCAAATAGAAGATACAGGCTTCCTCAGGAACCCCAGTAGTGGCATTGTGGACTTCCTGTTTTGTGGGCCACATGTTCTTAATTCTTTGCAGACCGAATAATTTTAAAGTTGAGTGACCTCATAATGCTGGAGATTTGACCAATAGCTACTGTTTTGACTAGGTCTGTAAAGTGTGTTTTTGTCTAGTCATATAATCCTGAAGTTATGCTTCACCTTTCTAATTATGTAGCAGCTGTTTTGCCCCTTCCTTTTCCTTCAGCTGTGAGGAGTCTGAAGGTCAGCTAGAATTGAGCTAGAAGGGTTTCACAGGTTCTTGCTGGACATGTGCACAGCCAAGAATATGTAGATGGCCTTTGAAAGTTTACCAAAGTGGGCAGCTCTCTTAAGTCCCAAACTTATCTAAGAAAGATCTTCTACCCAGGCATAGTTTGATGAGAATCATCCTTGACGAGAAAATGAAAAAATGGTAAAGGATAGAATTTGGTGGCCATTTGAATAGCAAGAAATGAGCAAGACTGCCCACCATAAGCAGAGTTATGATGTTACGTGTGCTGAACGGGAATTTGATATTTGATTGTGAGATAGAGAAGCCACATTTTGAGAGGTTGAAGTGGGAGTATCTATTACAAAGCTGTCGACGGTGAGCGGACTCAGGTCCCAAAGCCTTGCAGCCTGAAATGCAGTTAATACTGTTAGGAGACTGAGCTATGAGGGCATTAGAGTCAATAAAGAGCAGAAAGCAGTTTTAACAAACCAGATAAACTCTATCAGAGTTGAGGAGGGTCACCATGGTGACCAGAGGAGAGTCAGACAGGAGGCATGGCAGAAGGGTGGCAGGGGTGGGGAGGCTTACTGAGGGTCATAGCCACAAGGAGCTGGCCAGTTCATGGTAAAGGTCTCCCAGATGGCATTTCTTAGCCCTGGGTATCCACATTTCCTTCCCCACTGGTTTTATGTACATAAAATCAAATCATTGATGCGTCAGTGAGTGAGAGGGCTGTATTGGGTTCTTAGGACCATGAGCTTAACTGAGTGAATACGATTTTGAGCAAAGTTTACGTGGACCTACAAGGTTATACCCAAAAGAAGTAGAATTAAGGGCCCCATGACTGTAGATATCAGTTGCTAGCCACAGGGACCAACAAAAGTTTCTGGAACTAGCTGTGGGAATGCGCCCACCTTTGCTTTGTTTCTATGTTCTGTCTCATCAGAGAGAGGCTCTCCTGTATTAGACCTGTTAGCATAAAAACACGTTTCTCCTAAAGCTGTCCAGAAGTCCCCCTCTTCAGTTTTGCCCGGGCTGATCCCAGCTGCAACCTGAGGTGTCTCCAGCAGTTAAAATTTGGCTCAGTATAACTGATGGCCACATTATAATGAGCATTTGAACTTAAAGATAACTAGCAACCCTTTCCCAGATCAGGAGGGAAAAAGTTTACAAACCTGTGTACTGCAGAAATAGTGTCACACAAGACTCTGGCTTGGTGGGGGGCGGTCTTAGTTGTTCCCTGGTGAGTTGCTTGGTATACCTGGTCACTCAAGGTTTAGCCCAGAGCTTTGGGTAGAAAATCCTATGGTCTGGCAAGATCAACCACTGTCCAGAGTCTTATATTCCATTCAACTTCTTGGCTAGATAATTTTTCCTCTGAGTACACTGGCTTGGATGGCAGGCTGGGGTGGGGCTGCGCTGGCTTTAAGGTAGCTTTTCAGGTGGTGGCTGTACATTCCCTTTACTACTACGGAATCCCATTTTGGATGCCCTAGACAATGCACCAGGGGAGCGGCTTTTGGGGACCAGATGTCTTCCAATAAGGCTAGGATTTCCTGGGCGGACATAGAAGACTTAGGTCTGTAAGCATTTCTCATAAGTGAGGTCTCCACAGGCAAGGGAGTCTACTTGGCACCACTGTGGCTATCACTTCTTGATTTCCAGAGCATGTCTGCCTCTTCCTTCCCTCATAGTATTGTCTCTACTTTCTGAGAGGAGTCAAAGAAACAGAATACAATTATCCTTCCACAGCTGTCATCTTTACATTCACTGATACTATGTTGCTGTAAATGTCTAGCAATACTTAGAAGTTTCTCTGAGAAGGTTCCAGAAAGTTTTTCTCTTAAAGCCCAGTTAGGTCTTTAAAAGTGCACCAATAAACCCATCTTCTGTTCTTAGTGCAGTCAGAGCAGTTGGATGTGCTTTCTAGGGTGAGAGCAGGACAACTGGTGGGAAGAAAGCAGAGGATAGTTCAATGCGGAATATGGAATGTAGCCTTCCTCTAGTCTTTGACTTTTAAAAAAGTATGCCTTACTTGACTTAGAACAATTGATCCTTATCTTCGACAACAAATTCTGACCTCTAACTCCATAACCATGAACCTTAGGGTGGCTGCTTTTCTTACCTATTGTGCACAATGTCTTAACAAGTTGTGACATTGCCATCTGGTTGCTATTCTTGGAGAGTTCACTTCTTCCTTTTGCTCAAAAGTATTCCTGCTTATCCCAGAATACTTGTGTTCTTCAGGGGAGGTTTACCTGACAGGGTGAGGTTTCATACAATTTCCTCTGAACTGGCTTTCTCGATGGTGACGGCACAGGTCAGTATTTATCATGCCCGTTACGGGCTGGGGAACTGGCATCTTGTCTAAGATGTCTCTGCCTGGGCTTCCAGTGAAGGGCTTGAGGTTCAGAACCCCGTGTTTTTGAGCCTGAGTTTGTGTGTAACAGTGGGCTGACCTGGCATTCAGCTGAGAGCAAGAGCTTTCCTCTGCACTGCTGGTCTTAAGGGCAGCTGCTCTGTGGTTTTCTGGAGGACTTGACGGTGTATGTGGGGGTGTCTGTCCTGTCCATGTGACATCCCTTAGGTGTGGTGAATGGGTTGAGGGAAGCCTGAGTGAAGTTAGTGAGAAGGACACTTTAGAACACTTTGCTCGATTTCCTATGTGGAAAGATGCCTATTAACCTCCTGACAACAGAAGTCACAAACCACATGCTAGTGGTGGAAGGGGCCCCAGGCAGCTTCTTGCCTCTGCGGCCCCCACTTGTGCTTCTCTGTGTGTGTGTGTGTTGCTTCATGTGCAGGGGATGGAGTCCTGCCTGCCTTCTGGAGCCACAGCTAGCAGTATTTCAGGAGCCAGGGGTTTTCTAATCCCTTAGTAGTGCTTTGGAAGGGGTTAATCAAAAGTCTACTAGAGTGCATCCTATTGTTTAACAAAATTATTCCTTATAATCCTGATGGCTCTAATGTGGACTTAGCTCTAGACAGAACGGGAAGCCTCTCTAACCACTCAACTGAATTTAGATGATGTTGCAGGCGCGATGCTGTGGATGGCTACTCTCATGTTCTTTGAGCCTGAGGCAGCAGCAGATTGCTTGGAGCCGGGAGCTTCGGGCTACATTAGCATAGGGAGACAGTTTCAAAGAAAAAAAATCATGATGTTTGTTAATGAATATAATCTCTAAATATGTAAATGGGGATTGTTCAGGTCCCACTCCCTGCTCTCCAGTGTCCTCTGAGCTGCCTCTGCACAGATGGTTCTAAGACGGTGTCTGTGCCCACTCCAATTGTGTGGATACTCCTCGAAGTGTGTATTACAGTAGGGTCTCCATAGGAGGAAATCATGGGTAAGCACAGGCAATGGGCCGAGCCCAGAGCTTCCCAGCTGCCTCAGGAATGGCCCCATCCAGTCCAGAGCACAAGCCATCCTCCCAGGGATTTCGACCTTGGCCGTGGCTTCAGGAAGAAGCTGGGTTCCTGTGGCCAAAGCAGATGGCTAATCCCTCTGGAGTCTGCATCAGCATCCTCTAAAGATGGCTCTTTCCTGAGGCTTGTCCTACTATTTCTTGTGAATCATCTCCTGCCTTTAAGAACCTCTCCAGGACAATATTGAAGGGGTAGAATTTGGGGGTTCTATCAGCGGAGAGTCTCAAGATAGTAAAGAATTCCTTTTAGCAGAGATAAGGAGATGTATGTTCCAACATCCCTACTTGACAGACACATTTTTGCCTTTTGTGTCTAAAATACGTCCTCTGTGGTCAGTCACTAGGTCTCCATGATGCAACCTCCTGACAACTTGGTGCCAGGTAAACCCTGATGGTTAAATGGCTCCAGGACATCCATCTACAGATGTCCTTCGTCAGGCTGCTGCCCAGTTGGGCTCCATCCTTCTTTATCCTATTCCTTCACGTTGCTAAAGAGAGGCAATCTAAAGCTCTAGTCTATCACTTCCAGAAAATGAATGGACTGGTCACTAATTCCAGTCTACCAAGTCATGTGGACCAGTTGAATCTCTAACCATCATGTTTTGATGAAGTAAAAACAGTGCCTATATATGGGCTAATCTGAAATGTAAACCCTTGATGTTTGACAGGTACCTTGTAGGTTTACATATCTGACTCCACAATGGGAGCTCTGCTTACACAGTACCCAAAGCTAAGGAGCACTAATGTAAAGTGGTTTCTGTTACCTCAGATCCCAGGGAGGAGGCAGGGGCAGGGGGCCTGGGCCCAGTTCCTTGAGGGCGGAAACCTGAGTATTCTTAGCATATATTATTTACTTTGTCTGCCTGGCTGGGCTGGAAGTGGGGTTCACTCTTCTCAGCCTGCTCATCTTTGCACGATCAAGCTGCCATGAGCCTCATAGAAGCTCAGCCTCTCTGGCCTGAGAAGGTTGGGAAATCTCCATTCTTTAAAGTCTGGTTGGTTCTTAGGAGATGACCTCAATTGTGTGTGTGTGTGTGCGCACATGGGTACGTGCTAGGCTTGGAGCTTGTGCCTCTTGCTTGTATCTTTTCTGCTCAGGACTGGCATTCTATCACTTGAGCCATACTTCTGACTTGGCTATTTGCTGGTTAATTTGAGATGGAGTCTTGAAGACTGTTTTGTACAGGCTGTCTTTGTACTGTAGTTCTCTAGGTTTTGGTCTCCTGAGCTACTAGGGTTACAGATGTGAGCCACCAACACTGAGCTTAACCTTAACATTTGAAGATTGTTCTTCGTGTATGTTGTCTAGAATATGTTGGATAGAGTGGTGTCTTTGTACCCTATTGGGTGGGTAAACTCCAGTAAGGAAGTTTTGTAGGTCCAGAGAAGGCTTTGTGGGAAGGTTTGTGCATGTTTTTTTTTTTCCCCCAGGGATAATCCAAGTATTTTTCCCACATAAGGTTTACTAATGTGCCTCGAATATTTACAACTTCAAATTCATCTGAATTTTTGAAGTTCAACACTGTTCGTAATTTTCAACATGATTGTGGAAGAAAGAAGATTTTTGTGTTTATTTTCTGGCTTCCAGGAAAAACCATTAGGAAGCTTCTCTTCTGAAATACAAAGCCTGGGTGACTTTCTGATGTTTCCTCTGACAGATCTGAACAGTACTCCCTAATTTCCCCTGATGTACCAAGTAACCACTGAGTTAGAGGCTGAGCTAGCCTCGGAAGGGTGGAAATGGGTCTCATATGAATGAAACCAGGAGGATGGCAGGGTTGGGGTCCCATCTGGTTGCTCTAGAGAACATTTTCCTTGTTCTGCCCACCTTTTGAGAGGTTCCGTGGTTCACCTTGGAACTCGGGTCCTCTTCCATCTCAAACCTGGCAGCTCATGTGACGTTTGTCTGGCTCTCAGTGGCATTCCAGCCTCCTGCCTACCACGTTTGTTTTTCTGTTTTGCCTCAGGATCCCTGGTTGATGTCAGCTAATTATCAACTTTCTTTCAGTATGCTCTTAATTCTCCCTTGGCATGTGATGTAACATGTTCACGCATTCCGAAGATCAGGATGGGGAGATCTTGATCTACCTCTACCTAGTACCTTCATCTAGTGCCATTGTGGAAGTGATCGCAGGAAGCCCAGTGGAGGGATGGTGGGAGGGGCAGGAGGGAAAGGAGCTACTGAAGGGGATAAAATTGCAATGGCATCTTAGAGGTTCCGGGCTCTACTGAAGTATCTGAGGATCATACACAATATGTTAGAATGTCCCTCCATGAGGATAGGTCTGGCTATTTCTTCCAACAATTTACCATGACTATAACTTCCCCTTCTTCCGTAAATGAAGATGTTGAACATGGCTGGGGAAGTCCAGCATTCTAACCAAATGTCAACTTGCTGGCTATATTCAATAGCATGCAGCACTTCACTATAGCAAGGACTTCCCTCGGCTATCATCCCCTGGTATTTAGAGAAGGACTTTCCACCTCTGAGCTCAGCCACGTGCCCATCTTCACCTTCCTCAACCACTACCTGAGTTAAACACCTACAATGATAACTGATTTATCTTAATCCCAAGCCTTAAGTTCAGTTCCACAAAAAGCAGGTGATGTTGCGGGTTTAAATATGTCAAATGAGATCCACTTGTTGACAATGAACTCTTGCAAATTGTAAGTTGTACATTTCTTCTACCATATTTAACTTAGAACAGCTCTCATTCTTCAGGCATGATGGAGATATAGATTCCACACATAAGCATGTATGTATTACCTAAATCAATGACTGCATTTCATTTAGGCACATATTTCTATGAAGTTTTGAGGATCGTATTTCTGACAGGCTTTATTTTGTTGAGCTTAGTTCTTGCAACATAATGGCTTTTTATTGGAAACTAAGACCCAAGAACAGTCGGCATCTCATGTAAATTCTAACCACGGGTGCTCTTTTGTCTATGAGACATGTTTTTCTCTTCTGCTATATCATTCCTTAGTTGCCTTGAATTCTGGGAAGCACATTGCTCTTCCTATTTTCTCCTCAAGATGCCTGATAACTGGCTGAAAAGGAAAGATGAAATATATGTGAAACCTGCCTTTTGCTGACCCTAGAGGTTCTACTGAGGAATGTAGAAAAGACACTCTGAACCTCGTGTGGAAACATTTGGCTTTGACGTTGCCTCCTGTGTGGAGGTATTTAATACCATCAGCTCGTTTTCTTCTGGATGCCTGACCTAAGTCATGCATTGGCCTTTGTTTGCTAGGTGCTCTGTTTGTGAACTTTGCTAGGTAACTCTGTTCCTTTCAGTTCACGGGTAAGTGTGTGTATGTGTGCGCACATTGCTAAGCTAGAGCAGTTGGAATTGACTGGGTATGGTATTAGTTCTCTGGGGAAAGTATTCATTCCATGTTCCCAAAGTTGTTCCTCAGGATACTGGGGAAAGGTGCGGTGTTCACTGGGGTCCTGGGTCACATTGGTTTTTACTTGGCTCCCACATCCATGGTTCTGTGATCTCAGGTGGTCTGCCTTCTCTACTGAGTTCATTTTGTTATGGTGAAGAGCTGAAGGGAAGTTCCAGCAATTCATCTCTGACAAAGGAAGTTTGCCCTTTGGCTGTTGATCTCAGGTGAGCTCCCAGTGTTTACCGTGAGATGACAACCAGGGCCTATCTACCTTGTGACCACAGTCAGGGTTTCGTTTTCTGTGGGTAATGTTGGTTGAAGGTAAATGGAAGGTTTTATCCAAGTAGGAAAGCTTTGGTTCATACTTACATGGTGTAGAATATGGGGAGTCTTGCAGTCGGCCAAGAATGGTCCCAAGCCTGGGATCTGTACCAGGTTACAGCAGCTCAGGGCTTCATGCTTGCTAGGGAATCACTTTACTGCCCTATAGATATCCGGGCTGGACATGTGGCTTTTTGTCTTCCAGATAGTGTCTCAAAATTTTGCCTGGGATTGGTCTTGATCAGCAATCCTCCAACCCTTGCTTCTTGTGTAGCCAGGATTATATAAGAATGATAAAATCTTCCTGTTTTTCAATGTGCAATAAAGATGGGTTTTCCCTCTACTAGCAGTTCTTGCGGCTGACAACCAACAACAGTCTATGACTGAGGAATGAATTCTTGTAGTGAGATGAAAAGCCTGTTGAGAATCCAGTCAGACCTTGAGTTGCTTTCCTGACTTAGTTTGTTCTTTCAGTGCTCTTTAGCTTCCATCCTTAATTTTGGAGCTCTTCTCTGTCTCAACTCGGAATATGTTATCCAAGTTGTTGCCCCGATTCTTCTCAGAGTTGTGTGAATGAAGCTGCTAGTTCCAGGATTCTAGGTTGCTTTAGGTCTCCAACATGTTCCTGGAGAGATTTCTCTGGACATCTAGAAGCTGTGCCATCTCCCCAGTGAAGGTCATGGATAATGACCTCAAATGACAGCCTCACCAGCGGACCCAAAGTCTTTGCTCTTGGGTGCACATAGCTGACTGGGTTGGAATTCCTAACTCCCAGGTGACCAGGAGTATGCATATGGATCTCCTAGTACTCCCATGTCACAGATGATGCAGCGAATGACTCTGTACACACACCTGGCTTCCTCAGCAGAGCAGCATTTAGTACATAGTGTTGTAATGTGATGCTCTTCCTATCTTTGACCTACGTGCCATTCGAATGACTGAGGCCCCTTTTGGACATTCCACTATTGGCACCAGGAATGCTAAGGAGCCTATTTGACTTCCTAAGTGCCTACTCACTTGAACACTTCTCAGGATTGAATATAAAGGTAGCATTTGACCCTGCCCTATGTAGAGCCTCTGGAAAAATTATCTAGAAGACATATGCATCTGATTTTGTGCTGACCTCAAGTGGAAGGAGCTGCTTCATGTCTTTGGCTTCATAAATGCACAGCCATGTTGGCCTGTTGGACACTATCGGTTCAGCTGCCTCCTGTTTTTATCCTTGTCTGTCTGGTGCTCTTATTATGTCTTTGTATGAAAGTCAATCCTGTATGAAAGGCAAAAGGGTTGCTAAAGTTTTTCAGTCTCTATCATCACATGGTTTTAAAGTATTGATTTATGAATGATATGTATCTCACTGTTTTGGGAGTGCCCAGGGAGAGGCAATCTGCAAATTTTATGGTTGAAAAATTTTAGTGTTGGAATAATGTCTTTAAGCACCTGGAAGTTCAGTTGGATTTGTGGCCTCCAGTAGGAAGAACTTAATTCTTCAGGAGGATTGCTTTGAGCCCAGAATTCCAGGAGATCTAGTCCCTTGTAGCGAGACCAGGCCCGAGAATACTCCAGTCCCATTGACTGCTATAGTTGAAGGACATAAAGCATGTTCTAAAAGCACATTCTCCACTTGTAATATTAGGCCAAGTCTAACCCTGAGAAGTGTTTGGACTAGAAGCCTGTCTTGATTTCATAAAGAATAGGTTGTCAAACTACTTGGCTAGTACTCTAGTCCAAAGAGGTGTACATTTGTAGAGAATACTCACATTCTATAAACATGGCCATTGCCACCATTTTTCTGCTCTGATGATTCTAGGTGGTCTTAAGGTTACTTCATTACAATACTCTAAATTTGTCTCAAAATATGATCTCACTGAACCTAGGGCCCTTGTGGTGTTCAGGGGGAAGTTCTTCACATTTTAACCATGTAATTTCCTCTGCACAAATCCTGTGGGTGGTGACTGAATGTGCAGTACTTATCATGGGCTGGGAACTGGCATCTTACCTAGGATGCCTGTCACTAGGCTTTCCCGATCTCTGAATGCTCAATTTTCTTCCCTTTGGTGCAGTGAAGCACTCGGCTCCAGAACCCAAGAGCAAGTCTGGGTTGATATCTACCAGTTGTCCATCCTGGCCCTTGGCCCTAAACAAGAAGTCATGAGCATGTGATGGTGGAAGCAGCCACAGGCAGCGTCTCGGCCTCTGCAGGTTTCCTTGTGCTTCTATGTGTATGCTGCTCTGTGTGCAAGGTGACAGGTTGCATCATTTCAGCAGCCAGATTATTTGTTTAGAACTTTGTAAGTCCCCTTAGGGGTCAGTAATGCTTCAGAAGTGATTACATCAAAAACTTAACGCTGTGTCTTCTGTTCCTGAAAAAAAATGTATTCCTTATAATCCTGGTGACTCTATGGGTCCTAGACAGAGGGGAGCCTCTCTGATTATTCAGTGGAATGTAGATGAAGGTCTGCCAGGTTGGATGTGTGATGGCTGCGGATGGGTACTCCCAGCTACTCGGGAGTCCCAGGCAGGGGGATTGTTTGGAGCCCATAGCTACAGGCTAGGCTGGGCAGTATAGTGACACTTTGATTTCCAGGCCACGTGGGAGTTACTTTAGACAATTAAGGATAGGTGAATTTTGAATCTATAAAGCAGGAGGCGGCTTCAGGAGCTACCTAATACTGTTTTACCCTGTTCTCCGCAACCCAAGAGAGCGGGATGTGTTGACTCGACACAGCAGGATGTCCAGGTGTTCCTACTCCCTGCTCCATGCTGCACTGAGTCTCCTGTGTGCTATCTGGTGACCAGGTGCTGGAGAAGGGGCTTGTTGAGGCTGCTTATTTGGCAAAGCTACCGGCTGCCCCTCCTGAGTCTCTCCATAGCACTGCAGAAAGGTCTTCTCCAAGACAAGATGGGGCCATGTGAGTAATATCCAGATTTGACTTCAAACTTCTGAAGAAAATGGTGAAAATTTTGAGCTCGTTAACAGTGAAGTCTGGGCAAAAATAGCCTCACTCAGTGGAATTAAAATGTTAGTGTTCAGACATGCATACTCTCTGACCTTTAACTTTTAATCTATGCCCTATGGGCATAATCAATAGTGACCTGAGGTGGACTTGTATAGTGGCCAACACCAGCCGTAACCAGATTCAGCATGTGTGAGAGGCATGAGGCTGAGAGCGTGTCTGGTGAGTAGCTCTCCATCAGTCTTTCGCCATCTGTATCTCTATCTCATTCCTACACATTGCTAAATGAATAAAGCGTACCTATGACTGCACAAACCTCTTGGCCATCTCAGATCCTGTAAATTGGATCTATGTAGACCAATCCTTGCAGACACTTCTGCACCATAATGTGAGTCATTCAGCACTGACAACCAAATCCTCATGGAATAGAAGGCTCTGTCTGTGAACGGAGCTGGAAACCAAATCCTTGCTTTTATATGTAACAAGGAATGCTCACCTCATTAGTGTTTGCAGCTCTGACCTCATCCGGAAGATCTGCTTACAGTGGTACAGAAGACTGAAGAGCCTCAAAGACACCAGCAAAGAAGGTGACACACTTGTATCACCTGAGAACTGATGTGTCCTTAGTATAGATTAGGTGACCTCACTCAGCCAAAGGGCACGGCTGCAGGTCTGAACAGGCTTTTCCCCAAACTGATTTTGCCATTTGCTGGATTGCTGAATTGGTGTGCTTCTACTTTTAATCCTGTTGATAGATTCATAATCTGCTGCAGTTGGGAGATACTCTTTGTAATGACATTAAATAGGTTATCAGTGAAGCATTTGGACGACTGCATCCATTGGAAGTACTCAGCACAGGCGGCAGCTCTAGAAGGCTAGACAAGTTATGGAGCCTCTTACTATGTTTGTTCTCAAAATACCGTGGGATGTTTCTGAACAGCCACTTTGTAAGTTGCTTTTGGTTAACTTCTTTCATCTACTTCTACCGCTGTGATTGTAAGAGTTCTCCTCAAAGTACAGCTCCTACACTGCGCGTGAGAAGAATTGAGGCAGCAGTGGCAGGAGGATACTTCTCCATCTTGAAACTCAACGACGCCAGGCTGCTCTAGGTCTCTAGCAATCCCTTCCCTTCGAAGTTTCTCTGAGAAGCTTTGAGAAACAGCCTCTCCTCCTAAAGTTCAGACAGGCCCTCAAAAGTGCACTGATGAACTCATTCTCTTTGTTCTTAAAGACACAAGAGGATTTGGCATCCATTACTTTCTGGTGTCGGGGTGATTTGTATGCTCCACATAGATCCCCCAGCACCTGTAGGTCATAGGACGGCAGGGGCTGTCCCAGACACTGGGCCCTTCTAAGCTGAGGACAGCTCCGTAGGCAATGTTGTCCTTAACCTTGCTCCAGTTGCTTAAGAGCGATCTCGTTTAAATTTGTAAATCAATGAGAAGGGAGAACAATTTCTCTTTATATTTCTCTGCTTTCCTTCTCATTAGATATCTAATTTAGATTCCTCGAATTAGAATGTGAAGAAAGGTGGTGGCAGAGACTCTGCTTACTGCTTCATGAGAGAATCCATCCTTTTGTGTTTCAGAGGAAAATTACTTCCTCCTTCATTCGTTGTGATGGGTTGTTTCTCTAGCTTCATGGGGAGGTTTTGTACAATTGACTGTATTGTGGGATCTGTAACTAAATGTTGCTTCTCTACATTCAAACCAGTGAGTGCTCTTGGCCTTGCTCAGGGTGTGAAGGATGTCCATAACACCACTGGGATTCCCACTGACCTGGGCCAGGTGGGCCAGCGTGGACCAGCTGTGGGGTAGATTGTGGGGATGCTGCCCAGTAGGAGCGTGGGAATCCACAGTTTAGAATTTTCTGTGACGTGCTTGGAGTTAGGGCCCAGTTCTTTTCTTGAGTCTGGCAGCTGGGCTGTTTCCTCTAATGGGGCCGTTTGTGCCGGGTCCTTCCTTGTGTAGTGAGCTAGGGTGGTACTCTCAGGTGATGGCTGCAGTGCCCACTATTCATTGAGCCGAAAGTGCATGGCCATAGCTCTGCCCTGCTTTGTGCTTTTCTGTGGAATGACTCCAGTTTTCACTCGGCAGAGATGACACTGAGTTATTCTTGGAGAAGAGGTCGTCTTTGGGTGATCATTGGTGACCAGGTGGTGAGTGCTTCTGACTTTAACAAATCTTCTAGCAGGCCTGTGGAAATAGGTGGTGTGATATCCAAAAGATGTCTATGAGCAAGTGTTCTGGAACTTAGCTTTCATTTTCTGACTGGGAGAGGTCTTCCTCAGCCTGGGGGGGTGGGTGCTGGTGGAAACATGATTTCCTTTTTCCTGAAGTACAGGGGGTACTTGAGTGGAAAGTAGATAATGACGGAGAAGATGTCTCTGCATCCAGGAAAAAGTAGAGGGCAGAGCCTAGATCAAGGTGGCAGAAGGGAATTAAGTCCTGTGTTATCTTAGTAGGTAGGTTTGCTCATGATTTTCTACCCCCCTCATGAGTCTGTGCTGCTGTAAGCGTGGCTAAAGCAGATATTGGTTATTTCTGTCCTCAGAGACCATTGTCTAGAAGTACTCTCAGTTCTAGATGGAGGATACTTGACCCTGATTGTTTTAGTCAGATCCAGAATAACCTGTAAACCTTCTTGTAAGGGCAATGACTCTTAATGTTGTTGTGTACCAATTATTTTTTGACTATAAAAATGGGAAAGGTTCTGTTGCCACGTGCTGCCTCCCTGTGGAGTTCTTGCTGAGATTCTGAACTAGGCAACTCAATCTCCAGGTGTTCATCACAGCTGGAGAGGGCCCTGGTGGAGAGGGGGTAACGATACAACCCAATGATGGAAGCTCCTGAGCCACCCTTGGGACAGGAAAGGGATTTCTGGGAAGGCTGAGAGTTTGGTTCTGGAGAAGAATCAAGAGTTCTTGTATTATTGCCTGGCTTGGCCTCACATTATGATCCTTCTACTTTTATCACCCGGGTAGTTGGGAATATAGAACTATTGAATGTGACCCCAAAGATTGATAGAGGAGACTAGAGCAGCACTGAGGAAATGTTTTCTTCCTCTGTAGACCTGGCAGATCCCAGAGAAGGAGGGAGCATATGACCCTGATGTCTAGAGAGTCCTCAGTGAGCCACATCTGTACGAAGGTCTCCTCTGAGATGGCTCCCTCTCCCTTTGGACTATGTACTAAATGCAACAGACTTGGCCCAGTGGCCACTCCTCCCAGGGGGAGTGGGCATGTCCTCTGCTCTTGGAAAAGTTGATGGCAAAGTACAGCATCTTAGACGTTTACCAAGATGAGGTAAAAGACAGGAGGACCTGAGCTGCTTCTCCCTTTTCCTTCCATGGTATCATTTCTCACCAGTCGTTATCTTAGAAAGCCTGGAGACTACGTTATTCATTTAAAAATTTTCTGCCCAAGATATATTTTTGGGCATGCATTTCATCTAGAGATGTTTGACCTTGGTCCTGAGGAAGGGTTATCCACTCTGGCACCTTGGTCTCTTTGCTGAGACAGTTGTTTGAGCCTTTCAGGCACTCAGCATATGGTTCTGAGTCTTTCAAGTAGGCATTTCAGACTGAACGCAGGTAGACTGCTGTCAGTAGCCCTGAATTTTCCAGTTGTGATGCCTTGGAGCCCCCAGAGGGGCCTGCCCCAGGCTGATAGCTTGGGACTCATTATGTATGGTCAGGAACAACGTGGTCTATGAGCAGGCCAGGTCTCTGTCTGGACACTTGCAGAGACATTTGAGTGTCCCATTAACAATGTCATCTGGTTGGCTCAATGACTGCATGTGAGAAGGTTGGGAGCAGTGTTACTCTTGGGGCTGGAAAGCTGCTTTTTATGGTATTACGGTTTCCATGGATTAATTTTTGAGAGCATTTTTTCATGTTTAAATGAAGACGGGCACAGGAGAAAAATGGTTCAGGTTATCAGATAAGTGTGTATTCTCTGGGTGTGAGGAGGTGCCTTCAGGCCATCTTTAATTTCTGTGATGCAGGGAAGCTGTTAGCTCTGAACATAGGACCTCTCGTCCCTTCTTAGATTCTTAGCTTAGCAGCGATCACATGAGTTGATCCTCATCCTAACCGGATGTGAACCCGAGTGCTGTGTCTAACGTAGGTACAGAGAAGCAGTTGGTCCTTCAGTCTAACACTTTCCTTGTGGAAGGTCACATGATTGGATATGTTTCTGAACACTAATGTGTCCACTGTTTCTCTCAGCTTTTCTAGACCATTTTGCTGCCCGTCCTTGGCGTGAGCTACCATGACAACATCTGAAGAGGGGATACAGCTCCTGTTGGCACCATCTGCTTAGGTCAGGGTGACATTTTGAGAGGCTTCTTACATCTTGAACTTTAACAATGACCATTCAGTAATAGAGATGTATTCTGCATGAGTTTACCCTGCTCACACATCACTTTCTACCGCTAGGACCCTTGGCCTTTGATTCTACATAGAGAATCTGATCACGGAGCAGTTACATGCACTATTTTCTGAGTGTGTATATATAACATTGGCATCTACTCCAGGGAGCTCAAGGGATTTCTGGGCATGTTCTCCACAAAGCAGGAAAAACTGCAACCAAGGGATGAGATGAATTCCTCGATGACTTTCGCCATTTCTATTCAGGCAGAGGTGCCCATCTGCTACAGGGGAATGGTTTGGAGGTGGTTGTGGACTAGGTTGGAATTCTACCTGAACTCTCAGATTTATGCCTGTTTTTCTTCCCTCTCCTGTGAAATGATCTCCTGCAGCCTGATACAGCATGTGTGCAGCCTTGCTGAGGCAGAAGCCCTCAGATACCGGAGAAGAGTTGGCATGAGCTGGGGGAAGGGGAAGGATGAGGGTTTGTCCAGTGTGGACTCTCAACTAAAATGACCGAGGTCCCATACCTTTCACAGCAGTGTTCTGGAGAACGGGCAGGGACGAGTTTACACTGTGTGTTCTACCTTCCCGGCAGTGATGGGCTGCACATCAAGGCAAGTTGGAGTGTACAGAAGGGCCTAGGGAGATGGCAAGGCTTTGTTTATGGCTGTGTTGGCTTGAACCCCTGGGCTGTGTGTGCTGAGGATCCAAGCTTGCTAATGGAATAGATTGTATCTGCTGGAAGCCTCCGTTTCCCTGTAAAATTCTTGTCTGAGTTCCCTCCTTTGCAGTCTTTGTGGGTCTGAGCTTCACAGGGGCTTCTCTGGGTGAAGGCGTGGGGTTTGTAAGCTTCTCCCAGCTTCCTGCCTCTACTGACCAATGTACCGGGGTGCCTGAGTTTCCCCAGCCCACTCGTGCGCAGTCTAGCAGGTAATGCTGTCCCTCTGCTGACAGGCAGTGCCCTGGAACACACGAACCTTTCTCGATCTCACAAGTCCCATGTTCATGACATTTCTGATCTCGCATACAATGAGGAAGCCTATTGTGTATGAGTGCCAGCATTCTTGCTGTGATGAACACGTTGTAGTATTAGGTTGTTTGTATAGATAGGTTCTAGAGTTTGAGGAAGCCTGTGATATATCATTGCAGGCAGGCTCGGTGGGATGGACACATCGCCATATTAGGTGAGCGCTGGATCACCTTTTGGGGTCTGTTTTGTAAATCTGAGTGAAATGCTATGAATAACATGGTTCGGAACTTCTGGGCATGGCTCTTTCTGTTTCCTCAACAATTCCACTGAAGACAGTATCCCTGTCTGCATGAAAGCAAGTGCTTCAAGAGAGACGGCTCGTGACAGCCTCCTCACTCTAATGACATTCCCAGTCGCTAGGTTTCTTTTAATAGGAGGTGCATTACCCACTTTGGCCAGGAACTCCCTTTTTGTCCCTGTGATGTTCTTTCCCTCTCTTGCTGGGAGGCTGTGTGTTTTTTTTTTTAACATATACTCTGGTCACTTGTGTGTACTTAAACGGATCTCTGCTTCTCATGACCACCACGGGAACTGAATACAGGGGTCAAAACCATGGTTAATTCATTGTCTTCGTGGATGAGGTGCTCTTTAGCTATCATGCATTCTATCACAACTAGGTGAGGGAATATCTAAAATCATCGTCGTCGGCTTCACTTTATCTCACCTGCCCTGAGTTGATCTAATATAAATATTGTAAGACAGTCCTTCAGCTCTTCACTGCTTAATCCAAGTGGTAAGTAAAGAACTTTGGAGTGTTCTTCAGCCATTAAGAAGAATGAAGCTATGTCATTTGTAGAAAAATGGGTGGGACTCAGGATGCTTCTGTTAGGGGAAGTAAGCCAGAGGACAAAGGACACATGTTTTCTTGCATATGTGGATGCTGGACCTAAGAAACATAAATGTTAACATACATAGGAAGGCATGCAACATTTGTGTCTATGAGACATATTTGTAATTTTGGGGCTGTTGAGGGGATGAGAAATGCGGCGAACGCCTTCTCGGCCAGCGAGGAAGAACGACCACACACCAGGAGTCTTCTCAGATCACACTTTACTGGAGAGCCTTTTAGTTGAAGGGAGAGCTTGAGCGCAAGAGAGCGAGCAAGGAAATGCAGCCGCTTATATAGGGTCTGGAACACGGGTCGCTTCAGGATTGGCTGTCCGCCTTCCACCGTCACCAGGTGCCACGGGATTGGCTCAGGATTCATAATGATGGCGCATGCGCACAGCTGGGGACTCGCAGCCCCGCCAAGCACTTGCCTAATATGGAGTTGTTTACTTCTAGGCTGAAAGGAAGCGGGCGCCATCTTGTAATGGCGTTTGTCCCGGCTCCCTGCAGAGAAATACATTTTATCTGTGAGTAAAGACAGCAAATGAGAATTGCTGAAAGCAGGAAAGGGAGAGTGAGGGTCAATCAGATTAAAATTTTGTGCATGCTTCTGTGAAATATCACAGGAGCATCTCTTTGAACACTTATCACAGACTAACAGGAATGTAAAATGGGTCCTGTCAGGGGCGTGATTACTAGTTGGTGGGGAGGGTGTGGTCAAAATGCCTAACGTACACATGTGAAAATGGAACAATGAAGCTTGCTGAGATTGTTGTGGAGGGCTGAGGGACAGTGATGGAGGGAATGAGTCTGATCAAGATACAATCGTATGCATAGATGACATACCAACATGAAACTCCCTGTACCAATGGTGCTAATGGGAAAAAGGCCATCAGTTTAGATTTCCACACATGAAAATACTTTTAATATGTCAACCATTGTGGTGTGTTATATATATTATATATATATATATATCCATCTATTCAATGACTGAAATAGGATCTAAAGCCTATAAGCCATCTAAGTCTCACTTGAATTTGAACAACCTGTAATCCTTGGGATAAAAGCTTTCATGGCATCCTGGCTCTTTAGCACCCGTGAATTTTAGGAGAGCCTGCTTTCATTCCCATTGCCTCCTTTAGGATGCTTAGGACAGACTGAGGAGGTGGGCGCCTTCCTGCTTACCCTTTGGCAGGCCCAACTCAACTACCTAGCTCAGACAGGCATCAGTGGAAGGTGTTGGCAGATGTCTATGACTTTGCCTACAACTGTGATGAGGTGTTTGGTCATCTCTAGCAGAGCTGAGATGAACTTGGAGACTACTCCAATGGGACTTGAATTGCTTAAGATTTTTGAAGGGGAAGCTCAGTATTAACCTCAAACACACAAGCAAGAACAAAAAAGCACAAATGTACCAGGTATTCTCCTTTCCATTTTGATAGTTTCATAGTATCCTACCTGTTCTCTATCATTTAAACAATCTTGGAATTCTCTCTCTCCCAAACCCTCCTCTAAATAGGACTTGGTGTCTTTTGATCACACAGTCTACTGGACATGAAGAGAATGTTTTTCTAACACATTGCTGCAAGACTTAAGTTTTGCATGCTACTTCTGCAATATCATAAACTATTTCTTCATTGAGTTTTGATCATTTTAAGGTTTATATGTCAAATACTGTTTTGCATTGCTATATATTAGCTATGTTGAGCAATAAGATTTGAAATATTTTAATAGTGTTGCAAGGTCTCATGTTTTTTGTACTTGAAACTTTAATAAATGATCTCCATCTTAATTTGAGCCATTAATACTCCTTGGTGAGGAATTATTTCCTTCCCACATAGCACAAGGCAGGAGAAGATAAATGAGCCATTACTAACCAGTGGTATGGGGCATCCAATTATAATTCTTGGGAATACAATTCTTAATGAATGCAAGTTGTATAACCTAGCACTTTGACAGACCATACAGCTGTGTTGAGGTGTTTGGTAATGTCTAGCAGGGCTGAGATGATCTCTCAGCTTCTGATGGACATAGCTTAGGTCATCCTTTGATCTTGATAAGCCTAATACTCCAGTATGTGGACACATAGGAGTCATTTGAAAGCTGGAGTATTGGGAATGGTCCAGGTGAAGTTTCCTACTACCCCTGATCAGGGGCTGGATTCATTCCATTGATCCCTATGGAGTTTAATGCGTCTGTGACATGGGCCGAGTGTGTATTGTGGGCTGATTCACTACACACTTGCCCCTAGGTGCTCACATTCATGTCCTTGGATCTCTGGCATTTGGTCTTCTCTTCAGTGTGGTCCCTTGCTTTGTGTGGAACAAAGTCCTTTCTCTGGCTGTCTCAGTTTGAATCTAAATATGGTGGCCGAGTAGTCTTGATGGACTTCATCCTCTTTATGGACTCAGCCCTGACTTTCTTGGAGATGATTTTTCTGGCTCTGATATCTTGCATTGTTGGACTAAAAGAAGTAATACTGTTAGCACTACTTCTCCTGGTGGGCAGCAGAGAAGCCAGAAGAAATAATGCTAATATTATTAGCACTAATAGAAATAGCGAGGAGGTATAAAACCTATGTTCTTCTCTGAGAGAAACATTTTGACAGAGGTGATTTAGCTCTAAAGTCTCAAGATTTTGTTTTACTCTGGAGATGAAGCTGGGAAAATCCAACCAGGGACTGAGGGAGTCCTTAGTTCCCAAGTCAGGCTGGCCGTGCTTTGTGTCATAACCAATACCACTGAGGGGATCAAGTCAACTCGGCAATCGCTGCCAGGCAAACAGATTCCTAAGCTTCCACGTGGGTCCTTACACTTCAAAGTGTTCCTAGAGGGTGTCAGTTCCTATCTGTACTTGGGGTGGTCTTGGCCAGAAGCCTTAGCACACCCTTTGTCCCAGGCCAGAAAGAGATTAAATCCTCAGGTGTGGGCCTAGGCTGGTGTGGTCTCTGAATGGGAGCCCCAGGCTTTGTCCTTTGTCCTGGGTTCACCCTTGCCCAATTGTGGCCAGAGGCTGAATCCTCTCTTGCCTAGCGTGGGCTGAGACTGATGCCTTCTCTAAGTGCTGATCGCCAAACTGTTCCTTGTCCCCAACTCTAAGTGCAAGTTCCTGACCATCGGCCACCAGCACAGCGAGGTTATAACCTCCTTCAGACTGAGATCTATGTGATATGAGTTCTCAGCTCAGTCTTGTCTGTTTATTCTCTCTTCCCCCACCTTCCTATGTCCCAAGCCCGCTTCTGAGCCAGGAGTTGTGTTCCTTTCCAGTGTTACCAGGTACAGTCTACCACTCAGACAGCCTCATGTAAAAAGATGACTTTATTTGGGGAAGTGGATAGCTGACCAGCTAGGGATGCAGCACAGACTCAGGAGATGAAACTGAGACCCTGAATGGACCACAAGCTTGGGTGTTTCGAGGCAAATGCCGTGCGGTCAAGCCTGGTCACATGCAGGTGGCCAACGGGGTTGTCACACACATAAAGACTGCATATTTATGTCAGTGGCTAAGGGAGTTAGTCTATCTCCTAGTCACTGTTTGAACTTGCCTATCATTTTGGTTTGCATTGGCGTGCAAATTTGGGGGTCCTCACACAGAGCAGGTGGATCTTCTTACTTGTGGGAGCAGGGATTAGGCTGTTCCTTCCTGGAAGGGCAAAGGTGGCTGGGCTGTTTGACCATTGTTAACCAAACAGGGCTGCAGATCCTGTCTGGGCTATTGCTAACCATGTTTAACAGGTGGTCAAGCAGACTGCACAACCTTATCACAACAATCAGTAGGGTTTTCTAAACAGTTTCTACATTTCGGGGGGGTCTCAACAAACAGCGTATTTCCTGGCCCTGGGGGCTTGTGAGAAACCAGTATTTTGATTCTCAGGAGCAGGGGAAGCTCCTAATGCGTTAAAGATGGAGCCAGTTTTGGTTCCCCTTAACACTTAACTCTTCCCCCCTACATCAGCCCTTCTGGCTGGCCACCTAGGGGTGGCGATCACGTGAGTCAGTGTTGAGTGTCCTTCCCAGATGGTCTCCTTCCTGGGTTTCACCGGAGAAGTCGTTCCGCTGTGGTGCTGCAGCTGCTGTCTCCCTGGGCGGGCTGCTCCAAGCAGAGGGAGGGCTGGTCTGTGTGTTGGGCTTTCTATGGCATTCCATCTGTCCATGCCAAACTATGGTCCTCACACAGCTGCAGGCCGTTGCCCATTGGGCTGTGATGGAACTCGGTTTTGGAGACTGAGTTTGTCTCCCCTTCCTGAGTTAAAAGTTTGTTCCTTGATTGGCCCTGGGCTTTTACTGCTTGCCGTTCCCTGGCGACCACTCTAGAGCTGGATGTTGAGGTTGGAGTCTTGTATTTCTGATTAAGCAGACAGAGCTGATATTGGCCCCAGCCATCTTGGATCTCCTCATGGATGGTTAGCCCTTCTGTTGCTGTTGAAAATGGGAAGGAAGTAATAGCAAAGAACCTCAAATCTGAGGCCTAACCTGTGTACTGCCTCAGGAAACCTGTGTGAACCAGGTTGGACTCCATTGGTGGGCAGCATAATCTCAGATTTTGTGATTGCCCATTGTTGACATACACATGAAGTACTTTTGAGTTTTTTATTTAAATTGAGGCACGTTTAAACTACTCTCTGGCTTTCCATCTTTATGAATTCTCTTGTTTGTGATTCTGTGTGAAAGGTCATACTAACATTGTACAGAATTAAGGATGATTTAGTTCTCTCTTGATATAGGGTGAATGAAGTCTTGTAGCAAATGTTGGCAGGCAATACATACCTCATTTTCTTCTAGGCAAAGGCTATAACTTAATTTGAGTTCTGTTCTTCTGCTCATGTCTTCTGACAGAACAGAGGGCTGGAAAATAGAGAAAAGTCATACCAGTGTTAATCCACATCCTAGGAGGGGCTCTTGATCTGGTAAGGGTTGTTTTAAAACCCGGATCACTGGATGGCTTCTGGTTACTGTGGGGGAGAAAGTCAGATTTAGTTGATGCCCAGTAGATTATGCCTCTGTTAAAAGTGGAAAATGTCAGACAGAATCTTGTCTGATTTGTTTGCCAAAACAGCCATGAAAACTCACATCGGGAATTTGATGTGGAAGTCAATCCCTGGTAGCCTTTGAGAGAATACAGGTGCGCTTCACCATTTCCTCCAGTCACTGAGCATCTAGACAGTCACTGTTTAGAAGAACAATGTACCTGAATCAATGGACGTGAACTTGCTTTTGCATGATCCCAGGCCTCCTGATTGAGACCTTGGAGTTTCCACTCAATATTTCTTGGCATACATCAGTGGTTTCTGACTAGTTAGGAGAAGACTGAAGGTATAAGTTTATCTAGAGCTCCCAGATTTGGGGGGATGGTTGAAGAAATACTTTAACCATGCACACAGTGTCAAGTTAATATTTTTGTCAGGTTAATACAATTGTTGCCAACTATGACTGAAGGTACCTTTACCATGACAGCCTTACAATATCCACCACTAAACTGTGAAAGGAATTTAATTTTCCTGGAAAGTGATCACCCTGTTCTTAGAATTCTGCATTGGTCAGAAATGACATAGCATGACTGCTCCTTCCCTATTTTATATGATCACATTATTGAAGTAATGCCTCTGAGCTGAAAAAAGTATTTGGAAGGACACAGCATTCCCACATGGAAGTAGGAAAGGGGCTTTTGATGGGCCCTCCTAACAAACATCATGCAAGTGTGATGTCTGAGTGGCCAGTTGGATGTCATCCTTCCTGGTCTTTAATTTGCCTTGTGATATAGGAGTTGACTTGGGTGGCTAGTGGCCTTGGGATACTACAGAGAAAAAGCTGTATTTCTTACGGGGACATGAGTCCCTATGAGTCATTTCCACAAACCTGATTTCTCTAGTGTCCACCAATCATTGGTGTTCATAACTATAGTCTCTCTGATGTTGAGAGATACAGCTGGTAATATCTGACTTTTCTTTCCTTTATCCTGCACATGACTGGTGAATCTGCAGTCTTAAAATATGCACAACGAGAAGTATGAGTAGGGCTTGTAAGTCCCAAAGGTGAAAATAGGACCATCTGAGAACAGAACGGCCCCTTAAAACTTTCCAATCTTGGAAAGTTTCCTGGAGAAGGAACTGGGAACAGTGAGCTATTGATGGCCTTTCCGAGCCTGGTCTGGAAGCTTGGAATACTTCGGGTTAGGAAGGAACGGTCAAAGAAGTATTCGGGAGGAACAGATCATTGGAGGCTGCTGTGTGGAAGTTCAATCTTCCAACTCCAGAGGGGCTCTGCCCTCTTCCTCTTCTTTGTGTTTGTGTTTCTCCTGAAGGATCTAGCATGTTCAAAAATGAAAGCTCACCTTCTGAGTGGGTTTGTAGCACTGGTGGGGCCTTCCGTGGTGAACAGTGGGTGGGTGAATGCGCACCTGCACTGGATTCCTAGGTATACTCTGAAAGACACACAGTAATGATCTTGAGGTTCACTGACCCTCATTGCTGTGCTATGGCACAGGCTGTATTGACCAAAGAGAAAGGGCGAAACTGCCTTGGGACATGGGCTTGAAATGCCGCATTTCCCCCTTCACAGCTCTGGGCTCATGGCTACAGCTTGTGGTGCTGGACCGGGCCAGACATCTGCTGAGCCATGGTTAATTTCTCTGGTTGGTATCCCTCATCTGGGTGCATTGCCCAGACTTGGGATTTTAGTTGGTTATTATCAGTGAGCAGATACTTAAACTGCAGGTAGTTGGTGACTGTCAAAGAAACGGAGCTGAGGAGCACCGTTCCCTTGGAAGACGGAACGGCGTGAGCTGAGCACTTCTGCAATTGCTCCCTCTTGTCTGTGTTTCCTCCTAGACCAGATCTCCATGATAAATTAGGAATCTTTAACCAATTCGTAGTTTAGTTGGAAAAAAACTGAATATATTAAGCATTTCTTCTGAGGTTGAAGAGTTATACATAAAAAGGAAGCAATCAGATATTGCCTGAAGTGCTTGGACAGGGAGTTTTGAATCTATAGATCCCGTGTCATGAACAACGTGCATATCCTGCACACTGTGTAAGCTTTTAGTTTCAAATGACAAAATAGCCAACTTTGAGATTTTTAGTGGAAAGCATGTCATGATGTGTCAATGTGTAGAGGCTTTCCTATGTGTATGATTTAATCTGTTTTGTGTAACTTGGCATTTTCCTCTGATAAATCATGCCAACGAAAGGGTAGCTGAGGAGCACCCTTTGAAAACAAACCAGAGTGTCTGGTTAAAGCAATGCCGGCAAACTTAGAAGAGGAAGAAATGGTAAAGCAGTAGGTAGCGGGGACAGAGGAGGTGGCCACACCTTGGCCTTGCGTGGTAAACTCTAGGCTTCGTGTGACTTGTGTCTCTGTGTACTCTGTAAGGAAGCCCATCTTGTGGAAGTCTGAATGTCCATGCCAGGAAACAAGGACCTTGAATCATCCCCAATGCTAGCCCAGTGGTTAAGTTCATTCTGCACTTTTCAGCTCAGAGGCACCTTGATACTTGGAGGTGTTTCCCAGAAAGAGCTAAGCTAGTAACTTGGATGGAGATCAGAGGGAAGTGTCCTTCTGGGTTAGGACAGCTGGCATGATGCTTTCCATAGCTGTGCTGACAGGTCTGGAAGATGTCAGAAAGCACCTATCCATGCCCATATTCTCTGGAAAGATTCCAGGGGTCCTGGGATGAACTTTGATCAGGAAGAGGAAGGGAGCTGTCCCACTAGAGTAGGACTAACTAGACACCATAGCTGAAGACTGACATCGTGCTCTTGTCATGCCTTGCCCTTCAGCCTTGAGAGTGCTGATGGAGCCTCCCACAGGACTAGAGTGCACTAGTGCTCTGCTCACCCTCTCCCAAGATGGTTTTAAAAGGAGGGATTACAAATAAGGGAAACCATGGGACCTACGTTTCTTTGGGCCTGGCTTACTTCACTTAATATAAAAAGGTCAGATAATGTGATGTCAGGAAAATGAACCCTTAGATGTGTATTTTAATGTTTTTTTCTTTCATGCATGTGTTTCTAACACATTTATAAGATTATCTCTTTGTTGCTTTGTATGTCCCTCCCCCACAGTATAACCCTTGCTTTCACTATATTTGATGTCAGTATAACTTGTGGAGGAGATGGGGAAAAACCAGTTGTTTAAGGATACAGGTGGACCTGTTGCAACAATGAGAAGTACAAGTTGTCATGTCCAAAACGAACTTTACAATGTTGGTGGGGGGGGGGGGGGGCTGGGGGGAGGGAGGAAGGAGAAGGATTGGGATTAGGGGGGGAGGGGGGAGGCTGGGAAGGGATGTGAAGGATAAACAAAGGAGGAGGCTGCAATGCTTGGTAAGAAATGTACACATTATCCTGCCCATGTAACTGTAACTCCTCTGTACAGTATGTTCACAAATAAAATTAAATTAAATTAAAAAAAAAAAAAAAAAAAAAAGGAGGGATTAAAAAAGGCGGGATTCGAAAGCTGCCCTGCTGCTTCTACCATGAGGTGTTTGGGTTTGTTCCTTTGTCGTCCTCAATTAGTTGTTTAGCATGACCTTTCTTAGGCAAACTGCAAAAGCAAGGGGCTCCTCTCTGATTGCCTCCATCCGCTGGGCTGTTGAACATGTCAGAACCAGCCACGGTTGACTTGCTTTCTTTATACAAGTTTTTTATTGTGAAAATACTGTGCCAGAGGGGTTACAGTTACATGAGCGATAGATGAGAACATTTCTATGGTTGACTTTCTCAGTCAGGAGTCCATGGGGATGGATTTACACGCATTCTTTCAGTATTTCAGAAAACTCACCGATGGCTATAGCATCTTGGAAGTCAAATAAGGTGAGGAAGGCAGAAGGCAGAATTCATAGTGCTAGAAGCTTCTTTCTCCCCAGAGACCTTTGCTGTTCAAACACTCAGAGGACAGGATAGGTCATGCTCATATCGGAACCTTCCTATCTGTGGGAAGACCCACGGCTCTCTAGTGCAAAGGGCAGACTGTGCAATTGCTCCCATCACCAAGAGCGGGGTGAGCTGGGCCAGCCAGGCTCCTCAAGTCTATAGTGTGAATGTTCTCCACTGGAATGGAAGCAGCCTTTAGATGGACACTTACAGGTGTTTTCTGCAGGGGAGATGGCTCAGATCATGGTTACCATATCGGTGTGGCAATTCCTTGGTACTCTCAGCCAGAAGGGATTTTGTTGAGGTTACTGGGAGAAATGCCTACCTCCTTGGCAACTGCAGTGACTTCTATGTTAGGAAGAGAGGATCATAGGTCATTGTGAAATGGGTCTTAAGATTGGAGCGTAGGCCCACTATTGGGGGGAAATTAAGAAAGCCCTCTGGTGTTCAATCTTCAGTCTTCAGGATCATAAAGGGAGAATAGAAATTGTTAATTTTCCCCCTTGTTCTATTGCCTGGTGTAATTTGATTGTGCCTGGTGTGTTGTATCTTGATTAGTGATAGAAACCAAGGAGGAAGTTATTTGGGGCTATATAATCCTCCATTGGGAAGGTTCCAGTGTTAAATTCTGTATCTACAATGAAGATAATCACTATGAAAACTTACAGACTGGAAGACTTGGATATTTTTGGAGAATTGCCTATTCAGTTAAAACTTAAAGAACAAGTTCATGTTTTCAACCTCTGTACTCTGGAATGCTATGATTCTGGAATGCCATGAAGACATTTCCTTTGATTTTTTTAAAAAAAAAACTTGTGATCTAGGTTTCCAGTGCCAGAATAGGTATGGGGACTATTTCATAAAATTAGAAAGCAAATGTGGCTCACTGAGTCTTCAAAAGAGAAATGAACTTAAAGAATTGAAAAGAATCATGTGTTATAGTGGGAAAGAGCAGAAGTGTAAAATGGTTCTCACAGACAAATCCTAGGCACTCTTGCTCTCTCCTTTCTAGCCAGGCTTGCCTTTCCTAGAGCTGTTTACCTTTTATCAGCCTCTGTCTTCCTTAGACTGTTCTTCAACTTCAGAGATAGGAACTCTGTAGCCTCCCGAGTGCCTTTCCAGTTCTTTCTCTGTCCCACTTAATTGACTTTAGTTTCCCTTCTGATTATAATTGCTCACCTCCCTGGACAACTGTAGACAACAAAAGACCATCTGTGCCTTGGTATCAGTGGACAAGCAGTCTTGTTTCTATTTGTCTCCTTATGTTTGCAAGTCACGTATGTTGACCACTTCTATGGATGAAGACGTGGGCATTTTATTGGGCCAATATATGGCTACGGCCTTCAGATCTGCTTTTTAGGATCTGCAAAGATATTGAAGTGGTGATTGAGTGGAGAGAGAAGTGACTGCAGGAGGTGTTAGTGAGCTGATCTGTTAGCGGTGACTCAGTCCCGAGCTTGTTGTAACCAGTGCATCTCAGAATGTCCCTCTGGGTGAAGAGTTGGGCTACTTAGCCCCAACTTGATCAGTGGCATTTGTTTTAGCTTTCCCCCTTAGTATTTTCTGGAAGTGCTGAGATGGACCTCTGGAAGGAAACAAGTGGGGAGTGAGGCTAAAGACATGGTGACATACCTGTGATAGCTCAGATGAGATCAAACCCACTGGCCTTCCTTTTCAGAGGGAGAGGACCTGGCCTGATAACTCCCTATGGCAAAGGAGCTCTTATCCCTCTCTCCTAGGACAGAGAGCTGCCTTCTTGGGAGAACTATGACCAATGTGCCTTTTTCCCTGGGTGCACGCATACGTATTATTTCCAAGTCACATATCCTTGAAGAATCAAGTCAGAGATGGGTAAGGCTCTTGTCTTATTGTGTGCATCATCACAGATGGCCTTGGTTACGTGCCATTTTCCATTTGGGAGGTATGAGCAGGGCTTGTGTGACACTTGACAGAAGAAAGTTCCTAGTTCCCCTCAAAGCCTGTGCTCCAGAGAGGCATGAGATGGACGGATGGGTGAATTTGAATTGAGGTGTAGCTCAGCATGGCCTTGGGAGTGGGGGAGAGAAGCAGAGCCTGGGTTTTGCCGCGTGGAAACTCATCTCTTAAGCTGCAGATGGTGAATCTACTCTGTTCCTTTTTTCATGTATTTGTCTGTTTCCCATGAAATGCAGCTTGTTTCTAATCTTCGGACTTTAAACATGACTGTGCCATAAAGCCCTTTTCTCCCTGGGGCAGCAGCTCAGCAGGGTCCTCCTTGAAAGGAGCAGAACGTGCTCTTCTCTGGGGCTCCTGTCTGCACTCTGAAGGATGTGCCTCGGGGTCCCTGCCCTGCACAGGCTCGGGTGCAGTTTCTGACTTGGGGTATTGTGGGCAGCTTGGTGTTCATGATCATGTCCTCTGTAGCTCCCTGCTCACGTTAGCCCGTGCGGTGTGGGACCCTTCCTGGAAGCTATGCTGAGCCGCCGTGAGTTACTCTAGCCCAGCCCCCAGTGATGAGGTGCGCATGGCTCAGGCTTGTGACTTGCCTTGGTGGGTGCTGATTTCTCTTCAGGACACGGTCAGCTGGGGAGTCTCCTAGAGAAGATGATTGTGATTCCCAGTTCCCAGGAAGTTGTCTCAATCTCTTGCCTAGGAAACCCAGAGAAGGGAGTGGTGAATGATGGCAAGTCAACATAGCATAGCCTTGGGTTGCCTTAATGCCAAGGATACCTCCATGTCACTAGAAACTCTCTAGGAAGCAACGCAGAATACAGGCCAGAATGTCCCTGTGAACAAACAAGACTCCTGGCGTTGGCACCAGTGCCAGCAAAGGGGTGCATTTTGTCCTTGGACAGCTAAGATAAGCCTTGATACCTGAAGCTGAGCTGTGGGGGACATTTTCCAGAAAGCCCTATGGTAGAGGTTAGAGGGAGGTGTCTTTCTGGGATGGGACCAGGGAGTCTAGAAGGTGATGTGGAGCACCTCAGCCTTCCTCACACTCTCCAGAAGGATCCGGTGCACTTGGGATTTCCTGTTACCACAAGCAGGGAGGGGTCTCTCCCACTGTGGTGGGCGGGGGAATCAGATGGGAGGCTGACATCCTGCCCCTTTCTCCTGAGTTGTCATGAAGTGCCATGCTGTTTATGTTACATGGAAGGAAAAGTGAGTTGGGGCATTGTCTTGCCCCAGTCACTGCAGTGTTTTGCCGCTGGCCAAGGCTTTTTAGCCATTTATGAAAAACGAGAGGAAAGGGATTCAAAAGACATCTGCTAGCAGATGTCTATGTGTGATTTTTGTTGTTTGTCTACTAGCAACCCAAGATATACCTCCAAGTCAGTGATGCAGCTCACGTTAGCCAAGGGCTTCTCCCCACCCCCCAATTAGTTTTGTCCTACGGACTGTTAAGCATAGGATGCGGACTCCACTGAGTGTGCTTGTCCTTGGAAGATACAGATGGTATGGGAAGAGATTGAAAGTGGTTCCCTTAGTATCTCAGGACCTTCAGGCTGGGTCGCAGTATCTTAAATTCATCCAGCTTGTGGTGGAAGGCAGAAAACACGGGTAGGAAACTGCTTTCTCCTCCGAGGCCTTTGCTGTTCCCTGACAACTGGCAGGACTGTGTGGAAAGTGGAGAAACAGACTTGATCGTGTGCTTAGCAGCTCCCCGCTTACATTAGCCAGTGGTGTAGGCCTCTATCTTGAATCTGTGCTTGCTAAGCCATAGTGAATTCCTCTGGCAAGAAAGACTTGGTAGTCTCACATCCAGAATCAGGATTGTGTCTTTGTTCTCATCCCATGATATGGAGGCATTGGCTGGGCTGGCTGGGCTCTGCAAGGCTGTAGTGTGAGCCAGAGTGCTCTTGAGTGAAAGCACCTGCTCGTCCTGCGATCCCGCTGGGACCTCTTTCAATGTATCCCTGGAGATATTTTCCTGTAGATAGTGCGTGCTTCCAAAGTGTAGCTAGCATATCAGAGTGGCAAATCGGGCCAGAAAGAATGAGCGGATGGTGCAAGAAAAGGTGGTGTTTGTCTCAGGCAGCTGCTCCAGCGACCACTCTCTGTGTGATGTAATCCTGCAGAAGGCTGGTCTTAGTCCATGTCTCACAACAACCAAGCTTCCCACAGGATCTTGTGGTCTTGAGGAGTACAGAAGGGGAACTTCTGTTTTTGCTGGTGCTAGGATCCTGAGGAAATTATTCCTCATTTTATATTTCTATAGTAGGAAAATCATTAAGAACTTATAAAAGCACATGCATATTTATGAGAATCATGCTGATGGCTCTCAGGTATAAGAGCACATTGTACTTAGTCTTCCCATCCTGAAACACTAGGAGAATGACACAATGTGGTTTTGCTTTTCCCATGTATTTGTTTCAAGGCTATCAATCTTGTTCTCACTTAGCGAGCAGGAACCGCTTTCTTTGGAGTGTTTCTCTTCTCAAGGAGTGCAGCAGTGTCTTTTCAAACACTTCCAATCCTTTTCTTCAGCCTCTTCCAGTCCCTGCCTTGGTAATTTGTTGGGGCTCTAGTCAAATCGGTGGGTTGACCACATTGGACAGAGGTGTCCTGCCGGTGCTGGCCCTGGGAGAGGAGGCAGGCTACACTCCATCTTTCCCTCTGTGCCCCTGGAGGACCTTTCTACTATTGCTGGGCCTGGTGACAGTTTGCTGCTGTCCTCCTCTTCTGGGCTCCTAGAGGCCATTTCTGTTGCTGCTGGGCCCAGAGGCAGCTTGCTGCTCTCTCCTCATGGTCCTCCAATTGGGTTTTGAAGTAACTGGGGCAGGATAGCTGCTATCCAGCTCCCCCTCAATTCCCCATGTTGAGGTGTTCCATAGGATGCATGGGAAAGAATTGGCCCTGGGACATTTTCCTGCTCCCTCTCCTGCTGGGTGGCTGGGCAGGGCAAATCACAAGATTGGCCCAAGGGGAGCATTTTGCCTCCCGCAGGGGTGGTTATTTTTTGCACAGTCTCCCTCCCCCATGTCCCTTTATGCAGGGGTTCAAGAGTAGGCAGGGGAGATGCCCTCCTGCTTCTGCTGTCCAAGGAGGATGAGGATGGTAGGGTGATGAGCAATGGCTGTCTTTAGGGGACTATTGGAGGAGTATAAGGGGTGAGGCGGAAGCTCAGGAAGTGGGTGTCTCACATGCGGGTGAGGTCCTGCCTCTGGTCCTTCTGTTTGGGGAGCATTACCTAAGTTCCCATGGTGGCATCAAAAGTCCTGTCTGACATGGCTGCTTGTACCTTCCCAGGATCCAATTCCAGGGAGTACGTAATATCCAGGATGGTGGGGTCCAGAGCTTGCCTGAGCCAGGGTGCTGTATCACTTGCCCCAGTGAGGGTCCCCACTCATGATCAGCACTCATTAAGCAAACCAGAGGTTCTAGTAGCTCTGGGGAGAAGCATTTGCTAGTCCAGGACCTTCCTGCTCAGGACCTACCTTTTCCGTGACTGAGCTCTCCCCTCTAAAGGGCACAAAGCCCATCACCATCTAGTAACCTGTCACACCAGGAGGCTCCGAGCGTCCAGTTTGGGGCCCTGGTGTCTCTGCTGTTTGCACGCCTCAGGGGACCTGTAGGCTAGAGTTCTCTATTTTCCATCCAGCTTCTTCCTGGTGGGCACCATGTGCTGAGCCCAAAGTTGGGTATCTTGACTTTGCCCCCTGGTGTCTGGCAGGTTATTTTCTGCCTTGAGGTCCCTGTGTGCAATGCCACTGCTGTGCCATTGCTCTACAGCACTTGGGAGCTGCCCCGACCAAGGCCTGGCTGCCTCCACCTCCATTCTGCTGCTGGGTGGGGCTGGTAAGTATGCACGTTCTTCTGTTCCTACTGCCTTAAAGGGTTTTACAATGTTTGGGTGCTCCACAGATGTCAATGTGTCCAATTCCTTGGCAAAGGGAGAGTTGTCCCTCTTGTGGGGCTTTTACGGCCACCAGGGTGTCCATGAGGAGAGCGTGGCCAAGCTGGGGAGGTTCCTCACCACCTAGGAGGAGCTCCTTGTCTGAGAAACTGGCCTCCAGGCCCTGGTGAGCCCCGTCCTAACTACTCTCATGCCGTCCCAGAGCACACCCTGACGATGCTATCTGACCAAAGTTCCAGGGCTTTCCTCTGTGTTTGACAGAGCCCATGTCAACATAGCCCATGTCATTGAAAACCTGCTCCTTAGGCTCTTCCTTGGAAGGCATGGAAAGCAATTCCTCTAGGCACCAGGGGTTGAAGGGGAAGTAAGTCCTCATTAGCCTTGAAGGTGTGTCTTCTGCTCTTCACTGCCGGGTTGTATTTGTTCCCAATGGTGTTGGGTGCGCTGGTGAGAACCACGTGGCCTCCTTGCTAGAATTACTAGTGAGGGACATCATCAGGTTCCCTTCCACTAGGGTGTGTTTGGTGGTGATAGGATGTTAGAATGGCTCAACCGCAAACTGGCTTTGGTTGGTCATGGGAATCCAGAGGTTTGCTTGGGTGAAACACCCATTCCCCACCCCCACCCACTCTGGGAGCAGCAGAAGTTAGCCAAGCCCCTCTAGCCACCAGACAATGCCACACAGCGCGCATCTAGTTTTATGAGGCTTCTCAGAAAAAAATTACTAAGAAATTGAGGGGAAATTACCAATGACTTCTTCTAAATGAGGTTTCTACAAACCTTAAAGACTTCAATGAACCAAATATACTTCATTTTAGAGTTGAGGAGAACAGACTGAATGCTCTTGCTGGAAGCAGGCAAGTGCCTCTTTGGGCTCTTTTTCTCAATGACCCTTAAGCTTCCTGGACTTGTCTACCTTCTATGAGTCTTCTGCCGTGAGCGGCACATCACTCTGGGGTGAAAAGATGTCGGATATTTTACCTCAACTCAGGTCTGTGTCGTTCCCCGCTCCCCCAGGGTCTCGGATGACCGGGATGCTGCGATGTGGCTATGCAAGTAAACGAATGGAAGATGAGCACGAGAGAGTAGGTAATGAGAGAATTGCTCTAGTAAGAGGACCAAACCTCCTGGCTTCCTTTCAGTGGGGGCGAGAAGGGCTTGGGTGTCCCTTGCAGCAAGGAGCTCCTTGCAATAATGATAATTATCTTGAGTGGTCATGTTCCTATCAGTAAATGGTGCCAGTGACACAAATGAGACTTCTCTTACTTGAAATACAAACTAAAATTGGAGACCTATCGTAGGAATCACAAAGGAGGATGTGGTGAAGAACAGGGACAGAGGGAATACATCATATGGCCATAGACTTGTGCCATTTGTGGGCTATCCTTGGGACAGAATCGTACATGTGTGGCCTATGACCTGAATAGACAAATTCCATTTTTAATTTTGGAGATACTTATGTCATTGACTTGAATGATCTTATCCCTTTACCAGTGTATTACTGGTGAACTTGATTTCGTGAAAATTTCTACTCGGAAGGTGTGGATAGGGCTTGTTTTTGTCCGGTATGTGACCTGGAGCTACTTGACCCTAATGTTTTGACCTTAATCTAGAGAGGATGGCTATGAGATGGGTGTCACTGAAGTGTCACCTCTTCAGAAGCATGGCTTAAAGCTTGTGATAACTGAGGGTGAAGAAGGGGACCGACAGGGGGTCTGGGGAAGAAACCGATTTGGGTTTTTATTGTGTGGAAGTTCTTTTCTCTTTGTAGTTGTGTGTTGCTGGAGAAGTCTAGCTTGTCTGGCACCTGTTCAGTTTTTAACTTGTAACTTCTGCGGAGACAGGGGCCTTTCTCTTGTTTCCAGAGGCTCTGCAGATAGCCCTGTGAATGAGTGATAGGTGCACACCTCTTAGGCTCCTATGTATCTGTGTCCCTGAGTTTCACCAGCAGCAGTGTTGGGGAAGCATACAAAGTCCAGGATGGGTGCTGCTGGCCTGGTAGCTGAGGGCTTGAAGTGCTTTGTCTTGTTGCCCTTCCCAGCGTGGTGCTTTGTTTAGCCTGTAGCTTGGGACCCTGCCTGGCATATCTTAGTGGCCCCAGCAAATTTCTTTTCGTTAACTTCTAGTGATGGGCAGGTTGCCCAGGCTAATGTTGATGTCTTCGTCATGGGTGACTTGTGTGCCCAGTGTTTTCTTTCCACTGTCTTCTGTCTTTCTAGCCAAACGATAACTTTGGGATTCATTGAACTCTGCCTCGAACTTAATTCTATTCCTTAAAAATTAAATAACTTCTATTGAAGTTGGATTTTTTTCCTGATCAATGAAAGGGTATCCGAAATACAAAATTAAACCCGAGTTGTTAAGTTTCCTTAAATTCAGAATTAGAGGCCTATGCTTGGGTCCTTGTTTTCATTCTAGGGAACAATTACAGGGCAGACCAAGCCAGGAGAAAATGGTGAATAGCAGCAGGAAGAGAATAGTCGCTTCCCGGGCAGAGTCTAGACACAGCCACTGGTAGGCCATGTGCAAGTCGTTCCTTCTGAGGGGTAGCTAAGGGCTATGCTTCAAGTATTTCTCTTTGGAACACCAGGGTGACGTTTATCCACCCCACTGATTTTTTCCTCTGCTTTACTCTGAGATGTGCATTAGTATCTGAGCGTCCTTGGGGCGTTTGGGAGAAAGTGATAAGATAGCAACTTTGAGAAGCTGGGGGAAAGCAGAGCAGGCATGATGCTGTCCTCCACAGCTGTCCTGAGGACTGAAGCAGCCTAGATGATGGAGTCAAGCACGCCAGCGTCTCCCACATGTGGTCATGCTCTCCAGAAGGATGATAATCTGCTGCAGTGTCCCTTTATCTGGAAGGGGAAGGGAATGATGAAGTGAGCCCATCCTACTGGTATGATCTTTCCCTTTGGCTCTTTGAGTTTCCAGGGATCCCTTTGGCTCTTTGAGATTCCATGGAAGCTTACCTGGGAAGGATGTCTTTCTTTGAAACACTGGAGGCTGAATAATGAGTGACAAAACCATTATCCTGTTCCATTGACTGACGTCTTACCATCGAGGTGATTTTTAGATATTGCGGCTAGAATAGAAGAAGGAATTCCAATGCCATTCTCATGCATTGCTCACAGGTCTCTATGTGCTCATTTCTTATGTTTCCGCATATCCATGTGGTTCTTGCTGATTCTCATTTTCTCCCCTGGGCTGTTGAGGAGTTGAGAAACCTGTTAGTCTGTTTACCTTGTAAGGAACAGGTAGCTCTTTGTGTAGACAGTGAATTCTGCTCAGCTAGCTTCTTACACAGGTGGATGATGTGAATAGCATTCTTGAGCTCTACCCTTAGGAAGGTGAAGGGTTATAGAATAGCTGTTCCTGGAGATGTCTTTCACTTGTGATGCCTTTGGCACCAGATGAATGGCTGTCCCCTAATGTCTAGGCTATGGATCAATCAACCTAAGTACCTTCCTTCTGGGCAGGAAGATTCCATGGTTTCTGCAGTTCCATGTGCTGGATGGACTCTACAGTGTAGATGTGCTTGGACCTAGGAGGCTCGATGGGGCAAGAGTGTGAACCACTGGAATCATCTGTGGGGTAAAAGTGCCTTCAGGTTTTGTTTTCAAGGTTTATGACACTTTGAGAATTGTCCTGGCATGCAGTATGATGGGGATGTAGGTCAGAATCTGGGTGAGGCTGCATTTGGAGATGGTTCAGGACTGTTAGGCAGAAGGAACTAGTAGCTGTTGAATGGGAGCACAGACAGACATGTATGGCTCCTCAAAACCACGGGTCTGTGTGAAATTGGACCCTCAGATGGCCTTAGCCTGTCTGGGGTGGAGAAAAGTGAGTTTACCCTCATTGTGGCTGCTGATTGTTGATATTAACACAGTAACACTGGGACATTTCACATCTAATGATGTATGTGGGTAATGATTTGGGTGTGACTCCAGTCATTTATTAACTGCTAATAGTAAAGAGGTTACTTAGCCCTATGGGATGCTTTCTAAGAAGGGTTCTAGTTTACTTAATAGAAAAAGAATCATCTTGAGTATATTTTGATAATGCATATGGTGTAGTATGTATGGCTAGACATTTCAAGTGACAAATGATGTTAATGATTGATCTAGTATATACCAGAGCCCTGGGTTGGATGTTATAGCACTGTTAACTTTCTCTTCAGAGTTCCCAAGAGAAATTGTTATGAAGACTGCCTATTGAATACAAGAGAAATGTTTGCAGACTTACTTGCAAGCACCCTGAGACTTGGATTGAAACAAGAATCTTGGACTGGCCTTGCTATAGTATGAATACCAGGTTAATGGGCCCAGTGAAACAAATGTTCAGGCTCTCCTTTGGTGAGGCAGAACAGAAGTGTGACACTGCTCTGGCTTACACAGAGGTGGGCATGCGGTGGTGCTACTTTGCATAGATGACAGTGTGCATTGTTTGCCTCTGGCAGCCTTCTATATTTCTTGGCTTGAGGTCCCCTGTCTCAGGCTGCCCAGCCCAGCTCTCCTTCCCTGTTGCACTTTCTCAATTTAATTGCCTTGTGAGTACAGCAATGGTAGATGATCTGTACCCGTTCCAGCTGGCTGTTGAGCAAACTCAGTCCTCTTGTCCCCTAGTTCACTCTTGCTGTGTCATCTAACAATTTTTCCAGTTCTTTGAATGAGAATGTGGACAATTTCCCTGGGCCACTATCTGCATACAGCATTTGGATATGTTATTTGGAAATTTCTGAGGCTGTCCCTGGAGATGCAAAACTTGAATGGGAGGGGGAACTAGTAAGCTGGCTAATGACAGTGATGCAGTGGCTTATTCCTGCCGGGGGCTGGGAAAAGCTGTGAATATCTGAATGCTCATGGAAATATGGAGTCTGGCTACTAACCTCCAACGCAGCGGGGTTCTGCTTGCTTTCTCCTTCAGTCCCAAGGTCTCAGATCCACAGCAGTGCTGAGATGTGGTTTAAAATAAAGGTGAGACTGTGGTGAGTGGCCTTGAGTTAAAGCTCAAACTGTTATGGCTTCTTTACACAGATGAAGGCTGTACTTTGCACGCGGCAGCAGAAAGCTTCTTGTTTTTCCTCCCTGTAATAGGAATTTCCCTCTATGGGAATAAGCTTATTAATCTTATCTCTGCCTCATGAAAACTTTTCAGGACAAATATACATAGTATTCGTTATATCCACATGGTATTTAAAAAAAAAAACTCATGCTTTTTCTCACCTATGAATCCAGGTGAGATGGTCTAAAGCTCTGAAATGGGCACACCCCAAATCCCTTACCATGTCCTAAGTTGTTACAATATAACTATTATAGAAGAAATTTGCAGTTCTGATTTCTTGGTTGGTCATAACGGAGGCTAGAGCGTATGCATTTCTATGGTCAATATTGCTTCTCATTGCCATTTGCCTCCCTGTCCGATGTGGGATAGACATGGAAGATAGTTTAGCGTGTGCTCATCCAGCTATCCTCCTCCTGTTTGTGAATCTCTAAGAAAAGCCTGCAGCTCTCGTGAATCTGAGCCATTGATATCATCTTTGATTGGAAGGAAGACTGTGGGTTTTCCCAATAATGTTCTGGGTATGACACAGGACCCCATGACATTGTGTCCCAGTTAATACTGGTAAGCCTGAGCCAAACACTAGAAGACTAGCAGCGTTTTCCCTTTCCAACTGGCTGGATATTTTCACCTGTATCCCCGAGTCGACTAGACCTTCTGCTTTGTGGTGGAAGCCACTGCCAGAAGTGTGTGGCATTGGCATTGTTGCCCTGTGTGTGGGTTCCCCTCCATCTCTGCCGCTGCTGTGTTCAGAGGTCAGACGTGGATCTCCTTCCAGCCGGTGCTCTTGCTCCCTGTCCACAGTGGGCTCATTGTCAGGCCAGAGTTTGAGTTATGATCAAGCTCTTCTAAAGGCACGGCTCCATGTATAGCAAGCCGAATCCCTCTGGATGTCAGTCGTGTGGATGTTACTTCTTTAGGCCTTTGCCATCACTGTCCTTTCCTTGAGGGCCCCACATCAAATGTGATTCTCAGATCACAGGGTGGTTCTTCTCCATTGGCTCCCTTTGCTGTGGTGGTACTGAGGATTAGGACCAAGGATTCAGTGTTGTGTGTAGAATTGTGCTGCCTGATCTATCCGACAAGGTGCTTTTCCCCTGACCTATGCTTTAGCTCCACATGTGGTGGGTTCCTAGGCAGGCACAGGTATACCTTCTGTATGTGTATGGAAACACACTGACTCTTACTGGCTGGGGCTCTGTAGCCCTCTGAGGACATTGGTTCCTGATGGAAATGCCTCCCTTGATGATGCTCTAGAGTGCTAGAACAGGAGCAGTGGTAGCAGTCACATTGCAGATGACATGTACTCGAATGCATTTCTGGTTAGGGTATCATTCTGTGCTATCTTGTCCTAGAACTCGAGGAAATTCAAGAAGTTAAATGTTAACCTTGCATTGTTCTTGCATTAAAGATTTGAAAGTATTTTCATTGTATGTTCTGACTATAAACACTTGTATCATTCTGGATAGATGTGCCTTTGTGAAGATTGAACTCACACTTGGGTGAAGACTGTCACCTTAATGTCTAGAATTGAGTCTGGGTCAAATAATTATTAAATTGAATTGATAAGAATGGTACCTTGTAGACTTGGAAATACTTTTATAAAGATGTAGATGCTGAGATTAATCCTAGACCCCACTATTGCTGCTGCTATGATCCGCTTAACTCCTACCAGAGAGCTGTGCCCTGCTCCAGAGCGTGGGTATTTGAACTGCACGTGAAAGCTTGTGGAAGACCATGAACCTGAGTTTTCTGTAAGATTATGATTTGCCCCTACATCTGTGAGGGTATCAATACTCTACATCTTAATTTCTCAATTGATGATCCCGTTTGCTGAGTACAGGTTCAGGTGTCTTAAAGACTTTGCCTTTTCCATGCGTACTTTTTGTGTCCTGCGGACTCTTGTTCTGAGTACATGTAGTCATGGTTTGGCACAACTGAGAAATATTTCGAGAGGAGACAAAATGTCCAGAGTGACAGATACAACAGTGCAATGTTGCTGCTCCTTGAGATTTCTTGGCCCTGCTACAAATAGAATATCCCCGACGCGGCTTAGGTGGGGTTGTTTGTCCTACGCGGTGCTGTGCATCCTCTTCTGGGTAGTCAGGGTCATTGAAATGAGCTGAGCCTTTGGCCTCAAACACCCAAGCAAGAGATTTTCTGGAATAAAGATGTAACTTGTTCATACTGTCCAAACATTGGCCCCTTGGTGGTTAATGGTTGGAGATTTTCCAAGTAAGTTTTACATTCTTGTCATCCTATATCTTGAAAGGGATTCACATCTTGAATTAAAAGTTGATCACAAATGTGGAATGATAGTGAAGGTCACCTGATCTTAGTGTGCAGTCTTTCCTTTAGTGAGGCCTGTACGGTGAATGTGCCTTCCATTCCCAGGCCCATGGCATCTCCTCTGATGGCTGTCCTAAGCTCAGACTGAAAGGTTACTATGGGAGCAGTCAGATTTGGACAACTTGCAATGGCCAGCATGAGATAGGTGAAGTAAAACCTTCAGAAATCCCAAGAGAATGCCCCTTTCCAACCCAGCACTCCAGTTACTCATTCTGAGAGTGGCTGTGTGCTGCCCTGTGGGGGGTTGAAGGAAATTACTTTGGGCAGAGGGAAGGTATTTTCTGTCGGACTTGAGCAATCCTACCTCCCACAGAAACCAGTTTTTCCAGGAGCTTCCATCTTTCCATCTAAACAGGTGGATGGAGAGCTCATTTTCTAGAAGGCTGTGGAAACTATTTCAGGAGCTTAGTCTGTGCCTGAGGTGGACGGTCCTTCCTTGGAGCTCCTCTGAACGATTCATGGTGGGCATTTGTTTCTGAGACTCTTTAAGACACACGGTGACGGAAGCAATGTACTTGTTCCCTTTGTTGCTAAAGTGCTGTTCTGCCACAAGCATGTGGGATGGTCCGTGTATTATACTTGATGTTCACTTTGGGGAACACCACTAGACCTGTGGTCAGTCTGCTCATCAGGGGAACCAAGAACCCCCTATAAGCCATCATGTTTACCTTGTTATTTTAGGTAGTGCTTTTCTGCCCAGGATCCTATTCTAACTCTTCAGTACTGACTGAAGACGATATTGGCTTGTTGCCTTCATCCCTTGAGGAATCTACAGTGTAGCATATGAACAGTGTTAACACGAGGCTGCATGCCTGTGCATTGCAAATAGCTTCTTTGGTCAGGCATAACTTACAACGCTCTCCCTCAGCCCCTTTTCCCATTTGAACATGTGTAGAGTTGTCAGAGCAAATTATCCCTGCTAAAGAGGAAGCATTTGTAAGTAAATGAGGTGCATCTATTTTAAAAGGTGAGAGATTGATGGGATTTGAGAGAAACAGAGGTATTCCTGTAGTTCATAGAAGCCAACATGTCTCCACTGGATCAGAGGAAATCTCCTCCCTCAACGAGGACATTCTAGCAAAATGTTTCATGTGGGAGAGTTGAAAAGAATGGGAGACTGGATTTCATCCTTTCCCCTCATTTGATTCTGGAGAGGTGAAGAGCCAGTTGACCTAGGGAGCAGGTTGTCAAGAAAGAGCTAGAGTCTCTGTCTGGGGATCTCAACTCGGAAGTCTTAGAGGCTCCATGTCATAGGAGAGAAAAGAATGTTGGAGCTGTGTTTCAGATACACGCTAGACTGATGGCCGATGCATCCATCTCTCAGGGCAGCTCTGCTGGGCACCAGCCTTCTATGAGTCTCATTGTGCAGCTCTGAGCACACAGATTTAGATATCCTTGAGATGAGAAAATGACAGTCTTCTGTATCCAGAATATTCTTAGGAAAAGTGTCACATCCTTTAGTGTTGGAAGTTGATCTCAAGGAAAGGTGGACTACTTCTGGAAATAACCAGAATCGGGGATGATTATGAATGTATCCTGCTTCTGTTTCCTAATTTTTTGTTCTTGCTCAGGACAAGGCTAAATTGTCTGCTTCCCTGTGCAATATTTCACCTTGTCGGAGCTATCTTGTGGATAAGCTCAGCTTGGTGAAATTGCCTTTTTTGGGAGGTATATCTTAGCATGATCTTTTTGATCCTCAAAGTTACTGTCCGGGAGAGATGGGGATTGTATATTTTATAGCTGTCATTTCATCTTCAATAATTAGGGTCTTGTAATGGATTATCTTGAATACTAGTTTTGAAAGATTATTTTCCCTAAGCCTGGAGATCAATTTAAGTGCTCCTCACAAAGGCAATGAGGAGGTTGGTTTTATAACTGGCTCCAGGGAACTACAGGAAGGGTACCAAGACCACAGATTAGTTCTTGAAGGCACTGCCTTCAGTGGGGATTCCTCCCCTCTACTCCCTGCAGAGTTGGTGCTTCCTTCCTCCAGAGCAGGCTTTTACCAGTAAGAAATCCATGACATCATGTCTGGATTCCTGTGTCAAGACCTCCAGGTAAGATGATCAGGAAGCTCTTAGTTTGTGTAAATGGAGTCTTAAGAACCCAAGAGTGGGCCCTTGGATCACTTACAAACTGGAATGTTTCCACCTCCTTGAGAGCTGGAGGACACTTCTGAGGGAGTATTCTGAGTGGGTAGGCTTGTTGAGGGCGGAGCTTGCTCCAGAACCTCCTGTGATCTGGTGTCTCCGTTTGTGGAGGTCGTGGATAAAGTTGTTTTGTATGCTTTCCTAATCTATGCTTCAATAATGGGAGGAGGGGTGTCAAGCCTGCAAAATGAAGCAGATCTGTACATTACATGCCTACAAAGTGCGCTTTAGAATTCTACGCATCAATACAGTGTAAGAAGTTGATTAAAATAGAGCATTCCATATACTACACAATGTAGCAAGTATCCCAAACTACTGAGCGTTCCTCATGGAGGATTGAGAACTTACTGTGGGAGAATAAAAGACTAAGCCTTTTACTTAGTAACTCACCATATTGCTTAAACCTTCATAAGCAGCCTATGTTGTCTTATAATGAGAAGGTATTATGGAAGAAAACAAAAGGCAATTAACACTACTTGTAAGGTTTTAGGTGAGGAAAGAACATGCAGGTGAAGAAAGAAAAGCTTATTGGGGTCTGCTCCCGGGTGAACTCCCTGGTCGCCCGGAGTCTGGTTGTAGCAGGCTTTATATATGGCCAGGGTCAGCAGGAACTTTTAGCACATAACTTGTTTTGTGAGTTTGAGCAGTTCCAGGCTAGTGCCCCTGAAGAATGATTGGGACAGGTGGTGTATAAGACAGTGGCTTTTCTTGGCTGACTCTGCCCTCCAGCAGCCTGTCATTCCGGCATCTTTGGTAATAGGGTGTCAATAGTCGTCTGGCTACTTTCTGCTAGACAGGGGCATCAAGGGGCTGTATGCAGGATGTTTAGGACACTGGAAGACCTGGGGAGGAAATAAAGGGCCCGAGTAGGAAGGAGGACCAAATAGGTAATCCTTGTATAGTTCAAAAAGGAATTGGCCTTACCCGCTACCTGGATCATTGCCCTTGGCTCAGTGACGGTGGTCGGGGTTGGTGAAGCAGGGCGTCCTCAGTCTTCAGCGGCCAGGCCCAGGACGAAGGCCGCAAGTCAGGGGAGGGAAGGACTGTAGCCCCGCGGCTAGGCGCAGAGGGGCAGTCAGGCTTCCAGTGTCCCTTTTGATGACACAGCGGACATGGTGCCTGCGGAGGATGGGTTTAGGGTATGGTCTTGCCCAGTGCCCCTCCTGACCGCACTTGAAGCAGGGTCCAGGTGGTTGATGCTTTTCTCCAGAGCTGTGTGCCATACAAGCCCTTAGGGCAGCAACCAGAGCTTGGGCTTGGTTGGCCACCTTTTGGTGAGAGCTGGCTTCCCTATAGGCCTTTTCCTGTTCCTCCCAGGCATGGAAGACTTTAAAGGCCATGTTCACCAGGTCACAGATAGGGGTTTGAGGGCTATCCTCAGCCTTTTGAAGTTTCTTCTTTGTCTGGGGCTGACTGAGAAATGAGCGGCCAAAAGGCTTGCCCCAGCTGGAGAGGTGGGGTCCAAGCAGGTGTACTTAGTCAGGGCCTCAGTAAGTCTAGCTAGAAAGGCAGCAGCGTTCTCATCCCAAAGGAAAGATATGAGACCCTCAGCCCAGTAGGGTCAGATGGCACATAGGGTCAAGAGGGTCAGGAGGGGGGGGGGCTTTTGGAGGGATCTTGCTGCATGAGCAAAAGTTGAGACAGAGGGAGGGATGGAGCGTAAGTAGAAGAATCCCTGGATGTAAGGAATTTCAGCCCACTTGACCGTCTGCTCACAAATTGCAGAGATCCGTTAGTATATTGAAATTGAAAATCCCGATTTTCAGGCCAGTAAGACTGGTTATCAAGCTAATACCTAGGCCATTCCCAGTTAGAGAGGAAGATTAAGGTCAGATCTTAGGCCTAGAGGTTTGAGATTAAGCCAATGAGAAACCCAGAGGAGTATGTGGGTCTGGTTTGGAGTTTTGGTCTCCCATGGTGCCCGGGCAGCCCAGGTAAAACTAAGGCTGAAAGGAGGTGTCCCTGTCTTAGCCAGAGTTACCAGATAAGAAGGGCAACAGAGGAGACCAGGCGTCCCTCAATCATTCTCATCACCTCGACCAAAGGCCGGAGGGAGACTCAAACACAAGCTCGTGATTTTATGGAAACAGAAATGGAAGGAACCGAGTTCCAAGAGCAAGCCAGGACACCCCAGGAGAGTGGGTGGGGACTCACCCAATCCGAATGTGGTGGATGTGCAGAAGACCCAGCTGAAGTCCTGGTCCCAGAGAGAGAAAGGGAAAGAGAGGTAGAGGCCTGGGCTGGCTTTATACAGATAACCAATAGTAACCCAAGCCACTAGGTGGCTGTCCATGAGATATGCACCACTTAAGGGGGCAAAGGCCACGAGGTCATTTAAGGTGGCTGTTTAGCCCAAAGCTCTGTGGGCTCTGTGCTCTGGATAAAGGAGCCTCTGGAAGGGAGGAAGGGGGGAGAGAGGCCGAGAAGGGCCAATGCCTGTCAGTCACTCTAGGGCGAAGTGAAGCGCTACCACCTTTTGGGTTTGGCACCAGATGTAAGGTGGAGGAGGTTTTAAAGGGGAGGAAAGAAAAGTTGTTTGGGGTCCGCTCCAGGCGAACTCCCTGGTTGGGATCAGAGAGGTCACCCAGAGTCTGGTTGTAGCAGGGTTTATATGGCCGGGATCAGCAGAAACTTTTAGCAAGTAACTTGTTTTGTGAGTGTGAGCAGTCTCGGGCTAGAGCACCGAAGAACAATTGGGACAGGTAGGTGTATAAGGAAGTGGCTTTTCTCGGCCGCCTCTGCCCTCCAGTGGCCTGTCACTTCTCACACTGTGGACTCCTCATGCCTATGCATGAAGCACTCCAAGGTGGTTCCCTGCTGCCCAGGAAATTTGTGATTCTTCTAGAACTGGTGCTGCCATGAGTGGCGCCCTCTTCTGGTGGGAGGGTAAACCCCACCTGTGGATGGCAGGCCTGGTGTGGTACCTGCTCAGATCAAGTGTTCTCCAGAATGAGACTGTTGATGTGTGTTCTTTGACTGTGTGTGCTGCAGCTAAGGTGATGTATGAGGGAGAGTCTCTTGAAACCTAATTGCTTTGTCATGTGCATTACCTGGGGGTTGATTTACTGTTCTTGGACTCTTTGGACTGTTTTCCTCTAACCTGGCCAGCTCGAGGCAGGGCACCAGGATCTCAAGGTCAGGGTCTATACTGTTAGGAAATATACGCAAAAGAACAGGCTGGACTCAATCTCAACAAGCAAGGACTGTATACTGCAGCACAGTAGGGGGCAGCAACCGTCCCATAGGAATGGAGGTTGTGCAAGGAATTAGGTTTGAAGTTAGGCTTTTACGGGACCTGAGCAAGGAGACACGTGATCAAAATGACTACTATGACTGGGCAGTCATAGTAGTGTGGTTAGGCCCACAATGAAATGTTTATAGCCATGCTTAGGTTGGATTGTCTTTTCTCGGTCAAGCACGTTAGCGCATCCCTGGTGTCTTGCCCAATACCAGTATGTACCTGGAATAAAAGGGGGGGGGGGTGAATCCTCCATATTCCCCTGTTGAACACAGCTGCCATACCAGAAGACATAAAGTTCTCAGGAAACCTGTGGAAGTCACGTTTATGCAAGACTCTGCACAGTCCTTGGTGAATGACTGCAGGATGAACTAAGGCTATTGCTCCTTAAAGCTTAGCCTGATTGCCTGAGTCCATGTGTCTTAAGCCTTTTGTAGACCTGCCCGTTCAAGGCTTCTGAAACTGGCACCTGAGCTGCAAATCCTTGAATTGAGAATTTGATGAGCCACAAGTGCTACATTTGAAGTGGACCCAAGATGCTCACAGGGGACTGTCTGGCCTTGTGACTAGGGTTGAAATAATGAAGACAGAGTAGGGACATGGCGCTGACCTGGCTGCTTCTGGGCCAACTGCAGCTACTACCACTGTGGACATGGTTTGCTTGTGGAATGCCTATCAGATGTCTCTTTGTGTGATAGTGTCTCAGACTATCTGCAGTTACCCCTCCTAGGATGCAGCAGTTCCCTCTCTAAAGACATGTGACTCTGCCTAAAAAGAATACCAGAAGGGCCATGATAACACAGCCTTTCTATGGGAAAGTCGAGTCTTCTGGAAATCTTTCGAAGTAGTTCTTTATGCCTTCCTATGATACCTATCCTAACTTGGGGAAAGAGGTTTTATGTATCCCCATCTCTTTCAAACAAGTTCCCATCTCAGAGCCTGTGCTTAGAAAAGCGCCCTAACCACTGGAGCCATGCCTCTGGCTTAAGCAATGTCCCCTCCCCCAACACCTGGAGTTGAATACCTTTGAGAAGGATGAACTAGATCACTGTATTGAAAGAATTTTTCCTTCACATTCTATTCCTTTCTGCTACAAAAAAGAGTAATTGTTTAAAGAGCTAAATTTAGATTGCCCCTATCCAGTCTTCCTTACTGCCACAAATTGTTCAAAGATGAACATTGTAAAAGTGGTCTGAATTGTCAGTTTTTAATTTGGCAGTGGACAGTGGTGGGGGTCAATATCTCCCTATGTGGATATTTTAATGGGCATCGCTTCATTGCTGCAACCCTTTATATACATACAACATGCACCTAGTATCTACTGCATGTGTGGCATGTGCTGTCACCAATAAGTATAGGTGAAGGAGCCCGCTTACCCCTTTCTGGGACATCAAAGGCCTTGTGCATTTTGGTTATTCTGCATTAAAAATGCTGTGAATTGAACCAGTGCACATGGTAAGTCTTCAGGGTTCTGGGGATGAGCCCTGGTGAGGGGGCACATGGGTGCTGACACTGCAGCTGGGGAGACGCAGTCAGCACAGACTTCTTGTCGGGGCAGTGCGAGTGGAGAGCACAGTTCCGAACCTGTCACTGCTGCTTTTGTGAACTTGTCATTGCCTCGTCTTTCCTTAGTGTAGAGAGGTGTAGCAGCCTTCTCGGCCCAGGTTAGCCTCATAATCGGAGGCCTACTCTGCTGAGATGTCATGACAGGCCACCGGGGGTGGGGGATAGTGGGAGAAGTCTCCTCAAATAGATGTACCCTTTTGTTCTTAATCCCTGCTGGCAGTTTATTATTAGTCGATCAGACCGAGTGCATATTCACACTGATTTTCCTCTAATGATCTGATACTTATTAATGCCTCCTATTTATTGATCCTCATGTGGAAACTGGTCAGCTAGGTGCTAGGACACATTGAGAATCAAAATGGATATTAATTTCACCCTATATCAAGAGAGAAGAAAGTCTAACTGAAAGATGATCTCTCCATCTTGCTGGGAGAGCATCCATTTCTTGGTCCCAAGTTGATGATGGTAGTTGGGCTGTGGGTGTCTTGAGAGGAAGGTGGTAGAAGAGCAGCAGCAACCTCCAACAGAGCGAGGTTTGTAAAAGCAAAGAAAAGCACACACAGGTGGCAGCTTCACAACTGCTAGACATCAAGATCCTGGAGCCATTAGGGGGGCTCTTCAAGGACGGTTAAGACCATCCTTGGTCTAGCTGGAGGCTAGAGATTCGAACCTGGAAGTGGGGATGAGCAAGAAAACTGGGTTTTCACAACACCCACCATTGTCTGACTTGAAGATGTGTCCTGTGTTGTAAGAGAAGTCTAGGGAAAGATAGAAAACATCCTAACCTGAGATCTCATCCGGATCATTCCAATGAGTTGGTATCCCCCAAGAGGCATGGCCAGGCGTTTGGGTCTGGTTGAGGTGTCGTCGCCAGCCCAGCTGTGTCTGAGAGCTTGTACATGGGGACACAGAACCTGTAATGCCCATTAGGCATGAACCTGGTGCTGTGGGCTATTGTGAGCATCCCATGCTAGGATGGACGTACATACCTCCCCCTCTACCTCAGCCCCTCACTCCATGCTGTGGGTGAGGAGATCCAGCAAGGTAAAGCCCAGACGGGTTTTTGGAGTCGGCTAGGGGCAGACTGTAGGCACTGTGGGTATGGGCATTCCACATGTTGGGGACTGTGATGGCTTTTAAGGCTGCCTGATCTGGGTACAGCCCTCAGTGCTGTGGGCCATGGCTTCTCAAACAGTGCACACACAGGGTTTTGGGTCCAACTGGATGCGGACCACTTCCCTGCCCTCTCCCCCGACTATTGGAGGCTGGCACTATCGTGCTCAGAGATGTAAGACTTGAGTGAGTGCTGCCCCTGGTGTTGGGGCAGCAGAGTCCCTCTCGTGCAGGGACTGATAGGCAACACTGAGCGCAGGCTACCCCCACCCTCCACCCCCGCCCCGTGGGACACTGGCAGCATCATGTGTGGAGATAGACACATGGGTTTTTAGAGGCCCTCTCGGTGGCACCAGAAGTCACCTAGGCCTTTCTAAGGGTTAGAGGCTACCCTGTGTCCTCGCAAGCATTAGAGACCAGCAGTAGCTGTTCAGACTTTAAGGGCCCTTCCAAGTCCTTTCCTAGGGTTAGGGTACCCTTGGAGACCAGTACTTGGGTTCAAAGCCCCGCCTTTCACTTAGCCCCGGTGGCTGAGTTTAGGTGTGGAACTGGGCCCCCGGCTTGGTCTCTGGTTCCAGGTAGCACTGACTGGAGGCTTGCTTACCCCTCAGCCCTGAGGGCTGAGCTCAGGGTTTGGCGCACCACCTATCAGTTCCTCCATGGATCTGTTCCTTAGGAGATCAGTTCCTATGTGTATTAGGGCTAAACTTGAGTGGAATTCTTAGCCACAGGCTTTGTTACTGGCTGGAAAGAGATTAAATCCTCAGGGGTGGGCCTAGACTGGTGTGGTCTCTGAATGGGAGCCCCAGGTGCTGTCTTTGTCCTGGGTTCATCCTTGCCCAATCTTAGCCAGAGGCTGAATCCTCTCTTGCCTGAGAGGGCTGAGACTGATGCCTTCTTTTTGGGTCTTCCTCCGTCCCTCGGAAGTCAGATGGGGTCCGAGGAAAGGTAAGTGCACCGCTCGCCCGATCCCCAGCCTCCCTTAGGCTTGGAGACAGTCAGATAGCGGGGAGTCAAATCAAGCAGGAACTCATTTATTACCACACAGCAAGCACTTTTTAAAGCAAAAAATCACGAGGCATGGAAGGGGAGGAAAAGGAACCAACCAATCACTGTAGAGGTCACCCTATCATGTGCCTAAGCTTTCTATACTTTCCCTCCTGTCCACGAGATGTTCACACACTGATGTCACTTCGCCTGGTTGTGGTATCCAGTCAGATTTTAACATAAATAACTCGGGCTCTGCCCACTCAACTTCCTCTCAGCACCATCTTTGCTGCCCATGTGCCCCATACCTTCTCTGAGTGCTGATCGCCAAAACTCTGTCCCTTGTCCCCAACTCCAAGTGCAAGTTCCTGACAGTCCGATGGTTATATACGCACTGTGGTGGTGGCAGCAGATTGAGATCTATGTGGTCTGAGTTCTGAGCTCAGAATTGTGTCTGCTGTTTATTCTCCCCCTCCTCCACCCCTTCCTATGTCCCGAGCCTGTTTCTGAACCAGGAGTTGTGTTCCTCCCCAGCCCTTGGGGTGACTACCTGGTGTTTGGTGTCCTTCCCAGATGGTCTTCTTCCTGGGTTTCATGGCAGCTGCTGTCTTGCTGGGCGGGCTGCTCCAAGCCGAGATCTGAATTGAGCACATGATGGGAATCTGCTTTGTTCTCATAACCTAATGTTGCTCCCAGGGTCCACTGATCCCTCCCGTTTCTCAGGAAAACCTCACCCCTGACCTTATCTGAATCCCAAAAGGGACAGAACAAAAGTTCTAAAGAGGATCTCACCCTTGAATGTATAAAAGCCTAAAACCCTCCCCACACCTCACTCCTTGTTGTTCCAACCCTGCCTGGTGTTACATGGAGTCCCTGTACAGCAGTGACCAAAGTTGTGCTCTGGTCTGTTGAGTTTTCTGCTTCCTTTCTCTCCATACCTCCAACAGTGAGGGTCACTGCTGGGCAGAGGGCTGGCTGGAAATCTGTGCCGAGCTGATCCAGGTTGGAGCTTAGCGCCTGTTTCTGAGAGAGCAACACCAGAACTCTGTCTGCTCAGACTCTAATCTGCCGCCTTGGATCCCCTCCTGACTCGGATCATTCCAATCAGGAGCATTCATCATGGGTGCAGATTTCCTTTAGCTTTGAGAAAACCTAGCGGGAGCTGTTTCCTCTAGGCTGTGTGTAAGCTCCAACCCACAAACCACACAGACATACGGTCATGTAGAACCAAGAAAAGTTTTGTTGGCAGCGAAGACAATGACAAGGCCACTTCTCACACGGAGGAAAAGCTAGGAGGCAGGGACCTGGTATGGACATGTGGGCGCAGGACTTCATTGTTGCAGGCTAGTAGGATTTATGGCAGCTGCCCAAGAGTAGATAAGGGGTCTTGCTGCTGCCCAGACCTGAAGGTCCCTCTAAGGAGTTGTAACTGCCCCAGTGGAGTGCTGTTTCAAGGTAAAGGGGTGGGGGTAGAGGCTGATTGTTTACTGCCTTTACTAGATGGGCCTAGAGTTGGCTAGGAGAAGAGCATGCTAAACTACGGAAAGCAGCTTATTGCACTAAAATTCCCCTGTTTTTAGTTTAATAACTGGACAGGGCTCCAGATCAGGAACATGGGCAAAGGTTGTTTTGGAATATTTTTGGCTGAGAAGGGGTGAAGTAGTCAGAGGATGACATTTGACCGGGTACGCTCCTAGGAGCATTTGGTGGCTAGACTGATTGGTGACAAGTCTCCTCTTTCCCATGAGGATGTTCATGAGGTGATGTCAGCCCTGCCCTTGATCTCCTCTGTGTGTTCGGCTCTGGTTCCTCTGTGGTGTGAGGGAGGCTATTTTTTTTTTTTTATTTCTTTATCTATAGAGACAGAGGTCCAGCCAACTGGGCAGAGTAGGAAGGATGATCATGTAGGTATTGCTTAATGTGCTGGAGATGAATCCAGTGTGGGCATCCTTGAGCCTGTTCAACAGTGGGAGTGGAGAGAGTTACTGGAGAAGGTCTTTCCCATTTGACAGAAAACTGGGTGGAGCCCGGGCTAAATAATGTTCAGAAATGTATACCAGGTCTTCAGCATGTCTGCAGGGCTCAGAAAGCAGAGAGGAGGGCCTGGGGTTGTATTGGTCAGCTTATTTCCAGAGAAAAGTGTGCAGATGTTGAAGGAAGATAGCATTAGAGGCTTTTTAGGTAAAACCTGTAAATGAAAAAGAGCAAAGGGTAAAAGCTGTAAGTCTCCATGTAATTGAAGGTATAACTTGGTCAGAGTCTGTTTAAAGGGAGTGAGTTTGGCATGTTCTATTTTTCCCGAGGACTAGGGGGTCATAAGGAATATGGAAGTGCCAGGAAATGTTGAGAGACAGCAAAAGTTGGGTTACTGTGGAGACAAATTCTGGGCCATTGTCCGTCTGGATTGATGCTGGCAGTCCAAAGTAGAGAACTACCTCTTGTAAAAGAAATGGGATGCAGAGGAAGCTCTTTTATTAGCGGTGAGAAATGGCTCTATCCACCCTGTATAGGTGTCTATAAGAACCAACAAGTATTTGAACTTAAAAACAGTTGGCATATTATGAGTAAAATCTATTTGCCAATCTACACCTGGGAGGTTACTTTGAGTCTGAGTGGGAAAGAGGTGGCCGAGTATTAGTATTGGGGTTGACCTTTTGACACTAAACAGGCCTAGTGTTGCCTAGGAGAAGAGCATGTTAAATTATGGAACCTATTGGACTAACACTAGGAGTATCTGGAGGACTCAGGTGAACATAAGTCCTAGATCTGCTGGAAGTGCCAAAATGATGTCATCTTGTTTCGCATCATCTCATGATGTCATAAGTGGGATGCAAAGTGCATTTTTCCCAGCAGTTGCCATTAGCTTTTCAACTGGCTGGGTAAACAATCAGAAGGTTGGTCCAATCTATAGCTGTGCTCAAAGCAAGACTCTCATGAGAATGAAGTTTTCTCTCACTGTGTAAGTTGTTTAGTACACACTTCCTCAAAACCTTAATCACTCACACAATGGCAAGTTAGTACTAGTGATGACCTTGGTGCTTGTCATGTAAAGTGGATGTACGTAGGCATGTATAGTAAACAGCTCTTAAAAACAGGGCCACAGAAAAGCTCTATTTGTGTTGATGTTGAGCGGATCATGTCCGTTTCCCATGAGGAGTCTTGTACAAGGTCGGCATCCCTGCTCTGCTAGTGGGGGTCCAGTAGTATCTTAGTGATGGGGACAAATGAAGCGATCCTGCCCTTTAATTTTATCGCTCTTGGAATGCTTTGTAATAAAAAATTTTCCAAAAAACTGACCACCTAGGAAGGTCTAAACACAAAACTGAGTATTCGAGATGGTGTTATCTTTAAGAGGAGTATCTAATGTGGAAGGATGTCCTAAAAGGAAACCGTCGTGTTGTTGTTCAACACCTTCACCCACGTGTAATGGGAGAGATGGTCCACAAGGTGTAAAAGGCCACCATAACTTTCCAGTTTCAGATTTTTCAATGGCTAAGTCTATGTTGGTCTCTGCAGAGAACTTATTGTAAAGTGCTCATTACATATGGTTCCTAGTCAACTTCCACACAGGTGGAGGGAAGGTGGCTTAGTGTTATCCTGAGAAAGGGTGAGAGATGCCAGGATTACATGTAAAAGGGCATTGTTTTTATTCTTGTGGCTCTCAAGTTTGAGCTTCAGTGTCTCCTTTAATTAGAAAATGAAATTGACGGCAAGCATTCAGGGAAGGAAGTCCACAGAAGCTTGGTAAACCAAGTTTTGTGGAGTAGATGCAATTTTTGGTGTCCCATAGTTGTTTGGTGGGAGTGAATTTTATTCCGTATAGCCTCTTTTAACCAGAAGTGGTGGATACTGAAAAATATATGGGTATAGTTCCTGTATTCTATACCTGGGCAGAGAGAACTCGAACTCTTGGATGTAAATCTGGGTCAGTCTCAGAATTTTCATGGGTAGGAAGCTGGAGAGCTGTGGCCAGCGAGACATCAAATGTGTATGGCTTATTTAGAAGAATGAATCCTATTTATATCATAAACAATAAGTCTGTAGGGTATAAATCTTCTGGAAGCAGTTGTAGACATAATGTTCTTATTCTCTCTAGGGTTTATGATGGCTTGCTTCCTTCTGGAAGCAATTGGTCCATCTTGTTAAGTCCTCTGGGGAGAAATGGCCCTCTTCCCTTGGTTCTCTCTTGGTACAACCTAGCACCCCTAATCCAGGCGATTGGTGTGCCGAGGGGCAGCGGGCGGTCTCCCAGGCTGAGATGATTTCCCCTTTCTCTGAGGTCACTTCCACTTCCCCTGTGTCCACCCCTCCCCCTCTTCTCCTGACAGAAGCGTTCTTTCTCTGCCTGTCTCCATCTTGTGTGGCAGGCCGTTTGATCGCTCTCAATAAAATTTCTTCTGCCTTAACCTGGAGGGAGTTTCCTTTTCGCCACCCTGACACCTCTAAAGGTAGCATAAGAAAATTTCTTAGACATGTTTCTGCTGGGGTCTTAGGTCTTGGTTTGAGGCGTTAGTACACAGCAGAATGGATATTTGATTTCAGTACCTCTCCTAATATTTTAATCAGTTCGTCATATTGCAATATCGCATGAGAATTTCAAGAGGCCCGACGAGAAGTACACGCTGTAGGAAGCATGGCAATTGTCACTAAGTGAGGAGATTTCCACACAGGCATTCATCGGAGGACCATTTCCTGGGCACCGTCTCGGAAGCTTGTTCCTTTCAACTGAGTACTTGTCACCTGTAATCCACATGCTACACCAGGTCTGGAGGCTTGTGGCCAGTGTGACCTCTCCCATCTAGGACAGTAAGGGAGGTCCAGAAGGCAGGATTAATATATTCTTGGCTCCAGTGAAGGTCCTGAGATAGCATGAACACTCTCAGATCTTGCCAAGCTGTGTGCTGGAGACAGGTGACTTTCATTTTGTCTGCGTGCTGAGTTTTAAGTCAAGGGTACCAGTGAGAACGGCAGAGGTGGAAGGCTGGGGTGAAGCAAGGCATTGCAGGCTGCTCTAAGGAAGCTCAAGCCACTGTACTCTGGAGGATTTTCTCTTTGCATCTGCATATTCACAGATCTTCCTTAGCTGAGGCCCATCAAAGAACAGACACGATGTGCCTGCTTTAGAACTTGTCTTTTACCTTGTCAAATCTGTGGCACTACGGATCCTTTTCTGCACTCTTGGGCAAGTCTGCAGTTGTACCAGGGGCTTCTCTGGGGGAAGGGAGCACACACATGGGCTGCTGCTTCTCCTGGTTCCTAGGCCTCAGTGCCTTCTGAGTTTCCCTAGCCCCAGTCCTGAACTCCTGGCACAGTACAGCTGAAACTGTTGGGTGATAGGCACTGGCCTGGGCCATATATGCGAGGGTGGGTGCCATATCTTAGAAGCAGGGTAGACATAGTCCTTCACAGCTCCTGGCCCAGAGTGTACCTGCGCCGTGTTGATGTTTCTCCTGAAGCCACAGTGAAAAAGCATGCAAGGCCACGTTACAAAATTTTAATATTTGGTAGTACCGGTATGTTCTGGTGAGTTTGATCACTGAATTTTTGGCTCCTAATTCTTGGTTCTCCTGGCTCAACCTCTTCATTGATTAGTGGTCTGGGGCACCAATGACTAGCTTAGCTCATAATTCTCAGCATCAAGAGTTATTTTAGATATTGGCCAACAGTGATCTTGTGGATACTTTTTGTCCATGGAAAATGCGGAACAGATACTGGTTAGCATCTTCTTGTAGGTAGTGTGACAACAGCTCATTAAAAGCTCATTAAGAGCCTTCTCTCAAAGGGGAGGAGTTTCGTAGCTCTTGCCTAATGAAAATAAGAATGCATTCAAGAATGCATTCAAGCCATCTCTGGTCCATCCTGATGATCTTACAGAGGTAGGAGGAATACTAGTTTGTGAAACTGTATCCTAATGTTTCTGATAACCTGACTATGACTGTACTTTAGTAGTCGTTGGGCCCACACTCAGCCTGCTGGGCAAGAGGATGTCAATGGAATGTTTACATTCCCTGCGAAAGAATTGATCGGCTCTGTAAGTTTAAATTGCTTCTACTTCCTGACATCTAAAGCCTATACATTTGAAAGTTCAATGAACATGATCCATGCTGGTTCTGCAATATCTTCATGGTGATATGCCATGATTTGGTCTCCTTGATGGCCAGGCTTCCCAGAGAAGGAAAAATTATAAGGCTTCTGATTTGAAGTGTGACCAACATGAGTGACTTATGGCACCTATATCTGCAGAACCCCAAGAAATTTGTGTAGTTAATTCGATTGCTCGTGTAACAAATAATCAAGTTAGGGGCTTAAAACAAGTAGATTTGGGGAGATAGAAGTACTCATTCTCTGACCCTTCTATGGAACATCTGAATGTCTACCTGAATCCCGTCACAAGTGCTAAGGAAACCAGGTGAGATACAGAAGCACCCGGAGGTAGCAGAGGCCTAGTAAGAGGGTGGTTTTACTTCCTACATCCTTTCACCAGCCCCTCAGGACAGCACGGAGAAATGAGCCCTTATTATGCAGGAGGTGAATACCTCAGCAGAACCAAGTGCCAGACGGGCCTCCATAGCTATTGTGAAACCAAACCCATTGTCCCCAAGCCCTCATAGCTACAGGCTTCTAGTCTTTGCCAGTAGTAGGCCAATCCCCAGAACCCTCTTCCTCAGGCCAACAGACCAGACTCATTCTCCAGGCTGGCCCTTGAGGCCTACCCAAGATAAGGCCAGCCTCTTGTGGACTGAGCCTGAAAATTAAGCTCACCTCAGTACTAGCTAGGACCCCACCCAATCCCTAAGTTTTCAGTCCTGCTTAGTGAGCTCACGTTCTGAGAGAGGCTCCATCCAGTACCAGCCCTGAATCATCTGTAGTTGCCAGGAAAGGTCCCAGGAGCTCCAGTTTTTGGGCTGAATTTAGTGTCCTGCCAGTCTCCATAATAGGGAACTCTCATACCAGGGAGTTCTATCAAGGCTAGCAGCACATGTCTCAACACAGGATGCAAAGCCAGCAAAGGGCTGCAGGCAGAAACTGCCAGCTAAGAATGCTATACTTTGTAAAGCTGTCCTTCAGAAATGGAGAGAAAATGACCTAGAGATGAGGCAGCAGAAATTGTAAGAGCATTTCAGTCTGTTTTGATGTAGACTGCTATGATGGATCTTCCAGCTGTGTCTTCTACCTTTGCATTTTGACTGGATCTTATGACCTGTCTGTCCTTATACTGGATTTCTCTTGTACTTCATAATTAGACACAAAGGTGGATGTATGTGTAGAGTTGGCTTCTTGGGCTGTTTTGTCTTCATTCCTGCTACCATGGTCTTGTTGGTGGCTGATCACATGACATTTAGGCTATTGTCAGAATGGAAATTGTATGTGTGGAGGGGCTGATACCCACCACTACCATCATTATGGTTCATGTTCATAGAACTTTCAGGTGTATAGGCATTAGATGTTTGTGTTTAGCCTTGATAAGCACAACTTGGTCTTTCACACTTCCCAGGGGTCTTGTCCCACTGTTCCAATTAGGAGGTCTCTTAATTTCATCCTAGAATATCTGGTCAAGTGGAAGCTTTAGTTGAAACTTAGGCCTAGTATATGCAGTTGTTGATGAATAACTATGAATTATTACATGGGAAGAATTAATGGGGCCCTCCCTTTTATGTTGCCACACCCGCGACTCCAGATGATCTTCTGGGTCTGCACAGGGCCACCACTGGGGTAGAGAAAGGCTGAGTTGATGGACTATGTGTGAATGGCTGTCTTCAAGGCTATCCCGCTGGTATATCGTACTTCGAACATGCAGAGAGCATGTGATTTTTTCCGAATTACCTTTCTGTTCTTCAAATGCAGTTGCCTCGAAGTCTTAACAGAGGGATGTCTTACAGAGCCCACTTTTCCTTTGGGGTAAGGGTGAAGGGAGAAATGAGGGATGAAAAGCTAGGAGGCTGAATACCAAAACAAGGGCTCCATCACGCCCTCTGTGCAGTCCCCTTCAAGGAAGGCATGCAGGTCCTCTCTGCCGGGCTGCCTCTCAAGAAAGGAGGCACCGGTCCCTCTGGGATTATATCAGAATCTTTGGGCCTTTTAAGGCCCTAAGTATTTTAAATGCAAACAAAGGGAAAGCACTGCTGGAGGTATGGCTTCAGTGGCAGAGTGCTTACTCGTCTAGCAAGCATGAGACCCTGAGTTACCACAAATGTTTGTAGTAATAGAGGACCTCTTCTCTGAATCTCCATTGTGCTTCTTGGATGTGATGGGGGTAGCTGTTGAACTGCTGGCTGTGGGACTGACAGGCAGGGGTTCCAGGTAACCAGTCTGAACATGCTGTTCAAGTGAAGATGGACAGCCCAGTTGGACGTGCACTGGCTTTGCTGACATGGTGTGCTTGGCAGTAGTGACCCATTCGGCTGGCCATGTCTCAAGTTGCTCTTTTACAGCCATGACTTCTCATGACATCCTAGCTGGTCAACGTCAGATGACAATGTGTGGTTCTTGATCCAATCACTGGCTAGTTTTCTAACTGGATGCTCGCTATGGTAGGCAACATTCTAGCAGGCCACTGTGATGTGTCACTTGATGTTAGGACCTTCATTGGGTTATTTATGTTAAGTAGACAAATTATGTGGCAAGGATGATGGGATGTTACAGATGGATTAGCATCTCGGGTGGATTAACTGGTCTCCGCATGCATGTCTGTAATGTAGCAGCTTAAAACGTAGCCATTGAATGCAGCAGAAATCCTCCCCAACATGGCTCTGAGCCCCTTGAAGGTTTTTATTCAAATAGCTCTTTTTCTTCATTTGAAGGCCTCCAGCCCATTAGATGTCATGATACATTAAGTAGAAATGATACCTGTTTGCTCTTCCCTCAACTTGAGTGTGTTTCAAGTTTTCCATTAATCTGTTGTTGCAGGAATTTTGCTTCTTTTTAGAAACATCTAGTTGTAGACAGTGTTTGTACGTCTGTCCATCTGGCAACTTCTGTGTAGTGGGTAAAGGAAAATGCAGGGTCTTGAGAGGCCTGGGGGAGATGCAGTCTGCACTACCATGCTGTGAGTTTGGGCAGAGGTGGGCAGAAGATGCTGGCTTAGTTGCAGGGCTATCAGCTCAGTCAGGAGCAGCTTCAGCTACAGAAGGGGCTGCCAGGTGAAATGACTGCCAGACCCTCTGGGAACTTTAGCCCGCAATGTTGTCAAGGTCGGTACACAGGCTCCACTTGGGAAACCTCCAGAGGCCTTTGAGTAGAGACTTCAAGTTAATGGCCAGGAGTATCCTGGCTGACACAGTGAGGGGCAGGGTGTAGGTAGTCTTTCCTGGATTTCCGCCTCATTTCTTGTGAGCCTTCATTCCATGAAACATTCCTTTCTGAAATGATGGGGGAAGATGTTTATTGTGAGTGACTGTACCCTGTTTGTCTGCTCCAAAAACCTCATGAGGGGGAAGACAGGCACTCCAAGGGCTTCTCTGCTGCCTTCCCAGAAGCCCCTCTACTTGATCACCAGGTGTGACTGGCATGCTTTCTAAGATGTCCTTCTTATGCATTTCTGGAGAACCTGCTGTTAACCTCTCCTTTTTTTTAGTCTTTCAAAACATTATGATAGAGAAGGTGGGTGCTGGGAAAGTGGCTCAGTGGTAGAGTGCTTGCCTCTAGCACGCATGAAGCCCTGGGTTCGATTCCTCAGCACCACATAAAGAGAAAAAGCTGGAAATGGCACTGTGGCTCAAGTGAGCAAAAAGAGGCTCAGGAACAGTGCCCAGGCCCTGAGTTCAAGCCCCAGGACTGGCGAACTAAAAAGGGAAGGTGGGTTTGGGCTAAGTAAGGACCCAGGAGATTAGTCCTTGCTTTGTGTGGCCTAGCTTATTTGTTGATGGCTTATTCCTGAGGGTATTGCCAGGTCCCTGGTACAGAGGCTTGGTCTAGCATGAGTTTGGAAAATGAATACTTTGCCTTTGTGAATCTGTGTTGATTGAAGGTGTTTTCCGATCATTTTTGCTTATACATGAGTTGTGGGGATGTAGTGAAAAGAAATACTATGAGAATCCCCTTAACCGAGTCCCCTTCTCCCAATCTGGGTCCAGCCCCTCCACATCCCTGGGGAAATCACCACTGAATTGCTTTCTCTAATTGCTGTGATACAGACAGCCAGAAGAGGGCAGAGATGTAAGCAAAAGTCTATGGGGATGGATGTTAGGTTCACTGACTGGCTTCTCCACTCAGAGCCTATAGATTTCATACTAATTAGTGAATAGCGATGGATCCTACCTTCAGAAATGCTATCTTGTTCCCTGATTTACCAAGGCATAAATGTTTAAATGTATGGGTATATAACACTAATATATGCAAATGTAATTAATGTGAGTTGGAAAATACTTGATAGATATATAGATAGAATTTTTTAATGAAAAGAGCCACAACACATATTATGAAAAGTCTGGAGGAATTAACTTACAGGGATATGGAAAGAGCTAGAAGAGGCTGTGCTTAGAGGAGAAAGTACGCTATGGCTTTGACTGAAGGTAACAGGAACTTGAGAGTTTTGGTGAAGGGTCAGATGAGGCTGCCATGATCAGAGACACCTACGGGGCATCTTAGAAATGAGAGCTATGCCGAAGTCTGCAGAATTAAATACTAAAACTAAGCTGGATACTGAACTAGATCGAATACTAAACTTCCCAGTGGTACCCTCCTTCCTTCTCATTGCTCAGTCGGGCTAGGGTACAAACGAATTCTAGCCAGTGAAGAATCATTTCCTAGGAGTATAGAATATTCCCAATAGGTTGCAAGTCTGTCCTGGGATGATAGGAAGAATATTTGGTTTTGGGCTTAATTGCATCTTATGTATTTGATACCTTTAGACGTGCAATTGAACAAGGGGCCGTCATGTTCCATGTGGTGGCTGACTTGGTTTAATTCCCAGTCATATTCACTGAACTCGGTATGGCTGCACAGATGGCCTGTCTGTGTTGGTCACTTGTCTAAGGTATTGCTGAGCTCACCCTAGAATCAAGCCATTGCCACAGGTCCCTGTGCGTCACCCATCTTTTGTGGTTTCCTGCTGTAGTGATGACACCTATTTCAATTCTCATGGTTGCATGCCACCACCTGCCTCCACCAGTGCTCTCCACTTCATTGATCGTTGAGTACCAGTTCTATGATAGCATGTCTTACCCAAACCTTGTCCTTCAGAGAAGGACCTCAGTTTCTCCATCACAACTGTTTTCCTTGTTGCTTTAATTAGTGTTCTCTGGACCCTTTGAGACACAGTACAACCGCTTTCGTATGAGAAACTGATTCCAAAATTTCCATACACCTGAGCCTTTTGACCTTTAAGTATTCAAGGCAATTTCGGCATCTCTGGTTTACTTGGCTTTAGGTGATGATGATAGAGAGGCACTCAGTACCCAGATCTGCAATCAATGATGACCTGTCCAGATGCAGAGAGAGCTAGTGGTAGTCAGCCTTTCCCATCAGCTTGGTTTTGTCATGCTCTCCTTTTGCCACAGTATTAGGGTTGACAAACTACTACCTAAATATCTGAGGGTGTAGCTCACTGGTAGAGTGCTTGCTTAGCCTGTTTGATGCCCTGGGTTCAACCCCCAGAATCATAACACAAATATATTTTGCTATTCTGTTTGCTAAAATCCAGATGGCTCTGGAGAGTGGTGGACTACCACAAACTCAATCAAATAGAAACAACAGCAGTCACCAAGCCAAATGTGATCTCTTCGCTAGATCAAATTAACAGGCCCTTAGGAACACAGTGTATGGTGGATTATTTGACATGGCTGATTTATTTTGACAGGTTTGTTTTGTCCCCTATCCGGAAAGATTGTTCTCATTTCTGTGAGGCACAGACAGTATCGAGGGTTGGCAAGCGTTTTGTAAAGGTTCAGATACTAGATATTCTGGGGCTTTTCAAGCTATACGGTTACCATAGATACCATTCAGCCCTGACGTGGAAATGCAAAAGCGGTCCAACAGCACCTTAGTGTCACATTCTGATAAACCCTGATTCATAAAGTCAATAGCCAGTGGGACTTGGCACATGAGCTACCGTTTAATAGCGAGAGCAGAATACTTGTAATTTTGTACCTAGAGCTCAAATTCTCCAGTCATAGCGGCATGTCTTCTGGAGAGATCTGGGCCATCCAGTCATCCTGTGGAGCCTCACACGTGTTTGCTTCATCTTTGATGTCCTATTAAATAGTCCTATGGACCTAGATGTGGTTAGCACACATGGTTGTGCTGATACTGTGCACTCCAGAAGCTGAAAGAAAACTCGGTGAAGAGACTCTTCATTCACGTTTGGTATCCACTCTGCAAAGATGTCCATATGTGGTCTGTAAGAAGCTGACAGGCAAATGGGATATATCCTGGGTATATTTTAAGAGAAATACTTGGGAAGAAGCAGGAATATCCGGGAGAGGCTTCATCTATAGTACATGTGAAAGGAAAAGAGGCAGGAAAGAGCCTCCGAGGCTTCAGACTGTTGGCCAGGACAGTAGGAGAATGCTCTAGGTGAACAGAAATAGCCTGTCACTATATCAGTCTTGTCATTAACCGAAGGCACCCATAGGGAAGCAGGGCCTCCTCTACCTGTTGCTGAACTGAGATGAACAGTGTCTGGGGCTTTCATCTGTTTCCTCTGAAAGACCATCTTGAATGAGATTGGAGTGTCACGCATCTAGGAAAAAATCCGTTCCTTTGAGTAATCCACAAAGGAAGCTCGCTGCCCTGCAGGCCTCTAGGGGCTGTGGCGAGAACTTCTGTAACCTATTGATTGGACAACATGGAAGGCTGTCAGCCTTGAGGGGAACATGACTGGGCCTTGCCAGTGGTCCAGGGGGGCCCGGCCGCATTCTTAGCTCACTTCCTCTTGGTGAAGGAACCTCTGAAGGTTAGAAGATACAGGGCTCCGTGACTGGTGGCTATTTGTGCACAAAGCTCAAGAGAAGTGTTGGAAAACCAAGGGCAAGTGGGTCCAAGATAACTATGTTGCTAGACGTGATTTCTGACTCCCATGTTTACACAGAAAGTATCTACCATGATGGAGTAGACAGAATGGTTCAGCAAGTCTGCTTTAAGTGGCCTGAAGCATTGGCCACTGTGGTGCTGGAAGGGAAGTGTGGGAGCAAAGGAGCCTGGATGATGAGTGGAATCTATGAATGGAGCCAACAACATGGGCTTCATTCATCAAGGCTGATCTAGCTCCTGCCACCACTGAATGTCTAGTTGGCCAGTGGAAGCAAGTGATGCCAAGCCTCAACCTGGCACCATTTCCTAAGGAAGTGAGTTGTCCCATTGGTAGGGAACTTGTACCTTTGGGCCTCTTCATTCTAGAGGGGCCAGTGTTTATACTCATAGAAGGTATTTCTATTCTGGCTATGTTTTTGCCTTTGTCACTCTTGGAGCCACAATGGATGGTCCAATGCAAGGATCCACAGGGCACCACAGCATGAGGCAGGCTCCTAAGAACAGACATGCAAGAGGATGTCACTGGTGAGAGCCAATCTTGTCTTCAGTGACTTTTGAGTTGAGTTGAGGAAGCTTTTCATGCCTGGATCTTCTTTTCCCTCCAAATCCTTAGAACAAAAGGGGCAAGTTCTTGGAAATTCTGTCCATATTCTGGAGCCTCCTCGGATCTTGTAGAATGTGAACACCTTTTATGTTTCACGAGATTGTCCTGAACCACTTGTTCTTCCTCAGTGTGTGTGAGTCAAGAACACAGTTCTCACCTTTCAGATTATGGTAGCCTCTAGTCAAATCAGTCAATGAATTGCTGTGTTAGTGGGTGAGGGAATAGAAGCAGACTCTTGGCTAGATCGCCATTCTTTCTTTCACGAAGTCCTTATAAATACAACACTGGATTACTTGGCAAACTACCAACTTTTTTAAGGGGAGATTTGTTGGGAAGATTTATCAGTATATATCCTATATACCAACAATTGTGGTGGTAAACCCTAGAATCTGTGGATTTATGGTGTATGACATTGATCTGTTTCACAGTTAGCTCTCTCTAAGTTATGAGTGAATGTATGACTTGGGGACTCTTGCTTGCTCTATCTCGCTAGAGAATAACAAGTGCAAGAAAAGGCCAAGGTGGCCTTGGAGGTTCAGAGTTTGTAGGGACCACTGTTACCCTCCCACTGGGTAAGACCTTTGGTGCTTGGTAGTCTGAATCCTCTTTCATGTGTTTGCCTTGGCCAGTTCAACCTAATAGCTTAAACTGTAGGTGATACACAGTACCTTTTTTCCTGAGTTCTGGAGGCTGAAGTCCAAGATCATGGTACCAGCATGATCAGGGTTTGGTGAAGGCACCCTATGTGTGTCTCTTTTCCACATGATAATCCAATGAGGTCCACAATCTGCCAAAGTGCTCTCGTGTCAGTGATTAGGACAGCAGCCTTCTCATACAAGTGGTACTCTCCCAAGCTAATTCCTTCCCAATGACTCCACCCACCAAAGCTGTCCCAGTGGAAATTAGGGAGTTTGGAGGAAAAGGAAGACACACAGACACCCAGGCCATACAGAATGGCTTTCAGCTGATATGCAAGTCAACAGCCACAGCCACCACTCCTCCCAGACTCCTGGGCAGAGGGTCATCACCAACTGTTGGGATGGAAGAGAGGTTGGGGGTGTAAGGTTGAGGATGCTGAAGGCCCCTCACTGGCTGGTCCTGGCTGACCATGCACCCTTTCCTTCGAGAAGAAGCATCACAGTCAGGGGACATGACCTCTAACATTGTTCTTTGGAGACTTAGCCCAGGTACACTTGATGCTTTGCCAAAAACTCCCCAGCCAATTGAGGCAGATTCAACTGGTTTACCATTCTATGCTTCTGGAAGAGCTTGAAAGAAGGTTCTTTTCCTTTTCTTTTAGGACTTGTTGGCAAGCAGATTCTCACACACAAGAGCACAGGGTACATCCACATGTCATAGAAATGCAAAACATACACGAAAAGCATACACACTTGCAGTGAAGCTAGAGTCTGTCTTGAAAACCATCTTGTTTCCCTAGGGAAATTGGCCTCTGATAGAAATAATGGTTCTGGAGTTGTGTCATGTGTTTTGTAGATACTCAGATGAAAGTGTTGCACTGTCTTCAAAGCCACATCATGAGAAAGAAAAGCTGATCTGATCAAGCCTCTGAATTTAAGTATCCTTGGCAACAAACACAGGCAATAGACCCTTCTTCAGGTATGAGTACCTTAGGGGTCTTGACAGGTCTTGTAAGCCTGCTACTGTGAGTGTTGACTGCTAAAGGCTTACAGCAATTCTCTTCCTGCACATTTGCCTTTGGCTAAAAGTGAGCTGCTTTGTTCAAGAGGTTTCCAGCTCCCTCTCCCCTCCCTCCCCCAGGAGAGCTCTTGGTCATTGCTAGGTGAGGAGCAGGTTCACCCCTCTGGACCCTTGCTAAGGAGTCAGATAAGTAGTTGATCTCTACTTTGGTCACAAAATGTTGATGGGTGATAAGTCCTGTCAGGATTTATCTTTGCTAGGAGACACAGGTGATAGTGCGTGACCACAAGAGAGATGCAGGCATCAAAGGACTCATGTGCAAAGTAAGGCATCTGGGATGCTTAACCTTTATCCACCGCATTTCGTTAATTAATGGGCCCCAAAGTAGATTTTAAGTTGCCCTTTGCAAGGTTGCTAAATCTAGGTATACAAAATGCCCGATTAAGGGATATGGCTCAGGGGTAGAATGCTTGACTAACTTTCGCAGGCTCTAGGTCAGTCCCCACCAATGGGGACACAAGCATTGACTGTAGTAACTATTTTTTAAAGTAAAACTTACTTTAATGCTTTTCATTTTATACATTTTTATATTTCACAAATTCTTATTATGGCTTTTGGATGCTATACTGGAACATTTCTGAATCCAAAGATCTTTTAAATGACAGTACATGTCATTATACTTTGGAATTCTGGAAAATATCTGCATTTACATAGCTCAAGTTATCAGTGAAATCAGATTGAAATAGTCCTCTGCTATGTAATGGGAAATACTTGGCCATGGGATTGTCCAGGGTCAATCTGAATTTTTCATACCTCCAGCGGCTCTAGGATTAAAAGGAAACAGCATTGTCTTGTAATGGAGACCATTTGGACTCTACTTTTCTCATCATTCTTCTATGGTGACCCTTCCTACTTCTTTGACTTAGTTCAATTATGATAAAAGTGAAAATGAAAAGCCTGCCAGTGGGTATGTAGGCCATAGTATTCTGAACAGAACATAACAATTTGTTGTGTATATACTGTCTGTCTCCTTAAGTGATGTCCTCAGCTAGATGACCTGGTGCACGTTAAGTGGGTATTTTCATTTCTTTAGGGCTACTTATCCCCAAAGAGAACAGAGCCTAACACTTTCTGATTCATATCAAACACACAGAACAGAACACATTGGGCCTAATCTTAGAGGACTTAAGATCAACCTTACAAGCTCAGTCGAATATATACATGCACATGACTGAGAAAGGAACATAAACTTGCTCTTTTGAGTTTCCATTTTCGTCCCTAAACCACGTTCGACTTTCTGATGAATTTTTAAAACTCACTTGTTTACAGTATTATGAATGATTGCGTTTTTCTAAGATGAAGTCGAACTTCCCATTTGGCTGGAGAACAGTATTGACAGCCTGGAAACAAGGTATATGTTCAAAGGAGACTGGTTAAGATGTGTTCATAAATGAACATCTTCACCCCTTTCCCTCCCATATGAACTTGGCATAAAATACTGGCTAAATATCGCAAAGTAGGAAGGGTTGTTTGTATTAAGTATTTCTAAAACCCTGCTCAGTACTGTATTAAAGCTGTACTCTTGGAGCTGGGAAGGTGGCTCAGTGGTAGAATGCTTGTCTTGCATGCATGAGACCCTGGGTTTGATTCGTCAGTACCATATAAGCAGAAAAAGCTGGAAGTGGTACTATGGCTCAAGTGCTAGAGCACTAGCCTTGAGCTAACGAGCTTAGGGACAGTGCCCAGGCCCCGAGTTCAGGCCCCATGACCGACCCCCCTCCCCTCCAAAAAAAATCTGTACTCTACCCTAAAACGCACCCAACCTTATTTTCATTAAAGTGATTGAGTGCCTGGCTTTTTAAGATTAAAGTCCAACCTTTAGGAGACACAAACAGTTATGGTTCTCAGTCAAATGGTGTGCAGATCAGGAGGCAGAATGTGTATTTGTAGCCTTCACAATGTTCTGTGTCAGTGGCAATTCTCTAACCGTGGCACGATGCCATGATACCAGTGTGATGTCCCTGAACGTGAAGCTTGACAGACGTGATCACAAAGCTGTCTGTAGCCACCATAGGTGCCACCAGCAGGCAGCTTCTGACCCAGGCCACATTTGAACAGTTCTTTAACATTTTTCCACAGTAGCATTCAAGAATAATTTTGACTTGGGCTCTTAAAATCACGTTTTTGAATATCTGCTTTATGCAGAGTTCCAGAGAAGGTTGTCTACCACTCTCTATCACAGATGGGGGGTGGCTTCTCAGCGCCCCTGCCACCTGCCAGTGCACAGGGTCCTTCAATGTGTCCCTCAGAGTTAGGTGTGTCAGTTCTGCTTCCAATCCTTGTGGGCCTCAGGAGACCTGTTTCCTCCATAGCTCCTGCAGAGTACAGCTGGCGTGTCGTGTGGGTCTCCTGTCACACCAGTTTCCACAAAGTGTTTAGGAATTGATAACAGCAAGGTGAGCCCTGTTCTCCTCACTAAGCTGGACTGAAGCTGTGGTCCTAAGAAATCCTTTCTCTCCTTTTAGCTTTCCTCTGGTGTTCTTTAAGAGATGAGAAAGCTGACTAGCATTACTAGTCTGTTTTCTTGGAAGACAAGGGTTTGGGGAGCTAAGGATTGTTGGACCCTGGGTAGCTTCTTGTCCCATTTCCTGACTTATTAGTACCCATTTCTGCTTGAGATTCACAGCAAGATAATGATCAATTCTATGAATTCTGCCTTGTCATGTAAGACATGGTCTAAGGTGATTATATGGAGCATCACATTTGCCAGGGAATCTGGAGAGCTTTTCACCTTAGTAAAGGACCTAGCTGTTGGTTGGCTATGGTAGTAAGGATATAAGACAAGTTTTGAACTGTCTTACCACTGTCTACAACCCCTAAACAGGAAATCAGACTATTTGAAGAAAAATGCATTAGGTATTTCTCTGGGGAGATGATAGCTTCTGAAAAGCATTAAAAAGTGAATTGATAACTTAATACTCAAGTGTCTCTTGTAGGATGAAAGGAAGGAATCCTATTTCTAGAGGTAGTGCTCGTGTTTCTTCTTAGAGGAAGGTCGGAAGGACATTTGTGTCTGGCTATTTAGAGATTTGCCTGCTTTAGTACATTTACTATCAAATCCTAGGTGAGCTGTCCTTGCTGACTGCTACCAATAGTGCCCTTAGTAATTGGGAATAATCATCATGTTATTGACTAATTGGGAATAATCATTACCTTATTGACGCTTTTGAACAAAAGCTCCAGCTCTGAGTCTCAGGAGACTAGGCTCAACCACTCAATATGCCAATTAAAGATGAATAGTTGTAGAGGGCCAGAAAGATGGTCTTCATTATGTAACATTGGGAAGAATAGAACAGTGCGGTAGCCCTCAAGTCTGTCCTGTCTGTCCTTCCATAAGTATTGTCATGGCTTCCAAATTAGGAAGGAAGGGACAGAGGTCTTACATGGTTAGCCTTGGTCAAACTGGTGTAGTTGATCACTGTTGGAATCACCAACGGGGGCAAGTGAGTTTGACTCCAGCTACTGTACATTTATCAATCACCCCTGAAGTTCCCAGAATCCCCAGTGATTGCAGGTCTCTTTCTTGATCTAAGGACCAGGACATGGAAAACATGGTCCTCCTGCCCTTCAGCCTTGAAAGGGGCTAACAGCATGGGGTATGCCCCGTGTTCAGGAGCTAACAGCCTGGGGTATGCCCCGTGTTCAGGACAGGTGTTCCTTCCATGACTGAGAGCCTTTCACAAGAGTGAAAGGAGACAGATGCCAAACTGAGGCAGGGATTGCAGGCTCAAGGGAGGAGTTGGTGACTTTCAGCAAGAACAGTTTCCAAGTTCTGTTACAATCAATGTACCCTGTAAGCTCGGTCTTGATTCATAGGCAGTGCTATGCCCTGAGTTTCCAGCCTTTCTGGGAATGAGTACACACTCCTTAGGAGGGAAACCACGGGTCTGTCTCACTGATCCCAATTGCCATGCTTTCTGCCAAGTATTACCAGGATAATACATGGAAGGAGTTGTGATAAAAAGGATGACTGCCCCAGGCTGTGAAAGAACTGGGCTTTTCCTGTTACTGGGCAACGCCATAGCTGGTTGTGTTGGTATTCATCCTTGTAAGAATCAGGAATCACAGATGGCTATGATGGTCATCTCTTTATGTCTGCTGTTCTTGTGTACATAGCGTTAAAAAGCAAGGCCATGAAAAATGGTGTCATCTTTAAAAAGGCTATGTTCCTTCCTGCTCATTTCTCCAAGGAGACATTAGCAATTTCACAAAGTTGCCAACTCTTGGGTTCCTTTTCTGTTAGAAAAAAGGTCTATTCAAATGTCCATAACATGGTAGGCAAGCTAGATGGAGGGGCAGGGTACCGCTGCTCTGCCCTTTGGGATTAGCTGTAAATGAGGTCCCAGGATATTGAAGAGTTGATTGCCCGTTTGTTTGTGAGCTTTGCTGATTGGTTCTTTTGTGGAATATTCTATAATAATGTTCCACATTGTCTATGTCATGCTCTTGGCCTATATGCCCTACCTGACCCTTGGTATTTTCCTGTTTGCAATGTCTTCAAGCTAAGGCATAGGTTTCCTTCCATTCTTCCCAACAGACTCACAGAAGGAATTCTAGTTTTAGTGAGAAAAAATGTCTCATCTTCTTGTAATAATGTCTAGCTATGTCATATCACTAAGATGTCCTTGCCTATGTATCTGTGGTCCTGGCAGAAGGTTATGGGATAATCTGTGGAGACACGGAGTCTAAATGAATATTGGGATAGAATTGTAAGTAAGCCTGGTCCAGGGCACTAAAAGGAAGGCAATGGAGGCTCAGATTGCCAGGAACAGGATCATGCTGTAACTACTTCTGTCACTTTACAGCCACCAGCACCAAGATTACTTCTATAGGTTAGAAATATTTGCTTTTATGTGTAAAGTATTTGTTACTAATGAATTATACCTGGGGAGTTAACAATTGAGGTTTGGTCACCTGATTTTGGCTGAGGCCCTAAGTTCGGAAGTCAAGTAAAAACAGAAGGCTATGCTCACAGAGATGATGCTGTCTGAATAGTTGAGAAGCAGATGGGCAAGTCAAAGAAGTCTAAGGAGAGAGGTAGATTCTCCACTTTGATTGCAAGAATGAAAAGCTTCTTTTCCAAACTGTAAGCAGATGGGCCTTACTTTCTCAGATTTTTTTTTATTTCATCAGCGTTGGATTTGTCAGAGACCCACACATTTCAAGAGAAGGAGGTTGTTTTACAGAGCCGTCTGTGCAATTCCCAGGTCCTTCACCCCTAAGAGTGCTGGGTTCTGGATACCAATGAAAGCGGGACCTTTGGTTCTCACCAAGCAGTCACCCTGGCCAGAGACCAGCAACTGTCTCCAATTCCAAGGCGAGGACTACTGGAGGCACTGCTGTGTAAAGGAAGGATCTCTTCTAATGCTCCTTGTGAAGGCTGCAATTTTCCCAGATATTTCAGAGCCACAGGTTGGTAAAAGAATTTACCAAGACAAGAGTCAAAAATTTATTATTGAGATGCCATTAAAGAAAACTGGCAGGCAGCCTAACAGAGAACAACACCACTACTACTGCTGCTGCTACTACTGAAACCGTTTCTCTTTTTTGCAATTTCGTATTGTGATAAAGTGATTACATAAATGTCACAAATTTCACAGTATTGTGGGATAGTGATACTTAAAGTCACAAACACATTCTACCCTTCAACGGGGCAAATTGTCTTTATCGTGAAACTGTTTCTTATTAGAGATATGCCTCAAATCTCTGCGGAAAGAGGGGTCATAAAACCAGACCTGAGGTGCACAGATAACGATTACTGCTGGGGGCCTTGCGGGAGAGCTCCAGCAGTTGATTACTTCAGTGACTTGCCCTGCCCCATTCTCAATATCCTAAGCCCTGGTTAGGATTCCTAGGAAACCAGGCTCTCGTATCCTTGGGAGCTACTTAAGAGCTACTGCAGAAGCCTCCCCCAAGGAAAATAACATATTGCCTAACGACAAGCTAGACACCAGTAAGGACATCACTACTCCTTACATAAAGGGTGAAACCATTAAAATGCCTATATCAAGATACTCACTCTCCTTTCTTGGTTACTCTGCTCTTCTTCAATAGTGTTGTGTGTAGAATTAAACTACCTGTGGGGCCAACAGTGACACAATCCATTGCTTCTCACACACCGGCCATGTCAGGACTGGTAAATAGATTACACTTACATGTAACTCCCTCCTTAAGTGCAATTGGTATGCAGAGCCATTGACAGCTTTCTGGATGGATAGATGCATTTCCTGCCGTCTCAGTTAAGGCATCTGAAGGTAGCAGGGTCCTATTATAATTCATCATTCCCCAGCTCTGGGCTACTCACTGCCCTGACCACTGCAAGAGTCAGCCTTCACTTCTCAAATTGCCCAGCAGGTGGCAGATGTCTGAGAGAATGCCAGGCACAAGGAAGCTTCCCTATCAGGAGATAGAAAATCACATCCTTCCAATCCAGGAGCATGGGAGGGTTTTTTTTTTTTTTTTGCCACTTTCTACGTTCTGTTTTGATTTCCACTTTCAGGTTTTTAAAGTTTTCATCATAGAGGTCCTTCACTTCTTTGGTTAAGTTAATTCCTCGGTATTTTATTTTTTGTGGAGCTATTACGGAATGGAGTTGCTTTTCTGACTTCAGCCACGCTTTTCTCATTGTTGGCATATAGAAAAGTCATTGATTTTTGAGGGTTAATTTTATACCCTGCTACTTTGCCAAAGTTTTGAATCACCTTGAGTAATTCAGGAGTGGAGTCCATGGAGTTCTTTAAATACAAGATCATGTCATCTGCAAAGAGGGAGAGTTTTATTTCTTCTTTCCCTATTTGGATCCCCTTTATGTTTGCATCTTATTGCTGTAGCTAGGCATTCTAATACTAGATTGAAGAGCAGTGGAGGGAGTGGACATCCTTGTCTTGTTCCTGAGTTAAGAGGAAATGGCTTTAGTTTTTCACCATTGAGTATAATGCTGGCTGTAGGTTTGTCATATATGGCCTTTATGGTATTGAGGAAGGTTCCATGGATTCCTAGTTTTTCCAGAACCTTCATCATAAAGGGGTGTAGGATCTTGTCAAATGCTTTTTCTGCATCTATTGAGATAACCATGTGGTTTTTATCCTTGCTCTTGTTGATGTGATGAATTATATTAATTGATTTGCCTATAGTGAACCAGCTTTGTATCCCTGAAATGAATCCTGTTTGATCGTAGTGTATGATGTTTTTGGATGAATTGTTGAAGTCAATCGGCCAAAATTTTGTTGAGAAGTTTTGTATCAATGTTCATCAAAGATATGGGTCTATAGTTCTTTGAGTCCCTGCCTGGTTTTGGGATGAGTGTTATTATAGCTTCATAGAATGAATTTGGTAGTGAATTTTCTCTTTCAATTTCATTGAAGAGTTGAAGGAGTATTGGTGTGAGTTCTGCTTTGAAGGCCTTGTAGAATTCTGCTGTAAAACCATCTGGTCCTGGGCTTTTCTTACACGGGAGGTCTCTTACTGCTGTTTCTATTTCAGTGCTTGATATGGGCCTGTTAAGATAATTTAGCTCATCTTGGTTTAGTTTCAGCATGTCCATATTTGCTAGGAAAAGGCCTCTCAGCCTGCAGGAGAACTTTGCCTGATCCTCAGATGAAACCCTGTGACACCAACAACATTACATGACTTTGTGGAACAAATCGCTCAACATCAAATATATTCTATTCTTCAGAAAATTCAAAAACTAAATCCTAACTAAAACAGAGTCTCAAGTCCAAGACCTGATACTCAGTCGCTTCCTCCAAAGAAACTTCTGACTGCCCAAACATGAACGTTCTCTACTTCCATGGAGAAATTCCTCTCCCTTTCTTTTGGAGTTCTTTCTGGCCCCTGGCAAAGACCTTCCTCTTTCTCTGCCAGGCCTCTGCTCTGGTACTGCACGCTATTCCCAGTGCAAATTCTCCTCCACACCATCGGTTACATGCCTAGGGGTGGATGCCTGTCATGTGCCACACAAGACTGACATCTCCACTCCTCCCTAATCAAGCCAAAGCCTGTTTCCTTCCTCTGCCTCATCTGTCTCCATAGGTCCTATGATGTGGCCTTCCTCTCTGCTACCCAAGCTGCTAGTCAGACCCTCAACTCACAACTACTAACACTTCAGGATTGTTGCATTTCTACCCTGCCACTGCAGATGGAGGAAACATTCCTGTCCCAATTAACCTGTCAGTCTAGTCCACAGCCCATGCCACTTTGCATCTGAGGTATACTGTGCCAAGCTCAAACTCAGATCATCTCTTCCTGAAAAATCCCTCATCAGACCCAACCTCTCTGGACTGTGCCTCACTCAACCTCTTTCTGTACAAAGACTTATTTCAAAACCTGATCCATTTTTAAGAAAGCTTTCAAAAAGTTCTCTACTTTTCCCTCAAGAGTCCAAGCTGGCCCAACACATTCTTCTCCTTTCCCAAACTGAGAGAACCTTCTCTGGTTATAGTCATTTTACAGCTGACCAGAAATAGAATTGTACTCAATGACCATCACCTGCTCCTGAGCACCTATTCCCAACCCTCTCCCCATCTGACAGCCCCTATGAAAATCGTGGTCTCTGTTACCAGCCCCTAAGGACAGATCAACAGATCTAAGTTATACAGGAACCCAGACAATCAGAATCAAGATGGGACTGCACCTTGATAGAACAGGGGAGTGTCACAGGCTAAGCCTCACTCCGCTGCAGCACTAACAGCTCACCAGGGAAAGTGGTATCTCACAAAGCCTGGAGCACCATGCTCAAACCTGCTTCCTGTGGCCCATTGTGTCTGCCACTACCTGGAAATGCCTCTGAACTCTATTTGGTTCCAGACTTACACATCCTGTTTTTACTCCAGTAATCCCAAACTTTGTACATTCTGTAACCAATCTAACTGTAACCAACCTCACAGTGTATAAAAGAACCCATGTTGTGTGTCATAATCCTGTGTTCTATTAGGAATGGCCACAGGAGACTCATTTACTCTGTATAGACTCATTCTGTACAGAATGGTCCTTATTGCTAAGCCACTAGGTCAAACTAGCCAACCCTATGTGGACTGTGCAATACTGATTCCCAACTGTGGTCTTCAAACCATGGGGATCTAGCCCTGTTAGATGCCAGCCAAGAAGGGAACCATGTAATCCTGCAGGAGGAATTATTCTTAGTGGTGTAAACATGTAATTGAAGTCACTTGGAATGCCCCCCAAAAATACAAAAAGTGGATGTAGAATGGTTTTCCTGGAAGCTAGATATCTGTTCAATTTTTAAATGGCTTAACGCCTTTTATTGCCCCCTGGCCAAAGGCCCTTTTTTGATCCACCCATTCTCTGCTTTCTGACAAGCTTCTTTGAGAACAAAACAACCCAAGGATTAAAACTTACTCTATCTCAGGACCCAAATTTTTTCTGAGCTATTCAGTTTTTTTCTGTCCAAGTGACAACCTACTTCCTCAAGGTCTGTGACCCTTCCCAGCAGAACGCAGCTGTAGAAGATAAAAGAGCTTCCATCCAAACAATCCTAGAGTGGGGGTCAGCCCTGTCAATCTTAGGGAGAAGCATCTCTTCCCTGGCCAAGGAGAAAATACATAACCAATGAAAAGGCATAAATGACTTTAATTGTATACCAGAATTCCATTTTATTCAGTACACATGCAACTTTGGTTTTTTCCGACCCAGCTATTAACTTACACTTTTTCTGAGAAAGCACACAGTACTCAGTAACTTTGGCATATCTCCAGGTCCAACCACAACCTGGTCACATGAAGACACACATCCCATCATCTGTCAAGAGAAACTAACTCCCAACTCTGAGCTTCCTTTTAAACCTCTGTCTTACAAGATGTTCATTACGTACATGCAATATATTTGCTGAAAGATGGTACAATTAGAAGTATAACCATAAACAACAACAAAATAAAATAGCTACAACTGCTGAGGGACAATGCTCAGGCCCAGAATTCAGGCCTGATGACGGAAAAAAAAATGCCTGTGGGCTTCCTGATAGCAATAGGTCCTCAAGAGGATCCACCTGTGCCTAATAAACCAGCGGCTTTGCTTTATTGTAACATGTGTTACCAATATGTTCTCCAAGAACCACTGGAGTCACAATGAGAGACATAAATGGGGTAAGCAATGCAAAATTTACTTCTACACACAATGGTACACCACCAGCCAAAAATCTGGCAAGCAAGGACACAGAGCAGGCAGTCTGCCCCATTATTTATCCCTAACACAACAGCAAGCCCGGCCCCTCTGCTCAGATTGGTTGAGCTCAAGTTCTGCTGGTGATTCCCTGGTTTGAATACAATAAAATTTACATAAAGTGAGTTTCAAATGAGATTAACAATTCACAAGCAACCTCAAATAAGCCCACACCTCTTGCTATTTCTGCCACAGTCTAGGGTGTGTCATAATCCCATCTTGAAAAAAACGAGTAGAAGACAAAACCTTACATTTTACAAATCCTCCATCCCAAAGCAGTTCCCTTTTTCGTAAGTCAAGCCCCCAGGCCAAAGCACGAACTCTGAAATAATACACTTGAATAGAAAAGACAGTTTTTCTCACACATGCATATATGTCTAAGGGAGGTTGTGTAGCATTTCTGCAAGTTTCATCTTTGAGTTGTTCAGAGACGTTAAATTTACCTTCCAAGGTAGGAAAGCAAGGCTGCTTGCCTTGAGCTGAAGAGCTGAGGGACAGCTCCCAGCCCCAGAGTTCAAGCTCCACAACCAAAACAGTATTCTTGGTCTTTCCTGGTCTGCTTTGCATTGCCTAACAGTATGCCGTGTGTTTAACCAGGTACAAAAAAGCTGTATAAGTCAAGAAAGGTCATGTAGTAGACCCCTCCCTCCCTCAAGAAGTGCAGAACTTGCTTTTAAGACTCGAGAGCAACCAGGTCAAAGCATTTGTATATGTTGGAAGCTGTTTTGCTGACAACCAAGGCTCAGCAAAGATTTCTCTTATCGGGGATTTATCCCCAAACAAATTCCTGGTCCACAAGACTTAATATGAATAAGCTGTACAATATTAGCCCCATTTCCCCTTCAGTTTTCATTTCCTAGATAGCAGTTCTTTATTAGAAAAAGTTTATTATAAAGGTGATGTACAGGGAGGTTACAGTTACATAAGTCAGGCAAAGAATACATTTCTTTTTGGACAATGTCACCCATTCCCTCATTCCCAGTTTTTCCCTCCCTGTAGGCAGCAGTTCTGCACGTACCACCTCCAGCCAGTGCTTCTGAGGTACTGAAATCGGTGACTATTCTAAAAGCAAATGACCACTGCCACATGGTAATATACACAGAACTAATCAACAAAACCAAGTCAGTGTTGATTTTTCATTTTTGGTTTTGCTTGGCTGTGGGGCTTGAACTCAAGGTTTAGGTACTGTCCCCAAGCCCTCTGTGCTCAAGGCTAGTGCTCTACCACTTTGAGCCACAGCTCCACTTCCAGGGTTTGAGTAGTTGAGTGGAGATAACAGTTTCATGAGGATTTTTCTGCCTGGGCTGGCTTCCAAGTGCAATGTTCAGATTTCCGAGTCAGTGTTCTTAACATAAGGTCTTCATCCATAGAGGAAAGACTTAAGGCATTGTGTAAGAGGTGACTATCTGTTGTGCTTCACAGCAATGGGAGTGGTCAGCAGGCCCAGGTGAGGGCCTGTCCATTCAGGATGAGAAGAACCAGACAGATGAAGGCTCTTGAGAAAGACTTGACCTCCAGGCAAATTGGGGAAGTAGGAAAAGGGCCTTGATGAGGCTGAGAGAGACCTGGAATCTGAGTCCAGACATCACAAAACACCTTCAAAGGCTGGGCGGCCCAATAGCACAGTAGGGCAGGTATTCCAGCAGGCTGCATACAAGAACCATGTGTGTGCATGACCGCAAAGGAAACCAAGGACCAGATGTTGAGAGTGCTAGTGTCCACAGCTGCAATACGTAGTTGAGTCTTAGCTGGTTTTCCATTTCTTGGCCGATGGTCGCTCAAATGCATCTCCTACTCCAGCTGCCTTCTGTTGAAAGAACTTTGTGTTCTGGGCAGTTTGTTGAGCCCACCCTGACTCGAAGCAAGTGGTGTCTTGATCCAGCAGGTGGGTATATTTGGTACGCCCAGAGCATCCAAAGTTCTTGACCTGCAGGACTTTAGGAAGGAGGGTTTTGTTGAAATGATCCTCGAGGGTCGGTGCACTGAAATCTCTCTTGTAGACTTCTTCATCCTCATGCATGAAGAAAGCACCTCGGTGATAATACTTCTGTAAAAACTTGTACCTTCCTTGAACCGCTTTGTTGCTAAGGCCTTGGGCCTTTGCCCGAAGCTCAGCTCGCCTCCTCTCCTCAGTCAGGTTTCCCAGGCGTTCAGTTTCTGCTTTCTCCTTTGCAAGGGCTTCTCGACCTTCTCGGTCCCTCTTGATTCTTTTGAGCTCTCGAACTTTCCATGCCTCATATTCCTCCTCATTTTCCTCCTCAGTATGGAGAGCATCCAGTGCAGCTAGGGACCCTCTGTTCTTCCCCAGCTCCCTCTTGGCCTCCTCCTCTACAATCTGGAGTGTGTACCTGCGTCTCTCTTCAGCCGAGCGTTTTGCTTCCTGCTCCAACTCCTTGAGTTTTAGTGCTTGGACCTTCCACGTTTGAACTGTCACTCGGTCCTTCCTTTGAATGAAAAGTGGTTTCCAGTGAGGCTCCATCTCATCTTCACTGTCTATATATTCTTCATAGTCACACTCAGATTCTGACTCTTGTCCAGAATGCCGATCCTCTCCGGCCTCCATGACCTCCATCTCTTCATGTTTCCTTTCCTTGGCTCTCTGACACAGCAGGCCACGGCGCCGTTCTATTTCCTCATCGTCGATTTCTTCTTCCTCTCCTTCTCTGCCATCTTCTTGTTCCATCTGACAAGAATCTCCTTGTACTTCTGAGTCACCTTGGCCTACCATGTCAAGTGCCGCCATTTTCCGATGTTGAGCCATTCTCTCTTCCGCAGCTTCACGGATCAGATGTTGTAGGCTCCGCAGACGAGGGTCCCTCGAGGAGTCTTCCTTGCGTTTCTCTGGCTCAGCGTCTTGTTCTTTGGCTTTCTTAATGAGTTGGAAGTCTTTGTCCTCCTCATCTGAGGCCTCCATGGGGGCATAGTCTGGCCTCCTTCCCGACACATAACGTTTCACCTTCACCTTCTCCATGGAAATCTCGCCTTTCTCATTGCACACCCGGACAGCCCCAGCCGTCGACTGAACCGTTGGCTGCCTCATGCCTGGGACCCACATCTTGATGGTGCTACAGTGGTTCCTCAAACTGGACCAGTTCCAATGATCAACAGCACAAGGAACAAGCTCTTCTCTCTGGTTTCGAGGTCTGTTCAAGGAGCCTTGGTCAATTTGTCCTGCTCCTGTCGCTCCTCAACTCCTACCTCAGCAGCCTGGACCAAGAGAATGAAGTCCAGTCACTGCTGCTCTCCTTTATAAGCAGGACAGGAAGAGCCTGCACTTGAACTTCCACTTCCCCTTCGAGGAGGTCCGGCCCTGGCAGACTACCTACAGGTGCAGGGAGGGGCTGGCCCCACCTTTAATCCTCTCTGCTCAGGGGCGGAGATCTGAGACCCTGGGGCAGGAAAAGTCTGAGAGACTCTCATCTCCAATGCACTACCATAGAAGGCAGAAGTGAGCTGGGGCTCAAGTGGTAGAGGACAAGTCTGGAGCACAGAAGCTTAGGGCCCAGGACCAGAGTTGAAGACAAAACCTTTACGAATTTGAGTTTGTTGAAAGCGAGGATCTCAGCTTTGGCAATGTAGACACCTCTCATTGGAACCCTTGTTATTACCTTTGGTAGAGACAGTCTTAGTCATGTTCTGGAGTTGAACGGCCTCCTGGGGGAGAAAGGAGGTGGCGATAGAGTTTCCACAAGTACTTGCCCAGAAGGTTTGGAGGCCGCCTAGGTCAAGGCAGTTGTACGCCTAGCATCCACCTGACAGGTATATGACGCAGGAGTTTCAGTGACATTGGGTGTTGCAGGAAGAGGATTCTTAATTCCTGAATGGTGGAATCCAGGTGTCATTTAGAGCAGTCTTCTGAGATCATCCAAAGCTTGGATACCAGGAATGCTGGAATCTAGCAGAGCTGACACTATTGGCACAAACGTGTGTGGGTCTGTTATCCATGGAAAGGTCAGGAGTCAATGTGGAAGATTCTGAAACTTGGTGCCAGGTGTCTATTACCCTTGGTGAAACTAATTTGGCACATTATTCAACTTAAAATATTGCTATAGTGTGCTGGGAAGGTGGCTCAGTGGTAGAGTGCTTGCCTTGCATGCATGAGGCCCTGTGTTCGAATCCTCAGCACCACATAAGCAGAAAAAGCCAGAAGTGGCACTGTAGCTCAAGTGGTAGAGTGCTAGCCTTGAGCTGAAGAGCTGAGGGGCAGCACCCAGGACCAGAGTTCAGGCCCCACAACTGACCAAAAAAAAAGCAAAACCCTTTATGAATTTGTGTGCTTGTTGAAAACAAAGATCTCAGCTTCATCTCTGTAGGCACATAATGCTGAAATCCTTGTTACCTTTTGGTAGAGGCAGTCAACAAAAATTAAAAAATACTGGTATAGTATAGAATAGTCTTGCTAAGACTCAGCTGAAGTGGGAGCGTGTTTCTTGAATTCAGGTGTGTGTGATGTTGACAGCTGGGGTTGCTATGGAACCATGGGGAATGTGCCTTGGTTGTCTTGGATAAATGACTCTAAAGGTCAGCTATGAGTGATGAGGAAGCGGTGTAGTGAAGGAGCAAAGAATTGAGCTCAGCAGAAAAAGGAAGTTTGCCTGAAGGAATGTTGGGATAGAAATGGGATTGGGGATGGGTGTGGCTTAAGCAGAGCCCAAGGGGGCTTCTCAGCACTTTGAGTAAAGGTCTTGGGACTTAAACAATGCCATAGGTAGTAGTCAGAGTTGGCTACTGGAAATCATTGTGGGATGCGGGTAATAAGGCTGAAGACAGGAAGACCACTGGGATTCTGTTATGCTCTAGTGTGAGTGGCTGGTGACTCATCTGAGATAGAGAACAAGACGGATATTGGGCCAGAGTACAGCCTTCCCTGGCTTTGTCTTGGGGCAGGAGGGGAACTCAAGGTTGTCTGAGTTAAGACTATATGGTGGGTGAGCCCAGTTGCTCAAAGCCAAGCCACAGCCTCCAGTGCCCTGCCAGCTTTTAAACACTCATGGTCTACTATTCTGTGTTGGCAGTGGCAACCTCCCAGGAGGAGCTCTGCAAATGTAATTGAAATTAGAGGATAGTAGTTGTGGCTGCTTCCTTCCTTCCTTCCTTCCTTCCTTCCTTCCTTCCTTCCTTCCTTCCTTCCTTCCTTCCTTCCTTCCTTCCTTCCTTCCTTCTTTCCTGATCCTTCCTTCCTTCCTTCCTGATCCTTCCTTCCTTCCTTCCTGATCCTTCCTTCCTTCCTTCCTGATCCTTGTTGCTTATGGTTATGCTTATAATTGTACTATCTTTCAGCAAGCATGTTGCATATGAAACATTCTTCACTTAGAAGGAATCTATGGCCCATTAAGTCATTGTGACTGTCACATGACTGCTGACAGAAAGGTACAGCACCGCTGTTGCTGCTGCTGCTGCCCAAATCCTGTTTCTTATCAGCTCTGCCTCAAATGACTGGCGAGTGCAGGACACTAAAATCAGACATGCGGTACACAAGTGGATCCTGGTAATTATTTACTGATGGGGACCTCCAGTGATAAATGCAGCAAGTACTTTGGTGACTAAAGTCTGGGTTCCCCTAAGTAAGGCATTATGTTGACACAGGCACGTATCATGTGAGCAAGGACAGGAAAGGGGTTAATACTTAGTTATCATTGATACATTGTCTAGTTGTGTTAGGTCTGGGTGTTTTATCTGGTGGGATGGGTGTGAAAGATTTCACTGAGAGTGACCAACAAAAGTTTATTCTTCAAGAGAAAGATATGAGACAAGAATATCAGCACTAGTTTTTTATTTTTTGTTTTGTTTTTAGATTATCCAAACAGTTCTTATTTTAGAGCAAACCAAAAACCAAAGTACAGAAAAATGGCAAATATATTTAATAGCAAAAAGGGAAAGGATCACAAGTTGGCCACATCCTTTTGTTCTCGTTCATACCCAATCCCCAAATTCTTTCTACCCTTCCCAGTGGATTTGGTCAAAAACTGCCTTAGGAATCATCCCTGAAAGGTCATACATCTCAGCACCTCTTTCATTTAAGAAAGTTACCAAAAACTTTGTAAGAGAAAACTAAAATTGCTACAGCTGCCTGGAGAGTAGATCTTAATCTTTCCATTTTAAACAGATAACCTCATGCCCACAGGAGCCCATTTGGACTAAAAGCAAAACTGAGTCCATTACTCATTCCCTCTCCGGCGACCTGGAGCCTTGGAGCGGGATCTGTGCCTTCTCCCTCGAGACCTGCTTCTTCCGGGATGTCTTGGACTCCAGTTCAGATGCCTTTTTCGGCAGGGGGAGGGGCTCCTTTTGGCTGGTCTCCTCTGCCTAATGGGTGACCGGCTCCTGTTCTTCCTGTAATGCAGTGGAGATGGCCGGGGCTCGTGCTGGCCTCCATAACTTCTCTGACGGTGATCAGGTGATGGCACTGTTTCTAGCTTCTCGTCCTCCTCTTCCACATCCTCCAAGTCTTCCTCTAGAGCACTGACTCGAGGTTCCAGTTGCTTAGCCTCCTCTAGCACATGACGTTTCTGTAGGCGGGGAAGAATAATATCACAGACTTGGTCACTGTGCAGCAGCTCGTCAATGAACTCGTCTACATGCACCAGTTCAAATTCTCCATTTTGGTTCTGGCTCTTGATTTTTCGATAGTCATTGTACAAAGGCTCCAAATACTTGTAGCAATCAATTGCGCTGCCTGTCAGCCTCAGGTAAAGTGCCCCCAGCATGCGGACATACTTGAAATCTTCATTTTTAATAAATTCAACAATGATATCCTTCTCAGGTTGAATCTGAAGCATCTTCAAGGTTAAACACAGAAAGGGAGTTGGTTTTATGTTTCCACCATAGACGCCACCGACAAACTTCAACTCCATGGCTTTATCCACTACCAGTTCAGCTGTAAGCCCAAAGCACTCTTCTTTCCAGTACTTGGACTCGTAGATTCGAGTCCGGATGATCTTCTCCACCAGATATTGAGGGTTGGTGCCATGGATACTCTGTGCATCCTTCACCGTGCGGTTGGCCATTTTAGCCGGCTTTCTGCAGTGAGGTTTTAGGGGTGTCTTGTAAGGAAGTGGTTGTAGGAAGCTGAGCAGGGATAAAATGGGAGGTAGTTGGTTTCCTTTGACAATGTGGCTAATGCCAAACAATAACGGCCACGAAGAAGAAAACTGCTTCCCTCCTTGGTGACTCCATCCACACCAAATGCCACTGAGCAGAAGCTGAAACCCAGGCCCAGCTGTCACCACCGCTTCTATCACTGGGAGGCTTTACCTCTATGGCTGGCTGTGAGTTCTGCCCAAGGTGGTCACCTCGTTCTGTTCCGGGCCTCCATCTGCTGTCCTGCTCCTGCTTGCTTCTCACCTCCTTCCTCCAGCAGCCTGGACCAAGGGAATGAGGTCCAGGCCATGATGCTCTCCTTTATATGCAAGACAGGAAGAGCCCGCCCCTCAACTTCCACTGGCCCTTCTGGGAGGCCGGGCCCTGGCAGAATCCTTTAGGCCTAGGGTGTGGCTGGCCCCACCTTTAATCCTGAGTAGTCACGAGGCTGAGATCTGAGGATGGAGGTCCCAAGACAGCTGGGCAGGAAAGTCTGAGAGACTCTCATCTCCCATTCGCTACCATAAAAGGCAGAAATGGAGCTGAGGCTCAAGGGGTAGAAGACAGGCCTCCAGCACCAAAGCTTTAGGGCCCAGGACCAGATTTGAAGCAAAAACCTTTAGGAATTTGTTTGTGTGTTGCAAACAAAGGTCTCAGCTTTATCTATAGGCACATATTGTTGCAATCCTTGTGACCCCTTCGGGTAGAGGCAGTCTTAGACCTATTCTGGAGTTGAACGGCCTCCTGGGGGAGAAAGGAGGTGGCGGTAGAGTTTCCACAAGTACTTGCCCAGAAGGTTTGGAGGCCGCCTAGGTCAAGGCAGTCGTACGCCTAGCATCCACCTGACAGGTAGATGGTGCAGGAGTTTCAGTGATATTGGATGTTGCAGGAAGAGGATTCTTAATTCCTGAATGGTGGAATGCAGGTGCCATTTAGAGCATTCTTCTGAGATCATCCAAAGCTTGGACACCAGGAACGCTGGAATCTAGCAGAGCTGACACTGTTGGCACAAACACGTGTGTGGGTCTGTTATCCACGGTAAAATCAGAAGCCAATGTGGAAGGTTCTGAAGCTTGAACTCTCACGGGTCCTTCTGCCCAAGTCATTTCAGTAAGAGTTGAGGGAAGGGAGGGAGAGGGGAGTCCTGGGGAGAGGGGGGGAGTCCTGGGGAGAGGGGGGGAGTCCTGGGGAGAGGGGGGAGTCCTGGGGAGAGGGGGGAGTCCTGGCTGGGGGGGGCACTGTAGACTGGCAGAGGTAGTTTTGGGTGACAGCAGCCAGAGAGGAAAAGATGGTAGGGATGGAGTAAGACAAACAGATGCAGGATCGTGAGGCATTGTGTGTCCATAGGTTTGGAGGATGGGCTGGAAGAGGCGTGGTGGTCCTTTTCATGAAGGGAACAGAAGGAAAGGTAAACGGAAGATGAAGGAGATGGCCTGGAAGAATGTGATTGCGAGGCAGGGTCTGAGGGCCGGTAGCTAGAGGAGTCTCCGATGGAAAACACCAGGGCCACCCTTAGGGGTGGTTGAAGGAGCAGTAGGGGAGAAGGGGTGGGAAGGAGCATTTGACAGGTGTGGAGGTCTAATTGCTGGTACAGAGCCAGGAAGGACAGAGTGTCAGGAACTTCTCTTTTGCAGAGTTGTGGCAGCAAAGATTGCTGAAGGATAGTCCTGAAATGGAGAGCTATGTGTAGGCCAAACCTCTTGGTTGAATAGTTGGTACTCTCACCAAAGGACCTTGTATAGGTGATCAAAGGCTTTCCTGTTTGATCAGCCAAACCCATCTTCTTGTGTTTAAGGAGATACTCAACAAGGAGACCTTTGCAAGTACCAATCGAGTGCAGCCAGAATAATAGCTAAGGATGAAGGGGGTGGGGGGGCATTAGCAGCCCAGAGTTCAGCGAGAAGGCAGCCCACCCCCTGCCTACCCCACTCAGAATGACTCGGGAGCTCCCAGGTTTCAGCTTCCCTAAAGCCAAAGGGAAACTTCTGAGTTGACTTAACGGAGGGCTTGTGAAGAGCCAGCTCATCCCGCCTCAGTCCCCTGGTAGAGAGAGGGTACACAGTCAATAGCTGGGTTTGTAAATCAAGGGAGCCACCATCATGTCCTGAAGAAATGTCTTCCCTTCAAGAAACCAAAATGAAATAAGACTTACCCAGTCACTGAGAGGTATGTCCTGAGATGGTGTGCAGCTGAGCTGTGAAGGGTCTTCCTGAAAAAAAAAGCCACCAGAGATAGATATTAGGTCTGGAGGCTTCAGCCCATGTGCAGAAATTGAAAGAACCAGAAGCTGCCTCCCCGAGGCTCAACACAGCCACCCGGCTGCTCAGGAGGCTGAGATCTGAAGGACTGAGGTTTGAAGCCATCCTGGGTATCAAAATCAGACTCCATCGCTAATTAACCAGCAAAAAGCAAGACTAGAGGTGTAGCTTGAACGGTAAGGTGCTAATCAAATGACTGTGAGGCCCTGCATTCAAGTCTAGTACCACAGAGTGGCAAGCAAGAGAGAGGTTTGACCCCTTTCTTGGAAAGTGAATAGATGCAGCATCAGCTCAGAAGAATCAGGGTCTAGTTTTTAAGGCTTGTATAAGGCAGAGGTTGTAGGGAGCTGGGTGGGGATTGGAATAGACCCCCCTGCAGGTGGTGGGGTGTATGTGTCTTGATTGGACCAGCACACCGACCAGGGTATGGTTTTGTCTGGAGATAGGCCAGAGTTTCTGGGAGTTACTAAGCTGGGTCTGAAAAAGATAGGCAAGGTTAGATAGGAACCTGCACAAAATGGGGCCAGGCCAGTCTGTTGCCTTTACATCGGCGTGCTTGTCTCAGCAATCTCCAAAGGGCTGAAGGTGTCTTCTGGGGACGGGAATTATTTTCCCTGGTGCGATGGGTTGGGGCTTTATTCCTGGTGGTGATGTGTGGGTTGTTCATCAGACATCAGATTGCCCACTTTCCTGCCAACCGTGACTCTAGAATGGAGGGCTGAGGGAGCAGTTTGTCCACTGGATGGGAGAATGTAGGAACAGCAGACAATTAAAAGGAAGTCAGTACATGAACAAATGTGTTCTTTCCATCCTGGCTTCATTTTGTGATGTGAAAAGGTGAGGTACTTATCGTAGAGGTGTGGAAGAATTTCTCTTACACCATTTTAAAAAGAGTGTTAATTTAACTTTAGGGAGCAGGGAAATAGACAAAATCATATTCCTACTTCAATGGGCCTCTTAGCAAAGTTTGCCAGGATCTTTTCTCGTTTTAAAGGAATGCTTATTTTAATGCAATACTTTTTTATTTTTACATTTCATCTTATACACTTTTATATTTTATAAATTCCTAAATTGTTTTTTGTGGCTGCTTATTTTTTGATGCTATATTTGAGCATATTTATTCTGAGTTGTTATCTCAGATTATTTTTTAGGTGTCAATATGTGAGCGTACGTCAATATCCTTATATTTTGGAATTCTGGAAAATACCTGTATTTCTCACAGCTCAAGACACTAACTAAATGAGATGGAAATATGTCCTCTTCCATGTAATGGGAAATATTTGACCACAGGATTGCTCAGGGTCAATTTGAATTTTTCACATCTCTAGGGACTTCAGGATTGGAAGCAAAAAACACTGCCTTCTGGTGGAGAATGTTTGGACACTCCTCTTTTCTCATTATTCTTCTATCCCTACTCTTTCCTACTTCTTTTAAGTAAGTGATGGGAAAAGTGAAAAAAAGCCTAGCAATGGGTATGTAGGCCATAGTATTCTGAACAGAATATAACATGTATGTGTGTGTGTGTGTGTTGCCAGGACCTATCTTTAGCAGTGATGTGGTTTTCTTCCCCATTATTCCAATGGATTGTAGTTTCCATGATGAGTACAATTTCTAAGAGATGTTTCTCCTCTTTTGAGCGATTTTAGAAACACTGTGGATTTTTAAACATGGAGAGTGTCTCCATAGAAATGAAGGTAGCATTGTTTGATCGGTGGCAAAGTATTCCTGGAAAATGGATGAGGGAAAGCACATGGCCTAATGCTAGGGGCAGAGGGAGAGAGACAAGAGGACTATACAGAGCAGTTGATGGGAGAGCTGAGGACTGAGAGTCCCACACAGGCCAGACACATGTAGCATCCCTTCAGAGATCTGGATGCTGGAAGGGGGATCTGAAGGCAGGGACCTCCGTGGTTTAGAAGAATTGTGGCAGAACAAAATGATGAGTACTGTCCTGAAGCCAGAATTCTTGTGTTGGCAGTTTGTAAGTTGACCGTGTCACATTACAAAGAATATAGCCCAGAATTGAGCCTGTAAGAATGGATGTCATGTTCCTGGTTTGGAAGGAAAGGACAGTATCACTGTCATTGGGCACAGCATCTCCTCCTGGACAGACAATCCAAAAACCTGAGCCTAGATCAAGGGAAGGAGAGCATCCCATAGTCCATGAGCTAGGTGACTTTTGGGGTCACTTTTGAAGCATCCTTCTAGTGCTTCAGAAAGTTAGTATAATACGCTTTGAATTCCCCAGCTTTCTTCCTTCCAGCATCTGTCTCCCTATGACCTTGCCATCTATCTCTGGTGTTTTCCATGGCATGTGGGGTCTCTCTGGAGGAGGATTTCCCCGCAGGCCTGGTAAATCCACAATAAAGAACTTCATAACGAAGAACTTCGTAATGAAGATCATGGTACTTTGGTGTTGAGTCCATCTGAATAGCTAGATAGAAAGTAGACATTCTAAAATGTTCTTACAAGTTCCTGTCTTCCTGGTACCTTTTATTCTTCGTATTTTTCTATGTCTTTCAGCTCAGGGTGTATTTTTATAAATAGCACTGCTAGATTCTGATTTTAAAACAGTCTTAACAACATTTACTTAACTGGAGATTTCTTTCTCTTTATTTTCATTCTGGATAGTTATACATCTCCACTATCTTATGTTGTGTCTTCCCCTTCCTAATTATTTTTAGATTTGCTCTCACTTTGGTGAAGTGTGGCAATGTCAATTCTTAAGTCGTATGAATAGCTAAGGATAGCAAAAGTATGTAGCCAACAGGCTGATAAAAGAAATCAGGATCTATTTTGTGTGAAGGAAGTCATCAGAAAAAAATAACAAAACTAGCTTGTATCAAAGCTTCAGTGGATGGACATCACAGGGCTGACTCTAGCTTTGCTTGCTTGCTTCCTTTGCCTCAATCCCACCTCTTACCTACTTCATAGCTCTGAATAGTTGTTTGAAGGTAGGCGGAAGCTGGACTGAAATATGGGCCAACAGGTACAGGCTTCCCGTATGAGAGAACAGAAGGAAATTCCCATCTTCAATGTTTCTTAAGTTCACATAAATGTGATAGTTTGACACTGGGTCTGGTCCTGTGCTAGCCACTAACGCTGAATGTTTAATTGCATTTGCGCTGAACAAGCTTTCCTGTCAGTCATCTCTCCTGGCTCTCAGGACAACATACTGCTTAGAAATGTCCGTTTATCCCAGGCCTCCGGGATGCTGATGCATTCTAGAGAAATGTACAATCAGCTGCCTATAATCCTCAGCATGTCCCTAGACGAGGCTTTTTTATTTTGACTAGCTCAACACTGCCCTCTGGTGTGTCAGGAAGGAAATTCCTTTGGAATAAAAGCATTTGTGCCCTTCATTTCTGGACCCTTTGACCTCACCCCCAAATGGCCGGAGTGTCTCTGAAGGTATTTCTGGAGGAGGTTACCGTTTGAATTGATCGACCGAGGAAGCAGTGTGTGAGGACCTGAAAACAAAAAGGCAGAAACATGGGGCACCAACTCTCCTTGGATTGGGGCATCTGCCTTCTCCTGCCCTGAGACGTCGGTAGGATTGGGATTGAAAAGGACCCCCAGCTTTCCCGCACTCCTAGTGTGTGGGGCAGATCGCCTGTCATAAGTGTGGGCTAATCTTTTTATAACCATCCATCCATGTGTCCTGCAATGGTTTTGCTTTTCTGAAGACCCTGGATACTACATAGCTATGATCCCCGTGAGGTCTTGACCCACGTATCAGGTGCTTGGCTATGAGCAGGAGAAACCACTCCTACCTGCTTAGGGTTGGTGGGGAAGAGTGTAAAACTCTGCAATCCAGGGATCACTTTTTTTTCTCTGATTTTATGTTATAGACAGGGACTCATGCTTTTGCCCTGGCTAGTCTGGGACTGTTAGTCTTCCTATGTCTGCCTCCTGGGCACCTGGGGTTTAAGTGAGACTTGGCATGCATTCACCCTCCTGTGTTCTTGTTTCCTACGGAAATACCAACACGTGACTGGGCCATTCTACCTCAAGACCTGGAGTTGTCCTTGCTGACTCCTTCTGTCATTCGCTGGGCCAGTCCAGCCATTTCTACCTCTGTGTTGTATCCCTAATTGCCCCCACCCTACTTCAGACAGCCAGCGCCTTCTTCCAGGAGCACCATTAGGGTTTATTAGGTAGACTTTATGCCTCTGCCTTGTCCTTATGTTAATGAGGTAGAACCAGAGAGAATGGGTTCTGGTTTATTTCATGTATTTGGTGATAGTATGCCTCTGCATAAACTCCTCTGGAGATCTGCTAAACCCAGGATCACATCTAACTTCACGGGGCAGATTGAATCTCCCATGTGTTCCTTAAGGGTGTCACTGTCTGGACAAGCTCCTTCTCTAGCCTTCTTGTCTCCTTTGAAGAGTAGAGATGATAATAGTTGCTGTCGCATGAGCATGTTGCCAGGACAGCTAAATGAGTTAATGGAAAGCACTTAGGACCACAGGGAAAGGCAAGATGGCTTGCTAAGTGTTGGATGTGTGGTTTATGGTGTTACTTCTTTGCCAGGAATGTACTCACAACCATCTTTGGCCCAATATCCTTTTTTCCCCCCTTTTTATGATAATAGGGCTCAAATTCAGACCCTTGTGCTTGCCCTGCTGGTGCTCTACTGCTTGAGCCATTTGGTGATTGCTGTGGAGATAGACTCTCAGACTTTTCTGCTGGTGCTGGCTTCAAACCACTGTCTTCCAGTTCTCGGCCTCCTGAGTGGCTGGGAGTACAGGCTGGAGTTACTGGTGTGCTGCTTTAGTTGTTTTTTTTTTTTCTTGGCTCACTCCTATTCAGCCTTGACTGCTCAGATCTCCACCCTGCTTCCAAGTTGCCTTGGTCTCCAGCTGTCTTGGTCTCGCCTGTATTTTTGGACTCGACTCATTACTGCAAACTCCTCCAAGGGACAGATGTCATCTCTGAATTCCAGTTCCTAACCCTTTTTGGATAGGATAGGAGGGGTCGTCTTGCTTCTCAGTCTTTGTAGGGGAACAGGAAAACAAAGCAATAACCATGTTACTTTTCTTGGATCTTTTGGCAAGCAGCTGTTCAGTTATTTTCCTTAGACATAGCTTAGACCTCTTAGACCTGTTTACTTCTATCTTGTTAGGTGAAATATTGTGACAAGACTTGAGAATACAAGTGATTATGAACAACTTGACAGTGTCTTTTCTTGCTAACAGAAGCAGCTCTCTTTCTGTTGTTCACTGGCCTTGGATTGATGGATGGTGAAAAGTCAATCAACACTTCCTTCCAGTGCAGCATAGTTACTAGGACTGGCCAGGGAGTCTAACGCTTTCTATAACAAAGTGTCTAGGGGAATGTTAATGATTCCGGGCATCAGCCTCTCTGGTTTCATTCCTACCCCAATCCCCAGGGAGTGGATGGTCCACTCCTGGGGGGAGTATGGCATTTGAGAATGGCATACCCAGGGCAATGGCTGTGTTTCAGAAATCAGAGGCTGTGTGGCTTTTATGGCAGGAAAAGCAATGATTTGAAAAGGTCTCGAACAGATGAAGAAACCTGGGCTCAAGCCGAGATAATGTCCCTAGCATCACTCAGGCCGTGATTATTAATGGTTGCCTTCCTTCAAGGCTGTTGGGAGGTGAAGATTGTGTAATGTACTGCAGCGCCTCACAGCTTGGGGGCACAGAGCAATACCTGATGTATTTCTATACACCTGCCCACCAGAAAAACTGGCGTGTGTGTGTGTACACCCACACATGGGCTCACACAAGTACTGGGACTTGAACTCAGGGCCTTGTGCCTTTCCCAGCTTTCTTGCTCAAGGCTGAGACTCTACCCCTTGAGCCACGCTTGTAGAGTGACTTTTTGTTGGTTGCCTAGACAGGGAGTCTCTCTCTCTCTTCTGCCCTGACTGGCTTTGAACCTTGATCCTCCATGTCTTGAACAGCCAAGATTACAGGCCTGAATGACTGGCACCAGGCAAAATATTGGTCTTAAAATCTGAGAAACCATCAGGGATATTTCAAGTGTTTTCTCTAGGAAGCCTGTCATGTTCCTTATATTTTCACCCAGAAAGGAGATTTGCTGCCCCAAATGCACAAGAAAAATGTTTCCTGCACTCTTCCACAGCTTTGTACCATTGCTGTGGTAGAAGTGGGGGTAGACAAGACCCTACAGGCTGGACAAGTCCTGTGGAAGATTGTACTTGTCCTCTGGCTTTGTGCTTCGGTGTCAGGGTGCTCTATCAATGTGCAACAGCTAGACACGCCTTGTGACGTGGCTTACACACTTCTCTCTAGTCTAGTGTGAGCGGTGAGGCTGACACGCTGAATTCCCTTTCACTGTGCAGTAGATACCAAATTCCAGAGTGGATAAAAAGGTTGAGAAAGGCCAATGACACTTATCTCATAGGCCATTGGCTAGAAAGAGAGACCAAATTCTAGTGGCTAGGAAGAAAATTAATAGCAAGACCAAAACTTTGGGGTTAGCCAGGGACAAGATCTCAGATTGGAGTGTGACAGCAGGTTGTGAGTCATCGGGGCTCATTTCTCCATCGCTGAGGAGCCAGTAAGCAGCTGTTTTGGTTTGGTCAAGCCTATTAGGATTTAGGAGCAGAGTTTTGAAATGCTCGAGGGCTGCCCTGAGCTGGCCAGCCACGTGCAAGCCTTCATTTGGCAAGATGAAATTATGACAGAGATTATGGGGGAAGTGTCTCTGAGCTTTGGTTAAGGCTCTGTTCCAAGTAGGCAAGTGTTCCCTAGATGTTAGGCGTTCCTGACTCATTGTTTCTAGCCAACTGCAGGCCAGGACTTTAACATTCAAAAGGCTGCTGCCTTTCCTAACTCACGCAGAGCATTCTGCAGGCTTTATCCAAGTCATAGGCAGGTAGCACCAGCCCTGTTCCTCCAAACTCTGTCCCTACCCATGCTGTGTACAGCTGTGTGCAAAACTAAAGGTAGGAACTATTCAGGTAGCCAAGGAATAGCAGTCAGACAGAATGCAGGCCTCGCAATTTGAATAATATGGTTTTCAGACAGGTGCGGGTGTTTGAATGTACACTGGACACTGCATGTTACAAAAGAGTTATTTTGTTAAATATTAATACTTGGAAAAATATTTTTATGTAAAAGTGCCTGTTTTTTTAAAAGAGATGCCCACTGACTGAGTTTAAAGTGACATGTTACTAATCTTAAGGGAAAATGCTTTGGGTGGCAAGTTTATAAACCCATATGAAACATTAGGAAGTCTACTCTAAGCAAATGTGTAATGTACACTTAGGTGTGCTTATACATATTCACAAAAGTAATATCTATAATTGTAACAACAGTAACTGGATCTGTAACAGTATCTGTAAACAGTGGTTTAATGACTTACTTTATTAATAGTCCCTTGAAGAAGAAAAGCCACATAGCTATCATATGTATAAAGGCATTTTTGAGGGGAAAAGGGGGAGAATATTCTCTGCAGAGAGTGCTCTTTGTTTTGTTAAAACTCATTCCTAGCCTTTCTAATATCCTCTCAGAACTTCTTTGGTGAGCCATCTTTCTGGTATCAGACCCTTCCCTGCTGCCCCTTTGAGAGAAGCCAGTGCAGGTGTACCTAGCATGGTAGGCAGTGTACTCACAAGCATCTTCCCCAGGGAACCCTAGAAATCCCTAACATGATGACAAAGGAGGCCCCCAAAGAGGAACAACTGATAATTACTGAGTGAATAATTACTGAGTGAATAAATGAAGCCCTGCATCTGCCATCACCACTTTGCCATGATGATTGTTAGCTGTTGCAGATGGCAGATGTTATTCGACTCTCGGCTGACTGATCAATTTGGAGCCATTGTAGATGCTAAATGACCAGGCCACGGCTCAGTCCTCTATCCTGCCTGACCACAGATTCACAGGGTAAGTCTAGAGCTGGGTGATGAAAAGTTATAAAGAAAAAAAAACAAATTTTAATGAGTTAGAAATGCCTAATGAGGTGTTGGAGAATGCTTTTATTTAGCATCATTCTCCACTGTTGGGAGGGTAATAGCTGCAAACCACTGATGTCTCCATACTCATTCATCCTAGGCACGGGAACATACAGGAGAATTGATGAGCGGACCCCAGATCAGAGAGACTCTGCATCTGAAAAATACAAGCTAACGAGATTCTGACATATAGCTGCACACAAAAATGAATTGAACGGTGTCAAGAACCTTGGAGATAGGCTTGCTCATCTGGCTTCCTCCTCTTACACACGTGATAATGGTGAGCCAGAATGGGAAAAGGTCTTGAAGAAGTCAGACCACAAGGAAGCCCAGCATGGCAGGTAAACCAAAACAAAGACATAGGGCTGGGAAGGTGGCTCAGTGGTAGAGTGCTTGCCTTGCATGCATGAAGCCCTGAGTTCGATTCCTCAGCACCACATAAGCAAAAAGAAAAAAGCCGGAAGTGGCGCTGTGGCACAAGTGGTAGAGTGCTAGCATTGAGCTGAAGAGCTGAGGGACAGTGCCCAGGCCCAGAGTTCAGGCCCCACGACCCGACCCCCCCCAAAAAAACAAAAACAGATGTAATTGCTTCAAGCAGTTCCCTGTGGGCATGAAAGCAGGCTCTCTCATGAGCCCAAGGCATGACAGGATTTAGCCAATTATGGTGGTGCAGAGGGTTTTTTTTTTTTGAAAAAAAATTTATTGTGAAAATACCTTACAGAGGAGTTATAATTAATGAATGCATTTCTAATCAAGCATTGTTGTCTCCTCCTTTGTTTCCCCTTCCCATCCTCCTCCCCCCCCCCCACCAATGTTGTAAAGTTCGTTTTCAACATAACGACTTGTACATCTCATTGTTGCAGTGGGTCCACCTGTATCCCTATTTAAACGATTTGTTTTTCCCCTTCCCCTCCACAAATTATACAGACATCAAATACAGTGAAAGCAGGGGTTATACCATGGGGGGAGGGACATACAAAGCAACAAAGAAATCATCTTTTAAATGTGTTAGAAACAATTGCATGAAAGAAAAAAAAACATTTGAATACATATCTTAGGGTTCATTTCCCTAATATCAACTTATCTGACCTTTTCTGCTTGACTCAGACATATACTAGATATTGCAAATAAGGGAAACCATGGGACCTATGTTTCTTTGGGCCTGGCTTACTTCACTTAATATAAATTTTTCCAAGCCTTTCCATTTCCTAACAAATGGGGCAATGTCATTCTTTCTGATGGAGGCATAGAATTCCATTGTATATATATACCACATTTTCTTGATCCATTCATCTACTGAGGGGCATCTGGGTTGGTTCCATATCTTAGCTATGGTAAATAATGCTGTAGTAAACATAGCAGTGCTGGTAGCTTTAGTATGGTCTTGTTTATGAACATTTGGGTAAATGCCCAAAAGTGGGATTGCTGGGTCATGGGGGCAGAGGTTTAAAATGGTTTTCTTCCAGTGGAACACTTGGCTGTGTGGCCCGGGGCCCTTGTTCGCTCTTCTGAGCCTGTTCATCAAGCGAAGTCACCAGAGCCAGGCGTGGCAGCTGGCTGCTTTCTGCCACAAGGCTGGCCCTGGTGGAGGAAGTTTTCCTTCCTGACAAAAGAGGAAGCCCAGAGGGAAGTTACCGGCTCCTGTCCTGGGACCAGATAGGGCGGAAATAGGAGTGGGAACTCTTGGTGAGGCATAATGATGTTCCAAGAAGGCGACGGAGAGGCCATCTTTACCTCTGAGCTAAGAGCTTCCTTGCTGGCAGACCGTGAAGGCTGAAATGCTCCCCCCCCCTGCCCCGCCCCGCCCCGCCCCGCCCCGCCCCCTTTGTGACCAGAGAAACAGCGCCTGGGAAATTCTGGCCAAAGCAGAACTCTCGGCTCTCTGCAGAGCCAACTGGCAACTTTGTACTGTTTCTCTTAAGGAGGGTCCCAATTTCTTTGTGTAAATGTCTTGACCAAAGGAGTGCTGTTCGTGGCTATGGTATTAGGTGAAAAAGGAAATGGCTCTGTAGAAGCTGGCAAACATCTGCTCTGGCCTTTTCTGCCATCATCTAATCTCCAAACCCAAACGGAAGCCAGAAGGTAAAGCACCCCAAATACTCCAGTCCATCACTTTGAATTCAAAATCATCATGGCTTTCTATAGCTTCCTCTTCAATATGTCTAGCAGAGTGGACATGCCATAGTGAGTTTTCCTTTGTGCTAACTGGGCCAACCTACTCTTTCCTTCCATGGGAAAGGGGTGGACCTCAGTAGCTGGTGAGGTCAGAGAAAGAAAGGAGCATGCTCACTTCTCCCCTTCCAGAAGAACAAGAAAACATCCATGTCCTCTGATGATACTGTGGCCACCTGTAGTCAACACAGCAGGAAGTTCCTTTGAGACCATGTAAAACCATACACTGAAATAACTCTGATGAGGAAAATGATTATAATAATAGCCTTATTATAATGATCTGGTTCAACCTCTACACCATTAGAGTCATAAATGCCACAATTATAATGATCTAGCTTAATCCCTGTACTTTACAGGTTAAGATTTTATTTTGCTCTTAGGATAATTGCTCCATTAAAATATTAGATTAAGCTGTTCATTATTTTGTTTTCTTCCAGGAAATCACAGTTCCCATTACATTTGAACATGCAACTACCTTCCCGCCTTAGAGCAACCTCACATGGTCTGATGGCAAATGTAATTGACGACAACTCTCCATTTTACTGGAGAAGTATTCAATGATAATTTCCTCTCATGGCTTCTTAGTGAATGAAGACTGGAAAATGGGCTCTTCCCCCCCCCCTTCTACATATAATACATAATCCTTTACAAAAAGAAGGATTTGTATAACACTGAGGCTGGAAGAAATGGAATGACCTATTCAATGATTTCTTAAAGAGGACGGATTAAATTGGTAGTTTCCCAAAGGGATTAATTACCTGGTTCTTCAAAACACTTGGAGACTAAGTTAAAAGCAGCAGCAGCTCTAACAGGTAAGATCACGGGAGGACTCCAGGGGCACCTGCGCAGCCCTGTAACACCTGCCCAGACTCTTTTGTAAAAGGATAGGAGCTGTTTAGAGACCCCTTGGGGGCCCACCCACACAATGGCTGCTTCCAGGAATTTGTTAGAAATTATTTAATCCTGTAAGTGATGAGATCCAGGTTTCAAATGACCTTGTTAAGAGCCACCGCTGCCGCTGGAAACCAGATCCTCAGGCCTGACGCTGGGTGCTGGAGAGCTCCCCAGGAGGAGGGGTGCAGACGGCCCTGCCCTGTCTGTGTGGTTGGACTTGGTACAGTGGACTGCTCTTCAGTCTGATTACTGTCCACTCTGGTTTGAGGCCAAATCGAGGAAATCATGGCTGGTGTATTGGCTTCAAAGTTCAGGGTGTAGTGACTCTTGATGTGACTTCATAGAACCAAGGAAGGCTGCCTAAAGAGTGGGCTTCAAAGGACATTTCCCCAACAGCACCTGTCGTTGTTTACAAGAGAACTAAGATCCTTTGTGTGGCCCTTGGAATAGCAGCCCAGCCCTGGTGTCTTCAGACATACTAAGATTCTCAGTCATCCATGTCTACAAGGAGGCCCTTCTCCAGCTCTGCTTGTTGTTCTATGGACGAGCCCTGGAGTAGCTTTGCACTCTACCTCAGCTACCCAGGCAAATGGCAATGGAAAGAACCACCGTGAGCGGGTGCTCGGCTGTTAGCTTTATGCTGAACAAACTTTTAATCAAGACCCGCCACAGGGGCATCTTGGATCATGTCTTTTCAATCCTGATTTTCTCTCTAATGTGGAGTCCAGTTTATCAGTGTGACACTCTCCTTGGATTTCTTGCTGTCCTTTCTGATTGTCCCTCCCTACCGTATACTGCGGGTTCATATTACCATTAACTATTACCCATGGCTCTCATATACTGTTTGTTTTGGTGGGGGGGGGGGAGAGGGTTGGTCATGAGGCTTGAGCTGTGGGCCTGGGTGCTGTCCCTCAGGCCTTCAGCTCAAGGCAAGCGCTCTACCACTTGAGCCACAGCGCCACTTGTGGTTTTCTGGTGGTTAATTGGAGATGAGTCTCATGGACTTTCCTGCTCAGGTTGGCTTTGAACCACAATCCTCAGATCTCAGCCTCCTGAGTAGCTAGGATTACCGGTGTGAGGTACCAGCATCTGGCTCATATACTGCTTTTTAAAATACCTATGCCTCTTCTCTTCTGAACTGTGGACACCTCTTCCTGTCTTCATTTTCCAAGAGCAATAATAACACCACAGTAACGTTTGAGAATGGAGTTGGGCAGGTGACATGTTCAGAGGAGGTGTTTTTGAGAAAAATGGAAAGAATTTGCTGCATGAAAGGAGAGGGAAAGCCGTGTTCTGGGGTCAGTGTGGCTCAAGTTCTCGCCGATACGAATGAACCCAGAGGTCTGCAGAGTGGGATTCAAGTGACTGGGTGCTGGGGCCAGGCTTGCCCGCACCCTTCACAGGGTATCGGGTGATGCTAATGCTGCTGGCCAAAGAGCCACACGATGGACAATTCTAGACAACCTGCGGGCACATGATATTCAGTGTGATGTCAAAATCAGAGGTGTGAGCTCTCAAAAAGATAATAGCTTAGTAAGTATTTATTGAATGTAACTATTTGACGCACCAGGTTGAGTGCTTGACTTCATCGTCTTGCAAAAATCTAAGTATGTTGCAGATATGAAGTTGAGGCTGACACTTCATACATCCAGGCAGTGAGGGGTGGAGTTGCTGGCTCTTAGCTGTATACAGTTGAGTGTGGCAAGCTGCTGTTCGTTAAGTACCTCCCGTGATTCCTTATACTTGTATTTGAAGTTAGGAGAAGCTGTTGCATTCGTTTCAGCCAGTGGACCGTTGGGGACTTGGAACGTGTCATCTGGCTGAGGCAAACAGGAGCCAGTGTCTCTCTTCCAGCCCATCCTTCTCTATTTGACGTTCTGCCATCTGACGTGGGTAGCCCTGGGGGCGGGTGGGGAGGGAAGGGGAGGTCAGCAGAAATGCTGAGCTGCAGCTGACAACCCAGCCTGCACCTATCTTGCTGTATGTCAGCTCATAGGTGTGTGTTGCTACTGGAATATTCTGTGTGCTCAGTGCCAACACTAGATTGTTCTTTGTATAAGTGGCTTCCCCCCACCCGAACCCTAAATGTGAGTACTGCACATCTCAGTTCTGCTGAGCGTGGATGAGTTCCAGTGTTGCTTGTGGGCTGAGTTCTGGTGGCGCTGGGCACTCGAGCTGGACAGAACACATGTCCTGTGCCCTGGAAAACATCTGAAGACTTGGAGGCTTGATCAGGAGCAGCAGCCGCGATCTCTAACACCTGGCAAAGGTCCATTCCATGGCCAGTTCTGCCTGCTTTCTACCCCTGCGTTTTATCTCTACGCACTGGGTGAATTTCAAGCATGAGTGATGTAAGGACAATGATGCTTTTGTAAGCTCAGTTGGCTTTGTTCAGCAGCCAGATGAAACAGTGTTTTTTAGAACATTAGGATGAGTAGATACATACCGAAACAGTGAACTTTGCCACTTCTCTTGACTCATTTAATGGACAGGGGATGCCGTTTCTGAACTCAGATGTGGCTTCAGTCTGGCTACCTGTGTCAGATTTTATATCTTGAAATCTAACTCGGCTGCAGGGTACTAATCCGTGGGGCCTGGAAGATGACTAGATTGGAAGGGTAAAGCCCTACTCGATAGAATCCGTGTCCTTGTAAGAGGCTGAAGAGCCAGCTGCGCTTCATCCTGAGAGGACACTGGGTGCTGAGATTCAGAGACTGGGCCCGCCATAGATGCTGAATCTTCTAGCGCCCCAGCCTTGGCTTTACAGCTCCCCCAATCATGAGACTACCATGGACCGACTATCTTATAAACAATAAAAATGTCTCTAATATAGTACCCCAAGTACTGTATTGGAATGGCATATGGATTTGCGCAGGAAAGGTGCCATCAGACATGATTATTGTTGACGTTTTTCTAGGGACATTGAACAGAATAGAGTGGCAAAATTAAGAAAACATGAAACGGTGTATCATTATGATAGAAGGCAAATCAACATTTGGGATTTTCCAACTCAACATCCGTGCTGTCCACTGTCCTCTGTTGAAGACACAGGACAGAGATGCTTCCCTAGAGAGGCATGGTGAATCTCTTCAAGCAACACGAAATGGAGAACTAGGGAAGTTGACCACTTCATTCTAGGAGTATAATCTTGATCATGAAACTGCCTAAGAACAGCACCTGAGGACTGTAGACCAGAATCGCTTAATATAAAACAGATTAGATCCACAAGCTCAGTAATATACACACACAGATCATTCAGAGCAGTTTATCACAGGTAATACTACATAAGGATTTTAGAAGATGAATAAGCAAGTTAAACATATAGCTGCAAAAAAAAAAATCCAAGCAATTTACAAATGGAAGAGACTTAAGATGAGTACATTACAAAAATCTATGGCAAATATGGTTTTAGCTATGGTGTGACTCTTCTGTCTGCTCTTGTCTGCGTAGAAAATACAAGAGACCCATTTTACATTTCATTAATCTGAATGGAAACTTAAACTGCTGAAAAAGTAATGGGTTGAGTTTTAAAAGGTTTAAAACAAATACTGAATTGCACTAGGCCACTTTGCTGAACCGTTATGGGAAAGTCACAAGTGTTTGCCTCCTCTTGCCTTTTATGTAACTTACAGGGTTTTTTTTTTTTTTTTTTAAATTATGGTGATTATATTTCTCTCCAAATAACGAGAATGGATTACCAAATGTCTCTACTCTGACAGCTACTAGTGCAGTCAATGGGAATAACATGTTCCCATTATAATGCCAAGTACTCTCGGCTGCACCTAAGATTTCAAAGTTCTTCCAATCAAAATTTCAACAGGGGCTTGAACACTGACTTAAAAATGTGCACACAAAAAAAGAGCCTAGGGATAGCCAAGATCACTACTACAGATTCATGCTATCTGCAATAGCCAGTCTCCCTCTGTGGGTCCATAGTCCATGGAGTTACCCCCACCAGCTCTGAAGGAGAATGATTACAGCCTCAGCCACCAGCCAGCTTCCCAGCAACAGGAAGCGGGCCTGGATGGGGATGGAGGCGGTGCTATGTGCGGAAGCCTGGACTCTCACAGTGGATGTTGGGTAGGAGAGGGAACTGCACCTGGAACTGACTTTTGTGAGAACTCTAGTCTGATTTGATCTGAATTCTTTGTCATACAGAAAAAAATCTAGACCCCGATCCCTGGGGAAAAGATGGCTCCAGGGCATATAACTGGGAACCTGTAAGGTACATTGTATAAAGTTTATTTTTTAACGTGAAATGTAATATGATCACCTTTTTTATAAAGTTAGCTGACAGCTAAATTTCACTGAAAAGACTATCTTTTGATCTCAAGGTAGGGAATGATTTCTAAAATCAGCTAAAGGAAACAGGTTTTTCTCTTTAGACTTTTGAGTCTAAAATTGAAAATAATAATGAAATGTATAAGTTATCAGCAGGTCATTCATAGTAAATTCAAATGTCTGGGCCTGGGACTGTGGCTTAGTGGTAGAGTTCTTCCCTAGCATGCATGAAGCCCTGGGTTCCATTCCTTACATAAACAAAAAAACGAAAGGGGCATTGTGGCTCAACGCTAACCTTGAGCAAAAGAAGCCCAGCGACAGTGCCTAGGTGCTGAGTTCAAGCCCCAGGAATGGCAAAAATTAAAAAAGAAAATTGAACCTTCAAATGTCCAATGAATACTTGCAAAGGTATCAAGAACTAAAAATAAAGGACTTCCCACAACAGAAACACAAATAGACTCCCCAAGTTTGGTACTGCTAATATGTTGAAATGGCCATTTCTTCCGTTTGCTAGATTCCTAACATTGTTAGCACCTCACAAAGGCCAGACCAGCAAGCCTCTTTCCTCATGGATGACAGTCACGAGCCTATGACGGGGGGGGGGGGGGGGAGGAGTGGGGGAGAAGGGGGGTAAGAGTTGTCAGTGCTTGTCAACGTGTTCTTCTGAGCACATAGGTAGGGGTGCTGCACTAGCCCTTGGGGAGGTTGTGGGACTGCACGTGGAAATGTGGGGGTGGGGGTTCCAGTTGTGCAAAGTCCTCCCTTATTCTGCTGTCTCCATGATGGTGCAAATGGTGCAGCTACAAGAACTGGCATCTTTTTTTTTTTTGTCGTGAGGTTTGAACTCGAGGCCTGGGCACTGTCCCTGAGCTCTTTCACTCAAGGCTAGAGCGCTACTACTTTGAGCCATAGCACCACTGCTGGTTTTCTGGTAGTTAATCGTAGTTGAGTCTCTCACAGTTTCCTGCCAGGGCTGGCTTTGAACCATGATCCTCAGATCTCAACCTCCTGTGTAACAAGGATTATCAAAATGAACCACCAGAGCCCAGCTAAAACCAGCATTCTTTAAACAGTTGAATGAAGCCTGCATACCTTATTTTATGTTCATACATCTCAAGCTTCCCCCATGAAGCTCAGACAAGGACATTAATATTCATGATGTGGAAATTCTTCCTTGTCCTGTTCTGTCAGTAAGGGAGTCAATCACCAAGCATTACTGGACACTTGATGGATCTTGAGCTAACTTTTTAGCTTAAAATTGAAGCAGGGTAAGGCATCTATCCACGATAGATTTTTAGTAGGATTATTTGCCTGTGACCAAAAACTTAACATCATAACTGAAGCATGTAAAGTACACACTGAACTTCTAAATCATTTTTCTATTCTCCAAAGTGGTGATGCCATTTTTCATGGCCACCAGGAGTGTGACAATTCAACCCTCTCCAGTCTTTAGATTTCTAAGTGTACGTTCTCATTACAGTTTATGCTGCTTTAAAATGCTTGGAATATTAATCCCACTTGATTTTTCTTTTATTCTTCTAGGGGGTGCTACTTCATCTCTACTGCACAGTGCTGTTCTGAACAAAGTCTGAGTTCCTGGCCAGGCATCCTGTTCCAGCTGTGATGTGGGGTAAGCCGGGTGCCAGTGGCTGGCTCCCGCCTGTCAGCCGAGCTATTCAGGAAGCTGTGACTAAAGATTGCGGTTCTGAGCCAACCTGGGCAGGAAAACTCCGTGAGACTCTCACCTCTAACAAACCACTCAAGAAAGCTGGAAGTGGCGCTGCGGCTCAAGTGGTAGAGCGCTTGCCTTGAGCAGGGAAGCGCAGGGACAATGCCAGGCCCAGAGTTCAAGCCCCAGGGCCTGGCAATAAAAAAGAAGGCAACTTATACCGAGGGCAGCTGCAGCAGCAAATGACACTCCATAAGGCAAAGTAAGGGCCTGCCTGCCCACAGTTCTGTGTTCCTTCACCCGTCCCCAAGAAACATGGTGGGTCAGGTGCCACCGACCCTTCCTGAGCCCTTCCCAGTGACACAGCATGGGCCCGTGAGCACCTCTGCCTGACATGACGCCCTTCGGTCCTTTGCAGCCTGTTCTTCACCCCAAAGGAATAAGGCAGGCTCCACTGCCTTATTCCTCTCCACCGCTGGGACAGCTTTACCCTGCTCCCACCGAGGGTGACCACTCATTTCAACTCGGGTGGTAAACGAAATGGCCAAATGGCTGAACTTGACTAAGCAAGCCAGCTCTTTCCCTCAGGCTCTGCCAAGGTTCATCTCGAGGCCAGTTCACTCCTTGGCTTCCCACTACGAGAGGCCGTGGCCATTCCTCAGATGGCTTCAAGCTCCTTCCCCACTTATGTGGCACTGGGGCCAAGGGCAGTGAACACTAGGACAGCCACGCTGGGTCCAGGGCCTCGGGCTGCTGGGAAGCCTCCCCTCCTGCCCGAAGCCCCTAGGCATGGCAGCACACGGCTTGTGCCACCCAAACCAGCACGTCTCACAAACTCAAGTCAAAGCCCATGAGACAGACGGCCCTCACGTCACCATTAGCCAACAGCGAGTGAGGCTCAGCAGGCTTCAGAAATGGCGCTGCGACCCAAAACAGGCCGTGGAATGAGCAGCCACGCCTGCCACTTGAAATGAAGAGGCCAGAAAGAATCATAGTTGTTTTATTTAACAAAATTGATGCCAACCTCTATATACATTCGTGTTTCAAAACCAGAGCCGCAGACACACAAACTGCTACGAGCACAGGAATTCTAACAAGGCTTGACACATGAGACAAAGTTTTGTTTTCTGCTCTTCTAGACATTCGTGGGTTTCGAAGTCATCCTGAAGGCTGAGCACTGTGACATCTTCATTTTCTGGGATGGCTTACAAAAATCCTAGAGGAGGGATGAGACTCGCAGGGCTAATACACTGTGTCCAGGTGAGGAATGAGTTCAACAAACAGTACTTGACTCATGATAGGGGCTCATACACCCATGATAGGGGCTCATAAAATATTTTGAACTGGGAATAAAATCTCAACAAAATGTCATCTACTGAGTATACATAGTGGCTTTAAGATTTTATTAGCCTACCTGTCCATCTCATAAATGTATCCAGGTCATCTCACTTCTGGTCCCCGGAAGAAAAAAATCTACTTAAAAAAATTAACTTTATTAGTATTAGTAACAAAATGTAGTGACTGGAGAGCCTTCAAAACCAAAAACACACAAATATGCAACACAGCTCCGCCCTATTTCCTCTGTGGGTTTACTTCATGGTGCTCAGCTACAGTCAACAAGCTATGTTCTACAGCTAGTTATCTGGGGAAGACAAATCGCTTTTGCCTCTTCCCGCTTATGAATCCCAGGAGCCTTTTTAGCTCCTTAAAAAATTGTTTCATTCTGAATATCCCTAAACTTCATGACGTAGTCTACGTACAAAAATTCAGCTCCTCGTAGGCATTCAAGTTGTATTTTAGATAATACTTGACAAGGCAGCCGACTGCTGCGTTGACACCAACACTCACCTGGTCCATGGCCGGCTCCAGCCTTGCCATGCGGGAAAAAGCTAAGCAATGAGGTATAGACAGAAGTTGAACTCGCAGCCCTTCCTTCTCCTCTTCGCCACAACTTAGGTTCCTTTAGGGCAGGAGAGGAGAATAGCTGCAAGAGGACCAGACTTCAGGATTCTATTCGTCATGTGGCAAAACGGTACTCACAAAATTCATTTGCCACCAAGCACCAAAGAAAAATGTACAATGGCTAAACGCCACAATTTATCACAGGGGTTTCTTTTCCTGTCCCTCATATATATAGATATATATATAGATACAGATCTATCTCTCTCTCTATAGACATAGATCGACATCACTACAGATCAATATATAGAACAATATATACAGATTGGTATTGATCTAGATCAATATATAGATCTACATATATAGATCGGTAATGATCTACATATGGATCAACATACTGATCAATACCCATCTATATATAGATCTATAAATACATGTAGGTCCATCTACTGTGCTTTCATTTTCAAAAGATGAGATAAAACCACTGTAAAAATACTTCCAAAATAAATGATTTCTAGGATAGAAAAATGTTTTACATTTTCCCAGTTCACACATCATTACAAAACAAGAAATCAGAAAAATTAGCTCTTGCAATTTCATGGTAAAAAATATATGTGTACACATGAGATTTAAAAAAATGTAATTTTTAAGTTCAATAACTATTAAGCAACGTAATCCGTGCACTGAATTATAACAAAAAAATGATTACCTGTAATGAGAACAGACTTCAAATGAGTGCCATCACATCTACGTTTGGGAGAACTTAAGACTTTTTTTTGAAATTTTCACAAATCGGGTCCCTGATGGTCCAGTACAGCAGAAATCACCTTCGACGTCATTTTCATACGTGATAGCCTGGGGGGGAGGCTTCCCGTGACTGCCATCTGAGCCAGGCACGTCAGTGCCGAGCCTGGACAAGCAAGGAGTAAACATAGGCTCGCTCTGCATCTGCCAGGACATCTGTCGTCCTGAGAAGCCATGCCTGCACATGCAGAGAATGGGCTCAGGAGCTACGGTGGCTGCAGTGCCTTGTGAGACAGCGACTGCCCTGACACTTGTGGGAGAGATGGGAGAGGAAGTCCTTCCAGCAAAGGCCAACAGGAGGAAGTGTGACTGCCACCGATAGAAATTAGAAGCAGATTGTTATCGGCAATGGAAACCAGGGATTGTGTTCCTGCAATAAAGATGGTGGGGGTAGAACGGGGCAGGTGGGGGGGGAGGGGAGTGGTGGTCCTTCATTTTGTGGTAATTTGTAGTTATTTCATGAGGAACACACAGCTTCTGGAGCGGGGAGGGAAGGCATGTTCAGAACAGAGGGACCCCAGGAGCAGGTCTGTGATTCCAGGGGTCAGCTAGACATGGACATCAAACCACAGCAGACCTCTTGCCAACCTGCTTTACAAAGCCCAGCCGGGCAGTCTCCCAAGGTTTGCCTGTGGCGGGACTCTCCTTGCCAGCTAAAAGCAGCCACTTGGTGTTAGAGCATTAGGGGCAAAGGAGAGGCCCAAGATTTTCTTTTCTCTAAAAGGCACATTCCCTACTTAGCTGATACAGATCCAGATATTTCAATTTAAAGATGGTTTCTTTCTTCTAGCAAGGCAAACCCTTGGAATCATTCTTCAAAAAGAGTCCAACAAAAGCACAACTCGGTGCTACACAAAACACTTAAAAGTAATAGAGAATGAGATGGAAGAGGATGGAAGGCCTTTTGTGTGCGCGTGTTTAGAACCTTCCAAGTAACATGTAGAAAATCCGATTTCCATCAGGTACCAAACATTCAGGTGAGTTAAAGCAAAAGCAAAGCAAATGTTGATTCCACATGGTAGCTGGAATTCAGCATTTGTGGAAGGAGCAGGTGTCAAGCATTCTAAACTCAACCCTCTGAATAGAAGTGGATCTACTCAGAAAAATAAACATTGAACACAGACAGGTTTCAGACCCCACTGGCAATCTGATGAGAAGTTCACATCCCATCAGAATTCTGTGCATCCATTTGTGTATAATCTCAGGGGCTGCAAGCGCCTCTCACAACGACTCAGTGCTCTGACAGCAGACATCAGAAACAACCATCACCGTTCCTATAGCCTGCATCTAGAGACCCCTAACCGGAGAAATGAAGACAGTTTGCTTCCAGGGCCAATATTTGTTCATTTTCCCTTAGAAGACAAGACTTCCCAGTCTCTGGTGGCCTCTATCAGGTGCCGCTGGCCATGACTCATCCACTCTTCCTGGTCTTCGTAGAGCCGCCCACAGAACCAACACTTGAATATACACTGAGACGAGTCCTCGGGCAAGGAGTCTACCACCTGGTAGTTGTTCCGGTGGACCTTCTTCAGTTTCATTTTCAGCAGCATCTGCCTTCTCATCTGGCTGGCTTCGGCGGTGTTCTGGCAGGTCAGCCGCACATGGCGGCGGATACCCAGCTGACACCTCGTCCTCTCTGACAGGACAACCTTGAGGACATTGCCCTTGTACTTATTGATCACCTTCATGACATTGGTCACTTCTGGGGAATCCACGTCAGGATGATTTAACACGATGACTGGCTGGTTGCGCCGGGGACACTTAATCAGCTGGTCAGGCTTGGCAGCTACCAGTCGGAGCTGTCTTGAAACCTGGAAGATGGAAGGCTCCTTAAGGCAGCGACTGGGCTCGGCCTGGATCTTGCTTCTCTTCTTGGATGAGTTGACGTGCTTGGCCTTGCTCCTGCTGATGGTCAGACTTCTGGAGAGCAGTCTCCGTTGCTTTCTCCACTCACTGCCTCCGTGCAGTCCCTGCGCAGGGGCGATCTTCTTAGGGGTGGGGCTACAGAGGGCATCCTCTTTTCTTGGTTTAGCCCGAAAACATGTCTCCAAACTTGGGGACATGTTTCTTGGCTCACTTTCATTCACTAAAGGCTGCAGGCCGGAGTCGATCTGCATCCCAGGGCAGAACGGAACCGGCTGCGGTAACTGCGCCTCGCTGCAAGGTATGCTGACAGGGGTGTCGCAGGTGGCTTCTATGATCTGGGCGTCCTCGGAGGAGTTCAGAACCCTCAACACAGCTCCCTTGGGGATCAGCACTGGCGTGGCGACATGAGCCTTCCTGGTCACTCTGCTGTTGCTTTTCCCATCGCTGCCTGCGGTGCACTGCGGGTAGACTGGCTGCAGCTGTCCGGTGCCAGCAGGCTCATCCTGAGGTTTGGAGAGAGGACCCGTGGAAGGATCAGAGCCCGCAAGGGACACATGAATGTCCTCAATACCTTCCGGGGAGAGGGCTTTGGAAGTTCCCCTCGAAGCCTGCCCCGTGGACCGGCGAAGCGCACTGCTCGTCGACAGCGACGAAGGCTTGCCACAAGATTCAATGAGCTGAGCGATCTTTTTGCGCAACAGTTCGATTGACTTTATTTTGGATGTGGCACTGTTCCACTTAACGCCGTCTGGAACATTCTCAGATCCAGAGCTCAGAGAAAAGACTGACGAGATGACCGGGCCGTCGAAAGTGTTATTAGTCCTTTCAGAATCCTTGGGTTGCACAGGCTTATCCCCAGGCTGCTCAGCCCTCGCCTTATCTTCTGCCGTTAGGTTTATGTGTAAATACTCACTTTTACACGGTGAGGAACTCTGGTGCACAGCGGACATCTCGTCGCTTCCCTCCATCTGGTTATTCCCTGGCTTCCTACCAGAGGACAGCATCTGACTTCTAGATTCACTCATCTGACTTACAGATTCAAAGCTCTTTTCTCCAGGGGTGGGAATGGCTGCAGGTGCTACAGCAAGGGGCAGCAATTGCTGTGAGTCGCTGTGTAAAGTCCTGCCACCATCTGCAAAAGAGAGGGAGGATTTACACGGAACAGGGTTTGATGGGGCTCCAAGGCCACACACAGCACTGATTTTTCCTACAGAGGCCGGAGAAGGTCCTTTGAGGGCCGCAGAAGGAAGCGCAGGCCTATACGGATGCAACGCCAGCTTCTTCTGCAGATCCCTACTAGAACTGGAACTGAGGAAGGGTTGTCTGTGGTTGTCCACGCTGGAATTTGGCATGAGGAAATCGTAAGACCTCAGCCACTTCACGTTCCGAAGGTGTTTCTGGACCGAGGACTGCAGATTCTCCATGCTCCCCAGCTCCCGGGGGTTCCCTTCGATCCTCGGGGCCTTGGTGCTCTCTGCAGGAAGTAGCTGTCCTGGCTTGCTTGGGCCCCTGTCTGTAGCCACGGGCTCGGGGTCCGCTCCGTCACCTCTGGCGGCTTCGAGGCGCGGGTTTTCTTCCAGTGGGAAGAGTTTCAGAACCAGCTGCTGGGTGCCGTTGACGACCTTCACGTCGATCAACTGGGCCAGGCAGTTCGTGGGGACCACCAGCTCCGCCGGGGCCACCACGGTCAGGGGCACCCCAGGCTGCACGAGCTCTTTGGAGGGAGACAACACCTCCACCTCCACGTTTTTGTTCCCCAACAGACTCACCTCACTGGGCTCGGGGAAGGTCATTTTATTCGGGATGCACACTACGTCTTTTTGGTACTCCCTTGACTCTGGTAACAACACAACATTGCGTGCTTTGTCTTTATTTGTGTGGAGGGAGAACTTGGAGAGCTGACTCGACAGCTTACTGTGAAATGTCGTCCTGGGACCAGGAGCCTTTAGAAAGTCGGTGTTTTGTCTGGCGACACTGGTTCTCTTGGGCTCCAGCTTGGCCACAGCCTTGAGGGGCCGCTTGGCGCCGGCCCTCTCGTGCACGCGCCGCCGGTGCTTGACGATGTAGTCATTTCGAATGGCCCCGTAGTCGCAATACTCACACCGGTAGGGGAATATTCCTGTATGCTTCACCAGATGCCTCTGAAACTCGCCTTTTGTGTAGGAAATGTAGCTGCAGTGCGAACAAATGAATTTGATCTCTTCGTGTTGAAGCGTGTGCTTTTTGTACTGCAGGGGGTCCTTCGTGGAAAACCGACATTTGTCACAGTAGAATTTCCCTGGCTTAAAGTTCCTGACCTTGAATTTGTTATTGACTGGGCTGGAGATGGTTTCGGTTTTATTTCCGACATGGGCGGCGCTGGGATCGCCGCTGAGGAAATGGAATTGGGGAGGGGCTGCGTGCAGGCTGCATTTGAAGCAGAGGTACTTGTCTTCCTTTTGGCCTGGCCCAGCGCCCTTCTTCAAATCCTGAAGTGGGATTTTCTCAATGCTTTTGCACTGCTCACACGTGGCGATGGTCATCAGTGCAGCCTCTGCCTCTGAGCCTTGATACAAAAGGCTCTGTGCTTCCTGCCGATCCGGCCGAGTTGCTCGGTTGGAGTTTGGTTGTTTGGGTGACATGGTCAAGGAACTGGGTCCACCATTCATCGGGGTGGTGTACAGCTGTTCCCCAATGTCCTTCATTTTCTTTATCTGCATTTCCAGAAAGAGCTGCCTGGAACTCACCAAGATTGCACAGGACGCAGTTCTCTGGAGGTATCCTTGGATGTATTTTGTGACAGGTGGAGGAGCAGCAGACACTTCCTGGGTAAACACTCAGGCACCATTTTTTGTATCTGGCTGCCAATGAGGCTGCCTCCAGCCCTCTGCTGTTCCAGGCAATACTATGGGAGAGGAGAACCAGAAAGATGGTTAGTTTTAAGAACTTGATGGTTAAGCTATTACTAAACTCACCCTACATTTCCACGGTATGAGGATTCCAACACAGATCATAAACGCGTGTTACAGCCACACTACAACCAAACAGGCCAGCTTAAATTAAAAACGCAGCTCCTTACAAATCACTCCTTTGGCCAGCCCTGAATAGAAGGACACTCCCCCCCCTCCAAAAAAAAGGACAGCAGTGGCAGGCACTCAGAACAGCCTCTGATCAGTAAAAGCTACGTTTTGAGTATTCATGAGCACATCCAGCAACGTCACAGGTACGCGTTCCTATGAGCCTCACAAACCTTACACACGACATGGCCAGTTCAGATTCTGACTCATGCCCAGGTACTAAGTGGTAGAGCAGTGCTCCCTGCCACAGGTGTTTATACTGCATCTCCATCACGACTTAGGGTTAGCTCTGATGTCAACTCTCACCCGCTCAGTTTGCTTTCACAGGTGGCAACTAAAGCCAATGATAAAAATATTGCCCAAGACAAATAATTCCTTCACGATCGTATTGAGCATCTATCAATCGCTTCCAGTTGCTGGAGGATAGTGCTCAAAAGGAGCCAGTTCCTACCCTTCAGATGCATACACCATGACAGGAAGATTATTATGTATTCAGTTGTAAATTGGAGAAGCACCGTAAAGCAGAGGTGGAGGGTAAGGAATGCTGCATGTTAGGAAGTCACAGAGCAGCCAGGAAAGGCTTCTGCGAGGTGAGTCACATCTACGTAGACTCTGGGGTCCAGGAAGTGAGTCCTAAGGAGTTCAAGCAGAGAAGGCCAAGGTCTGCGGGCGGCGGCCCTGGCTCATGAGGGCTGAGCAAGGAGTTGGAGTGGAGGCTGCAGACATGATCAGAAGGGAAGGGGAGAATAGCCAAGGGAAAGATGAGCAGTATCACAGCAATGTGGCCTTTCCTCTCCTGAGACAGAGGGCTGGGCAGGAGACCCAGTCGCTGGCAGAACATGGCCTGGTTTATACTCTAGCAACAGCCTCTGGCCTCTACAAAAGAACAGGAGTCTAAAAGGACAAAACAGCAGTGGTTAGGCCATGAATGGTTGGGACCCAGGCTTCCTTTTGTCTCAGGAATGTCAGGCTAAGAACCACACAAAGCCAGTGTAAAGGCCAGCTTAGGGGAGCAGAAAGGCCCCCCAAAGGGTCAGAAGAAACAATTACTGCATTCAAATCTGGCAATTCTGAAAAGCAACCAAAGAACCTCTACTAGAGGACAACCTCTTCTATCCGACATTGGAGAAAGCTAGTTACCTTCTCTGAAAAGCAATTCCAGCTTGCAATCAGACCCTGACTGCACTGAGCGACTCGCAGCAGGCCTGCGGGACCACACCTGCCCCCTCACACCCAGGATAAGCAGAAAAGACCCAGGCACTCCACTCCATGTTCAAGCCCGGACCTGCATGAGGCAGGGGCTGTAAGTCAGCACAGAACACAGGGATGCTTCGAAATGGCAACACATGAAGGAAGCCAAGGGCTTTTTGTTCTACTACCCAGATGTATGACTTCCTCTCACACACGCACTTCCAGCCTGTCAGGCCTTGTATTTAGGGGTGGGGCTAGTCTGTGTTTGGACCTCTGCTCTATAGCACCTAGAGGGACAAAAGGCACAGGTCTGCCTACAACCGCTATGTCTACACTCCTGATAGACAGCTGGTAGACACTGCCAGGAGCCACTAGGAAAGGCAGAGGTATACTTTATTCCTGAATTTGTAAGCTAGTTTTAGAAAAGGAAGACAGAAATGACATCTCAAACTCCTGCCTTTCACCAAGCGATGTCACAAGCAAGCCATTCATCTGCATGCCCACTCATCTGGAACTCGGGTCTGGGCGAGATGGTTTCCAAGCCCAGTCTGACAGTGGGGATGCTTCAAGGCACAGACTTTGTCATCACGAGCCTCCCTGCGTTCACATCGTCTCCCAGCCCAAGGCCTCAGCAGCAACCAGGACCCAAGAAAACCACAGGCCCCAAAAACATGGAGGCTGAATTCAGGGAATCAGTCTAACGATTCTGAATCCAGATGAGCCTCAGAATCACTGCTAAAACAGACATGGCTGCTGTAAAGGAAGAGGAAGAGCCCCCGGGGTTTGTAAGAACTTCAGGTTGTCCTTAGTACTGGAAATCACTTAAAGCTCCCTGGGACACCTGAGTCCGTAAGTCACTCCATCAACTAATCACGATAGCTGCTCTAAATACCAAATTGCTTCCTTCCTCATTAGGCACCATTTTACCATAGTTTTCACTGTCAATTATGTACCCATGAAAGAAATTGAAATGGACTCCCCTATTACTTCATTCTACCTGGACTGGAGTTAGGGACATCATACCCACTCAACAGGCCAGTGATTAATTTGCACATTGCTTCTCTAATCTGATCAAGGCTCTCAATTCTAGCCCAAAGATTTGCATACACATCAATATGTACATTGTAGTCCTTTAATTTAGATGGAAAGATGGAAAGAGAAGGGACACATAAAGGTGAAGGACAAAGAAGGCATTACATGCCCCAGCACAACCATGCTATCAACATAACTGAACATATAGTCGTTCTACTCCTCAAGACCCGACGTGACAGTATTCACAATGAACCTGCACTACATCTGCCAGTATCCGTCATCTTCCCAGCCTTCACGATGCTTCAGAATTCTAGAAAAAAATGCCTTGCAATTTCTCTCTAGTCCTTCTGAAACTCAGAAGTGTGTCACTGCTTCTAAAACTTTAAATAGACTGAAGGCATGATTGGCAAGAAGTGGAGAACACTGGAGGAGAGTCCTCTGCCAAGTCCTCAGCCAGAATGGCCGAGGAACATGGTCCTGTTGGAGAAGCCTCTGCATAACCACCTAAGCAGTTACACACGTGCCTAACTCAGCACAGGGTCACGACCCACTGCTAACTGAAACCACCTCCAGTTCGCATGTAATGTACCAGCCTAGAGCACCTCGCCATCATCAAACAGGCTCAGAATCCTTCTGAGAGTCTAGAGTGGGGGGCGGGGGGAAACCTATCTAGTCCATCTGAAGCCTAATTATAAAATGCTGAGTATCTCAGGTAATTTATTGACTTCAACATTGATTGTGCTCGTGATCTCACGGCTGAATGTACCCTGTAGTACTTTACCTAAGAAAAGAGCAAAATTCAACATGGGAGAAAAAGACCCCACAAGGATAGATTTCACTGAATGCCTACTGCATTTACACCAGGATAAAGTCACAAGAGTCTAAGAACCATCTTAACCTGGAAACCATCTGTATTCTCAATGGAGAACCCACAGGAGCCAAGTACCAGCACAAAACACGAGGCTGTGATGAGACACAGTTCCATGGGGAAGTGGGACATGGAGCCACAAGGGAGCAGGTGATCCCTGCCCAACACCATCTTCTCCACTTCTCAAACAATTGCAATGCTACCACACGGCCGCTTCCCTCAGCAGAAAAGATGTGAGCTCTCTTGATCTCTGCAGTCTGTATGGCTCTTTGTAGGGGGAAAAGAAACTCGTGAGACAAAGGCACAGGGAAGCACAGGATGGAAAGAGGACAGCTTTGACACTGGAACTTTTTACATCTGAGTCCTGCAAGGAGTCAGCCCTGGTGTTATCAGCCCAAGAGCTGCCAGGTCCCTACTCCCTGCACGATACCCCCACGTTGGTTTGCCAGACAGAGCTGTGCTTGATGTGGAAAGAGCCCACGGATGGCACCAGTGCCAGCATCTTCCTACCTTCCGAATGTAGAGCCGGCACAAAAGCCTGGCCGTGCACCAAGCCTAGAAGCATTTTGTTTCTTTCAGGTAACTTAGGAGGGCTTCAAGGATACAGAAGCCAGGAGAGGTGGCCACGGAGAGGCAGCATGCGGTCACAAGCCTGACCTTCCACTGGGTGGTCTTTCCTCCAAGGGAGAGCCAGGGAGGCCCACCTGCAGGGACCTCTGGGATTTCTTTTACATTCTGAGCTCACTTGCCTTCACTGGTTGATTGGTTTGGGAGGGCAATGGAGTTTGAACTCAGAGCTTTGCTGGGCAGGCACTCTAGCATTTGAGCTGTATCTCAATCGTTTGAGCTTTAGTTATTTTTAAAATAGGGTCTTACATCTAGGCCCAGGCAGGCTTTCTTCCTAGCTGGAATGACGGGTGCATACACACACACATCCAGGATCCTTTCTCACTTTTTGCCCAGTCTGGCTTCAAATCTGGATCTTCCTCATCTGTCTCTCAAGTTGCTACTATGCCAGGCACGAGCAACTGGTGTTCTGCGCTTGCCTCATTCCTTAAACACCGTGAGGGCGGATGGGGAAAAGAAGCAGCCAGTTCCGTGGTACCTAAGGCTATGGAAACACAAAGGGCTGCTTGAGCTCTCCTTGAAAAGGAAGCCTCTGACTTCTACATACGGGAAATGACGGATGTCCAACAGTGGTGCTGTCATATTTAAAGCTCGTCCCAGCAGTCCCTCACCTTGGGGGGTAAGCTGACAAACTAGCTTCCTCCTTGTAGACCTCAGTGACAGTGTTTACCCAGAGGTCACTGTGAAAACTAAATTCAGATGAGCTACTGAAACATCCTAAGTTGTTAAATAACTTATTTCCCATTTTGAATGACAAAACAATGTCAACCACTCAAATAATCAGAGGTGGCAAGACACAGGCTTCTTAGTTGTCTGACAACTGCCTTTCCAGTACACAAACTGGATCTCATTGTGCCACTGTATTCACTCGGTTGTAATGCCTAGAAGTGATTTCGCCATGGGGCCAAAAGAACCTGGCTTGAGTGGCAAAGGTTCCGAGCTGCTTATAATTACTGTGGGAAAAGTACCACTAAAGTGGTGGGGGCTGGGGGAGGAGGAACTCACTGAAGTTGAGGTTCAAGTGTCAGCTAGTCACTTTCTCCTCACCCTCTTCTCCTGAAGTTCGGCCACACTGTGAAATGGTTCCACTGTGCTAGATGTCAACATGAAAGGGAAGAGAAGTAGTTGGCCAAAGCACATGGCTTTTGCACAAACTCGGATGTAACTGGCCAGCCAAAGCCTCTGGAGATGGGACCACGGATGGTACTAGTGTATGCAGGCACACAGTGACCTGAAAATCCTTCCACAGTGGCTCCTCACACACATGGCTGGAGCAAGAATGTGACTACAGCCCCTGCAGCTCCCACCTGTAATCCTAGCTACTTGGGAGGCTGAGATCTGAGGACTGCGGTTCCAGACCAACTCAGGCAGGAGAGTCTATGAGACTCTTATCTCCAACTAACCAGCCAAAAACTGGAAATGGAGCTGTGTGGCTCAAGTAGCTGAGCACCAATCTTGAGCAAAAAAGCTAAGGGACAGAGTGCAGGCCCCATGTACAAAACCCAGTACTGGCACTAAAGAAAAAAAAGGGCTCCCAGATTTGCAGTTCCACCCCTCATTTGTCAGATCTTTTGTAGTAAGGCCACAACAAACTATTATCAAGCTATTAACAAGCTATTATTAATGGGTCATTATGAGAAAATAAGGCCTGGAAGGTGTTAAGCCATGGCACAGCTACTCAAAAATTATATCCACTATTATTTTCATCTACTAAGCCGTAACAGCCTTGTCTTCATTGGCTTTCCTAGCGATCCAAATTTGAATATAATTCAACCACAGTGAACCACTCAGCAGCCTGTAGAAAAGTGAGACCTGAGACCTGGGCACAAGTCCCAGCAGAGTCTTTAAGAAGGCAGCCTCAGCTGGTGCTGGTGTCAGTGGTTCACAACTGTAACCCTAACTACTCAGGAGGCTGAGAGCTGAAGAAGGTGGTTCAAAGCCAGTCTCGGCAGGAAAGTCCTTGAGACCCTTTATCTCTAATAAACTACTCAAAAAAAAAAAAATGTGTGGCAAGTGGCACTATGACTCAAGTGGTAGAGCGTTAGCACTGAGCACAGAGAGGCTCAGGCACAGAGCCTAGGCCTGAGTTCAAGCAAAAGCTTCTGCAGTTTCACAAATCCGAATTGAATAGGATGGGGGTAAATGGATTTGAACAGGAGTCTGTCCAGAGAAATGCCTAAACAAACTACCTTACACTCACAAATGACTGACTGCGAATTGAGGGACAGTTTGATAACAATAAATCGTTTTCACGGTGGCTTGGAAATGTACTTTTCTCTCAGAAGCCAAGTATGGGACTGGAGCAACTGCATGGGGGAAAGAGGGAGGCGGAGAGCCAAGCGGCCAGGCACGGCAGTGACTGGAAAAAAGGACCTTGGGAAACAAGGAACAACGCTCAAAACCTAGTGCTCTGGCTGACGGTGTCCATTCAGACTTCTGACCTAAAGAGCCTGAGTTTTCTCACCAGGAAAGTAAGAATGATGGCTGACTCCGCTGACATGAGAGTGAACGAGGAAAAACGATGGATGGGCAGCTGTGTGGCAAAGACTAGATGTTCTGTCAAAAAAGAAGCCAGCACACTCCCACGTCCCTCCCCCCCAGGTAAAATCCACAGAAAAACGAAAAACCTGCAGGAGGTGCCCTGAGGCTCAGAACTCTGGAGCCTTCCTCCTCCCAGGGTTCTGTGACTGGCGGGAGGCCTATCAGTGGAGTCTACTTCCCCAAACAAAGGAAGGGATTTTATAGGCTTTCAACGCTCCCAAGGATTTAGAAAGCCTCCAAAAGACAAGACTTAGGCCAGTGCTAGGAGTCCTAGATGTTAAAAAACTTCCAGGTTTTGTATGTGGAAGACAATGTTAAGAAGCTTATTAGAATACAAGGAGTGTGCCCAGCAAAACTACAAAATTGGTTTTGTTTTTTTTTTCGAATACCAGTGATTTCAGATCCCTCAGGCACTAAAAATGAAGGGCAAGGGGATTTGTCAAAAGTCCGTGGGAGAAATAGAGAGGGAGAGGGTGGAGCTAGAGGCCTGGCTCAGTTGGTAAGAATTCTAGTCAGGGGCCAAAGTGGCAGATATTTAGTTCCTTCCCTGACCAAAACCCACCACAAGAAAACCCTCCCCTACACCTCAGGTCCTTAGCTGCAGCTGCACTACGATGACCCTCGCTTGTCAGGACGTGGTCCAGAAGTGTAGAAGGCTCTGAAGAGCAGTTTATCTTACAAGACACTGGCATTGCCTAGAGCTTTCTTTGGAATGATGCTACTCAAGCCTCAATTCCCCCACTCCCACCCCCACCCAAAACCTAATGAGTGTGACCTAGGAAGACACCCACCGCAGCTAACCAGGGTGCTCAAGGAGGCTCTGTCTGTCCATGCCGGAGCCCCTTTGCCCTAGCTGGTGGCAATTACCTGCTTCTTTTAAGATAATAGGTCTGGAGGAAGTATTTGGCTTTTTGAAGTCACAGGGACTTGGAGAGCGGCAAAAGCCAGTGCTAGGACCTCAGTCCAGTCTAACCTGTGCTGTGTGTATTGTGGGACAGTTCATCAAAGTCTCGGGTCTCTCTCAGTACGTTCCTCCTGCTCAGAGCCTTGGGGTTGTAGATGCGAGTCAGCTGTGGCAATTCTCCTGGGCTCTGTCTTCCTCTTTCAGGCCTTCTCTTCTCTGGCGCTCAGGGCATGCCAGTCTCAGGACTTAGGCCCCAGCATAGATGGTTGGGCTCAAAACCCCAGGATGCAGAGGCCGGCAACCGAAGCCAGACACTTGGGTTTAAGTCCTGGATCGGCACAGGTGTGCTTTCTTGGACATACTTCTTCTGTAAGAAAGTGAGTCCAAGACATGTTTCTCAGGTGCTGTCCTCCTGAATGATTAAATAAAATAAAATTAAAAAAAGATTCTCAGGATACAAATGACCCAATGAATCAGATGGTTCCCATCTACATAGGATGGGTGTAGGCTGAATGGTTTAAAATTCTTCCCTAGTGATTCCTGCGTCTCTCCGTGCCACCCCGTGATGTATTTGGTGAGCTCTACCTGCTTTCCCACACGCTGTAGTGGGCTGAGCTGGCATGTGTGAACGGCTGAACGGAGAGGACAGCAGGCAGTTTGGGAATAACGAAGACTGGGGTGATGTGCAATGGCGAAGTCCCCGGTTATGATGACCACCAGACAGACCATGAAAGGCACTCAATGTCCTTGGCACAGTGAGTGAAGAAATGGTGGCCTTAGAGCGACACTAATAAGGCTTTTCTTTGTCCTTCCTCTTGCACACACAGGGCTCCGATCCTCTTACAAGGTATAGGATCAGGAGGGATTTTTTTTGTTTTTCTAAGATGGCATTACTAGATTAAAAAAAAATTACATTAGCAAAATACATCAGAAAAAAACCCAATAAGCAGAGCAAAGCTCTTTGGAAATTTCACAACTAAGGTGTCATTGGCATAATAAAGATGGATCATTTCTGAACTGGACACTCGACAATACGCATATTAACAGGTATATGTATGTACCTAGACACAAAACAAAAAAAACAAAAAACAATTTTTAAGCTCGTCCTAACGATGAGGAACAGGATGCAATTCGAAAGCTTGAATGTGGCATTCTTAGAAGTTCCAGGCCTTGCCACCCACAGCACCTCCACCCCGCAGCGGCGGGCAGGCCAAGGCTGGTGTTGAACTCGCGTGTGCCTGGGAGGGAGGGGTCACCTGGATCCCGGCCCAGGACAAGCAGCTGCTGCTTGGTTTTCTCCCGAGCTGACTTCAATTCTGAACTCCAGGGGCAACGCTGTCGGCCTCCCGACGGGCTGCCCTCGGGTGTGACTCCAGACAAAGCCACTTGCCAGGCGGCCACATGCTCTTGGCCTAAATGGTTCAAGATCCTGGTTTGTCATGAAAGAGTCTCGGCCTCTGCGGACAGATGGGGGCGTGGGGGGGGTGCGGTCCCCCTCCTCCCTTTTGGGTTAAGAAATGTGTATTCCTTCGTGTGTCTCCCCCTCCCCTCCCCGGCCTTACCCTGCCCTCCAGACCTCAGACAACGGGATGGGGAGGGCAGGATGGCCGGTCCCTCCGGAGGGGACACGGGCCTCGGGAACAATCGAAGCCTCTGCCCCCCCCCCCCCCCGCGGTGGGCCGGCGCCCGGACCCCCGCCCCGGCTCTCCCGGGAAGGACAATGCCCGTCTGGGTTGTAAGTTTATTGTTGGCCCGGGACGCAGCCGGCGGAGGGGGGGGGGGGGGAGGGGAGGCCGTCGCGTCCCGGAGTCCGTCCGTCCGTCCGTCCGTCCATCCGTCCATCCGTCCGTCCGCCTGCCCGGTCCCCGCGGGGCCCCTCGCGTCCTCCGCCCCGGGGAGCCGGGAAGCGGCCGCGGCGCCGGCCGCCCGGGCCCGCAGGAGGCTTTAAAAATGGCCTCCTGACGACACTTCCTGCCCGCCGCCGCCGGCGGGGACCGCGGGGCCCGGCAACGTTCGAAACGCGGGGGGTGGGGGTGCGGGGACCGGCCGAGCCGGCGGCCGCGCACCCCGGCCCCCGCGCCCGGCCCCCCGCGCCCTGCGCCCGCACAAAGGCTGCGCGCGCGCGCGGGGGCCGCGACCCGCCCTCCGCCCTCCGCCCTCCGCCCTCCGCCGCGCCCCGCGGCCTGTCACCGCGGCCCCGCCCGGGCCCCGCGCCCCGGGGACCCCGCCCGGCGCTGGCGGGGGGGGGGGGGAGGCTCCCCGCCCGGCCCCGCACCCACGCGGCCCCGCGCCCCCCCCCCCCCCCCGTCCCACCCCGGCCGCGCCCAGCCCCGCGGGGCCGCCCCGGGCCGGCGGACCTGGAGGCGGGGACCCCGGATCCCCCCCCCCCCCCCGGCACTTTGCCTCCCCAGCCCGAGCCCGCACTCACCGCGCCGGGCCGGCGAGCCCGCGATCCGCCGGTCCCGCCGAGGGGCGTCCGCCGCACCCGCCGCCCGCGCCGAGCTCGCGGTAGGTCCCTACCGGAGGGGGCGGGGCGGAGCCGGCCGCCGCGCGCCTGCGCACTGCCGCGCGGCTGCAGCGGCCCCGCCGGCGCCCGGGGCCCTGCGGCTGCGCCTGCTCCGCGCCGGGCGCCCGCCGGGCCGAGCGCGGGGACCCGGCGCGCGGCGCCCACAGCCGAGAGCCCGGACGGCCCGTCTGCAACCTGAGAACTCGTCCTGGCCCCCGCCGCCCCGCCCCGGCTCCCGCACAGGCGCCCGCACGCCCTGCCGCGGTGAGTGGAAGCTCGGACCCTCGAATGCCCCCTCCTCGCTGGAGCTGGCCCTGAGTTCGAATCTCCTGTCGAGACCTTGGGCCTAGTCTTTGGTTTCCCCGGTGGAGTCCGAGCCGCCCACCGGGGCTTGTGCGACTGGGCCGTGCCCCCCTCCCCAGCTCCGTTTTGGGGGAACCGTTGGCAGGGTGCTAGCCCGGGGCGCAGGGCCGAGGGCCAGCCACCGACCTCCCGGGACGCCTCACCCTCTTCTGGTGGTGGTGGTCTAGAAAGATCGGAGCTGGGCAGGGCATGTCCGTGTGGACCTCCAGATGGGGGAACCTTGAGCTCTGCCCGAGGTGAGGGAAGCGAGTAGGAAAAGTAGAGGTGCGGAGAGTTCCAAGCCCCCTCCTCCCACCAGCGTGGGGCCGGCCGGGTTCTAGCCTGGGGGCCTTGTGCTTGAGGGAAACTGAGTCAGGAGTCTGTGAACGTCCTGCAGCTCTGATCCCGTTCGTGGCGTAGCTCAGCGCTGGTAGAAAACGAGCCGAGCGTGGTCTAAAAGTTCCCCGCCATCCGAGCTGGAGCAGGTGCAGGAGGGGATCGGGGTAGGAGCTGCAAGCCTGGCCCTCCACCCCAACCTCGGTGTCTCCTGTAAGGTCAGTCCGCCTCAGGGCCTTCCTCAAGTCAGGTGTTGGGGGCTCAGACCCACAATCCTAAGTACCTTAGGGAGCTGAGAGCCAAAGGCCTGGTGTGTGAAGTCAAACCAGGCAGAAAAGCGTGAGCCACGCCATCCCCACCATAACCAACAAGAACTGGCTCAAGAGGCTGAGAAAGCCCGAGGTCCTGAGTTCACACCCTGGTATCCGCAAAACAGCGAACGAAATCGTAGGCCTTCGCTTCCAAGTGACTGTCTATGTTTAGGAAAGCAGGTGTAGCTAGTTGCCACAGTCTCCGACATACTAAAAGGGACTAAAATACGGTCTAGTTCTCAGAAGCCCAAATGCAACTATTAGATCCCATAGGCTGCAGAGAGTCTGGAAACATTGTTTCAAGCTAGAAAGGGGCCGTGCTGGGATCCAAATGGTTCTTGAAGGAACCATTAAGGTTGGAGTGTGGTTTTGAAGAAGGGATGATTTGTCCAACAATACGGACCCCCTCGCCCCCACTTCCAGGCTTCCAGCTGCTGTTCACATCTTCATTCCCGTCATCACTTACCCACATTCTCCCTTTGGTGTTCCATGGTTGGAATTGCATTCTCCAGAAGGTGCTGTCCAAGCCCTGTCACCTGGTACTTGTAGATGTGACCTTGCTGGGAAGTAAGTGTTCAGGATCAGATGTAATGAAATTAACAAGCAGCAAGTGTCTTTGGAAGAAGAGGAGAGATAGAAAGAAACCTTGTGAAGATGGATACATGAGGAGAAGCTGGCATCCAAGACCGAGGCCAAGCGTGGGGTTTTACAGCCAAAAAACAAAAATGACAAACAAGAAATGACTGAGGTGATTGGAAATTGGGAAAAATATAGCCTGCCACCAGTGGCTCACCCCTATCACCCTAGGTACTCAGGAGGCTGAGATCTGAAGATTGAGGTTCAAAGCCAGCTCAGGCAGGAAAGTCCGTGAGACTCTTATCTCCAAGAAACCAGAAAACCAGAAGTGGTGCTGTGGCTCAAGTGGTGCTTGACGTTGTGCTCACCTTGAGTTGAAGAGCTGAGGGACAGCGCCCAGGCCCAGAGTTCGAGCCCCATGGCCAAAAAAAAAAAAGTTCCAAAGACTCCATCTGCAAAATATCCAGCAAAAATCCAGGCTGGAAGTGTGGTTCAAGTGGTATAGTGCCATCTGCGCAAGCCAGCCAAATAAACCCTAGTCCCTGATGATAAGCTCTAAGACATGAAGAGAAAAAGAGCTTTCTCAGCAGAGAGAGGCGTATGTGCAACTGCCCTGAAGAGGTCAGGAGCTGGGCATGAGAAGGAAAGCAGTTGTCTTCTCTGTACAACTAAAACCTGATCTGCTAGGCACCAGTGGCTCACACCTGGGATCCTAGCAACTCTGGAGGTTGAGATACGAGGATCACCATTGCTGTTTGGTGCCAGCCTGGGCAGGAAAGTCTGCCACACTCTTATCCCCAATTAACTATCAAAAAGCTGGACGTGGAGATGTGGCTCAACTGGTAGAGTGCTAACCTTGAGAACAAAATATCAGGGACCGTGCCCTGGGTTCAAGCTCCGAGAAAAAAAAGAAACAACACAAATGAAAAACGAACTATGTGAACTGTGTCAGGCACTCTGAGACCCAGAGGAAGGTCGACAGGGCCATTTACAAGGGATTGGCCTCTCGTTGGGCACAGCCTTCTGTACAACACTGATTCATTTTTTTCTCTTTGCTTTTAGCACTCTTATTAGGCTTGACCAAACCCTCACTGGATTTCATGTACCCAGGTCTGGGATCTTCCTGTAGTGCTCAGAGATACAGACTGTAAATCTCAGACCCTTTGAAACTATGTATAAACCAGCTGGGTGCCAGCTTACACCTGTAAGCCTCCTTGAGGTTTGAAAGCAGTCTGGGGCAGTGTCTCATCTTCAGTTACCAGCAAGAAACTAAGCTGGAGATTTGGCTCACGTGGCCGAGCAGCAGTCTTGAGCAAGTGAGCTCAATGATCAAAAGGTCCCTGAGCTCAAGCCCCGGTTTAAAAGAAAAAAAAAAAAGTCATCCTGTTGGGTCTTGGCATAAGGACCACTTTAAAAAATATTCCAGAAATTCTTAGTAACTTCTTGGAGCCCTTGTTTGCTCATCTACACAAGAAGAAGTCTTTGGGGCCTGGTGTCAGTGGCTCACGCCTGCAAATCCTAGCTACTCCGGAGGCTGAGATGTGAGGATAACGGTTCGAAGCCAGCCCAGGCAGGAAAGTCCGTGAGACTTATCTCCAATAAGCTACTCAGAAAAAGCCAGAAGTGGTGCTGTGGCTCAAGTGGTAGCACAGCAGCCTTGAGCACAGAGAGGCTCAGGGACAGCGCCTCAAGCCCCAGGACTGGCAAAAATTAAAAACAAAGGCCTGTCGTCCCCAGGGTCGCTACACATGACATGACATACTCGAGGCCCTGGACCGTCACTCTTGTCCCCAGGGTCGCTACACATGACATACACGAGGCCCTGGCCCTGGACCGTCACTCTTCAAATCCTGGCACGCAGGGATCCGCGCCCTCACCGCGCATCTTTTGGTCACTGCCAGCCTCTGACACGCTTTTCTCCACTGCAGCCGAGGTGGGGGGTGGGGTGGGGAGGAGTTGGGGGGCTGGGGGGGGGGAAGGTGGTCACCAGGGCAGCCTTTCCTAGACCATACCCAGCGCGGGCTCCTGGGCCGCTTCCCGGCATCCTTCGCACACGGGGCGGCGCCGCCGGGCCCTCCGCGCCCCGCCCAGCTGCCTCTGCAGCCCGAGGGTCTGCAGCAGCGCGGGGTGCGGCCGGCCGGGAGCCGCGACCCCAGCACGGAGCATGCGCGGTAGGTACGTAGAACCGGGAAGGCGCTGGGAAGCGGGGGAGGCGCCGCGCACTGCAGTTCCAGCAGCGGCCTGTGGTGTCGCTGTCCGGGCTCTGCGGGCGTGTAGATCTCTACCAGGCTCCGCTGGCGGGCGGACGGGCGGGCGGGGCCTAGGGAGCCCGGACGGGAAGGGCTGCTTCTCTGTGGCTAGGCCAGGCCAGGCTGCTGGGCTGGGGGCTGCCCCAGGACTCTGCGGGGTGCTGGCCCCGACTGTGCTCAACTGATCCAGGTTAATTAACTGAAGATAAATAGCTAGGATGACTCCGCAGTAATCCTTGCCTTTAATCTCTGCTGCTCAGGAGGCTAAGATCAGGGTTCAAAGCCAGGCAGGAAAGTCCCTGAGACTCATCTCCACGTAATCACCAGTAAAGCTGGAAGTGAAGCAGCGGCTCCAGGGTAGAGCACTAGTGTTGAACAAACAACCACCACCCTCAGGGACAGCGCCCGGCCCCGAGTTCAAGCCCCAGTCCTGGCACTAAGGAAAATGAAAAATCTCACAGCAATCTGATCAGACGCTGCATGGTGAAGGAAATGTGGCTGGAGTAAGTCGGACTTGGTGTGGTGGCTTGTGGCTGGGCTGTGTGGACTCAGAAAGAGGACAGGGGTTGTGACAGCCCTGGGCATTGGCCACCAGGTCTCCGCGGTGGGGCAGGTGGCATCAGGTCTGACCCCTGGCTCCTGGCCTCTCACCCCCATTGGCAAGGGAAGGAGGTGGTCTGCTGGCTTTCCAGTTTGCCGGAGCAGGTCACCCCGGGGGCTGTAGTTCCAGGCTGGCCTCTTCTGCAGCACTGACCACTAGACTTCCGTGGGAAGTGCCCTGTTCTGTTCCCTCTGCCCGCCCCCCCTTCTTTCTCCTCTTGACCCCGCAAATCACCTTCTCAGAGGTTTTTTTTACTGCTTCCTCAGCGGGTGCTCCATGTTCTTCATAATAAACGTCACCCCTCAGTCTTCCCACCATTAAGCAAGTCACCCTCTTCCTGATTACTCTTCCATTCCCAGCCCCTGTGGTAGGGAAGGCCTGGGACTGCATGGGTACCTCACAGTTACGAGCTATTAAAAACACACTCAAACACCTGTGGTTGGAGTCACTAGTGTGTACTTAAAAGCAGGCTTGGAAACCCACCCAGGTCCAGATATGAGCACTGAACTGTTCACTCATGCTTTCTTTCTTTTTTTTTTCAGTCGGTCGTGGGGCTTGAACTCTGGGCCTGGGCATTGTCCCTCAGCTTTTTAGCTCAAGGCGACCGCTCTACCACTTGAACCACAGCGCCACTTCTGGCTTTTTCTGCTTATGTGGTGCTGAGGAATCGAACCCAGGGCCTCATGTATGCAAGGCAAGCGCTCCACCACTGAGCCACCTGCCCAGCCCTCACTCACACTTTCTTCTGTAGGTTTTTCCCCTCTGAGGAAATAACGGTGCTGACAGTGTGTTCCCCGGCCCCCCCCCACCCCCGAAGGCGGCCGTGTGTTGAGGTCTGAGCTTCTGTACAGAACCCCAGTGCTGCTGCTCACCTGGAAAGCTGCAGGAAGAAGTATCCCTCAACCCCCCAATCTTGGTGCCTTCAGAAGACAAGGTTCATTTTCACTCACATTGTGAGTGTTTGCTTTCACTCTGTGAGGATTTAGGAGATCTATCTGGGATTTGGGAAATCATGATAGATATTTTGCAGAGCCTTTGTGTCAATTGAGATGGATGTTATGATGACCAAAACAAACAGAAAATAGTCATTCAAATTGATCGAACCCCCTCCCCTCCCCAAGTGAATTAGCTCTTCTGCCATGGAGGGGGTGGGGCGTCTTTTTTTTCTTTTTTTTTTTTGGGTCCGGTGGGGCCTGAACTCTGGGCCTGGGCGCTGTCCCTCAGCTCTTCAGCTCAAGGCTGGAGCTCTACTGCTTGAGCCACAGTGCCACTTCCGGCTTTTTTCTTTTTGCTTATGTGGTGCTGAGGAATCGAACCCAGGGCCTCAGGCATGCAAGGCAAGCGCTCTGCCACTGAGCCAGCTTCCCAGCCCCGGGTGGGGCGTCTTTAAGTCTGGTGCTGGGCAGTCAGAGCTATCTGGCCACTCTATGGGGCACAGTTCTTCATGTCTGTGATGACACCTTGGATGTGGCACACTTGCTGTCACAGGCTGATGGCGGCCACCCTACCGTCTCATCCAAACAATACAAAGGTCAGACAGTCCAACTCCTTACTTTGAAGGTATGATTCTGGGCAATGAGGAAACACTTTCTAGAAGCTTCCGGAAAGAGTTCTCCTTTATCATGGAAGATAATGGTGTGATGGCGTTTCTGTTGGGATCAGAGCTGATCCCTTGTGGGAGACACATGCAGGGGTCTGGGCCCCCTTTAAGAAAGGATCTAAAACTCAGCTTCCCCCCGCTGCCGGTGCCATCTTGAAATTCGTAATGGGTTTTAACGTGGAGGTGCTGTCTCCACTTTGCAGTGGAGTCTGTAGACCCTGTAGTTGACCTTCGTTGGGACTCGCTCTTTGACTGAAGATGGAGCCACCGGTGAAGAACATGAAGCCAGCAGAGTTGACCGCAGTGAAACGATTTTTTTCCAACTATTGTGAAGATGGCACATGATTGGCTCAACACAACACTGACTAAAAGTTCTACTTTTCTAGGTGATTTGCAGCTGTGGCGGTGCTGGGCAGTCGAAGGGCTTGAAGGAGCCCTGTGCATCTCCAGCCCAGGTAAGGACGTGGCCGACCAGGGGAAAGAGCTCCGGGAGCCGGGCGCTGGTGGCTCACGCCTCACCCTTGCATCCAATTAAGCATCAAACAAAACAGAAGTGGTAGAGCACTGGGCTTGAGAGGAAGAAAAAGCTCAGGGACTGTACCTCGGTCCTGAGTTCTAAGCCCCAGGACTGAGACAAGAGAGATTGGAAGCTTCCAGAAGCATATGCTAGGGCCATTTCTCAGGTGCACAAATACACAAAATATGCAGCATCTTCAGGTTGCAAAACACCAAAATCTGTGTGAGATGCCCTGACGTGGGGCCAGCAGAACTCCCATTGAGGATGATTTGACCATGAGCAGATTGGGGAGCTACAGTCACAAGATCTGCATCAGAAATAATCAAATGTATCCCTCAAGTATTTGCAAAGAGCAGTAAGGTGACACTGTATCTTAGTTACTAATTCCACAAAATGCCAAAGCCCTTGACACACATCATAGTTTGTCATTATGTGTGATTTTAATTAACGTGTCAGTCCTGGGGCTTGAACTCAGGGCCTAGACGCCCAAGTTTGTTTTTGCTCCAGGCAAGCACTCTACCACTTGAGTCACAGTCCCATTTCTAGCTTTTTGGTGCTTAATGAGAGATAAGAGTGTCACCGACTTTCCTGTCCCATCTGGCATTGAACCATGGTCCTCAGACCGCAGGCCTCCTGAGTAGCTAGGATTACGGGTGTGGGCTACCAGCACCTACCTTTCATTTTTAAAGGTGAATAGTTGTTATTCTACATAAAGACTTCAAATGTCAGTGAATTTTAATTTGGCTATTTTTGTTAGAAGGATTTGGATAGTATTTTTTTTTAATTCTAGTTTCAAATGAAAGATGTTGACCTTCTGGGTTTTTCAAAGGGATACTATGCTGCCCATTGTTACAGGAAGTTTAGGGGAGTCGGGTGCAGGTGGCTCCCATCTGTATCCACAGCTATCCAGCCAGGTGTCTGGGACCTGAGGATTGAAGTTCAAAGCTAGCCTGAGAAGAAAAGTCCCCAAGACTCTTTTTTTTTTTTTTTTTTGTAGGGGTCTGGTCGTGGGGCCTGAACTCTGGGCCTGGGCGCTGTCCCTCAGCTCTTCAGCTCAAGGCTAGCGCTCTACCACTTGAGCCATAGCGCCACTTCCGGCTTTTTTCTTTTTGCTTATGTGGTACTGAGGAATCGAATCCAGGGCCTCATGCATGCAAGGCAAGCGCTCTACCACTGAGCCACCTTCCCAGCCCCTCCCCAAGACTCTTATCTCCAGTTAACCACCAAAAAGCCAGAAGTGGAGCTGTGGTTCAAGTGTAGAGCACTAGCCTTGAGCTAAAAAGCTCAGGGACAGTGACCAGGCCCTACGTGAGTTCAAAGCCCCAGGACTGGAAAACAAAAACAAAGCAAAAGTTTATGAAGGGCTGGGAAGGCGGCTCAGTGGTAGAGTGCTTGCCTTGCATACATGAGGCCCTGGGTTCGATTCCTCAGCACCACATAAGCAGAAAAAGCCAGAAGGGATGCTATGGCTCAAGTGGTAGTGTGCTAGCCTTGAGCTGAAGAGCTGAGGGACAGCTCCCAGGCCCAGAGTTCAGGCCCCACGACCGACAAAAAAAAAAAAAAGTTTATGGAAGCTACTGTCTTGCCACCTCTCATCCCCAAATTGTTTTCTGATCTTTTCTTACTGTCACTCTTTGGAGAAGCACAATTCACTAGCTGAAGCTCATGGGTGGCTCTGATCATCCTGAGCTTGGACATCCTTCATGTGTCCGGAGCCTCAGGACTTTCTTTTCTATTACATAATTACTTTTATCCTTTGGCTGTTTTTCTTTTTTTAATTTTTTATTGTAAAGATACTGTACAGAGGGTTACAGTTACATGAGTAAGGCAATGAGTACACTTCCTATTGGGCATTGTTACCCCCTCCATTGTTTTCCCCCTACCATCCCTTCCCTCCCTACCTTCCCCGAGGTTCTTTTTTTTTTTTTAAATTGTGATTAAGTGATTACATAATTTCCCGAATTTCACAGTATTGTGGAATAATGATGCTCATTTAAAGTCAAAAGTTCATTCTAACTTTCCTGGAGCAAATTGTCTATCACAGTCTATAACATATAACGGTGTACACGTATACACCATACATGTGATCAGCAGCATGGGGATATTTAGTAGTGGTTTGACCAGATGAGTGGGAGTTCTTTGTTTCTTAAGTCCTGTTAATTTTGTCGTATCACTTAACATTTTGGATTTAGCATCCACTTATCAGGGAGACCATGTACCGTTTGTCTCTTTGCTCTTGGCTTACCTCGCTCAACGTGATTCCTTCTAGCTCCATCCATTTCCCTGCAAATGCCATTATTTTGTCATTTCTAATGGCTGCATAATATTCCATTGTGTATAGATACCACAATTTTTGGATCCATTCATCTGTGGTGGGGCATCTAGGTTGTTTCCATATCCTAGCTATTGCGAACAGTGCTGCAATAAACATGGAGGTGCACGTGTCCTTGTATATTGGTTCCTGTTGTTCAGGGTAGATGCCTAGAAGTGGTATGACTGGGTCGTAAGGGAGGTCAATCTTTAGCTTTCTAAGGCCTTCTAGACTGCTTTCCAAAGTGGTTGTATAAGTGTACATTCCCACCAGCAGTGTAATAGGGTTCCTCTTTCTCCACATCCCCTCCAGCATTTGTCATTGGCTGATTTGTAGATGTGGGACATTCTGACTGGGGTAAGGTGGTATCTCAGGGTTGTCTTTATTTGCATTTCCTTCACCACCAGGGATGATGAACATTTCCTCATGTGTTTCTTTGCCATTTTTATTTCTTCATTTGAGAAGTCCCTCTTTAGTTCCCTTGCCCATTTAGTAATTGGTTTGTTAGGTTTGGGAGGGCTTAGTTTCTTGAGTTCCCTGTATATACAGGATGTTAACCCCTTGTCTGATATATTGCTGGTAAATATTTTTTCCCAATTAGTTGGTTGTCTTTCTAGCTTGGTTGCGATAGATTTAGTTGTCAGAAGCTTTTTATTTTAAGGTAGTCCCATTTGTCGAGTCTCTCTCCAATTTGTTGTGACCCTGGGACTCTGTTCAGGAAGTTCCTTCCTGTGCCTGTTAGTTCAAGTGTCTCTCCTACTCTGTCCTGCGGTAGTTTCAGAGCCTTTGGCTATTTTTCAATTAGGCCATTTATCATTGTTTTGATTTATGTGAGCTGTGTATGTACTCTAGCTGTAAACCTTTATGCTTCAAATGTTTCCCACAGAACATACTTTGTTTTCTGGCTTTGCTTATTGTCTGTTACATTGAATTTTAAATATTTACATAGTCAAATATTTCTCCATTTCCCTTAGTCCTTTGAGCTTCCTGTCTTGCTTAAGAAATCTCTATACACACACACACACACACTCACCACTGCCACAAATGTCAGATGAATACAGTTTGTGTCCCTTAGGTTTTCTTGCACATTGCTGTTAATGCAGTTTTACATTTCAATATGTAATTGTCTCAGAAATTATTTTTGCAGAGGTGAGAGGAAAAGGGCTTCTTTCCCACCACCTTTGACACTCATTTTTTTTTCTAAAAGTGATTTTAAAATAAACCATTCTTTTCTTGCTGATTTACAGTACTACCTTTATTACACCTTTGGTTTCCTTTTAGAGATTTTCTAGGACTTTTTTTTTTGTCACAGAGACTTTATGTTTTAAAAACTTTGCTAAGCCAGAAGGTTTTCTTGTTGTTGTTTTACAAAAGTCTTTTTCTGAAATCTCCTCTCCATATGAGTCATACATTTTTTTCCCAGCCTATGACAGTGGTAAGGAACACAGAATCGGGTCTATTTCCTTCTTAGTTATTGGTGCAGTAATAGACTTAGCATTCAGCTTGCAGATTGCAGTTCTGAGTATTGCTAGAGAGTAGCCACCAGGGGTGCTTGCTGAGAGTGAATAGATTGAGTATGAGCTATGAAGCTCATTGTGCTCATCCCTACCCAAGATACTTAAAAAAAATCTTTCAGCAAATTGTGCTCAAGGCAGCGCAGGTTCTGAGCTCTTCCTCTGGGACTGGCTCCCAGCACCATCCTGACTATTTTGGGAGCTCCTCTTAGTAGGTCTATTCACCCTGGAGACAGATGGCTGCTCCTTCCTTTCATGGCTGCCTCTTGGCCAACATCACTTGCTTGGGTCATTCCAATGGCTTCCTGATTGCAGTCCCTTTCATGTGATTCTTGAAAACCTGATGGTGTGGTTGTGTTTGAATCTCTCCAATACCGCACCCTCCTCTCCTGCCCCACTCAAAGTCAAAGTTGGAGCCTTCGCAGCAGCTGCAAAGCTCTGTATGGTGACTTATGTTGACTCTCTGACTTTACTCTTTATTAGTCTCTGGATCTGATTTTTATTTTTTTGTCAGTCGTGAGGTCTGAACGCTGGGCCTGGGCGCTGTTCCTCAGCTCTTCAGCTCAAGGCTATCGCTCTACCACTTGAGCCATAGCACTCCTTTCAGCTTTTTTTTTTACTTATATGGTGCTGAGGAATCCAACCCAGGGCCTCATACATGCAAGGCTCTGATGTTTATTAATTCATTGACTGAGTATCTGTCAAGTGCCTGCTGTCTAAGCCCTGCTGTGGACACCTGGACACATGTTCACGAACAACACAGACTGCAATCTCTCTCTTCCTTATTATGTTAGGAGGAAGCAGGGAAGAGTCTAGGAATAAAACAGACATAATAAGATGCACCATGTGGCGTGTTGAAGTTGGGTGACCATTGTCCCTGTTAGGACCAAGGGATTTTTTCAGGATACTTGCCAGAAAAGTGCTCTGCTACTTGAGCTACACCCCTCATCCAGTATTTGTGTGTCTGAATGGCCCTCTGTTGATCAGATGTGGATTCTAGGTCTCACCTCTGTGGACGGTGTCCTTCTCTGTGGACAGTGTCCTTGTCTGTGATGTTTTCTTCCATATCCAGCATTGTATCTCTCATTTGAGTTTTTTTTTTTTTAAGTCTTTCTGGTTTGTAGCTTTTCTTTAATGCCTTGCAATGGAAGCTCTCTTCCATGCTCTTGGCTATTCATATTAATTCATATTTAAGATGCAAAAATACAGATTATACAGATTGGAAGGGAAGAGTGTGTGCTTAGTTGGTCTGACAGAGTTCGAGGGATTGGCTCTTTGTGAGGACTGGCACGAGTCTGTATTTATAGCATGACTGCTCTGTTCTCTTGGCTCCTGCTCATGTGTTAAGATAGGTCCTAAAGGATCTGGGAGAAAACTATCACTCAATCCCCATTTTCCAACCCTTGTATCTCACATTTTTAGCTCTATTTTATATGCCCAATTTGAATTTTTTTTCCTGGCAGTCTGTGAGTACCACAGATAGCCTGGCCAAGTAGACCTTTGGTTCCTAGAGGAGGATTGTGTTGATTATAATGGATTATTATAATAACTGTTGATAATTAAAACTCCTTTTGTACTAGGGATTGGTGGCTCACACCTCTACTCTTAGCTACTCATGAGGCTGAGACCTGAGGATCTCAGTTTAAAGCCAGCCCAAGCAGAAAAGTCCATGAGACTCTTCAGTGAACCATCAAAAGCTAGAAGCAGAGGTGTAGCTCAAGTGGTAGTGAGCCAGTCTTGAGCAAAAAAGCTAAGAGACAGTGCCTAGATCCTGAGTTCAAGCCCTAGAACAAAACGACAACAAAAACAAAAAGCAAAAAAGACAAAGGAGAGGAAAGAAAAAGAAATCTCCTTTCTCTGTCTCTTTGTCTCTCTCTGTCTCTCTCTCCCTGTCTCTCTGTCTCTCTTTGTCTGTCTCTCTGTCTTTCTCTCTCTCTCTCCCTCTCCCTTTCTCCCTCCCTCTCTAACCTCTCTCCTTCTACCACCATTAAGGGCAAATACTAATGTCATTTTTGAAGGCTTACAGATTTTTGGTGTGTGATGGAAATCATCTGTTTCTTGTTCAATTACTTCCTCCAAGGTTATACCATCAATTCGGTTGTTGTTGTTTATTGTTGATCATGGGGCTTGAACATATGGCCTGGGTACTGTCCCTGAGCTCTTTTGCTCAAGGCTAGCACTCTACCACTTTGAGCCACAGCTTTACTTCCCATCAACCTTTTCTGTCCAGTTATGATATTGGTTTCTTTAGCAAGCCCAGATGTCTGAACTTACCAGGCTACAAGTTTTCTTTTTGCATGAGAATTACTTGTTTGTATCCTTGGCTTAGCCATATTAGGTTGTCTAATTCCTTTTTGACTTTTCCTAACTTTCACAAACACGTACAGTCAGTTTGGGTATAATGAATCTATCAGTCTTTCCCTGTATGATTTATGTTTTCATCCCAAAGTCAGAAAAATTATTAGATATTGGAAGAAAATACATGAGTCCATTTCAACTTTGCTTTTGGCTTTCAGCTATTTGATTCATGCAGAACATATTTTCAGATCTGATTTGTAATAGAGGTATAATTGCACTCCCCCGCCCCCAGGTGGTGAGTGAGTTTGCCCCAAACCACTTAATAAATCACCTGTCCTTTCTCCACGGATGTTGTGTCTATCATCTTTGCTTGTCTCTTCAACAAGCGGCCACTGCTTGATTCCATGGCCTGGCCTTCCAGACAGCAGCACCCCGAACAGACCAGGAAGTACTTGTACTTCTGCAGCTCCGTTCTGGGAGCATCCTCAAGTCCCTGCCTGAACATCTCCAAGAAGCCCCAGGTCTGTTCCTGCGAACCAGTGCCTCAGTGCCACAACAGAAGGAATTACTGAATCTCTTCTACACTGTGTGATTTTATAACATCTGGACCTTCATTTCATTTTGTTTTGTCAGTCGTGGGGCTTGAACTCTGGGCCTGGGTGCTGTCCCTCAGCTCTTTAGCTCAAGGCTAGTGCTCTAACACTTGAGCCACAGTGCCACTTCTGGTTTTCTGGTGGTTAATTGGAGATCAGAGTCTCATGGACTTTCCTGCCCAGGCTGGCTTTGAACCTTGATCCTCAGATCTCAGCCTCCTGAGTAGCTAGGATGACAGGTCTGAGCCACTGACACCCAGCCTAGAGCTTCATTTTAAAAATACAACTTTAGCCAGGCTCTGGTGGCTGAGACCTGAGGGTTGTGGTTCAAAGCCAGCTGGGGTATTCTGTAACCAGCAAGAAGCTTACAGTAGAGCTATGGTTGAAGTGGTAAAGCACTAGCCTTGAGCAAAAGAACTCAGGGATAACACCAGGCCTTGAGTTAAAGCTCCATGATCGGGGCACACACACACACACACACACACACACACACACACACACACACACACACACACACACACACAAAACAACAACTTATTGAGATCTAGCTGATACTGAAGACACTGGACATATGTCATGTGGAAAATGTGATGAATTTGGAGATTAGTACATGCTTGTGGAAACATCCCTGCCATCAAGGTGAGAAACGTCAATTTGCCCTCCAAGCTCCCCTGGTCTCCCCGTTTTTGTGGTGTGAATACAGCACATGAGTCCTATGCCTGGGATGCAATTGTAAGTGTGCATTTTTAGTTGAGCACAGGCAGAGTATTGGTTCTAGAATGTAGCACAGTGATCCTAGAGCATTAATAGTTTTAGAAAATTTATCCCTAAAGCCAATTAGCCTGTGATTTTCAAGGCTTTATGTATACCATAACATAAACCAATAAAATTAAGCTGTTTTGAATTTTCTTTTTAGTGTTCACTTTATTAAATATTAAAGCATTTAAGAATATTAAAGCATTTGAATTAGCACAGCTGTAAATCATGAATGTTTAAAAATGGTTAAAATGTTAAAAGCATGGTTGGAACTCATGTTTTTAAGGACAAATGTAGATACCCAAGAATAAAGCCAAGTGCATACAATATGGGCAATCATGAATGAGAATGGGCTGTATTGGATAGTGGAGTAAATTTGATTTTCCATAGTAATTAGAACAGATTAAACATGATAGAGTTAAGATGCACACACACCGAGCTGGGACCATTTCTATGCAATAGGTTGTGGATAGCTTAACATTTTCTGCTTCAGGCCTTTCTTAAAGTGATCTTAAAGAAGCTCCATTGAAATAGTATTGGCCTTACCCCACAGTGACTATTAAAATGGAAACACCTCAGAGGAGCGGGAAAGTAATTGATTGAGTTCTTACATGCACTTGTCATCTGTCTCTCAGTTATTCACACCTATATTTCCAACATCTACATTAGAGCCTACTGCTGAACACGCATGCAGTTCAAGCAAGTGCTGTGACTGTACTTCACTAAAGACAGAGGAATATAGATTGAGAATGATTAAATTCTGCAGAAGCAAATATGGATCCAGGATATTGGGTTCCGGTCTTTGCTCACTTTCTTATAGAGAGTGCGCTCCATAGCTTTGTTCGACTCTCCATTTCCTCATCTGATCTTATACTAGACGTAAAATCAAACCCTCTTCACTTTGAGACAGTATCATGGTGTGGACAGTGTTCTGAAAGAACAGTTCTCTACCTTTAAACAGAAGTCCGTGGTTTTTAAAACGTTTTATTTTCATTCAGGTGGACGCTTATCTTGAAGTCAAATAGGCTTTAATGTGTTGTGTTCTTACTATGATTCCATCTGGTGGAAAGTCACAATTTACAGAGTGTGTCTGGCCGGTGGTCCCATAGCTATGTCACACCAAAGTATTTCCAAGGTTTGTTGTTGGATTGGTATTTGCCGGGCCTCTTGATTCTCACGTTCCTTTGCATTTCTACAACAGCTAATAAAAGGCAGCCACCATTCACCAATGTCTTCAGCATAAGGAATTACTCAAACATCGTCGGTACAGGAGCCTTCGCATCTGAGGGGAGCTCAGTCCTCGGGGGACCAGGTTCATTGGTGAGGTCACGCGGATTCCTCCCATGCCAGCTGCACCTGTCTGAGCAGCGACTTCTCATAACTTTTGCTTCAAAGCATCTCTTGAAGATACAGAAAATAATCTTTGAAATAAATCAGTAACATGAGCGTAATGACCATATTTGTAGTTCTTTGCTGTTGTTTACAAGATGCTTTTCAAAGTGTGGTATTTGTTGATTTAGTGCTGGTACTGAGGCTTGAACTCAGGGTTTGCTGCTTTCAACCTGGCTATTTTGCTCAAGACTCAGAGCAGCCATCCACAGTTTCACTTCTGGTCTTTTACTGGTGAATTGAGAGATAAGAGTCTCAGAGGTGTTTCTGTGTGGGCCAACTTTGAATCATGACCTTCAGATCTCAGCCTCCTGAAGAGCAGGGATCCCATCTTTGGAAGTCATAAATACTTCCTTGACTTTAGCTTCCAGTTTCCATCACAGAATGCTTCTCTTTGTACAAAGTGATAAAAGTCATCTCTTGAAGATACAGAAAATAGTCATCTGAAATACATGCAAACTGATAGAAGTCTTGAATCTACTGACCTGAGGATAAAACAAGGCTTGGGCTACCGAGGGGCGACGTGTGTGCCGAGGGGGAGGGGCTGAGTGAGGTAGCATTCCTCCCTGTGACGCCCCGTTTTATCTTTCCCATCAATTAACACAATAGGGAAGTACTTGTAGTATTCAGTCATGTCTTCCACAGAGTCAAACTTCTGAAACACAGAGAGGAAAATTAATGATTTTTAACACAGTGGGACCTGTGGGTTAGAATGTAGCTAAGATCCTTCTCTCTCCCTTAGGAAGAACTGAATTCTTCACAACTTTTGTATTAGATAGGCAGGCCAGGGAGTGAATTTTTTAAAGTAATGTGTCAAACGAGCTCTTGAATAATAAAATTGAAAAGATGATAAGGGAGAATGAAGATAGCTGTGTGCTCTTGGTTCATGCCTGTAACCCTACTCCAGACTCTGGGATTCACAGGTTGAAGCCAGCCAGGGCAGTAAAGTCTCATCTCCAATTAATCACCAAAAAGCTAGAAGTAGGGGTGTGGCTCAAATGGTAGAGAGCAAGCCTGGATCAAAACACTCAGGGACAGTGGCCAGGCCTTGAGTTCAAGCTCCAGGAGCCACACACACACACACACACACACACACACACACACACACACACACACTCACAAATGCTTGTCAGTATCAAAGATTTGAGGAAGGGTTTGTATTTCACATCCAGTTGTAAACCAAGGACAGAATTCTCTTCAACCTTGTTCTTCATCCTTGGCAAAACTTTTTACTCAAGAGCTCTTCACAACATTGGCCAACACACTTTGCTAAAAGATAATCTTTCCTGGCACCAATCTTCATAGGGAAAATACTTGCTTCCTATTCGTATTTCTGTTTCCCTCAGGGTTATTCTGAATCAATGAACTCAGTATTAATTGTTTTAATAATCTACTACCTGGATAGTATTTTATATGAAGTTATAATTTTAGCAAGGAATAGGAAGCAAGGCAGGTGCAATTAATCATGCTGTCATTTCTTATTGCTGGCCACTAATGTTGTGTCCACAAGTGAAATACTGCCTTCAAGAGACAATTACAAAAGATTATAATTGAGCCTTTATTTTTATCTTACGTTCTTTTTTTTCTAAGAGGGACTGCAAATGTCACCCTAATATTAGATCTTCCAGCCTTTTCTTAAAATTTTTTAATGCTTATTCTATATATAAACTAAGGTCAATGTTTTTTGTTTTTTCTTTCTGGGAAAGCAAATCAATCTGATCAGGTACACCTGAGTGTGAAATAAGGAGGCGCAGGAGAGAAAGAGAAAAGAAGATTTCTTGGGAAGTGAGAAAGTTATGGGTCATGTTCCTCTCTGTTCAGTCTTCAAAGTTTAAATTATCAAGCATATTTAAACTTCGTAATTTTGAGAACTGGACCCATAAGCATTTGCAAAGTACAGAAATGTCTGTAAATTGGCATTCCTCCCTTCTCTGAGCAGAAAGACAAACAAACATGACTTGAACACTTGTGTGCTGGGCTGGTCTTTGGGAGGTGTGTGCATTCAAAACAAATGCCATCTACCGGCCAGGGCCTGGATTCTGCCAATCTCAGCGTCTGCCCAGGCACCTGTACAGATAGTGACCGATCAGTAGCCATCCCTCAGATGGTAGAGACTCTACCTTATTTCTGTGTTTCCAGAATGGAGCAGAGTCTAGCATAGTGTAAGCAGAAAATGACTTCTTGGCCAGCAGTGAAAGTGTGGCTCAAACGGTAGAGGGTCAGTCTCGAGCAAAAATGATAAACAAGGATGCAAGTTGTAGGTGACCAATAACTGAGTAACTAGGCATAGGAGCTGAATGCCTCAGTTTCATTCTCTGTTCAATGGTGATCGCATGGCACCTGCCTTGGGGAGGAGTCGGTAGATCACACTAGCCAATGACACTGACCTGTTAAGGAGGGTGCCTGTGCTTTGCACACACATCTGAATGTATAGGGAACACACCTAGCTTTAGGGCACATAAAGATGAGAAAGGTACACGTGAACACAAAATGCAGTTTCTGAAACTAGGAACTGTCCTCACAGTGGGGTCTTTGGTGGCACAAATTGAACACTAAAGGATAAATCTGTGGGCTGTCTCAGCGGCACCTTCTCTCCAAGGTGGTCAGCAAGTGGCAGACATCTGAACTGCTGTTAGATGTCATTCCAGGCGCCCTGAGCGGCTTCTCTTCACAGTCCGGAGGAGGGCATGCTGGACGGAAAGCCGTGGCTTCGTGGAAGGTTCGGTTCCCTGCCTGATTCACAGCCTGTCTTTCCCAGATGTTTTCAAGGACCGAGTGAGTGAGCAAATGAGACAGCCTTTTCCAGAGGGAGGTCTGGAAAGGGTTCTGCTGTGGTCTTTTCTAGATTCTCTGAGTCCAAGGAATGCTGAAGCACAAACATTTAAAAATCACAGCAAGCTCTGAAAATGAGGACTTCCGTGTACTGGAAGATGTTGAAGGCTAAAGGAAACTTGGCTTGGCGAGTCTACCCATAGCAATTCACCGTGGGTACCCCATTTGGACGGATTATTTTCTGGTTATTGAAAGAACTCCCTGACGCATCATGAAAACCAGTTACTATGGGATTCATAAGGCCCTGACCTGGCTGACATGGTACCATTTGAACCACACCTCTCCACCTCTGGTTTTTGGCTGGCTATTTGGAGAAAACAATTTCCTGGACTTCCATTCCTGAGCTGGTTTTGAACCGTGGTTCTCAGATCTATGACTCTGGAGTAGCTAGGATGGCAGGTATGAGCTACCACTTCCCAGCTAATATATTGTTATTGGTGAGCACCTCAATGGGCTCGTCCCTTCCCTGGGCTCCTCACCAGCAGACCTGTACTGAGGATGGAATCTCTCCACTGAGCTCTGTGGGTGAATCCACCCTCATTTTGGATCACAATTGTCTGGGCAGTGAACACAGCTGGCTTCAGAAATGCCCGCAGCAGGAATGCAGCACAGGGCATGGAAGGGATGTGGGATGGCTTTCCCAGGAGGCGGGCATAGAGACCTCGTGCAGAATGGATTTTCTCCAATAGGCATAGCAGGATGGGGACACGGGCTGGTGGACTGGGAGTGGGCAGGGGAAGAGGGGGAAGAAGAAGTGTTCTGTGCATTCTAGGAGCTGGAAAGGCTTACACTGCACCTTTCTCAGTAGGCATCTTTCCTCCTGTGGTCGCACTAGGGAGCCAAGGCTCCAGTGCCCCCCAGACTGCTACAGAGGAAGTGATCAGGCCTCACTCACCTTGTCTCCCCTGAGGCCCGTCCCCAGAGCGAACTTCTGATCCTTCTCCAGGAAGCGGATCTTCACATTGTACACTTTGTTTCCATGAAACACTACCAACACGTAGGGCTCTGCCCTGGATTTTGTGGAACAATCTCGAACCAAGAAAGTGCCATCCTGAAGCAAAGGGAGAACAGTTGGTTATCTTCTCTAGGTAGCTCAGCATCACACCTTTGAAGAGGCCTAAGTATGAATGGTGTGTGTGTGTGTGTGTGTGTGTGTGTGTGCGCGCGCGCACGTGTTGATTAGCTTCATCTGGTAAACTTTCATAGAATATCTGTAAATGAGGACAGTTATTACTTTGTGAGAAGGACTCCAGGTGGATTGTGATGTTTTCCTCTTCTTTCAGACCTCCCACCATCCTCCACCAACCTCAGCAGCCCATCTTCAACTAGGCATGGCATTCTGGGCAGATGCACTGACCAGATCAGTGCTGTCCTCCTGACTCTGAGCCAGTCACCATTTCCTGGGGGCACCTGTGCCCTGGGGCTCTCGGCCTTGGTACCTCTGTCTCTCCAGCCCAGGGAAGCCTTTCCCCAGGGCGCCCCCCACCCCACCCCACTGCCATGCTCCTCCATGTCTGTCCCTGTTTATGAGTTGCCCTTTCTGCTGGGTGCTCAGTTCTCAGTCTACAGAGGGTGGGAGCTCTGGATGGGTGAAGCTTTCCTCCTAGCCTGGGCTTGTGTGTGGGAAGAGGGAGCCATGGCTAGTGCTCTACCACTTTGAGCCAGAGCTCTACTTCTAGCTTTTTTAATGATGGTTTATTGGAGGTAAGATATATCACAGACTTTCCTGCCGGGGAAAGCTTTGAACTGCAACCCTTAGATCTCAGCCTCCTGAGTAGCTAGGATTACAGGCATGAGCCACTGGTACCCAGCCTTCATGGTAGGTTTAGATGTCTCTACTCCCTTTGAAGTTGGGTTTGGACACAGTGAATTTTGTCACTTGATACGCGATCAGAGGGGAATCACGTTACTTGGGTGGAGTGTGTGTGGATGTATGATCTAGGGCGCAGAGGTGAGCACCTTACAGAGATCGCTTCCTGCTGCCTGGATTTACCCAAACAAACCTGTCTTGAACATGAAGCCCCAGCAAGTAGTGATGCTACATGATGGAGATCCTGAGGGCATTTGTTACTATAGCATAACCTGTCAGATCCTGACTGTTGCAGAGTTTATCATCTCTGCTCCTTCCTGAACAAGTGAGACACAGAGACCCCACTCCATTAGCAGGAAGTAACACCTGAAGAAAGCAGTGGGAGAACACTATCCATTGGGGGCCCCCTACCCCACATTCCACATTGATTCTTACTTCCTGGGGCTGGAGTTTACCTCTCAACAAAATTTATGAATAAAGTAACCTCCGGGTAAACTTGTGTCCCCTGGCTGATCATGGCACATGCAAGTCTTCCATCTGAAACTTTCCATTTTGAACCCCCCCTTTCCGTGACAGCATATCCCAGCGCAGAGAATTTCTGGGTGGTTCTGGAATGACCGCCGCAGCGTGCACGGCTTGTTCTGTCCCGTGATGCCGGGCGGCTGGGTCCCGTGGAGGCAGTACCTTGCTCTCCTTCATCAGGGCCTCTTCCACGGCCTGGCGGCTGCATTCTCCAACGTACCATTCTTGGTGCTGGAGCTCCTGCGGTGCAGGTTCAATGAAGAAGATCTTAGGATCCCAGGGAAGAGAAACAAGAGCCCATCTATTGGCCGTTTGCCATCTTTCCCTCTCTCCTGCGACTGGGGCAGGGAACAGAACCTCAGCGTAACCTGAGAAAATGTGGGGGACGCCTACTCAGGAAATGGCCTTTGGATGATCAACCTAAGTGGACATGGGTGAGAAAGCGCTTCAGGGTGTCATCCCTGGCTAATTCTCCATGAGGCGGTTTCACAAAAACACCTGGAGAATCTAGAATGACACAAAGTGGAGAATCTGGTAACAAAAGAAAGGAAGATCATAGATCCTGTAATAAAATGTTTTGGGGAATATTAGAACCCAGTCATTTGTAGTTGGAAGAGGAAAAATGTCCTACCCCAACCCCAACCATCACCTTTTCACCATGGAGCCTGATGAAATGCTGGTGACACCCAGAAGGATGTGGCCCACAAGCGTCTGCCTTTACCTTTGCATCCAACATGGTGGGGACAGGTTCTCTCTGGCTGGTGTTTTTATGAGGCAGCATGTTTTCACAAGGGCCATCAGTGGCTGGAGATGGGCATCTCTGCATAGAGCAGGAGCGCGTGCTGCCTTTATGATCTGAGAGGAGAAAAGTCACAATTCAATACGATTGCGTTTCCATCTCTGTCTGCCCCGAGCATGCACTTGCGCCTTGCTGCTCCCTTCTGGCCTGGCTCCCTGGCTTGGTCTACACATCTCACCAGTGCCTGACGCTCTGTGCACTGTTCTCTGGCTTCAGCCTCGGCCCTGGCCCTGCTCACAGCAGGGGACCTAGAGCAACCTTGGAAAAATGTGAATCTGACTTTCTTACTCACCCTGGCTACCATTCCATACTGCATTTCCTTCCCTCCTAGGAGAAAAATCAAAGCGTCGTCCTTCTGTCTCTAAAGCTCTGGCAATCTGAATCATCTTAACTCCTTCCTCCCTCTCGTTCTATCCAGTCTCTTGACCAGATTGAACTCTGTTCAATGTATACATATCAAGCTCTTGCCACTTAGTATCTTTTAGAATAAGTTAACACAGACTAACTGCATGGAGAAAGCATAATAAAGGCAGTTATTTTGATTATAATGTATGCACTATAAAGTTTATAAAAAACAAAAAAATGAGGTTACTTGGTATCCAATTTGAAAGAATGACCAGCAAGCTGTGGTTTATTCAGGCTTGGGTATTTGGCAGGTATTTTATTTAAAAGGAAGACATCACGCTCAGCACTTTTTGGGATGCAAGGGGGCAGTGTTTCTTACCAATCGTGAATTCACTCTCTAAGGAGGAACTGGAATCTGTCATTGTGATACAATAGCAACCTGCTTGTCTTTTTTTTTTTTCTGATGAGATGGCAAATGTAAGTTTTAAATGACCGTCTGAGACCATATTGGTACAGTTCAGGTCTCAGCTATCTTCCAGAGGCTCATGTGCTCAAGGCTGGCTCCTGAGCCTGTGGACTTTTCAGGAGGCGGAGCCTCGTGGGAGGAAGTCAGGTGAGTGGGAGGGGCTGTGGAGATGCCCGCCCCTTCCTTAGTCTCTTTGTTTCCTGGCTTCAGTGAGGCTGCACATCTTCATGCCACGCTGACCCCCCACAGGCTCTAAGGACAGGGTTAAGCAGCCATGGGCTGGCACCTGTGAAAGAGCAAACCAAAGGACCTCCTCCATTTAAGCTGTTTTCACACTGATGAGAATTTGACTAACAGACACGTGTGCTCTGATTTGGGTTTGAAATGTCACCTCCAAGTGCCCATATATAGGAGGCCGGGTCCCTAGCAGGCGGTGTCCCTGAGAGGCGATTGTACCACGAGGATGCATCAATGGGTTAACCCATTGATCAGTTCCTAGTTGAGTGAGCTATTGTGTATGGGGAGGAGCAGGGGGAAGTGGTCACTGAGGCTGGGCCTTTGAAAGGAAAATGTCCCTCTGGACTCTTCCTGTTGCGTGCTCTGCTTCCTGCTGGCCCATCACATGCTCCCCGCCATGGTGTGCGACCTCATCTTTGTCCTGAAGAGACCTTGGACTACAAACTTCTGAAACCATGGGGCCAAATAAATCTCCCCTCCTTTCAGGTGCCCTCACGTATTTGTCTCAGTGATGAAATGGTCAGTAATGCATTTGTTAATACTGAAAGAATGGTTCCTATACATTCCAAAAATAGTCTTCTGTTGGTTACCATTAGGAGGTTAAAGTATACCTGCAGTTTCAGATTTTCTTCCCAAACAATACCAAAAAAATTTAAATACTTCAAGGGTTTGAATTCTGTACCATTTCCCAAGTTTTACATTATTACTTATTAACTAAACTTTTATTAGGCATGATGCCTTTTGCTTTACTCATATTTTTCAGGTCATAAATTGGCTGAAATTGTCTTAGTATAATAAAAGTATTTTGAATTTTAAGTGATCAGTTTTCTGCAATACTTAGACACACATAAATTCTCATTATGACCATCTTATTCTAAAAAAAAATCCCAGTCAGAGGTAACACTACAGGAAAATATTAAAGGTATCTTTAATCTTATAGAGGGGCTGGGTTTTGGATGTCAGGGAGCAGAATCAATTCAGATAAAATCTAAATGTTGAGGTAATTGGTGTGTAAATATTAGCAGGTGCTCCATTTAGCATTCTTTCAAAGTTCTTGTCAAGCTACCAAGTAGGATTTCAACTTTGTTCTATTTTTAAGTCTGAATTAAATCATTAATGCTTATATATTTGTCCCACAATGATTACTTCTGTTCCACATATCATTTTGTCTAGGATTTTATTTATATCTCAAGGTCTTATGATTAGTTATTCCTAGCTTAAACTGACATATATGTTGGCCTAAAAATCCAGTAAAAGGTAGGCAGTTAAGAGATATAAAATATGTAAAAATAGATATGAGTTATTAATAACCACAATAAATATCAAAGGTGCAACCTTAGCCTTTAAAAGTCATATGTAGGTTGGCCTAAAAACTCTGGTGGTGTGCTAATTGCAGGCTTAAAATACAATAGAACATAAAGATCACAAGTCAAAGAATAGAGGACTATAGACCAGGCAAATTGTAACCAAGAGAAAACTTATAGGGTTGTTATGGACGGGAAAAAATGATTTTAGAGCAAGGGAAGTGGTGACATGGTCCATGAAGAAATGTACTCATTACCTTATACAACTATGATCCCTCCTACCTTACTTTTATTATTATTATTATTATTATTGTTTTGTCAGTAGAGAGGCTTGCACTCTGGGCCTGGTGCTGTCCCTTAGCTCTTCAGCTCAAGGTGAGCGCTCTACCTCTTGAGCCACAGCACCACTTCCAGTTTTCTGATGGTTTATTGGAGATGAAAGTCTCATGGACTTTCCTGTTCAGGCTGGCTTTGAACCGAGATCCTCAGATCTCAGCCTCCTTAGTACCTAGGATTACAAGTGTGAGCCACTGGTGCCTGGCTTGTACATTACTTTTATACTAACAATATAAAATTCACAAAAAGTTACTTTCAAAGTTTTCATTAAAATAAAATTGTAGGAGGCAGGGTTGGAGGCGTGACTCCTGTGGTAGAGCGTCAACCAATGAGCAAAAGTATCAGATGCCAAATTCGAGTCCCAGTCTTGAACAAAGAGTAATTATAGGAAGAAATACAAAATAGTTTATTATTTAACTGTCTACAACAATGGTTTCAACATGTTTTGAAGCATAAGAATGCACGTGTTAGAGGAAAGTCACCATGTTCACTGTCTCTATCACCCAGCCTGAACTTCAGGCAAAATTCAGTGATTATGAGTTTTTCATGATATTTTGTCAACTGATTTATTATGTTTCCAAGCTGAATGCCTTGCTTTAATATTTAAAAAGTCCCAGTTAAAGAAAAAGAGCATTTGGAAACAGTTATGCCTTTAGAGTCTGTTCAGAGAGTGAAACGAATCCACACACGCATGCGTGCGTGCGCGCGCACACGCATGCACACACACACACACACACACACACACACACCAAGTCAGAAGAACTTTCCCCCAAAACTTTCTTCTGAAAGCCTCATGGATCCCTGTGGTCTGAGTAAAATTCAAAGTATGAGTATATCCCACCTCAAATAATCAATGGCTTTTGCTTTAAAAATAACAGAAATAGCCAAACTTGGAGAAGTTCTTTATATAGGAAACATTACATTTGGGATTTGCCACCCTATACATTAGGACTTCCACCTGGGAAAGGGTGGCTTGTAGCCATGAAGAGCCTGGTGCTGAGCAAGCAGGAGAGGATTCCGCAAGGTGGTTGGCGACACATGAGACAGGGCAGCCGAATCAGAACAGGTATGGGGTGTAAAATCAATGATTGCTAATATTGAAAGATTCCCACGTAATGGTTTTAACACTGATCCTGGCCTGTGCTGGTCATTTGATAAATGCCACCAGTGACTATGGCTAATAGCACGAGAGAAACACAAGTATAGATCTTTCCGTTGTCACTTACGATAAAATGTTTCGTTCCACTAGTAGTTATTAGCAGGCTTTGCTTTAGCCTTACATACATTAAAAAAATTTATAAAGGAAAAAGACATTTTTTAAAAAAAGAAAACATTAGTTAACAAAATCTCAAACCAAAACAACAACAAAAAAATCATCATTCATGTCAAAGTTACAGAATGATATTCAACCTATTCTGGAGTACACACCAGACACTTTTTGCACCCTCTTCCAACATATCAGATACATCTTTTATTTTCTTTTGAGAGCTATCTCTTTGGTCTCCTCACAGCTTAGCTTGAATTAATTTATCAGGGAATGGAGTCATGTGTTTATTAAAGGATGACTAAATTATCCAGAAAAATTAATCATTTCCAAAATTCTTTCCTTGTTTGTGAGATGAAGACCAAAACATCTATATCTATAGCGCTGTAGGCTTCACTGTTCTATTTGGAAGCCCATCCATGGGCAATTGCTTTAGAACCAATGTGCTCTAAAGACCTTATCGGACTGGGAATTTGACCAGTGTCCAGTTGGAGCATTGCTTTCTGCACATCTAATGTTGCCAAGATCTAGGGGTCTGTGGATGCATTTTTACTCAGTAAAACACATGTCCCGTCAGAAAGCTGCTAGGGGCTCCTTGCAGGTACCGAGGCACTGATCAGCGGAAGCATGGCGCTATCTCCATGGTGTCTCTTTAGGGCCCAGCTCTATTTTGTATAAGAGTCATATGCTTGTGGGATGCCTGTTGTCTAAAAGAAGCAATGGAGGCCAAGATACATTGTGTGTTCACTCCAGGCTTCTTCAGGGACCCACACTTCCTCTGAGATACGTTGAGAGCAAGGGTAATCCTCTCAGGCCATGGGGTGCTTGGGGGACCTGTCTCCAGTGTCCCCTACTGTGTACTGGTACTTGCTTTTTATTTTTATTTTTTTGGGTCTGGTCGTGGGGCCTGAACTCTGGGCCTGGGCGCTGTCCCTCAGCTCTTCAGCTCAAGGCGAGCGCTCTACCACTTGAGCCACAGCACCACTTCCGGCTTTTTTCTTTTTGCATATTTGGTGCTGAAGAATCGAACCCAGGGCCTCATGCATGCAATGCAAGCACTCTACCACTGAGCCACCTTCCCAGCCTCTGGTGCTTGGTTTTTATCTTTCTCGCTAAGACTCTGGGTTTCTATCTAGCTTACAAAATTTCTATCTCAGCAGCATATTTTCAACCTCCACCTCCCCCCCTCCCAGAAGTAAAGCCCTTTCTGGGTTCATTTAGCTCCTGGATTCGTGACATAGTGATGTTCATAAGAGGGGGAAAATGGAAACTGCCCTAAGGGATCTATTTTATTAGACAGTAAAATAAAAATTATTAATATTGAAATTGTCATATAAGCCCAACAAAATACTATCACTCAGTGAAAAAGAGCTAATCACATCTCTGTATATCAGCTCAGTGACTCAGGCTCACAAAGTCTGGCCCAGTAGAAATATTACAGTGTGATGGCTTACCTGTTTGCTTCCCAATTTCTTAAAGTATTCTTACCTCTGTCTTGCATATTGCAGCTGTTTGGCATGAATGAAGAGCTAAAGGAAATTCCAGAATTGATATAATGTTAGAATTTCTATAGTGAATGGAATTTTTCTTAGGAACACAGTAAATGAGTGTCCTGAAGTTGCATTTATAAAATATTTCGTGTTTTACTGCATATACTAAAGGAATTGTCAATTTTGTAAGGCAACAAGATATTGTCTCTTCTCCTTTCTCAAGATTGACACATATTAGATGTGCAATAAATTCCACATCAGTTATTCCTATTTCATTTTAGTAAGGACATTGTGTGGTGTGTGTGTGTGTGTGTGTGTGTGAATTTACTTTTCAAAGCCAGGAGCTTAGACTTGCCTTCTAGTTACACTCACAGCAACGAGCACTTGTTTGGAGCTAAGATTCCATAGAAACTATTTTCTGATTGAGAGTCAGTCAGAGCCGGAAGAAGGGTATACAGATTTCATCCTTCTTGAAATCTGAGCTGGGTGAGAACACTTTGTGGCAAATTATAAAGAATTCCATAAAGAAGGATTATTAAAGCTTTAATCAAAATAGCAATATCTATTGCCGGGACTATTCACCAAAGGTTGCACTCTGCACCCAAATCTAATTTTCAGGTTCGTTTTGTATTGTGGTCAGTACTGTCGATATGAGCTCCAGGTGCTAATAGAATTAAACCTAATTAGATGGGGCACACACTAGTCCAAGGATTATGCTATTGACTAAGGCCTTCTGGGTTAATTAAATGAAACGTGACCTTTTTCTAGCACCAGTGAAATCAACTGAGCGTGGGTCTGGTTTTTGTGGATCCAACAAAGGCCTGGGACCTTCTAAGTTGCTTTGTAGTTAAAAAATGCCACCGGTCACGTGACCATCACGTGATGCTGTCGGCACAGGTTGCACTTCCAAGATCCACGCTCTCAACGGCACAAGCCAGATTCCCTTTCCTGGGAGCCAGTGTGCAGTCTTGGTAAATAGCTGAGGGGGGAAAAAAGCAATGCAGTTTCTCTGCTCTAATGTTTCAGTAATTGTAGGAAATGCTGCAAAAGGGGGAGTAGCCTCTGAGGATGTTCTAGTCTGAAGTACATAGTAGGATAGAAGCAACGAAGTCCAACCACTGACTCCATGAGAGAAAATGATGACCCTTCCACTTAATGAACACATTCTGGCTGAGCACTTACGAGATGTAAGATGGGGTATGAATGAGACACAGACTTTGCCCAGGGAAGGCATACTTCTGCCCCGATCCTTATGTCCCTGGTGAATGTCATAGGAAAGGCGTTGACAGAATCAGCTCCCGTGGTGGTGGAAGGAATCGAACACACACAGAATGGCTCTGGTTCTCCACAGAGAGCTAGCGTGCTGACTCCTGAAGGGCAGGAAGAAATCTGGGGAGGGGAACATGTTCCCGGAACATCATGTAAACAAGCTTAGAGGCAGGAAAACATGGCGTACTCTGCAAGCTCCAGGAAATAGCTCCGCACAGATGCGAGGTTGGGTAGAGAGATCCCTAATATGATTAAAACACTACTTGCAATAGGCCAGCCAGGAGCTGATCTGAGAGCTGGGAAAATGGGAGAGACATGGGTAGATAGGATTTGGAGATGGACCTTCGGGATTGGCCAAGGATAGGATGGGAAGAGGGACAGCAGGAAAGGGCACGTGCCTGGGTGAGAAGTCTGCAGGAGGATGCTGCTGGTTTGGGAATGAGGAATGTGGAAAGGCAGAATTCAACTTTCAGCACAACCAGTTTGTGACTCCTGTGGCCTGTCCCAGGGAAAGTACCCAGTGGGTGGCAGCTGGAAATAGAAGGTTGGAGATGAGAGACGACGTCAAAGTAGAGATGTGGAAATTATCCAGGTAGGGTTCACATTCCGCACTGAGGGGAATGAACGCATCCAGGCTGAGAGTGACAGAAAAGAGCGGCTCAGCTGAATTCTGAGGAATACCAACACTTCCTATTGCTAGAGAGGTACAGCTTCAAAAAGGGGACTTACAAGGAGCAGCCAGTTTAAAGAGGAACCAAAACAAGGTGATTTTATTGAACAGATTAAACAGACAAACACAAAGAAGCCAGAAGCACATTAAATAAATTACTACTGCTGGTAAAATACAATATGACTGACTTTTTTCTTTTAGAAAATTACATTAAGAGAGTGTCAGTTGGGACTTAAACAAAGAGCCACAAAACAATAGTTGGAACAGAGTGAGAATGAAGTTCCTGGAGGTACAAAATAGGACAAAGCAAGAAAATGAGTGAGGAGAAGGGAGCTGACATTTTTCCGTCTGTTGCTACTTGTCTGGCTTCTGTCCACACTTGTCACCTAGGACAGTGAGTGACATGCTCTGGGCATTGCCACCTGCAGCCGGACTCCTGTAGATCACCTCCCGACCACTATTCTAGTCCACCACGAACACAATATATTCCCAGTTAAAAACATTACTGGATAAATAAAAGGCACCCACCATCAGGGAAAGCTGTGATTCATGGAATTAGACTTGACGTTAGTGGTAAAAGACTGCCTCCCTGGAACTCTGTGTGTGTGTATGTGTGTATGTGTGTGTCTGTGTCTGTGTGTCTGTGTGTGACAGAGAGGGGAGGGGATGGGGAGGGAGAGATTACTGGGAGTTGAACTCAGGGCCTCATATTCTTGCTTGGCTTTTTACCACCGAAGTTACATCTTCATTTCTAGTTTTTTGTTTTGTTTTATTATTTTTGTTGTCTACTTGGAGATAAGAGTTTCTCGGATTTGTCTGCCCAAGCTGGCTTCAAACAAGGATCCTCCGATCAGAGCCTCTTGAGTAGTTTGGCGACTCCCCAGTATTTTATTTCTGGCATCTGGGCAGTAGGTAAGGACTATGTGCTGGATTCAGAGTTTTCCACCTAGTAGCGGGGTGGGAAGAAGGGTTCAGGCAGAGGAGCATGCCTGGAGACACTCTGCTAAGGACAGCATGGTGGCTGGAGGGCCTGGGATGAAGCTCAGAGCACGGTGCGAGAGCAGTGTGACCTAAGCCAGGTCAGAGCCATTGGGCAGAGTTGGATGGTGAGGGTCTCAGGGCTCTAAGGTTGGAAGCCGTGGGTTTTGAGTAAGTGAGGTTAATTTACAGCCTATTGCTTCTTTAGCTTCTCAGTTGGGTTGGCAGCTATTACAATAACCTAATCAGACAGTTATTTAACCAGACATTCTCAGTGCTCAGTAATTTCGACTGGTCAAGCTCCCCTAACAGCTTTGTTGTTGTCATCACATTTGCTGGGAGCAAATAACTTGTCCTCCCAGGTGGATCAGCATCCATCTCAGTTCATCTTTTCCAGTTGACACTCAGTTCTTTAAAAGCCTCCATACGTATCTACCCCCCAGTGAGTTAGAAATTGCAGGAGGAACAGAATTAGACGCCATCGCAGCTCGGATTCACAGGTTTCCCTTGGACCTTACTATGGGCTCCAAAGTCCAGGGATAAAGATTGCTTCTGTTTCTCAGAAGTCAGTGTCCCTGATGGTACATGCCCCCCTCTGCCCCCGCAGACCCCTGAGTGGGGACCCTGGTGAAGAATCCTGGCTCCTTACCTAGCAATGGCAGCTGCAATCTTCTGAGTGTTCTGAGAGGGGTAAGATGGCACTAGCCTTGTCAGATGATGAGAATCTAAAGACAGGACACAATTCAGTCAGGTTATGCTTGGAAAGGACTGTGGACCACTAGAAACCCACTGTAACAGCTATTCATCCAAATAATCAATCTCTGGTTAGAAACTATTTTTCAAGGCTTGGAAGGTGGCTCAGTGGTCGAGTGCTTGCCTAGCATGCTTGAAGCCCTGGGTTCAATTCCTCAGTGCCACATACACAGAAAAATCCAGAAGTGGCACTGTGGCTCAAGTGGTAGCATGCTAGCCTTGAGCAAAAGAAGCTCAGGGACAGTGCCCAGGTCCTGACTTCAAGCTCCATGACTGGCAAAAAAAAAAGAAAGAAAGAAACTGTTTTCCCCAACTTTCTTAGTTCTGGGGACATCCTCTGGGAAGACCATGCTATGCAAGCTTGCACCAAATGTGTACAGTGTGGAGCATGCATTGTCGAATTTCTCAGATACATAAACCACCACAGTGGAAGAGATTTTAAGGGTTATTCTATACTGGCAATATTCCCCTCCATCCATCCATCCATTCATCCATCCATCCACCCACCCATCTATACATCCACCCATCCACCCATCCATCCATCCACCCATCCACCCATCCATCCATCCACCCATTCACCCATCCATTCATCCATATTGTCTCATTGACCACTTCAATGGGACAGGGACTCAGTCAAAATCTGGAGTTAGACAAGAGAAGACAGATTCGTTTCTTACATTCCAGTGGAAAGAGATGGCAAATAAGCATGCACACAGACCAATATGAATATTTCAGAGAGCACAGAAGGTGTGGAGAAAAAAGAAAGTTCTGCTTTAGGATACAAGGTTGAGTGCATGTGTAGCTGTTTAGGCCTGAGGACTTTTGAAATGACTCTGAGGCCCTAGGCCTGTCTGGCTCTGTAAGCACATTCATATATGCAAGGCTTCAGAACCATCTTTTCACATAGTAACTAGTACAACAAACTTAGTGGCAGAACTTATTCTAACAGCATTGGGGTAAGAAAATGAATGTCAACCATTTACCTTCATCCACTCCAACGACCTATATTAAATGAAGACAAAATAATGGTGAATGACTTTGGATGATAGGGAATTTAATATAATACTATGTGGTTTTGGAGCACTTGGTTGTTACAATTGGGGAAAATATTTTGTTAGTGTAAATGTTGTTCTAACAATGTCTAAAGCACCTAACAAATCAAAATTGTATACTCTTCATACAATGTAACAGACAAGCAGGATGTCTGTTTGTGCATGATGGATTGTTCTCATTCAGAGGACAATTAATCCATAGTTATCAAGAGCTTAGAAATATGATGATCCTTCTCTATTAATTGCCTTGATGATAATCTTGTTCTAAGAACCACCCCCAAATTTGGTGCAAGCTCTATGTATAAGGCTGTTCAGTGTATCATTCTTAAAGTTTCAAATCACTAGACACAAACTACATTCCCAGATAAGTGATAATAGTTAATTTGGTGCTATACTCATTTACTGGGATATTATGAGGCATTGTAAATATGTATAGACGCCAGGAACAGCTGGCTCACATCTATAATCCTACCTACTCAGGAGGCTGAGAGTGGAGGATTGTATGGCAGCCCAGGTAGAAAAGCCACCATGTGACTCATCTCCAATTAACCACACAAAAACCGGAAGTGGTGCTGTGGCTCAAGTGGTAGAGCACTAGACTTGAGCACAAAGAGGCTCAGAACAGTGCTGAGTTCAAGCCATACAACTAACCAACTAACTAACTAAATAAATAAATACAGAGAGTGGAATAAGATTATACTATATGTATGCCTGAAGCTAGACATTACAAAGGACCACAATAATGGCCCTAAAGCTGAGTGCCAGTGATCCTAGCTGCTGAGGAGACCAAGACTAGAGGATCGAGACTCAAAGCCAGCCCAGGCAGAAAAGTCCAAGAGACTCTATTTCTAATCAACAAAAAGTCAGGCTAGAGACATTGTTCAAGTGGTACAGCGTCAACCGTGATCAAGCAAGTTGAGCAGGTGCCGGGCCCCATTACCAATACCAGTATACCAGCAAAAACATACATACAAAAGTTGCCTTATGATACAGTTCTATGCCACAGAGTCAATATGCACACTGTTTTTGTTGGATGAGGTCACATATTTTCACAGGTTTCTGAAGTCTAAGAAACATTAAAAATCACTGATGTACAGAAGAGATCCGGAGAGGCGGGCCATTTACTGAGGTTCCTAAGATATCATGCAGCTAAGGTGACCTTGAGCCCAGGTCTCTTGCTTCATAGATAAGAAACCTCTAGTCTTGTCTGAAACTAGCCAACAGACAGGCTCCTTTGTTTGAAGGAACTTGGCGTCCCTTAGGGTTCCATTTCAAGACAGATAGCAAAGCAAAGTAAGTCTAGGGATTAAACCGAAAAGGCTGTGAATCCATTCGAATGAGTGATTTCTAGTCTCCCCACTGAGTCTTCCTGGGGACTTTGAACCTGAGTTCAAAGAGCTCAATCAGATGCACCTGAGATCTCAGGGGCCTCAAAGGAGAGGGAAGGTGGCCCATAAATACTGCCGAAGCCTGCAGCGAGGGGGGCTGTCCTTTTAGTACATCAAAACCCAGCTGAGCTTTTGCTTGAGGGCTCTGAACTTGAAAAATCATGTGTAACTAGAATAGTAGAGTGAAATCTCTCTAGGTTCTCTACTTTAACATGCTTTTTTTTCTGTTAGAAAATAAACAGTAATGGTAATGGTTTATTACCTCTCTCTGTCTCCCTTTTGTCTTCCACACCTCATCCCTTCTTTTTTTCTCTCCTTCCCTCCCTTCTTCCCTCTCTTCCTTCTCCTGCTTTCCCCCTCCCTGTCTTCCTTTAAAAAATATTTTCAGCCAGGCTGTCTCTGTTTTGGTTGTTTGTTTTTGTCATTTTATTGTTTTGCTGGTCCTGGCACTTGAACTCAGAGCCTGGCCATGGTCCCTGAGCTTCTTTTGTTCATGGCTAGTGTTTTACCACTTGAGCCACAGTTCTACTGTCTATTTGGTAGTTTATTGGAGATAAGAGTGTCACAACTTCCCTGCTGGGCTGGCTTTGATCCGTGATCCTCAGATCTCAGCCTTCCGAGTTGTTAGGATTATACAGGCATGAGCCTCTGGCACCTGCTATCTCTGCATTTTATTTTTTTAACAGAGTCATGGCTGTGGGGAGAGGATTGGACTGGGGGATTTCAGGACTGGCCCTGTCTTCTGCCAGTGGGAAGCCTAGAAGTTTTCTTTCTTTTTTTTTTTTTTTTTGTCGGTCGTGGGGCTTGAACTCTGGGCCTGGGCGCTGTCCCTCAGCTCTTCAGCTCAAGGCAAGTGCTCTACCACTTGAGCTACAGCGCCACTTCCGGTTTTCTGGTGGTTTATTGGAGATAGGAGTCTCACAGTCTCTCCTGCCTGGGCTGGCTTTGAACCGCTATCCTCAGATCTTAGCCTCCTGAGTAGCTAGGATTACAGGTATGAGCCACCAGCGCCCGGCGAGCCTAGAAGTTTTCTAGCTATCCAGGACCTCGCTTTTCTGCTAGGGCTTGGTAAGGATAAACGGGATATACAGTTCTCCACATTGGGAACTGGATAATGCCATGTGGACTGATCTGAGGCAGGTAACTCTTTGTTTGTGTTGAAATAGACTCAATAAACACTCAATGTAACACAGGTGTGGCATTCACCCTTCTCTAAGGGCCAAGAAATGTCACTTTGTCTAATTTGTGGCAGAGGAAGCAGAGCTCTGGGTGGGTGGCGGTGCTTGCTGAAGTTCACAATGACTAGTGGGTCCTTGTGATTTACACCCAGATCTTGGTGACACTACCTTCTTCTTACTACTTTGCAGCCTTGTCTTTTTTTGAGAACAAAACAAAGGTGTAGTGCCGTTTCCAGCATTTTACTTTGGCAATGCTGGTGTTTGGAAGCATGGAGAGGGGCCAGGAACGGGGCAGTGACCCACGGACCTGGCTTCCTCCTAACTGAGCCAGTCAACAAGGAATGGACAGGTGGCAGAGTGGCATGTCGGCTGAAAATCTGAGTCTTCTTTTACTTTAGTTTTTCTCTTGAGATGCATGTTGAATAGGACTACTGTGAGAATAAAATATGACAAAGGAAAGTAAATAGATCCTGTTCATTGTAGCTACTTAAGGTACAAAGATGACCTCCCACCCATCTTAAAAATCCAAGACAAAATAGTTACTTACTTTACTGAAGTCTTTCAGGCTTATCTGCCTGCAAGAAAAGGAAATCTTGTGTTAAATAAAACACAATTATTAATGACCGAGATAAAAACACTCTGAACCCTTTATAAACCTTTGATTACGTTTTCATTGCCAAATTAACAGCCCGTAGTCCACTGTGATATTTATCACTGTGTTATAAAATGAAAGCAGGTTGTTTTTTTTCCTCATAATTTTCTAAAGAAAGGAAGACGTTGTAAGTTAACATAAAAAGTGGTGATAGGAAAGGTATGAACACCCTTGCTTCTAATTTAGGGGAATTTAAATAACGTCATCCTTCCTCGGAGTTGACTTCCAAAGTCAGGCTTTCATTAGCACAGTCAGACTTATTATGAATTTAACTTTAAATCTCCCAGGTTTTTGCTTGGAGAAAATGCACAGTTTAAAATATAAAATATCAGGTGGGATCTCACCAGGCCATGCACAAGAGAAAGGATGTGGGTAACAAAAAGGGAAACGAAATGGAACAAAATCCACCAAACAGAATGGCAATATATCGACAAGTCAGTTAACTCCTCTGAGTCTCCTTTTCCTCATGTGTAGAATGGCAACAAAAATATTTGCCTAGGGGGAATTGTTGCAAGAATTGGGAGAGATGGAAATGCAAGTGGCTAGCATTCAGTGGACTTGGTCCTTAGAATGTGTCTGGGGTCTGGTGAGAAAGCAAAGGAGGAGGTAGGTTCAGCATGTGGGCGTGTCACTGAAAGGACTGGTGGATGCTGGGAAGTCAGTGATGCCCCTATCAGGGAAAGGCTGTCCACGTGGAGCCTGTCAATCATTGACACCAGGGAAGCTGACCCCAGGCTCACGCTGCTCAGGTGATACTACTGCCCTCCAGGCAGTAGGCAACCATCCCAAGACCCCACTGTTGGTAATGTCCATCACCCATCTCGATACTGACTCCTTTTTTTTTTTTTAAATTTAATTTAATTTTATTTGTGAACATACTGTACAGAGGAGTTACAGTTACATGGGCAGGATAATGCGTACATTTCTTACCAAGCATTGCAGCCTCCTCCTTTGTTTATCCTTCACATCCTTCCCAGCCTCCCCCCTCCCCCCCTAATCCCAATCCTTCTCCTCCCCCCCCCCGCCCCCCCCCCCCCCCCCCCCCCCGCACCAACGTTGTAAAGCTCGTTTTGGACATGACAACTTGTACTTCTCATTGTTGCAACAGGTCCACCTGTATCCTTAAACAACTGGTTTTTCCCCATCTCCTCCACAAGTTATACTGACATCAAATATAGTGAAAGCAGGGGTTATACTGTGGAGGAGGGACATACAAAGCAACAAAGAGATAATCTTATAAATGTGTTAGAAACACATGCATGAAAGAAAAAAACATTAAAATACACATCTAAGGGTTCATTTTCCTGACATCACATTATCTGACCTTTTCCGCTTGACTCATACATATACTAGATATTACAAATAAGGGAAACCATGGGACCTACATTTCTTTGGGCCTGGCTTACTTCACTTAATATAATTTTTTCCAAGTTTTTCCATTTCCTAACAAATGGGGCAATGTCATTCTTTCTGATGGAGGCATAGAATTCCATTGTGTATATATACCACATTTTCTTGATCCATTCATCTACTGAGGGGCATCTGGGTTGGTTCCATATCTTAGCTATGGTAAATAATGCTGCAATAAACATAGTTGTGCTGGTAGCTTTAGTGTGGTCTTGTTTGTAAACATTAGGGTAAATGCCCAAAAGTGGGATTGCTGGGTCATAGGGGAGCTCTATGTGAAGTCTTTTGAGGAACCTCCATACTGCTTTCCAAAGTGGTTGAACAAGTTTACATTCCCACCAACAATGAAGTAAGGTTCCTTTCTGTCCACATCCCCTCCAGCATCTGTTGTTGTTAGAGTTCTTGATTTTTGCCGTTCTAACTGGAGTGAGGTGATATCTCAATGTTGTTTTGATTTGCATTTCTTTTATGGCTAGGGATGTTGAACATTTCTTCATGTGTCTATTGGCCATCCTTCTTTCTTCTTCAGAGAAGCTTCTCTTTAAGTCTTTCGCCCACTTACTTATTGGGCAGTTGTTTCTTTGAGGATTTGTTGTTGGGTGGTTTAATTTTTTGAGTTCCAAGTATATTTTAGATATGAGACCCTTGTCCGTTGTATGGCTAGTAAAGATCTTCTCCCAGTCCGTGGGCTTTCTATTGATCTTGCTAGCTATGTCATTTGCCCTGCAGAAGCTCTGCAACCTTATACAATCCCATTTGTCCAACCTTTCTTTGATTTGTTGTGTTTCCTGGTCTCTATTCAGAAAATTTCAGCCTGAGCCAAGGAGACCCAGGGTTTCTCCTATTCCATCCTGTAATGTTTTCAGAGTGTCTGCTTTGAGTTCAAGGTCTTTGATCCATTTGGAGTTGATTCTGGTGCAGGGTGATATATAAGGATCTAGCTTTAGTTTTCTACATGTAGTTAACCAGTTTTGCCAGCACCATTTACTGAAGAGGCTGTCTGTCTTCCATTCTATTGTTTTAGCTCCCTTATCGAAGATTAGATGGCTATAGGTCTGTAGGTTCATTTCTGGGTTTTCAATTCTATTCCATTGGTCCTGAGGTCTGTTCTTATGCCAATACCAAGCTGTTTTGATTACTATGGCTTTATAGTAGAGTTTGAAATTTGGTATTGATATTCCTCCAGCAGTGTTCTTTCCGTTGAGGAGCGTTTTTGCTATTCGGGGTCTTTTATTGTTCCATATGAATTTTTGGATTGCCTCTTCTATTTCCTTGAAGAATGAGGGTGGAATTTTGATAGGTATTGCGTTGAATTTGTAGATAGCCTTGGGAAGTATTGCCATTTTCACGATGTTAATCTTTCCAATCCAGGAGCATGGGAGGTTTTGCCATTTTTTAAGTTCTGTGTTGATTTCCTTTTTCAAGATTTTAAAGTTTTCATCATAGAGGTCCTTCACTTCTTTAGTTAAGTTAATTCCGAGGTATTTTATTTTTTGTGGGGCTATTACAAATGGAGTTGCTTTCCTAATTTCAGCCACACTTTTCTCATTGTTGGCATACAGAAAAGCCATTGATTTTTGGGGGTTAATTTTATAACCTGCTACTTTGCCAAAGTTTTGAATCAGCTTGAGTAATTTGGGAGTGGAGTCTATGGGATTCTTTAAATACAAGATCATGTCATCTGCAAAGAGGGAGAGTTTTATTTCTTCTTTCCCTATTTGGATCCCCTTTATGTCTGCATCTTGTCTTATTGCTGTAGCTAGGCATTCTAATACTAGATTGAAGAGAAGTGGAGAGAGTGGACATCCTTGTCTTGTTCCTGAGTTAAGAGGAAATGGCTTTAGTTTTTCACCATTAAGTATAATGCTGGCATATACAGCCTTTATTGTATTGAGGAATGTTCCATGGATTCCTAATTTTTCCAAAACCTTCATCATAAAGGGGTGTTGGATCTTGTCGAATGCTTTTTCTGCATCTATTGAGATAACCATGTGGTTCTTATTCTTGCTCCTGTTGATGTGATGAATAATATTAATTGATTTGCGTATATTGAACCAGCTTTGCATCCCTGAAATGAATCCTGTTTGATCGTGGTGTATGATTTTTTGGATGAATTGTTGAAGTCGATTGGCCAAAATTTTGTTGAGAAGTTTTGCATCAATGTTCATCAAAGAAATGGGTCTATAGTTCTCTTTCTTTGATGAGTCCCTGCCTGGTTTTGGGATGAGGGTTATGATGGCTTCATAGAATGTGTTCGGTAGTGAGCTTTCTCTTTCAATTTCATTGAAGAGTTGGAGGAGTATTGGTGTGAGCTCTGCTTTGAAGGCCTTGTAAAATTCCGCTGTAAAACCATCTGGTCCTGGACTTTTCTTAGCTGGGAGGTCTCTTATTGCTGTTTCTATTTCAATGCTTGATATGGGCCTGTTAAGCTGGTTTAACTCATCTTGGTTTAGTTTTGGCATGTCAATATTTGCTAGGAAATGGTCCATTTCTGTCAAGTTCTCAAACTTATTAGCATAAAGTTTTGAGAAGTATTCCCTTATAATGTTCTGAATCTTGGTTGTTTCCGTGGTGATGTTTCCATTCTCATCTCTGAGTTTATTAATTTGGGTGTGTTCTCTTCTTTTTCTGATAAGATTTGCTAAGGGTCTGTCAATTTTGTTAAGTTTTTCGAAGAACCAACTCTTTGTTTTGTTGATTCTTTCTATAGTTTTTTTGGATTCTAATTCATTTAATTCTGATTTAATTTTGATTATTTCTTTCCGTCTACTGGATTGGGGTTTATCTTGCTGCTCTTTTTCAAGGAGGTTTAGATGTGTCATTAAATTGCTAGTTTCAGATCTCTCCAATTTGTTGATGTAGGAGCTCAGAGCTATAAACTTGCCTCTGAGTACTGCCTTTGCTGTGTCCCAGAGGAGCTGGTAATTTGTGTGTTCATTTTTGTTGAATAGCATGAACATTTGAATTTCCTTTCTAATCTCTTCCATGACCCACTCTTGATTCAGCAGTGTGTTGTTCAGCCTCCATGTGATACTGCACTTTCTTTGGTGGCTTTTGGTGTTGAGTTCTAATTTTATTCCCTTGTGGTCAGAGAGAATGCAAGGTATAACTTCAATGTTTCTGAATTTAGACAAGTTTGCTTTGTGGCCTAAAATGTGGTCTATTTTAGAAAACGTTCCATGTGCTGCTGAGAAAAACGTGTATTCTGATGCTGCTGGGTGAAATGTTCGGTAGATGTCTGTTAAGTCTAGTTGATCTATGCAGCTGTTTAGATCTGCGGTTTCTCTGTTGAGTTTTTGCCAAGTTGATCTATCTAGTGGGGAGAGTGGGGTGTTAAAATCCCCAACAATTAATGTCTTTGGATCTATATGGGATTTGAGGGAAAGTAGTGTTTCTCTGATAAATTTGGGTGCTCCATTGTTTGGCGAATAGATATTTAGAATTGTAATATCCTCCTGAAGGAGAGATCCTTTAATTAGTATGTAGCGACCTTCTTTATCTCTTCTCACGAATTTTAATTTGAAGTCTATTTTATCTGATATTAAGACTGCAACTCCCGCCTGCTTATGGGGGCCGTTTGCTTGGTAGATTTTGTTCCAGCCTTTAACATTGAAAATGTGTTTGTTTTTACGGGCAAGATGTGACTCCTGAAGGCAGCAGATAGAAGGGTCTTGTTTTTTAATCCAACTAGACAGTCTATGTCGCTTAATTGGAGAGTTCAGTCCGTTAACGTTAAGAGATAGGACTGAGAGGTATTTGGGAGTTCCTGCCATGTTATCCACCTTCTTGGGGGCTGCGAAAACTGGGTTCTTCCTATGGTTCTTGGATTCTCAGTTTGGGTGCAGTTTCTTGGCCTTTGTTGCGGTCTTGTTGGTTTTCTATGTGTAGGACATCTTTAAGAATCTTTTGTAGGGCTGGTTTGGTGGAGATGTATTGTTTCAATTTTTCTTTGCTATGGAAGGTTTTTATTTGGCCTTCAGTTATGAAGGAGAGTTTAGCTGGGTAGATACTGGCTTCTTTGCATCCTTCCCTTTAAGCTGGGCTTGCAGAAGGTAAAGAGATATAATTAGAGGTAATGAAGTAGAACAAACACCCATATTATTGATTGTCTTGCCCTTAAACAGAGACTAAGCTCAGGGTTTTTAATGTTATCAAGGGTAGTGATGGATGAGTTATGTGGTTTCAGTTTAAAATACAGAACTGATTTTAGACTTCTTATATTACTTTTCAAAAGTCAAGACTTGTTCAACTCCATTTGTAGAGGGTTTGATCTGGGTTACAGAACTAGATTATTTCCCACATATACATATACGTGTGTGTGTGTGTGTGTGTGTGTGTGTGTGTCTGTGTAATTAACTAGGTTCACAAAAATTGTTAAAGGTTGCTTTGCTTACTAGGATTGAAACCTACTGTGTCAGAATCAAATATGTTCAATTATGATGGATTTCATGCCATGAAGTGCATGTAGTGGAGTGTTGCATACTTGTCTCTAACCTGTGTCTCTTTATAGTTTGAAATTTGTGGCTTCAGAAAAGGTTGTTTTTGAAATTCATTACTTCAGTAAATCAATGTTTTGGGTGGTATTGGGGTTTGAACTCAGGGCCTCAGAACTTATCAGGCAAATGCCTGTCATTCAAGCCTTGCCTCTAGTCCATTTTTGCTTTTGTTTCTTTCTTTCAGACAGGATCCCTAGATTTTCCCCAGTCAGTCCTAGAACCTTGATTCTCCTACTTCTGCCAGCAATGGAAGATGGCCCTCCATTTTAAACTAGAACGTGGGAGATTCAGAGAAGTCTTCTGTACAGAGTCAGGGCAAGGTCTTCTTGTGTGCTGATGGCCTGTTCTCCCCCCTGCCAGCCTACTTTGCCGTGTGGAGTGTGTGTTTTTGTCAGGTGGTTTATGTTCTGTCTGCTGAAGGGGGCCAGTATGGTAAAAGGATTCCCTTTTTAGTTCTCTTGCAGGTTATGTCAAGGAGAGAGTCTCAGTGTGGTAGTTAGAGGGTCCTAGACACCTGCCTAATACTTTTTCTTTTAACTGAGAGAAATTCCCCCAAGTTTCAGGTTTGGAATTGAAACTGCTAATGCCACAGTTACTTATGGCTATGTCTTTCTTTTAAGTGGATTTATTTAAGTAAGAAAAATGAGCATAAAATCAGTGCCTGGATGTTCTAAAAACCGTGAATATCGTGGTACATACATAGCTGAGAATATCCAACCCAGCACGCTTCAAAATTCAAGGTTTTGAGCAGCCAGTGAATGATTTAAATGCCACTTTCTTAACTGAAGTGCTTTAAACCAACGATGCCAAGACTTAGCTTTCAAAGAGAATGGCACAGCCAGCAGAGACAAATGAGGACTGGAAGACAATGGCTGAAGCCAGGACTACCACCCAGGACGAACCGCACCATTGTCATCATTGTCACCATGTCAGCGGGGCAGCTGTCTGCTGCTCACAGTGGATGTCCTTGAAAGCTCCCATACATCACTGTCCTCGGCCAGAGGAGGCGGTCGGGCCGTAGTGCCTTCTGGAACATCTATTAGAAAGGGAGGGAGCACTATTCTGTGTGGTCACTGCAGATGTCTGGAGCTCTAATGTTCTGTTTTTGGAGCAATGCCTTCACCTGGCTATGTACATGTTGCGAGCCAAAGAGAGCCTGGACAAGCTGCTCCCCACACAGCTTCACCTCCAGCAGGCCCACGTGCGCAGACCCTGGACATCTTGTCCCCCTGACCTTGAGCAGTTGTGCATGTGGGCCCCTTGGCACATCATGGCCCATTGCTAGGAAGACTTACAGGTGAGCCATGGACTGACTGGTCCCCAGAGGTGTGTCTGGGAATGGGCGCCCTGTCATAGGAGCTAAAGGATATGTGGAGAGCTCATCAAGGGCCTCTGATTGGGTCAGGGAACTGAGAAGGTCCACAGGCTGTCCAATGATCTTGAGAGTCATGAAGCTCTCCCATAGCAACCCCTTTTTAATCCTTGTTAAGGGCACCCCAGCTGGTACCCTCTTTTGGGACCCCTCCCCCGTAGCAGGAACTCTGCTTAATTTTTTTCTTCTATACATATCTGCCATTTTACTTCTTCCTTTGTGTCTGTGGACTTGCTCCTTGAGAACATCGGGATAAAGGACCTAATCCAGATGCTGCAGATTTTCAAGATCAGTGTGAGCTGGGTCGTCAGTCATGGTGTCTATCCATCAAAGCCCCGTTTAAAATGAAGTTAAAGCTGGGTGCTGGTGGCTCACACCTGTAATCCTAGCTACTCAGTAGGCTGACATCAGAGAATTGTGGTTCAAAGCCAGCCTGGGCAGGAAAAGTTGGAAGTGGCACTGTGGCTCAAGTGATAAAATGCTAGCTTTGAGCAAAAGAAGTTCAGGCGCGGTGCATAGGCCCTGGGTTCAAGCCCCAGGACTGGTGGGTACATGCACACACACAAACACACAAATATAATGAAGTTGAAAACATAACTGTCTGCCTATAGCAGAACTCCCCTTCATGGTGGTATTTCTGATATCTCTTACTGGGCTGTGCTTGGTTTATTTCCTCAGTGACTTTGGGTTGTTTATCTTCTCTCAATGTCCATGACCTTACGTTCAAAGTGGATGGGAAGTATTAATAACTGAGTGCTGGCGTGCCATCCATGAGACCTGGGCCTAAGAAAACCATGCTTTACATGGCTACTAAAATGAGTCCATAAATAAGATATAATTACTCTTTGGAGATTTTTGTGGCGAAGAGAATCAGCCTGATTCTTACCACCTCTAAAAGCGATTAAAACAATGTAAATTACAACTGTGGGAACCCAGTGATATAAGACATCAACATGGCAGCGACGCTCGGTGGAAGTGTGGAAAAGTGATGTGTCCAGCTGCAGAGGGACTTGGGTGATGGAGGAAGCCCTGTATCCAACACTGGGCCTTGGTCACAGATTCCTAGAACCCTCTTCCTCTGGGTTCCTTATGCCATACCTAACAGTTACTTAGAAGTAGACTTGGCTGGAAAGCACAGACTGGGTCCATGAACGAACTAAAGCAAGAGTGCTTGGCATGTGGGCCTCCACTGAGTATCTGTGTTCTTGCTTTGAATTGGTGCCTTGGCAATTGTTTTGCTATTACCTTTGAATCCATGAAGGCCAGAACTGGTGAATCATCTCTTCATACAGAGGAGAGACCCCCCCCCCCCCCCCCCCCGCCATGGAAGGGAACAGCACAGACTGCACAGGCCAGGCTGCATGCCAGGCCACGGTGACTTGCTTATCTCCACCACACTGGTCTCTACCTGAGATAGCATTACAGAACCCTTCTCTGATGGCCAACCAGATCACACGCTGGCCAGGACTGTTGTGTAGTGACCAACACTTTTCACCTCCTGCTCCAATTATTTTCTTATTTAAACCTACAGCTCATGTCTATATTCTGCTGTTACCAAATCTCCCTTTTCTGCCCTTCCCCATATCTCTTTATGTGGCAGCTGGAGGCATGGCTGGACCTGATAGGAGGAGGCCCAGGAGTTTGAACCTGGGGCCTAAAACTCTGGGCCCAGAAACAGAGCTGTGGCTCAAGTGGTAGAGCATTAGCCTTGAGCAAAAGTGCCCAGGCTGAGTTCAAGCCCCACAACTGACAAAAAAATCTCAAACAATAGTAACAACAAAAAAACAAAAACCCTCTGGTTTTAGCTTTGGCTGCCCATGAGATTCACCTGGTGGAGCTTTAAAAAGTCTCAGTTCCCACCTGAGTGCAATTCAGATACCCTGGATCGTACATTAAAAAGCAAGCAAATAGAAAAAATAAACAAAAACTGTCTGCCTGTCACTGGTGGCTCATACCTGTAATCCTAGCTGCGTGGGAGGCTGAGATATGAGGATTGAGGTTCAAAGGCAGTCTGTGCAAAAAAGTCCCCATGAGACTCTTATCTCTAATAAACTACTCAGAAAAGTTGAAAGTGGCTCTGTGGTTCAAGTGGCAGATGGTAGCCTTGAGCAAAAGAAGCTCAGAGACAGAGCCCAGGCCCCGAGTTTAAGGCCTAGGACTGGCACACACACAAAAAAAGAGCAACTTTGGTGATTCCTGATCTGATCTGATTTGTTGCCTTTGGAAGCTGCAGAAGAAAAGAATATGAATCCAGCAGGTGCGGGCTGGGGAGTTTGGGCAGTGAATGAGTTGTCTTTCTTTGTGGGGTGGGCGGGCCAGGGTTAGAATACCCAGGGTTAGATATACCTAGCACGAACAGCACAAACAAAAAGGATTCAATAATCCCAGCTGCAGTAATCACCATTAGTTATAAATACGTGCTGTGATCTACTTTCTGGAAATCGTTGAATCTTCACATTAATGGCATCCTTTCTTAACAACCAAGGGGGAAAAAAATCCTCGGATTAGGGAAAAGTTGATATGTTTTGGACAGGCTTTCCTAAGGTGATTTCATTTTCACCTGGGCCCATGAGCCTTCTAAGTTTGGGCCCTCCTGCACCCTGTAGCTTGCCTGGAAGCGTCCAGGCTTCTTTTCATTGGGAACCTGTGGCATCTCTCTCTCCTGTTACCACGTCCAAAAGCTGTCCACACGTGGTTAACTATGCCCTTGCAGGGAGGGAGGGCAAAGACACCCGAGCTGAGAACCGTGACCCCAAATCTACCACTCCAGACAAAGGAGAATCGACATTTCAGGCAGGACCAGCAGGGAGGGCGGTCATCACAACACAAAGGATAGACAGATCATCTCAAAAGACAGGTGTCCATGTTGGCTAAGAGAGTGAAAAGACAAGGGACATTCACCAGACCGTCAGGAGGGGCAGAGGTGGCACTGCAGCCTTTGAGACGCTGCTGCTGACCCTGGCAGAACCAGCGATGAACACATCTCCCACTGAACTCCACCAGGGCTTAAGAGCCAGACAGCGGGAGGAAGTTCCTGACTAGCTGGGCCCGGGCCGCACACGGCAGCCAGAAGCTCCACTCCACCTGGGCAAGGACGTGAAGGTTTGCCGAGCTCTGCTCTGCCTTCTTCTATCAGGTAACCGGGAAATTCAAATTCTCTTGGGGGAAAAAAGGAACTGCTCATTCAGGTGAGCCACGCTGCGTGGTTAGAGCCAGCTGCTCACACGTGGGAACAGAGACTGGCCGCGTCATCAGCCCTGCTACCCAAGGGTTGGCGTGCTTAGGCTTATCAGTGATCATTTACACGGAAAGGTGGCATTGTGCCCACTGCAGCCTGGGGACTGGGAGGTGGGATGGGCACTGGTCCTGGGACCGGCTGAAGCACTTCTGGGCTTTTAGATGCATTGCCTGTGGACGTTTAGCATTTTATGCCATCATTAATTCAGGCCTCAAGTGAGCAAGTCTTTCAATAGGACAAAGAAGCGGTATTTTCTGTGCAGACGAAAACCATAGATCCGTAAAACTATTTTCCCTGCGGCGATAACTGGCCCACCCCATGGCGGGCTTCACAGAGGACAGAGCCTCCCGCCACCCCCCTCCCGGCATACCTCTCAGCCATGTCACCAGTGGCAATGCTAAGTCTCTCACCTGGGGCCTCTTGGGGCTTCTGGAAAGGTATGGCAAGGTGTGCAGTTGTCCAGGGCTGATACTGGGGTCTCAGGGGGTGCTGTGGGTAAGGACTGGTACTTCTTTGGGAGAGTGAGGGGAGGCCTGTGGAAAGAGTCCCAGAGGGGCCAGAACAGGTCTTCTACACAGCTGCTCCTCAGAGCCCCAATTTGCCCCCGCCCCCCCCCCCCCCCCGGAAGGGCACTGCTTTGTAGAGCAGGTGACTCCAACCTTAGCATCTTCCTTCCACTCCCTCCCGACTGCCCTCCTGGTCCTGGGTCCTTTCCTCTGGGGTGTGGCACAGTTCTCTACAGGTGTCAATACATCACCTTACCATCACTTTTCACTACAGGTGTCAATATATCACTTTTCAGGACACCACGATTTTAGCTGTAGGAAGCCTGGGAAAATTTCTCCCAGGATGGAAGATCTGAGTTTTGAACACTCCCTAAAGAAACACGAAGCTGTTTGGAAGTCAATGAATGCCTCACTCACCCATTTCCTCCAGCCTTTGGCTCATAAGACAGGAAGGAGATGCAGTTCTGGGCTTGGGATGCTCTCTCCCAGAGGAGCAAGGGCTGAAGGACCACCATGTGTGGTCAGGGCTAAGGAAGAGGGACGGCAGGCTCACAGAGCCACGGAAGAGGCCAGCTCAAGCAGATGTAGCCGCTCGTCTCCATATGTGTCTTGGCATTCATGTATGTCTTGGACATAAATGCATGCACTTACATGAACATGTATTCATGCGTTCTAAGTCCCTTGATTTAATTTTAAGCCAGTTTTTACATTCGGATTCATATATATGGACATATCTCCATCTACAGCCATAGCTATCTATCTCCATCATCTCTATCTCTACCTCTTCCTATGTTTTCCCTATAGCTGTACTTCATGATTGAAACAGAAAAATAATGAAAAAACCCCACATTTAGGTAGAAATGGAGGGGAAGGCATATCAACTAGATGACAGTGGATGGGAGGATGAGCAAGCAGATGAAGGAAGTCTTGTGTTAAGTTTTTCCGATACCACATGTCTTCTTTTCAAGCACGGGCACATCTTATCCAAGCACAATATAAAAAGAAAATACGATGTTGATTGTCTTACCGAGGAGGTGGTAAAGGAATCTGATCAAAGGAAAGAAAATCCAAAATTAAGTATATTTCTCTTTGGGAAGGAGCACCAAGGGTGAATTTTGGTTTACAAATAGAAAAAAAATCTGACTAATTCTTACCTTGTTTCCTTTTGTGGGTCTGTCTCCTAAAACATAAAAGAGAGGTCACCAGTGAATATGGGAAGTGTCATTGGATGTTATTCTTATATAAGGTTCTGTGAAAATGACTTGGGTTTTCACACAGAACCCAGCATGGTCCTACACAGCTGACTTCTGGGGTTTTATTAAACTTCCCCTTCATTGTGCTAATGAAGAACCTGAGATATGGAGAAGTAAGCACTTCACCGACAGGGGCCTAGCTAGTAACTGGAAGAATAAGGAATTCACTGGGGTGGTGTGACTCTCCTAGCCACTGGGCCTTGTTGAGGGTTGATGTTCCTGTATTTAACCATAATAATTAACACTGTCTATGTAATAATTAATGAGGGAAAGAATCGATTAAGACACAATGAGTGAGCTATAGTGACCAGACACTAATTATATTTAATATAATTTAACTTTAGTATTTTGATTTTATATACTTGTCTATAATCAGTCCCATTTTCTGCTTAGCCCCTTATGAAGTTACTTCTAAGCAGGAGAGAAAACAACATCAAAGAATTAAAAAAAATACCAGCACCCAACACCTTTGTTTAACGGATGAGCATGAGCTAAGAAATGGATGATATAGAATGAGTTCTCAGAACCAGCTATCCCTAGAAAAGCCAGAGCGGGAGGCACCACAGATTGCTCTCTCTTCTAGGTAGTTTTATACCCACAATTCAATCCAATTCAAAGGTAAGGATAGAGCTGCTCCTCTGAGCTAAGCTGGGGACCAGGTGCAGAGGCCAGAACGTCCAGTGGGAGAAGGCACCTCACCGAGCTCAGCACTGGTCTGTCCACAGGCTACATTCTAGGTTCTGGGCGCCATGGTAAAGGTGATTGCCACTGCTCCTGACACTGACAGGTGCATACTTGAGCTCATGGACGTGACTGCAAACAGCAGGAAAGCCCTGGGAATGAATCTCAGGTACGGAGGGCCAGGGAGAAGAGCTGAGTTAGGATGGCGTGTCAGAGAAAGCCCCCTGGAGGAGGGCGCAGCGTTGCTCATCTGTAGAGACGGCTGTGGTGAGTTATTCTGTGGGTCTGTGGGAGACATCCCAGGGAGGCTCTGACTCTTGTGACAGGAGTGTGACACCTCACCCGAATCCTGGCCCAGTTTGCTGCACAAGACAGCCAGGCCCTGAGTTCAAATCCTGGTATTAGCACACACGGAAAAGACTCCAAGCAGAGGTAACAGATGTCCCAATGTGATCAAAATCCAAACCATAAATGATCCCAGTGTGCTTTCACACCACTAGTCGCGCTACGGGTACATCTTTGGCCATCTCAAGGACATTACAACAAGCTTAGATTACAGGATGTTGCTTCAGGCACCAAATTAAAAGCCAGACCGTTATTTCCCCCTCATTTGATTGTTTATTTCATCAACTTAAAAGAGCTTCATGGGGAAGATTTCTGATGCCTAACTTGATGACATTCCTTGTGAAATTAGCCTTGGCTCTCCAAGAGCTCTCAAAAAGAAAAAGAAAAAATATCTCATTTCCATTTCCTGGAGTTCATTTCGACCCATATTATTTTATGATCAGAGGCATAGAGATTGCACCTTCGTGTTCCTCCCCTAAGAGTTTTCTCCTGAATAGCTTTTTTTTTTTTTTTTTTTTTTGTGGCTACTACTACATCTATTTCCCCCCTCTCTTTGGAGGAAAAAACCCCCATTCTATAGGGGAGACTGACTCCTGGCAGTTCCACAGGGAACATGGTATTTGTTTATTTTTAGACATACCTCTTCACCTCGCTTTGGTGGCTGTGATTTAGAAAAGCCATCTTTCTCTCTCTTATTCATTGACTTAGCCCTGAGCTCCCAGGCCCCTCCCCGTGGGAAGTCCATTCACTCTTTTCTTTTTTGCCTTCACACAAACTTGCTTTGTCTGTTTACAGCACTCTCCTGCATTTTAATTCTTTAATTGGTGGACTAACAGGCCTGTACATAGATGCTTATACTCCATCATAGGCTGAGAAAGGAGTGAGCAGTATGTACTCAGCAAGAAAGGCGGGAGGGACTTTGTGCACTTCATGGCAAGCAGTGTGTTGAGTAAATGAGTTAAAGCAATTTAAGCCATGGATCTTAAGGCACCCCTGCAGTTACAGTTGTTGCTGTTGATTATTATTATTACTTAATGGAAAATTAGAGGCAATGTATGTTTGCACTCTTAATTAAGTACACAGTCTGAAATGCAATGTTTCCTGTCTGTCCAATGAGAGGACCAAGTGGTTGCTCAGTCTCTTCCGACCATTTCCTGTGGAGGAGACTGGCAGGTGTGCCCTCTGGTGGCCAGAGTCTTCACTGTCGACCTCTCTGGGGAGACGTGGCTTTTGCTTTTCCGTCTTCAGATCTGTCAGGCGGGGAAGTTCAGGGCTTTGGGGTTGTGGATGCCAAAGGTGGGCACAGCATGTCTGCCTGCCTGATGGATCTTGGGTTGACACTGCCCTGCACAATTTGCCAGGGAGAAATGAACTTCGCAATGTTAGGTGAGCAAGCTTCTTGGAGGTAGCCTGTTGGTGACGCGTTGGAGGACCTGGTTGTTAAATACAGCCACCATTGAAGATCAGTAATGTAAATGCACCATTAGCTGAGGATAGCCACCCCTCTGGTATCCATGCTGGGCATTTTGTCTCAAACATTGTTGTACGATGAACTGGCATTTCTTCCCGAGTTCATATTCATGAGCACGTTGCATGCTGAGCGTATGTACACCATGGGAACTGGCAATCTACACATCAGAGTTTTACTTGTTTTGTGGCTTGTCCACACTGAAGACAGTTTTATAAAGAAAATGTTTCTAAGGTCAGTGTGGAAGTGTGTGGCGCCTGAAGCCATTTGGTTTTGAACAATGGGAAAATGGAGAAAGTATGGTTGTGGTTCTGGGATGATTTACTGACCTGTTACTGAGCTCCCAGACTCAGACATGTGCTGCTAGTGTTCGGCTCAGCTCAGAAGTTGTGCTTGTTATTGTATCAACAGATACAAGGATTTGGCAAAAATTCATCAAAAACATTCTGAAAGACTGACTGGCTTGAGCCAAGAGTGGTGTAGTCTCTGCATTTGGAAGACCAAGGCTGGAAGATCACAGTTCAAGGTCAGCCTGGATTATTGTAGCAAGATTCAACCTCAAAAGAAAAAAAATTAATTGGGTTCACTGAATGATGATCAAGGGTATATATCTTCCACAAATTATTATTATTTTTTGATACTGTACTAGGACTTGAACTGAAGGCCTGGGTGCTGTCCTTTAGGTTGTTTTGCTCAAGGATGGCACTCTACCACTTGAGCCATAGCTTGACTTCTGGCTTTTTGCTGGCCAATTGGAGATAAGTCTCATGAACTTTCCTACACAGGCTGGCTTTGAACTCTGATCCTTAGATCTTAGCCTCCTGGGTAGCTAAGATTGCAGCAAGAGCCAACAGAACCTGGTTTCACCATTAATTTAAATTGTGTGCTACATATCCTTTCATAAGCAAAATGTAGAGACTTACATGCATATATATATATATATATATATATATATATATATATATATATATATATATATATATATATAGATATCCAGCTGCTCTATGTTTCTTGCAGTTTGTGATCTACTTCCGTTGCTAAGAATAATGAGCTGGACAACTAAATTTAAGTTGCCTTGCTTCTCTGAGATTTTTGCATTCTCATCTAGACTTCAAAGGGTTGAGAAACAAGATAAGAAGCAAGAATTCATCTTCTGACAGAAGGAGCAGTAATGCACTATGGTAGCGGTAGCAGCTTTGACATCATTTGTGTTGGGTTCTAAGCCCATCTGTGTCACTTCCTGAGTGACCATGGACAAGTTACTTAAATGTTCTTTTTTTTTGGCTGTCCTGGGTCTTGAATTCAGGGCCTGGGCACTGTCCCTGAGTTCTTTTGTTCAAGACTAGCGCTCTACCACTTGGAGCTGCAGTGCCGCTTCCCTGGGTTTCAGTTTCAGTGGCTGTGAGGCCCAGGCAACAGCATCGAGTTCTGTGGATGGTTAGGGGTAAGTAAAATAATATTTAGTTTTCATTTTTGCTTCCAACCAATTTGTGCTAATGTCGGCATTCCCCTTTATCTATGAAATACAATCATGCAAGTCCACAATTTTAGGAGCAGACCATCCGTGTAATGTTCTGTAATTAGAGAAACAGACTTTGGACAAAATTGGATAAGACTTGGCCTCAATCAAAAAATTTATTATGTCTGGGAGTTTTATGATATGCGAAAGTGAACCATTAGGGTTTCGTATCCTGATGATGAATTATGGAAGAGTCCAAAGAAGCAACTTAGAACGCAAGTGACTAATAAAGTATATCTGGCAGGGCCTTCTCGGGGAGCAGCATGCCTATTGAAACCTTTGGAATTCATTGCAGCAGTAAATGACCGAAAACAATTGTTTGGGGTGCAGTAGGGAGGGGGTTACGCCAAGCGAAGCTAAGGATAGGCTACAGCAACTCCTTAAGTAAGGTCTGAGATTCAAGATGGAGCACAATGGCTTTTACAGCTCTCAGGCTGGGGTTGCTGGGGAATGGGGGAAGAGGACACTTCTCTAACCCAACCCGGGGAGGGTGAAGGGATAGGCTAAGGGAAGATGGGTCAGGGGTGTGTGCGTGCGTGTGTGTGTGTGTGTGTGTGTGTGTACGCGTGTGTGTGTGTGTGTGTGTGCATGCTGGAGACCGTGGGGTTCTCTTACATTTCTGAAGACAGGATAGGAAGGCCCAAGGAAGGAAGATAACTCATCTCTATTTAGAATGAACTGGGACAGAAGTCTCCAGACCTCCTGACTTGCGGCTGCCCTGGGCCTTGCCTAAGGGGAGAGTGACAGAGGCCGAAGGCTCCAGGGCTCTGTGACACCAGACACAGAAGCAGTGGCTGGTAGCACGGTATCACCATGGCTCCAGGAGAAGACGAATGTAGCTACCCTGTGGTATTACCGTCACTGTGGACAGTGCTGTGTGTAGAACTGGGATTCAGAAATCGTTAGTAGCTGGGATGGATGGCTTCTGCTTATAAATTCATCAGGTTTATTTTGTGTACTAAAACCCAAACCACACAGATGGGACCAGAGCTGTGGCGGGGTGGGAAGAAGGTCCCAGGGCTGGGAGAAGGGCTGAGCCTGCAGGAGGGGGAAAGAGACGTGAGGGTCTTACTGAGCTCCCCTCCTACTGCACACACACAGGGCGGTAACTGGGTCCTGGCTTTTGGGTTGGTCATCACCTTTCAAACAGACAGATACTTGGTGATGTAGGCAGAAGGAATTTAGAGAAGTGACTTGTGGTTGGTCTCATAGCTTGGAATCAGTAAGGTTGGGACTTGAACCCAGGACTCCTTGTTCCCCAATGTAGCATGGAGGCGATTCCCTCCTTCTGAGCACCGAGGGTGTGGCTTTACTTCCTGGGGGCCTGTGGTCTCAGTACCTCAGTACACTCTGCTCAGTACCCAGGGCAGCGGGCAGCCCTCCTGGAGGGACAATACTTTCCCCAGGTGGAACTTAGTACACCTGATTTTGAGTTCCTCAGTTTGATGATAACCCCTGGTACTCAGGGACCAGGCACAAAGCTGACCCATCACAGGTACCTCTGTCACCAGAGCTATAGGAATATATGCCTCCCCCCCCTTAAGAACTCTGTCTGGTTGGATAAACAGATACATAAAGGGTGCTGACTGGGCTGCAAAGGTGGCTCAGTGGTAGAGCACTTGCCTTGTATGCATGAGGCCCTGGGTTCAATTCCTCAGCACCACATAAGCAAAAAATAAAAGAATAAAAAGCTGGAAGTGGCGCTGTGGCTCAAGTGGTAGAGCGCTAGCCTTGAGCTGAAGAGCTGAGGGACAGCGCCCAGGCCCAGAGTTCAGGGCCCACAACTGGGCCCCCCCAAAAAAAGTGCTTACTGTGGGACTTAGGGTGCATTGAACAATTAAGGAGCCAGCAGGTGCAGGTCATGATGAAGTCAGCATAGTCTCCTCCCAACCCAGAATATTGGATTGGAGACCCCCCCCCCGCATGGGCCCCCATATCCATGGGTGCTCAGTCCCTACTATAAAATATGGCACAAAATTTGCACAGCACCAAGGGCGCCGGCCTGTATGCGGGAGATTTCATCTGGGTGGCGTGTAATACCTCCAGCCGAGGAGATGCTACAGGAATCGTGGCTCTGCTTCATTGTGCAGGGAGGAAGTGGCAGGAAAAAAAGAGTCTGCACAAGGGGACACAGCAGTTTTGCTCCAATATTTCTCCTTGGTGGTTGGTTAAACCTACTGATCTATTTGGGGTGTAGAACCCACAGAGATGGAGGGAGGAGTGTACAGCGACGATTAACAGACCAGTTCCATGTCTATTACTCAGAGTCTCCGTTTTCATGTTGAGATGTAGGAGACAGAATGAGGGCAAATAAGTAGGGAGGGAGGAGAGCAGGCAAGCTTCCCTTCCCCCACCAGTCCTCAGGGGTGGGCGGGGAGGCGGGGAGACCCCACAGATGAAGGGGACGATGGCCCCGGGCTTCTCCATAGGTAGCTTGCTGCAGTTGAGGACTATCTGCCTCAGAAGATGCACACATGTTCTTACTGTCACCACTAAATACCAACCAGGATAGGGAGTGAACCTGCGTGCTCGTCCATGAGTGAGTGAAAATGGGTGTATGTGGACGGTTATAAAGAGGAATGGAATCCTGCCAATTCTAGCAACAGGGATGGAACTGGAGGACCTCACCCGGAAAGACCTGCACTGCACATCCTCTGTTGCAGGTGCAGGCTAAAGATCAAAAGAAGAGGCGGTCTGCCTGTAGAATAGGATTACCAGAGTCTGGGAGGGGGGCAGGGTGGGTGGGAGAGGTTGGATTGGATGACTGCACCGTTGAAGTGTCATTGTAGGGGTTGGTTAAATCTACAGGTGTGGTACCCACAGAGCCAGAGGGGTCCGACTGACTGACTGGCTGTATAGGAAACAGGACCGCTCACACATACAATTAATATACATCAATCCAACAGCAAAGCATATGACCCCGTTCCCTCAGGAAACTACTGGGAAGGGAAATGGATATAAAGCGACAGCAGAAGACACCGTTTGCGTCGCTGGCAGCCATTCTAGAGTCCCAGTACCAGGGCAGAGGAAGAGGGGTGGGGGGGGAGAAGGGAGGGTTCCCAGGTTCCAGCATGTTCTGGAAAAGTATCCAGCAAAGAGGTGCTGACTCTTGTTTAACTCAGTGCTTCCCAAGGTTAACGCATCCTGAGTCCCTTCTGCACAATGTAGATGCCACACGCCAACTGCTGTGGGCTCTGGAGAGCCAGGGCCTGTGGGGAGAGGTCACAGGAAGACAGTGTGTGTGTGTGTGTGTGTGTGTGTGTGTGTGCACGCGCGCGTGTGTGTGTGCGTGTGGTACGTGTGTGTGTGCATGTGTGTGTGTGTGTGCGCGTGTGTGCGTGTGGTACGTGTGTGTGCATGTGTGCGTGTGTGTGTGCACGTGTGCGTGTGTGCACGGGTGTGCGCGCACACATGTGTGTGTGTGCTGACTCGGAAAGCGGCCCTGTGCTCACAGGTGCCCCCCGGTGTTCCCGCAGATGCCTGCTCCTCATCACAATGAGGGGCTGCGTGGTGCGGTCACTGGTGAACAGAGGCACCCTTTCTCCTGCCGGCCTGTGTGTGAGCCTCGCAAGCTTGGAGTCCACACGCAGGCGGACTGGCTTGGCCCGTTGGCCTGGGCCGCCTCTGGAGTTAATTCTCAATGTCCTGAGCCACCCAGTCCAGAGCAAACAGAGCCGATCCAAAGCTACACAGAAAAAAAGTATTTCCATACACACACACATGCACACACACACACACGCACACACATATATCAATTGATAGCTTCATATATATCTATATAGATATAGAAGATTTATGTATACCTCCATATGAATAGCTCTATAATTCATATTTATATATATATCTATTGGTAGATCTATTGATAGATGTATCCATATACCTATATCTATATATGTACATCTATATAGAAGGTCTATATAGATGTATGTATGTATCTGTCTACAGAGATTATTTTGAAATGGTTGTATGGTGATTTTGTCTAGTAGTTCCTGTATTGGATCTTAGGAATTGGAGTGTTCCTTGGGGAAATGTTACTTGGATGTTCTACGGCTTTAATGATTGAAAACCTTGCTTTGAATTCTCCTCCTGTGTGTGACTGTTCTGTTCCTCTGTGGGGAAACACTCGTGGCCCCAGCGATCAGACGCCCTTCCAGTTCTCTGAGTCTTATTTTTTCCTCTGCAGCGCTGAGAAAGATCACTGCTCTGCCGTCTGTTCTCACGGGAGTTTTAATCAAGTTTGCAGCATTCACTCAGATCCCTGCGTAGCAATGCCTGGGTTGCTTTTGAGCCATGAGTTGTGGCTGAAACAAATTGAAACCCCAGGATGACAGGAGATGAATCTTGAATTCATTTCTGATCAACCCTAAGACCCAAGGCTTGCTATTTTTGTTACAGATGCAATTCACAGGCTACCAAAGGCCATCATTGTGATGTGTGTGTTGCCAACTTCTACCACTAGGGGCGGTAGCTCGGGTCTTGGGTGCTAGGCCATTGGTTTAGATGAATGGGAGACAGCAAACCAGAGGAATTAATTTATGGAATTAATTTGCATTTTGGCCAATTCCTTGTGCCCTGGGCACCTCTCTGCAGAGGAGTAAACACACGGTCTGGTTCTTGGCTCCAACTACGTGGTGCTTGACCCTGAGCAAGCCACCTCGCTTGCTAATCCTCACGGAGGGAGTGTGTGCAAGCAGGTGAACTCCAAACTCACCTCTGAATCTCGTTTCTTCAGTAGCTGAAATGACCGAAAAGCAAACCAGGACAAAGGCCTTTTGCGGGCACTGTGTGGAATTCTACTTTGCTTCTTTTCAGCCAAGCTTGTATTTCTGGATATACGTGCTCATTCGCCTACGCATAATTCTCCTTTTTCTTTTCTTGGGTGGTTTATTGTATTTCTGTATAAATTCACAGCTGAATATAGTGTGCTTGTCATTTCAAAGGAAATTGGTTTAGAGTTCTTGCTTGGTTCACATCCAGGGCAAAGAGAAATGCATTTTAGAGACCTTTATTCTCAGCTTTGGTTTTTCTCGGGAGCTAAGCCATGTCACATTTGAAAATTACAGCTCCGCTCTGAAAATGAGATTTCTTCTGAATCTCTGGTTAATGGGAGTAGTTCATCACCACCAACTTCTACTGTAACTATTTGCCTCCAGATAAACTCTCTTTTCTAGGAAAAGAAACATAAGACAAAGCAGAGCAAACACACAAACAACAACAAAACTGGCCAGCCTCCAAGGAGAGAGAAGTCCTTAAAATCTGATGGGCTCCCGATAATGTCAGAATATGATCGCAAGAAAAATCAGACGAAATGCACATTAGCGTAAGTCTATAACTGTTCAAGTTGATGAAAAATGTCACCGTGGAGATCTCCCATCCGAACCAAGCAACACTTTTTCTATGACATTTTGTGAGAATGACTAAATCACCTTTGCATCAACATTTTGCAATAAACACATAAATCACCCAAGGGTTTTCCAGTGAGACACCTGATCCTCAATGTGGAGGTATCTATTTTAACCCTCCGGTTTTTAGCTTCTTCCTCCCTGTTGTGTCTTATGCCAAGCTCACACTGGTCACTTTTGGAACGTAGGAGATGAAGATTAAAGACAGTAACTCGTACAGAAGCTGTCTTCTACCCCGGCTCCCAGCCAGCAATCCTAGACCCCAGTGAGACTCAGCAGGGTCTCTCTGAACTTCCTGACTCTCCTGACACTGGGGTTTGCTTTAAGAAGCAATTATACTTGGTTGCCATACCAACCAACGTCCCCATCCTGGGAGCTATACCCTCATCAAGCTCCCTGACAAGCTGGTTTGCTGGTTACAGCACATAAGGAGTTTGTTTCACTTTTTTGCTTCGACTACCAGGAAGCTCAGTTGAAAAATCAAACTGCTTTTCATGGAAAGTGGCAATTATGTCAAGAGAAGCAAAAATATTACACATTTCACCCAAGAATGAAAATATATCGTGGCGGGTAGCAGAACTCAAAGTCGGGGGCTATGTACCTCAAAGTTGGGGGCTATGTACCATTTTAAAAAATAAAGAAAATTTCTGAACTTCAAAAAATGGAACAAGGGGGTTGCAATGGATCATGTCCGTCTAAGTGTCTAGTGCCTCTTGTTCAAGGTCATTCTTCCCCCATCTTGTCTGCCCTCCAGACTCACCTGACATTCCCACTTCCTTTATGATGTACAGACATGGAGTATTCTGACTCTGTTACTGTCTTACTCTAGCGTCTGAATTTCTTTTTTTTTTTGGGTCCGGTCGTGGGGCCTGAACTCTGGGCCTGGGTGCTGTCCCTCAGCTCTTCAGCTCAAAGCTAGTACTCTACCACTTGAGCCACAGCGCCACTTCCGGCTTTTTTCTTTTTGCTTATGTGGTGCTGAGGAATCGAACCCAGGGCCTCGAGCATGCAAGGCAAGAGCTCTACCACTGAGCCACCTTCCCAGCCCCTACAGTCTGAATTTCTTTTGTGAGAGGGGTTGAGAGGTTCACTCTGCTGAGATTCACTCTGATATATACTAACTACATTTGAGCCAACTTAAATTGTGTAGATGAGCCAATACCTCTGTGTGTGACTGTGTGAAGGGCTGTATATTTTGAGTGGTCACTCTTACGAAGGGCCAGTGAGGGGCAGAGATGGAATGCTATCCTGTGCTGAGCTGGCAGGATGGAGGGAATCAGCTAGAAAACCTCCACGCTGTGCAGTGGAGCAGGGGGAGGAGGGCCTTCCTACACGGCTGTACTACATCCAGCTTAGCAGCTGAAGTGAGCTGTTATCCGACCTTTCCTACTCAGCAGTGTGTGTGTGTAAAAGAGAATATGTGTGTGTGTATGCACGTGTGGCATTTGTGGGTGTGCTGTGCTGGTCCTGGGCCTGGAACTAAGGGCCTGGTCTCTGACCCTGTGCTTTTTTGTTAAGGCTAGCACTCTCCAACTTGAATTGCACCCCACTTCTGTTTTTTTGGTGGTTAACTGGAGATAAGAGCCTCACAGACTGCTGCCTAGGCTGGCTTTCAAACACTACCCTCAGATCTCGGTCTCCTTTAGAAGCTAGGATTAAGGGCATGAGCCACTGGTACCCGGCCCTGCTCAATGTTTGCAAGAGGAAGGAATCACTCAGAAAGGTGTTGTGCCCTGGGCAAGCTGTGCCTGCTCCCAGCTCCTCTCCTGCTCCGTGTACTGTGCTCTCCGCTGCCCCATGTCCCTTATTCACCCCTCCACCCCTTCACCCTGACACCCGTGGTGCCTTGTGACTCGGGTGGGCAGCCCTGCCCTCTCCTTTCTGGTGGGGGAGGTCCAGTGTGGGTCAGAGCAAGGCCGGAGAAGGGCTGGGCACTGAGCTTCAGCCCTGTGGTGTTTGTCTGCCGGAGGCCTGGGCTTGGCCTGCAGCGCTGGTGGGAAGCGGTGGACACCGCAGGAGATGGGACTTGAGGGGAGGAAGTTAGGTTACGGCAGGCGTGTCCTTGACCGGGGAATGGCAGGACATCTTGGCTCTCCTTCCATGGCTCACCCGCTGACCATCGACTGCCCCGGCTGAAACCGGAAGCTAGACAAACCTTTCCTGGCAGCCAGTTGTTTTCCTGGGGTATTTTGTCATCGCGACAAGATGGTGGAGGCGACAGCCCCCTTGTGAGGGGTCAGTGCTGTCCTCCTCCCCTCGGGGGCCTCGGGGTGCTGCCCGCCAGGGCGTCTGCACCCCAGTCCCTGGCCCCTCTCCACCCATCCTGGGCCTCCTCCAACCCCTTGTGAGTCAGCGTCCTTACAGGGAGACGTTAGGGAGAAATCGCATAATCCAGCATCAGAACTTAAAGGGTGAGTCTAGTGTGCTTCCCAATTAGGAGACGTAAAGCACAGGACGGCCATTCCTTCCCCACTGCACACAAGATGCCCAGGGCCCACGCGACAGGGGAGGGGGCTCCGTGGTGGAGAGCCGCCGATGATCGTTCCGTAGCTGTCCCCCATTTGTGCATCTCCTGCCGGTGGAATTGATTTTTTGAGCCTGTACTTCCCTCTTCAAATTCAATATATATATATAGATATAGATATATATTTTGCCTAAAGCTTTCAAACAATTAATTGACATTAAAAACATTAGATTTCTATCTTGTGGGTTTTTTTTTCTAGGTAGATGCTTGGAGAAATAACATAGTTCCATAGTCCATGCAATCTATATCTGTTTGAAATGATTCCCTCCTTAAATTATTCCATAGAGAACATGAGCTGGCCCGATCGATTTCTTCATCAAGAAGGTGAGGCAAGGAGCTTTTTGTCTCTAGAACTAGACTGCTATTTCCAGACGGGGAGCTGAACAGACCGCCGTGGGGAAGATAACCCATGGCCAGAGACAGAGACACAAGGCCGCCATCATGGAAGTGAGCACACCGCTGTCATACTCAGCGTTCAGAGTTTGGGGATGTGACTTTACCTGCAAGGTGTGGGCTTCTGCTGTGCTGGGAGTGGGGTTCGCACGCCTGTAGGAGACAAGATGGCGCCATTAGTTCTTCCATGAGGACGGTGCCACCCCAGAACTCCCCTGGCCACATAGCTAGGGGTGAATGCGTATGGACTCACAGCTCTTAGTGGCTGCCACTGTGAGCTGGTGCTTGGCCAACACGTGCCTATAGGCGCTGCTGCGTCTTGGGTTTATTGGGAATAAAAAGACTTGGGTCTAAAACCCAATCCTCTCTCTTATGGCTGTAAAATTTTGGAGAGAGCACTCAGCATATTAGGAGCCTCATTTGTTTTGGCTGCTGCTGGGGCTTGAACTCACAGTCCGCAGCTCTCACTTAGCTTGTTGTCGCCTGAGGTTGGTGCTCTACCACTTGAGCCACACCTCTACTTCTGTCTCTGGCCTGGTTAGTTGGAGATGAGTTCTTGGCTGCGTATGTTCTGTACTGACTTTGAACCACAATTCTCAGAGCTCAGCCTCCTGAGTAGCTAGAAGGACAGGCATGAGCCACGGGCGCCGGGCCGCAGTTGATCATAGAGAAGTCAGTGTCTAGGCTGTGTCAGCATGGAGATCAGGATGACAGGGGGCGGGAGCTGAGAAGGTCATGGTGGCGATCCTGCCTTGTCACACGCTGGCTCTGGGAGCCCTGGGCCGACTGGGCCTCTGCGTCCTCATCTGTGGGATGGAAGGGGGCTACTCTGCTCCCCCTGAGGAAGGGGACAAGATGGGGTGCTGAGTGCCGGGTACCTACAGCCACTGCGCTGTGGATGGCTGTGCACTGAGAAGACAGGAGGGTGGGGAAGGCAAGGAGCCTTCATCGCTAAGCCGTTCAGCCTGGGTGAGCACTGGGCCTTGGCTCGTGTCCTAGCTGAGGATGGGAAGAGAGGGGGCTTGACCTCTGACCTCAGGGGAAGGCTGAGCCCTCGTATTTACCCCAGAGAGGACATGGAGGAAGAGGGGAGCAGCAGCCCGGGTTGGGGAGGGAGAGGTAGGTAGCCACAAGAACATGGGTGTTGAGATCTCAGCAGCTGCGGGGATTTGGGGCTGGACAGAGGGTGTCCTGTGAGTTCACAGGATGCTGCTCAGCAGCGCCTCCGTCTCCATCCACTAGGTGGCAGTAGCACTGTCCTAGTGCAGCAATGCAAACATTGACCCGGAGGCAAAACCTCTATGGAGAACCACTGATGGCGGGGTGGTGTTACGGGGTGGGAGAGAGGTCTTCGAGTACTTCCTGCAGGTGGGCAGGTGGGCGGTGAGCAGCCTGGTGAACCCTGCCAGGTCCCAGTGATCACATGACAGTACTGTGGCCAGTGCGGGTTGCTGCCTCCTCCGTTGGGCTGTGGGCATTGGACCCCTGCCTCCTCCATTGGGCTGGGCACCGGCTGGCATCTGTATGCCTGTTGTTGAGCACGGTGCTTGGTGTGCAGTAAGTACTTAATAAATATAGCAGTAGTGTAGGGCAAACTTGCAAGCCACGCAAGCAGCCGCGCACGGGCCTTTGAAAAGCTGACTGGAGATCCATTTCACAGATAGTTTAATCTCAGCCGAAATGTGCAGAGCTAATCAAGCCCATGCTGGGAAACGAGACCGCGATGAAGATCATCTGCTGGTCATAAAGACGTGATTCTTCAAACACTGATTATGAAACGTGAAACACGCTCTCCATCTGAATTGAGGCTAAGACCTTGCCTAATATACGAGCCGATGTCCCTCTCAGTCAGAATTTCCCCTCATGTTTCTCCTTCCCTTCCTTTATTTCCTCTCTCAGTAAATCTACTTGGCTAAATGAGATGGGATTGCAATTTTTGCTTGCAAAGTGATCTGTCTGCAGGAGAAATTAGTCATAACAGAAGCTGCAGTGGGAGCTGGAAGGGACATAAAGTACCCAGGAGGGAGGTTCAGATTCTACAGTAGCTGTTTTAAAAAGATCAAATGATTGCTTTTCTAAAATCCTTCTATGCATGAAAGCTCACCTTGGCATACAAGAGGGCTGGTAATCAAGACGTTTTAGGTAAAAGCAAACTCAACCTTTCAAATGAGTATTTTCAGCCTGGGGCTGTCTACAATGGTTATTAGTAATTATAATTGTTATTATTGTGGTAGTACTGGGTCTTGAAACTCAGTGCCTAGGTGTTATACTACCCTTTAGGTTTTTCTTTTTTTTGCTCAAAGCTGGCACTCTACCACTTGATCCACACCTCCCTTCTGGCATTTTGGTGGTTAATTGGAGCTAAGAGTCTCAGAGTCTCATGTGCTCTTCCTGCCCTGGCTGGCTTCGAACCGTGATCCTCCAGATTTCAGCTAGGATTTTCAGTGTGCGCCGCTGGCTTCTGGCCAGGCTGTCCGCGCTCTTCCCAGCAGTGTCCTGGAATGGCCCCACGCTATCATGCAGGCCCCGCCCCAATGGGGCTGCACCAAATGGGAGACCTTCTCCAGGTCAGCCAAGAGGCCAGCAAAGCAGAAGAGCTTCAAGAGACATGGAGCTGTGGGTGGGCTTCTTCCCATGAAAGAGCCCTGCCATCTTCCGGGTGGAGTGAGACAGAGGGCTTGCTCATGGGTGCCCATTTGGTTCCTGTGGGCTTTCATAAAGGTGCGTGCTCTGTTGGGGGCTACAACAGTCCCTGACCTCATGTAGATGCTACCTGTGGACTGCTGTGTGCCTTGCACGGTGTTCTCTGTGCATTACTACAACCGCCTCGAGGCTTCGGAGGTGAAACGGAAACTCAGAGAGGGAAAGCAAATATTCTATGACGAAGAGCAAAGCAGGGTGGGGACATTCGCCCTGAACGTCTCCTTTGAAGAGGAAGTGCGCTTTATTCATTCATTTAGTCCAATCTCTGTCCTTCCGATCCTGCTCTCGTTGGGCGATTGCCGACTTTCCCCAGAATCTGTACATGAGTCTGCTTCTGGCTGGCGCTGAACTTGAAGCGCATGCCTGGAGCGCGTGTGCGAGGAGGCGCTGGGGGTCACGACCCCCGGCTCTCCATCTCCGTTGGAGACACTGTAAATGGCTTTGCAGGCTAGCATTCATCCTTTTGCTTTCTTGCCGGAGAGCGTTTGAATTTTTTGTCTGTCATCCTAGACACTCAGGAGGCTGAGATCTGAGGATCCTGATCTGAAGCCAGCCCAGGAAGGGAAGTCTGTGAGACTCTCATCTCCTCATCTCCAGTTAACCACCAAAAAGCCAGAAGTAGGGCTGTGGCTGGCAGAGCACCTGCCTTGAACTCAAAGCGAAGGGACAGCGCCTGGGCCCTGAGTTCAAGTCCCAGAGCCTGAGTATGCGCATGCCCCCTCCCCTTCCCTCCCCACAACGTATCACACACATAAACTCCATTCTAGCAACAGGTCTATGAGCGGTCCTTCCCGAAGAGTTTCTGGGAGGACAAATTAAAACGGAGAGAGAATTTTACAACACGAACTCTAAAACCTTTCACACACTTTCACCCAATGGTTAAGTAAAAAATAATTAAGCCAGGTGCCAGTGGCTCACGCCTATAATGATAGCTACTCAGGAGGCTGAGATCTGAGGATCAAGGTTCAAAGCCAGCCCGAGCAGGAACGTCTGTGAGACTCTTATCTCCAATAAACTACTAGAAAACTGGAAGTGGTGCTGTGGTTCAAGCAGTAGAGCGCTCACCTTGAGCTGAAGAGCGCAGGGACAGTGCCCAGGCCCAGAGTTCAAGTCCCACAACTGACAAAAAATAAAATTAAAAATTCCGCACCAGGGTGGGGTCTAGCTGCAAGCAGTGGTGCCTGGGAATATCTTGGTTGGTTGCAGGGAGAGTTGTCTGCTACCTGGACCTCGGTGTACAAAGAAAGAGAGGCAGGCGTTCAGAGCATGGATTCTTCTATCTGGGTAGTTCCACTTAGAAAATGCACACGTGGAATTCATCCAAATATTACGATCAATAACCCTGCTGTCCCAGGCACTGTTCATCTTTATTTTATGAATTTCTCACTTAAGTAAATGAAACATATGACAATATTTCATTAAAAAAATCTATGTACATTTTTGTTTACAAGACAATAGACATCTTTTTCTTTTTTCCTTTTTTTTAAAAAATGTGTGTTCTGGGGCTTGAACTCAGGGCCTGGGTGCTGTTCCTGAGTTGCTTTTGCTCAAGGTTAGTGCTCTACCCCTGGCCAGAGCCACAGCTCCACTTCCAGCTTTTTGCTGTTTAATTGGAGAGAAGAGTCTCAGGAACTTTCCTGCCTGAGCTAGCTTTGACTCATGATCCTCAGCTCTCAGCCTCCTGAGTAGCTGGGATTACAGACGGGAGCTACCGTGCCTGGCTTCCTAGTGGATGTTTGTACTCTGCTGGGGAGGATCACACTTCTGGGCCGTAGACCAGGCTGCCCACAGGGTTGTGGGACGTATTTATTACCATGCAGTAAGATGTTGCCGAAGGCTTGGCAAAATCACACGATTTGTTTTTATTTTTTAAATATTTATTTATTTATTTATTGCCGGTCCTGGGGCCTGAACTCTGGGCCTGGGCGCTGTCCCTCAGCTCTTCAGCTCAAGGCTAGCACTCTACTACTTGAGCCACAGTGCCACTTCTGGCTTTTTCTGCTTATGTGGCGCTGAGGTATCGAACCCAGGGCCTCATGCATGCAAGGCAAGCGCTCTACCCATGAGCCACATTCCCAGCCCCTGTTTTTATTTTTTATGTGCTAGTTAGTACTGGGACTTAGACTCAGGACCTGGAGCTCTAATTTAGTCCTTTCACTCAAAGCTGGTGCTCTACTACTTGAGCCACAGCTGCTCCATTTCCACATTTTGCTGTTTCATTGAAGATAATCTCATAGCCCCCTCCCCCCTTTTTCTTCTTTTTTTTGGCTGGGCTGGTTTCAAACTCTGTTCCTCCTATCTCAGCTGCCTGTGTTGGCTAAGGATTACAGGCATGAGCCGCTAGTGCTTGGAGAAATGATGCATCATCATCAGAAAAAGTGGAGTTCAGATTCAGGCTCTGCAGAAGTAGTGGGTTAGATGAGATCTATATGAAAGTCCTTGGCCTGCAGCCTGGCTCACAGTTTCTCATGAGCAAAGGTGTGTGTGCTCTTCCCTTCTAGATTCTTCCACTGGCTAGAACCCTACCAGCCTCCATGAACTGCATGGAGCTTTAGGAGCTGATGGTCTAACACTCCACTGGGGTGGGAGCAGGGCGGCGGTCCTCAGGTGGGGAGCAGCTGCTCACCTCTGAATCTCAGGGCTCTGTTACTCACCTCTTGCTTCATCTGCCTGCTCCGGCCTTGCTGGTCTGGCGGTGACGGGAGGGGGTCGTCCATCACCGCCTTGAAATGGCGTGTGTCTGTGCAAAGAGAATGACATCCAACTCAGCACCCTGAGGTCGGCTGCATCTTCACCCGTTGACAAACCCAGTCTGCAAACCCGCCAGGACACCCAGGCCCAACTGCACTCAGCCGATGAGTGTTGCCATGAAAAACAGCCACAGTTCTGTCCCCGTTCACAGAAACCCAGGCTCTGGTCTGGACTCCTCTCAGTTCCTTCCATCTGAGAAAGTCTACCAACCCTGAAAGCGCGGAGCTAGGCCACACCTGGCCAAAGTTCCCCAGACCCCACTCACCGCCCCCCCGCCCCCTTAGTCCTGCTCTGGACACTCCAATCACACTTCTCTGCCACTAGATCCACACCTGTCTGAAGAAAGTCGGCTTGTCCTGTGTCTCTTGAGCAATTCTAAGACCATGGCTTGTCGATCGGTGCTGATCTACAATCTATGAGTATCTCTGGTGACACAGATATAGTAAATGAACAGAAGATGATCACCATTCTTTACAAGGTGATTTGCTCCAAAGAAAGTGATGTAGAGTTATTTCAGTGGGCTATACTCTCAGAAATCATACATGTGTGTGTATACATGTGTCTGTATATAGGTTTGTATATCTACACACACATGCACACTGTGCATGAATATATGGGTATATACATTCAGGTGTATATGTGTACATCGGCATGCATGCATGTATATGCATGCATATATTTGCATATGCACATGTGCATGGATGTATGCATCTGCATGTGTGCATGCATATCCACATGTTCATGTATATCTGCATATTATAGGTGTATATGCACATGTATATATGCATGAACATGCATGTGCGCATGAATGCATATCCGCATGTATGTGTGTATCTGCATGTGTATATGTGCATATGCACGTGTATATATGTTATATATGCATGTATGTGTATCTGCATGTACATGCATGTGTCTACATGTGTATATATGCATATTTATGTTTATATATATATAACCACATGCATACATATACAACACATCTACACAGTCTGATTAATCCAACCTCCAGAGCCCCTGCTGACAGCCCTGTGGACTCCAGGTAGGAAAAGGCAAAGTTGCATGTGGAACTAAGCCTGCCCACGAGGAATGAGTGGATTCACTGCTGCATCTTACCACAAGTCATAGGCTGTCCACCAGCAATGTGAACATAAGACATAAAAGCCTTCCCACCATGCAACTCTGGGTCACTTCTCAAGTGATGAACACTATCTCCCGGTAGAGAGGGTAAGTACTAGAGACTTTTTCTGGGCCACCTGGCTGGGAAGCGCTGGAGGCAGGATTTCCCCCTGGGATTGTGTATCTCTGAATCATCTCTCTACGTCCTAGCGGCACAGATCAGAAGCACCTCAGGCTCCTGGGCCAGCCGGCTGTGTTACCTGCATACTCAGATTCCTTTAGTGGCCTGGCTGGTAAAATCTTCATGGTCGTCCACGCTTCTGCCAGCTGAAGCTCTGGGTCTTCGTAATTGTCATCAATGGGGTACGCGGCTCTGCTCAGGACTGCAGCCAAGTTCCTTTGCTAAGCATACGGGGCATCGGCGTGAGCGGAAGGAACAGGGTTTGTGGACAAACTGACAGCCCCAGTGGAGCTCAGGGAAGAAACAAAATGCTTCAGTAGCAGATACAGGTCTAGGATCATACCTGGAAGCTTAATTCTTGTGCTAGGCAGAGTTCTACAGATGTCCCGCTAATATTCCAAACCTATTTTAAAATTATTTATTGACTTTTGGTCAGTTGTGGGACTTGAACTCAGGGCCTGGGCACTGTCCCTGAGCTCTTTTGCTAGCGCTCTACTCTACCACTTTGGTCCACAGCACCACTTCCCGTTTTCTAGTGGTTAATTGGGGATAAAAGTCTCCTAGGGACTTTTCTGCCTGGGTTGGCTTCTAACTGTGATCCTCAGATCTCAGCCTCCTCCTGACTAGCTAGGATTACAGGCGTGAGCCACCAGCACTAGGCTTCCAAACCTATTTGGGAATTAGTCACCCACCCTGACATGCTCATGCATGCACATGCCCAAGAGTCAAGGAAATACAGATTATAGCATAACTCTGGCAACTAGAAGTCAGCAGACACTGTATGTAAAATCGGAGCAAACTATCTGGTGGAAAGCACTCAGTAAAGATCACCCAGACAGCTGCTGTTTTGCTTAGCACCACCAGAGGGAGCCAGAGATCAACAGACTCCCAATGTCCTCTCAGGCCTCCCTTCCACGACCCCCTTAACCTTTGCTCCATGCCTAATAGGTGCTGGTGCTTTGTTCACTTTATTTCACAGCACATGCAGAAACCTCTAAGGGGTGTCTTGATTACCGTGGGAGGAACTGGGATTAGCAAGATTGAGTGTAGGGTCTCACTTTGCATTGCCTTAGTTCCCTAACAAAGTACTTGGGGGGGGGGGGGTTCGCTCCCCAGCCCCAGATCTCAGCAGTTGTTATGGGTAATAGTAATGATGCCTCACTTCCAGGAAGCCTTCTCCCAGTTGTACTGCGCAGGCCCCTCTGTGCAGGCATTTGGGGGCTCTGCTGGCTCAGAGCACTGCTGCAGGTAGGAAGCTGTGGTCTATGGGCAGCCCAGAAGGGGCCTGGCACCGAGGAAGGTGGGCCTCACAGGAAGTCAGGGCCTGGCACCGGGGAAGGTGGGCCTCACAGGAAGTCAGGGCCTGGCACCAAGGAAGGTGGGCCTCACAGGAAGTCAGAGCCTGGCACCGGGGAAGGTGGGCCTCCCAGGAAGTCAGGAGTCGGGCAAGTTATCCAAAGGGAAGTTTAACAGAGGATAGGCCGTGCTTGTCCTGGGAATAGGAGCAGGAGGGGGGAGAAGAGGCTAAGACACCAGGCACAAGGTTGGAGGAACGCCAACGCCCAACTGACCCTGCTCAAGACTTCTCCCCGGATTACAGACGGGTGCCACCAGGCATAGCAGGGAAGGTGGAATTAAAATGGTAAATTATTATTACCTCAAATAACCATACACCAGTAATTTTACAGGCAGATCTATCTATCTATCATCTATCTATCTATCATCTATCTATCTATCTATCATCTGTCTATCTATCTATCATCTATCTATCATCTATCTATCTATCTATCTATCTATCTATCATCTATCTATCTATCTATCTATCTATCTATCTATCTATCTATCTATCTATCATCTATCATCTATCTATCTATCTATCATCTGTCTATCTATCATCTATCTATCTATCATCTATCTATCTATCTATCATCTATCTATCTATCATCTATCTATCTATCATCTATCTATCTATCATCTATCTATCTATCTATCTATCATCTATCTATCTATCTATCATCTATCTATCTATCTATCATCTATCTATCTATCTATCTATCTATCTATCATCTATCTATCTATCGTCTATCATCTATCTATCTATGTATCCATCCGTGGATCTATCCATCCATCTCTCGGTCTGTCGTCTTATCTATTCTACCATCTATCTTATCTAATCTATCATTATCATCTCTCTATAAGCCATTTAATGTATCTGCATATATTGCTTCCCAATATAACCACTTACAATGTTAGATATTTGAGCCAATGCTATCCATTGTAAGTTTTAGTTGTCAACATTCTTTACAAATATTTCGAGTGGTTTCAAAAGATGTCTCTATCACAACATATAGGACCATTTCTATACTGACTATCTAGCACGATTCCAATCTGCTGCCATTAAAACAGATGATGAGAAGGTGATGGGGGATTCCTGCTGTTTAGGTGAGTGTCTAGTGTAAGCTCTCCCATGGATTATGGGGCCAACAGGAAGGAGATAGTTAATAGAGTCTAGTTACTATTATAAAACTGCTGTCTGGAAAGCTGGTTCAGCGCACAGCCTCCCCCTGGGTGCTGGGCGCTGTGTTTCTCGTTGCACACTGGCAGGGCTGGCACCCTCTGCATCTGCAGCCTTCACGTGCCCACGCGCACTGACCTGCATCTCCTCTCCATAGCTGGCATCGTGGGGTACAGCTTTAAACCCACGAATTGAAAAGCAGTCTTCCTGGCCAGGAAAGCATGACAGGTGGAAGTTCTCTTTCTTTTCAGTGCAGAGGTGACTTGGAGAAAACCACTTACTTTGCAGGAAGCGGAGGAGTTTGCGCTGGGGAGGGGGCGTGGGTGGCTGCGGGCCGCTGGGGGCTCCTTGAGGCTGTGGCACTGGCCTGCCAACCAGAGGTGAGTGTCACCACCATGCCGGTCACCGCCAAGCCCTGGGCCCTCCTTCCCCACAGGCGTCCCTCCCCAGCTTCCTCCCCCTCCTCCTCCCTCTCCTCCTCCTCCCTCTTCTCTCCTCCTCCTCCTCCTCCCTCTCCTCCCCCTCCTCCTCCCTCTCCTCTCCTCCCCCTCCTCCTTCCCCTGTCCTTTCCCCTTCTCCCCTCTCTTCCCCTCCCCTTCCTCCTTCCCCTCTCCTCCCCCTCCTCCTCCTTCCCCTCTCCTCCCCCTCCTCCCCTCTCCTCTCCATCTTCCCCTCCTCTCTCCCTCCTCCCCTTCCTTCCCTGCCTCCTCTCCCTTCCCCCCTCCTCTTCATTCTCTTCTCCCCTCCTCCTCCTCCCCTCTCCTCTCCACCCTCCTCCCCCTTCCTCCCCCCTCCTCCTTTTTCTCTGTCACTTTAAAAAACAAATGCAAAATGGTTTGTGTTGGTAGGAATAGGAGCTCAAACACACAGGGTCTCATTTTAAGGCTGTTCCATATCTTGCTGCAGACGCATTATTTCTGTGGACTTGAGTCTTTTCACCCTGAACTCCCAAACCATAGCAGAGTAGGGAATGAAGGGGGGGTGTGCCTGGGCGTCCCCCTTTTCTGCGGGGGTCCCTGATGTGGGAGGGGCTTGGTGGAAATGCAGCTCTCGGGGATGTGTCTAGGACTTGCACGTGGAGGCAGCGGCTGTAGGGACCTCCTTGTGTCCCAGCCCTGGGGTCTGCCACCCACCTTCCTGACCCATCCAGCTCCGTCCACTCCATCTCAGATCCCCGGCAGATAAACCACGTCCGTCCACCTGGCAGAGTGGACGCAAGAGGAGTCGGGGATGGTCTTGGAGGTCTTCCAGGAAACAGAGCTGCCCGTGTTCCTTCGGCTCTTTGCTTCTGCGTTTGCCTTCTACTAGGAAAGATACTGAAACTAGTTGTCATGGTTAAGCTCTCCTGAGGTTTTGAGTCTTTAATGCTTTGTTCTCCTGGGGAGGGCCAGCTTTGGACTTTTCTATTTAGCAATGCAGAACTGCTACTCAAGGATAGAAGGAAGACAATGTCTATATTTCATGGGAGGTTCTAGGTCCAAATCCTGGCCCATGACTTTCTGGCAATGTGGCCGCATGCAAGACTCAGGACTTGCGAGACTTGGGTGCCGAACGTTGCCCTGTCGAATGGTGGGGTTTCCCTGTCTGCTCCCCACATCGCTATGACTGGTCCAGGCGCATGTGGTCTGGGTGGGATGTCCACTCGCAGTTTTCAGACTCTGTTTGCCCTGAAGTTTCAGTGCCCAGGAGTGAGATGTTTTGTTTGAAGTTCAACCTCAGGACCAAAGCTTCCCCCTCCCCCTCCCCCTCGGCCCCAAGCCCTTCAGCAGGGCTTTCGGCTCTTCGGGAGGAATTATTCTCCCCTCAGTGCTCATCGGAAGCAAGTTGTGCATCTCTTTTTCCCAGTTCTGCTTCACGGACACCCATGAGCTCATCCCTTGCAGGGGTCTTCAAACAGTCCTCCAGCCATTACTCTAGGCATCCAGGGGCCACAGCGTCTACAGACTCCTCATTTGAAAGTGAAAGATCAAGGTGAAAGGTGCTGGGCACACAAGCCTACCTGTACTGCCCGGATTTAAGTTCTCAGGTATAAACTCCTTCCTGACTTCGCTGGCTCAGGGTATCTAACTTAAAGTCAGTGTAGTGAATCAGTGCCCAACCTCCCTACGGCTAAGTTAGACAAGATTATTAAATGCCTGGCACATTCTAGACGCCCAGTATATATTGGTTTCTTTCACATGTGTGTCTATGTATGAAGAGAGGGAATGAGAGAGAATGTGTGTGTGTGTGTGTGTGTGTGTGTGTGTGTGAGAGAGAGAGAGAGAGAGAGGGGGGGGGGGGAGAGAGAGGGAGAGGGAGAGAGATGGAGGAGTGAGAGTCAAAATGAAACAGACTGACTCAGTCATTTAGTTTTCTGGGCATTCCAAGTTATTTGATCAACTATCACTTTGAGATTATGAGCTGACCATTTCAAGCCCTAAGTAAGCACAAAAGGAATGTGAATTATTAGCTGGAAGAGCAGCCTCAATGTTCTCAGAAGCTGTTCCTTGGAAATCTACCTCCTTCTCTACTTCTTGATTTCCTCATCTGCAAAGTATGAGATTATGAACATCAGGCCAGCAGAGGAGTCCTAGAGATATTACAGTTTCATTTTTCATTTCAAAGACATCTGTGCCCAACACTTGATATATCTGTCATTTCCTGGACCTGCCACAGATTGCTTGAATGCACAGATGAATGAGTGAGCATACAGTGATGGATGAGACTGGCCCCTCCCATTTTCCTGGTGCTTTTCAGAAACTCAGGTGGGAGAAACTGACCCTGTGGTCTAGATCATGGCTGGTAGCTTTGTAGTGGGGACAGTTTTGAGAGTCTCCCTCCCTCCCTCCCTCCCTTCCTTCCTTCCTTCCTCCCTCCCTTCTTTCCTTCCCTCTTTCTCTCTCTTTCTTTCTCTTTCTTTGCCTATGCTGGTCCCAGGGCATGAACTCAGGGCCTGGGTGCTGTTCCAGTACTCAAGGCTAGTGTTCTACCACTTAAGCCACACCTCCACTTTCAGCTTTTTTGGTGGTTAATTGGAGTTAGGAGTCTCACAGAATTTCTAGCTTTGAACCATGATCCTCAGATCTTAGTCTCCTGAGTAGCTAGGATTAAAAGCATGAGCTGCTGACTCCTGGCTCTTCTTCCTTAACCTCAGCCAGTGATTCTTGAAAGAACATCCTAAAACTTCCCTGAACTGGAATTACCTTGTAGATGTCTCCCATGGCTTCACCCTAGGTCTGCCAAAGTGTAAACCCTGGGTGGGCTTTAGAACATCTATATCTATATCTATATATCTAGAGAGAGTCTATTGTCCATTGAACTTTGAAGACAGCTGTTAGTCAGAAGACTTGAAGCCCTGCTTGGTGCTTACAAGAATTTGGTGAGCACCTTGCCAGTTCTGCTGTTGGGTTCTCTGATTCTGTCCACCAAACTTTCTAGAACCTGGTTGACTCCAGCTTTGTCTCAATTAGTACGGGCCTTGCAATATCTTAAAAAGGTCAGCAGGGGGCACCAGATACACACAATCCTGTGCCTGCCTTTCCTCTAGTCCTAAAAAAAAAAAAAATCCTTATTAATTTTTCTTTTAAAAGTGGGGAAAATCAACCTTTAAGACTTCTTTCCATAGAAAATTGGAAAGAAAAGTCAAATGTTTCTGGACAAAATGAAATTTTGCGTCTACTTAATCGAATCAGCCAATATCTATCTTTATGCGAGATTTATTGCATACGATGCTTAAGGCAGAAGAACCCAGTTTCTAAATAAGGTGATGTTCTCCAATTTCATTTTTTTATACAGTGGAAGGAGAAAAAAATTCATGAGTTTATTTATGGAAAAATACAGCATTGTTCTCTGTATATAAGCTTCTGAGAAGGCAGGGCATTGACTGATTGTCTACATTGTAGTGTGTATCTGCTTTTCCCAGGCCTGGAGGATTTTTTTTTTTAAAGAAGTTATTTAATTTTTTTTCTTACAGTATAAAAATGTATATTACTGTGCAAAAGTTATAAGGCATAGATGTGCAAAGTAGAAAAGAGAGACTAGAAATCCCTACCATGTCATCAGATCATGACATTGTTGTACAATTGGGTTATAGCTGATTTGCTCCCACATCACACCGCATGTGCTGTGTGTATTTATTTGCTCATAGTGCATTTTTTCACATCGATGTGCCCACTGTATTTTCAATCAGTCCCATGGCTCTCAGATCTCTGGGAAGTGAAGACCCTTCTTGGAAGTTAGTCCTCAGACACATTCTTAGTTAAGATCTGTTATATTTGCATAGACCTTACATATGCTTGGACTGAGCATTGTGCGTGGGTAGGTGCATGTATGTGGAATAGACTTGGGAAGCTTTATCTCAGTTGTCTTTTGGTGGGGGTGGATTTGTATTTCTTTTCCTTTTTTTGAGGGGGGTGTCATTCATGGGTCTTGAACTCTGGGCCTGGGCTCTGTTCCTCAGCTCTTCAGCTCAAGGTGAGCACTCTACCACTTGAGCCACAGTGCCACTTCTGGTTTTCTGGTAGTTCACTGGAGATCAGAATCTCATAGGCTTTCCTTCCCCCAGCTGGCTTTGAATCGTGGTTCTCAGATCTCAGCCTCCCGAGTAGCTAGGATTATAGATATGAGCCGCTGGTGCCCAGCTTCTTTTCCTTTTATTTTCATGTGTGTTTCTATATTGTTACTCATGAAATGGAAAAACCAACCTCTCAGTTTTCTTCTAATTCACCAAGGAGGAAATAAGATTGATGAGAAACTGGCACAGGTAGGTTCTACTGGCTGCTCTATTTTACATAGTTTTGAAGTCACCAGGCAATGTGCCACATAAACATATTTATTCCTAGGCACTATAAATACACTGGAGGGAACAGCCACGTGTAGCTAGTGCCCCGTAGAATAGGCCACTAGATTTTTTTTTTAAATTCTGGTCCTGGGATTTGAACTCAGGGCCTGAGATTTTTTTTTTTTGCTCAAGGCCAATACTCTACCATTGGAGCTCAACTTCCAGCTTTTTATCTGGTCAATTGGAGAGCAGAATCTTAGGGATTTTCCTGCCTAGGTTGGCTTCAAATCATGATCCTCAGATTTCAGCTTCCTGTGAACTGAGATTACAGGTGTGAGCCACTGGCGCCTAGCTGCTAGAGTGATCAAAAGCAGCACAGCTATCAAGAGACAGCATCTCCTTTCCTTACCCTTGACTCCCCCAGGCAGATGTTAGCCGTGTTTGTAGTGTGCCCAGTGTGTTCTGGGAGTTACGATGCTAGGTGGTCAGGAGCATGTACTCCTTGGCCACTGGGCATGAGTGTTCTGACGTGTTCTCTTGGGATGCTCCCTCTGAAAGCCTGTCACCAGGCTGTCACAAGCCTGGCTGAGTCACCAGGTCCAGGCTTGGAACTCTCAGGGTGTCCGTCCTGGAGGAGCCCCTAGCTGGTTGAATCTTCAGAAAGGAGGCCCAGCCTTTGCGGAGTCTGCAAGGACAGCCTCTGCCCTGTTCCCCGCCCAAAGGCCTGAACTGCAGCCCTGTGAGCAGCACAACAGACCCATGAGGGTCCCGACAGAGGGCGCCCCACTCACCTTTGGCAGCGCTGAGACGAGGCCATGACCTAGGGCAGAAGAAAGAAGCAATGAACGTCAGCCGCAAAACCTGCCTACTCCCCCCAAGCGAGCAAGCTCTTCCTAGACGCCATTGCACCACCCCCAGTGAAACTTCTGTGTTCCTATTACTGTAGACTCCGAGTAACATACTGTTAGGATATAAGAGAGAGAAAAAGGTCTGTAGAAGACAAAAAAAAACCCAACAAGACCACCTTCTACAAAGAATTCTCATACACCCACACGTGCGTATGTGTGTAAATGAAGACGTAGGTGCGTGCACACACACCTGTGCCCACATAGCTCAAGAGAACGGACAAGATCCTGAAGTTACAAATACATTCTGCACCCGTCAATGTTATTCCAAAATCCGGTGCTCACTGGCTGTGTGATGTTTGGGAGTGAGATTTAGATTTTGGTGAGTTCTAATTATTGTAAAAAAAAAAAAATACATGGTGAGGGACCCGTGGTCTCCATTTCTAAGCTCAGGGCTGGTTGCAGGGGTAGATGGTAGCCCAGTGTAGATAAGGGCCAAATGGCGCAGGCCTGCTAGGCCCTTGCTAGCTGCTCCCCATGGCTTTCTACATGGCTTGTAGAAATTCATAGTCACTTTTTTTTGTTGGTCCTGTGGCTTGAACTCTAGGCCTGGGCACTGTCCCTCAGCTCTTCAGCTCAAGGCTAGCACTCTACCACTTGAGCCACAGTGCCACTTCCGGCTTTTTCTGCTTATGGGGTGCTGAGGAATCGAACCCAGGGCCTCATGCACGTGAGGCAAGCACTCTACCACTGAGCCACCTTCCCAGCCCTCAGATTCACTTTTGTTCTTTTTTTTGGTTGGTCGTGGGGCTTGAACTCTGGGCTTGGGTGCTGTCCCTGCGCTCTTCAGCTCAAGGCAAGCGCTGTACCACTTGAGCCACAGCACCACTTTGGGTTTTCTAGTGGTTTATTGGAGAGAAGAGTCTCATGGACTTTCCTGCCCAGGCTGGCTTTGAACCGCGATCCTCAGATCTCAGCCTCCTGAGTAAGCTAGGATTACAGGCGTGAGCCACCGGCGCCCAGCTTCACTTTTGTTCTTACGTATAGAGTAGGAGTGATCACATTCTCTGCACCAGGAAATCCCAACTGCAACCCAGCTTTACCTCCATGGAACTTGAAACCCTTGTTCTCCTTGTTCTACTTTCTAGAAGACTAGGTGAATCTAAATTATTTGTTCTTTTTTTTTTATCCCCCCAAATGTTTTGGGACCATTTTTTCCCCCCATTACTTCTTTGGACATTACCTGCATGAGCATCTGTTTTCCATCAAGGTCAGTGTGAACTCACAACCATCACCCTCAGACAGTGTGCTTTTGGGATTAGCTTTTCCTTAGATTCAGGCGCCCATTCCGTGAGCTAAGTTGTTTGTGCCTTTAACAACCCCTGGTCCTCACAGCATACCTTTCCTTTGAGGCTCTCTAAGTGCGTCACAAGAACAATTAACCGAGCATCGCAACCCAGGCCGGGTGTAAATATTTATGAGTCCTGTGTGGTGGCTGGGGCCTTGGGTGCTGGATAGTTGAGTTAGTAACCAGGCGACCCCAGTGCGCAAGTCCAGCCCGCCCTGTTGATTTCCCTTCACCGGTCTCAGCTGCCAAGTGAGCTTGAGGGAGAGCTGTGATGCTTCTAACTGTACAGAAGAGGAAACCGAGCAATTCCCCAATCAGCAAAGCCACAGAGGGAGAATAGGGAGAAGGAGGGATTTGCCACCCCTGTCCCCTCCCCCTCCCTGGTACGGCCTCCTGCTGCTCTGTGCCTCTGGGAGGAGGTGGCCCCCCCCCCCAGGATCGGAGCAGCTGTGCCTGGGAGCCTGCCTGTGGTTGGCGGTTGGCACCCGCTCAAGTTGCCTGAGATGCAGCAGAAATTAACAGTAAATCAACCAGTAAGGAGAACATGATTTATCTGGGGCCTGAGCTTTCTCTCTTGACACTCTTTAAGCATATGGTCTCTTCCCTGACATCCTGGCCTTTGATTAAGGCCTCAAAAGGCTCCGCAGATATTCTAGAGCCAACTGGAAGGTGGAAATAATACGTTTGTGTGACTGTGTGCGGTGAGCTTACTGTAAGCGTAGCAAGACCCCCGTGCTGGAGGACAGATGCCAACACAGGCAGCTTGTGAGGGAGAGTTCAGGGACAGTGAATGCAAGACCAATGCGTCTTCAGAGATTCTCGAAACAGTTTGGACTCCTTCACGGACTCCCTCTGACCTTGGCTTCAGCTGGACATCTGAATCAAAAGCCTACTGGCTAGCCTGTGGTTTATAGAACGTGGAGGGCGGGGGGATGGACTAGGGGCCTTCGCATGGCTGTGATGTTCTTTGACTTCTCATACCCTTGGGGACAGAGCTGAGCTCCTGTGATAGTTTTTTTTTTTTTTGGTCGGTTGTGGGGCTTGAACTCTGGGCCTGGACACTGTCCCTCAGCTCTTCAGCTCAAGGCTAGCGCTCTACCACTTAAGCCACAGCGCCACTTCCGGCTTTTTTCTGCTTACCTGGTGCTGAGGAATCAAACCCAAGGCCTCATGCATGCAAGGCAAGCGCTCTACCACTGAGCCACCTTCCCAGCCCAAGTGGAAGCATCTTTTAAAAAGCTGCCGAGCATCTGCCTGGCATCGTCCCTGCCCCACCCCTAAGCGGGAAGCATTTTTTTTTTTCTTTCATTGTTGTTGTTGGAGTTTGACTCATGGACATTTATTTTTATAATATGTGTTTTTCAAATCAAGTTGACTGTATTTAAAAAATGTTTCATTTCTGGGCTGGGAAGGTGGCTCAAGTGGTAGAATGCTTGCCCTGAGCTGAAGAGCTGAGGGACAGCGCCCAGGCCCAGAGTTCAGGCCCCACGACCAGACCCCCCCCCCAATAAAAGTTTCATTTCTGACGTGGGAACAAGGCATGCCTAGAGCTCGCGATGAGTTTAGAGATTATTCTACACCTGAGAGTAGATCCATCTTGCCTACGACTACTTTACAATGCACGGACAGCAATCAGTTCAGGGGTGGAATGGAAGGGTGGGTGCTAAGGGCTGGGGAGAGGGCAGAGGAATAGGGGAGCCCGAGAGTCCAGAATTTGGGGGAGACAAGCCAGAGAGGCCGTGGGGCTGTGGTGGGCAGCCTACACGGTCCTGCGGCCAGCGAAGCTGTGCTCCGTTTAGACAGTTGCTAAGAGGGCAGATCGGACGTGGAGAATAGTAGGAACAGTGACAGCAGTGTGCTAATAAACAGCCGTCACAGCAACCGCTGGGGGGGGGTGAAGCCGGGCGGACCGGAAGGGAGCTCTGCTCGGTAGATGCGCCGAGGGGTGCTGGGAGGGTGCGCAGTGCGCAGGCGCGGTGCAGCTGGCCCCCCCACGGCCGAGGCTGGCCTCAGGTGGCTCACGTGATGTCTCCACGGCACCCCTCCCCCCTCGACGTCATACGTCATAGCCCCCGGGAAGGAGGCACCGGGCGCTCTCCGTCCGTCCGTCCGTCCGTCCATCAGTGCAGGGCCAAGCCAATGAGCAAAGCATCAGTCAGCAAACCAGGCCTGGCACGGGGCTGGGCTGGGATTCCAGCGGCTCCCTGCGGGGGACGGGGCCAGGGAGGAGGGCGGACGGCGCCATCGCGGTGTGGACGTCGGGTGGACACCAGCCCCCGGGCGTGCCCCGGGCGGCCAGTGAGTGTGAGTGAGTGTGCGCCGCTCCAGGCTGGCCCTCCGCCTCCCGCCCTCCACCCCCACCCCAGCCCAGCCCAGCCCAGCCCAGCCCAGCCCAGCCCAGCCCACCCCACCCCACCCCACCCCACCCCACCGCAGCCCAGCCCAGCCCACCCCACCCCACCCCACCCCACCCCACCCCACCCCACCCCACCCCACCGCAGCCCAGCCCAGCCCAGCCCACCCCACCCCACCCCACCCCACCCCAGCCCACCGCAGCCCAGCCCAGCCCACACCACCCCACCCCACCCCAGCCCACCCCAGCCCAGCCCAGCCCACCCCACCCCACCCCACCCCACCCCACCGCAGCCCAGCCCAGCCCACCCCACCCCACCCCACCCCACCCCACCCCAGCCCACCGCAGCCCAGCCCACCCCACCCCACCCCACCCCACCCCAGCCCACCGCAGCCCAGCCCAGCCCACCCCACCCCACCCCACCCCACCCCAGCCCACCGCAGCCCAGCCCACCCCACCCCACCCCACCCCACCCCAGCCCACCGCAGCCCAGCTCAGCCCAGCCCACCCCACCCCACCCCACCCCACCCCACCCCACCCCACCGCAGCCCAGCCCAGCCCACACCACCCCACCCCACCCCAGCCCACCCCAGCCCAGCCCAGCCCAGCCCACCCCACCCCACCCCACCCCACCCCACCGCAGCCCAGCCCAGCCCACCCCACCCCACCCCACCCCACCCCACCCCAGCCCACCGCAGCCCAGCCCAGCCCACCCCACCCCACCCCACCCCACCCCAGCCCACCGCAGCCCAGCTCAGCCCAGCCCAGCCCACCCCACCCCACCCCACCCCACCGCAGCCCAGCCCAGCCCACCCCACCCCACCCCACCCCACCGCAGCCCAGCCCACCCCACCCCACCCCAGCCCACCCCACCCCACCCCAGCCCAGCCCAGCCCACCCACCCCACCCCACCCCAGCCCACCGCAGCCCAGCTCAGCCCAGCCCACCCCACCCCACCCCACCCCACCCCACCCCACCGCAGCCCAGCCCAGCCCACCCCACCCCACCCCACCCCACCCCACCCCAGCCCACCCCAGCCCAGCCCAGCCCACCCCAGCCCACCCACCCCAGCCCACCCTACCCCAGCCCACCCCAGCCCACCCTACCCCACCCCACCCCACCCCAGCCCACCGCAGCCCAGCCCAGCCCACCCCACCCCAGCCCACCCCAGCCCACCCACCCCAGCCCACCCCAGCCCACCCCAGCCCACCGCAGCCCAGCCCAGCCCACCCCACCCCAGCCCACCCCACCCCAGCCCACCCCAGCCCACCCCAGCCCAGCCCAGCCCAGCCCACCCCAGCCCAGCCCAGCCCACCCCAGCCCAGCCCACCCCACCCCACCCCAGCCCACCGCAGCCCACCCTACCCCAGCCCACCCCAGCCCACCCCAGCCCAGCCCAGCCCACCCCAGCCTACCCTACCCCAGCCCACCCTACCCCAGCCCACCCCAGCCCACCCCAGCCCATCCCACCCCAGCCCACCGCAGCCCACCCCACCCCAGCCCAGCCCACCGCACCCCAGCCCACCGCAGCCCACCGCAGCCCAGCCCAGCCCAGCCCAGCCCAGCCCACCCCAGCCTACCCCACCCCACCCCACCCCACCCCACCCCACCCCATCCCACCCCAGCCCAGCCCACCCCACCCCACCCCACCCCAGCCCAGCCCACCCCACCCCACCCCAGCCCAGCCCAGCCCACCCCACCCCAGCCCAGCCCAGCCCAGCCTAGCCCACCCAGCCCAGCCCACCCCACCCTACCCCAGCCCAGCCCACCCCACCCTACCCCAGCCCAGCCCAGCCCACCCCACCCCACCCCACCCTACCCCAGCCCAGCCCAGCCCACCCCACCCTACCCCACCCTACCCCACCCCACCCCAGCCCACCCTACCCCAGCCCAGCCCAGCCCAGCCCACCCCACCCCACCCCACCCCAGCCCACCCCACCCCAGCCCAGCCCACCCCACCCCAGCCCAGCCCACCCCACCCCACCCCACCCCACCCCAGCCCACCCCAGCCCACCCCAGCCCAGCCCAGCCCAGCCCAGCCCACCCCACCCCAGCCCACCCCAGCCCAGCCCAGCCCAGCCCTGGGCCCAATCACAGGAATCCCCTGGAGTTTTAATCCTGAATTGTTTTTAAAATTTTTATACTTGTCAATAATTCAATACATGCAATGATTATTTTTTTTCAGAAAACTCTCTTACAGAAAACTCTTCCCACCCTCCTCTCTCCTCTCTCTTCTCTCTCTCCTCTCTCTTCTCTCTCTCCTCTTTCTTCTCTCTCTCCTCTCTCTTCTCTGTCTCTGTCTCTGTCTCTATGTCTCTGTCTGTCTGTCTGTCTGTCTCTGTCTCTGTCTCTGTCCCTGTCTCTCAGCTAGCAGGCAGTTGTGGCTGTGTTGGTTCAGGCCTAGTGTCCTTCTATCCTATTGAGCCATGGGAACACAGCTTGGATAGTGTGTTATTCCGGTCCCATAGAGACGGACTTGATCTGTCTCCAGGGTCAAACTGCTGGCCAGGAGACAAATGCCTTGTGTCCCCCTGGAGTGCGGAATGCGGGGTCCCTCTGGGCCTCGCTAGGCACCCACTGGGAGCCCACAACTCAACAGGAAGCCACTGGGAAGTGACTTGGTGGATTTCACACCCTCAGCCTTCTCCCACTCCCCGACTTGCAAGACTGCCGACAGCCGGGCTCAGCTCCAGGTCTCCTCTTCAGCCCTGCCTCTGTCAGGAGGAGTCGGCTGCAGACTAGGATCCCCTAGGTTTCGCCAGGCAGTTGATATCCCTAGGCATTCCCGGACTCATTTTACATTCAGAGACAGGTGACAAAGGATCTAACATTTCGAAATCCACTCCCTTCTTCTTGTGACTTGAGTGTCTGAACTGCGGGGGGAATGTGACGTGTTACAAAGTGACTTCGCCGGCGCCTCGGACAGGCCTCGGTAGGCAGAGTTGTCATTTGGAGGCTTTTTAGAGAATATGAGGGCCAAATGGGGCACTGAGGACATTACCCACCCTTTCACTCTGCGGATGGACTGACCTCCGATTTTGAGTTGATGGAGCAATTGTCACAGCCAGACTGACAGCTTCAACCATCCTAACCTCCCACTACCTAGGCACTGTGGCCCAGGCCTAGACATTCATCATCAGCCCAGAGGGGCAGCCACCCGAAGGGCTCAGTGAGTGAGCAGACAGGTGTCCCCTAGGGTACCTGAAACATAGCCCATGGGCACAAGTGTGCTGCTGAAGAAGCAGGAGAGATGGGTGGGTGCGTGAATGAACGCTACTGCACCTGTCCAGGAAAGCTAGATGAAGGGAATTCCATGAAAGGCCACGTCTGGATCTATAGGCAGACCTTTCCTGTCTCACTGAGGCCAACCAAATGTCCAGCATATAGTAGGATCGTTCTCCAACTCATCTGCACAAACACTCAGCTCCCCCTTGGGAGGGATTCTATGGGGGTCCTACAGATTGGAGACTGGAGAGTAGCTTTCCCAAGCCTGTGTTATCTTGAAGCAGGTGATACTTGCCTCAGGATGAATAGGCCGGTGCTCATATTTAGGAAGGGGATGAGAGGGGCCTACTGTTTATTAAAGATATCCCTGATTAGTTTCAAGAATTATCTTCTTTATTTCAATGGACACATAAAAACACTCATTTATGGATGTTTTGGTACATGTATGCATTGTATACTGTTGAAGGCAAGAATCTCATTTTATTTTTATGAAAACTATTTAGGGTTAGGCAAATGCCTGCAGAAGCTTGGGAAGAAAACATAATGTTTGGTGCCCACAGCTGTGCAGGGCCCTGAAACCTTTCTTAGGTGGTATCCAGCGCCTTTCCCTGAGCTGACCCTCCCAGGCCCTGTCTGCTTTCTGCCTCCTCTGAGCTCCTTGCAGCTTCTTGCTCTAACAAAATATATGTAGCAAATTCAGAAGACCACATGTGACCATTAATATATTATTTACCTAATAGCATAAACTTTCCTCTTTCTTCTGCAAATAGATCCTAAGTTCCTTGAAGACAGAGTTTTTGTGAGCTACCGTCCTTTCTGGAAGAGTTACCAACTTCCTTGGCAAATATTAGAAAATGGAAACAAACAGCATTTTACTGAAAAATTTTATGTTGAGCTTTTCTGGCAGCAAGGTGGACCAGAACCTTAGCTCTGCTAGGTGGCAGCCTCCTGCCCAGGGCCTGTGTCCTCCATCCCCAATAGCACCTGTGCAAGTGGTGACCCCCTGACAGTTCGTTGTCTCCACCCCTGCCCCAGACAGCACCAGCAGGAAGGGGTGTTCCCAGGCTCAACCCAGTGACCCAGTGACCCCAAGGAGGCTCACGGGGCGGGGGGGTCACTCCAGTGAAGAACAAGTCTGCTTCTCAGCCATCTCTCCCCTCTACCCACCCTCTGTCTCAGAAGATCTTCCCTCTGCCCATTTGCTGACACATTATGGGAGGAGAGCTGGAGTCCAGCCCCAAGGCCTCTCATTCCAACTCCAGAGGTTGCACTGTAGAGACTATGACTTCTAGCTGAGTTCTCAAGCCTCAGAGAGCACCAGATCAGGGAGGGAGCACCATCAGATCAGAGCTGAGGGTAACCCAGGGCTTGACTCTAATACTTGCGTTTCTTTCTTGTTTTTGATAATTAATTGTCATAGTTTTATTTTTCAATTGTGAAAATACTGTACAGAGAGGTTACAATTATATGAGCAAGGTAATAAGTACATTCCTTATCCTTTGTTTTTCCCCTACCATCCCTGCCCTCCAGCTCTCCCCTCCTCCTGCGCCAAAGTTGTAAAGTTCATTTTTCAACACAGGATTTTGTACATCTCATTGTTGCAATAGGTCCACCTGTATCCATATTTAAACAATTTTGTTTTTTCCCTTCCCCTCCCCAAATTATACCAACATCAAATACAGTGAAAACAGGAGTTATACTGTGGGGGAGGGACATACAAAGCAACAAAACAATCACCTTATAAATATGTTAGAAATAATTCAAGAAAGAAAAAAACCACTTGTGTCCTTATCTTGGGGTTCATGTCGCCTAACATCATCTTATCTTCCCTTTCCTGCTTGTCTCAGACATATACTAGTAATACTTGCATTTCTGAGGTAGCGTGGAGTCTGAGATTCCGCATGTCTAGTTCCCAGGGGAGGCAGATGCTGTTGGTCCCAGGACCAACCAACCTCTGAGGGCCATTCCAGATGTGTATGTGCCACCCAGAGCAGAGTGTGTGTGTGAGTGTGTGTGTGTGTGTGTGTGTGTGTGTGCGCGTGCGCGCGCGTGCGTGCATGCTCACCCTTGATGGGGAGGAGGACTTCAGACAGGAGCCTGCTGGTTCCCATGTCTACAGATATTCTTCCCTGTCTGTACATCCTGGGTTTCAGCCCCACCCCACCCCCCATAGATGCAAAATCCAGGAAGGCTCAAGTGTCTTAAAAATGATTTCATATTTGCATGTTACCTATGCACATCATCCTGCGTGCTTACATCATCTCTAGAGCACCTGCAATGCCACAATCCAATGTCAATACTATTAGACCTGTTAGTCTACAATGTTGTTTGAAAAGAATGATAAGAAAAGGTTTGCACATCCAACACCCCTTTATGATGAAGGTTCTGGAGAAACTAGGAACCCATGGAATATATAATATAGGCTGTATAAAGTTCTAGAACCAACCCAGATGCCCCTCAGTAGATGAATGGATCAAGAAAATGTGGTATATATACACAATGGAATTCTGCACCTCCATCAGAAAGAATGACACTGCCCCAATGGAAATGGAAATGGAAAATAAAATAATATTAAGTGAAGTAAGCCAGGCCCAAAGAAACATAGGTCCCATGGTTCACCTTTTTTGCAATTACTAGTATATGTCTAGTATAATCTTACTAGAGAAGCAAAAAAGGTCAAAAGCTATGTACATATGACCAGATAAGATGATGCTAGGCAAAATGAACCCCAAGATAGGGACACAAGAGATTTTATCATTGTCACTGTTGTTTTTAATGTACTATGTGATTTTTTTTATTTTGTATGTTCTTCCCTTGTGGTATAACCCCTGTTGTCACCGTATCTGATTCTGGTGTCCTGTATCTTGTACATACATATTTCTAATTTGGGAGGGGAAGGGAAATAACAAAATGCTGAAACAAAGATACAGGTTGACCCATTGTAACAATGAGATGTATGAGACACTATGTTGAAAATAAACTTTACAACTTGTGGGGGGGGGTGAGGGAGGCGTTGGGGATGTAGGGAGGGAAGGGATAGTAGGGGAAAAACAAAGGAAGGGTTAACAATGCTCGATAGGAAATGTACTCATTACCTTACTCATGTAACTGTAACCCCTCGGTATAGTATCTTTACAATAATATATAAACGTATACATATATATGTATTTATATACACACACACACACACACACACACATATATAAAGAAAACACTTGCACATGCTTATCAAAAGCAATTCATTTGCAATGCTTTTGATCTGTGGTTCTAAATGGCTCATGTGGAAACTAAACATAGGGAGGGGCCAACTGATATAGAAGATGGTTTTGATCATTAGAATACAGAAAGGATACAGAATTTGGAGTGTGAATTCAAATCCAGCCTTTCATGACCTCCCTCCCTCCTTTTCCTTCTCCCTCTCCTCTTTTCCTTTTCCACTCCCTCTCCTGCATATCTCTGACCTGCTTCCTCAATTTCAACAGGCTTTATTGTATCTTCATGTATGAATATGCATATATTGTCCATATTTATCTTTCTTCACCTTCCCCATCTACCCTCCCAACTCCCTGTCATTCATTTTATCTTTCAGAGTGAGTCAATTGCACATACTGTGCTTTTCTTGAAGCCTCTGGGCAGTATCCTATACCCGGGCCCCAGTGCTCAGCTCAGCCTTGGCCTCTGTGTGCTCAGGTCAGTGTACGTTTGAACTTGGGAGGTGGATGACCCTTTGTGTAACTAGATATGTAGCTTCAAGAGGGTTTTTTAACTCTTCTCTGGGCTGGGTTTTTCTTTCCTGTGAAGGGCAGAGTAATGGAAGCGTGATGGGTTGGATCCAACGAGCCATGTGTTCAGCCCTTAGGACGCTGTCTAGTGCATAGTGCACACTGGTGGATGCTTCTTTCTTGAGGACCAACTCTGTTGCAGGCCTATTACAGAAGCCATTTATTTTTTATGTATGTATGTATGTATGTATTTGTTGGTCGTGGGGCTTGAACTCTGGGCCTGGGTGCTGTCCCTGTGCTCTTCAGCTCAAGGTGAGTGCTCTCCCTCTTGAGCCACGGTGCCCCTTCCGGTTTTCTAGTGGTTTATTGGAGATCAGAGTCTCATGGACTGTTTTACCCAGGCTGGCTTTGAACCATGATCCTCAGATTTCAGCCTCCTGAGTAGTGAGGATTACAGGTGTGAGCCACCGGTGCCCAGCTAGAAGCCATTAATTTAAGCCTCAAATACAGACACTGTTATATGCTCAGGAGATTTGGCATTGAATGAGAGTCTACTTTTCTACATATCACTTCTAAAGTTTACAACTGGACATAGCTATTGGTTGTCAGGCAGCTAAAAAAGGGCAGGTTTGCTGAGATTCCAGTTGGACCCAGGAGGCTCATGGTATGCCAGGATCCCGCCACAGCCCCATCCATCCCCAAATGCTGCGTGTCATTTTTATGGACAATGATATGTTGGCATAATAGTTGTAGAAGTAAGACAGTAGATGCAAATATGTTGTTTTCAGACATTTTAATCTGATTTATGTATCTCAAGTACTAATTTATATTCATATAATACTTCCATTATAAAATATGCAGTGGTACAGAGATTTGTATGTATATGTGAATTTGTTTTAAACGTTAGATTTATAAATGGTTTGGAATAGGCTGTAGAAACATCGTCTGCTGCTCTTTTTAATATATCTTGAGCATGCTATGACACATCCTGAAATAATTTGCTTTGGAAAAAAACCACTGCTCTCCTCTTGCTGTCTCTTCCCCCCCTCAAAGTAACAGTAAATATTACTTTGATGTATGTAATTACTTCAACCCTCTCCATTCGACAGGCGGCTTTCTAACCCTTCCACTTCCCATCTCTTGCTTTTGTCAAGAACTCAGAAAAACGGACTTAAACATGCATTATTCAAATGTATTTAGGGTAAACATTAGAGAGCAGCTACAGTTTTTCCTTTCTTTTTTTTTTTTTGGGTCTGGTCGTGGGGCCTGAACTCTGGGCTTGGGCACTGTCTCTCAGCTCTTCAGCTCAAGGCTAGCGCTCTACCACTTGAGCCACAGCGCCACTTCTGGCGTTTTTTTCTTTTTTGCTTATGTGGTGCTGAGGAATCGAACCCAGGGCCTCATGCATGCAAGGCAAGCGCTCTACCACTGAGCCACCTTCCCAGCCCAGTTTTTCCTTTCTTAAAGTGATTTTGAAGAATAACATGCACATTCTGTCCCACAAGCAACCCTGCCTCCCCCCAACCCTCAGTGAAGTATTCATCTAATATGTCTTATGACCTCAGGGGTCCTGACAGTGTCACGGACACAGAAGAACCTGAAGCATGCTTGGCAGGTTGACTTGAGTGGAATGAACTTGGAATGGTGGGGCTGGTGGTATTCATGGAGGACCTGCAGGAAGAGGGCACCGGGGGAGCTGTGGAGAGGGAGTCGGGCTGGGCACAGTGGCCCCATGAGTGTTGGGAGGCTGTCTGGGATTGTCTGTGCGACTCTCAGGTGGGTTTATGGCCAGATCCCTGAGCCATCAGCCAGCCCTCACTGGCAGATGCATGGCTGCCTCCCCAGTGTCTCTCTCGTGGGGCTGTTCAGAAACCTGAGCAAGGGATAAAAGCAGCCCTGTCCTGTGAAGCTATGGAACCCTGGAGTTTTCAGCCCAGTCTACCCCCCACCTGCCTGCAAATCCCCTATACCTCCATCAGAGCCCCTTACTTGGTCTCTTAAGATCACGACCAGTGGATGGGAGTATGGCTCCGTGGTAGAGTGCTTGCCTAGCATGCATGAAGTCCTGGGTTCAAGTCCTTCCTACCAAGTACACAGACAAAGCTGGAGGTGACAGTGTGGCTCAAGTGGTAGAGTGCTAGCCTTGAGCAAAAGAAACTCAGGGACAGTGCCCAGGCCCTGAGTTCAAGCTCCAATGACTGGCAAAGTAAAAAATCACTACCAGTGATGTAATTTAATTGTATTAACATTCTCTGTGTCTGTCTCTGCCCATCTCTCTGTCTCTGTCTGTCTCTCTGTCTCTGTCTGTTTGATAGTCTTGTTTGCCACAGAATTAAAAACGTCACTTTTCTATTAATAAACAAGTAAAAATTCTGACCTATTTTTTGGCAGAGAGAAGTTCTGGAATTTCAAATCACTGGATCCTTCTTTTGTTGTCCTTTTATTACCCCTGGGATGAAAGGAAATAGATTATAGCTGAGAATTAGCAATAAGCTAGGAGGAAGAATTAATTAAGTGCATTCATTCAGAGAAACAACCACCCAGTCAGATTTAAGTAATGAATGCTGCACATATAATTTTGAGTCTCCCTTTGCATTTCCATTGGGGTTTAAAAAAAAGCCCTAAAACCCCTTGTGTTTAAAGTCATTTAATTACTTAAAACCACTTTTTAAAAAAGCATTATTTTTTCAGGAGGAATATTGTGGGATGGGTCAAGATGGAGCTGTGACTGCTGCTCCCACATGGTGACTTTTAAAAACGTGTGTGTGTGTGTGTGTGTGTGTGTGTGTGTGTGTGTGTGTGTGTGTGTGTGTTTGTGAGTATGCAGTACTGGGGCTTGAACCCTGGGCCTGGGTGCTGCCCCCTCAGCTTTTTTTTGCGTAAGGATGGCACTCTACTACTCGAGCCACAGCTCCACTTCTGGCTTTTTTGTTGATAATTGGAGTCCTAGGCCAGCTTCAAATAGTGACTTTTAGATCTCAGCTTGCTGAGTATCTAGGAATTCAGGCTGGACTAGTGCCTAGCCCTTTAGTGGTATTAGTCTCAAGCTCCAAGAGTTTCTTCCTTGTCTGCAAAATTGAAGGTGTCATACTTCTGTGGCATGATCGACAGGAGACTGGCAGGATATTGAGAGGTCCCCATCTTCAAGCCTGGGAAGAGTCTAGCTGCTTCCTTATATTAGTTGAATTTGATGAGAAGTCTAGAAAATATCAACCCACATAGGAAAACTGGAGATTGAGCAAGAGTAGCCCCGATACAAGTAATAGTTACTGAACTTCCATATAATTTAGGCATTGTGCTAATCCACTTTCCTTGAAGATTAAATTATTTTAAATTGAGTTAATTTGTTAAAATTCATTAAACACACTATCATAAGCCATTATTGTTATGCATCTCTAGCTCATTTAATTAGCTCAGTATAACATACTTTTCTTTCTTAGGCACTTCATGAGCTTTATCAAACAGTGGAGATTTTTCTTTCCTGTTTCCTCCAAGACAAGTGGTGGTTAGCTGCTTTAACCCTCTGGCCTTCCTGCTATGTCCCATTTGACCAGCCTTGCCTTTGTTTGCTCCTTGGACTTCCTCTGTTCCCTCACACAGAACTCTTTCAAGTCTACTTCCTTCTTCCCAGCATGCTCCTGGACTGCCTGTTTCTTGTTCTGCTGCCCTTCATGGGTTCTGGTCTTAGATTAAGTGTTAGTCCTTTGGGAGAAACTCTCTCTCTGACCTTGCTGACCTGCTCCTTCCCAGAACTTGGTTGGGTTTTAATTTTACTTTCGTTATAATTGACCTGGAGTTCATGTCTGACAAAACTTTCAACTTGCATCTTTGCAAGACCAGAGATTTGTAGATTTTGTCTTCCCAGGGCCTAGTTGCATGTCTGGCTCTCAGTGGACTCCCGTGGCAGGGCAAGATGTCTAAAGATAGGTTCATAGGTCTAAAGGACATTGATACTTACCTCAAGATGGCTTAGGGCCTGGCATTTATACAACCTGATAAATATAATGTCTAGTGAATTGTCATGGAATGACAATTCACAATAATGATGGCATTATTCCATGATTTCAATATTCCTAGCTTTATTTCTTTCCTCATTTAATTATTTAAAAATGATTTCATTATTTTATTGTTTCTGATACTTCATTCATTCAATATTGAGGATTGAATCCAGGGCTTATCCCCAGCCTTTTGTGGTTCTATTATTTTTGAGGTAGAGTTTAACTTTGCCAGGGCTGGCCTCAAGCTTGAGATCTTTTGCCTCCATCCCCAAGTAGCTGGGGTTAGAGATGTGTGGTTGTATGTTTTTGTTATTTCACTGTTCTTCCTCTATTTAACCAAAGATAATTTATAATAATACGATAAAGATAATTTATATGGATATATAAAGTTTTATACATATCCAGACATATCTAAATATATACATACATATTTGCTTTTTCTTTTTGTTGGGCGTGGGGCTTGAACTCTGGGCTTGGGCGCTGTCCCTCAGCTCTTCAGCTCAAGGCCAGTGCTCTGCCACTTGAGCTACAGCACCACTTCCGGTTTTCTGGTGGTTTATTGGAGATAAGAGTTTCATGGACTTTCCTGCCCAGGCTGGCTTCGAACTGTGATCCTCAGACCTCAGCCTCCTCAGTAGCTAGGATTACAGGTGGGAGCCACCAGCACCCAGCCACGTTTGCTCTTTGACTTAGAAGTTCTGGACATAAACATCGAACTATTTCCTGGGTCTTTCTAACTGGCATCCATTCCATTGCTCACCACAGAGATGTTCTTTGCTTTTTCCACCTCCATCATTGCTACCTTGCTAATCTGTTATCACTTTCCAGCCCTCAGATCCTCACATACCTCTCAGTTCTATTCCTTCCTCTTTGTCCCTTCAGCTGGTCTCAGTTTTAATCCTTCTTTCAGTATTTCCAGAATGCTGCCTGCTCTCTTGGCCTCCCAAGCTCCAGCCAATCCACAAAGCTGACTAAGAGCCACCTTTCTAATTAGCAGAAGAACATCAAGTCACCTTCCTGCTCGAAAATCCTCATCAGCTCTCCAGTCCTACAGGAGAAAAATCCAAACTTTTGAGTGCAATAGCTGAGATTCCTGCCCCCAGAAGCCTAAAATGCCATTTATAGCTATTGTATTTCCCACCAGTCCCCCATGCTGCGGTCTTTGAACCATACTTTATCTGCTTATGTCTTTTTTTGATGCATTCATAATCATTAATCAGATTATTCTTTATACTTCCTATGGACCTGAAAAATAATTTCCATTCTTCAAGGTCAAATTCAAATTCCCTAGGAGTCTTTGTCTACTGCTTCTTCTGTCTTCATTCATCCATCCATTCACCTACTCACTCATCCACTCATTCATTCACTTTGGAAAGTATCTATTGGGCCTGTTCTGTTTCAAGCAGTGTGTGTTTAGTAACGGGAAACAGGAAAGGAAAAGCAGAAACAGTTACAATAATTGGAGAGACATGTCATATGTGAATAGAATCTTACTTTATTATATTAACCTGTATGTGCCTGTGTGTGTGTTTATGATTACCCCGCCGAGGTCTTTTGTGAGTAGGGCATATCTTGGGCATCATTTTCCACCCCAGGAACACAGGATAATTTACCTCAGCATGCTCTCAAGAATGAAAAGTAATTAATAGATGCACCAATAACAAATACATCAATGGCCTGCCAGCCTGTGTTTATCCACATGATGAGCCATGTACTTAATTGCCTAGAGTATTTTGTCTCTCTCTGATATCGGAAGAGTTGATGGGCCCTCGTGTGGAGAGGGCAGCCCTCAGTTTCATCGAAACTCTGGATCATGGTTTCATTTTTGAAGTTGCACAGGCCATGTCCACAATCACTTCAGTGCTTTTTCCAGTCTAGTTAGGCAAATGGGAAGATCCTGAAAACTCCGTCAGCTTCTTCCTAGTTACCTGAAGAGCCCAAAAGCCTGGAAGCCCACTCTGACCTTTGGAGATCATCAGTTTTGGCTCTTTTTGACTGTAAGAAGAGAGTTGAACTAAAATTCTCTTTCGATCTCATTTTACTTTCAACTGCACAAAGACAGGCATCCTTCTAGCTTGGCACTGTGGGTGAAAACTCAACTGAAAGCAGAGGGGCTTTGGTTTAGGGCGGCAGGCTGATTGGTGGCAGAACCAGTACTGCCAATGCCAGGCTGCCAGTTGCCTACCCAGAGGGCAGGAGGTCGCAAAGGAAGCCGGGCCACCTATACTGGCTCAGGCCAGGCCCACCTAAAAGCAGCAAAGGGAGAGAGAGGAAAAGGAGTTTCTAGGATTACAGGCTGGGGCAGCATCCTGCCCTTGTGTTGCATGGGAAGCTGGGGGAAGCCCCTCCTCCTGTCCTCCTTGCTGGCGACAGACCCCAGGGCAAACTCCATGCAGACAATGGGGATGGGGTGTCTGGTGTCCACTGGAGACTCTGCATGTATGATGGGGTTTGGGGAAAGCGCCTTGCACATCTGAGGTTAGGCATTTTGTGTTGAGTGCTAGGTGTGTAGTAGAGAGTAGCAATCACAAGCCTGGCTCACGACGGGAAGGGAGTTATATAGAATGTGGAGAGACTTGAGGGGCATTGGGTCCTCGGCTCCATGTGTTGCTTGTTTCAGTATGGGCCTAAGAGGAGACACATCTCAAAGATGTCTGGAAGATTTCCTATAAACCTAGGAGCCAAATCAGGTGGCATCTTCCACAGCCTATCGTGTAATCAGCCATGAGGTTATCACTTGAGGAGAGGGGACGGCCCTCGATGATGAATGTCTCAGCAGCCATGGATGAACTCAGCTTCCTGACTGCTATTGTGTGGCTCTGGGATAACTGACCTCGCCCCCAAGGCCCCTGTGTTTAAGGCTTTGTCAGCAACTCGTGGTGCCATTGCAGGGGCTGGGGGGTGAGTCAGGGGACAGAGGTGAGGAGACAGAAACATTTGAACAAATGTTGAAAGGGCCAGACTCACACATTAAAACCAGGAAGTGAAAATGGGGGAAAAGAACCCTAGAAAACAACTTTTCCTTCCCACCATACCTCCTTTTTGATGCGAAGTTAAAAGAGTGGGAGATGTAAGAGGCATGATTTAAATCTACCTTCTCCTTTGTAATGGTAAAAAGCTGCAGGCTCTTCCTAAATGGGTAGAAAGGGAGAAGCCTATCTGGGAATAGGCAGTCCTAAAACTCATGTTTTCTCTCTTTGTTTCTCTATTTTCTGACTTATCACCAAGAACAGCAGGCATCTTGGCCATGCAGAACTGACGTCTAATGATTGGGCATTGCTATAAAGCACAACTGCATGTGTCCACCCAGCTCAGGAAGAATGAAGACAGCAGATCACAGCTGCCATTTTGAGTCTTTAACTCCCATGTCCTGCTTGGAGAACAGGATATGTTACTCTCTTCTCTGTGTCTACTCTATCCTCTTCTACTAAAACAAATCCTTGCTGAACTCCCACCTTGCTGGGGTCTCCTTAAATGCAGATTTCAAGGGTCTGGGATTTGGTGTAGGAACTGGGAAGTGGAGAGAAGTCCTCATCTGTCTTCTGGTGACGGGAGGCTTTGGGAGGTGGGCTGAAGGGGGAGGAAGTTAGGCAATTGGGAGCATGCCTTAAAGGAGAAATTTGGGCTTAAGGCCCCCCCCCCCCCACTTCTCTCTCTGCTACTCTACTTCTCCCTGGGGCATTTTGCTGTGGTGTACTGTGTGGTCACAGGACCAAACAACGGGCCTATGGATTGAAACTTGTGAAACATTCATCAAATCCAACCATTCCACCTTTTCCGCGTATTTCCTCAGGTATTATGGCACAGTGGGGGCAAGTTGGCTAACGCTCTTAACGATCGCCACAGAGAAAGCTGCCTAAGTTTCCCGTCTGTTGCCCTGGAAAATTCGGGTTGAAAACTGCAATGCCAGCTCTTAATGGAATCGCCAGCCTCTTAGGCTGCCCTCCGTCGTAAGCTTTGTCAGCTTCCACCTTCCCTGAGCCCTTCCCAGTCATTGCTTTCTTCATGCATATGAGCTGTTGGTTGTTTCTCTGGGAAATCCTGACTAAAATCCTGACACAGAGAGGAGAAATGCACTATCCTTTCAGAGAGTAAACCCTTGTCCTGTGGCGCTTACCATCACAGGCGAACTGTCTGAATCCTCAGCACTACTCAGATTTGATGTTTAGGATGTTTATGTGGAAACTAAACCACAGGGATCCAATCACTGTGGTCCTATGATTAGACACATCCTGGTTCAAAACCTGCTGCAGCACTGAACGTTCTCCTAGATAAAATATATACCACTCTGTGCTGCGCTAAGCATCTGAGACGTGGGAGTGGTGAGAGGTGCATCGTAGCTGCATAACAGCTGAGGTTACAGAAATGTACCACACACCCAACTTACTGATTTAGATAGGGTCTCACAGTTTGCCTGGCCTGGCTTGGAAGAGCAATCTTCCTGCTTTCTACCTCTTGAGTAGCTGGGATTATGGACATGAGCTACTATGCCCAGGCTTGGTTAGAAGCATTCTGCGAAGTGTCCTCAGTTTAGCAAAGCCCTCTGGATCTTTCATTTTGGAAGCCTGCAAGAGCTCCTTAATTGATCTTGATATCAACCACTTTCCACTCAAAGATCCCCTGTAATTTTCTCAAGCATTACTTCAACTCCTGACTTTTGTTTTGGAACCTCAATGCTAGGCTAATGAAACTTCTTCCTAGGCTGAAATCCAGTGAGTGGAATGATTCCTTGTGTGTGATCGCCTCTGCTGGATTCCATTCCCTCTTTCCTGCCTTCTTCCTCATCTCTAGGTCTTCAAACTCCTTGGTCCTCGGGCCTCAGCACAGAGAACATCCGAAGCACCTTTCCATCATGCATCCAGGCAGCTGCACCAGGTGAACTAGAAAGGAGCTTGTTCCCTCCACAGCAAATCTCCATCATGATTCACAGTCCCTACCCGCATCACAGACTCCTCTTCATTCTCATTCTCTTTTCTCTGGAAAGGTTCTGTCTCAGGATCAAGAGGAACAAAGTTCTCCAGGCCTTCAATAAGTTAGGTACAAGTGGAGCCATCACAAATAGGATCAGAGCTCTTGTAGGAAGTAACTATTTTTTTTCTCTCTGGGCAACATGAAGATGCAAGGAAACAGCCATCTGCAAACCAGGAAACAGGCTTTCTGCCAACTGGAGCTCTGTTGGTACCATAATCTTGTACTTCCTGGCTGGCAGCTCTGAGGGACGTAAGTGTCTGTTGTTTAAGGCCCTAGAGCATAGCAATGTGTTGTGGCAGCTAGATCTGGCTAATGAAAAGTCATCTCTAACAGTGAGGTCATTGTCCCTCAGGAACTGTTTGGCTGAAGGGTGGTGAAAGGCTCCACTTTCACGACTGATTTACCTCCCAAAGATCCCCAACAACATGACTCAGGGGTTAGGACCTTCCATATGAATTTTAGGGGTTATATTAGGCCCATAACAGGACTGGAATAAAGGTGAACAAAGTATAACAGGCCCCGACTTCATGATGCTGGTAACCAATGAGTAGGAGTCATTCCAGCCAGTGAGGGATTCTCTTTGTTTCTACAGTTTCTTAATTTGAATTGTAACCTGGTTTCTGATGTCAGGCCTGTCTGTCATACCCCGTGCACAGAAGGGCATTCAGAAAACATTAGTGCCTAGAAGATACAGAAATGGAGGCAAAGACCTCCCACAAGAATAAGTCATTGTTGTTTATACAGGACAAAAAGAAGATCTATAATATTCTATACTGGACCAGCTCTGTCTCTGAGTTGCAGGTAGAAGATGGCAGCTGATTTTTAACTCTTCACTCTCCCAGAGTTAAAAACTCAATGACTTTTAGGGATCGTGTGCTTGAACTTGATGGTTTTACAAATGAGAAAATTAGACCCAGAGAAGTGAAATGACTGTTCCATGAAACCAAATACAGACCAAGAGAAGGTTGCAATATACCTTCAGTGTACTGAGGGCTGCTCATGGTCTCTTCCATTTGTCCTTAATTTCCATAGTCCTTCTAGTGAAACCTCATTGTGTGTATCTAAATGAATGTTCCTCTTTGTAATCTTGAGAAAAGAAACACTAAAAAAAATCTAATTTAGAAAACAAGACAGTAATCCCAAATCCTTTATGTCCAGGTTTTAAGAAACTTCATAAAACCTTTTCCCCTTCTTTTTCTTCTTGTTTAAATTTTGATCCAACAAAAGGAAATAAATGAACCAAGACAAATAGAAACTGTATAGTTCATCTTTGCAAATGCCTTCTTTCTTTTCTCTCTCTCCAGTCAGGGGGTATAGCTTCTAATAGACCATCAATGTATGTAATGATCAGACATAATAACAACAGCAAATTACCCCCTTTTTATAGGCCCATAATTGTGCTCATAGTGGAACTTAATTTATAGATATCGTCATGGCTGAAAGATTCTGGGTGCGTGATAGAAAACAACACATAAAAGTCAATATGTGCATTTTCAGAAAACCCCTCACAGCTTGCTTTGTGCCAGGTGAGTACACCCCAATAAAAACTTCCAAGGCAAAGGGGCACAAGTGAGTTTCTGTGGTCTATGGGAATACCAGAGAGGGGCCCCAGGCTTGGACTGCAGGAAGCTTCCTGAGTAGAAGGCCCTGGGAGAAACACCAACCCTTCCTGTCCTAGTGTGGCCCTTTCGGACTCTAGAAGGCCAGAAGCAAAGAAAGGAAAGAAAGCAGGGATGAGAAATGAGAAGGTGGTCAGGGCTTGGCTCCTACTGTCTCTCCTCTAGGGGGTGAGGTCTGCAGCGCCCCCTACAGTCACTGCTTAGCTTTGCACCATACTCCCTCTCGCTTAATCTCATTCATCTGCCACGTTGTAGCCCGAGTCCTCTTAAAATCTGGTGCTTCTGTGGACTGCTGATACAGCCCATCTGCACCCAGCCCAGAGGCCTTCACAGTCCGGCCCCGGACACTCTCTCTCCTGTTCCATCGCTTTGGGCCTAACTTCACACCTTAACAGTAGCCCTCATGCACAATTGGCCCTTCAGATCTCTCTCTGCAAGCAGAGAAAGTACCATGCATCACACCTCATTCTTTCACAAGTGGAGAGGCACCGAAATTCACACAAAGCTATCTCAGTTCCAACCCCCTCTCACCTTGTCCTTTCTGCTGCCCAGTATCAAGAGCTCTTTCCTAACATGCTCTCATCTTTCTGTGAACACGTCATTGAACATGTTTCCATGTTCCCATCTCTAACCCATCCACGGAAAGAGTTCCCTCCACACAGCTGGGGTCAAGGTTACAGCTGTGATTAACACCAGACCTGTGCCCTGTCAGCAGTCCTAAAGAGGAAGTGTGGCTTTGAAATCAGCCCCTAAAGGAAAAGGGACAAGTTGATCTGGGAAAGAAAGCTACTATTCACACATTGTCTTACTTAGTACTGTTGATCATTTTTCTCAGTTGTTGTTGTTTTATTTTGTCTGTCGTGGGGCTTGAACTCTGGGTCTGGGCACTGTCCCTCAGCTCTTCAGCTCAAGGCGAGCACTCTACCACTTGAGCCATAGCACCACTTCTGGTGTTCTGATGATTTATTGGAGATAAGAGTCTCACAGACTTTTCTGCTCAGGCTGGCTTTGAACTGCGATCCTCAGATCTCAGCCTCCTGAGCAGCTAGGATGACAGGCGTGCGCCACCAGTGCCCGGCTCCGGTTGTTCTTTTGGATAGCATTATGGTTTTTTTTTTTCTCTCACATGACATAGGGAGACAATGAAGCGCAGAGAGGCAGAGTATATTGCCCATGGCTTCATAGCTGTGAGGGACGTGGAAAGATTCAGCATAGGGCTTGTCTCAAAAGACCATTTCTCTCTGTTGTTTCAGTCTGGGTTTCATAGAAATGGAGAGTGTCCGGAATCCCAGAGTTACCCAGGGCTCAGAAGCTAGTTTCTTTCCCACGCTGAAGAGCTTTGCAATAGATCTATCTTATCATATTGTCGGGCAACATTTGCTTTTCAAAGATACACATCAAAAGATAATCAAACCCGGAAAGGCAGGCTCGAAGCTAATCAGTTTAATACATCCTCTCATCTACACTTTCCAGAGACTTCTTAATAGCATCATCACGTTTAAGTTTTGCTATATTTTTGAGCACATTGTGAGAATTAAGTGAGATAATGCATGCAGATACTTAGGATAGGGTTTTGAATAGAAGACGTCTTCAATAAATACTTAGGCTGGCAATCTTTACCAAAGTCAACTCAATAACACATTTCTCTCACTTGTAGTGTTCACTATACAGGCCAGGAATGTTCTCAGTGCTCAGGGTATAGCAGGGAACAGGACAAAGACAGAGTGAAAGGGACCTGTGCCCATTGAGATGAGAAGGATAATAGTAACAGTAGATAGAAGGAACCAGGACTATGTACGTTAGCAGGTCATTAAGTACTGTGGAAATGTGTTCATTAGGTGGAGGAAGGTGCCAGGGGCATGGGCAGGTGGGGACCATTCCCCAGGATGGTGGAGTCGGGCTGTACTGAGGAAGTTACAAGGAAGAGCAGGCGCGATGGCTCTCAGCCGTCAGGTAGCTGGTAGCTGCAGGAAGGGCATGCCAGAGCCAAGACAGGAGTGCAGCTAGGTTGTAGAGTCAAGGCCTGGAGGTCCATGTGGCTCAGTGATCCGAGTACGTGCATGGATGCCTGGGGAAGAGACAGAACGGAGCTTCTGGGAGAATCAGAGCAGAATCAGTGAGGTCCTAGAGTCGCTGATGGGCCTGAGGTATAGCCTTCAAAGAAATGTGCAGCCGACGGAAGGTCAGGAGAGATAACACACAAGGGCCTGGTGTTTTATCCCTCGCCCCTCCCCTCTTCCCCAATCTCTCTGCCTACTGTCTGGAGAACTCATGGCTTGTTGGAGGGGTGCTGTGGATCTCCCCAAAGTTCAGGTGTCACAAACTTAATCCCTAATATTTTTGTGAGAATGGTATCTGGAGGCGGAGTCTCTGGGAGACAGGATTCACGGAAGTCCCACGGTGGGCCCTCTTGTGGCATTAGTGGCTCTATAAGGAGAAGACAAGGGACCAGAGCTAGCATATTTGCTCTGTCTTGCTGTGTGATTCCCTTTTTTGCACCTTAGGAAGCAAGCAGAAGGCTCTCGCCAGATGTAGCCCCATGTCCTTGGATGGGGTACACTCCAGATCTGTGAGCCCTGTGATCTTTTTTCCTTCATAAACGTTCCTAGTCTCTAGTGTTTGGTGTCAACAACAGAAAACCAAGTAAGACACATGATAAAGTAGAGGAAGGGAGACCAGTGCAACAGCCAAGTCAGAGATGAGGTTGTCCAGGCTGGGGAGACAAGGGAGATGTTGTCCTGGTAATGAGAGCTGATGTCCTATGTCCCCCCTCCCCACTCCTCCTGCAGAATCGAGTTCTTTTTAATGACTGCCTTATTAATAAAAGCAAGTGGCTCCACACACCTGGTTTTCCTCTGCTCTATCGTTCATAGAGTATCTAACTACCTTGCTTTGTGTCCGATAGCCTGATCTGTTCCACACGGACCAGACTTCATTTAGGACTCCAGGGGAAGCAGAGAGCCCAAGGCTGACCCTGCACCATCATTGGTGGATGATCATCACCTTTGAACAAAAAAAAGTCAGTAATGAAGGACACACTCAGCTTCAGACCTTCGTGGGGAGGAAGGCAAGGAGAGACTCACCACCTTTTCCTGCTGGGTTAGGACTGTGTATGGGAGTTGGCTTGCTTTGGAGGAGTGGGATTTTAACATGCATTAAAATTTTAGGCACTCTGGATGCCGGGTGTTGAACATAGTCATTATTAAAAAGTAAATCTGACAACATTATATTAAAAACAAAGGTAATCAACCCACAAAGAATACTACTTCTTAATTGTTTGACTACATTTTGCTTCTGCCGTGGTTTTGATGTGGCTTACATCTGTTACAGCGGTGCGGCAAAACCATGCTACTGTGCCTCTCTCCCAACCCTCCATTAGTGACCTCACATTAGGAGCCAGATTTGGGCCATCGTTGGAATATTTACAAAGAAATCGGCACTTGCTACAAGTCAGGTTTTGTTTTGTTTTGTTTTTTTTTTAACATTATATATGGAGAGACTAATGAAAGAGTAGTTGTGGTGCCACACACCTGGAATCCCAGCATTTAAGAGGCAAAGGCAGGAAGATCGCGAGTTTGGGAGAAGCTGAGGTACATGGAAAGTTCCTAGGCACTAGCATATCTAAAACACAATATCTAAAACAACAACAACAACAAAAGCCAGATGCCAGTGGCTCATGTCTGTCATCCTAGCTACTCAGGAGGCTGAGATCTGAGGATCATGGTTCAAAGTCAGCCTGGACAGGAAAGGTCTATGAGACTCTTATCTCCAATAAACCACTCAGAAAACTGGAAGTGGTGCTGTGGCTCAAGTGGTGGCCCAGAGTTGAAGCCCCATGACCGACAAAAAAAAAAGCAACAAACAACAAAAAACTGCCTCCAACCCAACAACACAAACAGCAAGACTAAAACCACAAGGAAAAAATTAGTAAATCAGTTTCCATTTCAAACTGTGCAAGTGTATAGAGATAGGTCTATCCATACCACAAAAATTGAAGAGATGGTAGTATTCAAGATTCATAGCCAATTCATGCTGTTTCTTCAGAACAAGCCAAGTTATTGCCTATCTGTTTGTGGTGTTACTTATAAATACAAAGGGAACGATTGCCTTTCTTCGTGTAAATAAAGAGCTATTGATGCTGGAATCATCTTATTCATTTATCAATTGCAAGTGGGAGGATGAACATTCTACAGGTAGATGAAGCTCTTCTCCAATACTCGATAGCATGGAAGGACTTGACAGGAGTACTCCAGGATTCATTATTACTTGTAAGTTATGTTGTACAAATCTTTTATGTTAGTAAAATGTAGAATGAACTGATATGTATACAGACATTCAAATGTATATGTTTGAATGCATGTGCACATATATGTGTACTTAAATACACACACAAAGTGAAAAAGGCAGATCAAAAGACCACCTAGAAATGACTAGTTTAGAAAAGGCCCATCTATGGAGACAGGCTGGGGAATGATGGATAAATAATAAATAGGTATAAGACTTCTTACAGGGGAGATGGAAAAATGCTGTAAAAAGGGATTTTTGGTGAAGGTGCTCCAATTTGGTAAATTTACTAAAAAAAAATTGAATTGTATACCCCTAAGCTGGTGAATTGTACATCATGTAAAATATGCCTAAGTGAACCTGAGGGTGGGGGGTTGGTGGTTCATGCCTGTGATCCTAGCTTCTCTGGAGGATGAGAGATGAGGATCACAGTTCAAAGCCAGCCTGTGCAAGGAAGTCTGTGAGACTCTGATCTCCAATTAACTACCCCAAACTCAGAAGTAGAGCAGTGGTTCAAGTGGTAGAGTGTTAACCTTGATCACAAAAGCTCAGGGACAGTGCCCAGGCCCTGAGTTCAAGTCCCAGGACTGGCGTTAAAAAGATATACCTAAATGAATTCGTATTTAAAAGAAGACTCAGCCTTTTGCTTTGCTGAGCTATCCATGAAAGTCTCCAGCTCTGTCATTTCCCATGAAAAAGCTGGAGTGGCCCTGTGTTCTACACTACTGGCTGCTCATCTGACCTGGCTGCTCAGAAGCTCAGGAGTTCAGTGTACCTGTAGGCAGGTGAGCCCCTCAGACAGAGCACCATAATTCATGTTAAAGATTCCTAGCTATCTCGGAGGGCAACTGCTGGAGTCTTTTCATGCTAGCTTGGAGTTAAGCATAGTAATCGCCTGTTAGGAAAATAAACTCACTCTGGTTTCAGGAGCTCTATGTTCTGAAATCAGTCAGACTCCTTGAACTGCTGCCAGCAGATCGGGAAGAGACATCAATGGGAGACAGATGGAGTCTTGGAGACTGTGTTTTGGTAATAATGATGTGGTCAATACCTTGTTGGAAATAAAATTAAATGTTATGAGCTACCATAAGAGAGCCTTGGCTGCTCTCTGTGTGACAATGACCTCACTAATTGGTTATTAGAATTAGCTTCATTTCTTGCTAGCGTGTGTGTATGTGCGGTGGGGGAGACAGAAAAAGGAAAGAAAGGAAAAGAAAGAAAAGGAAATCTTCCCTGTGACTGTGTTGGAATAGATCTCAAGCAGAATGTCATCAAAAACAGTACAATTAAAAAAATAGAGGGGGAAAGATAGGAAACAGTAGTAGAGGAGTAATAGAGGAATACAGGGGATGAATTTGATCAAAATATATGCCTGCAGGGAAATGTCACAATGAAACCTTTTGTACAATTAATGTATGCGAATAACCACCCCTCCCCTCCTATGCATCCCAAGAAGGCATTCATTCAAACTATATGATCCACATACAGTCTTATCTGTCTCTCCATTTCATGAGCTGTATTTTTTATTTGCAGATGGGGGAAACTGAGGCTAAGGGAGGTGAAGTATCACACTGATAACTGGCAGCTACACACCAGACTTACACTTGTGGGGCCTCAAAGGCCAGGATTCCTTCCACAAGGCTGTCTCTAAATCCACTAGAGGAGAGTCTGGGGATCAAAAGCGCCTCCAGCATGGAGGCAGCCTGCCTTTTGTTTGCCTGGCCATGCTCAGCGGGCTTCTCTTACCTTGCTGTCCTGTCCCTTCACAGTTTTCCAGGCATGTGAAGTTCACTGGCCCTGGGTGCAGGCTTTTCCCCAGTTCCCACTTGCTCCTTGTAGATCTATCTCGCCCACTGCCTGGTGTCTACTGCTCCCTGTCCCACACAGTCCAGTAGCTTCTGTCTCTCATGATGCTTACTTTTCTCACAATCTTCTCTGTATTTTACTGTGACTGCTGGTTTGCTTGCCTATGTGCTCCTTGAACCAAACAGGAAGTGACAGTCCATCTCGAGACCAGCAAATTCTTGAACGCAGAGACCGTACCCTGGCATCTGATTCCTGGCCCCAAGCAAGTGACTGACAGATAGTCCATGTTGTTGAATGTGTGTAGAAATAGATAAGTAAATGTAACTCAATTTAGCAAAGCTAAGAATCAGTAAGACCTTTGCATTCTGAGGTCCAAAGGTCTCCTTTGAGTCAAGAGCCTAATCTTTGGCAGGGCTGCGGTCCAGCTCTTGCTGTGTAACTCAGTAAGGTTCAGGTAAGATGCACCAATACTAGCTACCTGAATCCCTAGCCCTTAAATCCACTCTAGCTTCAGATTCTCTAAACCACTGATACTATTCTGGCACGCACAGGGATGGGTTAAGAATAAAATGTCAAGCAGAAGATGATGACCATATTGAAAATCCAAGGACTGTTTCCTTTTCACAAGGGATCTGGGGCCAGTGAACTTTCTTTGTATGTAGTGAAAAATTTTCCAACTGTAGTCTATTGTCCCACGATTAGACGCTGCGGCTCCACAGGTAAGAGATGAACAATTCTAAGGGTAATTGAACACTCCATAAGTTTTCACAGTGGATCAGCACTGAGCCATTCAGCCTAGGTATTTCTGTGATTGCGGCGCCGAGAAAATGTATACCGTTAAATGGTTCTCAAATCATTCTTTCATCTGAGCCAAACAGGACTTGGTATTTGCAATGCGGGCTATAAAAGCAAGTGGTTTGGGAACAATGGCTGTTTAAAGACTAAGGAAAAATACTCTTTGGTTGAAAATCCGAGTCTTTAAAATGTAGGCTTCAAAGGTTTAAGGGAGTACTAGCATGCCTATGAGCTCCCTGCCTCTTTACATGACAAAATGCCACATTGTTAGAGGTCTAACCAGGTGGTAACAAATGTGATTCCCATTTTACAGGTAGGGAAATTGAGTTTTGTGCTTACACATCTTGTAAGGGGGGGGATTTGTGGACAGTAAATTTGGTTTACTTGAAGTCAGTGTTGTTGAATGCTGGGAAAGGTAAGAGTTGTAAGACCTCTCCATTCTGGGGTCCAAAGGGACTCCTTTGGGTCAAGAAATGGGACAACAGGTCAATGCTATGTCCCAAAATATACAGCTTAGCATTTTCTTCTTTCTCAAAGTGCATAAACTTATGCAGGAAAGTGGGTATTCAGAGAGAAATGGCTTTGTCTTAGTTTGAACTGACTGCTTTAGAGATTTCCCCCAATCCAGGACCAGGCAGCATGGCAGAGCTGGAGGATACTCAGGGCCTGGGGACATAAGCAAAGCCTCTCCAAGCCGCACAACCTCGTGGGCTGCTCTGGCCCCTGACCGCAGGCAGGGCTGCTAGGATGCCGGGAGCATGCAAATCCTTCCCTCCCAGCCTCGTCCTTTTCTCCCTTTGTTCTGGCGTTTGCAGGAAACAATAGTTTTCAGAAGCTGCCAGCATGTGAGCTTTTAAGTAAGCTGGTGAGTTAGTTCCTTCAACATGGTTTCTTAGGTCAAACCAAGCCACCAGAGGGGGCCTGACTCATCCATTCAGATCATGTTGACACTCAGGGCCGGGTTGACGTGGTGGCAGATGCTTCTGATGCCTTTCCTGGGTGAGAGACCTACTGTGAACATTGCTGACAGCCCTGGCCCCCTTCCTTTGGGGGAAGACTCCTTTGACTGACAAGAACCACCTGGCTGGGTGGTGCCTAAGAGGTGAGTTCCTCCCTGGTACCCAGGTGCACATCCTGTGCAATTAGCTGACCAGGTGTCTTTCCTTTGGGCTGCACAACTGCTCACGTGGCTCAGGTTCCAGGACTTCTTGCAGACTAAAGCCCAGGAAAGTCCCCCCTCCCTTGAGTCTCTTTCCCCAGCCTTTCTCCCTTCTGTGTGTCCCCTGAACAAGTCTTCAGGCCTGAGCATCCGCCGCTCGAGGGACTCACACGGGGAGCACGAGGATTCACTGTGCTGTGGACGTAGGCAGATCACTGCCTGCTACTTTGCCACTAGCCTCTCAGCTGGCCAACCACGTGCCCTCTTTGTCTCCTCCAATCTGTTTCCAGGAGCCCGTGAGCGCTTTCCAGTTGTGTATCTGTTCTGTGGATGCCATGCCTAGAAATTTTATTTATTTTTTAAAATTTGTGCTGAGAATCAGGGCTGAATCTCAGAGCCTGGGGTACTGCCTCTTAATGTTTTTCTCATGGCAGGTGATCTTCCATTTGAGCCAGAGCTCCACCTCTGGCTTTTTGCAGGTTAATTGGAGATAAGAGTCTCATGGACTTTTCTATCCTGGCTGGCTTTGAACTGTGACTTTCAGATCTCAGCCTCTGGAGTAGCTAGGGTAACAGATGTGAGCCACCAGAACCCCTGGTTTCACACTTTTAATGTCCTTACCTTATTGGAACTACATAGACCTACATGGTCTGGTTTGTGACAAGTTCTCTCCTGCTCTACCTCCCTCTCTCCCTCAGCCATACAGACCTTCCATTTCCTCAGAAGTGTTGTTCTCTATTTAGACTTAAGATCTTTCTGCATGTGGTTCCCTTGGAGGAGAAGTTTGCTTATTTTTCCTTTGCTTAGTTTTCTATTTGTCCTTCAGATCTCAGCTCAAGGTTATTTTCTGACTCAGATGAAATTAGTGCTTTTTTCATGAGTCATCCAGGAACTCATAGTAGTTTGCAAATATTTATTTTTGAGATTACTTTTCCTCTCTCTGCATGAACGCAAGGTCTTTAAAAGTTTCTATTTTGCTTGCTAGGTGGTGAAAATCTCCAGAATTTCACCTCTTGTGCATTGGCATTGGACCCTGTAGACCTGGTCTAGCATCTCTGGAGGTGGGTGGATTTGGGCTCAAGTGCTAGATTTCTGAGACAGGTTAGGTGGCACTGGCCTGTCTCCACCGTCTTTGATGGAAATAAATAGCAATGCCTGTCTTCTTAGAGCTAACCTGGCCTGGAGGTGGCGGGTAGAAGATTCACCTTCCTAAGACCCACTGGCAATTTGAGGGAGAAGGAATAGAGTATTCCCTTCCAAGATAGCCTCATTCCTGCTGGGCTCAGGAACCGGAAGTGAGCTCTGGCCCACAGGCCTGTCAACTGGAAGTGAGCTTTGACCCACAGGCCAGACGCACACAGGCCTGCTTAGTTTTCATGGCAGCAGCGACCATACGACAGGGCTCATGGCGGTGGTGAAGGCACACGTGCTGGCTGCCCCAAAGGGAACCTTTCAGTGAGAGAGTTAGAGTCTCCCAAGATCTGCACCCCTGTGATCGCGCTCTCAGGGACTCCTTAGCCCTCCTCTGAGCCTGCGCAGGGTTTCTGACACTGCCTGCCCACCACAGTCCGAGCCTGGGGTAAGGAACCTGCGCCACGAGCCGTCTACGATTCCAGAGAGCACGAGCACCGCAGAGGTGGAAAGATCGAGGGACAAAGCGGAGCATAGCCCCACGCCCAGGTCCCTGCCAGGGAAGCGGGTTGCGTTCCGTGGCAATCCCTCTGCTTGGGGCCAGGGGCTACATGCCCTACCTCGAAATAAAGTTGCGTTTGCCTTTCATTTTGCTCCCGAGCTCCCGGGCTGCTCTCCACCAGACTAGTAGTAGTGCTCAAGGGGCTAGAACTCGCTGCAACGACACATCTGTTCCCCACCAGGACGCCGATCCTTCGGCGAGAACTTTCCTGTCACACAGAGGAGGGAGTGGCGTCCTGGCAGTCTACAGGGACTGCCAGCTTCCATAGCGGGCACTCGGCAGAGCTGGGATCCAACTCCAATCTATTCAACAGCAAGCTCAGGGCTGCTCCTATCCCGACTCCTCGGTCTGCATCAAGTCCTGCGCTGTCTGCTGTGAGTTCAGGAGTGGCGAGTCCCCGTCTCCCCGATACAGGCCGCGTGCTCTGGGAAGGGAGGAGCTCACTCACAGCTTATCACCTCCTGCTCTTACTTTATTCCCGTTCCCTATGCATAAGATCTGAGCATCCCTAATTATTAATCAATTATTTACTATTTCCCCCTTTCATTCATTCATCAATGTATGCCCTTCCTTAGCAATCATACCAATAAGCCATCATATAAGAGGCCATGCAGACTGCTGGGCAGACATCATGCTAAGCAAGGCGCTCTTGCTCTGCATTTGCCCTACAGACAGCCCCTGGCAGTAGATGAGCAGAATAGAGTGACACCTGTCTTGTAGCCCAGACCATTTGCTAAATGAATGAACACATGGATACAGGGATGAGGACTGCCGTTAGGATACGTAGGGAAAGCACTAAGGAGAGGCACAGAAGAGGAGGTCTTCCACCCTCCCCCCCACCTGATGCCACAGCACTCCAGTGGTGCTCCGCTCCAGGACTGATTCAGAGAATCTGCATCTCCTGATCTGCTCTCCTGGCTTAACGAGAGCTTTTCTCTTTTTACCCTCTACTTCCCTCCCTCTCCCCCAGATGTCTGGTGGTTTTTGGGTCAACATGGTGAGACCAGATCCTGGAGAACCCTCCAGGATATAAGCGGTCAGAGTGACCCCTGCCTGGAGCGTATTGATTGGGTAGCACTTCCAGCTGTCAAAGGTCCACGTCCTCGCTCATACAGGCCAAGCTCTCCAGCTGCTTCCTGGACGAAGTCACTTAATTGTTCAGGGCTGGGCCTCATTGCACACAGAAGGCAGGAGAATAGATACAAGCAGGAGAGGAGAGATTGCCTCTGCCCTCAGTGCTCCAATGAAGAAAAAAATGAAATGAGAAGGGAGGAAAGATCCCAATTACAGAAAATAGGTTTTCATTAGGCAGCCTGAAAGTGAGGTAAGAACCCTTGATAGACAGATCAATCTATAGCTAGGCAGGTAGATGCGGAGATCTGGGTGGATATATGTACTACATAGGTATTGGAAGAAAGACAAAGAAGGTTTTAGTATTCTGTAACTATTTTGGTGACATTTAACTGTATGTGCATTACGAATTCTTCTCCATCACCAAGGAACTGAAAAATAGGGAAGAGAAAGGAGATGGACAAAAGGAAGTGGACAATAGATCAACTGTAGTGACTAATAATTAGAAAGGGCTTTTTTTGTCTCCTTTTATTCCAAAGGCAATTCAATCACATGGGCCTTCTTTAAAGTTGAATAGGCAAAAGAATTTCCCCAACAGTGCTTCAAACACCGCTTAGCTTGGAGATAGTGGGTCAAAGATTCAAAGGTGTCATGTTTTAAAGTATTTCTTTTTGTTTAAATCTTTCTCCTCCTCCTCTTTCTTTTTGGTGATACTTGGGGTTTGAACTCATGGCTTTGAGCTTATTATGCAAATGTTCTACCACTTACGCCACACATACCCTGCCCATGAACCCCTAGATTCCTGATCTGAATAGAAGGCTCAGTGTGCACGCTATCTGGTGCATGAGTGAATTTATAATATTAATAAGTGGCTGAAGCCACAGGCAGAATTTTGTATGGAGTATCTGCCTTCTATTTCTAATTGGATTTCTGACCAGCACCTAAAAATTAAGACGGTCAAGATGTGACTCATGCTTCAAAGCCTCTTGGCTTCCAGGATGCGGTGCTCTCTTCTTTTACACATGTGTGCTGTCTAATGGTCCAGGAGGCATCCTGACCACCTGTCTTCCCCAGGCTAGTGTTTTATCCAGTCTTGAAGAGGCTGGGTCACGTATAAAGGAAGAGGTTCATTTGACTTATGACTATAGTGTAGAATTGATACCTAGTGGGAACTCTTTGGCTGTGTCACACATAGGAGATAGATACACTGCAAGTGGGGAGAGAGAGAGAGAGAAAAACATGTTAGAGAGAGAAGAGGAAGAGGAGGGAGGAGGGAGATAGAGATAGAGAAGAGAGAGAGGAGAGAGAAGAGGGAGAGGGGAGAGACCTCATGGAAAGACAAAAAGAAACAGGAGGGACGAGGCCTGTTTATTTGCATCCACTCATTCCCTGAAGGACTGACCACTCCTGTAGGACGTTACACACTCTGAGAGACCGTCATTAATCCCTTCTAGAGTTCATGTCCTGTGACCTGACTCTTCCACTTTTAAAGATCCATCACCTCTCAAAATTGTAAATTGACAAACCAATTTCCAGCCCAAGAATCTTTGAAGAACAAATGAAATCCAAACTATAGCACCAACTTCCTACTTCCCACCTCCTGGTCTGTCCATTTTTCTCCATCGGAGGTCTGTCCATCACCATTATCTTTGCCTGTCTTCCAGCCCAGGAGGCTTGGTCTTAATTTCCACAAAGAAATGAGTGAGGTTGAAATTAGAACTCCCATTTTATAGAGAAGGAAAATGAGACTCAGAGTGTTTAAAATTCACCCGTCTAAAGTCACAGAGGCATGGTGGAGTCCAGGCTGATGGACTCACATTAAGCCTTAATCATCATGTGTTGTATTGTCTTCTTGGCCAATGCTTCTTGGCCTGAATGAGCAAATACTCACAGAAGAGGGACAGAGGTTCTTACAGATCATCAGAAAAGGCCTCTGAGAGACTCAGGGAAGAAGGCTGAATATTTGTCCTGAAAAACTGGCCCACACCAAACTTCAGCTACAAAAGGAAACACCTGGGTGGTCGCTTTGGGAGATGTCCTACACATTAGCCCTGGATCAGTAGTCAGGCCCAGAGACCCCACTGCTTGCTGGCCAGCCTGCTGTGTGTACTCAGCCCTTTGTCATCTGGGGGAATGAGCTGAAGCTAATTAGTTCTATTTACTGAGTTTACCTGTCATTTCTTCTGCAACTCAACCTTCACATTTTCTATTTTTCCACATTTGATCTCAGGAAAGCAACCTGGAGTCTGTTTGGGGCTTGTGCTATTCTGTGAAAGACTGTGCATTTTCACTGTTTAATTATGCTAAGTACTTCCAGTGTTCCCTGCTGCTTCTCAGAGGCCCTGCCTTCCCAGTCAGACTTTGGCTCCAGGAATACCTGCCACTGCTTGGCCTTTTGCTTTGTGCTTCCTTCCTGTGCAGACCTCCTGGAGAACAACTTGACTTTTCCCTTCAGGCTCATTCAGATCAGGGACATCAGTAGAGATGAGGAAGGATTTAAGAGCGCTGGGGATGAAAGGCAGTTTGGTGAAATGTGCAGTTGGACTGTGTAGTCTTCCAGGGAAGATTCTGAGGCTCACAGAGAGGAAGGAACACCTTGTCCCATGGCACTGCTCCTTGGTTGTGGGGAAAGCGGGAACAGGAGTCTGCTGATTCCTACCCAAAGCTTCCCCCATTGTAACTGCCCTGTGCCTAGTTCTCCTTTCAAAACAAGTGAAAGTTATCTGAGACTTCTTACAATCCAGCTTTGAGATCAGCGAGCGACCTTTTACTAATTGGTGAGGTTCTATAGTTATCCATCCATCCATCCATTCATTTTGACAAAGATTTAGAGAAGTTGAGCACTGTAACAGTTTTAAGAGGCTAGTTTTCCTGGGTTGTTATTTTCCTATAATTTTACATGCCACTTATTTTTTTATTTCCATTGTGACCGGCAACTTCCCCAATTGTCAAGCTCAGGCCACTCAATGTACCTTTTGCAGAAAAGAATTGTCAGGTGATTCAGCCTGGCCAGTGAGAACTCTCTATTTCCTAGGAAGTGAGTGATTGGTCGCATCTAACAACTGAAATTGAGGCACACTTCAGCAGAGAACAGGCCTTTTCTCAACTCTGGGATAATAAGTTCTTCACATGATATAATTTTAGGTACTGTTGGCCCTTTTTGCCTCATATGGAATGAGACTGAAAATAAAGCCAATATTGAGGACACAGATGGCGGAGAGAGGGTAAGGGAGAGAGCCCCAATTGATGTTAATTTAAGTCTCCACGTATAGCTCTGTCAAAATCTAGGCTAATTCTAGAAGCTTCCAGTTTCATAAGCCAATTAATTACTGCCTGTGGTTTGAATGAACTTAACTGAAGCCTCACATTGTTCAGGCTGTGGGTGAACTTGTGCGTTCCAGCAGAGAAACAGGGTTGGGCGGTTCCACCCACACAGGTGTTACCAAGAGCCAAAGGGCCTTCCCAGGTGCACTGGCGGTAGAGAGCAAGATGGCGGACACTTGGGCTATCCCAGAGCCCACCAGTCAGAGCGCCTGACCACTGAGCAAGGCAGACAGCAAGTGAACAACACTTCAGCATCCTCCTCGGGCTGTCTGCACATGACGCCTCGGAGAGTGTTCTTTGTTATAATGAACTACCCTCACATGTGCCTTTAGAAGAGACATTTGTTGTTGGATGAAGATTTATTTGCTTCCCCGCACTTCCCAGCTTCTGGGCAGCTGCTGGGGCCAGGCAATGGGTTCCAGACAGTGGTGTCTAAGAGTGTGAGGGAGTTTGTTTTATTCCACCAGCTTCCTCACCTCTCCAAAAGACATCAGGCTCTTTTGAGAGCTCAGGGGGACATGCCAGCCATTCTTCTGCTGCTGCCTACTTCTGTGTGCACTCCTCAAAAGCATGGAACACTTATGGAATTAACCGGAGAATTAAGCTCAGCATTCTCTAGTATGATTTCCTTGTTTTCCCTGAGCTCTCACTGGAAGCTAGCGATGTGTCTGAGCCCAGGCCCAGGCCTTTGAATTGAGCCTTCGATTATGCCTTGTTTACACCCTGAAGCCCACCATCCAGCCTGTACTGGCCCACGGGGAGCCTGCGGGAGCCCTCACCACAAGCCGGTGTACGCATGTCACAGTCAGTGACAGCCACGGTGCTCTAGTGAGGATCCCACGGTGCTCTAGTGAGGATCTGGGGAGAACTTTTATTATTAATTTTGGTTCAAATGTAGCAACATGATGTTGTCATTTGTATAGATGCGAGTGATCTTTGAGAACTAAAGAGTGGCGTGGATCCTGAGGGAGGGGAAACAGTGTGAACTTGAATTGCCTTTGGAAAATGAGGACACAGTCATCTCAAGCCAGACAGCTTTGGTGGAAATCAGATCTGGTATCAACACAGGATGTGTCCAGGATGGAGGAGTCTAGAACTGGTGTTTGTGATCTGGCTTTATTTATTTATTTTTTGGGTCTAGTCATGGGGCCTGAACTCTGGGCCTGGGCGCTGTCCCTCAGCTCTTCAGCTCAAGGCTAGTGCTCTACCACTTGAGCCACAGTGCCACTTCCGGCTTTTTTTTTCTGCTTATGTGGTGCTGAGGAATCGAACCCAGGGCCTCAGGCATGCAAGGCAAGCGCTCTACCACGGAGCCACCTTCCCAGCCCTGATCTGGATAGTTGTTTTGTGTGTGTGTGGCAGGGGGTGGGGGGTGGGGGGAGGAGTGGGGAGGTTTTAGTTGCTTGTCTTTAAAATGAGCATCACGATCAAGTCTTGCAACAATATGAAAATGTGTGTGCAAGTGGCATCTTCATTGTAAAATGCCATGGTGTTGTCACTGTTATCGTCACTGAGGCTGGTATCCTTCCTTAGTAAATTAAAGCTATCAGTTCTCTGCCTGTGTCTCTGGCTGTAATCATCTTAGAAGATTTATCAGATAACTGCCACGTGAGGTCGCTTGAGCTGCTGTAGCAGAGGCCGACGGATGAGGATGCCAGGACAACAGGACTCTGTCATTGTACTGTTTGGGAGCCCAGATGTCTGAGATGAAGGTTTCTATGGCTGTGCATCTGGTTGTCTTAACTGTCTTCACATCTTCCCTCTGTACAGCTGTGTCCAAATCTCTTCATAAGGACAAACTTCAGTTTGAAATTTATGACCTCTTTAAAGGCCTTATCTCTAAGTACAGTCCCATACTGGTGTGCTGGGGCTGGGGCTTTAGAATTAGGCATTTGGAGAAAACAGTTCAGCCCCTAAAGATACCTTCCTTTATCCTGACCAAAGCTGGCCTCTTGAGCTCCAATTGAATCAGGGTTTTAAGAACACAGTTCCTCTGGTAAGTTGGCCCCCTTTCTGGTCTTGTGGCAGATTTGTCTCCTTGGCTACACCGCTCGGTGAGCCTTCAGAAGCTCACCGAGTCACCTGCGCAGTTCACCTCAGCAGCCCTCTCCCGCTGGTGATGGGAAGTGGTGTGGACAGGAGGCCTTCGCACTGACACAGCAGATAATATTCTCTCAGTGGTTTTGACTCATTGTACAAAGCACTTTCTTGTCTCTAGTGATGACAGACTGGCCTTAGGGCTTGTGTGCACTCTGGGGGTGGGGTATGCCTGCAGTTCCCCAACTTAGGTAAATGGCGGGAGATAGTGTTGGGGGGAATTTCTCCTCGGAGTCTCAGTTTCCTCATCAAGAAAATGAGACTTTCTGCCATCACAGAGAATAAATAAGAACCTGAACGTGGTGTCTAGATGTTCATTAAGATCTTTGCTACAACAGAGTCCACTTGTGTCCTTACCTTCAAGTGAGACTCAATTAAAACTTGGAAAACAGTAGTATGGTTTCTCGCTCTTACCAGTCTCATATTCATGGTGACTCCTTATGCGGACAGCGCGGATGGGGTCCGTATTTTCCCCACTTCACAGAGTTCTCTTCAGGGCCCCGCTCAGTCCAAGTGCTTCAAGGTCTTTCTCGTGAATGAAATTACTGCACACAGGTGAAACACGGGAGGGCGAGGCCAGTGCTAAGCTCCGCTTTCAAGTCATAGGCAAAAGGGGGTTTACCTGGGACTTGACTTGAAACCTTCCCACTTCCTAAAGTCTGGGCTGCGTTTCATTAAATCACCGTACTTTCCAGCTGGAGCTCGGGGGTGGACTATTTTTCTTAGTCTTTAGAGGCAGTATCCCCCTAGTCTAAGGTGATAAGCAACTTTCTGACTTCTGGGACCCCTCCCAGGAAGTTATCCATGGCATTGTTAAATTGATGTCCCTTCTGGTCTTGCTTTTTCTCACGTACACACAGACACATAGACACACAGACACACATTCACATGCACATACCCACGCCCTCGGGAGCCTCCTGTATTGGGATTTCTTTCTCATGTATTGGATTCTTTCCCAAGGTATGTGTAGCCTTGAGGAAGGAAGTTGCAGACATTCTTCCATTCTGCTCCTTTCAAAAAGCAGAAATCCATTGACATCGCCAGACCACAGAGGCAGACTTGCAAGAGCTGACTACATACTTTTCCCTCTTCCACGATCCCACTCCTGCCTTCTCAAACTCGGCAGGCTTCTGCTCCCCACCAAGAACTGTACTTGCAGCCAGAACTAACAGCAAAGGGAAACTTGCTTAGAGGCAGATGAGAAGCAGCTGCTGGAAGAAAGAGGGCGCGCTCACCGGACCTGCGCAGAGTGAGCTTCCACGCAGAGCCTTGCTACTCCTGAAGGGAGACCTCCATCAGAAAGCTCATGGCCACTGCTTCTGAAGCTTGCCCTTCCCCCACTCAGAGCATATCGGGGTTATTGTTTTCATGTGAAAAAAGAATCAAGTATTAGATGAGAAGGTCTGTTCCCCCTCCCCAGGGGTTTCTTTTCCTATTATTATTATTAATCATTAAGTAGTTGTACAAAGGGGTTTTAATTCAACTTATCAATTTATGAGTAAAATGCATCATGGTCAAAGCTGCCCCTTACATCATTCTCCTTCTCATTAGTTGATTTGAATTAAGGTTCAAGAATTTTTCTTCTCCTTTTCCTTTTTTCCTCTTTTCCTTCCCTTCCTTCCTTCTTTCCTTCCTTCCTTCCTTACCCCCTCTCTCCTTCCTTCCTTCCTTCCTTCTTCTTTCTTCCTTTTCCTTCCCAAAGGTCATGAATGTATATGTGTGTGTGTGTATGTACATGTGTGTACCTTGGGTATCCTGAAGCTATGGATAGTTATCACTTTATGATGGTTTGAGTATTTTTTGATTCTAAGGTGGTATAAAAATGAAATTATTTAGCAGCTACCACACTTCCAAATTTGACTTTGGATCTTCCTGGGCCTGTGCTCTGTGGTAGCACTCTCCCACTGCTAGACAGCATCCCGAGGTACCAGTCAGCTGTGGGGTCACTGGGCCACTCAGCCATGAGGTCCGGGAGGTCAGGTAGAGGAAATGCATTGTTGTTGCATGATATTTTCACTTTACTTTGGGTTTATCAGACTCTGACCACATCATAAGTAGAGGAGCAATTGGTAGAGCCTTCAAGTCGACTCACACCCTTCAGAAGAGGGACACTGGGGCCCTGAGGGACGTGTGGTAAAGGGCCCCAGGGTTTGACTGTGCACACGCGTGTGCATGTGTGTGCACATGCGTGGGGGGGCAGGGCTTAGTGAGTGGTGTTCACGGGGCTTCAGTGTTGGTGGTGTGAGCTGGCACACAGAGCATGGCAGGGGGATTACTGAAGGTGTGCCACTTGGGGCAGAGACTGTGAGAGGAAGAGACGGGTGAACGCCTCTTGTTGTCTGGTTGCTGCTAAGCGTGGTCTGCACTGAGGGCTCATGCAGCATGACTCTTGGAAACAAGAGTTTTCATGGGGTCCAGGGAGAGCTGCAGGAGCAACTGCCACTCAGTGGCCCTCAGGAAAGAGGCCAACATGAGGCCAAGACTCAGCAGAGGCCCCCACAGCATGCCATGCAGATCCCTCTTTGTGTGTGTGTGTGTGTGTGTGTGTGTGTGTGTGTGTGTGTGCGCGCGTGTGTGTGCGCGCGTGCCAATCCCATTCTGGGGCTTGAACTCAGGGCCTGGGAGCTGTTCCTTCGCTTTTCTCTCTTTCTCAAGTGAGCACTCTACCACTTGAGCCACAGATCTACTTCCCATTTTTTACTAGTTAATTGGAGATAAGAGTCTCATGGATGAGTGTACCCGGGCTGGCTTGGAACCATGATCCTTAGATCTCAGCTGCACACACAGCAGCTTGGATTACAGGTGTGAGCCATCGGGGCCTGGCCAGCTCCCTCTTGGAAGTGAAACATCACCCCTACTGCTAGGAGTGGTGCTTGTGGATGGTGTTCATGAAAGATTAAAAAAATATCCATCATGTATTTGGCATTCTCAAGACTATAACTATAATCACTAACATACCAAAAGTAAATTTTGTAAGTCAACTATGGGGAAAAAAAAGCCCAAGGAATGAAGAAGAGCATAGAAAAGCAAAGGAAGAGGTGACACTGTCCCAAAAGAAATGTACTCATGACCTGATGTTTGAAACAGTCACCCCTCTGTACAATACCTTAATAACAAACCATAAAATTATATCTTAAAGCAGCAGGTCTGACACAGAAAGAGTCTTTTAACATTGCCAGTGTACCCTGACAATATCTTCTGACTTCCTGTCCAGTTCCTGCTGCCATGAGCCTGACAGGTATCTCAGAAGTATCGTGTGACACACAGAGCTGATGAAGGCATTGCAGTCATGCTCAGGATGTTTCTGATGGAGAGAAACACTGTGAGGAGAGGCAGAGTGAGCAGGACACAGAAGAATAAAGGAACCATTTCTTTTTTGCTGCACAGGTGACCAAGTTGCAGAGAGCAGATCCTTCCAGATAAAGCAGGCTCCTGGAGCAGAAGCAGCAAGGACAGAATGGAGAGACATATTACAAGGAAAAGCCCGGTCTTGTGATTTTTCCTGTGCAACTTGGTACTGCACCAAGAGGGCTTGTATGCACTTGGACAGGACGTGGAATCTTTGTCCTTCATTTCATCATTTATGCCACAGAGAGGGGAAAATGAGTAACATTAGACAAAAAAAACCCCAACATCATTTAATAGGTGGGTGGCTCAGGATGCCACCCTGCTTCTTTTATTGTCCTTAGTTGCTTCAGTTCTGAAATACTCTGAAACCATCATGTTTGCCCTCTTAAAGGATGCTGTAGTGACGGAAGGACATTTACAATGTTAAATGTTGCAAAGCTGTAATACATAGTAAGAAAAAAATAAATCAGCCGGGTGTTGGTGGCTCACGCCTGTAATCCTAGCTACTTAGGAGGCTGAGAGTTGAGGATCCTAGTTCAAAGCCAGCCTGGGCAGGAAAGTCCATGAGACTCATATCCAATTAACCACCAGAAAACTGGAATTGGCGCTGTGGCTCAAGTGGTAGAGCTCTAGCCTTGAGCTGAAGAGCTTAGGGATAGTGCCCAGGCCCAGAGTTCAAGCCCCATGATTGACAAAAAAAAAAAAAAAAATAGAAAAAAAATTAAATAAAGATAGCATCAGTATGACTTCTTGCTTTTACATGATTTTACTTTTACTTGCTTTTACTGATTTTAATTTGGTTCAGCAAGATATTGAGGAGAATCTGTTTCTTCTCTTCTTCCTCCCATCTTGTCCTTCCTCCTCCTCCTCTTTCGCCTCCTCCTCCTCTTCTTCCTCTTTTTCTTCCTCCTCTGTCTCTCCCTCTTTTCTCTCCATGCTAGGGACGAAACCCAGGGCCTCATGCACCCAACCTGTGACCTCTATCACTGAGCTTCACCTCTAACCCCATCTGGACACATCTTAATTCTTGTCCTTCACTCTAACTCAGATGGCCGTGACAGGAAACTTGTTCTGTGGATCCGTGAAGTTCTTACCTAGGGTGTTAAACTCCTACAAAGCATGACAAGCTGTTATTGCTGACTTTAGCTAGATCTCAAGGGTGAGTAGAACCATGACATCTCCCCCACTTTATAGGCTTTTCACTCTGCTTGTGATATCTGAATGGAATATTTAAATATATCTCAGAGTTGACCTATAGGCCATAGATGGGCATGGCTGAATGGTGGAAAAGATACTTCTTTTTAAGATCTTCTCCCCTCTCCTCTCTGGGCTTCTACTCCAGCCTGCGGTAGCTGTAACTCCCCCACAGCGTGGAGCATGCTGGGACACGCTCTGTCACAGCACTTGCCGCTACTGGCAGCTAGTGACCTGGAGTATAGCCATAAGCGAGGGGATGATTGACAGAGTGAGATGTCCCGTGTCACTGTCCCTAGGGTCCAGTCTTTGCCCAGCCTATAATAGAGTTCATGTAATGCCTGGAAAGTGAATAAATGAGCTACCAGGGAACTTTTAACCCCACTGTTCTAAGACTCCCTATGCCTCTTGAAATACTAATTCTTCTCCTTCCTCACAGTAAGAACCTTATAAATCTCCCTGCCTAAGCAGAAATGACACATGCGCTTAACTCAGATAACTCCAGTTTACACACTTAACGCCTAATCTTTCACTTTGAAGATAATAACATATTTAATCCTCATTCAATCCTTAGGGTAATCCTATGACATAATATAGATGCTGGGTATATGATGCATATTTTAAAGATGGCACGCATGCGCACACTTGCACGCACACGATGAGTTATGGATATAGAACCTAGTTTGGAATTTTCAAATTTGAAATGTCTCCTAGTGCCTCTGAATGCTTCTTTTCACAAAACACGACCAAAAGAGAATTAGAGCCTGAACTTTCTAAGGTGAAGGTTTATTTTTAAATCCAGAGGGCTTTGATGTTTGAAAGGACGGCCTGTGCCACTTACGTGTCAGCTCAGGAAATAGGCCCGAGACCTGAAGTGCGCAGTGAAATGACCCGATGATGAGTTTCCTGGACGCGCTATCAGCTCACGAGCAGATGTGCCCCAGCAAATACATTTCCTCAAGAAAAAAATTCCCCCCTGTCAGTGAACCTGGCCTGAGAAAGACAGTCACAGGGAAGACGGAAGTGAGCTACCAACTGAGAATGACTTCCCAGCCACGCTGATGCGGACAAAGAGAGGTGCTGTCCCCTCTGAGCCAGGCCAGGCAGTGACTCTCACATCCTTTTTATTGTATATAAATTTGGAATCTACTCCTGGGTTAAAAAAAAATCTTTCTATGTCTCCCAGGACCCAAGCATCAGTATTCAAGCTATTATTCCTATCAAGTGATTCAACTAGGTCAGGTTCAGTATTGTTTCCTATGCCCTAATTTTGGTGAGATAAACAAACACATACTTCTAGACTCTTGTCAAGACTACCCTGAAGGCTGGATATGGTGACTTCAACCTGTAATCCCAGCTACTTGGGAGGTAGAGGGAGAAGGATTATGGTATGAGGCTAGCCTGGACAAAACGTTAGTAAGATGGTTATCTCCAAAAAGAATTCCAAAGCTGGTGGCAGACTCCTGTAATCCCAGCTTTTTAGAAGGCAGAAGTAGGAAGACTGTGTGGTCTGAGGCTGTACCAGGCAAAAGCACCAGGCACTATCTGAAAAAACACAAACTAAAGCAGTGATGTTTGAATTAGCCCTGAGCAAAGCCCATGTGATAGAGCAATGGCCTACTATGCAGGAGAGCCTGAATTCAAGGCCTCGCATTGCCAAAAACAATAAGTAAATAAAAGACTATATTGAAGAATATGTTGTTAAGACAGCCAGTCTTTGTGGAGATGATTCCCACACCTTCTTTCTCGCCACCATTAAACTTGGTATCTACCTTCCTGCCAGTGTTCCCCAAATGGTATTGTAATTTGTGCACCTGCCAGGTTTCCCCAGGACTGTGAGTATAGATTCCTGCCAGGGGAGTCTTCCTTCATCAGCACCTACAGGGTGCTTATCCTAAGTTGTCCTGAAGTTACCATGGAGATGTGTTACTCATCAAGAGAGCGTTCCTTCGCTCAGCAATTTCTTCTCATGACTTGGGTGAGCATTTCACCATTGTAGTGACAGCATCTCAGGCTTTTGGGGGAGAGCCTAAAAAAAAATCTACCATTTCTTTGTCCTATCTGATTACTTTCTTTGAGACATCTGAGCTGGTGAATTATGAATTTGGAAGCATTTCAGACTAGGAAACAGCTAGGCTTAAGTTTTGTGTGCAGGATTGGTTCATCTTCTTTTGTTTATGATCATTAATTGCAACAAAGAGAAAGACCATTTGAGACAGAGCCTTTGGAGCTGGAGGAGCACTTTCTTTGGGACATACGGTTAGGTGCTGTCTGGTGGGATGTATAGGGAAAAGTCATGTTAATTCTACCCAGAGTATAGATATGAGCTGCTTGTTAGCAGCGCAGGAGAGCAGTACTTTATTACAGGAAGTTCTTCCGTGTCTCAGGTGGGACTTCCTCTTCAGATCCCAGCCATCTCAAGGGGGAGACTGTGGAGTGCTGATTGATGATTTACTCAACCAAGAAGAGGAACATAGACTTCTTAGCTGTCTGGAAGTCCAGATATGTTCCTCTTCTCATCCTCAAAATGCTGGCAGCAATTGGCTTCTCAACCAGAATCTAGGTTCCCAGATCTGAAGTTGGTGTCCTCATTCTGTGACACCTAGCTGTGTTAGGGCCTCTTATCTGCGGTGACCTCTCTGTACACCGGGATGTGAGGAGACTCACTTTCTGGAACTTGAAAAGAAATGGCCTCATGTTTCCATTCCACTTGTTTCCTAGTTTTATAGGTCAGGCTCCCAATCCTTTTATTTTTAATGAAATAGCTCATTAAAACAAACTGTCATATAATGAGATAGGGATTTATTATTTATTTATTTATTTTTGGTCAGTTGTGGGGCTTGAACTCTGGGCCTGGGCGCTGTCCCTCAGCTCTTCAGCTCAAGGCGAGAGCTCTACCACTTGCGCCACAGCGCCACTTCCGGCTTTTTCTGTTTATGTGGTGCTGAGGAATGGAGCCCAGAGCCTCATGCATGTGAGGCAAGCACTCTACCACTGAGCCACGTTCCCAGCCCAGGGATTTTTTTTATGGTCCATTTGGATTCATTAAGATCTTTCCTGTGAACTGTCTCATGTGACACAACTACCTTCAAGACACCTATATTATTATATGCATATGTATACATTATTATATATAACATATGATCATACGTATATGTGTGTATCTCTTGCTACCTATATTTATCTCTGCTCTGTAGATGTGGAAAATGGCAAATTTTGAGTCTTAACTGTTATCAGTACTGGTGATAGTGTAATTTTATCCCTACTGATTAAGATGCACATGATGCAAACTATTTCCCAGGTGCCCCACAAACTTCCTTCGTAACTCTTTTCTAGCAGATAGGGGAAGTGAGATGGGAAATTGCGGTCCACCTGATTTCTTTCTCTCCTTCCATACACTTTGGCTTCATAGTGGTTATAGTATGTATCTTCAGGATCAAACAACTGCCAATTCAAGCATTGGCATAGGAAAGATATTTGAAAAAATTGGTAGGAGTGAGTCTATCTTTTATAAGATAAGGAAGCATAAGACTTATAGACTATCTGTTTAGATCTACAAAGAATGAGGGCTTAGCGTTCCTTGCCAATAGAGCTACATAAGCAAAAGAAGGAGAGGAAAGAATAAAATTGAATTACTTACAGCCAATATTACTACATGTATAACAAACCTAAGAGTGTTAACAGATTTTAAGGCTGATAAAACACTTAAGAGGCCTGATGTATACATCACCTATGATATTTTGATCTCCATGTATTTATAACACCCACAGAATACCAGTAAGATAGTCCAGTTTTTCAGGTAAAATTATAAATTTATATGGCATTAGTTGGAAGAAATTCTCTTTCTGAAGATAATGTAACATATTCATGAGCTGGAAAAACTTAATATCTAAAAGAAGTCATTTGTCTCTATAGATGGAAAGTAATATCCATCAAAATCCCAAGAAAGAGTGTGTCTATATTGATAAGATGAGCTTTCATGAAAAAGTAAACATCCAAGAGACTATTCATTAGTATAAGCTGAGAGATGTAAATTCTCACATATGAATCACAATAAAATTATGTCAATTTGGCTTCTGTAATTAACATGAGGTAGATAGGCTAATTATAGCACATAAGAGGAAAGGCGGAAGAGGATTCACCTAGAAAACTTGGCTTATTAAGAGCAAGTGTAACAATCAACATTGTAAGGATAGAGTTTTTAATATGTGATGCTGAATAAATTCTCTGTCCATGTATAAAGAAGAAGATGACCCCTCTACTTCATCCTAAACACAAATGAATCAACCCTTGGCTCCAGCAAGTTGAGAGATGGAGAAATAGATTCATTTTTGGACCGAGGTGTTTTCATGTCACGTGATGTAGGGGCACATGGGTGGGGACATTTTGAACTTCTTTTAGGAAAGTACTATTGGCTACCTCTAGGAAAAGGACAAGTACATAGTGCTGGCCACAGTCTCTAACATTATATTCAGTAACTCACTTATTGTACTGGACAGATCTTTGAGATGTTTACAATTTTCATTGAATAATGAAAATGAGACCTCTCTATGAGCCTAAGTGTCTAAAATGTGACAGTAAGTGCCAGAGTTGATATTCCCATACGATCATTCCTTAACCTGAACTCTTAATCACTGAAGTGTTTAACTGCTCTGCCATGAGAATTGAATATGTTTGACTTTATTATCCCCTTTCATGGACTAACTCAGCAGAATTAATTGAAGCTCTTAAAATCCCAGAAAAAAGCTATTTTCTCCTAAAATCTAATAGAAAAGAATGGATGCAGGAATGAAGACTCAGGCATGAGTCTTCATGAGACTTCAGGAATGAAGTGTTCAGCCTTAGTGACTTGTCATTCAGCCTGCTACCAGGACTCCTTTGGCCTTGCCTGTGAAGTTAAGGCTATTTGCCCTCTAGGAAATCTGTTTCCCTTTCCAGTTGGTATTTTTCCTAGGACTCCCTGATTGATGCTGGCCACACATCATATCTATTCAAGACTTTGAGAAATCATTCCATTTGGTATCAGACACGATTGATATTTTCAGGAAGTCAACTTGTCTGTCATGTAGGGAAAGCTGAGTAGAGATGAGCAATAGATATTCAAGTGATTGGTAGTTTGGCTTTCATGGAGAACTCAAGCATAAAGGCTAGTCCTTATTTCCAAGTTATTAGTATGCTTATGTGATCAAATAGTATGCACTTATAAACTACCAGTGTGATCAAGTTCTCCAAACATTGGCCTACCTTATAGCATTCCCAAAAGTGGTTGATTTTTAAATTTCCAGGTAACAAGACATACCATCTTACTCTTTGGGCATGAATGGAATTATTAAGTAATATTAATAACCATTAATATTTATATAAAGAGTTTTCCAAATTCACAAATTGTGTTGTTTTCTAATAGTAGAAGGATATGAAATATGAGTTGTATAAATAATAGAAGATTTCACAGTAATAAAATGATACTAGTAACATTGGAAAATATAGTGCATTCACTTAAAAAGAAAATTGAGTTCCTAGTTATGCTAGATTTAGGTTACAACTTACAAGTAAATATGTTGGCTCATATGCATATACGAATGTATTAACTGTAACACAGTAGATTCAAGGGAGAACTCAAATAGCATAACTCCTTAGAAAGGCAAAGTCAAAGTTAAAAAAAAGAATAGGGGGCACTACTTGACATGGGTGAGGTGTGGTCAAGGGAAAAGGGGTAGGCAAATGAAGAGGAGAAGAAGGAGGAGAATGCAGTCAAGAATCCAGTGTATGGGCTGGGAAGGTGGCTCAGTAGTAGAGCGCTTGCCTTGCATGCCTGAGGCCCTGGGTTCGATTCCTCAGCACCACATAAGCAAAAAGAAAAAAGCCAGAAGTGGTGCTGTGGCTCAAGTGGTAGAGCGCTAGCCTTGAGCTGAAGAGCTGAGGGACAGCGCCCAGGCCCAGAGTTCAGGCCCCACAACCGGACCCTAAAAAAAAAAAAAAAAGAATCCAGTGTATATCCTACAAAATTAAGAAGATGAGGATAGGGGTAGGTAAGGGAGGAATGGGTGAGAATATTGAAACTGCTTTGTTAGATGGAAATTCATTCATAAATTACTTAAAGATAATAAAACAGCAACAACAAAAGGAAACTCTGAAAAGAAATACCCATTAATACTAACCATGTTTAATGGTTTAATTAGTGGTAGTGTTTCATTATATATTTATTTTTATATTTTTAAATGTTCCATAATGAATATATATATTGCTGCTGCTGCTGCTGCTAATAATAATAATAATAATAATAAGAAGAAGAAGAAGAAGAAGAAAATCAACCATTAACATGCATTGTTATCTATGGCATTTTATTATTATGATTATCTTTACGCATACCAAGAAGTTTCAGTTGAACATGTCAGTGCATGCGTACAGTGAGTCTTCATCGGTGTCCTCCCTTCCATCTTTCTCCTTCCGTCTGTCCCTTCCATCTTCCCTCAAGTTACCTGGCTCCATGGGCACATATGGCCTTGGAGTCTTATGGCTGCATTCACCTACCCTTCTCAGGGCATTTTAAAATGCTTGTAGCCATGAGAAGTTCAGCCTTCTGATTGGCTGACTGGAGGCTGAATTTGTTGGAGTGGAAGTTTCCCGTGTGATGGCAGCTGGTGAACTCAGCTAGCTCATCACCAGCCAGCGCATTTCCCATTAAGGAAGGCAGAGGGCTGCCTGAAAGCCATCATTTCTCCATCACAGACCATCTGCATTGTCTCTGAGCTGATCGCACCTGTGGATGGTGCCCAGGTATCTCTGGCCATGTCTACAACTGGTAGAAAACTCCTCTTTGGGTCTCAGCTGTGTTCTTGCACAGCTTGTAATTTTTTAATTACCAGGCAACCACAAAGCCGAGTGGGTCTCAGTGCAGCTTTGATAACATCAGAGGACAGGCCTGGTTGGTCTGAGAGTTGGTTCCTAATTACTTGTGGGTAACTAGGAAGGCAGCCATCCTGACTACTCAGCTGGGTGTAGGACTCTGATCTCAGGGTGCCAAAATTGCTGCCTTCATTTCTCCCCGATTCAGTGGGATTTACACTTATTACATCCCGAAAATCAAAATGAAGGACTCCCTGAGGTGGAGAGCCGGAGTTGTTCACACATGCCATGAAGGAAAATAATGATCTGGACTTTACATGGTGTTCTATTTTATCATTCCCACACACAGAGGGAAATACCAGCTACTGTACATTTCCTGGGTGCTAGACACTAAGTCAAGATTTTGGAGTTTGTAAACTCCATTTGAGTTCAGAATGGATTTTAGCATCACAAGTTTTTAAGGGAAAACATGTCTGTTGTAAAGAAAGCAGTTATTTGGTTTGTTGAGGTGTCCCTGATGATAAATATATAAAAGGTTTTATTAGTCATTGAAGAGTAGTTTAATATAGCCCACATGTTCCATGTGAGAGATCTGTGGCTTCAGTTTCTGTGATTGCGGAAATGTTGTGTTTCTCAGGTGGCTCTCAGCCTGACAACAGGGGCAGTGCATTTGCTGAACAGCTATGAAGCCTCGCCCAAATCCTCACGTGAAATGGCTAGCAGAGTGCTGGATTGCGGGAGACTAGGTTGATAACTTTTGCGTACATTTTACCCTCTCGTTTGCCTCATTACCTTTGGAATTCATCTGAGAAGAGCAGTATGTGAGGAAGTGTCCACTGTTTTGCTAAGCAGAATGTATATGGCCAATGATTACCATTCATATGAGGGTGACTTTGTTGGTACCAACAATTATACTGGTTCCTCACTCACCATCTTAGAAAGGAGTGAACTCTTCATCTCAGCACAATTTGAGTGAAGAGTCTCAGTTGTGTCTCAAAGAGCTCTTGCAAAGAACATGATGGCCGTTCTATGACTCCAAGACTCTTGTCAACCTCTAGAATCTCGCTATTTTGTTGGGTTTTATTTGATATCAAAACTCTTTCCAAAGTAAGTAAATATGAGGATAGGTCCACTAATGCAATGAAAGAAATATTGGGTTATTGAACTTCCTTGAGTCCATTTTCTGAGCAATGCTAGACGACTTGAGTGGCTTTCAAGTAGTCATAGAACTATTTCATGAAACTGCATAGGAGGCAACTGTCTAGCACCAGGAACATGATGGAATAAAACCACTCAGCAAACACAGGTCTCCGATCTTTACTCAAACTCCTTAGGGCCAAGAGTGCAGCATATTGTGCACCTAAAGGACCATGTACTGTCTTCTCTGAGATGGGCCTGCAGAGATCTGGAGCTTTCTCTGGTTACTAAACAGCGGAACACAGTTTTGCTAAGTAGTAAAGATGTGGAACATGCATACACCCCGCTGCAGGTCAAACTTTTGCTGCCAAAGTCATTACAAGAGCCTTTCAGTATTTCAGAGCCCTTTGAACTTGCAATTACAGTGTAGGGAGTTGTCAATCTTATTTAAGGAGTAAAGTTACAACACTATGGATCTGGGGAAAACCTAACTGTCTGGGCCAATGTTTATAACATAAAATGGTAGATTTTAATAAGATTATTGGAGAGAGTATGTGTTAATAGTTTAAAAAATTTAAAAAGCATTCCATATACAGGATAGCAAGTGCGGAGGAGAACTGATTGCTTCTTGGTGCTGGGATAATTGTCAGCTTTCGATTTCTTCTTATTTCCATTAGGACTAGCTCGCTTTGGTATGCTTTTAGTGTATTTTAAAGTGGACACGGGCTTCTGGTCTTTCCCAGCATGCCCTTTGAGTGCCCAGAGGATCCTGGTCTAGTAGGGTGTGGCTTACTAGAAAAGCTCCAGGATCAGTTGCTCTGGAAAGTGTACCTCTTCCTGAACACTCAGAACCACAGCAGCTAGGTTCTTCTCAGTCCTGTCTGCGGTGGAGCAGGTATACTGCAAACCCAACCTCCGGATTCCTCCACCCTCATCTCTCTGCCCATGTGCTTCAAGGAATGAGGTGCTTTTTTTTTTTTTTTTGCTGTTTAATAGATTCTTAGGGAAGCTGTGAGTTTGTTACACAGGCAACCAATTTAAAATAGCCTGCTAATTTCAGAAGCAATTTGGAAGCATGACACCCAGCCCCTTCTGAGTTCTCATAAAGTTTTCCTGCCATTTTCTTCATAATACTAGAAGGATTTGGTGCACATATGGCTAATATTCTCTGAAGGCCTGAACTAATTCTCATCTTTATAAATGATGCCCCTAGCTCAGTGCAGAAATCATGTATACTCAGTAAACAAATGCTTTTGACAGCACGGATACAATTACATGGAAGATGTGTACAAACACATGTATTGTTTGCATATTCATACCTGAGCACCCATGCTTGTGTTGTTCATACCAGTATGTATCTACAGGTTTATATAAACATATTTACACATATGAATATCATAGCTATTCCTGAATCATCATTTTTATTTGTTGATTTATTCATTATAAGAGTGCCTAATAAGAAATACCACAATAAACCCATGCTGGAGATATGAGGATTGTAGTTCAAAGCCAGCCCGGATAGTAAAGTCTGTGAGACTCATCTCTACAATTAATTAACCACCAAAAAGCTGAAGTAGAGCTATGGCTCAGTGGGAGAGCACTAGCTTTGGGTAAAAATACTCAGGGACAGCACCCAGGCCCTGAGTTCAAGCCCCAGGACCAGCACACACACACACACACACACACACACACACACACACACACACACACACACACACAGATATCACGTTAAACCTTAGCCACCAGAGTGATGGTATGAAGTTGGTGGCTGGAAGCTGACTAGATCATAGGGGTCGGAACTTGTGGGAATAGCATTTGTGACCTCATAAAGAGAGGCCCTGGGGAACCCTCTTGCCTTTTCAATGAGGGGATACAGCAGGCAGTCCTCCATGTACTAGGCATGACGCAGACCGTCAGCAGACAGGACGTCTGCCAGCACCTTGTGCTTGGAGGTCTCAGGCTCAGAATGGTGAGAAAATAAATTTCTTTTGTGTGTGAGTCACCCAGTCTAAGGCATTTTGTTTCAGCAGCTCAAGCAGACAAAGACAGCAAGGAATTAGTCACAGTTACAAAGGCGGTCTAAAATTCTCACTGTGGGAACTGCAAGAAATTAAGAAATTCCAGTTTAGGGAACTATAAGATGCCATTCTTCAACCCTGGCTTCATGCTAGGCTCAGCCAAGTATTAAAAATACACAGTGCTCTGATCACTTTGGCCTGGGGAAGAACACTGGATGGCTTGCTGGCTAGAGCTTCCTCATTGATTCTAATGTTGTGTCCGGTTTACAGTCTGCTGCCGCGAACCAAGTTAATGATTTTTTTCCTTGAGAAAAGTGGGAGTCCCAATATGGCAATGAAACACATGTGTGCACGTGCACGCGCGCACGAACACACACACACACACATACATACACACACATACATACACACAAACATATTCTGTAGGTCTTGGCAACCTGCATTCCGGTTTTAGAACTACCGCTGTTACTTCTCCAGGCTACTGGGAGGGAAATGGCACTGGGCATTGCTGTTCTGGTCCAGTACTTTGGAGTTTGCAAAAGTGCAGAATCTGATCCAGGGTGTCTGCGTTTGGGCTGTGCTTGTGGGATTTAGCTTTTAACAAGCTCCCGGGTAAATGCCACGATTGATACACAGACTTCACTTAGGGTGACAAAATCCTGTAAATTAGGAAACACTGGATAAACTATGATGGTTAGGAGTGATGCCGTGTGTGTGAGGGCGGCCAGGTTTCCACGTGGGTGGTGGCACTGCAGCATGTGTGTGCTGCAGGGAGTTTCCACGTTAATGTTCCCTTTCCAGGTTGGGACAGGCCAGGGACAATCCCAGCGGAATGGCTGATCTGAGCTGCATGAGAGGAAAGGGAGGACCAGGTTGGGATTGATGGGGAAGGGAGGAAAAGGGAAAGAAGTGAAATTGAGCATGGTGAGGGCCTAGGGTTGCTATGTGAGATCTACAAAGGCAGTCTCCACTTTGGCTCTTCTGAAGAGATGAAAACTAGCTCATAGGAGGTGATGGTGGTTTGGGTTTTTGTTTTGTTTTGGTTAATGCATTATCAACTTCACATCTGAGGTTGGATAACCTCAGCTGCAATCTCTCAGCTACACATTGGAAAGCTTGAAAAGAAGTGGCTGTGGAGAACCATTACCTGGCTAAAACTAAATTGCACTAAAGTCCTTGCCCGGAAGAGAAGACCTCCTCTCTCAGTTCCACAGGGACACTGAAATCGATGAAAGACAAAAGCAGAAACCAAAGGGACAAGGGTCCCAAACATCTAAGCCAGATGGAAGGTCAGAGCTTTAGGAATCTCGAAAGCAACCTTACACTACTCCCAATCAGGGAATGAAGTCCCTGGAATAGATTCCATGGTGGACCTAAAATACATCTTCAGTCAAGTTCCTGGTACTTGAAAACGTGCCCTAATTTGAAAACAAGGGTCTTTGCAGACATAATGAAGGATTTTGAAGTGAAATCATTCTGGGTTAGCTGAGATACATCCAGGTGAATCCTAGGACTGTGTGTGCTTTTATAAAGACATCAAGTATCCTTACAAGAGACAGAAGAGGAAAAGGTCATGTCACATCCACACAGTGGCAGAGACACAAGTGATACAGCCTCAAGACAGAGTTCCTGGAGCGGGAACTGGCTAGAAGGAGCTACCAGTAGCCGGCACAGCCGGAAGCATCCTTCCCTAGAGCTTTGGGAGAGAACACGGCGCTGCTAATGTTCTTGGTTTGCATTGCCAGCCTCCAGAATGCAGAGAAGTTTCTGTTGTGGTAAACTATGCACGTGGTAGGTAGCTTGTACCAACAGCCCCAGGACGTGAACACACATGCCTTGCTGCTGATCGCAGTGCCACAAACCTCTCATTCATGTGCACTACAACAAACCTCTGATAATAACTTTCTTTTCTTTTTTTTGGGGGGGGGTCTGGTCGTGGGGCCTGAACTCTGGGCTTGGGCACTGTCCCTCAGCTCTTCAGCTCAAGGCTAGCGCTCTACCACTTGAGCCACAGCGCCACTTCTGGCTTTTTTTCTTTTTGCTTATGTGGTGCTGAGGAATCAAACCCAGGGCCTCATGCATGCAAGGCAAGCGCTCTACCACTGAGCCACCTTCCTAGCCCCCTGATCATAACTGTAGACCCGAGAATGCATCCACGGATAAGCAGCTCACTCTCATAGCAGCCTGGCCTCCCCTCAGAGCCCTGTCTCCATTCTCTGCAGAGGTGGGATCCTGGAAGGAACACTGGCTTGAGCTTGAACTTGACCTCCCTCATCACCTTCTAGCCCATCCCAGATAAGCCAATTGAACAAGGAAGGCGATGGTCAGAGAAGCCGGGGATGCTGGTATCCAGACCAGCTGTAATGGCCACAGAGCAAAGGCCTCTGAGAGATGCTCTCAGTCTTGGATTCTGGTTCAGTGAGGAATCTGTATAGGGTCTGTGCCCTGGGGAGCTCCTGCTACCTTTTTCACAGAAAGTAGAAGGAAGGGCAGAAGCTCTGGTTTCCTCACCCTGTAGGCCGCCCCCTAGATAGAGTTGCCCAGCCTTGACCCTGATGGCATCTGTGGGATGGTGTGATGGCATGCCTTCGGTGGGCGATTCAGCTTTTCCTTCTCCAGCCCAGATAACCTCTCAGATACCCACAGGATTGGGCAGTATCCCCGGATCGCACAGCTGTGAGTTGATGTGGCGAGGGCGGGAAGATGCCTGTCTGACTCTGACACTCACGGCTCTCCTGTTCTGCACACTCTGCTTTCCCTTGTGCTCCAGAGTAACGATTGTATCTAACCATGTGACAAAATAACAAACCAAGCACATAACTAGATAAGCAACATTGAGAAACAGCAGCCCAGATTTTCTTGAACCAAGATCCTTTTTTTTCTTGTTGCATTGTAAATATTCGTTTGAGGCTGGCTATTTTTATTTTTATTTTTGCTGTATTACAGGCTGAATCAGATAAGCCTTTGTTACCCCAACCCAATCACCTCACTCATCCTGGGTGTCCTAAGAGAGAAAGCTGGACTTGAGTTTTCTCCTGTGGGAACACACCGAGGAGCTGCTGGATTTATCTTACACCATCATACATCTGGGTGTGCCATGACCTTTGGTATTTCTGGGTGCCCTTTGTTGTGCTAGTGCTGAGGACTTTCATCCCCGCTCATGCTGAACACTCATCCTAGGTCAGAACAACTGCCCTGTCCGTTAAAAAACGCCATTACTAAGACTGAAGTCCACATCTCAAACCCAGCCTTCGAGGGCATTCCTTTCTACTCTGGCACAGTGACACCTTTATGAGTACATCCTCCAGGCCCTAGCTCCTGACCCCACTGGATTCTGGGAGTTGGGGATCACCATGAGGCAGCCATACTTACGGACTGTTCATAGTTCTTGGCATCCGGGAAATAAGAGGGATCTTCAACTCAGCCTGTGGAAACAAAAGCAAAGTCTTCAGTGAACCTTCCGCATCATGTTTTAATTCTGTTGCACATACTCCTAGTACGTCTTGTTAAAATTGGATGCAGGTGCTGGCTTAGGGAGAAGCAGTCCAGGTCAGGCCAATAATTGGTTTATTTCTGGAACGGGGTAGAGGAGGGGATTTTTTTTCCCCTGACATGCTGGCCTCCTTCTGTCAGCATTCATTCCATCTGCCCTGGGGAGCTGAGCAAACATGCACCGCGCTTGCTTTTCCCTGGTGTACAATTGTGTGTTTCCCTTGGGTGTGGGGCACATTAGCCCAGGCTTCCTTGGCTCTGCTCCGGAAGAGTTCACAGGCTTGCCAATGCATGGAGGAGGAGGGATGCTTCTCATTTCCAAGCATGACTCTCCCATGAAATACTTACTGGAAGTTTCATTTCTATACCGTTTGCTCAGACCACAGCACTTGGAGTTCTGTATTCACCCACAAAGGAGACATCATTAGTTCCATTTACCATATAAATTAACAGCAGAGACCCTGGGAGTATCCAATAAATGTGTTACATCAATGATCACATTTAATCTACTCAAATACCCTGGGAGGAATAGATGATTTTTTCCCATTGTATCAAGAAGGAGTCTAGCAAGAAACAGATGGCGTTTATGAATTGAGTCACTTGAGAACACTGTAATAAGGCATGGGCCGCATGGAGGGAATCCACAAAGGTCAGTGAGGTACATGGGGGTAGCAGGAAAAGAATGCTGTTGTATTCAGGAGGGCTCAGAGGACTGAGTGCTTGCTCATTTATTAGCCTGACCCAGCCTGAGTCTCTTTCCCCACTTTCCATCCTGGCACCCACAGACAGGGCTGGCTGGGTAGCAGAGGAGCTGTGAGGGAGCTGCGGGGAAGGGCTGGGGTGAACAGAGTGGTCATCTCCACCTCATGATCCTCCCCAGCCTGTTGTCCCCACTGGCCAAACTCAACAGGAAGCCTGGAGTGAGGAGCTGTTGATGTGGTTTATGTCTATCAGATTCCTGGGGCTCCTGAATGAGTGTAACAGGGTGGAGAGTGGGTTTCACAGTTAGAGAATGAGGCCCAGGGTGGTTAAATTAGATACCCAAGATCACCTATTTGCAAGAAGCGCTGGATGCAGACATTCCATTTCCTAACCTGAGAGTGTATCCAATCCCACCGAACCTTATGGCAATTCTTGACGCTGTCAAAACCATATTCTAGCTACCCAGCCACTGTTTGTGGAAAGTTGTGTGTCCAATGAGACCTAGTCCCTTCCCTGAAGGTGCTTCTAAAACTAAGGACAGAATGCTTCCTGCCTCCCTATATGACTGAAGTTACCAAAGGGTTTGTAAGCACAGATACACATAAGACAAAATGTAACAGATCTTAAGTCTTCCCCTGGATGGCCAGGGAAATCTGTGCAAATGGAGAGAGTGTTGGGGTGGGTCTGGCTGAAGCACTTTGGATTTTCTCAGCTCAGAGGCAGGGAAGGTGGCCCAGGCCTATAGAGCATCATGTGCAGAGGTATGAAAGCATAAAGATGCATTCAGTGACACAAGAGTTTTATATATTTTGGCTTGGATGCTGGCAGTCCATGGAAATGAATTTAGGAGGGCCCAATGAATGATGGATTATGCATGCCCAGGGTAGGTTTTGGACTTGTTCTATGTCATCTTGGCATATTTTCTAAAGAACTTGGATGGAGTTCTAGGTCTACTGACTCCAAAGCATATTCCCTCCTCTTACGATACTAGGTCACTCACTGGTAATAGGGAAAGGGAAAGAAGCAGCTAGACTTTCATTCACTGGTGGCCCTCTTTAGATGGTGCCAAGTGAGGGCCTAGATCAGGGCCTTCTTTTGGAAGATGTTTCTGCTGTGGTGGATAAGAGGAGTAGAACTCACACCAGTGTGATACAGACAATGCGCATGAAGTACTATGAGAGTCTTAGATTGGGAAATGTTGAAGAAACTCTGTCCAATCCAGTGCTGCTGTTATGTAGCTGTGGAAGCCTGAAAGAGTGCTGTCAGTATCCTGGTAATATTAATGTGAAATATGCAGGTGCATCTGAAAATGCCTAAGAAACTAAAATATGATGAAATATTACTCGCACAATCAAGTTGCCAAGAGACCTTAACACCAGTCCTGTTATATTTGAGCATATAGTATTATGAACATTGGTTTTTGAATATTAACATGTAGAAGGAATGAATTACTTGGTCATGGCTCTGTAGGCTAACGTGCCCACCGCCCAGAGCATCTGCTGCTGGACTGCTCTTCCTTGTTCAGTTCTGGCTTCCCTTGGAAAGCACCAAGTGATGCTATATTGATAAAACGAGCTGATATTTATGGAGGAGTTTTGGCTGGCTCTTATGTCCAGAATGAGGGAAGCAGAGACGGAGGACAGTCCTTCCCCAGGATTACTGTTTCCCATCCCCATCAGTAAGGCCGGAAGTAGGCCAGTCCCGACTCTGCCATCCACTGCGTAGCTTTGAAGAAAGCACTGGAGCTCCCAGGGCTTGGTTTCTTCACCTGACAAATGAGCAAACTGGGCCTACCAAGTCTTTTTGAGATCAAAGATTCCATAGTGGAGTTCCTTTAAAATAGTACAGTTGATCCAAGTTGTGGTCCAAAAAAAATCACTTTAAAAAGTTAGAAATATATCTATACATTTCTTGCATGTTCTTGCCCTTTTCAATGGAGCTCTTGGCAGGGAGAGTGAACTGGAGCGCATTCTGCTGAAGAAGGCGTGCCCAGGACGGCCAGGAGGGGCTGGAGTGGGCTGGAGAGGCATCTGGGACTACGGCTTACCCAGAAGCCTCACCGTGTTATTGGATGGGTCACATCTCTATATTAAAAAAAATGGATAAAAGTTTTCAAAGATAACCGGTTGCCAGGTTTTGAGAGAGAGGAGCAATATGTTGTGTTAAGGTTTATGTTTTGCTTTGTTTTAGTGGTCGTGGGGCTTGAATTCAGGGCTTGGGCTCTGTCCCTGAGGACAGAGTGCTCTACCACTTGGAGCCACAGCACCACTTCTGGTTTTCAGGTGGTTCATTGGAGGTAAGAGTCTTACAGACTTTCTTACCTGGGCTGGCTTTGAACCATGATCCTATGATCTCAGCATCTTGCGTAACTAGGATGACTGGACTGAGCCACTAGTGCCTGGCCTTGTGTAAAGGTTTAAAGCATATTTTAAAGGGAGCACCAAATTGTTCTGACATTGTAAAATGTGCAGTCTGGGCTCTTAATGACCCACTCCAGAGTATAAACCCAAGCAGGATTATCAGCAGGACAGAACGAAGGATGCACACAGATCTCCCTTCCATCAGACCATTCTACACCTTTCTAGAACACAGTATGCTCATCTGATTTTAGTCCTCTTGTAAACGATGTGGTGAGAAGGCAAGTCAGAAGGAGTTTTATGTCCACAGGATTTATGAAGATCTGATAGCAAAGACAAGGCCCTTTCTTTGGAGACCAGGGCTGTTCACTGCCATGCCCCTCCTCCCTCCCCCCCCCCCCCCCCCCCCCCGCCTGTGTTGGCATCTAAATTCTACATAATCAACTTGGCCTTCACACAGGTTAAGTAACTGCCCTGCATGGCACATGTAATTACTTGGTATATTAACTTCACAGGCCTTAGCACTTCAGCCATCCTTTGAGACAATCATTTGCTTCTTCTAAACCTGTGTGTACTTATCTGAGGTGTGGGGTAACAGAATGGTCGTCTTTTTGTGATCTTGTGAGGTTTACATGAGGAAATAAGATGTCTTAAGGCAGGAAGAAATGAAATGATGATGGTTTTGAAATTGAACTTGAATTCAAATGCTTTACGTCACTTTTAGGGTTTGAGTCTCCCAAAATGAGAGGCCCTGTGTTCATAGCCACACAGCTACCCTGTGTGCCTTTCAGAATTATCTGGGAGTTTGAAAAAGTTTGGTGCTATGTCACATCAGTGTAGCAGTTCTGGGGAGGAGCCAGGTGTGACTCTTGTTTAAATTCCGCAGATATTAGAATGGGGCGGGAGACAGCAGTGAGAATGGCCCAGTGACAGCTGCTTCCCACCTCCACTGCCCAACGCCGCTCACGGATAGCGTCTCCCACAACTCACAAATGCTCTCTTATCTCTAGGGAAAGAATCGAATCCCCATGCTTCATTTATCTTCATTCTGTTTCATTCTGAAACAGAAACTAAAGAAACGCTATATTTTTTCATGAAAAAATATTTTACTTTCAGAATTATTTCTGAGTTAATTTTGAATGGAATCCTCTTAAAAATCCAAATCCTTATGCCAGGACTCCCACATAGCCACACAGTGTGGATGATGGGTATGCATCACCATGTGGTTTGTTTCTTGAGAGAACTTTCATCCGGGCTAGCCCATCACCATCCTCCTGTCTCTGCTTCCCTCTTTTTTTTTTTTTTTTTATAAATTGTGACATAATATTTGTAAGTCTTTGTGGAGTGTAGTATTATAATCTTATCCATACATCCACACACACATATAGTGTAATAATTAGATCAGGGTGCTATGTGCCTCGGTCTCCTCAATCATTGATCATTTCTGATTTGGGAAATCATACGGTTTTGTTGGGAAAGGTTTCTAATCAGGCCAAAGCAGTGATTTCTAGGATTTTTATCTATAGGCAAGGAGGACTAAAATCTAGTAAAATCCAGGCTCACGACACTTTGAAGGTACAGTTCCTTCATTCATCCTGCAGTTGCTCATGGAGGCTCTACTGTGAGCTGGGTGCAGACAGGGCAGCAGGAATCAGCAGCTGTGTTCTAGGAAGACCTGACTCCTCACAGCGCTTGGCTGTGTTCTCCACAGCTCTACACACGATCACAATGGAAGGATAAATATTTGCGTGTCAATAATAGAGGAGCACAAGGTATCACTGGGACACAAGGGAAGATTGGTCTCAAGCTGGTTTGTATGGTTTCCTGTGGAGTTGGTTAAAGTTTCCTGGCAAGCAACTCTAGGATTCTTGAGTCTGAGGAGTAGCCCCATGGCTGCGGCATGCATGGTAATCTGCTGGCAGGCAGGATTTCCTGCCGAGGGACCTTCCTTACCTCAAGTTTTCTCTAGAGTCTTCAGGATCTGTTTAAGATAGGAGAGCACACAACATGGTGTCACACTGACTGGAGATCTTGAAAAGCTGAGAAGCCAGCAGTGAGTAAAATCTGGCTGTGTTCTGTGCATGCATGCACCTGCAGAGAGCAGGACATTCCCTCTCTTCCTCCGAATCCTCAGCACTGAAGTACATGGTGGCTCTCCTTGACAAACACAAGTGGCTCCCGGGCGCCATCTGTCTGTCCTTCTTGTGGAAACTTGAATCCCAGCCAGACACCCAGGCACAGGGGATGCTAATTTTTCACACTGAAGGGACACACAGTTGGTCAGGAAGGAATTGAACAGGAAGAGGTGATGTCCACGGACTTAGGTGTGCCTGGGCATGCCACCAAGAGAAGCTGCCTCTTATCACGATGTCAATTTATTTATCCAACAGGAAAATGCCACCCTGCTCAGTGTTAGGTGCCAGTACAAGCTGACTGGGCGCTAGAATTGCCTGACTGTCAACCAGGCTCCAATATCAACAGAACTGGCTCATTATTTGCTTATTTTGTGTTAGGCATCTTTGTTTCTAATTGTCATTTCCATGGAATCAGCACATTGTGATCTGGACTTCTTTGGGAATCGAACTTCTGTTTGAAACTGTTTACCTAATGTTGCCTTTCTCTAGGGCTCACTTTGTACCCTTCAAGGTAGGTCAAAGGTCATGTCAACTAGCACAGTGTGGATCATGGCCTAGGAGCAAACAAACCTGCCTCTCCCATCCATTTGGCCCAAACAATCACACAGTCTTGGCTGCTATCATTGTATTTGATTAGCTCACTCAAGTACTTACTTTATAGGTGTGAGAAACGTTTTGCAGAGAATAATGTATTGATGAATAAAACCTAATTTTTAAAAAAAATCTTTTATTTTTTAACCTGGAAACTAGAGTAATGGAAATAAATTTCTATATTGAAACTCTCCTGGAGTCGGTGAATGTGTTAGAAAGCAAAGGCTTGTATAAATGGATTGGAATTTTGGTGTGGATCTTAATCCAAAAATAATTAATACCCTTATGGTATCATAAGCAGTTTAAACAATTGAAAATATGTAATGCAGCAAATCGTATTTCCTTGTCATCCTTGAAAGCTCCTGCTAGCCATGGGGAATTCACCAACATTACCAAGCTGAGCTTGCAAAAGAGGCATTTTTATCATAAATATTTCTCCTGCCTTTTCCTTGATACAAAATTAATAGTTCGTGAATAAAAAACAATGCTTTACAGTAAGGAATTATTTTTGCTTTCAAATATTTTCATTTATTCCTGGATGAGAAAGCTGATAAAAATTCTAGCTTTAGCTTCTCTGAAAGCTTAAACAGCATCATTTTAATGACCATGTCTCTAACTAGATACAGGAAATGGTCAAGAGCAAAGAACAGCTTGCTGACTTTGTGTGGTTGGGAAGACAGGTTGTGGCTAGTCAGCCTCAATTGGGTCAAGGCTGAAGGATAAGGTCTAAATGAAAGCTTGATGCTTTTTTCTCATTAAAATAGGAAAACAAAAATTCAGTATATACAACCACACACATCTCATTGTCTAACAAGCAATCGCTCAATATATTCAAAATGACAGAGGTTGGGTGAAGAGTAATGCATATACCTGGGGAAGGGTTCTGTGTGTGTGTGTGTGTGTGTGTGTGTGTGTGTGAATATGTATATGTGTCTGTGAATTTGGGCACATAAATGTGAGAGCTTGGGGTAAACATGCTGAAATGAAGATTCCTCAGACCTAGAGATTTATTAATATCTGCCATAATTCAAAATTATGTATAATTTTCTTCTCTTTTCATATCAAAAATTAGAAAGTCACATTTTAGAGATGCTCCTTTTTAGAGGAAAATAGATGCTGATTGAATTTCTGATTCTAATTCTGGTCAGGACAACCGGCTCAATTTAATTAAATATAACATTTAATTTTATTGGATTTCCAGTGAGTGGAAGCATTTGAAGTCAAATGGATTGTTATTATAGATTTTTTTGAATAATAGAGTTGGCTAGTTTTTAAATTTTTCTGCTATTAAGTATGAACATTTTTTTTTAAAGAGTTTGCAATTGTCTGGGCAAAAGCAACCTTCCCTTAAGTGTCTCAAGGGACCATGTGTGTATCCATTGTTTATTTCAAGCAATTCTGAAAACATCCCTAATGTGCTGATCCAATCTATAGCTTTTGAATTTATTGCTCTTAGGGCATTTGTTTATAAAAGCCATTTCTTTTTTTTCTTCTGATGTCTAATTCTGCAGAAAGGGCTCAATCCTATAGTGTTCAGCTTTTCCCTTTATTCTGCAGTAAATGGATACCATTGGCCTTCTCTTTTCTTATTTACCTATCTGGTCTCATATGCTTTTCTTTCTACTGTAAGCCCTTTGTCCTTCTTTCTCCTCTGCTTCTGTCTGCCTCACCTCCTCCTCCTTTATTCTGTTATTAACACTATTTGTGCTTTTCAGCTCAAATGAAACTATAGCAAAAATGGACAAACTTTTGTCTATCCCATCTGTCTGTCTATCTACCTATCTATTTATCTATCATGCATGCATGCATGCATCCATCCATTGTCTACTGAGTAAATTGTGATGTATTATATTTGGTATGGTTGGCACTGATCTTAATGAGCTGATCCTTATTTTTATTTTAAGCATCACCCTTGTCAAACCCTTATTTCCATGAGGCTCTTACAGGTGGTGAGAGCCCACAGATCAAGGGTATGTCTGGTAGTCTAAGGCTCATCAGAATATCCCAACTGTGACTGATTCTCCATTAACTGATGAATGACTCAGGTAGTACTGAAAGGAGTTTGGGAAAAGGACAGTTAGAAGATAATAAGATTCAGGAGTCAGGATACCATCACATGCAGGCTGGGTTTGGGTGAAGACAGCCCTAGCCAATCCTACTTTTTCCTCAGATTGCTAAAGGCCAGCAGAGAAGATGAATGTCCTTCCAAGGTTATTTATTGAACCCCTGCTGTATGCTGGTGATAGCTGGTTATTTTTTGGGTAATAACAACAGCCTGAAAGAGGTTTGCATGAGACTGAATACCCCAAGTGGAGGCATAATGGCTCAGGTAATCTAATTAATACTGAACTGAGAGTAATGCAATTTATAACAGTCATAATAATAATAACAATAATGGCTTTCACCATGTATCAGAACCCTATGTAAAGACATTTTGCTTCATTTAGATTTCATTGTAGGGCAGCAATCCAAATGACCCAGATCTTTCTATATGGGACAATTCTGTCATTTTGTTCAGTGAGAGGCAAATCTGTCCAGCAAACAGATGAGACTGTCTCTTTGTGTGTGACTGAAAGTACCTTCAGAACCCTACATTAGAATTAAGCTTCTTCCTCTATAACTAGCTATTCTTTACTACCACTTTTATTTAGGCTCCTCTGGTAAGACATGAGACAAGTCTTGATGCCCCAAACTCCATGATCTGACCTGAAACATTAGGGCACTGGTGGTTACCATTATTTGTTCATGGGATTATTTTGTAGACCAAAGAATCTGATGGAAATGAAAGGATCTTGTAAATATTCAACTGTTATGAAAACATAGCTGAGATAGTTATCGAGTCATTTGTGTGTATTTTTATCATGAAGGATCCTGTGAATTTGAAATTTATAAGGGGAGTATTCCAAAGAAATTTCTCTGTGCCTTTTCCATTCAATCTTAAACATTTCAGAGGGTCAGTGTATGTGAGGAACTGCAAGACACTACTGATAAATAATAAAGTTTAATACAATTATGATGAGATTAACTTTGTGTAGAAATCATCTTAAAATAGAATATATTTAGGTTAATTTTCTTTTGGTGCCATTCATGGGGCTTAAACTCAGGGCCTAGGTTCTGTCCCTAAGCATTTTTGCTCAAGGCTAGTACTCTACCACTTGAGTCACAGCTCCATTTCTGTTTTTATCTTTTGGTAGTTAATTGGAGATGATAGTCTCCTGGCCTTTCCTACTTGGGCTGGTTTTGAACTGCAGTCCTTTGATTTCAACATTCTGAGTAGCTAGGATCATGGGCATGAGCCATTGGTGCTTGACAGGTTAATATTTTTCAATAGGATTAAAGGTCAATGATCTAAGGAACAATTGTCTGCAATAAAGTCATGGTAGTAATACTAACAGAAGTAATGGTAGACATCGTTTACTTTGAGCTTAATCATTGTTAGACATTATATGTACAGTTTTTCTATATCGTATTTCTTTCCTCACCACAAATACTAGTGGTTACCACAGTCACATTGGAACAAGGATAAAGTGAGGTTTTGCCTAAAATCCTGCTCCTAATAACAATTGTGACTTCAAACCCAGACAATTCATTTCTCAAAGATGGATGGGCTAGAGAGGAAGAAGAACTCAGGAATAGATGTAAGAGTGTGGGATAGGGAGAGTGTAGAGGTGTCCTACAAAAGACTGCCTGGAGAGATGAGATTGACCAGGGGAACCTTAAGCCTGGATGTGGCTTTGGTGGACCTAGAGCATCTATAGGCATCTATCAGTTGTCACGGAGCAGAACAACTCCTAGGGCCTGCCTAGACCTCAGTCAATCACCCCTCAGCCAAGACATCAGCCAATCACCACCTCAGCCCAGACAGCAGCCAATCACCACCTCAGCCCAGACAGCAGCCAATCACCCACCACCTTATCCCAGACATCAGCCAATCACTACCTCAGCCCAGACATCAGCCAATCACCCCCTCAGCCAAGAAATAAGCCAATTATCAGTTCAGCAATCCACCTCTTGCAATGGTGGTGTGACTTCTGACACTGTGTTCTCCAAACAAAATATAGCAGTTTGGTATCCCATGTAAATGTGTGTCCACTGAGTAAGCATGCTGATCCCTGGAACTTATGACCTGAGCATACTTGAACAAAGTCTGTACAGATATATGTAAAGGCCAAAATGATAGAATGGGACAGCTGCTTGTGCTCCCTCGCATCTGAACATCCTGAAGGAAGCATTGTGTTGAATTGAAGCCCCTTTGGACAACTACTTAAACATATTAAACTAAAACAAAGCACTAATAGAATGTATTTCAAATGTTCTCACTACAAAATTAAGTATTTGAGAGGATGCATGTTAATTGGCTTGCTTTAATTATTCCACATTGAATTCCCAAGTTACAACATGGCTTTTCACACACCCCCAAACATATACACATAAATTTTGTTAATTTAGAGGTATAAAATAAAAATAGAAAGAGGAAGTGTGGTTTGGCTGTGATGTTAGACACACCCAGTGCCAAACAAGAAGTTAGAATTCAAGGTCATTCCTGTCATATCCTTTCACCCCCTGACTGAGTTTCAGAGACAGACTGGAGTCTCTCAGGATCCTAGTGTCCTCTTCTGTAAAGTAAGAATAAGTACATGTAGCAAACACAGAAAACTGAGTATTCATTGTCTGTCTGATACACAGCAGCCCACGCACAGCTGTACAAATCATTAGTGGAGGACATGGTTAAAATAATCTGAATAATTATTCTCAAAGTGTTCTGTCAGGAAAGTAACAAAAAATAGATAAAAAGCACAAGAGTTGCCCTGCAATAGGTCCCCCACCCCATTTCCATTTTTCATCGTTTTTCTTTTGAGATACTCATCTGAAGCTTCTCGTCTCTCCCCTCCTCCCCTCCCCCCATCACTTACTTTGCAAAATCTCTAGCCATTTGGGTTCAATCTATTAAACATCTTAAATACAATTAGATTCAAGTGCTTATCTCTGTTCTTAATAATTTAATTCTTTCCAACGTCTAGTCTGTCTCCTGCTAGGAGGGGTAGTGGGTCTGGAGGAACTCTGTAGGCTTTGACCTTCGTGGACCTTGATGGTTGTTTGTGGGGCTGGGACGGGTGGGGGATGTGAATGCTCTATGAATGGAGTTGGATTCTGAGTAGGATACTCCAGGTCTCTGGTACCCTCTGACCTTGGGTATCACTCTGTATGGCACTACAGCCAATCATAGTGTCAGAAACACTATGTGCATTTGCTGACAATGAGATAGATACTCACAAAGTATGTTAATTTTCACAGTTTCAAATTTTGCAACACCAAAAACAGCTAACTGGAGATCAGAGAGGTCAAGCCATTATACAAAGCCTCGCCCGACACACACTGGATTCCTGCACCACTTTTTAGCTGAGCTCAGAGCATTTTCTCTTTCCATTTCACCATCTCTCCACCTGGTCAATGTCTCTGGGCCTCAGTTTCTCTCTTTTGGCAGATGTAACATGCAGCCTACCTACTTCCTTAAGGTGCTAAAGTCATTAAGGAAGAAAACATATAGTCAAATGCTTTGTAGTATGAACAAGCCTAGGCAAAGGTAGTATGCTTTTATTCTCTAGTGGGATTATTCAAATAAAATATGAGTACCTTGATGTAGATTAGCGAAAGCCATGCTGACTGTGGGCCTGTTTTATGAATAAAGTCAGAACTGATTTGGGTGAGGAAATGGAAATAATAGAGAATGAAAGTAATATTTACTCGATGTATACATCAAGTACATACTATAGCACATTTAATGCAAATACAGTATTAAGTCTAATTATTTGTATAGGCCTTAGGTGACACTATTGTCCTATTCTATGGCGGCAGGAATTAAGGATAGGAGAGAAGAGGCAGTTCTGTCCAAGTGGCAGAATTGGGATCCTGACCCTCTTAGGCAAGGATCAACTCCCATAGTCTTTCCAAGAGTGCACCTGACTTAGGACCAAGTGCGCTAGACATTAGAGTCCCCTGATGTTGAGGCCAGAGCTGTCCAGATGGCACAGAAAGCTTTAGCCTTTGTTTGCAGAGTGGCCTTGTTCCTGGAGTCATCTGAGAGGACTCCCTGGGGGGAAGAATCAGAAGCACTGCCATTCATGCAGATGTCTGGGGCCATTAGATCACCCCGAGAGTGGATTCAAGGGTGAATTCTGTGGAACTGCCAACAGGGTTCACCATTCATACCAGTCAGTCCCAGGCAAAAGGCAATTTCGTTTTGAATTTTGTTAGTGAATCCCCTAGGGTTGGAAAAACCTGGATGGTGCTTCTTCAGCCAGTCAACCTCTGCATGGGTGAACCATGGCAAGGGACACCCTGCCCTCAAGGGTGGGTGGAAGGATTGAGTTAATGTACCAGGCTGGCTGGCAAGAGCCAACATTAAATCAGTGCAACTTGCCCTTCCTGCTTCTCTAGGGCATATTTTATCTGAGGCTCATCAGAGGATTTCTGAAACTTTGCCATTTCTCTGGCAGGCCTTGGCATTCTTTATCCTATGGTTTGTCTCCTGAGAATCTGAAGAGTCACTACCCTTGGAAGCACTGGGCCACCGTGCAGACAAAGATTGAAAAATCAAAGGGCATTTGTAAAAAATAAAATGAAATCAAGTGGACATCAGCAATGTGCAATCCCATCAGCATTGTTCGAAATTAAATGGTCTGGGCTTTGATGGCACTTTTCTCTTTTCTCTCTCACTGCAGCTTATTATTTGTTTGTTCTAACTGAGAGGAAAAACCTGGAAGAGAGAGCTCCTGGCACAGTTCAAGGGTAAGTGTTTGATCCTGGCTTTCATCTCGCTCTTGAGCTCCTCAACCACAGGAGCTGGGGCACAATGCCTGCATGGCTCCAAAGCCTACATCTTCTTTGTTAAACTCGAGAGAAAATCGTACTGATTTGGAAACTAGCAAAGCTAAACTTCCACGGAGGCTCTAGAAGTTAACTTCTTTGAATGACCCATTTTGAATTGAGGCTGCCTTGCGAGGAGCCTGTCCTAGTGCTCAGAGTCGGTCTCTTGACTTTAGTAGGGGGTCCAAGATTAGGTTGAACACATTTAACCTGCTCATTCTTTCTGGCTAGCCACCTTGATTCCTTTTCCCAGTAGGAAAGGAATGAAGGAATCCTTAAAAAACGGGGCTAAGGCAACCAGCTTTTTTTTTTTTCTTCAGTTGATGAGCTACAAGGCCCCTCATTTCTTTATAGGAAGGCTGTTTTCACTTGATGTGGAGCTCTTTCCTAATGATCACTTATAACCACGAGATGCTGCACAGTTAGTTTACCTGGCCAGCTGGAGACGTGTCAGGAGAAGTCCTGGGAGAGGGCCTGGGGCGACATCAGGGAGAAGTCAAGATGCCGGTGGCCTGGAAGGCAAGAGGAGGGGGACTGAACTGGTCCAGAGTCTAGCATGTCCTTCTGCAGAGGCCGGCGCAGATGGCCTTTTAGTTCTGGTTTCCTGTGAGCTGTGGCCACAGACCTGGGGAGGAACGGCTGTGGCAGGCTGAACTTCCTCTTCTTGAGATGTAGTGTGGCTAAAGTAAGGTGTTGGAGACTTTGTCTTCAACCCAAAGGGGGTTCTTAATGTCACACAAGGTCCTTACCCTTACTTATCCTTGGCAACTCCCCAGAATACCTTAAAACAGACCACCAAGCAAGTGTGAAAGGTAGGCTTTCTTCATCTTACTTCTCCTGTGCATACTGGACATTTAGTTATCTTGTGACTGGATGTTGTAATGACATCCCAAGCCATCCAAGAAACACGGAGAAACACCCTCAGGGATGGCGTGAGAAATGGCCACTACTTCTTCTTGCTATGTTCGTTATTAGCTATGGGATGCTGGGCAAAAAGCTATTTATTTCTCAACTCATTCCTGTATCTATGATGGCAGAATTTTAGAATTAGTATAAGAAATGAACAAAACAACATCGATAAATTCCTGGACTGCCTACGAGCTACTCAATATAATTTAATTTCCTTCTGACTTAAGTTTGATCCACACAGGGGCCTTGTTAAGAACCTATTGTTCTTCATCTTGATACTTCACTTTTTTTTATTGTGAAAATACTTTACAGAGGGGTTACAATTACATGGGCAAGATAATGAGTACATTTCTTATAAAGCATTGCAGCCACCTCTCTCCCCTTCCCATCCCTTCCCATCCTCCCCCCGCCCTCCCACCCAATCCTCCTCCCCCCTTCTCCCCCCACCAAAGTTATAAAGTTCATTTTCAACATAACGACTTGTACATCTCATTGTTGCAATGGGTCCACCTGTATCCCTATTTAAACGCTTTGTTTTTTCCCTGCCCCTCCACAAATTATACAAACATCAAATACAGTGAAAGCTTTATACCGTGGGGAAGGGACAGACAAAACAACAAAGAAATCATCTTATAAATATGTTAGAAACAATCGCATGAAAGAAAAAAACATTTGAATACATATCTTAGGGTTCATTTCCCTAACATCAACTTATCTGACCTTTTCTGCTTGTCTCAGACATATACTAGTTATTACAAATAGGGAAACCATGGGACCTATGTTTCTTTGGGCCTGGCTTACTTCACTTAATATAATTTTTTCCAAGTCTTTCCATTTCCTAACAAATGGGGCAATGTCACTTCTATATATGTGTATGTTACTGGTGTTGAATTCCCCAACAGTAGCCTATATTATTTGAAGTAAATTCAAAGAAAATTTATATGTTCTTGGGCAAATACTAGAGTTTTGACTTACAAGGGAAACATTGAATTAAGCCCTCACGGCCTGTGGCTAGGACCGTGCTAAGCAACTCGCAAGCCTTATCTTACTTAATCTTCTAATAACCATGTAAGGAAGATACTTGAAATGATATTTGTGTAACAGTGAAAGATACCGTCCAAGGAGATGTAAGCAATTTATTCATTTTGTCTATTAGTGTTTGTTGTATTTGGGGCTTAAAGCAACCAAAAACATCCAGTTTTTTTCAGCTCACTCTTATGTGGGTCACTGGGTCAGTTATTTGGGTCTAGATGCTTACTAATTCAAAAAAATTATTATCTCTAAGTACAAAGGAGTTGCCACTTAACAAAGCAGCTCTTGAATACAATGTATCTTGATCAATGAATGCCAACATTCTCACCCATCCCTCCCTCCCCAACCTTTCCTGCACTCTTCTTCATTTTGTAGGCTATACATTGGATTCCTGCTTGCATTTTCCCTTTCTCCTTCTCTTCATTTGTCTCTTCCTTTCTCTTTGACCTCCCACTCCACCATTTTAGGGTACAAAGCACCACACGGGGTACAGAAACAGAACAGACGTTTCTTGTTTCAGGCTCTGGAGCAGCCAGAGGGCCAAGGGCCAGGTGTCAGGCAAGGTTGGTTCCCTTTGGATGCTGTGGTGAGAAGCTGAGCTTCAGCCCCTTGTAAGCTTGAAGTTGCTGTCTTTGTTTCTACACAGCATTCTCTCTGTGTGTACCTGTCCCCTTCATGAAAGGACACCAGACACATTGGGTTAGGGTCTACTCTATGGCCTCTCAGCCTCAGCAGGTTTCATTTTCACCCATGTATACAGCATTTTGATCCTGTTTACCCTCTTTACCCTCATTAGGACCCATACCCCAGAGAGCCATGTTTTACATCTTGTCATTATTTTATTTTATTTCATGTTTGTTGGTTGTGGGGCTTGAACTCAGGGCCTGGGTGCTGTCCCTGAGCTCTTTGGCTAAAGGCTAGTTCTCTACCACTGTGTGCCACAGCGCCACTTCCGGTTTTTGAGTGGTTAAATATAGATTAAAGTCTTACAGACTTTCCTGTCTGGGGTGGCTTCAAACTGAGATCCTCAGATCTCAGCCTCCTGAGTAGTTAGGATTATATTAGCCACTGGTGTCCAGCTGTCATTTATTTTTTAAATTATATGTTAATACATTTTAAAAAGGGGTTCTGTCATGGTATTTTGTACTTTAGTGAGATTGACTCTCTTCAATTACTTTCTGTTTCATTCTTTCCCTACCTCTTCTTACTGGGCAATTTTTAGTGGGTTTTGCTATGACATCTTTGTATACATTCACAGTGTGTTGTTCACATAAAATTTTCATTTTCTCTTCCCTTTGCCCCTAGTCATCTAAAACAGTTCCACAGTTGCCAACATGTAATGGGATAAATAGGAATTTGCTAGACCAACAGAGAAGAATAGAAAGGGAAAGAGAAAAGGTAGTAATAGGATGAAAGAAAGGAAAAAAAATAAAGAAGGAAGCAGGATAGAATGGAGGAGGGAAGATGCTTATGCAGAAAGGCATCACAAGAGAGAACGTTCAAGGCCCAGGAGATTCTATGTCTGAATGCAAAAGGAGTAGACAGGACTTGCCACAGAAACGGCTAGAGTCAGACTACACACTCCTGGAGCCAAGGCCAGACACCTACATGTTCCGGCTTATGTTTTCTCTTCTTGCAAGGCTGCCCTACATTGCACCAGTGGATGGAATCCATGTTCATCTTCTGTCTAGCTGCTTCATGAGTTCTTGCCTCTTCCCCCCTACTTCCCATTCCTGGCCTTCACGATCTGTGGGTCCGTACTCTTGAGTCACAGTATGGCTTAAGAGGACAATCCAGGAGTGTCTGGACTTTGGCAAACTGGCGGCGATTCTCCAGTGCTATTGCTCAGATGTGTGGCTTTGGGCAAGGAACTGAATCATTCCCATCCTTGGAAGTGTGGCTGTGATGATCACATGAGTTACCTCCCACAAGTGTCCAGCACCTCACCTCCTTTGGTTTTCCCCAAGTCTCTCTCCAGTACTGTGAAAACATGCTATGGGGTTAGCAGCTATATGAACCAATGGATTAATGCACGCATCTTTGGGTAGAGGACGTGCAATGCATACAGAGCAGCATGTGGGTCTAAAGGGGATATTTTGGGTCCACTCTCCATTTATTGAGTTTTTTTTCTCTTCTTTCTGGGTATTTCTTTCAAAAGTATGAAGCTCCTGAGCAGGTCATAATTCAAAAAATTACAGAGTAAGAAAACAAGTAAGTAAACAAACCCCAAATAAAATGCAAAGGAAAAACCAAGCATGATGTTGAGGACCAAATTGTACACAGAGAGAGAGTCAGGTTTCCAGGAATGACCAGCAAGAAAATGGCGGGGAGGGTGAAGTATCAGATGGAGGAGCTTTAGAGTTATTGGCTCACTTCAAATCCTGCCCAGCTCCACTCATGAAAGGAATTCAGACAGGTTTATCAAAACAATTCTCTCATTCTTAGTCTCTAAAAATGGGGTGTGAAACTAAGAGCTTCCTAGCATTGTTAATGCATGAAATTAAAAAAATTACCTTGCAAATACAGGAGAGAGACATATGTTAGCAAGCTGGAACTCATTTCAACAGGAGGTCTTTACAGTTTTTCAACTTTATGGCACATGAGGAAGGGACTGATATTTTCATTTGTACTTTAAAAAATATTTTTTATGTTTAACCTTTTAATTTTGAAATGTTATAGACTCATAAGAATTTTTTTTTAAAAAAATGGTTTCCACTAGTACCTCTTCCCCCAAATCCTACCCCTAGACACTGAATTCTTTTGAATAACCATTCTGAGCACAAACAAATTTGATTTTTCATTCATTCCCTCTTCTTAAAGTAAGGAGTGAGGGAATGTGTTGGGGAGGAGCGAGGGAGAAAATGGCAGTACCTCAGCTAACCTTTCACTTTCCTGCTGATTTTGCTCTTGGTTTCCTTTGCAATTTTTTTTTTGTCTTTCCCAACAAGACAAATTTAGGTGTTAAAAGAGAAGGCTGGTTCTGGGTAAACAGCCTGATACCCTGCGGCATTCTGTTTTCCTGCTTTCAGCGGGTAGTGACTGCTATGCTCAGCCTCATACCTGACAACTGGTCTCAGGCCAATGTCAAGAGTTGAAGCTGAGCCCTGAAACTTAAACATCCACATATCCCCAAACACAAAAGAGACAGTTTCACCACCATCAGTGACGGATGCGTTTTATGGTTCATAAATCCCCACCTGACAGTACTGTCTGTCTTCTGTAAGAGATCAACAACTGTGCATTTTTAAGAATTATTATTATTTTTTATAGCAGAAGTCTTGTGTGAAAACCTGGGTTAATTAGCAGCAGCATTTCTGATTCATTAGAGCTGGGCAACTGTTTATTATAGGTACCTCAAGCAGTTGGCCTCTGGATCACACTAATTGTCATTCCCTCCTTGTTTCCTGTCCTGTCACACCGTGAGTCCTCTCCCCGCAATTAGCTGTGCCCTCTCTCCCACACCATGTGGCCCCTTTCAAAGTGAGATGTCTGTGTGAGCCGGAGTGGTGACCTCTTGTGGATACAAGACATGTTCAACTTTTGCTCGCCTGGTGACACCAGATGGAAAGTCTTTATGAGTGCTATGAAAGAACTTCTTGGCACGGAGCTCAACATTATAAACACAAATAAGCTCAAAATTATGTTTCTGTTTTTCTGGGGGCACTGTAGTGGTTTGGGTGATCCATGGATCTTCTGGTATCCTCCAGCTCTGGGCCACCCATCCAGACCAGGCCCCATCCAGGAAAGAACTCCACATGGTAAGTCCAGAACTCCGTGGGGAGCTCACAGCGGAAGGGCCAGTCAGAGGCCCACAGGATTTCTGACCTTTGTATTTTCCTAATCCTGTTTTATTGCATCGTCATCTAAGGTTTTTGAACAAGTCAAGGTGCTGAGTGCATGTACCAACTGCTCTTCCTTGCAATCTTTGCCTGGGATTTCTTGGATGTCCCTCTTTCCTTCTTCAAACAATAGCTTGGTTGCCACTGCCACAGTCTCTGTGAACTACACATTCATTGTTGAATTCATTCTGCTCTTTCCCAGAAAGGCTTCACGGGGCTAATCCTAGGACTTTTCAGTAAATGCAATAATTGTTCTAGACATTCTACATAAATGTATAATTTATTCATTGTGGTGATGCCTCCATGTTGAAACTATTGTTGTGGTTGTATCTTGTAAACAGCAGGATCAGCGTTGCTGACTTCTTGCAACACTGGTGATCGATTCATTCATCACCTTATCCTACCTCTGTCCCTATATGCTCTGCAGAGCATGGGTGTTCCTGTCTTACTGTGGTTATGGGAGCAAGTGGTAGCAGAGGTGACTTCCTGAACCAGGAAATGCCAGTGATGCAGGAATGCAGAATAAATGCAGTGTGGTAAAGTGAAGGTATAACAAGGGCGAAAATGATACTAAGGGGCAGCAGGATTATAAGGGACTGAATGTTTGAAGGATATGGGGTGAGACTTTAGGTAAGGTGGTTTGAGTTTGAACCTCTGCTAAGTGGGCGTTGGAGCTCTGAATGATGAAAGGACCCTGCCAGGGATTACTCCGGAGGAAAGAGATTTCCAAAGAAAAGGCTGGGTTTATGGGTATGCACGCTTTCAATGATAAACCCCAGAAGGAGGCTGCAGTTAACTTTCTTTTTGGAATCCATTATAATACCAAGGACTCACATGGCATTACTCATGTGCTGCAATAGCTGAATTGCTGTTGTTCTACTACTTTAGCCATGCCTGCCATCCAGCTTTTTGGCTGGTTAAGGAGAGAGTCTCAGGGACTTTTCTGCCTGGACTGGTTTCATGCCAGGATCATTGGATCCCAGCATCTCCGGTAGCTAGAATTACAGGCAGGACCTATTGATACTTGGCTTAAATTTCACATTTTTAGTGGAGAAAATAGAGTCTTAACAAGATGGAGTGGCTTACCAACATGGTGATCTGAGGAGAAACTAAGTCAGAGCCCAAGTTTTAGCATCCAGAGCAAATGCTCCTCTTCTAGTTCAGGATCGTTCTGTCTCCTCACTTTGCATTGTAATGGTTGCCGTCATAATCCATTTTTTTTTTCTCGGGCAGAGCCTTGTTTAGAAAAATCTGTCTGGGTATGTGACATCATCCACAAGGGGAAAAATCTGCTGTAGGTTGTTTGCCAAACACTTTTCCCTGAGGTTATAAAACACTGGAGTATTCTTAAACTCTGCAGGCAAATCACTGCTTTTCATGCAGGGACCAAATTGTTGGCAAGGTTGCTAAATGGGTAGGCCAAAGGGCCCCAAGCCTTTGGTCCTCACAGAGGCTGAATCTAGGTCTTGAAGTAAGAATCAGATGAAGAAAAAGGAAACAGTATGGAGCATTGACGAGGAAACCCTTCCTAGGATGTGCATTAGCTTGTGTGAGGAGCAGGCTGTGGGTGGGACCAAGGAATCTTAGGAGAGGAAGGAAGCCACATGAACACCACTGGGGAGTTAGGCCTGTGCTTGTATGTAGGCATAGTCTCTTAACTTCACTCTTACATTTCCCTCCCCTTCCTTTCCCTCCCCATCCCTCCCCACTCCTCCCCTTCCCTTCCCTTTTTCCTCTCCTCCCCTCCCCTTCCTCTACTCCCTCCCCTCTTTTTCCTTCCCCTCCCCTCTTTTTCCTTCCCCTCCCCTTTTCTTCTCCTCCCCTCCCCTCTCCTCTCCTCTCCTCTCCTCTCTCCTCTCCTCTCCTCTCCTCTTCTCTTCTCTGTTCTTTTATCTCTCACTTTTTAAAACAATGCCTTTTGGATTTTTTAGGAAGAATAAGGAATCCAAGGCAGCAGGAAGAGTAATCAAAGGTGTATGGAAAGTATCTTAACCATTTGCAACCTCTTTCTTATACTTTGTTTCCTTCTATTTGCATTTCAGTCTATGATGCATCTAGCATTCCATATAATGACTCAAAGGCATTCACTTGAAAATCTTGTGTGAATCCAGCAGTTGGTGAAGCACTGAGCAAGGTCAAGCTCTTATCTCAACTTTCAGATCGCTTGCCTTGGTCAGTGGTATTTTTTTTTTCCCCCACAGAGATTCAGCACAGTGAAGCCCAAGGGCTGAGTTTCCAGTCAGCAGTTGGTGACCCAGGTCCTCTGTGGGGGAAGGCGTGGTTCTGTGGCAGCTTTGTGCAGCTTCTTTCTAAGGGAACATTCTGCACTTTGAGGTTTTGTAAGAGACGGAAGGTCTGTGGTTCTTAGGTAGGGATCAAATCTACAATCAAAACCCCACAGACAGTTCATAGTATATAGCAGAGGACTAGGGGCCTAAGAAGAAGATTCAAAGAGGTAAAATATGGAGGAAAGAATTCAAAGACACTTTAAGGACTGCTCAGGGTGTGTTCTTAAAATGAGCGCTCTCTGAGTGTGGGGTTTTATGTCTCCTAAAATCAGCCACATAGAAGATTTCCAGGTACACAGCTCATGCTCAGTGAATATTAACATAAGAATGAGCGCCTAGCCTTGTGGCTAGGGGTTTGTCTGTTCGAGTCATGTTTCCTGCATCAGCCTTTCAACAACTTTGTAAATTAGAACATGGAAAAGGGAAGAGGTTTAATAGACTTCCTAAATAACTTGAATAATAAGCCTTCCTATAATTTGAATAACAAGCCTCCCTATGTTTGCTGATAGGCTTCAGGCGAATGTATAAAGTCTGTACTAAGCAAATACCTAATGTGGACTGAGTCAATAGTCTAGTCAGTGAACCAGTGGGCAGATTTTCATTGAAGGGCTTTATAGGGATGGATCACAGAGTTTCTGCTGGGAGGGAGCACTGCTTCTGTAGCACTAGGGAAGCAGTTGTGCCTGCAAGACTGCTGTTTTACTTGGCTGTCCTTGAGTCTAGCACATTCTAACAATGGGTGTGAAAGGGATGTGAATGTGTAAAAGCAATGTGATAATGATCTTGATGGTGTTGATGGGCGGAAAGATTCAGGAACAAAAGTTAGGTATAATTAAAGACTAGATTTTTCTCTGGGATGTTTTGGCTTTGGAGCCTGCGATGAGTTGAATTGTGTCTTCCAAGGGGAGACCCTGGTTTGTCACAATGTGACCTTCTTCCTGAGGAAGAACAAAGCGTCTTACTTAACAAACTTAAGATGAGGTGACGAGCAACCTCTAGTCACATGACTTAGAAGAACAGACAGACACCAAGTGATGGTACAGCGCCACACAGGGAGGAGGGGGGCCGTGTGCAGAAGGGAACAGAGAATGGAGTCCCACCACCACAAAGCAAAGTGGAAAGAGGAAGAGGGATCCTCTCCTATAGACTCTGGAGGGAGCTTTGGCCCTGTCCACATCTTGATTTCAGATGCCCAGCTTCCAGAATCCTGAGGGATTACATTTCTCTTGTTGAAAGCCACCCAGCCTGTGATCCTTGTTCCAGGAGTCCAGAAATGGAGATCACACTCCACACACACACACACACACACACACACGGCTGTCACTGTGGAACATCGTTGTTTTGAACACTCTTGTAGAAAAATTGTCATACTGAAAGCCACACTATGTTTCATCCTCACTGAAACAGCTTTTAAAATACTCATTGTAGGTTTCTCAGGGACATAAATAGGACAGACCATAACCACGTGTTGTAGAGTGGGAAGAACTTGGTTGAAAATGTCTTGCAGCTCCGCCGGCCAGAGATCCTAGGAATAGCAGCTGTCATTTTTTTTTTTTTTAAATAGCAGTTGAGATCGTGCCGCCAAACACTCAAGGCTTTCCCACCGGATGTCCCTGTTTTCAGGACACGACGTACAGTTTCCTTGGTCTTTCTGAGTACTTGTAGTAGAGGTGAGGTGGAGGAGCAAGCTCAAGGCCCTGTCTAGGTGGCCCTGGTCCTATGATTGCGAGGTTCCTAGAAGCATGAATGCCAATGGAGTCAGAACAGTCACGTGTGTCTTTTGACAGATTCCTACAGCTCGCCCTCTCATGCCTAATGTATATCTGATGACTTGAAGGGCAGTATGGGCCTTCAGCTTCTTATCAAAGTCTGTAGATTGCACCTCAGCCAGAAAACAAGGAATTAGAACCCTTACACCGATGGAACCTTTGTCTAGCCCCAGTTATGGTGTCAGACTGTTCTGTGGGATTTAGACAGCTTGCCAGTTCTCAGAGTCAGAGATATGCCCATCTATGAAGAAGGAGCTTTTGTTCATGAGAGTTTGGGCCACAGAACCAGACAGTGGGCTGAGTGTGAATGGATTCATACTTGACTCAGGCTAAGCCCTTTCTAGCTTACATTCAGTTGCTTGCTTTATGTCCTCTTCTCAATTCTAAGCTTGCTGTGGCCTTACAGGGACTGTTAAGTATTATTCAGTCACACCTGCAGGACTTGTTTCCTTCCTTTCCCAGCCTGATTCTGATTCAAGCCAGGTTTCCAAGCAAGTGCTGCTCTAAAAAAAAAAAACACAGGGGAACATGGGAAAAAGAAAAGGACTGGAGATCTAGCTTGGTTTCATAGACTACATCAGCCTATAGAGTTCCAATTTCTTGCTTTGTCTTTGAGAATACTAGCTCTTCCTTACTCACAAGTAGCCTTTCTTAGCTAGCAGAACTTATCTTCCTAGATTTCTTCAGTTTGATGTGTTCAAGTCATCTACCATCCTTAGTGACCCTAACATCAGCACTATGGAAATAGTCACGTCCTGCTAGATCCCCTACAGTAGGTGGGAACTATGAGCCCTAGCAACTCCTCGGGGCCTTGTTGTTCTTTGTCCCTCTCCCTCTGTGTAGACTCAGCTTTGTCAGGTTGGTAGTCACCATCTTACTAAGCCTCATCAACTATCTTTGTGGTGTGATACTGGATCTGTGATTGCACCATGAGATGGTGGGAAGGAGCCATGACTTTGGTAGGCATGCTACAAAACATTCAGGCAGCTCAAAGCCATCTCCTTGTGTCGGGCCATTTGTACTCATGGTAGCCTCCTTAGGATCTCATTTTCAATAGATTTGCCAGTCAGAATGTTTTAGAGTGATTTATGAGAAAACCAGTTTAGGATAATCCTTATGTGGGTTGACCCTAACACAGAACAAAGATTAGAATATCTGTTTCAGCTGTATTCTGAAGATCTGCTGGTGATTCACTTTCACATTAAGGACTCAGAAGCAATATCTGATCAAGGGTAAATTGAGGAAGAAGCAACAAGTATGTGATCCACATTTAGCTTTCTGTATTCTTGGAATAACTAAAAAATATCTCTAGCTTTGAGTGGCAGGTTCATGTGTTAGTCTTCAACCTTTGCTATATCGCCTATCAGTGAATACTTAGAGACTCACATGATTGCAGAAGAAATCTGAAAGCCGCCTCCTTAAAGAGTCAGTAGAGCACCTGGTATTGTCAGGAATTTCCACAGTGTCTGCATTTGAACTTCACGGACATGGGCCCCAGGCATGTGACCATATCCACGAAGAGCTGCTGAGTCCTTAACATCCAGAGTGTGGTCCATTCACTTGTGGGGTCCAGAGAGACATGTGCTTCAGCAGCAGGGGCTCGTCCAGGAAATGTCACCCCATTGTCTTTCTTTGCAAGAGGAGATCTTGCAAGTATGAATGCACAGCAAGTGTGATTATGCTAATGGAAGACTGTCAGTTAGAAAGTGATTTCCATCCCATTTCCTGGATGGCATTCTCTCTGTCAGCTCAAGAGTCCAGCAAGGATGGATTATCCACTATATAATCAGGAAGGTCACTGTGCGTAGAGCGTGCATTGGTTAGAATTTTTTTTTGACTCCTATCAGGCAAAGCCTCCTGAATGTAGAAGATGTGGAAGCGTCAGGTAAGTCATACAGAATGTTTCAACACTAGCCTGGGCTTTTTATCTCATAGAAGCATTAGAGCAAAGCATTAAGGTGCTGTCAACTTGGGTCTAGTCAAGTGGACATTTGTTTTAAAATGTGTGAGCTGTAATAACAGAATGAAAGAACTTCATGGAACAGCCATGGCATTTAATAAAATCTGAAAACATTGCGGTATCATCATCTTCATGGCCTTGATCATCAGAATAGATCTAGGAGGCAGGCACTGGGTAGGTGTCCACAGAAATATGAAGTATTTGGTGTCACTTATGTGACATTAACAGGGCTCTGGGGGTAAAATCGAAGAGAGGGGCTTTGGTTCATAATTAAGACCTTTATCAGAGTTAAACCCAGTGGAATGCTCACTCCAGACGTGGGTTGTGGGTCCCTCATCTCTGTGGATACGGCACTGTAAGGAAGCACCGCAGCAGTGATGTTCGTGGCATTGGTGGTGGAGTAGTAAGATGGTGGCTTGGCACCAGAATTCTAGGGTATCATGAGCATATTACACTAAAGACCTCTAGAAATGTGATTGAGTTTCTAGCAACACTTGGTGAGCAAACAAGGTCCTGCTTCCATTAAGTCTATGACCCCGGAACCAGGTATAATAGCTGGACCATTATTATACCTTCAGTAAATGTTACTTGGAAAGTGACTACATATAAAAAGGAATGGATGACTAATGGAAACATAAAATGTGACAATACATATAAAGCAGATGCCACGTTCCAGAAAAATCTGTGAAGCTAATTTTGTCCCTGGCATTCTTTGCTTTTTTTTTTTTTCATAATCAGATCCCCACCCATGCTTCCTGTCCGTTGATACAGCCTCCTCCCAAGGTTTTATAGCTCTCAGATAGTTCTACTCTCTAACCAAAATATTCAAGAGAACAGTAGGGGGTGCTGTTCTACTTAACGTGTGAAGGAATTCTCATGGACCCTTACTTTGTGGGTGAACTTGACTGGCCCTGAGAGTTAAGACATTTCTGCTGCTCCCGACTGAGCCCGCTGCAGTGGCGAAGCTCATGTAAATGGTGGACCTTAGCTAAATTGTTGAAGATTGGAATCAAAGAAAAAGGTTTAGGAGGAACTTCTTTTGGGTGACAACTTGAATTAGAACACTGGTCTTTCCAGCTTTCAGACTCAGACTGACATAATAGCTCTTGTTGGGCCCCAGAGCTGTTATTTCTTATGCCATTGGTTCTTCTGGTTCTCAGGACTTGCACTCAGACCAGAGCTACATCCTTGGCTCTTTTAGGACTTTAGGCTCCTGATTACTGATTTTAGCCAATTCCTTGTGATTAACTATCTGTCTGTCTGTCATCTATCAATCATATGCTATCTTGCCCCCCCCCCCCACCTGCCCTTCTCATCTGCTATTTACTTCTTGGTTCCCATCACCTACAGGACTTCAATACCCTTAAGTCATAAAGAATTTTCATTTTAGTAAAGATTAGAGAAAAACAAGTTTGTCAAAGGGAAGAAGTACTAGTTATGGAGTTTAGGGAAAAAGGAGATCAAGGTTAAAAACACTGACTTCGGGGATAAAGAGTTGGAATTGCAATGGTGATTACTTGGGATTATCTGCATAATTCGTGTCAGTAAATCCCATAGGAGTGACAGGGTTAGTCTATAAGAAGCCAAAGTCACGGCAGCTCAGACACACCCAGAGTATGGAATCCAACTGAAATCAAATTCTGTGCATTTTCCAAGCCCATGACGCTCCCGGACAACTTCCCAGAGTTCCTGGAATCACCCGCTCTGTTCTCGGATGTAGGTGGGCTCCCATTGTATATTCATAGTGCTTCACACTTTCCACAAGCTTAAGAAACATTACCTCATTCAAATCGCAGAGCCTGACTTGTGATATTGGCGCTATTTCTGATTTTACAGAAAAGCCAGCTCAAGCCTTGGAGAGGTGATTTGTTAATATGCAGCTTGAACACAGGGTCACGCTGGTGCTGTGACCTCCTCACTCCAGGCCACTCAATTTGCCCTTTATTTAGCAGAGAGGGTTCTCAAGTGAGCTGATAAAGAAACAAGTACGGATGGGAAAAATTATCTACAATAATCCCCATATCCTTCAGAAAGTAAAAGAAGCAGGGTTTTATGTAAACAACACAAGCTGTAATATGAAAAGCCATGATAGAATGTATAATGATGCATATATAATTACACAGAGGCTTTGTATTCAGAAATAAAATCATTCAACTGTTTTACTGCTTGAAACATTGTAGCAAATGACAATGATTTGAACTTGCTGGAAATGGCCATTACCTTCTACACCTGCAAGAGGATTTTTTTTTTTTACCAGCTCTTCAACCTTTTCCTAGTTAAATTTCCCTGTACCAACAATTAATTCTTCTATTTCTTCCTTACCAGACATCCATGAGGCCATCATCATCTAACTGTCCTGGCTTACAGTAGGAAGTCATTATTTCATTTTTTGTTGGCTTTTTTGACAAGGAATCCTGCTGTTGACTTTGCAAGGAGACATTGTGCAATTCAGGCTTGGTTGCATCCATTGTGTGTCAACGTAAACCAAGATACCTGACTGAAAATTATTACGTCCCTTGCCTCTCTCCTAGCCAGATTGGTAGAATAACCTATATAAACCCTGTGAAACAGGGGGTGTATATGAGATCACTGTGGAAGACCAGCATCATTGAAGGCTAATGAAGACCATTACTGAACCTCCTGTCCATTAATAGACATTAAAGAACCAATGAAACACAGACCCTGCTCTCCAGGCAGTTGAAGTGAGGTAAGAGACTCAAAATAGATACACAAGTTGTTTGCTAAAGGAAAACAGAGTTAGGCATAATGAATTAAATTTGGCGAGGGAAGGAAGCCAATTATTTGCAAAAGGAAGTCATAATAAATATTCACAGTACATGCACAAGCCACCATACTAAGGCCTATGCCTGTGTTGGTTCATTCAAATGGCCGTTCCTGTCCCTCAGTGACACAGTATGGAATAGGAGACAAAGGGGCAGGGACATGGGGCCACCCAGCGGTTTCAAGAGCGGAATGATGATCCTCAAATCCTAGCTGTAGGGTTCATTCTCCTAGCTGCTATCCTCCACTTTTTCAGCAGTGGAGGGCATCAGGAATGGCTACCCAGTCTAGGATGTAAGAAGCACATTCTAAGTAGATTGACCTGTGTTTTTAGAATGCAGAGAGCCTAGAAGGTAAGGTTGGGATAATCTGATACATTGGGTCACCAATTTTCTCTAGATTGGTTATTAAAAGTACCAATTCTGCAGACCAATGATTGGACTATCTGAGTTTGGGTGTAGGACTTTTTATTCCATGCAAATAACACTCTGAGAACAGCATCCTAGGGAAGGAAGGAGAGGCTGAAGTAGGAGGACAGGGTTTGTAATCAGCACTTGGCATCCTGACTGCTTGTAGTCTCTGAGAAATTGTGAGCTGTGAACAGCAAGCCTACCTGTCCTCCCTCAACCCAGGCTACATTTTCTGCCACCACCAAATGTTTTCAGATACACATAATTATAAAAGATGTCATAAAGTATTAGAATGCTTGTACTGCACAGGTGTGGAGACATAATTGCCAAGAAAATGAGGCCAAACAGGTCAGTCTATTTATCTTGGTCTTTCCAGATAAGAGCTTCCCTGGTTCATTCTGAAAATGAGAAGCCATTGCATTTTACAGAGTGGCATGCTGTGGTTTTCATGCTCCAGGAGGCCACTTGGAGGAGGTGCAGAGGAGCTGTTTTATTCATAGAGACCTGAATTGAAGCCTGGAAGGAGACAGATTGGAAAGTGCAATGGAGAACATAGACCAGAATGGACTGGGAGACATAGGAGAAGCAGACTGGCTTACTGGGCCAGGCAGATGAGAGAGAGAGAGAGAGAGAGAGAGAGAGAGAGAGAGAGAGAGAGAGAGAGAGAGAGAGAGAGAGAGAGAGAGAGAGATATTGAGGATGAAGGAGGTGAGGAGGGAGAATTCTTTATTGGTAATAAAACTCCAGCTTCTTCCTTTATGCATTTCATAGTCTCCCAGAGGCACAGTCCTCAAAAAAAAATCATGCAGTACATTTTTTTTTTTTTTGTTGGTCGTGGGGCTTGAACTCTAGGCCTGGGCACTGTCCTTCAGCTCTTCAGCTCAAGGCCAGTGCTCTACCACTTGAGCTACAGCGCCACTTCCGGTTTTCTGGTGGTTTATTGGAGATAGGAGTCTCACAGTCTTTCCTGCCCGGGCTGGCTTTGAACCGTGATCCTCAGATCTCAGCCTCCTGAGTAGCTAGGATTACAGGCGTGAGCCACCAGCGCCCGGCCATGCAGTACTTCTTAAGAACAATCTTGTCCCACTGGATACCAGTTGGGCTGCAATCAGCTTCCTGGGATCATTGAGATTGCACTTAGTGCCAACTTTCTCCCCAAGTTACAAGCCACCTTGCTCATTCTGGCTGCAGCTGGAATTGCACCCAGCCAGCAGACACCACAGCATCCTCTTGACCAGGCTTCTTAGAGCTGTCTTTATAACATGGCAACCAGACAGCGATCACTTAGGGAACAAAGGCCAAAGGACACTGTGAGCCAGCCAGTCATCTGAGGACTGCTCCCCGGTGCCACCCTTTCTTAGCCTGGATTCTGCAGTCAGATTCACTTTGAAGCTGTGGAAGTGAGCAGCCTTACCTTTATTACTATTTATAAACCATCTCGAACAAACACTGCTTGGAATGTGGAAGCACTAGTTTAATAAGTAAACAAATGAGCCACAATTTCCATGATAGCGGGAAGGCTTATCTTTTCATTAGATACATGCTGGTCTTCAGAAGCAGAGAGAAATAAGCGGAGGGCAATTAACTAAAGATGGGATTCATCACGAGCACTACCTGCTTCAAGGATGCGCTGTGGTTTGCACGTCTCACCAAGGATGAGTCTGTGCTTGGCGTGATCAGTGGTGGCGGTAGTAGAAGTGCGTATCGTTTAGGAACCACTGTAAAGGCCCAATACTGAGTCGCCTGTGGGGCACATAGAACGAACCCTGTGGCAGTTTAGTTTGGGAACTACAAACTAGGTGCTTATTCCACAGGAGGTGTCTAAGTGCTGCTGTTTCTTGGCGGGGGGAGGCGCTGGGATTTTGCATGCTTTTGGATCATGGATGAAGGATACAATTAGGATGCTCTGCAGAGTATGTGTGACCTCCCTGGGAGCAGGGTGGTGATGTGTTCTCTAAGCACCGAATACATAAACACAGACAGAATGATTACTATAATCCTAGTAATGAAGCAATAGTTCATCTTCTTTGAGGTATACGACAATAGCGGTGTGTCTTATCGACATTAAGGGGGTTCTTCCTCAGGGGTGATCTCTGAGGAAGGGATAGTTTCAATGTGATTTCAGGAAGAACAGGAGGAAGGTAGAGAAGAGGAGAAGGACATTGCAGGTGGTAGAGAGGAGAGAGAAAAGGAGGAAGAGAGAAAGAGAAAAGAGAAAGGATAGACAATGAGAAAGAGAGACAGAGAGAGACAAGAGAGAGAGAGAGAGAGAGAGAGAGAGAGAGAGAGAGAGAGAGAGAGAGCAAGCGAGCATGAGCAAGAGCGCTCCTAAGTGAGCAATTCCCTTGCAGTCTATTTTGCTCACATCCAGGACTGGTTGCCTTTAAGTTCTGTAAAGTACCATTTCAGGAAATCATGTTTTCTGTGTTTTTTAAAATGACTCATATAAAAGCTCTTTTGTTGTCATTGGCATTAAAAATAAATTGAGGAAAAAATAACTTGGAACTATTTTTTTGTATTTTTCATTTTTGTTTCTTGTAAAAGTATGAAATGATGGGATGCCAAGTTTGATTCTTCCTATGCTGTTAGAAATGGATGTCTTCTTGCAGATGCACACCAGCTGCCTACCCTGAGCCCCTGCAGGTAGCCCTGCCTCAGCCCCTCCCGGACACCTTTCTCAGCCATATGCTGGAGAAGGCCCAGTCTTAACCCTCCAGGCTTGGCAGGGTGGCTTATCAGAACACATATTATCCTTTGGTTCAGGACAAGACACTTCTGTCCAGGAGCTGGTGTGCACAGTGCCTTCCTGTCCAGGCCTGACATGGTAGCCTGAGCTGCTGTGACTGTAGATTCTCATGGCTGTCAGAAATACCTGAGGAAAATGACTTAAGAAAGATTTAACTCAGGGTTCAGTCCAAGCTCTGCTGGCTCCATGGTTGTGGGTACATGTGAAGGCAGAGGCAGCCAGTAGGTAGAGAGAAACAAGGAACCAGGACTACAATAGACCCTTCAAAATCAAACCCTCAGGTGAGCTACTTCATCCAACCAGGCCCTACCTTGTCTAGTACCATCATCTCTCAATCCATCGACAGATCAAGTCATTCATCAGGTCAAAGCCATCATGATTATCTCTGAAAATTCCTCTCACAGACATACTGTGCTAGAAGCTCTTAGATGTCTCTCAGTCAAATCAAGTCGACAATTAAGACTGACCATCGCACAGTATGAAAATGATGAAATATAGCACAGGGCTATAGTGACCCACTGGGGAGAGCTTTGAGCTAGTACCAGGAATTTTTTCTCTCTGGAACTGATTTTACACAGAGTTCCCAGCTGAAGGCCACATGCCTGAAGTTCCTGGTGTAGAGACAGAGATGCCAAAATAAGCATTCATATTTCTCTGGGAAAGGGGCAGCTTTCATTTCAAGCCTTCCTTATAAACATCTCTGAAAATATCAAGTCTGTTTTCTATCAGATGTAGGGGCATCAGGGAGAACCTCGCAATTTCTGTACATCGTGAGTGTATTTCAGGATCTGTTTGATCTATCTTCCTTATTTGAACCCATCTGCCAAATCTTGCAGTCCATACAGGGAAGATTTTATATTAGTTTCTCACTGACCACGCAATAGATGACACCTATGCTCTTAGGGTGTGTCTAGACTACTTTCCAAGGCGGTGAGGGCAGGTCTGCCGCTGGACAGTGGTTTTTTGGAAGCAGGAAGGCCTCAAGTCGTCCTGGCCTTTTCTGCTTCAACATTTGACTCAGACCTTACTCAGTTCTGTATGAAGGTGTACTGATTATTTAAAACTATTTTGCCTACAACTTGACCTAGATTTTCCTAATCTGTCTCTCTCCAATTCAAGGCTAAAGATACCCGCTAGACACCATGAACAGAAACTGTAGTGAAAAGAGATGACCCTTCAGTTGCTGGAGTGCCCCAGTCTTTTTCCAGAAAAGACATCAACGTACTTCTTAATGACTCCATCAATCAATTGGATTTTCCCTCATTGTTCTTATCCTGTATTTGTAACTCTTCAGTAGGATGGAGAAGCTGATTTGCAGGCAAATCTTCCTTCTACATTCTTTAGCCATCCAATGAAGTTTTTCTTCCTCCCAACATTCAGCTCTCAATGCTGGAATTTCCATGGGACGAGCCTCTGGACATGGGTTCGGTCACCAGCTCACAACATGATTGGCTAAAGGAGGGCTTTCCTGTCATACTCTCCTTTTCTTCTGGACTCACAGGCTGAAATCCAGTCAAGGAGACCCTGTGGGGGAGGGTGGAGGAGAAAGCTCTGGGGAGATGAAGGAGTAAAACCGAAGGAGCCTGTCCTGGAGTGGGGGCGTCACTCAAGCCACCCCAAGGGAGGAGGCTCAGAACCAAAGCTGGAAGTTTCTTTAATTGCAATGAGTTTTGTAAAGCAAGATAGTTGTACTTGTGAGTTAAACTGAGTGAACTGTTTTATTACTGAAAACCAGGGGCAGAGAAAGAAATAGCCCTCAATGAATGAACTGTAGGAAATAGATGAAGCTATTGGAAGTTGGTGACAGATGACAGCTTCTTCTCTGCAAATTCCTTCAGCAGACAGATTGTTAATTTTGACATAGGTTTTCCAAATGTACTGCCTTATCAACTTCCATTTCTTTCCTACATAAGAGCAATTCTGATTCCACAGAAAAAATAGAACGTTGGAAACATACTTAAATGAGTGTTATTCAAATGGCTAAGTGTGTTCTTTTTTTTGTGCCATACTGGGGCTTGAACTCAGAACCTCAGGCTGTCATTGGCTTTGTTGTTATTGTTATTGGCTTTGTTGTTGTTGTTCAAACTGGGAAGTGCTGTATCACTGGAGCTATCTCTACTTGCAGCTTTTTCCCCATAAGGTATGAACTTTAGAATTTTCTGCCTGGGCTAGTTTTGGACCAAGATGTTCAGATCTCCGCCCTGTAAGTAGCAAGGATTACAGGTAGGAGCCAGCACTTGGCTTCAATATTTTCTTTTGGATTAATACAAAGGGGATTATCATTTTGGTTTAAAGAAAGCATAACCTCCCCAAACAGTATGTAAACATCAGCTTCTCACATCTCTTTTAGTGTAAAGTATCTTAGATAGCACATTTATAGACATACGCTTGCACGGGAGCTGTGTGTGTGTGTGTGTGTGTGTGTGTGTGTGTGTGTGTATACTTTCATGTTTATACCATAGCAAATAGTGAAGTATTTCAGATACCAGTGGAAAAGTCACCCTAATTATCAAAATAGTTATTTCAACATTTGGGATTGTGACAATTGATCAAAACATATATTTGGATATCTCATTTAGAAATTGTGATCAATGTAGACAGAGAAAACTGCTGCTAACAGGTGAAGGTTTAATCTTCTATTTTAGACCTTTTTATTTTTAACTCAGTTATGCTCCCGAAAGTATTTTTCTCTGCCTTGAGTCAACATCCTTACTCAGTAATGAGTCTACCAGTAATGATCTAGCCATGTAATTTTTATGACTCAGTTGCATTTTTTTAAAAGAGGTAAATAATGAGTTGCCTGAAATACCTTCAATTAAAAACCAGACGCATGTTACTTCTTTTACATATTATTCACATGGACCTCTCAGAGTCCTGCTATGTCAAATGTCCTTTGTAGACAGAGGCACCAGACAGGCTTGGGATCTTGGTAGATCTCTAGACCTGCTTCCTCACCTGGAAGCAATCTGCCCAGTAGAGCTGGAGATGCACCTTTAGACAGTATGGTGCCTTTAATGCAGGTTCATAGTCTGTTTGTTTAGATGTAGACTTCATGGCTTCCACCCTCTGGGTTCCATCATAGAGGAAACCATAAGAGCAAGATTAACTCTTAAACAGCCACTGGGCTGGCAGAGGTGTGATTATGGGCAATTCACTTACATGTCTGGCCCCAGTTCTCTCATTTTCTAAATGTGGGTAATATTTTTTGTTACAATTCTAAAGAGCAGTACTTTTTAAAAATAATAGTATTTATAATAAACCCAGTGTACTCCTGACTCAAACCTACACTCCATAAATGCTGTTTATACCATGATAGTCCTTCCCTCCTCTTCCTCCTTCCTGTTTTCCACTTTCCTTTCCTCTTCCCCCTTGCTTCTTCCCCTTGTACCTCTTGACCTTCCCCCTTCCCCTTTCCTCTTCTCTTCCCTTCCTATTCTTCCTCCTTCTTATTCTCCTCCCCCTCTTTCTTCCTTTTATTCTTCTTCATTGTCCTCTTCCTCCTGCTTCTCCTTTCCCTCCTCATCTTACTTTTTGAGTAAATGCAGCTACCTGGAATATCAGTAAGAATACTGAATTTTCTACATTAATTTAATACCTGTAAAATTATCATGACAGCTGGGTGCCAGTGGCTCACGCCTTAATCCTAGCTACTCAGGAGGCTGAGATCTGAGGATCATGGTTCAAAGCCAGCCCGGGCAGTAAAGTTTGTGAGACTCTTATCTCCAATAAACCATTAGAAAACTGGAAGTGTTGCTGTGGTTCAAGCGGTAGAGCACTTACCTTGAACTGAAGAGCCCAGGCCCAGAGTTCAAGCCCCATGACCGACAAAACAAAAACAAAAAAATTAAAAACAACAACAAAAAAAACTATCATCAAAGCTCCCCAAGTCACAATTCTTGCTTGTTGTTGGTGAGAGAGGCCCTGTGTTTTCAAACCAAACACTTGATCCTTCATTTACCCACAACTTTGCAGGTAGGGTCTTTTCATTTCTAATCCCCTAGAATATTACAAGCAAGGACTGGGGTTGTGGGACCCAGTGGCTTTGGGGAAGGGCATTAAAGTTTACAGCTGCCTGGCAGAGAGAAGCTTAGAATTAGAATCTGAGTCATCAGAAAGAGGTGAATTCTTTTCCTGAGCTTCTACCCCTGGAGAAGGTAGGGAGACTTTTAATGATATCTAATCAAAAGTTGAGCATGCAAGATTATTTTTAAAATTGGGATTTCTGAGTGAATGCCACCAAATGGAGGTTTCAGCAGTATTACATCAACAATAAGCAGTTTCTATCTGAAATAATTCTCAAGAAGTTTCTTCTTTAGAAATGTTAACATTAACTTGCTCCTGACCTGAGAAAATCTCTATGACTCCCCTCCCCCTTTGCTTTCTTTCTTTCTTTTTTAAACTTTTTATTGGCTTTGAGGTTTAAGACTATGGCAATGTCAAACAAATAGATTAAGAAGTATTTCATCAAGGTTCAGTTAAGGTGTGCAGTTTAGCATTTTATTTTTATTATCTTTTTTCCATATGTTGGCACTGAGGATTAAACTCTGGGAGCTGGGCACTGCCGTTTAGCATTTTTGCTCAAGGATAGTGCTATACTACTTAAGCCACATCTCTATTTCAGGCTTTTTAATTGGAGATAACAGTCTTATGGTCTTTCTTGTCTAGGCTGGTTTTGAACTGTGATGCTCAGATCTCAGCTTCCTGAGTGGCTAGGATTTTAAGCATGAACCACTGATTCCCAGTTCTTTTCCGTCATCGTTAAATAGTTATTGAAAGAGGTTTCAATTCTACATGTCAATGTACATGTCACCTCTTCCGTCATTCATCATCCCCACAATTTCCAGCAGGATAAAAACCCACCCTTCCCCTCAAGTTACAATTCACTATTTCTGAAAGAGGATGACGAGCAGCATATTGACAGTTCTGCTTTTGGAAATATGGGCTAGATATAATTTTTTACTTAATCTTCCCAGTAAGCACTACTAAAAATCCTTGAATGTTATAGCTTAAAACTTGAAGAAAACTCTGAAATGTGAGGACAAGGTGGTAGACAAACCAGGGGCCTGTGAACCCAAATGTAGTAAGTTCCCTGAGCTTTTTTCTGTTCCTTGCACCTGAAACTTGAGGCTGAAGACTCCAGCAATCTGGAAATGCCAACAGACACAGACAGGAAAGACTCAATAATTCAAAGGAATAGAAAGGACCAGGCTGGAGAGAATTTTTTTTCCCCAGAAAATAAATATTGCTCCAAACCACTGACTGTGGTCTTTACAGCAGTAGAACCAGAGTTGGGAGCCTAGACTTCTATTGGTATAATGAGCTCTGCAGGCTGCTGGTGTTATAAGTGGGCAGCTGTGTGGGGTTTTCCTCTTTGCTAGGAAGGAGCCCTCTGCCCGTGAACATGTCTGTGGAGCTCATGTAGGATGCTTGGACTTTTCTCCTCACTGAACAGGAAGGGATACCTCTCTCTCCCTCCTGGGGACTGCCTCTTCCTAAAACAGAATCATCATGGGGAATCTGAACTTCTCCATCTACATTTTCCCCTGAGAAGAGGAGACAGCATCTCCCTTTTCCAATATGAGTGGTTGAGAGAGAGAGAGAGAGAGAGAGAGAGAAAGAGAGAGAGAGAGAGGGAGAGAGAGGGGAAGAGAGAGAGAGAGAGAGGGAGAGAGAGAGCACGTAAAAGTACAAGTTTAAATAAGGCTCAGGGTCTCATAACATAATTCCCAGAGTTCACATGTTTTAGTAAAAAAAAGTCACACATCATACCAAGAAACTGAGAGTTCTGATTGATGAGAAAGAGACAATTGATAGATTCCAACAGGGAGATGACAGTAATATTATAGTTATTATCTAATGTCATAAAAATTTAAAGAGCCATCTTCCAAAGTACTTTATTGAGAAATAAAGAACATGCTTGAAGCAAATGAAAAAGTGTCTTAGCAAAGAAATGTGAAATCCCAGCAAAGAAAAAAAGATATAAAGGAATGCCCAAAAGGAAGTGCTAGAAGTAAAAACTACCTATAATAAAGTTAAAAACAAAAACAAAATGTGCCTTAATCGATGGAAGAGTCAGAGTGAAGTGTGAGTTATCTGGAAGTAGAACAATAGAAGTTTTTCAGACTGAAGGGTGTAGAGAAAATAGACTAAACAAATAAGCAAATAAACAAAACACCCGAGAGCCTGGGAGAGCTGTAACACAGTGATCAGAGGTCTCACACAAGTGCCATTGGAATTCCAGAACGAGAAGAGAAAGAGGTCAGGGTGAAAACACATACTTGAAGAATTAACTACTGATTACTTTTCAGTTTTGTAAAAGACAAAAGTCTATGTAGCTAAGAAGCTGAGCAAACAAGATAAACACAAAGGGACCACACCAAGGCATAGTGAACTTTCTTTAAAGGAATCTTGAAAAACATCAGTTCAGAACAATATAATGCAAAGAAAAGATGATTTTTGTTGGTATTGATATGTAAATTGATTTAAAAATGCTGGTGTGCCCACACAATAGAGTATTATTCAGCCTTTGGGAAGAATAAAATTACACATTGTGTCATTTTTCTGGATAGAACTAGAGATCATGTTGTTACACAAAATAAGTCTTACTTTTTTTTAAAGATTATACATATGTTTCCTCTCACATGTGATAGTCAAGAAAACTCAAGAAAAGGAAGTAAAATTCATACTCATAAAAAGGAAGAAATAAAACTTTTTGTATGTATGATTTTTTTTTTGGTCAGTTGTGGGGCTTGAAGCACTGCCTGGGTGCTATTCTTGAGTTCTTTTGCTCCAGGTTAGCATTCTACCAAGTTAAGCTACAGTGCTACTTCCAGTTTTCTGTGGTTAATGAGAGATAAGAGTCTCACAAACTTTCCTGCCTGGACTGGCTTTGAACCACAGTCCTTAGATCTCAGCCTCCTGAGTAGATAGGGTTACAGGTGTGAGCCACCAGTGCCCAGAAACATGATTTTTAATATAAAAACATCTAATTTATCTACAAAACAACTCCTGGAACTAATGAAGCCATTCTAAAAGGTCACACACATTAGCAATGAATATGTGAGTACTGAAGTTTAAAAAGGAAAACCCTTAAAATCATTATAAAAAAATTAGAAGTGATGCTTAGGTATAAACTCAAGAACACACACACACAGAACTTTGTTGCTACAAGCCACAACATTCCAATAAAAAAATCAAAGACTGACATAAATGTAGAACAGCTTTGCAATGGATTTTAAGACTCAGCAGAGTGGAGAATTGGACTCTTTTTAATCTAAGATACAGCTGTAATACAATGATTATCAAGATCCCACCAAAATATTTCACAAACATAGACAAGATTGTCCTAAAATGTATAAAGAAGACAACTTTGGAGAAGAAAAACATGTAGAAATCAGTTTTCTCAATTATAAGAAGGCTTTATAAAGCTATACTAACCAAGACTGCGTTGGAGTGGCAGAAGTATAGGCCCATAGAATAATGGAACAAAACAATTAATCAGTAAAATGGAGCCACATGAACATGTCCAGATAGCTTCAGCAATGATGCAATAATAAACAAGGACCCTTTAGCTGGTGATTCTGAGGCAGTGCAGGTGAGCTAAGACAAAACACCCAGTGACTAGCCGAGATTAGACTCATCTCACATTTTGTACAGGACTTTATACAACGTAGATTTATACACTGAAAATCAAAAGCTACACAACTTTTAAAAATGGAACAAAAACCTGTGAGATCAAAGACGAGGCCAAGAATTATTAAACTTGACACCCCACGCCACAATTTATAAGAGGTAAAATTGACCAATCACGATGCTCTCAGTCCAAACCTGAGCACCACCACCAACAAAGAAAAAGAGGTGCAATGGGTAATGGTATGGACAGATTATATTTTTATCAAGAGGTTAGATAGACAAATGGCAAAGAATTACGGGACAAGATATTCAGCATCATTACTATGGAAAATGAGTGAAGTATCAGTGCATGCTTGTTAAAATGGCAAAAATAAGAGCTCTATAAAACTCACCTGCTACTTTATTATATCATGAAATGTCATTAGGCATAAGAGGACCACAACCCAGATTAAAGTACAGAGCAACACACATATAAAGCAAATGATGACCCCCAAATGATATAAGAAGTTGGAGAGTGCATAAATTCCTTGGAGAAATGCAAAACAGTACACAAGTACTCTAGAAAAATATCTGTTATTAAAGACTCTTAACCACTAACAACTGCATTCCTGGTCATGAAAACTTACATTCCCACAAAATTCTACATACAAATTATTCATAATAGCCCGAAACGAACTAAGACAGTGCAAAGGTCCTTCAATGAGTGAAGAAGATCAGCTACAGGCCATTTGGTCATTGAATGCTATCTAACCAGACAGAGAAACCTGTGTGATTGCAGTAATATAACACTCTGGAAACTAGAAAATGGCTGAGATGAGTAACAAACGGACAGTTGCAGTGGACAGAGAAAGGAGTGAGGGCCAGACTGGAGAAGGCAGGGCTGAGTGGCTGAGAAGTGACCGTGCGACCTGCCTCTGTGGTGACTGGACCACTGTTTTTATCTTAATTGTACTACTATGTCATTGTTGCACAAGGTTTTACCACTGAAGAACGTTAGAACTGGGAACATTAGAGCTGGTTTTTCATTTTGCAATTAATCAATTAATTGCTTAGTTTTCCTGGGTGACATCATGACCTTTTTTAGAGATAGGCTTATTCTTAACCACTGACCTCCAGATTTCTGCATCCTGAGTACCTGGGGTTACAGGTTTGAGCCACAGTGCCTAATCCTATAAATTAATTAATTTTAAGTTTATTTTATTATTATTTATTTGCAGTACTGGGGATTGAACTCAATATCTCCTGCTTTTAAGTCAGTACTGTGTGTCACTTGAAGCATACTTCCAGCCAATTTGAGGTTGATTACTTTTTTTTCTTTTGCAAGTCCCGGGGCTTGAACTCAGGGTCTGGACACTGTCCTTGAGCTTCTTTTACTCAATGCTAGCCACAGTGCCACTTCTGGCTTTTTCTGTGTATGTGGTACTGAGGAACAGAGCCCATGGCTTCCTGCACGCTAGGCAAGCACTCTACCACGAAGCCACCTTCCCAGCCCAAGGGTTGATTACTGTTGAGGTAAGGTCTCACTTAATGCCAGAGCCAGCCTGAGGTGCCATCCCTGGGATGATGAGCGAGCATCACTTTACCCTACCACTGTGTACCCCTTACAGCTGAGATACCAGCTTCCTATTCCAAAGACTCTGGGGAGCTCAGGGAGGTTTCTAAGGGGGTAAGACTTGATCACACTGTATCTTAGCAGGCCTCACTGTGGGAGGGGGAAAGTCCCTCGGGCACTGAATAGTTTTGTTTCAACTCGGGTGAACACCAGAAGAAAGACCCAGCTCTGAATGGAGGAAGACTCCTTTTAAGTTTCTTCCAACTTTACACTCCATAATAATCAAAGGGAGAAGGGAGTGTTACAGGACAGACAGAGGAGGTGAGAACCGATGAATTAAGAACCTGGAAATGGCATCTTGCACATTATAAGTAGGTGTATAAATACATCAGGCACTTGAGGACCAAAACAGCCTTATCTTTAAAAAAAGAAAAAAAAGCAAGCAAGCAGCCACAGGAAGCAAACGAGGCAGGTGTTTGTCTCCCTCTTTCCTCATGGGTTCCTATTTTTGAAGCATCACATCCTCGGTGTCAGCCGATTATATCTGCTAATTTATTTTTCTTTTTTTTCCGACAAAATAATCTTAAGAAGGAGGATGGGAAGGTTTTTTTTTTTTTAATGCCATTTCCTTTCGGCAGGAGAGCACAGAGCGGGAAACGCTGCAGAATTTCATTTTAGGAAGCCCGAGGTACAGGAGCACACAGGACTAGTGAATGGCTTCAGAGGGGGAAAACCCACTTGTACCGCCCTCTACTTGTTTGTGGCTTCAGTCAGCCACTGCTTCCTGAGCCCATGACTAGACTGCCTATGCCAGCACCTATCTGGTTTTCTTCTCTGGCTGGGTTTTGACATCACACAGCTTGTGTTTGCCTGTGGACCTTGTGCCACAGCCAAGCCTTGGTGGCCACACCCTTCAGATCCTGAAACCCTCTACATTCCTGATGGCTGTCTTCCACCTTCATTGGTAATTTGCACTCTGGCTACATCCTTCCTGACTGGTCGTATTGGTCTTAGGAGAAAATGTTCATGGAGTGTCAATATAGGATTATTGTGTATTAGCTATGTAAATTCAGTAAACAAGGGAACCTATCTGAGGCTCAGTGTTCTCCAGTGTAAAAGGAGATGGAGTATGAAGTCTAGGTTAAATGTTGAGGAAATGAATGTTTCACAATGGATGAATGAAAGCATCCAAGCATTCTGCTTTTGGTGATGATTGCTTCTATCTATTGCCTGGTCTGCATGAAATGGTGCATTTCCCAAAGGCTTGATGCTTTACTCCTCCATCCTGAGCATCTGCTGGTGTCAGGGCCATGCTGCCTACCTCCTCTTGCTGGCTATAATGTCTATTAGCTCTTTGTCTGTGCCTTTTTGTTTGTTCTATTTTCCGGGGATGCTCTCTGCACTTTTCAGCTGCTGAGCTAGAGCTAGAAACCTACAGAGAGTGTGTAGAGCTGTCCCTGACTTACAGAGAGCTGCCATTCCTTCACACCCACTATACATGGGAACTTTCCTCCTGAGGACAACTAGAGCTAGGTATGGATTGCCAGTGTTACTCCCTACTGTATACCTATCAAATAGTTGATGGTGTTCTAAATCATTACATCTAAACCATTCCTTTATTATTTATTGAAGAATGGTAATGAGGGAACAAGATAAATTACTTCTCAAAAAGAACATTAAGTGTTAGGATTTCCATGAGTTTTGTAGTCATTGTCTCAAGAGTCACACAAAGAGGTGTCATTCACCTGGCTCTGTAATTGAGTTAAATAAAAGTCAGAGTGATTAAAAAACTGGCTTCTCATCCCAGAATTTGCAAAGCCTGAACCTGGGTTGTCTGACACCAAAATCTGAGCAGTTGGCTGCATGTGAAGCTTGAAATGTGCAGTAATCTTTAGAATTTCACAATTCTGCTTGTGGGTCCAAATATATCCCCTCATAAAGCTTCACCGTAAATCTGTGACCTTAAAATACATCTGATGGTACTTTACTGACAAGTGAAGGGATCTTGCCACTACCGAGACCATACTTCCCCTCCTCTTGGTTATAGAATTCAGTCCCTTTTCAAATAGTCAAATCTGTTGACAATTTGTCTTTTTGTAGTTGCAAGAAGTGTAACAAAAGCAAAGTTTAATCGACTTACCATTGGAGACATGCACCACAATTTAGCAAGGAATATGGCTAAATGACTTAAAACAGTTTTCACCAGGTGTCTTCTTTGTTGGGTCCCAATTTCCAGGAAGCAAGATATCTAGCAGAATTTTGTCACTGTCCAAAGCTGTCAGGACTTGATTGGAAGCCCATCCGTCTGAGGCTCCCTTGTAAGACAATGAGACTCTAAAGGTCTTGTCTATTTGATGAGCACAATGGCCAAGGAGAAGCCAAGTCAGGTGGAAGCCCTTGTGTGCTACTTGTGGACTGCAGGAGCCTGTAGTCTTCTGGCTCATGGAATAAGCAGATGGACAGAGTCCAGGTGGGGTCACAAGGTCCTCTCACAGCTGCTGTTGACATCAAACAGTGGGGCGTATCCATTCTTGATTGTCTATAAAAGTGAATCCCTGAGCTCAGAGAACTTAGGTCCTGCCCACCCTCCATTAGTGGAGCCAAGGTGATGAATATGCCATGTCTTTTCTTTATCTGCAGACATTCTGGGTACAATCTGGAATGAATCTCACAGAGTGCATTGTAAATATCTCTCCTAGGAAGAGGTTTACTTTTTACTCTTCATATGGAAACTTTGATGAGCAAGTCACATCTCATTTAGTATTGATTGGTGGTGGCTACCCAGAGCATCATTTTACAAAGCATCCTGAGATTGTGAATTGGCTCAGTAGGAAAGAGCACTGTGGTCTATTTGAGATGCTGACAATCATTAGGGACCCTAGCACCATTAATTTGTGGCTCTGGAATAAGATACCTAACTAATACATGATTCAACTCCTATTCCTACCTATGAACCCATTGGATAGAACTCCAAGGTCAAACTCATGACTTGATAAAAATTGAGATAATAGAGAGATAATAGACTATTGATAGATGTTAATGATGTACACATTATCTCTCAAGGACATGGGCAAATTTTACCTTCCTAGGGGAGGTGAATTAAGCTCTAGATTTCCAGGACAAATAATGTATAAAGCTGCAATCACTCAAGATCAGTGTAGCTTTTATGTCCTTAACCAACAGCAATAAAAATAAAGGACATAAAGAAATGTTGAGAAGTGATAAATGTCTGTTACCTTGATACTATGGTGAGAGTTTGTGTATCTGCAAAACTGCCAACTTCTATCCATCGAGCCTGTACAGATTGTCACACATTAATTAGAGGCCAATAAATATATTTAATCAACAAGAGGATCAAATGTCCAGACATCAAGAAATGGCCAATATCAAGAAAACTAACCACAACAAATGCTGGTGTGGATGTGACCATATTTGTGGGAATATAAGCTTTTTCAACAACTCTGGAAAGCAGTATGGAGGTTCCTCAAAAAACTAAACATAAGCTAAACTTTGACCCAGCAATTCCACTCCCTGGGAATTTATCCAATAGAGGACAAACCAGGCCATACTAAAGGTACTTCGTACACTCATGTTCATTGCAGCACTATTTACCATAGCCAAGATTTAGAATCAGTCTGGATGCCCCTTAATGGACAAATAGATCAAGAAAATGTGGTATATCTACAGAGCAGAATTCTATTCATCCATCAGAAAGAATGATACTGCACCATTCATAAGGAAATGGAAAGACTTAGAAAAAATATTGTTAGCCAGACCCAAAGAAACATAAATTGAATGGTTTTCCTCATTAGTGGTAGCTAGATACAAATGTGCCTATCAATCTATAGGTAAACACACTGGGTGGTAAGCAAAGGGTTACAAATCAATTAACTGAAGTGCTATAGACTCTATGGAGAGTGTAAATAGTGTGACTCTTTAAAAAGACTATGTCAAAACCAAACAGAGCAAGTACCAGGAAATGGGAACTTGTAAGAGAGGAGAGTGAGATCAAGGGGAGAAGGAAAGAAGAATGAATCAGGAAAGAAGGGAGAAGAAAGGAGGCAAGAATTCACTATATATACCACAAAGTTAAGAAATATAAGGGAAGGGATGGATTGAAGGGAGGTGAAGATTTTGAAGTGCATTTTACACATAAATTGTTTTGTTAAAAGGAAAAAAATTAGTGCATCACCTCAAGTTAAGTAAGGGAAGAGGAGTGGGCTGAGAGGAATGGTGAGAATGGGGTGACATTGATCAAGACGCAGTGTACTCATAAATTGCTTTAGTGAATGGCATCTCCTTTGTACAACTACTTAATTTTTTAACAAAGAAACTTCACTGGACAAGGTTTGAATAACATGGTGGACATTTTGTGGACCTGAGTTGTATCCCCAGTGAAGCAAATGGTGATGACAAAAGAGGTTCGAGGAACTGTTGAGGCCAGAGCATCATAGTTATACCTTCTCTGTGGTGAAAGCTAAAGCTGTCAGCTGATGCGATCAAATCTTGCTCCTGTCAACAGTGAGTGTGAGGTTTACAATGTGTACAATAGGCTGGGTGTCAATGGCTCATGCTTGAAGTCCTAGCTATTCAAGGAGGCAGAGATTAAGAGGATCATGGTTTCTGGCTAACTGGGTATAAGCTCAAGATCCCTTCTCAATCCATCTCCAGATGTGGTTTGCACATGCCTGTCGTTCTATGGGAAGTGTAAATAGGCCATCCGTGTCAGCTCAAGCATATAGATAAGATAGGACAAAAGGGCTGGATATATGGCTCAGGAGATAGAGAGCCTGCCTATCAAGCACAAGGCCCTGAGTTCAAGCCCCAGTCCCACCAAAAATGAAACTACAGAGCTGGTCACGACCATAGCAAGCGCAGGAGGTGAGGAAAGGTGTACGAGGAGCAAGCAGGGTCAGGCCTGCACAGGTGAGCTGTGCTCAAGCAATTATGACCTCTGAAGAGCAAGTCGATCTATCGAGGCATGGTTAAAGAGAACAAATTCATTTACATTATTTACACCAGAAAGGGGTCCCGTGACTACTTGTCCTGGGCTAGATACTCAGAGCCAAGAGCAGCCTCGACCACCGAACCTCCAAGCCTCCAATGGGCAGCCCCGACCTTTATTAGTTGGTCTGCCAACCCCCAAACCTCAGACCGCCGAAGCTCCACACGTCCGAAGGGGAAGGCTTTTCCCTTTCCTTCCCTCCTCCTCCTCTGCAGGCCTCTCCACTCTCCACAGCCTGCCCTGCTCTGCTCCAGGAGCAGCCTCTCCACAGGCCTCTCTAGAGGAAGGCCCCGAATGGCCTCCAGAGGAGGCCCCAATGACCTCCAGGGGAGGCCCCAATGACCTCTCAAGGAGGCCCCAATGACCTCTCGAGGAGGCCTGCCCTGCTCTGCTCCAGGAGCAGCCTCTCCACAGGCCTCTCTAGAGGAAGGCCCCAATGACCTCTCGAGGAGGCCCCCAATGACCTCTCAAGGAGGCCCCAATGACCTCTCGAGGAGGCCCCAATAACCTCTCAAGGAGGCCCCAATGACCTCCGGAGGAGGCCCCAATGACCTCTCAAGGAGGCCCCAATGACCTCTGGAGGAGGCCCCAATGACCTCTCAAGGAGGCCCCAATGACCTCTTGAGGAGGTCTACCCTGCTCTGCTCCAGGAGGAGCCTCTAGCCTGCTTTCCCCTCTCTTGACTCCACTAGGCCTCAACTCGCAGCCTATATATATGCTTTGCCCCCCCACCCCCCACTAATAGTTTCCAACTGCCATTCATGCCCCGCCCTCAAGCTGCTCACTGTCCAATCACTTCTTGACAGCTCACCATGAGGGGCTCAACACCCCACCCCCTCCAGTAGCAGGCCCCACCCTTTTCTGCAGCAAGCCCCACCCTTTTGACAGAATGCCCCGCCCCGGGGCACGCCCCACGGCTGTGACGTCAGCCTCTGGGTGCCCCGCCCCTTCCGGCGGCGGTGGCCTGAGGAGCTGGAAGGCTCGCCTCTCCAGGCCCAGGCCCGTCTCTCCAGGCCTAGGCCCGTCCCTCCAGCCGGCCTGGCTGATTATCAGGCCGCTGGTTATTGACAAAGCTTCGTTGGGTAGCAGAAGATACAACACAGGACCGGAAAACGAGTTTGGGGTTCGGGCTTTGAGGGTAAGTGAAGAGCCCCAGGCCCCAGGCCCCGGCCCCGCTGTGGTCCAGGAGAGCCGGGCCTGTGACCGGCCCTGAGCCCTCAGCTGGGCCTGTGTGTTGTGAGCCTCCTATTTTAAGAACCAGGCAGAAGTCCCAATTTCAGCCCATCGGTTGCCCACGGCCACATGGTCCAGGACTGAGGATTGAGGAGGGGACCTGCGGCTCTGCTTGCCTGCCCTGTCTGCTTCTCTCCTTCTGGCGTCTTCTTCTCCTTACAAGGAAGAGGCTTGGAATTGAACCAGGAGGGAAGAGCTTAGGGAGTTTTGAACTGCATTCTGAGTCTCACTGTTCGGACAATCTATGAGCCAACCCAGTTCTGATGAGACCACCAGATCCTCACTCTATGCCTCAGTTTTCATCAAAAACTGTCCAGGTATTATGGCTCAGAGGGCAACTTTGCCAACCCTTAGGACTTTCTGAGGACTTCATCCAACAACAATGCCAACTTCGTAGAGTTGATACGAAGCTTTCTTAAGAGTATTAGGGAGATACTTTGCGCATGGAAAAGCTTTGCGGTGTGTTCACAGTGTGACGGTTGCTATGGCGACCATGATGGTGATTATGATGTGCCCCTGACCAGGAATTCCCTGTGAGTCATACCTCGGTTGCCTCCTTCCTAGCTTGGCTTGCTGCAGACACGGGAGGGCAGTTGTGTGGGATTGTGAAGAAGCCAGATCACATGAAAATGGAGAGGTGCAAAGTCAACCAGAAAGAAAAATCAAAACTACGCAAAGAGTCAGAGTCACTTAAGAAGATTTTAATTTCAAACTTTTAACAGCTTCTTTGTGGCTTTGGGAGAAAGGTAATTATATGATTGTCATGCAAAGATAGAGTGCAAATGAAAAGTAGGAGGAAATATAGGACAGACTTTAAAGAAGGGTGAGTTAACCAATAGGATTCATTCTCCTACAACAGAGCATTTGTATGTGCTGGGTGAATTGAAAAGTCCCTTTTGCCCTTCTCCCGGGTTTTTCATTGTTTTCCTTTATAGTCTCTGTAGAGATCTTTAACATTTCACATACTGGAATTTTATTATACTTTTTGTTTATCTGTCTTTCCCAGACAATATAATCATTGTGGGCTGAGGAATATGTGCATGTTTTCCTGTTGTTTCTTGGCACCAAGTAGATAATGAAGGTCTTTCTGTTTGTGAAAAGAATAAAAGTTGACTATAATGAAATGTCTCAAACATAGGGTGTACAAAGAGTTCTCAAAGGAGGAGCATGAAGATGGTTTATTAGAAAAGAGGGTGAACAGAAAAGTCAAGGCAAAATTGTGTAAAGCAAGGGAAAATTTAGGGTGCGATATCACTAATATTGGTTGGGTGCATAAGAACACTTTCTAACCAGAGTTTGCAGAGAGAAGGGAACTTCAAGAAAGGCAGGGGCTGCTGCAAGCAGAGGTCTGGAGCCAAAAACTACTTTTGAAAAGAAACCTGAATGAAAGGAAGGATTTGCACAATTACAATGTATTTTCCCTTTATGTCTTATCTGCTTCCTTCAGAAGCTATTTTTGGTAAGTCTGCATTAGCCTTCTAACAAAATGCCAATTAAAGCAACTTTTAATAGGCTGTGTTTAGAAGACTGAATCCAAAGAGGAAAGTGTGTTAGATTAGCACGTCAATGCAGAAGCAGGATTCTTACTCCTAGTTGGATAATAACCAAAATTCTCAGTGTTTTTCACCTGGGTAGCAATATATTAAATGGAGGAGCAAACTCCCCAAATGGTGCTAAGTTGTAGATGCACTTTGTGCTGAGCTGATTTCTTTTATTTCCTTATATATATTTTTCTTTTTGCTCCCCTTTCATTTTACTATTAGTTCTTCCCTTACCAGGAACCTGCTCTTTAGATATTGTCAGCTGACATCCAAGCATTCGTGTTTATCATACAAACCAAACTCCAGTCTGTGTTGATGCTCTGAATGTTTTGCATGACATCAGCTTTTGACTGTTTCTGAGAATATGAATTGAGGCACCTGCATTATTTACCTCTGGGCTGCAGGTGCTTTGGGTGGAGTTCCTGTTTCTATATTCATGATGTGTTGAGGAATAACCTCAATATGGGATCAAACAAGGATTTAATTTGGTCCCTCACAAACCTCCCCAGATGGGCCATATTTCAACTCCTCTCTTAGAGAGGCTTGATACACTCCTTTTCCTACATCCCCTCCTCTCCTCTCCTCACCTCTCCTTTGACACTGATTCCTACCTATCTAGTAGCTTCTATTCAGACATTGCCCCCCATACCTTGTAGCTAGTATCCTTCAGAGTTTATATCTCTGAACTGTCAGTGAAGCCATCACTGAATGGTCAGTACCCTGAGGCGACTTGAATACATGCCTTTATATTATTGATTATATATATATATATATAATGTATATGACATATATATATATATATAATGTATCTTCTACTTAAATAGAGACATGCAGCAAATGACCAACCTACTACTATAAATAAAATAGAATAGGGAGTATTGTGGTTTGAATATGAAATGTCTCAGCAGGCTTATGCATTGAATACTTCATCTCCAACTGCTATAGGAAGTAGAGCACTGAGGCTTTGATGGTCTTGTCTTCGATCTGGTCCTCTGGGTCCTTACAGCCATGAGGAAAGAGATTCCTTCACCAAGTGCTTCGCTGTCACATTCTGCCCTATCTTTGGCACAAATGAATGGAACTAGATGACCATGGGCTGAACCTCCTGAGATCACAGGCCAAAATAAACCTGTCATTCCATTGAAGTGGATCAGTCAGCCGGGTAAATGACTCATCCGAAGAGATAAGAGGGGCAGATGTATATGTATATAGCTCATAGATAAATATAGCTGATAAATGTTTGGACTCCTTTATATTAGTTCAATGGAAACCTAGGTCAGTTGAGCAAGCATTCAAGAGGGAATGCTTATTGAACTCAACAGTAACAATTTTATCACTTTTAAGACTAATCAATTTAAGATGAACATTACTTAGAAATTTCTAAAGAATGGAAAGGTCATAGAGAATGAAAATGTGATGAGAGAACACAGCAACCTTGGCCTTGACTCCTTCCACTCAGCTCCATCTCTAGTATCTGCTTATAAGTTTATCTACTTCTCCATCCACTATCCATCTGCCCATCCATCCATCCATCCATCCATCCATCCAGCCAGCCAGCCAGCCATCCTCCTTTACATAGCTGTGATGAACATCTTCCATATTCATGTGGTTGGAAGTCCATCCATTGGATACATAAGCAACCAAGATGGCTGCATTAGTGGGACTTCCTCACCGTTGTATTAGGGCCATTTCCTTGCCCTGATGTCTCTTGTGAAATGAAATCACACTGAGGAGTAAAATGTGTTTCTGTGTGAAGGTTCCTTGTTGGTGGTTTACAAGCTGGGCTCTGATCTGTTGCTCCTCTATCTACTTCTTAGGAGAGGCCTGAGGAAGACTCATTTGAGGGGAATAACCCACCAGATTCTCTAAGCAAGTAAGAAGTCCTGTTTTCTTCAAGAGTGGCATGTGTTCAGTGATGGGGGTGGGAGGAGAATGGGAAATTGGAGTTCCTCTTTTCTTGGTAGCTGTGTTGGCAATCAGATAAAGAATTTAGAGTTGAGAGGCTGGGAAGATGGCTCAGTGGTAGAGCGCTTGCCTTGCATGTGTGAGGCCCTGGATTCGATTCTTCAGCACCACATAAGCAAAAAGAAAAAAGCCAGAAGTGGCACTGTGGCTTAAGTGGTAGAGCGCTAGCCTTGAGCTGAAGAGCTGAGGGACAGTGCCCAGGCCCAGAGTTCAGGCCTCACAACTGGACCCCCCCCCAAAAAAAATTTGGAGTTGAGGAATGGATTATTTGCTAGGGTTGAGGAAGGATGTTGAGGTGAGTATAGCTTAAGGTTCAGGAGGTAACAGATCTGGGTGTGTTATTTTTCACCTGCAGGAAAGTTCTCACCAAAAATTCTCACCAAATAACCATTATTTATAAGAATATGGGTGTATATAAGTCTCCTGTAAAGGAAACTATATATTTCAAATTTTTGTCTTATACCAAAAACTCTGACTTGTTATTTTTTAAGACCCAGTAACATCAGGACTAATTGTGTAGCATACACATTCCTAGTTCTAGGTCTTCTCTTGATTCTTCATTTGTGTGCTGCTTTTCCTCTTTATTTCTCAACCTGCAAACAGCGATATCCAGTCTATGTGCTATAGTGACATTACCACACACACTGTTCATAATTTTTAGGAGTTGCTAGATTTCCCACCTGCGCCCCCCCCAAAAGAAAACGTAAGTTAAGCTACCTAGCTGTAAATACTTATACTGCTAGATGATGATATTTAAGAACATGAGAATAACTTGGGTATGGTTGCTCAAGCCTTTGATCCTAGCTATTTGGGAGGTAGAGATCAGGGAATTATGGTTGGTGACCAACCTGCGCAAAAATAATACTTGAGACTCCATCTCAATCTATACTTGGGTGCAGTGCTACATGGCTGTCAAACCCAGGGACAGAGAAAGCACGAATAACAGCATTGCAGACCAGGCTGGCCCCCAACATAAAGCAAGACTATATCCTTAAAAAACAATGAATAGAAGAGCTGGAGGCATGGCTCAAGTATCAGAGTGCCTGCCTAGCAAACAGAGCGCCCTGAGTTCAATCCTTTGTTATACTTAGCACTGCCCTAACAAACAGGAGCATAAAACATTAAATATATCACTTCAAACCCTTTATAACCATAACAATGACTAAGTTTTCATCATCATCTGATCCTGGGCTCCACACCTGTGGAATCAAGATGCATCTCTTTGAGATTTTTTTTTGTTGTTGTTGGTCATGGGGTTTGAACTCTCGGCCTGGCTGCTGTCCCTCAGCTCTTTAGCTCAAGGTGAATGCCACAGCACCACTTCTGGTTTTCTAGTGGTTTATTGGAGATGAGACTCACAGACTTTCCTGCTTGGGCTGGCTTTGAACCATGATCCTCAGATCTCAGCCTCTTGAGTAGCTAGGATTATGGGCATGAGCCACTGGTGCCTAGCCCTCCTCGAGTTTTGATTGAGATTCAGTGAGATAATTCAGAAAGCATGAGTGTGTGTGGCATCGCCTAACATATAGGGAGGGTCCAGAAGTTTCCTTTTAACATTAAAATAAAATGGCCATGTCAGGATCAGTGATATTGGGACCTTGGAAACCTTGCTCTCTCAGGTCTCCTGCCTCTCATCTGGTTAGATAGCCTATAAAAATTCTGGAAAATCACCGTAGTTGTAGAACAAGAAGACTATAACTTGGGAGACAGGAGCACTCTATGTTGCATTTGGTGTCATGCTCTCCTCCCATCTTTCATCACCATAGGGTCAGAGTCTGACCAACATGGTGGCCATTGCTAATCTCCTTTCCTCAGCTTCAGTTCCTGCTGCTTTTCCTCAGGAGTGCCCATGCCAAGAAGATCTGGATAGGATGGAGGACCTGTGCGTTGTCCCTGTGTGCCATAGGTCATGTAGGAAGCCTCAGGAAAGTCCTGAGCAGAACATGCAAGGGTCCTTGTGACCCTACAGAAGCTACCCTTGTTAACCCATGGAGCCTCAGCTCCATCCTGAGTTCTCTTGATCTGTCCACTCTTTCCATCCTGGTCTCCTTACTTTCCTGGCTATCCACAAGAATCTTTACCTCAGGACTTCAGGGATTTCTGTCCTCACTTCTTGAGAATGCCTCAGGCTCAGGTTTCTACCTAGCTCCCTGCTGTTTTTCCTTCGAGTATCTGGTGAAATATCGCTTCCTCAGGATAGTTTTCTTTTTTCCATTTAACATTTTTAAAATGATCTCTAAGTAGTTGTACAAAAGAATTGCCATTTAACAAAGCAGTGGATGAATACAATGCCCATTGGTCCATGTCACCCCTTTCCACATTTTCACCCATCCCTCCCATCCACTCTTTCCCTCACTTTTCTTAATTTAGTAGGATTTATATGAGTTTCTTTTTTAAATATTGTAATGATGATGTACACGGGGGTTACAATTACATAAGTCAGAGAATGAGTACATTTCTTTTTGAGCAGTGTCACCCTCTCCCTCATTTTCTGTTTCCTCCCTCCCTCCCCCTTTTCCTGCCCCCCAAGTTGTATAGTTCATTTCCAACACAGTGTCTAGTGAGTATCACTGCTGAATTGGTTCACCTTTTATCCCACCATTTCTGTTCTTCCTCTTCCCCTCTCCAAATCAGATAAACTTATAAAGATAAAAGGTACAGAGATCAAAAATAGAGACAAAAGGGGATAAACTGAAGTGGAAAAAAGAACTGCAAACAGTACAAAAAACCCAACAGTTTCCATTTCTTGGAGTTCCTTTCAATAAGGATCATTTTATATGGTCATATGCAAATAGCTATTGAGCTCTTGAGATCCTCTCGTAGGACTATCCTCCTTTGGTCTCATGGTTACATGGATTACTTGACTGCGTTATTCTCAGGCTATTTTTTAAAGGCCCTTAATTAAATAGCAGCACCTCGTTTGTCCCTTTCTAGTCCCTTATGCTGCTTTATTGTTACCACCATTAGACAAGTCCATATTTATCCTCAAATTTGCTTATTATATAAGGTTTATAATAGCACACATTTTGTATTATTTGATCTTTCTTGTCTAGAAAAGTACGCTGAGGACTACCATTTCCCCCACTCAGAATGGCTAGAGCCCTGCCTGTCTCTGCAGTGTCACTTTTACTTTTGTCCTGCCGTGAGTTCCTCATTATCATTTTTAAATTTGGCTCAGCTCTGAAGAGAACTCATATCCATCATGTCCTTGAGTTCATCAGCAACCCTCTCAACCTATAGTGGTCACCTGTTTCTCCACATTGCTGGAGAAGTGACAACTTCCACCTGTCACCTGTCACCCACTGCCTTGTAGTTCACAGCAGTGTCCAATTATCTATGGGTGTCCACAGAGTATGGGTTCCAAGTTCTCTTGAAGATAGCCAAACCTTCTATAAAATCATGTAGTACTTTTGTATAACTTATACACCCCCTTCCTATACATTAAATCATCTTTATGTGTAATACTTAATGCAAAGTAAATTACTATATACAAAGTCATTAGACTTTATTGTTTAGGACATAATGAAGACATACATTCACTTACAGGCACTTTTGTTTTTTGGTCAGTCGTGGGGCTTGAACTCTGGGCCTGTGTGCTGTCCCTCCACTTTTTAGCTCAAGGCAAGAGCTCTACCACTTGAGCACAGTGCCGCTTCCTGCAGGTACATTTTAAAATATTTTTTTCCTGCAAGTCATTACTCACCCATATAGGACCCACAGATAGGAAGGGTTCTATTGGGTCCTGTGGATATGTTCTGGGTTCAGATGACAATGCACCTTCTTTCATGTGAATTTACTGTGTTAAAGGAATTGCCTTAGCCAAAGCACCATGCACATAGCACATTTCAGTGCTTGGTTGACATTTGTGGTTATTTTGTCACCTAAGTAGTGTCTGTCTCTGGCTAGATCAAGAGCTTTGTTCTCTGTCTGCCCCCATAACATCTGGCAGAGTCTTCCACACAGCAGGTGCTCAATAACTCTGTTGACTTTTGGTAAAATTATTTCCCCAAAGAAATGTCAGAATAAATGCCTGGAAAAAATATGCCAAAGCAGTTATGTTTGTAAAGCTGTTTGGGGACTAAGAAAGGCTAAAGGAAAAGTCTCCAGAGGAGGTTCCCTTGCAGGCTCATTTGAAGAAGCATCATTAAGCATCTAAGGTAGCCACTGATTATGATCAGAGCTGTGTGGATGAATGAAAAGGGGGTATAGGGACAGATATGTGAACGGATGGCTGTCGCAGTGTGAGAAGGGCTGAAGGTGGGCATGGGCGGGCTCTGGTGTCTCCTTACTCAGTTGCGATGGGAATGACCAGCTAGTAACTTCTTCAGGATGACTCCAGTGGACTACATTTCTATCTCTGTGTGTTGCACCGGTGATTCTGAAAATGAGAACAGTGCTGAAATTGAAAATGGAGTCAAGTCCCTAGGGAATAGGAGCAGAAGTGGTTAGGGAAGAATATACTGAAACTGGGTAAAACAAGAAGTACAGATGGAACAAAAATTGTTTTCTACAGGCTTCAGTGTATATCCCACCCCCAAATAAAAAAGTTCCCAAGGAAAGCAATTAAGACTGGAATAGGGGCTAGTATTTATTTTAGTGTATTAATAATAGTGCTGGTCCTGTCATGAAAGGATGTGACACATGTATAAAAGTGGCTCAGCACTAGCCACACATGCTCTTGTCTCTAGATCCTTGTCATGATGCTTAATCCTCAGGCTATTCAGGTTCCCATCAGCTCTGGCAATGCCTTTCAAAGAGAAAAAACAAATTTAGGATTTGGGCATAATGAATGGGTAAGGTACAGAAACATTATTGAAAGAAGCTAAAGTAGATTCTAAATAGACACTACCTCATGTAATATTCCTTAGATTCAATACTACCCCAGAAGTCAACTTACAGATAAAATGTGATCCTGCCACAATACCAGTGGGCTTTTTTTTTTTTTAAAGAAATGGACAAATCCATCTATGTAGAGAACCTAAGGACTCTGATTAGTGAAACAATCCCAGAGGAGCAAAATGTTCATATTTCAATTTCAAAGCAAATTATAAATCTACAGTAATCACGATAACATCCAACTGGCATATTACTGAAAATATAGATCATGTAAAAGAAACAAGTACAAAAGAAGACCTGTATATTTATTATAAAAAATTTATCTTCAAAAGACACTAGCAAGAATATGAACAAGCTATAAAATGTGAAAATATTCTTGCAAGTTATGGTGTCAGCTAAGGGATTTGTTTCTAGAACAATAAAAAGGTAAGTAACTCAATAAAAAGGGAAAATGATCTGAATAGATATTTTCCCAAAGAAATAGGTAATATTTTTCTAGGGAAGATATGGGAATAAAGCTTAGCATCAATAGTTTTTAGGGAAATGGTCCTGCCCATTGGGCTGACTAAAATTTAAACTACCAGTATGCTCATGAATGTGGAGAAAATATCAGAACTACAATGTGACCTAGAACCACCACTCCTGGTGTTATACCCAAGAGAAATGGAAGCATATTTTCACACAGCTATCAGTACGGGCGTGTCTAAGACAACAGTGTTCTTAACAGTCAAAAGAGGGAAATGGCCTAGATATCCATCATCTGATAATGACATAAGCAAGTTGTGATATTTCCATAAATGAAGCCTTTTTGAGAATGAATCACTGATGCATGAACTTTGAAATCAGCATGGGGCCTGCCACAAAGAATACATGCTTGATTCCCTGGACATGCAATGTCCTGAATAGGCAAATCTAGAGACAGAGTAAACTTCTGTCTATTAAGAAGCTGGGGTGGGGAAATGGAGAGAGCTAATGGCTATAGGAGTTTGTAAGGGGTGATGAAAATGTTTTTCTATATGATAAGGGGTCAGCACAGTACAACTCTGCGCACACTAGGAGCCACTGGATAGGGTACTTGAAAGGGTAAAGCTTAGGTTATGTGAATTATATTCCTGTGACAGCAAATTTGCAAAGGACAACAGAAAGCATGTTTCAGAAAAATAGGAGTAGAATCCTGCCTGAGTTAGCCTCTCTCTAAAGACCAAAAATCATCATTACCTCCTTTTTCTGAAGACTCTGCATGTTAAGAAACTCAAACAGCTACTACTATGACCATATTGTTTCATATTACAATCTATTTTGTTGTTTTTATGAGCCAGGCACGGAGTGCTTGATACTACTAAGCGTTTAGCACCTGTGTCGTAAATTGGCTCTGAGGTTTATAATTTGTTCCATTTTTCAGAAACAAAACTGAGACTCAGGATATAATAAGAAAACTCTCAAAGTCATAAAAGAACTAAAATATGCCTTGACTCACAACCCACTTTTGTTTCGTTTCCCGTGTCAGCCTGCAGCCTAATTCTAAACCAAAATCGGTCTTTCTGTAATTGCTAATTCTTGTTTTCTTTGTTAGTTACATGTCACCCATGTAAGTGTAATTCCTTTCCACTTAACAGCCCTTCACTTACTTGAAGATATTTTCATGCTCCAGTAGGCCTTCTCTTCTCAATTTCTATCACTTTTACCTTGGGTTTTTCAGTTACAATCTTGAGCTGTATGTTACGTCTGTCGTAAAGTACAGAGTCCAGAAGCCAAAGAGTATGAGGCAATTATTTCAGCCTTGCTGCCAGTGGCACATTAAAAATAAGAGTTTACTTCTCTCAACTGTGCTTTAAAGATAGGCACCATTTTTTCACATTTTAAAATTGAGAGAGAAAATTGAGCTCAGGCAGGTCAAGATCTTGTCTAAGATCACACAGCCATAGAACAGCAGTCCTAGGTCTTAAAACTAGGAAGTGTTTTATTTTTTGCAATGGACCAGAATTCATTAGTTAGAGGAGAAATGCCCAATTTCTCCAACATCATAGACAAACAAGAATTGATTCTATTAGCCAGAAGGATTCCAATAAAGAACTACAATTGTCCCCAGCAGCTGGAAGTGATAAATCTTAGGATGGAAGTTAGTCGGAGGCCAAGCTTATTTGTGTGATTACAAGTCCTTAAAATTTCAGAAAGGCTCTTTGTTTGCTGAGCTGGGTGTTTTCTGGTGAAAGGGGATAAAACAAGCGTTTTATTCAGTTTAATTTTATTTCACTGCTTCTTCACCACAGTGAGGTAGTGTCTGAGTGAGGACTTTGCTTCACTTTGCATCCCTGCTCCCTGAGCACATTTTTCCCACGATGCCTTTTCACGGCGGTATTAAAACACCACCACAAAATGTGGCAGTTACTTTGATCAGAGCCTAAAATTTGCCTTTTATGCTCAAAGATTAGGTTTTTTTCTCCTCTAAAATTTCTAAAGTCAGTCTAGCTCTCTGGCACTGTGTACCCAGCCTCAGACTAGAGACACAGCGTGACTGCTAGCGCGGCTCCTCATACCCAGGAGTTCTAGCAGCCTCCTCTTTTTCATATGGAGGCCTTGGCCAGCAAGAGCATAAGGCCTGCTTTTTCTGTTCATGGGGGCATTGGTAATGGAGCTGTCTGAAGCCACACCATGAGACCAAGTCTGTCAATCTGCCAACAGATGGCAGCCTTTTATTTCCAAGACGTGCCTCAGAGGTGAGTCAGCCTCCTCTAGCCCTTCAAGGGGAGCCTGTGATTCTCAGCCTCTTCAATAGAGGTGACTTTTGGTTCTTGTTTTTTCATGCAATGTGAGGAACCCAGAGTCTGAAGGCAGGTGTGAACAGCAGTATCTTCTCCAGCACACAGGCACGCCACCAGAACGGGAAGCGGACCAGCCACAGAGTGCTGTAAGGGCTCAGGGGCATGGGGCAGTCTTGCTTATCAGTTTGAGCCACTCCAAAGCCCTTCCAAATGCTGCTCAAGCACCTTCAGGTTGAGGAGCATTTCAGATGTGCAGATTAAGAATTATCAACTGATAAAATCTGTGGAAGCATTACCAAATTAAAAATATTATATTCTTGTTGAATATATTTTGGTTAAGGACTATTCAGCCCATAGCACCAAATAACTTTGGTGATAACCAATCTTAACTTCTATATGTTTGCCTACTATTTTATAGATGAAAAACTCAAATGCTAAGAAGCAGACCTGGAGTTGTAACCTAGACCCGTGTCATCTCATGTCTTTGCTTCTGTCTCATAGTCTCACTCTACATGAAACACTTTCATCCATGATTCAGACCACAGAGTTAAAGCAAGTTTATGTTTTATGATAGATTTTTGTTCCCCACCCCTCCTCTAAGATCTTTCATGAGGACTCTACTTTGTCACTGAAGCATCACATCATCTATGACCACAGGTGTGCAGATAAGTCTGGCTGCGTTCCAATAAAACTGTATTTACAAACCTAGGCTTTGGACTCTTGGACTTGCTTTGTGAGCCTCCCCCCTAGAGTGATATCTTCAAAACTATCTGAAGTCTGAATGGACATCTTTCCTCCTTGTTCTCTTTGCCATCTCTGACTGCGTTTTGTTCTTTTTTTTATCCTCTTAACATCCTGATGAGGTGCTTTACTTGTCTGATTGGCTGGGTCAATCTATACTTGAACATGGTAAGGTCCATTCTGAACTTTCTAGGTCAGGATGAGTTTAGGGTCAAGAGAAGACAGGCCATGCCTAGGGAAAGAATGGTTTTGTTTTAGAACATGAATTTTTTGAAAGATGTTTTGAAGGCTTGAGGCGTTAGGGGGGAAATCTCTATTTCTGTGGTATTAATTGAATTCAGGAGAGCTCAGGATAAGGAGAGGGGATGATAGAATAAAAACCCATTAACTTGGATCCTCCTAACAAGCCTTGAAATGGTGGTGGTACTTTTCTGTTCTCAATAGACAGCTCCAAACATCCACAAGTATTACTACTATGAGTGTATTGTTTGGTGCATGGAGTACTGTCTGGCACTTCAGTGCAGTAAATCAATGTGATTGGTAATTGGTGACTTGAAGCTGACCTTTGGAAACATAAGGTCATCACCCTAACCTACATCAGGCTGCCACACTGCCTGGTGGAGAGAGGAAGTATTCACCAAACTTTTGACCTAATACAGGGGCCCTGGAAGAAAGGTTTAGACAGTAAGTCCGATCCTCTCAAGGATGGCCGTGACCCAGTCAAAGTGACATCCTCTGTAATGCAACCTTTGAATTCTGTGACAATAAAATGAAGAGTGTGAAAATGCCTAACACCGGGCCTGACACCTGGCAGGTACTAAACAGATATTTTCCTCCACTGAATAAGCATATGAATAAAGATAGGCAACCGCTGAGTTGCAATAAATTGCCAGAACATTTTATTTAAACCACAGAAAATTGGGAAAATAGTTTTAAAACTTACAATAAAAAATCCCACAGAACTAAAAGCCAGTGGATTTTTGATTCTCGCCACACCTCGTGGGTTGTTTCCAGAAAGAAAAAAAATCCCTCCTCCTCCCTAAGTCCCCTTGCTTATGGAACCTGGACTGTGCTAACTTCCCAGAATGAAATCTTTTCACCACCCTCATGACCTTCCTCATACTAATTTTAGATAATTAGGGCTTCCTTTTGAGGGCAGTATGTAATAGTGCAACTCTATATGATGGGAAGGCTTCTCAGTGCCATCATTTCTAAGACACATCTGGTAATGTGCTCAGGCACCCCCTCCTTCACCCCTGCCTGGAACATAGAGAACTCCCTTTAGCCTTCAGTCTGCCTCACAAAGCCCATACCCAGAGGCTTATCAGCAAGTCCTCAGAGAACTCACTAGAGACCTCCCTTCCCAAACAGTGTTGAGGCACAGTGGACCTCTGACTGGCTTTTTCCCTGTCACTACTGAGTATCTGCCTCATCCCGTCACTGAGAATGTAGATGGCTATAAAACTAGAGGCTTTCTGTTCTGGCCCTTTGGAGTCTCCTGCAACTATGAAAGTGTTACTTCTTAAATCATAGTAAAGGTATTTCTATCTTAGTTCATCTTTGATCCACAGAAATAAATGTCCAGGACTCAGTAGGCAAAGCAATGTTGGTTGAGTGGATTCACATGGAATAATGGCTGAAAATGCCATCTCTTCATTGCTGGACCTTGTCCTGAGTATAAACATATTTCTGGAATTTCCTTTTGTTCATTGACTCCATCTATTCTTTTTTCTCCTCTGTCAGTCAAATCAACTTGTTTCATTGGGTTCCTGAATTCACAGATTACAAGTTTAATCAGGATGTGACATTCTGCAGAATGTGAAGTTGAAACGGGAAACCAGGCCCAGTGGTGTCAGCCTTGGAAACTGGGATTTGGACTCACAGACAGGAGCCTAATCTGTGTGTGATTTACCTATGGTTCTCAAAGCAAATTAATGTGAAGAATAGGGAAAGGAAGCTGTCTCCTAGTCTAGAGACTTATCTAGAGAGTAGTCCAGAGAATAACATGTTTCATAAAATCCTAGGTTTGCAAGAGCTTTGAGGGTTTTCCAGGGAACTTGGCTGCTAGGGTAAGCAATTGGCAAGTTTGTCATGTTTCTGAGCTTAAAAGAGAAGTCTATTCAAGCTTCAGTTTTTAAATCTACTTTGATCATCTGTCTCTAGGATACAGTGGAGCCTTACTGTGCATCACAGGTTGGTCCTAGGTACAACCAGAAGACAACAGCAGCCAGAAAAACAGAATAAATTCATGTCAATGTTTTTGTTTCCTATGAGGCAGAAAGTGCAGGAAAAACCCCATTACTTCATTCCTCATGATTTCACTGGGCCATCATATCATAGTCATTTCATTTCCTGATACCAATGGAGTTCTCTTAAGATGGAAGACTATAGATTCTAAACTACCAACTCAATTGTTTCCTGCCTATTTCCTTCACTAGAAGTTTAATTTCCAAGCTATGGTTGTACTTAAGCCACACTGGTCACAAGTACAAAGTACTGTCTTAGGGGTATGTACCTTTCTTGTATAGTTACATAATTTCAGCCCCAAAGAAGTAAACTGTGAATTAAGTTTAAGATTTTCAATTGCTACTAGATTTTGAGGCCCTATTATCCACCTAGTGGATAAAACATAGATAAAAATTTAAAGTTTTAATAGAGTATAAAGGAGATAGATATTTAAACAGGAATGAAGTACTTTATTCAAATGTAGTTGTTGAAAAGATAGAACTGTTAAAAGGAGAAAGTGTGGATCCTCTGTAAAAGATTCATTGAAGGTTTTGCTAAGAAAACGTCTTGCTAAGAAGTTTTGAGTAATGTGTGGGAATTTATCAGTTGCACAAACCATGTAGAGGCATTCAAGTAGGAGTGACTGGAGATACAAACCAAACAGGCATGCTTGGATCTGCTAATCAGCCAGTGGGACAATGATTAGAAATAGAAATTAGAAAATAGGTAATGTTAAACAAATGGGCACAGACCAGTATGTTACTTGAGGAAAGGAAAGGTAAGAGAATCTTACCTAAAGAGAGACTTATCTGAAGAAGAAATAAGAATGGCCAACCAACGCATGTGGGAATGTTCAACATCTCTGGCCATAAAAGAAATGCAAATTAAAACAACATTGAGATTCCACCTCACCCTAGTTACAATGACCATTATCCCAAAAACTAGTAATAACTGATGCTGGCGGGGATGTGGCCCAAAGGATGTAAACTTGTTCAACCACTCTGGAAAGCAATATGGTGGTTCCTCAAAAGACTAAATATAGAGCTTTCCTATGACCCAGCAATCCCACTCCTGGGCTTTTACCCAAATGACTACAAACCAACATACACTAATGCCACCAGCACAACCATGTTCATTGCAATATTATTTACCACAGCTAAGATATGGAACCAACCTAGATATCCCTGAGTGCATGAATGGATCAATAAAATGTGTTATATATACACAATGGAATTTGGTGCTTCCATTAGAGAGAATGACATTGTCTCATTTATAAGGAAATGGAAAAGCTTGGAAAAAAATATGTTAAGCAAAATAAGCCAGACCCAAAGACGCATAGGCTTATATGGTTTCCCTCATAGTAACTAGAATATGTCTATACATGTACAAGTTAATCCAATGGATACTAAAAGAAAAATAATTACACTTGGACATGATTAATTAAACAATATTCTAAGCATTCACAGAGTGTGAACAAAGGAGGATATTCTTAGGAGAGGATCACAATGGCTCAATAGCTATGTCCATATGACCGTATGAAATGATGCTTATCAAAATGAGCTCCAAGAAATGGAAACAAGAGGGTTTTATATTGTACTGTCTGGTCTGTAGTTATTTCTTTTTCCTTTATTTCCTTTGGTTTATTCTCTGTTGTCACTGTTTTTGATTTCTGTATTCCTTGTCTTGTATATAAGTTTATCTGATTTGGGAAAGGGAAGGGGAAATCACAGAAACAGTGGAACAAAGGGTGAAACAATTCAAAAGTGATGCTCACTAGACACTATGTTGGAAATGATTTTTACAACTTGGGGGGAGAGGTTCAGAGGGGAAAAAGTGGGAGAAAATGAGGGAGGGGGTATTACTGTTCAAAAAGAAATGTACTCATTCACTGACTTATGTAACTGTAATTCCTCTATACATCACCTTTTCAATAAAATTTAAAAAATAAAAATAAAATCAGAAGTTGGAAAAAAGTGTAACTGGAGGACAGGTGGGAGAAAGAGCTGAGACAAGAGATAAGGAAAAGTGAATTAATGACTACTAAGATGAGATCAAGCCAGAGACTACATGGCACCCAAATCCTGAAGGTTTACATTAAAGTTCAGCTTTTACCAGGTCATTAATTCAGGATGATTTAACTAAATAACCCATTAAAACATTTTTAATTAATTTCCAAAGGCATGGAGGATGCACTTCCACATTCCCTATCCAAATATTAATCCCCTCTCATTGTTGTTAAGTCTCAGAATAAATATAGATACTTTAAATCCTGGATTGCTGAAGTTAACATTCTTTTTTAGAAGAAAAAAAGAACTAAAAAGACTCAACACTATTAAAATCCTACTTCTAATTAAAATTAGAAGGGGATTTAAATTAATATCCAGAAATAAGCCAGTAGCTCAAAGAAATGAATACAAATGTTAGGAAATGGTTATAGTTTCCAAAATATCACTAATGCTTTCCAAACACATCTGCTTCAGATTGTGGTTGATGAAGTGGTTATTTCTGTTAAGCTTAGAAAGGGAAAAAGAAAAAAATATACTTAAATTCTGGGGAGTCTTTTAAAATTTTATCTTTGAAGCTTGCAAAAATAAAGACTAAATGCTCTGTCCACCCGTCTTCGGGAAATACCTGTCCACCTGTGCTGAAGATCTGTTCTTAAAAACATTCAAAATATTTGTCCACTTGACAGGAATGGCAGGGACAATGTACTATTTCTGCTATTAAGCCATGAATTATTCACAAGCCACGAGTCCACAGACTGAAAATACAAATACAAAATTCTGTCCAAAGAGTTCTGGACTCTCCCTTCTGATAAGCCTTCTCTTCTTTTCCCAAATATAAGGTGAAAATAGTAAGAACAAGGAGTGATAAATCGATCTGGACATGCCCTGTACTAGGGATTCCATCCTTCCAAACTCTACAGCTGCTGCTCAAGATGGAGCCTCACTGAGTTTTGTCATGTTTCTCTCTTGGCTCATCTTCTGCATTCCAGTATACCTCCATTAACAGTCCCTTCTCTGCCCCATGGAACCATTGATGGAAATTATCTTGCTGTAGCCTAGCCAATCAAAGACCTTCTTTGCCTTCCTATCAACTCTGGACTGCCTGCATCCCTCAAGTGACTTCGAACCTTTCCAAAAAGGGGCGTCCAGGCACACAGCTTCCTGGGTGCAGTGCAGGCCTGCATGAGCTATGTTCTTTTGCTATGACTTTGGATGTCGCACTGTCTCTATTGTCTTTCACTCTACATTCAACAACAACAACAACCCCCAAACACTGAGAGAATAGAGGTGGAATTCAGGACCTGTCACTTGCAAGACAGGGGCTCCGTCTTAGCTCCAGCCTGTGTGTGTGTGTGTGCTTATGTTTAAGGTGAGGCTTCCGATTTATCCCCACATGGGGTTTGGGCTGCAGTCTTCCTAGGTAGGCCCACGTTTCTGGGATGGCAGGGATGCCCCACGGCACCTAGCCATTATGGCCTGGGATAACAAATTGCCAACTCCTGCCCAGCCAGTGAGTAAGATGGAGTGTGGAAAACTTTTTTTTCCCACAATTCTGCCATCTCCATCTCTGCAGTCGCTAGGATTACAGGCTTCTGCCACTGCATCTGCCTATACTGTGTGATTTCTTATTTGATGAAACCCAACAACCAGCCCAAACAGAACAAAAACTGCAGCTCCTCCCAGGTTTCCGGGCAGGGGCAGGCTGGGGCCCCCTGGGCCTCTCCCTCCCACACAGGTGGCCATCTCGTGAGTTCACTGGGGTCTTTGTGGGAAAGATCCCGGCTTCACGGCTCTGTCTTCAGAGTGGGCTTAGAGAGTGCTGTGAAGTCCGTGTTTGGCAAGGGCTGCTTGGGTTCTGTCCCTGACACAGCCAGGCATCAGCCTTGCTGAAGTTCCTCTAGCTTGGAAGAGCTTAATGGGGCCCAGGGCCAGTGAATTTTGTTCCATGTCCTGCAGCCTTGCCACCAGGATGAAAGGACACTGTCCTTCAGAGAGCAGTCTGATACTCACCACAGGAGGCCCAGGCTATGTGGGGGGCTGACCCAGACCCAGGGTGTACCCCACAGGAGCTGTGAGTGGCAACATGACCCCCACCCTCCTTTCTTTGGAAAGCTAGCAGACTTAGGCCATGCTTCAAAGACACCACTCAGAGGGAAAGTAAAAAATCAGAGGCCTTCCCTCAAAGCCTTCTCCCCTGCCCCCTCTCCTCCCTGTCCCTTCTCTTCCACAGAGAAGGCCTTTGTGCTAGAATAGGCCTGTATTGCCCCCAAATGCTGATCATCCGAGTACAGTGTGAACCCTCTTCCTGACCTCCCCCAAACGCCTCATTTTGGCTTCAGGCTACATAGCTTTTCAAAGTCAAACTATACCACTTACTACATGAAATTTTTAACCTTAATATCATTCTAGTCTTTAGTAGTAGTACAATAATAGGCAAAGAACACATATGCATAGTATTGCTTGGAAATCTCATGAAACGAGTGTTTATTAAAGGAGGAAACTGAGGTTCAAAGAATAGATTGGTGCTTGTTTGTCACCTGCAGTAAATAACATACTTGCTTGATTTGAACCCGTTTCTCTCCACCACAACACAGTGCCTTTAAATGACTCCTATATATATTTTATTTGGAACGACAAAACCAGCAACAATGAGTAGCCAACACCCCAAAGGAAACATTTATGGTAAAAAAAACCCCAACGACCCATGGTTATAAGTCTCCAAGATGGATTATTTTCTCTTCCTTTGTTATTTATCATGTTTTCAGCTTGTCATCAGTTATTTCTGCTTAGTGGAACATCAATATCTTTATGCTTCACTATTTTATTAAATATATTAGACAGGGGAATTGAATTCACAAAATGTGCTTTGAAAAGTACAAATGCTTTGCAAATGGAGATGGTATTAAAATGATTATCATTGTTATGAGTTTTTTCTCTTGCTATAGTTTGCTGGTTTGTTGTTTCATTTGATTGTATTGTTTGTGTGCAATTTTGATGAAACATGCTAGTTGCTTCCGTAATATGTTTTTACTCTTTACTAATAGAAGTGTATATGTGTGCATGGTGTTTAGTGTTCCCATTACATCTATACTTCCCATTGCCCCTGATACAGAAAACTTCATAGAAACAGTTATTGGGCAAGTCTTAAATAACTGAAGTGGCCATTGTCTTTTTGTTCCTTTTCCTTTCCATATTTTCTTTTCTGAATGCAGATATAATGGTTGGGACTGCTAGGAGTGAGTACCTGAGCCATGCATGCAATATGAAATACTCACTAAAACTTTGTCTTCATCCCACTTGAGTCAGTAAAACAAAGCAAACAAAAAAAAACAACCCCTACTTTTGAACTTATATGTGAAGAAAATCCCTCTAACTTGCTAAGCTTCTGTAATGATTACATAGGTTCATGAATGCTGCTAAACACCCGTGCTAAAAGACAAGGTGATTAAAATCAGGCAGGGTGTGTTATGTTGTCTTGGATTAGAAATCTGAGATTTCCTTCCTGATCTTCCAGCTATGATTCTTGCTTTCTTCTTATAAATTCTCCACAGCATAGTCTTCTCATTCTCTTGCTTAAAATGACAGCAGATTTTCATCACTCTGAAGGTAAAGTTCCAAGCTCCTATTATAAAGTCTTTTCTAGGTCTAGCCTTGCCTACCGCCACAGCCTCAGCAACATATTTCACTGCCACTTTCCCCCTTGTAGCCACATGGATGTTTTTCTCGCTCAGATGTGCTGGGGGATTCTTTGACTTTCCCTCCTGACATGAAGTTCTTTTTGCATACATTATACGAATCCTTACTCCATGTCTGCATTTCAAAATAAATAGCTCATTATGTACAATCCCCTTTGAGGCTGGTTCATTTTATGCCACTGTAACCATCCCTTTGCCAATCTCAGTGTCTTCCACAGTGGGCTGTTGGCTCAGTGAGAGGTAGAGTTCTGCATATCTTGTTGATTGTTTCATTTGGAGAGCTTGATCTTGTTCTGGTCATCAAGCAAATGCTCAGCTTTATCATGTGTGTGTGAACTTGAAACAAGTTACCTGTCTGGTCTTAAATCTAGATTTTTTAAAAGAAAAATTGGAATTCAGGTTTCACATACAAAGAGTTTATTAAGAAGGCAACTCTAGGCAAAACTTGGGCATTGGGGCAACACAAGAGAGACAGAAAATGTGCTTGCAAGGGGAGTGTTATTAAACAGTTTTTTATTTTTGGCATTGTAGGAATGTGGACAGTGGTTCATTCCTCAGATAAGTTCTGAGACAAAATGTGGAGTGCATGTTAGAATTGCATTGTAAATGGACAAGACAGCTGGGGAATGAAGCAATCAGCGCCTACCAGGCATTGGTTAAGGACTGTTGGGAAGTGGTAATTACTGCCTTGATGATATCTAGGCAGAGAAAATTTGTCTTCTAAAGTAAACCAAAAATTAATAGAGAAAGCCAAGGTTCTAGAACTTGGAAAAAGATAGGGTGAAAGGATTATAGGGTTCCAAAGGTATGTATGTACACCCCAGAGAGTTCCCATCATGGCTTCTCTGTCAACCAAGGCTCCTCACTCAGGAAATAGATATGAAAGCCATCAGAAATATTTCTGCCTGTTGAATTATTGACTGTCTTTTAATGTTCTAGTGAATCTTTATTTGAAAGTTTCAATGCTCCTTTGAAGATGGGGCATCCATTTCTTCTTATAACAGCATATTCAGCATGAATTAAGTAGACATGTCTCAAATCACCCAGAGAGGGCACCAGATGGAGATTATATGACAGCAGCACTTTGTTTACTGGTTTATAGTTGTCACAGATGGGAAAAGATCTAGCACAAGCCAAGTGCTGAGAACTGGTGAGTACCCAGGACAGAGGCAGGGTCCAGTAAGGTCGGGCAAGCTCCTTTCTACCTATAAACTGAGTGGATCTGGCCTTTTGTGATCCATAAAGTAGGAATAGCAACTAATAAATTGCATATTTATTAAGAATGATTTATATATGTAACATATATATATATATGGAAGTAAAATTTTGATTATTAATGCAAGATAGTGTGGGATGCAGATAGGGCCACACTTTTATGGGTTTTTATTTTATTTATGCCACTTTTAAAGCAACTTTTAATCTGTGTTAGTTTCTTAAGTGGGTACAATCATTACCCCATCTCATCATCCTGTGTTAAGGCATAATGAAACACATAAACATTTCTAGCCTTCAGAAAGTGCTCAGTATGAGCCTATTGTAATTACATTTGTTGGTGTTAGTATATTAATAGTAATATATGTCAAACCATAGTTTCTATATACATTTTAATCATCTTTAAAAATTGATTTTTGTGAACAAAAATGAATATATCACTTTATCTTAAGCTTTGTTCTATATTTTTTTAAATCACAAACTCCATGTTCAGGCCTTTTCTGTAGCCCTTTAAACTCTTCATCACTTGGGAATTTCAATTTAGAGTGGGTCCTGGGGCTTCAAATGATCCCTATGAAGAGAACGAGTGATAATTTAGTTTTCAACCTTAAACTTTCTTTCATTCATCTTAGATCTCTGTGTCTCTTCCCCCATCACTTTCTGGCTGATGGCTGGGTGTAAATGATGCGTCACCATAAATTACAATGGATAACCAGGAGTCATTGTCCTTTGATGAGGGTCAAGTCACTAAATGGCAGAATTGCTAGGCTCACCCAAATCGCTTCTCTAACTGTAATAAGTGTTGGTCTAGCACATTTGCACATTACACCTCTAAGACACTTTAGCCTTAAGCTACAGAGCTGACATATTAGCAAGAATGCCTTACATTTAGGCTATCAGAAGTCTCCCTTCAACCATGACTCTAATTGCCACTTGCAGATGGACGAGAAGTGAAGAGAAGCTTTTAGAAGCAGAACGTTCATACAGAAGGAGAGCCGAAAGTTTAATGCATTCTGGCTGAGAGTTACATGGTAATTTTTAAAGACGAAACTGTGCTCAGGTTAAAACTCGAAGGAATTTAAGGGTACTTCTAGTTTTAACTGCCTTCTCTTTCAGATGAGGAAATTCAGGTACAGATAGGTTAATTGCCCACAGTCATTTTTTAACAGCGATTCTGAAACTTGAGTGGAGGTATGAATCACCTGAAGAGATCTTCTTACAATACAGAATCTGAGGTGGCAGGTTGCCAGTAGGACATGGGGCCTAGTATTTCTGCACACTCCCAGAAGACACACTCCTGTTGGTCCAAGGATTGCTCCGTGATAAGCAAGGACATTCCATGAGTGAAGACTGGGAAGGCATGACTTCTAAGTTACTTATGTCTTTCTTACCTTTTGAATCATTCCTTGTGTCTGGAAATAGAATGAATGTTCAAAGCTACAATGCATAAGAAAGTAGGCCGTTATTAGTCACTTGGAGAAGAGTGGTATATATTTACACAACTAGAGTACTAGTCAAGTAAATAATCAGTCAGCCTATTGATCAATGTGGAAACCGTGGGACCATGGAGGATGCTGTCGCACTGTGCATAGAACAACCACTTTTATGAAAAGACTATGGGGCTGGGAATGTGGCTTAGTGGTAGAGTGCTTGCCTAGCATTCATGAAGCCCTTTGTTCAATTCCTCAGTACCATATTAACAGAAAGAGCCAGAAGTGGTAGAGTTCTAGCCTTGAGCAAAAGAAGCTCAGTGACAGTGCCCAGGCCCTGAGTTTAAGTCCCAGGACTGGCAAAAAAAAAGAAGAGACAATGGGAAAGTCCTGCAGTGAGAATGCTGCTGACAGCCACCTATCAGCTTCCAATGCCCTATAACATGGCCTGCACTCAAGAGAACTCTGTCACCCTGGTTTATACCTCTTTCTTGGACTTTTCTGTATCTAATAACTGGATAACATACACAATCCTTGTCTCCAATTGTGTCATTGGAAAAGATATCTGTTACTCATTAATTTGTGTCCTTTCCAAATTCATGTGCTGAACTCCTAACCCCTTATTTTTGTGGATTTGACTATATTTAAAGATAGGGCCTCAAAGGAGGTCTTTAAGGCAGAAGGAGATTATATATGTGGGTCTTAAGCCAGTATGAATGATGCCATTACAATAAGAGACAAAAGTAGGACACAGATGTACACAGAAAATACCGTGTGATCACACAGCCGTTCGCAAGCCAAGGACACAGGCCTCAGAAGGAGTACTATATTAACCTTGATTTTAGAACTGAGGCCTGCAGAATTGTGATAAATCTAATTACCAAATTTCCTGTCATTTAAGCCACCCAATCTGTGATACTTTGTTACAACAGTCAGAGAAAACAAATACAGTAGCTTTGGTAATTGCCATAAATCTCAGTGTGGTTTCTTGGCTGGAGGGGTAAGAGCTTTTGTAAAAGGAAAAGCCACATAGAGGTGTCTGAAACCTACCTCTGCCTTGGCCAACAAAAAACCCCAAAATGATCTTATATGTGGGGGAATGGCAGAGATTAGCCTATTCTTAAAGTCTGAGATGCAGGGATAAGTGGGTCCCTGTAATGGACAATTTAACTGCCAATATAGAGTCATGCAAAACCCACAGATCCTGGAGAGTAACAACAGGACTATCTGTGAATTCATCCAAATAGAAGCTCCAGTTTGAGCTGCTGGGGCTCCTATTGGGTGTTTGCGAGAGCAGATCAGCCTGTTTCCAGATATATGGCATATGACTACCAATTTAGTAAAACCATTCTTTATGGGTCTCTGTCAGAAAGGGAATCCAAGTGCACATTGCTGTGCACTGGACAATAGTATATATGTGCTGGACTGCCCCGAGCTATGTTAACTCTTCCACCATCTGTGGTAATACATAGTACTGATCTGATGGTTTCAGGAACAGCTGGGTATGCTGTAGACCATCAGCTAGGCTGTGATATTGATGATGTCAGTCCAAATGGAATGGATGAGAAAAATGCCAGAATATTGGAAACCTTTGTAAGACACACATCATAAAGACACATATCAGAGGACAGGAGATCCATTTCTTTCTTTTTAAAAGTCCTTCAAAGTCACATTCTTCTTTTTTAATTATCTTTAAGTAGTTGTCCAAAGAAGCTGCCATTTAACAAAGTAGTTTATGAATACACTTGTTGGATTTCAGATTTTTTGCTGAGATGTGAGAAAATGAAGCTCAAACATTCATTCACCTGTCAGGTCCTTAGCTGCATAAAAAATTTTTACCATTGAAAGAAATAAATAAAGAACTTAAAGTATCCAGGTGCTGGGTGGCTTATGTCTACAAGCCTCGCTACTCATGAAGTTAAACTCACAGAATCATGGTTCAAAGCCAGCCCAGTCAGTAAAGTCCATGTGACTCTTACCTCTAACTACTAAAGAGCTGAAAGTGGGAATGTGGCCCAAGTGCCAACCATTAGCAAAATAGACAAGAATAAGAGAATAAAAGGCCCAGAGTTCAAGTCTGAGTAACACATACACACATACAGACACACACAGACACATACACACACTCATAGCCATGACTAAGTAAAATATTTTATTTCTCCCTGTTTTTGGGAAGAATGTTTGTTTTTGATAAGAAAATGTGTCTGTTCTGTAACTAGCCCAACAAATCTTGGCATGCTCACTTGATATTAGTTATTTGTTGTTCAACATATCCTTATTGAGCATTTGCAGGTCTAAAGCTTGATTAAAGAAAGATATTTTTTATCATATAAGAGCTTATGAATACCTTAGTTCAATTCTAATAAAGCTGTTCTGAGAAGAAAGTGATTTAATGCCTATTAAATACTTAGAATAGTTGTTGGTCCAAATTTGTTGTTCAACAAGGTTAATTATTTTTAGTATTAGTCTTCCCTTTCTACCAGTAAGCTAGTAAGCTTATAATGTGAGGCTTGACCTTCTCAGGAAGAGAAAGTCATTATGAGTTATAAAATTTAAGAGGAAAGTTTCCGAATATGAGCCTGGTGGAAAGGAAGAAGATTAGATGAGAAAAAATAGATCAGCTTTTCTCAAATCTTAGCACTATTGCCTCTTGGGCTTTTTTGGAAGCTAGGCATTGCCATGTTCACTGTAGGAGGTCTAGCAGTATTTAGGCCCCCAGAAGCAGCAACCCAGTTGTGATGAGCAAAACATCTCGAGTCTTTGTCAGATATGCTCAGGGGAAGGGGTTAAGCTTGACTATGACTGAGAACTAGACCAGATACAGGAAGAAGTTTGCATGGATGGGAAGGAGCAGAGGAACTGGTGATAGAAATATCATAAAGAGGAATGGGAGGAACCTGGTGATTGATGAACTAGCAAGAGTCAAGAAGAAACCGAGTCAAAATAATATTGGAATTGAAAACTACTGAAGGTATAAAAGGGAATTGAATCAAAGGCCACAAGTTTGTTTTCTGAATGCTTAGGATGGTAATAATGACAATGAGTATGGAAAGAGAGAAGTTGGTCTATGGAAGGAACTTCAGTTCATCTTAGGTCTTTGGTTTTCTAGTGGGGGAGTATTTGAAGTCTGCTAGCTATCCTTTATTTTGAATGCTGGATTTTTACATACATTGTGGAATTTAATTTGAATTTACTTTGAGGTAAGCCAGGCTTGAGATTCTGAGATGGTTTCCCAAACTCTCAGGACTTTTAAGGATAAATTTGGAACTACTCCTGATTCCAAGATCTATGGTGTGTCTATTCCTTCCACTGCCACTTCCCCAAAAAAATGATGGTGGAGACAGTGAGAAGAAGGTAGTTTGGAAGACAGTGCGAAGGACGAGAGGTGAGGCCCACTGAATCACAAGGATTTGTCTGGAGTCAGCTGAAATGGCTTTGTGGCATTTGTGCATCTGCCCTTTCCCACCAGCTAGACAATTCTGATGTGTAGTTAGATGCTGACACCCAAGATACATGACACACTCACAATATCAGTGAACCATGTGCCTGTGTTTTCTTAGCTTCTAGCAGAAGGCAGATTTTGGCAGCTGGGTACCAAATTCCATGTCACTTCCAAGGAGGCATTGCTCATGCACTCTCTTTAAGAGCTGCATAAAGCTTCTCAGTTATGTTAACATCTTCTTTCTTGTATATTGGAGCATGTGAATCAGAGAGGGATTGGACCAGAGATGGAGATTAAACCATTAAAACATCTTAGCTGCTGGGGTGAGGCTGCTGTTTGTGGGAATTACACTTGTGTGTGATGGCTTCCAAAATGCTGAAGTTTGGCTTGCTAACTTGCAACAAAAACTAAAAAGATGACAGCTTCCAAAACAGCCTTCTGCAGAATTTGGTTTAGCAGTCAAAAAGTATATGGTGACATATACAAAAGATGTCTCAGAAAGTATTCAAAACAAATTGTTAACCATAGCTTTCCCTGGAGTAAATCAGCAAAGAGCAAGTTCAAAAAACCTTACTTTTTCTTGCATGTATTTGTGGAGATTTTGACTTCTTTATCCTGTGAATTCATTATTTGGAGAGAAGTACATTGTGGCTGAAATTGCCAGAATGGTAACCCTGAGTGCGTAGATAGCAAAGGGAAGGGGACTTGAGCATGTTTCTGGAAACACTATTTATGTTCTTTTTCACAAAAACACTGAAATTTGAGCTGTCCACGATGATATATGTACTTGTCTCTAAGATGTTATATTTTCATAAAAACTCAAAACAAAATATGTTTAAAGTGTTAAACAAAATTTGTAAGTTAATTTGGTAGACACAGTGATATTCATTTATTCATTTAGCTTCAGAAAGCAAACTAAAACCATACCCATTTTACTTTGTGAAATGATGTTAGAATATGAAGGTGAGTAGGGCAGGTTTATCTGAGATCAGTCTGGTGATGAAGAAAGATGTTACATTGTAAGGAAGCTCCCAGTAAGCACCTACTTGCTATTGTGTAAGTATCTACTTCCTGTTAGTAAGCATCCATTTCCTGTTGAGCAAGCATCTGCTTCCTGTCTTCTTGTCATCAAAGTAAATGCTTTATGGCAGTCTGATTTATTCATAATTTCCCTTAATAAATCATCTCATCTCTACCTTTCGACTTCCCCGACCTTTCTTCCTGCCACCATCTCACCTGCCATCCTAGGAATGAAAAAAAATGCATGCTTTAGGGTGTCTGTTTGTGTGTTTCCCAGTGAAACTTTCATGGACAAAGTCAGACAATGACTGTGCTTAATTCTTGTGCTATTATTGGGAAAACTAGGCACTATGGAGGGTTGTGAATGTTGACATCCATGATTCTGTTTAATAGCTGAGGGGAACATAGTCTGATCACTTGAATTTTCATTTTCTACACTTATGAATGAACATACAAAGCAACACTGAACTCTATACCGGGAGGGGCATAAGGGGGGAAAATGCTCTTTAACAACCATTGGTGTAGCTTGTTGTGACTTCTTAGACATTGGAAAATATCCTTAGGGTTAATTGGCTATGTTTTCCAACATACTCAGTTTGTGTAAAAGACGATAACTCTCTCTGCCCCAGGGCAATGCTATGAGAACAGAACAAAGGCCAAAAGACTGTATTAGTCAAGATTCTCCAAGGAAACAGAAATAATAGCATGCACAAATTCACATAAATATGTGGAGAGATTTAACAATACAGGAGCTGGAAAGCCCAAAAGCTTGGAGTTGCAGGCTAGAAACTCTAGCGAGAATTGATATTGCTGTCTTGAATCCAGTGGCAGTGCAGCAACAGCATTTCCTCTCGATTAGGGCCCCAATATTTCTTTGAAGATGTTCAATTAATTGGATAATGCTTATAAACATTTCGGGAAGTAATTAGCTTACTTAACATCTACAAATTTCAGTGGAAATTAAGTTCCAAGTATACCTAGACATTATCTATACTTCTTTGTTTGAACAAAGAACTAGCAACCATAGCCTAGCTAAGTTGGATTTGCAAATATTTTTTCCCATTGCACAATTCATCTTCCTCTTCCATAGATTGTGCTATGTAGAAGACTTTTAGTTTGATAAATTCCCACTTGTCTATTTTCACTTTTGCCATCTGTGCTTGTAAAACAATACTAAAAAAGACATTGTCAGATGGTTTTGAGAGTTTGGTTGAGATTTTGGTTGTGTTGTGTTTTCTTATAGTAGTTTCAAGGATTATGTTTATTTCTTTAATCCATTTTTTGTATAATATGAAGCACAGGTCTGTTCTGCAGGCAGGTATCCAGTTTCTCTATCACCATTTATAGAAGAAACTATAATTCTGAATTATGTCCATTCTTGTCACCTTTCAGTAAGTTGAAAATCAACTTATTGTATTTATGGATTTATTTCTGCATTCTCTATTCTCTTCCATTGGTCTAGGTGTCTTTTGTAATTCTAGCACTAAGCTTGTTTTGATGAATGTAGCTCTGTAGTGTGGTACATGGAAATATCTCTGTGTTTTTTTTCCTTTTGATTATTCAAGATATTTTGTAGCTCCATAAGAATGTTTTTTGTTTTTGTGTTTTCAGTCCTGGGGCTTGAACTCTGGGCCTCAGAGCTGTCCCTGAGCTTCTTTTCCCCAAGGCGAGCACTCTACCACTTGAACCACAGTGCCATTTCTGGCTTTTTTGAGTAGTTTATTGGAGACAAGTCTCATGGACTTTCCTGCCCTGACTGCTTCTAACTACAATCCTTGGATCTCAAGCCTCCTGAGTAGCTATGTGAGCCACAGTTGCCTGCCTCCATAAGACTATTTTACTATTTCTTGAAATATGTCATTGAAATTTGGATAAAGACTATATTGAAACTGTAGGTCACTTTGGGTTGTAGGGATACATTAAACTACTACTTCTTCTAGCTCATGAACAAAAATTAGGATTTCTCTTGAGCAATTTATGATAATGGAGCTAGTCGCAGGAATGATTTTTTTAGAGGAGACAGCACAAGGTGTTTGAGTTGGTCCTGGGATAGGATCCTCAAGCAACTTGGTAGAAAGATAGAAATAAAAAGAGGAGATTGGCAGAGATTTCTTCAGTGTAATGAAAGGGTTAGAGAAAGCCTAGGAAAAGTATGTGCAAATTTTTTTTATGAGTTTCATTTTATGATATGTCAGTGAGGACCTTTAAAGTTAATCTAAAGACCCTAAGAGTCTAGATTTTGTAGTTACTTTGGAGGCAAAGGAGAAGGATCTCTGTCTTGCTATTTGAGTGTGTATGTGTGGGTGAATTAACTAGGAACTGAAACAAAGGGAGAATAAGAATTCTAATTCTCAGATGTAGAATATTAGAACAAGAATGAAGAGGAAACAAGCTTTCTACTATAATCTGTAGCAGTTTATTCCCAAGTGGTTGTGGTAGACTCTCTAATTTATGGAAAGTGATGTTCAAATCATCTTAATTACATTTTGAGGACCGATAACTCTATTGTCAGAATATTTAGGGCTGTTCAGTCAGGTGCCACTTGGGCTACATCTTCCAGGATTGCTGAGATGATTTAAATGAGTGACATATCTCCAGCTTTAGTACAATGCTTACCTTGTACTAGGAGTTCCACAATTGCTGAAGTTATTTTTGTTACCATTACTATGCCCATTGTTATCAATGTGGTGTATCAAGTATTTGTGAATACCTCCTACTTATCTCTGGGCTCACTTGGTAATTCCTTTAATACAGAGACTGTCTCACTAATATTTCATAAAGACTTATAGACACTTCCAACTTGAAAGCACAGCACAGAACACCCAGGAGATGCCAAGGTGGGTCTACTGATCTCATCTCAAATGAATTCATAATCTAAAAGGAGAGCTAAGATTCACACAGATAATTTCAATGCAAGCTACAAAGCAGGATCTCAAATGGTGGTCCTTGATGTTTTTCTCTGTGTCATACAAAGCTTTAATGTTTTTTTCAATTTGATGACAACATTTCAAACTCTGGAACTTTTACATAAAATCTGAATTACTTTTTAAAAAAATTCTCTTAAAAATTGAAAATGGTAAGTATTGTAATTCTACCAATAATTGGTGTTCAGTAGAAATCATTTGATTAATATGGATCCTCAGGGAGAGAAAATAAATTCTGCTTCTTTTGTGAGGACATTTAAAGCAGAATAGCAAAGGTGTGGATATTTAGAGGGATAGGCCATTCAGACGTTTATATTGGTCACTCTGACAAAGTATCTGAGTAAAACAACTTGAAGAAATAAAAATGTATTTCAGTTCATAGTTTCAGAAGTTTCTGTCCATGAGGGCTAACTAGCTCTGTTGTTTCTTGACCTGTGATGAGGCAGCAGACCATAGCACAAGAGTGTGGTGGAACAGATGTGCTCATGTTATAGCCATGAAAGAGCAAGAAGGAGGGTTCCAAAACATGTTCCATGTGACTTGCTTCTTCCAGCTAGGCCCATCTCTGACACTTGTACCACTTCCTGGGAATGCCAGCAAATTATGAATTCATCAGTAGATTAACTCAGTGATGAGGTTAGCTCCCACATTATCTAATCACATCTCAGTAACACTGCCGGCTGAGACCCAAGTTTTCAACCCCGAGATGTTTAGGATTGACACTTCATACCCAAACCACAACAGAGGGTAGGGAAATTATGAAGAAATTATGACCACTAATGAAATACAGGTGCAAATTAATGCATTTTTTAATGATAAAGCCAAGGCTTATATAACCCAAATGAAGCACTGAAAAGTTCAAGATGGCAGATTTGGGGTTCAAACTCAGATCTCTTTATTTCTGACACACACTGGTTTTATCATCATCCTAATTTGAATACACTGATAATGCATGATAAGTCAAAGGCATACACACTACACTCTACACCGAAGATGTGAAAACAAACTAAGGTTGTAGAGAGGAAAATCAATTATTATCTAGAATATACTGGGTGCTATACACAGGTAGAAGGAAAGACAAGAGTTAGAAAGGAAAGGAAGGAAAGACAAGGTGGAAGTATGGAGAAATCAATTTATTTTCTAGAATATACTGGGTGCTATAAACAGAGGTGGAAAGAAAAAGGCAGAGAAACATTGTGTACACTGAGTAGAAGAGAGTAGAAAGTTGGCTGCTACAGTGCTGATAATTTAAGTGGAACAGAAAATGAGAGAAGTTCATTAAGAAAAGAAAGGGAATCCTGTGAAGAGTGGAAATACACTGACAGAGATAAGAAGTGTACAGGTTGTTGGGAATCTAGCTAGAGACTTAATATTCTTGAACACATGCTTTTGGACATGAAGCTTTTGGAAGCTTCATAGATCTACTATCAGAGGTTTGGGTTCAACTTGTCTGGTCAGGGTGCTTAACTTTTTACAGAGTAGCTTAGAGACCCTGACAGGTGGCAGGGAAATCAATTGCCATGTTGGGGATGTGGTTTGTTTCCTTATAGCTTATATGTCAGAAGCTTGGTCCCTCGTGCAATGGGGCCTTGGAGCAGTGGGGTCTGGTGGAAGGTGATTAGGTAATTAGAAGACCTCAGTACAAGGATTTATGTCTATCTGTAGGGAGTTGCCTATGTTTGCAGGGACTGAACTGGTTTCCATGGGGGTGGGATGTTATGGAGGGGATTTCTCCCTTACCATTTCCGCCTCCTCTCTTACTGTAAGATCTCGCTTGCAGGCATTCTCACCATGCAATGCCATGATGCCATCCACTCTGCCTGCTTTCTAAAGGAGCCCCGGGCCAGAGGTGCCTGCTGATTTCCAAGTTGCAGCCTCCGCAATGGTGAGTTAAAAGAAGCCTCTTTTCCTAACAGCCAATCTCTTGTATTTTTACAATGATATAAGATGGAATGAGACATCCGTAATTCAAGAAGCACCCTTTTTGGTGAGGTGAAGGGGGCAGAGAGGGTGGAGAATGATGATATTCAGTAACTGAGTTCAGATATGTAGAAAGGTCTTTAAGCCAAGTATGTTCCAGGTAATGAAGACCCTCTTATAAACATCAAGGGAATGTTGAAAGGCACTGCTCCTGTGTTGTGCTGTTAAAAATAAGAGATATCAGTGAGTGGAATCAATCAGGAGTTGATTATAATAGTCTAGGTGAGTCACACGCAGGATTTAGGAAAATATCATATTAAATAATTGGTCTGGGTCATAGCTTGTCAGTTGATTGTATTCATTACTTATATGATGAATGAATGGATGAATGATAAAAATGTAAAATGTAAGTGTATAAAATGATAAAAATGTAAAATGTATTAGGTAAGAGAGAGAAGACTTTTACACCAGTGCAACTCATGAATTGGAATTGAGAGCTTTAATGTTTTTAACTTAATGTTGATGATATGAATTCATTCTGACATGTGTCTCCTACTTGAATTTAACCACTTTTCAACACAATGTTCTTGGAGAAGTGTATAGATCCTTTATTGAAGAGTTGTAAAACATACACATCTCCTTCAGGATTAATTAGGTGATTTCTCTGCCTTTCTATTAACCTGTAATTAGAATGTAAAGATACTCATGCTCCAAGACACACATTTTAATTGCATCTCACTGTGTGCCGATATTACATACTCCATTGGAAAACAAGTGAAGGAAAGAGACTTGATTCTGAGCAAAGTGCCTTTTGCTCCTGGCCCAGTCCCAAGCATCGTGGAGAAGTTTCCCCATCTCACTTAATCCGGTGAGCCTTGGTAGGTTTCCCTGAGAAGGGCAGCAAGTGGGAAGACACAAGTACCTGGATATGCTCTTATCTAGCATGAGCAATGGTGACATTCTTTGGTTGTCAAGGCAAAAATTCCTTAAAGGAAGTCTGAGAGGATGGGAGGGTTGGGAATTTGATCACCAAGTTTTATACGAGCACAGGAATTAGGGGTTATCTAGCTTGCCTCACTCCAGAATGAGCTGGTTTTGGAACATAAAGTCAACAGAACTAAGAGAAAATATTTAAAGAAACCCAGGATCATGTTTAGTGAAGTCAGATTTGGAAGGACAAAGGCTGCATAGGTTTATATGTATATGTATATATATAAATATATATACATATACATATAAACATATATAATGTTTATCTATGTATATTTATATCTATATATTTATATTCACACAGTTTGTGATTGTGGAGATGTTTGAGGGGTTAGGAGTGAAAGGACAAGAGAATGTTAGAAGGTGAATAATACTGAAATACGTTGCCTCTATGTAGGAAGATAAAAATGAAATTCACTTAAAGCTGCTAAGTATTCAGGGGTAGTGAGGAATGGGGAAAGTGAGAGTGAGTGAGGGAATCATCTTAGTTATAATACTGCATGTATGTGTGTGAAATACCATGGTGCCACACAATCAACATAGTCTTTCAAATATTAAGTGTCACGAATGGTCAAATCGGCTGGGTGTGGTGGGGTACTAGTGGTAGGGGAAGGAGGAACAGAGAGGTTGAAGGAGGGTGAATATGGTCAAAATACTTTATGCATATATGTCACAATGAACAGTAAAGTTCATTGAGATTGGGTAGGAAGGGAGGAGGGGTTTGAGAAGAGAGACTGAGAGGGTGAGTGTCCTCATGCCCATGTCAAAATGGAACCACCTCGTACAACTCATTGATGATAATAAAGCATAGGGAAATGAAAAAGAAGAAAAACATGTCCAGTTTTAGACAGGCTAATGGTGGGCTGCCACTGAGAAATAAGACATAGTATTCCTCACTGAAGTCTAACATAACAGGCACTTGGGAGTTATCTCCTTTTGCTCTTGATTCCCTCCATGCCTAGCTCTATCATCTGATTGTCAGAGAGGGCTCTGTCCTTAGCATAGTACATCCAATTTCAGTTCTGAAAGTAGCTCCATTGTGATGTCTATAGAGCCAGTTGGGAGAACTTTAGGTGAAGCATAACATTTTTTTTTTGTTGTTTTTTACACTTTATTTTATTATAAAGGTGATGTAAAGAGAGGTTACAATTAACACAAGTAAGGTAAAGAGTACATTTCTTGTTGAAAATTGTTACCCTCTTCCTCATTTTTCTCCCACTTTTTTCCCTCTACATCATTCTTATTTATACATGAAAAAAACAAGGTCCAGAATTGACTAGTGATTTACTTCATGAATTGAAAGGGGCGAAAGCTCAAATCTCTGCTCTAGCCTACCCAGACCACATTGACAGTCTGCTACTCAGTCCTTGAGTCCCAACAAACTATAAATCCTTGCCTTCTCTCTGATCATCTAATCAACATTTCACACTGTTTTCCACTTTTTTTTGCCTGCAGTGAATTCATGTTGCAATAAGTAAGAGAAGAGGAAGGAAAAAAAGTATTTAATCTAAAGAAAGGAAAAATAAGCTATCAAATGAAGGAATGGATGATAATGAGGGGAAACCTAGGGACTAGAGTCCTGACAACTTGATGAGCACATGGCACACCCTCCACCATAAGAGACTCTCTTACCCGTGTATAAATTAGTTCAATCTGAAGTTTCTTCTACTTCACATGGACCAAGAATCCATCTTACAGTTTTCTCTCTCTCTCTCTGTGTTGATCTTCAGTGTTTAAAATACCTTCAAAGCAAATGAGGAAATAACTTTTCATTTTGCCAATGTTTGCTTTTCAGTGTTTTGAATGAATCTTCTTTGCAAACTGCTAAGCTAATTGAACTGCCACCATTTCAGCTGAAAAAACACCCTGGCTTGCCAAAGAACATTTACTGTGTACTCCATGTCTCCAGCATGGGGGCCAGAGTTGGGTTGGGGAAATCATAAACTTTAGCAAGAAAACCAGGGCAGAATGGCAAGATCTGTATTTTGCCTTGTTCTGTTCAGAGAGGATGGAGCTGACTTGAAGGGCCTACTTCAACTCCAACAGATAGATTTGTTGGTTCAGAAACATAAAAAATCAGTACCATGGTAAGGTCAAGTGACTTGTTGGAGGCCGCTGACAAGGGGCTACACTGTCCTGGGTAGGCCATGTTACACTGGTTCATGGCCTAGACACATCCTTGAAAGCCCAGAAGAATTCAGTTTTCTTTCTGACATTGAAATTTTATTCAATTTCAGACTGGAGTTTAAGCTCAGTTAGTTTTACATTACTTTCTTGCCCTTATTTGATCATGTTTTTTATTCCCACTATGCCATTCATCTTCTGAAGAATACGAAGTACCAGCCTAAGTAAAGAAATAAGCAAATAAGCATGTAAACAAATGAAGAGCTCCAGAAAGGACTCTCAAAAGGAGCATCAAAACTTTCAGTGAATAGGTTTATTTGAGCAAAATAACACCTACCCTTCCTTAATTTGTCCAGCCAATTCTCTTGACAGATTTATAAAACTTTATTATTTCTCCATTAAATCGTATTTTATGTGTGATGCAGCTTAAGAAAGATGCCAGGGAATGGGTGAGGTCCTCTTCTTTGAGTTGAGAACATGTCTTTGGATATTGGCGGGGGGGGGGGGGGGGGGGGGGAGGGGAGGGAGGAGAGGGACAGGGTAAGAGGTGGAGATATCCACTGATCATATGGCATCACTGGGAATGAGATTCAGTTTTTAAAGAAAAGAAGAGACTGACCCTTGCCAAACTTCATTCAATTTCTTTAAAAGGGAGGAGAGCTGTAACTCCCTTTGAAAAAAAGTTAACTTTTCCTTAACTAAAATTAAGAAACATGGACTGGGAATATGGCTTAGTGGCAGAGTGCTTGTCTAGCGTGCATGAAGCCCTGGGTTCAATTCCTCAGTACCACATACACAGAAAAAGCAGGAAGTAGTGCTGTGACTTAGGTGGTAAAGTGCTAGCCTTAAGCAAAAGAAGCTCAGGGACAGTGTCCAGGCCCTGAGTTCAAGCCCCAGGACTGGAAAAATAAAAATAAAAAAATAAATTAAGAAACTTTTTACTGCTGAGATCAAAGCTGACCTTCTTAGTGGTTGAAACTTAGCAGATTTGGGTAGACAAAGACTGCACTGGAAGGCTAGGTCTCTTAACTCCCCACAGATAGGCTCTCAGATGTGAGTCACCAACTGACATGGCAAGCGTGGGCGGTATCTCCAGTATCCAGCACCTAGCTTGGCACTTGGCATACAGCACACACTTGACAAAACATATTAAACCCAAATGAAGGTACATCGAAGTGATGAAAACTTTATGAATTTTACCTAATTTCTTCCAACCTCAGAATACAGTCTTCTAAGGAAATTAAGAAATATACTCCTTTGAATTAATGTTTGGGAATCACTGCATCAGAGAAACAAAAATTGTAATGCATTCAATAACCTGATTCTAGACAGAGACTTCGAAGAATGTCTGAACATAGCATTTATTTCTGTAAATTCCACTGGAGTCTAAATTGGACTAGGACTCAATCATTTAAAGAGTACGATAAAAAGAGTAACTAACATTTGTCTAATGGTTACTGTGCTCCCATGTTTTGGGCATAGCTATAAATATTTTATGCTAATGTGTTTAACATCCAAATACAATGCAATCGTGTTCTCATTTATAAGTGGAGAAACCAAGGCACAGAGTCTTTATCTAACTTGCATACTGGAGAAGATGGCAGGGCTGAGCACCAGAACCCAGACCAGCTGGCATTTTAAACACTGCATATGTTATTGCTTTAACTCTCACGCCAACTCCTGAAATCCAGGCCCAGCACCCATCTGTCCAGCTTCCTTTTTAAATTTTAAACCCCAAATAGTCTTTCGACAGTGGACTCTATCACTTTTTATTTTTGTTATATTCGTTAACTATTATATTTCACAGCCCTCACCCAAACCAACTTTAATAACAGTCCCATTCCAGTAAGTGCTTACTCCATTTTATAGAAAACACACAGACAACAAGGGGTTAAGGATTTCATCTGCATCATAAAGCCTGCAATGGGCAGAGGTTGGATTGAAATCAAGGCATTAGCTGACTCTAAAGATGAGTGTTTGGGTTTCTCTCTCTCTCTCTCACTCTCTCTCTCTCTCTCTCTCCCCCTCCCTCTCCCTCTCTCCTCTCTCTTTTTGTCTTTAACAACCACATATGTGATTTCTGATTTCTTGCATCATTGTTGACAAGTTTGAAATGGAAAGGGCAGTGTGAAGAGGGCTCAGTTCCACCCATTGGCCTTGGGCTCTGTTGGTCCTCTCTGAATTCTTCTATTTCCCCATTGGCATCTTCCAGCACACGCTTCTTTCTCCAGACTTTTCCAGGGTCAGAGATCTCTGAAGGTAGACTTCTGTGCTGTTTTGTGTTTTATCCTTTCTTTTCGTGGCTGGTGTGTCAGCATCTGCGTGGTGGCGTGGGGTGGGCTGGGCATCCCCTATGTGCAGTCAGCGTGCTGGAGAATCTCTGGGTGACTCACAGCACTTGTGGGCTGCTTCCTTGTTTGGCTCTCATCTTCCCACTGACAACCTGGCTTCTCATAGCCTTCCGCTCACAAGTCTGAGTTCAGTATCCAGAAAAAGACCTACCCTTGACCCTTGTGTAGAGGGCAGATACAGTTCTAAAGGAGAACTGAAGTGGGGAATCACGAGAGGCAACGGTTGGCATGGTGGTAGACCAGGTTGCTTATGCAAGTCACAGGGCCTCTGCATTCCCTGATTTAGAGGGAATGTATTTCTAGCATGGAAATCCAGGGCAGGTGCCTGTGTTTCTCTAACTCGTCATCTGGTGGTATGAGAGGAATATATCCCTGGCTGTACCCCTCCACATAGGAGGGGTGTGGTACTCTGACACCTGGCTGTCAGTGACTGGTCCTCTGGCTCCTAGAACTAGAGAGAGAGAGGGGTGAATTTTTATCACCAGTCAAATAGGGATGGATGCCAAGAACCAGGCTGGGCACTTTTCTCTGTCTTGATTGGAGGTCTTCTATTATCTGTGTGACCTTGTTTCTAGCATGAGACTTTTTTTATAGTCTTTGTGTGTTGAAAGGATCTCCACATTATCATCATGTAGATTTGGATGCTGAATAACAGCAAGATCAGAGGTACTATTCTGATAGGCGTACACCCATGTTTCAGGTCCTGCACAGTCATGAACCCATCTCATGAACTGTCACCACAAATTCCAGACATGAGGTGGGGGGCTCAATAGCTGATAAAATGACACTTCCCCAAATGAAATGTCCTTAGTATGTAGCTGTCAGTGTGACTTTATTGGAACATAGAGTCTTTGCATATATAATCATGTTATAATGGGATAACACTAGATTTGAGTGGCCCATAATCCAATGCATGGTGTCTTGAAGTTTATATACAGTATGGAGTGATTAAATGCAGGTAACTAGCAACATGTTCAGTTGTAGAAAGAACACTGAACAAAAGCTCTGCATTTTTCAGGAGTATACTATCATCAATAACTAGTCACCCTGGTGTGCAATTGGTCCCTTATACTGATTCCTCCCATCTAATCATGACCACAGGTGTCACCTTTCCCTCTCTCTGAAGCCACTCCAGCCACTATACTATAATTCAATGAAGTCTACTTATTATGATTTCATATGTAAATGCGATCATGCAATATTCATCTTCCTATACCTTCACAACCTGTCTTTTAGGGCCATGAACGTCATAGCACATGACAAGATCTCATTCTTTTCCATGCCTGAATAGAATAGTATTCCATGGCAGCATCTATCTATCTATCTATCTATCTATCTATCTATCTATCTATCTATCTATCTATCTACCTATCTACCTATAGATATAGATATATATTGCTTATCCACTCATCCATTGTTGGACATTTGGCTGATTTTATATAATAACTATTGATAACTATTGTGAATAATGCAATAAATGTGGGAATTAGTATACATCTTTGAGGTATTGATTTAAAAGTGGTACCTTTTAAAAACATTTCTCTACCTAAACATTCAGTGATCCTTAATTGTGGGCAACTGAGATCCCAGTGGAGATACAATGTTGTGTGTTGGAGCAACATCAGTGCAATATAATTAAAACACATCAACTCCTTTCCCCAAGGACGGTGATAGAGCACCCTCCTTTTATTTTAGGTAATTCTGTTATCTGTAAGCAGTTGTATGAAGTGGTTGCTATTCAACATGTCAGTTTATGAGTACAGTACCTCTTGGGCCGTATCACTGGAGGAATCTCCTTATCACTATAGAGGCAAAGAAACCGGGACTGGCAGTCTCAGAGAGCTGCTCAGCACCTCGCAGCTGGCTGCTGTGAGCGCTAATGAAGAGCAAGTCCATTTGCTTGTAGTCCTTGCTTTTTCAAATGTGCATCTTGTTTTTATATATTTTTGTTTTAGTTCATGACTGGTTCTGGTTACAGAAAAAGAAAAAGATGGTGAGGGAAGAATTAAGAAAGTTCAGGGAAGACGAGGCGCAGAGACGGCATAAAAAGACATGGACTTGACGTAAAGCAGCTATGATTTTTACATAGGCGACCGTGGCGCTAATGGGATGTCCACACTGCCTCCAAGCTGGGGAAGGAATCACACCCTCCCTTCTGCCTGCCTTTCTTCAAAAGGGTGTGCCATTTCCTTCAGATTCATTTTAATTCAATCGAACACATGAATGTCAAGCTCATTCTCATTAATTTTAATTTCATAACATTTTTCTCCATCCGGTGTGAAACTTCTCTCAGAATGTCTGCTCAGCTTGGTATACTTGAGCTGATTATCTAACCTTGTCTATTTTTTTTTAAAAACTACTTTCCCTGAAGCTCCACACGTATTGTCCAATAACAAGCCATTGTGAGTGGAGTAATCAGGATTTTCTGTGATATGACATCTCTTTCCATTGGTTCCCTATCTCTTCATTATTGTACCCTGCTTTTCTTTCAGAAGTTAGCAGCAGAGGATTTTAATTGAGCATCAGCCATGAAATAAGCTTAAATTCAGAGTGGGAACAAATGTCTCGGAGGGTGCCATATCCTTGGTGAACAATGGAAAATACCTTCAGCTCATTATAATGCATGAACTATGATTAAGAGAGGGGAAAATACAGGGCTTAGTCAGAAACCTTAGGCCTTTTTTTAAAAAAAAGTTTCATTTCTTTTTAACTTTGAGAAAATAATTTAAGTGCTCTGAACAGTTTTCTGTATTTTTCTATAGATGACCTCATATAATCTACAAGAGAATAATAGTTTGTAGTTTCATAGTTAGGAGGATTAAAGACATGCAAATGTCTCAATCAGAACCATGAAGCATAGATGTGAGGAAGCTGGGCTGAGCATCCTGAAACCTCTGTTAATTCCACACATCCACAGTCAGAAAGATTCATCCAAAGTAGAAGCATCAAGGGTCTGAAGCCTGGAAGTTGGATAGAAGTCAAGAAGACAGAAATGTTTGTTGATGATGTAATGAATGCCAGGGGTGTGACCTTGAAACCTGAGAGAGCAAAGCAAAATAGTTACTAGGCTAAGAATTGGATCACTGTAATTATAGATCCTCAGAAACGGACACCTTTGACTGCTTTGGCCGAGGAATTCACTTGTTTTTGGTTAAGACATGAGCCTATCATCCATTCATCCATCCATTCATCCACCTTTATCATTCATCCACCTTTATCATTCATCCATCAATCCATCTATCTGCCCACCCATAAATATATAAATATATATTTATATATTTTAAATATATATGTCTTTTCTTCTCTAAGAATCATGCTAAGTATTGAGGAAGCAATTCTGAATAAACAGACTGTTTCTGTCATTTGGAAATTATAGTCTAGTGGCTTGTGATCCACCTCAGTCCCTCCTCCGATGAGATGCCTCTGGTTCCCTTTTGCTTGATATCTGCTTTCTTTGCAGGCAGACTTCTTGAGGACAGTTCTTTGTGACTCTCAGTGTTGTTTTGATTTGCATTACTCTAATGGACAGAGAAGTTGAGCATTTCTTCATGTGCCTATTGGCCAGTCCATGGGCTTTCTGGAAATAGGAATTGTGAAGTTACATGTCAGCGAGGATGAGGTCACGTGAGATCTAGATTTGGATGAGGCTTGAATGAGAGACCTGGTGTCCTTACACAAGGAGGCAGGACAAGGGGATGTACAGAGTGTGGACCATGTGTGAAGGTGGTGATGGAGGATGGAGGGGTACAGAAATATGCCTGCGATGGCACACAGCGTCCAAAGCTGCCAGCCACTGGAGAAAGCAAGAAAGGCCTCTGCCCTTCAGCCTCTGGAGGGGCACTAGCTCTGCAGACAGCTTGATTTTGGATTTTTGTCCTCCAAAGGCATGAGAGAACATGACATGTCCGAATGCTTTCTGTCAGTAAATAGGTGGTCCTTTGCTGTAACAGCCCTTGGGAAGGGACATATCACCATGCAGTTGTTCCTCTTCATAAGAACAGACATCCCTTGGAGGGATTGGAGTCTTACTTCTCATGTGGCTTTCCCCACATAGTGCTTCGATATGGAGGCATAGATTGCATATTTGCTGCAATAAAAGAGTAGCTAGAGAGTCGATAATTAGCTTTAATTTGAAATCACTTCACAACAAATTGAAAATTTATAGCAAACACAGAAGAAGTGTGAATGGAAATAAAGTGAATAATTCTATGCTATTTACCTCCTGCTATTGTTCCAGTCTCTCGATAGATGCCTTTCCCATTAACTTCAAGCTCTCACCCCATTATTTGGGTCAATTCAAATTCTTTAGAAAGACTTTGAATCTCTATTCAACCTATTTGAGCTTCAAATAAGAGAGGGAACTGATTATAGAAGAACCCAGTGAAATAAATAATTTTGAAAGTGCAAATAAATAGGAAATGATTAAAAAATAACTTGGATAATGGGTTTAGGAGAGTGTAATTTTATTTTAATTTACTGCCAAAGGGATAATTGTTCAATTATTACAACACACAAAAGGAAAGATAATGTGGCTACTCATTAAGAAATATTCTTATGTAGTAAGTTTGTGCATGAATTTGTCAGGGCTCAGTTCTCTGACTAAGTTCCATTTTGACTTTGGCCTCTTATTTAAAATATTTTCTTGTTATTTTGGTTGGACAAACCTGCCAAAAGTAAAATGTCATGCAAAAAAATTATTCTTATCATATATGATGGTACTAAATTTAAAAGGAAGAAAGGAGGATTAAATTATCAAAGCAACTGAAATGTGGGAGTTACAAACAAAGAATTACATATACTGATTTTTCCCAGCATGAACCTTGAACATCATAGGAAATATATATAGGATTATGTATAAACATAATTAGGGAAGCAAAGGGAAATGTACCTGACTTGTATTAGAAACTATAAGGTTCCACATCACATGCTTTGTATGGAATTTCTTTTCAGTAGGACTTACCCTTGTCACTCCTGAAGTATTACAAACTCCACATTGGCAGGGACCGGATGAATGAGAAATGACTGCATTTGTAAAATGGAAAGGTAATGTATAGACACTAATAAATCATTTCCAGATGGTGAGTTGCACTCCAACGATGGGAATATCTCAAGTTGCGTTAATTTTTTGCATCTTACTTCCTGCCGATCAATACTGCTACTGAAAAGCTGCTTTCTGCAATGAATACAATTTAGCTAATGAGGAGGCAGGCAGCAGTTCTGTTTGAATTATAGATTGTGAGTAGAGAAAGAGGCCCTGCCATATGTCACTTCCATGAAAGTGAGAGAAAAGAGGATTCATATTATTTTATATTAATTGGAATGGTTCAAGCTGCTGACTTTTGAGATTTGATGACCCCTTGAATGGGGTCGCCATAATTTTTGTGAGTGGGAACTTGTTGCCAATAAACTATTACTAGCCAATGGCAGTCAGGAAGTAGGGGTCTAGTCTCTGCCAATTTTTTAAGGTAATTTCTCTGAGCTTCTTTCTCAACTATACCTCAACTTTGACCCATAAAAGCCTTTAAGAAATACCAACATAATTTTTAACAGCTCAAAGGTGCCAAGAGGAGCCTATCATCCCTTAAAGTGGAAGTTAACAAAGAACACTAGATTTTTCATGGGCTATCTTAATTTAAATCTTTTTGGTAAGTTTTCATTTCCTGGAGACTCTAGTGTGCACCCTCCCTTCCTCTCTCCCTCCCTTCCTTCCTTCCTTCCCCTTGAAAATATCCAGTCTTATGTATACAAATCAAAGTTCAGTTCAGTTTTCAAGGAACTCTTCCTTAGTGTATAGTTGTTAGTGATTTAAGTCTGCAATGATCACCTTACTCTTCAGTTTTGTTTATCCATGATGGAGGCTATCATTTTCTTACAATGAGAGAGGTCAGTAACAAAGTCCCTCAAAGCTCTGATCTGTTTAAATTCAACATTGTGATACTTAATTTCATCTGTCAGTGTGACTGAATTTTGGCATGCCCAGATGCATGATGAAATATTACTTATGGGTAAGTCTTAGAGGGTCTCTCTCAGACAGATTTTCTTTATTCTCTCTCTCTTTATTCATTGGTTGAATAAAATGATTCACCCTCAACAGTATGAATAAACATCAGCAAAAACACTGTGGGTGGGCTGGGAATGTGGCTTAGTGGTAGAGTGCTTGCCTAGCCTGCACAAAGCCCTGGGTTCAATTCCTCAGCACCACACAAAGAAAAAGCTGTAAGTAGTGCTGTGGTTCAAGTGGTAGAACACTATCCTTGAGCAAAAGAAGCTTGGGGACAGTGTCCAGGCCCTGAGTTGAGTTCAAGCCCCAGGACTGGCAAAAAAAACCAACAACAAACAAAACACTATGGCCTACATAGGAAGAAGAGGAGGAGGAGAAATGAATTCATTCTACATGAGCATAGACATTTAACTTCTGCTGCTTTCAGACATTGGAGCTCCTGATTTTCAGACTATTCCACTTAACAGAGATTTACACACTGGCTCCCGGGGTTCACTCAGATGAATTACACCACTAGCTTCCCTGGGTCTCCAGTTTGTGGACAGTAGATGGTGAGACTTAGTACATGAGTAGGCCTGTGTTCCATCTCTCATAACCAAAGTTTCTCTCCACCTCTGGCTCTCTCTAGCACTCACTCTACCATCTCATCTCTTTGTCTATCCCACTGGTTCTCTTTATAAGGATAACCTCAATGGATAGAAATATATGAACTGCAAGGTTAGCTGAGTAAAATTGGTAAAGGCAATTAGTCCATATGAAATTTCCTCATCAAATAAGTAGGAGCTTACTTTATCCATATTTTCCATCATAAAACCCCTGCTCCACCTCGGTTCTCCGAAGTTTCAGGAGGCAGGAAACAAAATCTACTGAGAGAAATGAAACACAGGATAAAACAGTAGCTTTATTGCTTGGAAGGCACAGTTTGTGGAGGATTACCTTCTACTCCCCATAGAAAAATTCAGCCTACGCAGGGGGCCTGTATTCCACATGTACAATAAGAAGCAGTAGAGTTATTTCCTGCACACTCAATCAGCCTTGGAAATTAAAACAGACTTGAATAATTAGACTGTTCTTTGTTAGTGAGGTTGTAAGGATCCAAATTCTTAGGCATTGCTGTTATAAATCCAAAATGATGTCACACCTATAAAAGGAAATTTGGCAATATATATATAGAAAGGTGTATGCATATTTACTCTTTGACCTTAATGCTTCTAGTTAAGTATTTCAGTGGTAAATTGGTAGAAAAATAAGTCTGAGGGCTGGGAAGGTGGCTCAGTAGTACAGTGCTTGCCTTGCATGGATGAGGCCCTGGGTTCCATTCATCTGTACCACATAAATAGAAAAAGCTGGAAGTGGTGCTGTGACTCAAGTGGTAGAGCACGCGCCTTGAGCTGAAGAGCTGAGAGACAGTGCCCAGGCCCAGAGTTCAAGCGCCATGACCAACAACAACAACAAAAAATCTGAAAGAAGCATTATGGTTTGGATCTTAAATATCCCCCAAAGGCTGTGTACCAAAGATGGCCAGGCTGTGGTGCTATTGGTTGGTTTGGTTGGGTATTGGAACCTTTGGAAGGCAGGAGTTAGGAAATTAGGGAGATATGACTCTCTCTTTCTCTCACAATCTCTCTGTCTCTGTCTGTCTGTCTGTCTGTCTCTCTCTCTGTCTCTGTCTGTCTGTCTGTCTGTCTGTCTCTCTCTCTCTCTGTCTCTGTCTCTGTCTCTCTCTCTCGCTTTCTGGTTGCCTTGAAGTAGGTAGATTTCCTCTGCTACACATTCTGACCACAATGCTCTGCCTTTCCACAGGCTTAAAACCAGTGGGCCCAGCTGATTACAGACTAAAACCTTTGAGACAGTGATCCAAAATAAACTTTCATTCCTTATAAACTGATTCTGTCATGCATTTTTCCATCATAACAGAGATCAGAGTAACAGGATGTATAAAGGATTGTGCATTTCAATAGATTTTGAATACAGGGAGAAGGTGGCCGTCTTAAGGTGTTAGAGAGAGGCCTGAGAATAAACCAACCCTTCTAAGTAACTTGATCTTGGACTTCCAGATTCAAAAAAGGTGAGATAGTAAATTCTGTTGCTGAAAAGAGTTTACAGTTTTCCTGCTATAGTAGACCCACTGAACCAAAGGGGTCAGGCTCTACATATGTAATAGATGCTAAAGAAATTGTCAGGATATTTATTAGTTGGTCAAGTTAGAGACATGACCCTCAGGAATGAAGCATTGGGTCATGTCTTCAAATTCTGCTAGTAAGCCACCATGGTCTTCTGACGAGTTATCAAGGAGGCAGGCAGGCAGGCAATGGGTACCAGTTGCATCCTAAACCTACCTACAGTAGCAGAACTATAGTCTATCCCAGTATTCCTTTTTATCTGAATTTCCACTTGAAATGAATGGCCAGTGAGATCTTGGAGGTACTGTTGCTGGAGTGTGTATGGGTCAGGTGTGTCTGAATGGTTCATGGTGCAATGGTGGTAGCTTGGAAAAGTGCTACTTTTAAATCTACCTGTGAGGGCTTCTGGATTTGTCTGTCCTGCTTCCTTGTATATGAACTGGTTTTCATGTCTGATTTCCAATTAATTGCCTGTTATCCACATCCTTGGCTCATTACTCACTTCACTATCATTTTGCTTAGTCTTAGCTGTTTGCTGAGGGCTGGATTGTGCCTTCCTCCAAGTAACACTTCCATGTAACTATAATAAGGGATAGGACCTGTAAGGTGATGATGAAGGTTAACTGGGATCATTATGGTATAATGATCAAATCCAATAACCCTAGGGTCCTTATACAATGGGGAGGAGACACCAGAGCGATCTCCCTGTTTTCATGTGCCTGAAGGGAAATGATCATGTAAGAATACAGGGAGAAGGTGGCCGTCTTAAGGTGTTAGAGAGAGGCCTGAGAATAAACCAACCCTTCTAAGTAACTTGATCTTGGACTTCCAGATTCAAAAAAGGTGAGATAGTAAATTCTGTTGCTGAAAAGAGTTTACAGTTTTCCTGCTATAGTAGACAGTCATGGAAGCCTAATCTCCTTATTGCTGTTTCTCCCAGCCATCTCAAGTGCTTTAAACAAAGGTAGCCCTTTCCTACTGAAATATTCTCTTTGTTTACCTTGAGCAGCAAGTGGATCATCTTCTGTAAGAGCGTTCTCTATTTCACTACCATCAGGGTTGTCCTATTTCCAAGTTATAGGTCACACATCCCAAACCTCCATGTCCACCTTAGCCTTTCTGTGCTGATGGTTGAAGAATTTTTGGAAGCAGGTGCTGAGGTTTCTGCAAGATACTTATTATTATGGATCAGCACTTGGATGAGAAACAGGATTCATCAAAGAGAGGAGGTTTCTGTGCTCCTGGAATCTAGGAGGGGACTGATAACTGCCAGGACCAATCTAGCCAAAGTCACGACTCCCTTTTGCCACTTCTCCATATTGAAATACTCACTTTTGGTACCCAGCCATGTATGTTGGGAGGAAGCTCTGGACATATATATGGAAAGGCTACATGGGATGGTCCAAAGATAACCTCAGCTATGATCTTAGCTAATGGTCAAGATCAACTCTGGCAAATGAGAAAACCTTCAAATGATTCCACATCACAGCTGTTCAGCTGAGGACATTGTCAAAAAGAGACAGCTATACCCACTTGTCCCTGTCTGAATTCTTCACCTTTAGAAACAGAATGATAAATGATTACTACTGTTTGAGGCATTGGTTTGGGGGACAATTCTTATACTTTAATAGAATATTACTACAAATATTACAAAAATCTTATAAGTAAGAATTAATATGAATTTTGCATGGATATAGCATGTAAAATCAATATGAAAATCAATTTTAGACACCGGCTATACGATATAAAATCAGTATGACAATTTCTACACATGGACAATAATAATCAATGTAGAAATCAATGCTATTTCTATACACCATCAATACATAAAGGTCAGAGTTAAAATTTCACTCTAGCATTAAACATAATTACCTATAAATATATACAATAAACTGATATGTCTTTCAAAGACACAACCACAGAACTCTTCCAAATATTCTAAAGATAGAAAAAATAAGGAGATATGAATTACACTGATAGATTCACAGTATTGTATCTATATTGATTCTCTCAAAATTGATCTACTATGCTATAGCAGCCAAAATCGCAATTACTTAGTGGTGTGATGAGCTAAGGCTGGAATTTATCAGAAAACTGGGAAGGCTCACAACAGCCAGGGCCTCAAGGAGAACCAGGTGACCACTTGCCCTGCAGATTATGAAACGTGGGATTCACAGCACTGGGCTGTTGCACAGGGACTGGAATCACAATAATTAGAACAGAAGAAGAGAAAGCAATGCACGAAAGGGCACAATAGCTGTTTCTCATTCTGTAAAGCAAGCGAAAGCTCTCCTGGAAGGTAACACCAGAACTTTTCTGCTTATCCCCTTTGATCAACATAACCCTAGTTCTTCAAGTACACAATATATGCATATATCAAATGATCACATAGTGCAGCTGGAGAATATATGATGTTATTTGTCATTTTAGATATATGTTAGACATCAAAATGCAAACCAAAACATTTAATTAAAAAAAAAAACACATTTTTTCCCTGTGCTTGAATCTCATTGATTGTTATTGTGTCACATGACCAGGACAAGCTGGAAATGGGACAAGGAGGATGGAATTATACTTGGAATTGGGCAGTCATGATGTCTGCCACAGCAGGAAGGAACACTCACTATCAGTCTTCCAAGATGATGGATTTATGTTTGTCTTCTGGGTATGAAATGCACCTTTGTAAATGACTTCTCATCAGTTTATTTCTGCCCTGTTGAGGTGTGTATTCCAGACCAGAGCAAGTTAATTGTCTCCTCTTCTGTAGATTCATTCTGGTGTTGTACTACACAGTAATGAAAGCTATCATCTTTGAAGCTTGACTTTGTAGGCTGGAATCCTAGTTTTGCTTATGGGTTGGGTGATTTTGGGTAAGTTACTATGCTCAGTGTCTGAATTTCCTTGTCTCTAAAAGAAGAGTTAAAAGTACTTCTCATATTATCTGAGTGTATTGGGTATTAACACAGGAGCTCACAGATGCAAAACAGAACAATTCTCTGCCTACCATAAGCACAGGATAAATGCGAGCAATTATTCAGTTTTTCTTCAAAGTTCAGACCTTCACGTGGTGCTAGCCCTTATCACCAGGTTTACTTCAAATGTTTTTCCTTGCTGTGCTTTCTCAAAGCTTCTTATCTTCCATTTTCTTTCTGAGCTGCTTGTCTCTATAACACTGGAGCTGCACAGAAAGTGGGTTTGCCAGTCGCCTTCTCTTCCAAGCCAGCAGCTACTTGGTCACTAATAAGCTTGTAGCCCTAACTCTTTCTACATTTCCTGCTGGATGCTTCCTAGGAAATGTGCTTTGGTCTTAGACCTGTGTTTCTTTCAGAACCTGGAGACTCAGACTCTGCATCAAATCCCTGAACCAATGTTATTGATGTTTCTGAATGAAGTTGCTTCCAGAAGCCTAAAAAGCTCCAGTATCCTTGCCCTGCGCTCCCCAAGAAGCAGTCTTTCCTTGGCCTTTAAATGTTCTGTTCTTAAAATAGCATTTCAGTTGGCCTCGTTTCCCCTTTCCCTGCAGTACTTCTTTGGGAGGGCTCAGTTGGGTCTCCTAACCTTTTATTCTTCTTTAGTAGGTCAACGTTCCTTCTTTGCCACATGTGAGCTCAGTAGTGCTGGATCCTTGTGCCGTCTTCCCTCTGACTTCCCCATAGCCAAGATATTTATTTCACTTGTGTTTCCCCTACATGATCTCTCATGAGATTCCTTAATGAGAGAGATGAAATTAATGAGCTCCAGATCTACAAAAATCAGACTTTCACAGTTGGATAATCCAGTCCACCAAATATTAAATACTCAGTCCAATAGCTAATGCAGATCTCGACTCACCGTATTGTGTTTCTAACTGGTCCCTGTTTGAGAGGTTTCTAATTTGTAAGGCTCTCTGTTCTTCTTTAATTTTTGTCTTCTTTAATTTTATCAATCCTATTCCTTCAGGTGCAGTAGATATTTCCATGCACACTTTAGTGACAAAACTATTGACCCTTGCTTGGTAATTCTTGAACTAAGAAAAAAGTATGTAATTGATCTTTATTATTCTTCATCATGAAATGAAGCTAGTGGACGAAATATCAAACCTTTCTTTCCAACAGGGACCAACCAAATGTTTATGAGTTAAATTACTTGGAAAAAACCATCATCTTCCTTTCAGGTAAACATGGTAAATGTTCCCTAAGTTAATTGCAGTATGACCTTTGATATTCAACTGCTATAATAACAATTCAAGTGAATGTTTGATCAGTGGCCGCTACTCTGTGTAGTAGAATATTGCACTGTGTAAATAAAAACAGCTATAAGAAAATATTTTGAATGTTACCAGAGCAAAGAAATGAAACCATGAGAGATAATGGAAAATCTAAATATCCTGAACTGATCATTACACATTTCTTCATAAATATGTACAATCATTATCTATCCATTAAGTCACTCACTCACTCACTCAATCTGTCTCTTTCCTTAAAAACAAAATATTCTTGGTGTCTTCAATTTACTTACTGTAAATTCTAGAGGGCATTTGAATGCACAATTGTATCCCATTTAAATCAACCTTTAGATGACAATATCTAAGAGGTGAGCAGACTTGGACATTGGTATCCTTTCCATTTTCAGAGAAAAAATGATTATATTTGTAAGTCAGAAGACAGATATGATTCTAGCCACTGATGGTAGTGAATTTCATGACAAGTTAACATTATCTATTTATCATTTGAAATAATGTTGAAATCTAGTGAAGAGAAAATATATTGCAGAGACATTGTATTGGTTCTGATTTTACCTAAGGATTTTTATGGTAACAGAGAAAATGATCTTGTTACTAGTATATGTCTGAGACAAGCAGAAAAGGTCAGATAAGTTGATGTTAGGGGAAATGAACCCCAAGATAAGTATTCTAATGTTTTTTTCTTTCTTATGATTGTTTAGAACATATTTATAAGATGATTTCTTTGTTGCTTTGTATGTCCCTCCCCCATGGTATAACCCCTGCTTTCATTGTATTTGATGTTGGTATAATTTGTAGAGGGAAGGGCAAAAACAAATTGTTTAAATAGGGATACAGGTGGACCCATTGCAACAATGAGATGCACAAGTTGTTATGTTGAAAAACGAACTTTACAACTTTGGGGGGGGGATGGGAAGGGAAGGGAAGGGGAAACAAAGGAGGCAACAATGCTTGATAAGAAATGTACTCATTACCTAGCTCATGTAATTGTAACCACTCTGTATGTTATTTTCACAATAAAAAAGAACATATAACGTGAAATTAATTTGCATTTTACATGCAATCTATTCAAACACTTGAGATTAAGATTTAAAACTTCTGCACAGAAAGAAGATAGAACCAAAAGAATGCTTGTAGAATGGGAGAAAATTTTGCTATTTATGCATCAAATAAATGACTTAATATTTAGAATATATAAAGAGACTCAAAAATTTAACACCAAAGGAACTGATATTCTAATTAATGAGTAGTCAAATGAACAGTTTTCAAAAGAAGTAAAACTAGCTAATAAAGACATGAAAATTGTTCAACATTTTTAGCCATAAAAGAAATGCAAATCTAAAGAACACTGAGATTCCAACTTATTCCATTTAGAATAGCAATCATCAAGAAAACAGCAACTGCTAGTAAGGGTGTGGTGGTAGGGAATCATGGAGATTAAAAAACCTGAAGAGAGCACTGATTCTGTTGTACCACTCCTGGGTATATATCTGAAGAAATTTAAGTCAACGTACATTCAAGACCCCTGCATAGCCATGTGTATAGCACCATTCTTCACAATAGTAGATTTATGGAGTCAGTCTAGGTGCCTATTAACCAATAAACTGATAAAATCTGATATATAGATATCATAATTGAGTATTATTAATCCTCAGAAAAGAATGAGGTTGTGTTATTTGTAGGAAATGGATGGGACTAGAGATGTGAACATATTAAGCAAAATAAGCCAGATTGAGAAAGGGAAATACCACATAATTCTCTTTCTTACGTTGAATCCAGTCTTAAAAATGAGGGCCAGGAATGAATTGTCAATTGAGAATGGGCACCAGCAAAGGAAAGAATGGGAGGGGGAGTTGGGGGCAGTGACTATGCTGATCTGTACAGATGTATGAGACTAGAACAGTGATGAAACCTGTTGTAATTGTTTTAACAAAGGGGAAGGAAGAGGAGGGAATGATCTGAATTTGATCAGGATACAATGAACACATACAAAGAAATCCCACTACAAAATGTACAACTACTATATGCCCATGATAACTTTAAAAAGACAGCAATTCAATGCATATCCTACAAAACTAAGAAAAGCGAGAGAAGGGGTGGGTAAGGGAAGGTGAGTGAGAAGGTTGAAAGTGGTGACATTGATCATGAGGATTGTAATCATAAACTGCTTTGTTGAATGGAAGTTCTACTTAAAGGTTCTATAGATGTGTATGCACTAACTTAGGTACCAAGATACATTTATTTCTGTGTTTCCTAGAGTAAAACGGCATTTACCCGCAGCAAATAATCAAATTTTGTTTAAAGCAGATAAAATTTGGTTACATTTTCTGGAATATAGCATTCTATTTTAATACATATTTTAGCTTTTGACCATGTTAGTCTACAGAAGGATCAGAGAATAAAGTGCAGAACAATAACTTACTACAAATTAAAAAATACATGAAAACATATCACACACTGAGGTGATCAACACTTAATTTCTATCAAGGAAACATAACCCATGACTCGATTTTATATAAAACTACAACAGTGTTACTTTGAATTCAGAAAATAAAATTTCCTTCCTTATTCTATCTAGATTTATAAAACTCAGAAGATAGAAAATTCCCACCTGAATGTGCTTTATTTTCATAAACACTTTTGCTATATTTTTTGCAGTTTTCTGCAAAATCATTACCTTGCCCATGTAATTGTAACCCCTCTGTATGGTATTTTCACAATTAAAAAAAAAGAAATGGTTATTTGGAAATTCAATGTAATCTTACTCCATGTATATTTTTTACCCCATATATCATATTTACTCACATGTGCACATATATGTATATATGTATACCTAAATGTAAATAGATACACATATACTGTATACATAATTTATATGTGTGTATATGTATTTATTTGTCTATATATATACATGTGCATGTATATATATGTTGTTATTAAAGTTTTGTATGTTGCAGATATGATCTTTGTTCAGAGTATCACAAGATGGAGAGACATCTGGTCTTATGAAATATTTACTGCCTAACTCATTTTTTTTTAGATTTTCCTTTTTTTTAAGTTTTTTTTTAAAATTGTGAAAATACTGTACCAGAGGGGTTACAATTACATGAGCAAGGTAATGAGTACATTTCTTATCAAGCATTGTTGCCTCCTCCTTTGTTTCCCCTTAGCATCCCTGCCCTCCCATTACCCCCACCCCAACTAATTTTTTTCCCCTGCAGCAGAATTCCATTTTGTGCTATTGATAAACTAAGATTTCCTGTTTCCCTAACTGGTTTTCACCATGATTTGAATTCTTCAAAATTCACCAGCCTTGGCAAGAAAAAGCCTACCCGTTGACCTTGTTAGGCTAGTAAAAGGACAGAAAACTGGGAAAAATGTAAGGAAGCAATGTGTGGCAATTCTTGAAAAAGGCATATACTTCTACACCTCAAGGATGCTCACATTCTTTGCCATGAGGTTTTCTCCATCTTTAAGACAGCAGCAGCCTTCACAGCTTCAATCTCTGTTTGACCTGCAGAAACATTTGAAAGGGATTGTGTGTGTGTGTGTGTGTGTGTGTGTGTGTGTGTGTGTGTGTGTGTGTGTGTGTTTTATCAGCCCTGTCTTCATCTTCTTAATCTAATAAAGGCAACTGAATTTGGACCTTAATTATATTCGCAAAATTTCTTCATAGGCACACACCTACACTAATGTTTTATTGATTACTGGGGTATGTCCAGTGGCATTAAAAACTTACAAACTTAGTATTCTGCCTACCACATGCAATTCCCTGTTCCATTTATTACCCGACTTTCAGTACATTTTGTGGGCTAAGACCCTCTTCCTATGATTCTGAAGATTTTAAGTCCTTTATAAAATGAGAATATGAGTCCCCAGGTTCTCCCAATGCTACTTAAATTCTCACACTGGATTGCATGCAGTTCTGTCTGTATGGATTTTTTTTTTCAGAATGAAATTGTGGAGAATGAGGTACTGTTCTGTGTCTGACTTCTTTCTTCAGAATGTTTCTGACATTCATTCTAGTTGTCCCATGAAGTTATGCTTGCTTCTTTGATAACCCTGGCCCTCTACCACTTGAGACATGCCCCTAGTCCTCAACTTGAGTTTTGAAGGGGACAATCCACATGAACCATAGCACCACTGGTTTTAAAATATTACATACGTTAAGCCAATTGTATCCTGTTACAATTTTTTAAATACTTTTTTTTGTGAAAATACCATACAGAGGGGTTACAATTACATGGGCAAAATAGTGAGTACATTGTTGCCTCCTTCTTTGTTTCCCCATACCATCCCTTCCCTTCTCCACCTCCCACCCCCACACCCCCAACCCCGCCAAAGTTGTAAAGTTTGTTTTTAGACATAACCTCTTGTACATCTCATTGTTGTAATGGGTCCACCTGTAACCTATTTAAAGTTTGTTTTTTCCCTTCCCCTCCCCAAATTATATCAACATCAAATACAGTGAAAGCAGGGCTTACACCCTGGGGGAGGTACATACAAAGCAACAAAAAAATAATCTTATGAAATATGTTAGAAACAATCGCAAGAAAGAAAAAAAAAACATTTGAACCCTTACCTTGGGGTTCATTTCACCTAACATCAACTTGTCTAACAGTTTCTGTTTGTCTCATACATATACTAGTTATTGCAAATAAGGGAAACCATGGGACCCATGTTTCTCTGGCTTACTTCACTTAATATAATTTTTCCAAGTCTTTCCATTTCCTAACAAATGGGGTAGTGTCATTCTTTCTGATGGAGGCATAGAATTTTTGTGTATATATACCACATTTTCTTGATCCATTCATCTACTGAGAGGCATCTGGGTTGGTTCCATATCTTAGCTATGGTAAATAAGGCTGCAATAAACATAGTTGTGCTGTAGCTTTAGTATACTTTTGATGTTCCAGTTGCCTCCTTTTGGCCAGTGGGAGCTTCTTCATGCATGCTCTACTGCTCTTTGACAAGACCAGCTTGGTTCTCTGACCTTTGACACAATAATAGCATGTGTTTCATTCCTAACTTATTGGCCCAGATATGATTTCAACTTTATTATCACCTTCCTTCCTACTTAAACTTTTAGCACTTAAGAGATTTAAATCCACTTGATTGGAGGATAATTTGCATAATTAAAATTCATCCAGTTGAATGAGTTTTGATGAATATATTTACCCATCAACCAACCACTGCAATCAAGACACAGAATACTTCTTGAAAGTTCCCCCTGTCTTTCTAAACAGAGATGGGTCCCAGCCTTCAGCACAGACCTGTGGGGGTATCCACACGAGAGCATTTGGGAATGGAACGAATCTACCCTCACGCAGCAAATACACACCCTTTTGGAGAACCTGCCAAGTAGTTTTCCAAAGTAGCATTTTCCACTAACTTTCCCAGCAATGGGTGGGAACCCCAGTTACTCTGCCCCCCTTACCGCCTTTGCTTTTTACTGTATTGTCCTCTCATGACAAATGATATTGAGCCAATTTCCATGTCCTATTAATAGGCCATTCATGTATTTTCTTCAGTGATGAGCTTGTTCAAGACTTTGCTCCTATATTCTAGCTTATACTTTTGGCTTTTAATGGGATTCTCTAAGAACATTGCACATTTTATCCAAGTGCCTTCTCACAGATAATTATTTTTTATTATTTTATCTCTGTAGCTTCTTCTGATTCAATGTTATATTTTGATGAGAAGTTCTGTTTTTGTTTTAGCTATTTAAGGATATCCCAACCGTTTTCTGTGTGTCTTGTCTAAGAATATTTTCTCATTCCCAAGTTGCAATTTTTTTTTGAGGAGATCTTGTAGTTCTACCTTTGGCCTGTTACTGCACTAAATTTTTGTCATAAGAAGGATGATTAACTTTCTTGCAACACAAAGTCAGTTTTCTGAATGTTGTATTTTTCCAGTTTTGGATTTTGTACAAGAGTTGTTATTATAGAACTTACACACCATAGGATTGCTCTCTGCTCCCCTCTTTTCTTGTCACTGCAAGTCCGTGTGTTCAGGCTATAGTCCCCAACATTACATCCCGATAAATATATTACCACAGTTCGAAAGACACATTATAGAATACTCATTTATGGGAAAAATAAAATTTGAATGTGCCAAAAAATGATGACTTGTAGAGGGTGATTTCTAGATACTCTCTTACTATAAAATAATGTTTTAAATAGCCTTTTAATAAGGAAGTTTTATTTATATGTGTACCATGTTCACCTTAGACCAGGTCTGTACGTTTTTATTGACAATCTGAATTTAAAGAAGTAACCCTCAAGAAATAGTTAAATCACTAAAAATAGATTCAGCAATTAGATTGTATTGGAAAAGGAAGACACAAGATTTCCAATTTTAAACTTTAAAATTTATTTTAAATTTAGGATATATGTATACATTTTAGTAGGAATATATTAAGAATAATTTGCTGTTTATCCATATAGGTATATGTGTCTAGCTGAAATACACAAATGTCTCACATTATCAACATAATCCAAAGTCCATTTATTTTGTTGCTGTAACATATTTACATAATTGCAATGGCATCAAGTGACATGCATTTATTATTTTAGAATCCTAGGGGTAAGAAGAATGTGGACATTAATGGATTAAAATCAAAGCTCTCCAAAGCTGCACTGCTCTTGAATTCCCTAAGGGAAATCTGTGTACTTACCCCATGCAGATTTTAGTTAGCTAGCATTCTTCAGCTTGCAGCCATGGGTCACTCATCCTCTCTGTCATCACAGATCCTTCTCCGACTTGGACTCTCATGCCTCCTTCTCATAAAGATCTGTATGAATACATTGGCCAATCTGGATAATCCAGAGCTATTTCTTCATTTAAGGATACTTAATGCAGTCATACTTGCAAAATCTCCTTTTGGGGTGTTTGGAATGTGGACATCCTTGGGGAAGCCATTTCTGTACCAATCATTCTTGTTCCACTTGTGTGGATTGGGAATTCACAATCACCAGTGGCATTTCCCAGGCTTCATGGATCTGCACATATCAGAAGTTTGCAGGCACATACAAATAAGGTATTTCTGGGATTTGGTACCTTATCTCCTTCGCTTCCACAAGCAAGAAAGGGCTTCATTTTTTAAGATGTAAACAATTCTCATAAGCATATTTAGCAACTAGAAACTAGGGTTTGCCAGCTGGCATGAACACTCACCCACTCTTTTATTATTATTATTATTATTTGTGTGTGTGTTTAAAGAGTTTAAATATGTTTAATTTTTTTTGGGGGGGCCTGGTTGTGGGGCCTGGATTCTGGGCTTGGGTGCTGTTCCTCAGCTCTTCAGCTCAAGGCTAGCACTCTACCACTTGAGCCACAGCACCACTTCTGGCTTTTTTCTTTTTCTGCTTATGTGGTGCTAAGGAATTGAACCCAGGGCCTCATGCATGCAAGGCAAGCGCTCTACCACTGAGCCACCTTCCCAGCCCTAAATATGTTTAATTTAAAGAGGAATAACTGAGAATATCTCCAGAATGTTTCTTTAAAGCAGATGTGACACTTTTATTAGCCCTCTGTTCACACCAGTGAAAATGGGAATCACTAATGGGGTCACACATATTACATGCGAACATGGGAGTGTGTATATAGTATGCTTACTCTTTCTCTGTGAGTTCTGTCTCAGGTGTGCTCTTATTTTGGTCCCTCAGCAAATGCAAGCTAGGAAGAACTGAGGTTTCATACCCAGGAAGGGAAGAAATTTTTTTTAAAAAAATCCCATTAATAATGTAGTAACTTAAAAGTACTCTCACTGAATGACCTTACTTCCCTCTACGTTCCTTTGGACCTAGCTCACTTTTCAGATAGTCCAGTGTTAGTTTGGGAGATGAGTTGTTCCAGGAATACCAGTATTGTATGTACTTAACTTAGTTTTTTGGCCTCAGAAACTGAGCTGCTTCTATCAAGAAGTCAAAAGCTGGCTTGCAAGGCAGTAACAGCCTTCGTGATTATGATCATCTCTCTGTGTCCATCAAGGGTCTCCCTGCCCAGATGTGGTTCACACTCTGTGTCCACTACAGATAGGCTCTGTGTCCCTAACAGCTAGCATCCTCCAGTACCACAACATGCGCTCGATAAGGGAAAAGAAAGAAACACAAGGTTGGCAGTCTAGCTACATATCATCTATTGACCCAACAAGGTATTTAATAGAACATATCATTTTTTTTTTTTTTTTTGCCAGTCCTGGGGCTTGACCTCAGGGCCTGGCCACTGTCCCTGAGCTTCATTTGTTCAAAGGTAGCACTCTACCACTTGAGCCACAGCACCACTTCTGGCTTTTTCTGTTTTTATATGGTACTGAGGAATCGAACCCAGGGCTTCATGCATGCGAGGCAAGTACCCTACCACTAAGCCGCATTCCCAGTCCCTAGAATATGTCACTCTTAATCAAGTTGTGCTTACGTTGGTGGAATTTGTCTCATATCAATGGGAAAAGCCACAAGAGTGATAAAAGAGAGATGTGAAGGGAGAAACAATATCAGCTGGTCTTCAACCGGGGGGAACTAAACTTTTCTTTTCTCTTTTGGTAAACCTTGGGGCTTGAACTCAGGGTGTGGGCTCTGTCCCTGAGCTTTTTCTGCTCAAGGCTAGTGCTCTACCATTTGAGCCATAACTCCACTTCTGACTTTTTTGGGGGTGGTTAGTTGGAGATAAAAGTCTCATGAACTTTCCTGTGTGAGCTGGCTTTGAAGCATGATCCTAAGACCTCAGTCTCCTGAGTTGCTAGGATTATAGGTGTGAGCTCTAGCACCAGGCAGAACTAATTTTGGTGAATTTGGTGGGCTTTGGTTACCATTTACAAGGGACACTGATTATGGGAAATACTTGTTTAGTTGTATTCACTTTGTTTTTGAGGAAAATCATTTATGAGGAAAATAGTCCCCATATGTTCACACTTTCAGAAATCTGGAATAATTATTGCACTCTAAAAAGTCAGGAGATCTGCCTTCCATGTGAGCGTCATATGGTACACACGCGCTAAATTGATGGCTTTCAAGTGTTTTTGGCAAAGCAGGCATGGGACTGAAGTTCAGGTGGGCGGGAGGCTTTGACAATGGGAAATTATTTATTTTTTCTTAATTAGGTGTTGCAGTTTGCATGCATATTGCTATGTTTCATATCACAATAAACAGCTCATTACCAAGCCCCTACACAAAACCCCAAAAGAACACAGTGAATGTGTCAAAAGGAAATAAATATTTACTGAGTTAACTGACAGTCTTGTTCATGAATGTATGCCAACCTCATGTTTATATGTATAACTTCAACTTCTGTTTTCTTGAATGCTGCCTAAAATGTCTGCTTTCTTCCTGTGGATTGACTTTAAACCAATTTCTAAATATTCTTCTTATCTCTATCACTGACTAGTACTTTATTTCACAAAGATACAAAGTTGTCAGTGACAGAAATTGCCATACGTTTTTATTTTGTTGGTGGTACTAGGGTTTGAATTCAGGACCTCACACTTTCCAGACTTGTTTGCTAGGATAATGCTTTATCACTTTTGCCACGCCTACAGAAAGTCATACTTACAAAGAGCTGTGGATTTTGCTGGAGCCTGAGTCTCAAGGGGTTTTCTATCCAGGATGGCTTTGGACCTGTGATTTCCAGATACCAACTTCCTGAGTAGCTAGGATTGCAAGTGTAAGCTACCAGCTCCAGCCTGCCAACGATTGTTTTTTTTTAATTAAAAAATATCCCTTCTAAAATAGGGCCCATTGTCATTGACTGTAGTTCTATTGGATGCTTTCATTTTGAGAGTAGGCAGGGTGGGATTGTATTCTTTCTGACACAGGAGGATGGGAAAGCTTGGTCAATCTATTCATTTTCCTTTTCTATCCTTTACTACTCAGTGGCATTTAACAATCAACATATCTGGGTCTCTATTGAGCTGAGGAACATAAAATGAGCAAACATCTGACATTAGGGATATGTGCAAAACCACATCTAAATGAACCAAGCCAAACCAAAGCCCCACAAAACTTTATCAAATGGGAAGGTCTAGGAAGGCTAATCTGTACAAAACGAGACCAGGAAAGAAAGGAGGTAAATGAGGTTGGGAAATAGGGCTGGAGAGAGGAAGGGCTGGGTCATGAAGAGGTAAGAGCATGCCTGAAGACATGATATATAAGTGAACTATTTGAAGTGATGTAAGTTTAAAAGATGAGGAGTGAGATGGTAAGTTTAAGAATTGAAGTAATTTTCAGAGAGTCATATTTATGTTAGGTTTTTAAAAAGAGGCAGCTGAGTAAGAACAGCACCACGCACATGGTATTCAGGTAAGGGGTAGGTTTATTCAGTAGACCTGCTGGGACCAGGCCAGGTTGGCACTCCACGAGGCTGGCAAAGAGAGCGTCTGGCCCTGGGTGAGGCCTGATCTAGGGTAGGGGTGGGGAAAAGTGTGTCCAGGTAAAGGGAAGTGGGACCAGGTAAGAGCTAGGACCAGGTGGGAGAAAGGTGAGGCCACATCAGATCCAGATGTGACCTCAGCAGATGCAGATGTGACCTCTTCCAGGTGTCCCAGTTGCCTAGGTAGTGCAGGTACTGGGCGGGGTCTGCTCGCCATCCAGGAATGGACCTTACAATTTATGGCTGTTGTATCATGTGATGATATAATGATTAGGTCCATGGGGATTATCTGACTGTACTGGGATATGAGATTTTTGTCTTTTTTATTTTTTGGTCTTTGGTTTTCCTTTTCTGAGTAGGAATTTTTCTAGGTAGCCTCAGGCTTGCCTTGAACTCTCCATCCTCTTATCTCTACTACCCTAAAGCTGGTATTACAAGCATGAACAACCTTGCCTAACAAGTTTTTGCCTTTGTTTGGACTGTTTTCTGTGAAAGAAGAGGTTATAGTACAGGAAACTGAGAGCAATTCAAATAATTTTGCTTAAGTATAAAGCAGTTGTATCCAGTGGATTCTATATTGCTTTAAGGATAGTCCAATGTTGGCAAATTTGTGTAAACATATGTGTAATTAAAAAAAAACTTATAGTTCTTCAGTTTCTCTAAAGAGGTTGTATCATCTTTTCTATTTCAGCCATTAAGCAATTGAATTAAAGTCTTGGACATGTGACCATTCTGTTACCGAATATCTAATGATCTCGGTCGCCATAAGTGAACTATCATGGAACCATGCCCAGTTTTCTTCATGAGAGAGTTAATAGTTGGCTGCACATACACTTTTTATACATCGGAGCTCTCAAATGTTTAACAATTCTTTTCCTATAAATAGGTGGTTTGGGTCAATTTCACAATATTTCTTTGGTCATTTTTTCATACTAATGGGCATTTTCTCAATCTCTATCCCTCTTACCCTCCTCCCCCCCCTCTCTCTCTCTCTCTCTCACACACACACACACACACACACACACACTTTCTTCCTTTTTTGTGTATTGGTCATGGGGCTTGAACTCAGGGCCTAGGCACTGTCCCTGAGCTTTTTTCCTCAAGGTTAGCACTCTACCACATTGAGCCACAGTGCCACGTCCAGTTTTATGGGGGTTAATTGGACTTTAGGGCCGGGCTGGCTTTGAACCATGATCTTCAGATCTCAGCCTCCTGAGCAGTAGGATTACAGGAATGAGCCATCAGCACCCAGCACTCTCTCTTGTTCTCTCTCACTTGTTTTCTCTCTCTCTCTCTCTCTCTCTCTCTCTCTCTCTCTCTCTCACACACACACACACACACACACACACACAGACCCTCTCTTCTGCAGAGAATTTTTCTGGAAGAGGCTCTGAGGCAGCTGTGTTGTAGGGTCTAGAGTGTCATCTAAATGGATGGACTCCAGACCTTTTCCTGGGTGTAGATGTTGTTGGTAGCTTTTGATATTCAATTGAAAGAGCTGCTTCTGAAGGTTGATGCTGTCAGCTGTCTTGGTCTGTTTGGGCTACTTTAACAAAATACCTTAGACTGGATGATTTAGAGAAAAGCCACAGCTTTTGCTCACAGTTTGGAATACTGAGAGTCCAGGCTCAAGACACTGTTATCTGGTGTCTGGAGTGAGTTCATTCCTCACACACGACCTCGATGCCTCCCCACCCACAGCGGAAGGGCCAGCCCATGCTGTCTCAGTCTTCTTACCTCTGGGCTCTCCTGACTTAGTCAACCCCCTTCCCAAGGGAAAATGTTTATATCATGGCATCAGGCAAAGATTTCGAAGGATGGAGCCGCTACGTTATGATTTCAAGGATGAATAGTATTCCAAATTGAAAAGAAAACATGTGCCATAGAAAATGAGGGCAAGAATTAAACAGGCACTCGGGAGTGACTGATGTGGCCAAAGTATAGTGTACATAGGATTCCTCAAATGAATCTGCAGACTAAGAGAAGAGGACTGTGATTGAGAGGAGGAGCATGGATGAAGGGCCCATTGCACCGTTTCAGGAGGCTTTCTGAAACTCTGGAGCATAATTTACTTACAGCTCAAACACAGAAGCCAACACTTAGCACAGAGGACCAGAGTGAAGCACAAAGGCCTGGGAAAGTAGAGTCTTGGCTCTGAATTCGGAGTTTTGTTTGTTCGTTCTGACATGAGATAGGCAGTAGAAAGGGAATAATAATAACACCGAGGACCAGGAGAACGTGGGATAGCATCTTTATCTGGTTGCATTTGCTGAACATCCTGTCTCACCATAGTTCTGAATAGGGTCAGAGAACTCCTTGGTCCAGCACACAAGGTCCAAACAATGGCTTTATCAGGGACTCACCCAATATCAGAGGTCAAAGGCCTACTTTACACCTTTGTGACCTCGTCATTACTAATGAGATGTGAATCATTATCATTCCCCTCCAATCATCCTCTGAGGATACCTTATTTGGTAACTCTCTCTGTTCCCTAGTTCTTGGAAATGCTCTTCCACTCATTGGAAAACTCCACAATGAAGTATGTATGCCTAGCATACTAATTAAAAACTATCTATAAATACGCCTGACAGCTGACAGGTGCATTCACCTGCTCCGTCAAGCTGCCCATCATCAGCTTTCTTTGATGCTATATTATCTCTATAATCAGCAAAATCTAGCTTCTGTTTAAATAAATCTTTGTTGAAAACTCCTCTGCATGTCCACTCATGAATTCTTTCTCCAGTGAGGCCAAGGACCTGGCATGCATTTCCCTTGGGAGTTCAGATCTTAATACAGGGAAAGTGAAGACGAGTCAACTAAGAACGTCTGCCACAGCCCAGTTTAAAATGGTTACCTTATTGTTGTACTTGGTTGAGATGATTATGGAATGATTGGTCTCCTCTTTCCTTTAGATGTGGTATTAGCTTTATTTATTTAATAGGAAACTATTAGTTTATAAGTCATGAATATGTCCTCATTGCTTAAGAGGCAATCATTTATTTGTCTTGTAAATCTGATCTTTCTTTTCCATTGTTAGAGAAAGAAAGCAGATGCAATAGAAGTTCTTTAGTATCCTTTCTAGGTCTCTTGATGTCCCACTTGTCCTTCTCACCAGATGTTTGATTAGATACTTATGATCTTGGCCTGGTGATGAGATTCTCATGGACGTAATCTCCATAAATTCTAGTTGAGTAAAACTCTAGATGGATGAGTGGATGAATGGGCCGTCCAGATGGGCACCAGCTTCCTTCCTCTCTTTTTAGTCTTACATTGACACAGATGTAGAAATGAGCTTCTCCTTGGGTTTTCTAAAAGACATCCATTCATGCACAAACTTAAATGAGCAAAAAATCTACTATTTTTGGGTATGTCAAGGGAGAGCTTTACAAAAGTACATTCTTGATACTCAATAGCTTGAGAATCCATAAAGTAAAGTATAGTCTTTGAAGTCTAGGCATTCTAGAGTGGTGATTTTTTTCTTCTTGCCCTTGCCCCAAGAAGGTGCAGCTTTTCTGTCTCATCGACCATCTCTATCCACATCTTCCAGCCCCCAAACACAAAACAAAAAAGCAAATAGAAACTGTGACTTTCCTACAGTTAAATAGATGGTTTCCTGATTTACAGCTGCAACACTTTTTCCAGTTTGCCAAGCAAAATAAACAGACAAGTTCACAAGAAACTTTCTTCAAAGGGCAGATTTGGCTGTCATCATATTATTTTAGTTACAATCTAATGAATAAAGAGGTTCAGAGGAATTAGGTGGAAGGAAGAGCAGGGTCTATATAGTATGCCATCTCAAATAGTGCCATTTACTGTTTGATCTCTCCAAGCCAGGATTCGTCATCAGAAATGGCTTATTAGCCTCATTCTGTGGATCCAAAATATGATGGGATCATAGCAGTTTAGGTCTTGTTCAAGATCATACATGGTATTCAGCCTAAGTGGAATTAAGCCCAAGCCCATCTGATTTCAAAACTTAACCTTCCTCAGTGCTTTACTCTGATGTTTTTTCTATAGAGCTTTTTCTACAATCAGACCAGCCATCTCTCTGAATGTTTGACTTTCCTGTGTAAAGTAATGGCACCCTAGGAGCATCTGATTAGACCTGAGTAGCTACAGTTCCCCCCAATTACTTGAACTGCCTTGACTGGAGATTTCTCAATGACCCCCTACAGATCCTTGTTTTCTGATAACAATTGGACACTCAGCAAAGTGCTAATCAGTTGTTTCACAATGACAAATATTTGCCAGCAGAGCAGATGAAAAGGAAGATCACAGAGGAGATGTTCTATATTTGGGAACACTGGAGAAAGTGTGCTGTTCATACACTGTGATTTCAACAATGGGGTAACTATAATCCAGCAATAAGAGAAAAATGAGAACTGATGGCTGAGTGTAAACTTTAAAGCCTTGCTCCACAATCATCACAAGAAAAGACACGGTGGTAGAAGAAGAATGGCATAAAAATCTTGACCAGTAGGTGAAATAATTATAATCAAATACAATTAAAAATAGAGGTCTAGAATAATTCTGTCCTAACTCAAAGTGCTTAGTAACCACATAGAGCTCATAGTAACTTGATTGTATGGCACAGATACAGAAAATCCACTGCTGCAGAAAGTTGTGTTACACAACACTGGTTTAGAGGGTAACATGGTGAGATTAGAAAAAGTCATCAATGACAGTGTGGAGTTAATCACTAATGGAAGAATTTAGTGAGCATTTGTAGGGCGATAATAGAATTAAACCTGTCTCAGAAATAGTCTACTTTACCCATCAATTAAATGACAATAGCAATATTCACCTGCTTTTAAAAAACTGTGGCAAAGTATGCATAATACATAATTTATTCTCTTAATCTTTTTGAATGTATATATGAATATTAAATGAATTCACATTACCATACACCCACTCTCCATAACTTTGCATCTTGCAAAATTGAAACACTGTAATCATTAACTAACTCCCTGTTCCCTCTTTTCTCAAAAACCATTGTGCTTTCTAGATGTATAGGTGTGACTTCTTGGATAGCTTATATGAATAAAGTAATATAGCATTTTTGGGGGACTGGCTTATTTTATTTAGAAGAATGTAAAAAACTTCATCTCATGTTATTGCATGTGTCTGAATTTTCTCTTCCTTTTTAAGGTTGAATAATGTGCCACTGAACTGTTGTTTAAACTTGGTTTGTGTTCCCCAAAGGCACATTAATGACAAGGGTCTTGGGGGATTTTGTGGTAGTGCTGAGGAGTCTGGTGGAATCTTTGAGCGGTAGAATCTCTGGGAGGTCTCTTTAGACTGTAAACAGAAGACCTTAGAAAGTTACTTCTCATGAGAGATTGAATGAACACACAGTAAGGATTTCTGATGTCACAGTGTTTTACACCTTTCCTTTCTTCCTCTGTCACCCTGGGATTCTGCAGCAGAACTGTCTTGGTGTGAGTTACAGTTCATTAAGGGTTTTGACTTCATTCTGTGTTTGGGAAGATATATAAATGAAGAGACATGAAAATTAAAATCAAATATTAAAAGGGCTAGGCTTAGATATTAGAACTAGGAAGTTAACAACTGTCACGCCTGCTCTTATGTGGTGGTAAAGATGCAAGAGTGGCAGGTATACAGTTATGTGCATGTCTCCTTTCAAATGCTAACATGGAAAGACCAGTGTCAGTGGCTCAGGAAATAGAGAGAACCGACAAATCAGATTGCATTAGCCTGAAACGTTTGTGCACAGTAGAGAACATAGTTACTAATCTAAGATGACATCCTATAGAATGGGAGATTATTGCCAGCTCTACATCTGACAAGGACTTAATGCCCAGAATACACAAGGAGCTCAAAAACGAAACCTACAAAGAATAAATGAGCAAAGGAGCCAAATAGTGACTTTTTAAAAATAAAAATAGCCAATATACACAGGAAGAAATGCTCCACATCTCTGGCCATAAAGGGAATGCAAATCAAAACAACACTGAGATTCCATCTCACCAGTAAGAGTGGCCATCATTAAGAATGTGCACAAGTACAGATGCTGGTGGGGATGTAGGGGAAAAGGAATCCTATTACAGCGTTGGTGGGAATGCAACCACTATGAAAATCTGTTTGGCAATTTCTTAATAAACGAAATATAGAAGTACCCTTCTGTGTACTGATACCATTCTTGGGTATTATCTATATATTTACAAGTCAGGATGCAGTAAAGACACTACACCCATGTTCATTGCTGCACAACTCACCATAATCAAATTATGAGAACAGCCCAGATGTCCTGCAATGGAAGATTAGATCAAGAAAATGTGACTACATATGTGTGTATGTATATATATATATATATATATATAATATCAAAGATGCATACAATGGAATATATATGTGTATATATGTATGTATGTGTGATACATATATTACCTACCAATAACTACCACTAAGGTCTTCAGAACACCAGAAAAATGGTTTTCCAATCAATGTCAGTCACATTTGAATTTTGCTAATGTATTTCAAATTGGCCATGTATCAAGAAACACCACCTTTGTATTTTTTTTGAGTGTGACAGACTCTTCTTTATGAAGTTGCCTGTATCTGTATGTGAATAATCCTTTGAAGTAGTATCACTAGAACCTCTGAACCTTTAAGAATACTCATCTTAGAAATGATAACCAGTGTTGTGGATCTCATATTTCTGCTGAGGAGGTGGGTAGCAACTTTCCTGAACTTCACTCTTTTAGTAAGATCTTTTACTTTGAAATAGGTTAAGCTGCATGAGAAATTGCAGAAATAATGCAATATTCCCATTTACCTTGCTTCCATCTTGTCCCTCACCTGGGAAACCACAGAGCATTATTGAATGTGGGTGAACATTTCCCCCTGCCCATTTATATGTTAGAATCTAAAGCTCAGTGTGACTGTGGACTGTAGTGATAGGTGTGTTAAGAGCTCTAAGGAGCCTTCACACTGGTAGTAGCATGGCAGTGTCTGCTCATCCCACCATGTGCAGTCCTGGAGAAGGCACCTTGGACAAGGAACAGGCTCTCACTACATGCCAAGTCTGCTAGCATTTTGATCTTGAACTTCATAGACTCTGGAACTATAGGCAATACATTTCTCTCACTTAGAAACTCTGAAGTAGTTGTCACAGCAGACCAGAAGACTAAAGTAATTGTTCAAAACAGGACATAGACATCAAGGTGTCTCAAATGTCGCCCTTATTCAGATCATGATGCACTTGGTATTGAAGACAAGAGCCTTAAAATCTTGCCTAATAGCAAAGGCAAGCAGCTCCATTGCTGAGTATGACATTTTCCAAAACATTAACTCCAAAATTGGGGATTTTATGTAGAATTCTTAATTAAATATAAAGGATGATAAACATAGTATTTCTGTACCTCTCAATTTTTCTTAATAATAGAAAAGTATTCTGACAAGAAGTGTGTTTATTATCTTACTTAAGTAACTGAAACCCCTCTGTACATCACCTTGACAATAAAAAAAGAGAAAAAAGAAAAGTATTTTGAGTGTTCCTCTACTATTTAATGCAATTGGCCCCCAAAACATTAAAAATTTTAATATGGGAGAAACATTCTTATTTAAGAATTTGAATACAAAGCCTCTTAATCAGTATACTCATTAACTGCTTTTGCTGAATGACAACTCCTTTGTACTACTACTTAAAGATAATACAAATATAATTTAAAAAATAATTTGGGTTTCTGTATTAAAACTTAATAGCTTAGGGGCTGGGAATGTGGCTTAATGGTAGAGTGCTTGCATAGCATGCATGAAGCCCTTATATCACGTGAACAGAAAAAGCTGGAAGTGGTGCTGTAGTTCAAGTGGTAAAGTGCTAACCTTGAGCAAAAGAAGCTCAGGGACAGTGCCCAGGCCCTGAGTTCAAGCCCCAACATGAGTAACACCCCCCCCCCCAAAAAAAACCTTAATAGCTTAAATTTTATATAAAATTTATGAGTTGAATGGAAATTAACTATGGTAACTACAATGCATTGTAAACATTTATGACTTATGAATTTCCTGGAGGAGGACCAAGGCCTAGGAGCAACCTGTAACCTTCAAAGTCATGTACATTTGTTCTTGTTTTTCTAGAAGCTCTAGTTGCATCATGAGGTTAGTTATTTGAGTGTTTATTTCTCTTTATGTATGCATTTAGAGATCAGAACTTTCAATACTGCTTTTGCTGTATCTCAGAGACTTGGGAATGATGTATTTTAATAGTCATTGGATTGTAGGAACTTTCTGATTTCTTTTTCATTTTTGCAGTGACCTGCCTGTTATTCAGGTGTGTTTAGTTTCCATGTGTTTGAGTGTTTCCTGTAGTATCTTTTATTGTTGAGATCTAGTTTAATTCCAGTGTGATCAGATAGGGTGCAGGGAGTTATCTTAATTCTTTTATATTTGCTCAGGCAAATATCCTAGTATATGATCGATCATGTCCTAGGATATGATCTGTTTTGAAGAAGGTTCCATGGGCTGCTGAGAGGAATGTGAGTTGTGTGGTTGTTGGGTGAAATGCTCTGTAGTTATCTATTAAATCCATTTGGGTTATGGCATCATTTAATTCAGAGGCTTTATTGCTGATCCTTCGTTTGGTTGACCTGTCTTTTGGTAAAACTAGGGTATTAAAGTCTCTCACTATTACTGTGTTGGGAGTCTGTCAGTTTTTGTGTCTCTAAAAAAAATTTTTTTTTAGATGCCCCACTATCCGGTACACATATATTGACCACTGTAATTTCCTCCTTGTAGATCATTCCCTTTATTAATATGTAATGACCTTTGGCTCTCTGATTTTAATGAGAAATCTATTTTTTTAAATCAGAAAACAGTGTGGCTACCTCCTACCATCTGGTAGGATCTTTTTCCATCTCTTCACTTGGAGTTTGTGTTTGTCTTTGACTGCAAGATAGTCTCTCGGAGATAATGAATGGGGGCATCTTGTTTTCTCATCTAGTCTGCTGTTCCTCACCTTTTGATTGGGGACATTGAGTCTGTTGATGTTTAACATTTCTATGGAGAAATGTACCATATTTGGTTTGCTTCCTTTTTATTCTTGTTTTACTAAACTAGTCTTCTAGTAATGTTTTATTGTCTTGTTTTACTAAACTGGTCTGCTAGTGATTTTTATTCATTGCTGTGTTTCTTTGGCAAGTACATTTGTAGATGGACTTTGTGATTATGGTGATGATTAATGTTATAATATTTGATGTTAATTTAAGAAAAATTAAAGTTGTTTCCATTTTTATCTAAGCTATTTATCTTTTATGATAAATCTGATGACCTGATCAGTTCTGTGAAGTTTGAATGAATACATATATATATGTACATATATATCATTAAGATAGTGTGGCACCTTAAATTAGGTTTATTTCTAATAAACAAGAATACAAATGGTACAATATACTTCTTCAGGACAAATCTCAAGAATTTGTTCCAGACAGTAATCAAAGTTCAGTATAGACCTTTGAGGACATGCTGGTAGATTTATTTCATCACTATAATGTAGCATAATCAGTATAATCCTATACTGATGTTATCACAATCTAAGCATTGTCAAAAACTTATCAGTAGCAAATGGAATGGCAGCAACCTTGCACTGAAAACAGCAGGATGTCCTGAGTCCACTCTATAGATCAGCCATGGATATGCGGCCCGTGCATGTGAGAAATATCCAGTGGAAAGGTGAACCTGTGATATTTTTGTCTCAAATGATAGGGGTCACATGAAAGATGACCTCTACCTGTAATTTTGACATCTATGTTTTATATATACATATATCATTATTGTGTGTGTGCTTTTGTGTGTGTATAGGTGTGTCTTTCTCAATTATAGGGGAGCTTATACTGACAAAATTGAAACTATTGGGCCACAGAAGATTTTTGACAGAGATTCATATATGATAAATCTGAAAAATCATAAATCAACATTGACAGATAAGAGAATACCAGAAAACACTGATACCCAGGTCTCTAAAGTCTTTAAATGAAAGTGAGTGGAAAATGAATATAATCTTCCTGGTGTTGCTATTCAAAATGTGTTAGTATTATTGGCTCATTTATGAAATATAGAGAAACTAGCAAGTGTAAACACATCAGTTGGGACCGTTTGGAGGGGAAAATCAATAGAACAATCTTATAAATTGAGACACCTTTACCAAACATATATAGACATATAAAATATCCAAAATACAATTGGAAAGAATTCTAAATATTTTCTAAACATTGTCCTTTCTTCCATGGAATTTTAATATCCAGAATTAAGAGTAATAATTACATTTTAAGCATATAAAAATTTGTGTGGGAACTGTAGCTTTTTATCAGTGGAGAGAATGACCCACTGGAATCTAGATGACTACTGGAATCTAGAGAGAGAAACACTGCATTCTTGAAATTATGACTGTGGCTATCATGATCATAAAACAGCTTCTAGATTTAGTGCCAGTAGACAATGTCATTTTAAAAAAGGACAAGGTCTTGAGGAGCCTAGGGTCTTCCCACTTGTGCCAGGAAAGAGGTGGTGAATGAATACAGCCTCTGCTCATTTCAGTGCTTTCCCAACTGTTCTTGTAATAGCCTCTACCTGCGTTCAGACCTGCCATTCTGAAAGGCTCACTTCCATTACCAACTCCATTTCCATCCATATGCAAATCATCAGGCCAACACTGGCTTCTACTGAGATCCAACTGGGGACTGCATGTGCATAGGAATTTAAAAGAATAAAGTGCTTCCCAGTCAGGCGAGGCCCTGTGGGTTTTCTTGTGTCCCTCTGGGACTCACATCCTATTGCAAGTTACTGCTGCATAATGATGAGCAATCTACGGACCAGTGACAGCCCATCAAAACTGCCACCAGAGCAAAGCAAACCTGACTTCCGTGAGCAGCAGGTATCACTTAAAATTCTACCTCTCTACTTAAAATTCTAAAATACCCCTCCCCTCCACAATTTTTACCCCGATGGAGCAGCTTTAGCTTACAGAAGAAAAACACTATTGCCTTGTGGTATCTACAGCTGACTGAGTGAGAATGAGCCCTGGAAATGTTTTTGGTAGCAGAAATAATACAAAATGATGCCCTCATAAACATATACACATAGACATGCACACACAAACACACACACACACAGTCTTTAGGACTTTAAAAAAATTATCTTTAAGTAGTTGTACAAAGGAGTTGCCATTTTAACAGAGAAGTTTATGAATACCATATATCTTGATTATTGTCACCCCTTTCAACATTCTCACTGATCCCTCCCTTACCCATCCCTTCACTCTTGTTAACTTTGTGGGAGATACCTTGGATTCTTGTCTGTAATTCTCCCCCCCCCCCCCTTGCTCCTCTTCTTTTCTCTATTCCTTTCCCCTGGACCGCATCTTATCCCTTTTGAGTACCTGCTTCCTGGTGTTTTATTTTGCTGCACTTTGATTCTGTTGCCCTAGTTGAGAATCTCCCTTGAATCTTTCATATTTCAGTTAGTATGTTTGCATGCACTTGTATATCCCCTAATGTATTTAACTTATGAGATTGTAAGCTAAATCTAGCTTCCCTATATAAGGGAAAGCAGGTATTGTTGGTTTCTCTGGGCCTACTGACAAAAAAATAATAATATCATTCAAAGATTTATCGTCCTTTATATTGTTTACCATGAATGTCTGATTCATTTAAGTCATATTCATGCCTTATTTCTGAGTTTACTGTGGCCTTGTCTTTCCCATCAGGTAGTTCATACTGTTTATGACATTTTTTTTTTGGTTTTAATTGTAAAGTTCAAAATCTCTTCCAATAGGACACACGACTCCTTTTCTGTTCTTCTCCCACTACTTTTTAAGGCAGGTTTTCAACTATAAATACAATTTGGAATACCAAGGAATACAAGAACGTGCTTGATAAGAAATGTACTCATTACCTTGCTCATGTAACTGTAACCCCTTTGTACAGTATTTTCACAGTTAAAAAACTTACTAAAATATCAATAAAAAGAACCTTCATCCTCTGTGGGTCTGAAAAATATAACTGAAATAATGGGTGGGCAGGAATCTTCAGATACCATTACAACTCATAATGTCTGTATTCATTTAATATATAGGCAAATGAAGGATAATGCAGAAAAATCCTAATTTTCCAATTTTGTTGATTTTTTTGCCTTAACAACTACTGTTTCCAGGAGAATGTATATAGAAATAATTTTTGGTTGCTTGAGCCTTGATCTCAGGCAGAGGATTGGTAACATTTTACCATTAAGTGTGTATGTGTTTCTGTAGTTTGTAGGAATAGCTTTTGTCAGATAGGAATGTTCACTTTTATTCCTGGTTTTTAAAATTGGCTTTATTTATTTATTTCTGGTACTAATACCAAACCAGAGTTTGGATGCAGAATCTTATTCTCTCATTGGATTTGCTTGTCCACAACTGGCACACTACCATTTGAGCCATGTCTTCACTCTGACTTTTTTGCTGGCTAGTTGGGTTAGTTGCAGATGTGTCTTGAGAACTTTTCTGTCCAGCTATGAATCTTTAATCTATAGGTATCAGCCTCCCAAATAGATTACAGCTCAGATTACAGGCAAGAGCCACTGGTATCTAGCTGAATTGATTTTATTTTTAACTCAGTGCTAGATAAACAGAAAAACAGATAAGAATGCATTGTTCCTATATACCTCCTATAACTACCTCATGGTAGTTTTCCTACCATGAATATATTACAATTTCAGTATTTGTTATAATTAACAAATGAATACTGACCTGCATTATTATAAGCTACAATTTGGAATTCAGCTTTTCTTAGCTAGCCGAGTATTGTATTTTGTTCCAGTGTCCCATCCAAGAAATATCACATTTACTAATCAGCTGTCCTTTTCATATCTTCTTGTAGGTTGAGGTTTGGTCTTTATGGATTCTGTTATCTTTCTGCAGTTTTAGGACTTATCCTAAAAGGTAACATAAACCTGAGATCTGTTCTAGGATTTCTTTTTGTCATAGTCCCATCAGAACCAGGAAAACTCTCTCCTCTGCCTGTTACCTATTAGGTGCCCCTGAGAAACAGAAAATCTAATCATGTAAAATATAATTGCCAGACACTGTAGTCACTCTGTGGATCCAGGATCTCTGAGGTCCTTAGTAACACTTTGACATTGATAGTTAATTTTCTTAAAAAAAAAAAAACATGTTTCCAACGTATCTTCATTTTGTACTAAGGAAGTTATCTATAGAACAACTAGGCTACCTTGGCCATAAAGGGGAAAGGTGATTAAAAATCTTTTCAAACTGACTCTCTAGAAGCGTTGAACAAGGTATGCTCTTGCCAACATTCTACAAGTGTCGCTGTCTCTTCACACTGTACCATAATGTCCATCAGCAGTAACAAGGGCTCTGTATTTTGGAATTAGTAATATGGAAGAGAAAAGATCAGGATTTGTTCATCAGTTTAGTTAACATGGATTTTTGAACTCATACTGTAGAGCATAAATTCTATTTCATCTTACTTTAATAGGCTTCTAGATTGTAGAAAAACATTTTCCCAATCTTGTGTCTAGTAACTTAAAAAGGTACCAAGGAGACACTTGCTCAAGAAGAAAAACCAAGTTTGTCTTATTTCTCTTGGAGAATAACATCTTCCTATATTATATTCACACACCTAGAGGTCATTCTGGGGGCCTGCCTTGCCTGAATATCATTTGCTCAAATGTCAATTAATTTTTCACATGCTTCACTGGCAACTTCCACTTAATAAAAGACACTTATCAGACTAAAAGTATAAAAAAAATCTCAAAAGCACAAATAGCAAACAAGAAGAATATCATTGTATAATAGAAGGAAGAAGAGTATTAGAAATCTGTACATTTTGCATTTTCCATTAATATACACATCTGAGCATCCACATGAGTTCTTTTTTATTAGAGGATTGTAATTGATATTAATTTAGTCACTTTTATTGAGCCAGGGTATATCATAACAAACAATTATGTCTGAATAGCCTCCTACACTCAACCATAAATCATTTATCATGCATCATTTAGAGCAATATATGGTAATTTAAAGTGATCAATCAATTTCTTATGTGCTTAAGAGTATCTAAGGAGAACTATTGTCCAAAGTAGCAGTGGAAACAATAATTACAACTATATTAGCAGTTACTATCTACTTCTCCTATGAAAGTATTATGTGTGTGGTTACAGTCAGGGTTTATCTATCTTTACATTGACCATGAATTGGGCATTTCCATTTCTGCTTTTCTAGAGATAATTTTTAGAAGAACTCTGGATATAAGCTGATGCATTAGTATACGTAAAAAGATGATGGGTATGAAGATAAATATCACTTTATAACTAATCTAATTAAACAACATAACAGTATGTTTATTATGTAGTAACATTTATGAAGCATCTTTGTCTTAGAAGTTTGATTTTAATCAAGCATAGCTAAATAAAGGAGTAATTTTCAATGACTGAAAATATTTTTTTTCTTCTGTCTTCATGAGAATTCCCTATCCTTTTTCTTAAAAAAAAAATATATATATATATAGTCACATGGGAAAATATTTATATATAAATAATTTATATTTTGATTCATTTGTATTCTTTAGGATTCCATAAAAGTGAGACTCACTAAAATTAAAATACACATGAGGTAAAAATATCCTTTAAAGAAATATTTTAAATAAAATTCTATTGCTTCTTAAAATATTTTAACAAGACTTGTATAGTACATTTGAAATAACAATTATACCTCTTTAGCTATGAGAAAATCAAGGCTCCCTCTGGCCAGGTAATTTGTGAACTTATTAATTTGAGGGCTTAAAAGATTTCATCTTTCCTAGTACTGGTCCTATTACATTTGATGTGTCATATGTGAACTTATGGTGAAGGAAAGTTCCATTTTATGTGACATTGTTAGAATTTGCATATAGTGAACTTATTTCAAAACTGAGAATGATGATCTCTTTCCGTAAGAAGCACTTGAAATTCATTATCGTTTGGACAGTTTAAATTTCAGGCATTACCACTTAGTGGTTATTCCTTCAAAAAGAGTCTGATGGTGTTTTATTTTTTCCTCCATGTTTGATTTAATATATTACTTATTTTTTTCTACAAAGCTTTTCAAGACTGGAAATGTGGATCTCATTTTGATTACCATGTAGAATTCCTATTAGTTACCAGATGCAGTTGCTTTTTTAATTCCTTTTGTTTATTTATTTATTTATTTTTATTTATTTGAGGTCCGGTCGTGGGGCCTGAACTCTGGGCCTGGGCGCTGTCCCTCAGCTCTTCAGCTCAAGGCTAGCGCTCTACCACTTGAACCACAGCGCCACTTCCGGCTTTTTTCTTTTTGCTTATGTGGTGCTGAGGAATCAAACCCAGGGCCTCAGGTATGCGAGGCAAGTGCTCTACCACTGAGCCACCTTCCCAGCCCCATTGTTTAAATGGATTTTCTTTGATTAAATTATTTGTATTCAGAGAGATGAAATGCAGCAAATCTCACTTCTCAGAACTGTGTCCTTTGCAGGCTTTCAAAGTCCTCTAGTAGAGTACCATGATGACCCCTCACCCACACTTCTCCGAGTCTGATCCTGTTCTGTACTCTGCCCACACTCTTCAATGGCCCCTTTCTACCAGACAGGATCCAAACTCCTTGCTGTGGAGATCTCCTACTTTCCCACTCCACTTCTATTCTCTGACTGTCTCTCTAAAAACTCTGAACTATAAAGGTCAATAACTAGTAGTTTCCTGTCTATTCCTTGCTCTTTTATTCCTTATTTATTTATTTGTGTATTTTTGCAAATGCTTCTCCCTCTGAAAGGTTCACCCTCATGTCTCCAGCATTTCCTATGATTCTTCATCTAGATCTGTACAAGAACGTACTTACCTAGATACAATAACACTGGACAATTTAGGTTCCCTTGGACTTTAACTCTCATTTCATTTAGTTATTCGGCAATAACTGAGCAGCTGGCAAGCATCATAGATTGCCTGCTGTCAAGAGATGTGTGGGGTTCTAAGGTTCAAATGATAGAATTACACAGTGTTCCTGCTCTAAACTCTCACAGCCCAATGAGGAAATTAAGGATCCATACTGTATGTATGGTGATGTATTTGTCTCTTAGTAGCTAATCCCCTGCTGCTGTTGGTAATTTGTTATATTAATTTTACTTGTTCAATGACTGGTGTTATTTCTCCTTCTTGAAACCTGACCAATGGAACAGTGGCACTCAGAGCCTCTAGAAGCACATAGAAGACCTTTAACACAATGCCGAATAGATTATGATGTGTCAGTGAAGCTTCTGTATGTGGAAATCAGGGTGCTTGGTATTCATTAAGTGCTCACGGAATGAATAAACAAGATAAATGGTTTTTAATCATATTTTTTTCCTACTCACAAAAGTCTCATGATGGAGGCAGAGAAGCTGTCATTATTACCACTTAACAAATAGAGATTTCCAAGCCTTATTGGTCAGTTCAATTTCCCAAGGTCACTTAATAATCCTACAGTAATTCTTAGAACTGAGCATAACACTTGTTTAAGCAAGTGTTCCTTCTACTTTTTTTTAAAAAAGAATGTTGCAAAAATATTTGCTTTATAGATATTGGTAGTGCATTCCCCCTTCATTTAAAAGGAATTGTGGGAAAGTATTTTGACTCTTTGGGATGTAGTTCAAGTCCTTCCTCCCACTTGACAATCATCCCTAGTCCTAAAGCCCTGCTTGCCTTTTCTTGTTCTGCTTCCTACCAGAGGGGGCTCTCACTTTACGGGCTGCATCTTCATTCATTTGGAAACCCTCCTGGTGATAACTAATCTAGAGAGTCCAGAACACTCTTCCCACTCCTTCTCTGTCACCAGCATCCTCTCTGGCAGCAGCTGGTTTTCCCTGTAACTCCAGCTTCTGCTCTCAAGAACTGTCAGGTTCCAGGGTCTTCCAGGAGGCTCTGTGTAGAGTCTTGGCCCCTTTTACCTTTGAGCTCCATGACCACCTGCTTTTGTTGCTCTCGTGGCAAACTCACCATCAGTTTCTCTGCTACCTGTAAAACTTAAATTCTCTCCCGTAAGAATAGTTGATGAGACCTGCTTTTCTGGTGACACTGAGACAACATTCAAAGCTATGTTAAATATTTCAGTGTAGTCTTAGGCTGGCAGGTGACAAATGAGTTTTGTGGGCAGGTGCAGAACAATGTATCCCTAATGTAGACAGACAATAAAATGTGTGGAATGAGAAATGGCACCTATGTTTAGCATCATGGCAGTGTGTGAGTGTGTGTGTGGGGGGGTGGTTGACAGACATCAAAGAGGTGTGAAGAAGGGAGCCATCTAAATCCCAAAATAAGACCCACTGCTGCTGAACCTTCTCTATGCTCAGAAACACAGAATCCAGAGCTCCCCTCTGAGTCTATTGATGATATATCTACATTTAAACAAGATGCTCAGGTAGCTAAGAAGGACTTAGGATTTGGAGAAATGATTGGTCCAGAAATCTCCTGTTAATGGTTTTTGTTATTCTGTAAGCAGTTCCCCTCCTCCCCCAGTTGATTCAATCTACTTTTTCAAGAAATGAGAAGGTAACACAGGAATATCCATGGGATCTTTCAATTGTCAAACATTGGACTAGAGAAACTGTCACAAAGGGGGAATAATAACTCAAGGCCAACAGCCATACAAAGCCTAGTGGAGACTCCATCAAACTCCCAAATGCTCCCTTGATGATCCAGGGTTTCACGGAGGCGCTAAAACCCCCATCTCCCTGCTGTGTCTCCATCTCCAGTAAATAGAGCAACAACAGTTGAGTGCAGAAATGTCCTCACTGTTCACAAAATAGACACTTAATTACCAGGAGCTTCTGTGTTCCCACCGCCGAAGCAGGAGATGAAGTACAGCCTAATTGTGGCAGTATGTCTGGTTCAGAAATTAAAAACGCCAGCAAAGAAGGGTGTGTGTGGAGCCAGATGGCAGGGAGCAGAAGGTGGTGTGCGGTGAGCCATTTCCCATGCAGGCAGGTCTTATTGGGAGCTGATTTGTGGGGAGCCAGGCTGCCCCGCCATGCTCTGCCTTCTCTGTTTTGAAACCTTTTTTTTTATTTTAATTTTTTTAACCCACTCCCTTCCTCTAGCAGGTTTTTTTTTCCTGAAGAGTCTCAGATGTCTTGTCAATCTAAATTGCCAAATAATAATAATAAAAAAACCCCAGCAAGTCAGTCTATAGACAAAGAAGTTTTAGAAAAGAGTAATTTGGGGGTTTTGAAGGTACCGAATGAGATGGATTTAAGAATTTCCCCAGGGGTAGGTACTATGGTAGGGGTGACATTTGGATCAAGACGTGCGGTACTCATAATCTCACTTGTAGAATCAAGGCTCCTGTGTGTAACTGCTTAAAAAAAAGTAAAAGATCTGTCTGGTTCTAGAAGAATGTATAATGGTGGAGGAGCAAGAGAGTACTCCTCCACAAGCCCCCTGCTTGTTTATCTGGAGCTCTGTACCTGATGGTTCTGTGCTGGATTTTTTACTCTTAACCCCCTTGGATGTGACATGAAACCACAAACCTTCGAGAAGACAACACTGTAGGATTGGACATCAAGGTCCATTTCCAGCGGCGGTTCCCCATCATGAACACGCACCCCACTTCCATACCACAGTCGTTCTGTGGAGACCTCTGAGATGTCCCTGTACCAAGCACGACCTCCTCTTCTAGTTCTCCCATTTCCCAATGACACGTTGTCGTGTAGTCTGTTTTGTCTCATAGTATTTATTAAGCAACTATTCTGTGCTCTTAGATGGAAAGAGAGAAGCAAATAATGTCCGTAGTAAACATGCAGGTCCACTAGATCGTGGTAGAAAATGGGAAGCTTGAGCCAAGCATGCATACCTGCACACATGTCTCTCTGGATCCTGAGGCAGAGAGCACCCTGGGAGATGGATATGGGATGGCAAGTAGGCTTCTCTGGGGTGGGAGAGTCGTTGAGGCCTCCACCGCAATAAAGCCAGGTGTACACAGACACAGGAATGGGGAGGGAGTGGAACTGCCTAATGAAGACAAGCTCACTGATGAGGATCCACAGGGGGACCACCTTCTGTGGTCTGGAATAAGGAGGCAGAGTGAGTTAGGGTTCGTGTTAGGTTTGTGCAAGGGCCTGAGCGAGAACAATGAGATAAGGTTGGAGACACGTAGCAGGCCTCATGGAGGATCATAAACACTGAGGTGAAGATTTTAGTCAAATACGGTGGGCCTGCACGGGAAGGTCATCATTTATAGTCTCACTTGTGTTTTACAAGAGTTCCCATTGGCTGGAGGGGGCAGGGTGGACTATTGGACTATAAGGTGGGCAGGCACAGAGTCAGAGGCGGGTCTGGGAAGTGGCTGATGAGGCTACCTGTAGGGTGATGGTGGTCTGATAAGAATGAGGGCAGTCTAGGTGATGAACAAGATTCAGGATGTAATTTGGAACAAGCCCACTCTGGGCAGCTCCACTGTCCCTATGCCGATCTGATGGGTTGATTTTAGTCAATTCCAGCAGGCATAGAGACACTGGTGGGCCACATTTGGACATCTGGATTACTCGATCCATAGCATCCACCACGTGTGAGACACTTCGAAAAAGTCCCACGATCTTTTGTAGACCAGTGGGAAAGTCAGAGTTCAAGAAACAGCTCAAGGTCAAATGATGCATAGGTAGCTCAGAACTTCACTGTAAAGCCTCTGAACGATTAGAAGCAAAGGTGTAGAGTTGGGATAGGATGAAGAAATCCACAAAAGGTTTTATCTTTTTTTTTTTTTAACCTGTAGCTCTTTTCTTCGGGATGTGAAATTATGCTTGCCTTTCCCTGCTGCCTTAAATGCTATTCAAAGACTTTCTGTTTTACCTCATTCTCTTGTTTTATGATGAATTTGTGCGTGAAAAGACTCATTAAGGACATCATTATTCTGCATTTATCAGTAATGAACTGTCTGTGGCACCTATTAGCAGCAAAATGCCCCAAGTCTCTTTTTGAATCTGTCTACATTCTTCTTCATTATTTACTGCTCCACTGTCATCCATTTAAAATGGATTTGGCTAGGTGCAATCTTCACTCCCCCCCCTCAATTGTTCTTTTATTTGAGAGACAAATATTAATAGAATTCATCATCCTCTAAGACTCCATACTGAATGTTCCAATATGAGGAGGAGTTTTATAAATTTTTGATATTTTGGTAAGGGGTACAGAGGGAGAACTTCAAGAGCCTGCTTTGTAGCCTTTGCCTTTGTTATTATGCTTAACTTTCCTAAGAACTGAGTAACGGGCATTGTGTCCTCATTTTGCCTAAGACACACCCAGGGCCAGCTAGGGGACTCCTTCGTTGGGACATCCATTGACTGCTAAGTGCAGGGACAGAGAACATGGTCAAATACCACATTCCGGAACAGATTTTCTTGAACTTCTACACTCAGGCAGACTGCATTGTATCCCGACACACCTTGTATAAGTACCTGCTGACTGTGAGCCACGCAACAACTGTCTCTTACCCTCTTCATTTCTGTTGAGGTTGTGTTACGCAAATGGATCCTTCTGCTAGCTACTGTCTGTCGCCTTTCATGTAAGAGAGATCCTTTTTGTTTTTTAATCTTTCTCACTTCTTCAATTCCTTTTCAGAGGTTTTTTTTTTCTTTCTTTTTCTTTTCTCGCTTCACTTCTTAATAATGTACATCCCTTTGGAGGATTATGGGAGCTGGATGTTCTCAGAGGGGCTAAATGGAGGCTTGCCAGCCAAGTTCTGTTTGTTAATGGTGTAGAGATAACATCATCTGTGATGAACAGTGCAGTTCTTACATATGATTTCTACATATTGCTAATTAATTGTGCACGTGTGCCTCGCCTAAACTTCAGAATGTTATTTCTCCTGGGTGCCTGCGGATGTGGTGGTGATGGCCAGGGTCCAGCTGTGTCTGAACTTCTACGTTGTCCTCCAGGGCCCGAGTTTTACAGGACTCAGTGGATTTCCTTTTCCACTTGTTGGGATGCTAATGTAAAGTGGCTTAAGCAAAGGAGCTGTGGCTCTGTCTCACAAAGCGATGTTTAAGAAAGAAGCTTTGTCACACCCAACTCTTTGCACAGTGGTATCACTGACTGACCTCATGAACTAGGATTCTTTCTATCTATATCTTTGTCTACAAATTATTATCCAGCGATCCAAGTCCAAATACACAAGTACTGTTGCTTTCTGACTGTAATTTTAAGGTTAAAAAAAAACCCACCTTCTTCTTCTCCTTCTCTTCTTCTTCCTCCTCCTCCTCCATCTCTCTTCCTCCTCATCCTCCTTCTTCTCCTCCTCCTTCCTCCCTGTCCTTCCCTTCCTCTCTTTCTCTTCCTTCCTCTTTCCTCCCTCCCTTCCTTCTTTTTCCTCCCTCCTTCGTTTCCTCTCCCCTTCTTCCTTTTCCTCTTCCTCCTCCTTCCTCCTTCTCTTCTCTTCCTCCTCTCTTTCTCCTCCTCCTCCTCTTCTTCCTTCTCCTCCTCTTCCTCCTCCTTCCTCCTTCTCTTCTCTTCCTCCTCTCTTTCTCCTCCTCTTCTTCCTTCTCCTCCTCCAGGTCCTCCTCCTTGTGTCACTGTATATCACTATAGGCCTACAATGGCTCAGTATCCTCAGCTGGATTTTGTTAATAGCTCAGTCTTGGAATCCAGGCTATGTAGGTGAGAATCTTGATTCTGGAAGATAGTAAATCATTCTCTGCTTCTCCTTTTTCATTCCTAGCATGGGATAATTGCAATATCTGCCTTATTGAAAGGTTAGGAGTATAAAGTCTGTCAACTGGTCTTGGTTTATAACAGATATTCACTAAGGTTAGTGCTGTTGTCATTGTTAGTTTTCAGTATTAATGTCTAGACTGCATATAGTAATCAGTCACATGACTATGGTTGAGCAAATATCCCAGGTAAAAAATCTCTACTGTCCTAATGATGTGAAGAAAGCATCTGTTTCTTGTCCAGAGGTTTGTCAGTCACAAAATCAGAGAGGCAGGGAGGGGGAAGGGATCCAGACTCACCAGCAGATTTGAATGGGCAGTTGTGAGATGTGTTGTTCCTATTCAGCCTATGTCCCCTTGTTCTGTGCTTTTATCCCAACCCCATTTTAAAGACTATTTGCTGCTGCCACAATTACTCCTCAGCCCATGGTGCAATGGTTGGCCATATGGATTGTCAGGACTTTGGTCCTGGTGGCGCTTGCTTCGCAGTGTAGATGATTGTCTTTCCTCTCAGCATCCTGGGCACTTTACTTGCATGAATGTGGTCCATGTGACTCATACTCCAAAAGAAGAACAAGTTTCTTTTGCAGAAGATGCTAACATATCATATTTTTGAATCTGCAGGGCTCAGGGCTCTATTCTGACACATTGCAATAAATGGTAGCGCAATTAAGGACCCCTGGAACGTCACTGTTCCAAGCATGTCCTTGAACCAGCTGCATCAGCACCAATTCCAGGATTTCAAGCTCCCTCTATACTTGCAAATTAGAATCTCTATTTTTTTTAGTATGCTTAGAGAATTCATGTGCACACGGAAGGAGGAAAGCTATTCTGGTAGCATGGAAGGACTGTCAACCTTACTTTAGATAAATTCGTGTGCTCTGCAGCATTAAAAGAAAAGAAATACAGAAAAAATGATGGGGTGAAAAATTGTATGTGCAGGTAAAAAGAGAAGTTTGTTGGGTTTGCTTATATCTAGGGAAGGAAGCCATCGACGGCAGTGATGAAAGGAGGAATTCTGGACTTAAGGTGTTGATAAGTGGTGTGTTCAGACATTGGTAACCATGGCGGGAAGAGCACTCTGAGAGTCAGGTGTGTTGGGAATGAGAAATTCAAGGAAGGATCCAAGGTATTGTTGAACAAAATCAAGGAGCTAAAGTCCACAAAGCATAGGGTTAATACGCTGGTTCCATACTAAATGGTCACAACCTTACTCACCCCTGTATCTCCTAGTGTGGGCTGCATGAGTGAGTTAGTAAAAATACTATCTCAAGGAATAATGCTTTCAGTAGTTTGTACATAGTAATAGAAGTAGGGAGACCAGGTCTAGATGATGCTACCTTGTTCTCCCATCCTGGTACCTAGCTGGGTGATGGGGGCTTTCCACCTACCCTCAGGGGCCTAGAGATGAGACAAGCCATCCATGGAATTGCAGATGGCTTGCTCAGTTGGTACATAGATGTATATATATATAATGTACTATATATATTATATAATGGCTTATATATAATTAATAATTAATAAAATCATGGCTCAAAAATAAATTAAAAAACTGCCCGTGTTTCAGAAATTGTGAAAGCTTCACAGATTTAGAACACATTTAATGGAAGAAGAAAATATATGAGTGAAGAATTTTACACTATGGTTTCATTTGACTATTTACACTCTTGCTTCATTCAAATATTAACATTCATTTCTTTAGAAGTACAAGTTAACTTTTTACCCCTTCAGAAGGACTAGTTTTTCATGCTGAAGTGCTCTGCTGAATTTACAGTCACTTCTGGTGTTCAAGGCACCATATTGAAACCATTTACCCTCTGAGACCATGTGAGTGAGCCCCTCTGAGAGGATACCTTGTTTTACTCAGTTCTTTGTTTTCAAAACCCACTGGTCCATCGTCCACATTTGTCTGCTCTTTGTTGAAGGTTTTTTTTGGTATATTTATCACTTTTGGGGGCTCAACTCACACTTCTCTGATAATGATCCAAAATATTGATACATTTGGAGTATGGGCTGGAACTCACTCACTGATCTCACTCACTGATACAGTCCTTGTTGCTCCTAACTCTTTGCCACTTTGATCTTGAGACTCTGTATAAGCTCCTCAAAGCTCATGCAAGGTCTTTGATGGCCACAAAGTCTGATGCTGTCTGATATGGCCTTTTGCTTGCAGGTGTATGTATGTATGTGTGTGTGTGTGTGTACACCCATGTGTGTAGTTGGGGAGAGAGAGATAAAAGAGAGATACAAAGAGACACAGAGACACAGAGAGACACAGAGAGAGAACAGGGAATTTCCCCTCCCATCATTGTATCTTCTAATGATTCTAAAACTTAGAATCTGGCATGAGATGCCATGAGGTCCTCCATGACTGAGATTCCCCTTGGCACCCATTCTCTGCATATTTCCTCTCTGTCCCTTGCTCATTCTCTTCTTTTACATGGCCCTGAGCATTTTCACAAATGGAAGTAAAGCCGCTTTTTAAGTAAGAATTTCCCCCCTCAACTTGTGTGTGTATTTGTGTGCTGATGCAGCCTCAGTGGAAATCCTTGTTCTCCTCACAGGTCTCAGCTGCTAGGGCCCAGAGCATGGTCCTCACTCCTCCCTTGTTTATTTGCACTCTCCCTTTGGCAATCTCACGTGGACCTATAAATTTAAATGTCACCAATAACCCAATGATTCCTCACTTTGTATACCCAGCTGCCAAAACCCCCCTGAGCCTAAGGATATTCTGACCACTAAGTTGGCTCTTCTTGGATATCTAAAGGAATCTCAAATCAAACACTCCCTTCCAATGCTGAACCCCTTCCTCATATATCCTCAAACCTACCCCTCTATTAATTTTCTGAAAAGCATCTCTGTTTACCTGCTGGCTGAAGGCAAATGCCTTTGAAGCTATCTATCTATCTATCCATCTATCTATCTATCCATCCATCTATCTATCTATCTATCTATCTATCTATCTATCTATCTATCTATCTATCTATCTATCTATCTATCTATCTCTTTATTGTGAAGATGATGAGCAGGGGGTCATAGTTACATAAGTAAGGTAATAAGTACATTTCTTTAAGCACTCTTACCCCCTCCCTCATTTTCTCCCATTTGCCCCTCCTTACTCCCCTTTCCCCGCCCTCCCCCGAGTTGTATAGTTCATTTCCAACATAATGTCTAGTGAGTATCATTGTTGCATTCGTTCATCCATGACAGAAACAGCAGGAGCTATTCTTAACTACATTTCTCTCCATCTCCCTAGCCAGTCTATCCTTGGGTCTTCCTCCAAGAAGCATCTTCTCCTCGCTGTTCTCCACCAATCTAGACAATGCTGCCTAATGCTGAGAGACCTAACTCCAATCTTGATTCCCCCCTCCCTCGTGGTGTATATAGCTATATCCTTTCATATACTAGCACATCTTCCTTGCTTGCTGCAGTGCCTTAGATCTAATTTCAAAAGTGTCCTATCTTACATGTTGGGCCCATGGTTAATTTTGGGTCCATTCAGCAAATCGTATTTGTTGTCCCTGGGGAACTAAGTGTTTTCTCTGTAATTTATGAAGTGCACAGCACTCACGAAAATGTTTATCCACACTCAGCAATACTGTCAATACCTGTAAGTAAGGAAGTTACTGCTGCAGCAGCAGTGCTTGCGGGATACCTGTGATGAGCACGATGCAAACCATGGAGAGGAACACTTCAGTGCTGTCTGGAGGACACCTGAGATGAGGCGGGGTCTGGCACCTCCCCTGTTAGCTGCTCAGGGTTAGTGTCTCACCCATCTCGCATGGATTTTCAATGGGAACAGCGTCTCACCAGGCTCAGAGTCACCACTGTCATATCCAAGATATGACCCAAAGCCGAACATGATTCTTGGCAGCTTGGAGAGCTGCATTACCTGTGGGCCAGCTGAACAAGCAGAGACATAGATGCCTACTTCTCCTGCCCCGAAGCCCCTCTTTCTGGAAGCTCCTTCTGTCCCTTGGGAACAAGAACTGTGACAAGGAAACACCGCCATGGCCTTCTGAGGCCAGCAAGGCTCTTTTCTCCAAACTCCTTTTTCTTTATTAAATAATGTTTCCTTTCTTTGCCTCATGGAACAAAGGAGAACAAGAACATACATTACAAAATGACAAAATCCTACAAGTTCACGCACTGGCTGGGTCTGTAAGCTTGAGTTACATGTACTAATCTCTGTCCATTATTTACTCAGTCCAAAGGTGGGACAGCAATCCTTACCCCTGGAAAGTTGTTAGAGTGAACAGGTATAATAGACAGACAGACAGACAGACAGACACACACACACACACACACACACACACACACTGACACGGTATGAATGACTTCCTAGTGGGCTTCCCCTTCCTTATCTACAAAGCAAGAATGATAATGAGTCTGGTAAATGTGCCAGGATTGGAAGCATTCTAACAACAGTGCCTCATTTCATAGCCAACCCTGAGTAAATCTGAGATCTTCTTCCTCCTCCCTCTTCCTTCCCTTCTGTCCTTTTTCTTCATGTGCTGTGTTTCACGTACATATGGGAACTTTATATAGCAATGCAGCAATAATTACCTTTAGAAGTATTTACATGAAGGGACAGAAGGCAGATGCCCAGCCAAATAAAGTAAAAATAATGAGAAGACGATCTACAATAAATGGACAGCATGCCAAATATTTAGCACATTATATATTAACCTCTAATCCTGATGAAGACTTTACCAGATGAGCATTTTACCCTCATTAAAATACATGGATAATAAAGACACTGAAGTTCAGCAAGATTAAATCACTTATTCACAGTTGTGAAGTTGTAAGTGACAGAGCCAGTTTTCCCCATTCAGGATTGTCACACCAAGATGAAACAATTTACTTTGTATACAGGCTTTGAATGTCTTGTGGAAAATTTAATCTCTATTTTCAAGCATAATTCTTTTTTTACTGGGCATTCTTCATTGTCAACAGCAAATAGAGAAATGCTGAAAAAGGTCATGTTCTTCAGCAGAGAGACTCATGTTTTGGAACTGGGTGTAATTATAGGGTTGATGTTTTGGGCTCTCACCTATTCTTATGATGATATTGAGAACTGGGCCTTTGGAGATACTTAGGAATAGATGTGATTGTAAGAATACCACCTTCACGGTAAGATTAGTACCCTAAATAGAAGAGACACCAGAAAGCTTGCCTACTTGCTCCCATCTCTTCCTTTTTCTTCTTCATTCTATGCTTCCTCTGCCTCCCTTCACCCCTCAGTAGGTACACAGAAGAGGCGATGTGAGGTGGTTGTTGTAAACAGTGCAAGAGAACAAGCATTGGAAGGGAATACATTAGTGATGTTTTGTCACTAATCAAACACCAGCAAAGGGGAAAAACTAAGGAAAAGCTATGTAAAAGGAAACAACACGTGTCCAAAGAGACTATGCAGTCTTCGTGGAGAACAGATTGGGAGCCCTTATTCAGGGCATCTGCTTCATGAGGGATTGACTAGGGAAAGGACCGAATCAGGATGAGGGTGGCTTCTGTCTCTGTTCTAAAAGTGCCAAGTCTTTGGTAGTAGTCTACTTCATACTCACACACACTTCATTGTCTGTATTATGTTGACTTTGCTATTCCATTGTGTCCGTTGTACACATTTTCTTTTTTTGTTGGTTGTGGGGCTTGAACTCTGGGCTTGGATGCTGTTCCCTGCACTCTTCAGCTCAAGGCGAGCACTCTACCTTTTAAGCCACAGAGGCACTTCCAGTTTTCTAGTGGTTTTTTGGAGATAAGAGTCTCAAGGACTTTCCTGCCTGGGCTGGCTTTGAACTGTGATCCTCAGATCTCAGCCTCCTGAGAAGCTAGGATTACAGGCACGAGCCACCGGTGCCCGGCTCCAGTTATATCCTTTTCTAAAGATTGTTCTATAAAAGAAAATAGTTGGGCTGTTCATTAGAGGAACTTCCTACTGAAGCCATTGCCTTTCAGTGGAAAGCAGCAACAGAGTTTGAGCCTTAAGAGTCTGAGCCCTTCACCTAAAATTCCTTCCATTGTTGCTTACACCCATTGTGCTTGATCCTGATTCTTACTTAATCCTTATCAAGACTGCATACTGAAACCCTCCTCAAACCCTATTCACAAGTCGCAGTAAGTTCTGAGGTTATTTTTCCATTCTTGGACACAGAACTCCACAAAGATGGCTGCCTCCTTCATCTTTGGGAGCCTTGGTTTTTGGTCTGTGGGATGGTGGTTTTCAGCAGGTTCTATGGACCCTGTGTCCCTGAATCCTGCTGTAGGTACATCTCCTGCTAGTCTACATTTCAAATACTAAACTTCCAGGCCCTATTTGATTGACAGAACTGCTTCAAAAGATACAAATCCATAAAGTTCCTATCTCCAGGTGAGTCTTCCTGGATTGGAGCAAGTCTCAGCCTCACAAACCTTTAGTTTCTTACTCTGTCATAGGGGTGTAGAACTAGAAATACTGCCACGTATCCTCCATCCCTCATGTTCTTTCCCTCTGAACTGTCTTTGCATTGATGCCGTCTGTCAACATGACCTCTTCCGGCAAAATCTTCTGTTCCTCACAGCATCCGGGGGTGCTGGGCACAAGCCAGTCACTCAGTAACCAGCTGTTTGTAGTTTGTACAATTGAAGCTGGATTCAATTCAGTGTCTGGAGTCTGTTTTTTTTTTTTTTTACTTTATTTTAACTGTCTGACTCTGTAATGTGCCAAGATAATTTTATATCAGAGATGAAACTGACTCGCATAGGGGGAGAGAAAAAGAGAGAGAGAGAGAGGGAGAGGGAGAGAGGGAAAGGAGAGAGAGAGAGGGAGAGAGAGAGCACCGTTTCTGAATGCCTGCCAAGAGGCAGGCCCAGTCCAAAGGTTTTGTATGCGGTGGACAGTGTTATCTCCTGCTCATAATGTTCCAAATCAGGCCAGGGAATTTTGCAATGATTTCCCCGGTTCCTTGTGAACTCAGGACAGAGGCCACATGTGTTTGTGGTTCCAGCCCATAGTTAGTCACTGGTAGGCTCAGGACTGCTGAGAAGAAACCCCTGGTTTCCATTGGATCATCAGTGAGGAATACTTTACCAATGCCCTTGCTGCCTGTGTTCTAGCAAGGAGCTAGCAGTCCATTTTTATGGAAATGTCTAGTGGACCACGTGCAAGTTGTTCATGCCTGTAAGCCTAAGCCAGCCTAGGCAGGAAAGTATGTAAAACTCTTATCTCCCATCAACCACCAAAAAGCCAGAAGTAGAGCTGTATCTCAAGTGGTAAAGCACTAGCCTTGAGAAAAATTGTTCAAGGAAAGTGCCAAGGCCCTGAGTTCAAGCCCCAGCACTGGCACAAAAAAAAGTGTCAAGTAGGTTTGTCTTCATTTTACAGAAGAAGAAACTGAGACACAAAGAAATGCCAAAAAGCTGTCCATGAAGTGCCTTCAGGATCCTTCCTTCCCTCCCTCCCTCCATGACTTCCTCCTGCCCCCTCTTTTCCTTCCTTCCTTCCTTCCTTCCTTCCTTCCTTCCTTCCTTCCTTCCTTCCTTCCTTCCTCCCTCCCTTCCTTCCTTCTAAATTTGACTTCCTCTTTATTAAGATCCATTTGCTAGTAAGGTGACTGGCATTAATATTATTGTTGTTGTTATTATACAGTTGTACAAAAAGGTTATAATTCCATAAATCAGATCATGAGTATAATGTTTCCTGATCAATGAAAAAAAGAGTTTCCTAGCTGGGTCTTGGTGGCTCATGCTTGTAATCCTAGCTACTCAAGAGGCTAAGATCTAAAGATCAAATTCAGAGGAATTTCAGAATACTCTGGAAGTTAAGATCTGAAGTCTGTGGTTCAAAGCCAGCATGGGCAGGAAAGACCATGAGACTCATTTGTCATTAACCACCAAAAAACTGAAAATGGCACTCTGGCTCAAATGGAAGAATAGTAGCTATGAGCAAAACAAACAAAACTGAGGAACCACACCTAGACCCTGAGTTCAAGTGCCAGTACTGGCACCAAAAAACGGTTTTCTTTAAAATATTTTAATTTACTATATAAGGAGTAAGAACATTTCACAAGTACTGTTATAAAAAAAAAACCTGTCTGATTCCAGATCCTTTTATTCTTCCCAAGAACAACCTCAACCAACTGCATCTTCATGTTTACATGTAAAAATTCAATTTTTGGTAATTTTAAACGTTTTGTTATATGTTCTTTTGTTTTGGTAATTTTAAACATTTTGTTATATGTTCTAAAAATGGAAAAGTGAGGCTTTAATTTTGCTTTATAACTGCTTTCCTTCACTCTACCACCAGAATACTTTCTAATGTTCTATCTAGTTTTAAAAAATGTGTATTATTGTAGATCATTATTTAACACTAAATTATAAGTATATAAATATTTATTGATGGTTGGGTTATTTATTTTGCTTTTCTGGTAGTAGTTTTCAGGAGTCAGTGCTTCAAGCTGGCTGGATAAGTGCTCTATAACTTGAGCAATGCCCCAGCTCTTTTACTTTCCCTTCATGTTTTAGATAGGGTCTCATGCTGACTTTGACTGGGATAACCTCAAACCATGATTCTGCCTTTGTCTTCAAAGGAGCTGGGATGGATGAAAACTGCCATGCTGGGCCTTGGTTGGACCACTTAGTTGGCAATGGTAATAATTTTCCTCCCACACGATGTCCTATAGCTTGGGGGTCATTTTTGATGTGCTTGCAATTACTGTGTGTGTGTATGTATGTGTGTGTGTGTGTGTGTGTGTGTGTGTGTGTGTGTGTCTGTGCACATGCGTGCATGCATGTGTGCATGTTTTATGTCTTCTCTCAAACTATAAAGCCTTTTGGCATGTATATTGCATTTGTTACTATGCATCTTAGAAACTTCTGGCTTCCTCCCATTTTTACTGATTAACTTCTGACTCTGTTACACAGATGGTGGCTTTAATTTACTTTTAACAATTTTCCTAGAGTTATCTTTGCACTCTCCATGTTTTTATACCCAAAGGCATTGTATTCTCTAGACATTCTGTATCTTATTTTAGTTCTTGTTTTGCTAGGCACATCCCTTAGTAGCTTTTGTATGAGAGAGAAAGGGAAGGTAACATTCTTGAAGTCTTCCTTGGCTGAAAATATCATTAACCTCTCTTGTACTTAATTTACTGAACATAGAGTACTAGGTTCAAAAATACTTTGTTCTCTCAGAATTTCAAAAGAATTTCTCTATTTTTCTGGTGCCTGCCATTGTTACTAATATAAGTTAAATGTCTTTCTAATTCCTGCTCCTTTAAATATAACCTATATATTGCTTCTAAAATTGTTTATGATTTTCCCCCTAAGTTGTGTGTGTGTGTGTGTGTGTGTGTGTGTGTGTGTGTGTGTGTGATGTATGTGTGTTGGTTGTGGGGCTTGAACTTTGGGTCTGGGCACTGCCCCTCAGCTCTTCAGCTCAAGGTTAGCCCTCTACCACTTGAGCCACAGCACCACTTCCCATTTTCTGGTGGTTAATTGGAGATAAGAGTCTCACAGACTTTCCTACCCTAGCTGGCTTTGAACAAGGATCCTCAGATTCAGCCTCCTGAGTAGCTAGGATGACAGGCATAAGTCACTGGTGCCAGGCTTTCCTCCTAAATTTTAATCCAGGTGATACTACCCATATATAAATCAGATTTTCTTGGTAAAAGAGATGAAATTTACTTCTCTAGAAGTGCCAAGCTCAATATAGGAAGGCTTTGCATTATTTCTTGGATAAAAGTTGCTGCTTTCAAATCTCTGGTACAACAAAGATTCTCATGAAATATTTCTTACGGATATAAAACTGATTTCCAACAAAGTCAGTGAAGCAAATTAATAAGCAAAATAAAAACTGAACAAATTCTGTTAGAAAAACTAGCTCTTTGAGTGGCACTGTGGCTCAAGTGGTAGAGTGCTCGCCTTGAGCTAAAGAGCTGAGGGACAGCACCCAGGCCCAGAGTTCAAGCCCCATGAACAACCAAAAAAAATTACATTCAGAAAAATGAGCTCTTTGAATATAGCAAGCAATAAATGAAGCTCAGGTCTTATCTCCTTGTACTCATGACATTTAAGAAACATCTTAACACAAGCACAAAATTAAAATGATAATGATCTTAGAAGAAAAGATTGGAAAATTTGAGGGATTGGGTAATTTTATGTTACAGAAAGTAACAAAAATAGTAAAAGCAATACACCGGACTTAAGTAAAATTAAAAACAAATCTGGTTAAAAGCTCCCATTAAGAATGTGCAAAAGTAAGTAAAGAACTGCAGGCAATGCTTGCAATACATTAAAAATGGGAAAAACATATCTAGAATATATAAAGAGTGTATACAATTCAATAATAAAGTATAAACAGTTCAATTTGAGTAAATACGATGATCAAATACATCTGAACAACCTATATGCTCATTAAAATGCTTTCAGCCTCATTTGTCATAAAAATATGAACATTAAAACCAGAGGAAGAAACTATTTAATGTTTATTAAATGGTTATGAATTTTAAATGAAGGACAATGTTACACTTGGGTGAGATTGTACAGTCACCTGAATGGTATTGCAGCACTGAAGAGAAGGTAAACTACAGTCACTGGGGGACTGGATGGGGGTGGGGGTTAACAGATAAAGCTAATTATACACATGTTACAATCCAGAAAATCTACAGCTAGATAGTTACCCAGAGTAAAGATAACAGATGTCCACAAAAAGGCTTGTATACAAATATTCCTTTAAGCTTTTTTATCAGCAATCCCAAACAGGAAAATCTCAAATGTCAACTGCAAAATAAGAGAATAAATTCAGAAGAAAAAATGTGTAACAAAATACTTATAAACGTAGATAAGGAAGTGGATTCATTTAATGACATGGATAAACATAAAAATGATTATGAGCAAAAGAAGGTTACCCTAACAGACAAAACAACATGTCTATATGTGTATCTACTGGGTAGAAATCAGACCTGTGTTCCTGGATAACACCTGAGAGGAAGCATGGGGGGAGGGTGGTGGGATGGTGTATTTGGGGATTGGAAACAAGCTAAAATGTGGTGGGAGGTACTGATAATTTGGATAAATATATTTACCAAGACTTAGTGAACTTTACTATGTATACAAATTGTAATGTTATTAAAATAATTAAAAATAAAAGCTTGTGGGAATGATCTATGCCTTCTCTAAGGCGACTTCAACCAAAGGATATAAGAAATGACAGAGGGGCTGGGAAGGAATGGCAGAAATTGTTGTTGGGATTGTAAACTTGTTCAACCACTTTGGAAAGCAGTATGGAGATTCCTCAAAAGACTCCACATAGAGCTCCCCTATGACCCAACAATCCCACTTTTGGGCATTTACCCAAATGGTCACAAACAAGACCATACTAAAGCTACCAGCACAACTATGTTTATTGCAGCATTATTTACCATAGCTAAGATATGGAACCAACCCAGATGCCCCTCAGTAGATGAATGGATCAAGAAAATGTGGTATATATACACAATGGAATTCTATGCCTCCATCAGAAAGAATGACATTGCCCCATTTGTTAGGAAATGGAAAGATTTGGAAAAAATTATATTAAGTGAAGTAAGTCAGGCCCAAAGAAACATAGGTCCCATGATTTCCCTAGTATATGTCTGAGTTAAGCAGAAAAGGTCAAATAAGTTAATGTTAGGTGAAATGAACCCCAAGATAAGGACTCAAATGGATTTTCTTTCTTGCTATTGTTACTAATATATTTATAAGGTGATTTTTTTTTGTTGCTTTGTATGTCCCTCCACCACGGTATGGTACTTTCATAATAAAAAAATTTACTAATTAAAAAAAAGAAATGGCTGAAGGGGGAAAGGAGGAGAATGCAGTCAAGAATTCATTGTATATGCCACAGAATTGAGGAGAATAAGGGAAGGGGTAGGTCAAAGGGGGGGGGGGTGAGATGTTTAACTGGTTACATAGATCAGGATGCATTGTAGCCAGGCACTGATGGCTCATACCTGTAACCCTAACTACTCAGGGAACTGACGTCTAAGGAGCATGGTTCAAAGACAGCCCTTGAGATTCTTATCTCCAATTAACCACTAGAAAACTAGAAGTGGCACCATGGCTCAAACTGATAAAGCTCTAGTCTTGAGCAAATGAGCTCAGGAACATAATCTTTTTTTAAAAAAAGATGCTTTGTTAAGTTGCAAAAAATTCAGTGCATGAACTCAAATTAAACAAGGTAAAGGATGAGTCAGGAGGGGTGGGTGAGAAAGTTGAAAAGGGCGACATTGATCAAGATGCACTGTATTCATAAATTGATTTGGTGAATGGCAAGTCCTTTGTACAACTACTTAAAGATAATACAAACATTACGAAAAAGAAATAGCAGAACCTTGGGCAGAATCCAAGTTAGTTTAACAATATATCCAATGGCATCACTTCCCTCTCCTTTTTATAGAGCTACTGAAGCCTTATCTTTAGGATAAAGACTGCCATTAAGATTCAAGGACACTTAATGCAATTTTTTACAAGTCTTTCTATTTCATATGAATGGTACAGTATCATTCTTTCTGATGGAAGATTAGAATTCCATTATATATATTATATAATAATTACATATTATATATGATTCCACTATATAGTTTTATATATATATATATAAAACATCTATCTATCTATCTATCTATCTATCTACCTATCTATCTATCTATAACTCACATTTTTTTGATCCATTTGTCCATTGAGGGGCATCTGGGTTGATGGCATATCTTGGCTATGATAAACAATTCTACAATGAACATGGTTGTACTGGTGGCTTTAGTGTGGCCTGGTTTGTGTTCTATTGGATAAATACTCTGGAGTAGGATTGATGGGTCATAGGGAAGCTCTATGTTTAGTCTTTTAAGGATCCTCCATACTGCTTACTAGAGTGGTGATTACCAGAGAATATTGAGAAGAGGAAAGACATAGGATTTTAGGTAGTAATACTATTGTGCTTGAATGTATGATGATAAGTATATGCCATTACACATTTGTCAAAACCCATAGAATGTACAATACTGAGAGTAAACCCTAATGCAAACTATGGGTTTGGATGACAATGATGTACCTGTTTAGTTTATTTGATTGTAAACAATATACTAGTCAAGTGTAGAATGTTCTCAGCAGGGGAGATCCTGTGACTTTGTTATGCAGGTCTGTGGGAACTCTGTACTTTCCACTGACTTTCTCTCTGAACATAAAACGGCTCCCAAAACTGGTCCATTGAAATAAAAATAAAACAAACAAATAAACAAAAAATATTCAAGGACACAGTGTTCTGCTTCAAATGTATTTGACTTCATTTGCTTTTGCTCTGTTCTCCTTTACTTCTGCTTGAATCTCAGCTTTTTCATATTACCTGTGTTACCAGTCTGGATAACTTAGGAAACAAGTTAGATGTTACCTAACCTCCTTAAAGCCGCCAGTTCTGTGCTGCTTCTCTAGGGCTCACCTTACACTGTTCTCAAGTCAAAGATAGATCCCAGATCAAAGAAATCTTCCGCCCAGCTGTCCCCCTGTTCCCATGGGAGCCCTAGAGGAGAAGAGGTCAGAGCACAGGAGAGACCTCCCAGGGCCTCTGAGACCCAGGGGCTCCCCTCAAGGTCATATCTGTACCAGATTATGTCCCTCTCTACTGCTGACTGACCCAGAGCAGACTCATCTGTCCCTCTTTGTGTGATCTCTAGGGCCTGCCATTTGAGCACACAAAGACACTGGCTCCTAGTCATATTCATGACATCAGCCTGCTGGTCGATTTCACAGGGCCTCTCCTGAGTTTGTGGGCTAACACTCAATTGTCTGACTCCTGGTACTTTCTTCTTGCATGGGAGTTCTGTGCTTTTGACCTAAGCACCACCCACCAATCTCCTCTGCACATCTCAAAGTCTTTGTTCCTTCCATGCCTTCCAACCTCAGAACCCTATCATTTTTCATCCTCTCCCTCGCACTGTCTGCTGCACCCTCCTTGGAGAGAGGAGCAGAGGACGCCTTCGCCCCTCCCAGGTGAGCGCAGCAGCATCCGCTGCCCTGGCTGGTTTTCCCCTCTGCTGGTTTTTTATCCCACTGCATGGCGCTTCCCCGCTTCCCCAGGCTGTTGAATTGAATGAAAATGTGGAAAACTCTGGGGCCAGAACCCTATAAATATTTGAAGAATAGCTCTCTTTTCATGTCCTGCTTGAAGAATATATTTTTCTTTTCATGTTTCTTTCCTTCCTTCTAATTAGTTTATTTTCTGGGGAGAGCTAGAAAGCAAAGTGATTCTGTTACCATATATTAAAATGCGTGCCTGACGTTTGAGGAATTATTTTCAATAATGTTTGTAACTTTCTGTCATTTTCAGTAGTGTGGTAGAAAAATACAAATAGGGAAAAATTCAAGTTAATGTCTTTTGGAGTTTTTTTTAATAGAATTTCATTATATATAAATGTAGACTCAGTAAATATTTATTAGGCACTTACGTGTGTAGACTGTTTTGTTATTCTAACACTGGCAATGATAATAATGTTAATAACAATAAAATAATAACAACAATCATAACCACCATATCATCATTTAAGTGGACGAGCTATTATATAATTTCACTATTTTATTTAATCTTTCCAATGATTCCGAAAGGTGGGAATTAAAGTCACACTCTTTCCTCAGAAGGAAATTGTTTAGAGAGTATAAGTAATTTGACTTCATACAGTGTACGGCAAAAACAGAGGTTTGAGTTCAGACTTAATTGGTTCTAGTTTTATGCTTTTAACTCCTGGAGGAGAGGCTAGTCTTTTTCTCCAGTGTTCCCTACCTCTGGTGGGTTTCCAAATGCCAGCCGCAGTTCCTTTCCTGACAGGGTCTCTACAGCTTCACACATCACACTGCAAGTGACTGAGTTACCGGAAAACAGAAGCATTTATGCACAACTTAGGCGCGCAGGGTAGAAGACAAGATGAGCATGGAAGGTTGAATTCCACAGGAAGAAGTACAAAGTCTAGTGCGAACTTAGTATGGATTAAGGAGGCCACTGGAGACTCAGACTTCCCAAGAGTACAAATAGGCCTAGTCACTCATCCACTGGGAAGGCCTTTTTCAGAACACTTCCATTAAACTGCCATGCCTCAGATTTGTAGAACCTGTCTTTTGTGTGTCCCATAAAACATGAGTTATGCATAGGCCAAGGAATGCAAGTGGCTTCCATATGCCATAACATTTGCATGGTGACCTCTTATAAATTATATGACCTTTACTACAATTATTTTAGAGAGCTTGTGAAAGAAATATTTATTATTCCATCTTCCAGAAAGGAAATAGGAAAGCTCTTCGAAACACAGACAGAAGTGGCACACCTCTCTGAGAAGCAGCCTGGATATGAGATTGAGCCAGGAATGGTAGTTTTGAGCTCTATGAGGGGTATTGAGTCAAACTGTCTTCCTAAATGACATGCTATTCAGCCCTGTGGCAATCTTTACGAAGGTACTCTCATTTCCATTTCACATCTGAAGAAACTGAGGTGCAGGATAGTTAAGCAATTTATAGAGCTGGTTAGGTGGGTATTGCATTCCTGTGGTTGGAAAAGTAAAAAAAAAAGTATTTGGAGTCACCCTTAACTTTCCCCGCGACTTGACTTTTTAAAAACTATGTTATTTATTGTAAAAAGACTGTACAGTGGGGTTACAGTTACATGAGCAAGGTCATGAGTACATTTCCTATCAAGCATTATTACCTCCTCCTTTGTTTTTCCCCTACCCTCTCTTCCCTCCTACCTCCACAACTACACTCCCCACTTCCGCCTCTCCTTCCCTCTCCCTGCCTAAATTGTAAAGTTCATTTTTAAACATAGTATCTTGTACCTCTCATTGTTACAATGAGTCAACCTGTATCCCTCTTTAAGCATTTTGTTTTTTCCCTTTCCCTCCTCAAGCTAGAGAAATGTATAGACAAGATGCAGGGCACCAACATCAAATACAGTGAAAACATGGGGGAGGAACATACAAAGAAACAAAAAAATCACATGGTACATTATAAATACGTTAGAAACAACAGAAAGAAAGAAAAAAAACACTTGTGTCCCTATCTTGGAGTTCATTTCGGTTAACATTATCTTACCTGGTCCTATGTACATAGCTTTTGACCTTTTCTGTTTGTCCCAAACATATATACTAGTTATTGCAAATAAGGGAAACCATAGAACCTATGTTTGTTTGGGCCTGGCTTACTTCACTTAATATAATTTTTTCCAAGTCTTTCTATTTCCTAACAAATGGGACAATGTCATTCTTTCTGATAGAGGCATAGAATTCCATTGTGTGTGTGTGTGTGTATGTGTGTGTGCGTATACACATATATATATCACATTTTCTTGATCCATTCATCTACTGAGGGGCATCTGAGTTGGTTTCATATCTTCTGCTACTTGATTTTTATAGACAAATTCTTTTTCTCTATCTCTATGATCAGTTTCTCTCACCAGATCATCCTGTTCTAGTGAGCCCTATAGACATTTTGTTTGTATAGATGCTGCCCTTAGAGAGCCTTTAGGGCCAGCCCTCTGGCTGTTTGGAAATGAGACAATCAATAAAAGACTACAATCTCCTGTTGTCATTTACATTGACTTCCCCATTATCTCCCTGAGCATGTTGTTGTGTTATCATTGGAGTAAAGTTTCTGTCTAATGCTGGTGGGCATCCAGCCAGGAAGAGATCATGACCTGTCATTGTTTATAGAGACTCTGAACTCTGCCAGCATACAATAAAAGCAAAGCACTTACAATGTACCTGCCATTATCAATCAATAAGAAGCTATTGGTAAGCTAATAATGACCCTCCAAGGATGTCCGCATGCTAAGAATCTCCATAACCTGTCAATAAGTTACATGGCAAAAGGTACTCTGAAGAGGCGATTAAGTTAAGGATCTTGAGACAGAGAAATTAACCTGGACAATTTAGGTGATGAGTTCAAAGTAATCAAAGAAGGGAAAAAGGAAGGCAGTCAATATAAAAGAGTTGTGGAAACAGAAATAAAGGTTTGATCAGTGAGCTTTGAAGATGAAGACAGGGAACCATCGACCAAGAAATTCAAGTGCCTTCCAGAGGCTGGAAAAGTCAAGGAAATCAGTTCTCCCCAGAGATTCCAGAAAGCATGTAGCCTTACTGCAATGGACTTAGACCTCTACCCTCTGAATCTACCTGACTCATGGTAATTGGCTACTGTGGCATTAGGAAACAGATGTACTAATAATTTCATTTGCATATACTTTCAAGATAACTATGTGTGTGTGTGTGTGTGTGTGTGTGTGTGTGTGTGTGTGTGTGTATGTGTTGATATTTAGATTAGGAAACAGATGTACTAATAATTTCATCTGCATATACTTTCAGGATAACTCTGTGTGTGTGTGTGTGTGTGTGTGTGTGTGTGTGTGTGTGTGTTGATATTTGGATTAGGTTTTAAAGTGAAATGTCCTGAATTGGAATCTGTGGATTGTCTGTCTTTACCTATCAGCCCTGTCTCTTGGCTCCGTCACTTCTTTCAATCCTTGAGTAATGAAGAATTTTCTGCCTAAGAGATTTTTGGTATAGCAGACATTATGGGCAGTGTGTCTTTGATATAGTTTGAGCAGGAAAGCAGTCCACTCACCTTTGGAAGCAGCCCTTACACTGTAGGCATTTAGAGTAAAATGGATCCTTTGGTCAGCAATCCAACATACATCTGTTTTTTTGGACACTTAATAATTACCTGTAAGTACTTGTACAATGGGGCTTCAATCCAACATATCAACATGAATATTTGGACCAGAAGAGAAGGGCAGCCTACCACAGATAATTTATTTTAAAATATAAGAAGAGAAGTTGAAAGTTGAAAGAAAGAATTTAATGATTCTTTGTTTAGTATATAACATACATATAAATGGCTAAGTATTTAAGACCTAGCATATTAATTTTTGTAAAGTATATAAATTGTCATTTTTTATCTAGTAGATGATTTTAAAGTGTTGTCTTGGGGGACCCAATAAAGAAAACTCATCTTGACCTTATGGTAGCTTGGTGCATCTTGCCACTGAGTTCGAAGTTGTGGTTCCAGAAATTTCAGATAGAGTTGTCTTAATTGGTGATACTGCACATGAAATGGATTGCTCAACTGGGACCCTCAAATGTGCCTGGGCTAATTAACAGGAAGTAACTTTGAACTTTTTGCTCTGTTGAACCTCTTGTTAGTCGCCAAGTGGCTCCATCAAAACCAAAAATGCAGTTAGGAGGACCTAAGAGTTTTAGGGCATATCCCCAGGCGCCAAGAAGAGTGGAAGGGTAGAGACTATCACTATTCCAGGCATGGAGGAGTTTATATTAATTTTATATTATATTACTTATGATTATCTTATTTTCAGTTATAGTTCATGTACAACCCTGGAAGATTGGATTATACATTTTTGGCTTCCTTGATTGGACTCCAGTAAAGTTATGAAAAATAGAGAAACAACTGTACACATGAAAGTTATAGATCTTTTTCATTTTTATTCCATCCTCTTTTAGTGTCTTGAAATACCGGATGACCCATTGTAACAATGAGATATATAAGACACTATGTTGAAAACAAACTTTACAATTTTGTGGTGCAGGGGGGAGGGGAGAAGGGGGAGGAGGAAGTGGGCGGAAAGGGAAGGTAGGGGAAAAACAGAGGAGGAAGAAACAATGCTCAATAGGAAATGGACTTACTACCTTGCTCATGTAACTCTAACCCCTCTGTACAGCATCTTTACAATAAAAATAAATAGTTAAATTTTTTAAATCACTTTTTTAGGTCCAGATTCAAATCCTATCTTAATGACTATTGATGAGCTCCTAAAATATTCATCCTTTTCATCCACAAAATGGCCCATTCATCACTAACCTTTCTATTTCTTATGGCTGTTGAATACTTCAAGCAACAATGGCTACTTTATTTTTCCGACATTCCAGGTTTCCATTATGGTATAACAGAATGCCCCAAATTTAATGATTGACGGAGATCTCCCATGGAGGTGTGCGACTGGGCTCAGCTCAGTAGTTCTCTTATGTGGTAGCAAACAGATGGCCATTGGGCCTGGAATCTGCTGTGTGGACCCAGGCTGGGTTGGATTCTTCTTCCACGTAGACTCTCCACGCTTAGCTTCAACATGACAGCAGCCTTTTCTAGGTCAGGTGTTCTGAGAGATGAAACAAGATCCCGCTGGCCTTCTTGGCCCACAGGTTCAGACCCCACCCACCACTTCTGCCATACTCTCTTCATCAAGTGAGTTACAAAGCTCTGCCCAGAATAGAGGAGGTGAAAACTGCACTCTCTTGTCATGTGATGGCGCATGCAGATAAAGTGAAGGGTGGAAGAAAAGCAAGGAAGGAAGGAGGGAGGGAGGGAAGAATGGAAAGGAGGAAGGCACCATTTTAGGGATTACCAACAATACCTACATGCTCTATTTCTCTTACCTCTTTTCCATCTATTATCCATTCATTGAGCAAGTACCTAAAGGTGATTATGGGTCAGTAACTACTCTCGGTGTGGATGATTTAATGCTGAGTATAGGAATAATCTCTGAATTTCATAAAGAACAGTGAGGGAGACAGAAACAGGAATAAGCAAAACATTTCTAACCAGGAGAGTACAGTTGATCAGAATGCAGCATATGGCTGTCCTCACGGATGCCCTTCGAGAGGAGGTCCCTGACAAACAAGTCGGCAGTGACTGGAAGATCTTCCCTTGCAAGGAGTGTAATGTGTCCAACATTGCTCAGACACTGCACAGCTTTGCCTGTTCAACCTCCTTAGGTAGACTGTCATTCCTGTTACCCCTCTTGATTCCTTACCTACTTTCTCTGTGTGCTTGTTCACCATAATAGTTAACACATCCTACATACAATCATCTTTACTCCTGTCTCACCTGTGAAAATGTAAGTTCCACACATGAGAAAATGGTTTTCTATTTTGTTCCTTGTTTTTTTCCCCCAGAACATTTCTAGTATGTAATAGTCAAAATATTTATTGAACAATGTACCCATTGTCTTCAGCCTCTTTAATAACTTTTTATTTTACTTATAGATTACAAACCAATATTTATTTGCTGTGCATAGAGAGCATTACTTGGGTATCAAGAAAGCCTAGATTGGGGCTGGGAAGATAGCTTAGTGGTAGAGCTCTTGCCTTGCATGCATGAGGCCCTGGGTTCGATTCCTCAGCACCACATAAATAGAAAAAGCCAGAAGTGGCACTGTAGAGCACTAGCCTTGAGCTGAAGAGCTAAGGGACAGTGCCCAGGCCCAGAGTTCAAGCCCCATGACCAACCAAAAAAAAAAAAAAAAAAAAAAGAAAGAAAAAAGAAAGCCTAGATCTACTTCCTGTTTTGCTGCTCAATTCCTGTGTGACTTTGTATGAAATGCGCAGTAGTTTGCTATAGATTTCCTCAAACCCAGAACAATCTTGATTTCTGTAGTCTCTTCTTCTTCCAAGAAGCCACAATTCTTTGATATATGTACAGTGAAATAATGAATGTTGAACCCAATACTTAAATCAACAGTTTCAAGTTTCAGAAGAGGAAGACACAGGAAGAAGGCCAGAGATTCTCAGAAGCAGTAGGCTGTTCAGGGCATGCTCTGGAGAGGAGCTTGTGTTTCTTTTCTCTCAAGAAGAGAGAAGAAGGAAAACAAAACTTTTCTTTAAGATTTGAATAATCAGAAATAGCACAAAAAGAGTCTAACAAGGACCTCTTAAAGCTGAGCAGTATATAGTAACTTCTGGGCAGATCTGATTTGGTTAACTCTGAGGAGAGCTTCTAGAAGATTGGCATTGTGGTTATTCAAAGCTTCTGGCAAAGGAACACAGGGCTGGCAGTGGAAATGGCACAGGATTATTTGGTAAGCACCATAGTGTTATGGGCAGCACATGCGTGCCTAGGCTCCTGTTGGCTATGGATCATTCGTTGTAAAATAGTGCCGGTTCCTGACAGCTTCTGGAGGCACAAACAGCTGAATGGAGAAGTAGATGCTTTTACCTATCAGAAATATAAAAGGAAGGTAGGACAGGCAGGTATTGCAAAGGGGGGGAGGAATGTCTCGAAAAGCAACATGTTGTACATAAATGTTCACTAGATTTCTCCTGCTTTGCAAATTCCCTTGGTTGCATGCTTTGGGAGTAGTCAGGATAGCTCAAAAAGAGAATTTTCGTATAGAAACTTGAAAACAGAGAACAGAAGGATCTCTTTGGACCTGGAGCAGAGGCTAGACCTAAAGACACTGGCAATGAGGTGCCTGAATGCTTATTCCCTTCCCAAGCAACGACTGTGAATATGTACAATATCCCTCCAGCCTGCAATGATTTCCATTCCTTCCTGTCCCCATTTCCAACCTCTGCTTGAAAAAGTAAACATTTGAGATGTGCAAATTCTCTCTGAAGTATTGTAGAATCTCAGTGAGTTCTCAAGCAAATCAATGCCCATAAAATAACATCACAACATATTGTTGTCAAATGACTAAATGTCAAGATAAAGGGCAATTTCTGAAATCAGCCAGGCGAAGTAAAGACACATCAAGGCATATTGAGATATTAATAATGGTGATGGCTAAATTCTCAGCAGCAATGAAGTGGGGTAGAAGGCAGAGAAGGAAAAAAAAGAACTTGGATGGTACAGTTAAATATCAAGAGAATAAAACCTGCTTAAAAAGCAGTAGAACAAATGATAATTTTGAGATAAACAAAAACTGTGGAAATTTATCACTATCAATTTTCCACTATGTGAAATGAATGCTAAAGGATATTCATAACAGAAATGCTGTCTAAGTCATTAGGGTAAGAAAAATGAAAGATTGAAGACAAATATTTTCATGGAAGCAAATGTTCTTTTGATGACCTGCTTGTGTACATACAAAGTGAACCCCATGACCTCTGAGCCCTGGCCAGTGAAGTAGAGAAGGTCTTAGAACACAGTATCAATAACGAATGCATGCCCATACTTGTGCAATAAACACTTGGGGAAAAGGGCATTTAAAAAATTTAAAAATTAAATTCAACTTCATTTAAGCCAGTGCTGAATGATATAAAATATCTTGGTGAAACCCCTATTCTGAAAACCAGTAAATATGGACAAGAGGAGTGAAAATGCCTAACTATCATTGTATATATGTTCATATATATAATACACGTTATAAAATATACATTACACAATGTATGCCACATATAACATATGATATATGCCTTTGTATGTAAGTAAGTATATAGATAGATACACACATGCATGCATTTAAAATGTCTTTGGGATAGAAGACCCAATACAGACGCATCAGTCCTCTTTAAAATAATCTGTAGCTTCCATGTAATTCCAATAAAAAAGTTCTGTGGATTTTTTAAAAATAGAAATTGACAAATTGAAACTGAAATCTATCTTGAAAAAGAATAATTTAAGAGAACTTATAAGTTAAGACTTCCTACGAAGTCACAGTAATTAAACAGTATTATTAACACAAACATAAGTGAATTTATCCACAGATGAAGCCCAGATACACAGTGTCAGGGGCTTTAGTCAGCACACTTCAGTCAAGGCACTGGGACAGTAGATCTGAGAGTTAAAAGTGCTTTCAGTAATGATAATAGAAAGCCTGAATAGCTTCCTAAAGAAAAAAGTCTCAAATCATACCTTACATCATACATACAACTCACCATAGACTACAGTCCTAAATGTAATTCCAGAACTTCTATTAGAGCATGCAGAAAAATATCTTAGCATCTTTGGAATAATGTTCTTAGCATTCAGCCATAAAAATTAAGTGGAAAACTGAACTTGATTACAAAAAATATGGAAAGCTTTGGCTTATCAAAAGTTAATTTTGAAAATGAAAAGACATGCTGCAAGACAAAAATCCATAAGTTATGATACATTCAGCAATGAACTATATACTCTTAATAAATAATCAATTCCTACAGCTCAGTAATAAAAGGACAAACACCTTTATAAGAGTGAGCAAAAGACTGGGGTAGATCCCTCAGAATAGGAATGTCCAATAATTGCAAGAAGAGATATTTACCAAGGTTAGGTACCCAGGTTAGATATTAGAGAAGTACGCACTGAAGTAATAGTGATATATCATTATTAACTGATGTGAAAATTAAGACACTGACCCTGCCAAGTTTTGGGAAGAGGTGTAGCAATTGTGACTCATACAGATTCATAATGAGAAAGCACCCTGGCACACTGGGGAAGTCCTTATATTGTGAAATCCACACCAGCTTAACAATCATCATTTTTCCATTGATAAACATGTCTCAGAAAAAGTTGGCACAAAAGTTTTATCTGAAGCTTTAGTAAACATGGCAAAAAGAAACAAGACAAAAACCCTACTCCCAACTCCCCCCAAATTAAAAGCACCCAAATGTTGATCAAGAAAAGAATACACAGGCAGAAATGCACCCCTCAAAAAAAAAATAAATAAAGGGTTAGTAAGGTGATGAGTCTTTCTCAACAGGATCTCATTAGTGAATGTCACAGTCAGTATTTAAGGATAGGTAACTGGAATTCAAAACCTAGAACCCTTCTTGAGGAATGAAAGAACAGTTTTAAAAGGGTGAGTGAGCAATTGGCATTCTTTGCTTTGTTCTAATTTTGCTGCATTACATACTGCATTGGCTAGAGGTCAAATAATTCCTCACATCGAATTTTTTGGCTTGGGCTTCATTGTAATTAGAATTCACAAGCACCATAAGTATCACTGCCCACTGGGTGCCATTAAGTACTACAAAGCATTATGGAAATTCAGATTTCCCTAGCTAGAAGTGATCTTTGCTATGAGTTGAAATAGAATCTTGATCTGATACTTAAGGCCTGTCATTATTAGATGAAAACTTTTAACTCCTTTTTTTTCCAGAGTCTCAAAGAGAAGAGAATGTCTGTTACTGCTCCCAGGGAGATGGTGTAGCAGGGGCATTGCTTTCTCCTTTCTTTCTCTCTCTTTCTTTCTCTCTCTCTCACTCTCTTTCTTTCCTTCTTTCCTTTTTCCCCATTCCTCCTCAAGTTGTTATTGAAACTTTGCCATGGCTGCCTTCCAGTCCTACAGGTCCAACATGACACACTAAGCAGCCAAAGACCTCAGAGCTACAGTGGTGTCTGGGATAAGGAATAATGCACTTGTATTGTAATGTTTTCAGGGGAACCTGCAAAGCATCTATAGAGTAGATATGCATTTGTCTTCTGGAGGACTTCATGCATATTAGCTTAATAGCCAGAAACTTGTAAAGAAGGAAGGATGTAGGGACCGGTACCTCAAAGCATGTCAGCCCCACAAGTCATGTATGGACTTCGAGCCCATGAAATAATGGACCATTTTTAATCACAAGACAGATTTTTTTTCTCATGACTTTGTAGCTCCCTTTCCTGAAATGCCATCAGATACCTCTAGGGCCAGTACATTTGCTTTTCCAGGGCTCCAGTCAAAAGTATCCCAAACTGGGTAGAACGTATTCTCTTGTCAGTCTTGAGGTCTTAGCAGTCAAGGTGGTGGTAGAACTGTTTTATTCAGCGGCACAGGGAGGTCCTTCCTTGCCTTGCCTGCCTTTCATTACTGGTGCTCCTTAGCTTGTAGATGCATCATTCCAACCTCTGTCTCTTTTCCCAGGCAGCTCTCACTTGCATGTCTCTCTGTAATCACGTGGCATTTTTATAAGCACACCTATCACTGGGTTGTGGGTCACTTTAATCTAGTTGAGCACAACTTGATTGCATTTGTATAGATCCTACCTCCAAGGAAGGCCACTTACAGGTACTGAAGGTTAGGACTTGAATATGCCTTTAAATTCTTAATTTCAGCACTCCACTATTGAATGGGTGATAGTCCCCAGTCTTACTACCTACCAGTGGAGAGTCTGCCTACAGGCACAACCATTTAATGCCTTTTCTTTGATAAGGAAGAGCTTATAATTTAGGAACAAAGGTTATAAACTTAGCAATGCTCAATCAAAAGCTAACATTTCTCACAAGTTTAGTTTTATGAATTTCCCTGGTAACCTTTTATTGTTATAAGAAGGGATAAAATTAAAATCAACAAGTCTGGTGAAACACAGGCTGGAATTGCCAAGACACTCAAAGGAAGCAGAATCCTTTCTCTCCAAACAACAACAGACCTAACAAAAACAAGTACAGACAAGAGAGAGAAAAGATGGACAAGAACAGGATCTTTGTGCACTGGGTGCATGTGTGGAAGAGTGTCTGTTGACATCTGGTAGATATGTTTTCTCTTCTTATTTAGCTTTGTTTGAGTTGCATATACATGTAACCTGTAGATAATAGAGCAACTGTAAATGATACATGCAGTGGGACGATTAAAGTAGGTTGGTGAGAAAAATCCCTAAGGGGTGTCTTGTTGGTTTGCTTATTCTCATCATTACTTCATCTTGTGAAGATGATCATGTGATCTAGTCAAAGGGAGACGAGAAGCCTGAAGTTAACTGCTCTCTGTCTGCTACCGTGCTGGGTACCAGCTCACCCAGGCTTCTTTCCAGAAACAGTAAGGCTTACTAACTCCTGCAGCCTGACATAGGTGCTCCACACTCGCAAAGCCACGCGTGCATCAGTTGTAATGTTTTCTCTACAAATGGGTACAGGCTAAAAAATTGGATCTACTTCTTCTAGTTTTTCCCACATGACATATATTGTCAAATGAATTGTATAGACCTGATTCATTCTGCTTATTGGCTGCTTAATATAAAATCCAAAAGAAGTTACTGTTCTTATGTGCTTGATTTTTATTGTTAATGGAGATTTAGACCATTTTGGAGGCATTGTTACTGTAAAAACAGAAGCACAACTGCACGGAGTGTCTTGGGTAGCTGTCATTCCAGGCATGCGGTGTGCAAGGTTCTCTGTGGAATAACTTCCGCCTAAAATCGCTGAGTCAAATGTTATTTCAGTTTTAATTTAATAGGAGTTGCTATCTATTTTCCCTTGAAGCTGTTCCAATATAAACTTCTATTGTCAGTATATAAAAGTGTGTTTTTCACATGTGAGTATTATCAAGTTATTAGATCTTTCTGAATATATTAGGTTTAAAAATGGTATTATCAGAAATTTCAACTTCAATGTATTTATTTGTGGGGATCTTCAAGATGTTAGGAGCCTCACTCAACATAACCTCTGCACACCTCCTCACTTTTCTAGTTGTTTCTCAATCTACATATATATATATATATATATATATATATATATATTTAAATTGTTTATTGAGTGTTATGAAATCATTTAAATTCACATGGTATAATGTGCAAATAGTTTCCCCAGCTTAGTTTATCCCTCATTTTTCTGCTATTTTATTTGTTTATTGCTTGTTCATTGTATTTTGTGATATTATTATGGTTTGAATTCAAGAGCAGGCACTTTGTAGGCAAGCACTCTTAGGATGTAAGCCACTCCCTTAGTCATTTTTGCTTTAGTTTAATTTTTAGATAAGGTCTACTTTTCTTCAAAACTGTCTTTACTTTCTGAAAGCTGGGATTACAGGCATGTACCACAAGGTCCAGTTTATTGTTTTCAGATAAGGTCTCCCTTACATTTTCTTTGGTCCCAGCAGGCTTTGAACTGTAATCTTCCTGTTTCTGGGTCGTTCATAATGGGAATTAGTGTCCAGTGTCACCACACCTTGGCTTTAAATTTATTTTTGTGTAGACAAAATTTTAAACTAAAGAAGACATTAAGGAAGGAGATGGGAGATGAGAGAATGCTAAGGCAATAGTGACTGACCAATGGATGGGAGACTGGAGGAGGTATGAGGCTTAATTTTTAAATGGAGGAAAACAAGTCATGTGTTTGATGGGTTAAGATGGAGGGCAGACAGAAGAGCGATGTCCTACTCAAGCTTTGAGAAGGTTATTGGCAAGATGACCTGTTGCAAACAAGATAAGAGTACCTAGCAAATGCTCAACTGCAGGGGAGAGTTCAAAGAAGGAAATGGATAGAGTTTCAGTTGGTCTTGTTGTTCTAATCCTATCTTGGTGTGGCAATAAAGCATGATGGGTCAAAGACAGGATGGGACATAGAAAGCTGGATCTCTTCTGTAAGATTTCCCTGGTGGAGGCACAGTATTCTCATCTGTTAAATAGGGCTGTTCGAGTGAATTGATGAAGCAACCACTGCTGGCCCTAGTATACATGCGTCTAAGGTACCCTGGCAGCCTCACTATCCCGGTACTTCTCCTTCCAGATCCATGATGGTCCAGGGTCTGAAGCTTGGGCATGCTCACCCCTGCCACAGAGGAGGCGCACTGCACCAGTTCTGCTGGTTGGCATGGGGCCATCTTCCAAGCTAGGCTGTCTCCAGGGGAGCCTTTGAAATATTGACAGCCAAGTTGGATGGAGGCCCAGAATTGAAAAGAGATCAAAAGCATAGCCTTCAACAAAACCAGCTGGAAATACAACTATTAAAGGAAGTGTGGGAGAAAATACACTCTGGAGGCTGGAACTTTATTTTGCATGTAAAACACAAAACACTAGAGGCCCAGAATGAGACCTTGTGTGTGTGTGTGTGTGTGTGTGTGTGTGTGTGGTTATGGAAGAGTTTGGGCAAGCTTTTGATTTTTCTGATGAGAAGCGGTTGTTGAAATATGTTTAGTCTCATTAGCTACGAGTGGGCAGAGGTGTCTATTATCTTGTGCTTGACAGAATTGTGGCAAACACATTTTTACTTTATTCTGCAAAAAGACCTTGGATGTGGACCTGTTAAAGCTCCCTCTACATTGTCTCACTGAATTTTCATATGAGGCCCTCAAAGATAAGGGGATTAAGCTATGACAGAGGCTCAGACCATTTAAATAGATTGGCCATGTAAATGGCACATGCCTGTCATCCCAAGAGGAATGAGACACTCAAGAGGCGAGATGAGAGAGTTAGCACTTGGAGGTCAGTGTGGGCCACACAGTAAGTTCCAGATCGGCATGAGTTTATAGAACAAGAGCTTGTCTCAAAGCAACAAGAACAACCACCACAAACACTAAAACCTCCTGAAGTCTGGCAAGGAGAATGATCCGAGTTTGGAGTTTTGGTAGTAGAGCAGGGGATAGACAGACTTGGGCAGGAAGAAGGTCTCTTGGTTGTGGTACTACTAATATTTTATGAGGAATAATTCTTTGCTGCAGGGGCAAGTTCTGTGTTCTGTAAAATGCTTATCAGTATTCTTGGTTTGCCCATAGTGCCACCTGTCACAGTGGTGACAATCAGAAATACCCCAGACATGTCAATTACCTATCCCATGGGAAGGGACAAAATCAGTTCTACTTGAAAGCCTTGAAGCTGATGAATGACATAGCTTTTATACATACAGTGTCCAGAGGAGAACTTCTTAAAACTAGAGCAATGATGGGGCCTGGATTGCATTGAGTCAGAAGAGCTCCTGTTGCAGGACTGGACTCCTAGTGGACAGGAATCCGTTACCTTGAGTTAGTGGATTCCCTTTGGAAAGAAGTTCATGAATGAGTCACATACTTGCATTTTATGACAAGCCGGCATGTCTGTCTGCTTGTATCTTTCAAAGCACACAACACTAATTTAGTCACGATCCCTTTGATGCGCATGCCTTTATAGATAAAAACCAGTTCAGTAACATGTGATCTCTCACAGTTGTTGAGATGGCTAAAATGTAGAAAACTGGATGAAAATCTTGTTGGCCTGAGTTTGATGATGATACAGCACCACAAGTATGGCCCATAAACAGATGATTGATATAGTGACTTTCAAAGAAGGAGAAATCTCTGCTTTGCAAAAGACACTGTCAAGAGAATGAAAAGATAATGAAAAGAGAATGTTCATAAAAAACACATCTGGAGCAGGATATGGTGCTGCATACCTGTAGTCCCAGCATGCAAGAGCCTGAGGCAGGGGGATCATAAGTTCAAAGCTAGCCTGGATAACATATTTTTGTTGTTCAAACTATCGAAATAACCCCCCAAATGAGGCAATAAGAAATGGGCCAAAGACTTTAACAGAAATCTCATTAAGGAAGATATGCAGAAGGCCAATAAGGATCTGGAGAAATGTCCCAGTAATGAGAATGAGATTCAGTACCTGTCTATCAGATGACCATAATACAGAATGCTGACAACGTCAAGTGCTGGTAAAGATGTGGAGCAGCTGGAACTCTGCTTCAGTGCCTGTGGGGATGCAAAATAGTATGACCGCTACAGGAAGTTTTAGAAATTACTTTTATTTATTTCTTTATTTTTATTGTAGAGCTGATGTACAGATGGATTACAGTTACCTAAGTCAGATAATGAATACATTTCTTTTTGAACAGTTTCACCTCTTCCCTCATTTTCTCCCAGTTTTCTCTCCCCCTCCCCCGGCCCTCCTCCCCAGGTACCGCGTGGTACATGGTGGTGAAGTAAGGAGGTCAGTGTCGCTTCTGGGATGATTCACCTTACAACAGTGATACCATGTTTTGAACTTTTCTTCCCAAGTTGGCTTCAAACCGTGATCTGAGTAGCTAGGATCTCAGGCATGAACCACCGGCCTTCTAGTCTGGCAATTTCTTGTGGAACTAAACTCATTCTTACTGGCTGACCCCGAGAGGTCATCCTCCCAGTCCAAGAGCAGAGGGACTGGATGGGCAAATGGAAAATAGTTGCAGAATCAGTGAATGGGCCCAGAGTCAGTGAATTGACCCTGAGGAGGAGATATTCACCTAAGTATCACAGTGGGATTGGAGTGACTTTTGGGGCTATTATTTGTAGTTTGTCTTTATGTGCCAAATAGGACTTTAGAGCTTGCTCTACCAACTGTAAAATGTCAATTGTGCACAGTAATCTGGTCTATTTCTTCACAGCTGAGCTCTGTCCCCTAATTTATAAGCACAAATGCCTGTACAACAGTGGAACTCCAAGTATTGGCCAGTTGGGATTTTATTTTCAGATTGTGAAAATCCTCGAATAACCTTGGGCCCTAGGCTTCTATGCATTGGGTATTTGCAAAATGACTTAGACCTTTCATTGAAAAGTGATTGTAAGCAAATTCTTAGCAGATGCAATTTACGTAGCTCCTCTTTAATGGAATCACTGTTGTGCTCAGCTCCATTGATGGAACATTTGTCCTTTGATGCCTTCCCAGCAGAGCCCGTCTCTCTGCTGTGGTCAGAATGTCTCTAAGTATGGACAGCAGCTCTTAGGCCCTGTGGTGATCTTCCACTGACCTGCGTCCTTGACAGACATCACCTACACCCATACCGCTCTTAAGCCCAGGAGACTTGGCATGCTAGATGGAATAATTTGTAACAGAATTATATTTACAACATAGCCTGCCTTCTTCAACTAGGAAGCTGCTTACAGATAGCCCACATTTGAGAGGCTAAGTTAAAAACAAAAAGATACACAGAAACAACACATTTCCTTATTAGACAACCATTTAACGAGCATCTAGTATGTGCTAGGCAAGAGTGATATCTAAACCAATCACACCCATAATTCAATGCTAGTTTAGCAGAGGGCTGTCAGAGAGAAGAATCACTTCTCTCTGGAGGTTACAGATGCCCAGTGGGCAGCTTTCATCTGTAGGAATATCATTAGCATGCTTCCTGCCTGGGCTCTGTGCTCCCAAGGACTGATCTTACTAGAACTTTATCCATTTGAGTTGGACAAATTGAGTATGACTTAATCCCCTCTGAGAGGCCAAAAGTCATTCTACTTGACCTCATAAAATGACTGCTCTTTTATTCTGAAATTATAAATGCCGACGATCTGAGAAGGCTCGCAAAGGATTATTTCATTTTATTTATTTACACACATCATCATCATCATCATCATCATCATCGTTATTGCCACATTTAATATTTAGTGAACGTTGAGCAACCTTGGGCTAAGAATAGCACAGAATAAAGGAGAAGAGGAGTGGTGTGACATACAAAATGAGTCTCTGAAGTGGCAAGTGTGCAGTTCTTTTGTGTTGAGTACACTCCTGCTCAAGGGGAAGAACTGGATTCAGGACAAGAATGGATGGCATGAATGGGGTTAGTTTCTACAGTGGGAAATATTACTCCGGCTCGATTTTTTTTCTTAAGGATGTTTATCTCTTCTTCACAAAGTACTAGTGTGTCTTGTAAGCCAATCTCTATTGATGATTGTATACTTGCCCTCTTTCCAGGAAACCGGGGTAGCAGATCTCTGTTTCCCAGTGGGAAAGATAACAGTATGATAATCACACATGGTCTGAAGGAAATACAATAGTGGCTTTGAGTCTTCTTCATTCATGCCTTAAGTTTCTAAGATGTTTTAGAGAAGAAAAGAGGCAAAAACAAAAGCACCACGGGGTTCTTGCTCAAATTGGCAAATGACAGCTGACCTGCCTTATTTGGGTTTTATCCAGTGTTGGAGGATAGAATACAACAAAGTGGAAAAGATCTGTGTGACAGAGTTCAGGAGATGATTGTTTATAGAAAGCTGAGATTGATTTGCCTTCACCAGGCAAAGGGCAAACCAAATGCAGAATGGGATTGCACCACATGTGGTAGGTACCTGCCTGACTCTTGCAGAATCAAGTCTTCCTATTTCCACTTGGAAATGTTTGGAGCAGGAGATTCCTCCATATCTACAGGAGTTTGGCATATATCTTTGACTGTGATATTTCACTCAAGAATAGAAATAGTACTTACGCGGGCACCAGCAGAGCTGATATTGCTTTGACTTTACGTATAGAGAGGCCTTGACTTCACGTATAAAAAGGGTGTAGCTAGGAGGCCTAAATTGCCATAGACAGTTTTAGTAGCAACCTTTCCTGTGAACATGGCCATTGTAGAAGGTGAAGCTCAGGGTTTCTAAGAGAAATGAAGCTGGAGTTCTCAGGGCTTTGTAAACCTCTGAATCAAACTACACATGAATCCTACCCAATCCTTCCATTTCTCAATGACATAAATGCATTATTATTATTATTATTTTAGAAAATTTAGATAACCATCTTTATTATCTAACTACAATGATCCTAATCAATACATGCTTCAAAATGGTAATTTCTACATGCCTAAACCTGTGCCAGTTGCAGAGGATTAGAGGGATTTATCAATTCTCTCCACCCATTCCCCTCTCTTTTCTTCAAAGATATGAAAATTGCCTTTTCACTTTCTTTATTGTTCAATTCAATTCTTCCTTCTGTCTAAGCTCATCTAATCTTGTTCCTGACCTGAGAAAAATCACTTTCTCTTTGCTTCGGTGATATCATAATTATAACTGTTAAGCCACACATACCACGCTGTCTCCTGCTTGTTTATTTACATTATTTTCTTTTCCATCAAACCATACATTTCTCAATCTCAAGTTCTGAGAGGAAAAAGGCTTGCCCAAATCCTGTGCCTCAAAACATACACTGCACTGGGCACTGGTGGCTACCCAGGAGGCTGAGATCTGAGGATCATTGTTCAATGCCAGCCCGGGCAGGAAAGTCCGTGAGACTCTTATCTCCAATAAACCACCAGAAAACCAGGAGTGGCACTGTGGTTCAAATGGTAGAGTGCTCGCCTTGAGCTGAAGAGCACAAGGACAGTGCCCAGGCCCAGGGTTCAAGCCCCATGACAGAAAAAAAAAAACTCAAAAAACAAAAAAAAACCCAATAGATTGCTCATTTCATGAGTTCCTTCATTCTTTGAATATTGTCAAATACTGTTCCAGAAGTATAGAACCTTAAGGTAAACACTTCAGTCTTGTTTTTTACGAATAAAGTTTAAAAAGAAGATGATTTTTAGTGTTATTTTATATTTCTATGTATAATAATAACTAAAACATATTACAGTACACAACTAGTTATTTTTCAATTATATACATGTGCTACGTGCTAATAGATAATTCACATTACAAAATGTAAAGTAGGTTTTAGCTGACCTAAAAGTAAACATAAATCAAGGAGCTACTAATTCATCTCCATAGCCTCACTTCTGCCTGGATCCTCAATCTTACCCTGAAGACTACTGGTCTGATGATTCAGCCAAGGGAAGATAGAAAGTTTGGAGGTTTCAGGAAAAGCTTGTCCAGGTGAGAGGAGAGGACCCCAAGGCTTTTGAAAAAGCTGACTTCAGTATCGAGTCTTCAAACGCCAAAGCTTCAAAGAGGGGGTACACTTGAGTTCCGTGCAAAGGAAGATCAGGGGCCCCTTCTCTGGGGGCTGAGGACAAAGTCCTTCAGTGAACGTGACTCTCATTCTTCCTGCATGCATAATTTCTCACCATCCAGATTGCCAAATGTGTCTGGAATGCCACATTGCCCAAACAAAGGCCTTTTCCAACTTATCTTTAGCTCTGTGTCATCCTTTGTATTAAACCAAAGGGCTTGACTTTATCCTTGATGCCAAAAGGTCTTTATCAGCTCCCTGACTCCCAATGCCTCCAACCAGGCAGAACTAAGGGGCTCAGTGTTGTTTTCCCCTACATGTGTCCCATGGATGCTTTTTAAAAGGAAAAATAGATGAACCAGAGTGCTTTAGACTGTGTGTTCTTCTCCTCCCACAAATCCTATGCGGTGCATTTCAGTCTGTTCTGCAAATGTGACAGCCAAGGTCAGGAGAGTTGAATAGCTTTCCCCAAGGTAAATTAATAAGCAGAACACTCAGGATTCTAGCCAGAGTTCTCTGGCTTGGGTTGCTTTAATTTTTCCCAGTATACTGGACTGGTCTATCCAGTTAATGACAGTATATGTGACCACCATAGAAGTGTTAGATTCTGTCTTGCTTATCAGCAGTTAGCATATACTTAGAATCACACGGCTTGGACTTTGAGGGAGTCCTAGAAGTGTAGCTCATTTGTTTCTTCTTGTAGTAGCATACTGATATTCTTGCTTGGTCTATGGGCATCTATTTATCTATGGGTCTAATCACATATATCACCAGAACGTTAATTGATAAAAATTATTTCATTTTGTGCTGGAGCTGAATGATTGGCAGTCAATTGGGCATTCTTGTCCACATTTCACTTTCACCACCCTACAGGCATTTTCTGACTCTTCATGAAGAAGATAGGCCAGGCTTTACAGATTGCAATACACTTTTGCATTTTATCACATCATGACCCTGCAAGGTAGGCATTCTCCCTGGTGTGCAGACAAAGCCACAGACATGTGCTCAGAGAATGACTGGATAGCCCCAATTCCATGACCGCAGGACTCTGCAGGCTCCCATAGGCATTTCTGCTCTCATCTAAAAGCACCTGGCAGCAGCTTTTAGCTTTGTGTATTGGGTAGACATCTGTAATGTCATATCTTATTTCAGTTTCACCTGATGTCATTGCCATCTCCTACATGAAGAAGGTAGAGTCTAATGGACTTACCCAGATCATATGGACGGATACCTGCCTTTTAATTTAATTCTGAGAACAAAAGGGGCCTGACTTACTGATGAGAGATTTTTAAAATTTAATTTCTCCATTTAAGTAATCATTATGTTGAACTTATTGGTAACAACATCACCAAAAAAATCAAAGTATTTCTAAAGTACAACAGAACAGATAGAAATGGAAGGTATGGATTAATTAAAAGAACTTAAGTTATAGGATCCTCAGAAACAGACATTTTATGATATTAATATAGAAAATAGGAACAGACACATTTGGGGGAGGTGCTTAGCCTATTTTCAATACCCATATTAGCTGAAGAAAGTCCTCAGACTTACGCTAATCTTCAACTCTCATTATTCTAACCTCACAGTAAAGTTGGTAAGAATGGGACTCTGTAGGATCTGTGTGACCTCAGGGGTCTGACTTACAAAGTACAGCCAAAACCCTATGGAACTTCCTGCACAGTTTCTCCATTTGGTGGAGGACAGGTGTGAAGGGTGAGGTCACCTTTAGAAGGAAGACCTCAATTTCTTGAAAAGATTTCTCTAGTAATTCCAGACTCAAAGGTCAGTAGAACTAAATGTCCCTTGGGGTAATGTCCTTGTCAAAGAACATGCAAGAGAAAGAAATAATTTTCATTAAGTGCTAAGGTCAGGTGTGGTACCATTCAGCACAGACACCTAATTTGATCTGTCATTATGATATAAAGTAATGCCCAGAGAATGAGAATGTCTCATGAACAAAACAAAGAATCAGAGAAAACCCAGACTGTAGGGAACTCCACGGCCTTCCTCACAGCCCTGCTCCACTTTGATGTGGGATCAGTTTCATCTTAATTCACTGCAGCCAACATTGAACAGCCATTGAACATGGAAGAAGTGCTGGTGGAAACACACAGATGAGGGAGGCAGAAAGAGAGAGAGAGGAGAGAGAGAGAGAGAGAGGAGAGAGAGAGAGAGAGGAGAGAGAGAGAGAGAGAGAGGAGAGAGGAGAGAGAGAGAGGAGAGAGAGAGAGACAATGGTTGAGAACTTGAGTTTTGTGGGGGAAATCGTGTATCTCAACGTCAAATTGATCCAGTATGGCAAGTGCTATGAGAGGCATCCAACCAAGTTTTCTGGATAGAAATAAGAAACGTAACCTCACAGTTTTGAGAGAGGGCCTAGCCCAGGGTGAATTAAGTAAAGCTTTTATAGAATGGGAAGCCATTGTGTTAGGAACAGGAAGTGGGAGAGAGGTGACAAACACAAGGCATGGCAAACAAGTGGGTACATTAAGGACTCCGTGATACCAATAGCAGTGGCCGCAGGGACCGTGGTAGTGAATTTACGCCCCCCACCCTGCTCTCACTGTGCCCCCTCTGTAGGCTGCTGCTGACCCAACACATCCCATCTCTCTTCTCTGAGTGTTGAAGAATTGGAAAAAACAATATGGGGAGTAAGTGCACAGAGACCAGATCTTCATTATAGGTCTGTCACTGAGAGCAAAACACACTTGAGAATAGAATTCCCAGCTTAACAGATCTCTCCAACTATCATAGATGTGCTGGCCCAGGGTGGCCAACTCTAGGTCAGGTGAGTAGAGGCTGTTCCAGTAAGGCTGCCTAATGGATTAGCAAGTCTGTTCCCTGCAAAGATGGCTCCAAAGAGATAAATGAAAGATAATCTGAGCATGCTCAGTGTGACCCAGAGTCCTCACGACACCACCCCTCCCCAGTGAAAGGGGCTGAATGAGGCTGGGAGTTAAAAATTCATTAGCTTCCTTCCCATGTGTCTGGTGGGGATGGGGGTGGGGGTGTCCTGTCCTATGATTTCCTGCTTCTGGAGCAGCCTCAGTTCAGCACCAAACATTCTGAGGTCTGGTTAATTCTAACTTCAGATCCTTTGATGCAGTGTAAATGTCCAGACTAGAGCAATCCTCAGAACTCAGGCTTTATCTATAAGCCTTCTTCTGCAGCAAGTCAGGATAAAGTCAGATTCAGAAGCCTGTTGTGGTACACAGGCAGGGACACATTTTTCCCCTCATTTCCCTTCCCTGCTTTTATTGTTCTTCCCTGCTTTTCTGGCCAAAACATCTGAGAACTTAGAGGCCAAGTACCACAGAAGAGGCTAGTGTAAAAAAATACACATATGTAGCAGGCAGTGCGGTTTGCACCTGGACCTCTCTGTCTATCTCACGAAAGCCTTTGGAGGACCAGTTTTGAACAGCTCTTTTGAGTCTACCTGCTAGAAGCTTCTAGTACAGCTGTCACGAGAGAGACAGAGACAGAGAGAATATTACTATTTCTTTTGGTTGCTTCCAGCCACCTACCCCACTCCCGGTCCCCCCACTCCAGGTGCCCAGCTGGTCCTCTAGCAAGGAAGGTACTCCTAAGGGTCTCTTCTTCCTCCAAAGGTATATTTGAAGTACCTCCCTCAGATGCCTAGACCCAGGGCCCTTGGCTTCAGTTGTCCAGAGTGTAGTCTTTGCAGGCAGAGTCCACATGCCACCCAAACCCATCACACACCAGCCCAGGAACCCAGGGCTCCAGTATAACTCTTTCATTTGGGCTGTGGTGAGTAATAAGTCTTTCCCTCCGTTAGGAGCATGAGGAGATGTTGGGGTGCTGGCAGCACAGACCCTGTATTAAATGGAAGCACTTCTCACCTGCCCTGTTTGCTGACCATTTATTCATTAAAAGTGAGTGATAGGTTTGGCTGGACAAATTTGTAGAAAATAAGGCCTAACCTTTATTTGTATGTGGCTGATTGACACCTATGGTCAATGGTCTCCCCAAGAGACCTGCTTGAAAAGACAGAGGATTCTTACCGGCTCCTCACCCCAGCATTTATTGAGGGCTTACTACATGCTAAGCACTGCCAATCTATTATTTCATTTAACCCTCAGGGAAGCATGCGGCATCGACATTATTTTACTGATGAGGAAATCGATGTGTAATAGCTTGATTTGCTATGGATATATCCTTTGGAATCAGATATGAACCCAGGTGGACTGATGAGCCCCAAGTGGTTAATTCTCACGCTGAGCTGCTTCCCTGGTAATGGTGCTGAGCTGACTTCACAGAAACGTTGCTGTTCTAGTTACATCTAGTTACGTTTGTGGTAAAGAGCAAACCAAGCAAACCATTCCTTGGTTTCCAAGTATATGCCCATTTCCAAGTATATAACCATTCCTTGGTTTCCAAGTATATACCCATTTCCAAGTATATAACCATTCCTTGGTTTCCAAGTATATACCCATTTCCAAGTATATAACCATTCCTTGGTTTCCAAGTATATACCCATTTCCAAGCATATAACCATTCCTTGGTTTCCAAGTATATACCCATTTCTTTTAGGCTGCCTAAAAGAAATGGGTATATACTTTGAAATCCAATTGTTTCAGAGTGGACTTTCCTCAAGTTGGTGGAGTGACCTTGAGTAAACTATTCTGCCAACCTGAGTCTTGTTTTCAACCTGATAAAGTAAGGAGACACAAGCACACACATACATGTGCACATGCAAGCACACTTTGTAGAACTGGTATGAGAGAGAATGAGCTGTTGTAAGTGCTCATAAAACTGTGAAATGTCAGCTAACCTTAGGGATGGCGTTATTATTATGGTAGATGAGGACAGTTAACCTTAACTAAGCCATTTCTCTATGCCAGGTAGTGGTCTAAGCACTTTATATCTATTTACGTGTTTCATTTCTAGGATTCACAGTGAGGCAACCTGGTAACAAACCCTGTTACAGGATAACACACACAGAACCAGATGGGTGAGGATGTGACAAGTGTTCACACATCTGGCCAATGAGAGGGAAGGTGGAACACAAGCACAGGTAAGCCATGGGCAATGGACAGGAGCAACCGGAGCAGTTGTAATGTAGACAGCATTCTAGAGAGAACCATGGCTCTTCTGAACTTTAATAATTGGTAATGTCTCAGTGTAATTATTAGTTTTTTTTACACAATCCTTTAGGTAATTGAAAACCAATTACAGAAGTATTATTACAGTATATTTGACAAATGAATACTTCTTAAATAAATTATCAACCAAGAAGAGGACAAGTTATCTCTTACCAGATTTGTTGGAAATAAAAAACTATTTGAAAATTATTTGGTGGGCACAAAAATTTACCTAACCTTTTACTTTGGGCAGATAAGAGGAGAAAGACAAATAAAAACACATAGATGTGTTCAGTGATTTTTCCAAAGCTATAGAGCTTGTTCATAGTTAGAGTCTGTTTATCTAGAGGATGCCTTGGTTTAAGACGTGTGCAGTATAAAAATGCTTTAGGAAGTAGGAATAGATTTTACTGTATTACCTCTTTTACCAAAAGAACCTGATCTGTTTGCAATGATTTAATCTGCAATGGTGAATTATTTGCAGAAAACCACCTACATAAATAAAAAATGTCTAATATGCATTTGCTTATGACTTTTCCAACAACCTGTGACTAGATGGGTTAGACATCTGTATTCTGTTGGTGTCCGTGTGTGTGTATGTGTGTGTATGTGTGTGTGTGTGTGTATGTTGCAATAAGCTCTAAATGGTCACACATTAGAACAGATTCTGGTTTTTTTTGGGGGGGGTCCGGTTGTGGGGCGTGAACTCTGGGCCTGGGTGCTGTCCCTCAGCTCTTCAGCTCAAGGCTAGCCCTCTACCACTTGAGCCACAGCGCCACTTCCGGCTTTTTTTTCTTTTTGCTTATGTGGTACTGGGGAATCGAACCCAGGGCCTCAGGCATGCAAGGCAAGCACTCTACCACTGAGCCACCTTCCCAGCTCCCAGATTCTGTTTTTAAAGTCTGAAGATTAGTAGAATTTAGTTAGTTTATATATACATTGTTTTTAGGAAGTTTCTTTTAAATGTGGAGGTTTAAGATTTTTTTTTGGTCTGAGGATAAAAGCTTATTTAAAAGTAACACCACACCTTCCCTTCTTGTTTGAGTTTTTCTTTCTTTCCCTTCCTCTGCCTCTTCTGGTTAGGACTGAATGGAGTAAAGCAGGATATAACCACTTAGATCAATTTAAGTAAAATGCTTAAAAACAAGAAAGGTTATATTGGGTGGATTTGGGGCAGATCTCTGAATGGAGGGAAAAATTGAACTGGTGGCTTTTCCATTTCCATTAACTGTTTGTTCTTCTTTCTAATTTCTGCCTGATTCTCAGTTCCAAGGCCATTTCTACCTATAGTCACATGTGTACAGAAAGGACCACACTGCATTATGAAAAATATTAGGTGGTCTTGTCACCATGTGAACTTCATGTTCTTACACATAGAGCTGGTCGCAATGCCACTCTGTGATACAATCTTATGGGACCATTTATGTGGGCTGCCCTTTTCTGAAGTGTTCTTGTGCAGTATAGGACTATGCCAGTGTCTTCAGGAGTGAGCTACTGTAGAGCACAGGACCACTCCAAACCATTGTCCAATTGCTTAGACAGAAATATTTGTTAGCTGTGTACTATTTTCCTTGGGTGGTCTTCTGGTCTAGCCAGGATTATCTTTCTGGGTTAGGGAAGGTATGACACATGTATCTGAGATTGGCTGTTGAATCGCTGAGGACTGAGTTGCTGGATCATTTTTATGTCTCCTACATGCCTAGTATCTTGTCTTCTAAAAAATATTAAAGTGACTTTTAAGTAGCTGTACAAAGGGTTTCAATTCAACATATCATTTAATGAGTGCAATGCATCTTGATCCATATCACCCTCCCAACTCTACCCACCTCCTCAGGTTAGCTGGTTTTAGGATCTTGTATTGAAGAACTTGGTAGATTAGGCCTCAGGTGGAATCTCAGTAGAATGACTGGGGCTTGTTTAAATGATGGGACAGAATGATCCAGGAAATAAGAAGAGAGGGAAGACTCTCTAGGTTTAGATTAGATCTGATCTAGTAGTATGTGCCATGGCTGGCTCCAAACAAGGTGAATAGTGAGGAAATAGATAATACTGAGCATGCTCATTTCAGGTGCCAAAACTCTGTCTGCTTCTTTCAGGTGACACTCCATATCAGTCATCTATGAGCTATCTGGAACGGGAGGTGGTATCTTTGAGGCCATGTACGTTTTCTCCCCAACTCCGTTAAATTAGATATGTCATTATTGTTTATTGTGCTTTGGAAGAGTTCCCATTGCACTAGAGAAAGTTCTCAATTTTCTGATCAAATTTGCTATTCAACAACATGTAACTTCATTGAGATGTAGAGTGCTAGAAGTTGTTTTTCTCCAACTTCCTATGTTTCCTGGCACTAAGCATGTCCTTTTCCCTCCATCTTGGACTGGGTGCTTAGGTGAGCCAGATTCTCGCAAATATCAGACTTGTTCAAATCATTTTCCTGTCTTGCCTCTGGTTATGCTGTGATGTCTGCCTGCTAAATGCCATTGTTTCATTATGTCATCCATCATCTTTTATAGACAGACTTCCTGTGATTTCTCATTTAGAGAAGAGCATGGCAAACTCCGGTCTGTAGATTGGTCTCCTGTTTTGGTAGATTCATTGGAATAGCCATTACAATCCATTTACACACTGTAATGCACATCAGCCTTCAGACACCTCAGCATTGAGAAATTAGGGTACATACAGTAGAGTTGACAAGGCTGAAAACATGTACTGTCTGGTCATTTGTAGGAAAAGTCTGTCAACACCTGATTTAGAAGGTTAACCTTATAGTGCTTTGCTTGAACCTTTTCTCGGAATGTATATGGCTATTTCAACTGTCACCACAATGGAGTGGCTAAATTCAGAGTTTAGGCCTAGCTCTCTTTCAACACTATTGGAAGTTCATGTCTTTTCTATAGCAGGCATAATTCTTTACATATTACAGGTATGTCAACAGAGGCCTGGATTGCTTAAGGAAACAAATCAATTCTAGAAAAAAGCGGAAGTGGGAGGTGAGCACCAGGGTTTCTGCTGCTCTGCGCTTTCCGCCTGTGATGTCTCCCCTCTCCTGGGTGGAATGTTGGTTTCTTTGTACCACCATCAACAGTGTCTCATGTGTGACACATCACCATCTTATTTAGTGATGAAATGGACACACAGTCAAGTCTGTGGCTGTGACAGAAATGAGGTGGGAAGAGCACACCCAGGGAGCAATGCACCCAGGGATGTTCTTACTGTTCATATGTGAATCTGAGGCCCTTGGCAGAGGCTGCCCATGCTGCTACTCTAGTAACCAAAACCAAATCAGATCTGAGCTTAGGGAGTTCTTGGAAACTAGAATCCAAATCTTTCTAGACATGCTTCAGGGGCAAATTTAGGATAATCTTGAACAAAGTAACTCTACTTAATAATTAATAGCTCAAGAGATTCGATATTTTGGTATTCTAGTTTTTATTGCAAGTCTACAAAAATCTAAGAATTTTTTGCGTATGGCTCTGATACTATTTTTGGTATATTTAGCATGGAAACATGATAGGTAACACTAGGGGAGACAAAGCAAGAGAGATAACTTTTATGAAGTACCCACTTTATATAAACACAGGACAAGACATATTTCCTATAGCCCTGAGAGGAAGGATAAATTCTGACTATAAACCTTTAAGAGGAGATTGAACGTGCTTAACTCTTTCCTAAGTTAGACACAAAATGAGAGTCCTAGTTGGGTTTCCAGCTCAGATCATATGATAAATCCTCCATCCTTCTTACTACATCAAAATTTGTTACATTGACCCACTCTACTTTTTCACTAAAAGAAGGCCTTATTCTTTTGGTTATCACTCAAAGTAGCAGATATAAATTGTTGGGAGAAATAGAGAAGTACAGCATGAGTATAATGCATGAAATCAAGGTGTTTGGATCTTCCAAAAATCACAAGCTGCCAGACACTGAACTCTGTTAATCATAAATCTTGCTAATTCTCTTAAATGTAATACTTTTTCCTTGTGGCTTTCATGATTTGAGTGTGACATAAGGACAGGCTGTTAGACATTCTACTCAACTCTATAAACAAGCCTTTCAGCTCATCCTTATACTCATCTTTATCAAAGCTGATCACACCCCTCTCCAAAAGGAGCAAAAGCGAAACATTTAATTTAGCACCAATTTTCTGTTGCTAAAAATACTGTAATTCATATATTGTTGTATGTTCTTTTCAACTTTGGTAGGAAAGCATAGATCTTCATGAAAAATAATGAGAGCTAATTTATGAAAGTTCAATAATTTCCACCCATATATTATATCCATTAATCTTCAATATTGTGGTGAGGAGTATGTACTGATCAATATTTTATAGATAAGAAATCAAGGCTGAGGGAAGTTGAAAACTTTGCCAACTACAACTAACCTTTGCTGACACTCATTATATCCAGGCACACTTCCAAATCTTATATACATGCCAAGTCATTGCACCTTCGAGGGGCTGGTGCCAGGCTAGAGAGCAGGATCACCAAATGGAGTTCCATCAGCTGTCCTCATTCCCTGACACCTTTCTGCCCAGAGTGCTGGCATTCCCTTCTCCTCTTGATTTGTTTCTCATAGGATTGCTTATTTTGTAGGGTTTCTTTCTGTCCTGTCATAGAAAGAATGCTCCATGACTAATAATTTTTGTTAGAAAGATTTCATTTTTTTCTATAATAACTCCAGGAGATGATTATTACTGTATTAAAATACACATTTTAAAGCAAAACAAAAAACAAAAAAATCCTGAAACTCAGGGAAGTGTCAGGTTTTTATACCCTTAGCACCAGTGCCCACATTTTCTTCCCTTTCTTTCTGCTATTGCTCTTCATCTACCTTTGTAATAATTCATTGTGATTATATATTTGCCTTTGGAACTCAGCAGCTGATTCAGCAGAACAGAAGCTACAAGTCAGACAACACCAAGTGGGCATTAAACTTTCTGCCTTCCTGTTCCTGTCGTGGTGTTGTATGAACAGAGAACAGGTTTCCTGGGCTGCCATGAGGGAGAGGAGACTTTATGATAATGAACACTTCCCTCTGGAGAGCTGCATTTCACCCCTTGTGCAATGCAAGTCTATTTGGATAGTTCCACCTGTAAAGAACTCAGCACGAACAACTGCCTGGCCATGACTCACTTCCAACAGGCTCTGTTTGCAACATCTGTTCGATTTGCCATTTCTCGTTTACATCATGATTTTAATTGTACACCATGGGATATTTTGATCAAGCAAAACCCACATGCTACTGTTCTACCGTAGAATCTGAGATTCGGAAAATACATCAACATCTAGATGTTTTTCTAAACAGATTCTTATGCATCATTTTTTATAGAGGAGAAATGGAACTGAGAGTTGAATTTTAGCTCCCAGTAATTTGGGACACGTGATAAGACAGTGTGCCTATATCCATCAACCTGGACCTACCAGAATAAGTCATCTCTTTCCTTAATATTCAAAGTTTCTTACTTAGCTTCTCAGAGAGGCTTTGTCATATAGTCCCATGTCAAGTGCAAGAGCTAGTTTTTGGAATAATTTCTTCTGCCTTTACGACCTCTGTGATTTATGCATTACCTTTGCCATGGAACATATTTTCTGAGATTCTTTTTCAATAAGCTTCCTGAAGCTACCATAAATCATCTTCTTAAACATTTAGAAAGTACTGGAGTTTTATGCAGAGACTGAAGATCTCTGACCCTACTTAAAGTAATCCCAAATAAATTTTTATTTCTAAACTAGATTGCATATGAAATTTATTGTGGTGATATAGTTACATTTATGCTGAGCCTTATTTTATAATTGATGGGCCCACCAGTATGGTACATTAGCAAGTGAGCTGCATCTCACTCATCTCAGAATATCCAGCTATTGAGCTCAACTATACTCCATCAAGTCTACCATAAACACTAAATTAGTCAGGTTTCCTAAGGATCAACTTCTGGGCCAGCCATGACCTGCTATTTAACTTTGTATATGTTTCTCAACCGCTCTGATTTCAATTTCCTCATGTGAAGAAAAAGTCCGAATAATGACAATCATCTGATGAATTTTGTTTGCAGATTAAATAGAACTAAACTAGTCAATTTATATCAAGCGTTTAACATGTTTAGCATAGTGTTTTAACACAAAGTAACTCCATGGAAATGGTAGTTATTATTATTAGAGAGGAGTTTGTTAAGAGCCAAATAGTCTTGAATAAGTTTGGAAAATATGCAATGCTATGATGTTGAGAATCTTCTGCCACTATAAAACTACAAAGAAACTTTGAGTATGTAGCCACTTCTTTGATTCATGTACTTATGAGCATCCCAGCTTTAAGTTTCTGTGCTGTGACTGATTGGTGGGCAACTTCTCTTATCATGCTGAGGTTTATGGACTTAATTAGTACTGATGGATAATAGTTATAACTGTTGCCTGCGTTTGTCATGAGGTCGGTGTATGCGGAACCTTTGTTGTATGCAATGATTTTCAAATTACTCCTTAATCTCTATTCAAAGCACTTGTCAAAGAAGCCCAAAGAATTAGCAAAGAAAACAAATAACTAACCTAACTTTATGGACTTGAAACGGGTTGGGTGCGAATCCTCCTGCCGTAGCCTTTCAAACGCTAGAATTAGAGGCATGTGCCTTTATGAATTAGGTTAGAGCCTTTCTTTCTTTCTTTCTCTCTTTCTTTCTTTCTTTCTCTCGATCTCTCTTTCTTTCTCTCTCTTTCTTTCTCTCTTGCCTTCCTTCCTTTCTTCTTTTCTTTCTCCCTCCCTCTCTCTTTCTTTCTCTTTCTTTCTCTCTCTCTCTTTCTCTCTTTCTTTCTTTTTTTTCTTTCTTTCTTTCTCTCTCTCTTTCTTTCTTTCCTTCCTTCCTTCCTTCTTTCCTTTCTTTCTGCCCAATAAGACTATAAATCACAGCTGGGCGCCGGTGGCTCATGCCTGTAATCCTGAGGATCACAGTTCAAAGCCAGCCTGGGCAGGAAAGTCCATGAAACTCTTATCTCCAATAAATCACCAGAAAACCGGAAGTGGCGCTGTAGCTCAAGTGGTAGAGTGCTTGCTTTGAGCTGAAGAGCGCAGGGACAGTGCCCAGGCTCAGAGTTCAAGCCCCACAACCGACAAAAAAAAAAAAAAGGACTATAAATCACAGAAATTTGGAGGAACAAATACATGAGCTCTTGCTTCATGGATAAACAGATCTTTAGGGCACTTTCATCTGAATATGTCCTGGAAATGTGACTGTGTGGGTTGTTATATACTGAAGGGATCTTGGTGATGAACTTCCAGTACAGAAGCTATGAGAAAGGTTGCTCTGTACTGTAGCTTGAATTCAGGGCCTTGTGCTTTTGGATAGGATCTTGCATTTTTTCCCAGGACTAGGTTAAGACTGTAATTCTCCTACAAATAAGCTTCCTTGTATGGACAGTTACAGCCTGTGCCATCATAGCCACCTAATTTGTTTAGATGAGATCTCACTAACTGTTTTTTAATCAGGCTGGGCATATCACAATTCTCCTGATCTCTGTCTCCCAAGTAGCTTTGATTATAAAAATGAGCCACCAGGCCAGCTCCAGACAAAGACCTTCTGGGCATGACACAAATCTGAATGAATATATTAGAAAAGCTGTTACCTGTCTGTGGTACTTTGTATTTTTGCCATACCAATCTCCCTGGTGACCTATGCAGACAAAAGTATTGCTATAAAAGCAACTTTTAGGAGCCAGATGTTGGTGGCTCACATCTGAAATCCTAGCTATTCAGGAGACTGAGATCTGAGGATCATAGTCCAAAGCCAGCCTGGGCAGGAAAGGCTGTGAGACTCTTATCTCCAATTAAACACTAGAAAACTAGAAGTAGTGCTATGGCTCAGATGGTAGAGTGCTCACCTTGAGCAGAAGAGCACAGAGACAGCTCCCAGGCCCAGAGTTAAAGCCCTATGACCAATCAATAAAATCCAAAAAACAACAAACAATAACAACAACAAAAACAAAAAACACAACTTAGGAAAGAATGTGTAAAAAATCCTAGGTTTGGAAACTTGGGATTTCAGTGCAGGGTCCACAGACACATGGAAGTAGGAAGTAGTATAAGCATTTAAATGAAATTTTACTTATGCAGAAGGGCAAATCACTTTCAAGGATGGGGGAGAACATCTCACACCCTCCAGCTTTATGAGTGTGCAGACAAGTTCAGTCAATCCCAACCAGGCCTGCAAATTAGGATCTTCACTGGGACTGTAAAATTCTGAAATAATTTTGAGGTGTTATCTTTAGGGTCTTTAAGTATGGGATCATATAATCTTCAAATAGAGATAATTTGGCTTCTTTCTGTATTTGGGTCCCTTTAACTTCTTTCTTTTGTCTTACTGCTCTGGCTAGTAATTCTAGTACTATATCAAATAGGAGTGGAGAAAGTAGCATATACCTTTGTCTTGTTCCTGACTTTAGTGGAAGTGGTGTGTTTTGCCATTTACTATGAGGTTGACTATGGTGTTTTCACAGATAGCCCTTTATTGTGTTCAAGTACAATCATTCTGTTTCTAGTTTCTTCAAGGCTTTTATCATAAACAATTGCTGTTGGATTTTGTGAGAAGCCTTTTGTGCAACAAGTGCATTAGTCAAAATGATCCTTGTTCTTATTGTGTTTATGTGGTATTATACATTTGTTGATTTGCATATGCTGAATCAACTTTGAATACCTGGGATGAAATCAGCTTGATCATGGTGTATGTATGATCTTTTAGATTTGTAGTTGAAGCAAGTTAGCAAGTATTTTACTTTATTCTAGTCCTTCTGGAATTTGTTAATTTATGTCCCTGGGAGACTTACTTCTCTAGGCTGGGAGAATGGAGAGAGGGTTTGAGAATATGACAAAATGGCCAACGACCCACAGCCTGGCCCACACTGAAGGCTTATTCTCAGAAAATCAACTTTCATAGGACTTGGAAATAGTTCCTTAGTGTTCACAGACACAGGGAGAAAGCAGGGTCTGGGATACATGGCAAATCCACAGTATGTCATAGGGAATCAGGGAAACCTACCCCAGGCAGGACCCTATGTGTAAAGTGGTAGGCTAGACCCCTTCAAAAATGGGTGGTATGAGCCTACAGTGAGTGAAGCAGGGAAAGAATTTCTCCAACTGGTGTTTTTCTTCCTTTTACCAAGAAATATTTCTCGGGGTTCATTATTATTTTATAAAATTTGAAGTACTGCAATTTTTCAAAGGTCATCTCAGTAATGGTATTGTATCACTATCTTGATGTGAAATTACACCAGCTTCTCCAGAAGCCTCCAGTGGGATAACTGGCTGAAGAGGCCCGAGAGCTCCCTGTCGTTTCTCACAACTGCAAACAATCCACCATGATCTCAAATAAGAAGTGCCACTCAAAACGTGTCTGAAGACATCCACCAGGCAGGTGCAAAGTGGGGGTGGGCTTGTTTCAAGGACACACACTGGGGGCAGGTGAAAATCTGAAATCTGAGAATCATGAAAATCCGAAGTGTCAGGGGATTATTGTTAATTTTGTTAGAGATAATAATGGCATCATAGGGAAATTTCTTTTAAAACATCTTGAATCCACATGCTAAATTATTTATAGGTACAAAGGCTTCATTGGTAAGCGCTGATCATTGAAAAAGCTGAGTGATAGGTAGGTGGTGGCCTTTTAGGCTGTTCTTTCTGCTTTTAAGTATTGGTTTTGATTCTATAATTAAATTCTCTCTCTCTGTCTCTCTGTCTCTCTCTGTCTATCTCTCTCTTTACAAAGTCAGCTCAAGGCCAAGCAGAGAGTATGGCTAAATTCAGCAAGAGACCAGATTTGGCAGGGTGGTAATTGGTTAGCATCAACCAACAGAGAAGGAGCTGTTTTGAAGTGAGCCCTTCTCCACCCCCTCCACCCGACACAAGGGAGTAAATGAAGCACAGCTGCTGATCAGATAGATGTCAGCCACCAAAGCTCCTGGGTAGAGCAAGGAGTTGCTAGATTGTCAATCCCCAAGGGCGGACTTCTCTACCTCTGATCACAAGGACTAACACCTCTCTTTACACAAAGCTAGTTTTTAAATGTTATCTATAGGATGAATGCAGGAAAAGGTACAGTTTCTTACCTTCCCAGGGGACCTCACAACTGGACAATGAAAGCATGGAGTGAGTTCAGGAGGTTGGTGGCCAATTCTCATTTCAGCCATGCACTTGATGGAAGCAGGAAGAATGCATAGGTGAACCAGGAGAGTGAGCCTCATCTGGATGGACAGCTGCCCGCTGACATTCCTTCAGGTCCTTCCCTCGTCCACTCCTCTCAGCTACTGTGAGAGGCTACCCCTCATGTCCTGTGGCTATTGAACAGGTACTAGCCATTTCACCCAAAACCATATTACTTGCTTTTCACCACCATCTCTATTATTTTTGACAGTGGGAAAACTCTTTAATCTCTCCATCCTTCAAGAATTGCCCATTTGCCAACTCCTAAAGGAGCCTCTGCTCCAGAAGATCACAGCAAGGTTGGAGGTTTTCCATGGGGGACTGCCATTCTGTCTGACTCTTGTAAGTGCTCTGTAACAGTGGAATGGCAGTTCTGTACTTCCACTGTCATTACCACCATCAGCAAGCTCCTCGGTGCTGGATAAGTTTCCTATAGGTCAAGTCAGTGACCTATAGCACTAGGCATTGAATTTCCATCGAATAGGACAAGAAATTGAGTTTCAGAAGACTGGAAGAACTCCACCACATCATATGCTCAGTTCTTCATTGAGGCAAACAATCACCAAAACAGAGTCTTCTGCTGTGTTATTCATAGCTGTTAGCGCTTCCAATGTTGAATGCAATATTCTTCCGTTTATACTATGTCCTGGGTTTTCAGAAATGATTCCAAGTTGAAATGTGTCATGTCGTGGAGAGAACAACTGTCAGATCCAGGTTTTCCTTTCTAAAAGTCTGGCTACAATATCGGAACTTCTAATATCCAAAGAGACTGAGCTTCTGAAGTACTGAATCCCAGAACTCCTCCAAGGAAAATACACAGTTTGCTTCCATTTGAGACTGCCATCTAATTCACCAAGGAACATACACACAAACATGTATGTGCACAAGTACACCCTAAGAACCACATGTGCACGTGAGGGTGTGCATGTGAGTGGATGCACACATGCTGAATGCACATGCCAGAATACACAATGAGCACACACACCTCCTCACACATGCACTTTTGAATATCAACTAGGAATGACTTGGCAACCGTTCTGAAAAGAAGAGGTGAGAGGAAGTCATTGGAGACCGTGTGAACTTGCAAGAGGCCTCTTCTGAACCATTTGCCTTCTTTTGTAATCATAGTCATGCTGGACTGGGAAGGCAGCCCCCTCTCACCCTCTCTGTCGGTCTTCTCTGAGATGGGGGTTACATCAGCTGAGGGAGGCCTGCTGCTGAGTGCACGGGGCTGATGAGCATTGGGAAACTCCCTGCGGTTCAGATCTGACAGGGGAGGGGGCGGTGGCGCAAGTCGAATCCCACACAGATCAAGCTACTTGTGAGGACCATGCTTGCAGTGGTGGCAGGGTGCTTGCTTCTGGTGTGAGGAGACTTGAGAATGGTCTTTACCCAGCCTGGGGGATTTAGGAAGTCACTCCCAACTCCCATCTAGAAAGGAATTTTCTGTGTTGTAATTCTTGAAAAGAATACCAGGGAAAAGCAGCTCTTACTCAATAACTGTCATGATGAGGTTTATATGGAGAATTCACTCCCCCTCAAATAAATATAGAACTTCCATATGATCCAGCCATACCACTTCTGGGCATATACTCAAAAGAATCAAAGTGAGTTTACTATGCAGACACCTGTGTATTGTGGGTCCTTCAAAATGGCGAAATTATGCAGCCAGCCAAGGTGCCCATCAGTGAGTAAACGGATAAAGAAAATGTGGTAAATACACACGTCAATATATTCAGCTGATCCCACAAAGATAAATACTACATTTCTTTTTTTTCTTTTTCTTTTTTTATTGTGAAAATATTGTACAGAGCAGTTACAATTACATGGGCAAGATCATGAGTACATTTCTTATCAAGTATTGTAGCCTCCTCTTTTGTTTCCCTTTCCCATCCCTTCCCATCCTCCTCCCACCCCCCGCACTCAACCCTCCTCCCCCCACCCACCAAAGTTGTAAAGTTCGTTTTCAACATAACTACTTGTACGTCTCATTGTTGCAATGGGTCCACCTGTATCCCTATTTAAACGATTTGTTTTTTCCCTTCCCCTCCACAAATTATAATAACATCAAATACAGTGAAAGCAGGGGTTATACCGTGGGGGAGGGACATACAAAGCAACAAAGAAATCATCTTATAAATGTGTTAGAAACAATCGCATGAAAGAAAAAAACATTTGAATACATATCTTAGGGTTCATTTCCCTAACAACTTATCTGACCTTTTCTGCTTGCCTCAGACATACACTAGTTATTGCAAATAAGGGAAACCATGAGACCTATGTTTCTTTGGGCCTGGCTTACTTCACTTAATATAATTTTTTTCCAAGTCTTTCCATTTCCTAAAAAATGGGGCAATGTCATTCTTTCTGATGGAGGTATAGAATTCCACTGTGTATATATACCATATTTTCTTGATCCATTCATCTACTGAGGGGCATCTGGATTGGTTCCATATCTTAGCTATGGTAAATAAGGCTGCAATAAACATAGTTGTGCTGGTAGCTTTAGTGTGGGCTTGTTTGTGATCATTTGGTAAATGCCCAAAAGTGGGATTGCTGAGTCATAGGGGAATTCTATGTGGAGTCTTTTGAGGGACCTCTATACTACTTTCCAAAGTGGTTGAACAAGTTTATACTCCCACCAACAATGCAGTAGGGCTCCGTTCTGTCCACATCCCCTCCAGCATCTGTTGTTATTAGAGTTCTTGATTATAGCCATTGTAACTGCGGTGAGGTAGTATCTCAATGTTGTGTTGATTTGCATTTCTTTTATGGCTAGAGAGACTGAGCATATGTGTCTATTGGCCATCCTTCTTTCCTCTTGAGAAATTTCTCTTTAAGTCTTTAGCCCACTTATTTATTGGGCAGTTGTTTCTTTGAAGATTTGTTGTTGGGGGATTTAATTTTTTGAATTCCAGGTATATTTTAGATATGAGACCCTTGTCCATTGTATGGCTAGTGAAGATTGTCTCCCAATCCGTGGGCTTTCTATTGATCTTGCTAGCTATATCCTTTGCCATGCAGAAGCTCTGCAATTTCATGCAATCTCATTTGTCCAACCTTTCTTTGATTTGTTGTGTTTCTGGGTCTTTATTAAGAAAATTTCAGCTTGTGCTAAGGAGACCTAGGGTTTCTTCTATTCCATCCTGTAATGTTTTCAGAGTGTCTGCTTTGACTCCGAGGTCTTTGATCCATTTGGACTTGATTCTTGTGCATGGTGATATATAAGGATCTAGCTTTAGTTTTCTACAAGTAATTAACCAATTTTGCCAGCACCATTTACTAAAGAGGCTGTCTTTCTTCCATTCTATTTTTTTAGCTCCCTTATCGAAGATTAGATGGCTATAGGTCCTTAGGTTCATTAAATACTACAGTTCTTCTCATTTGTAGAAGCTAAAGCTAAACCAAACCAAATCACTGAGATACAAGTAAAAGAAGGGACTACTAGAAAGGTAGAAAGGAAAAAGGAAAGTGAGAGGGAGCATAAGAAATCTCATAGAAGAGATGAAAATGATTAGAGTACATTATATGCATGTATGGAGATGTCATGATGAACCCCCTTACTATTTACAATTTAATGCACGCCAGTAAAAAATTAGGATGCTGCGAGTAGGTGGTTATGATTGTGATCCAAGAAATTTAGAAAGCTGAGACTTGGAGGATCAAAGTTCAAAGCCAGCCCTGATACTCTCTCTCTGTCTCTCTCTCTCTCGCTCTCATCAGCAAAGTTCCAGGTCTAATCAGCAAAGTTCCAGGCTGGAGAAATGTCAGAATGCCATGTATGCATCAATAAGAGAGCAGAGTGATGTGTAAGACTCTGAGTTCAAGCAGTACTCACACACACACACACACACACACACACACACACACACACACACACATACATGCACACGCACACACACAGATGTATTAATTTTTGTCCTTCCTGAGCTTGGTATTCTTCTTCGTGAGTGTGACAAATGGGCAGGAAATCACACTGATGATTACCTCATCAGAAGGCTCTGGACTTTGCCCTGCCTATGGGAACAGCCCCTCCTGTCTCCAGCCCGTCTTCCTCGAGTGGGACACACATCTGCTTTCTGTCAAATTGTGCTCATGACACTGGGGAGACACCCGAGAGTCATTTTGTGCCCCAGATGCCTGATTTTGATTTGCTTTTCAGGATTAAAAAAAATTATTTTTAGTTAAAAAAAGTTGCAAAATCAGCAGGAAAATAATTAAAATAACAAAAATGAGAAACTAAATACTCTTCCAGAAGCTTCATATAGGGAGCCTTGTCCACAGATGGATGGACTGAGTATGGTATGTAAGCACTCATAGCCTGCGGCCCCAGCCTGGAAAGAAGGGCAAATATTAGAAAATAAAACCAAAGTAAGCCTTATTCACAGATCTAATTTCCTACTTAGAAAACATTAAACAACCCAAAGATAACTTATTGGACTTAATAAGAGACAAAGAAAGATTCCTAAATACGAAGTCATTCTCTCCGTGGCTTGGCTTTTATATACAAAGCAGAAATGTGTAAGCTTTGACAAACTAAGTTCTGTAACAATCAGATGTATACACAGCCAACCACATAAAAACTTGGGGCAAACTGCCACAAACTTTACACAAGTCCATTACAAAAATCTTTTGCAAGTTAATAAAGACCTAACAGAATGGAGGGAGATTCAATATGGAAAAGATGTCAAACTCTCCACCAATAGAGCCAGAAAGCTGAGGCGGTTCCAATGAAAATGACCACAGCCTATTTCAGAGGCCTTGAGGAGCACCCGCCTAACATGGAAGTGCAACTGCTAAGGCCGATAATAGACAAAATGATGAAGAAAAACAGACCCACTGTTCGCCCTTGCAGATCCTACGAATCACTGCCAAGTTAGAGCAATTCAGTAGCCAGTGTGTTAGGTAGAGGCACATTGACATTGGTCTGAATGCAGGCGCCTCAGGAAATGTGATTCCAGCCAATTTGGTATTTTAAATCGATGTGGGAAAAGATAGGCTTCTCAAAAAAAAAATGATGCCAGGACTCTGCTTATCAAATTGGGAGGAAAAAAAATTAAGCCCCTGCATCATTCTATCCATACAAAATCAATTCAAGTGGATTAAAGACCTAAGTATGAGTGACAAAATTATACAACTTTTAGAAGATGTCAGAGGAGGAACTTTAAGCTCCCAAGGTGAAGAAAGTTTCTTGAGATGCAAAATATGTCAAATATAAAGGCAACAACACATTGACATAAATTTCACTAGAGCTATGTGGCTTTAATACCCCAGGGGCTCAGCCACTACCAGGACAGCATGTGCACAAGGAGTTGTAGGGTAAAGGATGGTCTTTAAGACGCATATGAATTTCATCTTGTGCCTGGTGGTGAAACATTTTTTTGGTTTTCTTTTGTTGGTCATGAAACTTGAACTTAGGGCCTGGGCACTGTCCCTGAGCTCTTTTTTGATCAAGGCTAGGGCTCTACCACATTGAGCCAGAACTCCACTTCTGGCTTTTCAGTTGGTTAATAGGAGATAAGAGTCTCAGGGGAACTTTTCTGCCCCGGCTGGCTTCCAACCATGATCCTTAGACATCAGTTTCCTGAGTAGCTAGGATTATAGGCATGAGCCTGGCTCGGTGGTGACAGTTATTAAGTTTAGGAACAGCATTCAATCCTTATTGAGTCTCTCTATATATCTGTATTAATTTAATAAAATCAAATATCAATTCAGATGAGATATCATAATTCCCTTCTTTTTTAAAAAAATATTTTTATAGCTTTTTTTATTGTGAAAATACCATAAAGAGGGGTTACAATTACATGGGCAAGGTAATGAGTGCATTTCTCATCAAGCATTGTTGCCTCCTCCTTTGTTTCCCCTTACCATCCCTTCCCGTCTCACCCTCCCCCCCGCCCTGCGCCAAAGCTGTAAAGTTCACTTTCAACATAACATCTTGTACATCTCATTGTGCAGTGGGTCCACCTGTATCCCTATTTAAACAATTTTTTCCCTTCCCATCCACAAATTATACCAACATCAAATACAGTGAAAACAGGGGTTATACCGTGGAGGAGGGACATAAAAAGCAACAATGAAATCATCTTATAAATATGTTAGAAACAATAGCAAGAAAGAAAAAAACATTTGAGTCCTTAACTTGAGGTTCATTTTGCTTAACATCAACTTATCTGACCATTTCTGCTTGTGGCAGACATAATACTAGTTATTGCAAATAAGGGAAACCATAAGACCTATGTTTCTTTGGGCCTAGCTTACTTCACTTAATATAATTTTTTCCAAGCCTTTCCATTTCCTAACAAATGGGGCAATGTCATTCTTTCTGATGGAGGCATAGAATTTCATTGTGTATATATATGTATATATATATCACATTTTCTTGATCCATTCATCTACTGAGGGGCATCTGGGTTGGTTCCATATCTTACCTATGGTAAATAATGCTGCAATAAACGTAGTCGTGCTGGTAGCTTTAGTATGGTCTTGTTTGTGATCATTTGGGTAAATACCCAAAAGTGGGATTGCTGGGTCATAGGGAAGCTCTATGTGGAGTCTTTTGAGGAACCTCCATACTACTTTCCAAAGTGGTTGAACAAGTTTACACAGTAGGGTTCCCTCCTGTCCACATCCCCTCCAGCATCTGTTGTTATTAGAGTTCTTGATTATAGCCATTCTAACTGGGGTGAGGTGGTATCTCAATGTTGTTTTGATTTGCATTTCTTTTATGGCTAGAGAGGCTGAGCATTTCTTCATGTGTCTATTGGCCATCCTTCTTTCCTCTTCAGAGAAGTTTCTCTTTAAGTCTTTAGCCCACTTATTTATTGGGCAGTTGTTTCTTTGAAGATTTGTTGTTGAGGGTTTTAATTTTTTGAATTCCAGGTATATTTTAGATATGAGACCCTTGTCTGTTGTATGGCTAGTGAAGATCTTCTCCCAATCCATGGGCTTTCTATTGATCTTGCTAGCTATGTCCTTTGCCATGCAGAAGCTCTACAATTTCATGCAATCTCATTTGTCCAGCCTTTCTTTGATTTGTTGTGTTTCTGGGTCTCTATTAAGAAAATTTCGGCCTGAGCCAAGGAGACCTAGGGTTTCTCCTATTCCATCCTGTAATGTTTTCAGAGTGTCTGCTTTGACTCCAAGGTCTTTGATCCATTTGGAGTTGATTCTTGTGCATGGTGATATATAAGGATCTAGCTTTAGTTTTTCTACAAGTGATTAACCAATTTTGCCAGCACCATTAACTGAAGAGACTGTCTTTCTTCCATTCTATTTTTTTTAGCTCCCTTATCAAAGATTAGATGACTATAGGTCTGTGGGTTCATTTCTGGGTTTTCAATTCTATTCTATTGGTCCTGAGGTCTGTTCTTGTGCTAGTACCAAGCTGTTTTGATTACTATGGCTTTGTAGTAGAGTTTGAAATTTGGTACAATTCCCTTCTTCACAAGCTTGACAGGACTAGCATCATACTACTAGACCATTGAAAACATATGTAAATTATTGGTGGCTTTGTTGAAATTGACTTTTCTTGTAATATTTATTTTGTTCAGTTCTCACTACAATGAGCTTTGTCCATGTTTGGTCACAGTTGATTGTTTATGATTCATTTTAGTTTCAAGAATTTTCTTTTATATAAAATTATATATACACATAATACATGAATGAATAAGAAATTCTTAAAAGTAAGGACAAACTTGGTGGAAACATAAATAGCAATGTTATAAATTGCAGTTTTTTCCATGTTTATTTTATTGGATTCTTTCTGATAACTTTTAAATATGTCTGCAGTGGAAAGTTTTCCACTGAAGTAGCCTGATCTGACAATTATAAATACCGCTGTAACTGTGACAGATTTTCAAAGACAATCTTCTACAAATATCAGAGAAATTGCTAACGTTAAGGTATATTCATCCGAGGTTTTAGATTTTGGAGCATTTCAGACTTCAGAATTGGGGAGTTGAGGTATTTAGCCTACAATGACATAATTTAATATCAGTCCTGAATCTTTTAGCTAAAGTTCTGTTTGGAATTGTCACTTCTTTGTAGGCTGTGCTGAAATCAGAATGTGTGACCTACTTCAATCCATCCCCATCAGACGTTATTATCTCCATTCTAAATCCATAGGAAGTACACAGAGCTGGGAGGAGGGACAAGTTCGTTGCTGTGATTTTAGAAAATGTCTATAAAGATGATGTTCTTACACTGGCTTCAGGCCTCGGTTCTTAGGTCTTTGGATCAATGGGGCTTTCTGGATTTCTCCTTTTGAAGGGCTGGCTTTTATGCCCTTCCAGCCTTCAGATGGCCCACCTTCATCACTGCTTCTGACTTCTGTGTGTTCTTTATTCTCTTCCCAACAGAGAGAGTGGTCACAACTATTTTCACCCATGTTCTCTTTCACTTGGTAGGTAAGATGTTTACATCTGGAGTCCATTCAGAATATCTGATGAGACATCCCACTAGAGTGAACGTCTTCTTTCTAATTTTGATTTGTAATTAGCATGCAGCTATTATACATAGTTATGGGGTTCAGCATGATATTTCAGTATAGTGTATACTATGTGATCATCAAATCAGAGTAATTCGTATTTTTATTCCTTTTTTTTAATGTTTGGAGCCCTTGAGCCTTACGTCTAGTTCTTCATAAAATGTGTGATGTGTTATAAACTATGGTGGTGCACACTGTGCTGTGGGTCACTGGAATGTATCATCTCTACTTTAACTGTGTTCTTGTTCCCGTTATCCAAACTCTCTCTACCTACTGTCTCCCTCCGCCCTTTCCAGCCTCTAGAAATCACTATTTCCATTCAGATTAGCTTTGTCTCTTATGTATTTGTTTGTTCATTATTAAGTCTATAGAGTTGTACAAAGAGGTTTCAATTCAGTATGTCACATTATGAGTACAATGCATCCTGGTCTATGTCAGCCCTTCTGTTTTATGAAACAGAGCCTCAGTTGGTCTTCACTGTGAAGTTGTTTGTCCCCCTCTTTCAGTGATTTCCTTATGCTCCTGTGGGGTGGGGTCCCTTCCTGCACACTTGCTTCCAGAGCATTTCATCGAAGCCCTGGTCTGTCCTCAACAGCTCTCACTGGAGCTTCTCCGCATTCCTCCACTGACATCCCTGAGACCTGCCCAGGTAAGCACAGGAGCTCACTCTATTTCCATTGTCAGCCCTTCGATTCTGTCTTCATTTGTGAAATATTTAATGAGGGTTTGCTATGTTGTAATTCCATTGAAATAAGCAGTTAGGATGCAGTTCCCTAAGGGTTAGGATATGAGAGTTAAGTTGGCGCATGCTTATGTGAGAGTTAACAGATTTAGGTAAGGGCACACCTCCCCCCACAAAAACAAAATAATTAAACTTGTCTAAATCACCTGTCCACTCATTCATATTCTTATTTGGGATGTTTTTCCTTATCACTGCCCCTGCCCCTTCCCTTTGCCTCTGGGAAACACCTCTTACCCCAAACACCCAAGTCTGAAACCTTCATCTCAGGCCCTACCTTCAAAAGTGAACAGCGAGGACATCTGAACTGCACCATTTCTCTTTAGTATGACTTCTCGATATAGATTCTACTGCCAAATACCTAATAGTCATCACGTTTTTCAAGTTAATTTTTTTTTGGGGGGGGGTCTGGTCGTGGGGCCTGAACTCTGGGTCTGGGCGCTGTCCCTCAGCTCTTCAGCTCAAGGCTAGCACTCTACCACTTGAGCCACAGCGCCACTTCCGGCTTTTTTCTTTTTTGCTTATGTGGTGCTGAGGAATCGAACCCAGGGCCTCACGCATGCAAGGCAAGCGCTCTACCACTGAGCCACCTTCCCAGCCCCTCAAGTTAACTTTTGAGAAATAATTTTCCTTCTTTCCTTGCTCTTCTTTTCTAGATCAGACTATTACTTCAGTCACTAGAAGCCTATAGGGGGACTGTTTTGAATTGAGGCACTTGTTCCAACCCAGTTCAATTTGCCATGCTTGACTGCATTGGACACCAGGGCTGCCTGACATCACATCTGTTATCGGCATAGTGTTAACCTTAGCAGATGCTCTTAAATCTCAAATGCAGTATAGATATTATTCTTTCACCAGTAATGCTCAGTAGATATTGTGTTCCTAGTACCTGATAGGAAACTGAGGCACAGGCAAGTCAAGTTACAGGCTTACACACTCACATTCATTTGTGATATTAGGTAGACTTAAAGCTGGAATGTTCTAAGCTCAGAGTTCTTTTCATTATACCACCATGCCTCTTCAGCATTAGCAGTTGTAGGTCAATAGATTAGAGCTGGAAACAATATGCCTCTTTAAATCCAATTATAATATGTAAAAAGGATATGCTATTTTCAGAAAGGAGTTCAGGCTTGTCTATTGTCTTTCTCAAGGACATATAAGGACGTATCCATGAGACAAAAGACAAAACACAGAGCACACCAACAATAAATGACATTTTACAGTGACATCAAAAATCTTAGCGGATAGACTGAGTATCACCAGATCACATATTGGTAGTTAAGTGATGGCAAAGTTGGGGTTCTAATTGAAAACACTGCAGTTAGAATGGCCCTACTTATCTTAAGCCTTGCAGTACAAAAACTAGTAAGCATACAACAGGCCTGCAAGGTTTCCTGTTGACTAAGTATTTATTTCTGACATAGAAAGCAAAGGCCCTTCCAAAAACACACACGGTGCCAGGCAGGACATTTAGTGTTTGGAGAGAAAAGGGAATTATTGCTTCACCGTGATAGAAGATACCAGTGGGGTAGATAAATTTCAGATCGGGTGAGTCAGAAACAAATTGTGTTATCAAGAGTCACTTCCATCTCTTACCTGTGCCTTTGGTGCGATGCCAGTCTCTGTCTGATGGTAGCAGCCATGCCAGTCCCTCTCCACACTCGGATCTGAAGAGCCACAGCAAGCTACAGTGGTTACCATTGATCTGATGCCATTGGAAACCAATCTGTAAAGCAATCTATGAGGCTAAACAACAGGATTCCTGGAATGGTGTAAGCTTTCCCTAAAACGTTCTAAAAGAAGGCAGCAGGGAATCAGATCACCTCTTAAGTTCAAAGTCCTTTTATCAAAAGAAGGTATAGACTCTAGGTAATCCAAACACACACATGTGCACACACATACACACACACAGAAAGAGAGAGAGAGAGAGAGAGACAGACAGACAGACAGAGAGCAAATAGTCCCTCTGTGCCGCACATCCTCACACAAAAAGCCATATGCCTGATCTATCTAAACTAGCAGCTAAAAACCAGTTTCTTACATGCTATGACATGAAGAAGTAAGGGGGGGTTCAAGAAGACATCTTTAAGCTACACCTGACAAGTTAAAAGAACAAAACTCGGGAAGAATCGTCACCTGTGTCACATTGTCTAACAGGGGCTCACAAAGTGACTTGGTAGTCGGTTTCGTGTTGCTATTGCAGAACACATGCTGTCGGGCAGAGAATGAAGATGGCTGAAGAGGCTAAGCAGCATGTCCCTGGTGCGAGGTGAGGGCCTCTGTCTGTATCATAACATGACAGAGAAGCAGAAAGGAAGCCAGTTGCCTCCATCGGGGGTTTGGCTGTTATGGGGGTAGCTTGGCTTTCAGAAGCTCTGTTAGCTTGTGAACTCAGCCATTCACAGGAGACCTACACTGCTCCTTTGATAATAAAGGCATGAGTCACTTCCAAGACGTCTTCCATCCAGACATCTCCCTCTGGGCTCCGCCTCTTAAAGGCTCCACTTTCACACTGTTCCGCTGGGGACCAAGCTTCCAGCATGTGAACTCTTGGGGAAAAAACCACGTTCTACCACAATACGAATGTGTTCAGGCGTGTTTAAGGCTTTAGCCATATTTGTATATTAAAATAATGAATGGGGTGAAAGAACTGACACAAGCAAAAAATTCAACCCAATTAGGCAAAGCTGGCTTGTTTGTTGCTGATTTTTGAAACTCCTATTCATCCTTCAATTTGTGTGTGTGTGTGTGTGTGTGTGTGTGTGTGTATTGGGATTTGAACTCAGAGTCTGAGTGCTATCCCTTAGCTTTTTCACTCAAGACTCTTATTACTTGAGCCACAGTTCCACTTCTGGTTGATTAGTGGTTAATTGGAGATGAGTTTCATGGTCTTTCCTGTCTGGGCTGGCTTTGAACCATTAGCCTAAGATCTCAGTCTCCATAGTACTAGGATTAAAGGCATGAGTCACCATATCCAGATTTCCTCTTTAACTCTTGCCTTATTAGCCACCTCTTACGTCCATTATCCTCTGGCCAGTGTCCTTTCTTTAGCAGTAGTCAGGAATTGCTTACCAGTCTTCTGTTTTGTGTCCATCTTACTCATCTCTCTTTCACCATGCCTGCTCAGTGTCCATTCATGTCATAGGGCAGGTCTGTCAATGTTTACTGGGAAAATTGAGTGACATACAATGCTCACTTGATACAGAGTTCAATATACTCAGCACATATTTCTCTGCAACTAAAAGTACTCCCTATTTTCTTTTGGGGTCAAGAACATATCTAATTACATTTGCCATCAGTAACTGAATAGGTACATCAGCAAGACAAACCCCAGACATGTTGTCTACCCAACACTGTCATTCTAGCTCCATAGCCCAAGAGAAAAGTTCTGGGAGCCTCTCAACAAGGAAGGGCTACCATGTGTACTACATTTCAATTCATTTGAACTTCCAAGACCCATTTGTGGCTGAGATCTGACTTCAGTGGGATTGCTGGTCAATGCGTAGAGCATAACACCATGTTGAGCCTGGGAATTCTAACCTAGCTTTGCATACAAGCAAAGTACTAAACAACACATCCATTGCCATCACACTAACTCAGACAGAGACCCAACAGTTCCATATATTAACAAAGACACACAGCCCTTGAGATAAAAGACAGTGACAGGTCCACCCCATTTGCCCGGCTTATTTATCTATAAAAATGGATGTAAGTACTGGATGCCAGCGGGTCATGCTGTTATCTCAACCATGTGGCTGGCTGAGTTAGGGAGTATTGTGGCATCTTTTCTATCATCTGGGAGTCCTTCTCCACGGAAGAAGCTGAGTATAGTGTTTAGAGCCTGTCATCTCAGCTGCAATGGGAAATGTAAAATAGGGAGATGGGAGTCCAAGCACAGTCCTGGGCACCAAAGTAGACCACATCTCAAAGTAACCAGTGCAAAACAGGGCTGGAGGTATGCCTGAAGCAGTAGAGTGCCTACCCAGCAACTGCAAGGTGTAGTTCCCCCAAAAACAAAAAAGGGGAAATGATCCTATCGTGTCATGAGGAACAGTCACAAAGAGAAAAACAGCACTGCTCTGAAAACATTGTCTGTTTGTGCTCAGTAAAAGTTACCAATTAGTTCAATCATCCCAGCCATTTACGTAGTACTTTCGTTAATCACCGAAATCTGCCAAGTATGGTAATAAACACAAAGTGAGCAAGATACAGGCACTTTTCCTAATAAAGAACAAAATGTATGGTTCCAGGAACAAATAGATTGATTGATTGGTTAATTAAAACAAAGTAAGATAAAGGTGACAAAAATTGCTAAGTAAGTTTTTCTTGGGTTAATCTGGGGACTTTATGTATGTGCCTTTTGCAGGTGCATGTATAACTTCCTCACATACAGCATAAAAACCAGGCTTGTAGTTGAGCCACACCGCTGACCATTCTCTGCTCCTCTCTCTGGTGTCTGATGGCTACATCGGCCACCTCTTTTCTATATCTTCACTGTTTGGTTTGACAGTGAAACCTCCCTTCTCCTTGCGTTATTCCCTTTGCTCCTCTTTACCAGATGAGAAATTCCTCCTACCTTTCAAGGTGGCCACGGGTTCCATCTTCTCTGTCCTCCAGTGTTTAAATGGCACATACATCCTCTGTACTCATCTAGAACCCTATGGAGAATTCGGTCACAGCACTTAACTTGGTCAATGCTAATAAATGTTTATTTCTCCATCCGAAAAAACTATTTTCAAATTGTGGCTGTCTGGCACACATAAGCCTTGCATCTAGACAGTACTCACGGTCACCTCTGATGTCTGGAGAGTGGAACTCTCCTAATAACAGTCTGGCCTGAGATTGCTTCCAGACTTTGGTGATTGTACAGAACTTACTGCTTCATGTCAGGGGCAGAGAGACGGGAGTCTCTGAGCTCCAAGGAAGAGTGATTGAGGCCTAGGAACCGAATCACACTCCAGAAAATGAGCAGAGTACACACATGCTGATGCATTCATTTGTTTGCAGAAAGCCTGAGGCCAAAATTTTCATCAGCCAGGTTGAAGAAACTCCTTGGGGCATTGAACTAAGAGTGGTAGCAGCTTGCTGGTAAGACAGTGAAGAAAATTGTCATTAATTAATGACACCACCAGCTAAACTGCAGCATTTGGAGTCAGGCAGGTGGGAATTTATTTTTTTTAGTATCGGTCTCCATTCTACTTTGGGAAAATTACTTATTGTGAGAACCATGTTCATATGTCCAAATTCAAAGAATGGATTCAGAGACCCAAAGTCTAGCAAAAGGGAGACTTTAACGGCTATCTTGCACAACTGGGTATTTGGTAAGCAGGCAGCTAGAGAGCGGTTACAGCAAATCTTCTGTCATCCTACTGTGGTGGTCCTTCACCTGGTTCCTGATTGGTTGAGTATTATGGGGTGTACCATCTTCCCAGAGGCTGCCCAAATTTCCATTGTTTCCTTCTAAAGTAAGATTCCCATCTTCCTTCCCACCTGCAGCTTTTCTTTATTCACAAGGCTATTTTCTTCACTCTCCTTTATTAACAAGGTGGTCCATCCCTGACATCTTGTTTTCTTAAGGATTTTCCAGGTGCACAAACTCCACAGTTTCCACAATGCAAGCAAGCTCCTAGCCATTTTTAACTCAGAGTTGGGTCAGATACATAGCTTTGAAAAGGGACTACTGTTCATTATGTTTAAGAAAAAGATACAATTTGTGACATGTCCAACACTTGTTTCAGGAAAAAAAAATCATCTCATCCCAGGTAGTGGTGTAAAGAGTGGTATTGGGAGCATGATCGAAACTTTTAAGCAGATAGATCTATAACCTGCCTGTACAAATATCTGCAGAACTATACTTTTGTCCCAAGTCTAAGAGAACTATAATAGGAAGGGAAGAAAAATGCAGAGAGTCTCTGTCCCCATCCCCACCTCCCACTCCGGCTTCTGGCTCATTTTTGTAGTACTTACTGAGAGTTTAAAACCTTCCGAGTTTCGGCAAACAGTTTGCACTTTTGTTCTTTCCTCAATGTCAGGAACACTTTTAAGCAAAAATTATTGGTTTTATACATTTTCTTGGCACCCGATGCTGTGTAATGACAGATCTAGGCTAGGCCTCTGCTGATTCCTGGCAAAGAGACCCAGGATGGATTTTCTAGGAGAAGGGGAAAAAATGGCATGTGCCATCCGCGGGAGCACAAAAGAGACTCTTAGGTGTCAAGCCACTCACCGGCTCACTTTCAGTTAAAGACAATACCAGGTGTTAATTTCCATCTATTAAATATCAGTGACGATTGAGTCTTTGTTATATCGGCATGTCTTCTATTACAGGAAATGAAACCAACCTGTAATGAACTATACCGATGTCTGCACCCCACTCCCACATGATGGCTGGGTGGCCTGAGGTAACAGCCTTGACGCTTTTTCTAATCTGCATAAACCTGCATAAACTCAACAGTCTGGCCTCTGTAAAATTCCTGGACTAGGATAAATACATAATTAACTTTCACTCCTTTCCTCCTTGCTTCTGGGCACATGCTGTTCCTCCTGGGAACATGTTTACCTACCCTTCCCTCCAAGGAATAGGCAATGCATCCAACCCATAGGGCCCGGGGTGTCTCCTAAAGCGCAACCCTCCATTGCTATTAGATGAGTGTGCCCTTGGGGGTCTTCATAGACACCTTACGGTGCCCTGTAAGTAGGGTGAATGAGCAGCCACCTGGAAAAAGCCCTCAGGCAGATCTGCAGAGATATGCTGGCGCATGGAGAGAGAGAGAGGGAGAGAGAGAGAGACAGAGACAGACAGAGACAGAGAGAGGAGCAGAGAGAGACAGACACAGGGGGGGGGGAGAGAGAGGGAGAAGGAGAGAGAGAAGGAGAGAGGGAGGAAGGGAGACAGAGAGAGTGTGAATGTGGGGGGGGGCTGTAAGTCTTCAGTAGAAAGTGTAGGAATGGGTGGACACTCACTGGCTGCTGCAGTTCAGACTCAGAATTAGATTTGAGAGTGACCAGAAGGTGCAGCTAAGCACTGGTAATGTGCTACTAGACTCACAGTTGAGCTGAGGGGCCAAGGGTAGGTGTGAGTGCAGGGGGCCAATCAAGCCCATAAGTCTGGTTCGATGCACTTGCCTCCCCAGGGGCTTTGCCCATCTCAGACCCAGACTCATGGTCCGACTAAGGCACCGGTGAGGTCAACTACAACTCCTTCGCATGGTTTCTGAAGTTCTGTATTTTCCTGCAAACTTAAATTCATACTTAAAGCACTGTGCAATGTCTTCTTCCCTGATCTAACATGAGCAACTATTTCAGGCTATTTACAGAGTTTAATTGAAACTTCGACTGAGCTCACAATCCAATAAACCCAAACAAAAGCCTGAGGCCTTTCTGGCATAGATGCTGGCAAGAGTTCTCCCTGATGGGCAACATGTTGGTCACTGTACAAATACAGACCCTGGGGTTAGATCGTCCAGGTTTAATCTCCAAGTCGTCCACTCATTTCCTGTGCTACCTTAGCAAATGCATTAACTTTTTGCGTTCATCATCTGCTCTCTAAAATGGGACTAATCATACCACCTAGCGTGTCACATACTACTGTAAAAATTTAATGAGTTAGTAAGGTGTAATAAGAACATTAACTGGGTCAGGGTAAACTTTGCTGGTTACCTCATTTCTTCTTTAGCTCCTAGCAAATGTACTTTATCCAGGAAGTCCTGGGCTGGAGGATTAGCCAAGCCCTCTGTTTATGGTATTTTTTTTTTTTTTGTCAGTCGTGGGGCTTGAACTCTGGACCTGGAGGCTGTCCCTCAGCTCTTCAGCTCAAGGCGAGTGCTCTACCACCTGAGCCACAGCGCCACTTCTGGTTTTAAGTAGTTTATTGGAGATAAGACTCTCACGGACTTTTCTGCCTTTTTCTGTGATCCTCAGTAGCTAGGATTACAGGCCTGAGCTACCGGCGCCTGGCTTGTTAATGATATTTTTATTAGGTCAGTTGAGGGAATGAGCACTTCCTGTTTGCTCCCACCCCACTGTAAACTTCGTGATGGTCCCAAACAGCATTTTGCTAATTGCAAAAACTTAAGTGCCTGGAATGGTAGTTGGAGCATTGAAGACCTCAAGGTATTTGCTGACTGAGAAAATGAAAAAGTATCTGTATACAATAAATGTATTTGCTGCAATCCCATAAAATGCTGGAAAATGAGTGAAAAGTTGGCTTTAGCTTCCCAAGGTTGACCAAAAACTTTCTAGATGAGAAATAATTTCAGAAATACGTAAGAGCATTTCCATCATCTTTGTTAGAAAACATCCATTTTACCAACAATTAATTTCTCTTGTTCTCCTTTCAATAATCAACCTTCAAAAGAAACGTACATTTTGATTTTTTTCCTAGAGCAGATGAATGCTTGCTTTATAAAAAAAAAAAAAAGTAATTCAAGCCAAAGTAGTTTTATCTCTCTGAAAGACTTGTTTATTGTGGTATTTTTTGCTAATTGCTTTGTGGAGAATAGAGGCCTATATAATAATTGAACTAATGCATACCTATCATGTCTTGTGGATGCTGATGACTGTAAATCTACTGGAAAGCCTTTAGCGATAGATGGCACTCAAATTCATCATTCTTTCCCTGACTGTTACTTTTCAGTGTGAAATAAACCAAACTGGACACTCTCACACATATGGAATTTGAAACATGATCCAGGCTAAATACAAATTCCAGATATTAGCTGTGATGTTCCTCAAACATTTAGATTGAGGTAGAGGTCAAGGGTCCATTTGTAATGAGAATTTCTAACACCATCATGATCTTTATGGTGTGGAAGGATGTCTTCATGTGCATGCTTGATATTACACAGAGACTGTATGGTCTAAGCATTTGGAGTTTTTCTTACATAATCATATTTTACACTGAGAGATTTGCATTCATAAAAGTTTTTTACTACCAATACTAGTGATTTTTGAGTGGTGTATCACCAAAATATGGTTTTAGCTCTTCTTTTAATAACCTTAATGATAAAGGAGGAGATTCAACAATTGTTCAGTGTGTGTGTGTGTGTCTGTGTCTGTGTGTGTGTGTGCGTGCGCGTGTGCGTGCCAGTCCAATGGCTCGAAATCAGGGCCTGGGTTCTACTTCTGGCTTGTTTGGTACTTATTTGGAGATAAGAGTCTCACTGGCTTTCCTTCCCAGGCTTATGTTGAACATCGATCCTCAGATCTCAGCCTTCTAAGTATCTAGGATTACAGGTTTGAGCCACTGGCACCCAGCATCTTTGTTCATCTTTTTACTGAAATACTTAATGCAGCCAATAAAACTTAATTTTCAACATATAAACTGTCAGGAAAGACATGTGGTTCACCAAGCACCCTGAGTAGCACAGTGATCTCCTGTTCTCCTGGCTCAAGATGACCTTCATGCTGCTTGGCTAAGTGGCTGCAATTTGTTGCATTCAATATGGGGACTACAGAATTGGACACTGTCTTAGTGTACTTTGTTTCTTTTGGTCAAAACATTGCATCTAGGAGGTAGAGATGGATACACAAGAGGTAGAAAAGGCAAATGAGTCAATGATTATAGTTCAATACGCCATGTGCCAGGACAGGGCTGCGTGGAGAAGCGTGTCAGTACAAATGCGGGTCTTGTCTCCAAGTGGAAGGTATGTGAGTGGAAATGCCAGGCGAACTGGACATTGACAGGCAGGTACAAAATGAGCAGGTACAAAATGAGCCTCACCAAGGCGGGGGGAGAGAGAGAGAGAGAGAGAGAGACAGACAGACAGACAGACAGAGACAGAGAGACAGAGCATAACACATTCCCACATTTGCTACCTGTCTTTCCAGTAAGTGTAATTGTTGGCAAAGCCCCTGCCGACTATCTGGTGATGTTGATCAACTGGGTGAATTCTGCCTCTCTGGTGGAAGGCAGTGTCAAGTCCTCTGCACACAGGAAGCACCAGGGCTAGTTCTGCTGATGTTGCAGGATGGGAAAGCAGATAGGCTCCTCACCCTTTGTCAAGCTGACAGCAGGAACTAAAAAGGCAAGGAGGCCAAATGTGCGCTGAGATGAAGCATCTTGATGGGGAAGTTGAAGCTGAAATCAACTTAATGAGGACAGGAGGTGGCTTTAGGCTTACTGTGTTTTTTAAGATTGTACCGCACAGCCAGATAAAACCTCAAAAGATCGACTTAAAAGATATTATAAGGAAAGAGATAAGGCCTCCAGGAAGCCTCCTGTGCTTACGATCTGCATAAAACATCACTTTATCAGCACCAGCTAGCTCACTTGTAAGTCAAACTCTGAAATTCAGAAATGGAGGATGTCTTTTCAGACAGCTTAATACCAGAGGACCCAATTAACTGGGGACGGGGGTGGGAGGGGGAGTGAGGGGGGGAGATAACATTGTACATAATGAGATCATCGGGGGTATGCAAATGAAACCCCACAGTCTGGGGATACTGTGATGGCGAAGGTATTTACACGAATCATTATACTTCTCTGCCTCAGCCCCGGGTCCACGTGAAGTCACCCTCTGGCTGTAGAGTCTCCAGGCCCAGTCAAATCCCGGGGCCAGTCCCTGGAGCATGCACATCATCTCTTAGGAGCCCAAAGCTGAGCCTTGTCCGTGCCACACATGGACAGAGTCTCTGAGCAATGTGTTTCCTGCAGCCTGCAAGTTATGTTTAGTAGAACAGTCACAAAACAACTTTTAAAAAGTAGTGATTTTTTTTTTGGGGGGGGGGCTAGGCAATGCATTCTGCACATCCAATCTTCTTATAGGATAGAGACTATTGTCTTCCTTTCTTGCACCTGACCAAAATCCAAGGCTGAAGACTACGTGGCTTGTTCACAACTGCTCAGTGGAGAGCAGAGCCTCTGGGATATTCTGAGGAATACTTGATGCGACCTTCATGTCTTTGTGCAGTGTGGTGACAGTGGACTAACACCTCAGAATTCACATCTGTCTGGTGGCCCATGTATTGCAGGATGCCTTCCTCTTTGGCTGTCCTGCAATTTCTACCCTATCCCTGCCTACCTCCTTGATCTCTGAAGAAAATAGTTTTTTGTTTGTTTGTTGTTTGTTTTTTTGCTTTCTGCTTATGCCCATCTACGGCATACCTGGAGGTTTTCTGTTTTTCTAGCTCCAGCCCCTCTAAGGCACCTGCTGTCAGGTGTGTCTAGGGGAGGAGGAAACATGAAATAACTCTTAAGTGTTTGAGAGTAATCAGATTCAATTTAACCTCTCTCTATGAGATCATTCATCCAGCCTGTGTCTGAACTCAAACTTAATTCATGTTCTGCACTTTGAATACTATCCAGTTTTAAAAGAACTAGTAGAAAGTTCCAACATCTTTCTTTAAAATTTTGCCATTAAAAAAAATAAGCAAGACTTCAGCTTTTATAGTTTCCTGATTTTTGTTTACTCCGGCCTCAGTGGTTGGAACCCATGCTGACTCTACATCCCTACGTTTTCTCATTATCTGTCTCTAGTAAAGAGAAGGCTTTAGGCTTTGGGCTACATTGATGATTTTTGAAAGAAATGTCTTGCTATTTTCATTTGTTGTTACCACTACACAATACCTGAAACTAGGTAACTGATAGACAAAAAGTCTGCTTTGCCTCGTGTCTGTAGAAAGTTGAGAAATCCAAAAGCCTAGTACCAACAGCTACTCAGCTTTCCACGAGGGCCATGGCTGCTTCAATTCATGCTGGAGTCTGAAGGATGACTGTATATAAAAAAAAATTAGCAATCTTCCTTTATAAAAGTTACACTCAGGATAACTGACTCAGACCTGTGAGAACAGCACTAATCCACTCAGGAAGTCAGTGTCACAATAAATAACCTAATCATCTGTTAAAAGTCCCACCTACCAACACTGCCAAAGTTATAATAATCAAATTTCAGCCTGAATTTTAGAGGGAATGAATTATATTCAATCTTCAGCTTGGCTCTTTCCCTTTATGATCCCACCCTTCTTGGGAAGTGAAACCACTTAAATCCTACCTCAAGATTTATCAGTAAATGATTGGCACCATCCCTGAGTTGTAACTAAATGCATAACTCTTGGCAGAAAAGGTCAAAAGGGTCCAGAACTGGAGAAATGCAGCGATTAGATGGAATGGCCACATACAAAATCACTGCCTGTTAATAACTCTTACTCCTGAAGGTGTAAAGAGACTCCCTTCCTTGACAGTATTTAAGACTATTGGGTTAAGGTTTCCTGTTAAAGAAATTTATTAGGGGGGGGTCTTCCTGGGTCATTCAGAAAATCAGAGAAGCAACACATTCCCCCCCCCCCACTGCTGTCTATATCTCTAGGCACAAGAAAATACAGAAACCGTCACTAGTATTCCTAGTCACTGTCTATTAGAATTTTTTTTTAATTGGGCCTTAAAAGATTCCACTTGCAGGGTAATCTTATCACATGAGCTGAAAAGCTCAAAAACTGTGTGCAAATGACCATATAAGATGATGCTAAGTGAAATGAACCCCAAGACATGGACACAAGAGTTCTGTCTTTATTGTTATTGTGTTAAATGTGCCATGTGATTTTATGTTGTTGTTGTTGTTTCCTTTGTATGTGCTTTCCCCTATGGCATATCCCCATTTGTCACTGTACTCAGTTTTGATACCTTGCATCTTGTCGAATCTGGGGAGGGGAAGGAGAATAACAAAATGCTGAAACAAGGACACAGGATGACCCACTGCAACAAAGATAGCCACAGGACAGTATATTGGACAGGAGCTTTACAACTTGGGGCCGCGAGGGGGCATAGAGTGTGGGAGCTGGGGGAGGGGAGGGATAGTGGGACAACAACAAGGAAGGGAGGGGGAAACAATGACCAACAAGTGATGCACTCACTGCCTTACTCATAACTGTAACCCTTTGTACTACATCTTAACAATTAAATTGAAAAAAAAGATCCCACTTGCAGCCAGGCACCTGTGGCTCACGCCTGTAATCTTAGCTACTCAGGAGGCTGAGATCTGAGGATCGCATTTCTGACCCAGCCCAGGCAGGAAAGACCATGTGACTCTTCTCTCCAATAAACCACCAGAAAACCAAAAGTGGTGCTGTGGCTCAAGTGGTAGAGCGCTCGTCTTAAGCTGAAGAGCTGAGGGACAGCACCCAGGCCCAGAGTTCAAGCCCCACAACTGACCAAAAAAAAAAAAGACTCCATTTGCAACTTTGGTATTCTGAACCATTTGTCTCTGATTTTGGTCTTCTGTAGTTAGCAGTGAAATAAATGTGGATTCTTTGTTGGTAATTAGCAGGAATAAATGAGAAGTATTATAAGTTAGGAAGTATAAGATTTGCCTCAATTTACATAAGAACAAAAGGCTCTGAGGCCATCTTGTTGCCATACTAAGAAAACTTCTGACTCAAGCCTACATCTAAAAGGTTCATCTAATACTCATAAATCAATTTGTGTATGTCCATTAATGTGTGTTTATGATTAACTTAAGGGGAGCTAAAATTCTGATGGCTGTGGCAACAGTAGTCCTGCTAGATATTTAATATTACCTCAGCCATCAAGGAAAGTCTCTAACAAAGTGAGTCTGAAAACATCATTGGGCGAAGCATAATTTGCTTCTGAAATTCCAGGTAATTTAATTTGTGTGTCAGTTGACTTTTACCTGGCATTCCTAGTTTTACAACTTTGTATGTGTGCTTGTGTATATAGTTGTGTTTGTATGTGTTTGTATCTGTGTGTGTGTGTGTGTGTGTGTTTGAGCACCTTCAGGACAGTTCTTGAATTTCTGTGATAAAGTTAATGTAATATTCAAGGTCAGTGAAAAAGCAAGTATTCAAGAGCTAGCTTTCAAAAAAGGATGACTTCAAAATAATGTCTAAAGCTATACGACCAGATATAGACGTATGATGTTAATGCATTTTATTTCCTCATGATTATAATTCAGTTTAATGAGTATTTGTGCCAATCAAAATGTGTCTTGTAAGTTTTTATTTTATAAACAAGTATTAAATTTTATTTTCCTCCTGGGTCATCACTAAAAGTATTTTATTGGAAAAGAAACATTTTTGTCTACGTTCAAAAGTTTTTAGGCAAATTTTTCAAAATGCAAATTAAAAAGGAGACAAAACGAAATCAGGAAGTGGAATGGAGATAGAGAGGTATGAGGCTGGTTTTGGGAAAGGACACACTAAAGAATTCCTACAGCATTGTTCTCAAAATGCAAGAAAAAGTCTCATAAGAACAAAACCCCAGAAGATGAATTAAAAAACGAACTGTATGAACACACTGCTATAGATGAGTCACATGGAAGCCGCATTCTTCTCAGCTACAAAGATTTTGCATTTTGTCTTTATTCCCTTCTTCACAGGTGGAGAAGTGTTTGCCCAGAGGATGCTCTTTTTATCAGCTGATAGCATCATAGTTCTTACATTAGCTGTCACTGAGTTCAGTGTGTGAACCACCCAGATATTCAGGGGTGCAGGTGTGAGATAGCAGACAATCTGCAAGGACTGGAGCATGTCTTCACAAGTTCTTTGGAAATCTCCCAAGTGAGGACTGAGATTTAAGTACACACTCTCACCATCCATTCCTGGCATCTGAACTGGCTTTGCTGGTTGCTTCTTAACCAAGAGAGGGAAGCAGAAGTGACTACCTCACTTCTGAGACTATGTTATAAAAACCAGGATATGTCCAATATGCTAGCTAGGATTTGACCTCTGGACTCCTAAGCTGCCATGAAGTAGTGGGACTGCTCCGACACAGCCATGGTGTTAGGAAGCTCAATCTAATCTGCATGGTGAGGTCACACAGCAGGACCTCCAGAGTACAGGAAGAGAGACAGAACAGTGATCTCATTCCCCACTGCTCCAGGGCAGCTAAACACATGCCAAGTTGAAATTACCTAGCTGGGTCCTTTGGAAGTCCTGATTTTTAAAAAGTGTGGAAGAGTACAGAATAATATTTGTTGTGTTATGCCATTATGTAAAAAATAAAGAATAATCTAGCGTGGGTAGGAGAGAGATGGATGAGATTGTTGAAAGGGGTGACATAGATCAAGATATATTGTAGTCATAAGCTACTTTGTTAAATGGCAACTGCTTTGTACAACTACTTAAGGATAATCATAAATAATTTTAAAAAGAATACCCTGAAAGAAATAGGAAAGAGAATTCTAAGAAATATTAAGTAGATTTCTATTAAGTAGAATTCTAACACAATGAAACCCTTTTGTACAATTAGTCTATGCTAATGTAAGTGAAAGTAATTCTAAATTCAGTAGGGCAACCAGGAAGATATAATTGATTTAAAGGAGAAATTCCCAAAGCCCAAATTCACATGGAGCACAAGAATGCTGAAATTCATAGGCAGATGGAAACAAAGCTAGTTCTTCTTCAGAAGTTCAGGGGAGGCAGTTACACCTCTCACAGATTGAACAAAAATTGTACAAAGACTGTAGAAGCAGAAAGTAAAAAGATTTGGGCAGGGCCCCTAAGGAGTTGGAATAATTTTCCCAATGAAGTGATATTAACTTGATTTTACATAGGTATGTTAGTCTTGGCGAGGGTAAGCTTTATGAGTATATAAATATAAAAGTAAGTTATGAGAAATTACATTATAATAAACATACTAATACTTTATTGCTTTATAAAATGCTCTAGATGCATATTACATATATAATACACTTTCACACTATTATTTAAATTGCCATAGTGGATTCAGTTATATGCATGCACTATCAATAATTTAATTCCTTATGCATGAACATTCACTTTTTGGCTGTTGCAGACAACACCAAAAAACCACACTCACACACACACACATACACACACACAATTGTTGCATTGAACTTCCAGAGAGCATACACTTGCCTGAACATGTTGTAGAGCAAGATTAATTAAAGAGAATTGCTGGGTAAATGAGATAGAGGCAATATAAAATTTGGAATAGGTTGATATAGGTTGATTCTCCTTTGAAAGTTTTACAAGATTAATTTTCCTTCAGCATTGTATGAGTAGCTTTATTCTGTCACCCTATGCCCACGAATACTTCTAATCTTTGCTAAAATTATAGGCTAAAATGCATCTGATTTTTTTATGGTGACTTTCTTTTTTATTTTTTTATTTTTAATTTTTATTTATTTTTTATTGTGAAAATACTGTACAGAGGGGTTACAATTACATGGGCAAGATAATGAGTACATTTCTTATCAAGCATTGTGGCCTCCTCCTTTTTTTCCCCTTCCCATCCCTTCCCATCCTCCCCCTGCCTTCCCACCCAAACCTCCCCGCCCCCCCCCCACCAAAGTTGTAAAGTTCATTTTCAATATAATGACTTGTACATCTCATTGTTGCAATGGGTCCACCTGTATCCTTATTTAAATGACTTGTTTTTCCCCTTCCCCTCCACAAATTATACCAACATCAAATACAGTGAAAGCAGGGGTTATCCTGTGGGGGAGGGACATACAAAATAACAAAGAAATAATCTTATAAATGCGTTAGAAACAACCACATGAAAGAAAAAAAACATTTGAATACATATCTTAGGGTTCATTTCCCTAACATCACCTTATCTGACCTTTTCTGCTTGACTCAGATATATACTAGATATTGCAAATAAGGGAAACCATGGGACCTATGTTTCTTTGGGCTTGGCTTACTTCACTTAATATAATTTTTTCCAAGCCTTTCCATTTCCTAACAAATGGGGCAATGTCATTCTTTCTGATGGAGGCATAGAATTCCATTGTGTATATATACCACATCTTGACTTTCTTATTGTGAGTTTGAGTACATTTTCATTTATTTTCTATGACTCATATTTGGCAATAACATACTTGTGTTATTTTCCTGTTGTCCGATAGATATAATTGGCAGAGTTGTTATGGCTTTTGTTTATTTTTTTGTCATAATTCTCACTATAAATCCAAAAAAGTTATTTTAAATTTTAAGCTTTTTTTGTGGCACTAGGGCTTTTAAACTTAGTGCTCTGCTATATTAATGCACACGTTATAAGAAAAAGTAGTGATAGGATTTATAGAGTTCCTGTACTCTTCCTATTTATTTAAATCTAGAATAAATTTCTAAAATGAAAATATTTAGGGAAATTGATTAGAGACACTCTTTTTCTTTGAAAGAAAGAAATAGAAATTTGTGATAATTTCAACAAAAACAACAAGTACTTTCTACACTGCTTCCACTACTTCCTCCAGGCTGGAGTGGTGTTTGGTGACTTGGTTGGGAGCAAAGCTTCTCTGAAGACTAAATCCAGGGAACTTAGGTGGGGCAGATCACAAGAGGCAACGGGAATCAGGTTCAGGGCGGCTGAGAGTTTCCTAGTCAGGGTACATTACAGTAAAAACACATACAGAGAGACATAAAAATATAGGTAGAAAAATGCATATAGAAAAATATATGGACGTAAAAATATATATGGGTAAAATGTCTATCACAAATACCAGGTGTGGTTTTTGTTTTAATGGGAAGAAAAGCTCATCTCCTTAAGAAAACTGTGCATGGCAGTTCATGAGCAGACAGGGGACCAGGTCGCAGCAGAACAGGCAGGAAAAGGCAGCAAGAACTGAATGACCACAGAATTTTGTAGAACATGTGGGCCAGCATTGGATACTCCAAATCAATCTTTTATTTACACCGTGTGAAGAGGTTGGTCTTAGTTCATGCTTGTGTAATGGGGAAACCAAACCGAACTAGAGGTTTGTCGTGAGAGCTGGCTAACAGAGCCCATGGTGTTAGCAGGGAGATACTGAAATTGGGCTCAGGGAAATGGCCAGCCATCTCTTTGGTGTCTGCATTTTGGACAGTGATCTTTGCTACACGTGATTTCCTGAAGCTAATTCTCGATATCTACAGAACAAATCAGTGAAGTCCCTTCGTGACTAATACTTTTTTCATTGTCCTGTTTTTTAGAAATGAGGGACACAAGATAGAGTTACTGAAAATAGCCTTCCAACACCACCAATAACAACAGCAATAAGGAAAACCTCTTATTTATCTTACTGTTGGAAATATACTGATCTCTAAACCATTGTTCCTTGAAGGACATTTAAAAAAAAAAAAAAATGGGGCCTGGGGAGTGCTCAGCAGTCTCCAGGAGGCTGAGAAGTCTGCCACGCAAGGCTCTAGAGAGAGCCATGTATGTGGGATATGACCGTGACATAGCTGGTACAGGTCAGTGTCTCCTGCAAGCAGACAGTTTTATGCACAAACAATCACAGGGCAGGCTAGGAGTGACCTCTCGAGAATGCCTTTTCATCTGTTTATCTGCATGCAGACTGAATACAGTCTCTTAAAGGGAGACAGAGCCGGGCAATTTCTCTTCTTCCTAAAGACTAAACTTGAAGCTCAGGGTTCATTGGACTCTGTAGGATAACTAGGATAAGTTATAGGATACTTCTAAAAAGAAGAATTTCATTCTCTTTGGATTATTGGTGGTGGTGTTACCACGTCCTAAGTGGATATAGAACTAGTATTTCCTTGAGCAATTTTATTTGTGAAAATAGAACGATGCTTATTTTGATCTTGTGCAATTTTTTGTTATTAAAATGATTTATATATTCGAAGTTAGATCTTGGCTCAAATGTTCCTTTGCCACCTCTAGGGAAATGTGGTTTCTATTTTAAAAAGCTTAGGGAAGATTTGGAAGCAAAAACTAAACATAAATAAACAAGTAAGTAGAAAAACCCAAAATGGGAACGAGAAGACAATTGTGCTCATTAGTTCTTCTCAAAGGAAATGTTCAAAGTTTGTTGGAGAAAAGACTCTCATTATTCAACTTCGGCATTCTGTTCCTGAGCAAGTTTACATCCAAATTAAAGCAAAAGTTAAATAGTACACTCTCTTGAATTAAAATATTATGACCATGACTCAAATGCTTCAGCAATTGTTATGTAAGCATTCATTTCCATGTATAAGGTAGGAACTTTACTGCTGGTTGCTAACTTTAGGTGTCTTCTGTTGTTCATTTCCATTCACCTGGCTTTGACAGATGAGGAAACTGAGGATGGGAGTGGTCCTGTCTCAGGGCTTACATCTCCTGCATGCTAAGTGAAATAATGGAACCGAAGCTCCCAAAGTGTAAATGCCACCATATCCCATTTCCCATTATCCTGTGGTAATGGCTCCTCTTTTAGCTTGGATTGCATTGAGGCTTTGCTGCAGGCCCTGAAAAAAACTATAGAAAAGGAGTCAGGGGCTTGGATATTGGAGGGATAAGGGGCCTGCGTTCCTCACTCTCCTCGAGGGTTTAACCTAGGAACGCTAAACACTTTAGGTTGGATAATTCTGTCATTGGACGACTGTTTGATGCATGAAATTCTAACAATATTCGTGGCTTCTGCCATCTTAGATGCCTGCAGTGTCCTTTGCTGTTATAAAGAAAATGTCTCAGATATTACCACATATTTCTTAGGGATAAAAAATTCTCCTCTGGTGGAGAATTAAACTGAAGCTCTCTGGTGTTTAAGAGTCCTGTGGATTTTTTTTTTCCTGCTGAATTATTTTCCTCAAGGTCTAACCATGGAAGTGATTTAAATATGTATTGATGGAGTGCTGTCTTTACTGATGGATTCTCTCTTTCTGTCCTTTTCTAAAAACACTACTTTTGTCCCTAGAAGTCTGAAATACCTCAGACTATCAGAAGACAAATCAAGGCCAAGCAAAAGGCCATCTCCTTCAGAGTGCCTTTGTTTGCCCTTTTAAAGAATTGAATTTGTGTCTTATTTTCCTCCCCCCATAGTTCCTCAGGGGTTTCCCTTTCCACATTCTGCTCTTCCAGAAATAAATTTTGCTGTGCCCCAAGCTCAGGGTCTCCCTAGTGTTCTGAAGTCTCTTGGTAGATGTGTATGTGAGGATACATTTGTAGTAATGGCCTGGTGTCCAGCTGCTTGACCTCTCTGTCCTGCTTCCTCTCCTTCCTGAGACCCAGCCATAAGTCTGTACCTATGGGTGACTGAAACTTGGTGGATGAATATTCAAGTTTCTTTACCCATACAAGGGAGATGATGATTTATGATCTCCTAGAGCTCTCAATGGGACTATATTTTCTGTATATGCCCTGTCTTTCCAATAACTCTGCTAAGGTGTAATTACCCACAGATTTGAGGAGACGATACATATTCTCAACGCTTTGTTTGTTGTTGTATTCTTTATTGCTAGGGATCAAGTCCAATCAGTCATGCTAGGCAAGTGCTCTACCACTTCGCTATGTCCTCAGCTCCCAACAACTTGTAAAGGGCAAACATGAAGGAGCCAGCATTGAAACACAAGCCTGTGTGGGTAAAAGATAGCATCTTCATGTCCCATCCTCCAGGCGATTCTGAGGGGTCTCAATGATCTCCGGAAAGTTTCTGGAAAACATCTCAAGAACCAGTAATGCTAAAAACAAACAAGTCTTGAGTGTCCTAAAAAGTTTGTTTCCTTGAAGTACTCAGGCCAGCACTGTACCCCACAGAATGCACGATGAGGCCACAGAAGTGTGATCTTACTTCTCAGATCATCTCATTCAGTTCCTGCCTGAAGCATTCTCTGGGGATGTATGATCCTGGGTAGAGGGAAATGCAAGATAAATACATCTCTTTTGCCATGAAATCTCCTGCGGAAAATGCTGTACAGGCTTTAGTGCTGAGAAAAGCCTCACTTCTCATGTAAAAGGCATGTGTCTTTTTTTGGCGTTTCACAGCTAAAAATTTATGAACTAACATTTCCCTTTCCAGAAAGAGTACAAAGAATCACTACATTTACATGGACTCTTCACTGTATTTGGGTGATATTTCCATTCTATTCTGTAGATTTTTGTTGTTGTTCATGGTGGTGGTGGTGGGGCTTGAACTCTTGGCATGGGCGCTGTCCTTCAGTTCTTCAGGTCAAGGCTAGCGCTCTACCATTTGAACCACAGAGCCACTTCTGCTTTTCTGAGTGGTTTATTGGAGATAAGAGTCTCACAGACTTTCCTGCCCCAGCTGGCTTTGAACCACGATCCTCAGATCTCAGCCTTCTGAGTAGCTAGGATTAAAGGCATGAGCCACCAGCGCCCAGCTTCGGTTGATTTGAATCTACCTATTTGCAAGTTCCAATAATGATGTTACACAATAAGCACAATGAGAAGAATAATGAGTGTGATTATAAATGAATTTTGGGTTATACTTCAGGGTCTATGATTCACATCTCCTAGGTGTATGTGGTACAATGGCAGAAAGCTGAACAACAGAGTAAATAAAGGAATTAATATTACATATAGTAATATAGTATGGCTGTGTATGTAGAATGTATTCAGATATAAAGTTATGGGTTTATTAGTGACCAGCAATATAAAGACAAATAATCAGGAAGATAGAATGCTGGACACAGAGAGGGGCCATTCGTTAAGTGTGGTCCAGGGCACATCTCTGAGCAGGTGGCATTCGGACAGGGACGGGATGAGGGGAGGGCACCAGGTAAGGCAGGTGGGAGGAGCAAATGCCCTGTGGTGGTACAGAGGGAGTGGAGCCAGGGGCAGGGTGGCCAGATGGCTGTGATGACAGAGGGGCCAGACTGGAGCACAGTAAGGGCTCCGATGCTTTGGTTTGCTGCCACCGAGCAAGGGAAGTGACATCACCTAGTTTACACTTGGCAAGACCAGCTTGGCAGCTCTGAGAACCCTCTGCACGCTGATACTGTGGGCTGTAGAAGGATAATGAAGATGGTGCTGCCAGCCAGGGTGATCATGGAAGGAGCCGAGAGACCGTCTGACCCAGGATGGTGCTGCAGAAGGCAGGTGAGGCGGGGAGAGCCAGCGTTCACACCCGCGTGCTTATTTTGCCAGCCCCGAGATGCTGGGTAACTCACCCCAGGTCTGTGGTTCTGGGTGTTCAAGATGACTCCAGCCAGTCACAGTGGCTATCTCTCGAGACCTACTCAGGGTCTGGCTTGTATTTGGACTCTAACTGCTGCCAAAGGAAGCATCATAAACCATAGTGTGTGGTCCAGGCGCGTGGATCGTTCTTTGATTCGCCAGCTGGGGCGCAAAGGTGAAGTAGTTTCAGTCTTCCTCACAGGTCTCCTTTCACAGCAAGCTAGTTGTTTCTGAACTCTTATATTTTAAGCATGGGGAAGCGGAATCTTCAGGTACTTGAAGCCCAGGTTCAGAAGATTCACAAAGTCACCCTTGGTGGGGGGAGAGAAGGAGGGAGGGAGGGAAAGACAGAACACATTCACATGACTTATGATATATAGTGTAATATTTTACTTTTGGTTGTTAATCTCTTATTCTGCTGGGTGTATTTATTAAAATTTGTCAAATGAATGAGCAGTGTGGCTTGGAATAAATAAAGTTTCCATCTGTACGGAGTTTAAAAAATATTGTAGAGCAAGGCACAAACAGTTTCTCACTAATACCTTACACACGCAAGAGAGACAGGCACTATCAATTTTCTACCCTGGAAATTAAGGAGAAGTTTCAGGGTAGCAGAGAGACTTGTCCTCAGTTTTGAAAGTAAGAGATCTTGAAGGAAGGCTTCTGAATTCAGGTCAGTAGTCTTTCTCCACAGAGGAAGTCCTGTGTAAAAGGCATACGTGCTACAGAATGAATGCTGCAATCACTGCTCTGCATGACCACGGTATATTATAAGAAACTGTCATGAAGAAGCTTAATAGACTTAGATATAAAAAATCCTGTGTGTCTCTAAACTCACTCTTGACTATGGAGACTTTATCATAGATGTTTTATCTGCTTTAATGTAAGGAATATCTATTGTTATGAGTTCAAATGCATAAGTCTAAACTTCTAATATTTATGAATGTGGTCATATTTGAAAATAGAATCTTTGCAGATGATCAAGTTCTACTGAGAAGCTGAGGAGGGTCTGACTCCAATATAACCATAGGGGGGTATTTGGGCACAGAGAAGAACTCACAGAAATACAGACATGGGGAGATGGCAACTGTATATTCTAGAATGTTGAGACCACCAGAAATGAAGAGAAATACTTGGATCATATTCTCACTTTCAGAGGCTACAGCCCTCCATACCCTGATCTCAGATTTAGGCCTCAAGACCTATGACATGCTAAATTTGTTATTTAAGCTATATAGCTTGTGGTACTTTGTCATAGCAGTTACATGACAGTTACAGACCAGGAGAATGTGATCATACTGAGAAGCCTGTTCTGAGTCCCTTCAAAGTTGTCCTCACCTCCTTGGTTTTGATCACATCATCTGGCTGTTTATTTTCTTACCATAATCAGAACAATAATAGTGTTCCACAATTGTTTCTTTAAAGCTGCCTCCCCACCAGAGGCGGTAGCCTAATGAGTTGAGTACCTTCTCTATTTTGTCCATCTAGAAAGACTGACTTGAAATGACATTGATTTGTTCGTACCTTTGTGTACACTTGCATACCACCCAAGGAATTTACTTATATATTTATAAACTAATTCCAGCTTCCACATATGATTAAAAAACACGCAGCCTCTGTCTCTCTGGACTGACTTTCCTTCCATTTCTTTGCAAATGATGCAATATCATTCATTCTAATGGATGAGGGAAAGTCCATGTGTATATAGACCAAAACTTTTTATCCATCTTTCCACTGAGGGCATCTGGGTTGATTCCATACCTTAGTACTATTGTACTGCAGTGAACATGGTTGTACTGGTAGCTTTACTGTATCCTGGTTTCTAACCTTTTGGATAAATGCCCAAGAGTGGAGTTACTGGATCATAGGATAGATTCAGAGGAGGACTCAAAACAATGTACTTGTTTAGAAAGGCAAAATCAACAAAATAAATACCAGAAAAGGAGTACTTGGAAGGAGTGAGCTGGGATCAAGGGGAGAGGTAGACGATTGAGGAAAAGAAGAGGGGTACCTTGCATAAAAAATTCAATGTATATTCTACAAATTTAAAAAAGCAGGTGAAGGAGTAGGTTGGGAGGGATGGGTGAGAGTATTGAAAGGAATGACGTTGATCAATAGCATTGCATTCATAAACTGATTTGTTGAATGGCATCTCTATGTACAAGTACTTACAGATAATAAAGAGAAAAAACCAAATTCCATTGATATACAGCTAGTAAGAAAGGAAGATGAGTGAGGGGATACAGGCAGAGAGGAAGGGAAGAATGGAAACAGAGAAAAGATCAAGTAGGGCCTGCCTTATTTTATGAAAGTTCTGGAATGACAAGGAAGTATACAGGCATTTTTATTAATACTATCCTTATATTTTTCTTTCTCTTCATTAAATTTATGTATTATCACGTCGAAACTTCACAAACCAGTTTTGAAATGTGCTGTCTCTCTGGATACGTTTATCTAGTATTATTTCATTGTCAAATATGAACCCCCTTTGACTTCCAACCATACTGACTCCAAAGACTTCTAAAAATAAATATTTGCCTTATTAAGACACACAATTTTCAGACTGCTCTTTAAAATGCCAACCTTTCCAGAGCTGAGATATGTGTAACCTTTATCGATTTTACTTTGCTTCTAATTACATGTATTCTTCATTTGCAGCTCACAGTGACTCTTTGTCACCAATCCTGTCAAATTTGAGTCATGACACTTGAATTATTATTTCTTTTTTCCTGAAGAAAAAGTAGCAAGACTGTCCATGAGAATTTTGCTAAACCAGTTCTTCATCCAAACAAAGAACAATTTGGATTTTCAGGAAGCAGCTTCTTTGTGGAGGTTTCTGCAGGAGCAGATGTTTTAAGCATCTGAATCTCCTTCATTTCGTCCTTGCTGGGCTGACAGACATTGCAGTGCTGTTGTTCTGCACAAAAAAATGATCAGCTTTGTTTGGAGGGGCAAAATGTGTCCCTTACCTGGGACAGGTGTGTCTGGTAAGAGTTCTGGCTTTGTAGCTCTTGTATTGTTATGAATTGACCACTGTATAGTTTGGATCTAGAATGTCCTCCCTTGACTCATGTGGTAGAGGCTTGGTTTCCAGTTTGACACTATCTGCAGAAGGTAGGAACTAAGAGCTGGGGTTCAACAGAAGGCTTTAGTTTGGGGAAGCAGGGCCTTGGTGGGATTTCTGGGACTCTGGCTCCTTTCCTCTCTCTTTCACATCCTCTCTGTGAGGTGAGCAGTTTTGCTCTGACACAGGCTCAACCATAAGCCACAAGCAATGGAGACACTGTGACATGGACTGAAATTTCCGAAACTCTGAGCCAAGTTGACTTTCTATTTTTTGAAGCTGATTATCCATAGTTATTTGTCATGGAAAAAAAGGAAAACTGATAAATACAACACAAAACAAGGCATGTCTGAGAGTCATCTCAGCCAGCTTACTTTAGAGGAATGTCGTCAATGCCTTCAAGGGTGTGATCTGTGTCCACAGGAGATGGCAGATCCTTACTTTCGGATGCTTATCAGAATCTTGATCAGAATCTTCATTTATTTATCCTGGGTTCTATCCAGTGAGAGTAGCAGCCCAGAAAGAAAGCAGAAAGAGGGGTCATTTCTGTTGTATCCCACAGATGCCTGGGAACTTGATCAAGGGAAGTCCAGACTGAGGTCTCTTCCTCCACCTGCCAGTGTGAACCCATGGATTTCATCTCCCAAACTTCAAGTTACCTCACATTAGCTAACTTTCATTTTCCTGGTTCATAGACTGGTCCAGGGTTCCGAATATTCACCTGGTTAGACCACACTACTGGTCCTCAGAAGTGTAGAGTCAGTTTCTGATTCCAGCCCTTGCCAACTTTCTGGAGAGAGGTGGAAGGTCTCAACAATATCAAGAAAATCCAGTAAGCCTGCCAAGGGTATGGCCTGAAATGAGAGAAAGGACCCTCTCTGTAGATGCTTCCAACCTCAGCTGTACCCCTCTCTTGCTGTGGATCAGGTAGATGTGGCTTTGACAGAAATAACAGGATCAGTTATCTGGCACAGTTGGAGGCCTACGCTGTGTGCCCTCTGTGTGTGTGTGTGTGTGTAAAATCTGTGTGTACATGTGTGAATACATATGTTTGAGAGGGCTCATGAATGTGTGAGGCAGAAGGGGCTATGCGTTTCTCACTCACTATGTTCTAGAACTATGGTAGAAACTTCTCTATTAAGTAGAAGAGTTTTGGTAAAAATTAGAAATGGACTGTAATTCTCAGTCATCTTGTTTATGTGTGAGTGTATATGAGTATGCAGGTGTTGTGTGTCTGTGTGTGTGTTGAGATGGGGCTGGTAGAGATTCTTCACTCAGCTTCCTTCTGTTTTGGGTCATCTTAGCTCTCAAGACTAAGGACTTACATTCCTGATGGAAAGTCTTTTCTACACAGTTGCCGAACCTCTGAGTCTTAGTACTTCCTCCTTCCACTGTCTCCCTCAAGTCTGGTAATGGCTGACTCGTAGCTAAGCTATGGAATCAACCCAGATGCTCCACAGTAATGAATGGATCAAGAAAATGTGGTTTATATACACAGTGGAATTCTATGCTTCCATCTGAAAGAATGACATTAGTAAGGAAATGGAAAGACTTGGAAAAAATTATATTAAGTGAAGCAAGCCAGAGAAACATAGTCTGCATGTTTTCCCTCATTTGCAATAACTAGAATACATCTATGATATTTTTAGTGAGGATTACAATAGCTCAATAGCTATGTGCATATGACCATATAAAACAATGCTTATTGAAATGAACTCCAAGAAATGGAAATGAGGCATTTTTTAGTGTCTTGTTTGCCATCATTTCTTTATTTCCCCTTTCTTCCCCCTTTGGTTTATTCTCTGTTGTCACTGTTTTTGATTTCTGTACCCTTTATCTTGTATATAAGTTTATCTGATTTGGAGAGAGGAAAGGAATCAGAAATGGTGGGACAAAAAGGGCAAACTAATGTAACAGTAATACTCAGTAGACACTATATTAGAAATGAACTTTACATCTTGGGGGTGGGGGTCAAGGGAAGGAAAGCAGGAGAAAATGAGGGAGGGAGTAATACTTCAAAAATAATTGTACAGTGATGATGTGGCTCAAGTGGTAGAGCACTAGCCTCAGCTGAAGAGCTGAGGGACAGTGTCCAGACCCAGAGTTCAGGCCCTATGACTGTCAAAAAAAGAACTGTACTCATTATCTTACTTATGTAACTGTAACACCTCTGTACATAAAGTTTAGAATAAAATTTTAAACAAACCCAAAAATCAAAATGGCTTTGTAATTTCTGCCTTTATGAAAACATGCTTACATTTCTCAGTGAAGCCACGCCTGAATATGACCAGTTGTTACCAAATGTGTGTATTCCTAGAACTTCTTCCCAGGTCTTCAGTTCTGGCCCTCTTTGTCTTGAGGTAAGTCATATGACCTGTTTGGGCCAATGAAAGATGAGCATCCCCTGAGTGTGTTCCTGGTATGCTTCCAGGCTCTGCTCCACTTGGAGGGTAGTTCTGAAGATGATAGCTCAAAGGTGTGGTTGTCACAAGTCACGGGAAGGAGGCTAGGAATCCACAGTCACTGCTGAAGTCCACCTGACTGGGAAAGTTAGTGAGACAACAAAAATGTGAGATGATGAGCCGCTGAGCTAGACATCAATTAGACTATCATCCAGAATGACAGAAACACGTTTATTGTACCCACTACTTTTAGGGTTTTTCAGATACGTCATTTCACAGCTTGATATTACAACTTTAATCAAGGCATCTTTATTGAAATTTTACAGATGAAGAACTAAACTGATTCAGCAAGTTGGCTTTCTGCATGCACACAGCTTTATAGACTGAATTGTGTACTCCAAAAATTCAGGTTGAAGTCCTAGCCCCCAGTTCCTCAAAATATTAACTGTGTTTGAAGAAAGGGACTTTAAAGCAGTGACTAACGTAACAGGTAGGCCATTTGTGTGGACTTGGTGGCTTCTTATAAGGCTTCATGTCCTTTTAAGAAGACGAAATTAGGATTCAGACACCTTCAGAGGGGAGACTATGAGAAGATACAGGGAAAAGATGTACTGACAAGCCAAGAAAAGACTTCAAGGGGAACCAGCCTGCCTACACAACGACCTCACATTTGTAGTCACCCAGAGATGCGTGGAGGCTGCGCTTACCAAGACCACCAGGCATGGGGGTGGAGGAGAATCATGAGATCCACTTCATAACTGGGCTGGCATGAATTCTCGTGGGTTCTCCTTTTACTCCTCTTACCACCTCCCCACTGTTTGCTGTCAGCACTTTGTTCACTCTACCTTGCAGGGAGATTTGAGAATGATCTTTTAGTCTCTGTCCCCACCTCTGCTTTCCAGACGTGGGAACTTTACCGCTGAGAGGCGAAGTGATTTCTCACAGGTGTCAGCATGCTGTCCGGCATCTTCCTCATCCTGCTGGACCCTCAGAGGCTGGCACAGAGACACCTCACACCTGCCTTTCGACCTTGGAGCCACCTCTCTCCCCTCATAGTGTGGGCAGAGGCAAGCCATTTTGCAAAAGATTGGCAGTTCCTTTCGAGTCCAATGAATTATGCAATATTTTCCTATTAAAAATGAGTCTGTCCTATTTAGAGAAATGAAGAAATTGGTACAGAGTGATGAATGAAGCTCTGCCAGATTCCACAGATGTAAATGAACCTGCTTCTCCTATGCCAGAGAACACAGGAGGAACTGACAATCACAGCCCTAAGGTGGGAGGGGCTAGCCTAGGTCAGGAGTCTAGGGCAGCTCCATTTCTAAGTAGCAGTTGGATGTTCATTGTTTCACTTTGCATTTATCATTTCGACGGCTTATGTTGGCACAGAAATTAACTACAATTACACTCAAGCACCCAGGGATTTTTCTGGTTGTGAGACCTTAGACAAATCCTTTAATCTCTCTGAGGCTCAACTTTCTCTTCCATAAAACAGGAGTAGTCAAAACAATGTGGTGTAGGTGTGCTGAGAGAAATAAACGTTTTACATTCCTACCACAGCATTTGTGATACCGTACTTGCTCCATCTGTTTTAGTTTTCTCTGCCTTCAATCCGTTGTTCTGCTTCCACAGCACACACACACAACACTTCAAATGCCTAACTCTCAAGGCAGTTGTCAGGGTTAAATTAGGTGACGTGTTTGCAAGCCACTAAAAGGTTTTAAACTGTGATGTGTGTGTAAGGTTGTAATCGTGATTCTTTCAGCTATTGTGTCCCAGAACACCGCACGTGAAAGTTGTTCATAAAGGATCATTCTATTGAATTATATTAAATAAAATTTACTTGCTTAAGTTTTATGTTTGTATCAACCAAAAATAGTCACTTTTTTGCTGAATCACCATAATTACAATAATAGTAAAAATTGGAAATACCATGAGTTCTGAGCTTGGATTTGAATTCTGAGTCAGTATGGGTTCCTTAGAAACCTGAGTCTGCAACAAGACCTAAAGTGTGAGTGCTTTATTAAGGCAAGTGGCTTCAGGGACCAGACAAGGACAGGGAATGAAGAGTAGAGAGACAGGGGAGCCTATACAGATGGAATGGTGGATGTTGCTATGGAAACCAGTTCCCATCCTACAATTTAAGAACTCCTGGGATGTTCACCTGGAGAAATAAGGAAGAACCTATTTGTGTACCAGACCCAAACTTCTCAGTCAAAGACTAGGCATAGCCTCTAGTCCAGACTGCACAGACAGACTATATGCCAACCCCTCCCCTACCCCCACCACCCTAGCCCTGACCCCAGACTAACACACACACCTGATGTGGAAGAGATATGGGCAGTGTAAACCTGATAGAGGATGCAGCTGAGTGTACCATCTTGAAGCTGGCCACTGGTCCATGGGGTTATGGGCATCTTAAACCTGATAGAGGATGCAGCTGAGTGTACCATCTTGAAGCTGGCCACTGGGCCATGGGGGAAAGAAGAGATCATCAAAATCTGTGCCCCCCCCCACTTAGTTCCTGTGTGGCTTCACACCTCTGACCTCAACCTGCTCAGCCTCAGTTTGCTGCAAAGGAAAACTCAGAGTATAGACTCTTGGCCAGCTCGATATCGTTTCACTTAACACAATAGCCAGCGCACACTAGAGGCCTGGAATGGTGTGACCTTGCCTGCTTATCTTTTCCCCTTGGGAACACACAGAGTTCTGAGTCCTTTTGTGTGGTTCGGCCTCCTCCAGATCTCCACGGGGCATCGTAGACTTTCTCACCTCACCTGGTGATCAGGACATAAAACTTGAGATTTATCAGGAGATAAAAGAGAGGGACACACTCCGAAGCCAACAAAAACTCACCCTATTTGTTCTATAGAGCAGAGGGTGAGACTTGATCTTTAAATGCAGCGTTATTTTTTTTTAACCAGAAAAACATATGATAGGATAAAAGCTGATTTTTTTTTAACATGAAGAGCTAGATCAAGCATCAAACATGTGTACTCAAAAGGACTGACTGACAAAAGATACCCAGGTGCTGTGAAGGCCTCTGACACAAGACAGATATATACCTTCATTTCAGTTTCTGTCCATTCTTTATTGAGCTGACAGTAGGTTGTCGGTAGCTGTATAGCACGAAGTGTAGATGTTCCATGAGTTTAAAAATACCATCCTGCTCTGAGTGAGAAAACTCGTGAATCTTCACTGTATTGAAGAAGAAGGTCACCCAACCTGGTGTCTCCTCCAGCAGTTCACTGAGAGAGATGAGCAACTCCAAAGGGAGACTAGGAGCCAATCTTAGGAAGACAATGATATGAAACTCATTTATGTATTGATCCAACATGGCCATGATGCTTTCAGACACAGAAAGAGACCCTAGTCCTACTATCCAACACGTCTTCCGAAGAGTGTGGTACTGAATTCGTTTTTACTTGATGCTTGTCTTTTAGTCTGGAATGGAGAGTCAAAGGATCATGTCATGCTGAAGTAAAAAAAAATACTGGGAAGATTTCGAAGGACTAAATTGTGACCACTTGTATATTTTATATTCCACCCCGAAATTAATACCACCTGTTGAACATATAGGCTTTGAAATAAGAGAAAGTGAACTCTTTAATCCAGGCTTGATCACTTACTAGGCAACTTTACCTATGGCTTACATAGATTTTGCTTCCCAGAAACTCTAATTTTCCCCAACTACCCTTCTTGTGTGAGGCATGAGGAAGGAAGGAACTAGCAGACATGAATGAAGCCTTCCCAAGGTGACTTACCCATGTGACTGTTCAGTGTATGGGAACTGACAAGCAGGCGTGATCTCTGGGAACCACTGCCAAGTTATGAGTCTGGTATATTCAGCACAGTCAACAAAAGAGAAATTCTGGATCCAGGGGAGAGAAGAATTCAGCCCTACAGAGGAGAATTTCCTAGTGAGATGGGGAGAGGTGACCAGGACAAACCATCTCTCCACCCAGCCTTTCTCTCTGCTCCTCTTCTGCTCATGAATGAGCTTCCCAATAGCACAAGTTCCAGGAAAAGGCAGAGCTCTGCTCCACATTAATCTCCTAAAGGATCCATCTCCATAGCTCACAGCCCTGTCAGACCATCACTGCTTTTGCTTGCTGTGGTTAATTTTTGTTCATGGCATTTAATGTGGTAAAAATCTTTAATTTTATTTGCTCCCTTTTTAGACCTTTTCCATCAGAATACAAACATTGCAGGTCTCCTGATGTAAGTGCCAAATGTAATAGCAAAATAGTAAAAAAAAAAAAAAAAGTAGAAAAAGAATTATTAGGAACTTGGTCTGATTGGGTAAATGACACATGCTGATATACCTAGGAAAGTAATTCCCATGAGATTGTCTCTTCTGTTGTTTTACTAAATTACACAAACTTTATATATTCAGCCATCTCTGAGAGCTACCTTACCCTTAGGCACTACAGATACAGAAAGATTCAATTTCTCTTGCACTTACCTGTCCCACTTTCCTGTCTCTACCCCTGGAGCACTTATTCACTGAGTCATAATAACCCCAATGCTGCTGGTTCTTCTTGTTTTGTTCTTTATTAATGTCCACAGTATAACTGGAAGGACCTTTCCAAAGTGAAGGCCCTACCACCTGTTGAAATGCGTGGCCAACTTTCAGAGGAATTTCGGGATCTTCAACCTCTCCAGCATCACTTGGTTCTACACATTTGTACCCAAGAATCCACCAATAATCAAATCCTGACGACTCTTTACAGCTAGTCTCTGGGCAGCTATGTAGGCCCCACAATTGCTTACTTCAATTTGGTTGGCTGTGTCCTTTAAGAGTCTGTACATTTCTTGACTATTAACGATTGTATCTATGCTACCTTAGGAGAAGTAGGTGTCAGTAGAGTGTAAACAACGGAGCATTTACTGATATCTGTGTGCGTGGTGAGAAAGTATCAATTTTCTTGTGTTTGATCACATGAGAAAAATGTCTCCAAGCCCACACAGTAGGACCAGTCACTAAAACACAACACTTTGTTTAAGGTGTAAATTCTCAACGGGAATACCCCCAGTAGGGCCTTGGCTTCCTTTTGGTCCTGGCTGTCCCTCTCCTGCTCTGTAACATCGACACTTGTTACAATAGGAAAATCAACCAAGAGAAAGATAGATAGCTCAACAGGATGGACTAAACGGCGTTTGTCCTCTTTAACTGACAAGAGTAAAAGCAAAACATCCAATTCTACACTCTCCATCAGCTCATTTGTTTCTTACAACCCATCTTGGTGACAGCTACAAAAAAAGGGTCGGCCATCAACACCACCACCTGCTGCCCAAGAAAGATGCAGCTGATCAGATGGGGCTCGTTCAGGTGCCCTGGCGAGACAGAATGATGCATCTGTGTATGTCTGTTTCAGCAACAGACAGGAGTTTGAAATGAATACATTTGTCAACAGGGCAGTGCAGCACAGCAGACTGCATGCCCGGACACTGGCTCCAGGGCATGCTGCTGCTTAAAGGATGAAAAAAGAACCAGTGTTTGTTAACTGTGGACTTGATGTACTAAAGAAGTTGTCAGACTTCAAACTCAGTGATGAGAAACAAGCCAATAATAACAACAACAACAGTTTAATAAGAATTAAAAAAATACGCTGCAAGGGCTGGAGTCGATGGGATTTACCTCGGTCGGTTGGTAGGGAGCCCTGTGGTTTCCATGCTCATATTTTGTGGGTGTCGACATGGGAAACCAGAGGAGGGATGTGAGGTGTTCAAGGTTGTAAGAACAACAGCTTAGAACCAGGGGTCAGTCTGGGTCTAATCAAATCAAATCTCATCCAAATCAAATCCAATCAGCCCTGATCCAGCACTTCTCATTCAATAACCTTGTTGTACACAAACAGTAGTTGATTTTCTCAAAGGTCACTGGTTTGGGATAGTCCAGGTCTGAGGTTGAACAATCTGGATATTCTCCAAGCTATTTATTTCTAAACTGTTTTTTTTTCTCTTGTAGAACTAAGTACTTGAAAATATTCGGGAAAAAGAGTTACAGAGTCAAAACTGTATGTTCAATTCTAGAGAATAAGAGAGCATAGGACTGTGGTGTTAGACAATTGGGATTTAATTCCAATTTTCCAAATAATAGAAATAGAACTTGGTGTGGGTTTTACTTCTTATATATTTTCTAATTGTTTCATAAATGGTTATAATAACCCTGGCCAGAAGGGTAGTTTGTAGGGTAGAGTACCTGAAGCTGGCACAAAACTTGCCCATAATCTCCCTTCTAAAGTGACTACAGTCAACCAACTCTTAGCAAAGGAGAATGAACAATGGAGTTTAGGACAACAAAGCACTTTGAAATGTACCTTGGGACACTGCTTTTGTCCTATCAGGTTATAAGTAGTTGTAGTATCTTAAGAGGACTTACATCTAAGCCACTAATTAAGCAATACATTTTTTTAAAAATCATGAGAAGCACTTATGATGAGTCTACCAAAGTTTTTTTTTTTTTATTTTATGAACATACTGTACAGAGGGGTTACAATTACATGGGCAGGATAATGCGTACATTTCTTATCAAGCATTGCAGCCTCCTCCCTTGTTTACCCTTCACATCCCTTCCCAGCCTCTCCCCCATCCCCCCACCCAATCCTCTCCCCCCCCAGTCTACCAAAGTTTTATTCTGTGATGAAATCTCATCAGCACTGAAGATTCAAAGGAGTCTCCATGGCTCAAGGAGTTGCATTACTTTATCTGTTGGAAAAGCTCAAAATCATGTTTTTCCGTGGAGAATATATATATATGTATATATGTGTATATATACACATATACATATGTATATATATGTGTATATATACATATATATATATATACACGTTAAAAAACACACAATTGTGTTCTTGCTTAAGTGAACCAATTACATTTAAAACCCGATATTGCCAAGCCAGTAATCGTTATGATTTTGTATTTCCATCTTTGGTGAAATGATCAGGAGACAAGTACATATCTGTTTTTCCCCCTCTTTTCCTCAAAAGATGAGTACCATAGACAAAGGGGAATCACGTAAAAGACAGTTAGAGTGCTTGTGCCTTCTTCATCAGCTGTGAACTCAGCCTGCACCGGTTCTCTCAGGCCCTCAGCTGGCTCACCTGTGGAATGGGGTAGTAGCATTTCTTGCTACTCCCTCAATCCCATCCTGACTTCAGGGCTGAATGAAGTTCCAAACATGCAGACGTGAGTGCGAACAAACCATGGAGTGTCAGAGGAAGGTTGGGAAGGACCCAAGTCAAATAAGATTTGTCACATACAGAAGGACAACATGGAAGACTCCAGGATAGGGGAAGATGGGGTAGAGGGACAGAAAATTGTACATTTTAAGGGGAGGATCTGCAAGAGAGGAGGAGGATCGGAGATCAGAGAGAAGATTTGAATAATTGAATAATTGAATAAATAAATATTATTGCCCCCCCCTCCCGGTATCAAACTTTCATTCATTTGACAGTTTGAATGCAGGGCCCCCTGTCAGGAGCAATGTGCTTAGCATAACTCTCCATCTATTATTGTTCTTTGAGTTTTCCTTCATTCCTCCCTCCTCCCTACCTGTACAATAGGCCAATCATCAAGACATCTAGAGAAAAGGTAATGTATTCTCCCAGAAGAACATTTTCCAATGCTTTCTTTAGATGAGTCAAAAAGTAACACCTAATAGAATGCTATTATCAAAAAGACAAAAATAGCAAGTGTTTGCAAGGATGTAGAAAATGTGTGTACTGTTGGTGTGAATGTAAATTAATATAGTCATTAGGAAAACAGGGTGGAAACTCCTAAAAAATAAAACAACTAAAAAAGAGAACTACCATAGGATCTAGCAATCCCAGTACCGGATACATCTCCAAAGGAAGTAAATCAACATGTCAGAGAGATATCTGCATACCTCTGTTCATTGTAGCAGAACTCACAACAGCTAAGATATGGCTATCACAGAATGAACCTAAGGATCTCAGCAGATGAAGAAGGCATTTGTGATGTACATGTATTTTGCAATACTATTTAACCTCAGGAAAGAAGAAAAATTCATCATTTGCAGACACATGAAGGATGGACTTGGAGGCCACTCTGGTAAACTAATCAAACTAGGCACAGAAAAAATTAAATATGTTATGGCCTCACTCAGAGGTAGAATGAATACTGAAACGAACCTAAAGAAATATGGACTTTGGTGGGGGGGGGAGGATTGGGTGAGGGGACAGGGGGAGGATGGGAAGGGATGGGAAGGGGAAACAAAGGAGAAGACTATAATGCTTGATAAGAAATGTACTCATTATCTTGCCCATGTAATTATAACCCCTCTGTACAGTATTTTCACAATAAAAAAAAAGAAATATGGTGGTTTTCAGGGCTGGACAAGGGAGGTGGTTGGGAAGCTTTTGGTCAAAGGTATAAAAACGTTCACTTAGCAAATTGTTGTACCACATGGTTGCTACCATTAATAACAATGTGCTATATTCTTGAAAATTCCTGATCTCCTAAAATGCTGATAAACATGTGCTTATTAGCTTAATTTAGCCACTCCACAATGGATACATGTTTCAAAATAGGCTGTACACAACATATGGATGATTTTTAGTTAATAGTTAAATTTTAACGAGGACAATGGAAAGAAAAAGTCTTCTCCAAGTTTGTGTTCTAGGCTGGAAAAGCATTGGGTGGAGGAGCCATTGAGGGAAAAGAACCACAAGCAAATCAAAGGATGCTCCTTCTCGTGAGAGAGTGGATTGATAGAGGGCTGCCGTGGAGAACCCCACTGCTCTGTGCACATCTGCACCATTCGGCCTTCTCTTCCCCTTCACAAATGAATGCCTTTTCTTGGCTTGTTCCAGCCAAGGTATGTTAGACATGTGAAGGAATACCACTCACCTTTTCAGTTTATAGGTCTCTAGATAAGAGGAGCCATCTTCAGACCCAGTATAGAAACTATCCTGGGAAAGACTTGTTTCCATTTTCCAATGAAGTAGTTGTGGATTATGGAAGGGCAATGAGTATTTGTAACTAGATCTGTGGCACGTTAGTATAAACACTGACTTCTTTCTTCCTGTCTCTGTGGTATAACAGGAACAGACAGATCATATGCTTATGACTGTAGTTTCAGCTCAGCAACTAGCTTACTTTACTGGCGAGCATACATTTCATTTTGTCAGAATTTTTCTTTTACTTTTACATTCTTCTATTTCCCTCCCACAATTCCCTGAAGTGAGGAGCTCAAGAATGTCCCTACAGCCCCAGGAAAGGTGACCATGCTTCTGTCTTACCTTGATGGCCACAGGAGAGGAGCAGCATTCAACTCAGCAAGGAATGCAACTCCGGAGACTAACATGAGAACACTGGGGAAAAGATTCAAGGCCACGACCACCCCGACTCATGCTTGGTACATACATTTGATGGTGCTGTGGTTGTCTTTCATAGAACTGTTTCTTGAGCCGGTCTTCATTTTGCCTGAGAACCTTAATATACTAGGACTTCCTTTTCTCCCAAGCCCTACTCTTATCATTGGTGAATTGACGCTGAGGTCAGGGGACTGGATTTCCAATATTCATGGGGGTACGCTGGCTTCCTGTGCAGCCCTGGTTTTCCCTGCTTGCTCATGTGGCATGTTTTGGCCAATGGGATAGGAGAAAGTAGAGATATGTATCTTGAAAGCAAGGGCTCAGAGCGTCTGTGGAAATTTCCCCACATGCACCAGCAGTCACACTCCCTCCTTTCCTCTGGGGAATGTTGCATAAAATGTAAGTCACCTTGCTTTGGATTGCTGTGAGAAGACAGGTTGGCTTACCTTGAACTAAGAGTTATCTTAGACCAAAATCTTCTCACCTTGAGTGATAAGTAAATATTTGTATTGGTAAACCCATTTAAATATTGAGATTGTCTTCAGCCCAAATGAGAAAAATACAAAGTATAACCAAGAGGCATTTGGAAAGGTGGGTTGAAGTAGGTTTTGGAGATCTTCATATGCCTGAAGAGGTTGTTTGTTTTTGCCACGTATGATTAAGGATCCAGTTACTATTTTTTATTGTGAGAAATACATAAAATATGTTTTTCATTTTAGCTATTTAAAAAATTTCATGTCAGTATTGTTGCTGGGTAAGCATTACCACTATCCATCTTCATAACTTTTTTTTATCATTCCATATGGCCATTCTGTATCCACCAAAAACCACTGCTTTTTAATAAAAAAGAATAAAGGACTATTCTTATACTTTTAAGTGGTTAATACTTTATGTGTGGGCCAAGATAAATGATTAGAATATCTTTATTGAAGTTCTTTTTTACCTTTCGCCTGATCCTGATTTAAATTGTAGAAAATCATCAGCAATTCATTGGTCCAAAGAACTTCTTTCTGATCTAAAACCAGACATTCCCTGACCTTAGTGCCACTTCCTGGTCTTTGTAAAGGTCCAAGCTCTTTGGAACAATCTGCAGAGGAGAGGGTACAAGTAAAGTTCAAGGATGAGAGCAAGGAGAGAAGGTGAACGGAGGCGAGGGAAAGAGCAGAAGTGACTGAGTGGCTCTGGAAGGGGGCCTGGAGGCACGGAGGAAGCTGGCTCCCCGCTCATCTGGCTCACTTACCTTCTGTGGAGCTCTGGGTGGGGTTGCAGCTCCTGACTGTGACCTCTAGTGCCAATGAGGTCACAAGAGGTGGCAGTGAGGATGTCATAGCAACTAGAACTCAACAGAATGCGACTCAGTTTCCCCCCTGGGTAGGGTAAGTCGAGTTTGAAGAAAATACAGCCATGTGCCTAAGTTTGTGGGCTAAATGTTCATCGTTTCCTCCTGCACTGCAGCCCTTTCTGGGGACAGGGTGATGAGCCTGGTGTTTCTCTGAAGCAGAAGTGAAGTGGAACCAGGCACCAGAGGCTTACTGGTTAAGTGGAACTGGGCATGCGTGGCTCACGCCTCTGACCCTAGCTACTCAGGAAGTTGGGATTGGAGAATCATAATTCAAAGCCTACCTGGTGAAGACAAGTCCGTAAGAGCCTTATTTACAGTTAACCAACAACAACAAAAAAAGCCGAAAGTGGGGGTGTGAATGAGTGAAATGGGAGAACATGCACCATGAACCAAATAGCCAAGCCAAAGCACAGGGTCCGGAGTCTGAGCCTTAGTAATGCTACAAAATAAAGAAAAAAAAGGGAAGAGAGAAAGTCTGAAAGGAAGAAAGGAAAGGAGAAGGAAGAAAGGAAGGGAGGCAGAAAGGAAGGAGGAGGAAGTAAAGTAGGGAGGGAGGAAGACTTCTCTCACATACTTACATGAAAATGCTCTCCTCTTACAGATGAGTCAGGATTAGACAACTTGGTGGTGACCCAGACTTTTTGGAATTTAGCCTTAAGAGCTCTTCAGAGCAAAGGCCCCGATTTTTAAATGTCTATTACCTGAGGATATGAGAAAAGAACTAGCTGCTTATTCACTGGCAGAGGTACCCTGTCTCTAGTTTTATGTATTCTCCAATATCAATTATCTAATAAAGAGGAATTATTCTTCTTCTACCCACAACACCAGCCAATGACTTAAAAAAGAATCACACGATGGCTGAAAATAAACCATGTTAAAAAGCCACACAATAAAAAGAGCAACAGGGGCTGGGAAGGTGGCTCAGTGGTAGCGCGCTTGCCTTGCATGCCTGAGGCCCTGGGTTCGATTCCTCAACACCACATAAGCAAAAACAAAAAAAGCTGGAAGTGGCGCTGTGACTCAAGTGGTAGAGCGCTAGCCTTGATCTGAAGAGCTGAGGGACAGCGCCCAGGCCCAGAGTTCAGGCCCCACGACCGGACCCAAAATAAGTAAATAAAAAATAAAAACAGCAACAAATAAAACCTTACATAAAATGATATAAAATATGAAGTAAAACATGAATCAAGCAGTTGAAAATTCATAAAATAACTTTATATTCATGTAAAATGACCCAACACTGGACAAATTTAATCAAGAAAAATGAAATATTAAAGCATGTATTAGGATAAAAAATGTTGGTATTCGAAAGGGGTGGGATGGCGTTAAGGGGAAAATAGTGGACAAATGAAGAGAAGAAGAGGGGTTCAACATATGTCCTACAAAATTAAGAAGCAGGAGGGAGGGGCTAATAGGGGAGGAATGGGGGAGAATGTTGAAAGGGAAGACATTTATCAAGATGCAGTGTATTCATAATGGCAACTCCTTTGAACAATTCAAATAAGAGACTCATAGGAAGTAAATCTATAAATACAAGGATTTAAGAGCTACTATGTCCTAAAACTCTCGTGCTCACTTACTGCATCTTATCATAACTGCCAGACGATTTGTCCATCTTCCTCACTAGTGCTGGGATCAATTACACAAGCTCTTCTTAGGCCTTCGGAGTAATCCTCCTTAAAATCTAGAAGTAGAATTCCAAAAGAGCTTGACATGTGATGACAATGGGAACATTTTCATGTGTCATAATTTAGGAAGAATGTTTGCCAATGCTTCTCATATGATACTTCTCTGGGAAAGACAGGTCCTGTCAATGTGGGTGGCATGAGAAAAATGATACATGTCTTCTAATAAGAGTTCACATTCTTCCAAAGACAGTCATGGTTATCTCTGCCATTCTGTAGCTAATTGAACCAGGAAGATCCCTCAGCTTTCTTCAGATTGAGATCCTTCATTGTCAGAGAAGGAGAACAAAGCCAAGGAAAGGAAAAGAATGTCCTCAGGGCCAAACAATTTATCATAGTCTTTTCTCAATTAACTAGCTTCTATTAAAAAATGATGCAAAATTAATGCTCTTATTATTTTCTAAAACGATTAAACCACAGGACTGTCTACAATAACCTCTCCTCTGAGGACTTCCATGATGTATTTGATAAATTAAATGCATCCAGGATAATAATAATCTATTTAATGATTAAGACTTCTTCCATAGTAAAATGTGGCTATATTTCATCTTACAGTATATTCAGAGAACTCTTGTGTCTCCTTTAATGGTTCGACTGAATTCTCAGTGATGAACCCCTTCTCTGGGGAAGCAGGGGATTATAATTTGTGCTCACACCAAAGAAAGCTTCCAATTGTTAGGGCTGTGTTGGAAAATAAGAAATGTTCTGACCTTGGAGACAATTTGTAATCCTGCTCTGGGTAATTATTTGACAGGTATATTACAGAGGAGTTCCAAGAGAAGAATGTTGCAATTTAGTTTTCTTTCCTGACATCATTATGCACGTTTGATGTCTCATCTATGTTTTCTGCACCTCTTCCTTCGCCAGCCTAACCACCCCCGTGTTTCCGCAGGTCTGTTTTGTTCACTAGCACACAGAGCCATGGGGCAGGCCGGCTCCCTGCTTGTGTTTCACACAAATGCACGGTATTTTGTTAGTTTCTGTTGGGCTTTGAAAAGCAATGCTGAGTTTTGCTTAGAGACAGAAAGTGATTTTTCAGGGAGGCAAAAGGAAAGGTCTCTGGGATGCCCAGCGCGCAGGCTTGAGGCGTGTGGAACAAAGCTGCCTCACAGTTTACTTTTGGGTGTTTGCAGTTATCTTCTGCTTGTTTGCCTTTGGTGCTGGTTCAGGCTGTCTTTTCTCTCTGCCTGGAAGAAACTTTCTCCTGGGTGGGAAAACTGTGCAGGACTCAGCTTCTCTGAATGGGTCAGAGGTGATAGGCAGTTCATGGTGCTGTGTCCCCATCTATTTTCTTGGCTATCCCATTGTCTGCCCCAGGCACAAGAAAGAGCCCATCAACTAGCACAAAGGGTTGGCAAGATTTAACGAACAACTTCCAAGCACATCTTGTTTACACTGCACAGGCTAGACACACTGGTAGGTAGGCTTTCTTGCTGAGAGAGTTCTACAAGATCCTCACACATTATAGAACCCCAACCTCATGCCAATGAGTAGGTCAACCTGACTCCAAGGACCAGCCTGCCTTCCCAAAGCTGCCTGCCTCCCAGTTGGCTCTTCCTATTAGGAGTAAACTATACAGATACCTGTGATCTACTTTACCTTTGGTTGATTTCCATTCCAATTATTTTTTGGATTTTTTAAAAATACTTTTTATTGTAAAGATACTGCATGGAGGGGTTACAGTTACAGGAATAAGGTAACGAGTACGTTTCCTCCCGAGCATTTTGCATCAGTTGTTTCAAAGTGGGAACTGTCCGGCACATGCATCCAATCATTGTAACAGAGAATAAACCTGTACTGTTGTGACCCTTTCTTCTGGAAGCTTGGGACAGCCCAGCTCAGTGATTTCATTCCAGTGAATAAGTTAGAGTGGTACAGAGTCCTATTTCCCAGCTGGCCTTTCCCCTTTCTTTACGCCTATCCTCACTCAAGCAGTTATGGCTCCCCTTTACATATGACTTTGCCACACTTGACTCCTCCTCAGGAGAGACTCTGTGGCTTCTGCTTGTCTGTTTCTGGGCTGATGCTTGTCTTCACTTGAGGCAATTGTAATAAGCAATGTTGATGGAGCTCTATACATTACTATGGTGATCATTGTTTGCTATGCATCTTAGTCATTTTGAGCTGTTGTAACAGAATGCCCGAGACTGAGTATTTAGGAAGCACAGAAAATTATTTCTCTCAAAGGTGTTGGCAGGCTTGGGGTTGAGGGGAGCCACCCTTTGCTACTCAGATGAGATCTTGAGTCCTCTGTCCTCCAGAGGGGGAGACACACTGCGTTCTCATCTGACACAAAATCAGAAGGCCACCCTTGCAAGCCCTTTGCATAGTGCTATCAATCTAGGCCCTCCTGAATTAAATGTCTCTCAGGAGCCCTCAGTATTCCTAACACTGGCCTAAGGAATTAAGTTTCCAACACATAAGTGTGTGGATAGGAATATAACAGATACCACAGCAACACACCACAAAAAATTGCCGCTTTTTATCCTGTGGATGGGTAGGGACAATTAGACCATTTTTTAAAAAAGAGAAGAGAAACTCAAGTATATAAAGACAGGGTCCATTTCATGTCATCATGACGCAGTTCTAGGAGGATATAATCCAGTCACAAATTCTGGCATTAAAATGAATCGCAGGTGCATTGACATCGACAATGCTGTTTATTTGGCATCCGGAGTTGTCACAGAAATGATGTGACTGAAAACTTTCCTTATTGAAACAGTCTACAGAAAAAAAATCCAGATACCTACATTAAAATGTGTTGCTGCACATATTTATACCATCCTTGGTGGTCCAAGATTACCAAGATTATCAGGAATTTCAGCACTTGAACATACAAGAATGATGTCTGAAATCGGTTAATGCCTAGCTTCCCAGTCTCACTTTTTTTTTTTGTATTTTAACATTGTTACAATGATCAGTTCTTATGAGTTTTTGGTATATGTAGTCTTTCTCCATGTTAGCATAAACCCGTTACTGACCCTTGACATGTTAGCATAAATCCTTTACTGACCTTTGACATGCCCATGCATTGTTCTGGTTCTACTGTAAGAAAGGAAACACAGCCAGGTGCTGGTGGCTCATGCCTGTCATCCTAGCTACTCAGGAGGCTGAGATCTGCAGCCCAGGCAGGAAAGGCCATGAGACTCTTATCTCCAATAAGCCACCTGAAATCCAGAAGTAGTGCTGTGGCTCAAGTGGTAGAGCACTTGCCTTGAGCTGAAGAACTCAGGGACAGTGCCCAGACCCAGAGTTCAGCCCCCATGACTGACAAAAAAAAAAGAAAAAAGAAAGAAACACCTAACATACTTGAAATCAGAAGAATTCCTTGATATCAAGGATATCATAAGCCTTCTGGAAGTGATAAATGTGTTTATAACCTTGATTGTGCCAATGGTAACATAAGTCTCTGCATCTATACAAATTAACTTATATGTGCTAATTATAGCAGTTTTATATACTAATTGTACCCTGATAAAGCCAGGGAAAAGACAAGGCAATTTCAAGACAAACCCAACTGCAAGTTGTTATTTCATGCTTGTCCTCCTAATGAATTCTTAGAGTGGAGATTCCCTAGTGTGGGAGGAAGGTTCCAGTAGAAATATCATGGGGTTGGAGCACACCATAATCCCTGGCTGGCTCCAAACCTGGATGGGGATTTGTAGCAGCTGGAACAATTTGTAAGTGTGCTCACACAACAAGCAAGCTGTCCTGCAGAGGTCTGGGAAGTACACACCATCTGCTTAAGGTTAAACTTCAACTGGAATGTGTAAACAATTCTTTCACATTTGTCCTATTGCCCATTGCTTCTTCCTGTACAGTTCCAGTACTAAATATGGTGCAGATATATTTATTTTCATTTTATTATATTATTGTTGTTGTTATTTTTGTTTATCATGGGGCTTGAATTCTGGGCCTGGGCACTGTTCCTTAGTTCTTCAGCTCAAAGCTAGCACTCTACCACTTGAGCCACAGTGCCACTTCCGGTTTTCTTTGGCTGGAGTTGAACTGGGATCCTCAGATCTCAGCCTCCTGGGTAGCTAGGATTACAGGCATGAGCCACGGGTGCCTGGTTTCATTTTCATTTTAAAGAAGAGGAGACCAGAGCTCAAACTAGGAGGGTCCTGCCAGCTCATGTCTACCCCTACCATAAACCCAAGGATGAGAGAGCACCTAACTCAAGGCCTTAGCTACGAACCACCTATAGTTGCTGCCCTACACAGGTGGCTGTTATCCTTTCTTCCTCCCATGGCTGCCTCAGATACTAATTTTTCAGCCACTTCTTAGTTTCAGTTGTACTTTGGCCTTCAGACTAAGCAATAAACACACTTTTCTTTGATCCACATTGACTGCTATTCATAGGCTTTCTCTGTCTTCCATACCACCCTCCTCCCCCCAGGCTCCCTATTACATTTGAAACCTGAATTCTGTTATCCTAAGACCTCCTGTGTACATGGGCATCTTATTGATATTCTTTAGCCCTGGAATCTGGAATTATTTCCTGTAACATGACTATTAAGCCTCAACATCTTCTAATTTATTTAGTCATGGTAGACAAAATTTTATTGTAGTTAAACAACCCCACTTTAAGAACATGTTTAATTTTTACTGTCCTCTGTGCTCCTTAAGACCCACATAAAGGTTTGGGATCCAGCTAGTGGTTTCTGTCACTGAAAGATGATTGATCATCCAAGGACCAATGATAAGGACCCCGACTTCATCAATGGATTAATCCACTAATGGATCCATAATCTGCTAGTATTATTGGGAAATGTTGAATACTAGGATCCTGCCTTTGAAATATGTACCTGGCCCCTGAACCTTTGCTCTTATTTGTTCTCCTTCCCAGCTACCATGAGGTAAACAACTCTGCCTGCCTCACCTTTCCACTACAATGTTTGCCTCATCCCAGGTCTGGAACCAATGGATTCACATCCTAAAACCTGAGTCAGAGTAAATCCTTCCTCTTATATCACTTCTCTTGGGCATTTATTACAGTGTAAAACAATCATGGCAGGTATAAGTTTGGACAGGATGGTTAAATGATTTCCCCAGCTATACCAGAGAACAGATTCTGAATGGTCAGCATGGAACAGAAGAGCCCGATAAGCTTCCATTAGAGTACAAGATGAGCATCTGAGATGGACGAAGATGGGTCTAAGTTTGCAATAATCAGAGATTACAGGACAAGTTCCAAGAGCACCATTGAATGGCTAACCAAAACCACACAGGGGAGCCTAACATGTCTTGACAAGGGGGCTTGGGAAATGCCACTTAACTAATGTTACTCTTCTGAATCCTCCCCCTGCCCAACAGAATGTGGCTGCTGTTTCAAGGGGACCTTCCTCAGAGAAAGATGGCCAGTAGTTCCTTTCAGTATGTATGTGTTGGTTGTTGGGATGGAATCTGCCATCTGCACTGAGATGGACAACTTGATCCTTTTGTTTGGGATTCCGGTAGTTATTCCTTTATTTCTTTCAAATGAATCAATTCACAAAAACTTCACACGTTGGAAGCTGAGATCTTGAGTGTAAGACTGACTTTCAATAGTATAAGCTCTACCACCTTCATTATGTAGTGTCCCACTCAGGAAATGAAGAGTTAATGATGCTTCCTGATCATGGACTAGCTGTGAGGGACCAATGAGACCATGGTTCACAGCAGTGCAAGTGTTGAGGGACCAATGAAACTGCAGGGCACAGCAGCGCAAGGAGTGGCATGTCCAAGGAAAAGCTGGAAAGGTGTATCTGCCACTGTAGGGCTTCTCTCCAAATCCATGCTTGTGGGGTGTGGACTAACACTAGGCTTCAGGAGCTTTTCCAGACCTCAGTTCACAGTGCCATCTCCCATGAGCACCACTGTATTTTCAATTTCTGCTGTGTGCACAGAAGATCATAGCATGTTTTCTCGAGAGGCCTTTGAGCAAATTGGTAACCATTACCCTGCAATGCCATGCATTTTGCTCATAATAAATAAATATCAAAATGCTGCAGAGTCTCCTGCCCAGGGGATTTGCCAGGCTGCCCTGCATCCTGCTGTGTCCAGGCCAGGCTTGGACATTGCCTCTTTGGTTAGGTTAGCCCCCTGTTCAAACGCACCCAGTAATCTGCCACTGACCTCATTGCTTCCTTCCCAATTCCATGAGTTCCCCACCTCTCTCCTGTTCTTTCCCACCTCAATCTTTTCACACTAAATGCTTTTACCCTGCCGGTCCTCCTAGCTGTCTTTCAAGTGGGTGTCTCACTACCCTCTGTGCCATTACATCTTTCTTAATAATCCATTCCTAATGTGCTCAGTTTGAGTGAGTATGGGGAGACCCTTAGTACCTTCTTAGCTTACTCCTCTCTTCTTCTCTATGGTTAGAACTAATGCTTTTATTTTTAACATTTTATTTTTGTTTTTCTGGGAACTGAATTCCGGGCCTCTGCTTCCTAGTCAAATACTCTAGCATATTAGCCCTGCCCTTAGTATGTTTGCTTTTCTGATGGGATCTTGTGTTTTGTCCTGACTGGCTTTGGGCCTTGTGTGTTACTCCTGCCTTTGGTTCATGAAGAGCTGGGATTGCAGGTTTATATCAGCATGCCCGACCCTTAGGAAAAAAATGGCTTCAAAATTTACCTGGAGCTTCACTGGAATAGGTTTACAAAGAGAATTAGAAATGGAAATACATATATGCATACATGTGCACCTTTGCGCACATACACACACACATGAAGTCAACTACCCTACTTTGAGGACTATCAGGTAGATAGATCTATAGAGAACTTCCTCTTTCATGAATCTGAGTTTCAACAACTGCTAACGGTGGCTTACTGGTAAAAGACGAGTCTATCCTAGAAATAGGTCTCTGACCCCAGCCAAGGCTTGAGTGACGAGGGTCCCAGAGGCAATCAGACTGGAGCTTCACCGCAGACCCCGAGCCAGAAGCACCCAGCTAAGCCATCTCTGCATTCTTGACTCTCTGAAGTGATGGGGCATGACCGATGTTTACTTATTCCAAACCACTACATTTTGTGATAATGTATACTCATCAGTAAGCATTAAGGAGATGGAGGATGTACCAGACGCTTCGTTCACTGCTTTACTTACCTCGTTGTGTGCATGCTTACTCCCCTGCAGAGAAGTTTTAATATCACTATGCCCTACCTTCTAGATATGGATACCAAGACTTAGAGAGACATTAAACAGACTATCCAAGATCACACAACGAGGTGGGAATCCAGAAACAAGGCCCAGGAAGTTGAAAAACTCTTACCCAGCTCCAGTGCTGTATTGATCTGTCATCTTTGGGGGCTTCAAGGCCACATAATTTTCTCTGTCAATAACTCACATTTCTCTATTCTGTTTTATTTTAGTTCAAAGTGAGGATTTTAAAGGCAAGATACTTTGCTGGAAACCTTTTACTTAGTGCTTGGGATGGCGACATGCCTAGGGTATGAATTGATCTTGGCTGCAAATATATATGTGTGTTTCCTCTACATTGTTGAAATCAAAGACTCAAGGCCACTTTGAAAACTATCAAGTACTGTCTTGTATTAATCATCTGTGCATGCTGAGGTTTCTAAGTGCCTCTAGAGGAGCACAGTTCTTCTCCAAGGTCTGCACCATGTACGAAATAAACACAGCTAAACATGGAGAACAAACCCGAAGCCTTATTATTGATAGAAGACTTTGCTCGTGCATGAGAACACATGGCTTAGCTCACTCCTTTTACAGTCAGACAGTGATTGGAGCTGGGATCTTTTCAAATCAGGGAATATGACAAAGACTTGAGTGTAGGTAGATTGTCTGGGAGAAGGTTCCAGGAGGCAGGAATGAGGGTATGTTTAGAATGAGATAGGGAAAGAGGAAAAGCTGGCCTTTTTTTTTTAAGAGGCCACTGTTAATAGAAAGGAAGGCTTGTTGTTTCAGAGGCTCTGAATAAGTGAAACAGATGAATGCCGTGCAGAATTTCCACCTGTGGAATGAGACGCTGGAGGCAGCAGCCACAGGCTCTTTTTTTTTTTTTTTGGTTCCGGTCATGGGGCCTGAACTCTGGGCCTGGGCGCTGTCCTTCAGCTCTTCAGCTCAAGGTTAGCATTCTACCACTTGAGCCACAGCGCCACTTCCAGCTTTTTTTTCTACTTATGTGGTACTGAGGAATCGAACCCAGGGCCTCAGGCATGCAAGGCGAGCGCTCTACCACTGAGCCACCTTCCCAGCCCAGCCACAGGCTCTTGTGCCCCTGAATTCACATTCACTCCCAGGGCCGTGACTCTCCTGTGTTTCTGCTGCACACTGTGCTGGTCATGCAGACTCTTTAGCTTCAGGAAAGACTGAGAAGTTGAAATAACTTGCCTTGTACCCTGAAGTGGGGACTCTGCCACTCTGATCAGAGCTTGAACTCCTGGGGCTACAGGTCCAAGAAGCCAGGATGGCTGGGTAAGGCTGGAGCAGAGAGCAACAAGGGGGGGGCGGGGGTGGATCTCCAAAGGCAGCCATACATGCTGAGCTGTGCAAGCCTGGTGTGTACTTCCTGGTTTAACAACCTGGGCGTGGCTGTGGCTCTTCAGAGAGGAATGAATAGAATGCGAAGAGAGAGACCTTCATAGTATTTAGGCAAAATGAAATGAAGCAAGTAAAATTTAAAAGTAAATTCTTCTCCATAGACTTCATGGACTTGTCTGGGTGAAAAAAAAAAAGTTATCCCTATTATCTATCCTTCTATGTGTCTATAAAGGAAGGTGTAAATAAATAAATACAAACACATTATAAATCTACAGCCTCTTTGCAGATGCCTCCCGGATAACACCCAACACCCAAGACAATAACACAACGACTACAATGGTGTTCTAGCCCCATACATTCACTTCCTTCGGGGTTGTGGTGGCGGGGATGGACAGACAGGAGTTTGTGAAAAGCTGCAGTGTATTAAAATACCTTTAAAAATTTTAAATAGGAAACATTAACACCAATCTATTTGCTTCTATTTGTTATTTCTAGTAGCTGACACCTCCCCCTTTCTGCCCCCCCCCCCCCCCAGCACCACTAATCTGTTGTTTTTAAACCAGTTTCCAAGTGAGCAGATCCTGTGTGATTAAGAGAAGGAAAAAAAATAAAAACAAATAAATCATGGAGAAATGTTCAGTGAGTACGGGATAGACTATGGTGCAGACTCAATTACTCAGTCTCTGGCAGTGTTGTCTTCATTAGTCAGTCTCAGGAGGCCACGGGCCTGCGCTATGTCCACGGCATGTCTGCGCAAGAGCGCCAAGAGCTCTTCCTGCACGAAAATCTGGACTAGTGAGACTACTCAACGGGCCCCTCAATACAAAGCACGGAGCTTAGGGTGTGAGGCTTGACCATGGCTCTGGTCGCAGCCTTGTTGGGTACTCTCGGGTCCAGGGACACTCATTTCAGGTAACAGGACAAGAAAGAGGCCTGGGGAAGGCTGTGGTCCCATGCAGGTACTCTTCTGTGGACCAGCCACGGATGAGTGTCTTCTCCCTCCTCTATTCAGTGTGGACCTTCAGCAGAGCTTAAACACCGTCCTCAGCTCTTGATTGGGCAGTGACAGGCATTTCCATCTTCCTTCTGTGCTAGGCTGAGTCAGGGAGAGGTGATTCCAGAAGCAAAGTACTGAAACACATTGAACTTGGATGAGAGGTATTTGGTATAGCAGGGGCTGAAATTCCAGACACACCTTCACTCCAGGGCAGAGAGGGGAGAGAGAAGAAAGGATGACATTGTAAGATAAACAGTGTGCCAGGGCCTGAGCTGGGCATAGATGTACACTCAGATATTGGGCTGTGTGTTTATATATAAATGTGCGTGTCTGGATGCATGTATCATGTGTGTCTAACTCATTATATATCTACATGTGTTATATATATGACATCAATGTGTGTATATGTGTGCATATTCTACATATGAACACACACAATTTGCTTCTAAACATTACAAAATAAAATTTCTACCAATGTGGTGTCCTAAAATAATAGGAATATGTTCTCTGCTAGTTCTGCAGTCCAGGAGCTGAAGGTTCAGAGGGAGACAGCCCTCTTTCTCTGGCCTTTTCCAGTTTGAGTAGCCCCTGAATTTCCTGGCTCTTGGTGGCATCACCCCAAGTCTCTTTGAGGCCTTGGTCTCTTTGCCTCAAATCCTCTGCTTTCTCTAATAACTAAGGAAAGAAATCTCCTTGACATTAGAATTCTGTGGATAATCTTATCTTGAGATCTCTGATTTAACCTTACAATATTAAGGCCCTTTTCTCAAAATAAGGTCATAGTCAAAGTGTGTGGGGATTAGAATGAAAGCATATATTTTGAATGGGCCTAGCTACTCAAGACTGTTCTATCATTTATCTATCAATCCATCTACCGTGTATCTGTCTATATACAAATGGGGACATGTAAATATACATAGCCATACATACATAGACATATTCATATATATATATATATGTCTATATATACATATATAGAGACATACACAATTGATATACAATTTTATTAAATCCTTTCACAACACAGCCTGGGTGTTTGTGTCAGAGATTCAGAAGGCAGAAACGCTTCTGAAGAAATCCAGCATGCATTTGTGTGGGCCCTATAGTTGTGTTTTTTCCCTTCCAGGTGGATCAGGTGCACAGGTATAGAAGTGCATCTACCCAGAAAGGAGGAGACATTTTGGGCCCCAGCCTCCTGCCCCGGCTCCCCAGGGGGTAATTTGGCTCCATAGAGTGCCCAGGCTTGAAATTAGGCATAGCTCTAATGAACATGTCACTTACCAGTGTCATAATTTCTTCTTAAATAAAATTCCAGCATATATATATATTTTGATTCATTTCCTTTTAGACACAAGTGACAATGTCAGAGGACTGGAGAACTGGACAGCACGCTTCTCAGGAGTATGACAAGACTGGCTGAGGCAGAGGCTCGGGAGGTACTTCGCTGTGCTTGCCAGCTTTGTTTCTGGGCAGTAGAATGTCCTGCATTGCCGCCTGCCCAGATCACTGACAATTGTGCTAATGAGCTGAAAACAAATTCTGCTCATTATTTAAGTCATTTGGACTTGAAACTATGTTGCCTTTAACAAGCAACAGATTTAATGAACTGTAGATAGCTGGCAATAATCATTAATAACTGCTCTGCCAGTCGGTACAGTAGCAAAGACACATCACCAAATATGAAACATGCCACAAAGAGAATCTGTTTTTCATTTATGCCTTAATTTTGAAAACCTTTTCCTCTGTCCTAAAAGTGATATCTTATTCTGCCTTAAAAAGAAAAGTACAGACACGGCAATGACGTCCTGGAATTTACACATGTGGAAATCAGAACTTGATCTGGAAAGTGATGCGGTGTGTGGATGCCTCTTAGAAACCAACTCATGCAGTGGTCTGGATTGCATCAGGACACACAGCACTTCATTACTTATGATGTTTCTTTCTTGGGCGGTACTAGGATTTAAACTTTGGGTCCTGTGCAAGTGTTCTGCCTCTCAGATCACACCTCTAGCTCCCATTTTTTTCCTTTAGTTATATCTTAGATGGAATCTTGTGCTTTATGCCTGTACCGACTTTGGATTGAGATCTCCCAAGCTATACCTCCTACCCACTGGTATTAAAGATCTTGCATCTGATTTCTGGATGGACCACATTCTGCTTTGCCTGGAATGTTCCTGGTTTAGTGCTGTTGTCCCGGGTGCCATCCCCTAAATACACTTTCACCCTCTCTAGTCTCCAGTGTGCAGAAGAGAGCTTCCTGCGGGATGAGCCTGCTATCCACAGAAAGCCATGATGGTAAAGGTGGCCCTTGGTCTCTGGAACATGACCGGTGGTTAATTCCTTACACTGAGAGAAAACGTAGTCTAGCTGGTAAGTGTGGCTTGCTGACTAAACTACAAACATGGCCTCATGGAATTTGATCATGTGCCAGACACAGGGAGACTATGTCACCTGTCCCCAGGAAGAGTCTTGGCACTGACTGTTGATGGATTGTCCAAGCACACTGGTTTGTGCATTTGCGTGGAGAGTTGGGCTCTGCATGATGTCTGGGCAGGAGAGGACACCAAGAACCACACAGGGATTCAGACAGGCTGTGTGGGCCTTCTTCCTTCTGCTCTGGCTGTGTGCTTACTCCATCACTGGAGGAAATGTGAGCTGCGAATACAGCTGTAGACTGCGTGAGCCAGAAGCGCTGTGAATCCCCAAGGACAGGGGTGGCCTTGGGGACACTTGCATGCGCACCCCATGATAGGGGGATGCCACAGGCACTCTGTATCTCAGCGGAGCTGGGACGTGACCCAGAAACAATCGAGGCCCCAGGATGAACATTTCAGCATTCCCCAGGCTTTGTGGAAGGAGGCTGAAGCCAGCCTTTCCCAGCAGAGAGAAGATTGGAAGCCTTGTGCTCCGTCTACAGCCCAGAGCATTCCATGCAGAGGAATGGGAGGCCTCAGGAGTATAATCTTATTTCCTGCTGCCCAGAGTGAGTCGTGGATAAAGAACACAACGCAGAGGCCCCAGGTTCACCGTGAGATGGAAACCATCACATCCCCACACACAGACAGTGGTGTGAATGGAGGATTCCCAGGCAGTGCTGGCTCGTGCCTGACACACACAGGTCCGGCTTGCCTGCACCCCGCCCCCCCCAGCCAGCACTCTCCTCAAGCCCCAGCATCACCTCTTGTTATGACAAAGCCAAAGACCATAATCTGTGCAGACCGCACTGCTCCGGCTCTTTGTGTCATGGTGCTTTAGAGAGAGAGAGAAAATCCTCCGGATGAAATGTCAGCTTTTGTCTGAGAAACTGCTGATCCCAGGTTGTGGGGCTGTCCAGTTTTTTTCACACATCCTGCCATACCACCACCACCACACCAAAAACCAAGGACAGAACAGGAGAGGGAGAATGGATGCGTCCCCGTGGCCTGTGTCTCTAGAATTCCCAGGTCTCTTTGGTCAAAGGAGAATGATCTGAGATGATGACCGCTGATTGGGCGTGGTATAACCACCCTTCCCACCCCTGCTGTGCTCATGCCTTAAGACAACATACCTCCCTCTCCCCTCCCCCCCCAAAGTTATATCGTTATGGAGTAAAGAGGTAGAAGGGAGAGCAAAGCTGGACACCACTTACGCATACCCTGTCTAGCAGCTACGGCTGAATCACCGGCATATACAAAGGATACGACTAACCGTGGACCCAAACATGCAGGAGACGTAGACTGCCCCTTCCATCATCCTCCTGGTGAGGTAGATAGTTCCACCTCACCGACAGAGAACTAAGGAATCCCCAAGTTTCGAAATACCTTATCCAAGGTCACCCAGCCATGGGATGAAAACTACCACAGTGTATCCACGGTCTTTGTCTCCGTTCATGGACATTTAACTTTTCGACTTTGCAGTGCTCAGAAAGCATACCATTGCAATGGTAGATTTTAACTTACAGTACTTTGCAATAAATTGCATAAGATTTTTTAAACACTGTAACACTGGGCTTTGAGTTAGATAGTCTTGCCTGGAACAGTCTGCTAATATGAGTGTTGTGACCATTTTTATCAGCATATGTTTATTGTACAGGTCACTGGAATTGTACTGTGGCATTTTCACACTTGCATGCATGTATAATCCATAGGTCACTCTCTGTCTGGACCTTTCCTTGCCCCCATTTTTTTTCAAGTTCCTAATAGCCCCTTCCTATTTTCAGCTCATTTCCCCCACATCCATTAGTTTTCATATGGGAGAGAAAACAGATGATATTTCCCTGTCTGTGTTTATTTTCTTCCACACGAAGGTCTCCAGTTCCATTCTCTTCCCTGCAGATGACATAATTCCTCTTCATAACAGAATCATATATCTTTGTGCATGTACCACACATTTTCTGGATTCATTCTGTAGCTTGCCTAATGTGAATATTGCCGGGATGAAGTTGGGTGTATAGGTATCTTTATTGTATGCTGACTTTAATTCCTCAGCTGTATATCCAGGAGTAGCAGAGGTGGATTGTATGATACTTTTAAAGTTTTCTGAAGCACTCCCAGACTGTTTTCCATAGTGGCTGGATTAATTATATTCTCATCAATAATGTGCACAAGTTCATTTTTCTCCATGAGCACTAGTTATTCTTTGCTTGTTTGAGAACAATTGTGCTAGCTGGGAAATGGTCTCTCAATAGTGTTTTGACTTGTTTCCCTGGTAGTTAAAGATATTAGTCATTTTTTCTATTTTATTAACTGTATTTACTCATTTGAGAAATGTCTGTTGAATTCATTTGCACACATGTTGTTTGGTTGTTTTTGTTTTTAAGTTCTTTTTTGTTTTTTAATTATAAAAATAGTGTACAGAGGGGTTACAGTTACATGAGTAAGGTAATGAGTACATTTCCTATTGAGTATTGTTACCTTCTCCTTTGTTTTTCCCCTACCATCCCTTCCCTTTCCACCTCCCCAATTTCCCCCTCCCCCGCCAAGTTGTAAAGTTCATTTTCTACATAGTGTCTTGTATATCTCATTGTTACAATGGGTCAATCTGTATCCCTATTTCAGCATTTTGTTATTTTATTTCCCTTCCCTTCCCCAAATTAGAAAAATGTATGTGCAAGATGCAGGGCATCGACACCAAATACAGTGAAAACAGGGGTTATACCATGGGAAAAGAACATACAAGAGAAACAAAAAAAATCACATACATTTTAGATACATTAAAAACAATAGCAAGAGGGGTTGGGGGTTTAGCTCAGTGGAAGGGCGCCCTCCCGGCGTGCACAAGGCCCTGGGTTCAGTCCTCAGCCCTGGGGGAAAAAAAAAGACATAAAGACAATAGCAAGAAAGAAAAAAAAACAAGTTGTGTCCCTATCTTGGGGCTCATTTCACTTAACATCAACTTATATGTACATATTCAATATTATAAGCTTCTTTCAGACAGACAGCTGGTAGGGATATTTCTCCTATTCTGTACACGTATTGTCACTCAGTGCATTCTCTCCTTATTTGCGAAGAAGTTATTAATTTGGTAATGTAAAAGCATTTGTTTTTCTTTCCTGTGTTAATGGAGTCCTACTCTGGAAGTAATTTTCTATGGTAACATCTTGAAACGTCTTCTCATGTTTTTTCTTCTAGTAGTTTCCAGGTTTCATGTCTTTGATCTATTTTAGTTGTTTTCTGTATGGCTGAGAGATAGGAGTGTGGCTTCAACCTTCTGTCTGTGAACATCTAGTTTTCCCAGCACCATTTATTGAGTGCCTGTTCTTTCCCTAGCATGTGGTTTTTACAACTTTTCCAAGTGTCAGTTGACTGAAGATGCATGCATTTATTTCAAAATCTTTTGTTCTGTTCAGTTGCTCTGCATGTTGTGTATGTGTGTGTGCACATGTGCATGCTGGTACTGGACTTGAACTTGGGGCTTGGGCACTGTACATTAGCTTTTTTGCTCAACTCTTAGCCACAGATTTACTTCTAAATTTGTGGAGGCTAATTGGAGATAAGAATTGAATAGATTTTCTGCCCTGGCTGGCTTTGAAACACAATCTTCAGATCTCATCCTCTTGACTAGCTAGGATGGCAGGTGTGAGCTACTAGTACTGGACTATTTTTATGCCCGCACTGTGCTGGTTTTGATACTATGACTTTGTAATATGTTTTAAAATCAGATGGTGTGATATTTCCAGTGTTGTTCTTTTTGCTAAAGATTGATGTTTGGGGGGTGTTTTGAAGTTCTAGGCAGGTGGAAATGACAAACTTTCTCTCTTGCTACAAATTCCCCTCATGCAATCCTGTTACTCAGACTACTGAGCTACAACACAGAGAGTAAGAGAATGAGAGAAATGTTGTGAGAACTGCTAGTCTCTAACCTCTCCTGCAGTAGAAAATGTACTGTCATCATGAACGCAGCTCACCATGTATTTTAAAGAAAAATAGCTGCTCTTAAAATAGCAGCTGCAGTACAATGCTTTTTTTTTTATTATTATTTAGTAATTTTATTTACATAGGAAAAGTTCTGGAAGAATATGATCTGATAACAGTAATCATCTGGAAGATAAGATAATGCAACATAATGTATTCTTCTCTGCATAGTCTCATTTCTTTGTGCAGGATATAGCTACGAGAGGGGAGAGGACAGGGAGATGAATTGTCTCCCTAATTAGTGAGCCAGACTGGGAATCAGCTAGCCCAACCTAAGAAACTCAACTTGAGCCGCCTGCCAGCGGTCCCCAGTGTTTACCTTCCCTCCTGGGTACTGAGTGCCAGTTCAGCCGTGTCTCGTTTGTTCTTCTGTGGAGCATGTTCAGTTGAAAGTGTACTGACCCCCACAGAAAAGGCCGGGTGCTGGACTGGCTCCCTGGGGACATCACCCGGCAGCTATGAGCTGGGCTGTGAGAGCTCATCAATCCCCTACCTTTGTAAATTAACCATTTGGGAATGTAGATAATGCAATGCAAGGTACAGGTCACATCCTCCACCACCAGGGAGCTGAAAAAACAGAACTGCAAACAGGCGGTGCTGGGCCCTGTGTGTATTGTATCTGCCGTAAAAGCATCAGAATTACCCAGAAGCTGTGGAAAATGTGCATTCTCAGGCTGGGGCCAAGACCTACTCAGTCACCTGTTGAGTGGATGGGGCCCAGAGAACTGTCCTTTGCGAGTCTTGTCTGTGATTCCGATTATACCTAAGGTTTGAAACCACTACATAATGTGCAGGTCAGCTTCGCCTAGTGTTGTTTGCTTTATTAATCGTTCCGTAAGTGTTGTTTCTATTTCATTGTGTTGATACTGTAGGGTGTCCACCTACTACTAGCTGACCGTAGAACTCGATACAATGACTGCAAGTTGTTGGGGTTTTCTGGCAATACTGGGGATTGAACTCAGGGCCTCACGCCTGTTTGGAAAGTGCCAAGCGGTAGAACTGGACCACAATTGTAAGTTTAAACTGTCAGTTGCACAGTCATTCACTGAAGTATGTGGAAACTTAAATACCAGCAAACAAGGGGCAGAGTTTCCTGGTGATCCACTCATCCACAGTGGATAATAAAAGCCTCCTTCCATTCTGCCTTAATGCATGGGCAGCCATGTATCTTCCTCTTCTTTTTCTGTATATAGTTGGTGAATTAAGACACTAAGCATCTTTTGAAATATGTTTATTGGTCCCCCTTATTCCTCATTCAGGGATTTCTACTTATAGTTTCCGTACTGTTTATGGTTTCAGAATTTTTATCTTATTTATTTATGTCAGATTCATCTTGGTAAAGTTTGTGTGCTGTGGAGCTTAATATGGATAAATATATAAATTGTTTAAATAGTGAACAAGACAAGCAGTGTTTAAATATTGGTCATTCTGAGTGTAATAAGCAGTATTTAATGTCATCAGTGGATCATTTTTACTCATTTTTATATGATGGGCTTATATAATAAATTTTATGTGCATCTGTTGATAGCACCATTGCCCCTTCTCTTAGCATGTGATGTAATATATTAGAATAATAAATTATCTAATGTATTAGGCTTAAAGTACTGAAATAAATCTAATTTAGACATGACTTTTTGCATATTCAGTTTGTTAACATTTGCATAGGATAATGTAAAAATATTAGGGTCTGGCCAATTTTTTAAAATTCTATTTTATTGTCAAGGTGATGTACACAGGGGTCGCAGTTACATAGTGAGGTAGTGATTTTCTTGTCCAAGTTTTTACCCCCTCCCTCATTTTTCTCCCATTTTCCCTCCCCTTCAATGTCCCTCCTCAAGTTGTAAAGTTCATTTCCAACCTAGTGTCTTGTGAGTGTCTCTCACTGTTGCGTTGGTTTACCCTTTGTCCTTTGTCCTACCATTTTGGTGTTCCCTTCCCTTCCCCAAATCCGATAAATATATATGCAATACCCAGGGTACCAAAATCAAACCCAGTGACAAGGGATAAACCATAGGGGAAAAAAAAGAAAAAATGCAAAACAAAGAAATAACTTTACATAGTACATTAAAAACAACAACAACAAAGAAAAACCTCTTGTTTCCATCTCTTGGAGCTCATTTTGCTTAGCATCATTTTATATGGTCATATGTCCATAGCTATTGAATTATGATCCTCTGCTAGGACTATCCTAGATATATACTATTGATTACAAATGAGGGAAACCATGAGCCTGTGGTTCGTTGGGTCTGGCTTGCTTCACTGTCTAAGTATTTATTTGTTTAAACAGCCATATTTGGTGATACAGGGAGCCACCTCAGACTTACAAGGCAGGCACTCTACCAGTTGAGCCGTGCCGCCCTTGATGTTTGCTTCAGTTATTTTCCGGATAGGGTTTGTGTGTTTGCTTGGGACTGGTGTCAGGCTGACATTCTCCTAACTACAACCATTGCAGAGCTGGGATTTGAGGCTCCTCCTGCCACACCAGATGTCTTGTTCAGGTGAGGTCTTCATTTTCTACCAAGGGATGGCTTTAAACCAAGGTCCTCCAAACCCCCACCTCTTGAGTAGCTAAGATTATTCAGTGCACCACTACGCTGAGCCCTGATTTATTTTTGAAACAATGAGATTATTTTTATCCTTTTATCCTTTCTTCATGTTTATGTACAATGACATCACTAAAGTTTGATTTGATAAGGCAATATATATATAGCCTATAATATATACTTATAACTAAATTTATATTAAATTTAGAATATTTATATAGAAATAAATTGTAACATAGTTTTAATAAACTTTCTGTAGTTTTACATAAATTTTCACTATATATTGAAAAGTATAAATATATATGTAATATATATGTACTAGCAAAATGTACACCTGTATGTGTAAATATTACTATGTACAACAAATTCCTGCATTTATATATGTACACATGCATATGTCTACATTGATAATAGTGTCAATTGTACCTAAATTTAAAAATTTATTAGAGTTTTTTTTTTGTCAAGTTGTGGGGCTTGTAGGGTATTTTTCTAATCTTCTCTAGTACATAGAAACTCTGCTTATGATGTTTATCAATTCTATAAATCCAGACTGGTTACAAATATTTTAAATTGTACTCTCTTTTCCCTTGACTAATCCCACCAAAAATTTTTCAGTTTTTTCCTAGGCCACCAACAATTTTTAGATGAATTTTCTAGTTACCAGATTGTCCTTTCACATTTTTCATTTCAATCATAACTTTTAAATTTGGAAGCTTATTTTATAATTATATTTATATTTTAATGCACCAATATTCAATTATAGTAATATATTGTGTATCATATATTATGTTAACTTACAATATATTATATGTAATACAATTATATGTTATATACTTAATACAAATAATATATCTCTTAATAAATTAGTATATTCTAATTCTCTGTTGGGTAAAAGCTTAGTTCAATCATTATTAATGTGCACACATCCATCCACACACATATAAAAGTAACCATGGAAGGCTTTATATTTCCTCATGAGAAGAGTGCTGGAAATATTCTTAAAGAGCATCATCCAGATTTAAATTCTAACTGCTTTCTAACTTGTACTATATTCTCTTATTTAAACACATTTCAGATGTGTGTATTTAGAGTTACTGCAGTAAATTCTGGTCATTACAAGGGTGGTTTGAGGCAGACTGCTTGTGTTTCAATTCTAAGTCTCCAGCCCGCCCTCTCCTCCAGCCTCTGAGCAGACATCCTCAGTTTCCCAGATTGGACATCAGATCCACTATCTACAAAACAGTGTCATTAGGAGTGAGTGTTGTAGCAGGAGAAACTGAAAAAGAATGAAAGGGATGAACTCTGTGAAACACTTTAAAAGTCACCTATTGTCATTCAGGAAGACTCGCTTCCTCTCTCCATACACCCTGATACTCTTGTACTGGGGATGGAATTTTGACAGGAACTTACATAATATCATCAAGTACAGAATCTCTGTACTTGCTCTCACTCAGGTACCATGATGCTATAGAAGAAGGGAATCAGGTCTTCATGTCTTCTTCTTTTTGCTTTCCCTAGGAACATTGGAACTCACATTTCTTTTGGCTCCTCATCTAGCCCAGCTCTTTGATGTGGCAGAAACCATTCTAATCACATTAAACTCACTTGAAACCACAACTTTGCACATTCATGCCTGTTGGTGAATACGCCTGAGCAAGTCTATGTCACTTGACTATTGGTTGGTGTGCCAGATCTTCCACAATCTTCTTCCAAGCTCCACAGGTGGGGGAGCACAGATGGGTTTCACACTCTCGGAATTTAAGCTGGGATACATCCCAATCCATCCCGTGCAGATACGGTCCAGGCAGATATGCACATGCTCAAGCTAATGAAAAGTGAATTTGCTAAACACTGCCTCTCCAGTTTCCTCCTGGGTCCTTATCTCAAGGATCTGTTTGAGTTCCCTGTTCTTGACTTAATTTATAATTAGATGCTAATACACGTTGCAGTGAAGGTTCTGGCACAGATTTTAAATAATATATTACTTACTATCATCATTAATAGATACCATTTGCTGATTTTTTTAGTACTCAGTATGACTCTGCAGAGTCTTTCAAAGCCTAAAATGTTTTAATTACCTCCCTCTTGCAAAGAAGAGGTCTGAGACAGAATGGCTTTTAAACCACTCCTAAGCATACGGCTAATTCAAACGGAAGACAAAGCTCCAGGCTGACCTTTAGTCTAGTGCCTCTGTGTTCTGGAATAGCAAAAGGGAAGAGACAGTATCTGCACCACTAACAACATTCCTAAACTGGGTCTTAATAATTTTGCCTTTTACATGCCTCTAGGTTTTCTCAGAGGAAGACTCTTGGTGAACAATTTGGTTCTTCCTTCCTATTCTTCCCAAAATGATCCCTATTGGGTACCATCTACCCACAGACTGCACCAAGTTCCCAGATAAAGTAGCCTTCCCTGCGTAAGAATGCCATGACTCTAAAACAACTGAAACCTAGAAATCAAATACACAATGAAAATGGCCTGCGCTTATTCGTGTTAATTTATCAGGCCTTTGGCTCAGTAAAAGCTACCATGAAATAGAAATTGGGAACATTTTCTTTTTAAATCATGAAATAGAATGACAGAGGAACATCAAATACAGTGGAAGCAGGGGTTATACTGTGGGGGAGGAACATACAAACCAACAAAGAAATCATCTTATAAATGTGTTAGAAACAATTGCATGAAAGAAAAAAAAAACATTTGAATACATATCTAAGGGTTCATTTCCCTAACATCAACTTAACTGACCTTTTCTGCTTGACTCAGACATATTCTAGTTATTGCAAATAAGGGAAACCATGGGACCTATGTTTCTTTGGGCCTGGCTTACTTCACTTAATATAATTTTTTCCAAGTCTTTCCATTTCCTAACAAATGGGGCAATGTCATTCTTTCTGATTGGAAAAAAACCAAATCGTTTAAATAGGGATACAGGTGGACCCATTGCAACAATGAGACGTATAAGTCCTTACGTTGAAAACGAACTTTACAACTTTGGTGGTGGGGGGTCAGGGAAGATTGGGGGGGTGGGGAAAGGATAGGATGGGAAGGGGAAACAAAGGAGGAGGCTACAATGCTTGATAAGAAATGTACTCATTATCTTGCCTATGTAATTGTAACCCCTCTCTACAGTATTTTCACAATAAAAAAAAAAAAGAAAAGAAAAAAAAATGACAGACGAGATCATCCTTCAACCGTTTCTACTGGGCATCTGTGAGGGGTGGAGTCTCGAGTTCCTTTGTTTTTTTTTTTCCCCCTGCAAGCGGCTGTTCTATCACTGGGCACACACCTCTGCTTTTGGCAGACACCAGTGTCTTGGCGGGGATAACACCATGCTCTCCTGAAGGATGAGATCACTGTTGCTTCTTGAGCCTGCCAAAAGCGTCTGGGATGTGACTTCCTGCTCAGGTGAGCACTCCGTGTTTGGAGATGGCTGTGTTGGGGAATGTTTTTCTCCATTTTAGGGGGTGGAACAAAGGAGTTACCATTCACCAAAGCAGTCTAGGAATATGGGGATGGATGTCTCCCCTCGCAATGCGCTCACCCACCCCTCCCAACACTCCTCTTTCCTCATTGATCTTAACTTTTAGGTTAAGTATTAAAAATGCTTTGCTATTGGGTATTCACAATAAATGTTTGCATTCTCCCCACCCTTAGCCCCCTTCATTCTTCTCCCTCCTCCCCTTGGTCCCTCACTCTCCTCTTGCAAGTACCCATTTCCCGGGCTCTGACTTAGTCTTTCTCAAGAATTATATTCTCTGAGCTCTCCATGTTGCCTATTCTACTTCAGTTACTTCGTTTGTAACCCCTTACATACCAACAAGCGTGTTTACGAGTCGATTTATAGATACATTCCACCTACCACAAATGAGAAAAACCATCCCCGCCCTGGAAATGGTTTTATAGGCCAGAACCTGAGCTGTGGTGCCAGAAGTATCCAGGTGTCTCCATAATTCATCATTACCAGTGAAGATGATCCAGCACTCTATCATGCCATCACATCTTGCTAATAGAATTTGGGTCGGAAGTGCCAAGAGGATAGAGAGAAGCTTAGGTCTTCTACCGCTAAGACCACTGTTGGTTTTCTCCAAGTAATGCCTACCAAATTATGGTCATGCTGAGAGAAGATAGGAAATAATGGAGGAACAATGATACTCACTTAATGTGACAGCGAGAATTTGCAACTCCAGATTAAAACAATATCAATAACGCTAACAACAGCAGCAGCGGCAAACTCATAACGACCCTGTGAAATTCCTGTCATGTTCTATCACCTTTCAACTGAGGCTCAAAGATGTCAGAGAAAGAGATGAAATTCACACAGATAAGTGTCAGAGCCAGAATTCGGCACACATCGAGTTGGACACCACCGGAATTGACTTCGTCTATATTTCTCCTACAATGGCATGCTTTTTCCAAAATGCAGTTTAAGTTGTTTTTTTTTTTTTATTCATGTGTGCATTTGATTTTAAAAGCTCTATCAGAACTAGGCCAAAAATAAATGGGACCATTAAAGCCAGGGCGAGTTTCTTTGCCTCCTATTTCAGGATGAATCATCATAGAAGATAAAGGCAAAGGCAGGGATGGAAGCTGGCCTGTGTCTAATTCTCTCCCGCAGTGTCAGTACTGGGGCCTTGTGGGATTCCCCTTTGGAGTCCAGTTTTGCCAGCTGCCCAGTCACAGGAGGACACTTGTTTCTGAAGCATTTTATTTTTGTTGTTGTTATTGTAAGCTTTCATTCCATGGTCCAGTTGTCAAGTTTGGGCTTTGGGACCAAAATAGGTTATTGAGAAAGACACGGTGAGCCTACCAACTAAGTGGGACATACAGCAGACAGGGAGATCTGAATGTCACCTTCAACACCCGTGTTCTGGTTCAACACCCATGTTCTCGATCAAAGTTTGGGGTACAGCCGAGACTCTCCTGAGTCTCCAAGTCTCTCCTGAGGCTTGGTCCCTTTGTTGGCACTAAAACAATCAATGCAATCCATTGGTCTGATTTAGGAAAGATATCCTTTCCGTCATGTGGAGAAAACATGACCTTGTACCATGTTGATTCAACCTCTCTGTGAATTGGGATGGATGGCAGGAAATCTGAGGCTGTGTTAGGCATTCATGAGATAGGATCCAGCCCAGCAAGAGTACCAAACTCACTCAAACACTCAGTGATTGCATCCTATATTATCTTGTTGATGAATTCCAGTGGTGTATTCAGTTAATCCTGTGAAGTGCTTCTTACTGGTAACTTTCACACACACAAAAAAAATACACAACTCCCACTTGCCACTCTTCCTTTACATGTATGGGCAGGATTGCCATATTTGGTGGAAGTTGATCATTACACAACAGCAGTTAACAAAAATTAAACTCTTAATTGGGTTGTGATATTTGAGGTGAAGAAAACTAGAAACTCTGTCTCTGCTCTAAGATGTGAGGCTCTATGGACATACTGGCAGTAGTGACTCTATTATTGCTAATAATAATAATTGATAATGTCAATAGAAGATAATAGTAAGATTACCACACACTGCATTTCAAAATAGTATTGAAGGTTATTTTATACTTTAAGTATCAGTGATGGAAAGTTCTTATAGAATCTTTCAAGTAAGGGAGATATACTAAGTCAAAATCATAGCAGAAAGATAATTAATAGTAATGATGTTCATGAAATGTTAGTCATAAAGATGATAACCACATCAATACAGTACTGACAGTAATAACGACAACCACTGTCCTATTGATATGAGTTTCAGCACCAATAATAATGACATTGATATTAGTTACCATTGTCATTAATAAGGCCGTCAGTAATACCAAAAACATTACTTGTAGTCATTGTCAACAGCAGTTAGGCATTCACATAAAGCATAAACAGCCATGCCCTCATCTCCCATTTCTCTGTGCATTTCTACATGTCTCTCCCAGAGCTTCTTGTTTCTGATTTTCAGTTCTCTTTCTGCATGCCTTTTCAACTAGCTAAGCCAGTCATTACCACCTGAGCATCCATTTTTAACCTGATAGTTGAAGTAGTTCTCAAAAGTAAGTGAGATTTCCATGACATTCTAGTGCCATGCAATTTTCTGTCTCAACCAATCAGATGATGCCATCTGAGTTGAACATTGGGTTATTAGTGCAAAGAGGCATAGTGTCTGCAGAAACTATTTTCTATGGTTCCTCACTACACAGTAGGTAAGGTAGAGGCACCTGAGATCATGTTATAAACAGACTCTCCCAGCACCATGACCTAGAGTGTGGTTTTGTTGCCATATCTCTTTTTCCTGCCCCTTTTGTTTTCTTTCTTTATTCTTCCTTCCTTTCTTTCTTTCTTTCTTCTTTGTTTCTTTCTTTCTTTCCTTGCTTCCTTCCTTCTTTCCTTCCTTCCTTCCTTCCATCCTTCCTTCCTTTCTTTCTTTCTTTCTTTTTTTTTTGTTGGTCATGGGGCCTGAACCCTGGGCCTGGGCACTGTTCCTCAGCCCTTCAGCTCAAGGCTAGTGCTCTACCACTTGAGCCACAGTGCCACTTCTGGATTTTTCTGCTTATGTGGTGATAAGGAATCAAACCCAGGGCCTCATGCATGTGAGGCAAGCACTCTACCACTGAGCCACCTTCCCAGCCAATTCTGCCCATTTTCCAAGGCTTGTTTTCCATCATCTATGAGTCCATCCTAGAGATTATATCACTTTGGTTAATTTCTTTTCTGGATACATTAAATTATTTATTTTTTAACACATGATCCTGACTAAAACAGTATACAAACATATTTTATTCAGACAGAGATGAATCCACCAAGTTGGTGAGGATTATAAAGATGAATAATTAAATGAAAAGAAGGATAAACTCTAAATCACAGGATGTTAATACGGATAATAACACCAAGTACTGATAATATTGATTTATACTAGTATGTCTCTAAAGTTCTTTTTAAACCTTTCAATGCAACAGCTTTAGATCTTGCTCCACATATTAACTACCTGATATGCTGGTAAATACTTAAAAAATCAGTGTTTCAGAAAAGAAACAGCTCTGATTTGCAGCCTGTTATTAATATCTGTGGTATAAATTTTCCTCTAATAGCCAGCTTCAAGCTAACAGCTTGACATCACTGAAGGTGAATTGTGCAGCAAGGGCCTACAGTTGGCTCTCATAAGTTGACAGTTTGGTTACAAAATACCCCCCTTACACTTGACTTTGTTGAAATAAATTAATTGAGGAGGGGGAGATGCTGTTTCTATATCTTCAGTATAGATGAGGTGGTCTCTGAGATTCCTTCCTGGAGTATTAAGTACAAACGAGTAAATTAAACGTTCACAGTCCTTTTAAGCAAACTATTTGGTGAGCTTTGTAGATCTACGATCAACATCAGTTGTGAATATTTTTGAATGGCTGTATCATGACAAGAACTGTACTATGATTAAATTTCCATTTTTAACCAGAAAAAAAAATATGTTTCCACTTCAGAAATTCCATTGCCAGCTTGTTGGAAGTTTGTGGAAACAGCATCTCAGTTGACAACATACACCAGTGTGGTGGGCAAGATACCAGAAGGGAGGCCGAGATGGGAGATGTTATACAAAGTGAAAGACGAGAAATGCAAACTAAAAACATGACGCTTAACTTAGCTGACATCAGAAGGCTTGTCTCATACTCCAGCAAGTCTGTTGTTCGGTGGGGAAAAAGTCTAAAGGAACTAAAGTGTGTTGTCAGTGTTTGCAATGCCTGTGCCTTCTCTCCAGAACACAATACTCTGAAGCAGATCATTCATGGTAAGGTAGCTCCATTGCTGACACGTTCTAGTGCTTGAGGAGCATGGGGAAGTAATGAGGGCAAATCCAGTATTGCTTTGCCTCCATGTTGATAATGTCCATTCCCATCGCCACCAATGAATTTGAGAATGGTTACCAATAGGTGATCAAGAACACAGGAAAGCCTATTGAAAAGATTCTGGAAACATTTTCCTCACCTTTCAGAAAGGGAATTCAGTAGCATAACCGGGTCTGTTTACAATCTGAGTGGCCATCTGCACTTGTTGCTTGGAGTTGTAACAGCCATCCTGGGGACATATGGGAGGATTAGCTAGGATGACAGCCCATTGCACTGCAGATGACCAAGTGGCAAGAGAAACCCTTCCTCCTCACCATGTCCTGGACATGCTGAATTCACTAGTCCTGGAGCTGACTCACCTGGAGCCCTCTTGTTGTGTGAGATAAGCAGGTTGTCTTTTATTTTTTCCTAAGCTGCTTTAGTTGTTTTTATTTCTATAGACACACGAAGCAGGCCTATTTTGAAGCACTTCCTACCATGTGACCTGGCCTTTCTTTTCCCAACTCTTTAGTGTTAGGCACTGTCCTAGGTTTGGGGACGGGTGGGGAAGAGCAGAAGGGGGAGCTGCTTGTAAAGAGTTTCTGTCTCAGTGATGAGCAAGAGTCAGTGTACAGGTCAATGGGCACATAGATCACAAATGCGATCTGAGCTGAGCGCAGGGAAGAAACAACCCCAGGCACTGAGACAAGGTTGACGCAGTGGTGGTAGTAATTTCCTGCGTTAGCGCTGCCCACCAAGGTGCTTGTACAGAGTGAGCAGCGGTGTCCCATTCCTAATGGGAAGGAGAGTCTGCAGACCTCTGAGTAAAACTTTCAAGTGGGAAATAAAATGTAAAGTATTGCCATGCGAAAAAGCTTGCAAGCGAGAGAAAGAAAGGGCAGCCTAGTGGGTAGGGGAACATGTGGAAAGAAATGTTTTCTCAGCAGACTCGGCAAAAAACAGACTAATTTTTACAAGTGTTTTGTAAAAGCCAACTACAAAGGAACACAATCCCCAAATTTGGGAAACAAATGAGGTTTCCTAAAATCATTCTGGTTGACTACTTTGAGGAAGTTTCTAAGAGTGTTGAGAGTGAGAACTACAGAGGTGTGTTGATTCCAGGAGTTGGAGGAACAGCTGAGATTTCAGGAAGACTGAAAAAATAACAGCAGACAATGTCAGAGACATTGGTGTGAAGTCAACCTGAGCAACAAGGAAACGAGATCCTATCTCAACCAGCGAGCTGGACATAATGGCAACTAACTAAACCCTAGGTCTAGAGGATGCTGAGATAAAAACATAGAAGTCTGAGGGTAGCTCAGGCACGATGTTTGTGATATCTCTTCTGAAAAACAAAATATGGCTGAGGACATGGCTCAGCAATAAGAGGACCTGCCCAGAAAGGGCATGACTCCGAGTTCAAATGCCAGTACCCTCAAAAACGTCATGGTAGGGCTGGGCAGGTGGCTCAGTGGTAGAGCACTTGCCTTGCATGCCTGAGGCCCTGGGTTCGATTCCTCAGCACCACATAAGCAAAAAGAAAAAAGCCGGAAGTGGCTCAAGTGGTAGAGTGCTAGCCTTGAGCTGAAGAGCTGAGGGACAGTGCCCAGGCCCAGAGTTCAGGTCCCATGACCGGAACCCCCCCCCCCAAAAAAAGTCATGGTAAAAAGCTTATTTAACAAGTTACATGAATAAAACAGATTTAAAAAGATCCTGTTTAAATATGTTAAAATATGCCATTAAACAAAACCAAAACCATCTAGAATCTGGGTTGGCGTCTAAATGTAAATAAACCTAAATAAGTGGAGAGATCTCCGTTGCTTACACATTTAAAAAAAAAATCCACATTATGAAGAAGTTGAAGCTTCTCAAATTGTTTTGTGGATCTGGTGTAATTCCAATCAATGTCCAAAGAGGATTTTTTAAAAGAAATTGTTAGGATGATTCTGAAATGTTTGTAAAAATGTAATTAATGTACAGTGACACAACTTTGAGAAATAACCAAGTAGGAAGACAGTATTTCAGAACTCACTCAGTTCTTTTTTAAAGTGAGAGTAATGAGCACACTACGGGATTTCAATAAAGACTGACAGGTATCTCAGAATAGTAGAACATAGCATCCCCATAGAGATCCACAGGTCCATTTTGGTAAGGCTGCCAAAGCTATTCAGTGGTGGAAAGAAAATCTTCAACAAATGGTGCTGAGCAAAATGATATATGTGTTTCAAAAGATCTTCAGTCAGTGCCTTATAACACATCTAAGAATAAAGCCAATACATTCCTAAATGTATAGCATGCATGTGGAAAATTTCTAAAAGAAAGGGTAAAAAACTCCTTTTAGCCATCCATAAAAATAGATTTTTATCTCTGTACAAAATTTCTCAGCAGTAGTACCAAAAGCACAATTCAGAAGACAGCAATTTGGTAAACTTCACTTTATCAGAAGGAGATTCTGCTTTTCAAAAGATGGTGCTATAGAAATAAGACAACCTAGAGAAGATGCATAATATTCATAAACTGCTTTGTTAAGTGGCAACTCCTTTGTACAACTACTTAAGAGTAATAATAAAAGAGTATAACAGGAGAGAAATAGTTGAAAATTTATATTTGTAACTTCGTTTTCTAAATCCACAATAAAGCAAAGACTCACAAGGAGGAAAGGGTGAATATTACAGAAATCGATTACTTGCAAGTATGAAAACAACTATAAAGCCTATTAAAATAGATTTTGGAAGTAGAGCAGTGGGAAAGGAGAGTGATAGAGAGGGGTAAGATTAATTAGAATAATGAATTCTACTCTTTGCCCTCATAAAACTAATGTAAGCCAATCAAAAGTTCCTACAAGTCAATAATATAGAAACTGTCAAAAAGTCTAGGCAAATAAAATGCTACAGAAAACATATGAATGATAGCAAAATATATGAAATGATGTTCAAAACCACTTGCTCCTAGGAAATGTGAATTAAAACCTCCATGTGGTACTGTGATACAACTGTCAAAGTTATTAAAAATTCTAAAAACTTGCTTCCCCTGAGTGTTGATACAGGATTATTGGAAGCCTTGTGCAAGACTGGTAGGAATATAGAGAGGCATGACCAGTTTAGAAATGGTCTAGAAACTTCTTCTAAATTTTATACTTTTAATATAGTATAATCCATTCTTCTCATCATTAGATATTAATCCAAAGGCAATGTCAGTGTGTATCTTTAGATGTTGTTCATGAATGTGCATAGCAGCTTTATTTGCAATAGTTAAAATCTGAACACTGGGCACTATTGGTTTATGCCTATATCCTAACTACAGAGAAGGCTGAGATTTGAGGATTATAATATGAAGCCAGCTGGATGAGAAAAGTCCATCAGAATCTTATTTATCTCCAATTAAATAGAAAAAAAGATGTAAGTGAAGATAAAGCTTAAGTGGTAGAGCAATCATCTAGAGCAAAAAGCAAAGTGAGAGTGTACAGTCCTAAATTCAAGACCCAATACCAGCACAAAAATATTAACAAAATCTGAAAATAATCTAAATGGCCATCACCATCGAATGGAATAGCTATAAAATCCATAATTTACAATAATAAAGATAAACCATATATTCTCCACAGTACAGATCATTTGAAAATAAATCTGCTAAGTGAAGGGAGCCAGAGGAAAATGAGCACACCGTATGACACTATTTATGTAAAATTCGTGGGGCAATGTGTAATGACAGAAAAGCGACTAGTGGCTGCAGGACACTGGACAGGCAGGGGGCAGGGTAGATGCAGAAAGAATTACAAAGAAGCACAAGGGAAGTTGCATATTTATTATCTTGATTGTTGTAATATTTTCATAAGTATCCAAGTATTTTGAAACTGCAAATTCTATATTTCACTATATTTATCCCGTACACTAAACATCAGATGTACCCCAACACACAAAAATGAATTAAAAAATAGAAGCACTGGTCTTCTTTGCGTCTAGTTTCATGAATTCATGTGAGAAACTGAGATACTATTTTGTGTGATAGAGAGGGTGGAATTCAAGCTTGATGCTGGTGGCTCCCCACTGTAATCCTGACGACCCTCGTGGCTGAGATCAGAGAATCTCAGTTCAAACCAGCCTGAGCAGAGAAGGTTGTGAGGCTCTTCTCTCTAATTAACTAGTAAAAAGCCAGAAGAAGAGGTGTGCTCAAGTGGGTGGTGTCAGCTTTGAGGGAAAAAGCCAAGTGAGAACTCAAGGCCCTGAGTTCAAACCCCAATAGCAAAAGACGAACATGAGGTTGCTCGGTTATCAAAACTCATTGTCCAAGTTGCTATGCGCTTTTACCGAGATGGTTGGATAGTCTTGTTTTGTCTCTCTTCCATACAACATTGGGACTGAGAAGGAATTTAACAATCATGGGAATGAACTGACTTCCCAAAGCACTGAGCGGCAGTGCTGGGATTTAGTGATGTTTTGAATTCCTGTGGAATCCATAGAGGCTGCATAGCACATAATATCTTTGTCTGAATGTACAGGTGCTTGATCACCAACAGGAGATAGGAGAGAAATCCCTAAATAACTGTAATCCCTGGTGGAACATGTTCACTGAATTCAGAGTACAAGCAAGCACTTGTGAACACTCACTGGGAAGGAGAAAGCCAATCTGTTGGAAGTGGAAAACTTTGCCAGGCTGGCCATCATTTCCTTGGCCTTGCTAGATAGGCCAGATAAAACCAGAAGCAAATGGCGGAGTGGTGCTTTCATTTTAGAAGAGGCTGCATAAAGAAAATTGAAAAGTAGATGATATTTGGAGAGAGCATCTCATCTGCTCTTTTGAGAGGGGCATTGTCTTAGTCGGTTTTGTATTGCTAACACAAAGCACCTGAGGCTTGAGGAGACAGAAAGGAAATGGCTTTCTAGGGCTCATGATTCTACAGCCTAGAATGTAAAAAAAAAGTCATTTTTAGCACATTTAACTTCTACAACACTCCATATCCAAAGCTCAGCAGATAAAGGAAGAAATCAGATTATAGTAGTGTTCAAAACGTTTATTAGACTCATGTGATTTGATCTAGTGCCATGTACAAAGCATAGTCGATTGTTGAGTAGATAGCATAATGAATATTGGGAAGCAATAAACAGGCTGTGTTCTAGCTCTTACTAGATTGGATGAAGCCATTCTCTTTCAAAACTTTTACTTCTAGGAGACCAATTTTTAAAAATACATATCTGTGCCATATATAGAGAATGAATACTGAAAGACATAAGAATTGGGGTAAAATGAACAGTAAAACATAGTGGTCCAGAGAGGTAAAGTAGAAAGTAGCAAGTTGGGTTACTAGCAAAGATGGAACTAAAGCTGAACATACATTCCTCTATACAGTGGCTTTCTGCTTCTGTGCACTTGACATTCCAGCCTCTTAGCCCATGGCCACATCTTCGCTGAGCTTTCTTTACATGATTCTAATTACAAGTATTTAAAGATAGGAACATTTGATGGAGGTGAGATTATCACTGAAAACAACACTTGTGGGAAGCAGATTGATGCCTGCGCTTGTGGGCAGAAGTCTAAAAGTAGCCCAACTGGATTGTTGGTCTACATCTCTTAATAGAAATAAAGAAAAAGCATGTAGGAAACTGAATATAGTATGCTAAGGGCTTGAACAGTGTATGGGTCTTCGGGGAGTGTGGACTTTCAATCCTCCAAACACACAGGGTCTGGCTTCTTAGTATGAAAATGTGCAAGTCACTTACAAGTCATTGGTGGGACCAGGGAAAGAAATGAATGCAAAGCTACATTTGTTTTGCAAATCCACTCAGTCAGGGAACATCTGGTAGGTACTCACAGAGCATCGCGTTCAGTGCTAAGGTAATTAGAATAAACAACTGTTGTTTTGTCTGTTGGAGATCCTTTTTTTTTGTCTATTGCAGTCTCACTTAATAATTCCTTTCTTTGTCTCTTCCCCACTTGGTGAGGTTTCTGAGTGGCTGTCAGGGGCAGGGGCCGCTAACTGGCACAGGCCTGCTCTATCTGTAAAAAGAAAACTGGTCCCCTTTACAGCAGCAAGTGTCCCACCGCGGAGGTGGGACACTGATCCTGGACAACCAGAATCTTCCCGGGGAATGTGTATATGCCCAGTGGAGGGAGATATTCTTTCTTCTTTTAGGTTATAAAATAGAAAGATTTTACTCCAGAAGGCAAAGCAACTTCCACTTGGCAAAAGTCAACTTGAACTACGTGTGAGTGAAACCAGATCTCAATGTCAAGACTTAACACCATGAATCTCTGGATGCACCCATACCTGAGTTTAGCTTCAACCCAGTGTTATTACTCAAGTGAACCAGTCCTCACCTTGTTGGATTTCAAGCTGGTCTGAAGCCTTTTATTTGAACTCATGCATAAATGAAGATCAGGTGTAGCTGCAGAATTGTGCATGGCAGGCTCCTGCTCTTGGAGACATCAGAGCTAGGTTGATGTTTGTAGGTGTAAATTTAGAGTATCAGTGTTATAGGGTGGTAGGGGTTGCATAACAAGCCACATGATCTTCTGGGAGGTAAAGAAGAAGTCTGAATGGTCTTCCCAAGTCTGATACATCAGAGCCTGGCCTTCAGGAAGGAAGAGTCAGTCTATTGCTTTGGAGCAAAACTGGAACTAAAGGTTTTCTAGATAGAAAAAAAGTCTATATTGGCCGGGTGCTGGTGGCTCACGCCTGTAATCCTAGCTACTCAGGAGGCTGAGATCTGAGGATCGTGGTTCAAAGCCAGCCCGGGCAGGAGAGACCGTGAGACTCCTATCTCCAATAAACCACCAGAAAAACCGGAAGTGGCGCTGTAGCTCAAGTGGTAGAGCGCTCGCTTTGAGCTGAAGAGCTGAGGGATAGCACCCAGGCCCAGAGTTCAAGCCCCACGACCGACAAAAAAAAAAAAAAAAAAAAAAAAAAAGGTCTATATAAAATAACATTTCAAAGTAGCTTGGCATAACTCTGGTCATTCTTACGGGTTCCAAGGCTACAAGGGAGTTGCTAAATTCTAAGATGCACTGACAGAGACCAGCTCACCAGTTGGGGCATAGTAACATGTTTGTTCTACTAAAAACACCTTATACTTTGAGAGTATGGTGTTCAATGCTGCCTGGAAAAAAAAACACAAGAAGATACAGAGCAATGATACAAGTCCAGGAAAGGATGTCAGATGTAATTATAAACACAAAGCTATTCAACCAGAAGCTGCAGTTGTATTTCGCAATGAAAGGCTAAATTCTCCTGGCCAACAAGTCTCTCGGAAAAACACCTCGTTGCTCCAAATACCATTCTTATGGTTTTTCCAAAGGACAAATCTCACAAGTACGTTCGACTCCTGTAGATCCAAGAAAGCCTTAAGCTTAGCTGAAGGTTATTCCTATAGCTTCTCGTTTAGGAAGACAATTTCCCAGGAGCTCAGTGGTCTCCTGAGATTGCTACGTGAGATTTCAGAGATTTGAGCTGTTGAAGAGCAGGGGCTGATTCCTGCTGACCTCCAGGACTCTGAGCCTCACTCAGGACCCGTAGGCCGATGTGCAGTGGCTGTGTACTGAACAGAAGTCTTGGGCATCCATCTGCCCTGCCGTAAGACAACCCAAAGTGAACATTGCAAACCTTGTGCTCCCAAAATGTCTGGATGCATTATTTTGCCATTAATTATCTAGCAATCAGAGGCTTGGGCTTAATATTTTAAGAAGCAGAATTTTAATGAGAAATGAAGTGTAAATATTGATGTCCAAAAACAACATAGCAGCAATTAATTGGAGCTACAGCTTCTGGGTGTCGGCTCCTAGCCATTGCGTCCCCTAATTACATTCACTGTCGTGCGTTTGAAGGCATAGTCTATTTCCACGTCTCCTTTTGCACGCTCACATTTTGATAAGCACAAAATTCCCAGAATAAATATACCGTTCAAAGCAGGCTCCAAGAACTAACCCGAGATGAGCATGTTGAATCTATATAGGGTTTGTCTATGATATTATCTTTTCTGAAGAGATGGATGCTTTGTGCAAACCTGCAATAAATTTCTGTGTCTAATTGTCTAAGCAGGTATTCATCTTTTCAAACATCTGCTCACACTGGCAGGCCCCAAAATAAACCTCCACATTAGCAACTTGCACTTTAAAAAAATAAAAAAACATGTATCCTGAAACATCTGCTGAGCTTTTTTTGTGTTCTCTCTCTCTCTTTCTCTGTCCCTCCCTCCCAGGTCTGTTGAAGCAGAGTGAGGTGAGCACTGCAGCCTGAGATTTTTAAGCTCAGGTTGGGAGGTATGGAAATGAATCTGGTATTTGACAAGGGGAAAGTAAGAACTAGAAAGATTTCAGGGAAATGAGGTGGAGTGTTGAAGTCAGTGCAGGGAATGCACAGAGCCCTGGGAGCATAGGACACCTCACTAAACTCAACTCTTGACTCGTCTCTTCTTGCAGCCACCCTTGGTCATAATTAGTCCAACCTTAGCCTTACATGGAATGACATCTGTAAATGTGTGCAGTATGGAACAGTTTTCCATAGGAGCTGATTTACCAGTATGTAAAAAAATGTCCATGGGGTTATGAGCTAAGATTGCACACCCAAATTCACTTGGGTCCCTGCGTTTCGTAGATGCTCAATGTCCCTTAGCTGTCTTCACATGAATCAGGGTCTAGCTCATGAAAGTATGTCAAGTAGGAGAGAGAGCACTTGAAACAATCCAACCTGTCACCTCCTTCAAACCCGTCCTTCCTTAGATTGAAAAGTCCTCAAGAAGTGGGGTGGGGGTGGGGGGGGGTTGAGGGAGAATGAAGACTTCATTTTACTTGTGTGTCTTCCTCCCTGGTTTTTGTCTCAGACCCCTGAGCAGGTAGCTGTGGTCAAGAGACAGGCTGGATCAAACCTGGTTGTCTCATGTTAGAAAATACAAAGTGACAGCACCATTCTTCTGGTTTGGGCCTTTCTGATACATACATGCCTCTGGACAGCCCCAGAAACTCACACTCCTTGTGCACACTCACACACACATACACAACACAGACTCCCTCATAATTTCCAACTCAAGTTTCTCCTAAAATGCAGCTCATTTGGATAGGCATTTCCAAGATTTTTCTACTTATTTCCTTCTTTGAATTCCAGCTGTTATAACCCTGAGAGTGGTCTTTAGATAGCCCCTGCATTTTCCAGGCATAGATGTGAATGTAGAAGCGTCCATTGTTAGAGTACACACATTTTGAAATCTTGGTACTTTATCACAAGAGAAATGCTCTTATTTCTCAAGTTATATGGACAGGATTGGGGAAGAGAGGCTGGGTACAGTCCTGTAGGGACTCAAGCCTGGAGACTTTAGTATCAATGCCATGTGACTCCCAGGGTCATCCTGGGCACTGATTTATCCAGGCAGAGAGGGGAGGGGAGAGAGAACACACAAATGAGCATGCACAATACTTTGAAGGGTGAGCTCTGGATGGAATATCAAGCACTTTGCTCAGTTTATTGAGAGGACGATGCAAGAGAGACAGGGATGTGTGTTCACGGACTGGACCACCGAGTCCTCAGAATCAACTCTGTACAAATCGTGCTCATCACCAAAGAGAGGGGAAGTTTTGTGGACCCTGGAATCTGACTGGTTTGACTCCCATTTCTCCCCCTTATTCACTGATGCTATGCTTATCTGTAAAACAATCCTAGCAATAATTGTTATGAGAAAACAGATAAGCTATGCTGCAGAGGCACAGAACCCCATTGGGACTATTGCATGAACGCAGTGCATGCTAGCTGTTCATTCACTCGTTTGTTCATTCATTCATTGTTTTATTTTGCAGTGCTAGAGATCAAGCCCCGAGCCTTGGACAAGCCAGGCAAGTGCTCTGCCACGGACCCACATTCCCAGGCTGCGGTGATTTTGTAGCTTAGTCAATTAACCTAACAGGTGATAACTCGGTGCTCTCTGGGTCTCTACAGAAGCCCTACTTCCGATCCTGGCATCTCAGCTATGCCTGTTCTTGAAATCTTTACATGCACGTTCTATGCAAATGCTGTGCATTTCTCTACTTCACCACCCTTCATTACCATTGCCTGCAACCTAAAATGTGTTGCCTGGCAAACTGGAACACTATTTATTCATCTATGATTTTTTTTCCCTCATACGAATGTGGTAAACTCAAAGTCTTAGCACTCCAGCTACAGCATCTATGTTCCATTATTTATTCAATTTTTAAAGCAATTCGTATCCTGGATTCATTAATAAAGACATGTGTATTTATTTATTTCTGTATCCCTGTAGTTATATTTATTAGCTCAATTAGTTATACAAAGAGAACTGTGTCAATTTCATCCATACTTACCAGACAATACTGATTAAATCAATGTCTCTCATTTCAACTTCCCCTTCTTAAAACAATTCCAACAGATCTCATTGTTCTGTTTTCATGCATGCATATGGAGTACGTGGACTATCAGCCTCTCCATTGACCCTCCCTTCTATGGCTGATTTATCCCCCCCCAGATAGCCTGTCTCACTGTATTTGTTACAAATAATTTATGCATTCAGGATATTGCAACTTGTACTAGCCAGATGGCTGGCTGTTATTATTTTTTTCATTTATAAGTTGTATGGAAAATGCTATTTCATACTCCACACTCACAATGACAAAGTTCTATGCAAATGTTATGCTGCTCTCTTGTTTTTCTTTGTCAGTTTTACAACAACATTCTCCATGATGATTGTTAGAAACAAATAAATCACTTTACCATTCATACAAGGATCTGTTAGAATCTGTTTTACACAGTGCCTTTAAGAACAGGAAGAGTGGCAATGCCTGGTTATTCCCACCTCCATTCATTTCTTTCTCTAAAATCATAAACTCTTTTTGTCTTATACAGCATGCCTAGCCTAGGCTGGGGTCCATTCAGATTCTGCAGACTTAGTGAGATCCTTCTTCACCTTATAGCTCTAGGTCCCTCCTCTCTTCCCAGGCAATTATCAGCCACCTGCTAAGTACAGTCTTTTATCTCTTTATTTTTTCCCCCAGCCTAGTTTTAAAAGTCTGTTGTGATGTTATCTGCAAGATTTTGGAGGCATCATTTTGCTTGCTACCAAGTGGAATACTGTTTGTCAGTTCCCAGAGAATTTTGCACATTAATATAAATCTATTTCACTCTGTTAGAGGATACCTCATATTCCATGCAATGCCCAAGATTGTGAATCTTTTCCTTATAATTAATTGGCATTGTTTTCCCAACTTTTGCTATCAAGTAATGCCACAAATATTTCTGACTCTCTAGGTCCTAGTAAAGATATTTCTTTGGGACAAACACCTGTAGACATGAAGTACCGCCACTAATCCCCTCACTGGGACTCTTTAGAGTATCCCCATCAGAGGGGACAATGTCTCCTCCTCCTCCTCCTCCTCCTCCTCCTCCTCCTCCTCCTTCCCCTCCCCCTCCCCCTCCCCCTCCCCCTCCTCCTCCTCTTCCTCCTCCTCCTCCTCCTCCCCCTCCCCCTCATGCTAGTCTTTCCATTTTCACCAAATTAGTGGGTGAGGAGTTGAATATTATTGTTGCTTCAATTATTTGGGGACAGAGGTAAAAAGTGACAGGGATAGCAGCTTTCTTTTTTTAAAAAAATATTTTTATTAGCTTATGTTGTTGCATTCCCATGTGTGCTCACAGAATACTCTACTCAATCTCACCTCCCTGCTCCCTCTCCCAGTCCTCTTTGACCTCTGTCCCCAAATAATTTGAACAGGTTCTACTGACTGCTTTTTCATAGTTGCAAATAATCTATTTCAACTATATTCAACCTAGAACAGCTTTTCCATACGTGTATTGATCTTCTGTATCTCCCTTTCCATACATGTCTTATTCAATTTTCTATTGGGCAATTTGTCTTTATCTCATTGATTTGTGGAGTCACTTATGTAACCCAGGTTCAGTTGCTGGCTACATGCATTATGATCTTGCTTTATTCTGTAGCTTTCTACCCACTTCTGCTACCTTATTTGTTCAGCTCTTATTTGTCATTAGAATCTTGGGTGGCTTGGTACTTTGGCTGAAATTTATGCTTTACTCCATTTCCCCCATGTATCCGTGAGCAATTTACAACTCCCTAGCTCTGAGTCCTGGAAAGTGCCCTTTTCTGTACTTTAACCAATAGGTGGTATGTCTGCTACTGGCTCTATATCCACATGGGCATTTTGGGTTAACTGGGTGACATCCTTAATTTAAGATTTCATTTCCCCCAGGACTCTGCTGCTCATTCCTTCTTAGTACAAACTATGGCCTGTCTCATTCCTCTCTGAGGCAGATCCTCCACTGTCAAAGATGATGATATTAGCAATCAGACCACAAGTACAATATGCCTACTGAGTATGATGACATAATTACTAAGGTGCTATACATAGTCATAATTCTTCATCATTGTCTCTAATTTACCATAATAAAGTTGTCTCATTTACCATAATAAAGTTAATTTATTAATTAGCTTAAGTAAAGAAGGACATACCTCCTGGCCTTTCCCCTCTTCAAGTCTTATTGATTCTAACCTCAGAAACTCTGGAAGCTTGGGCATAAAAATTACAAATGTATGAAGTGTTTGGAGTATTCAGAAAAAAACCAGGAGTAGGGTGGCAGAGGAGAGGAATGCAGAGAGATAGAAATGGGGAGTAGAGAAGTGTATAGAGTATGCTGATGAAGAATATACAGTATGCTGATGGATCAGAGCAAAGGCCTTTAACCCAATTCCAAAGGAACGGAGAAGCATGCTTTAATCAGCAGAGAAATGAACTTGATGTAATATTTATTTCAAAAGATCACCACAGCTGTTGAACAAAAGGAGAGGAGAGGAGCCAGCCGCTTAGAGGATGTTAGTGGGTAAGGTGCGAAGGTGTATTCAATGAGAAAAGATGGTCCTGCTGAAAGGCCTGTGTTTTAATTTTCAATTTTTCCACTGGTGCATAAATAAGAATAAATCAATAAATCTTGGAGCCTTTTTTTAGTCTAACGTTATGATGCTGTGTTCGTGTCACAGGCGTTGTATATAATCAGAGGTTATGGTTTTGAAGATTCTCCAGGGTGGATGATATATTCATGGATAAGAAACATTAATAATTTGTTTAAATGTAAAGATTTTGTGTTAGGTGGAAATGACTCATTGTTGCCATTATGAAGTATTACTGGATCATGTCAATAGTAGAAGGAAACCCGCACACAAATGGAGGCATTTCGAATTAATTCAACTCAGGTCCAGTAATGATCTCTTTGTCTGTGTAATTTAAAAATACATTTCTTCCAGAGAAAATTGATGGAAACAGAAGTTACGTTTTATGTAAATTTTCTTTAGTATTTGGTGAGCTCCTTATTTTCTGAGGTCTGATAATGATCTCATTAGTCTATTATTCTTTCATAGGCACCAAATTAATGTTTTCATTTATTGTTTATTGGGATGGAGTAGTCTTAGATGTGGGTCAGGTGTGAGTGGACACATGTATTTGTGTATGTGCATGAACACACATCATCCTTCACTTAAGATGTGCTATCATGAAAGTTTTACCCTAAACATCATTTTATTCATATTATCCATAGATATACTTGAGTCTAGCTATGGCAGTCATAGAATTTTGAAATGATCAAGAGAGTTTTAGGGACATAATGAGTATGAGGAATAATTACTGTGGGAATTACTTTTCTTACAAGTATGCAGCAAGGCTAGATATCATTTGCATCATGGTAGGAAAATATCCTTCACAAAATATGTCCCACACATACTTCTTTGATGGGATATTTTCCAAAGGATCTTCTACAATCACTTGAAATAATGAACTCAATGTCTTTACAGTTACTATTTAACTCCACCAAGCTCCGCTGAATATGTAATGAAACCATTGAATTATATCGTGATTCTAGAAAACAAATTGGACCTTAATTGTAGTCACTCTTCTTCTTCTTCTTCTTCCATAAATTGGGGCTCATCGTGTCCTGCTGTGGCAGGCTCAGGACCCACTGGCTTTTCTTCTGCTCACAGTTACCCGCTTCCCCCTTCCCAGAGAATAGCCTGCACACAGTGGCCCAAAACGTTTATTGGAAGTATTTCTTATTAAGTCGCTCCTCTGCTTATTATAAACCTCGCATGGGTTCCCTGCCCCCTGTAGCATGACAAAAGTCCACGGCAGTGCCAGGGATTGCACACCCACTGCCTTTGCAACTGGGTAAATGGCCAATTACGAAAGACACCATGTTGTTTTGATCACCATGCCTCTTGGGTCGAGAAGCCTGCTGTTGCCGTTTTGAGTACACGCTGCTGCTCCTCGCCTGGCCTGTTCCTGCTCCTCATTTAGGGGCCAAGCTCTGTACTGGCGCTCTGCACAGTGTCTCTTGTGGCCTCTTGCTTTTCTCTGCCCCAGCTAATTGTGTTCCTTGGCCATGCTTCCCACAGAGCGCGTCCCATCTGATGGGAGCCCCGGGTTGGGGCTCAGGAGCCAGGTGCTGCTCTTTTTTAGGAATGCAGCTTGATGTCTAGTCCCAAGCATCTAAAAAAATCTAACACATCAATTTCCATGGCTTCAAATTTCATTAGATTACTTCAATTTCAGTTTAACTATTATTCATGTTGTCCCTGTAATAGGGCCACGTGGAGAAGGATCTAAAAGATCAATTGTGAACCACACAGATGTATTTTTTGTTTTGCTTTTCTGGAACTTTCATTTGGGAGAGAGGGGTGGGAGAGAGAGAGAAAAGGGAGGGAGGGAGGGAGAGAGGAGAGAGAGAGAGAGAGAGAGAGAGAGACGGAGACAGAGATGGAGACAGAGACGGAGACAGAGTGAGAGAGAGAATAGCATTGTTCACAGGAATGCAATCAAGGTTGTCAAGTCAACCAAAATCTCCACGAGCACAAGAATAGGTCTCTAGGTATCTTTTCTGTTCCGAGCTGGGGATACAGTGCCTTTACCGAATACATACTGAATAAATAAATGATTGGCGTGGTTGGATCCACCCTTGCTACAACAGATTAGGTTCATGTTTTCCAGTTATGTCATTTTCATTTTTAAATCGAGAATCCATTTCGTGCAGTGGATTGAGCCGAGTGTCTGGCTCTAATTTTAGGAGACAGAATGTTACAGGGCTAACAGCCATCTGTTTCCTTTGAGCGAATTTGCAACCGTGAAGTGTGAATGCGGATTTTTATAGCATTTATTGCATTTTAAATGATAACAATTTGGCTTTATTTGTTGAAGGAAACAGAAAAGAAAAATGATCAAGAAGATTAAAATTATCTAGAGATAATTTCTGTGAAGTGCAAATGGGTCTGTATTTTTCTTTCGAGGTCTTACATGCGTATATGAAGTATGTGTGGGTTCCTACATATAGATACAGAATAACTAACAAGTCTGAAAGGTATGGGTAACTGCATAATAAATGGCTCATTGATTTAGGGGACATGATTATACTTAATGAGATAATAGTCTCTATATTTCCAGAAGTTATGGTACACCTGGTGTGACACATATAGGAGACCTTTCTCTTCGCCAGCTTCGGGAACTCTATAGTCCCTTATTTTTCCTTCAGTTTCACTATCAGTATCACAAGCAAGAGTTTTGTAAAATGATTCCAAATGTAGAGCAAGTAATTTGACCTAAGCAATTTGACATAATCTCATGACTTTTTGTTTTGTTTTTGGTACGGGGGATTTAAACACAAGGCTTCTCCAGTGCTAATCAAACTTCCGCTTGAGCTGTGCCCTCAGCCCTTGTATTTCTGACATGGAGTCTTGCTAGCTATGCCTGGGCTGGTTGGGAATGTAATCCTCTAACATTCAATTCTACCGACTCTGCCTCTCTAGTAGCTGGAGTACATGCATGCACTACCATACCTGGCGTCTCACATTATTTTTTTTTCCCTGTGGCTCAGGGAACAGCCTCTCCTACAAAATCTCTACAGACCCTTGTCATAGAATGAAAACACGTGAAACTCTAGGTTTTCTGGTTGTGTTGGGTAAAAACCTTACAGGGCAGGCAGATTTAAAATCAGTACAAACCTGGACCTCAAAAAGTTGCATAGATGGCATCAAGTGGTTTGCTCTCTGGGACTGAGGTGAGACTTGTAGGTCCTGTCTATATTAGTCTTCTTGAAGAGCTGTCTCACCTGTACCATTGATTTCTATCAGCCATCAAGCTAATGGGCATATGCTCTAGCCTAGATTTTAGCCATTATTTTCTGAGTGTCAGTGAACCATTCCAAAGGAGAGGATTCTTATTTTTGATAATAGGTATGTATTAAACTGTATATAGTAAAAGGTTTCATCATGACATTTCCATACAATGTACTTTTGACCGTATTTATCTCCTGTATTTTTCTTCCCTTTCTTTGCCTCTTTCTCCCTGATTAGCAGTCCCCGTTTTTCACTTTGAGGAACTTAGTTGTTTTGTTTTGCTTTGTTATCTTGTTTTGTTTTCCCTTACCTTCCACAAATGACAGAAATTGGCCTATTTCATTCAACAGAACATCTTCCAGTTCCATCCATTTTCCTACAAGTGACACAATTTCACTCTTCTTAATGACCACTGAGACTCCAATGTGTGTATAGAGACCATGTTTTCCTTATCTGTTGATCTGTAGGTGGGTCCTAAACCAACACCATAGTTTGGCTATTGTGAACAGAGCACAGTAAAAATGCTCTTATCTCTACTGTAAGCTGATTTTGATCCTTTTCTTCTTTAGAACTTGTTTTTATTAATCCATTATTTTTTATTAATTGATCTTGTAAAAGATACGTGTCTGTTATAATAGTACACATTAGCATGGGATAATTCAGGACATATGCAAGGTGTAGAGTATTTAGCAATTCCATCTCTTTTGACGTTCATGATTTCTTTATGTGGGGAACCTTTAAACTTCCAGGGACTTAATCATGCTAAGCAAGCAGGTACTTAACCACTGGGCTAGACCTCTAGCCCCTCCATAACTGAATTTTGATCCTGGTTTTGACTCAGATTCTTCTGGGTATGTACCTAGAGGTGGTATGGCTGGACATATAGAAGTTCCATTCTAATTTATTTCTAAAGAACCTCTGTATCAATTTCCATATGGAATAGATTCATTAACACTCCTCCTAGCATCTTATAAGAGACTTTCCCCCCTACATTCTTCCCAGTATTTGTTGTTTTTTATTTTCTTCAGGATTGCTATTTTGCCTGGGATGTGGTAGAGATTTAGTTGTGATTGGTAGTTTTGATTTGTACTTCACTGGTTAAAAACAAAAACAAAAACAAAAAAACAAGTTTCACTTTTTTTCATGTATTTGTTGGTTACTTTTTATTGCACTTGAAAAGACTTTTCAGCTCATTCGCCTAATTATTGATTGGATTATTGGTTATTTTGCTGTTCAGCTTCTGGATTTCCTTACATATTCCAGATATAAATATGGTTGGATGATGATCTAGAAATTATTATCTCCCCTTCCCTGAGTTATCTCTTCAAACAGTGAGATAGGTTCTGACCTCAAACTCAGTTTTCCAGCCTCAGTATCCCAATTCTGCTGGAAGAGAATGGGTTGCCAGGATACTTGGCAGAAGCCTTTTAGTTTGGAGCAATCCATTTGTCAATTCTTGCTTTTATTTCCTGAGTTACAAGAGTCGAATTCAGAAAGTCCTTGTCTATGTGGAGATATTGATGCCCTTCCCCTGTACTTTCCTCCTGGTAGCTTCAAAGTTTCAGATCTTACATTAAGGTCTTTGATCAAGTTTGAGTTGTTTTTTTACAGTGTGAGAATGTTTTTACAGAGCCATTCTAAGTAACTAAATGCTAAGTAATAGCCTGGAATTTAATTAAACTTTACCCACAAGTAATAAATCTCACTCACTCAAAGTCATGTCTTTATAAAGAAGTATTGCTTAAACAGAAATAATGTAAATCTCCTTGAAAACAATAATAATAATAATAAACCTCCTAAAATAATGCACATGTATATGTAAATTCATGTATTTTTCTTTAAGAATCCATCTGTCTGTTACAGATGTGATCACCCAGCTACAATCTCAGGAATTTTTGAACATAACAAACTTAAGTTATTCAACATCAGCTTCAAATATGTTTGTTTCAGAATTGGCATTATGGAGTTTACACAAATGATTGCATTTCTGAATCCTATTTTTTTTCCTGAGCATTATACACTGGTCATTGTAACTTTGCTGTGAATCTTCTTTAAAAATTACCCATTACAGTTTGTTTTGCCTCGGTATTGTACAGCCCATGTCTTAAGATCAGAAAATGACTCTCACTTATTGCATGTTTGCTATGTCTCAGAGGGAGAACTTTCAAACACTACCTCACTTCTCACAAATGCAGCTCAAAGGGTTTATGTAACTTTCCTAAGTTTATTTTATAATGTTGTGGAAATATCTCCACACAGAACATGCATTCCTACCATCTTAAACTGTTTTAATGAGCTTTCAAAAATGACCATTAAGCAGCAAATATTGAATGCTCACTTTGTTCTTGGCAGTGTGTGGGACCATTTTTAAGGAAAGCTCGCTTTTTAATTATTTATGCTTTTATGCTGTCCTGCAGCTGAGCGCTTCTTTGCACAAATCAGGCCTTTGCCAGAATTTAGTTTTCTAATTTTCTGTGACTCATGCTGACCATACACCTGCTCTGTCTAGAACAACATCCTTAGGAGTCAGGATAGGTAATGCAGAGTGGAGAAACAGCAAGCCTTGGACTGGGATGAACTTGCTTGTGTTCCATCGAGTGTCAACTCTAAGTTAGAAAGCATCCTCTGGATTTTTGTCTTTTTCGAAGTGAGAGGAGGATAAACATGCTCTTCTCACAACTTTCTCATCAACTTTACAGCAAATATATGTCATGTACTGAAATATTTATGCTTCAATGCCTGGTAGCCATCCTTAGAATTAGGGATGGTAGAGTGCTTGGCAGGTGTTCACCCCGTAAGCATTATTGGCCAGCAGCTAGGTGCCAGGCTCTGTTAAGAGTCCTCTCAGGCTCCCCAGCCCGTGTTCTCCCACTTGATGTGGCGGCTGAGGCGATTACAGAAAGAAGCTGGAGGAATCGTGCCATGAACACTCCTTCCTCCGTCTTCCATGGGGAAATGTCTCTGTTCAGGGCCCCCAAATTTCCTCAATTCATTTCTTAAGCCTGCCGTGACAAAGTACTATGAACGGTGGCTTAAAGCAACGGAAACTCTTCTCTTGCGGTTCTGGAGATCCGATGTTCAACATCAAGTTGTCAACAGAGCCATCTCTTCTCTGGTGGTGCTGGCTTCTTCTGGTTTCTGGTGACTTATGGTGTTCCTTGGTTTGTGGCAGCATCATTGAATTCTGGACTTCCATCTCTTTGTGACCTTCCTCTCTGTGTCTTTTTTTCCACTATCATCTCCTTTCCTCTCTCTTAGAGTACCCGTGATCACATTAATACATTATTCCTCTCCAGGATAACCTCCTTTTATGTCCTTTACCATCGGTTCATCTGTAAAGACGCTTATTCCCAAAGCAGTCTTGTTCTATGTTCCAAACAAATGTATCTTCAACAGCCTCTCTCTAACCCACAGCTTATCCATCTCTGTCTCCTAGAAAACTCTTTTAAGTTTAGGCTTTGTGTTTAGGAGATGGAGAAAAGAAACAGGCTGGACTGACATCATTATAACAGAGCCATTCTCACGAGGTTATTTTCTATGAGATCACCGTTGCCTTCCAGCTCTAATTCCTTGAGCAGTGACTTGTATTAAACCTGCTCCTCTTTCTCTTCCCTTGCTATGAAAGTACAGGTGGGATTCAGGTATATGTATGAAAATACAAAAAGAAAAAGTGTGCAAGGTTGTGGTAAAGATTGAAATGATACCACAAGTATAAAACATTGAGTTTCCCGGTATGCAAAAAAATCATGTTCCTGGTATGTGGGTGCGGTATCAAGATGGTGCTTTGTCCCCTTGCCTTTTCTGACTTCCATTTCCAACACGCAGGTTGCAGACCAAAAACACATCACATCCATTGCGGGTGGATTTAGCTTTAACTCCCCGAAACTGTTTTATTTCCTGAATTTCAAAGTTCATGTGAGGCAGCTAACTCTTATGCCCATGTGTTGCCAAAAAATGCAAGGCTAAATCTGTCTCCCTTGGAGTTTCCATCCATTTCTCCAGAGCTGTTCGTTCTCTCAGCCTGTTTGGAATGCATCACCTCCCTCTTCTCGAATTCACAGCTTCAAGAAGCCAGGGAGCAGCTCATGGCGGAATCTGGGAGGGTCTACCACAAACCCCAGATATGGTGCACCCGCTCTACATTACTGCAGGTGCAAGTGCTTCCATTCTTCATGTCTATTTCCCTTTCTTTTTTTTCTGGGTTAAACATTTGTGTTTCCTTCTCTGTTCTTCACACGGTGATCTGCTAAATCTAAGGCGGAGTTCTTCCATCTCCTTGCACTAAGAGCATGCTCTGTAGGTTCTCGGCTTCTTACTACAAAGTAAAGGCCAGGACCAGAATGGGACTGAGCTTGATGACAGAGAATGCTGTCTCTCTCCAGTTTGGGGTAGAAGTCAGGGAAAGGGCATCCTTGGCAAGACACAGAGACCAACAAGAAGGCAAAGATGGAGGCCTTATTAGCATTTCTAGGAAACTCTCACTTAGGATGCAGGTGGAGCTTCCTCTTTTTCTCTCTCTACCCTGAATGATAACAACTCCCCATAGTTGCCAGCACCAAGGTTTGAACCATCCTTTGTTACCCATCTTAATCCTTGACCACCACTGTGGTAAGTTCCTGTCTACTCTTTAATCCTTGACCATACCATTGTGGTAAGTTCCTGTCTACTCTGTCCTTAGTTTCTCGGTAGAAGCATGCTATCTGGCTGATCTAACCCTAGTACCACAAGTGATGGTGGTACTAGAAAGAAATCCTGAAGATGGTATGCTAGGGTAATGCTGCTCACGTATTTAGAAACACATTCATAGCCTTCATCACTGGAGGAGGGAGTTGAGATGATGGAGCTATCTGTAGAGATGCCATGATTTACCAATCACCACCACCAGCAAAGCATGGGGTCAAATACCAGTGTAGACTGGCAGAGCCAGGAATGGTTCTGTATTTTCTTAGAAGCTCAGTTTTGGTCTAAATAAAGTGCTTAGCTGATTTAGGTATTGTAAACTGGGCTTTATAGTATTTCCCTCTCTCCTCCTCCCTCTCTGTCTCTGCACCTCTGTCTAGCGTGTGTGTGCATGCACACACACACACACACACACACACACACACACACACACACACACAAAGGGATGCATGAAGGGATGGAGGCAAACCAACATAAAGACACGCTCCCATTCTAAGTCTGGCAAATGGCAGTGTTCAGGCTCCTAGCCTTGTGTGTGCCAGTTCTCTGCCTTGCACACCTGCCACGCTCCATGAGTATTGATTGACCCTGCAATTCAGTTTGGATAGAAATCTTTCTTGGGTCCTTATGGCCCTAAAAATAACCTATGGAGTGGAGAGACCAACACTTAAGCTGTTCTTTTCCATTTACAGCCTACACAGAACTGGCCCGGCTCACAACATATTCACATGGGCAGCGCCAGCCCTGATACAGGGTAACAAGCAACTCAACTCCAAACACAGCTCCTTTTCTCTGCCTCTCCTTGTAAATAGCGTTGCTACCTTTGAAGAAGCCCTGCAACTCTGCCACATCCTTTGATGAAAGGCCCTTAATTAAATCCTGTGAATAAATGAGAAATTATTATCTTTTCATCTGGAATATTCTGGGCAGGTCCCTATAATGGGAATCGACAAGATCAGAAGAGTCTTAAAGTTAGGTCTTCCAAGCCATCATTGCTCATAATTAGTATCGATATGTTCATCAGCAAGCTCCGTGTCGCCTACTTAGAAGTCGAGTGTGGTTGAATTCTCTCTGGAAATGAAGCCTGTGTGGTGTTCACAAAGTCTTCCAGTGAATTTGGGGCATCCAAAGAGCACTTGAGTCTCTCTGTCTTCATCTCTTTTTTTTTTTGAACTTGCTAAGTGAATTTAAGTTGATATTGAAAAAAAGTTGTCACTTTATTGATATATTCCCTTTTAAAAAATTTCCAGATAACAATAAAATAAATCAATTTTTTTGAAGTAGAGGACACAAAGCCAACCAAAACAGTTCTTTTATTAGGGTTTTATGACCTACAAGGGAAGCTTACAGGCATACCTAGTTAGGTGACAGATGTGGTAGCACAGGCCTGTAATCTCAGCCCCTGCGAGGCTCAGGCAGAAGGATCATAAGTGTGAGGCCAGCCTACACTATGAAGTGAGAGCAACAGAACAAAATTCCCCATTCTCCTGTAGTGACACATTAGAGCAGGAACGAGGCCGAGGATTCTGCTTAAAGAGCACCCAACAACGCTCAATAGGAAATGTACTCATTACCTTGCTCATGTAACTGTAACTCCTCTGTACAGCATTTTTACAATAAAAACATACAAAAAAGGAATACTAGAAAAATAAGTCAATTTTAATATTACTATAATCATTCAGAATGCCAACTCAAGAATGATTCTTTGTTTCCTTCACTAGCCCTGGGCATTGTACCCCTGCAGTATGTGTTTGTTATGACAAACACGTTTGTTATGGCTCTTGATGATGGAACAGGTTCTCTGCCTTCATCTCTAAAGTGAACATAAGTGAACTATTGACAACCACTTGAGGTTTTTGTTTTTCTCCTGAAGAGGGTGAGTGCAAGTTATCACCACCATCAGTACTCCAGTGATCACCATCATCAGCACCCACATTACCCACCCGATAGGTGCTTGCAGTAAGAGGACAATTGCCTCTACTTTACCTTTCACTTGATGGAGATTTGTTATATCTCGTCTAATTATTTCAGACGTAGCTATTGAGCAAAAGAGCAATTAATTCCTCATGATTTTCTTTTCATTTCCTCTTTCTTTTATCCCTCCCTCTTTTTCATTCCTTATCTTTCTTCTTTCTTCCCTTCCTCTCCCCCTTCCTCTATTCCCCCTTTCCTCCCTCCCTTCCTCCTCTCCTTCCTTCCCTCCCTCCCTCCCTTCCTCTCTCCCTCCCTCCCTCCTTCCTTCCCTCCCTCCCTCCCTTCCTTCCTTCCTTCCTTTCTTCCTTCCTTCTTTCCTTCCTTCCTTCCTTCCTATCAGCCTTCCTGCCTGTCTTCCTCCCTTTTTCCCTCCCTCCCTTTCTCCCTCCCTCCCTCCCTCCCTCCTTCCCTTCCTTCCTTTCTGCCTGCCTGCCTGCCTTCCTGCCTTCCTGCCTTCCTGCCTTCCTGCCTGCCTGCCTGCCTGCCTGCCTCCATTTCTCCCTCCCTTCCTCCATTCCTTCTTATTTTTCAATTCTTTTAATGGAAAGGTCAAAATATTATTTTGAAATTTTTACTGATATCAACCACTTGTTCAGATCACGTTCACTGCAGTAATTCCGTACAACACACTGTCTTTAACTGAGTGACATACTTTAAAATAATAAAATTAATGTCTTGTTTGTTTGTCTCTACTTTACCTTGAGCTAAAGTTTATCTGTGTTTATCTCCAGAGAATTAACCAACTGTACCTATCTCTCATCCTCTATAAAGCAGACACTTTATAGGTTGTTATTAAAGGAAGATAAACCGGAGCAACCTCTTAACTATATGAATACATAGAATGTAATTACTCAAATAGTATCCACCACCATTGATTAAAGTAAACCAGTGGCTAGGTCTCAAGTCAGGGGATGGGGCCTTCTAATTCAACTACTATGAGGTCCAGTAAAACCGTGGTTAATGATTTGGCAGGGAATAAAAGTTTGCTGAACAAGCCAGGTGCCAGTAGCTCACACCTGTGATCCTAACTACTTAGGAGGCTGAGATCTGAAGATTATGTTTCAAAGCCAGCCAGGGCAGGAAAGTTGGTGAGACTCTTATCTCCAATGAACCACCAGAAAACCGGAAATGGTGCTGTGACTCAAGTGGTAGAGTGCTTGCCTTGAGCTGAAGAGCTCAGGGACAGTGCCCAGGCCCAGAGTTCAAGCCCCATGACCAACAAAAAAAATTTTGCTGAACAAAAATCTAAGCCACCACACAGTTTAGGTGTAAAAAAATCATAGTAGGAAAACAAATTCTTCTACTTGCATCTATTTGATATAAAAAATGCAATAGATGCTTTGTATTCACATTTATTGCACTTTTTTGGGGGTGGGTAGGAGGAGGCTACTCTTTTCTGTTATTTCTCTGGGGGTGTTTTGTGTTCAATAAGTTCTCAGACAACTCTACAAACAGAAAATGCATCATACCACAAAGTTACAGGTGATCCTGTGCTTTATATGTGTGTGTTATAGGTAGAAAAATGTGGCTTGGTTTATGTTCAATTATATAACAATCTTGTTTATGATTTCTGCTTTTGATCATAGCTACAAAGATCTTCCCTCTCACAGCCCTATGCTTTTCTTTACGCTTTTGTACCTCATGTTCCTCCCAACATGACTTTTTCTGTAGCATAGACACATGTGAGGAAGATTCTTTATATTTCACAATGATCAATGAGATTATGCACCATGTGGGTGCAAGGCTGTCTTGAGGGTGAAGTCGATGGATACGGACTCAAATCCCCGAGTTCAAGGCTGGGAGTTTCCGACGTTCATACCACTGTGGCACGGGGAAGGTAAGGAGCAATGGCCTGAGTGGGCTCTGAGCCATGGGAAGCAATCCAGAGTTGATTCCAAGGGCAGTGGACAGTCTCATTTGGGAACACCATTTGCTTAATAACCAGGTTAGTCAGTCCTGACTTAAACCCACCCGGCAGGAAGCAGGTGGTATTGAGCATCAATGCCAGACTGTTCTTAACAGCCAGCTTCTCCCTTTCTGTTAGCTAGAGCCCTCTCTCCCCTCTCTCCCTCACCAAACCAAAGCCTCACCTCTGAGGAAGAGAGGACCCAGAGAGGGGCAAGCAGGGAGGAAAGGTGAAGCAATCTGCCCACTGCCCTCAAGAAAGGAGGTCTGTCCCAGGGCAACCAACTAAGCCTTTATCCACTCTTCACTGGCTGAGATCAAAACTTTCACATCAAAAAGCCCCAGAGAACTCTTGAGAGGAGAGTGATGTCATGATGTTTCCAGGGCATTAAGTTAAATTCAATCACAGTGCAGCATCCAGGTGAGCCCCAGAAGAGAAATTCACACCTGGATAAGCAGTTTCCTGAGAGGCCAATGATTCTGCTTAGAGGGCAGCAACTGACAACTGGTATGGGCTGATGGCATGGATGAGAAATCAGGCCCAGATTCCCAACCGGAAGTAATTGAATCTAGTCAGTGAGACAGGTGTATAAATGAAAGACACTGAGCCTTATCCTAAAATAGAAATCTAGTAAAAAACATTACAGGATTAAGGAAGTGGGGAGAAGGGAAACAAGAGGAGGGAGAGAAGGAGAAGAAGAGGAGGAGGAGGAGGAGGAGGAGGAAGAGGAGGAGGAGGAGGAGGAGGAGGAGGAGGAGGAGGAGGAGGAGGAGGAGGAGGAGGAGGGAGGTAGAGGAGGAGGGAGATGGAGGAGGAGGGAGATGGAGGAGGAGGGAGATGGAGGAGGAGGAGGGAGGTGGAGGAGGGAAGTGGAGGAGAAAGAAGAAAGGATTTTAACAGGACAATGAGTTCACTTTTCCTGCAGGGACATTTAGATGTACATAGATTAGATTTACATAGATTAGATGTACATAGATTTATTTTCAGTGTAAAATAATAATAATCAATGTGGCCAGAGTAAACTGAATAATTTCTAGAGCCCAGTGGAAAATGAGTGTGAGACCCTTTTTCAAAAATAGGAAAAACATGCCTGAAAGAGATAAGAATTAAAGTTTTTCCCCTTCTCCTATGGCCTCCCCCTCTCGCTTTATATTTTTACTTGACAGTTAATGCCAATTTCAAGGAAAAAATTAAAATGTCTTATTTTGATAAGAGAATGTTCCCATTTTGGTATCAATAAGGATTCCTACAATGTCAAATTCACTACCATAGGAGAAAATCTTGTACATAACTGTTGAATCATTATTTCCCTGGTCTATGAGAATATGAACTCAGGAATTAGCAGTTGGAAATAAAGAGGTCATAATCCTGAAACTTATTTAAAAAATAAAATTAAGCTGAGAGAATTGGTGTGTGCCTGTAACATGCACACTCAGGAGGCCAAGATAGGAGGATCAAAATTTTGAGGTTAGCCAGAACTAAACAGTAACACCTTCTGTCTAAAGCACCAAGTAATAGTAACAACAACAAGAACAACAACAATAAGAATAAATTACAAATAAGCAGAATGAAGAGATATCAGAAGCAAAACATTTTCTAATTATCTGGATGCTGCTCATACAGGTAGGACAAAGGTTAAAGAAGAGATTCACCATGTACATGAGGAGGCTGTGTTTTTCTTTGGCTAGACCAAACAATGCAAGTAATTCCTTCAGCTATCAATCATGGCTTGCAGCTCTATATATTTCCTGCATGGAAACCACCATATTGGTTTTCCTTGTTGAGTGTAATATATTTCCCTGTCCTGGATGAGTAAGCAAAGAAAGTGATATGTAAAACTCCACTCATATACATCATCTGACTCTGTATTTTCCAGGAATGGGAATGCATCTTTTATTTCTTTTTTATATAATAGCATGCCATCTGATCTATATTGATTTCATATGAACCTGGGAAACTGGAGTTCAGTTTATGTTTTGCAATGTTTACTTCCCGTTTTAAAGCAAGTATCTTCCAAGTGTGCATGGCTCAGGGGCCAAGATTCATCTTTCAGATTTTAGTTTTACTCAGCAGAGAGAAAGGTTACTGCTGTTAAATTATTGTCTCTTATGAGCTCTGTATTAGGATCATGAAGCTTTATTGGAGCAAATAGGCTAGTTTCTGCTCAGGGCACACCCCCATCCCCCAACCTCACTATCTAATCTAGCTGGAAACTATCTTATATAATTTCTCCCTCAAAGAAAGAGCCAAACTCATTAACTAGCTATTACCATTATTAACTGGAAGACCACTTTGACATGAATTAATTCTCCATCTGAAAGCCTCTTGTGTTTTGGGAATAGCACACAGATGCCAAATATTTTGGTGTTTCTCTTGGCCCGCTTACTGTTGTCATGACTGTTTTTCCTGATGACTAGGGAGAAAAACACATAGCCAAAATGTCGTAGTGAAGACACCTACCTTGAAGATTTTGGCAAAACTGAAAGCAAAACGATCTAAGGAATGTTAAAAGAATACAGAGGGACTTTTCTAAGCCAAAGATTCAGTTCACCAATTGTGCATTTGTAGTTTAAACTGATTGGGAAGCAAGGCCTAGGTTTTGGTTAGGGTTATCACTAGTGGTCTGGACTAGAAAGGAGATCCAGGACTGTAAAAGCACCTGAGGGAGGGAGGGAGAAAGGTAGGGAGGTGGGGGAGGAGAGACAAACACAAGGAGAGAGATCAAGACTATGAAGTGCCAATCAGAGGGCAGAACCCAAGGATGAGGTAAAGTAGCAAATTCACAGGTAGTGGCCCAACATGGCAGACATCATTGTGACCTGAGACAAACCAGCACGATAAACCCAGATCAGCCCAGCCTGGAGACCATGGGTCGGGGGGAGGGGGTCTTCCTTCTAACGTAGAAAGTGATGGAAACTCTCATCAACAAAAGATGTTGCCCTGGGACTAGAATGTTCTAACACTCCCTGGGTTTATTCAAGACTCAGAGATGACAGCAGAACAGATGTATTTCAGAGGGGCTAAGAGCAAGGGATAGAAAAGCCTAGAACCTAACCAGGGCGATGTTTCAGTCAAGGGTAGTATTTCAGGAATGGAGTTGGGAGAGAGGCTGTGGGCGAGCGACTCACAGAGTTTCCAGCACTTGGCCCTCCCACCCTCTGCCCTCGCAGCTCCGTGGAACTCCACGGAGCTGGACGTCGCGAGGCAACCAAGCCAAGACTTAGTAACACGGAGCAGGCGTCTCCGGCACTGTGCGGGTGCTCACAGTGCCTCAAGGTACCCTTTCCCACTCGCACCTGACCAGCCACCTATCCCGGGAGCATACGAAAATGCAAATAATCTGACCCTGCCACGCCCTTCTGTAATCCCAGAATGGATCACCATTAGCTTCATCCTAAAGTCGGCACCACTAGAAAGATTGAGTATTGGCCACCTTTTCTCCTTCTATGATTTTGTTTCCGGCCATGCCTGTCTTTCCTGAGACGCTAGCCACAACTGGCTTTCCCTCTATTCTGTGAAAATGTCAAACTGTGTTTTCCTCTGGGGACAGTGCACCTGCTGTTTTCTCTTTCCAGGATGATCTTGTGTCAAATCTCAGTCTGAATAGCTCATTCTCGTTCTCCAGGTCCACACTCATGTCACCTCTCTAGAGGGGAGCAGGGGGGCCTTCTAACACCTTATCAAAGCCATCATCTCCCACTCATTGTCATGCTTTTTCCCAGGTGTCAGGTTGTTTGTTGTCTCATTCCAGTTAATTCCCAACTAAATTATTACATAACAGCCCAGTGCTGTCACCTGGTAATTTTCTATCACTCAAGAATATAGCAATCAAAAAGAACCATGCACCTTGTGGGTGGGGAGGGGAGGAGGAAAACTGGGAGAGAGAGAAGGACGGGGTGACATTGTCTAAAAAGAAATGTACTCTTTACCTGACTTATATAACTATAGCCCCTTCTCTGTAATCACCTTCATGGAAACAATAACGCTTTAAAGTAAAAAGAATGTAGTTATCAAATGTGCTGGGGACCTTGCATAGTCTCTCCTTGCTCTGTTTCTATCATTTAGAAGAAGCCCTAGCACAGGCTGTCCATTAGAAGCATATTGAATGTGAGGGATGAATGAATGACTCGGTGAGTGAGTGGATGTCTTAAGTCTGCAGGCTGAAGGCATTCTTGAAGAGACAATTTGTCAGAGATGATTGGTGACCTGAAAACAGACAGAAGACGGGTGTTGTTTGAATACACATCACAAATCCAAACCTTGTGTGTCTTCTTTGCCTCCATCCTGACCCTGTACTTCTCTGGCATAACAGACCCTGGCTCTACCAGGGGATGTAAAACAGTCACATGTCTTATGATAATGTCACGAAAGCTAGATGACTGGTGGAAGACTGAACTTCTTCTCCCTGTCTAGTTTCCATGCCTACTCAGACTGTCTACCACAGGGTGAAGGAAGGCCTTCCATCTCCCTCCTTCTCCAAGAAGTCTTCCAGGCTTCCAACCACCTGTGTCTTTCTCTGGATTATATCAATACCCTATGACGTTATTCACAAACTCTAGATTTGGCCTGGTGGTGGCTCAACCCTGTAATCTGCAGCTCTGTAGCAGAGTTTGAAGTTTGGTATTGTTATACCTCAGTACTACGTTTTCCACTCAGGATTGCCTGTGGGAATCAGGGCTTTTTGTAATTCCATGTAAATTTTTGGATTGCTTTTTGTATCTCAGTGAAGAATGATGAGGGGATTTTTGATGGGTGTTACATTGGGTTTGTAGATTGTTTTGGGCAGTATTGCCTTTTCCACAATATTCTGCCAATCCAGCAACATGGAAAGTCTTTCTAGTTCTTCATGTCTTTCTCAATAGCCTTCAAATTGACAGGCCCTTAGCAAACCTGACCAACAGAAGGAGAGAAATCACCCAACTGAATAAAACTAGGTATTCCTGCTTTATGGATAGAGACACACTTAAAGGATTATTTGTTGTACCCAAGTCAACCCAGTGAGTTCATGGTTTACAGGATTCTGAGCAAGCATAGTGCCCCTCCTCCTCTTCTCCCTTGTTACTGGCAATAATTGTGAGTGACAAAGTTACACCATGCATTTGCCATCACTTCTGAGCAATCTACCTTCTAAGAAGTGGGAAGGCTTTCAAGAAACATGGAGGGGTGTCATCTTCCCCCTCACACCTGCATCTACAAAAGAAAAAAACACACCTCTTAGATGTTCAGGGTGTACTCATTTAGGACAAATGGTAGTTATTTAGAAGGAATATTCAAGAAGAATTGGCTGTCCATACCATCCTGACCCAACTGCTCAATGGGAACCATGCCCTCAAGGCTGACCACCAGCTGACTTAATGGGAATCTCAAGAATATAGTCGAGAAGCTATCCCTTATCTTTAGTCATTTTCTTGTACAGGGGACCAAACCCACTTTGAACTATGTGGAAACAGAGTAGACACATTGCATGGGGAAAATGGATGTTTCTAGTAAGCAAGAAAGACACATCTATGATGAACAGAACAAAAAGCATCTCTGCTTTCCGAGTGTCTTAGAGATTTACTGAATGTATTTGAATGTGCAGAAGAGAGCATAATCAGCTTTACCCCTCACTTTTAGAACCATGACTTTCCCCTCCTCACTTCGTGAAGTGTTCCAAATGGCTTTTTCATATTTAAAGCCATGTCTAATCATCTGTGAAGTCAGCCATGGACGCTTAAGCCCTAGGAAACAATAGAAGATGCTGGTGACCTTCATCACTTCAAATATCTATATTCCATAACTTATTTCAGGAGCTGCCATCCCTTTTCCACTTTTCATTTTTGCTGTCAAAGGGTATGTTTGTCTTAGGCATAATTCAGACTTACATGTTATGGCTTATGATGAAGGATTATTTTTAGTGTGATTTCTTCTTGGTACTATTGTATTAAACTTACTATTTTGATTTATTTTCATTTTTTCTAGGTTATGGCTCAATTATTTTTTTCACTAACAGATATATTTCTTATGTCCTCCAAATAGTAAAATATATAATATATCTAAACAGATTTTTAGAATTTGTACAAAACATTTTACTCAATCAGTTGTGTCACAAGAATTTTAGATCCTTAGGTAACTTTAGATTTCTTTATTTTGGACCACTTGTTCTATTGATGGAGTGACAGGTTCAAATTTATTTCTGAATCTTCTAATTTCCATTAGTCTTCAAGTCTGTTTTGTACTAGTACCAGACTGTTTTTGTTACTGTGTCTCTGTATTATAATTTCAAATTTGATATTGTGATACCATCTTTGTCTTCTGAAAATAAGATTGCTTTAGCTATTCAGGATATTTGTGCCTTTACATAACTTTCCCCCAATTTGGGGGGAATGATACTAGACTTTTGATGGTGATGGCAAATGAATCTGTAGCTTGTTTTCAGTACTATAGCCATTTTTATGACATTAATTTTGTCAGTCTAAGAGCATGTGATGACTATTTTTAGGCTATTGTGAATGAAATTCTTCTCCAGATTTCTTTTTCTGTTCATTTCTGGTATATATTAAAGGTACTGATTTTTGTATTTGTATCCTGATATGTTGCCAAAAGTATTTTTTAGATCTAGGAGTTTTTAAGTAGAATCTTCAGGGCTCTTTAAAAATAGGATAATGGGATCCTGAAATGTACATTGGAGGAATAAAAACCAGTGCTATGAAAACTGGGTATCTACCTGATGAAGACTGAAAACACATCCCTATCTGTGCCATCCTGCATTAATATCAAATCAAGGTATGGTGTTGATCTTAACCTCAGACTTTAAAGCTGGTACAGAAAAATGGTAGGGAAAACACTAGAACCTCATGGCATAGACAGTGACTAAACAGAACCCCAAAAACAAGCCTTGGCAACTAGTATTGTGTCAAGCTAAAAAGTTCCTGCACGGGCTGGGAAGGTGGCTCAGTGGTAGAACGCTTGCCTTGCATGCATGAGGCCCTGGGTTCGATTCCTCAGCACCACATAAGCAAAGAGAAAAAACCCAGAAGTGGTGCTGTGGCTCAAGTGGTAGAGCGCTAGCCTTGAGCTGAAGAGCTGAGGGACAGCACCCAGGCCCAGAGTTCAGGCCCCACGACTGGACCCCCCCCCCCCAAAAAGTTCCTGCACAACAAAGGAAGTCATCACTAGACTGAAGAGATAGCCTACAGAACGAGGGGAAATTTTTGCATAGTGTTTATCTGGCAAACATACAGAGAGCACAGAAAACTAAACTTCCAAAGGACCAACAACCCAATTAACAAATAAGCAAACGGACTGAAAAGACAATTCTCCATAGATGACCAATATATACATAAAGAAATATGTAACACAACTGGCTATGAAGAAAATACAAATCAAAATACGAGGGAGATCTGATCTCATGCCAGCCAGAATGGCTCAGGAACACAAAGCACAAATGTTAAAAAGGACAGGCTGGTGGGAGGGGGAGGGAGGGGCGGAGCCCTTATACAATGTCTGTGAGAATGCAAACCCTTGTAACTACTGTGGAAATCATACTGGAAGTCCCTGAAGAAACTCAGAACAGAACCACTGTGCAGAGCAGTGATACCACCTTCGTGCATATATTTTAAGAAATGTAAGTCAGGATACAATAAATGAAGCTCTTTGGAGCACTGCTCACTATAGCATGCAATGGAAATGGCTCAGGTGCCTTACAATTGATGGGTTAAGAAAATGTGACATATATAAGTACCTATGTATGTGTGTGTGTGTGTGTGTATGTATATCTATTGATCTATATACAATGGATATTATTTGACCATGAAAAGGAATGAAATGATGAAATCCCATAATTCACATGTTCAAGGGAGCTAACTGTCCACCACTTTTGTGATCATTTTCAGTAGAAATGATCTCCAACACTCCTGGCTTCAGCTCCCACACCAGACTCCATGGACTAAAAGTTCTGTGGCTCTCCTCAGGGTAATCTTTTGCATTACACAGTACCACCAACCCTGCCTTCTCCTTGGCTGTGCTTGACTTAGAAAACACCATCCCACAAATTCAGAAGGAAGTTGCAGTTCCACATCCTCGTAGTTTGAAAATATTTTTCTCTCAGTGTTACCTGTTAGGGTGGGCCTGGGAAAATTATCGAGGAAGTCAGTGAGTGCTAATCTAACATTCCCAAACACTTTTAACCTTCTACTCACAGTAGAATAGTACTGAACAACTTTATGCCTGCTGCTTATGAAATGCTCACAGTGTTCCCAGTCACTGAATCAGCTTCTCAGAGATGTAATGATCATATATTTAAGACTAGAAGTCCATGAGTGCATAAACACAAGACTTTAGTCACCACTGCCAGCATCTTAATGGAGAATGGGATTAAAAGCCACCATTTATGAAGCACTTCACAGAAAGTATTTCCCTTAATTTTCACCACAAAGTACATTTGGAAAGTAAATAGACTTCAAGTGCTCAAATAAGTTACTGAAGATAAAGTATGGTGATAATGTGATTTAGGAGGGGTTGCTGATCAGATCATGTGTTTTCAAGGTGGGAGAAAGGAAATATTCAACAAGATGAACTCTAAGTTGGGAGAAGTCAATGTGGTCAATAGCAGGTGCACATCTGAGACATGCTCATGAAGAAGCCACAATCAATGGAAGAGGAAACTGGAAGAGCCTTTCCAAGGCAGGCAGGCATAACATGATGCTTTCCCAGCCTCAGACCCAGCTTCCTTCTGCACAGAGTATCCTGCACAAGCATGTGAGCTCTAGGATCAAGTCTTCTTGCAACTCTTGATTTGTTTCATGCTTAATGAATAGAGTATTTGTTAGTGCTTTACTTGTGGGCATAAAAGAGAACATTTTTCCTCTCGTCAGTCTCTCATCTCTTGCAGAAATTCTGCCTTCTTCCCTCATTTCTTCCCTTAATTTTGGAGTATTTATTATGTATCACTTTCTGTCTACGACTAGAGAAGTCATTAGATTCATGTACAAGCTTTGATGGGGAGACAGTTTAATTTAGTTTAGAAAGGTTGTTAAGGAACTTTGCAAAAAATACCTTCTTGAATTGGGTTTGGGGGAGTGCATAACAATTTTACATGTAAGCAGAGGCATTTACAAGTAGAAGGTATTGTTTGAAGTGATGGACTCAGAGCAACGTGGCAACTCTCGGCTGATCTGAGAGTGACAGGACAAAGTAGAATAGTGCAGAAACAAAAGGTTGCTGCAGGAGGCAAAGCAAAGAGCCAGGCTGTGCCAATGCAGGACGATGAGCTTAGATATTAATTAAGGTTCCTCTACTCTACCCTACCAGTGTAGATGTTGCATGCCTAGGTACTCCTGCTTCAGGTAAAAGGGGTTGTTTTAATAGAAACACATACACACATACATAACATACATACATACATGTGTGCACACCTATCAATATTCAAAATTTGCATTAGCAAATAGTCTGTTTGGGATGTAAATAAAAGTTTTGGAAGTCAAGATGATACCTCTAATGCATTTTTGTACATTTTGTATTTTCATAAATTCCAGGAGCCTCAGGACAAAAAGTAACCACTAAAGCTAATCATCTGTGAAAAAACACTTGGTAAAGAGGGAGAAAGAGGGAGAGAGGAGGGGTATTGGGGAAAGAATTGAAGAACAGTGAAAATCTTGGACAGAAGCAAGATTATTAAATGAGAATCAAGCCTCAATTCAACATTGACCTATAGAAATACATTGGAAAGCCACTAACGTATAGAAGATAGGGATGTATTTGGAAATTTAAGTTCTGGAGGCCACATGAATCATTGTCATGATCAACCAATGTGGTAGCAATTGGCCATCAAGCTAGAAATACACATGGCTGCCTGGCAAGGCATGGTCAGCAATCTGGGGTGGCAGGTGGGACATAGAAACTCTGAGCTGGGCTCTTTGTTTCTCCAGCTACCAAATGATGACAGAGGGGAGCATGCGGGTCTGTCTTATGTCCTGAGGAAGGGGTAGAATAAACAGAAAGTCAGTTGACTGAGAACCTTCAGGATCAAGAAGGAGGCTGGAGAATGATCACAGGGGATGTAAGACTGAACAGAAGGGGCATGAAGAAAACCAAAGGTGCCAGGGTGATTAGATCCCAACAGGACGATGAGCAACTGATGAAGGTTAAATTTTCCTCACTGCAGGAGGAGGAAATAGGGTCTCAAAACAGACATTTGAATTGCTATGGAAAACCAAGCTGTGTCGGATCATATGCCCATTAATGCATATGCGGAAGTAATGGAAGAATCCTGCAAAAGGAGAGATGAGTAGCTTGGAGGAGGAAGTGTTCAGGTGGAGGTTGGAAGGATGGGTAGATGGTAGATTAAATAGACGTAGACAGGTAATAGATGATAGACAGCTAATCGGAAAAGAAACTTCACAGCACATTGAAAAAAGCTGTTTTCTCTACACTTTTTCTGAACACGTATACAACTCTAACCTGGATGTATGGAATACATTTGACTGCAGCTCTCTCATGATGCGCACAAGCAAAACTTATCCTCTCTCTCAATGGAGCCTGGGCTTCTGACCAGCAGCAAATTTACTTTGAGTAAAACGTTCCTCTTCCTCCAGTGGCATTGTACCTTTTCCTCATTGTCTTTCTTTGTGTGTTCCTCCGCTGGGGGGTTAATGGACATGCGGCCATTTCAGAACATAAAAACCTGCAGTCTCTTTACAACCCATCATGTGTAACTAGGCACATCCCTTCTTAAAGACCTCCAGTCGCCTCCATTATGTTCCGATCAAGGACAATTATTCCCATGACTTTGTTTTATAGCCACAGAACCATTAGACGCACAATAGCGAAAGCCCTGACCCAGACGTCGGAATGAGGATCAGGAGACAGGTGCCCTGGCGCCACAGCCTGAGCTGCAGAACAAGACCTCCAGCATCCTTGCGGCATGTGAGCTGTGCAGGACGCTCCCTAGCAAGTGAATTCCTCCATGGATGACCACAGAGATGACTCTGAGCCCTGGGCAAGCTCAGCCTCATAGATGTCAAGGACTGCAGCCTCTGTTCCTGAAATTTTGCTCCTGGGGGCACCCTTGTACTCTTCATTATTCACTAGGGCCCTGACTTACTGTCACTACTAGTGTCTGCCAGCATCTTTTCTCTTCTTACGTTTTGGAAGTCATGTCTTATGTATTATACGTATGTATTGTTGCATGGATTATAGCAATCCCTCCTTCTACCATTATTTTCTCGGGTCTACCTCAGTTCCTTTTCTGAAGTACCATCTACCTTTCAGATGGGATTTATATTGGTGCTGATTCCTGTGCAGGTCCCCTTTAATATACAGCACAACAGAATTCGGTGTGTGTGTGGATATCAGTCGTGGGATGGACACGAAGCAAGGTTTTACATGGAGGTCCCAGAGATAGGATAAACCAAGCTGTGCAGCACTGAATGCTCTGGACACGTTGAGGAGCCCTCCGCTGGGAAATGGGGATGTAAAGCATGGTGATGGGTGGATGAGTCAAAACAGGGTAGAAAGATGGGCCTTTGGTCTGCTCAGCCCTTCCCACCGCTCCAGGGTGCTGCTGTTCCCTAGGCACAGAGCAGAGAGCCTGTCTGCAGCGCCAGCAGGAATCATGGCCCATCTGTTGTGCCAGACCCACATCCAAGAAACTACAGCACAGGAAGGCACTTAAAAGGAGTTTTCAAATATTGAGAAGGAAACACATTTTTTGGTTTATCTAATATTTAGAAGTCTCTTAGAATAGGAGATTCTGTGTGTAATTGAAGTAAGTTTGATCTGCTTTATACCCCAATTGGCTTCAGTAAAATATAATGAAATGAGTCCTCTGCTGGTACACTCCACAGTCTCAGCATTCGTCCATCATTTTAAATGCTTTCTAAGTGGTTTGACTGTAATTTCTTGTTCGTTGATGAGAATCCTGTGTTTAGAGCGTGGTGCAGGTACAGTACCCTCTGGGCTCCCATTTGTTCCCGAGTCTGCCTTTTCAGCTGCTAGTGAACATGGAGATTGTCTCCCTTCCTGGCATTCATGACCGATACCCAGGCCATCTTTGTCATGCAAGAAAGTCTGATAAATAGGACTGGGCAGTACGTGTTTATTTTACAAATGAGGATATGGAGTGGTAGATGGATTGAGTCTTACTGGAGTGAGAAACATGCAGACCTGCATCCCACTCCAACCAAAGCCTGCCATGTCTTCTGGAAGGATTCAGCATTAATGAAATGATGCTGTGGAGAAACTTCAGCCGAATGCTGCTTTGTAACTTCACATCGTGGGCTTTGTAATACTTTTGAGAGAAGCAGAGGAAAAAGTCTGAGGAACCATGCAAAAAAAAAAAAAAAAGACACTTGTTTGAAAGTCATCTCCAAGATATCTCACCAGGAAACAGTTAACCATGTTCAATCTATCTGGAATGAATTATGATCCTAGCTGACTAGTTGACAAACCGGTTACATGAACTTTAATACCTGGGAGGATGCACTAACTAGATCCAGAGGCTGCCTTACAAAGCCCAGTAGAACACGGCACGTCTTTCTGCACCAAAATCCTTTGTGATCACATCATATTGATAGACTAAGACGCTTGATGGTTAGGTATTTCCTGGAAGTGCCTGGAAAACTCTAAATCTTAAGACTTCTCAAGACCACAGCTCTGTCAATCACCCACTGGACACTGAATCTAGGGACTGGGTCAAATTAGTGAAGCTGAACATTGCAGTGTTCTTTGTCATTCAAGTCATATTTGGAGATAATTGTGTGCTTGTATGCTTGTGTAGACTATCATCAGATTGACGATGGCACTTATCACATGTATTGTCCACGAATCCTTTGCAGAGCTACAAAGAAGGCTTCTGCCTTTTGTGAAATGTCTCTCAAGATGCTGTTCTCATTTGCCAGCCTGGTAACTGCGAAAAGTAGGAGAGTGCAAAGAGGAAAAGAGAAAGCAAATTGGGTCAAGGGAGGATTTAACTGAATACACAAAGAGCTCAAGAAACTAGAATCAATAACCCAATTAATAAATGGGAAAAGGTGCTAAATAGAGACCTCTCAGAAGAAATAAGAATTACCAATAAACACATGAAGAAATGCTCAACATCTTGCATCATAAAGGAAATGCAAATCAAAACAGCATCTCTCATCCCAGTAAGAATGGCCATCATCAAGAACACAAACAAATACACTACAGATGCTGGCAGGGAGGGCGGGGGAAGGGAACCCTTGTATACCATTGGTGGGAATGCAAACTGGTATCACTGCTGTAGAGACGTCTCCTCTTCCAGGTCCAGCCAAGCCTTCAGACTTTTAGGACATTCAATATTTAGGAAAATGCAGTGTCTCTCTGTGCTCTGTGACCTTGCTCAATGATATGTCAATGATACAGATTCAGTACCCAACAAGGAGATGTTTCCTCTAAGTATAGACTGGTATTTCCAACCCAAGGATACACTTGAAAAGATCTGTCTTCTTTCAGTAAACTTCAGCCCTAACCCGGTTTACTCTCTACCATTAGCCCTCCACTCCATCAGCAAGGCCATGGTGAATCTTGTAGCCCCCAGGTTTCAATCTCAACTTCAACGCTCTGTCCACTGTATCTCAAAATGGCTGACAGTCCCTTCCCCAGGCTCTATTTGGGAAGAGGGGGGCATCTCTATTGTGCATAGGAGCTGTGGAACTTCCACAGCAACCTTCTTGAACAATTCCATGTAATGTGCACAATAGAGATGCCCCAAGGACCTAAGTAGACCCAAGGTTCTAGAACACTGACTCTGTCTGCATCAGAGATTCTAAGTCAGAGCGGCCGTTCCCAGAGCCTGTGAACTTTTGCTGAGCCAGAACTCAGCAACTTGAGAGGAAGGCTGCTGTCAGCCATTATTCCATGGCAGATGTGTATACAGCACGCATAGAAGTGGAGTGCTAATAGACATGAGCTGGGCCACGGGACACCACGTGACCGTTGATCAAGTCTGCCGACGATAAGTGAATGTGCCAGGCCAGAGAAGGAAGTTGTCAGACAGTTCCACAATCGTGGCGTACGGGAGTAGCATGGAAGCCCTGTGAGATGGAAAAGACACATTCAGAATGAAGACCGTGCAAGAGTAGAGGATGGAGGGCACAATCTCCTTGTGTCCTCTGAAACTGTGTGTGTGAATCTGTGTGTGTGTGTGAGAGAGAGAGAAAGAGAGAGAGAGACCGACCGACAGACAGACAGACAGACAGACCAACAGACAGAGACAGAGAGACAGAGAGGGACAGAGACAGAGACAGACAGAGATACAGAGAGAGAGGCAGGGGGCTGGGAGGCAGGCAGACAGACTGAGTCAGAGACATGGAGGAACATGCTCATAAACAAGAGTAAAAAAATGGATGATAGCTGTCACTGAGGAATGACAGAGGAGGAAATTTTTCTCAGTGGATTGAACGTAAGCATTACACATTCTTCTTTCCTTTGTGGGCAAGGGGAACTGTCCCTGCCCGGAGGTGAGAATTTACAGATGCAGAACGGTAGCCAAGAGCCTCAAAGCTAGATAAAAACCTAAAAAGGAAGGTAGTTGGATCTGCAGAGTGTCGCAGCTGTGACATGCACATGGTGACAATTGTCTGCAAGTCCGTGGTAGGGCATGACACTAGAAGGGACCTCTGTAAGTATCGTATTCCTACCCAGAAAGGTAATTAGATCTAGGAACCAACTAGCCAGTAGAAGCATTTTCTGGTACAATTATTGAGTGGATGCACTAGAGGACTGTTTTCTTAACCCACAGTCCTGGGCTCTCCAGGGTCAGAGTTCCTGATTCCTAATGGAGATAAACTTTTTATCTAGGAAACATAATAATATTCCCATAAAAATCTAAGCTACGGTGGCTTTCCGGGAAATTTGTACTTCTTGTCTAAGACTGTCTGAGGGCCAGCAGTGGAGTGATTTCTGGTCAGGGTTAATTAAGTCCAGTCAGAAGGATGTGATGAGGCTCCTTTCCAACAATCGAGGAAGGAAGAATGTGAAACAGAGGTGTTATGTGTCTGAAACTGAACGCCATTTAAACTCAGAGCTTTGTTGTCAGCTGGATTTCTTATTACTTTATTGGTCCCATCTTAAAACAGGTATAAAAAGGGGTTTCAATTCAGTATGTCCTTCCATAAGCATAATGCATCTTGGTTAATGTCACCCCTTCCCTTAATCTCCCCCCACCACTCCCAACCCCATTCATCCCCTCAATTTTCCTAGTTCCATTTTCACATGGATAGATTGAAGTTATGACTGCAATTACTTCCCCTTCCTCTCTTTGCTTTTGCCACCCAGTACATAAAACAGACCTGCCGTGCCTCAGCTGCTCATTTGCTTTTCCCCTTTCTTTTGTATTTGCTTTTGCTTTGGCCTTGCTTGCAGGGTGAAGCTCAAGCGAGCAAGGATTGTTCTGATTCTGGGAGGAGTATGGCATGCAGCACCTCGCGATGGGGGAGGGTGAGCACCTGCACTGTGGAGTGGAACTGGATTCTCAGAACACAGCCTTCCATGAGCTCGTAAGTCGGACCTACTAGACAGCGTTATGCACCGACCTCCCATGGCCTGTTTCCTTTGAATGTCTGATTGTTGTTTATTCTTGTCTGCCTCAGCCTCATGCATCCTTTGGATACAGGAATGCTTGCCAGTCATAGCATGGGACCAGCAAAATGTATCATGCATCATTTTGGAATCTGAACCCAAAGAAGAGATCTTTACTCTCTCTGGGTTATGACTTCCCATGGATGACATTCATTTTCTGAGCTTTATTTTCAATTGTAAGCACTGGAAGGAGAAGAAAGAATTTATAAGGAGCTACGACGTAGATCAAAAGTATGAAATGCACTATCACATCAACCTTCACAAGAAGTTTTATGGGTGAAGCTGAGGTGGCTCAGAGAAGAAAGGGTTGCGTTCAGAGCTACACAGAAAGCAGGCGACAAAAGTGTGCACTTAAATTTGACTCCAGTTGATTCCAGTGTTTATAGTCCATAAGACCTCCGCATACGAAGCTGCCTCTCCAGCAGCCAGTAAGAGAAGTAGCTACAATGGCATTTCAAATCAAACAAGCCCGAAGTGGATCTCCGGATTGTCCTCTCCCACACCCATCTCAGATTTCCCCATGCTCATCTCAGAAGTTGATTGAGCAGATTATGTCCGAATAACCCAAATGCTAGAATTGCCAATCACCACTCCCTCATTCCTCTCTCCTTGATCAGCGGACCTTCACATCACTCCCATGTTCTGTCTCTTCTGCCCAAACCAAGTAAGGCCATACTCTGTCCACGCCCCTCCTTCTCACACGAGACCCTTTGTTCTTTGGCAGTGAAACACAAGATTTTTAATTATATAACTGCACGTCATTGCCCTGCTTTAAATCCTTTGTGATATCTAATTAGACTTCTTTCCAACTTCAAAACCCTTCCAAGTGATTACAACAATATATTGAATGTGTGTGTGTATGTATATATGTGTGTAAAATATCATGGTTAAAACCCTATGAATAGTTAGCATATACTAAAAAAAATGAGGAAGGCGGGAACTAAAACAGGACCTGCCCAGGATGTGGGTTCTACTAGGAGAGGGAGGGAAACAAAAAGGGTAAAGGAGGGTGGTCCAAATACTGTATGTGCGTGTGTTGAAATACAGCGATGAGGCTAGTTGAGATTGGTCTGGCCCGGGACAGGGAGCTGAGAAAGCGTGATGGGGCAGTGAATCCGATCTGGGTAGAATGGATACACACAGGGGCGTGCCAAAGTGGAATCTATTGATGCTAATTACAGAATAACGATTCCTGTAGCATCGTGGGCTCTAAGGCTGTCTTCCTTTCAGCTTCCTTGTCCCCAATCTCTCCTGCCTCTCTCTCCCGGTTTGCAAACCCACTCCCTCCTATTACTTTCATGAGGATTCTCCTCACTGCTGGGGATAGTCTTTCTCTCCTGTCTTCACGGAGTGCTTTCTTGATCATTCACCGTACTCTCTTCACACAGGCATTAGTTCAGAAACCAACAACGACATAGAAATTGCTTTTGCTAAAAAGCACCGACTTCCTCCTTGGGTCAAGGAATTAACTGCAAACAGCAGAAAAGTAAGCACCCCCGGCCTCCATTTTATACTTGTTTTCTTCATTTTTCTTTCTCCTACCATCCCCCGGATTCTAGGAAGGATAGCAATGACTGATAACATCTTTATGAGGAGAGACAAAAAACTACTTCAGGGAAAATGATAACAGAACCTCACAGAATAGACCAGCTCACAGGACAGCTCAACTCCCGGTACCCAGGGCAGATGGCGCTCACAAAGGAGGATGATCATCTTTGATACTGTGGCTGTCCCCTGGAGGAGAGGCAAGGTTCTCATAGGAACCAGATTGTTTCCTTTAAGTGGTGACAATGACCACAAAAACACTCTAGCAGAACTGGAGCTGAGGTATTGATCAGTTAGACCCAACTTTGCCTAGGACAGTTTAAATTATGCATTCCTTTTGTTCCTTTCTCCAATTCTTCTTTCTTCTCTTGGTTTTTGGCAGTACAAAGGTTTGAACTCATGGTCTTGATCTAGTTAGCAGACACTCTGCCACCTGTGCTATGTCTCCGGTCCTTTTTGAGTCCCTTTTTCTTTTTTTACCCTTAACCCTTCTGAACTGCGATCCTCCTATTTATGATTTCTGAATAGCTGGGATGACAGGCATGCACCAATTTGCCCAGCTTTTTATTGGATGAGTGGGGCCGCGGTGGGGGAGGGGGAGGAGAGACTCTCATGAGCATGTCACCCAGGTTGGTCTTACACTGTGATCCTCCCAATCTCAGCCTCCCAAAGAAAGAGGATACGGCCATGAACCACTGCACCCAGCTCTCCCGATGTAACTCTTCCTCTCGTTCAACTGAAATCCCATGTATGATGGGCTGAAGTGCTACTGTGCTAATTCCTGTGGCGTAACTCTCCTCTCTCTACCTTTTCGCTCATCCCTTAATCAATGTTATGTTTGAGTGAGTGGAGGAACCTGACATGGAAATAATATCCATATTTTTTTGACAATTCTCGAATAATTTAAGCTTCATCCTTACTGGAAATTACCTCTGCCACCTTATTTTCACCAGCTCTGTTTCCTCTGATTCTAGCCAGAATCTGCTCACACCTGTCCTTTTGTTCTCTCTTTTATGTCTCTCTTTGTCACCCAGGCTGTATGCTGGAATAAAAGCATTACATCGTTTTCCAGTTCATTAACTGTCTCTTCAGCTCTTACTAAACTCTTTCCTTAAAATAACTATTTTGCTTATATATCTTGTTTACTGTAGATATGACAATTAGATCTTTCACTTTAAATATCTACTTTGTTTGCAGTCTGTTGTTTTCTTGTTGTTTTATTCAATCAAAGGTACTTTAAATTTCCTGTTTTGCAATTTTGGACCCCAATATCTTGTCCAAGAGTGATTATCTCATTTGTTCTTTGTTCCATCTTTCATGGTTTGTTAAAAATATATTTTAGAGTAGTTTCCTGGTTTTTCTGGGGTATGGTATTAGAAGAAAGAAGAGAGAGAGAAGAGAGAACGAGACACTTTAGCTTTTCTGATACTACTTTTCTTATTCTCCAGCTTATTTGAAGTATGAGCGACAAATTAAATTCATATACATTGAAGTTATATAACACAGTAATTTGATATATGTACACATCATGAAATGATTATCATAATCAAGTTAATTAAAGTACTCAGCACCTACATGGTTACTTTTTTAATTGAGAATGTTCATGCTCTACTCTTAGTACATTTCAAATATATATATATATAATATATTTTTAAAAATATTTTTATTGGAAAGATACTGTATAGAGGGGTTACACTTACATGAGCAAGGCAATGAGTACATTTCCTACTGAGCATTGTTACCTCCTCCTTTGTTTGTCCCCTACCATCCCTTCCCTCCCTACCTCCTCAACTCTTCCGTCCCCCACTCCCTGAAGTTGTAAAGTTTGTTTTCAACATCATGTCTTGTATGCCTTGTTCTTCTGAGTCAAAAGGCTAAGGTGTTTACATGACAAGGTGGTTCAATATCTGAGTGATGGTTCCTATGAAATGAAATCGATGGTAATGGATTCTTACGAGGCTCCCTTGCCTCTGGGGGAGGGGAAGACCCTCCTTCACTGCCGGCTTTAGCACCAACCTGTCACAGAAGCTTAGTAACTGGAGTCTGGTCTCTAGGGCTTCCTGTAGAATCCTGGTTTTTGAAGGAGAATTGGATTTATTCCTGTCTCTACTGTAGGTGCCAGAATTGAAGTTCAAGGTCGCTAAAGTGTGTTGGTGACCTTGGTGTTCTACCTCCTCAGGGCAGCTAGCTTCTCCTGGCCTGAGGACTCCAGAAATTCACTGGACTCATAAACTCAGAACTTGTCTGTCCAGTTTACTTAGCAATACTTTTGTTATAACTGACTGTGCGCATCTGAATGTGAGGGTATATTGTGGGATCTATGTGTGTGTGTGTGTGTGCATCTATGTTTGTGTTGTGTAGGTGTATATGTATGTGACTTGTGTAGGAGTGTGTGTGTGTGTGTGTGTGTGTGTATGCATGAATATTTTCATTTGTGTTAGGCCAGAATAACAGTGCCCAAGCTAATAAAATTAGGAGCCAGAAACAACTCTAGAAGTATTTTATCATGTGTGAAAAATAGATGGTGCTTACATTCAACTGACTGAGGAAATTGATAATCATGTTGGACATTAAAGAGAGAAGGGTGAAAGAAGGAAAATGACACAGCCATGAGAGACATGGATGGAGGGAGGAGGAGAGAGAAATTGAGTAAGAGAAAGGGAGTGAGCGAGCAAGAAGGAGAGAGAGAAAGAGAGAGAGACAGAGACAGAGAGACAGACAAACAGTTTCCCTGACCTCTATTCCAAAGATTGAGATTCTGTACTAGTGATCTGGGATTTTAAAAATACATTTTAAAGACCTCTCCTGGTGATGTGGGGATTCAGCTAAATTTGTGAACTGCAGAATTATTCCAAACATCTTTTGTATTTTGATTTTTTAAAAAGTGTCTTTTTTGTGGAAACTCAAAGTCCAACTGGAGAGTGATAGACTCATATTACCACACGGACTCCTGCCTGGCTGAACAGCATTGAAACCCCAGCCCTATCCAAAGCATAGAATTCACTCTTTATACAGTCAGTATAATCACTGCTCATTAGACCAAAAACATGTGTTTTCAAGTGTCTTGCTTCATTGACAAAGAGCTGTGAAAAGGAGTCTGACAGATTTCCCAAGTCCTGAACAACAATAAAAAAATATATACAAAAAGGGATTTAATTCCCTGACCTTCTAAACACATGCCCTCAGTCCTCCACTCTGGCGAAAGAATAATTTCCATTTAAAAGGTATTTTGACATTGATTAGTTGAGACAAAAGTCTCACCATAACTCAACTGCTTGAAAATAAAGTCATAACTAATGCTTCTTCCTGGAATCAGCCAAAGAAACATTCAACAGCATCTAAAGAAACATCTGTCTTTTCGTATGTACGAACAGTTTCTATTATAAATCCTATAGGATTCTTGAGCTTCATTATGAAAGAAAATCTGTATGATCATTTTTAAAGACCATCTGCTCTGGGTTTAAGATCAACACCTAGCCAGGTTTCCTGAGCACTGTGGTTAAAAGAAAGCAAAGATTCTGTGCAGATTCATCCCCTGCCTCACCCACCCCCGGCCCAATTAATAATGTAGATGTCTTTCTTTTTCCCTCGATTGAAATGTATTTCAGGCAGAGCCAATGTTTTTTCTACTCCATTTGGACGATTTTCATCTCTTTGAAGAAAGGTTACCTAAGAGCTAGGAACAATTTTTTGGAGATCTAAAGCTTTGGCTATCAAGGGTGGGAAATTTATTATTATCAGCTTTTTTACTCCTTATTTGATATATTATTGGGCTCTTAAAAATATCAGTTGAATACCATGCAAAATAATATTTGTTGAGCTGTCAGCACCTTGTTATTAATACAAATGCAGCTGAGGGAGGAAGAAAAAAGGGTAGAAAATATACTTGGTATTATTAGAATTGTGGAACCACGGAGACATCAAAGTCTTTCTTGATGTTGCTACAAAATGTTACCAAAGCAATTACATTTTATATTCTGCTTCTAAGGGCAACAGCATGTGGGCCAAAATCTACTGTGTAAACTACAAAGATGCCACTGGAGAAAGTTTTTATTGAAAACTCAGGAATCGTATCAAAATGGAGTCGAAGTGACCTCTTCAACTATTAAAAAAAATGTGTCAGATCAAGTCAACAGGGAAAATCTGTTCTTCCAGTAAACATCCCAATTATGACAGTCTACAGTTGATTGATTTGTCAATGGTACATGCTCCATTCTCCTTCCAGATATGCCAGTAAGCATTGAAGTACCATTTTGCAGGTGACAAGAGAATCATTGGATTTCCTATGGCTCAGAGACACACACAGACACACAGACATACACATTATCACCATCACCATCATCATCATCATCATCATCATCATCATCATCATCACCACCATCATTTCCTGTGCATTTTTCCTTTTCTGTCTTCCTTCATTGAGCCAGGACCTCTAATCTCCAAGTTGCAAACTCAAAGCTAAGACACAAAAAGATCTATTCTTGCTAGGATTAGAAGCTCAAGACCTGGATAGGGATTTACACCCAGTAAATATCACCCTCTACTAGCTGTTAACTATGCGATCTCTGGTATGGCCATGTTTTATTCTGAGTCTCAGTCTCTAAGTTCTAATAAAGATCCATGACACAGTCACAGAAGTAAAGAACCCATCGGTACATCAATGACACTGGTTACATGCCATTGAACACTGAACCAGAGGACAGGTTTGTTTTGCTGAATTATTTTCTGGTGTGTGGTTAGATGTTTGTTTGTTTGTTTTGTGAAATAATGTTATACCTCTGGGCCAATGATCAAGTTGACACATCCTTTGTATTTGATTTAAAAGCAATTTTGTGGTGATTGACAGTTGAGTTCATTTAATTGATTCGTTGGAATAATAACAGTTTTTCTCTTATATTAATTTAAGTTTTAACAGTTGTTATCTATACCCTCTGTCCAAAAAGAAAAGGTTTAATAAAACACAGCCAAACCTGAATGCCTCCTTTTGATCAACTTCTTTAAACACTCAAAACAAAAGCTAAATTGACCACATCTGTAGCCAGGATTCAGAGAGCACAGGCAGGCCCTCCGTGGGTGTAGAGAGAGGGACCCTAGCAGTTAGGATCTGGCCTGTTTTACCTACAGCCAGACATGAGTACAAACTTCTCAAGCTCTTAGCTCTGTGAGTTTGTCAAACCTCTTGCCTTCATCTGAGCAAAAATTACGGCTTTTTCCAAATGATGTTAATAATTCATATCCTGCTTGTCCTATATAGATGTATGAAGAAGTAAATATTTGTCAAAAGATGAAATGATAAATGATAAATGAATGAGAAGCAAATGCTTTGATGTTTTGTAGGCATTGGTGGAGGATTAGATCCCAGCTCATTTATTTTCTTTGTGATGGTGCTGGGCTTTAAACATAGGACCTCGTGCTGATTGGTCTAATATTGTATCACTTGAATCATGACTGCCTCCAGACAGAAAAAAACAAATAATATTTGAAAAGGTGAAAAGAAACACAAAGAAAGTGGCCCGACAGTCTACATGTGCTCTGACGGTTGGGCTAGCCAACTTCACTAGGACCAGCTGTGAATGGATGGATGCCGGGGGACAGAAGCGGCACCGTAACCTGGAGGGAGTCTGTGATCTGATCCCTGGAGCCACATCTGGGAGAGCAATATCTTGTCATGAGAATGGTAGCTAAATACTTAAATGTTTTTGGAAGACAGGGATGGTTGAGGCTTCCAAGGATGGACAGACGTTTGCGGATTGGTGATGAAGTGCATGGGAGGGCTTGAGCCTGTGGCTGCTCATTTCATAGAATGGAGAACGGAGAAGGCGGCCCTGGATGCACTCCCAAGTTCTCCGAGGAACTCACCCAGGCTGTTTCTTGACTTGAGGATTTTTTTCATTTGGTTTGATTGTTTTCATTTTGTCAGATGTGAGGCTTGAACTCAGGACCTGGGTGCTGTCCTTGGGCATTTTTTCCTCAAGTTTAACACTTAACCATTAGAGCCATGGTTCTACCTCTGGATTTTTGTTGTTTTTGTAATTTATTGGAGGTAAGAGTCTCACAGACTTTTCTGTCCAGGTTAATTTTGAACTGGGAACCTCAGATCTCAGCCTCGTGAGTAGCTCGGATTACAGGAATGAGTCACCAACACCCAACTTGACTAGAGTTTTGTCCACTCTGGTGTTCATTTTGTGATTGTTTGCTGACATGTGGATAACATATTTTAAAAGTGACTTTCACAATAAATTCATCAGAGACTTAAAAAAGGAGAAGGGCTAACATACTTTGAATCTAAAGATCTAAGATAACAGTAACTGGGAACTAGTTTCCCAGCAAGAAATACAATTTAATTGTAAAGTAAAATACACTAGGCCAGAGTCCAGCTGAACTTGAGTTCAGATCACTTTAAAACACAACACAAATGACTTGGACAACAATTTCATTGGTTAATATTATATTTATGCTAGCAGGACAAGGCAAATGAGACATAAGATCTAATTTGGTGACTCTGAACTTGGCCTCGATGACAGCTCCTAATGAAGTTTGCTTCAGGAAGTAGCTGCGAATGTGCGAACAGAGTACTTTACATACGCTATGGACGCTACTGTGGGGCATCTTTTGACCCTTTGGGTTAAGTCACACCAGACTTAGAGACTCCTTTTGAGTTTTCCTGTTGGTGGTAGGTGATGTGTAATTTATATCCAGGAGGCAGAGCACCCCTACACATAGATCTCAGACCCCAAACTCCTGCGGAAACCCTCATTGAGAACTGGCTATTGTCCATACTTTCTTCCTACTTCCAAAGAGGAGGAGAAGAGGGGGAGGAGGAGGAGGGGAAGAGGGGGAATAGGAAGAAGAAGAGGAAGAAGAGGAGGAGGAGGAGGAGGTGGTTAGTGACTGCCAGCTTTTCTATTTTTTTGTCTCTATTTCTAACTCAGGATCAACTAGAGAATTGCCCAGGATATTCCTGCTGTAGTTAACAATGAGACAGTATATATGGAACAATTTTAGAATACAACATCTGCAATGCTGCTGTATACCAGTAATCCCAAGAGGCGGAGGAAAAAGGATGATCAATTCAAGGATGGTCCAGACCCTAGAGAGAGCTCTTGTCCTAAAAGACAGAGAGAACAAGAAAACAAAACATGAGGAAAAGAAGTGACAGATTTTCTTTGTGGCATTTTACATCTTTATTCTTACTGCAATATTCTTGGTGAAATTATTTTGAAAAGGCAGGAGCGAGGCTTGACTGAAAGGATTCAACAAGTCTTCCAGATCTGTCAGCTGACAGAAGTCTTTGCACCTACACAGCTTATATAATTGTGACTTTTTAAGTCATTCCCTAGATATAGTTTACACACCGCGAAGTTCATCCTACAGGGATGCTTTTTCACCTTAGCTTCATCTGCCGGATAGGTTTATTATCTGAGGCTCTTTGCTTTTGGAAATCAAGGGCACCGGTGTCTGTCATGGCACGTCAATGAGGACTTTCTGATTTGCCATTTCTGCTGGCTGCGATGGTCCAGGAGGAAGCTGTGGCATAAACTGCGCTGTGCACACAGTGGGTAAAACGGTTCCTAATTATATTGAGACACAATGGGAGGAAAACAAGAAAGCTATGCAAGATGCCAGTGAAATGCAAGATATTCTGGACATAGAGTGAACTTACTGATGCAAAGGTCTAGAAGCCAGAAGACCTGAGATGCTCTGAAGTGTTGTACTTAAGAGCCGTACCGACAGCTCAGTTCCTTTCCTTTAGGGATTTTCTCTTGTTGGACATCTACGCTGTTGAGGTGTGATAATTTCAGATGACTTCAGGGCTGGCATCTTGTTCCAGTATAATTCTAGATCTTTCACTGGATGGCATATAATTTTTACCTATCATGAAATACACCATTAATTCTCAATTGTGCTGCTGTTTTGGTAGAAGGAGATAATCATCAAATCAGAATGGGAAAAAAAAGCTAATTTGTCTGTTACAGTTCATTTCCCATGTAGAGGTAGTTAAGATGGGAAAAGTGTATCTCAGGAGGTAATTACATAGTGCCTGCAGTCAATATAACATATCTGAGAGAGGAAAGCCACTGATGTTACACTCAGAATTTGGAGTTGCACATTGTAGCTTGAATTATCCTCAGTACAGTGGCTGGGGAACCACTAAAGGTCCAGCTTACTCCAAATGTCCAACTCAAGCTCTGTGCTGTCCCCAGATCTATTCACACCATCTCCCTTTTACCGGAAACTTCTATTTGGACTATAATCAGATATCTTTGTCAGTCTTGAAGCATGGTGGACGATGAGGGATCATCATGGCTGATAATTAACTGAGGGCATCTAGTCAGTACTTGAAATGTATAAATCCGTGAGAAGCTTTGACAATGGTCCTCCCACCTGCTCTCAAGACACAATACTTCTCAGATCTGCCTGAACAGTGGAATTTTACTCATCTACCAAGAATAATAATAATATGTCATTTTTCAGGGAAGTAGATGAACCTGGGGAAAATTAGGCTAAGTGAAGGATGTCAGCCTCAGGGAGGCAAACGGTGTATGTTTTCTCTCATGGGTGGAGGTCAGATCAACTTATGGACACATATGAGAGCATGTGCAGAGCCACGCAGCAGATCCACACAAACCAGTTGAGTAAAGTGGGGTCTATGCGGCAGGGGCGGGACGGGGACAGATGCTAAGGCTGTACCTCCTTTGGACAACTAACTCACAGTCCAGCAAAATGAAAACCGGCAAGCTGAAATGTGTTTGGTCAGAGGGGGAAGAAGCCGAAGGAAGAGAGGGACAGCTGAATGGAGAGAGGAAGGGTGGAGACATGCAATCATAATATTCAATGCACATACGTGGGCATGGAGCCAGGTTCTTTCAGGGGAATGGGTTTGGGTGGGGACCATTGTAAGAGAATGATGGAAGGGGGCTATGTTGATTATGATGCATTGTGCTTACGATCTGACATGCTGAATCAGAACTCTTCTGTGAGAGGACTTAAGTATAGTGAAAACATTTAACTAGGAGAATAGGACGGAATTAGATTAAGTGCATTATCCACTGAGTTTCACAGGGGATAGTCACATGGTTGTGTAACCTGTGTGTGCCAGCATGGTACACAGGGAAAACCACTTGTGGATCCGTTTGCCTTACCCATAGACATCTCAACAGCTACACAGGTCCTGTGAACAGGACCTGTTCCCTCCCACAACCCTCTTCTCCACGTGTGGTCCTTACTGACAGAGCAATGTAGCACTTTCCCATATGCTCAGCCAGGGGCCTCAGAGATTTCCCTTAATTTCTCTATTGTGTAGCTCAGAACTCTGGCTTTTAGGTTTATCGTGCATTTAATTTCTCTATTGTGTAGCTACAGAACTCTTGCTTTTAGGTTTATCGTGCATTTGAAATGGAGAGATATTTTACAATCTAATCATGGAGGAAGAGATAGCGATAAAGAGAGAGAGACACACAGAGAGACACAGAGAGAGAGAGACAGAGACAGAGGGAGAGAGGGAGAGAGACACAGAGAGAGACAGAGAGACAGAGAGAGAGAGGGAGAGAGAGAGAGAGAGGGAGAGAGAGGGAGAAAGACTGAGATTTATGGAGCCGTCACTTCTGTCTTTTGTGATGGGCTGAGTCCCTCATCCTTCACATTTTGTTTGTTTTTGGCAAACTTGGACTTAGAATCTAACAAACACAAAAATATATCTAATGCTAACTTTATCTGCTGCTAAATATGCCATGTGACAATAAATATATAATATGCTAAATTAAAAAGTCCACCCAGATGCCGCCACTTTGCACATGTACATCCTGTGTGATGTCAAGTATCCAGGCCTAAAAGAATTCTGGAAACAAAGGCATTTTATATCCAGTTATCATCTGGGTTGTTTTGCTTGAAGCCCCACACCACTGGAGCCTTGACGGCCACGGTTTTCATTCTGTACTAGGTAACAGGTGGAACACTGTACTGACTGCAGTTTGGTTCACTTGGATAGCTGGTTTTATTATGCCTAGTTTATAGATGAGAAAAACATTTCTCAGAATGATTAAATAATAAGGCTGACGTGTGGGAAGACTGGGGTCTTCACAGAAGACCCCAGAAGCCATACTGAAAACTGGCAAACTGCTTATATTTGGTGCAAACTTGGGTGCCTTATTATAATTCCATTAAAAATTATGCTTCCTTCATTTTCTGAAGCAGTTTTGTATTTATCATCCCAATAGATTTTTTAAATTTATTTTATTGTAAAGATGCGGTACAGAGGGGTAACAGTTACACGCGTAATGAGTACATTTCTTGTTGAGCGTTGTTACCCCCTCCTTTTGTGTTTTTCTCCTTCCTCCAAAGTTGTAAAGTTCATTTTCCACATGGTGTCTTGTGAGTCTCATTGCTGCAATGGGTCAAGATAGACAAAAGAAAGTCCTTAAGTGAAGGAGCGGCAAAGCCAGGGCTGGCAGCTGGGTGTCTGGGTCTGACTCACCTGGGAACCCCCCACCCCCCTTCAGTACGCTGCTTTAACCAGAAGCAGCAGCTTGTAGCTTCCTGCGTGAGGAAGACACTTCCTCAACACCCAAATAGAGTCCTTCTGTGTCTTTTCTGCTTTATTTATTTAGAAAGAACATCTTCTTTTAATGTCCGTTCCTCTCAACATTCGGGATGAGAAGCAACTTGACTTAAGAAAGACACAGTGGAGTGAAAAAATACAAATCTGTAGACTAAAAATACAATCTGTAGACTGAAGAAATGCAAATGTGGTGCCTATAGTCTCCTGGGCACATTCACAGGAATCATATGACAAGGTAGTGGCGGTTAGTGAGCTTAATGCACTGCTTTGGGATGCTGTGAGCACAGGCAGTATCCTCTGAATCACCTACCGACATGAAAGGGAGGGGGTATTTGATTGACCTATTAAATCACACCCATCAAAATGGAACATGGTGGGTGATATATGTGTCCAACTTTTGTGAAAAGAATATGTAATAAACTCTAAAATGGTGGGCTTTCATGATCATAAAAGGCTGAAGGAGATTAAAGTACTTTAATTATATTTTACTTTTCCAAAAGTCCTTATATCTGTACACTATTATATGTGAATTATAAGACATATAGTAGATCATAAATATATGTTCTATATGTAGATATACATATATAAGGCATATAATATCAGACTTTCATAAAGAAAAATAGGTAGAAATTATTTTTCTTTTCCCAACAGGAAAAGAAAAATGTCTTTTAAGATGCTGGCTAAAATTTAAGAGCCAGAAAAAGCAAACTGTTGGTAGCACTTGTGAATTAACACATTAATTAATAAATTAATACATAGTTGGAAAAGCCATGGGCCAAAGCGTCTTTTCAAAAAAGATGATCACACTTAAGACATTATGTTTTTAGACAAATTGTATGAACCTCTATTTTCTGGATGAGGACTCAGAGAAGTCATACACATAAAGCTTACATGGGAGGTAAAGAAAATATTGCAACCTGCTTGAAACTAATATGTATGCTCTCCTGATGGTGCTTATTTATTTCTAACTGAAGTTTTTGATTAAACACATGTACAGCCAAGTGTCAGTGGTTCACATCTGTAATCCTAGCTACTCAAGAGGCTGAGATCTGAGAACTGTTCTAATCCAGCCTGGGTAGGAAAGTCTGTGAGACTCCTATCTCCAATTAACTACCCCAAAGTCAGCAGTGAGGCTGTGGTTTAAGTGGCAAAAGACCAATCTTGAGTGGAAAAGGTAAAAGACATTGCCTGGCTCTGAGTTCAAGTCCTTATACCACAATCCATACACAAATCCACACTTACATTGTCTGTAAGGCCAGCACTACTTACTAACACACCATGCCCCAGGCTGCATCTACTTAGCACATATGAGATGCCATATCTACAGAAGGATTCAATCTGGTGCTGGGTTCAATTTATGTCTGCCTCTTCATGGGAGAATCTCAGACAACCTGGGTGTCATCCTTCAGACACGTAAAACACAATCGAAAATAAACCTAACAGTGACAGAGGAGAGCAAGCACTGGAAATCTAAAAGTCCACACCGGATTGTCTATCTATGGTCAGAGTTTGGTCCATATCCCAAGCCTACATGACACCAACTATTATAGGAAAACCAAGTTCATCTAGAATGACAAGGATCTTGTGAACACACACACACACACACACACACACACACACACACACACACACTTCATAAAAAATAAGATGCAAAACTCACTGAAAAAGTCATAATTCACTATAGAAATACAAAGCACTTTTTTTTTAAATCTTCTTATTGCCTCTGAAGCAGATTGGGCTACAGGTGTGAGTGTCCGGCACCCACCTCCAGTCTATTTTCCAACCTTAGTTTTACCACCGTCCTACATTTCTTTTGCATGATTGCACCCAGAGAACTTTGACACCCATTATTCTATTTGGTTATTAAAATTCCTGTTGCTCAGCTGATGCCATTAGAGTCCTTGAACGCTGAGACACTGGAGGTAAGACCTGCTTAAGGTCATTCCTTTCTGTAGTCCTCATTTCTTTTATGCCACACTTGGTCTCTGTGGAAGTTAGCTGTGTGGATGATTGTATAATAGAGGTTAAGTGCATGCAAAAAGAGACATGCGCATAGATTTCAGGGGCAGCTTCACTCCTCTTCTGGAATGTTACTGTTTAACCCTCTCCATGGTCTCCTGTCAATAGCAGTGTGCTCACTTCCCCATCATAGCCTGGCTTTGTTTTTTGTTTTCTATCCAAAGTAGCACAACTGCGGTTTTCCTATTATCTTTCACTGTTTATTCAGAGTTGGGACAATCCTCCTGTGAAATGCCCTGGAAAAGAGAAATTGGATCTTTGATTAGCAGCAGGTTGATCTTACTTCATGGTGGTGTAAATTAATCTCTCCCTGTTCAGAAAGTCCTGTCCCCACAGGGTCTTTTGTTTTGTGTTCTTCAAAGCACATCTACTGCGTCTGGGAAGCTGCGAAGATGTGGTGAAAAGCCATAGTTCTGCTTACCCTCAATCAAAAGCAGGCTTGGAGGTCAAAATATGCTTTATTTGTTGTTGTTGCTGCTGCTGTTATTGTATTCAGAATTGAAATGACTCAAAATATGAAGCCCTGACTTACTGACATTACAAACTTTGTCTCAGGTATGCAGCTGGGTAGAAACAGTACAGCAATCCTTCACCCCTTCCCCTGGGATCACCGATTTCCGTCATCCATCAAGTCATTCATTGATTATTTTTTTCCTTTAGGAGAAAATATCTTGATTCCTTTATGTACTTTCTGCCACTCAATATTCAACCGATGTGATGTTGGATACTGAATCTCCCCTCCCTTCTTCATGTAGCTTCTATACATACATCATTCTAGCGATCAAAATACTGGGTGTTCATTATGCACTTACCCATCACCCAGTGTGCTTCCTGAGAATAGAAATGAGAGCGTTGTAACCTGCCTGCATCATTTACAGTGATTGGCAGAACACTCAGTGTTTGGTAAACATTCAAAATATACTTATGGAGTGGACGTTGAGTGATGAGAGAATGAATGGACAGACAAGCTGTCTTAATCTTCATAGCTTTTCATGACAGATAATAGATCTAAAAGTTTTGAGATGGGAAAACAAAGGACCAGAATGTGTAAGTCACAATAATGCTTATATAAAAATAAAGGTGAAGCTAAAATCCAATATGTAATTATTTCAAATTTGCCTCTATTTAGAAGCTGCAGATTAATGTTTGTATATGTATGTGTGTATGTACACATATATACATTTATATATGCTTAAAACATACATATATATTTGTAAATATTCATATTGTAAATCTATACTGATATTTAGTATATAAATATTAATTATAGTAAAGAAATATATTTGTATATGTAAAAATAAAATACATATCTATGTATTTCTGATTTCAGGTTCTTGTGAAATTCATTAGCTAAGTAAGTGTATCTTGGTAGATGTTCTGTACTTTTTGTGACACACGAAGTTTGACAAGTAAGAACACTAGATGAAATTTCTTTTTAAGTGTACTTTTATGGAAATCAATGAGGTCTCTGTCAACTCTAGAATCCTCAGAGCCAACACAACACGATAGCAAGGCTCAAAGGATTGTGACTGCATGTTAAGAATAATATGAAAAGATGCTGGTGCTGATGCTCAAGGACTTGGAGGAATGGCCTGAGTGACATGTAAGGAGTTTCAATTTCCAGGAGAGTTATGTATTTGACTGGGCCATCTGGTTTTCCTGGGGAAACTCCAGGGTTCAGAGGATCAAAGGATGTCAACAGGAGACTCAGCCCCAACCCATCACATTTGCAATTGTCCTGGCATGGGTTTTCAGCATGTCTCTAAGAGACAGTATTTCAATGGAAGCAAGCTCCTTTAGTTGGGTGGGTGGCTGGCACCCCTAATCCTAGCTCCTCAGGGAGCAGAGAGCTGAAGGATACTATTTTGATCCTGTGCAAAATAGTTGTGAGCACCTATATCAGCCAAGCTGGGTGTGGTGATATGTAATTGTTATCACAGCACTGCATGCATGGCTAGCAAGCACAAGGCTCTGAGTTCAAACATTACAGGTAGATAGATGGATAGATAGACAGACAGATAGAGAGATTAAAAGAAAAATAGATATAGATATATACGTATATGTATGTACACACATATATATGAAACACTTTCACTAGATATTTTAAACAATGACAATATCATTTTTAAAAAGAGGAATATTTAGTTCAGATAACAATCCTAATTATATGTATTTCATAACTACCTTAATATAATTTACGATTTTTTAAAAAAGGTATGATTCTGATCTGCTTCATTTGTTGGCAGCCATAGAGAGGAAAGCTGCATGGATGGCAAGGGAGAATATCACTATGGTTGGGGACCAGCTGTTATTTCCAGCTATGTGAACTCAAGGAAATCTCTTAGGTCTCTGAGCATCCGATTCCTCGCATGGGTGGCTGCCTCCCCAGCGAGGAAGGCAGCTGGAGGCCAGCGAGAGGCTGGCAGCCTTCTTATTGCTTCCTGTTTGCTCTCTGGGTGACTTTGGCAAACTCCGGAACCTTCATTGATTCTCATCTGTGAAAAAAAATTAAAAAGCCAAATTGTATATACATTTTTCTAATTTGGGGAGGGGAAGGGAAATAACAAAATGCTTAAATAAGGATATAGGATGACCCATTGTAACAGTGAGATGTACAAGACACTAAGTTGAAAACGAACTTTACAACTTTGGGGGATGGGGGGAGGGAGGAGCTGGCAAGGTGGGGAGGGAAGGGATGGTAGGGGAAAAACAAAGGAGGGGGTAACAATGCTCGATAGGAAATGTACTCATGAACTTACTCATGTAACTGTAACCCCTCTGTACAATAGTTTCACAATAAAAATTTATACAAAAAGTAAAATGAAATAAATAGGCAAAAAAAGCCATAAACACCGAATGATGGTCTTATAGCTTGAGGTTAAAAGTAAACAAGTTACTACAAGTTACTACATGTAAATTCAGCATCTAACATACAGCAAATGTTCTGAAAGTGTAATTTGTTTTAAGTATGACCTTCCTTGCTCTCTGGAATTTTCTTTAATCCTAAAATAGATTTTCAAACTACCTATTGCCAAAAGTAAATTTAAGAATTGAAATTTTGTGCTGAGCGTTAGTTTGACAACACTTTTACTTGCTCGTATTATAAAACAGCTCCTTGTGATGTAATTGTGTCAGCTGATTCTTTCCGTAAGTGTATGCCTTTCTGAAAGAATAACCAGATAAAAAGAATTTGCCTCCAGTGACTTGAGGCCCAGTATCTCACCCAAACTTTCTGACAGAAAGAGCATCATGTTGAAGAGTTCTTTGCCTGTGGAATTCAGTGTTCAGAGTTCCAGGCTTCTGATCTGCGCTCACTGGTGCATGCATCACAACCTGCATTCAGAGCCCCATATGCTCCGAAAGCAGACAGATGAGCATGCCCCTCAGAGGCTCACAGCACCTGCACAGCTTCTCTACCCTCGCTACGAAAGTCTGAAGATCGCAATGTAAATGGCTTTGAGATCAATAATAAATGCAGAGGCCCCTGGCTGGTGACTTAGCTGGCCCCAGATGAAGAGGTGGCTTTTACTTATGCCCCCCCAAATAGAGTTTTTCTGTGGAAAGTAATGGCAGCTTAGAGCCTGAACCCCTGGGTTCTAGCCTTGCCTCCCAGATTGCTATTTCCTCTTGGAGACATCCCTTGTGGCCTTCTGAACCCCTGCCACTCTCCTAATGTGTAAGATGGGGACAGTGGTACCCCCCTGGCGTGAATAGCGCAAAGGATATTGCTCTGCAAATTCAACCAAGGTACCGTGTGTTATGACCACACATTGTGACTGCGATAACCTTCGTGAGCTCTGTGGGTAATGCACTCTAGTCCGTGTTCTCAAGGAGCTAAGACTTTGAACCAATGTAAAAAAATTTGCACGGTCTATTAGATGAAGGGTTGAAACATCCAGAACTATCTAAACTCATCTCAGAAAGAGTATTGGAATTGCTCACCTCCAGAGGGCGGCAATCCTGTTTCCTGTGACAGTGCTCCCCTGGACGTCATTTCCCGGAACACAAGGACACATCTGCATACATGGGTGGCCTGTGCGATTTCTTGGGGCCAACTTCACGCTACTGGGGAGTTTCTTGAATGGACCCTGTCTTCACAAGCATTGAGTTGGCTCCTGTGGCTTAGGCTCTTCCTCCAGAATGACCTGCCTTGGCTAGCTGCTGGTCACCCTTGTCACGGCTTTTTCTTTTCTGCCTGAGTTCACACTCTTCTCTCTACTGGAATAAAAATGCCCACTTGTGGATAGGTTGGTCTCTATTTTTCTTTCCTGATATATGGTAAAACTTAAAAATCAGGGTTCATAGTTTACGATCTTGATGGTGTGGTACCTAGTGTAGCCTCTGGCTGAGAGTAGAATTTCTGCAACAGTTTCAGAAAAAGGAAACGAAATAAGCAAACAGAATAAGAGAGCAGTTACTAACAACAACAGATGCTGGAGGGGATGTGGACAGAAGGGCACCTTACTTCATTGTTGGTGGGAGTGTAAACTTGTTCAACCACTTTGGAAAGTAGTATGGAGGTTCCTCAGAAGACTTCACATAGAGCTCCCCTATGACCCAGCAATCCCACTTTTGGGCATTTACCCAAATGTTTACAAACAAGACCACACTAAAGCTACCAGCACAACTATGTTTATTGCAGCATTGTTTACCATAGCTAAGATATGGAACCAACCCAGATGCTCCTCAGTAAATGAATGGATCAAGAAAATGTGGTATATATACACAATGGAATTCTATGCCTCCATCAGAAAGAATGACATTGCCCCATTTGTTAGGAAATGGAAAGATTTGGAAAAAATTATATTAAGTGAAGTAAGCCAGGCCCAAAGAAACATAGGTCCCATGGTTTCCCTTATTTGCAATATCTAGTATATGTATGAGTCAAGCAGAAAAGGTCAGATAATGTGATGTTAGGAAAATGAACCCTTAGATATGTATTTTAATGTTTTTTTCTTTCATGCATTTGTTTCTAACGCATTTATAAGATTATTTCTTTGTTGCTTTGTATGTCCCTCCCCCTCAGTATAACCCCTGCTTTCACTATATTTGATGTTGGTATAATTTATGGAGGAGATGGGGAAAAACAAGTCGTTTAAGGATACAGGTGGACCTGTTGCAACAATGAGAAGTACAAGTTGTCATGTCGAAAACGAGCTTTACAACGTTGGTGCGGGGGGGGGGGGAGGATTGGGGGGGGAGGCTGGGAAGGGATGTGAAGGGTAAACAAAGGAGGAGGCTGCAATGCTTGATAAGAAATGTACACATTATCCTGCCCATGTAATTGTAACCCCTCTGTACAGTATGTTCACAAAAAATAAAAATAAAAATTAAAAAAAAAAGAGAGCAGTTAATAGAAAAGATAGTACCAAGGAATAATAATATGAGGGGATCTTATGACCAGCATGTCTGGGAAGCAGTTAAAATATCCTCTACCTCCACTTGTCTGCTAGGCTGACAAGTGATGGATTGGAACTTTATTTCTCAAGCTTGACCTTTGAACCAGAACTCTAGCAGGTCAGTAGAGGTTGAACAGCAGAACTGACTACGTTCAGGGTAGTGAGTTTCTGATGGACAAAGAAATCAAACATAGGTTGGGTGATTAGGAGGCAGTGATTTTGGATATAGAAGCCACTGCTCTCTAGGAAGCTCCTACAAAGGAACTTCTATTACAAACACCCCATTATTTTCCAATTACACATTAGATAATTCTAGGATTGACAATATCTTGGGGGAGCGAGGACGGACTACCAGAGAGAAGGAAAACAGGAAAGGAGGGTGAATAACTGAGAAAGGAGACACAATGCGGCAAATGTCCACTTGACCAGTCCGGCTGCTGGGATCCTGTGCTGCCTCCTGATTTATCTGTTCTAATCTCTACCCACCACCAGGGTTGGTGCACTATGAACTCTGTAGGGGTGCTTGGGTGTCCTTTCAAGGCTCTCAACCATGCTTTGATAAGTCGCACTCGTTCATGTTTTGATATCTTACCCCATCGCACAAAGAAGCCTAAACCTTTATCCCTCTTCCTACCATCTTGTTAGATGCCAGACTTTACTAATGTAATGGTAGCTCCAGGAAAGCAGAACATTTACATAATCGGTCAGGTTTTCATTCCCAGCACCTAACATAGAATCTGACACGTGGACGACGTTCAGTAAATGTTGCTGGATAAACAAATTAATGGAGGGGCTTAATTTCTTTCAATTGCCTTAGGCTGTTTTGCCAACCTGGAAGCAGCTGGTGCAGTAATACCAGTGTCTCCTGCATCTGCTCCATTCCTAGCCGTGGAAATTTAGTGTTTTTATTGGTCTTACCCTATCCCCAAGACCTCACCTCATGGCCAGCCATTCATTGGGGCCTTTGCCTGCCAGCTAGAAAGGGAGTTTTCTGAGTACAAGGGCTGGCCTAACTCACTCTCATTTCTTCTTCAATAACTAATGGGCTCCTGATCAATACCTATTGCTCAAAAATCACTAAAGGATGAATGGGGGAGGAGGAAATGTATGTGTATGAATCGTAACAATAGCTTTCTAATTAATCAAACTTGTTTTGCTTTGCACTGGACTCCAATTAGGCTGTAATCTCACGGGGGATAGGTATTTCTAGAGTAATTCTTTGTCACCATCATTCCCAGAGTGGAGGGCTTCGCCTCACCATGGAATGGATGGTGTAAACTGATGCCTGCACCCTGAGTCCTCCCGCAGAGCGGAGGTATAGGAGGAGGGGAGGTGACGTTGCTGGGGGGCCAGAAAGGGGGACCACTGCCCTGGTGTGGGCAAAATGCCAACACCAAACTAGAGCGTTGTTCTTGAGTCTTAAGATCTCATCAAAGTTGCTTAGCTAGAATTCGGACTTTCGGGGATCCTATTAACCTTTCTTCTCCCTGTTTCTCCCCAATGGAAGGGGAATGCATTATATTTGTGGTTTTTAATGCCTGGCTTGTCTGTTTTCACAAGTTCCCAGCCAGAGAAGAGTTCTGCCTCAAGCTGAGTGGGTGAGTCTTAGCGACACCCTCTCCTTAGAGTCTTAGAGTCTTAGCGACACCCTCCTTAGACGAAGTTCAGATGAGACTCTCAACTGCAGATTGAAGCGTTGACGCTGAGGTGAGAGCCCTAGGCTACTAGAAAGGGACGGATGTGTTTTACATGAAAGAAAGACAAGGGTTGAGGGCAGTAGAGATGCAAAGCCACGGGCTGAGTCTCCGCACATCTACGGGAATCTCTCCACATAGCCTCCTCGTAAGACGACGTCTCTGAAGGAGTAAAGTTATATTGATTCATAAGGAGCTCATCGAATAGGATTTGTGTGCTGATCAGAAGAGACAGCGGAAAGATTGTTCCCTCTCTCTCCATGGTGCCCTCTGAGAAAAGGGTAAGGAGGAACAGAGAGAAGGCAGCTCGCTGGCTACAGGCTGGGAAGGAAGGCCACATGTGGCTGCCTGTGGTCTAGATCTCCAGCCTCCAGAACTGTGGAGCTCATGTTTTCTTATTCAGCCCAGCCTGGACCCCTAAGCCTTAAAGTGGCCTGCATCTTTCCTGTTTTTATGATACCATCTCCTACAATGATTCTCCTAAAATGACACTCCAGACTCACTCAGCCAAAGAGGATGGCCTGCGGATGCCCACAGCTCCTCTTGCTCTTGTGTTCACATATTAGTAGGTACTCCATGACACCATTCAATTATCTTGAATAAAAGTAAGTTGATTGAAACAAAGCACAGAGCAATTTTGATTTAATAGCATAGAAAAGGCTTGAATCTGGCAGTGAACGAAATGGAGGGTTTCAGAGAAAAGCAAACACACATATCTAGTGAATGACAACAGCTAAAGCTCCTACTTTTGCATGGTTACAAGTATTCCAAAGTGTGTGGTGAAGTAATGTTGGACAAAAGGCCAGCGCGTGGAGGACTAACCTGGATCTCGTTCTGTGTTTTACGGTGCCATTGCTCTTTTCTGTGCCTTGCTTATCTTCCTCAGTCAATGGGAGTGATATTTTCTTTCCCTTTGATAAGCCGCTGAGAGACAAAAGAAAGTGTTCACAGGAGAGAGTTTTGTAAGTCAGATTTTGTAAACCATAAACCCTTGTAGTGGGAGAGTTAGATATTCTGCCAACCAGCACAATGCCTGACACATGCTAGAAGTTTCATTGATGTCTGTTAAACAAATGCTCTTTTGAGATGTATATTCTGTTTGGCATCAGCACATCCCCCTGAGTTTTTCTGGTCCATTTGCAGCCAGCACCATGTAATTCTGGCAATAACATAAGGATGAGTACTTGCTCATTCTATTTTAGTTTCTTGCATTGATATATAAAAACTAAAAGTTGATGTTTAACAAGTTCCAGTAAGATAGTAAGTGAAATCATGATTCTCTGCCATGACTTAAGTTTTACTTGCTAGTAGGTATGAAGAAAGGATTCCTAAGCAATTTAATAATTGACAGTAGGTACAAGTGAGGTTATGGATGCTTTTTAAAGATGTTTCCTATGGTGACACAAGCCTATCATCCCAGTTCAAAGGACCTCAGGAAGAGGCCAGTGTGGGCATAAAAGACTTCATCTCACTCAGTGGCTGGTGCAGCAACATATGCTTGATATTCCTTACAGGGGAAGCACAACGGTGTGACACACGTGGCATATGCCTGTCATTCTCAGTGACAGGGAGGAGCCCAAGTTGGAGGATCATTGCCCAGGAGAGCCTGGCTAAAGTGAGATGCTGCCTTGAGAAGAATCAATGTAAGAAGGGGCTGCAGGCGTACAGCACTTGTGTGGCAAACGGAAGGCCCTGAGTTCAAACCCCAGCAACACAAAAATAGAGAAGACATCTCTACCTGTACATGCTGTGATAGAATACTAACCTCTAAAACATTAAAAAAAAACTTGTAATGAAATTTTATGTGGTTGAGTTGGGTTCACTATCTGTTCTGACTCAACTTTTTAAGTCAGCTTTGTGTGTCCACTGGAGAAGAGGCTACATGAGGATGAATGCTGAGTCTTACTCTTTTTCCTATGTTCAATGAATAAATGTGTTAAGTGCACACCAATGTAAGTTTTCAGCACCTTTCCTTGCTGCTTCTGTAATAAGTTAATTGTAGCATGTCCTCAACAAAACAGGTGTTAGATTCCCCTGAAACTAGTGACTTCCAATGAAAACTGAATACCAAGTTAGGCACCAGGGGCTCATGCCTGCAATCCTGGCTACTAGAAGGCTGGGATCCAGAGAATCACTATTACAAGCCAACCCGAGCAGAAAAGTCCATGAGACTATATCTCCTATTAACCAGCAAAAAACTAGGTTATATCTGTGGCTTATGTGGTAGAACACCAGCAAAGCAAGCAACTCAGTGTGAGGTCCTAAATTCAATCCCAATAGCTTTCTTCTTCTGCTAGAGCTAACCAGCCTAATGCTTTGTAGACAGAGAAAAAATTACCCCTTTATGTTAGTGTGCTTTGGATACAAAAGCAAAATAGTGTCAGAGACTGGGTGTGTAAGACCACAGGAGTTAATTTTGTGCATCCCAAATTGGGATGCACAAATTCCAAGATGAAATTGCCAAGGTGAGTAAGATTTATTGAGAAACACTTCCAGACTCTAAGACAGCTATCTTCTTACTCTGACCCCACAAAGAACAAAAGGGGCAAGAGAAATAGAGGAGGAGGGAGGAGAAACAGAAGAGAAGAAGGAGAAGGCAAAGAAGAGGAAAAAGGGATCTGATTTGGCTTTCCTTATAAGGGGGAAAATCCCATCATGAGCTTCCCAACTTCAGGACCTCCTTTTGCCCCCATGATCTCCCATTTCCAAACACCATCATATGGGGTAGAACTTCAACATAGAAGGTTTCCGGAAGGTCACGATCTGTGTCACCACCCTATTCACACCGTTTGCAACGGTCTTTGAATTTTGGATTCTGTAATCTATCCATGCAAGCCAGATTCCTATGCTTCTTACCCCAAGCAGTCTACCACTCCATCTCATTTCCTTGCTATTTCTAAGCAATTTTCCTCTGATAATATTGGTCATCCTCCATGGGGACTTCCTCCACAGGAGAAAAATATCTAGAGATATTTTTCTTGTCACAGCTGGGACAGGGAAAGGGGATTGCTAGTGTCATCTAGTTGATAGAAGCTACTTAGCTCAAGCATGCTGAAGAAAGCTCACTTCAGCTCCATGCCTTGAAGTATAATGTAGCCCCGAAAGTGAGCAGTACCAAGGCAGAGAACCCCAGACTTAGCTGAGCAGAGACTCAATGTGCACTTTAGTTTCTCAGCTGAGATCTCAGGGCTTCTGATCATCTCCAGCGGCCCGTGTCACTTCATTATGCAGAATGGTCCCAGACCCACGTTCCTACTTCAACCCTAGTATTTTCTTATAACCCAAGATAAAAAGCATCCAGGCTGCCAAAGCCTTGATTGTCAATGTCCGCCACATACGAGAACAGATATCACCAAGCGTTGTATCCTTTGAGAAAAGAGAGAGAGAAAAGAAAATCATATAAATTATATGAGAGGGATGTCACCTTTTTTAAAAAAAAAAACAAGAGAATGAGAAAGACCATAGGTGTGACAGGCAATATTTCTAAAATTTCTAATTACTACTAGCGGTGCCACTATGGAAAAAGTAATTATTTAGTCTTCTTGAGCCTCAGTTTCCCTATTTATGGAGTGAGAATAAAAATTAAACATGCCACATAATATTAAGCATTTGCATAACATTTATATTATATATATATACATATATGTGTGTGGGAGGGGTTAAGATCCCAAGCACAGGAAAGGTCAATGCTGGTCACTGAGGAGCTCCTGTTCCCAATGGAGCTTGCACTTAGCATTTCCTTCTGTGAATCACGCACGTTATGAAGGCATAGGCAGTGCGCTGCTGTGTGAAGGGTCTGGGTGGAGGGTGGAAAGTTGCTGCGGATGCCCTTGTCCAGTGGTGTTGGGTGTCACGGCCTGGGGGAAGGTGGCCTGCTTGTACAAAGGGAGCATGTGGCACCAACCACTTTCAGTAGGACTTGATTGAATGTCCCACTGGATCAAACAGCCCTTGAAAAGCTCACCGCATGGCCCAGGGCAACCCTGTGAAGAGCATACACGCTAAATCAGTCCCTCCTGAGGGAACATTTAGAGTGACCTGCCATTTTAGGACACCCAAGGTTCCCTCCGTGTCTCCCAGCCAGGGGGGCAGCACTGTTCTCTCATCTTCAGAGAGCACTCTGGGAACGCAGCTCCCAGGCCTCTGGTTAATTAACCATCCAAGGGATGGCAACTCCTCCTAGGGCGGTGCATTTCCTTTCAACCACAAGCCTATTGTTCCTTCCCCACCAGGAATGGCTGACCTAGAAAGAGGCTGCATTGTACCAACGCTGGGCTATTTATTAAGTAACCTATTTTCTGCTCCAGGTCAATCAACAATGGTAGCCCAGGAAGGTGCGATGCTTGTGTGGAGAGGGGAGTTCAGTCACCAGCCAGGCGATTATGATAAAAAGAAAGATGGGAAGCTTGGGGAAATTGGTGGCACACAAGCACAGTGGACAGGTTGAAATACCATTGCCCCGTGACTGAGTCCTACTGAGACATCTGCGCAGACTCACCCGTGAGCGCCTGGCTTCCCGCCTCAGGGTCTGCACTTACAGACTGGTGGCGATTAGCATCTTCTGTACCTCGGCTGTGCGGAAAGGCGAGTTGTAAAGCCAGCCATCACCCTGGACCTGCCTCACTGTTCTCAGTGCCCCAATTCCCTCATCGAAACTCCCTCTTGCCGTGGTGTTTCAGTCTGACGTCTAGGACTGGGCCTTTGCCCCTGATCACAAGGCTCACCTGCCTGCCTTCCGCCTTGCAGCTCCTCTGTGGCCTCTGACACAGTCATGCCCACTGTCACCGGTCCCCTGCCGCTTCCCGCCTGCTGCTCCCTCATTCCCATTCTGCTGGACATGTCCCCTGCCAGGCAGGAATCCTGACAGTTGCAGTAGGTGATTAATACTTGCACAGAGCACTGATTTTCTAGGGACCAAAGACATTGGTGTTTTTCTCATTCTGTACAGTGTAGAAGCCGGTCATTTCCTAGGTATTAATAGATATCAGATAAGTTGTTTGCAATTTTTTTTTGCAATGCAAATTCACCAAGGAGACACCTGGTCTGAATCTGAACATTTCCACAAGCAGAAGGAAACTCAAAGAGGAGTCTTTTTTTTTTTTTAATCAAGTACTCCATGCTGTACCATACATGCTCAGGCTGTGCGATCTTGTGTCAGGATGGAGCAGGGTAGGCAGAGACTAGAGGATGCATTGAGCCATTGTACACAGTGGCAGTTCAAGCCTGCTGGGGAACTCTGGAAACCAGCGTTGTTCAAGATGGAGCTTAGTTGCTGGTAGTTCAGATATCCACTGCTCTGTTTATCAGTTAATGAAGCAGCCAGTTTGGTGTCACTTCCTCGAGTCTTTTGCAGCATGGTATTTGGGCAACAAAGCAAGTTGTCATGAGGAAAGAATGCTATGCTTAGGAAAACAGAAGCTGGTGGCAGCAGCTAGCTGGAAGCAAGCATTCCTGGAATGGACGAGGCCCACGGACAGCAGCACACACTGCAGAACCTCAATCTACAACACTGAGAGGAAAGAAAGAGCCACCTTTCATTGCATTCTTGAGAGAAGACTGATCTTGTATGGGGTGCAGTTTAATCCTCACAAGAATTCATTCATTGAAGGTGATATTCAGATTCCCAGTTTCCTTTTCAGACAATGAAACCTAGAGACCAGGAAGTTCCTTCCAAGAGCACAGCCAGAAGGGGACAGATAGACCTGCATGCACCACCAAGGCCCAGGTCTTTCTACTTTCTCCCCACCACACTTACGAGAACTCAAGCACAAATCATTTTCCTCTCTATACAGAAATTGTTTTGGACATGCAGATTGAGGTGTGACTGAGGAAATGAGAATGGAGAGAAAAGGTCAACGGGGGTTTGGGTTCATCACTCCATTAATGGCCCAGAAAGGGGAGGGATCAGGCCTTCAATGAAGTAGATGGATGATTGTTACAAACACCCACTCCGTAGCACAGAAACACCTAAGGTGAACACCCAGTGTGTGACAAGAAACAAGGAAGCGCTCATTCCTATGCACTCTTTGGAACTCACAGAAGATGATGAATGGGATAAGGACCAAACTCCTCAGTGTGGGGCAGGTTTGAAAGAGTGAAGCTGGCACACACTAGAAAAAGCTTCATTCAAAGCCAAATGCCAGAGCTCCTTAAAGAGGCAGGATGATTGTGGTGACATTTGATCAATGAGGAAGGAAGTTCATAGATCCCTCCATCAATGAAGCTGGAGAGACCACACCCTGACGGAGGGCTGACTTCTCAACCCTTAAGCTCCAAGGGAGTACAAATCTGAACGAAGTGCAATGACCCCAGGAAGAAACAGATGGATCACATAATTACAGTGCATGCACAGGGGTCTGCTCAGAGGATTTAATCACATAAATTCCTTACACATTCAAAAGACCTTTCACACATATTGTGGGGTTCACTGTGAGCTGCAGAAAGAATACTGTAGCCCTGTCCTGTACAATTGTGCAGGGGAAGGGGAGAAAGAGAGCGGCTTCCACAATTCCAACAACATAACTAGAGATACACAAGAGCTCTCCATCTTGTTCTCCTTGTCTCGACTCCCTTGTGCCTTGACATTAAAATAAGGAAGTAACGACAAGGCAAGATTTTCAGTTTTTCTTCTCTTTTGGATGTGAAACACATTACCAAAAGCAATAAAACATATGGACCCCCAAGACAATATCTCCCCATTGCCCTGACCCCCAGCTCAGCATTCTACTTCCTGCATTGTAAGGCTGACCAGGTGTGTGAGATTCTATGTGTGTATGAGGGAACGCAGGGTTTGTCTATATGTTTCTATTTTTTTTTTTAACCAGTTAGAAACATGTCCTCCACATTCACATGTGTTTTCACAAAGGTTGGATATCCTTTGTTATTCATGGTGAAATGATACCATTACACATGTTATATCAATATGTTCTTTATTTATTCATCCATACATGGGCATTTCAGGCTGGTTTGTTTCTTGTCTGTTATGAACACGATTTGGTGAACATGCAGGTATCGCTTTGAGATCCTGACTTCAATCACTTTCAGTAAAAAAAAACCCCAAAGTGAGTTTATTAACACATAGGCAATTCCTATTTTGAATTTTCAAGGAGCCAACATACAGTTTGCCAAAGTGACAATCTCAATTTCTGTTCATTATAGGGTAAGTCTTCCTTTTTCTTTCACATCTTAGCCTTAAAATATGGCTTAAGCATTCTCTGATATTATGTGTGACTTCAATGCAAACATATTCTTTAGTGTTACTACTCACTTGAGCAGCTGAGACCTTCATCCTCCATTCTGATTCCTAATCATTCATCCCGGAGGGAGTTAGGCTTCTTACTTAAGCTCATCTCAACTTAGTGATTAACTAACTCTGACTTACCCCTTACCACAGTCCTGAACTTGTATGAACAAAAGCTAACTGGAACACAATAAAAGAGGTCCAGAAAAAATGAGTAGTTGGTGAAAAGATTGAGTTGCCTGAAAAAAATGGAGCATGGAAATGGAAGACAAAAGGAAAGAAAAAAAGAAGGACTGGAAGAAAGAAGAAAGGGAAATAAAGAGGGAGGAAGGGAGAAAGGAAGAGAGAATGAAATGGAGAGGGAGAGAGACGTAAGGGAGGGCGAGAAGGAAGAAAGGAATAAGACAGGAAAAAGAATGATATAGAGAGAGAAAGAAGGAAGGAAAGAAGTAGAGAGACTAATTGGTGAAGTGAGGAAAAAGAAAAGTGGAGAAGAACTAAGACAGAAAAAGAAAAAAAGGAAAGGAAGCAAGAAACAAGGGAGGGAAGATAAAGGAAGATTCTTTGAGAAAATTCCAATTTTCTTTTACTAAAGAAACATGCTCATTTTGAGAACTGGCCTGGACAATCCCAGCTTTCTTGTTGCAAGAGTTGCATCTGTCTTGGGTTAAACTGTCACCAACTTGAGGACTAACATTTCTTTCTTTTTTTGTTGTTTTTTTTTGGGGGGGGGTCCGGTCGTGGGGCCTGAACTCTGGGCCTGGGCACTGTCCCTCAGCTCTTCAGCTCAAGGCCAGAGCTCTACCACTTGAGCCACAGCGCCACTTCCAGCTTTTTTCTTTTTGCTTATGTGATGCTGAGGAATCGAAACCAGGGCCTCAGGCATGCAAGGCAAGCTCTCTTCCACTGAGCCAACTTCTCAGCCCCGAGAACTAATATTTCTTGGTGGAATCCATAACTTTCTCATTTGGTCCACCATCAGTAGTAAACAGAAAGTGCGTTGAAGAACAATTCTAGATAGCTCCTGGAAACTCGTGGTCAAGAAGTGGTTGTATATCCTCTGAGAAGATGTAAGATAGAAGTAGGTCAGGCTTGGAGCTCAAGTAGAACCACTCGGTGCAAAACATGGTTGATGATAAAATCCCAGACTCTCCCTTGCCTATCTTTTGAGGTTTTTGTTTGTTTGTTTGTTTTCATTTTAAATATCTACGTAGTGCTTTTTACCTAGCAGGGACAGAAGTGTTTGCTTCATCGCTAGATGCAAAATACACTCTAGTTCATCAACTGACTCATTGTTGGTCAGCAGCAAACTCTCATTCACTCTTCAGATTCTGCTTTTGTGAGTTCGGCTTCTGCAGAACACATAGTGAAAATATGGATTTCATAATAAAGGAAATTGGCTTTTTATTAGTTCTTATAATCACAAATATTGGTAATTTTATTCTGGTTTTTCAAGAGCAGATTTCAGTACCTTTAATTGCCTAACACTCTACAGATAGTTTAACGTTTTTACTTTAATTTCATATTTTAATTGTCATTTAATTGAAAATTTTCATGAACTAAATTAATAGAACTTTTTTCCAAGAGTCTAATCTGAGATAATTCTTAATTGGGAAACAAAATGTATACCACAGTAGACCAACCAACTGTTTTAGCAAAAAGTACGTTCAGTCTACAGTGATGTGTAGTGACAAATACACAGAAAGATTAAGTCTTCCGGGCTGAGTTTATAATGAGCACACCCCCTGGGGCCAGAGACATCTGTGGCTCCATGGCTATTGCTTTTGTCCCTGTGTTTGTCTTCAACAATCATAGGCATCCACGTGGCAAACAATCCAACAGCGGATGATCTAAATGATGTCCTGAGAGATGTAAGAGGATTCCGCCTGTGAAGCAGTTCTTTCAACTTACTCTTGGTGGCACCTGGGATCCCACTGTGTGATACTCGCTATTGAACCTCTGTCCTGATGTATTAGTCACACACTGAGCTTTTGCTGAATCACAGTCATCTGTTCAGCAAGCGGCCTGGAATACACCATCCCCATCTCCCAGGGGATTAAGCAAAGCCAGGGCTGCCTTCAGGGACAGAGAGGACTCCTGCTGAGGGCTGATGTTCAGGGCCTGCAGCAGGTTATTCATTGGCAGAGTCTACAGGGTCCTTCATACTGAGCTGCCAGACACAAGGAGCTCTGGTGAAGGCACACAGAGCCGGACACAGCACTGGGGTGTAGCTCGGTGGTAGAGGGCTTGCTTTGCCGGTGTGAGATCAGTGTTCAACCCCCAGCATTGCAGCAACTATGAATAGATAAGTAAATAAAAGGGACACTGCCTACCTGGAGTTGTCAGCCAACGTCCGTGCAGGGGATATCCTGGGAGATAAATCACTCCCATCAACGATTCCATGACTGCACTAGTGTAAACCGATGTTAGGTAGAGGGGATTCCAGGCTTCTGAGAGTCAGCCCACCTGCCATAGCCATGTGGCAGTGTGCTTCCATACCCAGAATTCCAAACAATCCCCAGATTCTTCCACAGCTTTGAGTCTTTGAATCTTCAATCCATGTTTCACAAAACCCTGGACAAGGTTCAAACTCCGCTTTGTTCAGAGAAGCTCCTTCAGTGGCCTGCCCTCCCCTGCTTAGCCGACGTCGCCATCAATGTGACGCATATTCCTGAAAGATGTACCAGAACAAACGAAGCAGAACTACTTGAAGAAATGGAACAAGGAAAATTCTGTGAGCTGAAGGGAGCACTGACTCAGACACTGGAACATTTGTACGGTGCCAGGAGCTGAATACTAAAATCTCTGAATCTAGAAAAGTTTCCAAATTAAATTCAAAGGAAAAGATACAACATGATACATGATATAATATATGCCACATATAATATCTAATATATTATTTACAGTGTTATACATTTTATATATTATAAAATAGATTAGGCATATATTATGTATATTGTATATAATGTGTCATATATTTTCCTTTGAATTTAAGTATACAGACACAAACATGTGTGTGTGTGTGTGTGTGTGTGTGTGTGTGTGAGACAGAGAAGGAGGGAAATAAGAGGAGAGAGACCTAGAGAGAGAAAGAGACAGAAATCCACTTTTATAATCTTATAAATCCCTAAAATAGCCATGCAAAAAAAAAATGAAAAGAAAAATGTTTAAGTTCAGGGAATGATAACCTCCATTTTCTCTATTATATAACTGGTCACATCTTTGTGTGAAATTTAGGAAAAGACTCATGAATAATATGTAACAACTCAGAAATTCCTGTGGACAGCTACCATATACCCAAAGGATAATATTAGAGAAGAATTAAAATACTATCCTTGAGAAGACAATCAGAGCTGTGTATCAGGGTGAAGACATAATACTATCATTTCCTCAGCAAACATCCATGGCTGCTAGTCGCAGGAAATCAGGCTTGTGGCCAAATTGTACTCCAAGAAGTTAAGCAATGTGGCACTTCTACTTAAATAATTGTTACAGCAATAAAATAGGAAAAGATGTGCAAGTATTATTACCTTTAGACTGGTGTAATATGTTCTATTAAATAGCAGTGTGAACCTGAAGGTTTATGAGACTCAAACAATATGTAGGCCAGGCCCTGAATATGTGTGTCAAAATGTATGCATGTTCATATTACAGATGAATATTTCCTATATGTGAATTGCCTTGTTCGCTCGAGGTTCTGAGAACTCGTGGTTATTCCAGGTAATCTGGGAGCATGTGTGATTATCTTGTGAAGGCTCCCAGGTGCCCAGTCAGAGTGGTTTACAGCACAGAGTGAAGAGAGTGTGTCAGTCGGAACTGTGTGTTTCTGGTTAACAAGGCTGCAAGGAATCGTATTACCACACAGACTCTATTTTCTGTCTTTTTATTTTTCTTTTATTGTTGGAATGGCAATAAGAACGTGCAGACTTTGGATATTTGGCCCTGGAGACGCTGAGATGGCCTGAATTTATCTGCAACATGTTGTGTTTTGTGCAGGCTTTTCCTATCTCCGCAGGAACCTCGCTGAGAGACACACAAACCCTGGTTGGAGTAGTTGGAGAGGCAAGGTGTGTGTCTACGGAGCTACAGAAAGACATACCTGAGGGAGATCAGAGGAAATAAAGCACAACAAAGAGCTTCCGCAGCTCTCCAACCCCTCCAATTCTCGTGTCAATTTCTCTCTTAAACTCTGTCTGTCTCTCTATCTGTGTTGGTCTCTGTTTATCTTTTATCTGTCTCTGTCTCTGTATGTCTCTGTCTCTCTCTCTCTCTCTTACACACACACACACACACACACACACACACACACACACACACACACCACTGTACACAAGTGGGCCACCATGACATAGAAATAGTAAACACACCCATTTCACTGGGACTATTTTGCAGATGACACAGTCTGAGCAATGTTTGCCATTTAGCAACTATCTAAGTTTCAGCCACTATGATGCTAAGAAATGGTGGTAATGCACAGAATGCTGTCAGAAGTGCACGGTTCTTCTTCTTCTTTTCTTCTTCTTCTTCTTCTTCTTCTTCTTCTTCTTCTTCTTCTTCTTCTTCTTCTTCTTCTTCTTCTTCTTCTTCTTCTTCTTCTTCCTCCTCCTCCTCCTCCTCCTCCTCCTCCTCCTCCTCCTCCTCCTCCTCCTCCTCCTCCTCCTCCTCCTCCTCCTCCTCCTCCTCCTCCTCCTCCTCCTCCTTCTTCTTCTTCTTTCTTCTTCTTCTTCTTCTTCCTTCTTTCTTCTTCTTCTTCTTCTTCTTCTTCTTCTTCTTCTTCTTCTTCTTCTTCTTCTTCTTCTTCTTCTTCTTCTTCTTCTTCTTCTTCTTCTTCTTCTTCTTCTTCTTCTTCTTCTTCTTCTTCTTCTTCTCTTCTTCCTCTTCTTCCTCTTCTTCCTCTTCTTCTTCTTCTTCTTCTTCCTCTTCCTCTTCTTCCTCTTCTTCCTCTTCTTCCTCTTCTTCCTCTTTCTCCTCCTCCTCCTCCTCCTCCTCCTTCTTCTTTTTGAAAATACCGTACGGGGGGGTTACAATTACATGGACAAGGTATTGAGTACATTTCTTATCAAGCATTGTTGCCTCCTCCTTTGTCTCCCCTTCCCTTCCCATCTACCAACCCCTACCCCCGCCAAAGTTGTAAAGTTCGTTTTTCGATATAATGTCTTGTGCAGCTCATTGTTGCAATGGGTCCACCTGTATCCCTATTTAAACAATTTGTTTTTTTCCCTTCCCTGTCACAAAGTATGCCAACATCAAATACAGTGAAAACAGGGATTATACTGTGGGGGAGGGACATACACAGCAACAAAGAAATCATCTTATAAACATGTTAGAAACAATCGCAAGAAAGAAAAACATTTGAATCCTTACATTGGGGTTCATTTCTCCTAAATCAACTTATCTAACCGTTTCTGCTTGTTTCAGACATATACTAGTTATGTGCATGGTTCTTATGGTTTTTCTTAGGTGAAAATTTTCAGGCGTCACCAGCTGCTGAATTGTGTCTCTCTGAAAGTTACTTGTTGAAGCTCTCATCCCAGGACCTTAGAATGTGACTGTATTTTGAGACAGGGCCTATAAGGAAGTGGTTAATGTGACATGGGGTTCTAGGGTAAGTGCTAATCCAAGGTAACTGGTGTCTTTGAGAGAACATGGAAAACTAGAGACTTCCAGCCTCTAGAATTGTGGGCTGTTTAATAATACACAGTGGAGTATACAAAATCCAGAATGTTCTGGGCATGAGAAAACATTCCCACAGCCTCCTCGCCTCCTTATAAGTGAACTTGCCGGTGCTATTCCTATGTTTTAAATTTTTCCAAACCTTTTCTAGGAAAGGCTCCATAGGCATTATTTAAATCTAGCTTTTTATTACATTTATAAGTTTCAATATTGTATTTATGACATTTACAAATCTTTGTTGCACTCACCTGTGATATTCTTTTTCCACCTTTGTTCCTATGTCGGATGCCACTTTATGAATGAAGTGTGATTGTGAATCCTTCCATCATTAAAGCACTTTGGTCTTATCTCTGGTGGCATCACAGGAACTGAATAGTCAAGTTTCAATGTATATCATCGAGCAGGCGTTATGGGTTTTAGCAGTTTTGTTGGACATATAATGGTATTTCTTTTACATTTGATTTTGCATTTCCTTGAGTAATAATGAGACTAAGCATCTTTTCATCTTCGTATTGCTCTTTGAACTTTCTCTTTAATCAAATACCTATTCACATCTTAATTTTTCTATTGTGCTTTCTATTTTTCATTGGCTAATCAGAGATATTTTAAAGTTTGTAAACCAATTCTTCATTAGTTATATGAGACAGAATATGTTCTTTATTTGTCTGTTGCTTACCTTTTCCATTCTTTAATCAATTTCTTAATAGCAAATTTTTTTTTGCCAGTCCTGGGGCTTCAACTCAGGGCTTGTGCCCTGTCCCTGAGCTTCTTTTGCTCAAGGTTAGCACTCTATCACTTGAGACACAGAGGCACTTCTGGCTTTTTCTATGCATGTGATATTGAGGAATTGAACCTAGGGCTTCATGCATGCTAGGTGAACACTCTACCACTAAGCCACCTTCCCAGCCCAAATATTCTTAATTTCAGTACAATTGTCTTACCAATTTCACTTGTCTTTGCATCCTTTTTAAGAAATTATTCTCATCCTGAATACATTAGATATACTCTCACGATTATCTCCCCCAAATACCATTTTTATGTCCTTCACATGCAGGCTTTAGGAGAAACTTGAGCATGGTTCAGAGAAGTTCAGTCTCCCAGTCTATCCTCAGGGGAGCAGGTCCCCAGCCTGGCCTGGCCTGGCGTGGCCTTGAGAGAGGTGGTTTGGCCAATGCACGTGAAAAGGACGGACAAGCAGAAACATCAGGTCTTGCTCTCATGCCTTGGGAAACAGATGGCTGAAGGATGCCACACACAGCAAGGACAGTGAACCCTCATCCTGGGAACAAGCCCAGCATCGCCAGCCAGAGCTAAACGGTCCTCAGGAGCCACTGGACTCAAGAGTCGCTGGTGTATCATGATCATCTGTTTGCTACTTCATTGCAATACCCAAAGATGGAGCACCTGAGCCAGCGTGGGGGCCGCCTGGGCCGTGTCTCCAGCCCCCTCAGAGTCACAGAATTGCAGCAGCATTTCAAGTGGAAATGAGGCCCAGGCTAGAGGCACTCAAGGGCCTATTTGGGTTCCAGGCCTTTACTTGAACCTGGCTGGGTCATTCCTTGCTATCTTGATAGCCCTGTGATGCCTGAGGTGCAAGGTTTTTAGTGGACCTTATAGGTTTTTCCTTTCTCTTTTTAAAGAATAGTTTTAGGTTCACAGCTAGACTGACTGGAAAGAACAGAGCCCTCAAATTTCCCCTCCCTTTACCTAAACATAGTTTCCCTTCTCTCCAGTATCCCCTACGAGGGTCAAGCATTTGCTAAAACTGTTGGGCTTACTCCAAGACTACAGTTTAACTGAGGTATTATACATTGTGTGAGTTTGGACATGTTGGCATGAATCCATCATTGCTATCCATATAGAGTGATTCAGGGTCCTAAAATGTGTGTGCTCACACCACTCAATATGTCTCTGTCTCTGTCTCTGTGTTGTTGTTGGTTCTGGGCCTGAATTCAGGGCCTGGGTGCTGTCCCTGAGCATTTTTACTCAAGGTAAGCACTCTACCATTTTGAGCCACAGTGCCACTTCCTGTTTTCTGGTAGTTAATTGGAGATAAGAGGCTCATGGACTTTCTTTCCCCAGGCTGGCTTTGAACTGTGATCTTCAGATCTCAGCCTCCTGAGTAGGATTATAGACATGAGCCATGGGTGCCTGGCTTTAAATCTCTCTTCTTTCTGGCTCCCTAGTTTTGATTTTTTTCAGAGCTCCATGTAGTGATATACTGTGGCTTAAAGTCAGGCCTCACGCTCTTTCCATACTTTGTTCAAGGCTGGTGCTCCACGATTTAAACCATACTGCCACTTCCTCCTAGAGATAAGTTTATCTCAGCTTTGTTTGCCCAGGTTGGTTTTGAACCAAGGCGGTCATATCTCAGCCTTCTGAGTAGCTAGGATTACAGGTGTGTGGCACTGGCTCTGAATGGCTCACTTCTTTTGAACACACTAATATCCTGTAGTCTGAGGGAGCATGGTTTATTCATCTATTCATCTACTGAAGGACATCATGGTTGGTTCCATGTCTTACTGTTAGGAGTAAACTGCAATAAACACTTGCAAGCATTTATTTGAGTGGACATGAGCTTTCAACTCCTTGGGGTAAATAGCAGTGAAATTGCTGGGCCTTACATTGACAGTGTAATGTTACAGGGAACTACAAAACTCCCTTCCAAGATAGCTGCACCCATTCCTTCCAGCAGTGAGGAGGATTCTTGTCTGGGTTGGCAGTGGTCATGTTGTGGATCTTGGTCATTACCATCGGTGCCTATAGCATCTCCCTGGCATTATTCTTTGTGTTTCTCTGATGACATTCAATGTGAATTGAGCTATCTTGTCACACACACTTGTTTACGATCTGTATATCATCTTTGGGGGATCTATCTTTGAGGTCTTTGGCCTATTTTTTTTTTTTTTGGTTGGCCGTGGGACTTGAACTCTGGGCCTGGGTGCTGTCCTTGCGCTCTTTAGCTGAAGGTGAGCACTTTACCATTTGAGACACAGCACCACTTCCAATTTTCTGGTGGTTAATTGGAAACAAGAGTCTCATGAACTTTCCTGCCTGGATTGGCTTTGAACTGTGATCCTCTGATCTCAGCCACCTGAGTAGCTAGGATGATAAGCATGAGCCACCAGTGCCCAGCTCTGGCCTATTTTTTAATTGGGTTATTTGTTTTCTTCTTGTGGATAAGACCCAGCTTTATATTCTAATTTTAAGCTTCCTTTTTTTTTGAACTTTCTAGTTGATCAACAATAAGTTGGAAATCTGAGGAAACAATGTAAACACTACAAATATTCATTATAAGCATTGATACTAATAGGAAAGCCAGTGTGGGCAAGGGAACACATCTGATTATAGTTCTGCATATGCATGGTTGAAATAACACAGTGAGGCCCCTTTGAGCAATGACCATGCATTTAAAGTGGATGACATGAAGGTAAGCCATGCACTGCTAGGTGTGGGTACCTGCAAGGGGGAGGGCTGGGGGCTGGATGGAGAGGATGGATATGGTCAAAACAGTTTCTGTAGAAATGCATCCGTTGAACAGTAAAGTTTATTGAGGTTGATTTTGGAAGGGAAGAGGGGGAATGAGAGAAAGTAATGGGGAAGGGTGTGTCTGATCAAGATACATAGTAATGCTTGTATGGATTTGCCAACATGAAATCCCCTTGTACAAATAATTGATGCAAATTAAAACATAAAGCACGAAGCAACTTTTAGCAACTGAACAAATGCAGAAGTAGAAAGATGGGGGCATTTGATATGCCCCCATCTTTATCAAAATGTTTAATAAAGCCACTAGTCAGTCAGTGAAGCCTTATGAAGTCTTCTAACTCAAGGATTAAATTGCTCATGGATGTAATGCTGTTATTACTTGGTATCTTTTTCTCTGTCTTTTTAACAAAATTGTTGTGGAATACATTTACCTGAAATATTCAAATATCTTGTGATCTCCTTGCACATAATGTTTTATTATCATTGATGTGTATGATGCTTCCTTTTTCCTTCCTGATACAGGAATTTTTTTCTCTTCCTTTCCCTGATGAGTCTAAGGGCTTATCAATTTGATACATCTCTTCAAAAAGCCATTCTGCAATAACAGCTGAATTCTAATAAATGAATATCTAAAGTTGGCATTTAAAGAGATGGTAATATAATGTGATTTAGAAATGCAGTTATTTAATAAGAAAAACTGCTAAAATATTAAAAGGAATTGCCGTGGAAAAGGTAGAAGATTACTTTGATTTTTAATAAACATAGTTATGATGTCTTATGTTTTTAAAGTAATGTATATATACATATATATATATATATTAAGTTGAAAATAAACCTAAGAGTTCAATTAAAAGATACATCTTAACTCTATCTCTCTTGTAGGGCATTGTAAGCATTAAATAAGATAAGGCATAATCAGTGCTTAGCACAATACAGGAATTGCATAAATGATAGCCATTTGGTATGCTATTATTTTACAAAACAGCATTATAAAAACATTAATAAATCTCTAGGTATAATGAGAAAATTCCACCTCCCAAGCATGGTGCATCGTGTTCATTTGTCTTTGTTTGTTTCCAATTTTTATTCCACTGCACAGATAATTTTCACCTAGTAAAATAAAGAAATAACACATAAGTGTGTGTTTGTATTTATAAACCTTAAAACAATAAAACTTTCCATGTTCCGTTCACCATGCTAGCTGGTGCTTTATATTTCACTGAACGAGTGTCACACAATGAATGAGTGCATTTTCATTGTAATTGATGTGTAGTAATTGTACACATGTGTGCGCTGCAGTGTGATATTTGAATGTATGAATACAAGGTGCAACAATCAGATCAGGGTGCCCGGTAGACTTTGCACTTCCAATACATCATTCGCTTGTGTTGGAAGCATTAAACATTCTCCCTACAAGCTATTTTCTGTATTTTGCTAATTGCTGTCAACCACAGTTGCCCTAGAATCATGGCACTGTTTTCTTCTAGCTGTCTGGCCACTGCCTTGTCACTGGAGGAGTCTATTATCTGAGTGGAGAGAGAGCTACAGAGGACTGAATTGAGGACCTCGCTTTGACAAGACAGATTCTCTGTCGCTGGAGCCCTATTTCACAGTCATTCCTTCTTGGGCTGGTCACTTGTTTAACTTAGGGTCTCACTTGGTGGCGAGCTTGGCTTGGACTGTGATCCTCCCACTGGAGCTTTTTACCAAGGAGCACTACTGCACCCTGCCATTGTGTTTCCCCCAGGAGCTGGGACAACAAGCATGCAGCGTGGAGCCTAACCATTGGCTGAGATAGAGTCTCTTGAATGTCCTTTTGCCTGAGGGAGGACTGAACCATCATCCCTTCATCTCTGTCTCCCAAGAAGTTTACATTTTCAGCTTGAGCCACCATGTTTTGCCCTTCTTTCTGTCTGTTATTATAGCTGGTGCCTCCAACAAGCATCTTCAAGCAGACTGTACTTGTGACTTTGGGATAATTTTTTTCCTATTAAGTTTTCAGAAATAGCACTGCTACTTCAAAGGATGTGACTGTATATATTGTTTCTCCATGATATGCTCCCATGTTTATTCCCAAACCAGCATTGACAATTTACATCACAAGAAATACCTGAGTCTGTTGATTCCAGTAGATCTTTCACAGCTTTAGCTATCATCAGAATTTAAATTTTGTGTTAACTCAGAAATTTAATGACGATTGTATGCTAGTTTTAATCCAGAAAATTGAATAACATAGCTCAGTGAACTACGTTATTTATTATTATTGTTATTCAAATCACCTTTTCCCTTGGAGATTACTATCCTCATTTGTTTTTGCCTTGTTTAGCGAGAGGCTACAAATTTTCTCCTCCCAATAACAATTCCTGACCTCATTAGGCGAACCCATGTTTCTGAATAGCTTAAAGGAAATACAGAACTTTCCACTTTGTTGTTTATCCCTTCTTTGTTTTCTAGCAGTCCCACTTTGCCTTGAATATGAGTCTTTTAATCTCTTGCAATTTCTTGTATTTTATCATAAATTACAAGTAATTTATCATATCATGTCATATCATATCAATCAATCTATCTTTTGAAACCCATTTCTACTTGTAAAGACAATTTTCAGAACAATCATGAGCCAATGTAATCCTTTAAAGAACATTTTTCCAAAAAAGCAGTGCAGAAGAGAATAAAATGACAAGTCATTTCATAAGGCTATTTGATATAATTGGATGAGGACATGATAAGAAAGAAACGTATTTCTCATAAACATGAATGCAAAACTGCAAAGAAATAATGAGCAATTTGAATCTAACAGAATAAAAAATGCAGGAATAATAGTAAAGGGAAAATTATTCCATGAATGCAATGCTTAACCATCAAAATGTTAAATATCAAGCAAAAAAGTACAAAACATATGATGATTTTAATAGATATGAACAATGCATTTGATAAAAATTTATATCAATGTCTAATTAAATCCCCTATGAAACAGCTATAAAGGATCATTGCCAGACGGATCAACTATCTTTAGAGAAAAAAATTGAGTAAATATAGAGAAAAACTGAGTAAAATATAGAGGAAACACAGTTAACATATTTAATAATGAATTTAAAAGGTTTACCCCCTGAGATCAGGAATGAGGTAGAAAACATTAATCACAAATTATTTTTAGCATTTTATTGTAAGCTTTAGCCAGTATAATAAAAAAAGGAAAACAAGTACGTTACTTAGGACTGCAAATGAACAAACAAAACAACTTTCATTTGTACAAAACATAAAAGGTATGTATGCAGTATATGTATGCATTTTGCGATGTATGCATATATAATAGATGTATGCATATATAATATTTAAATATATTCATTTATATATTATAGTTAATACATAAATTTAGCAAAGTATGGATACAAGGTTATAAGGTGATGAAAGCACATACAAAATAAAAAGTCACCATCTGTATTCATAGTACAAATCATCAAATGCCTACTACGCCAGGTTTCCGCTCTTGACTCTGAGCTTCTAATCCATGTTTTAGATAGCATGTCCTTTGACTTGGCAGGTCATCTTTCTGCCTTTCTTGACCTTTCTCAGAATACACATACAGTTTCTCTATGATAAGAACCTTGTCTATTTGAGTACTCATCTTTCAAAGAATGAAAGTTTACTTTCTCAGCTGTCAATCACTTTATCTGAATCGTACTGGGTATCATTGGAAACATGCTTACTGTACTAGCTGTTGTAGAGAGTAAACACCACAGTCTCAGCTCCTAAACGCAATCAGAAATCTCTTTCCCATTCTCTTCCTGGGCCACTGAAGGCAGATCTGGTAAGTTTGCCTTATATGTTGTTTCCAGGACTTCACTTTTCACCACTTTGTAGTTCTAGCCTCCTCTCAATCTCAGTAATTCCAACTACAGTATTCTACAAATTCTCCTAGTAGATGATATAAAAAGCAGAATATCTGGTTTTTAAACATAAGAACCTGGATGAGACATGAGATACTTCTGCCTAAACCCTACTGGTGCCAGATAACTGGGGAATAGAAATTGTGAGCAGGTAGTGCTCACATGGCCAGTGAATAGGTGTTTGGAGCCATCCATTCCCTTCTAACCCCTTCCCTCCACTATGCATTTTTATTTTTATTTTTTTTTTGGTCCGGTCGTGGGGCCTGAACTCTGGGCCTGGGCACTGTCCCTCAGCTCTTCAGCTCAAGGCTAGTGCTCTACCACTATGAGCCACAGTGCCACTTCCGGCTTTTTTCTTTTTGCTTATGTGGTGCTGAGGAATCGAACCCAGGGCCTTGAGCATGCAAGGCAAGCACTCTACCACTGAGCCACCTTCCCAGCCCACTATGCATTTTTAATAGGAAGAGCTAGCTATTTAATGGGTCCAAAAGTTCACAGAATGACTCTAGCATGTTTTCCTCATAAGTGTACGTTTCATGGTTTTATACAGGATCAAGTTTTACCCTATCCTGAAATGTACACTTGTCTGAGTGCTTCCACGTATTCAATATTGTTACCTCTTCAAGGAATGAGGGATCCAAGAGCCTTCTTTCCCTTTTATGACCCAAAAAAGAGTGAGAGGTTAAAGACCATTGTCAACTCTCTCTATTTGGTAAGCAGTTAAAGGGGTAGTGGACCCAAGTAACATGTTCTGAGAGCCAGGACTGTAACAACCATGGATTGCTACTCTGATAGAGCATTCTGGAACGTAGTTTGTGAAAAGCACAGTCTAGAGATTTCAGAGTACTCAGGCCAACTCACAGACATCCATTTATTTATTCACCCCATCCATTCACAAGCCAACCAACAAACTCTGGAATCTTCCAGGTGCCATATGCCCCATTTCAAGTTCTAAGACATCAAAGGTGATTAGATGAACAGTGTTTTTGAAATCATGGAGCTATCATTTAATATTCCTTTTTCTCATGAATTTATGGCACCCAGGTGAGAAACCTTCACCCTTAGGATACAGACCTCTAAATGAGCAAGCTGTAACAAATGAATTAACTGAAGTAGAATAGACTCTAGAGAGCTCAGATAAAAGATTAACTCAAAACCCAACAAAATAAAGACTAGGAACTGAGTACTTGTGGTGGTGGGGGAAGCCAAAGGGAGAGGGGGAGAGGAATGTACGGGGAAGGGAAGGAGAGTGCTATCAATAATCCATTGTATATACCTCAAAATTAAGAAAAATAAGGGAAGGGGTGGGCTAGGAGGGGTGGGTGAGCAGGTTGAAAGGGCGCCATTGATCAAGAGGCATTGCATTCATAAACCTCTTTGTTAAGTGGCAACTCTTTTCTGCAACTACTTAAAGATAATAAAAGTATTTTTTAAAACACAGAAAAAATAGCCTCAGTTTTAAGTTGCTAATATCTCATTAAAAGCCATGTTAAATCATGACCGGGCTCTGCCCATGTTTCCCTGCTTGGAGATTTTAATCTGCAGATCTTCCCCTGTGCTACTAACTGCTACCTTTTGGGCCACACACCAGAACGTCTCATTCCCCCATGGCGTGGCATCCAGGATGAAGTCTGAGCACCCCTGCCTCTCCCCCCACATGGTCACCTGAGGGTTTCCAAACATGGTGGCAGCCAACTCCTTTCCCAGAGTCCTTCTCCTTCCTGCCAGGCATGTTCTCTGAGGAACAAACTGGGCTCTTTTCTGATTCCACCTCACTGTGTTGTTATTTCTCCATTTCTTCTTTCTAGAATGCCATTCTCTGTCTCTGTACTCCACTGGCTCTTCTCTGCTCAGCATCCCTTGTCAGCAATTTCAGAATTTTCTCTTTCCAGTAGCTCTGCTAGAAACCTTTCTGTAGTGTGACTCGAGTAATTACGTCCTTGTCTGTTTTCTTAGATGGAAGTGGATTTCCTTGATGGATAGAAACTGTCTTAAAAAAAAATCTTGCTTCCGTGCAATGTGACTTACCAAAAATACATATTGATTTATTGACTAAAAAGTTAAAAATAAAATAACCTTATCCTGCTGGTCTGCTTTAAATGAATGAACATAAATACATGCGTGTATGTGTGTGCATGCGTGTATGTGTGTGCATGTGAAAGCTTTTCTTTTCTTTTTTGTTAGTGAAGTTTCTGCAAGATAAGTTTGTATGGCTTTTAGTTTTAGTCCAATTTACTTCAATGGAGAATGACAAAAAATAGTCAACATTTCAGCATTTGTCAGTGCCCTGTGGATCAAATTTTAGTAACTCCCTGAGTTTTACAGCTTGAATGCAAAACTACGAATTTCGCTTTCTCACATGTCTACATCCTTTATCTACTTCCCACTCTTGTTCTGCTTAGAAACTAATATGGTTCAAACTAATTTGTGACATTGTTGTATGAGGGACTGTGTTCAGACTATTACATTTATCTATCTATCTATCAAGACATGATATCATACATATATTTAATAGAGAGGAGAGAACACGGTCTTTATTGTGGGATGATTTGAAGGGATAAGAGGAAAAGAGAATGGTTGGGTGAATGATATCAAAGAGCACTACTTCTGTGTATTAAGAAGGTTTAATGAAAATCTGGTAGCTGTTTAATAATGGGATAGTGGAGATTGAGAAGTGAGAATAAGTAAGAGAATTAGTAGTGAAGTACATGAGTGCATGTGTGAACTACCAGGGTGATAGCTTCTTGAACAATTAACAAACACTTAAAAGGAATGAATGGCAGGATGGTAAAGCATGGCTGCCTAGGGTGGGGCTCTAGCAGAAAGGGATAGGCAAGTGTGGAAGCTGAATGTGCCAGTACAGGAGCTTGAATGCAGGAGCTGGGAGTTGTTCCTTAGCAAAGCTGATTCCATACCACTTGAACCACACCTCCATTCTGGGTTTTTGCTGGTTAATTGGAGATAAGAATCTCATGGACTTCCCTGGCTAAGTTGGCTTTGATCCCTGACCATCAGATCTCAGCCTCCAGAGTAGCTAGGTTTACAAGTGTGACCTGTCAAAGCCCTGCTGGTATAAATATTTCATATACATGTATGCAAAAGGAACAATGATGCTTGTTGAAATTGGTTTGAGAAGGAGATAAAAGAGGCAGAGCGGGCGTGGTGTCAGTCAAACCTCTTGTAAAATTAATGCTAAAAAAACCCAGAATGTTGCCTTCCCGTTCCTACGCTCCCTTTTGATTTAAAATATCATTTTAGGATTGGATGTAAGAAGCACGCTTACCTAAAAATTGTAATTACTAAGTATTTGGTCAAAGTGCTTGTCTAGGAGGCCAGGAGCAGAGACAGAGCATTCCTAGGATGTGTTCTGAACGCAGACTCCGCTACTCATGAGCTGTGGGACCTGGGCCAGCTGCCTGCACAAGCCCAGGAGCGCTGGAGAGCACTTCCTGACCTGCCTGTCATGTGGGGAGGAACAGAGATTGGAAAGAAGAGCAACTTGTAAAAGCCTCTGTGCTTGCTAGCCACGCCCCCTGATGACACACCTGGACTGACCTAGAACTGTCAGCCTTCATTGATTGGAGCCTTCAGAGCAGGCAGGGCTGCTCCTATTTCTGGCTGTTTGCTCAACATCAGCGTAGCAGCCAGGACAGCTGGGCCTTTAATAAGTACTGTGCTTGATGCCACCCTGCCTGTGCCAACAGCCCGCCTGGGCAGCATGCAGACACAGAGGCTTGCTGATCAGTTGGCCACTGTTGGGAAACCCACTCCTCCCATTTCAGCACATTGTGACAGCAGCTCCTGGCAGGGTGGCAATATGGGAAATCATGAGATATGAATCTTCTCATTTCTCAAAGAGTCACGTTGCTGTCATACCCTGTAATCCCTGCAACTCCTGGGCAGAGCAGGCAGAGGTGACTTTATGTGGTCGTCAAGCTGCAAGCTGGGGGAAGCTGTCTCCTGGTCTTTGTTTTGTGTTTCCTTCTCTTGGAGAACTTGACTAAAACTTGGATCAAAATTAAAACTGGCCAAAGCCCATTCTCAAGTCAAAGTCAGGGAAAGGATAACTCATCTGACAACCAAAGACTTGGATGAGGACTAGATTGGGTGGAGAAGGGCCAAGGACATTAGTCCAGTACACTTCTGAGCATTTCTGTATGTTTCCAGTGACTACGAACTGAGGGAGAAGATGAACCGGATGTGATTGACATAATCCTGTTAGCCGGGAGTCCTGATGGAATCACAGGGAAAATAGGAAGAGGTCTACCAGCACAAACACCTGTCTCTGCCACACACATTCCTGTCACCATGATGTTCTGCCTCACCTCAGGACCAAACTTCGGACCAAAACCTTTAAAACTCTGGGCCAAGATAAATGGAATGTCTGACTAATTCATCAAGGAGTGACATAGATGGCCAGGACATCATTAGAAGTCAGAGAGAAGCGCAGACAGACTCTCCCTCAGTCTTCTGATAAAACAGCCCAGCAAACATTTGCACATTGGGCTCTTGCTTTATAGGCTTGAGACAGGGAGTTTTGGTTTTTAAGCCACACAATCACTAGTCATTTGTTACAACAGTCCTAGCAACTAGTACATAAGGGTCTATGGGTATGTGACGAACTTTCCTCGTCATCTGGCCATACATTTGCTTAGTGAATACAAGGAAGGCCTACTTGTCATCTGTGGCTATGTTGAAGCTGAGCAAAGCTGATACGATTAAGCCAAATCAAGACAAACCATTCATATAGTTAGACATAGCAAGCAATTCAAGAGGCAGATGTAGGAAGCTCAATCCAAACCACAAAAGACTGAAAGAAAATCTACTGAAGGAACTGGGTGTCATGAATCAAGGGGTAGAAAAATCAAGGGGTAGAACACTTGGGAGGCAAGCATGTGGCTCTCTTTCAGTCTCATGTACCGTGTGTGTGTGTGTGTGTGTGTGTGTGTGTGTGTGTTCACTCTGTGAATCAGCCTGAGTCCAGTGTGAAGTCACTGGCTTATAGCTATGACCTACATTCCTCGCAGAACAGTGGTGAAGGACCCAAGAACGTGAAATCCCATTGACTCTGTCCTAATAAAACCTCATCGACACCCTGCATATCTTCCAGGACCACTTTTCATGATGGTCTGGGCAGAGTGAGCCTGGAAGAGGGCAAAGGGAATAAAATAAAGAGAGACTCATTTGCTCGTGTATCTGCTCAAAGTCATTTCTGCCTGCCTCCCGTAAATAGGCATTGAGTTCTTCCTAGAAGTTGGGGGCAGAGAAAGGAAGAGGGCCCATTCTCAAGCCAGTGCACCCAAACCATGCATCCCTGCCCACTCTGCTCACTGTGTTTCTTGGTCAGCCAGTCACACTTCCTTTCCCCCTCAAAATGAAGTGAGGCTGTGGGGCAGTTCAAAGTCTTGAGGAGAGCGTACAGTCCCGAATAAAATGAGGAGATAAGAAGGAAGAAATCTGTCATTGACACTTCTTTTACTTTCAACTGCAGATATAATTCCTGGTCTACGGAGGCCCATCATGCATAAGGAAATAAAGAGAAATAAGAGAATTTCAGAAGTTATGATAAACAGAGAAGAAGGCTAGAGGGGTGGTAGTATCTGGATGGCATGGTTATGTTGAGAGAGTAGTCCCTACACCTCCCTCTCTCCATTGATGTGACTTGTGGACAGAGGGTTTGAAGCACTATGCATTGAACGTTGTACACATGTTCCTCATAGATGTATCACAGGTATCAGAGAAATACAGATGCTAAAGACACCCTCGGGATTCTGCAGAGATTATAGAAAGCTGAGCTCATTCTTGAAGGAAAAGATGAGACGAGGAATAGATACACTGTACAAAGTGAAAACTCACATCTATGGTTGGTCCTCCAATAGAAGGCCTTCATGCACTGCTAGGGTCTGGTCTGATTTTAAAGGTCTCATGGAATGTGTGACTGTTTACATTCACATATCTATGTATTCATGCATGCCGGTTTGCAATATGAAGAAATAAAATTGACTGAAAACAGGGAAGACTGTCTAAAATATAAAACCTGAATGTATGCACCCTGGACTGGCTGTTCACAGCCTGCTGGGAGATGTTATAAAAGAGATTCAGGAACCAAATTATTTCAAGGAACTCTTCCTTGAGGAGCTGAAAGGATTTGGACTTTGACCATTTCTGAGAAATAGCAACTGATTTCTACACAGAAAGGCACTTATTTCATTAGACATAAAATTCATACTTACAAGAATCATACTTTTAGGGAGAAAGCTTTTACAAAAAAAAAGCTCTTGATGTTCAGCTGTAGAGACACCACACAATTTTGTTCCTAGGTTATTTAGACTTTTGCAATATATTCAAATATGTTAAGATGCAAATGTATGTTTGTGGGGGTGGAAGGTGTTTCAGCCTTCTGATCTTGATGTGAAATACAATTTTCATAAAGCATATAAATGGTTTTCTTTGGACCAATAGAAACATTTAAATACATTTCTTTTATATTCATTTACTGCATAGGACTCTTTCTCGGAAGGCTTCTCCTACAGAGCATTTTATACAAAGAGCCGAGAAAGTGACAGGTACATACAAATTACTTTGGGGGAAAAAAACAAGAAAAAGAAAATGAACCTCTAGATGTCAACGGAAATGTACTTCATAAGACTCTAACTCCTTCAGTTGTGTTGTTAATGATGGTGATGATGTAATCCAGTTTGCCATCACTGTGATTTGATGCCAGAATTAGAAACAGCAGCCACATTCTTGCAGACACCTGCCCACTAGAAACTGGCCTTGAAACCCAAGAAACCATCAACTAAAAGCATTTACAACTGTCACCAGGCCCATCAAAAGCCCCGGCCAACCTCTTTCTGTTTATTTATAAATTATACATATATTGTGTCTCTTTAGCACTGAAGTTCTCAGAGTTTAGCACCCCTGGAAACACTTTTGACACTTGAAAAAACTACCTTTGATCAGCTCAGAATATTTAACTGGTAAAGAAGGGAAAAAATGGGGGAGGGGAGATGAAGAGATGTTTTTCTGATTATTCTAAGCCATGGCAAGCAGGGTCTATCCCTGTGATTATTAACCAAACAGGGTAAAAGGGCTGATCAAAAAGGAGGAGTTGCTGTTCAGCAACTTCAGAGCGGGAAAACTTGGCTTGCTACCTTTGTTGCAAAGCAAAGCTCTCTTTCTCAGTCAAATAAAAAGCAGGAGATAAAACCAAGGAAATGAACTGGGAGTCAAAACTGTCTTGAATGAACTAGCATGCACCATACAGTAACGTGAACCATAGTAAATGGGTGGAATGGTATAAAAATGGGAAACGTGTTTGATCCTCTTAGATTGATTTTGTAACTTATGTAAAGATAGCACTTAGTCACAGGTACACCAAGATCATGAAGAGAACAATGAAAACATTAGCACCTTTGTTGTCGCTTCTGAGAAAGAGCACTTGCCCCCATAGCCAGACCCTAGCTCTTTATATTGGCCTGTCATGGGTTCAAGCCAAAATTCTGCCTCTGACTGACTGGCTGTGGGATCACTTGCACATCTTTTAGTGTCTCTAAATATTGTTTCCTCACCTGCAATCATACATTAATAATCCCTTTGTTCTAGATCTCAATTCATTAACCACCCATCACACTTCAATTTCTAGATATAAAATTAGTGTTCAATGAAAACTTACTCCTTTCTTTTCCGTAAACTATCTGTGTAGTTAGCATCATATAACCAATATGAGTTTATTAGAGGTTGTTTGGTTAATATTATAAACTGTTAATATGCAATATTTCTAGCAGTATCTCTCTACCATAGCTTTCTCCATGTTTGTCAAGAGCCAGATGACCTTGGGTTCAATTCCAACATGGGCTCTGTGACCTTGGTGAGCTTTCCTGGCTCAGTATACCCTTGCTGCACATGGTGCCTATAGACCAGGACTGTGGACTCTCTTCACAGAAGTAGAAAGGGAAATTAAACACAGCAACACTTATAGAGGTATAGCAAGTACAGATACACATCTGTATTCGCTAAATGAATACATTTTACAACTTAAATGAGAAACTCCATCTATCATTGAGAAAGCAGTGGTAGGAGAGGGTTGGCCTGGATCTTTGTATTACCCAAATATGAAGTGGTTTATAAAGAAATTACAGAATCAATGCTCTAAATCAGAATACTATCCTTGAATTCCTACGTGAGAAGAGGTTAAAAACAAATCCTCATAATTCAGGATATATAAGAAAGCCCAGTGGGGTTAGTTAGAAAACCACTTCAAATCAAAAAAACGAGTAACTCAAGGAGAAGATGAATGGGTAAAGGAAAATGAACTCCCCCGAAGGCAAGCTGTGGTGTAGACTGAAATCACTCTGGGCTAATGGGTCATTCACAGAGGGCCTCCTGGAAGAGGGTTTGTAGTGACACGCAGAGGGTCATGGCATTGGACAACTGAAAGAAGGTTGAACTTCAGCCTTCCCGATGAGTCCTCTCCCCTTGGATGAGCCCTTTCCTCTGTACTCATCCCACTGCCCAGCAAGGGGGTAACACTTCCTGAAGAGAGAGTTTCTGAGCCAAAATATGTTGAAAACACCTGGCTTGGCCAGACCCCAAGTCCAACCTGTCCCCATCTGGGAGTGAGTTCTCTTCCGCATATTACTTTCAGCCTCAGTAGGGATGCTAATCACATCAAACTCTTTATTTGGTCAATAAACAAGAAGAAATTGCCCATTATCCTACATATACCCTGAGAACAAAGAATGCTTTATTAAATTTACCTTGTTTTTCTATCATTATGTTTCTCTTCTGCAATGGCCACTGAGCTGTGTAACGGCTGGTGGTTATAGAACAGATAATAAAGCTTATTAGTATAATAGCCTGTGAGGAACCAGCGGGAGAAAAGGTCGAGTCTAAATGCTCACAGGGACCCTGGGATTTTAATTCTAAAATTAGGCCATTTGAAGGTGGGAGGGGGCTCTGGTTTGTTTTGATTGGCACAGTGTTTAGCACTATGCCCAGAAGAAATGTGATAAAGAAAGACTGCAATCCAAAGCAGTGCTGGTGAAAGATGTCAGGAATGTTGAAGAATAAAATGTAAGCTCTTGCTCTGAAATATCCTACACAAAAACCCAGGCTGATGTTGGGTGCCGACGGCTCACGCCTGTAACCCTAGCTACTCAGGAGGCTGAGATCTGAGGATGGTCATTTGAAGCCAGCCTGAACAGAAAAAACACAAAACAGAAAACGAGACATTTATCTTCAATGAACTGGAAAAAAAGTTGGAAGTTGAGGCATGCCTCATGTGATAGGACACCAGCCTTGAGCAAAGCAGTCAGACAAGAGGTGAGGCCTTGAGTTCAGGTCTCAGTAAGAGGCTTACCTGGAGAATGGAAGGAAGTGTGAGTTGGACAGGATTCACCTGGTCCCATCAGAAGGCATACTTTCACAGGGCCAGATGTGTTAGATGATGAGGCTAGGGACAAAAAAAATCATCTCAACCGCTGTGTAAGATTGGATCATTGCTGGAAGAGCAGTGTGGAGGAAGGAAAGCTACTGCCTGAATTTTTCAACCAAGGTTCCAGGTGCCCAGGAGTTCCATGGGTCAGCTTTACGTGGTGGTCAGCTGATGGGAATATTATCCTGCATTATATCTTGGATATAAATGATGTCCTAAGACCTCATGCTGACATCTGTCTGCCATTGTGAGGTATTTAGAAAGTGGAGAGGCCACAGCACAGGAGGGAAATAGTTAAGATTTGATAGGTATCAGATTGGAGCCTTATGATGTAATCCTGCCTTTGAAAGAATGAGAGAGAATGCATGAGAGAGAGAGAGAGAGAGAGACAGACAGACAGACAGACAGACAGACAGACAGACAGACAGACAGATGGGGGGGGGAGAGAATCACACACTCCCTGTTTCATCCCCTGTGAGGACTTACACACTGCCTCAGCTCTCTGCCCATAAGACTATCTCCTGATGTGTGCTCTTGACCTTCAACCTCTAGAACCATAAACCAAAATTAACCTATTTTCTTCTTAATTCACCTAGCCTACGGCTCTTGGTAGGAGGAAACGGACTAAAACACTCTCCCAACAGGTTTTGAAAAAACAGGCCTAATTCATTCCCCCCAACCCCCCCCACCCCCAACCAAATGAAGTAGGACACTACAAAATTGTTGGAAAATTCTGGTTAATCTGTCACTCGGCAGCCTGGAACTAGATACTTGGGGAAATCTCCATGCCCTTGAGATCTTACTCACGGTCCAAGGTCTGGTGTTTTCAAAGTGGTGTGTTTGATTTTTCCATGACAAACCTGGGTATTGTTCCTCCCTGCCTCACCGATTTGGAAGCATTTCTAGAGCCCTCCGCTCCCTCCATATCACAGACTGCTGTCTCCTTCTGGCTTTTAAATCTGCAGGCAGAATCTCCCTCCCCTCCTCCCCCACGCCCCTCTTGAATCTCTGCCTGTGACCTTGGGTGTGTCCTTGAGTGTGGATTCTTTAGGATTCATGCACTGACAGGGTCAGTCACTGCCCGGCTCTGACCCATTGATCAGATGTGACCACAGCTCCATTCAGCAAGCAGCACATCACGTTCCCCACACTTCAGTACTTCTTTTTCATGCATTTTTAAATTGTTATTCTAAAGGTGATGTACAGAGGGGCTACAGTTAAATAAGTCAGGTAAAGTGTATGTTTCTTTTTTGAACAATGTCACCCCTTCCCTTGCTCTCTTCGTGTTTTTTTATATGAATATTTTTTTTTGTGAAAATACCATACAGAGGGGTTACAATTACATGAGCAAGGTAATGAGTACATTTCTTAGCAAGCATTGTTGCCTCCTCCTTAGTTTCCCCTTCCCATCCCTTCCCATCTCCCCCCACCCCCCACCCAAAGCTGTAAAGTTCGTTTTTCAACATAATGTCTTGTGTATCTCATTGTTGCAATGGGTTCACCTATATCCCTATTTAAACAATTTGTTTTTTCCCTTCCCCAAATTATACCAACATCAAATACAGTGAAAACAGGTTTTTTTCCTCCCATCCCTGCCCACAAGTTGTATAGTTCATTTCCAACACAGTGTCCAGGGAGTAGCACCGCTGCATTTGTCACCCTTTGTCCTCCATTTCTGTGCCCCACCTTACCCTCCCAAAGACTGATAAATGAGCAAACAAAAGGAAAAGAAAACAAAAGCAGCAACAAAGAAAGCAACTTCTCGTTTCCATTTCCTGGAGTTCATTTTGGAAATTATTATTTTATAGGATCAGATGTTAATAGATAATGTGACTTTGTGTGTCTCTCCTAAGAATATCCTCCTTGGGTCTCACTGTGTGTGAATGCCTAGAGACCTGCATAATTTATCATGTCTCAATATCTATATCTATATCTATAACTATATATCCATCCAGTATGTTTACTTGTAGATTTACAGGCATATTCTAGCTACCACAAATAAGGGAAAACCATGCAATCCAGAGAAACATACGTTTCATGGTTCCCTTCAATACTTTTGAAAAGACTAAATATTCAGAAATTTAAGTTCTGTCAAAGTGGTAGCCACTTGATGTAGCTATATTTTTCATTTTTCTGATTAGGAGGAAGGTTGAATTTTTAAAAATACGTATTTGCTTACTGATCATTCAGGTGTTGCTTCTGTTACTTAATTGATATCTTGTTTCAATCAGTTCTTTTTTCCATTGATTTTTGTTTCACTTACCACTTTCTGTGAGAGTGTAGGAGACCTTAATAAGCTGGGGAGAATAACCATTAGAGAGTTTTAGAAGTTGTCGATTCCCTCTCTTAGTTGTTGATTAAAATGAATTTTTAAAATTAAAAATAGTCAAATTCCTTTGTGGTTTGCATTCTTGGAGTCTTTTAAAATAGCTTTTCCTGATGCCTGTCTTAAAGGCTTCCTTGTGGATTTTCTTGTGAATGCGTTAGGGCATCAGGCCTTTAAAAAATAAACTGTTTTTTATTTATGATGTCAGATAGAGAATGAATTATCTTCCTCCCACTGCTGGTATGATTAACTGACTAAGATATATTTGCCATATATCTTAGTCATACCATATATCATCTTATCAGGCATAAAATGAAGATATAGAGTTAACTTAGGGATCTTTATCATTGCTCATCCTACATTTGTCTAAAAATATACATTTGTTTTAAATACCACAGTTCTGAAACTCTTTTCTCTCTCAGGACCTCTTACCTTCTTTTTCTTTGCTTCAAACTTACTATAGGCCCTCTGGTTCCATAATGTTCTATGCCAATAACAGTAATGATTTAAATATTTTCTTTTAAAATTATAGAAATTTCACTGGATTCATAGTTAATTGGAAGAATTGGCATGATGGTGAATCTTTACATAAATACACACATATGTAGCAGTATTTTTTGTGAAAGTGCTAAGAATTTAACTCAATGCTTCACATTTGGCAGATATTCTAACACATGAGTTAAACCTCCAGATCCACAATATGTGCTTTGTGCCATTTAATAACAGCATTAAAATTGTTCTACACAGATATTTTGTAGTTTTTGTTAAACTTATTGCTAAGGACTTTATAGGTATAGAATGCTATCATTTATATTTGTATTCATGTAAACTTTCAGATTCATGTATTGCTATGGATGGATACGTAGGTATCCTTATCCAAATTCTGATATTGGTTCAATGTGTAGAATATCCTAAGATGGCTCATATTTCTTCTTCAGTGTATTGTGGAGCTTCTCAGATTTGCAGTGTTCACATTTTTGGTTAAATGATTTGCTGTTGTTGAAGACAATCCTGTGTATTGTAGAGTATGCATTATATCTGGACAAACTTTTCTGAATGTTTATTACTTGTGGTGTTGGAAGGGAGTGGAGCCTAAGTCCTAAGAGAGAAGAGAGAGAAGGGTAAAGTTAGCAATCCCAGCTCCTCCCACAACTCTCTTCTGCAGTAGCCATATCCCCATCCACTCGTCTGTCAGGTTGTGACACAGCCAAAATCCCAGTACCAGGTTATTTGGACTCAGCAACCAACAAAATCATATGTCAAGCATTCAGTCTTGGGTATTGTCATTTTATAGCGACACCAAACACAGTGAGAGCATGGATGAGGATAAAATACTGTCTGGATGGATAAGATTGCTTGATGGATACAATTGTGGTGACTAGGAGATGAATATGAAGGTCAACCACTTACCTGTTATCTAGTTTTTCTGTATCCCGGCTGTGTGGCCTCGGTCAGTTCGGTCTCTCTGCTATGTCCTGTGGAAATACACTTAGACCCTAACTTAAGGGCTATGACGAAGATCCAGCAATGCCAGTTATAGAAGTTCCCCAGATCAGCTCCTAACAAATGTTAAGTGCTCAGCAATTTAGCTTCTACCATCATAATTACTATTATTGTTGTTACTGCTGCTGACTGCGAGCTTCCTTCTCTTCCACCCCACACTTGTGTGAAGTGAAGCATGAATTCTTAACAGCTACAAATTGCTTTTTGCTCTTTGAAGACATTTCACACATGTTAACAGCTTTTGCTCCGGTTTCAAATGGAAACAAACTTGTTTTCCCAGTGTGCACTGGGTCCCTTATGGAAACTAAGAGGCAGGGCATTGCCAGTCTTGAAGATTCAGGAATACAGAGAAGCCTACTGGGGTGCTATTTCCATGAGACTCCATTATTGTGATGACAGGGACTTCCAAGTTCCCACTCTATTCTCTGTGTCCTTTCCCTTGAGGGATTGGGACAGCCGAGGGTCAGCTAGACAGCAGAACTGAACCCTGTCGCTTTCAGGAAGATGGATTGGTTTCTTTTCATGCTCCTGATGCTCAAGTTGTCTCTCTCCCTGATGGGTGAAGTAGTCTCTGCCAGCTTCCAGGGGTTTAGAACAATGAGAGCATGTCACGTGGGAAAAGTCATATGGATCCCCTAATGTGGAAGCCTGAGACCTGCAGCTTTCCAGAGGGCATTCAGCCTGGAAGCCCCGCGGGGTCCTGTGGGAAAGAGAGACAGCACCCAGCCGAGCCCCGCAGGGGATTCACGGAGCAGTTGGCTTCCTCTCCCTTCTGCAGATGCAGAGAGCTGGGAAAGCAAATCTTCTCTGAACAAACAGAATGGTTCTGAGCCAGCTTTAATGAGATAGGTGATTATTGGCACCCCTCCCTGGAGCTCTAAGGGCTTTGGACAGATTTCTTTTGAAGTCCATACCTAACAAGGATTATACTTTTTGCTTGTTCACCAAGGAGAGGGCACTGCTTAAGCAAGAAGTACCAGCTCACACAGATGAAATTTCCAAGTGCAAGTGCTTAAGCAAGTTCAGGTAACGAAAATGGATCTATAGACCCATAGATTAAAACCAGCTTTCTATTTCTCCTTATCCACATAGAGTTATGACTAAGTTTATTATAATAATGATCACTAGTAGTGAATTATTTGGACATTTCCTGGGGACAATGGACGCATGTGGTACACACACACACACACACACACACACACACACACACACACACACACACACACGATTTCAGGATGGGATGTGCACATCCATTTTTTTCCATCCTTCCACTAATGATGTGACTTTTCTAGGTTTTCCTAAAGTCTCTCTGTGCATGTTTTCCCTCATATGTAGAAGCTAGAGTTAGCTAATGAACATATAAGTGAATGTATCAGGTGATATGCAAGTGTTTACAAATACATTAGCTGATCTATGGTAGATACAAGGGAGAACTCAAACAATGTCATTCTTTAGAAAGGCAAGGTCAAATTTCAGCAAAACATATACCAGGAAATGGGTATTTGAAAGAGGGGGGTGGGGTCAAGGGGAAAGTAGTAGAGAAAGGAAGAGGAGGAAGGGAGGCCAATGAAGTCAAGAATCAATGTATATCCTGCAAAATTAAGAAAAGTGAGCTGAGAATATTGAAAGAGGTGATGTTCATCAAGAGGTGTTTTGTACAGTGATTTTAAGATAATAAAATAGCAATATTTGTGAATTATCTCCTACAAGGTTGACCTGAGAAAAGGCATTGCACATGAGATGAGTTGAAGTATCTCAATCATTCAGACGTACTAGTAACTGCAACTATCCAACAGAAATGTTGTTCAGTAGCTCTAAACTTATATTTGAAATCCACAAATGCAGCTCTAACCTGTTTCCAACTTTAGACGTGTTTTGATTCCCTCTGTACACCATGAGATTTACATGATAGTTCTCAGCAACCTAAGTGCCAAGGCTATCATGATGAAAGGGGTGTATTTACCTGGATTGGAAGCAGAGTTAATACAACTGTGGATTCACTTTGCTCTTGTAAGAAGTTCAATGCACAATAAGATTTTTCCACATTTTACCACCTTGGCAAATTCTTCAGTCTCCCGCCTCCCCTTATCTTTAAACCTTGGCTTGATACCTCTCCATGGATGGTTGTTTATTAGATGCTAGCTCGCATCTTTAATAGGATTTTCCACAATTAAAATATTTTGTTCATTAATAGGGGAAGTTTTCAAGAAACCTATGAATATTGAGATAACCAAATCTGGCATAATCTGAATACATTTCTTACTGTGGTTAAGTTTGTTTTGAGTCTTTGCGTTTTTGAGTACTGCCAAGACCCTGATTGGGAGGCTTGCCTCCCTAGGTATGCCTTGGTTCCTTCTGATGCTAAGTGTCCAGTGCTCCTTCTGAGTGAACATGTGCTCACTTCCTGCTGAGGGCGAAGCCCATCCCGTGCTACATTCCTGATCTGTGACCACTGGAACTCCTTACTCAGAGTCAGAGAACTGCAGTCCTAATGACATGGGAAGCAGAAATAGGACAGCATTCTTAAGACATCCTGGGCAAAACATACTGTCTATAAAATAACTAAGCTTCTAAAAGGGCTGGAGGTGTGGCTCAGGTGCTCATGTGTTCAAACACAGGTCCTCAATTCAAACCCCAAAACTGTCTTCCTCTCCAAAAATAAAAAAAATGAGAGAGAAGAAAAAGAATGTATTAGAGAGCATTTTCTCACTTAAGTTTACTTCTGAAAGGAGAGGGACATTTGTTTCTTAAACTTTGTGTCCTTCATAGACATGCTCATGCCTATAATCATAGCTACTCCAGAGGCACAGATTGAGAGGATCAAAGCTTATATCCAGCCCAAGTTCCCTCCAAAACCAAACCATCATGTACATGAGACTTCATATCACCAATGAAAGCTGAATGTGATCGCATGCACCACTCATCCCAGATTAGTAAGAAGTTAACAGGATCATATTGGTCCAGACCTATTCAGACATAAGCATAACATCTAATTTTTAAGAATAACTTAAAGCAAAGGAGATACAGGGGCTCAATTGGTATGGTAACTGTCCAGCAAGCACACGGTTCTGAGTCCAAACCTTAGTGATATTCTACACACAAAAACAATGAAAGAGGAAAGAAAGAAAGAAAGAAAGAAAGAAAGAAAGAAAGAAAGAAAGAAAGAAAGAAAGAAAGAAAGGAAGGAAGGAAGGAAGGAAGGAAGGAAGGAAGGAAGAAAGAAAGCAAGCAAGCAAGCCTACAACTTTGCATCCTTCCTATAGTACTCAGCACATACAGAATGCCAAGGAATATTTGTTGAATGAATTAATGGCTGAATAAGTACTCCAGGAGCATCACCTGACTTCTTGGAGTGACAGTGTGAATCCAAGGAAAGGTTGATAGCCAGCCATTATTGAATGCATAAGGATGTATTAAGGAATCTGTACCAGGTACGTCCCGGTACCCGGACAGGTCGGGAGAGTTGTGGATAGAAGTTGTGGTGGTGTGTCTGTGAGAGGAGCAGGGGAGGAAGAATTAAGCAGATGCCCTTCAGCTTTGGGACAGTGCTCTGAGAAAGTGTGTCTCTGGACTGAAGGTAGCTATGAGAAAACAGGCTAGAAACCACATCCCTGTCAGGTGGGGTTCAGCTGGAACTCAGCATGGCTTCCTGTTCCCAGTGGCTACAAGTGGGCTGTTGATCAGAAGCCTACACTCCCCCTAGTGGTGCTGCTGGAGACAGAGCCGAGTAGAGGCCCTTATGGAGCCAGGGAGATCCGCTTCTCCATGTGACTCAAGCTCTTCCTCTACCCGGAGCCTTTCAGACCTTTTCCAGCTGTGTTTGGGTTGCTTTGGACGTTGTTCTCCTTACCAGCACAACCAATCTCTCTGTGAATGACGCTCCCCCTTGCAAGAAGGACTGAGGAAGTTGTGACAAGACACACTTGCTGCAGCGTTGTGGGTCCTTCCTCCGCAGACTCCTTTACTTCTTCAGTTCATGGACTCGGGGATCTAAGTTGTACTCCATGCCTGCCCCTAGCCAAGGCTCAGGGCTCTTTATTGAAACAGACATCTCCATCTCCTACTGCCTTATGTTTATTAAAACTGTTTCCATAAACAAGTAAATACATGCTGTAGCATCCATGTCGACTGCCCCATGGGACCACAGGTTCTATTAACTATCCTAACTCTCCTCCTTTGCCCTTCCGGCTGCGGCATTCTCGGTAATCACACCCCTACTTCAGGAGGGGAATGGAAAATGTGTGCTCACTTTCTTTTTACTTCACACCCCTGTCACCACCATGACATCAGCCAGTCCTATCCCACAACCACCTCTCCCCTGAGTCTGGTTATAGAGGAGAGCCGCCCCGGATCATGGGAGTGAGGATCTGAGCAGTGCAACCACCGTGCAGCTGATCAACCTCTAGAAGATGTTGGGGCCTCATAGACTGTACTGGATCAGCATGCCTACTTAGCACTGCCTGTTTATTTTCTGTTGTGCCATCTGCTAAGACAACTCAGGCATTCCGACTTTGCTCAGCTTGAGCCAAGTTAGTAGTGTTTGTGTTTTCCCCTGAGTTTTATTTGCCAGGAAGTTAAAGCCCACATCCAGAAAATGAGCTCTCAATTCAAAAATTCTTGCCCATTTGGGCTTAAGTTTGGGCCTCTTAATGAAGCATACTTCAACAGTAGTCACAGTGGTTTTCGTCTGGCCTCTGTTGGTACAGAGTCTTGTGGACTCTCTTCTTATACAGACGGAGTGCATCAAAGTTGAACTATGGTGGAATTCACAGGTGAATTGATCTGGTAGCAGAGGAAAGAAGTAGGGACACTGCCTGTGAAGATAAGACCTCTGCCGAATGATCAAGCTCAGAATGGGCTTACTCTAGGAAATGGCAAGCCATCCCTAACCCAAGAGAGGCAGAGCTTCTGAAACTCTGTGGCTAGGGGCATCCAGGTATACATTCCCATTCCCACTTCAAGGAATAAGGTTCACATTCACAGCCCTGCGCTTAGCTTAACAGACTTAGCCTTTCTTAAGCATTACATGTTGTCACTAACTCTCTAGCAATATGTACTGTACTATCTTCCAGGGTGGAAACTGTTGGCTTCTTTTGAGCTGCCAATAAGCAGCTTCTGATGGTTAATACTTTCTGGGACATCTATATCACCCAGCCCAAGCCAACATGAGGACACTGTGAACTCCAAATCTTCCCAATACCTGCCACATCCTATTTTGACACCAGGGTCTTTGCCCCTTAGTTATCGGAAATGAGATATCCAGCAATGAGCTACTTGTGCCAAAAACTGCCTAGGCCTGGAGATTCCACTAAGCATGGCCTAGGCTTCACCAACCGACTCTCTGAACAGCTGTTTATTCAGCCTACTTCTGTTATTATTTTTTATTTTTTAGTAGAAGAATGCTAAGAGCAAAAGATCTATTGGTAGAAACTCTTCCAAACTAGGATCAAGAGATTTCTTTGTAGAAAATGTTGGGAAATGTATGAGGAAATGAGAAAAGTGGGCAGAGAGATCCTGGAAGCAGTTGTTCAGAACTGACACCTGTGGAGAGAGAGTAATGACAGAGGGAATAGAGATTCCAGTGCTGGTCTATGAATGATTGGCCACACTGAGCTGGGAGTCTTCTAGCTAGCATTGCCCACCAGAGTCACACACATTCCACTGGCCAGCTCTTGTCCCCAGTGAGCCTGGACACTGGTGTTGAGCAGCTCTAGGAGGCACGAATCAGCAGTAACATGAGGAAAGAGGCAGATTCACCAGTTGAGGCTGTTGTTCAACGATTTCTCCTCCAAGCAAACACCCTTTGCAGCACCCTATCATGGCTACCTCCTTTGCTTTGGGGCATAGCCATTCTATTTTCACAAAAACACCAATTATAAAAGTGTGGTGTGAAGATTCTCTTTTCAGGATTGCAAATGATGATTACCAAAGATTGATCATCTGATTCACAACTGAATTTATAGCTGTATCTCAAAATGGTTACTATCTCCTACTTCCCAGAGCAGCACCTGCATGAAGGGGTCTGACCCTTCCTTGAGCCTTTTTTTTTTGTCGGTCATGGGGCCTGAACTCTGGGCCTGGGCACTGTCCCTGAGCATTTCAGCTCAAGGCTAGCGCTCTACCACTTGAGCCACAGCACCACTTCCTGCTTTTTCTGCTTATGTGGTGCTGAGGACTAGAACCCAGGACCTCATGCATGTGATGCAAGCACTCTACCACTGAGCCACCTTCCCAGCCCTTCCTTGAGCCTTTGATTATGCCTGAAAACTGTGCAGAGACAGACTAACGGGAATGAGAAAAGGAGGAGGAACAAAGTATGAAGTGTGATTATGTAGGAAGGTGTCAAAGTCATGTTTGGTATGGAACACCTGTGGAAAATTAGGAGGAGTTTCCCCTCAAGGCTTGTTAAATAAGGAAGACATAGTGTATTTCTCTACATGGAGATTACAATGGAGTTGCCAAGAAGATTCAGGGCAGGACAATGATAATTACTGAATAGACCTACCGTGGGCTGGGGATGAGGTTAGATGGTTTTGCAACTTATTTTTAACCTTTAAATCTCATTACAATTCAAAAATTTGTGCTAGAATTATTTTTTAAAAATGAAAGACTTGAGGCTCAGAGATGATGTGCTCTGTCTGAACTCTGCAGACAAAAAATGATGCATAAAAGATTAAACAGCTTAATTTTCTACTGGTATTAATAGATGTGGCATTTTTTAATTAAATGTATCTGGTCACTTGCAATCATAAAATGTTAGAACTTATAGAAATAGCAGGGGTTATTCTATAGATCTGGAGTTGGCAAACTTTCTTGGTAAAAGGCCAAACTGTAAATATTTTAGGCTTTGTGGAACAGAAACTCTCTGTCCAAACTAGTCAACTATGCTGTCATTCAGCCGAGGCAGCCAAGGACAATATGTAAATGGCTGCAATAGCTGTGTTCAAATACAACTACATTTACAAAGCTAGACAGTGGCTACAGTGGTTGCTTGTCCACCCTAGCTTTATATTCAAAACACACCCTGGTACATCGAGGAGCAGTTTTCTCATGGTTACTAGTGGGAACAATGCTGAAAGCAACTTTCATTTTTTTCTTATCCATGTATAATGAGTGCACTGAATTGATCTCCTGGATCTTTGGGTACCTAACAGGGCAGTTACTTACATGAGGAGGAAGATGGGAAGAGATCCAGGATCCTCCAGGACCACATGAAGTTGACGAGGGGGGTTTACCAAAGTTTGGCGATAACAGATTGGGACTCCTAGAGGCTGGGTGTAGAAGGACACATTTTGGAAAGCAAGAAAGTGGTCCAGATGGGAATAATCCTGAATGGGAAGGATCGGTCAGGTCTGCTGAGGTAAGCTCAGTGCAAGCTCTCTTGCATTTCACATTTGACAGCAATGGGAGAAGGCTCAAGTCTCAAGTGGCCACTTGAGGATGGGGAGACAGGGGTGTGCTTGTGGGGAGGGTGGCAAGCAGAAGGACAGTTTGGTGAAATTAGAAACCGTGGTTACTTTGTGAACAAAGCAGGTCATTGAAAGTTGCTAAGCCACTGGGGAAAACCCCATCCCTTATCACTCCCCCCTTCTGATAGTTTTCACTAGGTTTTATGGCTTATTTTCATAATACATACTGTACGTTGGTTGTGTTCACCCCTTGATCACCCTGTCTTCTTTCTGTGCCTTCTTCTGGTATTTTCTCCCAGCCAAACAATCTCCCTTTCTTGAGGAACATGAACTATTGGTCATGGTTAGTAAGTGAGGAAGGAAAGGTAAGGAAATTCAAGATCGTATTCCAGATTGTATGCCGGGTACGAGTCAAGCTGCTGTAACTGGTTTACCTCGAGTCACAGCCAGGATGGATTGTTGTCCCAGAATCCCACAGGTGGAGTGGCAAACACAAGAACCACTTAGTTCTCACAGTTTTGAAAACAGAGAAGTCTGAGAACAGGTCATCAGCCAATCTGATATCAGGTGAGAACCATCTTCCTGATTTGAAAATAGCTTGTTCTCTGTGTAGCCGCTCTCAATCAAGAGAAAAATGCTCTTCTATCTCTTCTTACAAAGACGCTAATCCCATTCATAAGGGCTCCAATCATCTCCTAAAGGCCTACACCCTAAATGCTGTCACACTGGGAGTTAAGGCACTAACATATAAATTTAAGGGGACAAATTTATCCCATGCCATTTGGAACCCCCACATGCATCCTCTACTTGAATAAACCACAGACTCTTATATTTTGGTTTGTATAGCTTATGTTGTTTCTCTTTGTTGTTGTGTCATAGTAGGTTTACATATTCTTCCCTGAGATCTTCCTCCATTACCCTACTCTTGTGTTCCTCACTCATACCTAGAAGACAGGTCTGGGCCATTCACAGATAACACTGAGAGAGAGAGCTAGTACAGGCTTTGATACATAGTCTTACTCTCCTGGAGTTCAACCAGAATAGATTCAGCCCAGACACTGGGTCAGATAATTGCCACACATTAAAAAAAATGTATAAGTCTTATCCAAATCTGGGGAGAGGGGAGAAGCAGAGTCACCTCCAGTAGAGAGGTGGTATCATAGATCCTAGTATTGTCTGAGGTCCTGGGATGGAATATGCTGAAGAAGTCACTGTTAGGTAAATGGGCATGTGAATGAATGGTTATCAAGCACCATGACAAGAGTTATAACAGATGCAAGATATAATCAATGCCCAGGACTGGCAATGTCCTCTTCCAGAGGAAGGGCAGGTCAGAGCTCCTGAAATAAAGTGCTTGATGACCTGTATGCTGAGGAAAATTATATGTCAATAAGATGAAGATGCCATTATATTTCTTATACACAGGTACATACCTTGGAAACAGAAGGTGAGGGAAGTGAAGATGGAGAAGTGCAGTGGTGACATGGGTTTGTATAATGCACACATGCAGGTGTTATGTCCTTTAATCCAGTGGCTTCTTGAACTGGATTGTATAAGCACTTCAGTGTGACAACAAGGAAAGTAAGTCCCAGAGAAATAAAGCTATTTTCCCCAAGGTTGTGTTATTAGCACAAAACAGAGCCCAAATTCAATGCTGGCTGGCTCAGACCAACTCCAAAGGAAGATCACAGAGGCTGATGTGCCAAATGAATACAGTGTGGTGCTTGTGTCAGGACTGGAAGGGAGACAAAGAAGAAAAACAAACCATTGTAAACCTGAGAAAAATCTTAAATGCCCTGTTCCATGGGGATTTGTTTTAATGTGGTCAGAGATTCTGTCAGAGATCCTTGCTGGGAGAACAGGAGCCTTAAAGTCATAAAAACACTTTCACAAGACAGAAGCCATTTGCATCATGCTTCAGCACGTTGATCTGCCTTCAAGTCCCCAAGACCAACCAAAATCTCCATAGCAACAGCCAGTGGGTGATTTAAAGGAGTTCATGGTGCCTTGACCACAGTTCCCCTTAAAGACTCCTGGCTGGAAGCAGATTAGAGAATGCCAAACACGAAGATCCCACTTGCCTCTATGATCAGCAGTGGCCAGACAAGACTTAATCAGCTGAGCAACTTCATCCAGAGAGCATGCCACGTTTCTGCAAGTATGCATGTGGATGCTAACATCTCATGGCTAATGTGCTTGCTTTTGCAGACAGACCATCATTGTAGGAAGGCTTTGATGGGGCCCAGGGTGGGGGTTTGTATCATATTCTTTGAGTCAGGCCACATAACATAGGTTATATGCCCATAACCTACCCTTCTACTTAGATGCCATTTGTCTAGATTCCTCCGTCTCTACCAAAAGATGACGTTACTGTTGCACACTAGATTCCATCGGTCTTATGGAATCCAGACACTCTGAGACTGTACCAGATTATCCCTGACTGTCTTAGAAGGCAAGATCAAACCATAGGCTTGGTTATATTAGCAGATTGCATAGGGAAATTTATTCTTTTTTTTCTTTTTTAAACAATCCTCTGTGTCCTGGGACAATCATTAGTGAATTAACTTTTTTTTCTGATGATGCTTAGCCTAGTCAAGGAATATGACCATCTCCCTGTATTTATTATTTATTTTGGTATCTGATTCCCATTCACATTAGTCCAGCAATGCACATCTCTGTATGTTCTTGGCCACATATAGATGGTCCAACTTCAAAAATTATTGTCCTACTTTTCTGTGGTAGGAAGACCATGGTCTCAGGCTTGCCCTGGACAAAAATGTAAAAACTTATCTGAAAAATAGCTAAAGAAAAAGAGTGTGTATGTGTCAGGGGCAGGGGGCGGGAGGAGGATGCTGGGGACATGATTCAAATGTGAGGCCCTGAGTTCAAATTTTAATACAATCAGCAACAAAACCAAACAACAGCCATGATGTGAGTGGGAAGACTACATCGACTCCAGCAGGATTTGTTATTATTAGTGGCTTTTCTTTTCTAGAAATCCAAAGAACAGCCTCAAATTCACCTCTTTGTCTCTCTAGTAACCATGACTCCTCACGGAAGCTTCTGTATTTGTGAATTCATTGCCTCTCATTCTACTGTAAAGGTATAGTGTAAACGTGATGTACAGAGGGGTTACAGTTACATGATTCAGGTGATAAGTCCATTTCCTTTTGAACAATGTCATCCCTCCCTCATTCTCTCCCATTTTTTCCCCTTGCTTTCCCTCCCCACAAAGCTATATAGTTCTTTTCCAACAGTGTCTAGTGGGCTTCGCTGCTGAATTGGTTCTTTTTTGTCCCACTGTTTCTGTGTTTTCCCCTTACCCTCCCCAAATCAGATAAACTTCTATACAAGACAAAGGGTACAGAGATCAAAAACAGTGACAGAAGGGATTGTACAGTATTTTCACAATAAAAAAATACAAAAAAGAAAAAAGGAAATAAGAAAAGAAAAAAAAGAACTGAAAACAGTATAATATAAAACATCTTTCATTTCTTGGGGTTCATTTCAATAAGCATCACTTTATATGATCTTATGCACATAGCTATTGAGGCCTTGCAATCCTCTCCTAAGAATATCCTCCTTTGTTCTCACTGTGTGAATGTCTACATTGCTGTTTAATTAGTCAAGACCAGGTGTGGTCATTTGTTATTACTATTCATTGGGTTTACTTGTAGATTTATAGACATTTGCAAATTATTACAGATGAAAGAAACCATGCAGCCTATTTTTGGGGGGGGGGTCTGGCTTACTTCACTTAATATAATTTTTTCCAAGTCTTTCCAGTTCTTTACAAATCAAGCAATGTCATTCTTTCTGATGAAAGCATAGAATTCCACTGTGTACATACATCACATTTTCTTGATCCATTCATCCACTGAGGAACATTTCTGTTGATTCCATATCTTGGCTATGGTAAACAATGCTGCAATGAACATGGTATATCCTTCTTAACCCTTAAATATCCATCTAACTGAAATTTTCACACCTTCTTCCATAACTTCCTACCTCATACTTTTATACTCGAGAAACATAAAAATTTTTAGAGACTTAAAAACTAGCCATTGCACATGAATTAGAAGACAGATGAGTGTAGATTGACATGTTTACTCTAGCTATCAATCTAGTGTACTATTTTTGTGGATAACTGATAAATTCAATATATCAATATCTGAATTTTTTTATGGTTTCATGGTTATTTTAAAACTTCCTATTAACAATCCATATAGGAAACATTTGTGACTTTTAAATGATGTTTTGTACTAATATCTGACTTCTCGTTTAGTTAGCAGAATTACTTTGATGCTTCTCATCCAGATGATACGGTTCTGATTGTGGCAGTCTGTCAACTGAATTTCCTGCCAATTGAATTTCCCATGGCCTCTTCTAAATTAGAGAAATGACTTTTTAGTTCCCTTTTTCCAGGTTGGGCTAACATTCTACTCTCAACACAAAGCAGCTGTAGAAGATGGACCTTCAATCAACTGAACTCCTTATAAAACTACAAGAGACCAAAATCATTAAGGAGTTAATGAGACAGGACAGATGGATGAGAAGACTGGGAAATTTAATATTTTTTAAACAAATATCAAAAGGGCTAGACTTGAAAGTTCAAAGCAGAAAGTAAACTACAAAAGCAGAGGCTTTTCTCCCATAATATCTTCTTTTAAATGATAAATTATGAGATTAATAGATACAGAAGGAGCTATTTAAATCTACCTTCTCCTTTAAAACATAGCTTTCTAAATCTGTCTTGTTTATTAAAATGGTAAAAATTAGGGAACACTTCACGGATGGATCAAGATGGAAACAATGGAGTGCTTGTCTGACAAAATGGGAGTCCTATAGGTTACCTGTGCTATGGATGGGCTTAGCCGATCTCACCTACCCCAAACCATTGTATAAGGATGAGACTAGGCTGGCATCACCAGAAGTATCCTCCTAGTTCCAAAGACATAAAAACTATAGATCAGAGCTACTGTTCACAATTATTTTTTGTCGCTCCTGGGTCTTGGACTCTGGGCCTGGGAGCTGTCCCTCAGCTCTTCAGCTCAAAGCTAGAACTTGACCACTTGAGCTACAGCGCCACTTTCAGTTTTCTGGTGGTTAATGGGAGATAAGAATCTCATGTACTCATTACCTTATTCATGTAACTGTAACTCCTCTGTACACTACTTTTACAATAAAAATATATTAATAAAAAAGAGTCTCATGGATGTTCGTGCCCAGGCTAGCTTTGAACCATGATTTTCAGATGGCTACAATTTTTTTATTTCCTTTCTTTCATGGAGAGCAGGAAATCTTTCTCTTTTCCAGTTCTCCTAACTTGAACACAGTTTTGCTAAAAGAATTCTTGCTAAAACCTTGCAAAAAGAAGTCACAGTGGGAAAGACCAAGCCTTACTATTCTTTGTCAGATTGAGGCATTTCATGAATTTCAGTCCGAGTTCTGACATTTGCTAGCTGTGAAGCCTTGGAAATCAACTTTATTACATTGAATCTTGTCTTTATATGAAAATAATCATACTGATTCTTATAAAATAGTGTATGTTAAGCCCTTATCATAACTTTCCTTACCCAGTGAATGTTCAACATATTGTGTAGGCCTCTTTCTCTGCTCTTTCTTGGGGGAAGGAGTAAGGTCTAGCTATGTAGCCCATGCTGACCTTGAACTCCTAATATACCCCATACCTGTCCTCAAACTCAACATTCTCCTGTTCTCAAGATTCCTAGTGGTAAGAGATTACAGGTATGTGTAAAAACATTCATCTTCTTTCTGTGCCTTTTATTTAAAATAAAGACTGGATAGGAGTCCATCTACTGAAAAGGTATTCATGTTTGCCTGCATTCATCTTTTTAAGCCCCTGCATTTATTCTGGGCATTTTGTTTTGCTCAAGGAGAAATGATACATGTAGTGAATCCAGACCCTGACTCATGGAGACTAAAGAACATTTCTTAGATTAGCAGGGAACACTGAAGAGCCAAGTGCCTTAAGGGTCAGGAAATTGTGTGAGACAATAGATGTTCACAGCCTTTTCCTTCAGAGGACTGAGCCTATTAAGAGATGAATTCAAGGACAGATAGTGGCGCAAAGTGTTATTCAAAGTCTTTATGTCAAAAACACCACAATGAGTCGGATAAAGGAAACTTTCCAAAGTAGGCGCCCTGCCTGAGCCAACATTGAAGCTTCCTCCTTAGTGGAAGAAGGCTGGACACGTTCCAGATGGCCAGTCCCTTGATGTTCAACCAATATAAATATGATCCTGCTGCTGCTCTCTGCTTTTAATTCACTTCCTCTTGATGATAAACAGCTCAGCCTGAGGCCTGGTGTACACATGAGGCCACAGAGGTGTGGAAGTATAGATCCACACGTTGGCATGCATGGAGCCAAGGGTGAGAAAAATGGTCTGCCAAATACATGATCTCTGTCCATTTCCTACAGTAGGTGTGCGTGCAGTCTTGGAGGAACTCTGAGGCTGTCTAGCTTGATCGCTTGTTGAATGGGATGCTATTTTTTTTTCAGATATCCTTTTGCATGTTAATCAAAGACAACTAAGTCCAGGAAATCCTGTGAAATAGACCTGCCTATCCACCCATACATTTTAAGGATATTTACTGTCCAGGACATTCTGAATTAATCAGTAATCTCGGAGGCCCTGCCTGGGAATGAGCGTTGATTTATCAACCTGAGTCAAGGAAGAATTAATGGTGGATTAAAACACAGACAACACAGATCTAAGTAAAACGGGGAAGCAAGTTTGCCTTTGTCATGTCCCAGTGGGAAAGAGCCTTATTCTAGGAAACAAGAAAGGGTGTTGGGGTCAGACAAACTAGAGTTAGTTTTCTGTAGTGTTAGCTTTAACCCATCATTTAACTTCTCTAAATCTTGGGTCCTCCTTTGCCAAATGAGAATAATAAGAATGCCTTCCATCATGAAGTGTTGGGTTACTTCAATGAAATAACAGAAACACTTAAAAACACAGCTGCTGCTTGTTTTTATTTTTATTTTTTTTGGGGGGGTCCAGTCGTGGTGCCTGAACTCTGGGCCTGGGCATTGTCTCTCAGCTCTTCAGCTCAAGGCTAACGCTCTACCACTTGAGCCACAGCGCCACTTCTGGCTTTTTTTTTCTTTTTGCTTATGTGGTGCTGAGGAATCGAACCCAGGGCCTCATGCATGCAAGGCAAGCACTCTACCACGGAGCCACCTTCCCAGCCTCCACAGCTGCTGCTTATAACGGTGATTTCTGTCCTCCCTTCCCTCAATGTAGCTTCCCTGATTCTGCCTTCAGTGTGTGCCTAGATAATATTTTCCATTTCCTCCCACAGCTAACAAATGAGAAGAGAGGGTGCTCCCTCAGGCATGCACATTCACACAGCACACTGGAGTCCCTAGATGTGGGCCCTGTGGAGAAAATCATCCCTCTGAGTTTGCAAATAGCTTTACATGACAGGCCTGTGTGAGATGGCTTTGAGAAGTCTCAGGGCTGGAAGGTGGAAAATGGCCAGTTCTGTGGCTCCTGCTCCTGTCTGCTGTCACTCACCCCCCTGGCCACTGGCTTGCCCACACCTGCAATTAGCAACTGGTGGCCTTTAAAAGCACCTGGCCCCACTGTGCTTTTTACTTGTCTTTCCAGGGAGACCTAAATGTGCCTTGACGTTAATAAACCTGGAATTATTCCATTTTATCAAGTTTTAGCCTGACAGCAAGGAGGAGAAATCATGAAAAAGCAACCAGAGCATTATCCGTTATCTTGGGGACCAGATTGAAGTGTCTGACACATTCCTAGGGGTGTTCTACATTCCTCACAAGAGCACCAAACGGACTTCCGCCTCTGACTAAGACTGGGGTGGGGGAGGGATTTCCTCTCACTTCACTCTTCTGCTGAATTGCTCCATCAGACTTTACGAGAGGGCCTGGCTTGGTCAGTGCATTTGTCTTCTGTTGATGTTTGAATATGCTTCTCCATGAAGGTCCGCAGCTGCACTGGGCTCTAGGATTTGAAATCAAAGCATAGGTTTTGACATGTACACGTGCATTATTATTATTGTTATTGTTATTATTATCTTTAAGTAATTGTATAAAGGAGTTTCATTAAACAGTTGAGAACAATGCATCTCGATCAATGTCACTCCTTCTGGCATTCTCCCCGTCTCTCCAATTTTCCCATCTCCTCAATTTTCTCAGTTCCATTTTCCCATAGATACATTGGATATGATGACTGCATTCTTCCATTCTTCCTTTCTTTCTCCATCTTCTCACCTTCACTGGAAACCACAAGTTCCTACTTTGTGCTATCGATCTTGTTAATTGTAAGTTAATTGTTCAAAGGAGTTACACCACTGGGATTCTCCCCTGAATAGACCATTCTTTCGTTCACATACACATAACTCTGTGTATGTTCACATATGTTTCCGTGCCTCCCTCAGGCCTCAGTGTTGGCAAGATGATGGCATATGAAGCAATTAGCACTTGGTGCATGTAGGCTGTGCTGCACAAATATACATATTCTTTTCTAAGCTTAATTCCATTTCCCCATGAACTGCGTTCCCACTGTTAGCATCCAGGCAACCCCAAATGCCAGGCTAGAAAGGAGATGGTTTCTGAGTCTCTACTTCATGTCAGTTTTAGGAACAGAGGCTCTGCTCCTAGGTTGCCTGATTTTTTTCCCTCCTCTAAGTGCTACCTCCTTCATGCAAGCCTTCCATGAAACAAATTCTTCTTTGTGTCCCTTTCATTTCTGCAAAATGAGAGAGAAATTGTTTCTACTTCCTAAGATGGCTGAGGGGATGGATGGAACTATTCACTTTCCCTTTAACAGCCAGGATCAAAGCATTCACTGAGTTCTTGTTCAAGTTCATTTATTACTTTGCATGGAAGAAAATGGAGGTCCAGCAAGGGAAAGATTTTACCCCTTAGGTCACATTGCAATTAGAAAAGAACACAGGTTGAGCAAGAAGTTTCTAAACAATCTATCTGTAAGCCTCCATGTGCTTAGCCACACAGAGTACAGTGCTCTAGCAAAAGGCAGAAGCCAAAGTCCCACAAGGGCCACCTGGGCAGGTCCTACCGAACTGTCACTGGAAGGCTCACGGGGCGGGGACCAGTAAGTCCTCAAGATAGCACACTTGGAGGCTGGCCCAAAGGAAAGTAGCAATGTCAGGGAGTGCACTGAGTCTGCTCCTTGGGCCTTACAATGAAGGCAGCACAAGATACCTCTCCTTCACCTGGGCTACAGCAGTTGCATCCGAACGGCCTCCCTCACTGCATACATGCACAGGGTTCTGTTTTTGAGAACAGAAATCTGATCCTGATCCCATCAAATCTCAGATGACCAAATATTCTTTTACTATCTGGCTGCTGGTTTTCATGCAGACTTCTGTCAGTCCATCTGTCGGTCCATCTGCCCCTTGAGTTCTGAGATCCAGTCACACTTTCTTCAGTGCCCCCATTTCCCAGAAGAGAGAGAGACAGAGAGACAGAGACAGAGACAGAGACAGACAGACAGAGACAGAGACAGAGAGACAGAGACAGAGACAGAGACATAGACAGAGAGACAGAGAGAGACAGAGAGACAGAAGACAGAGACAGAGACAGAGATACAGAGATACAGAAAGAGACACAGACAGAGACACATGCAGAGAGAGAAAAATTGAGAGAGAGAAAGGAGAGAGAGAGCTACATCCTTTCAGGACTGCCAGCAACAGTGATGTCATTGCTTGGCCTTGACCCTTCAAATTGTGATTCTCAAATCAACTTTCCCTTATAACTCATCCAAGCTGTAGTTTTGTGTTATTACCAGCCGAAGATGAACTTACAGCATAGAGAAAGATTTGATTGTATCAGCTGAGGAGATACTTGCTGACACTCACCTCTAGGTAGTTTGCTTTGGCTGAGACTATTGAATGGAAGAGTTGGAAATGTTGGGAACCAATAACACTTGTTGGTTGCAAAGCCCAGCAAGTGTTTCCAGGTGGTGTCTGTGGCTCTTCATGTGTCTACTGATACTGCTAATACTGTTTATGAGTTGTTATTTGAGGAGTCCATGCTGGGTTTTAAGTGCTGAAGTACGACTCTTTATCATTAGTCCAGATGATGAAACTACATGTGAGGATATTTCAAAGATGTAAAACCAGCAATTCACCACCTGAAGGGGAATCTGTTAAGATTTGTTGCTTTGCTAATGTTGGTAGAAGTCCAAGTGAAACAGAGAAAGATCTACTTGGACAAACATATAAAGGGTGTAAAAAAAAGTAAGGTTCCTTGCCAGGTACTGGTGGCTGACACCTGTAATTCTAGCTCCTCAGAAGGCTGAAATCCGAGGATCCTGGTTTGAAGCCAGCTTGAGCAGGAAAGTCTGTGAGACCCTGATCTCCTATTAATCGCTATAAAGCCAGAAGTGGAGCTGTGACTCAAGTAATGGAGTGTGCTAGACTTGAGCAAAAAAAGCTCAGGGACAGAGCTCAGGTCCTGAGTTTAAGCCCTAGAATCAGCACCAGAAAAAAAATTCCCCACCAAAAGTAAGGTCCTTAAAGCTTATGGCTATCTTTCATAACTATTCATTAAATAAGTACTTTGTAAACGTTGTGTGAATTGTAATTGTGTCACATTACTTAACTAAACGTGTCAACAGTAGTTTTTGCTCACTCTTTCATATTTAATCATCCAATGTTAGATCTGTGATTTGTTTGTTTATTTTCTAAAACAGAAAGTGAATATTCTCGCAGTGACTTAAAGTTTTATTACAAGTTTTTAGGATTCAATTGTTTCTCAACATGAAAATCTACACTCGACTACTATTATAACATATTGGGTATATTTAGAAATTAGATTTTGAAGTAGTCTTCATAATATTGTCAATGGCTTCAACATAAAACATAGGTATTGGCTGGAGGTGTTGCTTAAGAGGTAGAGTACCTGCCCAGAAAGTGTGAAGCCCTGAATTCAAACACCAGTGTCATAACCACCACTAAGTATGAAGTGACACAGTGATGTCTCAGACTTATACTGAGGTAATTTCAGTGATAACTAATTATGCTTGAAACACATGTAGCATTAGTCTGTGTTATATCTTCCACTGCCACAAGAAATAAGTGTAAGACAACATTCTTTCATCTTCCATTATCTTACAGCAGAAACACTGTCTGAACCCCAACTACAGCTCCAGGAAGATTTATCAGACTTCAGTACAAGTGTAAAGGAAATCCACCTAAGTAAACACCTTTTTAAATGTACAAGCCTAATCTTCTACTAAAAGTGATTAATCTGTAATGCCATTGAAAAGGAAATATAGAAAATACTCTACTAACATTGTGGAATTTCCTAACCAATGAGGAGCAAGCTCAACCCAAACTTATGGGTTGACATCATTGAGGGGCATGAATCACTTAGAAAGATGTTTCTGAATGCAGGATATGGAAAACCTTTCCTTGGGTTAGGTATAACAGACAAACACTTGGAACTCAACTTGAACTTGAAACCCAGTTAAATGAAATGCTATCCCCCAACCACCTAGATTAAAAAAAGTACCCAGTTTCTATTTTGCTTTTAATTTCATCAATGCTATTTTTTTTCCTCTGGTCATGGGGCCTGAACTCTGGGTCTGGGCACTGTTCCTCAGCTCTTCAGCTCAAGGCTAGCGCTCTGCCACTTGAGCCACAGCACCACTTCTGGCTTTTTTCTTTCTGCTTATGTGGTGCTGAGGAATCGAACTCAGGGCCTCATGCATGCAAGGCAAGCGCTCTACCACTGAGCCACCTTCCCAGCCCCCAATGCTAATTTTCGTAATTTGTCTTTTTTTATATAAATACTTACAATATCCTCAGTTTTGCACATAGACCCATCCTGGAGGCTAACATTAGCTGATTTAAGGGAATAAATATTGTGCTTCTTGCATTATGATAATGACCTTGAGTTGTAAAGAAGCATTTTGCTCTTAAGAGTTACAATAAGATATTTGGGAATGGAGTATCATGATGTCAGCAGTTTCACAGCAAAAGATTCAGCCAAAAATGTGAAAACTACTGACTATTTAGGAGTGGTGCTTTTTTATTCCCATTCTCTGCAATTTAGAATTTTCAAAGCAAAATCAGAGAAGAAAGGAGGCCTTTTCTGACCATTGCTTCTGAAGTTACTGCCAGTTTGTCAGTAGGCAACTTCCCAGTTTATTTTCATGTTACTTATTACAATATAATATAATATGCTATTTTTGTTTTAAGAAAATCTGTTCTGTCTGTACTTACCATCCTTTCCCATGAGATAACAGAAAGCCATTGTAAGGCAATGACTTTTTTATTATTTTTCATCCTACTCCAGTCATTAGAACAGCACTGGCACATCAAAGATGCTCAACAAGTTTGTTGAAAAAAAGAATAAAAAGTGGCAAAAGTAGCAAACACACGAATTATTGAATAGCAATGGTTGGCTTATCAGAGCTTTAAAGAAACCCCATCAAATGAACTGTCGTTTTGTGAATGCCTTTGTGTTCTGGTTCATTTCTGACCTGCTCTTCCAGCCTGCCTGGAGCTTGCTTTGAGATTGTATCATTCTGACTCTTGTTTTCATCCTGCCTGACTCTACTTTTGGTCTTGATGCCTAGAGTCTATGATGTCAAATCTACAATTCCTCCTGGAGTTGGCTTCTTGTCCTTCCCACACCAGCTGGTTCTTCTCAGTTTCCAGCTCTCAGAATCAGTCTCCAGTCAGGGACTAGTTGTACCCCATTCCCACCCAACCTTGATGGTAACATGTACCTTTCAGTCTAAGGCTGATCACAGTAGTGGTAGAACGGTGTTTCTAAACATCTTCTGGCCTGTACAAGCTTCTTGCTAGCTGCATTAGAGGTCGCAAGAGATGTGAATCCACCTGCATACACCAACATTTTAATGAAGACTCCCAATTTGACCTCTAACAGTGTGGCTTCTCTGTATCTCATGGATTAATTTCCTGTATAACATTTATATAAATGGATCATCTTCTAGTTTCCTTTATTGCCCCAAACCCCCAAATCCTTCAAGATAAGTATTATTGTTTATATCATACTGGTGAGAAAACCGAAACCCATGAAGACTAACAATCTGCTCTGACATTATGTCAGTCACAGATGCAGGACTACACCCCAAGATTCCTTAAGGCAGTATTTTACAGTTGTGCCTATTTCATTCAGCCTTAGAGGAAGCAGCTGCATTCTCTTTTATATTGTGTTAATATTTCTATCAAAAGTGGTTATACTCACAAGATGATATGTTGAAAGACAACTCGGGGGTGGGTTGGGAAGAAAGTGGGAGGAAAATGAGGGAAGGGGTAACAATGTTTGACAAGAAATGGACTCATTACCTTACATATGCAACTGTAACCCCTCTATACAGCACCTTGACAATAAAATTCAATTAAAAAAATGATTGTCTCATTGGAGCTAGTCCAGTTACAAATCCTGCCAAGACACATTATCTGATTCACAATTAATCTTCAAACTTTGGATTAATGACCCGACTAATACAACTCACTAGCCTAAACTTTCAAACAATACATTTTCTTAAAATGTCATTATTGATTAGCACCAGGGTAGCGATTACTAAATTAATCTTTTAGCAGCCTAAAGGGCATGAAGATGGATGAAGTAACTACACCTGTGGTCAGCCATAACAATCTAAACCAGGCAAAGTAAGAGTAACCCCTGATTTCTTCCTATTCCTGGGATCCTGTGTTCTTCTTGTAGGTATTTTTTAAATTTCTACTGCAGTACTGTCATCACAAGAGCAGCCGTGGGGGCCTGGTATCTACTGTGACTTCCAGATTCCTCCATACAAGCCAGGTCCGTCTTCTTGTCTGTAAAGAGGGGTTGTTTGGAGAATTCATCAAGGCAATCTCTGGAAAAGACTTGGAATACTGTCTAATGAATATGTTGCTGGTACTATTACTTATTAACCAGGCTTTGCATCATGGGGTTCCTCCTAATCTTCCCATCCTTTTGCAGCCAACTGCAGGACTGGTCTCCTTGTTCTTCTTGGATATACCTGATATGACTCTTTCTCAGTCTTACTCTGGAGGGAGAGCTCTCCTGTCCTTCCTCCTAGAAATGATTCAAGTATCACCCTTTCAAGCAGCTACCACGATCTACGCAAGCACCCTGGGACAACCTTGAACTCGCCTTTCCTATCACTTTAGTTTTCTGTATACCCTCATTTCCTATTGCCACTTATCGCTTATCATTTATTTTCACAATAGATTACAGATGGGGGCGGGGGAACCCTGCTTCTTTTACATCTAGAACAATACCAAACATGCAACAGTTGTTCATTAAATAGTGAATTGCTTTACACTTAATTGATGACTGTTAAATTAATTGACAAATATGCTTAAGCTTATATGAGAACATATGACATTGGGCTGGGATGTAGCTCAGTGGCAAAGCGCTTGCCTAGCAAGTGCAACGTCCTGGGTTCGATCCCCAGTACCAAAAAAGAAAAGACAAAAAAACACATGACATTGCAGAGTCTCAGCTCCTTCCAGGCCACACACTATTTTTGATCAACTTAAACAGCATGAGGACCTCATTCTCCTAATCTCCTTCTGGGATTGGAATCACATATTGTTGTTTTGTATATCTAAGCAAACATGAGTGTATGATCTGTCTTCTACTGGACTTGCAACCTGGGGAGACTGGCCAAGTTTTGCTTGTTTCTATTTATACTGAAGCAATTTGTGTGTGTGTGTGTGTGTGCACGCGCGCACACGCATGTGCACACATGCCATCTATGTTAGTACTAATGCTTAAATTCAAGCCTTGAGTTCTTCTTGGCTTTTTCTGCTCAAGGGTGGTGCTCTACCAGTTGAGTCACACATCTACTGCTGAAATTTTTTGCTACTTAGAAATAAGCATCTCTTGGATGTGTCTGACCTGGCTGGCTTCGAACCACTATCCTCAGGTCTCAGTCTCCTGGATAGCAAGGATCACAGGTGTGAGTCATTAGATCCCTGATGAAACCATTATTTTTAGTTTGCAAAACATCCTTTCATCTTACAAGAGTGGATTTCTTCCCATCCTTCTTAAACTTCCCAGAAAATCCCAACTGCTCTTTTCCTTTCTCTTTTCTTCCCAGTCCATCTGCCACAATAAATTTCCACTAGACTTTCTGCATCTTTGTTTCTTTGAATGCCTAAGAAGGACACTAGAGCCGCTGCAGGAATAATGTGAGCATAAGCAACAATGGTCATAAAGTGCTGGGCATAAGACAAACTTCACCAAATAGCTCCTGGCTGTCTCTTTTACCAAATGACTAACGTTGCCCTTGGAATTATGTTTTCCCCACTAACCTGCTCTAGAAAGATTGCATTTCTCTCCTCAGCAAATGTTTTAACAGTAAAGACAACAGCAACAAAGAGACCCCTTCCCCCGCCCCTTTCAATTTCCAAGGGTGGTTGGACAGATTGCCTTCATTAGCTTCTCCAGCAGACCCAGGGTCATTGTGCATATTTTCCACCTGCTGATGTCCCCATCTCTGCAGGCTGCAAAAGAAACGAGAGGGCCATAATTTGTCTGATTTTGCATGGCATCCAGGTACTCCGTCAATATTGAGATCCTCATAATTAAATGTTTTGCTACTGAGGCTTCAGTTTTCCAACAATGATAGGATGCATGGCCCAGACAAGATTACAGCAAATTATAGGAAGCATGTTTCTGGGTTGATTGCCTTTATATTTAATTGTATGCTAATTATTAGTTCAGCATGACAGTTATCCAAGAACATAGCAAAGTAATGGGGAGAAAGGAGAAGACACCTTATGAGAATGTATCAGTCTCCCAGGATGATTTACAAAATTAAAAGAGACAAAAGCAAAGTGTAGATGAATGCTTCCAGGAGACACAGCTGACACAATCATCTAGAGATGCATATAAATTAAGCACCTTTATTTTATTTTTGTCAGAACTATGTCTCAACTGCAGGCCACCACCCATCAGACACCATGGGAGGAAGCTCACTAGAGACAAGTCTAGCCACCCACCCCCTTGTCACCAGTACTGTCATGGAAGGGGCTGAAGGTCCCCAGAAGACTACATACACAATATTACATATTGTGTATTTCAAAATAACCAGAAGAGGGGATTGTCCATTTCACAAACACGAACGTTGGAAGTGAAGGATACGCTGATTGCTCTGATTTAATCATTACACAATGTATACATATATACCCTATACGCATATATAATCATAATGGAAGAAATGAAAACGAGATGAATCTTTAAAAAGGATTCATTGAAGTCAGAAGCGAGTGGCTTATCCCTCTTTTCCTAGCTAGCCATGAAATTGAGATCAGGAAGATTATAGGTTGAAGACAGTCTAGGCAGAAAAGTCCAGAAAGCTCCCATCTCCCAAACACCCAGGCTGGAAGTGTGACTCAAGTGGAGGAGCACCATTCAAACAAACAAGACAAGTGAGCTTGGACCCTGAGTTTAAATCCCTCTACTGGCAAAAAGAAGATTTTTTAAATCCATTGTATCCTAACAAAGTTCAGACCTAATGATTGGTACACATTTTCAGCTGTTTTCATCGTAGGTCACCATTCATTCACACTTGGGGTACCTGAGACCATTCAGAACTCCATGCTCTTGCCCAGTCTTAGAATGCCTCCTGCAGTATAGCATGCCTATCAGCACCAAAAGGAAGAGGAAAGTTGCTTAGAATCCTCAAGCATTTAGGCGCCCACCTCTGAACCCTTCATAGCATCGAACCGTCTTCTTTCAGAAGGATCTGAACTCATGAGGCGCACAAAGCGATGCGGGTGGTGAGGGGATGCAGAATACAGTAGGCACCTAATAGAGGGCAGAGACACAGGTGCGTCGTGGTGCTGGAGAACAGAGATAGACGTGATGATACTCGGCTGGCCTACCCACGCCGATCTTAGATGGGGTCCCCAGAAATGGACTCTACATTGGAGATTTATTAAGGATGGTTTCCTCTGGAAGCAGAGGGCTGTAGGGAGGGAAGGAAGCAGGAAAGGAAAGGGAAGGAAGTCTAAAGAGATTCAGAGCTCAGGGACTGACTTCACCTCCTCTCACAGAGACCATTTTAACTATAAGTGCACCTCTAAGTTATTCTTAACTGGACTTATGTGCTCTTGCCCCTGTTCGGAATTTACCAAAACCTGCCTAGAGGAGAAATTCTCAAACATTTCCAGTTACCTGTGCCAAATGGAGTTCCTCCCAAGAAAAGTCATAGGAGCTAGTGTTAGAAGCCATAAGTTCTTTATTTTTTATTTTTCTTCTTCTTAATATCTACAGCTATTATTTTCTACCACTATTCTTGTCTTTGGGTTGTTGTACAAAGATGTTTCAATTCAGTAAGTCACATTATAAATGCACCTTGATTGATGTCACCTTTTCCGTCTCTCTCCTCGTCTCTCCCAACCACACCCATGCCCTCAATTTACCTTGTTCACTTTGCACATATGCACATTGAATGATGTGAATGCACCTGCCCACCTTTCTTCTCTCCATTTGACTTCCCCCACCTGTTGGCCCCACCCCCAAACAACATATGAGAAGTCATAACTTCTAACAACTAACAAACCACTCACAAAAACATTAAACACATACATATGAAAGGTATTTTATAGGCTTTGCCTCTTGTTCTACGGGATCCCAACTGAGTGGGTGAGACATGCTCATATAACATGGGACAGTTCGTTTTACTCAAAAATCTTCTGACTCTTATGTAAAGATCATATTTTTTAAGTGCAGAGAAATATCCAGAGTAATGTTGGATCAAGTATTGGTGCACAATGGCCCAGGCAAATCAACCATGGCATACCTAGGAAGGGTTTCAGTTAGTTCCTTGAGGGTACCGGAAATCATGAGTGTCTATCACCACTATGGTGGGCCCTGACCTGTGCTATGCACGTTAGACTTCCTGTAATTGCCTCTTGAGAGAATGACCGGTAAACTAAGCAAATACATCTAGAAAGAATGACCTTCAGAGAGAGATGGGAAAACTTTGGGGGAGTAAGAATTTGGAAGAGCGGCTTAATTTAATGGTAGAAGTAGGAGCAGGCAGCTTGGTGTCAGTCCTGATCCTTAACTCCTTGATTCAAGTCCCTTAACTCTTTATGCATCTTCTGTTAAATGGAGATAAAGTAGCCACCCTATAGAGTTAGTATGGGAAATGGAAAAACTGAAATAGGTAAAATTTCACAGTGTATTTTCCATCAAAAGTAAGCACTTTTTTTCATGTTTTCTATTATTTTATTTAAACTCATAGAAGCAGCTAAATTATCAACACTGTTTATCAAAGCTATACCACCACTTCATATCTATTCTTTACCATGGATCTACGGTATTCATTTAATTCTCATGGAAGTGTTTTTAACTACCAGAGTAGCTGGTGCACCAGGTAACTCAAGAGTTACCTTTAGAATTTCATACTTTTGTCCCAATAACCCCATCTGGCTTTGGTACAGTTGCTCAATGGATGCTAAGAATATTCCAGAAGCTTATCAACCTACTACAACTTGCATCTGAGGATTATGGGATTGCTTCCAAAGAAGGGAGCCCCTTGAGGTGAGTGGCTTCACCTAACTCACCCTGGCACCCCATTGACTTCTGGTCACCAGAGTAAAATGCTTCTGGCCAGTACTCCAGTGTGTGTGTGTGTGTGTGTCGGGGGGGGGGGGTGTTTAGGGCTTCTCATCTTGGGGAAGGATGTGGCTTTCCTCTCATTTTCTCAGCTTTGTCTGCAGACCCTTCATCTGTCTTTAGGAGAGCCATCTCCATCCATCAGAAACCCCATGCAGTTTAATGACCTCATCCCTGTCCTCTGCAGACTGGACGAAACATTAAATGTCAAATCCAGATCTAGGACCATCGATCTGGGGACACAGCCAAGAGAGCAGCAAGAAGCAGAGCTGATTAGAAAACAGGCTCCCAAGATGGGACAAAATGCTGTAAATGGACTTCAGCTCAGCAGTTTTCCAACCTACCTATTGAAACCGTGCCTCTCTTCCATCCCCTGGCCTGCTTCTTGCTCTCTGACTCTCCCAGAAAACTATAAACTCATTTGACTTAAGCAACAATTTCACCTGTGGATATCATCTTCCTAAAACAGGATCCGAATCAGAAAACAGAATATTTATTTATTTAATTATTTTAAATGATACTATGTCTGCCTCTTAATCCTCTATTCCTGGATTTGGTGAATAAGTATTGGTGGTCATCCTCCTTTGATGGCCTCAAAAGAATTCTGGATGATTCTTTTTTGCCTAGAAATTGTGGGACAGGGCTTACATGATGCAAGGTTCAAATGTCCTGTGCCTCAACCTACAGTAACATTAAAGAGGCCTCTTGGCATGTGTCCCCGCAGTGCATGGGAATCCTCACAGGTCTAAATTGCTTGGTTTATCTCACAGTCATTGTAAGGTCTTACCACACTCCCCAAGTGCCTTTAAGTTCATAGATCTGATGTATTCAAGACCTGCTTATTTTCTTCTCCATCTTAAAGAAAATCCTAGTCCGTTTCTCTTTGCCTCTGACTTTCTTCTCTAGAGCCTTGGCAGCTCATAGGCAAATAAATGCAGAAAATGAGATGTTTACAACTTCTGTTCTGTCATGACACCCATCCCTTTTGATTCTCCTCAAAATGTCATAACAAAATACCACAGACTCTGCGGCTTAAAGAGCAAAAATTAATTTTCTCATAGTCCCGAGGCTGGAAGCCCAAGATGAAAATTATGTCCAGTTCCATTTATAGACTGCAGATGGCCAGCATCTCACGGTGGCCTCCTGTTGCCTTTCTTTGCAGTGTATGCACACAGAAAAAGAAACCCAACCCCATGGTGTCTCTTCCTATAATCACTGTAATACCATGACACCACTATCAGACTCTCCAGATCTCTTTTAACTTTATTTTCTCCCTGATGGATCAGAGTTGGTGGCTACACATTTGAATTTAGAGGCATTCAGCTCATAACCTATTTTGCTAAATTAAGGGAGAATAAGTTCTAACTGCTCTGTTCTTGTCTCAAAAATTAATATGATAAAATCCAAATCTAGCTTGTGAATGTATTTTGATGGGACAATTGGGAAATGGTTTGTGCCAAATGGGCTGAGATCACATGACAGGATTAGAGGACCTTTAAAAAAATACCTTAGAGAGCTTCCCAGTTCGATTCCACCTGTGAGGACACACACCTCTGAGCCAGGGTGCAAACTCACACTACCCACCAAGTAAATCTGTTTTGCTAATGAGCCACTCCATTTAGAGTGCTCTGATACAGCAGTCCACAGAGACTTAGATCCTGGCCATTTGCTACAAAGCCAGAGTGGACCAAAATGGGGAGACAAAGACAAAGATTCACAGCTCACAAATGTATCATTCCATTCTTACGCATTTTACACTTCTTCCCTTAAGCCTTTTTCCCACTCCAGCTAGAGTATTCTTCCCACGAATTTTCAAATCTTACCATCACTTTTCATCTCTTGGATTGAGTTCTCTCAGACACGCAACCTGAGGAGAAGATGTAAATTCAAATAGTTCCGTTGGAAGATAAACCAGCAAGCACCAGACAAAGCCAGTTAGAGTCACAGAGGAAAACCAACGAGACCCATTAGTGGGCAGCCAGCCCACCATGAAGAGACTGACCCTGCTCCCACAGGGAATTCCATAGAGGCTGCAGCAAACTTTCCCAGAGTTGCTTTGTCTGCAGAGTGAGACTCAGGGTTTGTTCAAGCATTCCTTCCAGAATTGCTCACTCCCTCGCTTCTCCACTCTTGCTCGATGTGATCTGGCCACCATCACTGGGACAAGGACTGTCCTGGAAAGGAAGTCATAGACATTGGCATTTGGGAGCTATGGAGTGCCAAGAGGATGCACCTGGTGAGGGAGGAAAAGGGAGATTGCAGGAGGATTCCAGGGAATGAAAGTGCTCCATGTGCTACAGAGATGGCATGCAGCAGTATACATTTGCTTACCCTGTGAGTGTACACCACCAAGAGTGAGTGGGAATGCAAACTGACTTTGGGTGGTAATGGTGGGCGAATGTGGGTACATCGCCTGTGAGAAATGTACCAATACCACGGGGGAGTTTGTAGTGGGGAAAGGGTTACGTGCAAGAAGCAGAAGAGACTCTAACTCTCTAGATTTTTACTGTGACCCCGAAATTCCCATAAAAGTAAAGTTTACTGAAGTATATATAAAAAAAGAAGACATAGGGAGGTCCCAACTTCCTGGGCTCCTAAGTCTCCTCTGACTAGAGTCCCCTCATACTTTCAGCATTGGAAGAGAAACTTCAAAGTCCAGCCTTGTTCAGCCCTCCTGTCTCACCTAAGCATGAGGTTTAGCTGAGAAGAATCTGCAATGAATGTGCAATTAACTCAGAAAAATACACCAAGGTCAGAGCCAGGCTCACTGTAGGCAGAGGTATGGTTATAGCATGGTTATAGGTATGTAGGCAGAGGTATGGTTATAGCACTATGGCATGCTTTTCTTATCTACATATCAGCAGATACCTATATGATTATAAAGGGGATGATAGATTAGTCAGCACCAAAGATCATCTCTGAAATCAACCCACCACTTCCCCCTTGCCACTTTGACATTAATTCAGATGATCATTCCTCTCCCAAACTTCTTTCAATAGATTAGCTCTTCCCTTGCCTCAATACCCGCACTCTATCCTCTGCCTTATCGCCACAGGAGTGGGATCTTTGCTTGTGGTAACTACATTACACGGTGGGAGGCCAGTCAGCTTTTTAAAAGAAGGAGTCTGCCCTTTGCTAGCGCAGGGGTAAAGCTGGAGGGTATTATGACAAATGAAATAAGCCAAAAGGCAAGAAAAGCTGCATACCCGGTTGATATCACACGTATGTGGAATCTAAGAATCAATCTCATCAAAGTAGAGAGTACAATAGTGGCTGCCAAGGTCTGATAGCTCCCATGTTAAGTATTCCGAACACAATTTAAGGCAAAAACTAAGCAACAGTGTCTAAGTGGGTAAATGCGATCTGCTACCTGCTTTTGTAAACAGTTTTATGAAACTCTCTCTCTCTCTCTCTCTCTCTCTCACACACACACACACACACACACACACACACACACACACACACACACACACACACACACAAGACAAGAGCCTAAAAAGTCATGGTATACAAGTGACTGATATCTAATAAACTTCCAATAAAATGACATTTCCTTAACCTTCATATTTCCTCCCATTAGCACTACCCTCTGGCAAACTGGCTTCAGGCTGAAGTTTGTTCCGGAGTCATAAGAAGTGACTTAGTTCCTTCATGACATGTTTTCTCAGTTTAGGGAAGAAAGGGCAGGACGTAGATGTACAGCAATTAACAAGGTCAGTGGGAACTTACAATCACCTTCCCTTTCTTCTTTCAATAAAAGCAACTGAATGGAGCACAGGAAGGAGATTCTCTCCACACTGTTTCATGCGTGGCACTGTTTCATACATGGCATTGTTTCATACATGGCACTGTTTCATACATGGCACTGTTTCATACATGGCATTGTGGTCTATGGGAAAGTTAAGCTGGACTGCAAGTAATAAGCATTTCTCATAAGTATTTTTCCTTCTCGCTTTCTTGTCAGTCTGGTTCATTCATTGTTTCACCCTCTGGTCTAGTTGGGAAATGGTGGGTAAATGAGAAATGAAGTCACCATTCTGTGACTTACAATTCATTCCCTACATGAGTCTGGTGAGGAATGCGTTGCTTGTTGATAGGACAGAAGAGGACAGATGTCCCTGCAGCCAGGACCCTGATCAAGTGTCTCTCAGGGCCCCAGGTACCTGTGAAATCTTCTCACTGGCCTCAGAGGGGGCCTGGCACCCCCCGCACAGCATGAGTGGGAGTATCAAAAGGTGTGGATCCTAGTCCAATGAAAGGAGCAAAGGTAGAACACTTGACAGGTAACGAGACACTCACATCCGCTGAGGTGAACAGATGGCCTCCTTCCGAGGACACAGCACAATTGTCACACAAAAACAGGGGATCAGATTGTGTGAAAGGAAGGCAACTTTCCAGCCCTGTGCCCTGGGAGAACAGGATGGGCTGTGTTTGCGCTGAGAGGAAGGGAGGGGAAATCTGAGCATGAAAGATTGTTTGCAGAAATGGATAGCTGGGGAGATAGCTCTCTCTCTTTGGTCTACGATTTTTAAGAAGTGGTGTCATTGTGTATTCATGGCTGAAATAAAAAGTATCGTCACACCTGGCAAGAAACGCAGGGATTTGGGGATTTAAAGAAAGAGCATCAGAATAATATGTGTTTGCTTTGTTCCAAACATGAACTAGCCCAACGCTTTCTGAGTATTGACACATAAGTTGATATATAGGGTTTTCTCCTATCAAATGACTAAAAATGTAATTAAACCTACACTTTATTTTAATCCTCCCTAGAGTGAGGCCTTATCGAAACACACTGCCTTATGCATAATGTGTCGGAGTTTTGTGAAAGCAGTATCGAATAGATAATCCATCTGACCTTGAATAGAGCAGTGTTAAAAGAACCTGAAATTCCCATTTAAGGGGATTTCAAACTCAGGAGGGGGTGAGATGTGGCCTCTTCAGCCTTCACGGAGGCTTCCTGCTAGAAAGCAAGGTGGTTATTTCTTACAGACAAGTCACCTGGGCAAACTCCAGAAAGAGGATCAGTTGTAGCTCATCCAAGAAAACATATACATATATCACTTGTATTTTGATTAAGAATTTATTGGATTGAAAGACAATACTTATGTGGATTTATGGATTTATGGAGCACAACACGAAGCAGATAGAAAGACAGACAGGCAGGCAGTCAGACAGAGAGACAAGACAGACAGAGAGACAAGACAAACAGAGATAGACAGACAGACAGACAGACAGACAGACAGACAGACAGACAGATAGATAGATAGTGTGGCTTGGTAAAAATAATTTACATAACTTCTCTTACCTAAAACAATAATCATCTTCCATGTTTATTGACATAGTCCTATGGTCCTGTGAGGGTTTTTCTCTCAAGCAAACATCACAGTCTACTCTTTCCTCTTGCCTTTCTCTTGGACGATAATGGCACATGCCATCTGAGTACCTGACTGGGTAATTTGGGAGGATTTTGTGCCTTCCAAACCTGCTTTCTTCTTAGGAGACAGCTGGATATGAAAACCCTTCTGTTCCTCTGTCTCAGCTTTTCCTGCCTGGCAAACTTCCTTCCAAGCACTTGGCAGTCTGGATGTGCAAACCTGATGCTGAATCACAGAGCCCAGTACAGAGTCCACCCTTAGTCTGTTCTTTAGTCCCAAATAGTTGTGAAGGCAACAGTTGAGTTTCCTTTATTTTCAAGCTATGGTTTCTGAAACTGTTGAAACTCAGGAAAAGAAGATAGCTTTTCACTGGGTGCTCTTCCAAAAGACAGTCATTTGTCATCTGTAGTAAAATGCACCGTCCCAAGAGGAGCGAGGCTGAGTAAAAAGGCTCAGGCCTCTTATCCCAGCTACCTGTGAGGCAGAGATTGGGTGGATTGAGTAGATAGCATCCAGGCAAAAAGTTAGCAAGACAGCAACAACAAAGTACTTGAGCATGGTTAACCTACCTAAGCAGTAGGAGATTCAGACTGGTCCACACAAAAAAAGAGACAATCTGAAAAAACAAAGCAAAAACCTTTGGGAGTTATGTGTCTCAAGGGGTGGAGATGGTTGATCCTAAATACTAAGGAGCAGTAAGTCAATGGACCCAGTAGAGCCATGTGGGATTTCTTGGAGCTCTTTTTTTGAACTTCTACCTCTGAATGTAAACATCTGTGGAGCACTACAGACAAAATAAACAAAAGGTAAATAAATAAACAAGTAAATAAATAAACAAGCAGGACCACTGAGAACTAAGAATAAAGGCTTGAGTCATTGAAGATAAACATCACATACCTACTGAGGTAATGATAAACTATAAAAGGAACTTGGAATGGGTAATGGGAGATAAGAGTTATAAATATTCACAGCTTTAGAAGCTAAGTATATATTATTCCTTGCTTGAGTCAAATATCTGAGGAAGTATATACTCACTCACACAACTGTAGACATATCCAAACATACTTATTTGTACCTATGTGCATCTTATGTGCTTCAATTTTCCTCTCTTCCGTCTTTAACCTTAGTTAACCTGTACAATGTTATTAGAGGTTAAGGTTAACCTTTATTTGTTTAACCAACTCAATTACAGGCAAACAGAATTGGCTCTTTAGGAAAAAAAATACTCAAATCAGGCTACGATTGAGTTTTCAAAAATAATCATTAACATAGTGGAATCATGAGATTGTCTTTCAGAGATTTGTTCAAACATTGTGAGCATTTTCTGTATTGCCACTTGGGGAAGAAGGTTAGAATGCTTTTATTTGTACAGAAAAGATGAATGTCTTTATTTTTATAGTAGAATCTCAGCATTGTTCTGCTGAACTGAAGAGTTTAAATATGTGTATATATGTACACCTGAATACTGACCAGGCCAGAGGGATATTATTCAACAAAGATGAATCTGTTTTATCTTTCTTTAAAAACATTTTAGTGTAAAGGTGATGTACAGAGGGGTTACAGTTATGTAAGTCAGGTAATGAGAACATTTCTGCTTAAACAATATCACCCTCCTCCCTAATTTTCTCCCAGCTTTTTCCCTCCCTACCTCCCCAAAGTTGTATACTCAGCACTGATACTCACTAGACATTATGTTGCAAATGAGCTATACAATGGTTTTATCTTTCAATAGCTAATGTATCCCTTTTTGTTCTGGTTAGTGGCATGGGCCGGGAGACTCCCCAAAACTACCCTGACATTTTGCCTTCCTTGACTTGGGCTGTGTTATCAGAAGCATTATAGGAGTGAAGGGAAAATGGAAGATATTGGGGTTCCTGGGTGCCAGTGAGTGGCACCCTGACATGACTTCTTTCTGGTTTGAAGTGTTAGTTGTGTCACTGTCTCTGGGATGGGCAGTTATCCTAGATGGACATCATTCAAAGCAGCCCCAGTGAGTATCCTACATGCTCAGTGCGTTGCCTGCATTACAGATCCCATCCTCAGTCAGCCTCCTTCCTCAGGGACTTGTGGCTTTCTGTGGTGCAGGACGTGTAGGGTAAGCTTCTATTTTCTTTCTTTTTGCTTTTTTGTCAGTTGTGGGGCTTGAACTCTGGGCCTGGGAGCTGTCCCTCAGCTCTTCAGCCCAAGGCTAGCGCTCTACCACTTGAGTCACAGCGCCAATCCCTAGGCTGCTATTTTCAATGATCCCAACCTTATCCCTTTGTTCCATAATCCACTGTTCTCTTTCTGCTCTGTACTTGTGTAATAGTAAGTTGGTAATTCTTGGTGATGTGGCTTCCACATCTTGCCTGAAACTTGACTAACACTCACATATCATTATTGTCATTCTCTAGGAAGGAAATGGAAGTGCACCTGCTCCTAGTCCCAGAGAGGAAAAGCATCAGGGAAACAACTTAGATCTCCATCAGGCTTTAGCTCTTCTCTCTAAAATCTACCAGTGTGCATGGCGATCCTCACCAGCAGTCATGGCTTTCTCTCCTTTCTAGACTAGAGCCTTTTTCATTATCTTCTCCAAATTTTAATGTATCTTTCATGTTTTCCCCTGTGGCATTCTGAGTTATGTTCTCATTTGTATCTTCTATTGCTGTTCAATGGGGCTGGCTAAGCCATGGTTTCGTGAGACTTTTGGAAAAATGTCAGGGAATATATTCCTCACTTCTGTTTCTGTCTGGTGATTGCCTTAGACCAGAGTACTGCTTTCTTCATTGCAATCAGTAGCCATGTGGATTCTGTGGGTTGTCCAGTGGTTCTCTTATCTGGAATTTTGACCCAGTTCTACTATGGATTTGTGGATTCGGACTTGGTATGTCTCCTTCACAAAATGCAACTTCCTCTAAGTGAAATTTTCTTCTTTGCTGTTTTCCCAAATACATGCCTGGCATATACCGGCTCTTGATACATATTTGTGGAAATACTAAATATTGGCCTTTTCTTTCTTGATTTTGCACTTATTCATGTCTGGAATTTCATGTGCTTCATTTTTATTAGAGTCCATGAATTCACGATTTCACAGAATAAGCTGGCATATACCAGACTCCAGGATATCACCAGTCTGGGACCACATTTTAACTTAGTTTAGTACTTTAAATTGATAATATAAATTTAATCCTCAAATGCACATATGAGCCTGAGAGCAGAGCTATGGGAAAAATAATTTCAGAAGACATTTTTCTTTTCTCCTACATAAGTGGCCAAGACAAGATAGAAAAGAGTGGGCAAAGTCCTGGCTCTATATATTTGGGGTTCTACCTCATGGTCTTTCAATCCCATCTCCCTTTTCCCCTTCACATATTCAAACATTGCATTGAATAATAGTCGAGGTAGTGGACATCTTTTTCTCATTTCTGGCTTTAGTAAGAATATGTCTGGGGCTTTTTTCCCATTTAGTATATTGTTAGCTATAGATTTGTCATAAATGGCATTTATTATGTAGAGGTACATTCCTTTTATTTCTAGTTTCTTAAAAGATTCTTTTATCATTAAGGAATGTTGAATTTTGTCAGTGGTTCATTTGACATCAATTGAGGTAGTTGTGAGTTTTGTTCTTTGTTCTGCTTACATGCTATATTGCTCTCCAATGCATTGCATGTGTTGGACCATGTTTGTATCCCTAGAATGAAAATTATCCTGACAATGTGCGTCATCTTTTTAATGTGTGGTTAAATTATGTTTTCAAGTATTTTGTTATGGATTTTGCATCTATATTTGCCAAGGAAATTAATCTAAGTTTTTATTTTTTGCTGGATTTGCCTTTATGTGTGACTGTTCACTTCTCTTCGATATACTTAATGATTTAACTACCTTACACTTTAGGATGATGTTTTTAGTGAGCTTTTCTTTTGGATGTCCTAAAAACTTCATGACCATCTCTTTCTCAAGATATACAACATTTTTCTCCTACTATTTTATTGAATATATTTCATATTTCTTCAGCTTTCAGCCCTTCTCTTTCTATGACCATCATTCAAAAGTTAATCTTTTCCTGGTGTCCCAGAAGTCTTGCATGTTGTTTGTATGTTTTCCCACCTTGTATTTTTATGGGAATGTCCCAATACCTGTCTTTCTCATTTCAGCTGCTTATTTATATGTTCTTTGAATTTACTCAAGGATTAATTTTATCCTATCTGTTTTCATTGATCATTTTTACCATCATGATTGTCATCTCTTCTGCTAGGATTTCATTCACTTAATTTTCATTAGATTCCATTCTTAAGGAATTGCTGCCATTTGTTGGGATCATATTGCTTTGTTGGAATCTTTGCTTGTTTTTCCTATTTCTTGTGGTTCTACACTGAGATTTGTGCATCTGAGACCAAATCAATAGCTGAGAGTGTTCATCAATTGTAGACTTTGAGTTCAAGGTTTCTCCGTGTTCAGGCAAGTCTGTGTCATTAAGGTTCAGCATTATAGAACAGGGATGTTTTTTTGTAGGTTTTTTGTGGGTTTTTTAACCAATGAACTGTGTACATAGCTCAGTAACTAAGCATTTGCTCATATGCTCAAGGACTGGGCCTTATCCTCAGCACTGTTCAGCTAAGGGAAAGTTAACTGTGGTCCCTCCTAGCTCTTGGTCTACAGGACGGTGTTACATGTGCTTTGAGTGGAGCTGGTGATGATCAGTTGTCTACTTCTGTGGTACTTTCACTTTAGAAGCTTCCCTTCCTTGTGCACTTACAGCTATCACTGGCCTCTGTCAGCTTCTCAGCCTGTGCGCCATGGAAGTCCTCCCTCGCTCCATAGGTCCTCCACCTTGTGCCCCCAGGAGCAGGAAGAGCTCCCATCTTGAGATGTCTCCTGAAGGCAGAAGATGCATCAGATAGTGTGTATAAGTGTGTGTATGTGCGTGCGCCCACGTACGCACATGTACGCACATGCACACATGCATGTGGTGCACGTACGCATGTATGCTCATATACACAGGTGGGGGCGGTGGATAGAGCCTGAGTTCTGATTTGGTGCTTTAAATCTGCGGGATTTATGTGCTCTGCGGATTGTTCTCAGTGCTTTCGGACCCTGACCAGAAGTCCAAGCCTCAGTGGGAAGTGACCAAGGAAATCTTGAGGATTCAAGGCCCAGCGTTTGGAGCTCTCAGCCATGCAGCACACTCTCAGTGTTTGCATTTGAGCAGTGCTGTCCCAGTCACAGGATCAATGCTGGGTTTCCATCGTTATCCTTGCTTCTCACCATTAACTGCTTCTCACCAGAGAGGACAGCCCCACTAGCAACTATTGCCTGAAATTGCCTATGCGTGAACATCTTTCCATCTCCCTCTCCTCAACCACCCCTCAGAGCTGTATTCCACCTGGACCTTGTGGCCAAGTGACTCAGACTCACTGAGCAATGACTATTCCTTGTTTTTAACTCCCCTGAGTAGCTTCTCTCAAACAATTCCCTTCCCCTCATCGAGATGCTCTCTGACTATGGCTCTCTGAGATGAGGGAATAATAATTTGTCTAAAGGTAGCTTATTGTTCCCACACTTGGTTGAAGCTTTGGAAAATGTACACTTGTCCCACAGAAGGTCTTCCAGCCTGCTTCAAATGCTTACTGTGTGGTGGACACTTTAGCCAAGGCTGGAACCACAGCTGCCTTCCTACTTACTCTCGCACCTTTCTGTCTCTCCATTAATTTCAGCTGTCCAGCCCTTTTATTTTCAGAGCTCCCAGTATCTTTCCTCTCTTTTCCTATTCAGAATATAAGCTCTCATTTGTTATTATAACTCTACTTATTCATGGAGTTAAATGGACAAAATCTCTTAAGAAAATTTTTAGGCTAAATGGAGGGTCAAAAGGTAACAAAATGCAGCAATGGTACTCTCTGAACTCTATGTTGAAAATGAACTACACAACTCACTGATGGGTTTGGGAGGGGAAAAGTGGGAGAGAGCAAGGGAAGGAGTGATATTGTTTAAAAAGAAATAGGCTAATTATCTGACTTATATAGCTGTAACCCCTCTGTACATCACCTTTATAATAACAATGAAGGCATTTAAGCCAAAATCAAATACAGTGACAACAGAGGATCTTGAATATACATTTATCTAACTTGTGGAGGGGAAGGGGAATAACAAAATGCTCAAACAAAGACACAGGATGCAACAATTATGCTCATAAGATACTATGTTGGAAATGATCTTTACAACTTAGGGGGGAGTGTTGGGGCGGAGGGAAGGGATAGTAGGAAAGAACAAAGGAGGGGCTGACAATGTTTGACAAGAAATGGACTCATTACCTTACTCATGTGACCGTAACCCCTCTGTGCAGCATCTTTACAATAAAATAAAATTTAAAAAACATTTAAACCATTTTTAGGGTATAATTTGAATTCTTTCTCTTCTGGGAAATGTTTTAATGATGTACCTTATTGCAGTTTTTGTTCCTGTTATTTTGGACTATGTGGTAAGCTCTTTTCAGTATTAAAATACACATTAATTTTAGTAAATATCTGTTTTCCCCTCTTAGAAATCTCTCATTTTTTCTCTGCTTTCTCCTTCATGAATCTGTGCAAAATGATTATGAAAACTCCCACGATTCCCTAAAATTCTAATCTTATCTGTACAATTTTTCATCTCCTTAGCTTTCTCTACTTTTGGAAATTATCTTTAGCCTTATTTCTCAGTGATTTTACTGGATGTTTTCCAATTGCTGCTATGATGGCTTCATTTCCAAAGAATTTTATTCTCTGAAAGTTTACATTTTGCCACTTCATGGTCTTAGTCCACATGTGGACAAGAATAAGATTGTCTTTGATCATGGTCTTCTTATTCTTTGCTGCTAGAGGCTTTAAACTGCCTGCTCTCTTTCATTTAGATTCAAGGTTGATCTGGAAGTCTAAGGTAAAGCCCTGCATACCTGTGCACCATTGACTGGTGTTATCTATTGCCAATGGATCTTGTTGACCATGGTAATTTCCCTACCAGTCCATCAAGTGATACCTTGGAATGGAATTTTACCTTGCTCCTTTATTTCTTCAGCCCCAAACCCTATAATCTCTTGCTAAGGAAAAAACAAACAACCCTGGCTGCCAGTATTCTATGAGAAAGAAGGGTAGGAAAAGATGATCCCATTTCTCCTGACTTTCATACAATTCCAATATCTTTAAAGTACCTCGCACCTTCCCTTGATTGTACTTGATACCATCTTTTCCAGGGGAAAAATCTCTGTCCTCTTGTCTCTTTCATTGTACAGCCTTTCTAGCAATTCCTTTATTTTATCCTCATCAATGTTCCAGTACAAAAGGTTCCTGGCACCTCCAAGTTATGATTCTTGCTCTGGATCTTGCTCTCAGCTGGTGCTGCCTGTGGTAAGCTCTTCACTTGGGGGATTTACTCTTCTACTGTAGTTCTGGAGAGCCTATGTGATTCCGTATTTCCTTCACCACGTGCTTTGGAAGAAGTACATAAGTGTGCTCAGTGGGATTCAGGAAGATAAGGCTCCTGCACACCATTGACTGTATGGAGCTAATTAGTTGATATTCAGGGGTAAGAGTCCTTAAACGTTAACATGATTTAAAAATCATCTCACTATTGAGCTATATTCTTCAAGATAGTACCTCTTCGTGTTCATGTTTGCTTTAAAGGAATGCGGCACCTACAGTTCTGAGCACCAAATCCGACCCAGAAACTCTCCAGTGGTTCCACATTCATTCCTGGCCTGTGGGCCACTTTGTGATTCCTCTGGTAGTTAATGAGTTTCCGAATGTGCTGATACAAGATGTGGGATTTCTTTTTGTAACACTTCATCGGGTGTTTGGGACAAGTCTATAGGAAAGAAATTAATTATCTCTGCAGCTTATGCTACTTTCAAAGAGCACTTTAGAAAGACTATTTAATTCCTCTCCTTGGTAAATTACAGGAAGCTTTTAAAGAATAGTGAGTCAACTGAGCTGGAAAGTAGAACTCCTTTGTACAAATCATATTTTTTTCCCAAAGAACACCTGCATCGGGTCAGCCCTTTGCAAGTTCACCAGCAAATTACCTTCCAGACCTTTGATGGTGTGTGTATTCTTCATCTTTCCCAGCACAGAAACATGTTGCTTTTTTTTTTCACACATCCAAAAACCATCCAAAGAATAAGAAATTATAATGCATGTGCTATTGTGTTTTTAATGAAATATTTATCTATTTAGTACTTATGAATGTATTGATAATGTTATTAACTGTACAAAGGGGTTTGTTGTGATATTTCAATACATGCATGACATACTCTGATCAAACGTGTGCCTTCGATACTCTTTCTTAGCCTTCACTTGTCATTTGATAGTAACTTTTAGGGACTGGAGACATGGCTCAAATGGCATAGCTCCAGCAATGAGTTAAAAAGCTAAGTGAGAGCACAGAGATGCCCTGAGCTCAAGCCACAGCACTGACACTCAATACATAATAAATGAAGAAAACAAAGCCATTTTAACGGCTTCACTATCTTACCTCATATATACGCATGGCTTACTTTAATCATATTCACACATGTGTGTGCGTGCACACACACGTGCACGCACACACACGTTCTTCTTTTACCCCACTCTCCTGCTAACCCCCTCCCCCGAAGGTCAACTGTAGCTCATGTTTCTAGGCCTAGCGTTTGCATAGGAGAGGACATGTCATGGTTGTCTTTCCCAGTCTGTCTCAGTTTACTGAGTGGTGGTTTCCAGTTCTGAAATGGATGCCTTCCTCATCCATCCTTCCCGTTCCATCCAGTCCTTCCTCCCAATCCCAGTGGGCGTTTGTTGGATGCCAGCAAAGCACCGTCTCTGACTTTCTGGGAGTTCTTGGTGCATCCTCAGCCAGGCTGGAGTCTCCTTGCCTGAGTTTCAAACCTTCATCATGCTTCTTGTCTCGGTGAGAATTCTCACTTCCTTCCCCTTCAATCCAGTTTCATTTTATGTTTCTTAATGGCTTTTTTTTTTTAACCCTTAGTGACTGGAAAGTCATAGCCCACATTTTCCAGATCTTTTTGGTAAGGAAATTTGGATTTTCACCACAGCTGCTTCTCAGACATTTCTCTTTCTCACCTCTGTATCTCATCCGTACATTCTGGATCTGACACCTTGTTTTCCTGGTGGTTTTTACCGTATCTCTGCTTCCATGGTCCTCCCCTGCAGCTGACTGCCACCTAAACACTAAAAGCTCTCCTGAGAATTTGAAGCAAGTCCTACTACTCCTCAACTGACTCTCTCGATGGATTTATTTCTCATCTCTAGAAGAAGCCAAGGCTCTAACTGGGCTTGTGGTGCTATACTTTCTGACCACTGTGAACCCCCTTGCTCAATCCTTACTACTACCCTACCTGCTTTTCCATTCCAAGTTGGCTAGGTTCCTGTCTTCCCCTAAATCAGGTACACTCCTACCTCAGAGGTATTGCACATGCTTTCTCTTTATCGGGCACATTGTTTTCCAGATAACCACCAACCATTTTCCTTCTCTTTCCAAAGGTGTGTTCACTTACTCAGTGAAGACTTCTCCAAGAAGTCTATGCAAAATTATAACCTGCTAGCATATCTCTTTTATTCTAAATTATTTTTAATACAGGTTTCTTGAGTGCATATTTTTTGTTTATTTTCTATCTCTCCTTTATCTTCAACAATGACAGACACACAAGTGATAATCAACAAATGCTTTCTTGACTAAAGAGATTAATTTGCTTTAGTGTCCAAATTTCCCATTTGATTATTGCAGGCTCCATGATAGGCACATGCCAATCAAACAACTCATTTTGTATTTCTTCAGTTCTTTGCAACAACTGTTGAGTCTCTATTCTGTAGCTGGTGCTCTTTTTTTTTTTTTAATGTTGAGAGAAACCGTTCTAATCTGAGTTAACTGTATGTTCCATTTAAATTGAAATATCTAAGGGCTGTTAGTTTGTCTTTGTATATGTTTTAATTCCCTATCTCAGAAACATCAGTAATTTCACTTCAAATAAAATCACCACTAACATTGGTAGGATATAATCTCCTTGCAATGCAATTTGTGCAGAACTTTATATGCCTTTAAAATTTTAATTCTCTCAAATCCAATGGAACAAGTAGCATTGTGAGCACCATTTAATAGATTAAAATGCAGAGACATCGAAACATGGTAATTTCTCCCATAGTCCTTCAAAAGTGGCAAGTACTAAGAGTCAGACATAAATTATGTAGTATAAATGCCCAAATCAAAATGCTTCCTTTACTTCTTTGTCGTCTGTATTCTGGATATTTTTAGAAAAAGAAAATTGCTTCCAAATAGTCAGGTGCATTGTTTTTAAGCATTAATTAATTTCCTAGACAAAGGGAGGAGAAGTCATTGGCCTTGTAGGCTTTGTATTACATGTTAGAAAATTAAAGCTAAGCAAAACCAGGAAATAAATAAACCCAACGTTGGGAGACTATACAAGAAAGTTAAACGGTGACAAGATATAAAGTGTTCTACTAGCAACTTTAGATTATATAGTGTTGTTACTGTCTCTGAAGGGTCATTTAATTTGATGTTCATAAACCTAAAGGATCAATGATGTATGTCAAGATAGGACTTTACAAGCAAAGAAAGAGCTGGTGCAAAAGTCCTAATGCTGGAGTTACTATGACTTGCTTAATAGGCAGAGCTAGTCTTGCTTAGCGGGAAGGTGTCAAGGAAGGCGATCAGGAGTAACAATGGTGGGAGATGGATAGGAATCAGCTGACACAGACGTAGTAAGGACAAGCAAGGGCTCAGACTTGATTGGAAGTGTTCCCAGTGGACTTTAGAGGATAAGAAGTGGGAAGAGACCCATTTGGACACTATTGCAGTCATCCTAAGAGAGACACATAGTTGGGACCATGACAGAAGCAGAAAAGATGGGGGAGGGGCAAATGAGGACCTGTTCCGGAAGCTGGGCGACAGAAATTGTGGAGAGTTCCAACTGGAGATTGGGTAAATTGGGGAAAGACCATGATCAGCTAGTTTCTTTTCTGACTGGGTGGTCAGCGGAGGTGCTCTTGGGATGATAAGGACGAGGGGGAGGAGAAGCTTTGGGGTAGGGAGAAATCCTGAGCTCAGGGAGTGAGAGGCTTGTGGAGGTTTGGTGTCTGCACTAGCAGTGCACTTGTGTGGAGTCACACTTCCCCTCTGGCCTCGATATCCATAGGGAAGCGGTTCCAGGATCACAGCAGATGCTAAAACCTTTAGGTACTCATAGCCCTTGCATATGGTGGCGGTGGTGGTGTAGTACTTCCATGCATACATCCTTCTGTATATCTTAAGTCACCTCCAGAGTACTCACAGCATCTAATACAATAGAAATACTATGCAATTAGTTGTTATGTTGTATTTTCCAGGGAATAATGATAAGAGAGTATTGGCAATGACAGTAATGAGAAGAAAAGTTCAGTTCATACGTGACCGGTTAAATTGGTGGATGCAGCACCTGACAATTCAAAGGGACAGCTGTCTTTCATGCAACCTCCCTCACGACTCACCTCTCTTCTCCCTCATGTCCTGCAGCCTGGGTGGATGACCAACGTGTCATTGATATCCTTGGCTGCTGTTATCCAATAGTATTGTCAAGTAGGAAATGCCAGAATAAAGGGGAAGATGGCTAGACGTAGGATATACCATATTCTGACATCTCCCTGTGTGGCCAGTTAGGTTTATTATCTCTATCTCCTCAGAACACAGCTCCGGGCTGGTGGTTGTGTGCACATTCTAAGAAGTCCACTTTCTTCTCTTGTCTGTCCTCCTGATACAGACGTGTAGAGGCCTCTGTTATTGCCTGCTCTGGTTATTGTCTTGTCTTTTGTCCTCAGTCACAATGACAAGCTTGGAGATGTCTGACCTTCATGGCACGGAATGTGCCTGTGGCTTACATAATTCATATGGTTAGAGGAAGAATCTACTGATTGATCAGAACTAGTGTCATTGTGGCTTCTCTGAACTTTGCCTACAGTTTGTAAATTTCTCCCTTATTAAACCTGGGCTACAGTATATTACATTCATAAATGGCTGTGTTAAATGGCAGCCCCTTTGTACAACTATCCAAAGATAAAAAGAATAAAAGGTTTGTATTAGTTCCTGTTTCTTTTCATATAAATAATTTTAAAATACAGATACAACTCAAGCCTCCAATGGTTCTATTTCCCTAATGATATAACAGTATCCTCTTCAAAGAAAAATATCTCTGTTATGAGTCTTAGTCATTTTCCATTCCTAAAGCTGAGTATCTTTACCATGAAAACATTCAAACCAACATTGTTGCTTATTACTTCAAAAATTAATTAAATAGCACATGGGGGGGGGAATACCCTATGATACAGACATTGATGCTGTGAATTATTTGATGGGCTTATGCCAGGCCCTGAATAACATAAAAATAAATGGGAAATTCACCAGATGCTCAGAGAGAAGACTGAGGAATGATAGCGAGGGTTAGAGGCTGAAGTTCAAGGTTTGGAGGTCACTTGTTGATCAGTGCTGCTGTGGATCACAAGACTAGGTTAGCTTGTGCAGAAGAATTCCCTGGACCCTCAAGGACTGTGTCTCGTCGAGCTCTTCGTTTTCCCTGCATCTGGGCAAGGCTCACCTGGACCATGTCCTCTTCCTCACCCGCCCAGCCTCCTGCCACCAAAACAGTGAAACGCTATTAGCTGTTCTCCTTCCTCTTCCAGACTTCCATTTCAAGCTGGGCTTTACCAAAGTCCTTCTTCCTTTCATTTGCTCCTCCTGAAGCCTGCTCACGCACAGGAGCACCCACAAGCGGTGTAGGGCTTTCCTCCGCTTTCTGTTATACAGCGTGTTGTTGTTGTGGGCCGTTTAATGACAAGTCTTCCATACAGGACACAGAGTGCACAGGCCATCCACCAAGACTTCCATGAAAGCCCCGCCCTGGAGGTCAGTTACTCAGCAAAGCCTGCTGATGGATTCGGTTGCGACAGAATCAGGTGCGAGCCGACAGGCAGGCAATTAATGTTTTACACAGAGGTATTTTGGGTATTAATAACACAGGGAGACATAAAAGGCAGCTAGAAATCCTCAGCACTCCACTGAAAAGAGAATGGCTGAGAGAGATTCCAAGGGGGGTGAAAAGTAGCTGCTGGGGGCTCAGGATTAATTACATGAGATCTATCTCTCTCATTACCACAGGAAGTGGTAGCTGCTACTCTTTAATTGGAGCAGTTGTTATTTAATTTCTTTTACATTCTGAAGAGCAATTAACAGAGTGAAGAGAGGCAGACTTTTAACATTTCCAAGCTTTCGCTCAGTTTCCCAGAGCCTCCTGCTCTGTGGATTTCCAGCATAATTTTTCCTTTGCTTCCTCCAGGATGGGACCTTGGATTCTAACAGCGGATACTAACTGTTCCCTGTCTCTGCATTTCTCAAGAACGTCTTAGAACTGCAACATCTACTTGGGTATTTCCCACATGTTATGCAGCCTTCTCATCATTTTGGGGGTTCCTTTGACTTGCAGTTTGAAGTCACCTGAAGTGGGCCCTGAGATTTAAAAAAAATGCATCTGGTCCCCCTCCAGAGAACAACCTAACCCACCCTTGATTGTTCAGTTACAGACTGGCTGATAAAGTAGATAGGTTGTAATCTGCTCAACTGGCAATACCATCCACTTACTGTAAACCCTGCCTTTTGCCCACCAAATTGGCACACTAATTCAAACCAAAATGATAGGACAGTTTAAACAACTAGTATAAGACAGACTGTAACTCCATTGGCCACCTGCGTGTGGCCTAACATGACGATGCAATCCTTTGTGTGTGTTGAGAGCCCATTGGTCACCTGTGCGTGGCCAGGCTTGACTACATGGATTTTGCCTATAAAAACCCCAGCTTGTGGGCCATGAGGGGTGGCAGTATCAGCTCTGGAGCCTGTGCTGAGGCCTGTGTAGGAACCTTCTCAATAATGTTGCTTCTTTGTTAACAACATAGTTGCGGTAGGCTCTATCTCTCCAGATTACCAGGTGGGCTTGCCTGCCTGAGTAGCTGTCTTCCTACTACATCACCCATGAAATTTTTATTTGTCTTCTACATTGTACCTGTAGATACAACTGTCGTTTATGACAGCTGCAAAAGTCCTTTACTATGATCCTTATGGTCCCCCAATTTTTAGTCCCTTGTCTGCCTAGAAAATCTATAACTCTAAAAGATCAGAGACTGAGAGTATCTCAGAGATTTTTCTATGAGAAAAATTCCTGGTGGCGAACCAGAAAAATTAGATTGAGAGCAAAAGGTAGTCACCTTAGAAATACTGAGCTTAGTGGCCAAAACCTGCATCGCCAAGTGATTTTCTCATTTCCCAACTGAGCTTCCTTCCCCTGGGTAAGAATGCCCATGGGTGAAACAGCACTGCACAGAGTTAGCAGAGCTTTGCAAACCCTCATGTTCCCACAGTTCTCAGAGAGACCTTGGTAAAATGCAGATTCTGGCTCAGTGGACTCAGGTGAAGCTATTATGGCAAGCAAGCTAAAGTAGCTGGACTGCACAGAGATTGTTTTCTGATCAATAAAGATTTAGAAAAGTGTCCGTGAGTATTATTACAGAGGGCATTCGCTCATTTCTCTACTTCCCTCCAGAATCTCCTCTTCCTCTTGTGACTTTAGCCAGCCTCTCATCTCTTACCTCACATACTGCCAATCCAATCCAGGCTTCTCAGTTATAGCTACTCCCTGGACCACGCCCCAGTCCAGGCGTGAGTCTGGGATCCAGGTGTGAGACTGGGATTTTTGGGTTTGTGCTGGCCAAGCCATATATTCTACCCCTGAGCATATGGATTATAGGATAAATGGACATTTGACATGTCATGAGGAGCAGAGACATCTGCTCAAGTCTATTGGTATTGTTTGTAACAAACGATCTTTATTTTACTGGACACAGAGAACGTATAAAATAGAAAAGTCATATGGGTCAACAGAAAGGTTGAATGTAAACCTACAGCAAGGTAGCCATGACAGTCTTTTAATACTGTGTTCCTGAGAACAAATCTGGGACACACAGATGTTGCTGTAAGGAGGAAGAAAGTTACTGCAGCCTGGTAATGAATACTTGGATCCTAGCTAGGCCGATAGGCCTTCCCATTTCACAACCCAAGAAAATCCTTATGTTTTTGTCTTGAATTGAATTCAATCAGGAGAGTATTGTTGTTCCTGTCTTATAAGGAAATAAAATAGTTATCAGAATAGTTCCCAGTTACCTTCTGAAAAGAGGAATCCAAGGGACAGTCCTTGAGTCCCACATAGAAAGTGAGCTCAATACTTGTTCTACATGGTAGCTTCTTCCTAGAGCTGGGGCATATCAACCCACGCTGGGGTTCAAACCCTGCCTTTGTCTCTAGCTAGCTGCTTTTCCTGGGCAATTAACTCCCCATGCTCAGAACCTCCTCTGCTCCATCTGCAGAATGAGAGCAGGGTGCGTGTTCACCAGCTCCTGTACAGTGACAGCAGGCATCTGACTGCGCTCAGGGGGTATTCTGCCACAGTGTCTTCCTCTTACCACCTCATTATCTAAGTTTTCAATTTTCTCCCCCATTTCCCCTTCTGACTTAACCCAATCTGACTGGTAATTCCCTTTGCTTTCTTTGCAGGCTTTAAAAAAAATTATTATTATTTTTCCCCTAGCTCTGATGCCTGCCAGAGACCCCTGCACGGTTTCCTGTCCCTCTCTGCAGATCATTTCTTCAGTCAAAAATGTTGGGGTCCCTGCCATCATTATGCTCAATTACACATTCCAACTCAAAATGAACGGAGGTCATGTGAAAAACGTGGGCACAGCAGGAGGTTAGAGAATGTGTTTCTCCACACAGAGCTATCACTATAGCTGTCTGTCTTTGGAACCTTCTAGAATTCTGTCCAGAAGGCATACTGTATTGAGACCCTCCTGATACATCCACAGCACCCAAGGTGTCTGACCGGACAGGGGAAACTAGGAGTGGTGGCCTGAGAAGGGAGCAGTGTGTAATAGGTAAGCACAGGGAAGCTCAGCCCTGTCAGCCTCCCCTGCAGGCAAGGTGACAGACCGACAGGTGGTGACCAAGGAAGTGAGCCCTCCAGTTACCTCACCTGCTTTTCCTGTTTTTTGTTTTGTTTTCCATTTTATCTTGGGAAGATGACACACCAGGATGTCGCTCATGTGCTTAAGGGGCAGTCGCTGGCTGAGTAAAACTGTCCTCCACAGTGACGTCATAGAGAGCTTTGCAGCTCTTCTCCTGCCAAAATGCATCTAAAGCCCCATGCGAGGCCCCTGCCAGGAGTCTGTCCAGCCCTCTCCTCTACGTCCTCTGTGAAATAAGACGCAGTAACTCTGGGAGAAGTCCTCATAGATGTTTTAGGAAGAAGGAGAATCCAAAAGGGACAACATGAACCAAGGTTGAGAGCTTGTCAGAGCACGCATGAAGATCCCCAAGGACAAAGTCCTCGCATTCCTTCTCCTCTCTGTAATTAGCTGTGAAATATAAGTTATATCCCTTGGCTCCCCTGCTTTAAGCCCTCCAATGCTCTCCCTCCATCATGGAGACAAATTCTAATTCTGTACACTTTCCTGCATTTCCAATGGAATTGAATACGTCCCTTGGCTCCCCGAGCTGGCACCCCAGATCTTTGCATGTATACATCCCTGCATCATCTCTCTCTGTTCTACACGACCCCTTGCCTCCCTTCTGCTGGAGAATTACACTTCTGACGTCTTTCGAAATGGCTCCTCTGATCAAAGCTATGTAACAGAACCGCCCTTTCTCCCGGTCAGGTGTCTCTCTTGAATCTCCCAATCAGGTAAGGGCTGCCACCTTTGCAAGTAATCTTGTTTATTCACTCTCCGTATCTCACGGGTCCCACTGCCTAAGAGAAGCTCAATAGGTAACACCAGTAACGGATTGAGCTTGTTGATTGGTCTTCCATGAATTACTTAATCCCTCTGGTCTCAGCTTCCAGGTTTCAAAACTGAAGACATTAGATAAGATGGTTAACAAAGGAGGAAGTAACAGTGCTTGATAGGAAATGTACTCATTACCTTACTCGTGTAACTGCAACCCCTCTGTACACTATTTTTACAATAAAAAACATAAAAAAGATGGTTCTTCAGTATATAAATTCTCCACGTGACGAATTTGTGACTTAAAATTGGGACTAAAGAAAGGATCGTTTAAAGGGTAGACACAATTGGCTTTTGTGGTGCACAAGATCTGATTAATGATGAGAAAACAATGAAGAAGAATGAGTTAAGATGTTAAAGAAAAGCCAATAAACAATGAGAGGCTGTCCATGAATTCAGTCCGCAGAGAAGAAAAATGTCAGTCTGAGAAAGGTCAGAGTCTAGAAGACTTTAAGAGAGAATAGGTATCTGGGTTGGATGTTGGTGTGTATGAGCTATTTTCATTTATGAGATGATTCTGTTAGATACGTTTTTATTTTAATTATTTTATGATAATCCCTACTTTATCTCTGAACAGTGCAAGCACTCTAATGAAGAAATGGAGAATCTAGGATTTGAACTCACAAAAAGTTTCAAACAAAACTGGGATACCCACTTAAATTTGAATTTCAAGTGCAAAGATACCATGAAGAGGAGAAAAGGAAGAAAATATATACAGGTACTTAATGTATATCCTATAGAATTAAGAAGATTTAGGGAAGGGGGTGAGCCAGGAGGGAATGGGTAAGAATGTTGAAAAGGGTGACACAGATCAAGAGATCATGCATTCATAAACTGCTTTGATGAATGGAAACTCCTTCGTATTAAGATAATAATAATTTGAAAAAACCATTTTAGTAAAAGTTCATTCTGTGCAATATTTGGGTTGCTTGTGTGGAAATAATTATTGGTTGTTTAAAATGTGAATCTAACCTAAGCATCTACGTTTTTATTTCCGAAATGGAGCAATCCTAATCAGAGGCTAGCAGATGGCCACGATGCAACTCCCTGAGGTTGGAATTCTAGCCCAGGAGGGGGTGGGGCTTTACCAGAGTAAGGAAAGTTTTGAATCTCTGATTGCCTTTTAAGTTATCATGATTAATTTTACAGATGTCTATGCATTTATAGATGTCTGGACATCTTCCTACATTATCCTTTTACTTGCTACTTGTTGTTTCCTGGTGATTACTATTTGCAGATTGATACTCCCCAATACCTTAGTTCTAGGGCCTCTCTCACATGGTCACCTTTCAACTAAGTGACTTCCTGGTATTCCATAACTGTTTACCATCCACGAGTCAAATTTATATCACAGCCAAGCAACACACATCTGTCATTGACATTAGAGTCCACTTAGAATTTTCATTGAAGTGGTGATTTCTAGAACTTTCTACAATGTCTCAGCTCAGCATTTCCATACTCTGGCTCCCTCTGTCTTCATCCGTTCAATTGGAGAGCTCAAGTAAGTCATATCCGCTTGACTTGAGGAAGTAGTGGACCTGCCTTCTCTCCTGCTGCCTCCTCCTGAGGGCTTTTCATAGCTGATTCCCCTGATTCGCCATCCTGAGCCCGCACCTGACCCGTGCTTCCTGCCCCACCCTCTCCTAGCTGGAACTATCCTGTGCTTGTCTTTCCTCGCGGTTGTAGGTTCTATGAGGAAGTGGCTGTTCTTGTTTACTGATGTGGCAGCCCAGTGTCCAGTACACAAGAGCTGTCCATAAATATATGCAGAACAAATCAAAGTACGGCTACTCAGCCACACAAATAAGGCCTTCAGGAAGGCAAAGAGGCCTGAGAAAGTTGGCAAGCATTGAAGATCCCCCGTGTCCCTGCACATCTGGTTCTGATTCAGGCATCCAACTGAGAATCTCCCAGGAAGCCTTTTAGAGGCCTTACCCCTCCCTGGCCGGCATCGCCGACTCCACATGGCCAATCTCCCAAGATCCAGAAGGGCTCCTCGGTGTGCATCTCCACTCACACTGAGTTTGGAACAGGAATGGTAATGACTCCCACAAACCCAATAGCAAATGGATCTCCTACTGCTGGGAACATACTGTGAGTCATTCAAGGTCTGTCTCTCAGAGAGATGGTGTCTGTCATACCTGGCCCCTCGGGCCTCTAAGTGCAGGGTGTCATTTCCTCTGGCCCCCGGGAGGCGGCCATGCCATTGCGTAAGGTGTCTTGTGTTCTGGAATCTAAGACTCCAAATGGCCAGGGCTACATCTACGTCTAACCTCGCCTAGAAACGCCTGCCTCTGTCATCTGCCCCATTGTGTCAGGATCTGTTTGTGTGTCCATTCTGTGTGCATAGGTGTGAGTGTGTAAGGCTGGGTATAATTAGCTATTACAACTTTTGTTTTCATGACAATCATAGGAAGGAACTACAATTATTTTCATCCCCATTTGACAGAAGAAAAAGCGGAGACACAACGGTTAACTTGTCTAGTGTCACCCTATGAATTCAGGGCAGACTGACGAAGCTGAACTTGTGGCTGGCTTCAAAGGCTTTACAAGGGGTGTCCCAAGAGCTGAAATTCCCCACAATTCTTGTGAGAGTTATTTATTATGAACCTACTCTTTTAGATAAAAATACTCAGATTCAGTGAGCTAATAAACTTAGATAATAATACTACATTAAAATAAGTTCATGGGCTGGGAAGGTGGCTCAGTGGTAGAGCGCTTGCCTTGCATGCCTGAGGCCCTGGGTTCGATTCCTCAGTACCACATAAGCAAAAAGAAGAAAGCCGGAAGTGGTGCTGTGACTCAAGTGGTAGAGCGCTAGCCTTGAGCTGAAGAGCTGAGGGACAGCGCCCAGGCCCAGAGTTCAGGCCCCACGACCAGACCAAAAATAAATAAAAAATAAAATAAGTTCATCACATAAAACTAATTTGTAAGTCTGAATTGAGCCCAGATAGGTGTTATAACAAATCATGAGATCTCTGTGTCTCAAGTATAATAAACAAAATCAGTTCCACAAACATATTTTAAGTCTCTTGTCTGTGAGACAAGAGTATTTCTACTCGGTGATCATAAGTGCTTCTTTTAGTTCCAGTGTTCCTTTATTCACTGATAATCATGGATTCACTGAATGACGATCTTCATTCATTTCAGTGAATAAGCTTTTTAGCCTCTGTCATATGTAGATAGAATATGCATGATCATGTATCACATGACACAATTTTATTATGACACCAGGGTCAAGAAGGGGGAAATAGCCAGCCTTGATGATGCATGCCTATAATTCCAGCAGTCTGAAAGCTGAAACAGGAGTATCAGGAGTTTAGGCAAGCCTGATCATTGACTTTAAAAAATTAAGTTAAAAAACCACAAATGATTCATACACTTACCTATCAGATAGGACATCTATGGGTACCAACTGTTTTCCTAGGTAATAAAGAAAAAGGGTAAACAAATGAAATAGACATAGACTTGCCTTTGCAGAACTTGCTACCTGATAAGAAGCAGCAGGAAATGGACCACAATCCATTTCAGGAGCCATCTGTCTGTCAGGGTGAGGGCCTGAGGGAAGATTTTCTGTGAAAGGTTAACTGGATTGCTAAGCTTGCAAAGGTGAGAACCAGGCCTGGAGCGAGGGAGGAGGGAAAGGACTGGCAGCTCTGTTCTAGGCCCTCAGAGCGTCTGGAGCCCTACGACCCTGTAGGCCAGAGGTGTTCAATGGCGGGAGGCTCCTCAGGGGAGCGGTAGCAGACCTGGGGACAGGGAATTGTTGAAGTTCACCTAGCTGGGAGGGACATGTGCCGATGGTGGCTGAGCACAGGTTGAACTGGTCCTAGGCCCTGCCATTTGTCATGTATCTCTTATGGACCCAAAGGAGAAAGACTCCTCTTCCCATCCTCCCTGGGTCTCCCTTAGGGACCTTCTGGGACCATGGCTGCAAGGCCAGCTCAGCTGCCAATTACTTGTACAATTTGGGGAACTCGCATAACCTCGATGATTTTCAGTTCTGTAAAACAAAGGCAAAACCATATCCACAAGATGCTTCTGTACCTAGTGAGGCCCCCACATGGGGGGGAACACCGAAGGACCTGGGGGCTTGTGAGAAATACAGCCTCTCAGGCCCCACCCAACCCCTGCCACCTACCCCTGATAGACTCTGATCAAGCTCTGAGTTGACCAGGGCATGAGTCGAGGTTAGAGCAGTGTTCTAATAGACTACTGGAAATGCAGTCCGGCTGAGTCAGGATTGCCTGAGGGGTCCGAATGCCTTCAGATGCAGGTTTCTGTGTCTCCTGAATGGGAATTCGGTGGGAATCCCATGGTATGGCCTTGGGTCTGGACTTCAGTCATCCCCATGTGACGCTCAACGGGAAGAAAAGGAAGGAGGCCATGTCTCCTGGGAACCTGCACACAGAGGCCTCAGTAATCCCTGTGGTCCAGGGCGGTGGGAGAAAAGAAGAGGAAAATCAAAGCGGAAGGGGGGATCATTTCATAAACTACAAAGCCCACGTGAAAAGGTCAGGTCCTCCAGTGCTGTGCTGTGAAACTGAATGAAATCCACGTCTGGTCCAAGGATCCTTTAGTTATAGCAGATTAGGGTGGTGAGTGAGGGGACAAAGAGGCAGAAAGTGACGAATGAACAATGGACAGCACTGCTCAGGTTTGCGCAGCAGAAAGTGGTGTGTGTGTGTGTGTGTGTGTGTGTGTGTGTGTAGAAATAGAAGAAAGATAGAAACACACAGACAAAAAGCAGAGAAAGAGCAGAACTTCGCAGTCCTTGGGAAAGGAAAGTTCTATCAGTAGAATGCAGACCATACATTGCCAGAAAGCCTCTTAGGTGTGAGGATATTTACATATAATTTGCTATCCTAGTAAGTATTCTATAAACATGTCCTAAAATGAACTTGTACTAGGTTGGAGGCACCATATCATAGAGAATCTGTTTTCTTCCGTGCTAACCAGAAGCATTGCCTTAGCAGATGGTTTCAAGCGTGGCAAGTTTGCAGATTGTGGTTCCTAGACACCAACTTCCTCAAAGACAGACAACCCAAGGTGACCTCTGGGACAGGAAGCCACTCCCTGGGTGTCATTTCCATGTTCACATCTGGGGTGGGGATGCAGAAGCAGGGTTTTCAGCTTTCCATGTGATATAATCCCTGCTGCACCAGTCCTGGTTCCAGGACTCTGGAACTCTAGATCTCTTCAGGGTCTTTCTAGAACTATCCTGATCTGCTTCTCCTGCAAATGCACCCTGAGAAGCATCACTCTTCTGGGCAATCACATGTCTGGGCACTCATGCCATGCACCTGAGTCTGCAGGAGTTCTGTGGCGGCAGAGCTGGAGGGCAGCTTGTGAATGGAGTGTGTGTGAACACTAGTAGTGTCTGGCTGCAGGAAAGTCTTCCTGTGGAAAGAGAATGCAAGAGAGGAAGAGCAATGTCCTCTGGGATACAGATGCAATCCATAGTCACTGTGGGATTTCCTTCCCAAATTCCTTCTGGAGCTCTGAAACTCTCCCATCCTATCCTCTTAATAGCAGCTGACCTCTTTAGGACTGCCAAGACATAGAGAGCACAATTCTTAAAAAGGGACCCTCTCCAGTCTCTATCAGTAACTTCAGCCATAGCACGCACCAGGTTGCAAAACCATCACTTGCAGACAAGCAAGCAAGCAAGCAAAAAACCCTATCTCATAAACAGGTGTCTGAGGAAAAAGCCATAAATTTAGAGCAAGCTTCTCTATAGTTTTGTCTTTCTAGAAAGATAGTGCCTGAATCAGACAGCCCTGAACCGGAACTTTCCATGAATGGATCCATGAGTCATTTCATGCAAGTAGTCGAACATGCTCCCTTTCTGCTTCACAAACTTTTCAAGTAGAAAATGGAAATCCAAGCAGATCAGATCCCATCTCGCATACTTGAGAGGTTTGAAATCTGCCTAAGACCTCAATCAAAGTAGATAAAGTCAGTTTTGCTCTCCCATTGCTTTAGGCCTCCACCTCCATGTTTTGGGACATAATATTGTTTTTCTTTCAAATCCTAGCCTATCCCAGCCCCCTTTGCAAAATCTTTACTTTTCAAGACTCATATCAAACTCTACCTTCTGTAGTGCTCTTCTTGTAAGCTTAAACACCAGCCTCACATTGCAAAGGTATGTGTGTAGTGGGGTGCTAAAGCCTATTGATCTGCACAAAACCTGATCAACTGCCTGCCCAGCCAGCAGGACATCATTCCAAAGGATCGTGCAATCAGGGCCTCTGGTGGAATGCCAGAGGCCCTGCATGTTAAAAGCGCAGAATTAGGGTGCTGGGTTGAGAGGACCAAGTATTTTTCTGATTATTTCTCTTCTGTAATCTCCACCAGCTAGGGGACCTCGAGGGTAGCATGAACCTGCTGGGATTTTTGCTGCATGGAGACAGAAAAGAAGCCCCCCTCTGATCATTAGGTGCCTTCTGGATCATAGTACGGGTATCCTCTTGACCTGGGGGTGAAGGTCACCTCTACTGAACATGCTCAAACATAGGTCACAGACACATTCCAGCCCTGTCTTTTGCACACCAAGAAACTAAGCAGAAGAGAAGCCAATTAAGATGCTCTGAAGCATCTTAATGCACATATCTACATGTCGATTTGCACACTAGCATACCTTGTGAGTGTACTGCTCGTGATGTTGGACAGAAAGAGTGCTACACAGAAACACTATTGAATATGGTTCCTGGCCCCAAGATACTTTGGATTTGTTAGGCAATAATTAGTGAGGATTCTAACAGGAAATATCGCAACAGGAGTTGAGACTTTGGCAAAAAGAAAAAAGAATTCTCACACAAAATCTGGTTTTTAGTATGTTCTGTGAACTTTGTATGATACTAAACTTCTTTGAAGTTACAGCTTCCCATTTTTAAGTTGGGGAAGATATGCAAATCTTATTTGGGCTCTTCCGTAGAAATGACAGATGTTGCAGGCAAAGCGGCAAGTAGAAGATATATAATATAAAGCAGTTATTATCAATACCCTTTGTAGGTTTTCTTAAATTTTCATGTCTAAACTAGATTATCTTCTGGAAAGAGAGAGGTTGACCTTTGAATTGACTATTGACTGCATTGCTTTACATTACCCTGTAAGACCTTAGGTAAGTATCAGGTCTCCTAATCTACCTAGCAATTCAGTGAAGTCTATTCATGACCCCAAGTTTACAGAGAAGAAAACTCATGATCTGTGAGTTTGTTACCTATAGCCACACAGCTAATGACTGGTAAGAATGAATGAATGATTACCTGTGTGTATTCCACGTTGAAATATATGCCTTTTCTACTATTTTTGAGGGCAATATGTGAAGATATCTTTAAGGCATGGGAGAACAGCAACTGGTGATGGAGCTTCAAGGTTAGATCACCATTTGAACTTGAATAGGTTCCTGAAGCCTCCCGTGCCTCAGTTTCCTTATCTGTAAAGATTAAAAATTAATGCCAGTAAGGGACTAAGAACAGTGTCTGCCACGGTGTACATTTGTAAATATGTACTAAGGAGCTGGGATTCATAGAGATGAATTGTCTGTTGTCAGGCCTGGTTTTCCTGTGCAGTAGCAGAAACGTAAGTGGACTCCAGGTCTCTGAATCTTGGATCTCACATAAATTGATGTTCAGTCATATCTATTGAACACGAGGATGGTTCATCCGAGTCAGAGAAGGCAGATTCAGTTAAGCAAAAGCGAGGCTTGCAGTTCAAGAAAGAAGGCCACAGATAGCCTCTCACCTTAAAGAAAAGAAAGTCGAACATCTGGGTTGAGTGATATGCCACATCTCCTAGTCGGTGAAAAAGGGAATACCATTAGTGCTAACTTGTTGGGGCCAGTGTGAGTTCATTCAGCAATCACATCTTTTTTAAAATGCTGTATTTGCATCTTTTACCTGGGAGTCTCTGGTAGATTACAAAAGCAGATGAATGTTTTGGCTTATTGAGATAGGAGGCGTGCTGAGTGATTAGAACAGGTTGGATGGATCCTAGCAGATGGAGAATTGTGAAGGCCTATGCGGAAAGAGATGAACCACAGAGAGCAAAGGAAGAACACTGGAAAAGTAAGGTAGAATTCCAGTGGTGTAATTCTTTAGAAAAAAACGAACTGATGATCCAACAAAATGATTACCAGGAAGCTGGTCCTTGAGCTGGTGGGGGTGGGGGGGTCATGAGGCAGTTGGGAAACCAGTGGGGAGGTGAAGGGGAGAGTGTGCAGTCGTAATGTTCAATGGATAGCCTATGGAACTAGGAGAATCGAGGGAAGTGCCTGAGTCAGGAGCAAGGTGGAGAGAATGAGGCAAGGAGTGACGTGGATCAGATGCAGTGTACTCGGAGTCCTGTCTTTTCATTTGTTGCTCAATCCTCTAGGAGAACCACCTTGCAGAAGATGCTAAATCTTCCCTATTGTACATTATGCTAGCATCCAATTTGAAAGAGTAAATATTATCACCATGCTGAGAATTAATTGGCATCATTCAAGCAATCGAGAAGATCAGAACTTCTTCTGACTCCATTCACAGTCAAATTGGTGAAGTGCACTGTGAGCTAAATGACATGAGACAAACATTAAAGCGTTTGAATGCGGACATCACTCGATCTGAAACTACTAAGTAAGTACATGCGTAAAGCAGACTCAAATAATCAGAGAATGGGAGAGGGAATGAAGGAGGGTGGGCTTTGGGGTAGTAAGGTTTCTTGATGGTGACTCAGCCTCGTCAGTCACTATGGATATTAGACACATGATTTCTGCTTCTGGTTCTTGACTGCCTCAGTAGTCCCCAGGGAAGAACATGACCTTCTTTGAATAGAGGTCACAGGGGTCAGGTAGAAAATGTACATAAAATAACTAACAAGACTTGTTCTCTTGCCCCATTAATAAAGACTCGATACCACCATTTTCCAGGAATGGACAGATAATTACTGCCCATGCTAGTCTTTATTAACCTCTGTTTTCTCCATAATTACATCAAGTCTCTTTTCTAATTTGGATTTGTGAACACAATGTAAAATGGTTAATTGCATATCTTTCTATTTTTTTTTTTTTACTCTAATTGCATTTCTAATTCACTATCACCAAGACTCTGTCTGGCGCAGCCAATGCAATGGAAGTGCGTATGATGGACTAATTATTTCCTCCATTGTGTCAAGACCCCCGGGAACAAAGCAATCCAATCACCTTGGGTCCCTCACAGGGTCCATGGTGTACAAGTGTGTGTCCCTCTCCCTCCATTCCATGTCTGGAGTTTGCCAGGTGACAGTCTCTTCTGGACCAGAGTAAATAGTACATTGTAAATTAAGTTTTAAAATAGAACAGTGTTTTATTTGGGGCTTCTGCAAAATTCCCAGTAGCTTTATGAAGTTTGGATTAACCATCAAATCCTCCTCTGCAATTTTCTAATTAATGCCATAGGAGACCCGGCTTTGATCAATTTGCAAACTATATTGTATTTAGTTAATTAAGGAATGGAAGGCATGGGTTTTGTCATTACCACAGGCAGCCCCAATTGACCTGGTTGCTATGTTCAGCGAGCTTCCCCAACGCTAGAAAAATGAGGTTCTGACCGCAGCCCCTCTAGTAAACTGTGATTGATCCCCGAATGGAGTTGAACCTCGCTGACAAAAACAAATGAGCCAACATACTTTAAAGTCAGTTGCAGGAGAACTGCACAGTTTCATTCTCATGCAGGAGAAAAGTAGTAACACTTGGCTGAGTATTTTCTAGAGTGCACAGTCTAGAATCTGCAATGAAAAAGAATAGGGACTGAGCCATGACAATGACTTGGATGCAGTCTTATTCTGCTACAACATAGCTGTGTGATCTTCAGTAAGTTAATGAGCCTCTCTGGGGGTGATTTCAAAGTGTATATGATGGATTTTGGAGACAATTAAGTCAATTAGCACAGCCTTTGGTAGCTGGTGAGCGATTAAAACATGACAAGTACCAGGACAATCATGCTATTCAATGTACACATGTGAAAATAGAACCACATAACTTGAGGGAATGGTTGGGTTGGGAAAGATGGGAAAATGATGGAAAAGGAGGCTTTGGTTAAGATGCATTGTCCTGATAATGTTGATAGAAGTTTATATGTATTATATTGAAATCCTTTTGTACAACTAAAGAAAATAACAATTGTTTAACACTGAAATAAAACGAATAATATCAATTACCATTCTCACCCCTATTAGATTTCTTCACAGTAAGTGTTTATTTAATCCTTGAAAAATATCCTAGAAAATGGACATATATTTCCTCCTTTAAAAATGAAGAAATCAGCCGAGCCTATGTGGCTCATGCCTGTAATCCGCGCTACTCAGGAGGCTGAGATGCGGAGGATGGCAGTTTGAAGCCAGCCTGGGGAGAAAAAGTCCTGGAGACTCCATCTCTAAAATAACCAGCAAAAAGCTTTGGTGGCGTGGCCCAGTGGCAGAAGCTGAGAGAGCAGGCAAGCCCTGGGTTCAAGAATGCAAGGCCTTCAATTCAAGCCCTGGAGTTAGCATGGACACACACACACAAGGCCTTCAATTCAAGCCCTGGAGTTAGCATGGACACACACACAAGGCCTTCACTTCAAGCCCTGGAGTTAGCATGGACACACACACACAAGGCCTTCAATTCAAGCCCTGGAGTTAGCATGGACACACACACACAAGGCCTTCAATTCAAGCCCTGGAGTTAGCATGGACACACACACACAAGGCCTTCAATTCAAGCCCTGGAGTTAGCATGGACACACACACACAAGGCCTTCAATTCAAGCCCTGGAGTTAGCATGGACATACACACACACGGCCTTCAGTTCAAGCCCTGGTGTTAGCATGGACATACACACACAGTCGAGTAGACATCAAGCCTCAGAACATTGACGAAACATGGCAGCCCACAGCAGACAAGCTGTTAGGAAGAATTCAAACCCGTTTTGCCTCATTAGCTTTCTGTCCCTTAAGAAGCATTAATAGTGTTAGTATACAGTATTCATAGACTGGTAATCAGCCACATAGGGCTTTAAGTCTCCCATTTATGGAAATTAGTACACATATGTTTGAATATCAGTTTTTCTTTGAAATGAATGTATTTGCATAATGAGACTAAAGATATTGATTCTTTAGACTTGCATCTGAAGAAATCGCCACATAGGTGACACGTGTATTAACCCGCTTTTGGTGTGTCACAAGTTACCCTCAAAACTTAGCCACTTAAAAGAAGCAGTATCTTTATCTTTGGACCAGCTTCCATTGTGGATTTTTCTTTTAATTATTATTTTTTTACATTCTCTTCTCCGTTGTCCACGTAGACATCGTTCTCCCTTGCTTATTTCCCAACTTGTTGGATATTTCTCCTCAGTTACTTCCCCAGCCGGTTACATGCTATTTAGCATTGCTCAGGGTTTTCTCTTTGACTCTTCTGTCTTCTTGTGTATGTGCAAAATGGTTTCCTGTTTTCATCAAGTGCTCTTAACACTTTCACCAAAACACAGTGGGAATTACTTTCTCTGGGGAGAATGTTTGTGGTTTCCCACAGAGTAATTCCATGGCTCTTCCCTAGCTCTCTATTATGTATTCTGCTTCACCAACATACCTATCACATTAAGAGCTAATCTGCTAACACAAGGAGTCTCCTTCACCACAGTTGGAGCCACTTTAGGTTGGGTCCTGGCCTTATTTGCTTGGCATCAGCACTGGGCCCTGAGCCTAGAAATATTGTTAAGTACTTAGTAAGAATGAACAGCGGAACAGATCTGACTCACTCCGGAACATGGAAACATCATATAAATGCATTGTGTGGTGGCCTTGTGCACCGGTTGCTTTTGTGTTCTTAGCTCATTTTAATTTGCTGAAATAAGTACTGAAGAACTAGTGCCCATATCCTGGGTTGAATCTGTTAAAACTGTAGCAGACATTTAATTAGGCCTAAAGCTGAAGGGAGAAAGAAAATCCCACCTGAGTGATAGCCACTAGGGAAAATGCAATTCATACTCACCGGGGAGAAGGAAGAGAAGAAGAGGAATTTACAACCCCTCAATGGCTCCTGAACACAGTCCAGAAAATGCCATTACTGTAAATTGGTGGAGTGCAGCACATTGGCTGGTTTGTGTGAGTGAGATCATTAGCACTGGATTGCTTCGGTGTTCTGCAAGTGTATTCCCTAGTACCTGAACGCTGCAAGATGAATCTTGAGGGAAAAGAAAAAAGTGAAGTTTAGAGACTGCAAAACCAATAACCTTTTGTTTCCATTTCGTAAATCACCCTTGGATGTTAAAGTCACTGAGAAGTTTTGTGGTGAGGAGACATATTCTAGTTTGTTTAACTTACTGACCTACAGCATTCTGGCTTTGCCTCGCCTAACTCTGATTGTGCTGTGGAACTAATATTCCATGGAAATTCTTTGGGCAATGCGAGCTTAGCAACAAGCTGCCTCTGCCTGATGCGTATCGTCTTTTAGGATGGATGCCGGCAGCCCACAGCCGCTGCCCTTCAAACAGACTCATTCAGTAGAGGGATGCAGCTTCCATCCAGTGTTGGAGGTCATTTAGCGTGATGTGATAAACCCCACCAAGTGATGTTTGCCAAAGTAGTGGGGGAAGAGTTTGAGGGGTTAAAGGAATAGAAGAGAGCAGATGAACTTGTGCATTATGTCCATCTATGGAATAATCACAATGAAATCCCCTGTACAACTAATATATGCTAGTTAAAAGACATATATATGTATATATTATATAAATAATATATATTGAGCTAGAGCAAAGGGATGAAGGTATTACTCAAGTGATAAAGCAGTACCACCATTAACAAACAAACAAACAAATAACAAATGAGTATGGATGTTTAGCCATGCAATTCAGCCTTACTTTCAACTCCTTTTAGTCCCAGAGGTTTCCTTAGGTCTTCTTGAGCTGGCTTCTGGTCTGTAGGGCATGGGATTTGTCCCTCAGAACATCCACTTTGGTTTACTGCTCTTCCCCTCAGTGGGCTGGGGACAGGGTCCAGTGTGAATATTGTATGTCACTCCAGGATCTCTGGAAGTAATTCAATAAAAGACATGCCAGGCTTCCAGCATGGAATTCTATCTCACTGGAAAACTGTGTCTGACTCTTGCCCACTGATTTGGATGTGGGGCAAAGGCAGGGAACAGCCTGAGGGTATTCTTGATGCTTTGTAATGCCAGTCTAGACAATTGCAAGTGCAGAGTGTCTCCAAGATTCTTACAGAAGTTCAAATACCTGGAGTTTATGCAAGAGCTATCTTTTTATTCTACAAAGGTATAAGCGTTTTTATTAAAAAATCTGTCAATGCTCACACTCCGTGATAGAATAAGAACACCTAAATGAAAATTTTATTAGCAAAACAAGCAAACATCCACACCACATATTAAATTAACATCACAGCAAAATGATCAATGCCCAGCCATATGGCCAGGCGATTCTAACGTGGCATAATTGCATGAAAATTGCTACAGAGCTAGCGCTAGGTAGATAAAATGAGTCCAATAGCTGTTTTCTCGTTTTGTCAGAGAGCTTTCGTATTCTCACGGTAACGCGCCACCGCATTTTCTCTGTTGCACTTGATAAGAGCAAATTGGCACTGTGGGAAGGAACAAAGCTCTGCTCAGCCCCACGGTTCAGCCTCCAATTGACTGGAAGAGTTGTACAAATTGTTTTCTGCTCATCCAAGGCCCAACAAGGAAGGCAACACAGGCCCTTCACCAGTCAGACAAATCGCTCAAATGAGGCAGCACAGCTCCCCCTCCCCAGCCTCCAACATAACGGAATTGTGAGACTTTGCAGGTCCTGCAGAATGAAGAACTTTCTGGAGCAGATTGCTTAATAAGGGGTGCCCAGCAGAGTAGTTTAGTGAAGTATTTCCAAGAGCTATTCAGCAGTGGTAACCTCCCAGCGCTCTTGGGAAGAGCAACTCTCCACGCCATACTGCCCCTGATTTGTGGGTGTTCTCCTTCCTCTCCTGCCAGTCCCTCTGGCTAACCTTCATTGCAATTATGATTGTGTTCATCATTACCAAATCGCACACCTCAGTATTGGAAATAGCCTTTAAAAAATCAAAGCAACACAAATAAATTCTATATCCGTTCAGGAACCAAAGAGTACAAGTTCCATTGGCAGCCAGGCCATGGCTTATCACTTTCAAGTGGAGGCCAAGGGAAGCTCACTGTCTATTGGGTAAGACCTAATCCATTCCTACCACTGGGCTTAAACTTCTGGGCTGAGTCCCACTTATGTACTGTAGCAGAGGTACTGAAGTAAGGATGCACGGGTAATTTCTCATTTGGCTGTGCTTTTGTGTCAGTAGTGGGGCATGAATTCAGAACTTCTTGTTCTTGCTTAACATTTGTATTTGTTTTTGTTTTTGTTTTTTGCTCAAGGCTGATATTCTACCACTGGAACTACACCTCCATCTCTACTCTTTTACTGGTTTACATAGAGAGAAGCATCTATGAAAATGCCTTGTACTTGTAAACTGATTTGGTGAATGGTTACTCCCTTTGTACAACTACTTAAACAACTGTGTACAACTTTGTACAACTGTGGTTTTTTTTTTTTTTTTTAAAAAAGATCTTTGCAGAAGATGTGATATTTCACATGGAACTTAAAAAATAAGGTAAGCACTTGAATGGGCAATCAATGTAAGAATGACATCTTGGGTGGGAAGAAGAGCAATTGCTAAATAAATGGAAATGTGAGAAATCTATTGGCTGGAGAAAAGAACTACATAAAAGTTTCCCCGACCCAGAAGCCTACACTCTCATTTACTGTCATGCTGTGAACTAGCCCAAAGCACAGTAGTTTCACCAAACCAACATTTTGTTTTATCTCCTGACTTTGGAGGTGAATAATTTGATCGGGGTCGGGTTGAATGACCCTTGTCTCCACCTGCTGCTGCCTTTGGCTAGTGGATAGGACAATGGGGTGGAATGCAGTGGCCTGGTGGCTTTGTGGGCAGGCCTGGCATCTGGCTGAGCACAGGAAACTGGGGCTCAAGTGAGACTGTGGGCCTGTGTACCAACACCTCGCATCCTGAGTATGGCCAAGCCCAAAAGATGGAGACTGCATACGTGGCAGCTCCCAGGCCAAGAGCTCCAGGAGGCAGGAAATATAAGATGACAATCCTGTGTGCCTGAGCAGGGCTCAAAGCTAACCAGTTATCTCACTCCACATTCCAGGCTGTCACTACTCTCCTCTACTGACCTCCAGTGAGAGAATGACCTTGTGGGTCAGGGGTCTTCGAATTGAGCAGCCTATGTCTTCCCTAAGATGGACGGAGCTGTGCAGCTGCCCTGACCAACGGTCATAATAATATTAAGTCTTCAGAGACTGCATGACATTTAAGAAAGACACAGAGCCATCGTCAGAATCCCTCTCCCACACAGGTCTTCCGCGCTGGGTATGTAGAGTTTCCTGTGACCGTGATGCTTATGATTATGAGGATGGAGAAGTTGCTTTCCCCTTCACTGGCCGGGGTTGAAACCACTGAGTTCCAGGTGCATCTCGTGCCTAGGCTTTATTCTGCTTTCAGAGGTAGCCACTGCCGGTGGTGCATGCTAATTCTTTTCATTTTCTGCCCCTGTCCCTGCAGGAAGGCAGCATGCAGGGGCGAAGTTGTTTTGATTCTGACTTTAAGGCCTCTGGGAGAGCCATGCAGCTTCCCTGGAAGGATTTTCTTATTCAAATCATTTTCTCCCCAGCAGTCTCTCAAACGCCTCCTGACACCTCTTGCCAGCCTGCCTTGAAGGACTTGTTATCTGTCAACAGAAGGGTTGTTGACTGGATGTGAAGTTTAACCTGTCACTTACTGGGGTGGAGGAATTGATGGTTAGCTAAGTCTGTCTGAAAGTATTGAAAGGGTACTGAGCCCTACGCCATAATTTGCTATTCTCCTTGAAGTATCTTATGGGTAGTAGTAGTGTACGTCTGAGGTGAAGGGGTAAATTTAAAGAGAATTTCAGAGAAACGCAACCACAAAAGGGAAGAGAAATAACAAAATGAAAGAAGCAGATGAACACCTTTCATATAAGCGGACGCTTCCTACCTAGGTCATCAATTGGCTATCCCAGAGTTGATTGGCAAAGAGAAGTAATTTATATAAACATGAGGAAATCTCTCCGTATCCTACGATGAAATGGGTTGGATGCAGGCACTCAAACCACAGGCCTATCTCCTTCCTCACATTTATTTACTTATTCTTGAAAATGAAGTTGTTTTCATGAATCCTAAACTCAACCTTCTGATTTTTAAGGGAAAAAAGAAAAATCTTGGCTTTGATGTACGAAGTTGGATGTGGCAATATGTATCATGACAATTCAAACATGATAATGGAACAGATGTTTGAAAACCTGGAAGCTCATTAACACCTTGCTTTAGCAGTCTAGAGCAAGCACTTGTCAATTCTCACTTAACACCTCTGTCATTTCCCCTTTTCAACTGGGCACAGGAGAAAGTGTCTATTGTTGGGAATGAGAATCATCGACTAGTTTCTTTTCCCCTGATGCTGGAACAAAGCACTCAGTTTCGTAGAACTCCCTCGAGCGATGAGGATCATTTGCTGTAGTGCTTATAGCGTCCTGGATTGCAAACTTCTGAAAGCTGCAGAGACCCCTTGAACTTTCGATTCTTTATTTCAAAAGAAATGAAAAGAGAGAGCAACTTAGGGCTTCACTAATAAAATGCAATCCTGCTCCTGACTTGAGGGCTGGGGAAGAAAATACTATTCCCCACTTTGCATGTGCTGAAATTGGAAACATAATCCCTGACAGGACATTCTGAACTATGTTTTCCTGCCTTGAGATTGTGAGACTGTAAAGATTATGCAAACAGACACGCTCTCTTGTTAGATGTGATCGCTCAATGTGCAACAACTCCTAGGTCCAGTGTGTTCCAAAGTCATGGTGCTCAGCCCTTCAGAAGCCCTGTAGAAGTAGCCAAAGGTTCTGATGAGCCGCTCTGGACTTCACCTACAGAGAGAGGGCCAATCTTTGAGGTTGTGGTTGAAAGTGAACTAATGTTTTTGATTAGCTAGAAGTAGATGCAGTAGATTCATGGGCATTAAATTATGGCTGGACTCATTTATTAAATAAATGGAAATGATAACACTGTGGGCATCTTGCAAGTCGATGCACAGTGATGCCCATGTTCTTGGTTGTCAGACTTTGTGTCATCTCTTTCCTCTGAGTATGGCTTGTACACTACCCAGAAACTCACCTCTGAGCTCAAGAAAACGGCAAGGAGCATGGGCTAACAATTCCAAAATTAGGTTATATAAATGTTGCAATTGTTGGCTTTTATTTTTTAAAAAAATCTCTCTTATTATCTCTCCTGTGTATCTCTCTTTCCTTTCTGTCTGTCTGTCTTCTATCTATCTACTATCTATTATCTATCTACTATCTATCTATCTAATCCTTGAATCTTCCCCTGCACTCTCATTCCAAGAGGCAAGAAGCTGAGGGTGGCCGTTCTTCACTGGCTACACAGTAGTGGAGGCCTTCAGCCCACCAAGAGAACCTTGGCAGAAGTTCCATGCACGGACCTGGGAGCTCAGCCCAGAGCTGAGCCTCAAGGGAATTTTGGCTTCTCTATACCTCATCTTCAGATGTGAGATTTGGAAACAGAGGAACTCACCGAGCTGCACATGAGATTCTCAGCCCACGGAGATGTGGAGACAAATGCTAACACCATTGAGGTTGGGGATAATTTGTTATGCAGCAATAGATAACTAATACAGACAGTATTTACCCAAAGAAATCATCCGAAGAACTACTTGAATCAATGAGAATTCAATAAAGGAAATAAATGACCCACATAGATTCAGCAAAAACTGTATCTCATAAACAAATATCCCATTAATGCTTAAAAACATTTCAACAAGAAATATGCAGGCTATTTGTGGAAAAAAATCACAAAATATTGTTGAGGAATATATCTTGAATAAGCAGAATATAGATCACATTTCTGTACGGGAAAGCTAAATACTGTCATTTCCTTTCAAATAGCTTTAAAGTAGAATGCATTTTCTATCAAAATCCTGAAAGACTGTCTACTTAACTACGAAGGATTTATCTGACTTTGTCTTGTAAAATATGAGGATGTAAAAATAGCAATGTATTGTTTTGAAACAGAAGTCAAATGTGGGAAAAGTAATTTTTTCAGATATTAAAATGCCATAAATCTACCAAAAACAATAGCTATGTTTCTATACTATACCTAAATAGAGAAGAAAGAAGCAAAACATACGTACCAAAAATTCAATCCTCTATATCTTAATATTTAATAGATAAATTTATGAAGTTATATATTTAACTCCTATAATTTTTAGAATTAATATATTTGTTAAAGGGTACTCAGTAAAACTAAAGCTTTAACATAGCAGTCATTAAATACATTAAGCATAGAATAAATATCAACTCAAGTCACTGAATTGCTGGTTCTCTAATCTTTGTGAACAGATGAATCACGAAAATACTCATTCCTAGGCTCACTCCAGTAGATTTTGATTTGCTCCTCTACATTTTAGCAGTAATACTAATTCTAACGCTGAGAGTCTAAAACTCATACTTGGAAAATTCCTTTTTTCTTGGCAGAAGTCCATTCTAAGCCCATAGGGGTATGAATGACACAAAAAGGGAGGTGTTCAGATTAGACTGCATGTAAATTAAAACCAAGTAATCAACAGAGAAACCTAGAGGATATAGAAAGACCATGTAAACTTATTACTGAGAAATCATATTTGCAGCAAATATGGGAAAGGGTTATTATCAATAGTGAACAGACAGCTCACGTGAATCAATAGAAAAGTTCGTGGATGTTTGCACATAAATGAAAAAGAGTGAACTTTAGTGGAAATCTATTTGTTTATAAAGCCATGGGAAGATGTTCAAACTCACCAGTCAGACAAAATTTAACTCATCACAATGGACTATCATTGCTCATCAGATTTGCAAAGGCTTTTTTAAAAGTTAATATGAGATGTTTTCAAGTACATCAAACCATAGGAGAAAAATTTCATGCACTACTCATTTTGTGTAAATTGTTGCAACTCCTTGAGAAAGCAATCTACCAATACGTATCACAAGCTTTATAAATATCCATGATATTTAATTCAATAGCTTCATTTCTGAAACATACCTGAGATTATATAGAAACTTATTCATGAAAACATTATTTGTAATGGCAAAAATTTCAAAAGAACTTAAATGTCAACAAAGAGGGTTGATTAAATATCCTTTAATTTGATCCACAAAAATGTTATTTGAATTTTTAATGTTACATCGTGTAAATTTCTTGTCAGAAAATAAGAAAGTATGATACTGAATTACCTTGAGTAATAATTATGTAGTATTAGAAATGTGTTTTTTTAAAACATCTTAGTTTATTAGTATCAATATACTATATATTCAGTGTAAAATTATAAAGCACACATTGAAATGGTAGCTAACATCTCTGCATTCTTTGACCCCAAATTGAACTGAACTTTCACAATTTAACTCTTGACAGCTCTGTAAGTAAGTGCTGTTAATAGGCTGTCCTCATAGGAGAGAAAGGCAATTCAGGATACAAGAGCAAGTAAGAAAGGTGCCTGGATGGGGCCAGGCTAGAAACTCACCTCCTCCAAAAATGACCACACTGTATTGTTTTTGGCAGTACTGGGGTATGAACTCTGGGCCTAATGCCTGCAAAGCAAGTGTTCTACAGCTGAGCCAAACCTGTATATTCTTAATCTATGCCTTCTTCTCATGAGCTAACCTGACAGCGGCTTGTAGGGTCCTTCATTTGCTGGCTCATTGAATCCTTGGGCCACGGAGACTTGCAGGATTAGGTAGCTGGCTTTCTAGCCAATCAGCATTCAAGCACTGGGTCCCCCACTAAGTTCCATCCCCTATGCAAGGTGCAGGGGTGGAGAACTCTTAGAGCTATGACTCAGGACGTTTATCAATGCCTTCCCTCTGGCACTCACTCTGGGTTTGCAAAGCATCTCCCTTGGGGTTGGACGAACAGTGTTCTCAATCCCAGTTCTGATAGTTTATTAGCTGTGTCCTCCAGCACCTCTGAAGATCAAAGCCTAACATTTGTTTGTGGAAGAGTTTTCATACAAACTTATACACGGTATATAAATATCCAGGCCTCACATCTCTTATGTTTACTTACATTATCAGCCAACGTCGCAGCTTTGAAGGAACAAATATATCAGGAAGGCCTTATGTGAACTACTTCTTTGGCATTTCATATGATTATTTCCACTAAGTTATTACTATGAGGAATTCCCTTTCATCTTTCTAGAAATTCTTCAAGTGTAGCTCTTCATAAAATAGAGGCACCAGTGGTGTCAGTTATGTCCCATCATGCCTGATTCCATTTGTGCCCGATTCTACAGGGTGTGTGTTCTAAATGCCAAGGGCTAGAACACTGGAGCCTGAGCAAGCTCAAAGGGAAGCCTGAGTTCTGGGCTGGCTATGTGTGGTCTGAAAGGCTCATGAGAAAAACCGAGCAGAGACGTTGAGAAATAGAGAAGTTGAGAACGTGGTGTGGGGCTGGAGTTAGACCAGATGACGAGGGGGACTAGGTGGAAGACAGAATGTCTAGAACGTGAGTAGAGAAAGCAACAAAGAGTTGGAAAAAACAAATGCCACAGCCCCAAAGACAAAATCTCAAGGAAATTTAGTCAGTTGAGCCCACTGCGTTGAAAAGTCAAGTAAGGGAAGGCAAACAGTGCCATAGACACTATGAACGCTTTTAGCAGCAAACTATGTCCTTTCGCTCACCTAGTACTGCTTTTACTGGGATCTGTCCCCTGTCTCTCCGCTCCTGTTTGGAAACTCTTTTTCTTGTCTGTGCAATTGTTAGGGTTCATCGAGGATATGCCTCTTGGTATAACAGTACAATTAGAACCCAAGGCCCCATCAACTTGTTTCTCTATTTGAAACTTTAGAATTACCTGTGTTAACTCAATCCTTCACAAATGTTTAATGGATGGAGACCACGGGCAAAATCCTGAGTCAAGCACCGAACTGGCTCAGCCTTCCTATAGATATAAACTCCTGGACAGACAGACATTAATCATTTAATCATACAGATTAGAATAAAATTGTCAGACAATTTTAAAACGGGGGTCAGGGAGAGGGAGGATAAGAAAGAGTAATAGAAGGGGTACCCATGACCCATCAGTATTCTATGCAAATTTTCTGACAGTCATTACTTTGTCCTTTGATAAGCACCCACACGAAAATATGAATGAAGTTACAATTCCAAGAACTTGCAATGGAATCCTGGTAGAAATATTTGGTCATTTAAAGTGGGAAATGCATGTTCGGAAGGCAGATATGACGGAGAACCATGGGATAGATTGCTGTGGACAGCCATGGTTTTTGCCTTCTTTGTATTGATCACATTTATTGGATTTTCTCATTGTTTTCATACATGTCACTTCCTCTATCAATTCTGCGTACATGGTTATTATGAGAGAGTTTATGGAGCTACACCATGACCTTGGAGTCTGGCCATACCAAGTTGGTGCAGAGGTAGGCACTTCTGCAAAGGAAGGCCAATCGAGGAGGTTCTCAAGGAGTGTGGAATTCCTCTACGATGACAGCTAGGCCGAGCTTCTTTCTTTCACTGGAGTAAGGCAGGGTACAGACATTATCGGTTCACATCATTCCTTTTTTGCAGGCTCAGAAATACAGATCGTCTATAAGAAGCAAGAGGAGAGACAGAAACACGTGGAGAGGTCATGAAAACAAGACCTGGTTGCAGTGATGGCCAATGTGTCGTAGCATTCCATGTCTGGGGTGTGTGGAACAGTCTACCTCTAGTTAAAGCCTTACTTTTCAGTTTGTCAGCTTAATCTGTTTGGGTTTGTATTGCTTGTTTTCAAGTAATAGAGTCCTAATAATTACATCACTGTGAACAGTGGCTTTGATCAGTTGGTCGGTAAGCTATCCACACTTGCTCAGGTTTAAGATTTGGAGAATAGCCAGGGAGAGGGATCCAGCATACAAAAAATGATTATGATCAAAAGACAGTGAGTAGCCTACGTGGCCAATAAATCTGGCTGCATACATGAGGTGGAGGGTGAGGTAGTACAAAGAACACGGGAGAGACAGCTCACGATTACCAAGAGGTCTTTTCTGTCTGTGGTGTAGGTTTGTTTCCGCTGGCAAGGAGGGCTGTGGGTTTGCTTCCTGCTGCTTGTATGCTTTTATATGAATAAATTTGGTACTAATGACGGAGGTGTATGCATAAATGTGAATGGGAATTATAACATTTATTGCTTTACTGAACAACAAAAAGTCGATGTAAACATCGAGTGTTTTGACTGGTTTTTCGAAGTTTTCATTCTACAGATTGGCTGAGATGAACTGGGTACAGTGATTCCTCATCTGGTCTTCCACATCCGTGAGCGGTATGTGGCTGGTCGGCTGCACAGCATCACATGGACATGTGACGTCGTGTATGGCAGTTGGTCCTTGGCTACTGGGGACACACAGCAAGTGGACTACATTTCAATCACCTAGCAAGCTGTCCAAGCTTCACATCTGTGAGAGAAGCAAGTGCAAGCCATGCTTATATTTGTTATGACTTTCAAACAAAGCCACCCTCAGGACCAAACCTGAAGCCAGATTTGATGTAAATGGGACTAACCTAAAGATAAAGCAGGTATGAACCAATCAGGACAGTTGCTGAATTCAAATCAAGAGGTATGGAAAATGCATGCAGAACGAGCAAACAGAATGACAAAGTTCTATTTTCTGATAGCGTTGTGTGGTTACAGTAGTTATGTTTAAATTCAGTGAATGTATCATAAGAATTATACATCTTTAACTTTTATACAAAATACCAACTACTTTTAAAAATTAAAAAAAGAAAGAACAAACAAGGTAACAGCTTAAGATGACCGTACATGGCTTTCAAATAGAAGGAAGATTTGCAATGAGTTCAGCAATTTCAAAAGGCATCATTCAGGGGTCATTTAAGATGAAACACTAGTATCTGATGTAGTATTTTCTCACAGAAGGAATGTAGAGCTGCAATCTAGGCCTTTCTCTTTAGAACCAGGGGTAGCCCATTGCCATAGTGTATTCTGTTCAGCTAATTACTGTCTTGCTGATGGAGCTTAAATATTTATGAAGGATGTGCTTTTCATCACTCAATCAAATTTTTAAACTCAGAATCTCTAATCTCACTGAGATATTAATAACCTGTGTTCTTTTGGCAGAAATAGAAGAAGATGCCCCTGTTCTCATGTATTTTATGAAGGGTGACATATTGATTGGAATAAGTATTGCATTTAAGGGGTAGACAAGAAAGGAAAGTAGAAGAAAGCAAAAAGAGTCTTCTTTCAACACAGCCAAAAGAATTTTAGGTTCATGCAGATGTAGCTGAACCAGAGAGTACATATTTACAATTTGATTGTGATACTACTTTTTCCATTTTTGAACTACAAGTTTTTATAAGTCACTGAGACTCAGTTTCTTCATTGCCAAGATGAAGATAATATTTTTATTCTTAGACCTAATTTTTATACCCAGTCCCATATATTAGTTGAATATTGGTGCTATAGTAAATCTCCAAGCTCTTAGTGCCTGAAAAACATCACAATGTATTATCTTACAGTAACAGAGGCTACAAGAGGGAATTGAATGGAACTGGAGATCATCAGTTATGGGAAGTAAGCCAGTCACACCAGGACAAGTATATCATGTGTGGAAGTTAGAGAGAAAAACAATGTGAACAAAAATAAAGTCATGAAGACAGAGGGGATATTTCAAGGGAAGTAGAAAAAGAAGGTAAACAAGGAAGAGGAATAAGAGATCACCATGGAGAGGTAAATACAATCAAAGTACACTGTCATGAAACCCATTAGTATGCTCACTTAATATACACCATTTTAAATTTTTAAAATTTTTTTAAACTGAAAAACATGGACCCCTTCATGAATTTGTGTGTCATCCTTGTGCAGGGGCCATGCTAGTCTTCTCTGGATATACACCAATGTAAAATGGTCTCATAGGATTGTTTTACACATGTGTAGTTATTGCTGAGGTCTTAGCAAAAGCCTAGCATGTGGTAAAGCATGCATGAATACCACAGTTGCTGCTCCTGCTTGGGCTTAGTGCTGTGTACAGAGTCCCCTACACTCTGGTGGAAGATCCCAGCCCCATTGTGTGTCACAGAAGGTGCTCAGAGACGCATCATGACCCTTGATGTAAGTACAAACCATTGATTACACCCTGACCACTACTCTCCCTCACAAGCCTCCATGTTCCTGGCCAGACTAGGTCCAGATCCACTCACAGAATAATATTTGCAAAAAAAAAAAAAAAAGAATAATATTTGCATCTGTATCATGCCTGTTAACTTAGAAAATGCAGTTCACGCATTGCCTTCTTGAAAAAGTAAGCTCGGAGCCAATCTCCTAGCCTGGCCAATTAATTCTTCTGTCTTCCAATCATTTCCATGATTCCAGTTTGCTCAGTAGAATGTATTTTCTTGGGAATGGAGCCATTACTGAATCTAGACTGCTCTATACTTGGAACTTAATGGTATCAACATAGGTTGGTACTTAATGGCCCAACATAAGTGAGTTGCTGCAAACATTCTCAAGGCTGTGGATGGGTTGTGGTGCTTCCTGAGCTAGTAGAAGTGATGTCTGGGACCTATATGACTTACTGAGTCCTTGAGGTCACAACTAGACCAGCCAAGATGACATGGGAACATCAAAGAATGCTGGCCTGTAGGCACACTTCACCATGATTGCGTTCATAACCATTCAGAGGCCTGAGGGTGTCAGACAATAGTTAGATGGTAGGCTGTGCATTTATAGTTATATTAATGTAGTTGATATGATCTCACTTCTGCAGTGGTCTGCTATTGTTTTTCTGGAGTCTCACACTCCTTTGAGAATGATAAATAAGTGTGTATAACCATGTTCAGGGTGCTCCAGGTTTCTAACATCAATGCTCATTGCGTGCAATTGGCGCAGAATGACAGAGTTCCTTGAGGAGAGCAGCTATGTGGCTCTGGGGCTTCCAACGTCATCTGGATCTGAGTTGGACACTTGGATTTACAACTTGCTTACTGTGTGCATTTGGACTGAGCTCAGAATAACAGACATGCCTTCGGAGAATGGTGCCTAATATCTGTCCATGATCTTTGATGGAGGGCGTAAGCCTCCTGCAGGGCTGTTAGACTTTTACCTTCAGAAACTGTGCCAGATGCATCCTTCTTCAACACTGGGGCATCCTACGAGAGGAAAACTGCAAGTGCATCATCTGAGAAGGCTTATCCTCCCCACTTTCCCCCCCCAAATGTTGTAATTTATTCAACATTTAGATGTTCATCTTTGCCAGATGTCTTTTGAAGAAAAGCAGAAGCAAAGATTAGCAAATCTAGTTAGTGTAAATATGCTGCCACCAGTTAATTTTCTCCCCAAACAGAGCAATGCATGTCCCATTCACTTTAGAGGGGGATGGGTTAGGTGGTGTGTGTGTGTGTGTGTGTATGTGTGTGTGTGTGTGTGTGTGTGTGTGTGTGTGTGTGTGAGTGATCTTGCCAGATTACATTCATTTCTCCATTGATCTTGCCATGGATTGACTGGTAATGCTACATTCAAGGTGCAGCTCCGTGCTGTATTCCTGAATTCCCTCCTGCCCCCTTGGGTGGGTTCCTGAGAAAGCCAAATGTATTCTTTCTCAGGGTCCAGCCCCTCCTAAGATGCACCCCTCACCCTCACTTTTCTCTAGGATGCAAAAGGACAGAGGGGTTCCCCTGGGGCCTGTTTTGTGGCATAAGTGTCTCATGACATGGGAATGGGAGGCACAGAGCCATTGCAAGATCTCTGTAGCCCACGGAGGCCTCACGCTTTTGTCTCCAGACCAAGGAAAATGTCTCGCCTTTATGAATTCTGATATTCTTTCCAGTGCATATTAATGATGCGTATGCAGAATAAAATATAAAGGCTTTTTAAACTTTCATTAATTCATGACGGTCTTTTCCTCAGCATTTAGAGGCTGCATTCGTAAACACTTTCCTGCAGTAGTTGAAAACTCACTAAAGTTTATAGAAAGGCTCATCACATTCCAAAAAGTGAACTTTCTCAGAGATCTAGGCCCTTGGGTTCCTTAGTGTGCCAGACAGTGAGCTCCATGGGACAGGGCTAAAACTGCCTCTGTCTGCCACTGTCTGCCACCTGCACCCTGTTGAGTACAGACCCTGGCTCCCCTACGGAGAACAAAAGGACTAGTTTCCTGAACAGAGTGTCCTCCTGCCCATGTGCATGGTTCTCTGGGCGTGGGAAACTGACACCACTCCTGCAACAAGCCAAAGGTGCAGGGGTGTGCATGATCATCACCATCATCATCATCATCTTCATTGTATGGGTGAAGAAACAGGCTCAGAGTAACCTGGAGTTCAGAGGTATCTTGTAACCTGCCTTAATCCACAGCTACTCAGAATATATATATTTAAAAAAATTCCAATCTTTTCACAAGCTGGAATCACAGACTCTCAGTCAAAGCTCGTGTTATTCTAAATAAAGGTGATTAACATCAGTGACTGAATGACTAGATGACACCACAAAGCTACGGCCCAGACATCTCCAACTCCCAGCTGGGACACTGGCTCCTTCCCAGGGCTTCATGTCAGCCTGAGAAACGATGGCAATGCAGCAGAAGGAGTTGGGGTGTGTGTATGTGAAGTGCAATGCCATTTGTTCCTCTAATAGTCCTGTGACACCATATTTAATTTTCTCACTGAGGATATTTCCCGTGTGTCAGCAGAGCCAAGGCAATTGCTCATTGTAGGAAAGAGCCATATTTATGCTTCTATTAGAGAAAGAGCAGAATGATGTTCTGCCCTGATCAAGTTAGTGCCCTTCTCCAAGAGCAGACAGCCCCGGCGCCTGTCATTCTGCCCCTTCTCTGTCCTTGTGCCCATGGAGAGCAGGTGGCCCACACCATTCGCACCCACACCCCAGATGAGGAGGAGAGAGCTGATGCGTTGGGGAGTCAGCGTGACCAGTTGTGCCACAGACTGGCTGTGTCTTTCACCAAATCACCTTTCTTCTCTGAGGTCACCTCTTCTCATTTGTAAAACAAGAATGAAAGGCCAAATCCTGATGACTTTGAAAATTGATGAAGAGGGCCGGACAAAAGCCAAACAGGAAGTTGTGACTCTGAGGGGTGGTGCCTTACAAAATGGCCGATGTTGTTATGGATGCAGGTGAAGAGTGACATCATGGGGAAAGCATGGGCTTGCAGTCAGTATGGTCCTTGCTGTGTTCCAGGCTTATGAGACTTGCCTCTGGAGACTTGTCATTTGACCTAGGGGAGTGGCACCAGCTCTTTTCTCTAAAACTTTGCACATCTCTGTGAGAAGCACTTGCCCTGTTGTCTGAAGCTCTGCTCTGAGCTAGGTCAAAACTATAGTGTCTGGTAATGGTTCAGCTGGAATCTGGGCCTGTTTTCAATCTGTGGTCCATCAGGTGTCAGTATCTGAGATGCATCCTGTGTCTTCGAGCCCTTGTCTCAGCAATGCCTTGTTCCTGCCATCCAGGAACCAGTGTGTAAATGAAGCACAAATGTAGACTAAACATAGACCTGCTCCCAGGAAGATGGGCATTTAAAAGAGGGAGATGGGAAGCCATTTATGAAAGGAGGCCTTCTGCTGATCAAGGACTCCACTAGTACTTCTGATTCCATGCTTGCCTTTAGACACAAATGTGTGTCGACAAGTTTGATCTCTCAGGGAACAATTCAAGTACAATATGTATCTAATGTGGTTTAGCAAGATTTTAACCAGTACAAGCGTTGATAAACTGGTAAAATTGCACACATGCTAACCGACGTGTGTAGGAATATATTCAATTATACTTGTGACACGTCTGGCATCCACTAAGTCCACAGACCATAGCCAGTGTGGTATAACACACTCACTCATCATCTCTAGTGTGACAAATTCCCCTCAGATGTCCTACAGTTTCCTTCCACCACCTCACAATCGCTCACAAGTTCTACCTTTCAGGTCCTTTTTAAGGTCAAGGGTCATATTTCTCTTGATATTCTATCCTTGAATATGGATGACATCGCAATTGTTAGTATAGGCTCTACCTTTTCCTTTAAAAATATCAGTGACAAAAATCTGACTGTTGTGGTTCCAAACCATCATTTTTCAGCCTTAGAAGCCTCATGCTTTCTACTTCAAGATTTTACGTGGTACAATGATTTTCTCAGAAACTCATATGTCACAGTACAGTAAAACGGATTGTGTGTAATCTCACTTAGTTTAGCTTAATTAAGACAGTAGGCATTGTGTCCGTATTTACCATGTCGGTGTTATTTTCCTAACTTACATCCGTGGGAATGAGAAGCAGGATGTCTAGGTCACTGTCTCCCGCACAGGAGAGGGAGAGCTGGGACTGAATCTCAAGTCACACTGACTCCCAGGGTAGCCACTAGTCAAGACATTTTGAGAATGGAAGAAATCTACCTGCTTAACATTCATGAGATTCTCAGAGTTAGGACCAAACTTTCACAGAGCACTTGAAGACTTCCGATCAACATTTTCAGAGCTTGAATTCTATCAGGTTGGGGGAGGGGAGGGAGAGAAAGGGGGAGGGGGCAGGTAGAGCTTCACCCTGTGATGTTGCCCCGGGCTTCAGTTTAAAGTTTAAAACGTCCTAATAAATTAAGTGCAAGTTTTCCACCTGGAAAATTCCACATCTTCACAAGCGTCTTAGTACAAAGATTGACATTTGAGACAGGCACCCCGGTGCTTGGTATGGTTGTAGGGTGGATGAAGTGGACCTCCTACCTGTACCATTTTGCTCTAAGTCCAGCAGAGGGGACAGTAGAAGAGCAGATCCTGGGATGGGAGCATCCTGGATGCAAGGGAAAGGGGGTCCTTCAACAGGAGGCTATGCTGCTTACATCAAAAACAGCATGCTGACATTTAATCTCACAGAAGTGAACATCAGCATCAGAAGACAAAATATAACAAAATGCTGGTGAGGATGTTGAGGAAAACGAACCTTTATACATGGGAGGAGTGGAAATTAGCAGAGTCTTTATGGATATCAGCGTAGAGGTGATTTTAAACAACCTAGAGCCATCCTATGAACTTGATTAAACCCCTCCTGATTTTAGCATAAAATGGAGATGTCTGCACACCTGGGTTTCTTATTAAGAATCGTCATGCAATAGAGTCAGCTTCAGGGCCCACTGCTGATGACAAAGGAAATGTGGTGCATATGCACAGTGGAGTATTAGCCAGCCATAAAGAAGAATAACAGTATGCCATTTTCATTCGAAGACAAATACATCACAATGAAAACAAAAATTAGCTTCAGAGAAACACCACATTTTCTCTCATGTACAGAATCTAGACATAAAAACATAACATAGGGAATCTAATAAAAATAGGAAAAAATAAATTTCTCTATAATTAATGTATCCTCAGCCTTCTTCAAATGCAGCCTGCATCCAAGCAGTCCCTCGTGGGATTAATTAATTAATTTATTCACGTGTTATTGGAAAGGTGATGTACAGAGGGCTTACAGTTACAGAAGCCAGGCAATGAGTACATTTCCTTTTGCACGGTGTCACCTCTTCCCTTGTTTTCTCCCAGCTTTTCCCTCTGACCGACCTCCCCCACAAGGTGTATATTTCCATTTCACAGACATCTGTGATGGAATTATCACAAAGAATCCCCACTGTCTGTATGCTAATTGAAAAATATAATGCATTTTTAAAAAGGAATGAAGATATATTTAAAGGTATATTTACAATGGAGGGCTGGTCTGCTGGTGTGCGCTCTGGGCTCAGACCTTTCAGAGAGAGAGCCCTGTCCCCATACACAGATACCCCGCTCAGCCCTAAGCCCTGACTGCTGACTGGCAGCCCCGGTGAGGAGTCCAGCCTTTGGGAACGACAGCATGTGCCTGAGAAAAGCGTCTTCTGCTGCTTCAGTTTCTGCTGGGCCTCCCATTCCTTTCTATTTGTTTATTTTGGTGGTACTGGGGTGTGACCTGAGAGCCTTGTTTGCACTTGCTACAGAGACAGTTTGCCAACTTACACCATGCCCCAACCCCGAGACATTTCCATTCCTCAGGCATCACGCCGCACGCTTCATCTGTGCCCCTGTTTCATGCATGTATCCTTTGAAGGGAGCCCTGGGCCAGGCCAGAAGACCCTTCAATGGGTTTCTTGACCACACCTTTGCTCCACTCTGTTTTATTTCTTACAAGCCAAATCCATAGCACAGATAATACCTGCTGCAAGCGAGCAAGCTGCTGGGAGAAGCTGGCACCTGGGGAGCAGAGGAAGAGACTTGGTCAGGCAGGCTCGAGCAATTGTGACAGGGCCTGATCTATGGTTTGTTACTATAGGAAGCCCAACAAGCCAAGTGGCTTATGCCACAGAAATGCATTATCGCGCAGTTAGTTCCTCAGGGCAGAAGTCTAAGATCAAGGGCTGGGTGGGCTTCCTTTTGGGGGGCTCTGAAGGAAGATCTGTTCCAGCTGTCTCTTCAGCTCAGAGATGGCTGCCTGCTACTTGTGCTTCTCCACACAGGCCCGCTTCTGCATGTGGCCCAATGTCCCAATGTTCTCTCTATAAGGACAGGAGTCAGCCATCAGGACCACCCTAAGCAACTCCCTGTAGCTTGCTGTGTCCCATACTCCATGGTGCTGGATGTTTGCTTTTAACACATTGACGGGGACATGCATAATACAAGCTCAGAATAATTTGCACTTTACACATGGTGGTTTTTCTCAAGCAAATTCAAAGTGGCCAGTGAAAATTATGAGAATTTCGGTTTCTTCATCTCTCAGGAAACGGGAGAGCAGAATATGGGAGGGACTCAGCTAGGACTCTCCACAATCCACAGCTTCACCTGCTTTTCTTTTCTTTTTTTTCTTGTTTCTTTTTAGTCTGTCATGGGGCTTGAACTCTGGGCTTGAGCACTATCCCTGCGCTCTTCAGCTCAAGGCGAGTGGTCTACCGCTTGAGCCACAAAGCCATGTCTGGTTTTCTAGTGGTTTATTGGAGATAAGAGTCTCACAGACTTTTCCTGCCTGGGCTGGCTTTGAACTGTGATCCTCAGATCTCAGCCTCCTGAGTAGCTAGGATGACAGGCGTGAGCCACTGATGCCCAGCTCCGCTGCTTTTCTTAAGCTTTCATTATGCCTGGTCTTCTCAAAATACACTCCAGTGAGGCTAGCTAGCATTGAAGAAAATGGCCTCTTGATTTTCCTGAGGCAGAGTGGAGAGATTCTGGAGTGGTAAATCTGTGTTCATATCCATTCTTTGCTGACAGCTATGTAATCCCGTTCTTGCTTGTGGATGAGAACAGTCAAATTGCTGGGAATGGTTCCACAGGTAGCAAGCTTGGGCAGTAAGTGTGTGAACTTAGCAGACACGGGAGGAGGAGGAAGTTGCTTTTCAAGGCTGGCCGACATCTGCCTGTTGTAACACCACCACCCGTGGGCAGGGTGCAAGTAAAGCAGACAGACTTCAGAACAGACTTCTGAGAAAGCTCCTGGATCAAGTCTGGCCATGAGACCAGCTTGCGGACTGCCATCCTGCTGAAGCCTAGGGAGTTGCCAATATGTCCCGGGGCTCCTAGATGTAAAGGGGCTTCATGATTGCTGCCTTCATTGAGAATTTTATGAAGGTAAAACACTCTCATCAATGTATACTGAATGCTACAGATATACCCAAAGCAGCAGGAAAACAACATACAACATATATCCTTCCTGTATTGAGGAAGACTTGATATAATATGAGGACATTAAAATACAAAACCAAAAATAGTTAAAAGATAAAATAAAATAATAACTCTCACCTTCCCTCCCCACAGTGAATGTCCTCGTGTTAACTGTGTTCAGTGAGACAAGATGAGTCTAATAGGCCATTCAGTCATGAATTCATTTTCAAAATGGGGCAAGGTGATTAATCTGTTAATGGATGAGTGTGCTCACTGGTTAATGAATGTTATCACTTGGTTGAATTCTGTGCCTATTCAATGAGGTTTAATGTTATAGATACTCAATACAGATGGCCATTTAGTAAATCGCACTTTAGGAATATTTACTTAGTGGAGTTTCTTTTTTTCCATCTTTCAAGGTATTTAAAGCCCGTACATGAGGTTTGACTCTCTGAATTTCTTACTTTAGATACATCCTTTTTCTTTTTTAAGATGTATTGTAGTTTTCAGTTAGCATGCATGCAGCGGGAGTCACTGTGCTAACTCCATCAGTGTGTGTACTGTACCGGCAGCAAGTTCTCACTTTCCGTCCCACGCCCGTGCCTCTTCAGGCTCCCTCCCTCCCCAGTTCTTCAGTGTTTGTTGTGTTCCATCATACATATACACATACACACACATCACACACACCCATATACATATACACATGCACACATATATACACACACACACATACATATACCCATATACACATACCCATATCCATACACATATACATACATACACATACATAACATATACCCATATACATATACACATGCACACATATACACACATACACACACATACATATATACACATACCCATATCCATACACATATACATACATACACATACATAACACACACCCATATACATATACACATGCACACATACACACACATACATATACTCATATACACATACCCATATCCATACACATATACATACATACACATACATAACATATACCCATATACATATACACATGCACACATATACACACATACACACACATACATACACATACCCATATACATATACACATGCACACATATACACACATACACACACATACATATACCCATATCCATACACATATACATACATACACATACATAACACACACCCATATACATATACACATGCACACATATACACACATACACACACATACATATACCCATATACACATACCCATATATATACACATATACATACATACACATACATAACATATACCCATATACATATACACATGCACACATATACACACATACACATACCCATATACATATATAGGCACACATATATAAACACACACACATATATACATACATAACATATACCCATATACATATACACATGCACACATATACACACATACACATACACATACATATACCCATATACATATATCCATATCCATACACATACACATATATACATACATACACATACACATACATATACCCATATACATATACCCATACACACATATACACATACATATATATACACATGCATATACACATATAGATACATATACATATACCCATACCCATATACACATATACATATACACCCATAATACACACATACATATACATATACATATACACATATACTTATACCTATATGCACATATACATACACATACATGCACACATGTACACATACATGCACATACATATACATATACCCACATACAAATATACATAAGTGTATACACATATATACACACATGCACATACATATACCCATATATCTATACACATCCACATACATATACCCATATACATATATATACACATATTCATCTATACACACATATATATATACCCATATACATATACACATACACATATATAAACATATACATATATAATACACTTATGTATGCATACAACAAACACATGTGCATGTACACATACACACATTTACATATGCATATATACATACACTCATGCACATAGATGTACATAATATATACATACACATATATACAGATACATACACATATGCATACACTTATATTTACATGTACACATATACTTACCTATGCATATGCATATACATATACATATGCAATGTACTTCAACCTCTTCATCTCTCAGCATCTTTACCTTACCCTCCTCCCTCCTGCTCATTGGCATTGGACAGCTCCCCTTTCCCCTTAACATTTATGTCGTAAGTTATTGTCATCACATGATCATCACTGTCATCATCTATCTTATTTTAAGTCTATATTCATAAAATGAGTGAGAATGAATGACATTTGGTTGTTGTTGCTCAACATGGTGATCTCCAGTGTCATCCATTTGTGTACAAATGGCAGAATTCCATTTTTCTTTACTGATGAGAGTACAGTAAAAACAGAAGTAGTTTGTTTAAACAGAAACTTTGCTCCTTAAAAATATGAAGGCAAGCCGGGCACCAGTGGCTCATGTCTATAATCTTAGCTACTCGGGAAGCTGAGATATGAGGTGGTTTGAAGCAAGCCTGGGCAGGAAAGTCCATGAGACTCATCTCCAATTAGCTATGGCTCAAAGTAGTAGAGCCCTAGCCTTGAGCAAAAGAAGCTCAAGGACAGTGCCTACGCCCTCAGTTCAAGCCTGAGGACTGGCAATTAAACAAACAAACAAACAAATTAATTAATTAAATGAAGGCAATGTATCATAGAGCAGCAGCCTCTGAAAAGCAAACACAAAAGCCAAAGCCAAATCCAAGGCTGTATCAGTGAAAGATGAGTGCACTGACTGTGAGATGGGAATCCTGACGATGCCAGGATCTACACTGCGCACATCAGTGATGCGAAGATGAAACAGATCCCTAGGCTCCTAGTGTGCTGAATGGGGGTGTGCGACTTAAGTGGTAGAGCACCTTCCTAGCCAGCACAGACCCTTAGTTCAAACCCTAGTACTGAGAAGGAAGGAAGGAAGGAAGGAAGGAAGGAAGGAAGGAAGGAAGGAAGGAAGGAAGGAAGGAAGGAAGGAAGGAAGGAAGGAAGGAAGGAAAGAAAGAAGGAAGGAAGGAAGGAAGGGAGGGAGGAAGGAAGGGAGGAAGAGGGGAGACAGAGAAAAAGATAGGAAGAAAAGGAGAAAAAGGAAAAAGAAAAGAAAGGGAAAGAGGGTAAGGGAGAAGAGTGAAGAGGGCAGGGGAGAGGAGAGGAGTGGGGACAGGAGCCATGGTATCCATGGGAACTCTCAGTGTAAGGGCAGACTTGTAGCCTATCCAGTCAGAAGGCACGGTAATGATAGGTTATAGTTACTGAGGGCTTGTGATATGCCAGGCACAATCATGGCATACAAAATGAGACACCATGTAGCTACTATCATTTTTAATTTTACAGATGAAGAAACAAGAACATACACTTTGGTTTTGTTTGCTACAGCGACAAAATACTATGGGCCATGTGGTTTAAACAACTCAAACTATTTCTCAAAGTTCTGAAGGCTGCGGAGTTCAACATCAGGACCCCAGCTGACCCAGTGTCTGGTGAAGAATCGGGCTTTGGTTCATCGACAGCTGTTCTTTACACTGGGCAGAGAGAGTAGACAGTGCTCCTGCAGGCCTCTCTGATAAAGACACTAATCCTATTTAGGAAGGCCTGACCCTTGGGCCCTAAACACCTCCCCAAAGTATCTCCTCCAACTATGTTAGCTTGAGAATTAGGGATTTCTTTTTATAAAATTCTTATCATTAGGCTGGGTGCCAGTGGCTCACGCCTATAATCCTAGCTACTCAGAAGGCAGAGATCTGAGGATCTTGGTTCAAAGCCAGACCAGGCAGGAAAGTCTGTGAGACTCTTATCTCTAATAAATCACCAGAAAACTGGAAGCGGAGCTGTGGCTCAAGTGGTAGAGCGCTAGCTTTGAACTGAAGAGCTCTGGGACAGCACCCAGGCCCTGAGTTCAAGGCCCACAACCAAGCAAATACAAAAACAAAAACAAATTATTATCATTAAGTAGTTGCATGAAAGATTTGTCATTCAACACATCAGTTTGTGAGCACAATACACCTTGACCACTCTCACCCCTTTCCTCCTTCTCCCCCTCCTTCTCCCAAACTCACCCCTTCCCTCAGTGTTCCTCATTGGTTTTAATGTGGTTGTAACCCCTCTGTACAGTATTCTCACAATAAAAAACTTATTAAAAAATTGGAGTGTGTGGAAACATGACCTATACCAGAATTAAGTAACTTGCCCAAGTTCAAATGTATCTTGCCTAAATTCAAATGGTTTAAAAGAATGTAGTCAAAATTCAGGACTGTCTTTGCTCTGCTAGCCCCCTATTAAAGGCAGGTAGCAGTTGCTTAAATCGCTCAGATCCAGGCAATGTGTATTGTCAGCAATGGAAGCTCTGGGATGCATGGAAGGGACAGGGAGAATGGACACCTTAGCTCATTCTCAGTTCCTAAGACCCCTGCTTTATGTACTCTCTGCTTCCCTTTGAAGAGGGAAATCACAACACATTGCATCCATGCACTTGTTAACAGCAGGACTTGTCATTTCCTGCATCACAGTAGGATTTGTAGAAATTAATAAAGGTTTGATGAAAAGTACTATTAAAAATTCAATGATTCTCTTCCTCCTCCTCTTTCTTCTTCTTCCTCCTCCTCTTCTTGTTCCTCCTCTTCCTCCTACTTCTTCTGCTCATTCTTCTCAAGATAATGAAATGATTCTTCCACAGCTTACAGGTACAGGAAATGGTACCTTCTGCACACATTTCACAATACAAATAATCACCGAGGACCAATTTAGTGGGGCTTTCCAAGTGTTTAATATTATTTCAAAGGATTCACTCAAAAACCAGGTAGAAAAGGAAGCAAAACTCATCCATGGAATATTGTGTGTGACCTAAATTTTGACTTATCCAATAAAAACCTAGATTTAGGCCTGAGAATTAAAGTTTTGCTAATACAAAATCAAAGACAAAGAAATACACCAACTGCAGTGTTTACAAATGAAGTATATCAGGAGTTAGATGACAAGTTCCAACAGGCCATTCAGCTGTTTCTTGCAAATCAATGATGGAAATTCTCCACTAGCCAATTTTGAAAATCTCAGAGAGCTGTGTGGATCTATAACTGGGAACAAGAAGAGATGGTGTGGACTCCAAGTTAGTAACATATCAGACTTTACACATGTACAGTATCAATTCTCATTTATTTAGGGAAGTACTTGTGTCACCAAGGCAGAACTTCATGATATTTTTAACTCATACAAGAAAACCCAAGAAAGGTAAATCAATTCTAATTTTCTTGCTACAAAATTTTAGCACAGAGAAATTAAGACAACTCCCCATGGTAACACAATTCATTAGTTAAATGAGTCAAATTCATAGCCATCTTACACAGAAAACCATTAGATATGGAGGATGGTACCTTTTGTGTAATATTCATTATAAAATTGTACACACACACACACACACACACACACACACACACATCACACCTTGCTCTTAGCTTTCTGAAATAGGATCAAGCAAGAAAAATTGGAAATCATTGAAAGCGCAGCATGATTATTGGAAATCCAACTTTAGCAATGACCTGGAGGATTTATTTTGCCCAGTGGATGAAGAAGTTTTGCAATGGCTGCGATAACTCAGGCTAGTCAGAACTTGATGATCAAGTTCACGAGAAATTCCAGCAATGAGAGAACCAAGCTATGAAATGTTTTCTTTAGGTTCTTGAGAAGATATGGGGAAATGTCAATGTCAAGGAAAGTTTCTGAATGGAACTCCCCAAATCTGTACATCAGAAATCTTGCAGCACATACACAGGAGAGAAATGGGAAAGCCATAGCTGGAAATGAGAATATTTCCCTCATGTCTGGGCAACAGATTAATCAGAAACCAGTTCAAATAAATCAAGTGGTGCATCCAAGCAAGGATTAGGTGCGATCTTGATGTTATTTTTGCATACCAGGTGATGTTGTCTGTATAAGCTGACTCAGTTCTTTGTGTGACCCCAGGCAGGAATGAATGCTCTCATTTCTTTACATAATTCACCAAAGGCTCATGGCAGTCAGTGGGTTAAGGCCTCACAGCTGGAAAATGCTGGAACCTCTTCACACTCACATCTGCTCAACTCTCCTGCCCAGAAGGGTGAAAAGTTAGGAGTCATCTGAGCCCTCAGCCATCACAAGGAGAAAAAAGAAAGATCAAGATGATTTCCTGAAGTGAAGAAGTTTCAGATACAGCAGATGTCTGACCTCAAGTCAGTTGAATAAAAATATAGAGCAAAAACTCTTTGGTTAAATGGTAATAGAAGAACTTTCTAAGGGCATAGCCCAGCAAGATTGTCTGAGCAGTAGTATCTCCAGAGTCTGTCCAGCCCAGTTCAATGAGCAAGTGCATTGGGAACTAGAAGTCAGACAACCTGGTTTGCACCTCATCTCTCCTCTCCCTAGGCTATGAATTTAGTCAAGAACCTGCAATTTGACATAAACAGCCCATTGTAATAAAGAACTGTAGACTTGGTGGCTTAAATAATAGCAACTTATTTTCTTACTGCTCTGGAGTCTGGAGTCAGAGTGCTCTTGGTAGAATTGTATGAGTTAAATCCAAGTGTGCTGCCCCATGCCTGGCCTGTGGTAAGGACTACATATATGTGAGCCCTTCATATATGTTAGCTCTTACTCACGTGTACCTCTCGTGCATCATGGTCTTTGATGACAAATAGGTTATATATTTATCGCCGAGAGTGCTGTGGATTGGTGGCCCTCATACATCAATTAAATGTACCATTGGTTTTATTGCTTTGTAAAATTCTTCCGGAGATAATCAGTGTGGATGCTAGAAAAGGTTATTGCCCTGTAAAAGGGATGAAGAGCTCAATTTTCCCAACTTCAAGTTGGTGACCATAATGTGGAAGCATAGTTTTGTGGGTTATTCATTCGTCTCTGGTGTTAAGAGTTACAAAAGCTCAGAATGAAAGGGGAAAAGGTAAGTCATCTCCTCTAGCAGCATAGTTAGCTTGTCCTGTGTACTCTTCCCACCACTTTTCTCCACCAACAATGCTGGGACACATACTGTTTTATAAGACTGGCTTGTTCTCTTTTTGGACTGTGCTCAGACTATTTTCTGCCCAGAACTCTAGATCCATTCCTCACAACTTTATGCTTTTCTCCAGGAGGCTGATCTCTAAGGGCACAGTCATTGCTTCCAGTTGGAGTTAGCCAATGAATCTAGCCAACATTCCAAGGGCATTGACATATGGAAAGAGACACAGGAGTACTTACGTCCCTCAGTCCCCAAAGAATCTTCAATTGATATCATTAATCTTTGCAAACCAATCACTTCTTGTAAGGTCTTCTTATGGCAGGTGTTAGAGCCTCTGGTAGTCTTGGCCATCTTTATACATAATAGCTCTCCAAGCCCACAAGGCAGACTTAATCAAAACATAAAATCTAGACACTGACACTTTAAAGCCTGAAGCTTTTGGAACAAAGCTTGTGAGAGCTGTTTTTGTAAAAACACTAAATAAACACTGAAGTTTGTTTTCTTTTTTGAAGTGTTGACTCTAAAGATCCTACTGAACTGAGTAATCTTTTGTGTGCCTTCTAGTCTAAAGTTTTTTTCCCAAGTCTTTAATAATCTGTGTAAGTTGTAGTCTCCAAGGTAAAGTGCCAGTCTGCGCATTCCCTTGCTGCGGTGGATATTGGCTGGGAATTTGTTGAAGGATGGATCCATAAAGCCTTGTTAGCCATTCCTTTGTCCTCAGTTGGCTGTAGTTGTTTCCCTTGAAGATTTACTACACATCTTTCACACCATTACATTTTTATTTTAAAATATAGTGGAGGAGGAAAAGGCAAAATTGGGAGGCAAAAAAGAGAGAGCAAGTGAGAGAGAAAGAGAGGGAAAAGGAGAGGGAGAGAGAATAGAAAGGAGGGAGGGAGTGGGAGAGGGAAAGGGAAAGGGAAAGGGAGGAGAGAGGGAGAGAAAGAAAGATAGAGAGAGAGGGAGAGAGAGAAAGAGGAAGATACTCCTGGCATCCTCTACACAAGGCCATTCAGATACCATTTATAAATAGCACTTTATCATCTTAGAGCACTGAAGAACAGAAAGCTGTTTATATTTTGTTTATAAAAGCCTTGACTATTATAAATGCTAAAATGGATATCTTTGGAAGTAATATTTCTGTTCTAATGTTTTGTTTTATTTTTGATCATCAGAATTGTCTATAGGCACTGAAACCCCCAAACAACTCTCTCTCTTCAATACCAGGGAATGGATAGAAATCTCAGTATAATCACGTCTTCATCAGCAGGTATTGTCATCAAGTAGAGATAGGCTTCATGTTGGTAGAGTCCCCAGGTGGCAGGTGGCATCGGGCCACATGAGACCAGCAATGCACACGTGTCTGTGAGCCTTTTCAAAGAGCCGAGAGTCCATCTAAGACGCTCCACTCTAGCGGCCGTACATCATCCTGATCACTTTCCAAAAGGTTGTGCTCTAAACGTATAGTCAGTCTCAGTTTCTAGTCTTATATTATTGACCTATTTTTGAGGATTAAATTTCAGCATGAATTTAGCAGGTATAAGCCATATGCAACCCCTAGCAAATGACAAGTCTGTGAATTCAATACTCACAAGAGGGGGAGGAGGACTCTGGGAGCCGCGTCGTTGGCATATCTGCACTGGAAGGTGGACAGCCTCAGAGGAGGCTGAAGAGGGGCGGTGCAGTCCTCCTCGGTCTGCAGTCAAGGCCCAGGCTTGCTCCCTCCTCTTCCCCAGGAGTCAGACACAGAGTGATGGGCATGGGAGTCAAACCCACACTATTTCTTGGCCACGCTTGGCTCTGTGTCCAGATCCAGAATCAGGAGAGCATGCCAAGCACAGCTGCGCTGATGAGATAGGCTTTTTGCAGGGATTTCAAGACTGCAGAAGCTACAGCCTGCGGCCTTCCTGGGAAGCTTGCCTGTGTTGTCCTGTAACACCCTCCTGGCGCCTCCTCTGGGCTGTGAACTTGTTCTTCCCTCTGCTGAGGCCTTCATTCTGCTCCTCACATCGCTGGCCTGTCTCATCTCTTGGACCTCAGTTTGACCTTGGCTTCACACACCCAAGACACTAAAATTTCCTTGTCTCTGTCTCAGCAGGCAACTTTCATAAAACCACTACTCCTATAGTGTGTGTGTGTTTACTCATTACGTTTTCTATTTCCTCCAAGTAGAATTCAAGTGCCAAGATGATTCCTTCCATCACTGTACATTAATGTTTGCTCTATACTAGTAACTGCATAACTATTGATCAAATAAATAAATAGGTAAATGGACCATAAGTGCAATGCTTACAGAAACAAGGAACAGGACACCAGCATTCTGTACATGGTGGCCCTTGAAATGGGGTGGGGGGGAATGCTTGAACACTGGCATTGTTCTGCATTTAGGAAGCACAGTGATTTAAAATCCCTTTTATTCCTCTTCAGAAGCACTGTACAGACAATCGACTGTTTATTCTCTGTAAGGTGCGAGTGGACTATTTGTTCTGCCCTCTCTTCCCTTGGTCCACCGCAGACGGAGAAGCAAGAACAAAAGAAAGGAAGGGGAGGACCCTCAATAGCTATTTGTCCTCTATCTAAATATTCTTCCCACCGGCTTTTGCTGAGCATCTGCTGTGAGCCAGGATGGGATCTGTGGTTGAAGAGTCAGGTGTCAAGAGTGGCCAGCCTTCCCTAGTGCCCATGCTTCAAGCTAGGGAGATACTGATTTTGTTTTTAAACTTTGAGGAACTATGGGAAATACCTGCAAAAGGCAGTGAGTCAGGAGAACCCTGAAAGCTACTTGTCCACTTCTGGGTAGAAGCGGAGGAAAATACGGTAAACAAGGAGGGGAAACACCAAAAGTAATGGTCTGTTTAGAAATTCAGGGAAGTTTGCCCACTACTTGTATGGTATCCAAGGCTGCCAAGCGCACTGAGTAGCACAGGAGACAGAGTGTTTAGGTTAGGCCAGGAGTGCAATTGGCCTGTTAGGAAAACAGAATTAAAAATAAAAACAAAACAAGAAATGAAATTGCCTCCCATCAGTAGGCAGCCATTAAGAGGGACGAGTAGGGAATGATTCTCATTGGCCTCATGATGTGGAAAAGGCTCCTCTGTAGGTGCTGAAGGTCACAGCCAACATGGCTGACCTACACGGAGCAAAGGCCAAAGGAAAACTGGACCCTCCTGCCTCCTACACCTGCTCTCTGCATCCAGGTTCTGCTCCTTTATTTATTCCATTTGTCTAATCCTTAAAAAAGCACACTCATGTTTATTAATGCCTATATATAGTTTATCGTAAGCATGACATTTAAAAAATCTTGAAGCTGTTTGAGTTAAGAGATTGCTAAAGAAATCTAATTCCCTCTGCGTTTGAACCCTTTTCAGTCCTTCAGCTCCTGAGGTTGTGGGATGAGAGCTCCCATGTTTTTGTAAACACTCAAGTATTTTTCATAGGAAGTAGAGCTGATAGCAAAGCAGTTCAAACATTAGTTGTTGTTGCTTCTTTCAGCTCTGAATATGTCAAGGTCTCTCCAGTAGGAAAAGCCCATTGTCATTAATATAGCAATAATAAAATGCATACTGGGATATTTCTATATTAATAAGATTCATGCACAGAGGCAGGAGAGCAAAGCACAAATGGAGAGTGGAGCGAGGGCCACGGAATCGGGGGATGAACTCTAATTTGACACGATCGGCCTGGAACTCCAGCCTCCACTTCTTGTATTCTAAATGATCATTGTTAAGGCTCAAGGAGACAGTCTTCCAAAGTTCTTGAATCTGTGCCTAGGAAGTTCACAGCTTATAGTGTTATAGAGGAAATCCGATTGTGAGATCCAGAGAAGCCACATTTTGAGAGGTTGTATCAGGAGTCTTTGTTAGAAAGCTGGCCACTGTGAGTGGACGTGTCCCCAAAACACATACAACCTCAAAGGCACTTAATACTATTAGGAAACCGAGCCACAAGCGTAGTAAAGAAAGAGCAGAAAAACAATCTCAACAGACCAGATCAGCTGTAATAGAGAGCTGAACAGGAGGCTATGGTGTCCTGAGGAGAGTCAGGAGACTCGAGGCATGATGCAATGGCGGATGAGGTGGTCCAGGCCCAGGCAGGCTCTTGGTGGGCAGAGTCACAGGGAGCTCCAGAGTTCAAAGTGTCTCGGGAGTTCATGGTATAGGTGTGGCAGGTCTAGCAACCTATTGTCTAAGTCCCTGCCTTGTGTCCAAGAATTCAGGCATGTCTATCACCTGGAGGTAGAACTTCACCCCTAAGAGTGTTTGGAAAGTTTGACCCCATACCCATATTTCAATCGTTAATGGGCAAATGAGTGCACCTCTTGCAGGCTCTGAGCTTGGTTGCAAAATCTCATCTGCAGCTATTCATGCTCTACCTTTCATCCAGTTCCCAAAGAAGTATATGCCACGCTCACCAATGATCAACTCGTTTTTGCTCTGTGGGTTGTGATAGGCTGGTTCAGCTTTGGTTGCATTACAACCGTAACAGCCCCATATCACACAGGGCATACACACAAAAGCCTGTCTCTAGCTCTCAATGAATCCACGAACCTGGTAGCTTCAGCATGGCTAGCTCCTACGGAACCTGTCTCTGCTGTCAGTATGCTTGGGAGGCAGAGGGTTGGGGTATGGACAGGGACACTGACCCCATTCAGAGTAACTTTTTCCCTGGGGCCCAAGGAAGTCTTACTCAACATGAATTCATCAGTTTATCTCTCCTGTCTTTATCTCCTCTCTTGTATGAAAGCCTACGAAAACAAACATCTAAACCGACCTCCATTTGTGCTGTGATGAAGGTAGTTTTCAGAACCTCTGGAACCAATGTGCTTTCCCCAGACCTTTGCTGGCCCCATCTGTAGACCAGGCCTGTCATCTTGCTGACTGGGCTGCTCCTGACTCAGAAAAGCAATGACTGGCCAATGGAAGCAGTGAACTGGAAAATGGGTGTGCACATCCAAACGCAGGCACACTTCTCTGTCTGCCATGTCAGGATGGAGGAGGTGACTTCCTGAGGAATGGAGCCTGTGACTTTGTAGTTCTTAAAATGAAGGAAAGAGAAGAAGCAAAGGAGTCCTCAATTTTCCTCATCTAAGGAATGAAACAAAGAGGTTGCAGCTTTTAAGAAATCATTTTTCTGGGCTTCTACCCAGAACAATTTCAAACATTTAAGGGATTGATTTCAGCCAGAACATCATGTACCTTACTCAAATCTTTGGCATGAGAGAGGGAGAGACAGAGAGAGCTGGAGAGAGAGAAAGTACGAGCTTGAGAAGGAAGAAAGAAAGTGCTAAGAGCAAGCTGGGTAGGAAGAGAGGGAGGCAACTGAAGAAAGAAAGAGAGCGTGGGCGAAAGCCAAAATTCCCTTCTTTCTCTTGCCTAGGAGAAGTGTTTTAGAATTCACAAGAATCATGCAGATCACATAGTTCTATGGTATTTTTTAGAGAACAAAATCAGAGACTCACAGTGGTAAAGATTATTGTCTAAAAACTACAAGCTATTTGATAAAGTACAATTTGTGCAGCCCTTCCCCTAATCCTGTGTTATGTCATTCGTGAACCGGTTTAGATGGCAGGAAGGCCTCGCGGGGCGATTCTCTCTCCCATGTCCAAGCATACAAAAGCACTCCATCTCTGTGCCCAGAGAATGGTTTTGTACCTCTGGCCACTGGCCAAGGGAGCAGAACCCTGGACACAATTCAGGAGCCTGCAGTGAATAGAAGAAGGTACCCGGTTGGGAGGGGCTCTTGGCTCTCCACTGAGAAACGGGGAGAAATCTTTCATAGGAAGCTATTGAGCAATCCCTCCAGGATAGTAAACAACTTCAAGCAGGAATCTATGGCCAAGGATGAAATACCAATGTGAATAAAAAGCCAATTAAACATCCCACCTGCTTACTTTCTTTTTTTTTCTCTCCTCCTCCTTTTTTTTTTTTTTTTTTTGGGGTCCGGTTGTGGGGCCTGAACTCTGGGCCTGGGCGCTGTCCCTCAGCTCTTCAGCTCAAGGCTAACGCTGTACCACTTGAGCCACAGTGCCACTTCTGGCTTTTTTCTTTATGTGGTGCTGAGGAATCGAACCCAGGGCCTCAGGCATGCAAGGCAAGCGCTCTGCCACTGAGCCACCTTCCCAGCCCTCTCCTCCTTCTTTTACCACCTTCTCCCTTCTTCTTTCATGAACTACCCAGATGATGTATGTTTTTCAGTTATCTAAACCTTGGATATTTATAACTTCTGTATACCAGTCTGTTGAGATGTCCGGAACATAAGACAGTCATCCTGTAATCGATCACTGTACAGACCTTTCACAACTTGTCACACTTCAGTGGTTCTCTGCTGGTTTGCATAGATATAGAGGGTAGGGCATGGCAAAGGTGGTCAATTAGACTTGGGTTAGAATTCTGACTCTTTCTCTAATTATATAGGCTCGAAGATGTGATTTGATGACTCTGGATGTTACTTTTCACCCCAAGAAGAGAGATAAAACACCATTCATATAAATCATAAGGATCAGCTATGACATACATTCCGTAACACAGCTGTGTATGGATTTCCAATGTCTGGCCTCCTTTGCTTTCCTGGAGATCGTGTCTGTGCCAGGGAAGAAGAGCCTTCAGTCATTCACTTCTGATGAAAGCTACTCACTCATTCGCCCTCTGTCGGCCCTGTTTGGGTCCTACCCCCTTGAAGGTTCTGGAGTTTAAGAATGAACAGAAAATACAAAGGTCCTGACCTCACAGAGCCACACTACTGACTATTGGTGATGGAGCCTGAATAGTGCCTGTCAGTCAATACCTAGACAAATACCTAGACAAAGAGTAAGTAAATGGATTATATTTAGCACATGAGAAACAAGCAAGAAAGAGGGAAAAGGAATATCTGTTCTATGAGTGAATATCTAATACATCTGGTATCTAAAATAAAAGCAAGCACATAGGAAATATATTGGAAGGTATAAGGAGGTAGGTATATTTGCCACACTTTTACAAGGAAAAGGATAGCTGCATAGGGAAATAGTGATAAGCATGAACCTTAGATGATCAGATGGAGGAGGAGGAGGGAGCCTTTGTGGTGCTTCTATATATGGGAGGAATTCAGAGCCAGCATGCCAACTTCTTCCTCTTCTTATATAGGCACTAATGCCTTTATGGAGGTTTTACTCTTACAATCTCCTCTCATCCTAATGATCTCACAAAGGCCTTATTTCCAAATGCCATCATTCATATATATATATATATATTTTATATATATACTACATGTTACATATATATAAAGTTAAATGCATATATATATATATATATATATATATATATATGCATTGTTTCCAACACATAACCTTTTGGGAGATTCATTTAAGACACCAAAGGGCAGCAGGTTATTTGTATCTCTGTCTATGATTTTATATGTAGAGTCTTCTTCACAATGGTGTAACTTTGCTCAGAGGGTACTTCGTCACTTGAAGTGCATATCTATGAGACAGAGAGCCACCTACTTACCTACTCAGGAGCCTCATATATACAAGCAAAACAAAAGAGGATTTAGGGTGTCTCCTGCCACATTAATTATTATTTATTCATTTGATCACTGTTATTGATGAAGGAGCTTATCTTTTTTATCAATTATTTTAAGCAGTTTGGTCAACGTGCTCAAAAAAGGATCAGGACATTTTATGAAACAGAACAGACAGGTACAGGGTTAATTTCCACCCCGGAGAAAGCTGACTAATGAGACATTTACCCTGAGATTGTGTTGCTGAGCGTTTCACAGGTAGATTGGGAATAGCCTGATGCAGAAGGTAATAATGTAGTTCTTAGGATGGGTGAAAGGAAATGTTCCGTACAGTAGCTTAAATTATAAGTGTAAATGATTTATTTAGTTTGAAGCTAAGCCACGAGTTAGGCAAATGAAAAGTGGATGTAATTAGGTTTGCTTCACATTAGGTATCACGTTTATTTCCCATCTATAAACTGGTAAGTAATGCAGCCATTGGAAACTGAAGTTGTTGTGCAGAAATGATGCCTAGATCTCACACTTTTATGGAAGTCCTTCTGCATATACCACAAATGAATCGAGGTTTGCCTGACTCATTTTTGCAAGTCACACAGTGTGCACACACAAAGATCAGATACTTTGATCTAGCCCCTCATGGATGAATTAGTAGATACATGGAGAGATGATTGATAGGTACACAGATTAAAAACCACACACACACACATTTATGGTAAAATACATTACACAAAATTTAAGGCCATAATTCAAACATTAATTCTAGCTAAATTATTATACATGCATCACTATTGTCTTCAAATTATTTCATCACCCAAACAGAAACTTTATACCTATGAAACCATTAATCCTCCTGCGATCTCTTTTCTGTCTCTATGAATGCGTCCATTCTCAGTATTTGGGGACATCACACAATGTGTATGATGGTTCTTGATGATCATGGTTCACTCTTGTTGAATCTTGCATTGAATTTTCCATACTTCCATTCCTGAGCAATATTGCATTGTACGGCTATGTGACACTTTTTCATCTACTCCTCTATTGATGGACACTTGGATTGGTTCTACCTCATGGCAGTTATGAGTAAGAGTAAACGATTTCAGTACATATATGAGACCAGCTATGCTAGCTCTTGAACTTTAAATTTCTTTAAATTTATAAACTTTGAAACACCTGTTTTGAAAGTTATCCCCTCTCCTAAGGGAAGAAATAAAATTAAGTATGACTCACTACTGACTGTGAAAGGAATAACTTAAGTACAAATAAAAATAAACAACAGCAGTTAATTAAAAAAATCATCATTTTTACATCCTTGGGAGATAGTTAACAGACTTCTCTACCCAAAGAAGCAACATTCCTCAACTATTTATGGAAGCAATTTCTTTCAAAATTATCTTTTATTTATATCTGTCTGTGTACAGAGAACAGAATGGGGAGAATGTTTAACCTTTTCTATTTCACTATTTGAATATTTCCAGAAAACAGAGTGACCTTTATTATCCTGATAGTTGTCTCCAAAATTGCTTTTGTTTGTAGCACAATAAAGACAAAAATGGGTTTGTTTGTACTTGGACCCATCACTAACCTATTGCAGGCCAACATATATATGTATATATATATATACATATATATGCATATATATGTTTTTTTTCTTCTTAACTCAATCAAATCTCCAATTCTTGGAACACAGTGGCTGAGTATTTGCCTAATTTCTTACAATTCTGTCATTCTCCCAAGACAGTATCAGATCCCATAGACTAAGAGGTCAGTGTCACATGACCATCCATATTTCAGATGACAATTCAGTCCAGTTGTTTGTTACTTGTATTTCTGGTCCACTGTCCACAAATGGTTCCTATACCCTCCTGTGGGCACTCATTGGCTAGGAGAGCATGTATGGAACGAAGGACAAGAGTATCCTCACTTGAATTTTGGTTTTGGGAACAGATCAGTGAAATATATACCAAGACAAGTAAATGGTAGGATCAGAAATCTTCCATGGGTTTTCCAGGAAAGCGGTTCTCCCAATCACCCGCCTGCTCACCAACCCAGAAGCTATTGACATCTTGCTCTACAGGGTCCTGTGGAGACTGTCTTCAGGAATTTTGATGGATGAAATCATGGTATGCTGATTATCAATTCCACTTTCTGAGTCTCTTCTCTGTTCTCCAGAAGGCCAGGGGTCAGTGAGCCACTGAGGAGGGACAGGGCTGAAGGGCTGAAGACTTTAACTTTCTAAGAACAACTTTGTTCTGCAGGTCCCGTACTCTTTCCCGTGTTTGTTGAGAGGCTCTGCCGACTCCCCTCATTACTATAAACTTGGGCATGGCTTGCTGTGAACGATCAAAGGCTCTCTTCACCTTTTTATTGCTCTTATTTCTCAGGAAACTATAAATGTTTGGAGCTCTGAGCCAGGATCATGAAAACCAAGGCCTCATAGGTAATTCTTATTATTTCACACTTGTCCATGACTTTGATGCTCACAAATGCTTTTAGTCAAAGGCAACACAAAACTGCTTTGATTTCAGATGCATTGGTCTCAACATTCAGGGTGGTTTCATGCTAGGCTGATGGAATAGTCTATTGTCAGTAGACAGTTCCTACTTACGTATCTATTGGAGGGAACCACAAAAGTTTATTAAAAGATCAATAAATATACATACGGAGAATGCCTACTTGGGTGCCTGGCTATGCTCACAGCCCTTATCATATGCAAGAATTACTTAAATAAAAATATCATTCCTATTTAGCACACCAGCATCCTGACCTGAAGTAGCCATTCACACTAGACAAGTATCATCCATCATTTTCAATGATGACATCAATTCAACATTTGCATTAATGACAGGAATGGAAAACAAGCATTTTCTGACATGTGGGAATACGAAGGAGGAAGTGCAAAGCAAGAGGGCCAAGTAGGGTAAATATGGTCAAAATACTATATACACAGATGTGAAGTAGAACGATGAAGCTTATTGAGATTGCTTTGGAAAGAGACAAAGGGAGAAAACAGAATGATGGGGAGAATGAGCTTGGTGAAGATACATTGTATTTATATAGGGATCTATCTAAGTAACAACTAATTGATGCTAAATAAAATTATGGTGGTGGGGGGAACCTAGTTTTTGTGCTGAGAAGTAGATACACAGCTAGAGGAAAAAAAATGTAAACCACAGCTGAATTGGATACTTGAAGTGCAAATCAGAACTAGGTACAGTCTTTAATTGTGTGGAAAATGTAAATTGCTGCTAAAGATAGGACATCTAAATTAAAGGAGGAGGAAATAGAACCTGCCATGCTGTCTCTTTTGAATGCTGACTACAGCTTTTAATATCCATGGTTCGACATCTCAGTTAAGATTCTTCAGAGTCTGATGAATTGTTGAAGAGATGTGGTAAGTCTGTCAGGACCTGTGCTTTCTGAACGGACCCCATCCCACAATTTCTTCTAAGTGCATCTCTTCCTCACATGATTGAGCTATGGGAAAATTCAAAGCAATCAGCTCAGCACACTTGCCTATATTCTGCTTGTAGAGCAAATGGATTTACGTGAAATCACTTAATCACCGTCATATACAATCTGAAAAAATGGACGGAAAATAGTCAAATGCCTTCAGTCAAAATAGTTTTGAAATTATATAGGAGGCCCAAGGAGTCATAATAACGATAATTTACATTTGTTTAATGGTCTTTAATATCCTGAAAGCTTATACCTCTATTAGTCTGTTTTTAAAAGTATTGCTATTGATCCATTAAGTAGGTGTTTTATCCATTTTATTGTCAAAGAACACTCAGATGTGAGTGCTAGTCTCCAAGGAGGACCCCAACGAACCCCACCTCTGATTATGCCTCTCCTCATGTGAAACTTTCCCACACTGGGTCCGAGAAGTTCTTCGAGATAACAGAATGTAGCAATAATATCTCTGTGAAACCCTTGGTCACAAGTGTTTGCTTTCCTCTTTTGGAACACTGTGGGCAAGGCAGCTTTATGTGTACTGCCACCGAGTGCTCTGCTTGGCCATGTTAGGAAGTCAGTCCCTAGGTATTGTGGTCAACCCAGCTTTGGTATCATGGATGTTATCACAGAAATGACATGAGTCCAGGAGTGGTAGAGCATACCTACACTGACAGCAATGAGTGGCATGGGTAGGATTATCAGTTCATGGCAAAAAGTGGGAGAGCCTCTTCTGGAAAAATGGACTGAAGGCTTGATATAAGTGGTAGAGGGCTTACCTCACAAACATGAGACTCGGAGTTCAAGCCCCAGTACAACCACACACACACATGTGTGCATGCATACACACACACACACACACACACACACACACACACACACACAACTAGTAAAGCAGCCATGTTAGCCAACAGTTCAGATCAGCCTCTGAATAACTTCCTCCCTGGCCACCATCCAACTGTACCTGGATGAGCAAGAACTGCCCACCTGTGCCCATCCAACCTTCAGAACCTAGGAGACAATAAACCATCTCTAAACCAGAACGTTTGGGGGGTAGTTTGCTGTACAGACATAAGCAACTCGTATACAGACTGATTTTCCCTCCACACGAGTCATCAGTAAAAGAAGAATGAAACACTGACAACTCTCAATGGAGTATCTGCAGGGAACTGTGCGGCACTGTTTTCCACCGTGAGCCACAGGCCTTTACTTGGGAGTGAGCAGCCAGACATGGGACATACAAACATTCAGGTGCTAATTTTGTTTCCAGCTTGGAAAAATCTGGTAGGACATAAACCAATCCATTGACAATTGTTACCTCTGAATAATCTAAAATGATGGCTCTTCTTGTGATACAATGAGGGTGTGTTCCTTGGGTAACAAAAAGTCATGGGCTCTTGTTTTCAAGAGATGGTATAGAAAATTTAGTGGGATAAGGAAACAGTCTTAAATGCCTGTGCTAGTAAGCTGTTACCTAATACATTATGAACAACTTAAGAAGCTTAAGCCCACGTGTATCTTAGTATTATCTTAGTTGGCAAGTGCAGGAGTCCAAGTTTGCCCTAGCTCTGCTTTAATCTCCCCAGGCAGCAATCGAAGTTTCAGCCTCATGGTTTCTCATTAGGAGCCTCTGGGCTTTCTTCATCCATCAACCTGTGTTGGGAACAATTACCTCTTTGCAACTGTAGGGCAGGTCTTTCATTGCTTGCTGGACGTTGGCAGGGACACTCAGTCATTGGCCAAAGTAACAGTCTCTGTGATGTCACCTTGTCATCAGCCTTTCACACACAGGCAGGGGGTGCCTTCAAAAGACTCTAGGAAATCTCTCTCTCTCTCTTTCTCTCTCTCTGTCCCCTCAGTCGGTTAAGATGGAGTCACATAGTCACATAATCATAATGTAGTCACATCACAGGTGTATCACCTTTGCCATACAGAACAGTCCAATGAGAAGAGTAAATATCCAATTATTTTTCAAATTCTGCTCAAATCTGAGAGGGTATCTCTCTAGGGTTGTTTACACAGGAGTGGGTATTTTAGGAGCCATTCTGGATTTCCACTTACCATAGTCATTTTACTGATATCTATCCTATCTCCTTGTCTCTATTTTTGTTTTGTTTGTTTCCTCCTCTTTCTATGGGTAGATGTGTTGGAGAAAAATTTCTCTTCCACATTGAAAAGTAACGTAGCCTGGAGTACTGTCCAGGGACTATTATGGTTCTACCATTTTTAACCATGACTTGGAATAAATTGCTTAATAACTTTGTGCATGTTTTCCTCATCTATATCATATGGGTAATAGTAATGAGTCTCATAGATTGATGTGAAGATTCAATGATAAGGTACTCATCCACCTTTTAAAAACACTGAACTGGGCTGGGAATGTGGCTTAGTGGTTGAGTGTTTGCCTTGTATGCATGAAGCCCTGGGTTCAATTACTCAGTACCACATACACAGAAAAAGCCAGAAGTGGCCTTGTGGATCAAGTGGTAGAGCACTAGCTTTGAGCAAAGAAAAGCTCAGTGACAGTGGCCAGTCCCAGAGTTTAAGCCCCAGGACTGGCAAAGAGGGAAAATAAAAAATAAAAACCACTGAGCTATGGTTCACTGACATTAACACTACAGACAATACCACAGTCATGAGAACTAAGTAGGTGTCACAGGGAGTTACTGTCTAATTTTAGTAGTGTTTTGGAGTTACATGTGTGTAGCATCTATTATCCATAGTCAAAATACCCATGAAAGAATAATACTACATATGTTTTATCAAAAGTTTCCAGAAATTCAGAGAGCCTAGAAAAATTGTCAAGATCACATAACTCCCCAAAAGATTGAGCTACACTTCTAAATTCTAGTCTTCAGAAGCCTTGGCCAGTGCTTTTTCCAGAGGCCAATAGGATGAAATGCTATTAGATTGTTTTCGTCACAGCATGTGGTGACTCAGACCCACAGAAGGGAGCTAGGGGAATACAGGTGCAGAATTCCGAGAGCCAATTTTGAGCTGTAATGGGCTGCCATGTTGAACATGCACTTATCCATTGGTTGGATCTTCAAGAGGAATAGTGCAAAGCCTACCTGGGTGGAAAGAGCCTAGGCATTGGGATTATTTGTTGAATTAATAGACCTTCATCATTCCTATGCTAAGCCTTGTACTGTTTGCTGATAACATGATAATAAGGAAGCACATGGAGATTAGATGGATTATTCCTCAGGGCCCTGTGAGGACTAAATAAAGCAACATATACTAAAGTGTCTGCAAGAGCTTGGATTAAGAAAAGTACTTCCAGGAGCAGATCAGAGTGAGAGGCTGGAATGACATAGAATGAGCTTTTACATTAGGCTACACCTGCACAAGAGTTATTAGACAACTAGACAGGAGTGATTATTCAATCCACAAACATGTACTTTATATTTACCTTTCTGTCAACTTCTTGTCTAGCCAAGCACCTCTTGCTTGTTTCTCTCTTTTCAATCAAAAGGAAGAGGTATCTATTTACCAATTCCAAGTGGAATACTTAGCAAACACAAAGAGATGCAATACCCTGCGATACAAATAAGATAGATCAGTGCATTCATATGTTGATGCACAGAAACATTTAATAGACTTTGACATTGATGTATTTATATTAGTGATAGTCTTCCTAAGTAGCTTAGGCTGGCTTTGAACTCATGACCCTCCAAGTACAGGGAACTCCAGACATGCACCATCATATCCAGTTTCACTGGCAGTATCATAGTAGTTTAGTGATCAAAAAAGAAAAGGAAATGAGTTTTCTTCATAAAAGTTAAGGGAATGTTTTTGTCATGTTGAGATGACATGTCATCTCACATTTCACTGGTAGGATTTTAGGGGCTCTATGTGTTACTCATATCCATAGGCAGTATAGAGTAAGGGCATTGTATACATTGGTTATCTAGATTGCATGACCTAGAAGCAAAGCCTAGGATGGTGATTCCTATATCCTCAGGGATATTTTTTTCCTGGGCCCGACTGCAGGAGACACCACCATGCTATGAGAGAGACAACGTAGAGGAAGAAACAGGCACGGATGGTTTTAGAAGCCTGGCCAGCCTTACCGCACGAGGAGCCCTGATGTTTGCCCACATCCCCTCCCTGCCACATCCTATCGTAGCTTGATCACACATTAGTTATAATGCCTGCCATCCCAAGAAAGGCAGCTCCTGATGACTATAGGGAGAAAGCCTCCAGAACTTGGTTGAGAGTGAGCCATCAGCAGCCTGTGTGGCAGATGAGAATGGACCTCTCTTCCCTGGGAAACGGATCTGGGTAAGACACCCACAGCCACAGTGATAATTGCATAGCAGGGATGTGTAGAGAGAGGGCAATAATGTGTGGTTTGCACTATCATACAACTCTAAAGTCCTCTTAACTACTAAGCCACATGGACACTGAGTGTAGAGTTCTGACCTACGTTATCTGGTTGATTTTTCAACTATGCAGACTGAATATCAGTTTGCTTTGAATGAAAAGGAAACTGAGGCTATGAGAATTTGAAGCTAAGTTCACATTGGCCCTATAATTGGATCTAGTTGCTTTTGCCTTCCTTTTTCCTAACTGGAGAATTAGAGCAAAAGGGAATAAAGATCTCATATCAGAGTGAATAGTATGGTCAGGGTTGCTTCCTTTATCAAAATACACCCATCAAGTCTGGTGGTGTGGTTCTCTGTCCTTACGTCACACTGGAAAAGCTGGCCTTGACCTCAAGCTCAAGTTTCTTTATTTCTGACTGTTGGAGAATGTTTGTTCAAGTCCCAGCCATTGTTTTCTTGAAGGTGACCTTAGCATCCCCTGTCTGTCCAATTTCACAAGATTTTGCCTATAATTTCCCTAATAGGCTCACCCACCTTGACAGACACTCAAGCTTTACTTATCCCTCCCCTTACCCACAATTAGATGTATTGAAAAGCATCCAAGGGAAAGCTTGGTATAAAAGTCCACATTGTAAGCGTGGTATTGGTCAGGCTGAGTTAGACAAATCCTGAGTTTGAGGCCAGCAGCCTGAACTCAGGTTGTCTCAAAATAATGTCTAAAAATTACCAGAGCAAGGGTCATAGAGAACATTTTCCAGTGAACAAATCAAAGACTCTGTGAGCACAGGTAAACCCTTTAATCACTGAGTTTTGAGTTTCCTCCTCTGTAAAATCAGTATGTCATTTCCCACTTTTCAGAATTGTTATGTGGGTTAGAAGCAACAGATTTAAAATACCAAGTACATAACGGGTGTGCAATAAATGATAGTTATTTTTATGCAATAGACACACCTGCACAGGTGCCTATTAAGTGAGCTTCTAACACCTCTGTCTTAGAGCAACTCTCAAGGCCACGAGTTCCTGATGAGAGCTGGGGTAGTGGCTCTTCAATGTGTTTAAACCATTCCCACATCCACTAGACAGGCCTCTTCTCTTCCTTGCCTTCCTCCTCAACTCTCTCCATCACCTCTATATAACTCCTAAGGTTGTCTTTTTTTGGGGGGGGGGGTCCGGTCGTGGGGCCTGAACTCTGGGCCTGGGCGCTGTCCCTCAGCTCTTGAGCTCAAGGCTAACACTCTACCACTTGAGCCACAGCACCACTTCCAGCTTTTTTCTTCTTGCGTATGTGGTGCTGAGGAATCGAACCCAGGGCCTTAGGCATGCAAGGCAAGCGCTCTACCACTGAGCCACCTTCCCAGCCCCTCCTAAGGTTGTCTTTATCTAGAAGGTCCTCCCCTGGTGATATCACTGTGTTCCATGGTCTAAATTCTCACTAAGCCTCTGAAAACCTTGTAAAAGTATGGGCCTTCTGTGGCCCACCGTTTCAGTGGCTTGGGTCAAAACTCTGCTGTGTGTCTTTTGGGAAGATTCTTCATCTTTGATTATGTCTAAGAAATCAAATTGTGGGATGTCTGGCACGCCTCTCCTTGGTGACATTTCATGTCCATGTCCCCCCTCACTGGACAACTATCCCCTAGAGTGAGCAGCTTTGCTTCCTTTCTAAAATGTGTACTGGGGGCAGGGCATGTTCTTCTCTGTGACCATTCTAGTTGATTCTAGAATCAGCTAGTTGACTCTAATGGCTAGCTGAAGTAAGCCCTAGGTGACCCTTCCAAGGATGTGCCTGAATGAATGTCCAACTATGGAATACACTACCCTGCCCAGTCTGCACTGAACTCAAGATCTTTTCCTTTGCCTTCTTTGACTTCCTGTTGCATTTCTGATATTCTTAATAAACTAATGTGATGTGTGGTGTATAGTAGGGGATCTATAACAAATACCATCTTAATGAATCCTGCTCGCCTCTCATCCCTGCCCTTTGCTCGCCGGAGGCACGCTGGGCACTGTCCCCTTCTGCCCGGCATCTCTGCTCAGCAGAGCAGCGATCTCCCAGGACAGAAGGTGGCAGCTTGTACTCGAAAGCCCATCACCCTTTCTCCCAAACTAGCCTACTCTGGGCCGTAAGCAGAGAGCCACGCTGGTTTGATGGGCATCTGGGACAGTCTGATTTGTGTTCCTGAATCAGGAACAGCAAGTGAAGTGTATGTGCTCCTCCCATGGCTGAGGTTTAGCCCAGATCCTCTCAGCTGTCTCTCTGGAAGAATCTCACCCAGAGACTCTCATGCTGCCCGTGAACCTGGGCTGGGTCGGGACCTCACTCCCTTTGCTTGGTACTGTCTCTGTGTTCACAGGATTGCTCTGAGCTGTGTGTAGGAGGGATCCAACACTATTTGGCTAGGTCACTACATTTTGGTCCTCCCCGATAAGCATGGGTTTACAGAAGTATCCTCTTAATGTGACGGTGTTTAAAGGAGATCTAAATATCTAAATATCTAAATATTTTGGTCAAAGACTCGCTGGGATGCACCAAATATGACTGAATCAGAATCATCACTTGAAATTCTGGGCCTGTCACCCATGGTTTCCATTGATGGCTATCCTGAGTCCAGACTCTAAACTTCTAGCAATTAATTGAACTTATCCCGTGATCATTTGACACTGATCTGGAAGCTCTGGCAGCTGGATTGTAGCCTTAATGCTGGACCAACTTTCTTCAGTTATACCCAGCTGTGACAAGCTGTGTTCCCACTAAACCATCTCCCTTGAAGACAGGCTTTCACTGGTGACTTTCAGATTGTTATCTTGGGCCTCCGAGATTGTCATTGTAAGTTTATCTCTGTCACTACATTCTTGGGCAGCCCTGGGAACTCGCTTAAACTTCTCTGTGCCCTTCCATTCTTTAGCTCTTAAATGAATAGGGTAAAACCAAGATCCATTGAACTGCTGCAGAGGGAATTGCTCCGTATTGCACAATACCATATCCACTGGAAGTCTACCATAAACATTTCTACCCCTCTTCTGGTTGAATGACCTTAGTGGGTTCTGAGGAGGAAGGCATTCTGGGTGTCATCTTGCACAGCCTGGAGGAGTAGGGTGTGGAACATAGGAGGTCAGGTCAGGCTGTAACTGCTAAGCCACACATCTCTGATAAGGATGCTGAGAAAAATGCAGCCCCTTTCTTACCCTTCCTGTCTCTAAGGTACACTGCTCAGGGAGAAGACTTCTTGACTCCAGGGGAAAAATGTCAATCAGGAAGAACAGTGTCTGAGTCTGAGCTCTGCCTAGGATGCTCAGAAACACCTGGGAAGAAACAAACTCTCAGGCCAATGAGTAATCTTTACTGTGATGGAATGTGAACTCTGAACTCTAGTCAGTGTGATCTGGCACAGGCTCCTCAGGTCCTAGGGCCTCTTTCCCACTCTTTGAACTAGTAAGTCTTTTGTCCTCAAATTGCTTAGGAAAATTCCTAGGTACAGAATGCAAACTATAGTGTCTCAAGTCTACCATAAGCACAGCTTGTGTCAGTAAACAATATTAATTTGTTTGTTTGTATTTTCTATTACTTTAATGACCATGTTTTGTTTTCGTAAGAAAATACCTATTTATTTATTTTGTTGGTCATGGGGCTTGAATTCTGGGCCTGGGCGCTGTCCCTCAGCTCTTCAGCTCAAGGCTAGCACTGTACCACTTGAGCCACAGCACCACTTCCTGGTTTTTCTGCTTATGTAGTGATGAGGAATTGAACCCAGGGCCTCAGGCATGCAAGGCAAGCACTCTACCCCTGAGCCACCTTCCCAGACCCCACCTATTTAATGTTTCAAGGCTGAATGGTAGAGCAATGCAGGAGAGCTGGGGAACTGGCTGATGTGAGCAGCCCTGAGGCATGGCTGTTCCAGGTCAGCACGAATCTCTGCTTGTGTGCAGGTACAAAGGTTCTAAGCTTTGCCCCAAACTTGGCCCTTTTCACGGCTTCCATCTCTGGGAGTTTAACATGTCCTTCAAAATCAGGATTCCACACTTGGAGGTGACTTAAAAATAAACCTGCATTTCTGTCTCAATGCATATGAGAAGGTACATGTTGCACATCTATACATACATGTGTGTATCCATACATGTGTATATACATAAAACATACATATAGGCATGTATAGACATACACATAAATGCACAGATCGATCTTTCAGGATAAAAGGAACACTCTCAGAGTAAGCAAGAGGTTATTGTACTCGTGTTTCGCTTTCCACATAATCTGTGGAATGGAGACACACATAGAGTTTGCAATCATTGTTTTATAGTCTAAAAGCGTTTCCAGAGATCCTGGGGCAAAGTCCATAGACCCATTACTATTCTGAAAGACAAATGCTTAATCTATTTCTTGTATGTAGAAACCTCTACCCCTTGGTGAGACTAGAAGGATATGTCCTAGTCCTATTTTTTTTTAAGTTAGAATCAAGTCACAAATAACCTTCTACAAGCTATTACCTGCTTCTCCAACCAGTGAACTGTCATGTCTACTACAAGTTTACCAAGGGTTAAACTCCCCACGGAGACGGATGACTAACAGCTCTCCCACAGCCAAAAGAGAATCTAAGAGAAGACAATTCTCACGATGCAAGTAAAAAAAAAGAGAGATACATCTGATGATGATAGGGAGACACTCAAAATTAAAAGGACATTGTAGACAGGTGAGGAGAAGGAGCGAAGATGTAACCGCTAGGAATCATCTTTCTTTTTTTCCGCCATGAATACAATAGAGACCATGAGTTGGGGGCCAGTTAATTATATTAAAAAAAAAAAGAAAGTATCTCCAGAAAAATCTTTTTTTTTTTTCTCAGTGAAATAGTTTAGTTCTTTCATATAACATATTACACAACGTTAACAACCATGAAAAAACAATACAAAATGCCCTCCGTTTAACAAGTAGAAAAATATAACTAGTATATTTATATTTATATATATATATGGCAATTGTGAATCTAATACTGTACAGAAGTAATTTATGGAATTTGTTTTTACAAATAAATTATAGCTTAAATGCTTTTTCTTTCTGTTTTAAATTCTCTCCCTCCCCCTCTGGATGTACAGGTCTGGGTTTCTGCCTGGGACCATGATCGCCCATCAGTGCCAGTCAAATGTTCTGCCCACCAGCTCGAAGAACTTCTTATTGGGCTCGTGGAAGTACTCGTGCAGTTTGTGGAGGAGTTTGGGGTCCACCTGGGGGTGCGCGCGGCCCTTGGACTCGTGCAAGCAGCGGTCCCGGCCCCCGTCCCGCAGGCAGTAGAACCCTTTGGTCTTGTTGAAGTAGAAGTTGGAGGCGTTGATCTGGGGCGCCAGGCGCAGGAACCTCTCCACCTTCTGGATCTCGGGGAAGGGGTCCCGGATGAGGCGGTCCCCGTCCACGATGTGGAAGCGGCCGAGCGGGAAGAAGCGCAGCCAGTTCTGCATGTGCACGTGGTACAGGCTGCGGTTGAGCGCCTTGTAGTCCACGTTGAGGCGGCCGTGGCGCACCAGGAACTCCTCGATGGCAGGGTAGGGCTTGCGCTTCTGCAGGTGGTTGTAGAACACCTGCGTGTAGTCGGACAGCACGCGCTCCGAGGGGTCCCGCAGGATGAGCAGCAGGCGGATGGCGGGGTTCATGCGGTGCACTCGCGCGGGCACTTTGGGGGAGGTGAAGTAGGCCGGGGTCTTCTCCACCGTGAGCTGGTGTGGCAGGGACAAGGGCATCTGGCTGAGGTACCAGCCCAGGCCCTGGCTGTAGTGCTCCTCCCAGTCGAAGAAGTGCACCTCGTTCTCCGCGGCCGCCACGTCGGGGTGCAGGCTGAGCATCTCCAGCAGCGCGCGCGTGCCGCCCTTGCGCACCCCGATGATGATGGTGTGAGGCAGCTGCCGGGCCGAGCCGTTGGTGGGGGCGACCCCCCCGCCGCCATCGCTGGGCTCGAACCCGGGAGAGGCCGGGCGCGAAGGCACCAGCCGGGGCTGGGCCACCAGCAGCAGCGCGCCCAGGAGCAGCGCCGCCCAGGCCATGCCGGACACCTGGGGGGGGGCCTCAGGGCGCCCCACGCGGCTGGGACCGACCTCCGATCAGTGGCACATGGGTGTCGAAGGTTACTGGGGAGAAAGATAAGAACAAGTACACGTGTTAACCCCAAATGGAGGAGAGAAGCCACACCGTGGACGCCTGTAATCTGGGCGCTGCGTTTTACCTTCTTTGGAGTCTTGTTCGTCTCTCTGTAACACTTTGTAAGAGGTTAGAGTGAAAAAAAACTATATATGTGTATATGTGTGTGTGTATATATACACACACACATATATATATATCTTTGGGGATATATATATATATATATATATTTATTTATATATATTTATAGAGCTATGGAGTCTATGGTAATTCCTGTTCCAAATGTGATGTTAGACATCTTGAGCACCCAGAGAAGAAGGACCAAAGCACTGGCCAAGGCTGTGTGCCAATAACTTTGTTTATTTAAATTTACATGCACTGATTTTTATTCATAGTACATTCCCTCTATTGTTTTTCATTTGTTTGCGCATCTCCGTATGGCTATCTCACACGTGGTACAAAAACAAGGCCAGAAATCCCTTCTCGGCCACCATTCCACAACCCTGCCCTACAGAAAAGGGTGGAAATCTCGGTCACTGGGCTCCACCCAACACCAGGGAAATAGCTTCCTACGTCTCAGTAGCCCTGTCAGTGATCTAGAACAAGGCTTGTTTCTTCACCCCCCCCCCACCCCCACCCTTTTAGGGGCTCTTCCTCTCCCAGGGCAAGCAAACCTGAGCAAGAGAACCATCACCCAGTACCCAAGCCTGGCAACAGTCTCACTGGGGCAAGCAAGGAGAAAGGAGAGAAAGGAGAAGGGTGCAAGCAAGGAGAAACTTGTGGGCTTGACACATGGTGAATGGAGAGCCATGACAACGCTGGCCTCACGAGGCCAGGCCCCAGCGCTGGTGCCACCACCATGGGAAGAAAGTGCCCTGGCCAGCAGCTGGCCTTGGGGTTCTACTCATCAAACCACACCCCAGCTCTTTATTTTGCTTCAGTAACATTTAAGACAGAGTCCCCATACTGCATCCCTCCTACGGATGCTCCTGCAGAGCTGAGATTACAGATACAAGCCACCACCCAGCACTTTGAGTGTTGATATGGGGGAGTCTCACGAACCTCCCCCACCCCGGGCTGACCTTGAATGAGATCCTCCTGCTCTCTACTTTCTGAGTAACTGGGGTGACAGGCGTGAGCCACCAGGCCTACCCTTGACTGTTTGCAGAAAGATGTGGTAGTAGGTTGGTAGGCACATGCCTTTTTTGGCCTGTGACAATGGAGAAGTCTTCACAGGAGAAATGCTTACAGTGGGACAAGAGGGGGTAAAAAGTGATGTAAGCAGAAGAGCAAAATGGCTTGTGTACATAACGCCTTACTGCGAATAAAGCAGCTCCCAATTGGCTCTATGGCTCACTGCTATCGCTCTTAGGCTTAGTGTAGGCATCTACTCTGTAGATGACCGACGTGTCGAAGGAGCCCCAAATGTAGTCCATTTCTAAAATCAGAGCCCGGATTCAAAGCTAAATTTCCTTCTCTCATTCTTCAAACTGCCTCCTTCTACCCAATTCCTCTTCTTCACCTTTCTGACAGCATTCGGCCAGTAAAACCCCAGAAGGACACACACAGGCTAATGACTACTTAGCCTTGGTGTTGGGGCCTCCCAGAGCGGGTATGTTGTGGGAGAGGCTGTGGAGGAGCAGATGCACGAGCACCTGTGTTTGGCAGCCTCCAGACCAGAGGAGACTTTGAATGCTCACTTCAGTAACTCTGCTTCAACACTGAAGGGATGGGTTAGAGACAGGCCTAGTATGGGCCCTGCCATGTTTATAAAACCAGTGAAATGTTTTCTATTGAGAAGATCCATCCCCTTCTTTAGAATGTGTTTAAATTGTACTTCACCATGTTAAAAACAAGTAACATTTGATGACTGGATCAGGCATGGTAACTCCTGCCTCTAATCCCAGCTTGTCCAGAATATATATATATATATATATATATATATATATATGAACAACCAACACAACCCAGGACTTCAGATCAAATTTCTTGATCTGTTTTCCCTGCCTTGAGAAAACAAATGTAAGTTATGTAGCAAGCAATGGACCAGATTTGCTATCAGAGAATGAGAGTGCACCAGGGCAGACACTTGAGAGATTAGGTAGCAAGAATTTTTTAAGGAGAAGAAGTGTTAAGGAGGGTTGGCCACGCAAGATGTGGTTTGAGGCCGGTTGTGCTGATGGGGTGTGCAGGGAGGGTAATGGGTCATTTGCTTCAGTCAAAGGAATGTTTCAGAATGCTTCAGTCAAATTTCATTTCCTTTTCAAATGATCATGTGGAGAGAAAAACATAGGCCTGGTGGTGGTGGTGGTGGTGGTGGTGTGTGTGTGTGTGTATGCACGTGTGTCTTTGTCTATCACATGTACGTATGATTTCATGGTCCAGGGGAAAGGTAAAGTACTAACACCTAAAACTAAGTATCACTTCTTCTTACAGTTCTGCATGAAGACCCACAAAACAATAACCCAGCTAGATCTGCTGTTTAGATAGTCTGGCTAGTTGATGCTGTTTTCTGGGTAGTACAGGATACCTCTGAGACGGCTTCTAAAGGGGAAATTACCAGCAGACAGCCAAAATATAGTTTGGCTTTTACAAAAAAAAAAAAAAAGAGAAGAAAATGAAAAAAAAGGCAGTTAGTAGTTAAAAGCCCCTTGTTTCTACTTTAATACTTTCTAAAAATGAATGCACTTATGTCTAGACCTTTTGCATTCCAAATATATTTCAGTTTTACAGGGGAAAATTAGCTGAAATCCTATCTATCTGTGTGTATACATATATATGTGTGTGTTTATGCCAGAGTAAATATACATATATTTCTAGCTACACATGTTATATATGTGCATATAAGTATATTTGCATATATGCTACACATGTATATAGACTGCGTATATGTATTTTATACACATATGCATATCTAAGTAAATAGGCCATGTTACTATTCACTAATATGCAATGGAATATGTATGCACACAAAATAGCGAGTAGGAGACAACTTCTTTTGCTGGCTCAATCATTTGGACCCACCAGAGGCATAGCCAGAAAAGATGCCCAAGTTCAGATGGAGCTGGAAGCTCCATCAGCACCACACTGACCTTGACAAGGGAATCTCAGCATCAGAATGACGCTTGGAATTCCGGCCCAAGAGAGTCATGTTGTCTTTTCATGTTATCAGTGAAGATGCTTGAGATGACTTCCCACAGCCACAGTTCCAAATCTGGACTTGGAAATTTTGGATCCTGAATTCTAGTCCTGTAGCCTTGGTTGCTATGACTGCTTTCTATAAAACAAGGATTGTGCTGAAGAGGTCCCCAAAGAAGAGAGACACAACAGAATAGAGCCAGCAAGGACAATTCCTTGGCCACCAACTTCAGAATCAGCTGATGCATGGGGTACACCCAGGATGATGTCACACCCAGTCATCTGTTCTGCTTAGTAGATGGGGTGAAGGCATCATGCTTCTAGCTTTGACCTTGGTCAGTGTGTCTTTGCCTCTCAGGGTGTAAAATGGGCACATTTCCACCAGCCCCAATGACTATACTGAAACGGAAATAAGATGATATGCCAGGGTTGTCCAACAGAAATATACTGTAGGCTGGATCTGCCCTTTTAAATTTTCTAGGAGCCATTTCAAACATATTTCGTGTGATCAACATATATCCAAAATATCACTGTTGCAACGTGCAATCACTATGCACAATCCTATGCATCCTTTTGTATCATGCCTAAAAAAATCCACTGTGTGGATCTTTATAGCACCTGTCCAGGCTATGGTGGAAAACACATGTGGAGCACTAAGCCACAGAGGAGGCCTTCCTGAGCGGGAAGAGGACCAGGAGGGTGAGTCTGAACTTGCCGAAGGCACAGACAACCATTATTCTCTCTGAAGATAAATTCACTCTTCTCCCACAAGGAATGAACCAGGTCATCCTGAACACATGGAATGGTCTGGAAGTTTGGAGCTGTCAAGGGCAGGGATCTAGAATGCTCCACAGCATCTGGAGCTGAGGCCATCCCTTCGACCTCCTCTCTAGTCTGTGTCATGGGCCCTGTGTAGGCTCTGGGCTAAGGATGACTTTTTGATTCATGGGATATCCTTCCTGCCAACTCCACCAGAGTGGTCTCTACTACAGGATGAATGCAGTGGTTTTGTCTAGAGAGCTGGGGGACAGGGCAAGGATTCCAACACTGAGCAGGCAAAGCCCGGGTCTTTGTTTCCCATTTCACTTCTTGGCAAGATCTACAGTTAGTGTACAAACAGTTACTGGGCCAACCAGTCTGATTCTTAACCAAGAACTGGGTGTGCATGAGTCTTACTAACTGGGCCTCTTGGTCTGGTTCTTCAGCCCTGTTAAATATTCATGCTTAGTGCTGATTCTTGGATAAGCAATAGCATTTCTATGAAGACTCAGCTTTGCTTGGATGAGCAAAACACGCACCTTCCTTCCTTGTAGGCCAATTAATAGTTCCCAGGGGCAGACACAGCCATTTCTGTGCTGTTTTCTAGGCGCTGCAGTGACAAACCAAACCCCGGGGCTCAGGAAGTCAAAGGACATGAACTCCTCGCACCAGCGACTCCAGGCTTCCGCAGGCCCCAATGTGAACATAAAACCACAGGTGAACCATGCAGGGGACTCCAGAAACATCCACAAGGGGACTTGCTTTAGAATTTAATCCAAATTCATTCCTATCGGGGGCCGTGGGGTGTCCCCTAAAGTGGCCCCTCCAGCTTCACATTGCACCTTCATCCGGGCTTAAGCCTCACTCACCTATCTGTCCTCCAGAACCCACCCAAACCCACCCATCTTTGGCCTTGGAATTTATGACTCCTCATTTCTAGGTTGCTAGGGTGCTCCAGGTTTTCTGAGGCTGCTGTTTGATGATCAGGTCAGGTTTGTTTTTTTTCCAAACATCTCCCCTAGTACACAGACACCCTCTCATTCACATCAACCCATTTGATGGTCCTCAAATACTTTCGGAGATCCCTTGGTTGTCTACTGTTTGCCCCTCCCTACAATGCACCTTATTGAGCCTCTTGGTTGTTGTCAGGTCTTCTCTGGCTGTTGGGCTCAGAGCCTGGTAGGATTTCCGGTACATTATAGAGACTGCTGTCTATTTGTTACATCAACTTGTTAAGGACAATCAACGGTTAGGCCAATGTCTAAAGGTTACTGAGAAAGGATTTCCATTTAGCAAACAGAGGAATTTTAAAAGTCTGTATCATATAGTAGTAGCTTTGCCAGCGATCTCTAGAGAGTCAAGCATCAGCCAGATGTTGCAAGGGGCTTCTGTATGTCTAATGGTGACAGGACATAAACATCTGTGAATCTAGAAAACATTTTAAATGTCAGAGGGGAGGAAGCTGTAACATAACCCTTCAAAATATTTTTAAATTTTTCTTCTGAAGTCTTCTTGTCACGTAATTCACATTATGACCTTGACTGTAACAGAGGCTCTTAGTCCTAACACTGGAACACATTCATGGACCCAAATGAAGTAAGAATAATATTTCATGAATAGAAGCTTGCATCAGCAACAGAGGTGTGCTAGCAGCACCTTGTCTGCAGAACAACTGGCCATTAACAGGAAGAAGAATATAGCTGGTGTGGTCAGAATCTCCTCCAGGGCAATAGGGATGATCTAATCATGGCCCACAAGTACTTGATAAGATTCAGGAAAAGAGATACAGAGGAAGGGGCTGCCTGCTGGACATGTGCCATCATGTGCCAGGCAGTAAGTACTGGCACATAGATCATCTCTTTTAACACTTACCACATGATGGAGAGGGAGGTGTTCTCTCATTTATTTATATTTCTAAGCAATGAAATCATGGCTAAGAAGAGTTGGAAAGCAAAGAAGGGTTTGCAATCAGACAGATGCAAGGTGGGATTCCTGTACCTAACTGTCTTCAGGTACCTTTGAGGGTTCAATGTTCAGCTCAGGTTTAAACCTACTTCACAGGGGAGCCATCTGGATTGAATGCTATTCGTACCAAGTACACAGCACAGGGCCCTACACATGACAAACATCAGTGCCCTGCCTCCCCCTCTCCCCACACTAGATACAGACATTTACTAGAAACTTACAATTTAGGGTAAATGATCTGCTCAAGATCTCTGAATCAGGAAATGTCATAGCTCAAATTCCAAGGCCATCTGCAAAGCTCTGGGCATTCATCTCTCCCTTTGCATGTCTGTGTTCCCGGTGGGCAGGGGGAAGTGAATTCCAAACAGCGGGCCGAGCTTGTACAAAAACAACATAAGAGAGCAGAAAGTACCAGATCTCATATGTTACTGTGCAAGAACTGCTCAGTTCAAGCATTCCATGGTATCAAATAATCGAATTTTCTAGAATTTACTGAAACCTAAATAAGATAGTTGGACAACATAACTTTCTTCTTCTTCTTCTTTTTTAATGCAACTGAACCTCTGGGCAATCAAAAGCATGAGGTTATTTCTTCTTTTTTAAGAGCCAAGCAGGTCTGCACTTTCATCTCTACAAAATGACTTAATAACCTGTTGCTGAAGTGTTAAATTTCCATCTTTGGCAGCTCAGAAAGTAAGAAATAGGAAACAAATTGAGCTTTGACTGTCACTCCGTGGAAGGGCCCTGATATTTCCAGACCAGCATAAATATTTATTTTCTCTACTTTGGCTCCCTATACACGACACTTCTCAAGAAAGGTTGACATGAGCTTTTGTCTGGACTTATAGTAGCCATAGCTGTCAGGTAGGATGGGATTAAAAAGAGTTTATAGAGTCCCAAGAACCAGAGGTCAGTTCACATAATGTTAATAAGTTTCCCTGGACCATATCAGCTGTCTGGTGAAAAAGAAATTGGCCCTATTTTCCTCATGAGGAAAGCTTAAGACTCTTGGAATGCAACTCGTCCAACAAGCATTCTCGGCAGCCTTACGTCCTCTGAAAGGCTGAGAGTTTCCAAATTTACAAAAATAAATATTGAAAGTACCTCAGTAACAAATATCACTCTCTAGAACTGAAGGAAAGAGATACCTTGTCAAGCTAGGGATGGAAGCAATGGGTCACGACAGGAGCAGGAACATGGAGCTGTAAATCTCAGCGCCATCTTGGAGTCTGTGAATGTCCCCTGATAGAATCAAAACACTAAATGCACAAATAAGAGATGCAACCTCACCCCGCAGGGTAGTTTGAAGCCTACCCATGCAATGCTTGTCCTCCTAAAGAACAAGATTAGAGGCAGATAAGCGAGCAAGGAGGAGTTCTGTGCTTTGCAACCTTGAGAGGCAGATTTTAGTCCAGGGTGTTTGAGGGATAGCCTGGAGTACTGCATTCCTAAGGCACTGGTTCTCAGGACCAGGCGGAGTTGGCTTACTCACTTCCAGTCCCAGGAATGAAGGGCCTTAGAATGTGCATGTCTGCCCAGATTCTGCCCACCTGGCCTGTGGGAGGAGTGTTCTGCGTGCTCCCTTTGTTTTCTTACTTGTGTGGAGGTAGTTGGCTTTCAGGTCCAGGATTAAAAATAATCATGGGAGATGGCAAAGAGAAGGAATCAGGATGGGAATGAGGCCGTTTCACAAGATCAAACCGGTAACAAGACTGGAACGGACCGAGGGCAGATCTTGGAATGAACAGAGAATTTAGAGCCAGAAACTTGACTCAAACCCCAGCTCTATCATTTAGAATGTACAAGACAACCTCTGAATTTCGGAGGCTGAGATGGGAGGCACTGGCCCTCTGTATTTGCAGTGAAGGTTAAATAAGATGGCACACATGGAGTGGCCAGGATATTGCCTTATTGCCTGGCCGGTGCCAAGCCTGCAAACGCCAGCCACTATTTTTGCCTCTGAAAAGAAAAAAAAATGCTGCACGGTATAAATGGGTCCCAGGGATGATAATTAGTCAAACACATTTGTTCACGATCCAAACTGCTGCAGTGACTCAACCAGCCAGGGGCTCAAGGAAAAAAAAAAGACAAAAAGAAACAAAAGGACAGTGACACACAGATACACAGAAGCAATCCAGCTCTCTATTTGGGGACAGCACAAAGCAAGGCCTTGCAAAGTGCCCTGTGAACAGGTACCAAGCAGCCAGGTGTGGGTAGCAGCAGCCCAGAGAAGGAGGAGAAGCAAGGCTCCTTCTCTGTGCACTTCATCTGCGTGGCTGGGCGCAGAAGGCAGCCGTGACCTAAATAAATCCTTCATTAGATGCAGAAAACACTGGCACAGGCGGCGCACGGCGGAGCGCTGTGACAGGAGGGTGGACAGGGCCTCTCTTATTTCTCAGAGCAGCTGAGGAGACACAGGGCTGTGCGAGCAGACGGGAGGCAGGCGCTGGGCTGTGGCAGCCCACTCTGCTGTGGCTGGCTTTGGCCCTGCCCCGGCTTATGACTCAACACCTGACAGGTGCCCTCTCAGCCACAGAAGCTCCCCCTACATGAGGGAGAGACACCATCCCTCAGCCCACAGGTGAAGGGCACCCATAAATCCCATGTGTTTCCCCAGAAATAGAAGTGGAGAGACACGGGGCATGGGAAGCAAAGAGAACCATGGGGTTTCTTGTTCCCTTCTGCCATTTCACAGAAAGGGAAGTTGAGGTAGGTAAGGAATGAGAATCCCAAAGTCAGGCACACAGGTTCTGAAAAATCTAGGAAACTCCTGTGTCCTGATTCCCTTGCCAGGGGACCCCAAAACACGAGAATGTGTTGTGTTGGAGCATGGAGGATTAGGAGATTGCAGCTGGAAACAGGGATTTTATAAACCAAAGTAAATTCATCCCCCTAGATGGGCAAAGAGAAAGGGAGGATGGGCTTCGTTTCTCCAGCCACTCTGTTAGGGACAGAATGCGTCTTTGTCATGTTCATGTTTTGGACTGCAAATCCCCAATGCAATGGTACGGGAAGCTGGGGTCTTTGGGAAGTGAGTAGGGTTAGGTGAGGACGTGCGGTTGGGACCCCTTAACCCAACAAGTTTGGTGTCTTTAGAAGAAAAGGAAAGGACCAGAGTGCCTTCTCTGTCCACCTTGTGAACACACAGGGAGGAGGCAGCCAGGGACTGAATACGCTGACACCTTGAAGCTGGGCTTCCAGCCTCAGTAACTGTGAGAGATGCCTTCCCTGGGTGGACCTGTCCTGTGGACCAGTTTAGAGCAGTCCAGCTGACTGGGATGTGGTCTGCAGCTGAGGAAAGGGCTTTTCCTGAGCTCTCCTGCTGTGTAAGCACAGGACTGCCGGTGACGTCACTCGGGAAGCTGGCTGGTTGTAGGCTCCGGGCAGGCAACTCTGCACTTATTCTGGCTTAAACAGGCAGCTGCTGCCAACCATGGCAGCTGTTGTTGGTTGGAAACCAGGGGACCAAAGCGACTGATCTCTGGGTTTTTCAGGATTCCATTTGCCTATCTATGTGCTCAGTCCTGATGTATATTACTTCATTAAATGGATACAACTTGGCCAATAAGAAGAAAGAGGCGGGGGGGGGGGGGCGCGGGCGGGGAGAATTGTAGAACAAACTCACAAAAGGCTGAAACCTAAGGGCTATATTGTGTCCACAGCTCATAACTAACATTTTACCAAGTGTCTACAAGGTTTCTCAAATGGCACTGCAATTCTGGGGATGTGGAAACAATCCAGTTACTGTACACAAATGGGTGTCTATCTGTGAGTATATGGGATCTTGGAGGACATACCTGGGAGGAGCTGCTGGAGAGGAGGAAAGAGGAACTGCTCCACAGATACAGGTGGGTAGAATATGTGGTGGAGCACATGGTAGTTCTTCTTCCCATAATGCCCTGAGTTTGCACTCAACCAACGAAAACTATGGCAGCTGCTCCCTGACAAGGCCGCAGTGGGAAAGTCAGTATTCTAGTTTCACTTTCAGGAAACTCGCTGCTTTACACTTGACTTCTCCTCTGTGTCTTACTCACAAGGTGGTGGCATGGAGTGAGCCATGGTAGCCACAGACCCAGGAGGGAGCTGGAGCAGGAAGTGCGTGGATGGAGGCCACAGGGGAGGTTCTGTGCGGGCATAACCTTGGAAGAGATGAGTCTGATCTGCAGAAAGTCCCCCAGGGCCACGGGCTGTAGTTATTTCGCAGCAGGAAGCTGGGCTGTGCTCTGTACAGAAGGCCCAAGCTGGACTTTGCTATGGGGCCCACAGGTGATGGTGGGCGGAGGTTAGGTGGTGTGAGGCTGTGAGAACTGCAAACCCCTTCAGTGCCTGCTGAAGGATTCAGGAATTAAAAACAGGGTCCTAACACATCTTTACCAGCAGGCAGGAGGAAAGTGAATGGAAGAAACATCTTTAAAATTTCTGTTCGACTGTGGCCCAGAGCTCCTTCCATCCGTATGGTTTAACATGATCATTTCAAAACAAATATTTAAGTGACCGTTCAGTAACATGACCCTGTTCCTTCACTTCACATATGGTTATATCCTGCTACATGCTTCTGGCTGCTGAAAATGTCATAGGTGAAAATGAATTGTAGATCCATAACCTATTGAACATCGTAGCTGAGTGACACAGCACACAGCACTGGAAGCGTCAACTGCTTCCTTGGTGCAGGGAAGTCCCCCCTGTGATGCACTGTTGTCTGTCAGCATCTTGAGAGCACGGGAGCAAGTATGACCAGCTCAGGCACAGCTCCATATTCTAAGCTCAACAGACGGGATCTACTGAATGCTTAGCATTTTCTCACCACAGTTAAGTTGAAAAACTTTAAGGCAAACCATCCTAAATCAGGATTGTTTGTTTGTATTGCCAGGAAGAGAGAAACCAAGTCTGCAAGGAGCTCAGGGGAAAAACTAGAGTAGAAATCAGCACCATCCCAGGTTCTTTTTTTTTTCCTTCTTGGACTAAATCTGCTGCCATTAATATGATAGCTGTGAATCAGCAAGAGTACACACTTCTTGCCTCTGCCCCCTCCCCCACTTATTTGCACCTGCCTTGATGAACACTTAAAAATGCAATGCAAGTTCAATATTCCTTTGTGCTGATGTTTGGGGGAATCAGCAAAATTAATTAGTATCTTATTTATCTTGAATTCAAGCTTTAAAATTTCTGTATCAATTTACCTTATCAAGATAATGCCATTTTATTACCTTGTCATCTTGAAATATTTAAATGTCCTGTGATGTATTCAGATTTACAGCACTACACATGAATTACCCTGGACACAACACTTGCAATCTCTTACTATCTCTCATCCCAATTGACATATCTTCAGATCAGATACAATGATCTATATCAAGGCAAAGCATCATAGACTGTGTTATTCATTTGTTCTGAATGCTAATGAAAATGAGTGATTTATGTTTTATGTTAAAACATTTGCTATCATTTAAATAAAGAAGTTGAAACAAGCAGGCAAGACTCAAGATGTAATCTAGATTCATTGGATGAATTCTGGAGCCCACTCCATAGGAATGCTAGTTATTTTGTGTGTTTTGTTGTTATTGTTATTGTCATGGGCTTGAACTCAGGTCCTGGGCTTAAGGTTAGCACTCTACCTCTTTGAGCCATAGTTCTACTTCTGGTTTCTGAGTAGTTAATTGGAGATAAGAGTCTCACAGGGATGTTTTTGTCCAAACTGGCTTTGAACCATAATCCTCTGACCTCAACCACCTGAGTAGCTAGAATTAGAGGCATGAGCCACCCGCACCTGGCTACAGTCTAGGTTTGAGTCCTAGCTCTAGATCTACCCTATACTCCTGATTCCAAGAGCAAATCATGTGACTTGTAGGTCTCATTTTTTCTTCTAAAGTATGGGGTTTGATCACAATATCAACTTTATAAGGCTATCATAAGAACAAAGGAGATATTACTACAAGGCACACATCAGAGTAGGCCTGGTATGTAGAAAGCTCACAGGATGTCAGTTATCTATCATCTTTTGGTTTTGCTTTTTACTGTTAAGGCTGACAAGTGCTTTATTCAGGTAGATAAAAATCACTATTGTCCATAATCTCAGGCACACAAAATGTAGCTCCACGGTCATCTTTGCTTAGGAATGAGGGCTGGGAATCAAGAGCTGGACACCAATCCTGAATTCTGCCCCAGAGTTTTAGTAGGCAGGACACAGAGACCCTCTAGGAGTTCTTCAGTATCTTCAGAATGCAAGTTGTAGACACTAAAGAAGTAGAGTTGTCTTTGTTGGCATCTATCCAAAATTCCAAAGAAAATGATGACCCTTAAAAGTTAACCACAGTCTCGCCACATCAGCCCAACATTTTATAGGTTCAAAATAGTCACTTCTGTTAAATTTCTGAGCTGCGAGTTTCTTGAAAATGAAAGGTACAGATAAAAAAGAACTGCTGCTTCAGATCGAGTCTCTCATATTCTACTCTCATTCTGCTCATAGTCATAACTAGCACTTATTCTATGAGTATTAATTGAATCAGGGGCCTGATTCACAGGCGGATAAGTTAGACGAGGGAACAATGTATAATCTATGCTTAATCATTACAGGAACAAAATAAGATGAAGAATAGAGTATTGCACTATCATGGACAGGCAATGGTTTGAATGTTCTCCATGAAGCATGTTTGGGAACTCCGTTACCTATACAACAGACACGGAAGAGTCAAGGCCTAATGAGAGGTGTTTAACTCATGACATTTCCCCGCAGCTGAATGAATTCATGTCTTTATGAGACGTGGGGACTGCTCACTCTCCCTTTCTTTGGCCCTTCCCCCTTTTCCTGTGGGATTATGCAGCATGACCACCCACCAGATGACCATATCATGTTTTAGATACAGATAGAAGGAGTCACATTTCTTATGCAAATATTCTAGTCCCACCTATTCAGTTACAATAGCAGAAAATAGGCAACGATGGAAGGAAACATGTGTATCCCTCCAAAATTCATGCTGAATTCTAAATGCCTACAAGTGGTGGTCTCTGGGGTCTGGCCTCGGGGAGGGGATGGATGAGTTGATGAATGGGGCTTCAGGAAGGTGATAATCACCCTCAGAGAAAGGGGCCGGGAGTGCATTTACTCTCTTCCTATCACGTGAGGATGCTGAGCAAATTTGGAAGTCTGCCATCACTGTGGTGTCCCCGACCTTGGTCCTCCTGGCCCACACTACCCTAGGAAATAAATTCTCCTGCCTACAAACAATCCCGTCTGCATTATTTCTTTGTTGTGGTAGTCTGAATTGAATTGAACAAGCCTCATATCTGAAGTTACTCAGTGACAGTAAAATAAACCGTTAGAAGCAAGCCTTCAGCATGAAGCAGGCACAAAGGGTCAGTACTTGTGGTGGAGAAAAATAATATTCCCTTTGTCCAGCTCCAAAGTGGAAGTTCTAGGCTGGACAGAGGTGATTTACTGCCAGACTTTCGCTTGCTCTCATGAATATGTAAGTTCAGGAGTTAGGGCTGCGCTTTTATTTCGTGGTAATGTACTTGCTTGGTATGCGTAAGGTCTTCAGTTCAATTCCAGGAAAACACACACACCCACACATACTGGGGAATGGGACTGAGCACTTCCTCAGGGTCCGACTTCTTGCCACATACAACACACTATCTCTCTCTAAGTAAATGGAAACATAACCACAGCAAAAGATCAGGATTTGAGAAAAACCACCTTATCAGCTCCAGGAATCAATGGTTCAGTGGAGACCTACACAGACACAGCAAGTTCCAGGGAATTGAAAACAAAGTCAACATCCATCCTGTCCCTTCCTTCAAGCAATTCAGGCCTGTATAAGGGTAAAATGTGTGGAGAGAGAGGGGAGGCAAAAATCATATACATAAAAAGTCCTTTATTTCACAGCACAATCAGGGCAGTGGGAGGGGCCAGGCTGCCAGTTGGTAAGACATAAAATTTTCAAGGAAAAGATGAGGTGAAGATATGAGTTATCTTTTAAAGTGGTACTATCTTCCTCGACTCACAATGGACTAGGAAAGGCAAGGTGCTGGGAATGAGGGAAGGACAGGAAGCAGCCTGCCTACCCTGGAATGTTCTAGATTGTTCTGTCTTTTGGTGCATTCTCCGGCTGTGAGACCTGAGGAACTCTAACTTGTGAAGCACCAGTTCCAGGCCCAGCATGGAGCATACTGCTGTGTAGACTCTCAGGATGAGGACCTCAGATTTCTTGCTCTTCTCTCACTTTTCCAAGACCATTGAGACATTAATAAAGTCAACACACATGTCAAAGCCTACAATCTTCTCAGTCTATACCATGACTCCTGAAGAAAGAGTTTTCGGAGGTATCTCATCTCCATTACTTTGACCAATCAAATTGCGTTGGTGCTGTGCCCATCACATTTATGTCTCCAACAAACTAGCGTGAAGCCTTAGGCCTGGTTTCTTATTCCAAATTGGCCCAAATCAGCAGATTTATAAGTGTTCAGGGTGTAAATGAGTAGGGCTTATGGTTTGGATAAGTGTCCAGGGCATGTGTGTTAAAGACTGTGCACTACTGGGAAGCGGGGAGCCTTTTGGAGAGGGCAGGACCTAGTAGGAGGCTGTTGGTTAAAGCAGGGTATGCCTTTGGAGGGGAGTGTGGAAGCCCTGTCTTATCTTCTTCCATTTGCTTTTCAACTGTCATGAAGCAATCAGCTTCCTCTGCTTTGAGATCTTATCACGATGGACTATCTCCCTCCACAGGCACAAAGATGACAGGACACTTGACCATGAAGTGAAATCTCCAGGACAGTGAGCCCAAATAAACCTTTCTTCTCTTTAAGTTGCCTCATCTCCGGCATTTTGTTGCTGTCCAAGAAAGCCAACTCCCACAGTCGATTTGGCCAAAGAACCACGGTTTTAGTCAAACGAGGCTCTGATGACTGGTGCTGACATTTCTAGACTGGCTTTGCTTAGTCTCCCCTCAAACGTTTAGATCTGCAGAGAGAAACTTTTAATACTCTGCATCACTAACTTGAGCTCTAAAGAGACTTCTTCCAATTACCCTACATCCTCCTTCCCCTCACCGAAACACAAGCAAACTCAGCAGTACGCAGAGGTGCCTGCCACTGACTGGTACGGTGGCCAGGCCTTCTCTGTGCATGGTCTTCAGGCCTTGTCCTCCTTGAGGAGTCCCCACCCCCACCCCCCACCCCCGTGAAAGGGGAGAGGTGGCTAGAGAAACAGTCACCTCCACAAGAAGTTGAAAGAGACAGTGGACAGACACAAACTGGACAACTCAGTGGAGAAGAAGGAAACGTGCGTCATTTGCTCCATGAAGAAGATGCCCAAGGCACGTTCAGAGGTCTGCAGAGGACAAGAACGAAGTTCATCACTCTGACATGAAATCCAGGCTGTTGTACATACAAGGCAGAAATAAATAAATAGCATGGTAAGAGCTTAGGGTTAAATCCCTGGGCTTAAATCCTGCCTTAGTTTGGTGCCCTTGGAAATACTGTTCTTCTCTCTCTGGACTTTAGCCTGCCCATCAAGAAAGAGAACCCTTTCTAGGGTGGTTGTAAGAATTAAACAAAGTCTCACAGGCCCACCTGACCCAGTAACAGGGTCTCGGTGACATCCATGCAGAAATTTGTAGTGTGATGATAGACATGAGCTTAAAGGAGAGAAAGAAATGAGTAATACTTCAGGTTTTATAACAACTAGTCTGGGCTGCTGAAATAATTGCTATGAATCCAGAAAGGAAAGGCAACTTTCCAAAATGTGCCATGTTTGAAAAAGATGGTCTTCAGCAAAGGTGCAAAACAGTGACCATACTGATAGCTCTGCAGAGAGACAGATGACAAAGGAAAAGATGAATAAAAAGCATAAAGTGGCTCTTAATTTTGTGTTTTTACTTAAAGGACAGCTATTAGGAGGTGATCAGCCTTTATCAGAGAACCTTAAAGAACTATTCAGGTAAAGAGGGGCAGCCAGGGCTGACAATCTTGAACACATAGGTTTCCTTAAAACAGCAGGGTCCGGTCCTTTGCCTGAGTATGTGACCAGGTTCTGTGGGCAAGGCTGGCTGAGGACAATGGCCCTGAGCAGGTATTTCCAAGGCTGGCCAAGGGCTGATGCACAGATTGGCCCTGCTGAGCATGCCCAGGAAAGAACAGAGTCCAAGTGACCCTTGCTCTTACCAAGAGGACATTTTCTCATATTATCTCCCTTATAAGGTGACAACGGATAGCTGCCCTCTTGAATTCTGGGAAATTTTAAGCTTAAAGCATCAGCCTTTCTCTCCAAACCTGACGTTTCTATTCACACTAATAGGACTTTGGCTTCCCAAGGACCACCACCAGGCCCTGGCTTCCATCTTGCCAGGTACGTCAACCCACACTTCATCCACAATTGTGCTCCTATACCCTGAAACAGGCACAGGGGTCAGGAGTCTCTTCTCAAGCTCTTGGAGAACATTTCTCCTGGAAGATGTAACCAAGGCAACAGAAATGACAGCCACATCACCTGTGTGATGTGATGTTCTAGCCGCATGGGGTGGGGGCAGAGTCAGGACAGCTAGGACTAAGCTAGTCTGAGCTGAGTCCTGCATCTCCGTACTTCCTCCTTGTCACTTGTCCAGTCTGGGTCTCTCTGGAGGGACAATGAGGGGTCAATGTAGGTATGTAGTACAGAATGTAGCGTGAGGTCTGAGGCTGGGATGGTTAGAATGGGAGAGACACCACTGAACTTAGAGCTTATTGCTACCTTCACTCAGAGCACAAAACAGCGAGAGAAGAATTCGCTTTTGTGCACCCACTGTGTGTTTAAATGTCTGAAAGTCACCACTAAGCACACTGCTGCATTTAATACTAGTAAAAGACTCGATAAGATGAAAGGTATTAAGTTTCTTGATGTTTTCATTCAGCAGTAATTGCTAAAGTGTCAACAGTCAACCAGGTATTGATTTAGATTGAATTCAAATTCAAGTGATATAGGCCAATTCTCCAAATTCCTATAAGACAATCACCTGGAATGAATTAAATATGAATTATATGCCTATATATATAAGAGATGATTAAAACTGTGGAAGAATACTTGAGGTTCACAGAGCTTCTGAACTTGCTCAAGGTGACACCAGCTCGAAGCATGTGGCCGGGACAAGATCTCTTCTGTGTTTGAGAGTCCTGCACTTAAGCCTCAATGCTACAAGACGATGAAACAGGGATCTTATTAGCTCCAGATTTTCCAAAGATTTCTCAGGCCATCCACAGAGATGAACATAGAGAAACACTGCCGATTGCAAACAGCTGCAAGAGTTACAGAGCAGGAGAAGAGAAAACAAGGGCGAGCAGGGAGAAAAAAGATTGGTATGTTAGCTGCAGACACCAAAAAAAGAGAGAATTAGGAAGCGCAACAGGATCTATCTCTACAGCAATGTACACATACATGCCTCATAGCTGCTCCAAGGCAAAGGGATTGACTCAGAGTTAACATATCCTATTCACTCTCCGCTTTCATTTTCAAAGTGTTCCTGACTCAGTTCCCTAGTCTCTTTATAGTTTACTTTTGAACATGTGACCTAATTTTTTGGGGGGTGGGGAAGTAATGGGAAAGCTTTCTAGAGGTTAAAAGGCACGGGATCCCTAACTTAGTTTCTTGCTACAGTAGAGCAGAGTGAAGAGTCCATCTATCTGGGGAGGTAGTGGTGTTTATTACCAATGGTGTGTTTATGGGGGAAGGTGTTAAGGCTCAGCCAGAAGAATCAGGTGGACAAAAGATGGTTCACAGTTAGAACCAAGATGATATTCTTTCTCTGCTTTTCCATTGAAATAAGACTTCCCAGCCAGAGAAACCAAAACTTACTATAAACTGCCACGGTAGAGGTGTAGACTATGTACCAGGCTCTCAAATGGGTGCTTTGCATGCATTACAAAATAGCATTCTCATGCCAGTAGTCCCTGAGCGACTATTCTTGCCTTCCACAGATAATGCTATTAAGTGTCATCGTTTCTCCGATGTCCCATAAATTAAATAATGCACTTTTTTTTGGTAACTGCTGAACTCAAGGCCAGCACTCTCCCTGGTGTTGTCTGCTCAAGGCCAGTACTCTACGGCTTAAGCCACACCTCCACTTCCAGCTCTTTGGTGGTACTTCATTGGAGATAAGAGTCCCACAGATTGATCTTCCTAGGCTGATAATATGAAATGGTGATTCTCAGATCTCAGCCTCCTGAGTAGCTAAGATCACGGGTGTGAGCCACCAGTGCCTGGCTGTACGTCTTTTCTGACTGTGAACATCCTCCTATAGCCTGTGGCACTGTGAACTCTCAACTCCTTGGGGGAATATACCTCTGTCCCCACAGAATGGCTAATAAAAATGAGGCCCTGGCCCAGAAGCAAACAGTTCAAAGACAGCATGAGGATGGAGATAAGAGAGACAGGAGCGAGCAAGGAAACCAACTCACAGAGAGGAATAAGACAGCGGAGTTGTCACCGTGAAACTCCCTAAGGTGAGAGTCAAAGTTTAACAAATAGAAAATTAAAATCAAAGACCAGCCCTTCATCTAATCGGAGGACGGCTCGGGGCACGGTGGTCGGTCCCTCCACAAGATGGCAGTCTGTCCCCTTGTCTCGTGATTTTAGCTGAGATTTTGTGCTGTCACAGCCCAGGGAGGAAGACACAAGCAAGCTTCCTTGGCCTGTGTCTCATTCCCTCTCTTTCCCAGTTTGACGATGACAGCTTTTAGGTCTTTTCTTCAGGTCACACACAGGAAGCTGTGGGACGGGAGAGGGAGTGGCGTTCATCTAAATGACCGCATGGGGACTTGGCTAGGGGCTGCTGCGGCTGCTGAGTGAGAAAAGGTCACTGGGCGCCAGGCCTGCACAGTCATTTTGTCTACTTTCATCTTCATTTTTCTCCCTCTTACCCCTCATCCTCTCCTCCTTCCATTTCCCTCCCTGTACTGTGTGACCCCTGAATCACTTCATTCTGCATTTCTGTGCAGCTGTATCTCAAAGGTCACTTGAAATATAAATGCAGAATAAAGAAACACAGCCGGGCGCTGGCGGCTCATGCCTGTAATCCTAGTTACTCTGGAGGCTGAGACCTGAGGATTGTGGTTCAAAGCCAGCCCAGGCAAGGAAAGTCCATGAGACCCTTTTTTCCAATGAACCATCAGAAAACTGGAAGTGGCCTGTAGCTCAAGTGGTAGAGCACTCGCCTTGAGCTGAAGAGCTGAGGGACAGCGCCCAGGAGCAGAGAAAAACAAAGAATGTAAAAATCACTCTCCAAGGAGCTGAGGAGCCGATTCCTCTGGCTCGATGAGCCTTTGTACCAAGGAGATGTCTTCCTGCCTTTACCCTGGTCCCTATTCCATGAACACACAGGTTAAACGACCAGTTGTAAGTATTACACGCCGCAGACACTGGTGCGTGTGGCCTTAGTACCACCTTACTATGGAAGAATCCATATGACTTGGCTTTGGAACCCACACACTGGACAGAATTGGTGTTTGTTTAATTCTCTACATGCTACTGCCTGCAGATGAAATCCAGGACTTTGACAGGCATCTTCAGAATATGCAGCCATCTGAGGGAGATCTCCGACTTGGGTTATAACCCAAGGTCAAGAAGACACTCCAGTGCTTGGATGTAGAACAGTTATAGGTATGGGCTTTGAGATCACAAACCCCTCCTTCCACATCCTCGGTGATGCCTTTGTGCGGGGCCTCCTCTTTCTAATTCCGGATCTACAGTGATGAGCTCCAAGTGATAGTTATGCATTGAAGATAGCACCCCTGAGCTCCAGCACCTCTCTGGTGGCCTTGCAGGTGAACATACCTTCTTCCCAGGATGTAGAGAATCATCTGCCTCATGATTTCATAGCCCGGGAGAGAGACTGGCTCACTTATGAAATACAGAGCAAGATCTGCTTTCTTCTTTTTTAGCAAATAAATAAGCTCTCCTCGCTCTGACTGTTTTGTTTAGCTCACCAGGGAAAATAACACATCTCTTTCTTCTTGGACCATTCCCTCAGGCTAAATCATTTCACCTTGGAGATTACAGTGTAATCCTTTTTCTTAACTTCCTGGGGTTCTAGGATTTTCAGAAAAGCCATCTCTCAGAATGGTTGTGAGAAAAATAGGGGTAGTTGATAAAAAAAAATACAGGATAAACAATTACAATTAAATGGCAGATGATCACCACCTATATTTTGTTTGTGGGGAAGGAGGTGTCTAGGGTTTGGCTTGGTGGGGGAGGTAGAGGAGCTGGGTTGGAACACAAAACCTTATGCACGCTCAGCACATTCTCTACCTACCGATGCTAGGCTAAACTTACCCCAGCCCTAAATGAATCATTTCTTGCTATGTATTTTCTAGAGTATGCCTAAACTATTACCTGCTGCATGTTTCAAATGGAACTTGAATTGGCTGTCCTATCTTTTTAGTGGCTAAGTCCAGCAACTTTCTACAAGGAAAAGGGAACACTGGACATTGGGAAAGGCACTTTTGATTGGTAAAGCTTTTTGATTTTCAGTAAAAAGCTGAGAAATTACAACCTGTGAGGGAGGTTGTATCTCAAGAAGATACAATCAGTAGGAAGGACCCAGGCCAGAAATGCAAATAGGTATGATCTGAAATACAATGTGTTTTTTTTTCTTGGAAAAGAATAATTCCAAAAGTGAATCCCTGGAATCAGTAACAGATACCTTGTCTTTCACGTCTCTCTAGGCAGGGAGAGCACTGTTCTAAGGAGCAATGGCAATTTCCCCTAGGAGCCTCCCATCCTCCTCCTGCTGACGCTCCTGAAGTATTTATTTTTTCTGAGCAGTCAGGCAAGCATGCCTTTTCATTTCAGCTCCATCTGCAATCACCTTTCTCTCACTCTATTTTAACTGCTGATATAGGACTTTGATTTACTCTCCTAAACTAAAGAATGAAGACATTTACATAAAACAACCTACTGCAGGGCGTCGATGTACTGAATCTGCAGGAATTCTCAGGGAAATTCGACAAGAAGTAAAATGCTGAAATGGAAGTTCTGGATGGATAAAAGGAGACGTGAATGTTTTAAATGTAAGTGTATTTCTTCCGCTTATAGGCAATGTGGGCCACTCAGTCATTTCTCTCGGGCTGTAATAATCTCCATCTCCGGCTATCTGTTCAATGCAAGGAGAGAATCCTGGCTGTACATCCAGTGCCTGCCACCTTCATCCTGGAAATCTAAGAAACAATGCTCTACCTTCAGACTTCAGTTTCCTTAAATATAAAATCAAAATGCTAAAGAGCTCCCCATCCATTTATGTAGGACTGGGTATGTGAGAAAGAGGACACAGTCTATATGAAAGTAAAGAATTATCATTCCTCCATTTTTCTCATGCTAGGGTGCTTTTGTATGGCCAAGATCTATCCAGCAGAGGCCTTAGGATTAAAGGTCATCACTCAGCCAAGAGGGTCACACTGGAAGTCTTCAAAATAGCTTCATCAGTTTTCTAGGGTGGGGCACCATACAAGTCTTGACTACGGCTAACCATTCTTGTTTGAATTTTCTGATGAACCTCTCTCTTAACATTTCTTCCCCCACAAAGCCCTCCATAATTCTGCCTGTTTCTTTTCTAAACAACATGAAAACAGATGTGCTATGCTAGGCACCAAACCAAACATACATGCCCAGCTCTTTGTGTCATGAAGAGCATCTCCCTGGGTGAGGGAGCATCTTGGAGTAAGCAACTGGGTAAATCAAGCAGCGATGTAACTGCAGATAGACATTCACTCTTTACAACAATGTCCAGCGGTTCTACTGTGAAATAGGATGGAGAAAGGGGTCCATTCCTGGGAGAGCCAACTGGTGAACACTATGCTTTCTTCACCTTGTTAAAAGCTTGCTAATTTATCTGATCACACCTAATCTATAAATTCACCAAGAACAAGGAAGAGCTAGTGTTTAATTCCCTCGGGCAGGTGCCCCTGCCAACAAAAGTCAATAGCTGTCCAAAGCTGGGCAGACTTGATGCCCAGTACCTCTGTCTCCAAGGGCACAAGGACACTTCCTAACACTTAGCACACATTTGTGAAATACTTTTTTGTTTTTCCAGGACAAAATGGAACTCTGTATTAGCAGCACATATAATTACTAGGTAGAGAAATAACAGCTTCAAGGAAATGTGCACTGGTGATGAAATGCAGAAACAAAACAAGTGGAGAAAAGAAAACTATCCCCCCTCCCACATGCAATAGGTACCAAATTAGCCTGAAAGTTCTCTAAGGGAACCCCACTGCATCCCATTTTGAACACAACTTAGTCATCCGATGGCCTGTGTGCATGTGTTAATGTCTTCCGTGCTGGTCTGGAGTTTCCTTGAGGACCTGCACTTGATTACTTTGATCCATCATTGTGTTCTCATACTGAAGGGGGATGCCTGAGGCAAGCTGGCTGTCTAACAAATGTGTTCAACAGTCGCTTTCATAAAAATTGGGGGGAAAGGGTGAGGCAGGCCAGTATCGGGGACAGACTCACAACTGTAGCTCCCAGGCTGGAATCAGGCCTCCACACTCCCACATCAACAAACATGGTTTATGAAAGACAGGGACGTTTGTCAGGCTCATGGTTCCTAGCTACTCGAGGAGCTGAGATCTGAGGATCACAGTTTCAAGACAGCCAAGGCAGAAAAGTCCAGGAGACTCTTATCGCTAATCAACCAACAAGAAAGCAGGAAGTGGAGCTGTGGTGCAGGGAGGTAGAGCACTAGCAAGAGTGTGAAACCTTGAGTTTGAAACCCAGTGTGATGCGTACACATGCCTGTATGCACGCATGCACGCGTGCGCGCGTGCGCACGCACACACACACACACACACACACACACACACACACACACACACACACACACGACAGTGAACCTCTCACTTCAGTCACATCACCTGAGACTAGACTGGGTGCATACCCCCTGGCTCACTGCCTAAGCTTCCCACCTCCTATGATGACATTTCCTATCCCCTTCCTCTGATTTATTCTTTCAATCTTAGAACATTGTTGTCTAACTAAAAGAGATTTTATTTGTCTTCTGTTTTGTTTTGCCTTGTTGTTCCTCCTGTCTGCTAGGCAATAAGCACAAGGGCAAGGAATTCCATCTGTTTTATTCCCTACTGTGTCACCAGCGAGCAGAACAATCCTTGGTACAAGGCTAGAACTCAATAAACATGTGTTAAAGGAGTAAATGTGATCTCCGTAACTGCTTGCTGAGACAGGAACATGAGGTCTCCCAGTTGGGCTAAGGCAGACATAGTGTCAACACAGAGGCATTGACTCAAACCCTGTCCACAGGTCACCGCTACTGGCCTGGCAGGATCGTACAGGTGGCCGAGTCTCCTGAATCTCACACTGCAAACCAACATCCTCTCCATCCTCAGACACTGGGAGTCAAAAACTGTGGGCCTGTGGAATAGGACTGGGGCCAAAGATATATTCTAGCGGGGCATCCGCAGAGTGCCATTTAGCAAGAACTATCTTAGCTGTTAGCACTTTAGAAGTCAGTAGATTCTATATAAAACTGAACTTGAATTCGATGTTGGACACTATGTAAGTAAAAACCTGGCTAGGTCAGGCCGGGCCTTGAGTCACACCTACAACCCTTTTTCTGCTAGTTCTGAACTTCCTTGTTCACTTTCCTTACAGGCTGCTGCTCGGAGCAGTGGATGAAGTCATTAGAGTTTGCGACCCCTGCTGGAAAGTTACCAGAAAGCATGCAATATGTAGAAAAAATATTAAAGAAAATATGTCCACTGGGATCCATTTCCGTGATGTTCACGCTATGCCTTGGAAGAATAATGTATTCATTTTTCAAGACTTCTCATGGTAGCACATAACTATTGACAAGCTATCGCCCAGTAAATATTATTCTAACGGCCTGGAGAAGCTATGAACGGAATTCCCTGTGGGTTGCCGGAGCCGAGAAGGCTTCGGGCTGGAGGCAGTCCTGAAGATGGATTGCAGGGATCCTGTGCAGCAGCTGTTAGAGTGCTGCCTACCTCTGACCGAACAGGAATTGTCTTGAAGTCTGTGGGTTACCTCTTAGTCCCCAACCCTGAGTGAGATACTGAAAAGACAGGGTTGGAACATTAGAAGCAATAAAAGGAACCTGGCTCTGGAGATCATGGCATGATGGTACCAAAGGAATGGTTCCACTGGGAATGTGTCTGGGGACATCCATTCTACTGATGACGCTAGTCCCTTCAACCCTGACCCAAGGTGATAAATAAACACTTACCTATCTCTATGTCCTTTGGCTAATCCCTCCGGATGCTGGGCCCCAGGTGAGATCATTTAATTCAGCCTGAGTTTAGAGATGGAAGATCTGGATAAGGAGAAAGAACCCATCTCCCATGGAGCTCTTCTGTCCCTAACAAGAGTATAATTCCCTCTCAATGCGATGCTTGGTTGTGGGGTACCTCCTACCTACCTACTGAGAAGGATGTGAAGTGGCCTTAGAAGGAAAGGCATGACAAATACTAACAGGGGACAGACAGATTTGAAATCCAATCTGGAACCCTTTGTACCTTTAGAAAAAAGTAACGAAGCTTTCCAATTTGCAGATTCCCAGTCTTTGAAATACAAATGATGCCATCTGCTTTCAGTTCCATCATTCATTCATTTTCCCAGACTCATTTGTCAGACATCTATTCAATGCTGGGTACTGAGCTGCATTCTGAGACAAAGTCTGAAAAACTCCCAAGGTGAAAAGAGAGTCAGTGCTCTAGGCTAGGACAGTTTTATAGGAGAGAAACCCAGGCTGTCTCACCAAAAAACTGGTCATGGCTCAACTATCTGTAACTTTTTTCCTTTTAGATGATGCAATACCAAGACCCTCCCTGCAAACAGACTTTCTAAAAACAGATACGACATAAGTTAAAAAGAAAAACTCTAAAAATTAACTGCGATCTTGCAAACAAAATACTACTAATTCTGAGAAGCAATGTAGCCCAGTGGTTAATAATTCATATAGGATAAACACAAGAAGAAAGGGAGCCAGGCCTGGGGGAAGTTCCTGATCCCAGACTCTACTTGTAGGTAGAGCAGGAGGATAGCAACTTCAAGGCCAGCAAGAAGTTGAATGTATCACCTTGTTCCAGTACTTACAGTAAACCTATATTTAAGAGCTCAAAATGTAAAAGAAAGCAGGAAGGAAGAAAGGAAGAGTAAGAAAGGAAGTTCAAGGCCAGCCTGGATAAAAATCTTATCTCAAGGACAAAATACAATCAGAAGGGCTGGGGGCCTGGTTTGACTGATGGAGTACTAGTTTGCTCACTTTCTCCTAACAATCCATCAACCTCTATTTTGCAGCGAGGAAATCTGAGGCTCAGAGAGGGGAAACAGTTTGCCTAAAGTCCAGGGAAAAGAATCTGGCTGATACCCAGCGAGCAGCCTCTTGCCTTCTCTGCCAATAAAGGCAGCGGAGATGGAAAGAACTCTGTTATGTAGCTGGGCTGAGGGAAGATGATAACCGAAAAACTATAGGGAAACAGCCCTGGGCTTTCTCCAACCCACCTAGAAAGTTACTGACTTCTGTGGTAACTGGAAATAACTCCATTTTTCATGAAGGAGAGTCCAGACAATGTCACTCTCCACAAGTGTCTCACCCATAACCCAGGCTTTAGTGCAGGCCCTGGCACAGATGCCTAAATACCACTAGCAAACACAAGCTCAGTGCAACCAGAACCCCTACATATTTGACTATCCTTCCTTCCAAACTCCCAGCATGCACTGTTGTTGGGCCTCCTGATCGGCAGGTGCTACCAGGAGTAGAAGCTGTGGTCTCAGACATGCAGTACACAGAAGATGCCATATCACCCACCTTCCTAGCCCCTCTGGAGTTTACCACCCACACTTAATTCAAACCAAGAAAAGCTTTCACATGGCATTTCCTTTCGGAGAGCACCTGGCATTTTTCCCCCAGTAGAAATATTACTTCTTTCCACCACAAAAGCACAATTCTCAGCTACATTATTGAGGCCCAGAAAGACAAAAACAAAAAACAAAGCAAAACAAAATCCCTTTCCCTTTAACAGGTGATACTAAACAAATGCACTGTGCCGGGCACTTCCAGAAGTGGAAAATAACATTGCATATTTCAACACTCCAGCAGCACAGAGCCCTCGATTTGTCCAAACTCCCATGTGCATGGTTAAAGCACCATTTTCTCACCAGTTTCCCCATTAAAACTCTCCCCTCTTAAAGCTAGAGTCCATGATAACACCCAGCAGCTTCACAGTACACCTGCAGCCCAGAATCAGGGCTCAGCCATCGTCAGGAAGGATCTTCTCACTGTGCTGCGGGTGTAATTAGCTGCTCTGACTTCAGAGTGCTTATCATGAAGTTGTCTTTCCCTGTCAAACTCCACTGCAAGAGTTTGGTGGGTAATTGAAGACCCAGCCAGGCTCTTTTAGAAGCAGACCTTTCCCTGGCTAGTCCCTGGGGGAGAGGGGGGGGGAAGTCTTACATAATACAAAGGTCCATTTCCATATATTATTTCTCTGACTCTGTGGTGGGAGAATCCAAGCACTGGAAATACAAAGGAAAGAGTAGTGCAGAGGTTTGTGGCGGAAGCATTTGTCTCCCGGAATTTCTAATTGCACCCACTGTCACTGCTGCTTCTCAGCGAGCAGGAACAATTCAGACAGCCAGAGGATGCGCTTTAGAAATGCTGAGGCAGAAGCTGGGTTATCTCGCCCTGCTTAAAAAAAAAAAATTAAATATAGAATTCCTTCAATTAACCCTTGGATGGAGGCTGGCAATTGCATTTCCACAAAATCAGGAGAAATCTGACTGCAATGCCAGGAGCCAGGCAGTCCGAAGGATCCCGTCTGCAGCCCAGCTGTGGTCAGATCACCCGGACAAGCACCCAGGGCCCAAGCATGTGGTGACTGGGCCTGGGGACCAGCTCCCTGGACCGGTGGCAGGAGGCACAGCTAATGCTCACGGAGCAAAGAGGAGCCATGGGTGCACACCCTAAGTCCTTTGCCCCTTGGCCTGCTACTCCTAGTGGCTCGAAGAACAGGCTTCTGGGAGCAGATTCTGAAGAGTCGATTTAGAGTCCGCCTTCTCAGGATCTCCCCCACACCCCCAAACATGTTGGCATTAAGTTGTGGCTGAAAATAGCCAGGGATAACGCGAGGAGAAAGGGAGGAGCGAGTCTCCTGCAAGGCAAGAGGAGGGTACGATGGTTCTACAAAGTGCTGTGTGGAGGAGGGTGGAGGTGGGCTACGAGGCTCAGGTAGCCTTTCCGGCGAGTGTACGGGGTGCGAGGTCTAAGCCCTACAGAGCAGACAAACGCCTGCTTCAGTCCAGCCCGGCCATCCATCCATCTGCAGCCAGCATGGGGCTGGCGCTCCAGCTTCTGCCGCCCGCCCTTGGCCTGAGCTCCAGCTTTAGCCAGCAGGCAGGCTGGACCCGACGCACGCGGGAGCCGCGCGGGCCCCTGATACCCAAAGCAGCCCTGAGCACCGCGGGTTCGCGTCCAGCCACCACTCAACCCCATTCCCATGCACTACCCACAGGACCCGAAAGAGACACCGAGGGAGTGAGGGAAAAGTTACAAGTCCATAAAAAATGAAATAAAATCCACCCTCCCCCCCCCCCCCCAGCCGCGTGTTGCTGCTTCGGGGAAGGAAGCTCACCGCCGTCCCGCGGTCACCCGATCTCTTTCGGATCCGCACTCCCCCACCCCGTCCCTTGGGGGGTTGATGCTCTGTCTCCCAACCGCAGGCAAAGTTTAGCCAGACCCCAGGCTCGCCCACCCCAGGGTGCCCCGCGGGCCAGGGCACGACCCCAGATGCCCGCCCCGGGTGGAGGACGCGGGGCTGCAGCCTGGCGCGCGCGGCCCCGCCGGGGACCCCGGCCATCCATCCACAGTTCGGAACTCGGCCACGCCGCGGTCCGGAGGATCCCAGAGCCGGGGGGACGCGCGGGGGTGGGGGCGCAGGTGGTACACCGGAGGGCTCCGTCTTCCCATTCCACCTGCTTCCCGGGCTCCCCACCTCGGGCTCTGCCCCTGCCCGATGGGCGGACCCCAAGTGCGGGGCACCTCGGCCGCTCGCGCCCGGCCCCTGCCCAGCCCGCCGCCCCGGCCCCGCCCGCCCGCTCGCTCACCTGGGCTGCGCAGCCGTCCAGCCCGTCGGGCGCCCTAGATCGCCGCGGTGGCCGGGCCATGGGCGGCACCGCCGAACATCTGCCTGCGGTGGGGTGAATTCCGGGACGCCCCCCCGGAGGGGGTGGAGGGGCGCGAAGCGACGAGGGGCGCGCGGGGACGGGGCGCGCGGGGACCCGGCGCGGACGGAGAGCAGGCGGGCGGCGGCGGCGGCGGCTCCGGGCTGCGGCGCGCCGGGGACCTCGCAGGCGGGCGTTTTGGTGCTGGGTCCCGGGGAGGGGCGGGGCGGGAGGAGGAGCCGAGGCCGGAGGCGGGGCCAAGGGGGCCGGGGCCGCAGGGAGTGCGCGCGGCGGGGCAGAGGCGGATCGCGAGCGCCCGCTGCTGCCCGGCCCGCGGCGCTCCGCCGCCGCCCCAGGCCAGCCGGGCCGTCGCGGGGTGCCCGGTGCCCCTGGGTGGCCGGCTGCCTGAGACTCACTTTCCTCGGGTGTCAAGCCCGGGAGGCGAAGCCAGCGGGGCCGGGGGCCGTGGGGTGGGGGGTGGGAAGGGTGGGCGAACTTCTAGGTCTGCGCTGCTGACCGGGAACGAATATCCCACAGGCTCTGGAGGGCGCCCGGCTTGGAGCTCATCCGTTTCCCCACCGCCCAGCTCCGCAAGGTCCCCAAGCCCCGCGTCCCTGCCCCGCGTCTCCTCCCCGCAGGTGACCCGCCTTAGCGCGCCGATGCCGCCCCACGGTGCCCGCAGCCCGGCGCTCCCGCGCCCAGCCCCGGTCTGTCCTTGGGGAGAGCCCGTGCCAACTTAGCCGGGGACAGAGAGAGAGAGAGAGAGACGCAGAGAAGCCAGGGCCAGGGGAGCTCAGCTCGCCCGGGCGCTCACGCGTGAGGATTGCACACCATCAACCCTGGAAGGGAAGGACGCCTTCCTGCTGCTCCGCCCCGGTCCCGGCTCCCAGGGACCGCGCAGCTCACCTTAAGATGAGGGAGAGTCCACTTGGAATCTCCTTGGAGAAACTGACCTGGGCCAAGCAAGTCGCTCTCAAAGTCAAGAGGTCATTCGCCCGTGAAAGATGAAACAAATGTTCTGAAACTTCCTTTAGAGGAGATGTAGATCATTTCCACTATCTTTAATATTGGAAGAGAAATAGTGGCCATTTACATTTTTTTTTAAAGAACGAATATTCTCCCATCTCAGGGAAGGTTTCTATCGCAAATTAACCCCTTAACTCCTGCAAAGATTAGCCTTCATCTTTGTAGAAGATGAAGTACTGCCTGGTACTGCTGTTTTCTGGCTTAGAAGAGTCAAGGAACATCTTGCTGGTCTAGATCTCAGCCTTTCTTTTTTTCTTTTTTTAAATACGCTTTTAGGAGTCTTAATGGCCCTGGATAGTTCTCTGAGTCAGAGTAATATTCACAAGTCCATTTAAGACTAAGTCCATTTAAGAAATTGAACGTCACTTTAAAGCTGCACTGTGACAGCCTAAGCATTTAAGCTTATATGAGATGTAAAAGTGCTCCCCCATTCTGTGACGCTGAGAAAAATCACGGAGAGGTTGTTGGGGGTCAAAGGGAGGTCTAAGATAAAGCTCTGCCAGTTTTGGTAGCCTTAACTTCTACCAGTGGCCAGTGCATGGAAGATCATGGGGTTGAACCTCTGCACTGGCAAGTGATTACTTTTTCTAAAGGGCTCAAAGTGGTTTGGTGCCTACAGGGGGAACTGCACAACTCATTTGTGACAGGGAGGTGAGCAACGATTCTATTTGTACCATGGAAGCCAAAGGCAGCAACAAGAATCTGCAAGAAAATAGAATCCTAGGCTCCAGCTCTGAATCTCTGCTAGTTAAAGTCATTTGCAGAAGTGACCTCCGGGCCCCTTTGCATCAGTAATCAATATCCTTATACTTTAGATGAATAAAAAATGTCCACAGACTATTTTTCCCCTTATTTAGCTTTATGTCTCTGCTTAGACATTTGCCAGATTTTCTAAGATCTTCTAAACATCGTCCCTAAATCCTTCTGGGCATGTATTGGGCTTGCTCCTTAGGAACTCTCTTAGTACTAGAATTTAGTTCTACTCTAAATCAACATTGTATGAAAATAAAATCTTCTCAGGGAAGTATCTATTATCTATTATATGTATATAATGTACATGTATATAATATATACACATATATGCATATAACCTATAATATATGTATATATATTCATGTCTATATATATATACATAAAGATTTGGTTTCTTTAAGGTGTGTTGGTTTGTTAAGGTCACATGCATTTCTATGTCAGAATTGTGGGTGTTTGCATAGAGGTTCCTAGAAGATGTGGTAGTCAGCCAGAAAAGTAGCTGTAACTGTAGTTGTGTCTCTCAAAGCAGTGTCATCATATCTGTGCCACCAGTACTGAAGCTATTAGAATATTTAATGAGCACCTACTCTGAAGAAGAACTAAAAAAAAAAATTACACTGTGGCCAGTACCTGAAGGAAGCATAGAATATTGTCTTGACAGAAACAAGACCTATAATCCAGCCTACCTTTCCCAGAGCTCACTGATTCTGGTTAAGGTTTAGATATTGTTTGTACAAGATGCAAAGTCAAGCAATGGAAAAGAAACAAAAGCAATCGACCCATGAGTTGGCTCAATAATCTGCAATAATAGCAGCAAAGGGAGAGCCAAGATGCCTGTCATAGGTAATGTGCAAAATGAATTCTGTAAGCTGCATCTAAGCTTATAGCTACCATTTTGGGAAAGAGTATTTCTCAGTTTAACCAACAAGAGCCTTAGTTTTACTGCAGTTGGGTAACTTTTCAAGGTGACATACTAATAAGAGGTCTTTCTTACCCAGTCTTAGAAAGTATTAGGCTTACACTTTCCTAGTTTATAACTGAGAGAGTTCAATGGAGTGCCAGAGGAGGAAGCAATTTATCCAGAGCAGCTCCTCTTTTAGTGAAAATGGGACTCCTGGTTTAGTGCTCTTTGTAATTAAATAGTTCGCTATGTTTGCTGTTGTTGGCTTTGGTTATTCTTTCCTCTCAATATGTGAGGGGAGAGGGAGACCAAGAGGAGGGGAGGCAGGGAGAGAGAGAAAAGAGCAAGCTTGCTTAATTCTGAAGACTCTCTCTACCTGGGTTGGACTTCAGGGAGTTTTACTTGTAACTTCTGTCTACTGGTCTGCCCTGTATAGCCTCTCCTCTCAAAATGGCAGTTTGAATGTTTCAGGTTAATAGGATGAATATTAAGAAGTCCAATGGGATTCTTTACAAGCAGAGGAAATTGGGATCAGGTTAAAAATCCAATTTTAATAAACTTTCCAAGTCCTGATTTAGATGATGTGCTAATGGCTGTTCTTGACGAATCACCTTAAAAGTCAAATGTATTTTTAAAAGGTCCTCTTTGTACGAGAAGCTTGATGGATATTGCTTAATTGTGCATTGTGCATTCCTGTCTTCGTAGACAAAGATCGTCTGTAAGATTGAAGAGAGCTGATAGGCTCAATGCTGTCCAAAGAGCTGGTTGGGGAGAGGGGAAGATGTTGGGTTTGCAAGATAATTTCACTGCTTTTGACCAAAACAAAGAAAGCATGATTACACTGTGTGAAAATGGTATCCTCAAATAACTCCACTAATTTGATTGTGCTGAGGTCTAGAATTGCTTCTGTTTCTTTTGATTTGCTAATTAGCCAGAGCTACCAGCCTGTGAGAGAGCCTGGGGGAGTTACATCCACAAACTGAGAAGGCTTGGGGGTCCTTCCAACCCAGCTGACCCATCCCATCCCTCCCTCCCGCACACACCCTTCCCAGCTCACAAGTGATCTAATGAGTGTGCAAACAATCCAGACATATAGAAGTGAATTATTTGGTGATATGGTTTTCTTCCTGAAAACCTGATTTTTGTTTCCTGTGTGCCCCTTACCAGATTGATTCTTGGGTGTGTGTGTGTGTGTGTGTGCGCACACGTGTGTTTATATGATTGCGATTTTTGCCTACATAAGTCCTTTTATTCACATACTGCTGTGACTTACCTGGAAATGGTTTCCATACCATCCCCTCACAAGGATTTACTTATTAAAGAATTTGTCTCCAGTGTCAGGAGAGGAGACAGAAACTCAAAGAGTTGAAGCCTTGGTTTGTTGGCCGTATTTGGGTGGTTCTTTTGTGACCTATAGGTCTTGGGAATTCTCCTGAGAAAGCAGTTGTAAAAGCGGGAAGCTTGTCCCTACCTACTTTCTGGTTCCTAATGTTTAGCCTTTTGCTGGCTTCCAGGATTGCAAAGCATCATGGGTTGGTAGAGCCAAGGGGGAACTCCTAAGGGAACTGCATTGTGCCATTTACAATGAAGAGGTAACTAAACCTTCTTAGGGATAAGTTAACCTACCTCTGCTATTTTGTTATGTTGAAGAGAAGTTAGCTCTAAGGCACACACAGACACTCACAGTTGGAATTATCCTTGATGATTGCATTGGAGTAAGAAGGACAATATTATTCCTTTTTAAATTTAGATGTTTTCTTTAACCTCTAATTTTACCTTATTTTTCTTCTGATTGTCAAAGAAATTTAAAATATTTTACAGCCTTCCAAAGATCCACAGACTCTAGGCACTGAGCCTCTAGCTTCTAATGCTAAAATTGGCATGGTGATATTACTGAGTATGTGTGCTTCACTGGCTCAGGTACAGTCTGTTAAAAACAACTTCACACAAATAGCCTATAGTCCATTTGTTGTATTGGATAACAAGTAAAGACAACGTGTTGCTTTTATTTCTGAACCTCTGTCAAAATTTGTCCCAAATTACATACATTAGTGCTACAAAAAAAAAATTGCAATATTGTAGACTTGGAGCGGTCCTCTGGTTGAAGCGATTAAATCCTGCTGAGCGCCAGCATGCCTTCCCAGGCAATGGCAAATGGAGGTACTCTCTTTGATTTTAGGTTTGCCGGGGACCAAAGCTGCCTGATCCTCTGATGAGTAGTGCTTGATGATTTTCTCTTTGAGACCCCATTGAAAGATAATGGAGGAATCACTGTCTCCAGGGAAAGGGGGAGGAGGGGGAAGAGAGTTATCTTCTCTCTGTCTCCCTGAAGCCCAGGGAGTTCAGCAGAACCAATTTTAACAGGCTACCTCCTTTCTAGCAGCCTGTGATGGGTACACAGATGGAGTCCTATGGAGAAGAATGAAGTCCTTTGCTGCAGGAACTCACAGATCTGCATCTTCCATCTAATGATGCTGGTGAGGTTCTGGTTCTGTAGATGAGGAAGGCCAAAGGAATGCTGGGATGATTTCTCTGGTCCTCTCTCACTTTACTCTGAACTCTCAGCTTCAAGCAGCCTGTGGTGTTTTACTGCCTCTCTCCTCACTGGGCCCCCAGTAAAGTTCTCTAAATGTGGCTCCATTGATCTTCCAGACGACAGTGCTACTTTCTGCCTTGTCAACTTTGCTTGGATTCCAGATTTAAAACAGAAGAGAAGCCGCATGAACTGGAGTTCTCTTCTCCTACACCTTTAAAAATACTTTTCTTATGAAAGAGTGGACAATGACACTTAGGAAAGCTAGCTCTGTCCCTTCCTCCTTTGTGGTAGTAATAAATGTTCACTGAATGCTTTGAAGCTCTGGCAATTGGCTCCTAAAAAAACAAACCAAAACTCCAAACCAATAATATATTACATTAAAAATTATCAAGTGAGCTGGTGTGTGACTCCAGCGATAGAGACCCTGCCTTGCAAGCCGGAGGGTCTGAATTCAATCTCCAGGATTGCTGAATAAATAAATAAAAGAAAATAGAATTGAAACAATATGAAATACAATAGTCAAGTTAATATAGTTCAGTACATAGACATTATATTTATTGTAACGTACTTTTTTGTAAATGAGTGGAAAATGGCTTTTTCGCACTACATTAGGAAAGTCCATCAGACAGTTTGTACAGTGAGTGACAAGTGCTTAGAGATTGTATAAATCCGGGCATTTATTGAGTACCACACACGCATTCTCCTTTTAGCACATTGTGCATAGAAACATAGAGAAGCTAAAGTTCAGGTCTGTATTTTCCAGCGTGCAGTAGCAGTACTGGATGAGAAGCCGGTCAAAGTCAAATCCTTTCATTCTCTCGTATCTGCCTGTATACACATCATAAAACTAGAAAGAAGACCATAGTGTATTTCGTTACCCTTTCAAATGAAGAGGAGAATTGAATTCTTCTCCATGCCTTCCAAATGTACTTACATTGGAGGAATATAACTATCCATACGGTATTTAAATCCAATATTCATGATTTTGTTATAATTGTATTGAGTAAACTAATTGGCAAAAGAAAATGCTAAGCTTAAAAGCTCAGTTCTCGAGGTAATTGTGTTTCTCTCTCTACCTATAATTAGCCTTTAACTATGAAAGCTATTATGGCTTTGTATTTTCCAGGCAAACCCTAGTGGACATTGAACCCCTTGGTTACAAGTGGGGCTGCAGATCTCAAGCTTCTGTGTGAATGGTCATTTATTCCCTCCAGCATTCCTTAACTCTGGCTCTTAATCTCTGCCCTGCATGGGAGAGGGTAGGGCTAAACCCAGGAGACTGAGCCACTCCCAGTACCCCTGCGGGCATGGAGCTAGGCATCAGATTGGTGTTTGTGCGTTGTCTGCAGGATAGAATGTCCTTCACCCTCTCTCCTTCCGTCTCTGGAGTCAGCCTGCCTTCATGGGTTCACCTTTTCTTGGAAAGCCACTTTTCACTTGCATAGAACATTGTCTGCTTAGAGAAACAGAGGAGTGTATTTATTGACAAATGTGGGAAGGATGACGGTAGATGCTCCCATCAGCTCTGTCCTTCACCCCTTGGGGAGATAGTGTTCAGCTGGCAAAGCTTTGCCACTTCCTCTCTGGGCCACTTCCCCGGATGAGAAAGCTCCTCCTCGTCTAGGGTAAGTGTGCTTAGCTCTCACTTTCAGATAGCTGTTCTCTTGGCTGTCCCATAGTGACATGCTTCAGTAACAAGGGGTATACTTATCTCTCATCTTCCTATGCAGGGAAGAGGAGGGTCGTTTACTGAGACTGATTTAGATCCACAGTTTATGTGCTTGTGTGATTCCTCTCTGTCATGCCTCCTCATTCATTTCTTTCTTGTCCACCATCAGCACTCATTATGCACTGTCCTGTTCTCTAATAGATACCACAGCCATGGCTTTCCTGGGGACTGCTGTAAATCTACTGTCTCCATAGCCCATTGCTGTTTGAGCTCTGGTTCTGCTTGGGCAGACAATAGGAAGTGAACCTCCCACAAATAGTCAATAGACTTCATTAATGTTAAGAGGGCAGGTTTCAAGATTGGATGCCTGGGATTCAGATCCCAACTCTGTAATATCTTCCTTCCTTCCTTCCTGCCTTCCTTCCTTCCTGCCTTCCTGCCTGCCTTCCTGCCTGCCTGCCTGCCTGCCTTCCTCCCTCCCTCCTTCCTTCCTTCCTTCCTTCCTTCCTTCCTTCCTTCCTTCCTTCCTTCCTTCCTTCCTTCCTTCCTTCCTTCCTCCCTTCCTTCCTTCCTTCCTTCCTTTTTTTCCTTATCATCCTTTACTTTATTACTGTCCTTCCTTCTTTTCCCTTTTTATTTATTTATTTTTTTTCATTTCTAGAATCAGACCCAGGGCCTTGCAAATGCTAAGCATACTATAAGCAACCGCTGAGCTGCAACCTTCATTTCTAAATATCAGTTCCAGACTCCATAAAATGGAGGGAAAACAGGACGTCTTTCTCCTGGTATTGGACATTGGCAAATGTGTACACACTGAATACATGTGCACTATTAGACCTTATCTTCCCAAGAAAGTACAAATAAAAATCCTCTTTGGTCTCTTCATCAGTACTAAAGAACTCTGAATTTCAGAACCTGTAAGTGATGCATTTCTCCAAATAGACAGCATCTCTTCCAGAGGTCATTCATGCTTGAAAAATCATCGTAGAAAAGGGAAGTTCTCAAGGAACAAGAATTGGGGATCAAATTGCACAAATCCTTTCTGAACCTTATTTCTTTCTGAATAAAATAAACACCGTGGTTCCTTTGCCTCATTCAGTATTTAGAGAGGTGAGAAAAAATAGTTCAACCAAGAGCCATGCACAGTGCACAACACTCATTTTGAATGAGTCAATATAGGGAATATTCTTTTAAGCACTGATTTTTTGGTGCTAGTTCTGGGGCTTGGACTCTGGGTCCATGAGCTTCTTTTTTTGGGTCCGGTCGTGGGGCCTGAACTCTGGGCCTGAGCGCTGTCCCTCAGCTCTTCAGCTCAAGGCTAGCGCTCTACCACTTGAGCCACAGCGCCACTTCCGGCTTTTTTCTTTTTGCTTATGTGGTGCTGAGGAATCGAACCCAGGGCTTCATGCATGCAAGGCAATCGCTCTACCACTGAGCCAACTTCCCAGCCCTTAAGCACTGATTTTTAAGAGTTGCCATTCACCAGATCTGCTGATATCCTCTGCACTGATTTGCTTTTACCTACAAAGCAAATGACCCTGAACGTGGACAGCAGGAAGGAGAATTCTTCCAGAGGGAACTGAACAACTGGTCTGTTTGCTTCAAGGCCAGGTGATGTTCTTGCACAGGGTCCATTCCTTTCTAACCTTGTCTGCACTCCACTCACAGTGACCACATGCTGCTTTTGCTGGGACAGACAATTCCCCATGGCTCCTCCTTCTCCTTCATTCTGGATGGAGACAGAGCAGTGGCTCTTGAAAGATGTTCACATGCTACTTGCTTAATCTATGAATATGTTACCTCACATGGCTTATACATTAAGCTATACACTTTCCTAATTCTTATGAACCATAAAGTGTGACTGTATTTACAGACGAGGCCTTGGTAGAGGTGACGACAATAAGGTGATGGCCCCAATCAAATATAACTGATAGAAGTTGATATGAAGGTAAATACAGAGAGAGAAGACGGTCAACACACAGAGGAAACCTGGGCATCTTCAAACCTAAAGGAGACATGATACAGATCCTTCTGCTGCTCCTCAGAGGGAATCTGCAGGGCACTTCATCTTGGACTTTGGGGCCTCTGAAAGCATGAGATGATAGTTTGTTATTTAAGCCATCTCATATGTGGTACTTCAGCAAATCCTTTCACCTCATGTGACAGTGAACATCATAGACTTGCTGGTCTTTACCACAACCAAGGACATAGACTTGGCAAAGCATGTTTTTACCTCAGTGTGCTGATCCTGTCCTTTTTGCATATGGGCTAATATTTATAGTGTCTAATCAGTGTATTTTAAAATGATATTCAAAACAGCAATTATACTCAACACCTGTGCTAATATTTCAATTGAGGTAATAGTTGTACAAATCTATCCATTATACATTGATGTATAACTGTCCCCGAAGTTCATGCCTTAAAGTAACTTATGTGTGTTATCCAATTTGCCTCTGAGCATAGCTCAGTGGAGTCCGCTGGGTGTCCTTGGTTGTACTCAAGAAGGGATTGGCTTCTCTGTGGGGGAGGATCTGCTTCTAAGTCCAGTCACCTGGCAACTGGGATTTGTTGTTTTGCATGTTGTTGGACTAAAGGCCAGAGTACCTTGCAAGAGATTTCAGAGTTCACCTCCATGCTGCAAAGTCTCCTAATGGAGGGTGCATAACATGGTAGTTGACCCATTGTGATGATCAGGTGACACAACAAAAGAAGACGTCAAGGTTGGCACCCCTGTATTTGGGTCACCTAGCATCAGAGGCAACAGCTTGTCACATCTGCTATTTCCTGTGGTCTGGAAGTCGGTACCAAGTCCCATTCACAGTGCAGGGGAAGCAGTTCTTTATGAGTATAAATATAATGGGGATGGATTCCTGGGGGCTGTGATTCCTGATACAGGAGGAATCCAAGAACAAGCATATGAAACATGAGCACCATATTGGCTGCTTGGACAACAATAGTGGTAAGATGATTTGTTCTTCACTTTCTTCAAGGTGAAAGCAACATCGCTGACATAAACAACATAAAGTAAGAGATCTATCTTTGGTTCATAGTTTTGGCAATTCCAGTCCTTGGTCCTTGGTTCTGTTGTTCTGGGCTTTGAGGCCGATTGTGGTGATGCGATATTGTGGAGGAGGAGGAAGAGCTTCACCTCATGGTGGACAGGAAGCAGGGTGGAGAAGGGACAGAAGATCAGGAATTACCTTCAGAGTTCCGCCTGTCAGTGATACATTTCTTTCACAGGCCACACCTCCTTAAGTTCCCAGAACCTCCTGACACAGCGACACCAGCTGGGGACAAAGCAAGTGCTTAAAACATGAGCCCGTGGAGACATTTCATATTAAACAAAGAACAGACGCCCCTAGTCATACATACGCCAAATTTCATGAACATTAAGTGCTTGAAAAAAATAAAACTGAAGGTCAATGAAATACATTATTTCTAAAAAAAAAAAAATCTTTGAAACCATGCTCAAGTCATGTTTTGGGTGTACTTATACATTTTTTTCTTATGACTTTCATGTTACCTTCACATCCTGTATTTTGATAAAGAATATTCTAATAGAAAGTAGAAAGATAGAAATCATGACTCAAAGATTGAGGCATTTATTGATTAATAAATTATTTGATGACTAAAAGATGGTGATTATTAAACTAGGGATAGACACCAACTTGAAAATATTGGGAGTCTCTTTTCCAATGTCTGGTCCAGGGGAGTGAGGCTTCACAAAGGAGAGCAAGCTCCAGAAGCATGGCCTCAGTTTCAACACAGGAAGGTCAAATGACGAAATTCTTACTGCGTACCACCAGTAATGAGGCCTGAGAGAATGAAAAGGCCTGAGAGAATGAAACAGTATCAGCATCTACCAGCTCAGAAGTATAGAGGGGACCGTACGTCGCTTTCAGATATACATAGGTCAGCATCTGAGGGTTAAGCTGAATGTTTAAAGTGCATGCTTGTCTCATTATAAAGTAATCGTTGTTTATTATAGCTAATGGGAAAAATGATATAAAATTAGAAATAAAGCCAGAAAAAAATAATTCCACTACCCACAGGCAATTCCTAGATTAAGACTGAGCATATAATGAGATGAAATGAAAAAAAGGAAATTGAAATGTTGGTTTGTTGTATAGAGTATGTACAAGTCTTTAACATTTAAAGTAGGTTATGTTTAACTTTATTAAATATAATGTTTACTGAAGATCTAGATTTCCAATTTCTTTGGAAGAGTTGAAATTAGGGACAGAGTTTTACATTAAAAATCAATTAGTAATATTTTAATATTTGCTTTATGAAGAAAATAAATTAAAAATTCACATGTATTCACTTGGTGACTGGAAGAAGGACAAAAATATAATTCAATCCATCCTTCACATAATTAACAAAAAGGTTGTTTTGGTAGTATTAGGGATTAAAATCAAGGCCTCACCCTCACTAGAAAAGTTCTTCAACACTTGAGCTACAGCCCCAGTTCTTTGGCATTTAGTTCATTTTTCACACAGGGTCTCATGTTTTTGTTCTGATAGCCTTCACACACAATCCTCCCACTTTTACATCTGAGTAGCTGGGATTACAGGTGTGTGCCACCACAGTCAACCACTGTGTTGGTCCAATTCTTGGAGCAAGATGAAGAAATTGGTTCAAGGAGTGCAATCCGGACAAGTTGGAGGACACCGATGTCACTCTGGGAGGTCTTTGGGCCTTCTTCCTTCCCCAAAGTCAGCCCATCCTGAGTCTTAAAATACAGTTTAATTTTGTAAACTTTGGAACTTTATTTTCTTCTTTTTTAAGTACCACAAATTAATTGTAAAAAAGTGTATTATTGTGATATTATTAACTTACATATAATGTACTTTGGTCAAATTCACTCCATTTATATTACTTTTTCTTAATCATCCTCTGCCTCCTTCCCCATTATTTTAAATGTCATCATACAGTGTCCTTCTGTCTTAGTCCTTTTATTCAATATTGTTTATAAGGTTTATCCATGTTGTTGGATGTGGTTCCAGTTCATTTGTAGTTTTAAATAATATTTATTATGTGAATCTGATAAACATCTTTAGCTGTCCTTCTGTGGATAGCATTTATATTGTTTCTGGGGTAGGATGTTCACTAATTTATCTTCTGTGGACATTGCTGTGTGTATATTGTTGCTGCAGAATGGCTACCATTCATATTTGGTGACCATTCCATGTGAAGTTGTTGCAGCTTAGGACTTGTACATCCCCGACTAACTTGGTAGCTAAAGCAGAGTTGTTTCCCCATGATCTTGGCCCAGTTCACACTCCAGCACTGGGGAGCTGCTCTGATTCCTTGTCAGCACTTGGAAGTATCCATCCATTTGGTGACAGCTACTCTTGACTGAGGAGTTGGGTACCATTTTGATTTTAACTTGAATATTTGTGATGCAAATCAGATTGAACCTTTCTTTTTTTCTTTGGATATCCTCTTTTTAGGGGAGCTTATTTGTGTGTTTTGTTCCTTTTTCTATTGACTATTTTTGTCTTCTATTTTTGCTTTCTAGATGGTCTTTATATATGTGGGGCAAGTCATTGTGCTTCAGTATTCATATTTATGGAATGAGAAGGGGGGATAATGCCCATATGATATGATGTCATTATGGGAATTTTATGACACAAAAGCAGGCAATTTCTGCAGCCATATGTAACACACACAGAGTGTTCGATGCTATTATCATTAGCCAACATCATCTGCCTTCCACTAGCAGGTCTAACTTGGCCTCATAGAATCTTTGCCCATTCAGACTCATTGGCCTTACCATCCTTGTGTCCACCCTGGGCCTGAATGCCAAGTTTAGGAGCAAACACTGTTGTAACTTTATTGTTTATACAGCACTATTTTTTTAACCTATTAAAATCCTCCCAGGAGAGTAAGGCAGTTTTCTAGCTGGGGAAGCTTCATTCTCACAGGCATTGGGTGGTGAAGTTGGTGTCTAGTGCTTGTTCCAAGAAGAGTCTAAAATAAGTGGTTCTACCTGGAGAAATAAGAAAACAGAGCAAAATAAAGCAAAAAGAAATGCTCCTGGAAATAAAATACATTAAAAATTAAAATATACACAATATGAGCAATGAAATATTTTAGGTTAAGTATTCATTCTTGCCTTTTCAAGCATTCTGTGGTTTCCTGGCCATATTTTTTTAAGGGGGATAATAAAATTTTCTTCTGTCCTATTGGGACTTGCCTTGTTCCTGGTGGTCAGAGAATAAAAATGTCTTATAAACAAACAAAATAAACAAATCTTAGTCTGATTTTTCTCCCTACATCTGTGGAATTTTCACAGATAAATGAATTCTTTTAGGGGGAGAGAAACATAAGGTGTTCCTTTAATTTATGCGTTTGCAACCTAATATGAAAATCATTCATTTATTATTTCTTGTAGAGAACAGCTACTAATATCTTGTTTCTAGCTCCCTTAATTAAATTTAACTTCTATTTTTTCTCTTGACTCACACTCTTTCCTTCTTGGATTAACCTCACTCTTCATAGTTGTGACTTTTGAACTGTTAAATTTCATTACATTATATGAAATCTGTAGATTTCTTTCCCCTAGTGGAAAGTTGATAGTTTTTTCTACTCACTTCTCTCCCAGGCAAAGGGAACAGTTTCACTTTGATCACAGATATCTGATAGATCAATGCTCCTATGGAAATGCAGTATCATATATAATCAATAAATATGAGAATGGAAATTTTTGAAAGCAAGTGATTGGTCTGAGACTGTCAACTTTGGCTGTCTCTACCTTCCAAAGTCTTGCTACCTCTTCCACGAAATCTCCCAAAACTTCTGAGGGAAAAGCATAGTTTGAACTTTCAATTATCATAGCCCATTTCTGCCCACTCTTCCCTGTGGAGGGCTGGACATAATTGTCCATTGTAATGTGACTTCCAGGGCTTCCTTGTGGTGAGACTGAGATTCTCAGCCCTTGATACTAGGCTTAGCCATTGACCTGCTTCAGGCAAGGGAGTGAGCAGATTAACCTTATGTGGATGAAGAGATTCAAAGGCTTCACAAGTACTCTCTAGGTCTCTCACCTCTCTTCTATCCTGAGTTCCTTCAGGTTCTCTGGATGCAAAGTCACAGGTGACACGATCCAGAAATAATTATGAGATTGGAAGCCTGGCTAATTTAGCACTTAACACTTTTATTAGACTCATTTGTTTACCTGTCTTCTTCAAGGTATGTTTATTGGAGTTAGGGGATGAACGTTTGTTGGACATTTGCTTAGTTTGGTGCTTGGCACACACAAAGAACTAGTAAATATCTGTGGCATAAATGAATGACTCAGTGAAGACCTCCTACTGGAAATGGTTTCATCCTGAGCAGATGCCTGGTCCTTCAGTACTTCCACTCTGGCTTTGACTTTGATCTCTTGGGCTCATATAAAACCATCTAATTATTTATTGCTGTGACAGAGCGTTAGCATTGGAAAATAACATGGCTGTCCATTTTGGGATTTTGTCTTTTCAGATTAAGTATTCTCAGTCCTTCTCCATTGTGTGATCTCCCATGTTCTCAGTTGCTGAAGCTTCTCCTTGGCAGATGCTCTAATTGACCCATATCCCTCTTAGCATGTGCTGTCAGAGTAGAAGAAAGAAAAGAAGGGTCATCTCCTCCTTCCTCTAGTCAGATTCTACTGCATCTAACACAGCCCACAATTGCCTTTGCTATTCTTGGCAGCCACATCATGCTGCTGACTCACAGAGTCAACCAAATCCCTTAAGCCTTATTCACAAGCCTTTATTACCCAGCCCTGTCTCAACTTGTGTGGTAAATTTAGGGGACTGAAATGTTGAGCCTTCTGTTTTCCTCTGTTACATTATTCACCTCACTTTCGTCAAGGTTGTGGTTTCTGTCTATTTGGGGCAAGAAAAGCTATTATTTCTGGGGGAAAATAATTCAGCTAGGAGAAAACATATAAGAGAAATAACCTTGTCCCATTCACTTGATGCATCCCAGTGTCTCATACAGTAGCCTGTTGTTAATACTTTAAGAGCACTCTTTGCCAGTGCTGTAGACTCTTTGCTTAAGAGGAACAGGAGAGTAGCTTTGATCTGCTGATTTCATTCAAGAGTAAGTTCTACCAAGACAGACAGACTCTGATCCTTGATCTGATTCCAAAGAATGGTCACCCGTCATAATCACCTCTGCTTGAGTGTGAACGTGTCCCCATAGTTTGCTTCTAACCAATGCCATTGCATAACCTGTGATTAGATTGCAGGAAATCTTAGCATTATTTTATTAGGTGACTCCTTGACTGAGGAGGCTTCCAGCACACAGATAGCAAGAAGCTGAGGCCCTCACTCTGACACCTTGCAAGAAGCAGCATGCTGGCAGTACTGGCAAGGCCTGGAAGAGGAGGATTTTACAATTACTCCTTGAAGCGATACTGCACTCCTACCTGACACTTTGATCGACGCTTTCTATGAGAGTTCGAAACAGGATCTAGCAAAGTCTAGTATTGGCTCCTGCCCCTAAGAAATCACAAAACAAGTGGATGCTTTTTTTTCTTTAAGCTGCTAAGTGGCTGTAAATTGTTGTCCATCAATCTGTAGCTACGATGCCATGTAATCAAATGGTAGGAAACACCTATATGATGTAATTATAGAATAGTTATAGTTAATGTGTTTTAGACTAAGTCTAGTATTCCCCTAGAATAACTTCCTGCTAAGCTGTCTCATTCAGAGGTCCTAGATCTCATCTTTTCCTGACTTTTGAACCCCTTGGTTCTGTACTCAACTTTGAACATTTCCTTTTTGTCCTATACTGGCCTTTTAATTTTTATTTTCCATTGGAGTTGTGTTTCCCAGGATGCATTTCCATCTTGCTTCTGTGATGTGTATATTTTCTAGGTCTGGCTCTCCCAGACCTTCTCCTAGAGGAGAAGCAGCTAGCTCTCGAGGTACCACAAATAGCATGAGTGCCCAAACAATAGTAGACCTTGGTCACCTGAAACCTGATTGTATTTTCCACTTGACTTTCTGGGTAGACTCTCTGCTGCTTGAGTTATGCCTCAGCTTAGACAATTTTCACTTCATTTTATCTTTTAGATACTGTCTCACACTTTGGATTTTGATCCCCTTACCTATATCTTCTATCTGCTGAGATTACAGATGTAAACTATTATCTCTGCCTTGTTTGTGGAGATGGGGTCTTACTAAATTTTGTCTGAGTTTGGGTTATGATCCTTCCCACATTTGTCTCCCAAGAGGCTGGGATGACAGGTATATAACACCATGTGTGGTTTTCTTTTTCTCTTTCTAACTGAACATGATCGTTATTGTCCTAGGAAAATTTAGTGCCCATATAAAAATGGAACTCATATTGGAGGTTGGTCTAGAGTTAATTTCATATATGTATTGATGTTTCTTTGGTGAATGACCCCAGGCCATGATTGGTAGGTTCTGGGAAAATGTTTAATTTCATAAACCTAGTTTAAATTCTGCTTGTCATCTCTGATGGACCCTGAGGCCTGAGGAAGGAGCTGAAGACTCATTCTTTATATCGGAACCATCTATGTGTATACATAGCTGAGCTTATTAGAGAAAGGCAATTGCTAGATTCTTTTTGTCCTAATGGACTTGAAGACTGTACATGTAGATTAACTGAGAAATTAGGCCCCAAACATCTTTATGATTAAAAAAAAAAGAAATCTTAGTGATATGGGCCCCCTTCTACACTTGACCTTTCAGTTAATGAACCCAAACACATCATGTCATGCCAATGGCTGGCTTGAGGACTTTGGAGTCATCTGATAGAACTGAGTTGATGGTCATACAGGTCCTTACTTTTGATGACAGGAAGGTGGAACTCAGAAAGGCTTAATGGATGGAACAAATTCACGCAGATAATTAATGGCAGCATCTAGGCTTGATCTCAGACAAGGTAGCTATGTTTTTTGTGTGTGGTGGTGATGGTGGTGGTGGCTTTTTTTTGTAAGGCTATGGAGAAATTGTAACATCAGTCACTTTGTTAGGAGAAGAAATAAGTTATAACACAAGGCTGGAGCTGAGAAGGCAGGCTCCTGATCCAGGAAGAACCATTCTCTATCTTCTTGTCTAGACTTGGAGGCGTCCAGCTACCAGGCAAGGATGAAAATAGCATTTGCTAAGTTAAGGGAGAACAGGACCTAGGAGGACCAGGAGTTAGACTTGACCCCATTTCCCTGAAGCTCCCACGTGAATAGAGCTGGACTCCTGGATGACGCATGGATATTATAGAACTGTTTATTTCTTCGTTTCTGCTCTTCAGCATTTAGCAAAAGGTCTATTGATTTTCATTATTTTTAATTCCAGCCTCGCCTCAGCTCTGCACTGGGGAGGTAATAGAAAGGTCTTTTCTGGCTGGCTGGAGTGTTGGAGGAAGATGATTATACCCTCTGAGGCCAGCAGCATGATGAGGCTTGGAGTCAGAGGGAGATGCAGAGTGAAGGAAAATCTGAGGTCAGAGCTTCAGAATCTAGCATTTCTTTCTCCCAGACAACCTTCTTTCTGGCACCGATTCTGGATAGATTGGTCATAACTTTTGTAACAATTTGCTTAAGGGCTTAAGCACAAGGTCCCTTTTGTCATCAAGCCCTGTGGTTTAGGATGGTATTATGTCTCATCGGAAGATAAATACCTGATGGGGATGAATTAACAGGAAAAAAAATATACTTGTTTTGGGTCTTGTTGTCAGCAGCCTTCTTTCTGGTCTAATCTCCCTGACAACTTCCTCCTGTGTGTCCCCCTAATCTAATTGTTCTTCTTTTACCCGGCTGCAGTCATTCTCACTGTTCATCTTCCACCCCCTTCTGTCCCCTGATGACCAGTTCTGTGCTTAAAAATTGTTCTTAGAGGATTTAGTCCATGGTTGGCTGGATTCATTGTTTCCCATCCTGAGAAGATGCAGACTGCCATGGTAGTGAAGGTATGCATCCCAGAAAGCTCACCTTATCTCATAATACCTGAGGGGGAGCAATCTTCAAAACGATACCCCAGTAATCCACTTCCTTCGAATTCAGCCCTGCCTCCTAGCATCTACCATTTATCACCTCCCAATAATGACATAAAATTATGAACCTGTCAGTGGATTACTCCACTGCGACACCACAGTCATCATGAGCCAATCACTTCCACAAAGCCCCACCTTTGCTTGCCTAGATAACCAGTCCTTCAAGACATGAGAGAGATACTACATATCCAAGCCATAACCATCATTTTCCCCTGATGCCCTCTTCTGTGTCCTGTATCCTTTACCTGGACATGCATGTCTTTCCTATCTTGGAGTTACCTGTGAATAAATATTCACCCTAATAGATTATAATCTATCTGAGGGCATGAAAATGATCAGTTTCATTTTATACAATTCACCTCCTTTATCCCCAACTTCAGTTTTTTAAAGTATTGATTTAACAGTATTAGCTGCATAAGAAGTATGCATTCTGATGCCAGGCTCCAATGCGTCTTGCCTGTAATCCTAGCTACTCAGGATGCTGAGATTTGGAGCATCTGCCAATTTGGACAGAAAGCCTGTGAGACAGAATCTCATAATCATTCTGTTTACAATTAACCCCAAAGAAAAGGCCAGCAGGGAGGGATGGTTCAAGAAGTAGAGAGCTATCTGTGAGCAAGTAAATTAAAGGAATGTGAGACTCCATCTCCAAATAACTGACAAAAAGGTAGGCTGGAGGTATGGATCAAATGATATTGAATCCGCTGAGCAAGAATACCAAGCAAGCATATGGCTCTCTGAACTCAAACCCTGGTATAAGCAGAACGAAAGAAGGAGAAAGGAAGAAAGAAAGAAAAAAAGAAAGAAAGCAAGGTAGGAAGAAAGAAAGAGAAAAAAGAAAGAAGAAAGTAAAAAGAAAGAAAGAAATATAGAAAGAAAGGAAGGAAGAAGAAAGAAGAAAAAGAGAGAAAGAAAAGAAAAGAAAAAATGTAAAAAAGCATCATGTTAAGCAAGAAGCAGTAACAGGTCTGTTAGGTTGTGACCTTCAAAATCTGACCAGATTTGAAATGTGCCTTGTGACTTTGGCCAAGCCACTTAACTTTTCTGTGACAACACTTTCAAATGTGTAAGAAATATTAGGAACGTCTACTCATAAGGTTAGTGTGTGTTTTAAGGAAGTTAATGGCTCTTGGGTTGTGGTCTAGTGGTAGATTTCTTGCCTAGCAAGCATGAAGGCCTGGGTTTGATTCCTCAGAACCACATCAACAAGTAAAGCCAGAAGTGGTGCTGTGGCTCAAGTGGCAGAACTACCCTTGAGCGAAAGAAGCTCGGGGACAGTGCCAGGCTCTGAGTTCAAGCCCCAGGATTGGCAAAAAGAGAAAGAAAGGAAGTTAATGGAAAGCACTTCTTGCAATCCATAATTGGCGTTTTTGGAGCCTTTCTGGAAAGGTAGTTCCTAGGCACAGAACCTGTGGTCTTTCTCCATGCATGGCTTAGATGTGTCTGTCATGATGTTGAGTAAAACCTCCCTCACATCTGCCCTCTGCAGAACATGTAGACGTTGCTCACTGGGAAGATTCTTAGTTCCAACCCTGAACTTGTTTTTTATCAATAACATTTTGCTTTTATTGCTTGCTTGAATAAAATCACAAATGAAATTTGCCTAAGATTTTTTTTGGTTTTGTTATTTATATTTTTTCAATTTTTAATTGTGATTAAGTGGTTACATAATTTCCCAAATTTCACAGTATTGTGGGATAGTGATGCTTAGTTAAAGTCATAAACACATTCTAACTTTCATGGGGCAAATTGTCTATCGTGGTCTATAACATTTATGAGTTCTATGAGCTTTGCAATAGTCATTTCTTCCACAGTGGGTGATATGTACATTTCTTTTGTTTTGCATAGCATCAGCTGTTCCCTCTTTCCCACTCGTTCCCTCCCTCCCATCGCTGCCATTGAGTTGCTTAGTCCATTTTGATCAATGTCCAGTGCAGCTGATGGTTCCTGCTGTTGTATGTTTTTCCCTGATTCCCTCTAGTTCTGTGTCGTCCTCCTGGTTTCCTTCCTGTGTGCACATATATACCATACATGTGATCAGCAGCATGGGGTTATTTAGTAGTGATTCGACCAGATGAGTGGAAGTCCTTTGTTTCTTAAGTCTTGATAATTTTGTCGTATCACCTTACATTTTGGATTTAACATCTACTTATCAGGGAGACCATGTGCCGTTTGTCTCTTTGCTCTTGGCTTACCTCGCTCAACATGATTTCTTCTAGCTCCATCCATTTCCCTGCAAATGCCTTTATTTTGTCCTTTCTAATGGCTGCATAATATTCCATTGTGTATAGATACCATGACTTTTGGATCCATTCATCTGTGGTGGGACATCTGGGTTGTTTCCATATCCTGGCTATTGTGAACAGTGCTGCAATAAACATGGAGGTGCATGTGTCCTTGTATACTAGTTCTGGTTCAGGATAGATGCCTAGAAGTGGTATGACTGGGTCATAAGGAAGGTCTCCCTCCAGACTGCTTTCCAAAGTGCCAACCCTGAACTTCTGAGTCAGAATCTCCAGGGACAGTGCCTGACAACACAGATTTTCAGCCAGTCTGGAGTGAATCTTACCAGGTAGCAGAGATGGAGCTTTGTTGTGGCACTTGGGGTTCCTTGTATGATATTACAGGTGAATATTAGGTAGTCAGAAAACATTAGGAGGAGAAATTTTTACCAAACTGTTCATTCTTTCTGTCCTGAGGAAATGGGCCACATGAATAAGAATAAGAGCTGCAGGAAATGTCCCTCCTGGTGCCTTGATTTCCCTTTTGTGAGTGCTTGCAGACAGGTACAGGTGCAATCTCTGGCTTCACTTCCCTTGTTTTCCTGAGTTTCCATATGATTTTAAAGTGAGAATGTCTTTGAACCTAGGTATCAGCACTCCAAACAGCGTTATTTCTGCTCCCCTCTCTCCCACAATCTCACACACAGGGGTTTGAGTTACCATTCTCATGCCCTATGTCTCCCACCACCCAGACAAGTAGTCCTTGCTGGCAGAGCTTGTAATCCATGGAGCAGTCTCCAGACCCTTCATTCAAATTAAGCCTGATAGTCTGGCTTGGGAAGAGAATTTGCTGCCAGTAACCGTGAACAGACTCACACAAGCTCAGGTGAACAGGGAGATTCTGGGAAGGGTTCTCTGGGCCCCAGAGGCAGTGGGGCATCACCAGGAAGAACAGTGTGCCCAGGACTGTGGCAAAGGTTACATCCGAGGTGCGCAGCGGTGTGCTGGTGAAGGCAGCCACCTCTGTTCTTCCAGCAATGTATCACACAAGATGCACACCCAGACCGGACTGTCAACCTAATGAGCCTTATCTGTGTGCCAGCTTCCTGTTGACTGAAGGCAGGGCATGAAAAACTACGGGCTGTCTTATTTAATTTAATTTAATTTATTTTTTAAGGAACAGCAGGGGCCCCTTACCAAATGGTAGTTTAGGAGTTTCTCCGAAGTGAGATTGGGATAATAAAAAGAAAAGATGGGTTGTTGGAGAGCCAGGACCTAGCCTTTAACACTCAAGCATTTGGTGAAAAGTGTCAGTTCTATCTACGATTCAGTATAATTGTTGCTTAAAATTAATGTGAGGTCTAGGTAAAAGTCTCTTTATCATCGTCTTTCTTTGATTTGCCATCCATTTCCACAACACTTTCTTTGTTGAAAGGCTTTTTTGAAATTTCAAGTGGCCTCTCCCCTCTCCTCTCCTCCTCTCCCTCCCCATAGAACACTCCACACATCTCTAATTCCTATTTTCAGAGCACTAAGGGAATAAAAGTGAGCTCTGTTCCTGGGAGTTGATGGCTTAAAGCTACTATGAGGGTTTTTTGGGGGGTTTCTCTCCGCCCTACAGCACACAGGTTTCTACTTTTCAAAGGCCCCTGGAGTTTGAGAGTACTTCTAACATTCAACTCAGAAATTTCCCTTTAATGAAATTATCCAAAAATTTCCAAAGAAGTTTTACGCAGACACTATTCATTTCAGCTTTATGTGTAATGGCTTTCAAATTGGAAAGCCTTTAAACAGGATGGCTATCTCTGTAGTAGACCAACTTCTTGGCACAAATGCTTTCAAGTCATTTTAATTTTGGGAAATATCTGTTAAAATTGTAATATAAAATCAGTGCATACGGCATTGCATAAAATACAGTTGTATAGAACAAAAGTGCAAATATCTGCAGAGGTAGAAAGCACAAAAGCAACACAAACAACGTGATTATGGGGATGGCTTTTTTTTTCTTTTTTTGTCGGTCATGGTGCTTGACCTCTGGGCTTGAGCACTATCCTTCAGCTCTTCAGCTCAAGGTGAATGCTCTACCACTTGAACTACAATGCCACTTCCGGTTTTCTAGTGATTCATTGGAGATAAGAGACTCACAGACTTTCCTGCCCAGGCTGGCTTTGAACTATGATCCTCAGATCTCAGCCTCCTGAATAGCTAGGATGACAGGCATGAGCCACCAGTGCCCAGCTGGGGATGGCTTTTGATGACAGGCTTCTTGATTGATTTAAAAATATTTTGGAAGATTTTGCATTTCCAGTATTGTTCACATGGGGTGGGCATCATTTCTTTGCATCAGAATACCATTGAAACTGCTTCCTTCCCCTTGACCCTCCCCTGCTCTCCCTTCCAAGTACCTTTTCCATGGTGTTCATTTTGTTCAATTTTGACTTTGCCTTTCTATGGCATTACGGTTTATATTCTTTCCCAAATCTATCATATCTCAATTGTTACATTTGTGTACACTTGCACACCAGCCAGACTATTTACTTACATATTTGTAAACGAATCCTAGCTTCCACATATGAGAGAAAACGTGTAACTTTTGTCTCTTGGATTTTTCTAATGCTATTTTATTTCCCAACTGATCTTAAGTAACCTTTACATAATACAGTAGTTCCGCCTTATTCAAAGTTTCAGCTTCCCGGATCTCAGGCACCTGTATTACATATGAGTGTGAAATCCCGCAGGTGAATTATTCATAGATTTTGAGTTGTGAGCCATAGTGAGTAATGTGGTGGGGGTTTGTAGAGTTCTATTACTTCCTACCTGGGACCATTGTGGGATATTTTTTTGTCCAGTGTATTCAACCTATGTACACTACCCATGCAGCATTATAATGCTTGTGATCAAGTAACCCTTAAGTACAGATCTGCCTCATTCATTTTGTTACAGAGGCATGGATGATCTAAGGAGAGGCAGAGAAAGGATAGTGAACAAATTATGGCAAGAATCTGAGAAAGCACAGTTATGTAAGTCTAAACTCCATTGCAGTGAATTATAATTATTTTCTTATTAACTATCATTGATCTCTTCCTTGGTTAAATTTATAAATGAAACTTTACTATAGTTTCATTTAGAAATATGTAAAATAAAAATTATATATGTGTATATATGTATATGTATATATACATACATATATATATATATAGAGAGAGAGAGAGCGAGAGAGAGAAAGAGGGAGAGAAAGTGGGAGAGAGAGAGAGGGAGAGAGAGTTGAGTACTAATCTTGGGTCTAGGTATCCCCTATCCACTATGATGTGGGAATGATCACTCAAGACTAGTTTATGAGGGTTTAAAGCAAGGTCTGCCTGACCTCCACACCATTGACTAAAGGAAGGAAGACAGAATGAGTTTAGAGAACAAAATACTTTGGAGGCAAAAATATAATCATTCTGAGGGTCCCTGGCACACGTTCCATGGAAACGCTCCCATGTGTTCTTTACTAGCAAAATTAAACAAGGCAGTAGAATTTTGAGAAGCTGTATGACAAAGACTTTTTGATATAGTTGATTAAGTATATTACATCTTGAGGGACAGATATAAATATGTTGATTTGTTTATTAATGTCATATTTATTTTTCTTCCAGAAGTAAAGGAAAAGGGAGTTTACATAAAGAGTATTGATTGATTTTGAGTTTTTTTTTTAATGGAGTTTAAATGAGAGTAGCTTTGGTCACTTACTTGTAAAATGTGATGCGTAGATCACAAGACCAGCACTACCAGGCTCCCAGCCTCCATCCCAGATTTCTCTGTAGGAATCCGTAGTTTTAACAAGATCATCATGTCATTTACTTGAACACTAAACTTTGAGAAAAACTGTATAAAACAATGAAACTTGTGATGTCTTTAAATACAGCTTTCTGTTGTGATTGTTTTTATTAATACGTTTTTATTATTGTGAAATACCTTACAGAGGGGTTACAATTACATGAGCAAGGTGATGAGTACATTTCTTACCAGGCATTGTTGCCTCCTCCTTTGTTTCCCCTTATTCTTAATTCAAAGTCCATTTATAATAATTCTGGCTATGCAGCTTTTACCTAGTCAACAAAACAAACAAGCTTAGAAATCATTTAATGAATTCAACGTGAAGAATGCAACCCATTTAAAACTTGGGAGAAAATGTTTGAACAGATATTACACAAGATAATTATGATGACTTCTAAGCAAATGACAAGAGGCCGAACATCGTTTGTCATTAGGACAATGCAAGCCAAAGCCACAATGGGATGTCAGGACAATCTATTAGAATAAAGATAATAAAGGCTAGCCAAGCAGGTGTTTTGAAGTACTGGTGAGGTTGTAGACCAACTGGTCCTCTCATACCTTGTAGGTAGGAATGCAAAATGGCAGTCACTTTGGAAAAACACTGGCAGTTTCTTACAAAGTTAAACTGTCAACATTGTCATAGTCAACAATCTTATTCCAAGGCATTTACCTATGAAAACATATACCACTCAAAAGCATGCATCTAAACATTTAGAGCAGTTTCATTGCTAATTATCACAAACTAGAGAATGTTCAAATATCCTCTAATTCACAAATGGATCAACAAACCCTGGTTTATTTACACAGTATAGAATCCAACAGACTCATTAACAAAGGAAAAAAATTATTGATAACACAAAATGGCATAAATGAATCTCTCTCTATTCACTCATTGTTGGTGAAACTCTACTTGCATTTCTTTGCCTTTCTGCCAAAGGCAAAGCTATAGGAATGAAGAGCTGGCAATTATGGCTGGAGTTCAGGTTCAAGGTAGAGGCAAGTACTTGGGTACAAATGAGAGCAAGTGTTATGTGTGTTGGGTTATACTCTAAGTGTTTGCCAAAAACCCAACAACTGTGCTTTAAGAATGTATATTTTAATATATGCAAATCGAAACTAAATCTGTTGAAATCATTTACTGTTGGTAATGTATCCTCTCCACTATTTGGCCATATCAGAGAGAACTCACTGGCTTCAGCAAAGCTAAATGCAACAGATGATGTTGCATAAGGACCATTGTGACAATGAGCTCATGGCCCTTCATCCCTCAATCCCCTTCCAACCTCATTACCCTGGGCAACCACAGATGGCTTGCTTTGTCTGTCTTCATTCTCCCCCTTGGATGGGGCACTCTTCTCTGAGCTGAGTTCCCTCTTCTGTAAATAAAGCACGACCTGTAAAATACAGGAGAGAATGGGAGCATAAAAATTTGCATACTGTAATTAGACCGCTGCATCATGAGCAGGCTTCCTCTGGTGATGTCAGAAGGGAAACAAAGGTGTGCCTCTGCTGCACAGTCTGCAGTGTTATTGCTGGGAAGTGGAGTGAATAAAGTAGCCCGGGAAGGCCTGTGTCACTCGCAGCTTTCATGCAGGCCCGGGCTGCACAGAGGAAGGGCCAGGTGTCCTCAGCCCAGGCCTTCCTGGATGGTTTGTATCTCAGGGAAGTGAGGTCTTTCTAGTTGGAGCTTCTCTAGGCAGCTGTGCAGAGAGAGATGAGAGCCCGGCTCCCAGTTGCACGGTCACTTCTTCACCATGGAATCCATTTTCCTATCTGAAATGCTGCATAGCTCAGTGGCTAGAGCACTGACTGAAGACTTTGATGCTAAGCCGTAGGGACCACATCGCCACTTAATACTCAAATTGGCTTGTCCATTATGCTAGCAGATCATGCGCAGCACAATCTCAGGCAATGCGTACTTATAATCAAGGTTGCTGAAGTGCTTTTGCCCAACTTAAACCTTGTAGTTTTCAGGTTTCAATGGGAAAAGAATGGCTGAGGTTGGCTTTTTATTTTATTTTATTTTGGACAGTACTAGAAGAGCTCCCCGATTTATGGACCTTTCTTCCACATTTTTCCTGTGAATGACCTTTGAATCAACCAAGCAGACTTGATTCTGGACCATGTTATTTTACAGTGCTCCGTGTAGAACCCAGGATTTTGGTTCATTCCACACCCCTAGCCTTTTTTATTTCTCTCTTTCTCTCTCTTTCACCTTTCTCCCTCTTGCTCTTTCTCTCTCTGTCTCTTTCTCTCTTTGGTAGTAGGTAGGTGTTGTAACATTTGAGCCATTCCCACAGACCTTCTTCATTTTCATTGCTTTGCAGATAGGGTCTTGTATTTTGGCTCAGACGGTAATCCTCTGACCTAGGGCCTCCTGAAGAGCTGTGATGATGGACACAGGTTAACACACTTGCTTGTTAACTAGGTTATCATCATTGTTTTGCCCAAAATGATCTCCAACTGTGAAAATTCCCATCTCTTCCTCCTAAGTAGTTGCAGGCATGAGCCACCAGCCCAGGCCCCTTTTCATTTTTCAATTGTGGAACTTAAACCCTATCCTTTCCGTTTTTTTACCCATTTTAAAAGAATACATCAGAGGTGACTAAAGTGAAGTTCAGGAATGAGAAGACAGCAGGTAAAAGTCACTTTGCTTGATACATTAGGCTTCTAGCTGCCTCTACAAATTTATAGAACTTGATGGTGTTACAGTTAAGCATCACCTACATGACACGGATTTGCTTTGTAGTCGTGATGACAGTTAAACGAGAGTAAGTACAAGCTGTTTATGATGTGCTTTGAGTTCTTTAGGGTCAATTAAGTGATTGCAAAGTCATATTCCTCAATGAGACATCAAAGAAAGAAAAAGTAAAAGGAGTTACAATTACATTTGGAAGGAGGAGTTAGAAAAGCCTACACTCATTGACATTGCTTGTAAAGTAGGGGTGTAGAGGTGAACTTTGTGACTTGGGTAGAAACAGTCTTCAGCTCTGTTCCCACAGGGCCCAGCACGGTGCCCTTCTCCCTGGAGCTCCTGGACATCTTGCAGTTACATCTCATTCCCCAACAGGAGATTGTACGTGAGTACATCTTGCAGTTACATCTCATTCCCCAACAGGAGATTGTACGTGGGCTACAGAGCATCAAGGTTCCCTAGACAGCCACTGATTCCATGGCTGGAGAATGGAGAAACGTAAAGCTTCAGTGGCCCCAGAAGCCAAGCAGGGAAGCCTCAACTACATTTGATTTATGTTGAAAGGACAGAGGAGAGAGCTGTAGAGCATGCCGCTAGTGGAGTGGGAAAATTCCAGCATCAAAACAGAATATGCACGATGGCTAGACGAAACGACTTGAGCCTCTAAGAAGGCCACTTATGGAAGGGGGAAAAGCGTTAAAGTATCAGATGATAATTAGAAAACAAGAGTGAATGCAATTTTTAAATTGAGTAAAAGGAGTAGGAGACTATGGACACAAATGACGTTCTGCTTTTTGAGGGCGTGTTCGTATGTTTCCTGTGCCTTCCAGAGATGGACAGCAAAGAGATCCGCAAGGAGATCGTGCGGCTCTGGCAGCAGGAGGGGCTCAGAGTTGCTGGGATGGCAGGCGGAAATTAGGTGGTGACATGTGGTGGTAGCTAACATTCAGAAGGAAAACCTGAGTCAATCTCTTTTATCGTCTAGAGAACCAAAGATGGAGAAGACTCAAACAATTGTACTGTGATATAGAAGTTACAAACTGAGCTGAATTGTAGTTGAGTGAAGCCAACTTGTGGTCGTTTGCTGGGGCTGCCGCATAGACAAGCTTACATAATCCATCCCAGAGCTTTGGCTGAGGCATGCGACAACGTGGCCCAGGCCTCTCCCAGAGCTCATAGCTGACGTCGTCTCTAGTGTCCTTACCTCATCGTCCCTCTGTGTGTCCTTGTCCCAATGTACTCTTCTTGTAAGAATGACAGTCATACTGGATCTGAGCATGCACTGATGATTTTACCTCTTCATTTAATGACCTCTCGCCACAGTTATGTGTTGAAGGCTCGATTTGGTGGTGGTGCTGGTGCCTTGCACGTGTGAGACAAACACTCTAGCTCTCAGCTAAACTCTCAGCCCTTGGTGGCGAGCTCTTAACTCCCACTGTCTCAGAATGTAACAGCATTCATCTCCAAATCCGAGCACAAGCTCAGAAGGATTGAAGGGTTACACATATAAATATTGTATAAATAAAACTTACATAAATATAAATCTTGCCACCTCCTTGGCATACATGTAAGGAAGAGATGAAGCAGAAGTGCCAATTTGTAAGAGGCAGGGGTCAGTGGTACATACTCTCTCAGCGACTCAGGAGGTGGAGACTGGAAGGTTGTTGGTTAGAATCAAGTCTGGGCGGAAGTGTTAAGCAAGATCCCTTCTTATCTAAATAGCTGAAAGTGGTGGTTCCATTCTGTAGTCTCAGCCTGGAGGGAGGAACAGGCATCTATCTGTGGATAGTCTCAGTTACCCAATGAATCAGTCTTGATCCAAAGAGGAATCCAGGTAAGATACCCTTACTAGTAAACCAGGCCAGGTGATCTGATTCACAATCAGTGTTTCAGCAAGGTCTCAACCATCTGAGCTGATTTGCAGTAATCCTTTTCTTTGGTATTCAGGAGGTCATTGTAACTAGGAACATCTTAGGAAAGTGTATTAACATACAGGCTAAGCAGCACAGTCCCGTGCCTCAGTGGAAAAATAAGACTTAGAAAAACAGTAAGTGAAAAACAAGGCTGGAAGGGTGGTTTAGTAGCCTCATGCCAGCGTGGCAAACAAGAGACCCTGGATTCAAACTCCAGTACCATGGGAACAAGAAAGTGATTATTCTCACTGCAAAATGTTGTGTCAGTAGCGACTGTTTCTTATGAAGGCAAGGTGGTGGGTAACAAGTTGCTGCCAGAGTGGCCTACATCAGTGGACCTTCGGCACACTCAGTCATAATATTTACCAGTTCCACTCCTGCTCCAGCTTTCCTCCAGGGTTTGCTTTTGCTTATGCCATTACCTTCCGCAGGGCTCCCCACCCATCCTTCCTCATAGATGAGCAAAGATTCAGTAGGTGGGGAGAGGAAATCCAGGCTAATAGAGAGGAAATCCATTCATTTCAGGATTCAACCCATTGCAGAATGAACATGTTCAGAAGAAAAAGGTACCCACACTGGGAACGTACAGACGGTTTATGCTATCATTATTTCCTGTGTGTAGCATTTACATAGCGTTAGGTAGTATAAGTAATCCAGAAATAATGCCAAGTGTGTGGGTAGAGATGAACAGGTTATACGCAAATATGACATCCTTTTTATTTTTATATTAGTGGATCATTCATAGATTTTGCTAACCCCAAGAGTTCCTGGAACCAAATCCTCTCAGATCCACTGGGGTGGGACCACTCTTTTTATCTCTTTTCCTCAGCTGCTCAGAAAAGAGAGAGAGAAAAAAAAGAAAACAAACAACAACTGGGAATATGAGTATATGTCCTGAGCTGTAAAAATTGAGTAGATCTTCCTTAATTTCTTTTATGACTATGAAAATAAACACTCTATCTTCAAAAGAAAGTGAACAGGCTACACACCTCATAAATGCTGATAAACCACCCACTTTTTTAAAAGAAGAGAAAAGGTAAACATTTTATTTTCGTGACAGAGGAAGGCAATGCTCAAGTCTAGCATCTATCGAATTAGTATAATTTTATTGGCACATCAGTATTTCAAGCTTTTCGTGTTTTAACCACTTTTTATGGTTTACAGTAATTTTACTGCTGTCATTTTTTTCCAGAATAGATGTCCACAGTGTTCTCTGGAGGGACTGAACAGGAAAAATACTATTGTTGGAGGGAGGGAAAGAGAGAGAGAGATGGAGGCAGGGAGGGAGGGAGAGAGATTGAGAACTGAGAGGACAGAAAGAGGAAGGAAAGGAAAAGATTCTCTCTCTCTCTCTCTCTCTCTAACTATTCAATAGCATCATGGGAAGTGAAAAAGCTAGAAGACACCACCCTTTTCCCCAATATGAAAAAGTGAATTAAAAAATGCTATGGTTGTTTTGCTTCTGCTTACAAGCAGTTCAGAGGTGGCTCACGGCAGACGTCCTGGGGTTACCCGTTCAGCTGTAGTCCCTGCCTGGCCTGCACAAGCCCAGCGCCCTCAGGTGGCATGCGGATGGCCCATCTGGTGGCCTACAGGAGGTCTGCAGGACATGATTGAGAGGAAATGGAATTTGCTTCCCCAAAGGAAACTGCTACCTCTTCGGTTTTGTGGACTGCTCCATGTGGTCCCCAGGTCTCCAGCCTTGATCTTTAGGGCCGCTCAGGACTCAGCCTGAGTCCCCACTCTGCTTTCCTGGGTCTCCAGCTTGTGTTGGCAGACCCTGGGACTTAGCCTTCACAATCCTATGAAGCAATATGTTCTAGAAGTCTCTAGGAGTCTCTCTGCCTCTCTCTTTTTTCCCCTTTCTCTCTCTTTACGTAGGTGTATGTCCCATTGGCTCCATTTCCCCAGAGGAAGCCTGTCCTTTGCAGCTTGTTTCATCTCTCTGAGGCCGACTTCGAGAGTCTCCATGCTCCCTGGCATGCAACCTGGGCTTTTTCCATTTTCCTTGAAGGTAGGTGTTCCTATTCATGGCTTCAGTGAGGCCTCATGTGTAAACTTGTAGTCGTTCCAGACAAGGTGAATGCTGCTCCTTATTTTGTTATAAGAATGCAGGAAGCTGAAGAGATGGCGGTGAGCTGCGGATCCCACCTGAATCCCTGGAGGAGGAAGGTGAGGCTCAGGCAGGTAAAATAGCAGCCTTACCATCTTCACGGAGCCAGATGTGCGGCTCTAAGCAGATGCCAGGTGGCCTATGACTCCCTCAGTAAAAGGGATTTAGCAATAGGTGAAGGGAGAGAAGGGGAGAGCATATTCCAGAGAGTCCATCCTATATAGAGATAGAGATAGAGTGATAGATAGAGATGGTGATCGAGATAGAGATGATAGAGATAGAGGTAGAGATGTTAGAGATGGAGGGGATAGAGATGGTAGAAATAGGCATAGAGAAGATAGAGATATGATAGAGTAGAGATGGATGATGGGGATAGAGATGATAGAGGTAGAGATGGAAGGTATAGAGAAGGATGATAGAGATGATGATAGAGGTGACAGAGATAGAGATGGTGCACACAGAGACAGAGACACATACAGATACGCGTTCAAGGAGTGCTCTCTTTCGTTGTATGCTAAGCAAGTGCTTCAACACTGAGCTCCACCCCAGCCCTCTACAACTTTTAATTGCTCTTCTGAAACATTTACAAGCCATATACTCAACACTACTCTTTCACTTATTAATACTTTTGCATGTAATCCACAGGAACTTTCTCTTAAACTCCATTACACAGAGACATTTGTGCTCACACTAGAACTGTCCCCCCCCTCCCACCCCCCCTCCAAAGCAAAACCAGGAACAAATCCATGACCATGACCAGGGAAGCAAAGAGTCCTCATTATGAGAGGATGATGGAAGGAGGAGGAAGCTTGCGCCCCAAGACCAGTCAGGCCCCACTTGGGGCTCACTGTAAATGGCTAATCATGGAAGTCCTTTGAGTCTGTTGGCCCATCCATAAAATGGTTAGCATCCTGGATTTGCAGCCTTTTCCTGTGTTTTAGGCTGATGTTGGATAGGAAGTGCCCAGCACACTGCTTAGCACAGTGTAAGTATTTATTAAATGCTCCCTTCCTTTTATGTTGTTGAGACGTCGCCATGGAAACACACCTCTCTGCTTTCACAGAGGCCTCTTTAAAATTTTGCAATTACTCTAAAAGCTCCATTTTTTTCATCTGAAATGAGAAATTGTAAAGGTAATAATATACTACATTTTCTATTAAAAGTCAATTAAATGCAGGGTCGAAGCTGCTTCTGAACTCAACTGGGAGGTCTCAAAGATGCTTCTATTTCCAAATTGTTTTCATTATTTTGGATGAACTAAATATAACAAAACTAATTAATTATTTTCTATGATGATAATGATAGCTCACTGTATTATTATCACTGAGATATAAAAATAATAATTGCTACCTTCAAAATTAGGTACTTAGTGCTTGCTGGGCACTTGGTTAGCTCCTCTGAAATACTTTCTTCCCGTGTTTTAGCTCAAGTGGCAGGCTGGCCTTGAACTCACACTGTACCCAGGGCTGGATTCAAGCCTCTGCACGAGTCACTACACTTGACTTAAGTTTTACACATTGTTTTTCTTTTTTGTAGTTCTAAGGTTTGAGCACAGGTCCTTGTACATTCTAGAAGCAGTCTGCCATTGGTAGACTTCTGTTGTACTTCCTACTACTCACCCTTACTGCCTTGCTGCGATGGTCTCCTCACTGCTTCTTAGATGAGGATCTGAGGCTCAGAGTGTCCGCGTGACCTGCCAAAGTTCTCAGGGCTGGAAAGCCGGGAAGTTCAGTCTTCTGTCTCCAAAGCAGGTAGACTTTATACTAAGGTGAGTTCTTAACAGTGATTTCAATAATTCCCAAATACCAAGTGTGCCATGCACTTCTGAACTTGCTTTACACAGAATGCAATGTGTTCGGGCTGGGAAGGTGGCTCAGTGGTAGAGCGCTTGCCTTGCATGCCTGAGGCCCTGAGTTCCATTCCTCAGCACCACATAAGCAAAAAGAAAAAAAGCTGGAAGTGGCTGTGGCTCAAGTGGTAGAGCGCTCGCCTTGAGCTGAAGAGCTGAGGGACAGCGCCCAGGCCCAGAGTTCAGGCCCCACAACCGGACCCCTTCCCCCAAAAAAAGAATGCAATGTATTCAAGGATGCAGTTGAGCCAGGTAGTTAGTGCTCACCAAATATTCCATGTGTTACCTTCCACTTCCCACTTTCCTGTGCCATTAGGCTGAGGTCAGTTCAGACAGACAGGGGAGGAATAAATTGTAAGAAGTAGGTGCCACTCAGAAGGACATTGTTAACATAAAATCCTCCCCCAACCACACACAAAATAGATCAGCAATGAAAGAATCTAAAAGAAAGGAATTATAACTAATGAGATGTAGCCTGAAAATCATTTTTTAAATCACTGTGGGTTTTCACTTTGTAACAGAAGGTGAATGTTTGTCTGAATCTTATTAATAAGACAGCAATGCCCAGATAACTAAGACTGATAAGGACTAAATAAAACTTGCCTGTATTCAGCTACAAACATTACATGCTTTCAAAGATGACTGTAAGTGACTTTCAAATTGGTGTGATTCTTTTACAAAGTATTTTTGTTGTACTGTAAAAATACAGTTTTTTCAATTTCCCTCAAAGAGAAATGGCAAAAGAGGTTAATTAAAAGTCAACTGAAAACTACTTATGCACTTAAACATGTAATTTCTTGAGCCTCCAACTTAAATAGCTAGAATTATAAAAAATTGGCTGAAGATAATGATTTACCCCTTTCTTCTTTAAATAGCTTTTGTTTCCTTGATTTGATTTAAAATTGTGTTCCCAAAGTTTGTGAAATTCTAAGTGTTGAAATCGCCATGTCCCCATTTGGATAAATGAGTGAGATTAGACATATAAGCTGAACTCAGGGGTGGAAGGGAGTTTCTTTAGAGCCCGGCATTGCCAACTGCAGAATTCTATAATCCTTCGCTTCTTCCCTTCCTGCTTCTTTTGCCTCTGTCTCTACCCTGCCATTCTCTTCCTCTGTGTTGATTTACCCAGCTATTATAAGGACAAAATCCTTACTACGACACCTTTACATGTCTTCTTAAATGCTTAGAAGCGAACTTTCCTGCTCCAAGGAAAGATTAATTAATTAACCAAATTATTAATTTAATTGCCCAACAGGTTTCTAAGTCTCCATCATCTCCCCAATAATATAATATAAGCAAATGGTGAACTACATTCATCCATGGAAGAAGCCAGAGACCTCATGATCTAGCACTGCTCTAAACATCAGCCAGCCACCAACGCGGTGAACACATGAACCAAACTGTAATGATGTTCGCAATAGTTAGGATATGGAAACAACCCAGATGCCCCACCACAGATGAATGGATCCAAAAATTGTGGTATCTATACACAATGGAATATTATGCAGCCATTAGAAATGACAAAATAATGGCATTTGCAGGGAAATGGATGGAGCTAGAAGGAATCATGTTGAGCGAGGTAAGCCAAGAACGAAGAGACAAACGGTACATGGTCTCCCTGATAAGTGGATGCTAAATCCAAAATGTTAGGTGATACGACAAAACTAACAGGACTTAAGAAACAAAGAACTCCCACTCATCTGGTTGAACCACTACTAAATATCCCCATGCTGCTGATCACATATATGGTATATAACATGTGAACACCGTTATATGTTACAGACTGTGATAGACAATTTGCTCCAGGAAAGTTAGAATGAACTTGTGACTTTAAATGAGCATCATTATTCCACAATACTGTGAATTTCCGGAAATTATGTAATCACTTAATCACAATCAAAAAAAAAAAAAAAGAACCTCAGGGAAGGGAGGGAGGGAGGAGATGGTAGGGGGAAAACAATGGAGGGGGTAACAATGTTCAAGAGGAAGTGTACTCATTACCTCACTCATGTAACTGTAACCCTCTGTATAGTATCTTTACAATAAAAAAAAATATCTGAAAGTTCAAAAAAAAAAAAACCCCAAAAAACTGTAATGAGATGATAGCTTCCGGGACTCCAGCCCTCCTGGGTGACCAGGCTCCTGCCCGTGAAGTCAGGGGTCTGCCTTGATTTCCCATTCCTTCTCTTTCTCTTAGAGTTATTTCCCCTTCGATTTAGCTTGAGGATCCATTTTTGGAAATCGTTTCCTCTTCTGCTTCCTCAAATGACACCTGGATACTGCTCCTCTCTTTCCCACTCACACTGTGTTGGTGTCTTTCAAAGATGTTTTTCTAGGATGCTTCAAGGAGAGAAATATACTTTACAGCATGAATTGCTGCACACACCCACATGCACAGCACACCCACGGAATGGAAACACAAGTGTTTCACTTAGCCCGCACACTTTCACGGCTGGGCAAAGCACGGGGAAGCATCCTACTCATTTCTTTTTCTAAGTATTGCCTGCCACACAGTCAATGGACCTTCTAACGGGTCTCACAACATGGAAAAAACCCCAAAACACTGTCATCTAGGACCTTCCTCAATATCCTCTGCTCACAATTCTGATATCTTGAGTATACTTCCTTTTTTCTCTGATAAGCAGTAAACTGTGAAGGTAGGGAATCATGCTTCTTTTATACCTTTCTATTTGCACACCACTGACTGTCTCAGGAATAAAGAAATAAGTACACGCATGCACTGAGGACTTTTTTTCTTTTGGATTATACTAGGTTTCTGTGATTGCTAGTCAGATGCGTTACAATGTATGCCCTGTCCCCAGCTCTTGTCATTTTTATTTTTTAATTTTTTTTTGCTTAGGATCAGTCTCCATCTGTGGTCCTCCTAGCTACCTATTTATCGGAATTACAGGCACATCTCACTATCCAGGCTTGTTCGTTGAGATGGATTCTCTTTAACATTTTGCCCCCAAATGCTGCCAAATGGTAGTCTCCCCAGACTCAGCCCTGAGATGTAGGCAATCCCCTGCTTCAAGTGTGAAAGAGTAATGGAGTTCCTGGGGTGCTGCAATGTTCGTGTTGGTGGTCCCAGACATTCTTCTTTGCTTGTGCTGTGCTCTTTCATAGTGTCCGCTGGTCTTGTAGGCCAAACAACTCCTCTGTTCTGGAACATTCTCTCCTCTCAGTGTTGTCAGAAAGGGTGCATCACAATCCCACGGAGCTGGTCCTCTGATCTCAGGCAATGGTCAGTCAGTGGGCACTCAACATGAGAGAGACCGCTATGCACAGGTTCATGTGAACCAGCCCTGCGCCAGGAATCAGAAGACACGTTTCCTTCTATATGGAACAAGGCTGGGCGGAGAACATGGGACCTAGGGGGGACAGAGGCAGGATGTGTGTTCTGGGAGCTTTTTTGAGCCCCTAGCTCCAGTTTTGATAAAAAAAAAACACCCCAAACCTACAGCTCCCTCATTATGTTAGTCAGTTGCCATGCACCCACAATGTACACACTCAATTCCCATTTGACTGCGATTATGTATTGGCAATATTATTAGCCAAGTGGACAGTGGCTTCTAGCTGTGAGGAGAGTTTTGTCCTGGACACTGCTATGAGCTGTGCTCTGCCCGCTTGCAGTCTGTTGTTTAAACCAAGAGCTGTGCCCTGCCTCCACCAGGAAAGAACACTTTCTCACTTATAACCTAGAAGAATTTGGAAAGCAATTTGTTCACTGCGTTCTAGGTTTTTCCTTCTTCTTTTTTTTTTTTTAGATTATAAACCCAGCACAGTCTAAGTTTTGCTGTGAAGATTAAGTCGTGAATGCAAAGTACATAGTTTAGTGCCTCTGAAGTCATCACTTAAATATAACCCTTCTGAGCCTTGCCTGTCTTTTAAAACCATGATGTAGACTTCTAAATCCTAAATGACTCTTTATTCTAACACTTAATTTCCTTGATTAAAAAAAGATATGTTCTTTCCCCAGTTGTCCTATTTCTTAGCTTCTTAGTCTCCTTGCATTTGTTAATTTGCTCAAGCTCCCACAATGCAGATGTTTAGTTTGGGAAGTAAACAGTAGCAATAGCATCGTATTAAAAAGATGACCTTTATTTCTTTTACAAACAGGGTCTTGCTGCATTCTCCAGGCTACTATCTGTCCCACGATCCTCCTACCTCCGTCTCCAGAGTGCTTCATATGTCTAGCAAGGTGTCTGTAGAGCAGTCCTGGAAATGACTTGATAATGGTCTGACATGACACTAGATGATAAGTATTTCCCTAGATGAAGCATCTCCTACCATTGACTCTCTGACATTCTCCCTCTTTGCCACACTTGTCCTGTCAGGGTCTAATGCTAAATTGTCAGAGAAAACTGAGTTTCTGAACCTGCCATGTTTTGTGGCTGTCAGGATCTCACTAGGAGAGATGGCAGGTTGTGGCTGCAGAGTGTTATTTTTTAACATTTTGTATGTGTTTCTGGGGAACTAATGGGGCCTCTGTGGTTCACCACGCTGAGGTCTTCTCTGGCTGGAATGGGCTATGAAATTTGGATATGCGCATAGCTCCACATGTGGCCTGCACTCTGGCCCAGATGGCTTGATGTGGGGGGAGGGGGGCTGTTTCTCATTTCGCTCCAGCATCCATCATAGAAAAATGGTACATAGTGTGGCATTCAGAACCAAGATAGCGAACTGTGAAGGAGGAGAAATATAACCCAGTTATTGGTTTTCAACGTGTACAGATAGGGTTCCCATGGCGTGGAATAGGGATGAATCAAAATCACCTGTGAGGCTTTTATCAGACTATCAAAGCCCCTCTTCAGGAGAATGTACAGTGAATGTGAACGGTGGGAGCTCTGCGGAAATTCTGTGAACACTTAAAAGATCTCCTGGATGATTTCAATACCCAGCGATTACTACCACCCTTTGAAATATAAGCCCTTTCCACAGTTCATGGTCTCACCCAAACCTCCTCTACTATGCTGTTCAAGGATTCAAGGATATTTGCTGCATGACACAGAAAAGAAAGCAAGGTAGTGGTCAAGGTGACCATTCCTGGGATATATGTAGTGCTTCTGATCTCTTGATCATTTCTTAATATTGTCCTCACTTTCCTGTGTCTAGAACCCTCCAACTCCTGTTGCTTCACAACAGACTCTAAAATCATGACCCAAAGAAGAAAATGTGGTCTTCAAGGTGCTCAAGTAGAAGAAAGCCTGATGTCTGTTGCACAGTTGGGTCTGTTTTGTGACCATATGCCTTGAGACCTTCTTCATGATGAGAGCAATATTAATTTTTTTTAAAAAAGGTCCTCTGTCACTCTAGCCATACAGATTTCTCCTTCTTTTATTGTTATCCCAATATCATGCAGATCTAGGATAAACAAAGAAAGATCCTTGCTTTCAAGAATTCAGCACACAAATACAGAGTAAGCAAATAGAATACAGCAAAGCAACTTAAGCATACATTTGTTGTTTATGTGGAATTTACAGAAAGAATGGCAAATGCTATCAGCAGCCAAGTCTACACTAGCATGCTGGATGCTGTGGGCTTCCCTCCCCTCAGTGTGGATTCCCATCCAGTAATCGAGTCCTGTGATTACTTGGAGAATTATAACTCCACCCCTCCCATCCATGGAGTTGGAGAATCCCGTAGATGAATGGCATGACTTAAGACTGGTGCATTAATTGCCTTGGTGCCACTTGGTCAAATTACTGCAAATTTGATTGACTTGGAGTTTTAGTGGACAAGCTTTCCAGTCCCAAATGCTCCTTCTAGAACTAAACTCAGGGTGTCAGCAGGCAGGAACTAGCTCCTTTTGGAATAAGAGATTCCTTTTGATTTCTAGCTTTTACAAGCTGTTAGAATTCCTTGTTTTGTGGCTGCATCGTTCTAATCTCTGTTCCAGTTGTCACCAAGCCTTCTGCATTCTGACCTCGGACACTTCTACTTTTCTTTCATAAGGGCACTTATAAGTACAGAGGTCCTCCCCAGCTAATCCATCACAATCTTATCATCTCAAAATCTACAATGCAATCACAGTTACAAAATCCTCTTTCCAATAGATTCTGAGAATTAGAGTCTGAGCTTCTTTGGTGCCAGCTACCATAATTAGCCAAACAAAGAAAGCAGATTTCTCCAGGACCACATATTGTTTTAGAGAAGCTGGGAGTCTAAAAGGGCTTCCAGGTGGAGCTGTCTCTACCGCACCTGAGTGAGTGGATGTGGGATATCTCGGTCACCAGTGTCACCACAGGTGGGCAGAACTTGTCTCTGAGCAAGAATCACCCCCTATGAGTTGGGCTTCTGGACACATTCATATCTAGACTTTCCATTTTTGAAAGGAAGCGTGCTCCCGTTTGCTGAGATTCATTAGAGTTTCCTCTTGTTATTTGCAGCTGAGAAGAACCCCAGCAGTTAGAAGTCATCATAGCTCTACTGAGTCCTTACTCTCTCTACCAGCACTCTCCTCAGAGTTTCACCTGGGTGATCTTACTTTATGCTTACACAGTCCAGCAACTGCTGGTATTACCCCTTGGAATGTAAGTGTTGGATATATGGGGAAGTTGGGGTTCCACCGTCACTGCAGACATTAGCCACTCCGCTAACAAAGACACGAGATGGTGAAGACAAAGCCAAGATAAAATTGCAGGGTATTTGCAGCTAGATTATAGCCGCACCAGCACACTGCAAAACCACTGCAGGGGAGCAAATATCACTAGGAGGGGGACACCGGTGTCTTTTATTTACTGTTTCTTAGATACATTCTAAATTTTATATAATTTATAATTTATCAGTTTCGTTATGGGAAGCAGTGTTTACTTAACCAGAAGTGACTTCTTGCTCTGTCAAACCATGCCTTAGTGTTGGTGTTGTGATCCTAAGAATGACAGGTAGGAGTTTGGAGCCTGGTGAAATGTTCTACCAATTGCTTAGAATTATTCTTCCTGAGAGTCAGGCTGGAAATCTGTGTGTGTGTTTTACCACCCTGCCAGTGACACTAATAGCAATTTAACATTTTTTTTTTTGGTAGAGTATCAGATAACTATGTCTCTCATGGATGCAATTATCATAAGGCTTTGGGATGATCTTGTTTTCTAACTAATGTGAAACTCAAATATGTGACTGTGTATCCATATACATACAGTGTACCATATAGGATTATAAATAATCTGCAGAACTCTCTCTACTTGACACTAAGATACTACTTGGGTTAATGAATACACCTACAGATTCTCCATCTCAGGTTATCTGTTATTTGAAGAGGCAGGAAGTTGGCATTTCTGGGGGCAGACACTGTGCCATTCAGATAATTTAACCACTGATTCTCATTTGCCCTCACAGAACTGTACATCATGGAGGAAACTCCATGTTTAGATGAGACAATGGTGCAGCTAGTTCAAGATTGCACAGCAAATAGGATGAGTATGAAATATACTGGGATCTGTCTAGTCCCCAAAGTACAGGACTTTCACTTCACATTTTTGGGTTCCCATCTCTGAAATCCTAGTTTTCCCGGGAACATCTTATTGATTCCTCTTCAAATGTAAGCTATCTTGTACTTTTTTTTATCTCTCCTTCCTCTTCTTCCTTTTTCCTCTTTCCTCCTTTCCTACCTTCCTTCATTTTTTTCTGGAGGTTTTAAGATTCAATTTTAGGGATTTTTTTTCTTGCTAGACAAAGGTTCTCACACTTGATTCATGCACTGAATTTTTCAGAGAGCATCTTGTGTTTCTTTTCGTTTTTGCCAGGGTTGACCTCTGATCACTATCCTCTGACCTCTTTCTCCTAAGTAGCTGGAGTTATTCTTCCTCTTTTCTTTTTTCTTTTTTTTCTTATGGATAAATGCTTCCTAACTTTTTTCTTTTTGCCAGAGTTTGACCTCTGGCAATCCTCCCATTTTGTTGCCAGAGTCACTGGGATTACAAGTAGGAATCAAATCCAGCTCTCTTTTCTTTTTCTTTTTTTTGGGGGGGATCTTATTTTCCTTATATTTGTTATTGTCATACAGTTTTGTATTTTACAGTGTAATCACTTTTAGAGCTTGAGGAATATAGCTCTTGAGCACATGAGCTCCAGAAACACTTTTGAAATTTGGTCCTGTGTTACTAAATCTTTGCTACCTTGGAGAAAATTAGGTAACCTTGCTAAAAACTAGTCTCCTTATCTACAAATGCAGACAGAAATCACATCCTTACAGAGTTGCTAGGAGGAGAAAGTTCAGATAATTATCCAGAGCTCCGGGGCATTTTGGGGTTTTGCTCTTTCTTGCCCTCTCAGTCAGCTGGAAGTGTTCAATACTTTTTGCCCGATGGATCAACTAATTTAAATTAGACTTGAAATCCTTCTCTTCTATTTCCTATCCACATTCCTCTTTTGCGAAGAAGTGTCTGTCAGATAAGGAATAGCTGGGATTCTTATGTGAATAGTCCAGCTTTTTTTTTTTTTTTGCCAAAGATAGAATTCATGCAATAGATCAGAGTCTTGTGGCAAGATTCGTTTTTATAGTTTCGTGAGTGGCACGTTTTACTTCCCATTGTTTGCTTTTATCTTGAGGTCAAAGAAATGATGCAGTCCATTGTCACAAGTGCCCACCCTTCATTTCTTGAACATCTGTGCTCAAAGCTTGTGTCTGCTGGGACACGTGGATTCTTCTTGTTGTTATGTGGTTTCTTATGCACTGGCTCCTTTGAGTATGGCACATTTATTTTGACCACTTCTGCCAAATAATGTCAAGTTTAAGGGGTAAGAAGAACAAGAAAATCTTTTTTTTTTCCATCTAGAAAGAACTTTGAGATGTTTATTAGCTTGCTATTCCTTTAAATCATTGAAGTTTAAACATGTGCAAGAGCCACTAGACTTTAAGTTATTATTACTGCCTATCTTGAGTAAATTTTGGCTTGTAGACAAACACCGTGTGGTTTGAATTTTCCCATAATAGGCTTAAAATTTGAGGTTGTAATGAGCGCGTCTTAAAGTTGAATGAATTTAGGAGTGTGCAAAGTCTTAAGATAAGCCAAGTGCCTGTGGCAATATCCCATCCTGATGAGAGGCTTTCCAGGAATTTCCAGAAAAGGAATCTTCTTCAGTGCCCCAACACAATAATCACAAGAAGCTCTCTTTCGGGAATCATCTACTTAAGAATTTAGATACCTGAAAGCCGTCTTTGACATCTTCCTCTCTCCAAATGTTGTCAGGTCCTGTGAGTTTTGCATAATTCCATTGCCCATTAACAAGGCATCTACTTGCCTTCTGATGTGTGTCCTTTCACTTCAAATCCATTCATCTGGCAGCCAGTTGTGAGATCTTCCACGCACAGAGTCATAACATCTGCTCATGATTGAGCCTCTACAGCACAGCGTCAAAGCACTGGGCCGGACACCTGCCAGATATCCGTGACTTATCACTAAATGACTGATGAGTGGCTGATGGTGTGAGTCTGTGAAAGTGAAGCAAATTTTACTTTTACTTCTCTCATGTGAGGTGAATACTGACTTGCACAGTCCTCAAGTAGACTTAGGGACAAAATATATGAGATTTAAACACAGGCAGAAGGTTCCATGGACCAACAAGGGTATTTGCTTCAGGAAGAATTTCATTTTCCACTTACTTCATTGGATACTTACCTCACTTAAGAATTTAAATCCCAAAGTACTGTGATTTGCATTGTTAGGATTTCTTTCTAAGTTGCATTTTGAGGGCTTTCTCTGGAGGAACTCTATAAGCAAAGAGAGACACTCTGTTGGAAAGCCTTGATGGGGAATATGGGCTTTAGTGTGTATTTCAGGATATGAAAATATAAAGCACAAAATTAATAAAAATTACAAGTCCCAGGTAGATGAAGGGTTCTACTGTGCAGATAGGAAGTCTAGAGTTAGTCAGGGGGCTCAGCCAAAGTGAGAGAGAAAGAGAAAAAGAGAGAGATTGATTTATGGGACTGTACACTTACAAAGAGCCACTGACATTAGCTTTAGGTTTTCTTGTGGGGGTTGTCAACTGGAAAGTTTCAAAAAAGTCAGTTGCTATGAACCAACAAACTCATTTGCATGATTAAGGTTTGCCATTATGTTTTATTGCGTGTGGCCAGTTACTATGTGGTATGCCTGGTTTGTGGTTAGTGGGTTGAAAAACAGACCAGATCTCACACAGATAATCACAAGAAGAAAGGAAACTTTAACTATACAGAGGGTGAAAGGGTATGACTAGGTTTTCCTGCTGAGGCAATGACTATATTAAACAAATGTATGAAAAATAAATCTCTCGTAGGGAAATCAATAAAGAACAGCAACCTCCTCCTGACCTCAAATAATATTTCTCTTGGTAGAACAATATAATGCTTTGAAAAATCTAGCTGGTATTTATTTTTTAAATAAAAGAGCCAGTGTACTTACACAATCAGAGTTAGCAGGCAAAGAGTCATGGGAGAAAATAAAGACATTGCTAATGTGAGGGTCTTGTACTGTGACCCCGCGTGCCATGATGCAATGTGTGCAGGGGAAGACAGGGCTGAGAAAAGCCAGGCTTCACTTTCTCTGCCTTGTTTGCGTTTTAATATCGGGAGGAAGGCATTCCCTCTAAAATTCATTCCTACACATCAGATCCATTTTCTATAGCAAGTGCTCAAATTTGAGCTTCATTTCACAAGCCAGTAATTTTGCCAGATTCTGTTTCCAATTGCGTTGAGCGCTCTCAGTGAGTTTGAAGTTTGCTTTAGGATTTCAGCCTCAGTGTTGGTCTGTCAGCAAGCAAGCCTCTTCAGTCCTGACATGCATGGCAGTGTGCTCCAGCGTGCTTCCTGAAGCCTTCTCCAACATGGGATGCACACTTGGACCACAACTTCCTGGGCACTTTGGGTTCGGGGTAAGTTTGGGTTGTTTTTGTTTCTTTACGATTGTCTTCTCCTATTTTATTTTTATGCCACATCTTTCTCCATGTTCGGTCAAGCTATCAAACTTTGATGAATATTTCCCTCCGTAGATACTTCCTTCCATTCTTTGAATCCACTTTGGGGGCTATTGTTCTGAGAAATGGTCTGATTATTTTATATCAAACTGACCACGTAGTGGTGAACATGTCATTCTTGCTATTTTTTCATTTTCACTGGAAGATATTCCTCAATAATTTCATTAAATGAGCATGCAGGAAATGCATTCATCTCTACCTGTCTTGTTCTGGGTTAGAAAATAACTTTTCCTCTCAATTCTGAAATTCATTTCCTGGGACCTAGTATGTCTAGTATGCCCTGGAATTTATTTCTTTGTATATCATCATCATCATCATCATCATCATCATTTTCTTCTTCTTCTTCTTCTTCCTCAACTTCCTTCTCCTCTTCTTCTCTTCCTCCTCCTCCTTCTTCCTCTCTTCTTCCTCCTCCTCTTCTTCCACTTCTTCCTCCTTCCCTCCTTCCTCCTCTTCCTTCAATCTCTAGTACTCTTCTTCTTTCTTCTTCCCTTCTTCTTTCTTCTTCTTTATAATGTCCATGGGCATTATTTATCAGTTGATATTTTAAGGTATCTTAATGATATATCTACTACAGATTTTTACAAATATCATATTCCTTTAGCACTTAGTGAGCTATTCATTTTTTCTGCATTCAAGTTCATTGACAAGGAATTCACAGAGAGATGAATCTACCCTATAAGAATATATGTGTGTGTGTGTGTGTGTGTGTGTGTGTGTGTGTGTGTGTGTGTGTACTCTATAACAGCTCTTATTGTGTTATTTTTATACACATATGTAACATTCTTTGATCATATTTACCTTTGGGATGCTCTTCAGCCTTCATTTCTACATCTGTAGTCCCTAGAATCGACTGACCATATTCTGTTTCTATTACTCTGTCATTTTCAGAATGTGAGGTCAAAGATATATAGACTTGTGACTTCTTTCACTTAACATAATATTCCTTGGGTTTGTCCATGATGTTGGTTGTATTAGCACTTCTTAAAACAATTATAGTAGTAATTGGACATTCTACGATTTACTGATTCAATCACCAGTTGATGACTTGATTGTCATTCATGTTACTTTTCCCCTAAACTTTCTCCCTGAACATCTGTAACAAATCTGTGAGGTGGGCATTATTATTGCCACTTTACAGCAGAACACTCTAGGACTAGACACATTGCATGACAAGCCTAAATCCACAAAGCTCATGAGTGGAATCTGCCTGACTCTAAATTTGGCTGCCTCAGACTGATCCAGAGAATGATCATTTTAAACACTTAAAATAAGAATTTCTTGACAATTAAGTCGGTGTTTATGTGAAGCAGGTTAACATTTGAACTCAATATTTTGGTTTAAATGGTAAGAACAAAACAAAATAAAGACCTTGTTACTAATGATCTGTACAAACTGTCTCTTTACTTTGGAACCAACAATTAAGATCTGAAATATCAATTATGTTGTTTCTCAATAACACAACGGATCAATAACCTTCATTTTGTGTTCTTCTTAATTACTGTGTGGGGGTTTTTCTAGAAGCATTCTGAATCACATCTTGTGTGTATTTATCTCTGTGCATAGTACTTGTTCCTCACAATGGAGCAATCAGACCTTGATTAATGTTAGCATTAAACTAACTGCTATCTAATCAGTTGACAAAATACCAGTTTTGTTTCTAGTTTTCTGGGATCTGTTTGCTTTAGATCCTTCTGATTGGCATCTGCAATGGTGAAGAGTAAAGGAATGAGACACACATTATTCATTGAAGTGAAGAGTAGGAATTTTGTGATAGTCCCTCAGGCTCCCACAGAATGACAGAACAGTCACTAAAGGCCTAATTGAACACCATAACCCTCCCCATTCTGCTAGTTTTAGAAAACTAGAGACATAAGCCATTCACCTAATAAGTAAAATACTCCCTTAAAATTTCATATGATGAAAAAACAAAAAACCAACAGTCACCCACTTTCCCTCTCCACAAAAAACTTACCTGAGGGTAAGATGCTTTCTTCTTTCCCACATCCCTTCAGACCCGAGTCTGTGCTTTCTTCTTCTAGTTGAAAAGTGGTGCTCATGTATTTTTCTTCATCTCCTTCCAGCCCTTGTACTCACCATCACTGCTTCTGTCTCAGTCCACCTACCGGCCTTCCCCAGGGGTCAGGCTGACCTTCCCAGTCCCATTCTCAATTACCTGTGGCATGCTTGCAATTAATCAGTGGATCTCTGGAGTCTGTGAGCTCCTGAGAGGCCCAGGAAGCAACGAAGACATCTTAAGAGCCTGAAAGGAAAGAACTCCATCCTGTTTTAGAAAGAGAAGTTAGAGTGGCATTTGCCTTCTGTGTTGGAGTTTGAACTAACTCTCTTGAAAGGTAAAACAGTTTTGAACTGAAAACACTTGACATTATTGATCCCTAGGAGAAAAATCTAAATTGCATCCCATGGCATACATGTCCTGGCCCATGTCATAAAGGGAGTAGATGTTCACCTCATGCTTTCCAGTTGACCCACATGGTAGTCTCAACTGGCGCTCTTTACATATTGAAAATGGCTCTGGCCTCTTTTGTAAACAATAGGAAATCTGTCTCCTCATGTGATCTTCCTGCCTTGGCATTGCTATTTCCTCTGCCTAGAATCTCCTGCCTCTACTACTTGGTCTAGAAATGTTTATCTGGTCTTCAAATCTGAACTCAAAAACTACTTGCTATACAAGCATTCTGGTCCTCCATATTGGCATTATTCAATTATATCTAGTGAAATTATGGAAATGTTTACTTGTCCAGGGGCCACTAAGTGCATGAAGTTATCCATTGCATGAAATGTTGCATGAAATGGAGTTAGTCTAATTAAGGAATTGACTTCATTAGTTATAATATTATGCTAATTATTGCAAATTTAAATTTACATCATCATATGAGTTTTGGTTAATGCTTTGGAGCAGAAGTTCTAGACTGAACTACATTAGGAACAATTTCCATTACAGTAGTCTTAAAGTACACATTCTATTCATTCATTGGTTTGGACATTCATTATGGTGGTCTATAAGTATTTTTAAGACAGGTTATCTACTGTACTTGAATTTATAAGTTGAATGCTTGAAATATTTGAAAATCCACAGCAAGGAAGAACACACTATAATACATCAAAGCAGTAAAAAAAAATACTTTCAAAATGGTTACAAGTGGTAGGTTGTAGGCTCAGGTAGAGACAGGTGAGCTCCCAACTTCAGTGAAACCATATCCATCTTCATCTGGGTGGAAAGATTTGCGGAAGTTTTCCAAGTGATAAGTGGTAAGATGGCCTATCATGAATAATGGTAGAAGAAAAGAGAAAGTCAGGGGAGAAAGAGGCTATTGGTAGAAACACAGTGATTTACTATTCATGGGAAAAATGTGATGTCAAGAAGTATAGGCTGACTTCAGTGCTCTGAATCAACTCAAATGGTTTTATGTGGGTGAGTTGTAGCCCGAAGTAATTGTCCACCTTTGTCATTACTTTGTATGTCTGAGCTCAAAACAAAACATAGGCTGCAATCAGCAAGAAGGAGGGAGGTTGTAATCACGAAAAGTGTTGGATTCATCTATGTGTTTGCAGGAAGAAAGCAATCTTGAAGACACTGCAGTGATTTACATGAATGAATACATAGGCAGAGGCCTATAAATAATCCCATCTCCAAATCAAAATGGCCAGGTCACTGGTGAGCAAAAAACTCCAACAGCAACAGATCATCTAATCAAAGTATTGTATTCTAAGACAACTTCAGTCACATACAACAAACATTTGTTTCTTGGGCTTTAATATTTCATAGATTTAGCTATAAAATACTCAAGATTGCAGAATCCATTGTCCAAAAGGTTTTCTTTTCATTGTGTGACATCTCACTTGTATTTTTCATGTCTTTTTCTATGGCTAAATGTTCATTATCCAATTAATCTTACTTTCCTTTTTGCTATTTGAGTCTTTTGGATGTACTTTGCTTTTGTCTGGCTTTTTTGGTTATGTATGCATCTAAGACCAAATAATATAACTTGAATTCAGGTCAACTTGACAATTAATGCAAGCATCAATATTTTTCATATTGGATGTTCTGCTGGATACTGAGGCATATACTCAAAGAATAAGATGTTCTAGAAGGCAGAATCCTAGGTCAACCACAAGGAATCTATGCTGTAATTTCTGGCAACTCTTGCTGACACTGCCAGTTGTATTTCATGGTTATAGTAAACTACACAGTTTATCATAAAAGAGGGACAATATTCTAATGAGCCTCCTTTAATCATGAGGGTTAAAAAGCAAGAAAACATTCTCTAGTTGGAAGGAAAAAAAGTCAGCATTGGAAATTAGGGAGTTTCACAGAATAAGATGTGGATGCATTACTGATGGCTGGAAAAAGCCATGTGAAATAGAACATTTGTAGTTTCTAAGAAGACAGAGAACCTCTGAAGATAATGAGGAAATGGAGAACTCCATCCCATAAACACTGTGAACTGGACTCTGCCAACAATTTGAGTGGGTTGGATGAGATTCTTCCCAAAGCTTCTAGTGAAGAGCCATGTTGTCAAATGCCTTGATTTCTGTATCATGGTATCTAATACTCAGCATTTTCTTAATATATGTTGACTGCCTTTGTGCGGCATCAGGAGATGATGGCAGCCATCATGCAATGAGAGCAAGGGCAGTGAAAAGAGTTTGCTTCTAAAACAAAGCCACACCCACAAGAACTCTTCTGTTACATTTTTATTTTATTTTATTGTAAGGGTGATGTACGGAGGGGTTACAGTTACATAAATAAGGTAAATGAGTACATTTCTTTCTTTTCCTTTTTTTCTGTTTTCTTTTGGTCGGTTGTGGGGCTTGAACTCTGGGCCTGGACACCCCTCAGCACTTCAGCTCAAGGCTAGCGCTCTACCACTTGAGCCACAGCGCCCCTTCTGACTTTTTCTGCTTATGTGGTGCTGAGGAATTGAACTCAGGGTCTCATGCATGCAAGGCAAGAGCTCTACCACTGAGCCACCTTCCCAGCCCATGAGTACATTTTTTTGTCTCACGTTTCTTCCTCCCTCATTTTCTCTCACTTTCCCCTCTCCTTCCCCCCCCAAGTTGCATTGTTATTCCCCTTCCCTTCTCCAAATCAGATAAATTAAACATAGAGGCAATACATATGGTGCAAAATCAAAAACAGTGACAACAGGGGAGAAACAAAGGGGAGAAAATGAAAGGAAAATAACTTCACACAGTGCATAAAAATAAAAAAAATCAGAAACAAACAAAAAACCTTGTTTAATCTCTTTACCATGGAAGACCCTTCCCAATCCAATACTTCATAAAGACCCTACCTGTCAGCTTTGCTGTAGTGGAGAGCAAGTCTTTGACACAGATTTTGAAGGATATGTTCTATCCATAGTAATAAGCAGATACCCACTTAAGCTCCTCTGGATTTCTGATCTACAGAGAAGTGAGGATCATTAGTATAAATTTGTCCCAAGAGATGGATGAATCTCTTCATGCAATGTACTATGTGTCAAGATAAATAGGGGGATTTGTATCATGTTGGGATGTGCAAAAATGGAAGGTTTTAGAAAGAGGATTGATCTTAGTTCTTATTGCTAAATATACTCTTGGCTATGGAGAAAGAATGGGTTTCTGAAGTAAGGATAAGGAATGGAGGGAAAACTAGTGAATGACAGGACACACAGAGGAGTCAGTTGGGTTTCAGGTGTGGGTAGCAGCAGGACCCAAATAATATTTATCTTTTAGACTTTCTATGCACAATGGGCTCATATGAAATGATGTGTAAACTCCTCAATGAGCTAAGGAATAAAAATGCAGCATACTTAAAGGAAATGTCTCTGATGAATATGTTTTGGAAGGATTTGTAAAATGTAGAAACAACTTGTGGAAGTATATAGATATGGGACAAAGGAGATGGGAAATAACTAGAGAAATATCTCAGATATCATCAGCAGGATATGACATTTACTAAAGCCTTTTGAGTGTTAACCATCTTGAAGACAAAGAACACTGAGCAAGAAAAGAGAGTGAAAAGATTTTATCTTAGACAAATAATATATAAGGGGAAGACCAAGAGAAATGGAGGGAAAAAGAACCTAAAGAATATACAATGCAAAAACATTAAGGATAGCATGTAATATCCCAGAAGTCACAAGGAAAACCTTAAAAAAAGGAGTGAACAAGTGGAAGCAAACATCAGGCCCTAGAGCTGTGAATGGGAGAAAAATCCACACACAATTGCTGGGAAAAGACAGACATAATGGGAGAACCATCTATTCTGGTACTAACACCATTCTAAATATCACAAATGAGGTATAGGATGCTATCCAAGGCGAAAAGATGAAAGTATGACTTCATTTGTTATAACAACAAACACTTCAGCCAAGAAATATTCTTTGAACTAAAATCTGAAGGGCTGAAATTAATCTCCCCCAAATTCATAGAACCTCAGAATATGACACATATTCCGGAATGATGCCTCTGAAATGCAAGCTAAAATGAGGTCCTTAGGGTTGGCTCTAATCAAATATGTGTGGTATCCTTGTGAGAGAGACATTATGGTTAAATATACACAGAGGAGAGACACTGGGGAAGATGTGAGTGGCCAACTCCATCCATCACTAAACCAAGAAAAGAGACAGAAGAAGAAATGAAACCTGACTGCACTTTGATCCCAGACTCTTAGATCCAGTATTAGAAGAAAAATTACATGATTGCAAACACCTAGCTTACAATACTTTGGTAGAAGACACAGAATACAAGTAGAAATCTAATTCTCAACAAGTCTTTTTCCTCCTTTCCCCTTGGAGTCTGTGTCAATCCTATGGTTAGCCTTTCTGGAAAGTGTGGGGAAGGAGAGCTCATAGGTTGCTTATAACTTCCATGAATGTCACAGCGATAAGAAAACTTTGTATGCTGGGAAATGCATTAGCCCTTTAAATACACTAAGCTACTTAATTCCCATAACATTGGGAAGGTGGCATTATCCATATTCTTTATATGAAGAATCTGAGTCTCAAAGAAGTCTCGTGCTTTATCCCACATCACTTAGCAAAAAGACAACAAGCCCAGGCTGGCAGGGTCCCTAAAGCTGTGTCCTTCCTTCTTATGCCCTGTATAGTTCTCTCCCCTTCTATTACAAAGAGCCTGCATCAGGGACTCCAAATCTCTTATCCTTCGAATACCTCTGTTTTCCTGACAATTACCTGGAAAGACTAGCCTGGACAGCCGAAGGTTTCCTGTCTAAAACAGGATTGCCCTTGGTCCCTGGATTCCAGAGCTTTTCTTTTTATGTGTCTTGTTGCCAATCCATTTTCTGCTCCTCCTATGCAAAATGAAACATGTTCCTTTCCTCTCTGACCGCACTTAGGTTGTAATTCTTATCTTTATTGCTACCCCTACAAGGAGGAGTAAATCATTATGTGTGTGTTTCTGTTGACTTTTTTCCTCTCCCTCTTTCTCTTTCAAAGAGAATTGAGTTACTTCCATGGAATTTCTTACAAAGTAAATTTCCAACTACCTTTAACCACAAATTACTCATCATGTTGGGCTTTTCAGGGTTATATTAAGTCATTCGTCACAGATGCTGCCGATAATAGTTAGCTTAGGCTAAATGTTTCCTTGTTCAGGATATTTATCACATTTTGTACCTGGCTGTGAAAATGAAAGGCAGGGAGAGTGTGAACCTGTTCCAGGAGTTACAAGATAATGAGTGTGGAAAAGCTGTGTAAACTGCAAAAGCCTCTGTCTTGAGGGTGGTCATTAATAACGTTAAATCATTCTTTATGGATTTGAACCAAAAGCTGTTTGTTTGGGTTTGCAGATCAAGGGGACCAGGTTGATGAACAAGTATTCTACAAGGCCCCACAAATAATTTGGTACATAACAAGACAGCAATATATGCTTTTTTGGGTTTTTTTTGGGTCTGGTTGTGGGGCCTGAACTCTGGGCCTGGGCACTGTCCCTCAGCTCTTCAGCTCAAGGCCAGTGCTCTACCACTTGAGCCACAGCGCCACTTCTGGCTTTTTTCTTTTTGCTTATGTGGTGCTGAGGAATCAAACCCAGGGCCTCACACATGCAAGGCAAGTGCTCTACCACTGAGGCACCTTCCCAACCCAAGAAATGTATGCTTTTTAAATCCTCCTTTGTGGCCATCTTCCTGTGCTGATCATTTTGTGTGGCCAATGAATGATGTTGTTATAAGTTCCCCACCCATGGATGAGGGAGATGGCATCATGTTTGAGTGCCAGTGTGTCCTGTAGTATGTATGGACAAAGCCTTTACTTTCCTCCATCTTAGTCTCCATTTTTGTAATCTGTGAATGAGATTCTCTTTCCTTTGAGACTTCTTCTGTGAGACTTAAGTAAAATCAACTTCGTGAATCTCTAGCTCAAGGCTATCACTAGAAGTTGGCTTCCTTCCCCTCAAGAACCTGGGCTGGAAAGAAATCACCAAAGGACAGTGACAGTCATCGCTATGTTACCTGTCGTGGAAGTTGGAGTTTGGAGTGAATTAGTGAGAGCTGTTGTGTCACTCTGGTGAGTCGTAAACCATTTTGCACTAGGTGTAGCTTCCAGTTCAGGTTTATGCTGTCCGTGTTGCTATCCAGCCCTCAGGTTTTCATTCAACTGGAAAAAGTAACTGAAGACTGTTCTTACTTGCCACATGCCTTTTTCAGTTTGTGGGAGTTAGGAATATGATGTATGAAGATCTGGGAGAAAAAAAACACACACACTTGACTTAGGAAAAGACCGGTGCTGAGCAGGCCTCTGCTCCAGGCCTCACATACTTTCTCAGTGGGGCCAATGGATGTGAGGAAATTCTAAGGCACAAAGGACTGATCGAATTTCATCGATTATAACAATCGACCAAGTCTCCTAAAATGTACAACCCAAAACGTAGAAAAACATGCATACAGGTGAGGTAAAATCCCAGTCTTAGACTTACCAATTCTGCCTATGAATTATCTACATTCTTTGACCTCTACTTCCTCCAGCTCAAAGGAGAAGGTCGATGTCTTTGTCACATAGTTGATTTGAGAACCACCTGGAATTTTATATAAGAATGGCTTATGATCCGTTGAATTGCTTGTGATTTAAGCCATGATCCAGTGCTTCCTGTTCTGGTAATTTCCTTCTTCCTAGCAAACTCCTGTCTCAGACCCATAGTGATTTAGAGGTCGATTGATGTGGTGGAAAGAACCGGAATTCAGTACCACACAGAAAAGGTTTCAAAATCCACTTCCTGTCAGCAATGTGACCCTGAGTTCCTTAGCTTCATCAAATGCAAGTTTTGTCACTGGCTTACTGAGGGATTTATACAGTCCAGGAGAATTGAGTGAAGATAAGGATATTGTATGAGTCAGGCACCAGTGGCTCATGGCTAAAATTCTAGCTACTCAGGAGGATAAAATTGGGAGGATTGTGGTTTGAGGCCAGCCCAGTCAGAAAGCTCAAGGGACGTGTTCTTAATCTGGTGTGGTGAACCACATCTGCATCCCACCTACCACAGAAAGCCTGAAATTGGAGGACAGAAGTCCAGGCATGTGTCTGGGAAACATCTGAGAGACTATCAAAAAATAACCAGTGCAGGAAAGGGCTGGAACAGCAGCTCAGAGGAGAAGAGTGCTTGCTTACCAAGCACAAAGCTCCAAGTTCAAACTCCAGTAATGCCAAAAAGAAACAAAAATTAGCACACAAAAGGGGAGTTGTAGAGCTGGCATATTCAGATTACGGTGACTATTTACCCTCATGGAGATGAATAAGGAGTTGTATCATAGGGGATTATTTGACCTGAATACGGTGGGTGGGTTTTCTTTAATGCCAGCTTCTTAACCAAGGTAAAGTTTCTTTGCATGTCTTTTGTGAAAACAAACAAACAACAACAACAACAACAAACCTTTGTTTCATCATGGCTCCTCCCGTTGCTAGTGCCATGGTCTGTCAGTGTCAGGAGTCTGGTATCTTTCCATGCAGAATGATCTACAATGTTAGGCATCTAATATGTCCTGTAGTTCCTCACCCAGCTGGCAAGTCCTGGGTTGATGTAGGCAAGAGGCTGTTCAGAGAACAAATAAAAAAGAGTAGAGAAGCCAGGAAGGGAATCTTTTCCTTGAGTCTGTTATCAGTGGTAAAATAATGAGTCATGAAAACAGAGACCTTGTCTTCTAAGTGACACACCACAGGGACACCTCCCTATTCAACCTGCTTCCCGCTTAGGGCTGTCAGCATAAATCAGGCCCCAGACAGATCCACCAAGGCAACAGGCCGGCTTTGGTGCCTGACAGGAAGACTGTCAGGGACCTGAGTCGTGCGTTACATTTAGAAAGGTTCCTGCTATCAAACTAATCACGGAGTCTTTTCCTTGTGACTAATGGGTAGTTTTCTTTAATCTCCAGAAACCTCTGATCAATTAACTGCTATTTAGGCCAATCAAGGAAATTGAGATATAGAGTTTAATTAGCTTTTTGAAGGTTACACATGGCATCAGCCAGCAGACAATTGTAAAGGGAAACTCAGGGCACAGCTGGCAGGAGTCAACAGAGTAGAAAAGAGGTGGCATTCGGGTGAGAAGAAAGATGTGCGCAGGCATCAGGGGGTGGGGTGTAGGGCGTCCTTCCATGGACAGGGGACATGACAAATCCTCTCTGGTGTCTCCTTGCCCCTTTTCTCCTTAGCAATCAACTTGCGTGCACATTCGTGTCCTTTTGAAGATCTTTGTCTCTAGCTGCGGACATGGCCATGCTATTTCCAAACTTGACATCACTGTATTTCTCTGAAAAGCTGCCAGGAGCTGATCTGATGGTGAAATACTCAGGTCACCCAAACACATGCAGACTCTACTCAAGCACCTAGGAAGATTAAAAAAAAAAAGAATAACCATTACTATTATGGTCTGCCTCCAAAAGCACCTAACCCAGGCTTCTTGGTTTTACTGAAATAATGTCTTTTCATCCCATTTCTGTAATTGATGGTATAGAAGCAGCTCCCTCTTCTCAATCTTAGAGAGCTGTAACACACAGGTGTTCAGGCCTGGCCAATTTTCCTTTCCCCAGTGCTAACCAATCCTTCTTCTAAATTCTCTAGAAGTAAGACAAGTTTTACACATAGCCCATTTATATGCAATGTACTGCTCTGTGTAAAAGAATGGCCACTGTGCAAAGGGACTGTGGCCATTTCAGTTTCCTAGCCACACATCTGGCATACTTCTTCTCCAGCTGTGGAACTGCAGAAAGCCTGTAGTCAGATGCTGTTAGTCTGGTGGAAAGTATTGCTTGTGTATGAGTTTCCTGTAGTGGAGATTAACAAAATGTTATCAGCACTGAAGTGACTTCTATGACCACACCTTTATTTTCTTGTGGTTCTGGAGGTCAGACATCAACTCCTCCTGGGACATCGAGGGGAGGATCTATCTCTTGCCTTTTCTCATTTCTGGGGCTGTTTCATTCATTGATTCTTGATCAACTGAAATACAGAGATGTACATCTTCAAATATCTTTCCAGCTTCTCTGACTTGGATTCCCTGCTCCATCTTTTCTTTAGAGACTCTATTTACCTTTCATCCACCTGAGAATCCACAATAATTATCTTCTTCTAGGATTCTTGCCTTGTAATGCCCACAAAGTTTTTTGTTTCCTTTTTACTTGGTTGAGTGACAAATACTGAAATAGCAGATTAGTTTGTATATAACTTCGGGCTGTGAAAGCCAAACCTACAATAAAAGTTATATGTATTAACAATTATATTGATCAAATTGTGTCTATTTCAATAATTCATTTGCTAAGTCATCAGTTCTGAACAGGACTATATTTGGCAATGTGGTCTTCACAGATGGATTCAGTAGGGTGGTTTTGATTCTGTGTGAGTGGTGGCTTTTAGAGAAGTAATTCATATATAAAAATGTCTGCAGGGAGAATTCTGGGAAAACAGAGGGAAGGAGCCTTTGTAAGCCAAGGAGAAAGACCTTGAATTGACTCTTCCTTCACAGACCTAGGAACCATAGCCCTAGAAAGGAGAATGACTCATTGAGACATCCTGAACTCCTACTCTCCAGACTACAAGAAATGAAAATTCTATTGTTGAAGTGCACGGTCTGTATCACTTGGTTATGATAAGCATAGTCATCATACATAAAAATCAATAGAAATTTATGCAAAAAGCATGTGTAATCTGTTTTTGTTCCCTACTTGGGAGTGACACATTTAATCAAAATTTCTATGGACAAAGATGAGAAGGAGAGCATTTTTCATAGGCTGTAAGAATTGAACATCCTGGCCTTTTGAATGGCAGGGACCAATTTTGATATATGTAGTATATTGATTCTTCTTTTTAGGCTTCAGTTGGCTTTCTATAAAACGGCAAGAAGAGAGATGGGAATCAGTTTGGTATTCCTAGTGTTTTCTTAATGATTACATGAATGAATACATACAAGGTACTTAGACCAGAGCTTGCCCACAGTAATAATTGTGTCCATGCTTTCATTGCTGTGGTTAAATGCTTGCTCCCTTCAGGGATGCTGAGGTACTGCTGGGTATTCTGCATTGTATATGTGTTGCTTCTTACTATTACAACAGCCTCTGCCCATCTTCAGCTCTCCTTGTGATCTCCTTAATGCCCTCTGCTCCGCCCCCAGAAAGCCACTTGGAATCTGACATGACACACTAATTACATTTTTCTTAATTTATTATCTATCTCCCTCCCCCATCACTGCTGAGGTTATTCATTGCTGCAGCCTTCATTTATTGTATAGATATGAGCAAACAATGTTCAAAATGAGTGTTAAATACTGAACATTTTCTCATTAAGGATCTATGCAGTTACAACGAAGTCAAGTTTTAGGAGTAGGTAGAGCTCAAGGATGGAGTAGGAAGGTAAATGCATTTTTGTATTCATACAAAATGTCAATTATTTTCAATGTGGTTCCAATGTCTCCTATTGATCTTCCTTGAGTTAGAAAGCATTCTGTTTGCCTGAAGTCTAATGATGAGGCATAGAATTGGGTATAGGTCTGGATTGGGTATATGGGTATATGGACTGGAAGGGGAGAAGAATATGGTTCTACTACGTGTGTGTAAACATGGAAACTGGAAATATTAGGTATACCATGCTCTCTGTTGCAGACTGGCTATCCCATTAGAGAAAAAGCAGGAGTATAATGAACATGACCACATTCCCTATTTTCTAGCTCTCTCTCTCTCTCTTCTCTCTCTCTCTGTCTCTCTCTTTCTCTCTCTCTCTCTCTCTCTCTCTCTCTCACACACACACACACGCACACACACACGGTCAAGGAAACATTGATACTCCAAATGGCCATGTTTCTAGAATGAGTTATCTACAGTCCCAGGTGAGTAGGGGCTCCGGACACTCCATTCCTGTCTTCCTGGCACTGTGAGGTGCACAGGTGTAGCAGGGGGCTTTGTAGGTGCCACACAGGGCTCTGAACAAACTCCTTGATGCCCCTTCTGGTTATTTGTGAGAAAGCAGCCATAGAATGATTTTTGGCCCTCATAATACTCACTATACTGAAGAGAAACTGGAATCGGGTAACCTGAGGGAATGGAGGGGTGGGGGAGATGGGAGGTTGAAGGAAGGGGTGACAGTGATTAAGATGCATCAAATCAATTAATTGACATCAACCAAATTGACATGTTCAAGCAAATTCCCTCTGTGTAGCTATTTGGAGATAATAAACACATTAGTTTAATTTTCAAAAGAATATAAATACAAGGAAGATGTCAAAAGAACATGAAGCAACATCTCAAAGTATATTGCTCTTACACGGCAGTGTGGCATGTTGAGCTGAGTTCCTCTGGTCTTCAAAGTCCATCTTTGACCCTTCAAAGAACAGTTCATATCTAACACACTGGATATTTTAAGCATGGGAGTACCGTTAGACATAGTGGCTTAAAAATTAAGTTGTATGTTCAGGCAGAACTCTTCTGAGATGTACCATAAAAAGGAAAAAGGTAAAACTCTTGGCCAGACCGAGAAACATGGGACTAGAGAGAGATCCTCGCTCTAAGCCAGGGGTAGGAGGATGGAGAAGAGAGGGAAGAAGAATACATGCATTGTATTGTTCATCAATTGTATTTAAATAAAACAGAAAAAAATAGAAAAGAAGAACAAATGGACCATTTTCTCAGGGTCTCAGTCTAGGCTGACTGTTTCATTAGCATTAGAATAGGTTTGGAACTTTTGTCAGTGGAATACATAATTAGTGAAAATCCCTTGTGTAGTGTGTGTGTCTCTTGTGAATAGAAGTAGTAAAAATTCTAATATATCATTAGGAGTAACCATGCTATCTCATGTGTAATGAGTTCAGAGTTTATGTTTTGGCATTGGACATATTCAAATACATTCTATTTTGTTTAATTTTACATTGTATTGATAAGAAAATTTAGGTATACAGAAGCTACCTCATTTTCTAAAAATTCTTACCCAATGGATGATAGAGGCAGGATTTCAACACAGGTTTTTTGATGTCTAAGCATTCATTCTTACCATCTTCTTCATATGTTATCCAGCATCTTCTGATACTGTTACTGTCAAGAACAAATGTAACTGTGCAAAATGAGTGTCTTATTTGGGAGGAGAAGGGTGATGTAGCTGTGTGCATATGATAGTCTTACAACTCACAGAGCACTTTCCCAGGAGCATTGTCATGTTCTTACTCATGGCACCAAGAGCATGGCTTATTCCTGCATGTATATGAGGCTGGCGCCTGAACAATCATCTTATTTTCAATCAAAAGAAACCCACACAAACTTCTGCATACATATAGACATCCTCGTACTTATTTTAATCTGAATTCTAAAAAAATGAATATTTACTAAACTGTAATTGACATGTGATAAAATGCATCTCACTTGGACAGCCCAGTCACGATGGCTGCTCACACACCATGAATGCAACCAGGGTGTACAACATTTCCATCACCCAGAAGCTCCTATCTTGACTCCACTGTAGTTAAATCAGGCCCAAGCCACCCTTATCTGTTCCCACAGGCTGAGTTTTAATGGCTAGCCAGATAATATTTTATTAAGTATTACACTACAATTAGATAGATGCTTACTGACTATTGGATATAAATTATTCAAATTTTTTTTCCTTTAAACAAATTACAATAAAGTGAAAGAAAATCTCTGGTAACACCTCTGATAATTCCCTCAAAATTGATAGATTTAGAATTGTTGGATCAAACAGTATGAACTTTTTAATAAAGTCATATTTTCATTTTGGAATAATTTTTATTTGACACAACAGTTACAGAGGTCCTGCAGAAGAGATCTCTTGTTTTTTTCTCCAGAGATTTCCATTTTGAACCTCTTATATTAATACTACTGATAAATCACTCTATGGATGCACTGATAAGCCACACTTCATCCACATAATACAAATTCTTCCATTTCTGTTCTAGAAACCAATCCAGGAAATCACATTCCACTAAGTTGTCATATTTCCTAGTGTCTGCTATTCCTTGGAAGTTTCTCTCTTTCCTTGTCTTTTGTGATTTTGACTGTCTTGAAGGTGACTGGTTAGATTTTGTGCAGTACATCTTTTAGGTAAGTTTGTCATACGTTTTCTTCATGATTGGACCAGATTTATGGCCATGAGGGAAGAATATTTTATGGAGGTGATCTGTCCTTTCCTTTTCATTCTATCAAGGGGTCATGCTACCACCATGACATCACTCCCGATGTTAACCTTGCTCACAATGTCAAAGGGATTTGGTGAAGTTTCTTTTGTACAAATTCACTGATTTCCTTCTTCCTGTACTTGATGCTATTTATTTTTTTCTTTTCTTTTCTTTTCTTTTTTATTGTGAAAATACCATACAGAGGAGTTACAATTACATGGGCAAGATAATGAGTACATTTCTTATCAAGCATTGTTGCCTCCTCCTTTGTTTCCCCTTCCCATCCCTTCCTATCTTCCCTGCCTCCCCATCTCCCCTCCTCCCCCCCCACCAAAGTTGTAAAGTTTGTTTTTTGACATAACTATTTGTACATCTCATTGTTGCAATGGGTCCACCTGTATCCCTAGTTAAATGATTTGCTTTTTCCTTTCCCCTCCACAAATTATGCCAACATCAAATACAGTGAAAGCAGGGGTTATACCGTGGGGGAGAGACATACAAAGCAACAAAAAAATCATCTTATAAATATGTTAGAAACAATCACAAGAAAGAAAAACCATTTGAGTCCTTATCTTGGGGTTCATGTCACCTAACATCAACTTATGTGACCTTTTCCTCCTCACTTCCACCCTCCATTTTCCCTCATCTTGTCCTTCCTTCCCTTTTCTCGTCCTCCCTGCCATCTTTCCTTTCTAACTAAGACATATAATAAGCAAAGGATTATAATTTGGTGAGAGATATGGAATAAACTTGATTGATAGAATTGATGCAACTTCAAAGGCTTAGCTGTGTGCATCATTTTCACAGATTCTAACAAGTTCCCATGGAAATATTTATATTATTATCACCACTTGAACTTGAGGAAACTGAACTCCCCTAAGCGTTCAGATAAGAGATTGCACATTAACACAGATATTTGTACCCAAGATCTTCCAACTTCTTTCTCTACACTGGCCCACAACTCCCTGCTTTCTGTGGTAGCCAGGATATACTTTGCTTTAGAAATCTCTCTTACATTTACTCTGGAAATATCTTTGGCAGCTCCTTTTTTTTTTCCTGAAAAATTAACAGGCAAAATACATGGTTTTGAACCTATTATTGATGGTTATACCACAACCAGGGTCACAGGTTGGTGTGATTTATTACTTCAGGTTTTCAGTTTGCTTTTTCTCTGTAGCAAAGATAAATAGAACCAAAGGAAAAGTGATGCCGTGGGATCCATTAGAATTCACTCCAAACCCTGGGAGTCCAATATCTGACCTGCAGGACAAATGAGATTTTCTTGAACTGAGCATGGGCTCCACTCACAATTCTTAGTACATTCTTCATATATAGTGATGCATATCACTATACATATATACTTATATATATGGCTTGGTATATATATATATATATATATATATGTCATTGATATATATCACTACATATATATATATAAAATCTTATATACAGGGTGATATATTAACTATATAACTATATATGGTGATACATAGTATATCATATATATAGTGACATTCTTGACATACCTACAAAGATACTTTGTAAGTATCTTGACATACTTACAAAAATACAACCCAAGGACATGGAGAGTGGCAAATAAATTTTTAAAGGAACACACCTATCCAATTTCAGCAGTAACATTGTTATTGCTAGTATAAAACTGACCAATATATTTTACAATAATGCATAAGTAATTATCTTAATGCTGTTGGTTGCCATAACTTTCCACATAAAAGAAAAGAGGTATCAAGCTAAAATTAGAGAAGAAAAGAAATCTTATAACTGGAGTATAAGAATAAACACATATTCTTTCTTCTTTAAAGAAAGAACTAAAGAACCTCTGAAACTGAAACACCCCGGGCTTCAATCACCTCTCTTCCTGCTTACATTGCACTCTCTCTCTCACCTCTTCTTATTAAAAGTAGCTAGCAGTGGAGTAATAGATGCCATATTTAGGACAAGCCTAGGATATTTTTATAGTATCAGAAATCAAAAAACTATCCTAAGGACAACAAATTCCACTCTGAAGAGTTCCACTTGTAGAAGCTTGAATACCTGGAACATTCAATAGAAGAATGCATGCAAATAATTGAAACATTGAGTAGTTAAAACACCAGCTCATTATAACACTTTTCTCCATTCAAAAATGGAAAACTACAAGAAATCTGTTTCCTAACATCATCCATTCCCCAACCCAAAAAACAAAAAAAATTCAAAAAGAGAAAATTCTTCTTGTTTTATACTGCTATAAGGAATTTCCAAACACTTATATAGAAAATTGATGATGGAAAAAGATAATTAAGAATTTACCCAACTTTTACTCTATGGATTTGTATCTGAGTATAATGCAGTAGTTCTTCCTGGCCAAAGGAAAGTTCTTCAGAGAAGCATTCAAGCCGAATGGATATAAAATCATAGAATTAGAAAATTAGTATTTGGAAACTGCAATGACTCAAGATGAAATCATTGAATGAAATGTTAAGGGAACTTACATGGGAAGGAATGCAGCATTGTTAACCTGATCCCACTCAATATGAGCAACACTGAATTTGATCCTTGTCCCCATTATGGGGGCCACACCAAGGGAACACCGCCACCAGGCAAAAAGCAGTTGGATCCCAAACTAATCAGATTTTTAAAATTAATTAATATTTATAAGAACTAAGAAGATTTGAAGACAGTAGAATATCATTCCAAAAGTCAAAATACCTGGTGAACATGCCAATAGATCCAGAATTGTCTTGATTAAAACAAGAGGCTAATAAATTTTCATCTGTGGGGAAAGGCAGAAACAATTATGTCCTAGGCCATCTAAGACATTTTATTGTTTTAGAACATGAGTATCCTAAAGGACAACTGATCTTTTAAAAAAAATTTTTTTTTGGGTCTGGTCGTGGGGCCTGAACTCTCGGCCTGGGAGCTGTCCCTCAGCTCTTCAGCTCAAGGCTAGCGCTCTACCACTTGAGCCACAGTGCCACTTCCGGCTTTTTTCTTTTTTCTTATGTGGTGCTGAGGAATCGAACCCAGGGCCTCAGGCATGCAAGGCAAGCGCTCTACCACTGGGCCACCTTCCCAGTCCACAACTGATCTTTTATATATGTTTCCAGAAAACAATAAGGTAGAGCAAAAAAGAAGAGATTAGCAGACAAATGTAATGAATGAACATTACCTTTGGTTTTGTGGAAAAAATTTTAGAAAACAATCACAAAAAGACATTATGGAGATAAGCAGAAAATTTTATAATGCTTCACAGATCAGATAATGTTGAGGAACTGCTGATAGTTTTGTTAGGTATCATAGTGACATTAAGGATATGCAAGGCTGTATCCAGGTTTATTAGAGATCAATTCTAAAGACTATAGTCATAAAATTAAGTGAGTTTTGGACTTGCTTTATTATAGCAATAATCAATCATGAAGACAGTTGACATTAAATTTAAGTCATATCATTAGATATTTCATCTTACTTTTGTTTATGTTTAGATGTTTTCTGAGTCATTTTAAAAAATAGCTGTCCTATTTTTTCATGTATTCTGTAATATACTGGAGTGATCTGGATATTATGTACTGGCATGTATATAGATTTTGTGAGTCTTTACCACTACCTCATCACACATGAGGCCTAGGATCAGCTCTCCACTTCACCCAGCAGAGTGTAAATGCAATGCCTGGATTTAAACACCTAAATTCCAGATATACCCGGCTTTTTGTGATACTATCCAGGTTCTTTATGATAAAGAGTCTTATGAAATAATGAGATTGGCTTAGGGCTGTTGGAAGAACTGAGGGAATGTGTATTGAACCTTGTGGAGTACTTGCACTGAGGCAAAGTCATTTTCAATTCATAGATTGTGGTGCCAAATATGTTACAGGGAACAGTAACCACCCACAAATGGATGTTTTGGGGTTCTTGATTGCATGACTCTGGTAGGAAATGTATGTATCTACCCCATTTTTCTGATTATGTAGCTTTGGGTCCAGTAAAGGTCAATTTGGTAACAAAATTGACCTTGGTAAATAAATTAAAAAAAATTTATGGCCTCTCAAAAAATCAATACTGATTTTGGAATGAATTTTCAACAAATAACAACAACAGAAACTATATACCAGATTCCAATAGCGGTACAACAGAATGACATTGTAATTAACAAAAGAATATTTTATGGCTGTTTTTCTTTTCTGTCTCTTTGAAACTTTTGGCAAAGGTTTATTTGAGTAAAACAGTATTCAGGTAGAGAAACAGGGAGAAGATGAAGAAATATCTCCTGTTCTTTGGGCAGGAAATGGGAGTTAAAACTCAAATGGTATTTTTTCAAATTATATATTATTATCTTCAAGTAGTTGTATGAAGAGGTTAGCATTTAATAAATCTGTTTATAAGTGCAGTGCATCTTGGTCAATGTCACGCATTAGTAATTTTCCTAAACTCTTATCCCTCCTAGTTTTTCCTTGTTTCATTGGACATGCATTGAATATCATCCCTGCATCCCCTCTTCCCTTCTACCCTCTCTTTGACCTTCCCTACACCTTCCACATGCCAGTTTCCTGATATTCATGCTGTTGGGGTGTGAGTTCAGTTTTCTAAGGAATTACACCATTTGAATTCTCCCCTGCAAAAGCAGCTTTTCCTGCCTCCCAGTCTATAAGACAATGAATTTAGTGTGTACTTCTGACATCAAACACTGGAAATTAATACAAAAGAGTTTGTGAAAGAAGAGATTTTTGAGATGTTAGTCATGGGATGAGTAAACATTATCTGGGCAGGTAGAAGAGGAACAGATTATCTCAGAAGTCTATCTGAGGTCTAAACTATTGCTGTTTGAAGGAGTTCTTCCATGTCTTTGGTCTGTTTCCCCAGTCGGCTTACAGGTTCCCAGGGAAATCTTTCTCTCCTTCATGCAGCAGCTACTTAATACATACTACACTCCAAGGGAACTAGCTCTCATCCCACGTTTGTTATTTGCATTCCTGTTGATGTAATGTGGAACTGACATGCAGGTGGAGGTAGGGGTAGTTCGGGCACAGGGTTGCTTTGGGAATTAGCTATGATTATTCTTGGAATGGACTCTCTGTGGTCTCCGTCTCATTTTACAAATTGTCTTAGTGCGTAAGAATATCCACAGCTCAATCTTCACCTCCTTGGAGGGTTTATTTTTATTTTTAATTGTTATTATATACAGAGGGCTTACAGGTATATAGATCAGGTGATGAGTGCATTTTTTGGATAGTTTTATCCCTTGCCTGGCTTTTAGAAATATTTTAATTCAAGTGCTGTTTTTCAGTTATGGTGGAGGATTTAAAAAATAATATTTTGTAAGCAGTTGAGATCATCTGTAAAAATTAGCTTGAGTCTATTGTAGAGAGTTTGAGGATTAGCTCATGAATACCCACTGCCAGTGATTTCCTTCCTCATGCCTCTGTGGTTTCCATTGTTCTGCCATCAGGTAGCATTACCGTCAAGGTGGGAAAAAACCACCGTCAAACTTAATATGAAAATAACATTTACTTCAAATAAAAACTTATCCTAAGTAGTAAGGAGCACAGAGAAACAAAGGATGAGGAAATGAACTGACAGTAGCAAGTTTAATAGAAGAAAATGTTAGAGGAATGGAACTAATAATCCACACCCAATAATAAAGATTACACACACCCACACCCGCACATATTAAATGCCCATGCACATGTTTTATCAGTTTTACTCTTTTCTCATCTATCTAATATTACTTTTCAGTAAAATGATGTTGAACATCATGTGAGTCAGATGTTGATCATTTTGATTACAATTGTTCTATTATTATTTTTAAGTGGTTACTTTGGAAGTGTTTTTAGGTTTTATGTGGTATAAGAGCTTTCATAAGCATAAGGTTTTTATAATGAGCTCATGTGTATGCATTTTGAAGTGATGATGTAATAAAATGACCCAGCACCATGAGGGGGTCCCTGCGAATCTTCCTTGCAGATGGCATTGTGTGAATTACTCATTGGAGGAGCATTGCTCTGCTTAAAGAACCATAGCTCCCGGGGCAGCATTGCAGAGCAGAAGGGAGCCCAGGACTCAAGCTTGTCTGTATTCCACAGTGAAACTGAGAGGTGAGAGAGACTCTTTCACTGAAAGCCAGAAAGCTGGACATTACCCCCCCCCAAAAAACATAAAATTCATGGACAGAAACAAAATAATGAAGAGCAGATGAGTCGGCAGGGAAGGGAATAAGTAAAATATGAGAAAATTTGGCAAGAAATGGGAGAGAGGGGAGTGGCTATTTCCAAGAATAAAGGCCCAGAAGAAATGTAACCTGATTTAGAATTCTGCTAGAATTCATCCTGAACCAATCTCATTGCCACAGACAGCCAGTGATACTGGACTTCAGTCCCTGAAACTTTAAAACACCTCCATAAATTTGTTTTGTGGGTCACATACAATTAGATAAGCTAAAGAATGGTGTGAGTGGGGCTGGGAAGGTGGCTCAGTGGTCGAGTGCTTGCCTTGCATGCCTGAGGTCCTGGGTTTGATTCCTCAGCACCACATAAGCAAAAAGAAAAAATCTGGATGTGGCACTGTGGCTCAAGTTGTAGAGCGCTAGCCTTGAGCTAAAGAGCTGAGGGACAGCTCCCAGGCCCACAGTTCAGGCCCCATTCTATGTGTCACAGAATGCGTGTGTGTTTGTGTGTCTGTGTGTTACTAGTATAAGTATAATTAAGTGTGTTAGAAGTTCATGAGAGATCGCTAGAAATATGTTTGATTCTTTACAATTAAACATCTCAATAAAAAGATTAAAAGCCCTGGAAAGCTCAAGGTTGGCGAAATAAGCAATTCTTGCATCTAATCTAGGCTCAGATCCTGGCAAAAGCATAGTGATTGGAATATAGGTTTAGGCCAAATCTCTAGCTGAGAGGTAGTTTTCATTTTGCTTTTGTATAGGTTTTCATAGTCAGATGTTTGTAGAGATTATTTTTGAAAACACACATGCATATTCATGTATCATTGCACAGATATATTTATACATAAAAAGTGTTTCAAAATCAGACCTATGACCTTCAGCAAATGCTGTTTGCTCAGACTCATTTGCCTGGATTACAAAACAATGATAAGTGGAGGTCATCTCTTGGACATGAAAATATTGTCTTCAGGGATGCATGTATTTCCAACATGCCACTTTAGATCTACTTAAAGATAATTTTGGGGGAATGATATAATATAGATAATCAGATATTGATTTAGATGTATAGATATTGTTTCATATGTGTATAAGACACACACATACAATTTTAGATAAAGTCAAGGCTAGATTCTCATGAAAATCGGTACTGGGAAAGACTTCTCCTAAAACCGTCCCAGGTTCCTCAGTTGAGGGAATTCATGGATCTTCATGTTCTTCCACCTGTACATCTCCTTAATTCGTCTCTTTGCCATCAACCTCTGTGCTTGTCTGGACTCACTTCCCTCTCCAGATTCCTCAATTCCTCATCGCATGTGTTTTTACCTCAAGGCGTGCTTTGATCTCTGACAGTACTAAGATCTCTGACAGTACTAAAATGGCTGCATTCACCCCATACTGCCTAATTCTACATTTGTGAGGGAGGAATATGATATCAAGACTCATCCTTTTCATACCAGGCCATAAATGCTAACACTTCTTAATATCACAGATTTTAGAGAAAAACCTTCGCTCCAACATTTATTTAACCTATGATTTTAAGTTACTAGATTGCCAACACTCTATTTTCTCATAGTCTTATAGAGACTATTATAATTTTTCTGACCATTGGGCTATTGGTAAAAATAAATCAGACAACTTATAGTTTATGTAGAATATATGGAGCCAAAAGAAAGGCTGCTCTTAGCGTTGGTTCTGCCTGTAGACCAAATACTATCCCAAGCATAGGGTGTGTTTTTGTCAGCCGACCCCCTCTGGACCAATCAGCCAGAGCCTCTGGATGACTGAGATTATGAGACACTAATTTAGATGGGAATGATTCTGGCAAGCAAGGAGTTTTGTAACTACATCAGTGCAACATATCACGAAAGGTAGATTTCCTATAACCGTATATAATGTTGGAAGATAAGGTCATAAAATTGACATAGGTATACTATTACTATCAACTTTGGGGAAATTCACTAATATTCAATGTAAGAATGTTTCTCTTCCTGGAGATATCCATTGCCAACAGAACACATGCATCATCTGATAAATATGAAGGAGTTATACATAGAGGTTAGGGTCCTCTAGCCAAATCTGGAGACTGGTCAGAGAAAGCTGGGCTTCCCAGAGGTGAGCACATGAGCACAGGTGAGCTCCCTTGCTGATGGAGACTGTGTGAGGTTCAGGGAGGTCTCCTCAAACATATCCACATGGTTCAGAGTTAGGTATCATTCGTGTTACAAAACGGGAAATTCTTGCCCTGCAAACCAGTTATCTTCAAACGAGTTCATAATTCCTGAAGAATTTCAGTTTCTCAACATGCGATTTCTATTTCTCCTGACAAGATACACAGAGCACCAACCCGAGGAAATCTGGGATTCCACTGAAGAATTTACTAATGGGTTGCCAAATGTCCAACTTGTAAGTTAGAACAATCCTTATCTGATAGTTATTAGATGTTTACTAAAGGAAGTTTTCTGAACATGTCATGCCTGATGATGATGTAGTCAGACCAGAAACCCAACCTTTGTTAACTTGAGTTTTCCCAGAAATAGTTCTAGGCTTCCCAATAGACCAGCCTCAGAAGATTTCCAGATCTATTCTTCAGCTGTGACATAATTCTCGCTACCGCCCCCTCTTCAGACACTGAGGAGTTTCCTGAAGATGTCACTAAACTATAGAGTAGCCAAAGCTGTCAAGCTTGCAACAGGTGGAGAAACAGCCTCCAATGTCACCTCTGTATTGTACCAAGGATTCCAGAACAGGTGTGCTTGGCTCTCAATGTGAATTTTCTAAACAGATAGGTTTTGATGCTTTGAAAAGGCAAAAAAATGGAAACAAATAGAAGCAAAAAGAATAATTTAACAGCCATCTGTGTACCTGCCATTTATAATTAACAGGTATTAACATTTTATGCTTGTTTTACTTACCTTGGATAATGAAATTACAGTAAGTTTGAAGTCCGGTGCTCAGTTCTCTTATATTTTTATCTTCTTCTTATCAAAAGACAGCTATTGGACAGGCTTGGTTTATAATTGATCCATCTAGTATTCAAGCTTTGATTCATGAACAACAAAATGAATGTTTAAATACTTTATACCCATGTTACCATCTGATGCTTATTTTTCTACAATTAGCTTTATTTCTTTCAACATGATTTTCCAAAAATAAAACCTCTGTTGATGCATATGTATCTAGTCAATTTATTTCTAGATGGATCTCCTGCTAGGAATTGTTGAAGCTGAAGTTTTTGAGTGTGCCTGGGTTTTCCAGGACATGCCAAACTTGAGAGACTTGGACACGTTCAGATTCAGAAGTCTCAGCTGCCCTCGGTTCTCTTGGGTCTAAGTCTTGATTTTGTAGTTGGTGTTGATGACAGAGTTATTTTCAATTCCTGTCTGGAGGTCATCTTTCTGTGCACTGTTTCTTATCCTTAGGATGAATCTTCACTTTATGCAGTGTTACACAATAACTACTTATTATAAGGTCACATAGCAATTCATTGAATACTAAAAACAGCACAGAGATGCATTGCTACAGCCCAGTCCTCCCATTTGTCAAATGCTTTCACACATGCCAAAAAACAATCAATAGCAGAGTGTTCCATGCTCACTTCTGCTAATTGTGCCTTGAGCTACGTCATTCTTTATTCCTACAGGAATTCTCTGTTGGAAATGGTTTTAGATAAATCTACAATATCACTTTCATTTCTGGGAATGAGAATCTACACTACATTGTAGAATATGTTTGCCCTAGATTACTCCAACAGCATTGAACTCTTTCCTTGATGCCCAACATTTATTTTTGCTGGGTATGGGTCTTTCGTGATATGGTGTGTGTATTTCAAACTGATTCATCTAACACATACCAATTACAAAACCTATGGTGTATGCACTCATATAATTATTGTGTAAATGAAGCACTTTGGGAACTGAATGGGAACAGCAAACATGTAAGAAATGAACATTTATTCTATTTTGGAACATCATATAATATAGAATGGTATGTCAGGATTGTTTTACAGCTCGATTAGACAAAGTTTCATATTTATACACAGGCTTATGTAAATCACTTCCAACTTTGGGGGAAAACATTGATTGTTATGTAAAGCTGGGTCCTTGGGCTATGCTACAGAAATGGCATTCTGGGAGGTACAGACTTAGGTAAAGAAATCTTCTTGAGATGGTTTAAAAATTAGATGTATTAAGTAAACTCAGAAGTACCATGTATGAATTTGTCATTACTGTTGATTCCTATTAGACAACTGGATATAACTTTGACCCAGTGTACAAAAGAAAGCAAACAAACCAGCCAGCCTCTTCAACAACAGCACCAAGTGTGTGCAGTGTCATTTTCAATACAGTTACATACTATGAATAACCTCTTTATCATTGGTTCAGGCTTACTATGTCAGATACCATGCTGTGCCTTTGTCACGTCACATATCTTAATCCCTGATACAGATCGCAGATATGATATTTGTGGGCTTGTTTGACAAAGGAAAATACTTGGGCTAAGAAAGGAAGAATTACTTTCTCTAAATAGCTAAATGGAAACTTATCTCCTAAGGCCAATGCCTATAACTAACAAGCTCTTTTATGTCAGAAAGGTAAGGCTTTTTTAATTTAAAAAATAATTTTAATTTAAAGATTAAACCAATGGTGTTCTTATCAGCAAAGCTATACAATCATTGAATTAGACAGAGCTATGCATGATTCTGGTAATTATTAATTTAGGTCCTGTAACTTGAAAAGAAGCTTGTTCAGATCAAAGAGATAGCTAAGGTAACGGATTGGCCCTTCTCTACCAAAGGTTGTAAATTTTCCTTGAGCACAATAAGTTCGGCTTTGTTGACCGCACAGGGCTGGGTAAACCTGTCTCCCTCTTTCCTCTCTCGGCTTTCTTTGCCCACCTTCGATTGGTTTTCCCATCTCTGTCATCCAGGATGACAGTGTCTCTGAGGAGACACTGTGAAAATGGCTTCCAGCTCAAAAACACACAGAATTCACCCCAGGGTTTGGCAGTTCTAAGTTGAAGCAAACTGTGCACACCGCCCACCTCCATCCTCCTGTGCTTTCTCACCTTAGCAGCTGCATGGACTCTGATCTACCTCATCTCTGATTCTCTAAGACGCCTCAGTGCTCCACTGTTATTGTTTGTACCACTTCCTTTCTCTCGGTCTCTTTCACATTGCTCTGATTATGTCCTACAATGCTCACTGTCATGAGATAAACAGAGCTCTTGATCTCCACAGCTCTGCAGTGTTTTGTACTCAAATACTGTTCTTCCCTTTATTTTTGACCTTGCTTTTGTCTACACTCATTTTTGTCTTCACTTTCTTGGGAAAGATTCACTTGGATAAATCTACCAGCAATCTGTCCTCAATTTTCTGCATTCCAGGGTTGACTTCTCTTAGGCTTCTCTATCTCTTACGTATTCCTTAGAGTGCAAAAAAGCAAACAAGTAAACAAAAAGAAAAAATCAAAACAAAAAACCTACTCCTCACAGTGATAGGGAATTATTATCATGGTTAAACAAGTCTTTGACTCTCAATAAGAAGTTAAAGAATATACACATTCATCATGAAGCAAACATATAGCAAAAATGGAACAAAAAGCTATTTAGATGATATAGTATATCCTAGAGCAACTCAGACTTGCTACAACCCAAAATTCATATGCAAACTATTAAGCGACTGTACCCAAGGTAAGCTTAGTGGTAATTTACAAAATCTTTCTTATGGAATAGCCATTGTACCTTGCTCCTTATAAGTTCTTTATTCCAGCCAGGCAGTAGTGGCCCACACTTGTTAATTCTAGCTACTCAGGAAGCTAAGATCAGAGGATCAGGGTTCGATTCCAGCCCAGGCAGGAAAGTCTGTGAGACTCTTATCTCCAAAAACTACTCAAAAAATCCAGAAGCAGTGCTATGGCTCAAGAGGTAGAGTGCTTACCTTGAGCAAAAGAAGCTCAGAGGCAGTGCTCAGCTCCAGAGTTCAAGCCCCACAACTGCCAAAAAAAAACCCAAAACCTGAAAGTCCATTGTCCAAAACACTTATGCAAAGTTTATTTAATTTGGATGCAAAAACCAGATATGGACCCAGAAACATTTTGTAGGATATGATTGTTGTTTGAGGCCAGAGGAACAGCCCTTTGATGTCCTGACGGAGCGTAGGTAAGAGTTTCTTTGAACTAATCCCTTTGTACAGCAGGCTATTGGCCCAGCTGCTTCACAAAGGTAAATCTGGGAGAAGCCTATCATAATACATCAGAATCTGGATATTGGGATCAGCTTGGCTGGGTTTGAATTCTGGTTCTGCCACATTCCTGTCCTGTGATGTTTATTATTTACGATGGTAACTCAATCCCCTTCCTTACTATTTCCCAAACAAGGATCACTGTGGGGAATTTTGGAGATAAGATGAAAAACTTAGGTCAAAAGCTTTAACAGTGCTATAATACAGATGGTGCCTGCTTTTAGTAATTTAAGGTATTTTTTTTTTAAATACAGTTTCATTGTTAGTATTAAGGCATGATACAGAGTGGTTAGGTAATGAGTTCATTTCTGTTTTGGACAATGTTACCTTTTCCTTCATTTTCCACTGGTTTCTCCCTCTTGACCTTGCTCACAGTCTGCATGGTTCATTAATCTTTATTTTTGCAGGAGAGCTAACAACTTCTACAAAGTAAGGTCCCAGAGTCAACATACCTGGGTTCTCTTTCTCTTTTGACATTTTCTGGACAGGTGACTTCCATGAAATTGCTTCCTGGCCTTCAGTTCCTTTTACTCTTCAGTACGAGCCTTTGACAAGCTCTTCTAGGTGATCTTCAAGTAACAATGGATGTTGAGTAAATCTTCATTTATTTGTAAATTCCTATGACTGGGAACCAAAAAAAATAAGACCATTAATAAATAAATGGATATACAGGAATCAGTGCAAATTGTGTTAGTCAAAGAGCACAAAGGAACTATCATGATTTGTGTCTTGCAATGCTCTTTCTTCCCTGCCAAAGCTCTGGTAGTGGTTTTCTAGGCAACCTTTTGAGAGTGAGATGGGGAACTGGAACCAGTGAAATTTCATCCTGAAATCTGCTGAGTAACTCCAAAGATTCATTGCTAGATGTAAGTTATCTGTCTCTTTGCTTACATTTCTGTCTCTCTGTCATGGTTTCCAAACTTAACAGTGGACAGTTTTATCAGACGTTATGCTCCTGCTTGAATGTCTTGGTAAGTATGACCATCAGCAAGTAATTTAACGACCACTCAAAAGTGGAGATGATAGAATTTGACAAAAGACTGACATAAGCATGCACGAAGGGATAGGTTAACATTGGGGGATTATTACTCTCTCCAAAGCTAAGCAGATATAAATCTATGGCAGTAATGGTCAGATGGCTATACGGATGGCATGCATACATACCTCTATTTTTCTTAAAGAATAAAGGGAAGGAGTTACAGGTCTTTCTTCCCATATTCAGTGTGAAGGTATGGGGGCGGGCGTTCTAACTCTGAACAACTGTATTAGTCCAGAACAATTCCTGGTACCTGTGACTGATCTATCTCTGCTGGCTGCCTCTGTGAAAACTCTCTCATGAGTCTCAGCCAGCAGTACACTCTAACTTAACAGTGGAATGTCATGGAAAGAATAAGAATGTTGGCTTCCATTCCTGTTCCCTCTGTAATATTGAGCCAGTGACTCTTCCTCTGGGAATCCCTGTTTCCTTATCTGTGAAATGTAAAATAAGAACCCTAATTGGTAAGGTTGATTCACAGAGAATCTGAGTATGCATTTATAGAACCACCCTCAGAGATCAGTGTTCAGCTCAGTCATTGAACAAGAATGCATTAAGTCCCAGGTACCACACTCTTTCTTCCTTTCAGCATAGTCAGGGAGTGATCACTGCCTCCTGTGACTTGGAATCATGGGAATGTAATAAGTATGGGCAGGGAATATGAATTTTTCCTTCTTCCACTTCTTTTTATATGAGCGCTCTGTCAATTTTGAAGTCTTTTGTTTCTTAATGTCTGTACAATGCTCCACAGGTGAATTTCAAGTTTGGTGTGCTTCAGGCAAGTCTATTATGTTTAAGCCAGGAAGTAGATTCAGGTAGCTTTAGACTTTAAGAAGTTCCAGGTGGGAGGGGCATACAGAGCACTGCAAAGCATTTCATTTGTGGGAACCCTTGGGAAGCTGCCAAATTTCTAATAAGAAATAAACCTGCTTTTATTTAAAGAGGGAAACAGCACCTTCTCACACAATAGAAGGAGAGCTAGCTCTTTGGGCTTGGGTTACCAGCACCACTCCTCTGTCGGGAAGGTAGCTAGGGTGAAGAACACAAAATGACAAACACAAGTCTAGCCTTGAGTTTCTCCCACATCAGTAAAAATACAGCATAGAAAATTATGGAAAGGATGACATTTAGCAAGATGTACTGCACTCATAATTATGGAACTGAAGTAGCTTTGTACAACCACTTTATATCTCTATCATCTACCTACCTTTCTATCTATCTATCTATCTATCTATCTATCTATCTATCTATCTATCTATCTATCTATCTATCTATCTGTCTGTCTGTCTGTCTGTCTGTCTGTCTGTCTGTCTGTCTGTCTGTCTGTCTGTCTGTCTGTCTATCTATCTATCTATCTATCTATCTATCACCACTCTTGGGGCTTGAACTCAGGGTCTAAGCACTGTCCCTAAGTTTCTTTTGTTCAAGTCTAGTGGACTACCACTTGTGTCACAACTCCATTTCTGGCTTTTTTTGGTAATCTATTGGAGATAAGAATCTCACAGACTTTCCTGTCCCAGCTGGATGGGAACCACTATCCTCAGATGTTTAACTTTCTGTGTAGCTAGGATTACAGACATGAGCCATTGGTGTCTGGCTAATAATTTTGTTTTTAAAGAAAGTTGTGTGTATCTAGAAAGAATGAGGTACAACACAAACAGGATATTGCGGATGAGCTTTGGGCGTGCAGCATAGATTGCACAAAAGGGGCTCCACCAGTGCTGTTTACTGAAATACACTGGATGAGTAGATGGCTGGGGTTCTCACTTAACCCTTGGTTCCTCTGGTGTTTCCCAGAGTCTCTTGCAGCTACATTGGAACCCACGTGACTGGGTTCTGACCAATGAAGTGTGGAGGCAGTGAGTAATTTGATCTTCCAGAGCCTCTATCGTGCTGGGAACCATCCTTAACCATGAGGATTTAGGAGGAGGCACAACTGACACAGATTTCTGCTCTTGTCAATTTTGTTTATTCTGGAACATGAGGCAGAAGCAAAGCATATGTAATATGTAAGTAAATACATATAGCAAAATATATGAATAAGTAAAATGTATAGCAAGTAGTTAAGCCTGAATCATTAAATCAGAGTATTAAGAATGTGATTTGAGTATCCCTAATCTAACAATTGGAGGTACAAAATCCAAAGCCTGCAACTATTTTGTCACCCATGTGGTATACTATTAGGTGGGTCTAAAATGCTCCCTACTGGTCCATGTTTTGGTCTCCAGCCTGGGCCTCTCGTGAGCTAAGGGAACCTCTGAGAGGCAGGACCTGATGGGAGGTCTTTTGGTCATTGGTAATGTAGTTTTGAAGGGGACTGTGTGACATAACCATTTATTCTCAATTCCTTTTCTTCCCATCTAAGAGATGGAAAGCTTTGCTCTATCAAACATGGGATTCTCGGCATGATTATGCTGCCTCACTCTAGGTCCAAAATCAATGGGAAAAGATAATTATGGATCAGAGTCTCCAGAACTAAGAACCCAAATAAACCTTTTCTCTCAATAAACTGATCATCTCAGCTGTTGTTACAGTGACAGAAAGCTTACCAAATAGAAAAGTGTTGCCAAGAACGAGGCCTCGTAAGCTGCAGCTGAGAAAGCTGTAGGGAGGGCTGCATAAAAGTTGTGAGAAGTTTTGAGACGAGGACTCCCTCTCTGCCAGTGATTTCTATTTGTCCCTGATGGACTAGCCATGGTTCTCCTGCACCAGTCCCACCATTTTATATGTCAAAAGAACCACTTTGGTTACTGTAGCACAAATGCATTGTGATGGAGTTGAGTGGGAAAACTTAGAAGTAAGAGATTAGTATGGAGGATCTTCCATGCTTCAAGAGACAGGACTGGCTTGGACCAGGTAAAAATTCTGCATACATTGAGAAAATGTAGCCAGAGAATTTTCTAATGCTAGATATGGGGAATGACTTAGCTTGGAGAATAAAGTTACCACCTAAATGAGGAGAGATCATAGGAGGGACCATTTTGAGAGGTTGTCAGCTGTCATTTGGTTCTTCCAATAGAAATTAGAAGTAATGGCTTGGACATGTATGTGTTGGTGTATTGGTGGTCCTGATGAAAGGCACACAGCTGAGAACCATTAGTGCCCAATGGAAGCAATATGTTCAGCCAAGATCCCTTGTATCTTTTGTGTAATAGCTTGAAGATAGAAGATTTGAAAAAATTAAAAAAATGGATTGAAGTGTAGTTTTGATCTTGGGAATGGCTTAAAGATTTCCAAGTAGAACTCAAGAGACATTAAAAGGAAAATGTTACATTAGGGGAATTTTACAGAGTGAAAGTAATAAATTATTTACTAGATGATGTGGTAACCACAGACAAGGAAGTGACTCAAATTGTTGGTAGAAGGCACACCTTGAAGCCTTGACCCTTGGTGAATAAGGGGAGGCAGAAAGCATTCGATGAGTCACTCACCTGTGGCACTCAGGTTATCCGGGAGCTGTGGGGCCATTCTAGTGCCAGTGGGGTTTTTTTTTGTCAGTCATGGGGCTTGAACTCTGGGCCTGGACACTGTCCTTCAGCAATTCAGCTCAAGACTAGTGCTCTACCTCTTGAGCCACAGTGTCACTTCCAGTTTTCTGGTGGTTTACTGGAGATAAGAGTCTCACTGACTTTCCTGCCCTGGCTTTGAACCGTGATCCTCAGATCTCAGCCTCCTGAGTTAGGATTATAGGCCTGAGACACTGGCACCCGGCTTCCAGTGTTTCAACTTCAAGAGAGCAATTTCTTCCTTGTCAAAAGCTCGAAAATACCAGAACGGTTCACACAAACATTGCACCAACATGTTCATACACCAGGCAAAAAATATAAATTAATAAAAGTGCCTGAGTTCTGGGTGTGACGGCTCACGTCTGTAATTTTAGCTACTCAGAAGGCTGACAGCTAAAGATTGAACTTAGCCTGGGCAGGAAAGTTTGTGAGACTCTAGCTTCAATTAACCACCAAAACGTTGTAAGTGGTGACTCAAGTGATTGAACAACAATGCCAAAATCTGAGATCAAGCCCCAGTATTACAAAATAAATACATGAATACATTATTTAACTAAAAGTATCTGAATGTATAGAGGGAAATGGTGAAGGCTCCGGCAAATGAGGACTCAGTACCTTTAAAGTTGATTTTCCTGTGTCTGATTTTCTTCATTTAAGAGTCTAGAAGTCTGCATTTTCATCTGGTCATTCCTAATAATAAAATTAGCAACGGATATGTTAGGATGCATTCATGTATATGAAGCAAAGCATATCTTTTGTCTCATTGTAGCTGATTTGAAAGAAAATTTCAACCTTTGATTGAAGATCTTAACTTCATGGTTTTGAACAAGATTTACTAAGAATCTGTTAAGTTTGGATGAATTCCAGGGAAATAGAACAACATATTCACTTGAGAGGAAGCAAGAATCTGCCTTGTGCTTCTGAAAGAAAGAACAAAACCTGTCTCCTCAATAATTTACATGCTGTATTGACTAAGATCACAGCAGGTGGTTTCGAATAATCAATCCAGAACATATCCTAATAGAGTCTTGCTGAAGGAGTACATGGAGTCAGGAGGTTTCAGCTTCTTTGTCTTTTGCATCATGCTCCACCTGCAAATATTGCTATTCAGATGAGAACTATGCTTAGCCCTTCTCAGCACCAAAAATATCACCTGTTACTATGGCTAAGCCTCATTAGTAACTGGATTAAATTATTTGTGGTTGCAAATCCACAATAGTTACTAGTCAACCTTTATAAAAGAAGAAAACTATGTGGAGAATTGAACTTAGAAGACAGTAAGAAGAAAATATTTTGTTGTTGTTGTTGTTGATCTTGGGGCTTGAACTCTGAACCTGGGCTCTGTCCCACAGCTCTTCAGTTCAAGGGTAGTGCTCTACCACTTGAGCCATAGCACCACTTCTGGTTTTCTGGGTTTATTGGAGAAAAGAGTCTCATGGACTTTCCTGCCTGGGCTGGCTTTGAACTGTGATCCTCAGATCTCAGCCTCCTACATAGCTGGAATTACAGATGTGCGCCACTGGCACGCAGCAAGAATAATTTTTAAATCTCCATTTAATTCACCCATTTTTATATCTTTTTCCTTGGTTCTTGTGTACATCAAACATACTCTTAGAAGTTGTTCAGTATCCACGCCGTTTTTTTTTTTTCACTTGCTATGGTATTACAAACAGTTATGCATATTTATATGTTTCACAGAGTCACTGTTAATACCCATGACAGTTAGTCAATATTCAAAACCATCACTTGTAAATAATGGGTGACTTATGAACCATCACTTTGTAAGTCCAGAAATGTATTAGGTTCTATTTTGCAAAGTAATAGGTAAGTGTTTACTTAAATGTTTTCTAAAATTCCCAATTATATCCTTCACAGTGAAAAGCAGCCAATTCAGAATCACATCTCGCTATTTGTAGTTGTATGACCTTAACCTGCCTCCTCTGGAACCAGGCATCATTCTTTCTGAAAGTACCTGTTCTCTCGCCAGGTTTTTTGTATCTGCTGCTGAGCAGAGTCAAATGTGCTTCTCAGATGCCTTCTCAGAAGAAGATCTCAAACGTGACTCTCTGTTCTCATTGCAACTAAGGCGGCATGCATTCTCTGACTTGGTAAGGGTCTTCCATGAAGTGTGATTTTCTGACAAGTCCTTGTTCCTCTCCTTGTTGAGAGATAGGATTTGAGTTATTTTCCTGTGACATGGTAAGTCTCTGACCATGGCAGGACTAAGCCTACAGATTTTCCAATGTTAGGCCATAAAAGATCTCAGACGACTCCTGCTGTGCTTGAAACTTTATCCATGGAATCCAGCTAGTGCCAGGCTCCCCTTTTATTTACTTTTTTAGAATTATTTTTCAACAAGGGTCTTAAGTTTTGCCTATGACATGCCTCAAACGAGGATCTACCTACCTCAGCCTCTACTGTAGCTGGGACCACAAGCCTGGATGCTGGGCAGCTTATTGGTTGAAATGGGAACTCACTGACATTCTGATCAAGCTTCTCTCAAAACACTAACCTTTCCATCTCTACACCTCAAGTATCTTGGATTACAAGAATGAGCTACCATGCTTGACTGCATCTGCAGCCTATTTTGTTGTTGTTGTTGTTTCTTGCTCAAATACCAAAGAGCAGAGCAAAGTCTTGCTACAGCACATTTTGCATCACTGTTTTGGGTCATCTTGGCTCTACCCGACCATATGCACATGACTGTCTTCCTCTATGACACTCAATTAGCTTCATAATTGAATTATTCACGAAGGGAAAGAAGAAAGAAAAAAAACTGAATAGGTTTTAGAATCAGTAAATCATATTCTGGTGTTGCCACTTATGAATTGTGTGGCCTTCAGCCTCCTGCTGAGCCTGAGACATTCAAGGTCTTCCTCGTTACAGTGTGGGAGGACAGAGAACTGTCCGTACAGAGGCTTCTATGCAGGCTGCTTGTTCTAAAACCTATGCTTTGCACAGCTTCCATTCCTATTCCACCATCACAGATCCACTGCTCCTGTAAGTCAGGGCGTCTCTGCTCACCTTTCACATCTAATTCTTTCTCATCTCAGGCATCTTATGGGAAGTTATGTAAACAAAAAGTTACTACTTTACAAAAAATAGTCAGAAAATGTTGGGACTTACGAAACAATGGGTCATAAGTTACCCATCAAGAGTGATGGTTGTATTGAATAAACATTTCTACCTCCCTGAACTATTCAACACACACATATACAAGCATTTGCACACCTACACATATTTATAAAAAGCAATTTTGAAGCTAAATACTTGACTTCTAGCCCACTTTCTGGCATCTAATAGTGCTCAATAGTTATGAATATCAATAAAATAGATCTATGTATATAAGAATATATGAATAGGCAAATGATCAGTGGGTGTTAATCAAAGAGGGTATATTTGGCTGAGTTCATCTTTTAGGCCTTGCCCACTGAGAATTTCATGTAAATTAAATGGAGGGAATATTTGGCTAGCCACACGCTGCAGAGGAGAGATTTGCTAATTCTTCAGTTGAATAGATTATTTGCATGTCATAAACGATAAAACTCAGAAATGTTGTACTATGTAAGATACCAATGTGATTATTATGTTGGTAATTTGTACTACTGTTTGGCAATATAATATAGGACCAGGTCCAAATTCCCAGGCATGTTTATTCAAAACACTTTTCCATCTGGCTACAGCTTATATCTCTTTCTGTCTTTTATTTTATATATGGTTATATGTTGAGTAGTTATTTTTTCTTAATATTTTTCTTCTGTAGCAGAAGAGAAATGATAGCAACTTCCCTGACTCTTGCTGAGACTGGAATGACACACGTATGACAATCAGTAAATTTCATTAAACATTACCTATTAAATGTTTCCTGATGATCTACTGTATGCCACAAACTACATAGGGCACTGGAGACGAATAAGCCACAGACCCTTCTCTACAAGGAGGAACACAGACCTTAAAATAGATAACTCTCATAAATTTGGATCCATTCTATCAATGTGTATTGTGGATATTGTTGGCTTATATTTGTTTATAACATTTTTACTTAAGAAATATTTATGGAGCTCCTATGATGAGCCCATGTTAACAGTGTTCAGAGATGATACAATGATTATTCTCATAGAGCTTATTTATGTTAGCATGGCAAACAAGCAGTAAACAAGCCAATAGATAAATAATGTAATTATATTTGGAGGTAGGCACTGGGAAGAGAAATGAAGGGAAGTAAGGGCTGGAAGGATGAGGAAGATGCTGCCCGCCTTTACTTGTCACAGGGAACAGAGCCTCTCACAGACAGAAATCATTGAGGCCATCTCTCAGAAGAAAGAATGGAAACCTAGAAAATGAAGCAGAGGAGACTGGCGGAGGAAGGAGTGAAGTGACCTCCCCAGTTAGGAAGTACTAGCCAGTTACAGGGAGAAGAGTGAGGCCAGGCATCAGAGAGCGCTGAGCAGGTGATGTGGTGTGAAATGACATTTGAAGTACAGGCTGCGTCCATAGCAATGGAGTTTAAATTTTGCTTACAATGTGACTGAAGATTGTCTCTGTGTTTTGAGCAGGGGAGTGGCATGATCTGATTTAAATACTAAAAATGAAAGCAAATATGCAGAATACTGCAGGAGCCAATGTGAGTTGATAATAGCTACAGCTGAAGGCCCAGTAAGGGAGGGACTGAGAATTGGTTACATTAACTGTCCTGATGGGAGGAAACAGAGGGGACTGGCTCATCTATTAGCTGTGGGAGGTGGAAAAACCAATGAGGACAATGAATGGCTGAGAATAGGGAACTCAGGGAGATGATGGCATGCTCTTCATTTTCGTCTTCTTTTCATTGTGTCTACATTTTTATGGTTGGCCGTTTGACCTCATTATCAAGGTGCTATCTGTAGTGCATCTAAATACAGTGTTTCATGTATCTGGCAGATGGGGGCCCCAACAACTAAAGTATCTGCTCAACAGTTCATGACAAATTAACAATGGCTCCCTATGTCAGTGGGAGTCTGGCCCGTGTGGAAGCCAGTGTCTCTGAACCGGCCACCCACTCAGGAGTACTGGACTCCTGCTGATCAATGGATGACAGGTATGGATTATGCCTGTGATGGATGATTGTAGCTTTGAATGGGGAAAATCAACTCGATTATACCAGTCTTGAAGGACTGATGAATTTTGATTGTTGAATAAAGATGAAGGAATTCAGTCACAGTTAAGATATTGAATGATATAGAAACATGACAGTCATGAACTTGAAAGTGCGGTAGAGTTTGCAAAGTGAATAAATAAGAAAAAAACTTTATTAATTCCTTTGTGTAACAAAGCCAGTCTTTGTAAGCACTGAACACCAGGAGAGTTTTCTCTGTACACTGGTGAAGAGACATTCTCAGTTACCTGCTACCCTCGAGTGCAGACTGAAGTGTCAGAGATAGACTTAAGCCAGATGCTGGTGGCTCACACCTGTAATACTAGCTACTCAGGAGGCTGAGATCTGAGGATCATGGTTCAAAGCCAGTCCAGGCAGGAAAGTCTGTGAGACTCTTATTTCTAATTAATAACAGAAAGTGCTGGAAGTGTTGCTGTAGCGTGCTTTCCTTGAGCAAAAAGAGCCCGGGACAGTGCCCAGAGCCAGAGTTCACGCCCTAAGACTGGTTAAAAAAAAGAAATGGATTTGAAGACCATCTTTCTGAATATCTATTGAGAGAATATAGAAGGCAACTGTGCCAATGCATTCCTAGGACAGTATAATCAAAGAATAGGCCAGGGAATTTACAAATCGAGGCAAATAAATATAGCATTTTCAGAATGTGAGGAGAAACAGATGGTCCACAGAATGGGGCTGGGAAAATAGCCAGGGTGAGGATTTCTAAGCATCCTTTGGGATCCTTATTCTTAGAGTTCATAGACTCTGCACAGACACCTGGATGGAAGAGAAGTTACATTAATGATGAATATAAAAATCATTCCCCCCCACCCTGTGGCATTGAGATTTAACTGATAGGCAAGGGTTGTATACATCTAAGATTTGTCATGGAATGTTTTAATTGCAGATATATATTATGAAATGATTGCTAATATTAAACTGAAGCATCCCTAACCTGGATGGATGCCAGCCTGTGCAGTAAAGTCCTTGAGATTCACACCTCCAATTAACCACCATGAATCCAGAAATGAAGCAGTGGCTCAAGTGGTAGAGTGCCAACCTTAAGTGAAAATGCTAAGGATCCGTCAATATGAGAACTCGATAACTTAATGGCTGTAACCTATGCATCTGTAACCTATGTACCTGGACTACACAGAGTGATTCACATATTCTAGTTAAGTTAGTGTTCTGTAACATATTACTATATGCATTAGAAATAGAACAAATACATGTTATGTCATGGTATTCTGTTACCCTGTTATGTTTATTAGTGCAGGCACAATCCCATTACTAATGCTGTATGGCTTTAATTCACTTACATGCTGAGAGGTATACAAAAGACAGCTACTTTGATTCTTGGAAGTTTTCTTTTTCTTTCTTTCTTTCTTTCTTTTTTTGTCAGTTGTGGGGCTTGAACCCTGGGCCTGGGTGCTCTCCCTGAGCTCTTAGCATTCTACCACTTGAGCCAGCCACAGTGCCACTTCTGGCTTTGCTGAGAAATTGAACCCAGGGCCTCATACATGCAAGGCAAACACTCTACCTCCCATCCCCTATTGGCAATTTTCTTTACAGTTAGTTACATTGTTAGTGATATGTTGTGAGAAAATTCTCAGAAAAGGACCAAATACCTTTGTGTGTATTTTATTTCTGAAAAAAATCCAACTTTAGATGGATCCCCAGGCCCATTCTGTATCGAAAGTGTTATTAATATTCTAGAAATAATTAAATACACTTATGAGTCAAATGGCTTATAAACATGGACAGTTTTTGTGAGATTTTAAACAGCCCTATTTTAAAGCTATGATGCACCAAAATAAGTAGAAAATTGAGTAAAGTAATTCAATAATTTTTCACCTGAGACAATTTCACATGACTTCTGCTTCTATCCTAAGGTGAGCTGAAGGAACAAGAAATTCCTAAACGCACTTTTATTCCTGTGAGAATATTTCAGTTCCTTACTCCAAGAGGGCGTTATATCTATGTTTACTTGTAGCCACATTTTAACATTTTCTACATGAGTTAAAGTATGTGTGTGCATGTATGTGTGTGTTAAACGCAGTAAGTTAAAATTGTACTGTACTGATAATGATAGAGACAGAAAATCAACCTTGGCCATCAAGTGCCAGAATAAGAAGAAAGTAATCCTAATAATATACCAGGATAAGGACAAAGATCTACCTACCAGAGACCTTTCCTTTTTAATGTTTTCAACTAGTGTTCTGTCATCCAAAATGTAAACAGTCAAATTTAACCTGCTTAAGAAACACATGACGTATACTGTTGGAAAAAAATTCTATATCCTCTGCTCATTTTTGGCAGTACATGCAATTAATGCACCAATTCAAGAAGCCCATGAAGATGACTTCTTTAAAGGTGTTCTTGGACTTTAAGCAGAGTTCTGGTTCATCCCTTGAAATCTCCAACATGGTAGCCACAAACCACATGAGAATGGAGTGTAATTGGATCAGTGTTGAGAATACACAATATATATTGGATTTTGATGAACTACTAGAATGAATGTAAACTACCTCATTCACGATTTTACATTGGCTTCACGCTGAAATGGCAATATTTTGGAAATATTGTATTTTCAAATCCTATTTCCTGTCACTAGTTTTAGATATGACTATCAGAAATCTGAAAACTACACCTGACTCATGTTGTATTTATATTAAGAAGAGCTTGTAGAGAACAATTGGTGATTTAAGTTACTTATAATAGTCTTCTTTAGGTAACATCAGTAAATAAGTACAGTCATTCACAACCACATGCCAAGCATGATATATTATTCATGCAAGCAGTATTTGATGTGAAACTGGAAGTTTTTAAACTAAAGGGTCTTAAACCGAATGAAGGTCAGTGTAGCAAAGCACGAGAGAGTTTCTTCTGATATTATTATTTTGTTTCATTTGATGACTAAGCCTTTGAAGAGTCTCCTTTCTTTTCAAGCAGAAAGTCAATATAATTTGCTTTAGTTCTCCATGCATTTTCAGGATTATCATAAAAACAATTGTAATGATGTAAAATACCTTTTAACCAGGCCCACTAGGTACCAATCATTGGAATAGGCACTTGACATTCAGATTCTCATTAGAAATGAAAATGGTAAACCCCTCCATTCAAATGTTTAACCCCTTGAGACCTTCACTCTGTCATATATATAGAAGGTCTTACAAACCATTCTTGCTCAGTAAATATTTGTTGGGTGGATGGGAGAAGAAATATTGCATATTAGCAATGATTCTCAAACCTGGGTATGCATACAAGGGAATAAGGCCTCCGGTTACTGAACAACCTACCAGGAATACATATGACCATGGGTAAAGCAAGCCATCTCTCCCCACAGAGCATGCATTTTTCTTAATGGTGGGTAATTTAAGTCCCATTTCTATATCAAAGCAAAAATGGAAGTATTGTGTAAGAGTGTTAAAATTTCATGAATTTTTAAAATAGAAAACATGAGAGACTTCAAAGGACTGACATCCTATGGCAAGCTTTGTAAGGTTAAATCCATGGCTGCTACCCTTCAGCCTCCAGCTGGTCTGATCTGAGTTTTGGTGGAAAAGTTTACATGGAACTGCTCAAAGGGGCTACCAAAATCTATCATAGGGCAGACTGGTGGACTGATGATGGACATCTAATGGAGGTCCTGGGCTACTTTGCATATTACCCCTACACCAAATAGCTTACCCAAACAGCAATGACCTTCATCCTTCAGCATGTGGTAGTGTAGACAGATGATTTCTACTTGCTTGCTGCTAAGATCATGACAGTCCACCATGATGTCATGGAATAAATCATGGACTCTCCAGAATTAATTATCAAATTCTCAATAGTCATATCTATCTATCTATCTATCTATCTATCTATCTATCTATCTATCTATCTGTCTGTCTGTCTGTCTGTCTGTCTGTCTGTCTGTCTGTCTGTCTGTCTGTCTGTCTGTCTGTCTGTCTATCTATTCCTTCGCATCCCTGCCATTCCCCAGCATAGCAAGGCCATCCTTCAAAGCTAATGTTCTTCGTTAAGCTAAATGACATTTGCTTTGTATCACTTTCCTGAAAAATCTTTGGCTTAGCTTATTGGCTTAGTTGGTTAGTAAAAATCAGAGTCTTTTTTTTGCATTCCCTGTCCTGCTTTAGCCATAGTGGGCTTTCAGCTCATGTAATTCCTGACTTCTCTTCCTTCCTTCACTCATACCTCCCCCATGAGAGAAGGGGCCCTCTTCCAATGGTGCGTTCGTTAGATGGAGCTGAGCATCCTCAGGGCATTGTGAACTTGTGCATTCTGTTCTGCATCATACCATATCCCTTTGGGTGAGACCTGGAGTGATCCATCTGTGCCCGTGGCTGTACTGCCAAGTCTGCCTAATTCAGAGGGAAGATGTGTGCAACCTCACATGACTACAGATTTGCTCCAAAGTTGGTTAGGTAGCTACGAAGCTGATTATTTGAATTTTCACTCTTCTTCCAGTGTTTTTTGAATGCTTGTTTCTTAACTCAGGAGGACAGAGGTAATGATCTCCTGAATCTGCACAGAGCCTTGATATAGCCCCAGTGATACACAGTGCATCATTAATTCATATCAGGGAATATAAAACAAATACCTAACTTCTACGTGGAGGCTTAAGCTGATGTCTAGTTGTCCTCATTTGCAGAAGGAATGCATTCAATTCCTCTGGCTAGACCTCAGACACCACTGAAGATTCCATAGGTTCTCACCTGTAGCCAGACCTTCTAAATACTGCCCTTGGAAAGCTAGTTTTCTGTCTTTACATTATTGACATTAAGTGTGAAGATTTCTGGGAAAAATCATAGTCTTGTGGCAGGAGAAGGTATAAAAAAGACTCTCGGGGAAATTGTTAAAGACGGTAGAATCTTAAGCCAAGGTGCTGACAGAAACGGAGTACTAAGTAAGTATCTCTGTAGTTCTTAAGGATCACCTCCATCAACAGAAATCTTGCTCTCATGCTCATGTGTTTTTCCCTTCCAGTCAAACAAATCTGCAAAGAGACGCTGTTTGTAAAGGATTTGAAGAGAAATTTCCTGGAGTGAGTGCCAGGTGGCAAAGTGAAGCAGATGGCTAGAGAACTAGTGAACCTTGGAAGGGACCCTTCCTTTTCATTTAGTATAAAACCTTCAGATTCCCAAGAACTAGGTTATTTCTGTTGGTGATGGTGAAACTGGAATTTGAATTCAGGGCTTTGCGCTTTCCCAAAAAGCACTTTCCCACTTGACCTGTGCCTCAGCCTTCTTCTGCTTTAGTTTCTTTTCAAATAATGTCTCACTTTTTGTCCAGACTGGCCTGGAACATGAACATCATATTTACCCTTACAGGATAAGTGCAGGGATGAATGTGTACCACACTCAGCTTTTTATTGGCTGAGATAACTTCTCATTAACTTTTTTCCTCAATTGGCCTTGAACTGCAAAGCTCTGTTTTAGGCATGTGCCATTTTGCCTGGAAGGACTGAACTTTCTACCACAAGGATTCTAGCATCCTCAGTGGTTGGAAGCAGTTTCCAGCATCATAGATTCATGATGGAGGGAAAGGTGCAATTGAGAAGCAGGCCTCCAGGTTCCAATTACCAACTTGTTTCAGTCCAGTGGACGGCAGCCCTCCAACAAGTACACATTTCATCACTTACTGTTAGACATAAAGAGACGATGGCAGTGTGGAATGCACTGGGAACTGGTCTCTTAACATGTCCCACTTTCACCATAGCTGCAAGCGCCTAGAAATCAGCTCATCCTGAGTAATACCACGAAGGAACATGGCTTTCTGTGAAAAGCATTAAGGGATCTCAAATGGAGATTGGGAAATTTAGGTCCCTTGCTACCTAAATGTGTTACAACTCAGCATATTCTTCAGTGATTATTGAGAACTACAAATGATAAAAAAATGGTAAAGTTAGTTTATCCAAGTCTATTTTTTCTGCAGAAATAAGAGTCAGGAATTAGAACTGTTGGGTAACTTGTGATAACATCTGAGATTACCATTTTATAAGGAAGATTAATGTTGTTCTTAAGTGATCCACATTGGTTTGTTGGTTTATGACAACTTCATTTCTAGTCTCCATAACAGGATTCCCAATGAAAGGATTAAATCTCCTGGGTTCCAAACCAAGTTTCTTTTGACTTTGGTCTTTGGCTAGGATACTTGCAAAATGAGCAAGTAGCAATCATACTTTGCATTGATGTAACTCCAAAATTGCTATGGAAATTTCATATCTTCTTATCACAATATTTAAATTCCTTCTACACTTCTTGGTGATTATGCATGTGTAAGATTTAATATTTAGCTAACAGATTTAATCGAAGTATGAATATGGGAAATGTTTGCAGTTGAATACGGCAAGTGTAAATACATCCTACTTGAAAGTAATCAAGGTGAAAAGATTGATCTTTTCACTGCTTTTTTTTCCTCAGAGAAATACCTGGAAAAGTCAAATCATGACTCCTGTTTGATTGTAACTGATGACACAAACATTGTAGGCCTTCTACCTAGGGAGTCAGAGGAAATACTTGGAATGCTTAATGCTTGAAGTAAACTTTCAGAAGAGCCAGTGCTTTTATTGTTCTACACAAAACTCCTTTATACCTCATTCTTTTGGGGGCATCATTCTTCTTACTATTTCTTCTCTTAAAAATTTCATTTCAGTTATCATATGATGCAATTAATATCCTTTGGTATAATTTTCTATGGAGCCTATTATTTAGCACATAGAGGATGATTTAGCCACCACCAGAATGAGGATCCAGATGCTCTTGATACCCAAAACACTTCTCCCAGTTACTGTGGTTCCCACACTCTAATGATCACTTCTACCACCAGTGACAGAAATCTGGATTTCCCTGTGCTGTCTTTAGGCTGTTACTCTAAGACCAGAAGAGACAGTCTGGGGAAAGGAGAGATGAAGACTTACACGTTTTTCTCTGCCTAGAAAACAAAGTAATCTAGACCCAAAGAAACACAGGCAGCATGTTTTCCCTCATTTGTATTAATTAAAATGTGCCTATAGATCTATAAATAAACCCAACGGATAGTCAAAAGACAAAAAAATTACACTTGGACATGATAAATTAAACAGGACTCTAAACATTCACACAGAAAGACCACAGGAGGATAATCTTAGGAAAGGATCATAAAGGCTCAATAGCTATGTGCATATGATCATTTAAAATGATGCTTATTGAAATGAACTTCAAGAAATGGGAACAAGAGGTTTCTTATTTTACTTTTAGTGTTTTCTTTCTTTTTTTTTTCTCCTTTCGTTGCTGTTTTTGATTTCTATGCCATTTGTCTTGTATGTAAATTTACCTGATTTGGGGAGGGGAAGGGGAAGAACAGAAATGGTGGACAAAGGTGAACTCATTCAGCATGATGCTCACTAGACACTGTGTTAAAAATGAACCATACAATTTGTAGAGCGGGAGGTCTGGGGGGGGAACCCTGGGAGAAAAAGGAGGGAAGAGGCGACACTCACTGTTCAAAAAGAAATGTACTCAATCCCTGACTTATATAACTAATCCCTCTGTACCTCACCATTACAACAAAAGTTAAAAACATACTTCATGGTGACTCTGGACAATATACCCAGATTTAAGGATTGTCTTTTCCCTCACTTAACTACCTTCAACTGTCATAGAACATTCTGGGACTGGACGAAGTAGAATAGTACACAGAGTGAGGCAGTGCGGAGCATGGATCATGGTTGGTTAGCCAAGGCCAGCCCCATCTGCACAGCTGGGTGTCATGGCTTTCCACTGCTGTAACCACGTGTTCTTTCGCCAGCCAGTTCCTCTCTAAACACATAATATTCCACCTCCCCTATCCCTGTCATTCTCATCAACTTCCAGATATGATGTCATTTATTTTAACCTAAAACCAACCCCCCCTTCAATTCTGACCTCATTCTCCCTAACAACTACCACTCCTTGTCCTTTTGCAGCAAACTACTGGAAAGCATTGTGTTTGCTTCTTGTATCTGATTCCCCTCATCCACCGTTAGGTTCCCTTTCGTTCACCACAGTACTCTTCCTGACAGACACAGTGCTTAATCGGAACCAATAATCATCAGTTCTCAGCATCCTCCTATTTAACCACAAATGCTCCCTCTCCCTGGAGACCCTTCCTTGCTTTCAAGGCTGCCCTCTTCTGTCTTTGTGCTCTGTTTCAGTGGCCTCTCTTTCAGTGACATCTTTCACAGTGCACTTTACTGATAACTTCTCCCTGACATCTTGACCCTCAAGGCTCCAGAGCTCCAGCCGGATATTTTGTTCTTTTTCCAGTCACTCCAGTGGTGTACTCATTGTTTCTAATGGCATTGGCTTTCTTTTTTTTCTTATCTGTATTTTGTTTAGACTTTAAGTAAATGCTGTGATTGAAATCTTATGATATTTTAATATTTATGTATATATATATATAGAGAGAGAAATAATGATTACTACAGTTAAGCAAATTAACATCCATAGCTTGACTTAATAACTATGTTTGTTTGTGTGTGTGTGTGTGTGTGTGTGTGAGAGAGAGAGAGAGAGAGAGAGGGAGTACATAGGGTAAGGACACCTACAATCTATCCTATTGACAAATTTCTTATATCAAACACAAACTATGAAACATATTCCTATGCTATTAGAGATCTCGAACCGTTTCATTCTACATGACTGCAGCTCTGTGCCTTCTGAGCTGTATCTCATTCCTTCCACCTGCCCAGGCATTGCTATCACCATCCTGTCCTTGCCATCCTTCTCTTCTAACATTTCACTTTGTTTCAGGTTCCTCCACAAGTAAAATTGCGAAATAGTTTTCTTTCTATGTCTGACTTATTTCCCTTAGTATACTATCCCCTAGGTGGGTAACCTTTATGTAAATGGCACAGTTTCATTTGTTCATGCAGAATAATACCCTATTATCTTTATGTGATAAAATGTGGATGGACACTTCCCTCTAACTTAGCCCAGGTGAATGTGAATATTTCTGTAATGAACATTGGCATATATACATATACACACTATATATATATATATATATATTCATATACATCTGCACATTCACACATGTATGCATACACTTACACTTATGAAGTGCTGGTTTCCTTTTCTTTAGATGTATATCTAGAAAATATGTTACTGAGGTAAAGAAGAGTTCTCTTCTATATCTTTAAATGTCACTTGTATGCTTACAATACATTATTTCAGTGCATACCAGAACTCTGATCTTTTGCATCTAAAGGTCCACTTGAAATTTATGTGAGCATCACTTGATCCTTGACCTCTTAGTGGGTGGCAATTCTTCTCTTTCTTTCCTCAGTCTAATCATTTTGGAGTCATTTAGATGTTTGTAAACTCAAATTCCACATTCAAACCTATTAGGAAATCTTTCTGGTTTTATCTTCAAAATGTGTTTCTGGAACTGAATTACCCTTTCTGCTTCTGCTCAGTGTATCTGGGCTACTGATTCCCCTTTGCCCGGACTGGTGTCCATCACTTTTGGCCCTCCCTAACCAATAGTTCTTAACAATGGACTGCAAGAAACAAGCCTTTCCTAAGATGGCACCACTCATGGCTTAAATGCTCCAGCAGCTCCTCATCTTAGGCCAGCTTCCTTGAAGTGCCCGAAGTTCTATGTTGTACAACTTTCCTCTCAACATCTCCCCTTTATTTTTATCCACTACTCTGTTCCACCCTCCAGAGTCTAGGTGCTCTCTCCAGCTTGGTTCTTGTTTGCATTCTGCTTTAGATATTCCTCCTGCTTAGATTGTGCTTGCCCTAGGAAACCTCATGCCGGTCTTCCCTCTATTACACATCTTTGTTCTGAAGTCACTATCTTGATCAACTATCTGATCCTTCTAGGGGCATTTGCATTTCCACCCCAATTTTCTGCTTTTGCTCTCAGGCCTCCTATGGAAGGAGAAAAAAAAGGAAGTCCCTAAGAAGTCTTTCTTCTCATTATTATTATTCAGAGCTAACAAGGACATGATTTTTTTCTACTTATTTTTTAAATTATCTTTAGGTAATTATGCAAATTCAACTCAACCTGTCAGTTTGTGAGCACAATACATCCTGATCAAAGTAACCCCTTGTATCATTGTTCCTCTTACCTCTAAACCCTCCCAGCCCCTCAACTTACCCGGTTCCATTTTCACATACATTGAGTATAATCTGCATTCTCCAGCCCTTCCTCTCTTCTATCTTTGCTCTCCTCCTTTTGGCCTTACCCCCCACCCCGACAACATATGTTATAGCTTGCTGGCATTCTTTTAGTTAAGCTTTATGCTTGTTGTTAAAAGAAATGACATCATTGGACTCTTTCCCTGCATATAGCATTCTTCAGGAATATGTTTATGTGCATGTGTATGTGTGTGTATGACTCTACATATGTTTGCATACATATTTATAATTTAGATCTAATTTCCATGTATAAGAGAAAACATTCTCAGTTTGTTTTTCTGAACCTGACTGTGTTTAATGTAATTTTTTCCAGGTTTATCACTTTCCCTGCTAATGACGCAAGACTATTCTTCTTGATGGATGAGTAAATTAGTAAAATTATCCTGTGTGTGTATGTGTGTATCATATTTTCTTGTTCCATTTGCTCATTCAAGTCCATCTGGGTTACTTCTATAACTTGACTAGGCTTGTGATTTCTTATATAATCATCCTCTAGGAAAGTTTCCACTTTAAGCCCACTTTTGGGGGCCTAGGATGACAAATTCCACAGCATTTAGTTCTTATAAAACACCATGATATTTGGTGAGAACTTTGTACCTGTGAAGTGCTATCTAAATGCTTCATAATAAAAATGTATTCAATGCAGAGTACCCTTCAAAGTGCATTTACACATCAGTCTGCATCCCTCCAATAGCTTTTACCTTTGTGAAGCACAAAACACGAACTGCTCACAAAGAACAGGGTGTGCAGCCTGCTGGGCGACCAGAAAAATGCTATGTTCCTAAGGGTGAAGAAGCTGCTCACATTATGATGGCAGGTCTAGGTGCTCTCCTCCATCAGAATCCATCCAGATAGAAGTTTCTGACAGACCATTAAGCTGCTTTGAGGTGATATTTCTAGGAAGGGCCATACTCACAGTCAAACCATAGCATATACAGATGTGTGTGGTGCTCGCATGAATATCCACGCTGGGTGACTTTTGTAAGAAACACATACTTCTCTTCGTATATATATTAATATATATGTGTGTGCATATGTGAATATACATGAATATATATGCACACACATATATGTGTGGTATGCATGTATATATAAATATTTGCATATATAAATGTTTGTGTTTATACACACACACACACACACACACACACATTCAGTATCACTAGGAGCAGAGAAGATCTTTTTATTTTTTTTTATTATTTTTTTTAATTTAATTTAATTTTATTTGTGAACATACTGTACAGAGGAGTTACAGTTACATGGGCAGGATAATGCGTACATTTCTTACCAAGCACTGCAGCCTCCTCCTTTGTTTACCCTTCACCTCCCTTCCCAGCCTCCCCGCTCCCCCCCTAATCCCAATCCTTCTCCTCCCCCCCCCCACCCCCCCCCTCCCCGCACCAACGTTGTAAAGCTCGTTTTGGACATGACAACTTGTACTTCTCATTGTTGCAACAGGTCCACCTGTATCCTTAAACAACTGGTTTTTCCCCATCTCCTCCACAAGTTATACTGACATCAAATATAGTGAAAGCAGGGGCTATATTGTGGGGGAGGGACATACAAAGCAACAAAGAGATAATCTTATAAATGTGTTAGAAACAAATGCATGAAAGAAAAAAACATTAAAATACACATCTAAGGGTTCATTTTCCTGACATCACATTATCTGACCTTTTCCGCTTGACTCATACATATACTAGATATTACAAATAAGGGAAACCATGGGACCTACGTTTCTTTGGGCCTGGCTTACTTCACTTAATATAATTTTTTCCAAGTTTTTCCATTTCCTAACAAATGGGGCAATGTCATTCTTTCTGATGGAGGCATAGAATTCCATTGTGTATATATACCACATTTTCTTGATCCATTCATCTACTGAGGGGCATCTGGGTTGGTTCCATATCTTAGCTATGGTAAATAATGCTGCAATAAACATAGTTGTGCTGGTAGCTTTAGTGTGGTCTTGTTTGTAAACATTTGGGTAAATGCCCAAAAGTGGGATTGCTGGGTCATAGGGGAGCTCTATGTGAAGTCTTTTGAGGAACCTCCATACTGCTTTCCAAAGTGGTTGAACAAGTTTACATTCCCACCAACAATGAAGTAAGGTTCCTTTCTGTCCACATCCCCTCCAGCATCTGTTGTTGTTAGAGTTCTTGATTTTTGCCGTTCTAACTGGAGTGAGGTGATATCTCAATGTTGTTTTGATTTGCATTTCTTTTATGGTTAGGGATGCTGAACATTTCTTCATGTGTCTATTGGCCATCCTTCTTTCTTCTTCAGAGAAGTTTCTCTTTAAGTCTTTCGCCCACTTATTTATTGGGCAGTTGTTTCTTTGAGGATTTGTTGTTGGGGGGTTTAATTTTTTGAGTTCCAAGTATATTTTAGATATGAGACCCTTGTCCGTTGTATGGCTAGTAAAGATCTTCTCCCAGTCCGTGGGCTTTCTATTGATCTTGCTAGCTATGTCATTTGCCCTGCAGAAGCTCTGCAACTTTATGCAATCCCATTTGTCCAACCTTTCTTTGATTCGTTGTGTTCCCGGGTCTCTATTCAGAAAATTTCGGCCTGAGCCAAGGAGACCCAGGGTTTCTCCTATTCCATCCTGTAATGTTTTCAGAGTGTCTGCTTTGAGTTCAAGGTCTTTGATCCATTTGGAGTTGATTCTGGTGCAGGGTGATATATAAGGATCTAGCTTAAGTTTTCTACATGTAGTTAACCAATTTTGCCAGCACCATTTACTGAAGAGGTTGTCTTTCTTCCATTCTATTGTTTTCGCTCCCTTATCGAAGATTAGATGGCTAGAGGTCTGTAGGTTCATTTCTGGGTTTTCAATTCTATTCCATTGGTCCTGAGGTCTGTTCTTATGCCAATACCAAGCTGTTTTGATTACTATGGCTTTATAGTAGAGTTTGAAATTTGGTATTGATATTCCTCCAGCAGTGTTCTTTCCATTCAGGAGCGTTTTTGCTATTCGGGGTCTTTTATTGTTCCATATGAATTTTTGGATTGCCTCTTCTATTTCCTTGAAGAATGAGGTTGGAATTTGGATAGGTATTGCGTTGAATTTGTAGATAGCCTTGGGAAGTATTGCCATTTTCACGATGTTAATCTTTCCAATCCAGGAGCATGGGAGGTTTTGCCATTTTTTAAGTTCTGTGTTGATTTCCTTTTTCAAGATTTTAAAGTTTTCATCATAGAGGTCCTTCACTTCTTTAGTTAATTCCTAGGTATTTTATTTTTTGTGGGGCTATTACAAATGGAGTTGCTTTCCTAATTTCAGCCACACTTTTCTCATTGTTGGCATACAGAAAAGCCATTGATTTTTGGGGGTTAATTTTATAACCTGCTACTTTGCCAAAGTTTTGAATCAGCTTGAGTAATTTGGGAGTGGAGTCTATGGGATTCTTTAAATACAAGATCATGTCATCTGCAAAGAGGGAGAGTTTTATTTCTTCTTTCCCTATTTGGATCCCCTTTATGTCTGCATCTTGTCTTATTGCTGTAGTTAGGCATTCTAATACTAGATTGAAGAGAAGTGGAGAGAGTGGGCATCCTTGTCTTGTTCCTGAGTTAAGAGGAAATGGCTTTAGTTTTTCACCATTGAGTATAATGCTGGCTGTAGGTTTGTCATATACAGCCTTTATTGTATTGAGGAATGTTCCATGGATTCCTAATTTTTCCAAAACCTTCATCATAAAGGGGTGTTGGATCTTGTCAAATGCTTTTTCTGCATCTATTGAGATAACCTTGTGGTTCTTATTCTTGGTCCTGTTGATGTGATGAATAATATTAATTGATTTGCGTATATTGAACCAGCTTTGCATCCCTGAAATGAATCCTGTTTGATCGTGGTGTATGATTTTTTGGATGAATTGTTGAAGTCGATTGGCCAAAATTTTGTTGAGAAGTTTTGCATCAATGTTCATCAAAGAAATGGGTCTATAGTTCTCTTTCTTTGATGAGTCCCTGCCTGGTTTTGGGATGAGGGTTATGATGGCTTCATAAAATGTGTTCGGTAGTGAGCTTTCTCTTTCAATTTCATTGAAGAGTTGGAGGAGTATTGGTGTGAGCTCTTCTTTGAAGGCCTTGTAAAATTCCGCTGTAAAACCATCTGGTCCTGGACTTTTCTTAGCTGGGAGGTCTCTTATTGCTGTTTCTATTTCAATGCTTGATATGGGCCTGTTAAGCTGGTTTAACTTATCTTGGTTTATTTTTGGCATGTCAATATTTGCTAGGAAAAGGTCCATTTCTGTCAAGTTCTCAAACTTATTAGCATAAAGTTTTGAGAAGTATTCCCTTATAATGTTCTGAATCTTGGTTGTTTCCGTGGTGATGTTTCCATTCTCATCTCTGAGTTTATTAATTTGGGTGTGGTCTCTTCTTTTTCTGATAAGATTTGCTAAGGGTTTGTCAATTTTGTTAAGTTTTTCGAAGAACCAACTCTTTGTTTTGTTGCTTCTTTCTATAGTTTTTTTGGATTCTAATTCATTTAATTCTGACTTAATTTTGATTATTTCTTTCCGTCTACTGGATTGGGATTTATCTTGCTGCTCTTTTTCAAGGAGGTTTAGATGTGTCATTAAATTGCTAGTTTCAGATCTCTCCAATTTGTTGATGTAGGAGCTCAGAGCTATAAACTTGCCTCTGAGTACTGCCTTTGCTGTGTCCCAGAGGAGCTGGTAATTTGTGTGTTCATTTTTGTTGAATAGCATGAACATTTGAATTTCCTTTCTAATCTCTTCCATGACCCACTCTTGATTCAGCAGTGTGTTGTTCAGCCTCCATGTGATACCGGACTTTCTTTGGTGGCTTTTGGTGTTGAGTTCTAATTTTATTCCCTTGTGGTCAGAGAGAATGCAAGGTATAACTTCAATGTTTCTGAATTTAGACAAGTTTGCTTTGTGGCCTAAAATGTGGTCTATTTTAGAAAACGTTCCATGTGCTGCTGAGAAAAACGTGTATTCTGATGCTGCTGGGTGAAATGTTCGGTAGATGTCTGTTAAGTCTAGTTGATCTATGCAGCTGTTTAGATCTGCGGTTTCTCTGTTGAGTTTTTGCCGAGTTGATCTATCTAGTGGGGAGAGTGGTGTGTTAAAATCCCCAACAATTAATGTCTTTGGATCTATATGGGATTTGAGGGAAAGTAGTGTTTCTTGGATAAATTTGGGTGCTCCATTGTTTGGCGAATAGATATTTAGAATTGTAATATCCTCCTGAAGGAGAGATCCTTTAATTAGTATGTAGCGACCTTCTTTATCTCTTCTCACGAATTTTAATTTGAAGTCTATTTTATCTGATATTAAGATTGCAACTCCCGCCTGTTTATGGGGGCTGTTTGCTTGGTAGATTTTGTTCCAGCCTTTAACATTGAAAATGTGTTTGTTTTTACGGGCAAGATGTGACTCCTGCAGGCAGCAGATAGAAGGGTCTTGTTTTTTAAACCAACTAGACAGTCTATGTTGCTTAACTGGAGAGTTCAGTCCGTTAACGTTAAGAGATAGGACTGAGAGGTATTTGGGAGTTCCTGCCATGTTATCCACCTTCTTGGGGGCTGTGAAAACTGGGCTCTTCCTAGGGTTCTTGGATTCTCAGTTTGGGTGCAGTTTCTTGGCCTTTGTTGCGGTCTTGTTGGTTTTCTATGTGTAGGACATCTTTAAGAATCTTTTGTAGGGCTGGTTTGGTGGAGATGTATTGTTTCAATTTTTCTTTGCTATGGAAGGTTTTTATTTGGCCTTCAGTTATGAAGGAGAGTTTAGCTGGGTACAGTATTCTTGGTTGATAGTTGTTTGTTTTTAGGGCATGGCATACATCATTCCAGGCTCTTCTTGCTTTGATTGTCTCTGCTGAGAAATCTGAGGTGATTCTAATTGGTTTCCCTTTATAGGTGATTAACCTTTTCTCCTTGACAGCTTTAAGAATCTTTTCCTTGGTCTGAGTTGATCCTGTGTGGATTATAATGTGACGGTGGGATGTCCTATTCTGGTCTGGTCTATTTGGGGTTCTAAAAGCTTCTTGTATCTGAATAGGCCTATCTTTTTGTATGTTTGGGAAGTTCTCTGCTAGGATCCTGTTAAACAAATTTCCTAGACCATTAACTTCTGTTTCTAGGTGCTCCTCTACACCCATTATCCTTAGATTAGGCCTTCTGATGGTGTCTTCCAGGTGTTGGATAGATCTATCATACTTCTTGGACTTGTCTTGTATGTTCTTTCTCTATAATATCTAGGCTGTCTTCAATCCCTGAGATTCGATCTTCTGCATGGTCTAACCTGCTGTCAAGACTCTCTACTTTGTTTTTTATCTCTTTTCCTTCTAATTGGTCAGCTTTGATGGCTTCAAGTGCTTTGTTGAAGCTCTGTTTTAGGTCTTGTATGAATTTCTTTACTTCCTTAATTTGTTGTTCAGTGTTTGTTCTCAAATCACTTAGTTGATTGGTTATGGTTTCTTTGGACTCCCATTCCTTCTGTTGGGTTCCATTCAGCATTCCCTTTGTGGTCTCCCTGACTTCCTTCAGCTCTTTGTTAATGGATTCCATGAATGCCTTTAGTGATCTTTGTGTGTTCTCTACCTGGTCTCTCAATTCCTGAATTACTCTTTGATTAGCTTCCTCCCGTTTGTGGGATTCCTGCAGTTCTCTTTCCTCCCGTTCGTGGGATTCCTGCAGTTCTCTTTGAGTGTTCTCAGCCTGCTCACGCCATTCCTCCCTTTCTCTTTGAGTATTCTCAAGTTGTTCACCCAAATCCTGTATCAGTTTTTGAGTAGCTTCCTCACGCTTATGATATTCCTGTGTAAACTTTTGGGATGCCTCCTCTCTCTCCCTATCACGCTCATACAGAGTCCTTTGTAAGTTGTCAAACTTCTCATTTATCATGTTTGCCACCAGTGTTTGTAGAGCTATTTGGGAACTCTCCTCTGGATTGTTCATTATCTGATCTGACCCCTGATTATCAAGATTGGGAATTGAGATACCCGGATTTGCCATTTTTCTTGTGTTTTTTTCGGCTTACTCTGCCCATTTAAGATGAAAATAGCACCAGTTTTGTGCTAGAACACTATCTTAAGGCAACCATCAACCAACGTTTGCATTTATACAGTCAATAGTCTACAGATACAATCTAGTTCAACAGATACATCTATTCAACATCAAACAACTATATGTTAATGGGCTTCGAACAGCAGAGAAGAATTTGGAAAACCAGAAATTTTTAGGGTTAGGGAGAGATGTGGGTAAAAATTAGGAATAGATTGTTGTGGGGAGGCACAGGGAGAGTTAACTATGTCCTAATCTCAATGCAGGAAATAGGTTGGGTAGGATGCAAGTTGAGAGGGAGAGAAAAAGAAGAAAGGGAAAGGGAAATGAAAAGAGACCAGAAAAAAAAATTAGAAACGTAAAAATTAATATAGTTATGGAGATTGAAAGACCATCTATTTAGAGAGGAATGTGAATATAATGAGAAAACAGGAGGGAGATAGCGGAGATGTGAAAAACTTAAAAAATGCTTAAAATATTATATAGGTATAAAGAGGTAGTACTGCTATTAAGGAATTTAAGTCTCAGAGGTTTTGGATTGAGTAATAAATTTGTGGATTAAGTGTGTACACAATGGGGGATAGGGTCTACTAGTTAACTATGGGTTTATCTGAGGATGTGCAGGACAAGAGTTAAGTCACATACAGAAGAACAAAAGAAAGGAAAAGGTGAAAATGATAAGAAAGGGAGAAAAAAAAAGATCAGAAGTTCAGTAGAGCTAGACAAAAAACAAAATTAAGAAAGAAAGAAAAAGAGAGAGAAGACAAGAAAAGAAAGGAAAACGTACATTCACGTATTCCTAAAATAAAAATTATAAGAGGGAAAAAAAAGTTACTGGAAAACAATTATTTTTTCAAAAAAAGGCAAAAATTAAAGATTAATAAAAGTTTTAGAAAAGGAAAAAAAAATTTTATATATATAAGGTACCAAAAAAAAAAAAAAGAAAAGAAGAAAAAAAAGTTCTTTGACTTTTTTTTTTTAATTTTTTTGGGAGGGGTGGGAAGAATCCTGTATCTCCCTTTTGTCTGTAACCAGCCTCTTGTTGGAGTCTCTGGTCAGCTTGAGGTCCTGTGGCTTGATTGGTTTCTTAAGTCAGTTTGCTCGAACAGGCAGAAAAATGCTCTGCTTTACCCAAGATTTTGAGATCCCCCTCCCAGGTTAGTTTAATGGGAGGGTGATCTGCTTTGAGAATCACAAAAGAGGGGTGATGAGGCTAGGTTCTGGTAGAGTTGAGGCCTTTCAACAAACAGTAGCTTTTCCCTGGGGCTATTTTGTGAAAAATTCACAGAGCCCACCCTGGAGCCATTCTCAGGGTTTCTGTTTTTCAATTGATTATGGAGGCTGCTAGAGGGAGGGGCAGCCTCTGGCTCTGGTTACCCAGTGAGGAAAGCCACTCCAATGGCTGGTGCCTGGGCTGGGTGACTTTTCCCTGGATGGAGCTGAGTCTGGCAGGTCACTTCACCGTTAAGTTCTTGTGACCTCTTAAATGACTCGTTTTATTCCAAGGCCTGAGCTGGAGCTAGCCGCTCCTCTGAGCTTTGTCGGTATCCAAGATGGAGATCACCGGTGCTGGGGGGGAGGGGTGGCCTTCCCTCCTCTGCTCCCTGAGAAGGAGTGAGGACGTTGGGCTTCTACTCACGCCGAGTCTTGGATCCTGGGTCGTCTCTGGTCTGCAAACTGCAGGATGAAGATGTCCGCTCCTTGTCGGTTCTTGCTGGTGTTGAGTAGAATCCTCTCGCCCGCTGCGTCTGGCTCCTTCGTCCCGGACTCTCTGTGTGAGCGCTCAGGTATGGCCGCGGCTGCGGTCGCCGCTGCGACCCTGCCGCCGCCACGGCGGCTGCTGGCAGGCGCTCAGATGTGTCTCCTTGTCTTGGCTTCCCCTCTCTTGTCTAACTCTCTGTCCTGTGATGGCACACTTGGTGTGATTCTCTGGCTTAGGACTGTTCACTGGAACTCTAAAACTGCTTTCTATGCGAGAGCTTGTTCAGATTCCAGCTTCTCCTCCGCCATCTTCCCCGAGAAGATCTTTTAAAACCATCATGTTCAAGCTCTTCCTTATACAGAGGATAATTCCTAAGCCCAGTGTAGTCAAATGACTTGTGTGCTGTCACTGAATGAGTTAATGCAATGTTTAGGCTTAATGAAAAAAAACTGTAGAAAGCCTCCTAGGGTCTTAGATTCATGAGTTTTTTTAAATAAAAGACTGGCATCCATCACTATTATAGTCTGTTGGAAACGAGTACAATATTAAAATGAGAGGTGAGTAGCCAAAACTGGATTGTGTTGGATGTGGCACAGTTGTGGAGGTGTGTGCCCAGCCTCCTGTGTTGGGCATTGGTTAATTACTGGTGATCTTCTCTGTGGGCCCTTTCTGTGGGTGCTCACTACTGCTCTTTCCAGCCCTCTCATTATGAAGAGTGAACTGTTGTTCTGAGATTGCATATTTACATGGCTTGACTTGGTAGGATCTTGTTCCTGATTAAAGGGCCCATCGCTGCCAATTCTTAGGGAAAGGCGGCTGCTGCTGGAGGCTCGATAATCATTTTTCATGCATCAAGGAAGGCACAAGAAACTTCAAACCATAATCATTTCTATAAACATAGACAAGCCGTAAATTGTGACTGATACAAATTAAACTATGTTCCTCAGTAATTATATTTTAGAGATTGTGCACCACATACCCAAACACAATTTTCAACTCAGAAAACTGTAATTGCCCGTTTAGCAGCCTGGTACTCTTTGTATGCTTCTCTTTGCATGAGTTATTCCAAGGAAATTGGTTTCCTGGGCCCATCCTGAGCAGGTTCTTTTGGCCATTGGCATGTGTCATGATTGTTATCCTCATCATGCCAATCACATATTCCGGGGGGAGGAAGTAGGGCTTCACGTCCTCATGATAAGAACTAACCCAGTCAACCCCACCGCTTTCCACTCTGTTGCCTTATCTCCTTCCTCATTCACTGCTTTTGTTGTGGCCTTGGTTCTCTCCATTGCAAAAAATTACCTTTGTCTCCAACTAGTCCATGGATGTGCCAATCCATGGGGTAACCTGAAAGTGATTTTAAACTCTACTGACCACAACCGAGCATGACAAAAGCACGTGTCCTCAGAGCCGGAAAACGTAGTAGGAACTGAATTCCCCAGGAACGAACAGCTCTTTCACAACCGAGTTCCTGGGCAAGGTGGTTTCATGTACCAGCAATTGCTTTGGAAAATAAAAGTAAAGTTCAGAATGAGGATATTTGAGTAGCAGGCAGCTGCCGGGGAAGATGGAAGATTGTCCCTCTAGACTCTGGACCTGGAGTTGCTGGAGTCAGAGAGACTTAACACCGAGTTAGCTTCTGTCTAGGGGTTCCACAGGACCCCCTCCCGCCTCACCTCCCAGTTGCTTTTTATATCATACAGGAAAAGCATCATCCTGGCTCTAGAACAACTCATCAGACAAAGCGTCACGAGGAAGTAAATCCTTGAGGGAAGAAAGGGTAGGCGAGCCCGGAGATGGAGTCGTTCCGCAGCTGCGGTTCTGTGACTGCAGTCACAGCCACATGCTCCTTTCAGTCCTCGGGGGAACAGCCAAACAAAAGTCTCTTCTTCACAGCTGATTCCCTGCTCCCAAATTAGCTCGTGCTTAAGTTAGCTTCTTTTGCTAAAAGCACAGTGAGGTGAGGCGGTGCGGGCCCAGCACACAGGCTCGCGTGGACTGAGCCCCAGCGCCCAGGCATCTTTGTCTGGGAAGCTGCGCATTGCCCCTCCTGCTCCGCTCTTCCCTTTGCTGTCAGAGCAGCTCTGCGCGTCTCCCTGCGCTTTCCGATTCAGCCCCATTGTGTGTTTTTCCCTCTCCTAGGGTCATCTCCTCCCTCCTCTTCCTCCTCATCCTCTTCTTCCTCTTCCTCTTTTCCCTCCATTTTCACCTCCCCCTGTTCTTCTTCTTCCTCTTCTTCCTCCTCCTGCTCCTTCTTAGCTGACTTCTCTTCTTTATTGTCCTCTCTCCTTTTCTTCTTTCAGTCCTGTAGTTTGAACTCAAGGCCTTGTACTTGCTAAGAGGTGAAATACCGCCTGAGCCATGCCCCTAGCCCTTTTTGCTTTGCTTTCCATCTTTTTGAGATAAGGACTCACTTTTGTGCCAGGGCCAGCCTAACCTAAAATTCTCATATTTCCCCTTTCTGTGTAGCTGTGTATGACATGATATGCAGCTTATTATCGGTTGAGCTGCCAAGGTATGACATGATACCCAGCTAATTATTGGTTGAGATGCCAAGGTTGGTCTGGAACTGTGATTCTGCCTTTCTACACTCCAGGCATGCACCACTGTATCTGGCTTCCCCTTGTTTTCATTTGTTTATGTATTAGGAAGTAATATTTGCTTTCAAAAACTTTTTGCTCAGAGCCAGCCTGGATCACAACCTCCCCTTACCAACAGCATCCTATATAGTTGGGATTACAGGTTTGCACCACCACTCTTGGCTTATTGATTGTGATGAGGTCTCATAAATCCCCTGTCCCCCAAGCCTCAAATCACAATCCTTCAAATCTTTGTTTTCCAAGTAGCAAAGATTCATAGAAGCTGAATATCCAGATAACATGACCACTTATTTCCAGGATCTGGTGGCCTAATTCCATTAACCAGCTGAGCCAGGTTCTTGACAGACTAGGTACTGCTTGCCTTTCTGGCTTTACTCCCATCCTTGCTTCCTGTGGGGCTTCATTAGATCATTTTCCTACTTGTGAACACCCAGACGAACACAATGCACCCCCACATTTGTGTGAAGTGCGCATGCCAGCTGCTTTTGCTCTATTTCTTTCATGGCTTTGCATTGTCTGTTCCTTCCACTGGGACAACCATGCCAGCCCCTTTTACTCCCCAGTCCAGTCTCTCCAGGAACAAACCCACTCCTCCCAGATGGATGTTTTGGGCATTCTTCATTGTTTTCCCTACACATTTGACTCAAAGTCTCCATCAAGGGAGAGAATCTTCCAACTGATAAAGTCACAGTGGACTTTCACAAGCCAAGGCAGCTCCTTCTTCCTGTCTTTACTCAAAGATCCCCATCTCCAAAAGCATCCAAGACAGCATGAGGCAGAGGAGCAGCTCCAGAGAGGCTCATGAATGAATGAACGAGGGAGGACATAAATAAGTAACAGCGCTTGGAGCAGAGCAGGATCTGGGAAACAGATCTGATGAGAACATGCATGATCCGCTGCAGATAGAAGAGAGCCTGGTCAGAAGCTCTTATGCGCAAAGCCAGGCAGGTCTACATGACACTGGCTTCAGTAGATAACATGATAAGGACATTTGAGACAAATATAGGCAACACCAAAAAGAGTGACAAAAGAAAAAGACTCTCTGCTTTGCCTTTGGGATGTCTCTGTCCTTGCAGTATGGGTGGTATACTGGGCTTGGTGGTATACTCTCTTATTCTACTTAAGCTTCAGCTTTACAGAAAACCCCACTGTGGTGAGGAGAAGAGGGACTCCATGACCCCAGGCTCAACCCTCAGAGGACAGCTCTGCAGGGTTGTGAGCAAGAGCTGACAAGCTCTGCAAAACAGATGAGCTTTTAAAAGATTCAAGTTTGGTTCAAAATTCACAACTCGTGAGTTCCAAATGGTTCTAAATTTGGCTGAATGCAGTTTTCCCCCCCTAGCTATGTGCCACTGAGCAAGACGTAGTGACTTCATCGAGCTAGAAAAACAAAGGGCTATAATTGCTTCTGTGCAGAAATAAACTTGATGAGGACAAAAGGGATGCATTGCAAATACTACCACAGCAGACCCTTCATTTTGTGTATTTTTCCACTCAAACAGCTTTCTCTGGCAATCAACAACAGAACCATTCACTGGAAGAACACCACCACCAGTTACGGGCTCACGTAGAAGCAAAGTGGCACTAAGTGAGTTATCTTTCAGCTTTGTTGAACAAGCAAATTATATAGTAAATTAAATCACATTTTACTGTTCAATTGGTGTGGTGCAAATTAAGGAGTGTACTTTGATTCAACCTTGGGTCTCTTGCATATTTCATAGTCGGAATAACTCTGAGTCGATATGGTATACTTAGGCAGAGGTTTGTGTCCACTCTGAATTCTCTCATGTCTACATGTTCATTGCAGCCATCCACTAGGGATGGAATTTGGCTTGATACCAAAATACTGTGCTTAGTTCAGGCAGAGATTTCAGCTTCTGGTTAATTATTTAAGTGAATGATGCTTCTCCCAGTTTTTTTTTCTCTCGAAAAATCCTAAATAAAGTATCTACAAGTATAGATGTGTTGCTGCTCAGTGGGGAGGAAGAGAAAGAGAGTGAATTCCTGGAGAGAACTTACAAATCTCCAGGGAAGGATGCTAGCTAGATTTCTCCCAGATACATGGGAGAATGGCCCAGAGGGTAACAAGCCTGGCTTTGGGAGTCTGGGTTGTAACATGTTAGCTAAACAAGTTAATTGCTTCAAAGTTCTCTTGCTTAAAGGAGGTTATGAATGTTGTACAAAATGATTTATACATGAAGTTTAGTAGAAAATAGGTACTCTATAAATTCCACTTCTACTCTTTTACCATGATCTCAGCTGAGTCTAGACATCAATCCTCTTCCCTTCAAAGAAGTTCCATGTGTCAGAATGGTGGCTGTGGTTCAGTACCGGTTATGATGAAGAACGGAGAATAGGAAGTGACAAGCATTACTCCAAACTTGTCAGAGGGAGTCCAGGTGACACTCTTTATATAGATTTCCAGGGAAAGGGTCACACAGGTCAAGCCACATTGTGGCATTTCTGACAAATGGGTCAATGGAGAGTAGAATGCTAATTTATCTGAATGGACGTGTGGCAATGTTGCACTGAGAAAGAAAGCATGGAACCATACATTCCCATCACAGAAATAACAGATTGGCAAGGCCTCTGAACACACACTCAAGGTACAGTCTACCCTGTTGGACACTCTGATTCTGTAAGTGTTCCTTTCTGGTGTTTGGGAAAGTCATTTGACTCCATCTGTGCCATCTTAAGGTATGTGAGCCACTTCCAACAATGCCCACACAGGCTTCTTGATTTTATTTTTTCAAAGACAATACACCAGAGTCTGGTGTTAAGTGTTGCCACAGAGAATCCCATTTTGTGCTATTATTACTTTTATTTTTGGATTTATTGTATTTTTTATTATATCTTATTTTATCTTAAGCCCTCTTCACATTTCTAAAGCAATTTTCTGGCCCATGGAAGAAAGGGGTTGGTTGGACTAGTTTTCTGATGAATGACTTGTGAGGCCGGATGTCTATACTTACTAGATCCCGTGAGCAAAGAACCTCAGGTACAAGTGTTAAATCGTGTCATGCTGTCTGCACCTACATCTGCCCTTCACGTTTCGTAGCACTGGACCAGCACAGATGTTGAATAAAGCATGTCTGTCCAGAGGAAGGGATGACAGGGAACTGCAGCAGCCAGCCCTCCCATTGATCTGGCGATGTCATGAGATTTGCTCTGGGATGTTGGTTTGCATCATGAGCTTTTCTTCAGGATCTTCAAAGTTTGTATGGTCTTGCAAGAGATGCATTTATAAAGCATACTCAATTTGTTACAGAAATTTCTTTCTCAGAATTATATTCATTTTTTAAGGTTTCTACCACCAGGTCCTTAGTCTAACTAGGAGTACAGCCTCGTTAATGATCCTTGGATCCTGTATCAATCATTTCAGGTTTAAACTGTAACTGTAATTATATGGTGCTTGTCTTTAAAACTTTGCTTATCTTCTCGGTATCCTAAGTGACCCAACTCCTTGAAATGATGGCCAAGCTCCTTTTTACTGTCCTGTCGCTCACACCTGCAGCCCTCTTCCTACCTCGCTCCTCAGTCCAACCACACTGACCTTCTTTCAGCTCCACACTTTCAGATTCATGTCCACGCTCACGTCATTTCTGATAACTATTTCTTCAGCTTTAGAATCCCTTCATTCCCCCATTCCCTCTTAGTTGACCATATCCTGGGTCAGGTTTTGGGACTCAAGTCAGGCTGATTTTCTTAGGAGCGGGTAGGGGAGTGTGTTGTGCAATCATAGACTGAGAGAACCGCTATAGGAACTGGGTAACTTTCTTGTTTTTAACTTAATACATTTTTTCATTGTAAAAATACTGTACAGAGGGGTTACAGTTTCATGAGCAAGGTAATGAGTACATTTACTCTCAAGCATTGTTGCCTCCTACTTTGTTTTCCCCTACCATCCCTTCCCTCCCCACCTCCCTGCCCCCCCACCCCGCCTAAATTGTAAAGTCCATTTTTCAACATAGTGTCTTGTACATCTCATTGTTACAATGGAAGCTACCAGTACAACTATGTTTATTGCAGCATTATTTACCATAGCTAAGATATGGAACCAACCCAGATGCCCCTCAGTAGATGAATGGATCAAGAAAATGTGAAAATAGGTACTCTATGAATTCCACTTCTACTCTTTTACTGTGATCTCAGCTGAGTCTGGACATCAATCCTCTTCCCTCCAAAGAAGTTCAATGTGTCAGAATGGTGGCTACGGTTCAGTACTGGTTATGATGAAGAACAGAGAATAGAAAAAGAAGTGATAAGCATTACTCCAAATTTGTCAGAGGGAGTCCGGGTGACACTCTTTATATAGATTTCCTGGGAAAGGGTCACAGTTTCTGACAAATGGGTCAATGTGTGTGTGTGTGTGTGTGTGTGTGTGTGTGTGCGTGTGTGTGTGTGTGTGTATTAGAATTTTATGCCTCCATCAGAAAGAATGATACTGCCCCATTTGTTAAGAAATGGAAAGACTTGGAAAAAATTATATTAAGTGAAGTAAGCCAGGCCCAAAAAAACATAGATCTCATGGTTTCCCTTATTTGTAATAACTAGTATATGTCTGGGACAAGCTGAAAAGGTCAAAAGCTATGTACATATGACCACATAAGATGATGTTAAACCCCAAGATAGGGACACAAGTGTTTTTTCCTTTCTTGCTATTGATTCTAACGTATTTATAAGGTACCATGTGATTTTTCTGTTTCTTTGTATGGTCCTCCCCATGGTATAACCCCTGTTTTCAATGTATTTGATGTTGATGCCCTGCATCTTGTATATACACTTCTCTAATTTGGAGAGAGGAAGAGAAAAAAACAAAATGCTTAAATAGCAACTGTGCAATTTTCTATGGCACATCCATCCCCATTTGCTCTTTCACACTTTCTCTGAAGGAATATTGGATAAAAATCCACTTTCCCACATAGGCTCTACAAAAGTACAACTCCTGTGTGTTGTCTGTGTTTGTGTCCTCCAGCACCCAATCTTCTTCCCCGAGGATGCTCAAAACATATCCACGGAAAGGGATATGCACAAGGGGGTGGCTCATGGAAATCACTGCTCCTTTGAGAACTCAACAATATCACCTATTACCCAAGTTTTCCTTTTTCCCATTTTCATGAAGTATAACTTGCTGAGTGAGCTACCTGTCTACAACGTATTTCAAACAGCACTGCAGCAGTATTGAGGGCTAAGTTCTGTGGCTACACCACACTTCAGGAGACACAAAGATTCCTAAGAATTGCTGCCATTCTAGGCTGTTGCCTCCTGATCACATGGACAGGTAGTGGACGCCGACTCCACGGTTCTCTCCTATCTCTGTGCTGTGCACACTTCAACGCCTGTGGCATGCTGGGAGTGACTTCCGGGTCTCCAGGAACTTTCACTATTTACACAAATGGAGAATGAATTGACCTTAGCAACAGGAACTTTGTTCACTACCAAGGAAGTTTATTTCCTCCCTCCCCCAGAGCAAGTATTCAAAGACACTTAAAAGGCTTATTTTGTTCTCTTGAGGTTTGAAAGTTTTCTTTTGTGTTGCCTTGCTATGTGAGCTTTAGAGGCCGTTGGTTCTGACTCAAATGCTACAAATTTGTAAAAAGCACAAGCTTAGGCATAGTGAGTGGAGCTAACACTGACAAATTTCCCATCGCCAGGAACTTCAGTGTCTGAAAAATGTGCCTGGCTATTGGCACTAGTAAAAGATAATGAAGTGAGAGCAAGTACCAAAGTCTTTAACGTAAGAGAATTGACACCAGAAAGGGTAAGGAAACTCCCGAGGGCACAGTTTAACCACAGACACAACGGCAAAGGGAGTGTGAGAAGCTTGATTCTCTGACTTCTCAGCATATTTATTTTATTGCTCCAGTTGGAGCAAGGTTTCCATCACCATTTCTGTCTCCTCAAGTACAAACATGCTCATGGAAATTCATGTTCTGCATGGGATCTAACATTAGTCCTGGAAGAACACCTTTGAACTCCATCACCAGAAAGCACCACCTTACTTTTCCCAGGTTCACATCTCCTCTGACTCTCCTGTGGCTGAGCACAACAACTCCTACATTGTGGATACTTATGATGCTTCTCATTTATTTTAATGATAATAACAACATTAACAATAGCTTTCATGAAGCAAACATCTACTATGCTCTAGGCATTTTGCATAAGTTATTATAGTAATCACACACAAACATTTATGAAGTCATTATTATTTTCCAGATACTGAAATTGCCATAATTAACACAGTACAGCCTGTGCATGTAAAATAACAGACAGGCGACTGGTGGAGTGATTGGCCTTGTTCCTATCACAAGCCAATGCTTTAGTTCTTTCGTACCTCTCTTCCTCCCTTTTGGCTCATGATGGAACCAATACGGAGAATGCATAGGAGCAGCTCCATCATCTTAAATGACTTAAGGAAGAGATCAATCTACTTCTTTCTGATCCCAAACTCTTATGTCCTAATGCTTTTATTTAGTCATTAACATATCAGCTTATTAAAACTGTATGCAAATCCTGTGCCAAAAGAAACGTGTTATGTTCATTTCTTTGAGGCATCAGGACCAAAATAAAGGAAAATCACCTTAGCAAGTAGGGTAGAGGATGGTCAAAGCTGGCCTCTTCATGAAGGACAAAGGAGTTTTGATGCTAAAGGCAATAAAGGCTGATGCCAGCTAAGATGACAGGCACTCTGAAGAATAAAAAGAGATGAGAAAACCAGAGGTTCCAAGCTGTCAAGACGCCAATGGACCTAGTGTGCTGCTGAGGGAGGAAGCTAAAACACCGTCTGTGGCTGTCCTGGTCACTTGTGGGAATACCCAACAGTGTGGCCCTGCCTGAAGATAGTCCAAAGACCCTATGGAAATCTTGGCCTCGTGACCATCAAAAAGTACCATACATCTCCCAGGATTAGAGAAATGAGCATCACATCCAGATAAAAATGACGCTTGCTCAGCAGAATACGATTTTCCTTAAATAGTGCATGCACAGTGCTGCATTTAGCTGTCCTTAAGTGAACTTCTGAGAGAAATCTCTAATTAAGGCTTCATGTTTATGCACTGCTTATCATTAGCATCAGTATAACAGAATGCATTGTGGGAATGGATGTGGGCAGTTGAGAAAGCTGTTTAAAGCCATGACTTGTCACTGAAAACTGTCCTTCTTAAAGACCTCTCCTGTGGAAATGACCTCATCACCTTTCCCTTAGTCTAAAGCAGCCCTAAATGGTTCCAGGCATCATTCCTTGGCCTATTTTCACTTAATAAACCTGAACTTCTCTCTCATCATTATTGATGGTTGCACTCAATTCTTTGTTCTAAACACCAAGAATTAGTATGACACCTAACAGAGAACATCTGGCAACACATGGTAAAGTTTGAATCATGTTCTGAAAAGCACAACAGGCTATGTAATAGTTCACAGTAGAGCCAAGAGAAAATTCAAAACTGACCATTTATCAAACTCAAAAAGAGGAAATTGTCTCTTTTTTTCATGGGAAAAGTCCATTTTTTTTTGCCATGAATGTCGTTAACATGAACACAGAGAGAACCTTTGATCATTATTTTAACCTGGAGTCTACCTGACATTCTGAGAAATAAGAATGCGAGAAATAAATGGGGCTTTTCATGATTATTTTTGCCATTGTGAATAATGGACAGAAGGTATACTGGAGATTTACAAAAATAGAGGAGAGATGGCTAGCATATTTTAAGCAACTAGTCTTTCATTCATTTGACCAGCACTGCTCACTTTCATACTATGAGCTTGGTGCCATGACTACTGCATTAAGCTATATGTCTCGACTTCAGGAGCAGCCAGAGGAATACCAGAATTTAATCAATGATTACCAAGTTGAGTGGTAGGTGCTAAAACAGAATCAGTGTTATAGAGTACCAGCCATACGGATAGCTCTGCATATTATAGAATACAGAGTCTCCTGCTGATACTCAAGCACCTTAAAGCTTGGTTGGAAGACAATTGTTTTCTTGTTTAAAACAGATAAACAGGAAAATATGTAACTATAATAGCTAAAGAAATCACATTACAGGACTTAAAGTTGTATAATTAGTACATTTGTATATGCAGATGCATAGCATGATAATAATATATACATTAATTGCAGATACAAATGATACACTGTATGTGTACATTGATACAGGTATAGTGTATGTGTAATAGGATTGTGTTATCAAAAGTATCAAAAAATATAACTTGGACTGGGAAGGTGGCTCAGTGGTAGTGTGCTTGCCTTGAATGCATGAGGCCCTGGGTTTGATTCCTCAGCACCACATAAAGCAGAATAAAGCCTGAAGTGGCATTGTGGCTCAAGTGGTGGAGTACTAGCCTTGAGCTGAAGAGCTGAAGGACAGTGCCCAGGCCCAAAGTTCAGGCCCCACAACTGGCAAAAAAAAGTATAACTTGAACTGCCTAATCTGAGAAGGAATTACATCATTTCATGTGAGAAGTCTAGACATTAAGAATACCACAGTTGGTGGTATCAAGGGCTCTAATGGCTCATATCTGTAATCTTAGCTACCTAGGAGGCTGATATCTGAAGAACTAAATTGCAGTAAGTTCTCCAGGTTTTTTTTTTTACCTTAAATTTGGCATTTGAAGTGTTAGTAATTAATACGTCTATTTTGTTATTATTTGGGATGGCTTGGGCAAGACTATGCTAAGATCTATGGGAGGTATTTGATTTTATGCCTTTTACAAACAAATTTGCCAGCCATGGATGATATCAGAAAACACAGCATTCCTGGGTCAGATGGTAGACAGTGTCCACAGTAGAATAATATTTTTGTTCTAGTTCTCCATGCCTTCTTCAACACAAAGTAGGGTACATTACACAGAGATTAGAAAAATCAATTCTTACATAAAAGAGCTTCAGGAAGACTTTTTTTAAAATCAAAATTGTGCTAACAAAGAAATTATTTCTGGGTGTCAGTAACTCACACATGTAGTCCTAGCTACTCAGAGGCTGAGATCTGGACAAGCATGGTTCAAAGCTATCCTAGGTAGAAATGGCCCTGAATCTCCATCTCCAAAATAACTAGCAAAAAGCTGGACTAAATGTATGGCTTATGTAGTAGTTTATCAGCAGAGTAAGCAAGCAGATGTTTACTTTTAACCCAAAATTGCTGGAAATGATTTTATGAAATAAAGTTTATGGCTTTGCTCAGGAGATGAACAGAAATAATAGAGGCAAATAGACAACAGTCACCCAACAAGTTAGATCTTTCCCATTATGATTTTTCTGGAATCCAATGACATGATCATATACTCCAACCCATGTATTGCAACTAAGAAGCAATAACGTAATTTTGCCTAATGACTAGAAAAGAGATTTTTATGGCCCTTGAAATGTAATTATTTGAATTAAATTTAATATAATTGTTTCTTTTTTATAAAATGTGTTAATCAAAATACTAAAGCATGAATTTAAGGATACTGCCCTCAATATGTCTCATTCAAAGATGTACATATTATTAGTGTAAATTTGTAAGTTGTGCTGAAATAGAATTGATGCTTGTTGGAGAAAAGAAAGTATGAATGAATATGGAAGTAATTATTAAGTCAAATACAGCACTTTGCTTCAAAATGGACGTTTTCTTGTTGTCCTGGATTATTATATCTTGCATCATTTGTATGGTGTTTTGCTTTAACATTCTTTAGTATAAATGGGTGTAGACACACTCATTGCATACATGCATATGCAAATTGGCTGTAATTTATAGTTTAGTGGGAGTTAAATTGCATTTGGAGTGCTGAGTCAGGACTGAGAAGTGCTTCAGATATCATCAAAATTTACAGAAAGGGAAGCATTGCTTAGCACACTGTATGTTGGGAGCCAAGTTTTTGTTGATAAAATGGATACTTCTCACATTATGGCATGGTGAGTGAGATGTTATGAGCTGCACAGCTCTTGCACGAAGAGAAGATGAAAAGCAGCAGCTTCTGCCCACTCCACTTCATCAGAGGTAGCCCAGAGCTCTTTCTGGTCTCTCCACCTACTGCAGGTCTTTCTTGACTGATCAGATCAGAAAGAGAGTATTGATGTGTCATCTTTAAAATATTTACTTTTGGAAGGTGCTTGTTAGAGTACCATAAATCTTTGTAAGAATATTTTGAACTGCTTTTGTGTTTTGATCATCAATTTTTGAATGCTTAGAAGAGCTTTGCCTGAACTTTGTTTCTATTGTCCACAATTTCTCATTCTCGAGTTGGAGGGAAAGGATCTACAGCTCCTGCCTATCCCTGATGGTAAGATTTAATATTTGATAGAAGATCCTCAAAAGGCTACACAGAGAATGACAATAATATTTCTGTCCAAAATCTCCCTCAGTCATTTCTGTGACACTCACAAAATACTTCATATAAAATTGGCTCTGGGTCCACAGACCTCAGAGGTGGTGGATGATAGCAGATCTTGTAGCCAAGTTTGCAGAATATTCTAGCATCAAAATCTATGTGGGGGGCTGGGAAGGTGGTTCAGTGGTAGAGCGCTTGCCTTGCATGCCTGAGGCCCTGGGTTCAATTCCTCAGCACCACATAAGCAAAAAGAAAAAAGCCGGAAGTGGCACTGTGGCTCAAGTGGTACAGCGCTCACCTTGAGCTGAAGAGCTGAGGGACAGCGCCCAGGCCCAGAGTTCAGGCCCCATGACCGGACCCACCCCCCAAAAAAAAATCTATGTGGGATGAAACTTTCCGTTAGTCTTTGTCAATTGTTGCCTCTGAGCTACCACTATCTCTCTCTCTGATAGTTATACACTCATTCATTTGCTAGCTTTCCAGGTATTTTTAATCTCTCATTTGGGGGAAGTAATGAACTACATCCTGAATCTCCAGGAGAAAATATGAGCTATTTGAGACCTGCATGCACACAAACACATAGAGGGTAAAACAAAACACACATAGACAGAAAGTAGAATGGATTAGAAAAGAAAGTGATAATTACCCCCAACGTTTATAATCCTGTGTCTGTAGGAGATAGTAGTTTTCTCACTTTCTTTTCCTCAGTCAGAAAGTAGTATTTTCCTTCTCTTGAGAGAGTAATCCTTCTCCAAATTCTTCCTGAAATTTGCATAGCTTGCTAGAGTGGACTCATTAAGTGCTAAGTACCATCCCATAATTTTAGCATAAGGTTCTAAGTCATTATCCATTTTAAAACTCGAGCTCCGCACACTACCATATTTGAGAGACAGAGAAGAACAAGGTTTTAAAACATAGATGAAAAGCCAGCTCGCCCACAGGGCTGGATGTCATGTCTTTGGCAGAGCTGTGCCTCCTACATGTCCCACAGGCCCCATGACCCAGTTTGAAGTTCCACTGGTGGAATCTCTGGAGCCATCATCTTCCCCCTGGAGCCCTAATTTCCCCTCTCAGGCTCCACTCGGCTGCTGGCATCCAAAGCCCAGCAAGGAAGGAGCCAGTCACGGGGGAGGAGGGCCGGCCACGGGAGGGGCCATCACTGGAGAACAGGCAGGAGCCAGTTTGACTTCAAAAGCTATCAGCAATATCGGGTCAGATGAGTGGTTAGGATTTTCTAGACTAGACTATATACATCTATCAACATATTTCACTCCTTAGCTGATTCAGAGATGATGGTGATTTGTGCATTAATTCATGAAACCACAATTTATTGAGCACTAAGATGTCAGATTTAGGTTTTCTTTAAACGCAAGATATTTATTTGGCATAGAGATTTGAAAGACCTGGTCATGCCATTTGTGTTTTTTTGATGGTATCTGAGGATTATATTCTTTTGGGGGGGGAGGGGGTGTCTTGTTTTGATATTTGTAATCAGCAGCAACAAACATAAATGAAAAGAGATAGCTTCTTCAGTAGAAGGAAGTAACTACCCCAGAGGAATAAAAATTGTGATGAAAATGAGCTACGCATGGAAAAAATTGGACAGGAGGCCCACCAGCATTTATTTCCTGAGTTGTTTGGCAGGATATTTTCTTCCCAAATGCATGTCACAGAGTCCTCAAGCCCAGAGCAATCCTCTGAGATGATCAAGACAAAAGAATCAGAGAATGAAATGGAACATATTCTAAGGGAAGCCAAGTACATGGCATAGGTCTGTAGAAAAGGCACTTTAGAGTGAAAGGAACACACATACATATGCACACACACAGATACATACACAGATACATACCACCACCCCTGCATACACACACACACATATCAAACTTATCTATCTATCTATATCCATATAGATATAAAACACCCACATGCACACACACATCACACATCACACATATACACAGGCACAAATACATCAGTGTATAAGACTTCCCCCAAGTGAGTAAACTACTTCTTATATGATCCATCTATTTATATAACACGTTTGAGCTTAGAATGTTTTTTGCATGTCTGAGTAGTTTTAAAACACTGTAAAAGAATATCAAACAGTCTGTATACATCCATAACTAAAATATTTATCACTCTTGGTCTCTTAAAAATAAAAGTTGCCAACTCTTAAGTGTTCCAAAGCATACTCATGGAAGTATGCTGGAGATGAATAAGGGTAGAAGGAAAACTGTTTTGCAGCACAGAAATTCTAATTAAGGGATTTTTATTGGACTGGTGAACATGACTAGAAACAATCAACCAAGCTTAAGGAAATCACACACAATGAAGTAGAAAATAACATTATTAAATGTTAGTGCAAACATTGGAGGTATGGGGGTTAAGCAAAGATTAACATATAAAATTGTAATTACAACTAATACTGTGCAGCACTTGTTATAGTTGATAATTCATTTAACGCTCACAACAACTCTGCGAGACAGATTCTTTTTTGCAGATGAGGGAAAGTCGGATACAGGGAGGGAAAGTACTTTTTTAAAATACTTTTTTATTGTAAAAATACTGTACAGAAGGGTTACAGTTACATGAACAAGGTAATGAGTACATTTCCTATTAAGCATTGTTACCTCCTCTGCTTTTCCCCTCCCAATCCCTTCCTTCCCCACCTCCCCAACTACACTCCCTCCCAACCCTACCCCCCCACACCACCTAAACTGTAAAGTTTGTTTTTAACATAGTGTCTTGTGCATCTCATTGTTACAATGGGTCAACCTGTATCCCTTTTTAAGCATTTTGTTTTTCCCTTTCCCTCCCCAAATTAGAGAAGTGTATATACAAGATGCAGGGCACCGACATCAAATACAGTGAAAACAGGGGTTATACTATGGGGGAGAAACTAGGTCTCCTTGGCACAGGCCGAAATTTTCTTAATAGAGACCCAGCAACACAACAAATCAAAGAAAGGTTGGACAAGTGGGATTGCATGAAGCTGCAGAGCTTCTGCATGGCAGAGGACATAGCTAGCAAGATCAATAGAAAGCCCACAGATTGGGAGAAGATCTTCTCTAGTTATACAGTAGATAAGGGTCTCATATATAAAATGTACATGGAACTCAAAAAATTAAATCCCCCAACAACAAATCCTCTGCCAATAAATAAGTGGGCTAAAGACTTACAGAGAAACCTCTCTGAAGGGGAAGGTTCTTTTCCAAGGCCACGTGTTGAGTCAGGAGGGAAGAACACTGATTTGCTCTGTGCAACTGCCTGAAACAACAGCCACAGAAATAAAGAAATAAATAAAAGCTATGATTTTATTACAAAGATGAAAGGGAATCCTTTTTATTCTACCATTGGGCTAGAGCACATAGAATGAAATAGACAAATCCAGAAACCTCCAAATTCAGATCATCGACTGACCTCAAACTCAGCACTCTAATGGGAGAAATTGTTTAACCTGTGGTGTGTACTCAAAAGAAGGGAAAGAAATTGTGACGCTATCATTTTTTTTTAATGCAAAGGGAACTTCTAATGAAAAATCATGAAAACTTCAGGGGATAAACTCCTGTGAGCCTTCTTAGAAAAATGTAGGAATGGAAGAGACATGTTACAACAAAAATCTCCAAAGGAGATCACATGGCCAAATGGCTGATGGGAAGATTGTAAATACTGAAAAAATATCTAGACAGAGAGATAATTTGTGGTTTAGGTCTGTGTGTTCACCTAAAAATCTCAACAGTAGGAACACAACTCAGGGAATTTGGGGAGGTTGTTTTATAGAAGAGGTAGGTGAAATCTGACGTTAAAACACTGTAACAACATTGTATTATTAGTCAGGACTTCCTTCTTGTAATGGAGCTTTAAAAAATTTATTTTTTTCATAGAAATGGAGGCTAGAGGTCCAAGGCCAAAGTGTTTTCTGGTTGTGTTTCTCCTAAGTCCTCTCTCCTTGTCTGCTGTCTAAGCCTAGTTCCAGTCTTTCTTCTAGGCTTGCGTGCTTGCTCTTTGTGTATACAATTTCACTTTGATAAGGACACCAGGGAACTTGGATCTTCTTTCTCCTTTTTGGGAACATTTTTTTTTTTTTATCATTTGTAAGTAGTTGTACAAAGGAGTTGCCATTCACCAAACAGCTTATGAATATCAACATCACCTCTTTAACATTCTCACCCCACTTTCCCACCTACCGCTTCTCTTACTTATCTTAATTTTATTTTATATATTGATTATATAACTTATGCATACAACGCATCTTGATCTGTGTCACCACCGTAACATTTTTAACCCTCTGCAACCCACTCCTTCCCTAATGCTTCTCAGTTCTGGGGAAAAGCAATGAATTCTTGCCTGCATTTCCCCCTTTTCCTCCCTTCATTCTTCTACCTCTCTCCCCTTGGCCACGCTCCATTCTAGCAAGGACCCATTTTCTGATACTTCTCTTGCTCAGCTTTGACTTAGTCTTTTTTAAACAGTTATACTATTTGTGGTTTCCATTGAGTCTACTACTCTTTAGTTAATTCATTTGTAACCCCTTGCATACCACCCAGTGTACCCCTTGCATACCACACAGTGTGCTTACTTGTAGATTTAGAGGCACATTCTAGCAACCACAAATGAGTGAAACCATGAATCCTATGTTAACTCTGAGTCTGGCTTGCTTGTTACATGTAATTTTTTTCCAAGTCTTTCCATCCATCCACGGAGGGGCATCTGGAATGCCTTATCTTGGCTATGGTTAATAATGCTGAAATGGACATAGTTGTTTTAGTAGCTTGTGTGCAGCCTTGTTTGTGCTTTATTGGATAAATCCCCCAAACCTTCAAAAATCAACCTCCAAGGGAACAACACCCTGACGAATTTGTGGGTTAATGACTTAAAAAGAGACTTCTCAGCAGAAGAATAAAAATGGATATTGGACACATGAAGAAATGTTTAACATCTCTGGCCATAAAGGAAATGCAAATCAGAATATCACTGAGTTTCCACCTCACCTCAATTAGAATGGTCAATATCAAGAAAATTAACAGTAATAAATGCTGGTAGGGACATGACCAAAGGGTACTGTTGATAGGAATGTAAGCTTGTTCAACCATTCTGGAAAACAGTATGGAGTTTTCTCAAAAAACTAAGCATGGAGCTTCCTTATGAACTTGAAATTCCACTCCTGGACATTTGTCCAATAGAGCACTAAACAAGAAGAGTGGATTTTCACTCAGTCACTTTTTATGGCCCAGTCTAGAAAGAGAATCCCATCCTGAGGTATCAAGAGGAAAAGTTTTCACACAGAAATTTTGCGTGGCCTTCTTGACCCCAGAATAGACACCCTAAACTCTTTTAGTATTTGATAATCAACTTTAAAATGGAAAACGATCACTTTGTGTGTGTGTGTGTGTGTGTGTGTGTGTGTGTGTGTGTGTGTGTGTGTGTGTGCATATATGTGCTGGTTCTGGGGCTTGAACAAAATCCTGTCCACTGTCTCTGAGTTTTTTGCTCAAGACTAGTACTGTATCACTTGAACCACAGTTCTACTTCTAGCTTTGTGGTAGTTAATCAAAGAATCTCACAGACTTTCCTGCCCATGTTGCCTTTGAACTGTGATCCTCAGATTTCAGTATCCTTAGCAGTTAGAATTATACTGGTGCCCAGTGGAAAATGATCTTTCAAGACTAATGAATGCTAACTGGAATGAGGTGCAATCTCAATGTTGTCCTGTTTTGCATTTCCTTTATGTCCAGAGATGTTGAGTATCTGTCGTTATGTGTCTATTGGCCATTCTTAACTTCTTCTTTGGAGAAGTCTCTCTTTAAGTCTTCAGCTGATGTTATTAATTGGGTTGTTGTTTCTTGGCGGATTTGTTTTTGGGAGGTTTAATTTTTTGCGCTCTAAGTATATTTTAGATATAAAGCCCTTGTCTGATGCACCTTCACTTCTGTTTTTCTTCCCTAAATTTGGCTAACCATCGGCGAAATAATAAGTAATACTTTTAATTAAAATATAATGGTTATTCATTTGCACTTTGGAAAAATTACTTTTATTTGCTCTTTTACATATACATACACATATACACACATATATAATCTGTGATGCTGGACAAATGATGCCCATGCAGTGCTGGTGGAAAACATTTCTCAGTTATATTATTTAAGATGATTTTTGGTTTTCATCTCTTTTTTTTCTTCAATTTTTTTCTTTTATTATTCCAATGACTATATCATTGTAGCCAAAGTAGTATTGTTATATGGGAGTGATGTTACATGATGAGTGGACACAGGTTATTGTGAAAGCAAAAATGATGAAATCATAGTGTCTGCGCTTTAAAATTTTGGTGGGAGCTTCACAGAGGAAGTGAACTCAGTTTGTATGTTAAGAGTTGAGTCAAAATCGTCCACATAGAACAGGAAGGAAGTTCTTGGCAGGTCTAGTTTTCAGGTTATTGAAATTCAGTGAAACACATCAGGAATATAAAATGCGAGATTAAAGTATGCCTATTGGACAATAAGACATTGTAATCTCAGTTGATCACAAGGAGGTTCTATAGGAAGGACTTGTTTTTGCTATTAAAGATCAGGTGGCCAATATTTCTCATCCAATGTCTCTTCAAACATCTCTTCAACTATTTCTTTCTGCCTTGGAGCATGGAAACAACCACAGGTCATCATTCAATAGATGTGCATGGTTGTGCTTCTGTGAATGTTTCCAAAAGAGATGGTGGCATGGATTTGTCTTGAGAACATTGTCAAGAACTGCTTTAAAAAGAGAAATGTTATGTGAAATCTTGTGTTTTAAATTGATTATTCAGGAAGCTTATGAAAAGGATGAATTTCAGGAGAAATGGGAAATTCTAAAAGTAGAAGTTGGCAGAGCCACGTATAAAGCCCTGTTCAAATTCTAAACTTGTGTTTTTCTTTCCTGTTGGACTCAAGGGTATTTCAGGTCAGGGACTGTATTGCTTTCATTATCTTGTTCCTAGTGCGCTCTTATTTGTAGTCTTGCATGTGAAAATGCTCATAAATATTTATAGATTTAATGAATGAATAAATGAATGAGTAAATTGATTACTGATTGGATAAGTGGAGAGAAACAAGATGTTTGACTTAATCTCACTGTTTTCTAAACTTAAGTTTATCCTGTACCACCATTACAATTTTAGTCATATCAGAGCACACACTGTATCTACATAAACTGAAGATGTTATTAAAAGAAAATTTAAGATGCATTTATACCTGAAATACCAGCATTGCTCACCTGATTCGGGAAAATAAAAATGTATACGTGATCATAAATATAAAATAACATGTTCACCTAATATGCTATCTTGTTATTTGAAAAATATTGACCTAATAAAATTCTTTTTTTTTTTTGGGGTCCGGTCGTGGGGCTTGAACTCTTGGCCTGGGCGCTGTCCCTCAGCTCTTCAGCTCAAGGCTAGCGCTCTACCACTTGAGCCACAGCGCCACTTCCGGCTTTTTTTTCTTTTTTGCTTATGTGGTGCTGAGGAATCGAACCCAGGGCCTCAGGCTTGCAAGGCAAGCGTTCTACCACTGAGCCACCTTCCCAGCCCCCGACCTAATAAAATTTTTTTGTGTTGTAGAATGACAATGTTGATCTAAAACCTCACATGAGTGACAAGGGGTAAGCCTAGTCCACCAAGATCAACATCTTTAACCATCAGGATGAAATGGTAGAAAAAGAGAATGAGAGATACCGTCTTCCGTGCAGGCCCCAAATAGATCACCATATGCCAGAACACGCACATTTGAGACCTCTGGCTCATCCTTTCCTCCTGGTGTTGGCTTCTATTGGGGCAAAGATGGACACTGGGCAAGAGCTAAATAAACCATGTCCCCTTCCTTAACCCTTGTGGTGCATGGGGACACTAGAAAATGGACTGTCCCTGAGAATGAAGACCTTGCCCCCAGTGTAGCCAGACCCACAGATAGATACTCCTGATTTCTTCACTAACAGTTGCAATCTAGTCAGGGATAGCACCCAATGACTATGAGATGTAGCCTCAAAAGTGCAAGCTTAATCAACAGAAGGCTGTCTGGACCTGGGCATCCCCAATTGGCTACTGCCCATATCTTACTAATTCTATCATTTCTTCCATGTTTTGCTAATTTTGTCCAAAGATTCCTGGCTGATCAAATAATAGCCATTTCTCATGCAGCAGCTCTAGACCAGATTAAGACAAGGTTCTTCCCAGCAATATCGCCCACTGGACCTTGGATGGAGTGAGATTGAGAACTTGCAAAATTCTCTTCCCAAGAATGACCTGAGATCCACAAAACCCCCTTCCCTTTTCTTCTCTCCTCTACCCCACACAGACCCCATGTCAGCAGGTAGTAGCTGTAAAATACCATACCACCCTTCAACGTTTGATGCCCCACCAACGGTCTCCAATGATGGGCATCTGCATTGTTCTCATAAGCCCACACTGCTTTCATGGCCCACTGACCCACCCCACCCCCTGGGTCCTCAGCCCTTTCTGGAAGAGCACATTGCCCCTGGTGAGATTGTCTGGGGAAGCTGCTCGATTGTACAACCTAACATCTTCCTCATTTTACTATTCTTAGACCTCAGGCCCCTTTCCCTCCATGGTTGTATCTCTGACTCTGGTCATTGCTACTTGGTACCTCTCTTCAGCGATGCTTTGAGGCTGCTCTGATCTGTTGACGCTTCTGTCTTCTTTCTTTCCTTTCATCTGCTTGATCTGGCCTAACATTTGGGATGGTCTTTTTTTCTTGTCTTCCCAAGCTCCTAGAACTGCTCACCTCCTTTGGTTGGTGGTCTCCATTGTCCATTTCTTTTCTGATTGGCTCTCCGGTATCCCTTCTTTCTGTCTACCATGGAAACATTTCTGAACAAGTTGAACTCCTCTTGATAATCTCAAGGTAACCCTTCCTATCTCAAGATCTCTTCTTAAGTTATATCCACAAAGTCTCTGGACCCCATAAGAGTTCTGTGAGTTGTAAACTAAAATATGTATGTCAAGGTGCGGGGATATGGATTAGGATTGGTGAGTAGATTTACAGTCATACTCTATCTCTCACATTGATGTGAGAAGCATTGTGTAAGATTGGTGTTAATTCTTTCTCAAATGCTTAATTGAACATCAAGTGCAAGAGCTTTGTATACAGGTTTTATTTTACTTTTCACTTTCCTTAACGTATGTAGGGATCCATGGATTTTTCTGTTTTTCGTTTTTCCATCTTAATAGTTTGGAAAGGAAATTATTTTCCCCAAGGCATTGACTTTATTGACTTAAAGTTTTTTTATATTTGATTTAAAATTTTTTAAATTTAAATATTGATTTAAATTTTTCATAATATTTCTTTATTATGGCTAGAAGCTGTAATAGACATTCTTAAAAATCCTGATATTGCTAATTGTGGAGCCTTTAGTTCTTTTGTTCCATTTTGATAATGTTCACTATGTATTTATCAGTGTTACTGGTATTTTCCAGAAAATAACTTTTGCTTTTTCTGATTTTCTCTTTCTCTGTGTCTTTCTTTCTCTTTTTCTGTCTCTTCCTGTATCTCTACCTCTGCCTCTGTTTTCCTGTCTCTGTTTCTGCCTCTCTCTCTCATCTCCTTCCCTCTCCCATCTGTCTTTTTTTCTCTTTATTTGACGCTGGAGATAATAAGATTCTATGTACGCTAGGCAAGCACTTTACATTGGGCTATAGGCCCAGCCTGATTTACTTCCATTTTATTTATATGAAAACAAAGATAATTGATTTTAACTCTTTTCCTTTTAACACATTTATTTAATGCTATAACTTATCCTCGGGTATGGTTTTAACTGCTGGTAGTGAACACCTGTTCCTCAGCAATTGTTTTGAATATAAGGTAGATTCTTTTTTTTTTATTTATTGGAAACACTCAGCCACTCATCATACAGTTTCTTCTTCTGTACTCTTTCCTCTTCCTTAATGTGGCTGGTGCCAATATCTTTGCTTTCTACAATCTTCTCTTAGTGACCAACTCCCTCTAGCATAGCTGTATGCTGCCTATATGCAGCCTTATCGACTAGCTCCGCTGACCCTCATAGACATTACAGGGATGCAACACATTCTGACCACCACAATAAGTAAGTGCCTGGAGCTCTTAAGAATTAAAATTACTTATGATAAACCCATGGACCTAATGAAAATATTGGCTTATGGCTTTCTCCCTCTGTGGTTTTCTGTCTTTGTCTCTCTTGTCTTTCTGACTTTTGTTCTGTCCTTTCACTTCCTTGTCACTCTATTGTATGGTCTCCAAAGTAGCTAACTCCCCCTGCTTGACCTATAAGCAACATATAATATATATATAATAAATGTAATATAATATCCTCTAATCATTGAAGCAGCATTTGAACCTTGAACATCATAAATTAAAACAATTATGCATTTACCATAATTCAGTACAATTAGTTAATTCAATTTAATTAGGTGGCATAATTTTATTTTATATTCGAACTCTTCTAAATACATTGAGTATACCCATCTTTTTCAGAAAGCAGAAAAAATTCCTGTAAGAAAATCACAGATAAAAAAAAGAAAAGTTAAAATACATTTTAGAGTGTCAAGGATTTGGTGCCACAGAACACCTTTTTGCAGACAGACATCCTATATCATAGAGAGGGATACCTGTTGGGAAATCATCATTTGAAAGGGGAATAGCGTCAAGCGCGCGCCACACACACACACACACACACACACACACACACACACACTTATGTATGCATGTATTTCTGGTTAACAGCATTGCAGGCGGAAGGCTAGATAGGAAGTTCCCTGAAGCAGGCTGTTTGTGACAACCATCAGGGAGACCAGCAGACCCAGGGTAGAAAGAATGCCTGGCTATTCTGCTCTTCCTAGCTCAGCTTAAACAAACAACTCTCCTCTAAACCCTAGAGGGGACCTTTGTTTCCCTGCTGTACATTCTTCCAGTTCCTTTTAGTATTCTCTTCATAATCCTTCCTTCAATCTGTGATTATACATTTATGGGATTATTTCCCTAGGAGGTGTATACCCTGAGAACCAAGTTCTAGTTGTCACACTTTATAGCCCCAAATAGAGAATAGGATTTGCACTTTGTGTGGTCTCAATAAACATTTGCTTTCTGATAGATTTGCTTGGAAAGGCTCAGGTCTACATGCATGAAAAGATAAATCCCTCTGACCAGTGAATAGAATTTTCCACTTAGGAACTCAAGATCTTTAAATTTTTTTCTGGCTCTGCCTCCTGCAATTTTAGAATGGAAAGGAAATTAGGGATTTTGAAAAGCAGCATTGCAAACCTGTCCCAGTTCAGCTGCTTTCCAAGAGTTCTTTGTAGAACTTAGCAGAAAAAAACATCATTAGTAAAAATATTTTTTCTTGTAAATACATATATATATATATAGAAAGAGACACATACATGTTTATATACATATGCATGTTTATATATATTTCAAAATTAATGTAAGAAGATAAGAAGACAGAAAATATGAAGACAGAAATTTTGTTTTGGGTGATAATCTGTCTTTAACAAAAGCCATCATCTTACAAATACAGTTTGTCACCCAGCAGTGAGCGTCACGACATAGGAGCTAGTCATAGGTCAGATTAAACCTCTCTTCTCATGATTTCCCTTTATTCAATGCTGTGCCGATCAAGCTATAATCCTAAGAAAAATGTTTCTTTGTAACCTTGATTAAATGAGTATTTATACATCAAAAGTATGAATTGCTTCACATGACATGCCTTTTGTGTTCTATGAATAAAGTATAATTTTAAAAGTTTCTGTAGACTAAATATCATTGAAAAGTGCCAACCCTACTCACTTTTCAAATGAGGAGATGGGGGCTCTGCACATGGAGCTCATTCCTCCACTCAACACAACTCCCTTTGCTGTAATTTTCTCCACATTTGCTCCCAACCATGTTGCCGTGTCAATGTTTGTTTAAGAGCGCCGTCTTTCCCACTTTATTGTTATCCACACCAGGAGAGGAATCGAGCAAAGAAGAGTCTTTGTTTCTCTAAATTACAGAATTGCCTCAGTCTTTAAGAACTTTGAGATGTAATTATACCTGAAATAAGATTAAAACTCCAGTGCTACTTTGAACAAAGCCTCGCCCTCTGTCCCCGTGTATGTTATTTTAGATTTTGTTCTGTGGGAATAGCTTTTCAATATTGTTCTTAGAGACACGTCATGGGCATTCCTGCATGCTCATATATAATGCAGCTTCAGTAGTTTTATCATAGGAATGCATATTTATGAAGATAAGAATTGTATACATTGTAAGGCACTCATGCCTGACTCGTGCCTGTAATCCTAGATAATCAGGATGCTGAAAAATAAGGATCAAGGTTTGAAGCCAGCCAGGCAGGATTAACCACCAAAAAGCTGAGACTGGAGGTGTGGCTCAAGTAGTAAAGCGTTAGCTCAGGGACAATTCCCAGGCCCTGAATTCTAGCTCTTGCAACAGCACACACACACACACACACACACACACACACAAGCACGCACGCACGCACACACCTGCACACATATGCACACACATCACATAAGCACATGTATACACACATAGAGTTATGTCTGCACACACAAATTTAGTATTTTTATAGGTGCATATTATTCAGGCATGATTATTTCCTTAAGATCAATCTCTAGAAATAGCAATCTCAAGATAAAAAGCAAAAAATGCAAAGAATAAGCAAATAGACCTTTGATACATATGGTCATAATACATTGTAAGGGTTGGTTTCCTTGTAACTTCTGAATTTTGTATTAAATCATTCTCTTTTGAAAATCATGATAGTTTTCTAAGTATAATCAAAATTACTGTTGTATATTCTTTGAACTTGCAAAATATTGAACTTCTTCCAGAACCTTATTAGAGGGATCCAGAAATACCTGCATTTATTTCTCTATATTCATGGGCTTCCTCAATTTTGTGATTGAGAATAAAGAAGCAGTACTAATTTAATTGAGTCTAGCTTGCTAAGCTGCTGCACGTTAATCCGTCCTTCTTTTTGGAATATACTTTCCATATTTGTATTCCGTGGTAGGCTTGTAGCGTTGTCTAAGGAAGAATCACCATGTTACACTGCCTGATGAGAATGGTGCAGTGATGGTTCCCATGGGAGAAGTAATCAATAATACAGTTTTTAACAGTAAGTATGCAAAAGTCCAACTTGTCCATGTCATTCTCACTAGTTTGTAACAGTGCAGGCATGCAAATATTGTATTTTAAATTTGTTCTGACATTTGCTGTGCTATCTTCAGAAGTCTCTTGGTTTAGCTAGGCCTTCATAGAATAGTGGTTTTAGACTTAGCTATTTATTACACTATTTCAAGTATTATTTTTAAATGTAAATAACAATTTTAGCTAGTACATAGAAAACGTACAAATCATTCATCTTGATGGAGGTATTGTGATTTTTTTGGACATACTTAATGATTTTCAGTTGCATTCACATTGTCTTAAAAGACAGGACTTTGTTCCTTTTAATGACTGAATAGTATTCCATTGTACATATGTACCATATTTTCTTTATCCATTCATTATTTGATACTTTGTTGACTTCATGTCTTGTCTACTCTGAATATGCTACAATAAATGTGAATATACAGATGTCTTGATATATTGATATTGTTTCTAATGAATGTACAACTGTTTGTGAGATTTTTGGATCATATGGTAGTATTGATTTTAATTGGGGGAGAGGGGAGTTGTACACTGATCTTGCCAAATTGCATTCCTACAGCAGTGTCTAAGTGTCCCTTTTTCTTTTCACCCTAATTAGCCCTTTATTGTTTGCCTTTTTGATAACAGCCATTCTTAATGGAGCAAAACTGAACAGAATGAAATGGTCTTACTGTATCTTCCGAGCTTAGGAAGTTTGTTACAAGTTCACATCTAATGATCTTACTTAGTCACCATTTTAGACCTCCAGTCTATACAATATGTTTAGCAGATATTAATTGCAACTCAATAATATTGACATTAATAATTTAATATTAATTAGTCAATTAGTGTTAATTGCACTGCTCTGTAGGTTTGGTAGGCCAGAAACAGTTCCCGCCTAGTAATTCCATTGCAGGGGAAGGAGGACATAATCAAATAATCTGGCATAATTCACCAAAGACAGGTGTAGGGATGGAAACTTACAGGACTGAGGAGAAAATGAAGTTCTCTCTGGTTCTCCTGAAAACCTAATGAAGCATTTCATTTGCGATTGAGAAAGAGGTATTCTAACTTCATCTTCTATGGTTTTATTGAACCTCTATGGGCTATTCAAAGAGGGTATCTTAAGTCAATCAACCAAACATCCTTTGGTTTCAATATCTTTCCTATTTATTTTGTGAAATTTTTACTTGAGTATTCTTAGTTGTAAGCCAATCTCCTTTTATGCTTTCTGTCGCTTTTACATACATGGAGGACTCCCTGATTAGATAAGATGCACGGCATAAAAGACATTTCCTCACCTGATTCTATGCACAGCCTTTCTGAACTTTTCCTCACAACTTCCTTCTACCCTGGGCAATCTGCTATTGGAACATCATCAGCTCCTCTTCTTTCTGGTCACAAAGCCAGACCATTGGCTTCCCTCAACCATGTAATTCTCAGTAATCCACTCTCTGCATATAAGAAGTAGCCCCGGGACTTGGGGGAGGCAGAAGGAAAGAGGCAGCTAGATCCAGAATCACAGATAGCAATGCGTTGAGTACTTATTCTTGAGATAGTTTGGGTGAGAAAGAAGGGTATATATTGGTTAGAACAGAAGTGACTCCATCCACGCCAGAATGTGTCTAGTTTGTCTTAATGTCCAAGAGTCACACACATTTGTGGCTCCAGGATCCAGGGTAAAGTGTCACATGTCTCTCTAATGGTCTTATCCACTTATAATTTGTGCAGCAGAAATTATACAGAGAAAACCCACCGGGGTTACTCTGGGGCAATTATGGTAGTGACAACTCAAGATGTCTGCAGTCGAATGGATTTGATTCACATACTTGAATGGAGACCTGTGGTCACAGGGCAGACCTACCTGTCACACAGTGGGTAGGGCTGATGAGTGGTATGAAGAGCTAGCCATGGAATCCTCACTGCTGCCCCTACAGGCTCTTCTACTTCTCAGGCAGTGGTTCCTGGTGAGGAACTGTTTTCATTTAGGGTTCCTGGATCACTGGGAAGAGTACACTTACACCTGACCTCCCTCATCCATGGCTGGGAATAGACTTAAACCCTGAACTCTCCCACCTCACACCCATCCATGACTGGACCCTTGTCTAATTTTATTAGATAGTTTTATGGTATTTGTGTGTGTGTTCCATAGTTTAACCAGCTTTCTTAACTGTCTAACTTTCAGCTCTGCATAAAGCTGATGAAGAAGATTTCATTGGAAGACTCGAAACTGGGAATATATAACCAATAATTAAATTAGAATTTTACACAACTCATCCTGCTTTACAACTTCCATTCCCTCTTGTCCTGAAGTTCCTATCTGAGAAGTCTCTGCTAATGTTTGGGTAGGACAAATTGGGTAATTATTTCCAGGCTTCTCTAGCATTGTGAATCTCTACTTTTATTTATGTATAATCTCTCTTTCTCTCTCTCCACATATATATATATATATATATATATATATGTATTCGTATATGAGTGTGTGTATTCCTTCCACTATTTCATTCTTATTTACTCTCTTACTTAAGCATTAGATTTCATCTAGGACTGTTCCTGTATGCTGTCTTCCTGCCCTTTTTGGCTGTAATGTACTTAGGTATTTTTCAAGACATTTATCAACACTATGTCTTTCCACCTCCAGAGATAAGCTAACCAGTCCAGTTCCTGTCAGAAATAATTTTCTCTGATGTGAAAGGGAATCTGGACCTCCATAAAGCACAATATGTGAGCTCTCTCTCTCTCTTCCCCCTCTCTCTGTCCTCCTTCTTCTTCCCCCTCTTCTTTTCCCTCCCCATCCAATACATTTCACCTGTGAAAACAGGGACACACACACCTAAATTATATAATAATGAACCTCCCTCACAAGATAATTGAGGTCATTGAAGTTATAATATCCATTTGTTTCCTTTACATCTTTTGTTCTTTATACAGAGAGGAAAATCTAGGGCTCAAAAGTCATCGGTGATTTGTCTAAGTACAATCTCCTTTTAGGAGCTGAGTAGATAATCAAACCATTGCTTTTCACAGAATGAAGCTGGAGAGGATTTTGATGATATTGCTGCCAATGGGATTCCATGCCAGAGACCGAGCTCCTGTCAATCAGCTGAATGCATTAAATATGGCCAATTTCATCTTTACTGTGTTTCCATAAGGGAAGTATTGTCCTCATTTGAGAAATGAAGAAACTGAGGCCGCTCGCTAAGTGGTATTATGGAATTTCTACAAACACCAGCAAGTAGCTTGGTGAAGATTTCCATTCAGAGGTGTTTAGACTCATTGTTTTCTGGCATTCTCCCCCTGGGGACAGCGTCAAAATCCTTCCCACAGACTCATTCATACCCAACTGGTATTGCAGGTTTAATATACCAAAGGTATATTTTTTCCTTCTTGTAAATAAATCCTTTAATGCAGTTATCAAGTTATTGATCTTCCACACAGACGTTAATAAAATAATATTTACCTCAAGAACCTTATGGACTTAGAAAAATACGTAATATTTACAGTATTAAATGTTCAGCTCATACTACCTTTGGGTTTTCAATTCTGTTAAATCACTGGAATTAGGTTAGGTTTAAATGGGATTGTGTGCTTTTTTTTTTGTAATTAGAGATGGCTTGCATGTGATAGTTTTTGAGTTCTTGTCATTCATCCAGTTTTAAAATAACTTATTTCTTTGTAATGAACAGCACTGGAATGAGCAGCAGAGCTTTTACTACACCATGTCATGTTGACAGCTTTCCTATCTTCTATGCTTAGGACATATATTTCAGTGAGTAACTAATTTCCTAAGTAAAATCAACATTTTAGGCCCCTGTTTTTGTGCTAACTAGTGCTATTGAATGAACAATGTAAATAAAGTGAGGAATTCTCACACAATCCCCAGACTCAATAGTAAAGAAAAATGCTAACCAATGGTTCCCAGATTTAGCAGAAAAAAAAAACAACTCAAGAGTCCAGAGAAAACTACTGAGAAGAAGGCCACAGCAAAACAATACAGATGTTCTGGCCCTTACTGGGTAGAATTATATCTCAGGAGAAAAACTGTTATGCTCAGTTCAGAATTCTCTGTACTAATGATGTTTATTTTAGGTCATACAGGTTGTCCCCTGTTCCAGGAATAATCCAATGTTCTCTTATTTCTTCTCCAAAACCCTTCCCTTTTCCAGTATTTGTTGAGTGCATACATTATTCATTGAACGAGCACATCCATCTCTCTGGGCTAAGTTTCCAGTTCTCAGGATGAAGATTAAGGCTTGTTTGCACATTTACTTACAGTGAAGTGTTGCTTGAGCTGGAGAATGACCTTTCTGACTCACCAAAACCGCATTTCTGGAAAACAAGGGGTTGACAAAGCTCTCTAAATTGTCATTCTTAGGATTCACGTCCAACTGGTTCACCATGCATGTATCATAGGTGTGTTAAACTCTTTTTCAGTTTTTCCTGTAATTTTTTCATCCATGGTATTAGGTGGTACAAAGAAGGACTCCAAAGTTCCTCTGGCTTGTAGACCTCTCCAAATAGGATGTTAGTGGAGATTTCTACCATGTCTCTTCTCTGTCTCCCTTCTGTGGACTTTGTAGGCTGTAACAGAGGATCCTGGCTCTACCATGTGTTTCCTAGCATTCTCTCCGTCTCTCTGATGCTTCATGTCACCATCTGCCTTTCATCCACTTTGCTTTGAGCAGATTTGTCTCCATAGACTAATTAAATGCTGCACTTTGAACCTCAGAGTTGATTAAAGAGTGCATTTTGCTTACTCTCTTTTCTTTATGAATATAGAAATGGAGACTTAGAGAGATTATGTCTTCTTCAAGTTCTTCACATATTATTTACATTTATTTAACATTTGTCTTCAGTCTGGGACTTCCAGGGCCATTGAGGCAAATGAATATATTTTTCCCATCATTGTCTCCATAGCCAGTTTTTTCAGTTCTTTTTCTCATAAATAGTGTAAAGGTTGTAGAAAGGAGACCTTCACATGGTTCAGGCAGAAGAGAGATTTTTAGGAGACCCAAACCACCAGTGTACACCAGATGTAGGCAAGCAGATAGAGAATTCATGGTGGAGCGAGATTGTATAGTGGAGGGCCAGGAGGAGGTGTGGCTGCAGTGGATGTAGAAATGGTCTCAGGGCCTGGGGATCTCACTGTCTGAAGGAGGCATGACCAGAGAGGGTGAGGAAGTGACCTCAGAGCCTGGGGTCCTTTTGCTGATACCAGTCAGGTGATTGACGGTCAGGTGATTACGTTTCAGGGGGATGTTCTTCCAGCAGACCTAACAAGAAGTACTTGTTATTAATGAATGCACTGGGTTCTACCAGTCAGACTATTAAGTTTCAATCTTACAATGAGCAATTTCCTCAAATTTGACCTTCACTGTATCCTGTGAATTAAATTATATAAGCAATAACATACAAAGATACAGAGTTGGGGGAAGAAGTTTCTCATGAAAATTTAAAGCTATGATCTATTTATAAGGTTCGCTGAAAGGAGACTGCCATGTGGTTCAGGCAGAAAAGAGTTTATGGGGGGAGAGAGGGAGAGGAAACTGCTGACCTCCACAAGATGGAGGCCTGCAGGAGAGAGCAGGGAAGGAAAAAGAGGAAGGGATTTGTGTTGAGCCGGATCATATAGGAAAAGGCAGGAGGCAGGTCCACAGCAGATGTGGATGCAGAAGTGATCTCAGAGCCTGGGGAATCTTTCACTTCTCTGAGGGAAGTTGGATGGGGTGGTTCAGGAAGTGACCTCAGAGCCTGGGGTCCTTTGCTGACTCAGTCAGGTGATTGACAGGTGATTACTGTTTTCAGGTAGGTGATTTGTAGTAAGGTTACTTGCTGTCTTCAGGAAGAGACAAGAGGGAGGGGCTGTTCTTCCTGCCAGACTTAATACTATTTTCTCACTTACTTTTGCTGTAGTGACCCAAGAAGTTTTTCCCACAAACCCCATGTTAAAGGTATTATCCTACTAACATGTTTTCATGCAAAAGGAGTCATTCTTACCTAGCAATATTTTTGAATGCTTGTTTCAGAGTTTGCATATCAGAAGCATCAAAACAAAATTGAGTTTGAGCTGAGCAAGTGGCTCAAATGTTAGAATACTTGTCCAGCAAGTCCAAGATCTAAAGTTCAAGCCCTAGTACCAAAAATAAATCAAAGAATAACTTAGGTGCCTCAGAGAAACGATGCATGAGTGAGTGAATGAAGTAGCTGAGTCTCATCTCTGAGTTTCCTGACTCCAAATACAGATGCAGAGTACATGTGCTGAGACTCCTGCCCCCCTTTCTGAGCTGGAGTGCCAGGCTCTGCCTGCCTGACTCACTCCTCCACCCTTTTTACCTTGGCCAGCTTCCCGGTTGCTCTGCCCTAACCTTTACCAGAAGAAACTCCCCAAGCACCTTTGCTTCATGCTGTGTTCTGAGCTTCCTAAGGTTAAGGAGCATGTCTCTTTGTTCACCCCTTTATCCTCAGGCCTAGTTCAATATCTCACAGATGGTGAAAATGTGCAGTAAAAGCTTTCACGTTGTTGAATTATTTAATTCTTTACTCTGTACACAAACGGCACAGAGCTGGCTAGCCAAGGCAAATACCATTGAAAATGGTTCATTTGTAATTGTTTCTTTATATGGGGTGGGGGTGGGTATTGTGCTTTTCTTAGGATGTTCACAGTAGAGGAAATAAATAAGAAACCATCATAAGAAATTAATACTCTTTTTAGGTAGTTGTGGATGATATCTGTCCGGATTCAAAAGGATCTAACTGGCCTGGGGAACTCCATAGCTAGATTATCATTCTCACTAACAACTTTGTTTTGCCTGTGCTCTTTTCTCTTTATCTTGGGTGTGTGGTTGAGCTAATTAAGGCTAAAGTCTGCATTGCATTATGGATTTGTTTAAAGGCCTTTCAATTACACTCCCCTTACTGCTTCTTGAAATTTTGAGGGCCTACTTTTCTTTCCTTTTTTTTTTTTTTTTTGCCGGTCGTGGGACTTGAACTCTGGGCCTGGGCGCTGTCCCTCAGCTCTTCAGCTCAAGGCTAACACTCTACCACTTGAGCCACAGCACCACTTCCAGTTTTCTAGTGGTTTATTGGAGATAAGAGTCTCACAGACTTTACTGTACCGGCTAGCTTTGAACTGCGATCCTCAGATCTCAGCCTCCTGAGTAGCTAGGATTATAGGCGTGAGCCACCTGTGCCTGGCTTGAGGGTCTACTTTTCAAAATCAAGGCAGGCTTTGTTAAACTTCTCTTTTCCTTCTTCCTTTTTTCAATGAATATGAAATCCCCTTAGAAACTTACTGGGTAAACCAAAGGTGAAAGAACTGTTGAAACAATAGTTAGTCTTAATTTCTCTGATGTTACAGGGAAAAAAAGACAAAAAATATTTCAATGCTGTTGGAGCTTACATTTTATTATTTGTTCAACTTGTATTTGAATGTTAGCCCCATTCCTCTATTTATTTATTTATTTATTTTAAAGGTGATGAACAGGGGGTTACAGGTATATAGTAAGGTAGTGAATACATTTCTCTAATAGTTTTAAAAGAATAAAAGTCTGTGTATTACTACCTCAACAGATTGTACTACATAGTATTGGTATTCTATGTTATCATTTATACTAGTTCATACTGTTTTTGTTCTCATTTAGAAAAGAGTCTTCTGATTTTTATCTCCTGGGGGTTAACTTCTCTTTCAGAGGAAAGAGGATTTTTGTTCAGCCTCAGGGAGTGAATCAGAATTCCATTATCGCAGTCCTGCTGATCTTATCTTTCTGGTAAGTGATTGGTTTAAGAATGGATGTATTGCACAGTGCTGGCCAATGACTCCACAAGCAATAACAGATTAGGTTGGGATCTGGGAAGGTTTCTCTCATTCATTAAAAACAAATATTTATTGTTATTGTAAAGGTGATTTACAGAGGGGTTATAGTTACCTAAGTCAGATAAAGAGTACATTTCTTTTTAGAAAATATCACCCCTCCCTTGCTCTCTTCCAGTTTTTCCCTCCCATCTTCACATACAAGTTGTATCTTTCATTTTCAACAGTATCAGTGAGTACCACTGCTGCATTTGTTCACCTTTTGTCCCTCCATTTCTTTGCACCCTTACCCTCCCAAAGATAGACCGATGAACAAACAAGACACAAAGAAAAGAAAACAAAAACAGCAACAAAGAAAAAAAAATAACTATTTTTCATTTCTATGAGTTCATTTCAATAAATATTTTATATGATCTCATGATATAGTTATTGTGCCTTTGTGATCCTCTCCTAAGAATATCCTTCTGTAGTCATACTCTGTGCATACTCTGTTTCTTAGTCTTTTTTTTTTTTGCCTGTCATGGGACTTGAACTCTGGGCCTGGGTGCTGTCCCTCAGCTCTTCAGCTCAAGGCTAGTGCTCTACCACTTGAGTCACAGTGCCACTTACGGTTTTCTAGTGGTTTATTGGAGATAAGGGTCTCATACACTTTCCTGCCCAGGCTGGCTTTGAACTATGATACTCAGATCTCAGCCTCCTGAGTAGCTAGGATTGCAAGCATGAGCCACTGGCACCTGGCCTCTGTGTCTTATTCTAAGTGGATACTTGGGAAGTTTCCCATCTAGACATCACTCATTATTTCATATGCAATCAGGGAAGAACTGGATCTCCATGCTGGAATAAGGAAAATAGGCCATCATCAAGGGGTACCAGGAAGAAGAAAGAATGCATGCTCTAGTTGATGACATTTGGCTGCAAAATTTACTCACTCTGGGGCGCACTATTAATGCTAACTTCTAGGTTTCTGAAAATACCTAGCTTTTTTCATTTTTTCATTTGGAATTCCTTGCACCTAGTAGCCACAAATGGCTTCAATAATGTAAGTGGTTGTAAAGCTCTGGTTGTACTGTGTCCAGATATTATATAGGGGCCAGGAACATGGAAGAACCACACAGTAAACTCTGGTGGCTTTGTGACTCTTTCGTCCTCACTCACATCTACTTAACTATGATGTTGTAGCTGAGAAGCACCCGAGCAGACATGACTGTGTATAAATAAACTGATGAATAAAGTGAAGCTCTACAGTGGATCTATGCTGCAGAAAGTGGTTGGTTGGTTGTTGCCACAGTGGAAACTTATCAGGTTTTGAATTATATAAAAGCTTCCTAAAGCCCACCTCTCCTTATATTTTGCAGTATCTGTTTAATTCTGTGGATTTTATGTTTAGTTGTTTAGGACATCTACCTTTTCCTTTAGTAGATAGCATCAAAGAGAGAAGGGACATGTTTCTATTCTGTTAGATACCACTATACCTCAGCACCAAGAAAATGCTGAATGTCTTAATGTATGTTTTTCTGAGATTCTTTGTTATGTTTTTATCTATTAAAGAATGAAAAGAAAGGACAGTGTATAAGGTAGATAGGACAAGTATATTTGAAAACCTAAGACTGTGAAATGGACTCTTCCTAGAGAGAAACAACAGACTTGGGAGTCCTGGTTACATTATTTCTATACAAGCAGAGAGACCCTCATCTCACATATATCATGAAAGACTAATTAATAGGAATTTCTATCCCCCAAATATCTTCTATACAATTGACTGAGAGCAGAAGTAATGCAGTTTCTCTCCTACAGCCTGTGTACAGGCAAATGCTATGATAATGGCATTATCTGTACCAGAACCTCAGTGTGGTTACAATGAATATATAGTTACTTACTCATCATCAACTTATTGCCTGAATGTAATAAATTCTTGGAAGATAGGAATACTTACCTAATTAATATATCACTCAGAGTATCTTGAAACTACCGATCTGAAATTCAGTTAAGCACCTTCTGAAGTGGTTTCTTAATCAATCTGGTAATGGGTCAAATGATAATTAATGTAAAACAGATAAAGATATTCAAAAGAAATGAACTTTGAGCACTAGGTTTGGCCCAAACTTCTATTTAGGGATGTTTTTAATTTGCAAGCACCTCTTCCTGATATTTGCTGGTGGAAATTCACTCAGGGAGAGATGGGATGTCAGAAAGTCTAAATTATTGACCTGTAGATTATGAAGGCTGAGCTGGATCTACACACTGGTCTTTTCCTTTAAAGCAAGGGTTCTTTTCAAAAGAATATTTGTGCTTATTACCAAGTGAATTCCTCAAGAACTGTGTTTCAGGACAGGGTCAGCATCAAAGCCTTTATCTTAGGGACTTCTCCTTACTGTCTTTTCCACATAGGGCAGTTCATAGTTCACCATGACCATTTTACCCTGGTCTCTGGAGATTTTGACTACAGTCTTCAAATGGTGGCTAGTATTGGTAAGCTTTCATTATTTTCTTCACAATAAAATCCTACCAGGAAGATTTATAGCTAAAATAAAATGTAGCTGGCAAAGAAAGGAACTCATGGACAATTTTTAGAACAACAGAGAGAGGTCAACATCTTCTAAGAACTAATTCTTAGGGTGTACAAGTTTCTAATTATTAGCTACTTATGAGTTCTGTACACTGAGTTTGAAAATTTTGGAGAGTTCTATTTACATCTAGATAATGAAAGGAATTTTTTTTAAACCACATGTACTCTTATCTATAAATGTGGTTACGTTTCAGCCTGCATGAAGTTGTCCATACATTTCATATCCCATACCTTCATCATGATACGAGCTGCCCTTCATCTGACCAGAAACTAATACTTGTCCCTCAGCTTCCATTTGAATTTTCGATTAAGGTTTGTTGTTGATTCTTAATAAGTTGTTAACATATTCTAGTATCTCTCACCTTCAAAAGCAAAGTACTCCCTAAACTTTTTATTTGCCATTTACAACTTTCTCCAATGGCTGCCCCATCCCTCTGCCTTGTTTTATAGCAAAGGTCTTCAACAAATTTATTTGCTTAATTCATTTTCTCATTTGCCAACCTCTCTTTTTTTTTTTCTTCTCACTCCCACTGTTGTTTGAAGCCGATCTTTAAAGGTCGCTAACAATCTCCATCATGCCAGATTCAAAGGTCAAGTCACCAGCTCTCTTTGGAATTACAATGTCAGCAGCTTCTCAGTATTATACATTTGAAATCCTTTCTTTAAATTTTTCCTCACTTGGCTTCAAAGTCCCTTGCTTTCTCCCTTCCTCCATCTTCGCTGTCATCTTTGCTTTGTTCCTGTTTTCTTATTCTCTTTTCTTGTTTCTCCCTGAAAGATTCTACAGAGCTGTGGCCATCCCCTCTTTTTATCTAGATTTTCATCTTGGGGTCTGTATCCAAGTCCAGAGCCTCACAGGCCTTGTATGCTAGAGACTTACAGCAACTTGAACTCTGGCATTTTCTGTTGATTTCCAGTTCAGTATCTCCCTTTGACCTGTAATAACCATATCAAACTACCATGTCCAAAATGAAAATTCATAACCATTCTTTTTCTAGCCTTCGGTAAATGTTGACACCATCAACTCAACTGTTGTATTTTCCCTGCATTGCACTATCTATGAGTATGTTTTATCAATGAAATCTTCAAAATATAGCACTAAGTTGACCACTTTTAACCACTTTTTTTGCTCCCATTTCATTCAAGATCTTATTATCTTATACTTACAAAGTTAAAATAGCCCCTGACCAGTGCTTCCTGAACCCGATTATTCTCTCTACAATAGCAGGAGCAATTGCTGCAGGTTGAATTATGTCCCTGCAAAACATATTAAAAGGATAACTTCCTACTTCTTCTGAACATAGCTGTGATAAAGTGACTATTGAGGTAATGAATGGAGTTCTCCAGTGTGTTCCTTAACTCATAGGGCCCTTACAGAAAGTCAGTAAAGACACAGGTACACAAAAGGAAGACCATGTGAAGACTTAGGGAGAAGAGAGGCACCTCCAGCTGAGGCAGGAGAAGTCGCTAGCAGCCTATTCTGAGATCTTCTGCTTCCAGAACTGTGCAAAAAAACATCCCACCCTTTGAGATCCTGGTTGGTGGTACCACAACGTGGCAGCCTTACCACACAATCACAGTAATCTTTTGCTCGTGGAAATCAGACCACATCACACCATTCTACAAACTTCCAAAAGTTTTCAGCACCTTCACAAATTATACCAACTCTTACCCTTTTCAAAAGCCCAGTGTGCTCATCCGTTAGCCTACCTTGTTTGATTGTCTTATTTTTTCTTCAAACATTTCTCAGTCATCTTCAGTTATATTGTCCCTTTATTACTTCTAGAACATTTCAGTCTCAAGAGCTTTATAATTTTTGTTGTTGTTGTTCTGTGAATCCTCAAGATGCTGGCTTCTACAGAGCTTTCCGTTGTATAATTTTGGGATTATCACATCCTCAGAGACCTTCTTTGTCAGTCATTTATAAAACAAATTTCCCCAACATGATCTCCTTATCAGTTTGTTCTGGTGTTTGTGTCTTTGCATATCTCATCCCAATCTGAAATAATTTATTTCTGTCCTCTACCCAATTCAGTAGAAAGTAAACCCTGTAACTTGTAATTCTGTAAACTCCTTTCTTGCCTTACTTATTCTTTCCACATATACAAGACCCTATAGAACTGTGAAACTATTTCACCAGTATCTAGAACTGGGCACTAAAAAAGTAGTTGAACTAGTGAACTTTTTTGCATTTGTCTCTTGTTCTTGTGTGTTGTTTCTGTGGCTTTCTAAGCTGTTTCATGTAAATGTCACATGATGGTAATAGTACATCTTTGTTATATGTTGACTGATAATTGAACTAAGGACTTGAATAGGAGTTTTTCAACAGGAAGCTCAGATTGTGTTACTCCTTGAAGAGATTCACACTCACCTGATTAAAAGAACACTGTGACATCTTACTACCCTTACTTGTTATAGTTTCTGAGGATGGCCAGACTGAGAAAGGGTGATTGCCATGCGCCCCTTTGTGAACCTTGGGGTGAGCCTTCCATTAGGAACTCAGTATAATGCAAGGATTGGATGACTGATATGTTGGTTCTTCTGAAACTTGGTCACTGCTTATCCAGCCTGGTTTGCCTGAGCCAGGTGGTCAGCGAAAAGGGATAGGAATTGTGGACAGGTCCCTGACTGTATTGATGAAGTTGTCAAGCCAACGTCTTTTCTCATGCTTTCTCTGAGAGTTACGTGATGAGTCACAGTGAAGTCACTTATCGATACCAGATTCTTACTAGATCTACCTTCTGGTTCAACAAGACATTCAGACTGCCACTAAAAATGGTAGCCATCATCTTCTTCAGTGTTTGAATTCTTACGTCCGGGGATGCAATAAGAATGATATAAAATGAAACAGCAAATAATAATGCAACAAACAAAAAACCTTAGCATCCTATCTCCTTTCCAAGAAGTGTGTAGAGCCTGTCCCATCTAATATTTAGCAAGAATGTCTCAATCACATTACTATTCCACAAAGAAGAAAACTGAGATCAGCCTGTCTTATTACCAATATAGGTCAGGCCCTGTCCAATAATCCTATCTCTGTTCACAACCAGCCCATAAAATTTCTACAATAGAAAGGTTTGGAGAAAACCTTAATGACTAATGAAAATGTCACACACTTTATAGCAGCCATCTGGCGAGGTCGACATTACTTATTTGAGATCATTAAAATGTGGAATTGAAGTAAATCCTCAATGCAGGGGATAAAGCACACTTCAATGTGAGCTGAGCTGCCTGTTTGCCTGGAGTTCCCTGTCCCAAGATTCATCTCCTCTGGGGTGGAGATCGGTATCTAAACATCCTGCACCATCCCATTCACTGCAAAACTATCAGTAGCCTGCACCACTCCTACATGACCATTGAAAAAAGCCTTCTCTTTGCAGGGTGCTGTCCTAGTGACAAGGAAGCCACCTCAGCTGGCATGAAGACTGGCTGACACATTCCTAGTTCTTGCAAAATGACTAAACCAGAGGTTCACTGTAAGTTTTTGAGTAGCTCAGCAGTACCTGTGCCTGTGCTATCCAGCCTCGCTTTCCTTAGGGTGTCAGTAAATGTCACCTCTTGTCTCACATACCTATAGACATTCAGTCACGTGTGGGCCATCCTGACGGAGTCCGGAGAACCACGGTGTTTCTTCACCAGAAGTAATGGAAATGCACTCCTCAAGATCACATAGTTCTTGGTTATAAACCAAAGACCCTGTGTTACACCTACTGCAGTGCACCCTGATCATACCACCTCAAGGTGGGTTAATACACGACACCCTTACACCTGACAAGCAAGACTCATGTTTGTAAATCCAAAGTCTCTGCCTTGCCCAGGCCCAGGGCACATCAGCCTAAGCCGATGGGGAGGCTGAAGCCACGCATCAAAGACTGTGTGCTGTTCCACTTGTTACTTATTCCTTGCAGCCATTGAAACACTTTAGTCTTCGCACACCATGGGACGCTCAGTCTAGCAGGGTAGAGGCTGGGGAAGTGGGTAATTTGTGCTACTATTGTTCTCTCAAGAAGCATTAGGTTATTTGTGGATATTATTCCCCATCGTGTGAACAATGTGAGCTATTTTTCCACAAATGGCCTGGTTGACCCAGCAGTCAGCAATTTCCTGACTCTCAAGCCCAATGGGCCCAGGCCATTCAGACAAACCCCAGGTGGCCCTGGGATCTGAGGCCTGATGCCTGCTTACTAGGATTCATGTCCTTCCAAGCAGGAATTGTGAGAGAGAGGGTGCCAAGAATCAAGGAAGAGGAGGACAAAGTCTCTCTTCCTGCTCAGTGTTTTCTACAAGGTGACAGTCATTCAGCGAATGAAAATAGGTCATGACAGCTACTCCACAGGGAGCCTCCAGGGAGAGTTGAGCTGTGGTTAGGTGTGTGTGGGGAGGGGAGGGGGAGTCGCAAAGTTTTGGACAGAGGATCTGTACCTGCTTTGTCATATGTAGTGATGGGCTATGCTATAGAAGAAAATACTTTGGACCAAGTCTCAAAGAAACACAAAGCTGAGCGTGTCTGCTTTAGCTATGAATATTTTTTCTGAAATTTCAGAGCTCTAATGAGAAAAAAGTATGGAGATACGACATTATATTGGACAATGGAGGCATATAAACCAAACTTTCAGCTCATTAGAGTGATTAAGCAGAAAAGATAACTATCCTTACTTCCTTTTGCCAGTGAGAAACCACAAAACTCAGGACACATCAGGAAGGCAGGATTGATAATCACAAAATCAGGAGGAACAATTGAAGATGATGTTTCATTTGACATCATGTAGAAAGGTCCTTCTTGCTCCTGTGGGAAGATAGAGGTGTGAGTTGTGACTCAAAACAACTAAAAAAATAAAGAAAGCTTTCAGGGTAATGGTGGAAATTGAAGGAAGAAGAAGAAGATAGAAATAGAAATCTAATAAAAAAAAATTACAGGATTAAGGAAAGGGAGGAGAAGGGAAACAGGAGGAGAGAGAAGAAGAAGAAGGAGGAGGAGGAGGAGGAGGAGGAGGAGGAGGAGGAGGAGGAGGAGGAGGAGGAGGAGGAGGAGGAGGAGGAGGAGAAGAAGAAGAAGAAGAAGAAGAAGAAGAAGAAGAAGAAGAAGAAGAAGAAGAAGAAGAGGAGAAGAGGAGGAGGAGGAGAAGTAGGAGGAGGAGGAGGAAGAAGAAGAGGAGAAGAGGAGGAGGAGGAGGAAGAGGAAGAGGAAGAAGAAGAAGAAGAAGAAGAAGAAGAAGAAGAAGAAGAAGAAGAAGAAGAAGAAGAAGAAGAAGAAGAAGAAGAAGAAGAAGAAGAAGAAGAAGAAGAAGAAGAAAAGAGGAGGAGGAGGAGGAAGAAGAAGAAGAAGAGACAAAATAAGATGAATCTGCTTTTGGAAAGTATATTAAGTGAACTTTTATAGCAGGTGTACCTAAGAAGAATGGATTGAGTTTTGCTTAGCACTATCATAGGTCAAAGCACTAATGCAGGAATCTGAAGTATGAGTCACAGATTCTTCATACAAATCACTTAAAATGCATATTAAAAACCTTCTGAATCTTCCAATGCTACTGACTCAGAATCTCTTGGGATGAAACCAGGAGTCTGAATAATCACAAAGTTTCTGGGTGATTCTGACGTATGATGTGGTTAGAGAATTACTTTCGATCATTACTTATACACAGGGAGTTACTTTAGCTATCTGGAGCATTCTTATTCCCCTGTCATACTTATCATTAAATCACTGGAAAGGTGTCACAGGACATTAACAACTTTTGAGAGTGACTTGTCTGGGGACCACTTTTATGTGTGAAGCTAGGACTCTATCCAGGTAGAACTTTCAGAAAAGTAACAAATCTATCTTGTTCTATATGTACATTGCCGTTATTATATGGTACAGCTCACAGTGAAAAAAAAAATCTAACTATTTTGTGACTCTGACAAATTTAAGTCCAGATGTCACAAACTCCAAAGCCCATCCTGTTCTGATTATTCCATGGAATGTCTCTTTATCACATTTATAAGGGCAGATGAAATTTGGATTGGACACACTTACTACTTAAAAGATCACACAGACATTGCTTAACAAACCTCAATTCCCAGAACTGTACAAGTACTGCTGGAACCATGACATGAAATGAAAATACCTTGACAAACTAGTGATATGAGGTTCATTGTGTTTTGTTTTTGATAGTACCAAAAAGATCACCACAGATGTGGTAAATTAGAGTAATACAATATTTAGTATCTCTGACTTATGTTTCACAAACTGTCCAGGGACTCACTGAACTAAAATCGTAGTACCTCTGCGGGCTCTGGAGAAGATGGTGTTTCCTTGCCTGCGTAGACACCGAGAGACTGCCCACATGTCTTGACTCATGGCTGCCTTTCTCCACCTTCAAAGAAAGTGGGACTACATCTCTCTGACCATCGTAGTACAGTCTCATTTTGACAACAGCTTGGAAAATGTCTCCCCCTTTAGGTTTGGCACACCTGCATAATTCAGGACCATCTCCCTGTCTCAAGATTTGACTTTCCTCACATGTTCAAAGACAGTCGTGTGCAGCTTTCTCTTTGCTTGCAGGTTGGAGGGCATTATTTTCTATTGATTATACATTGCCTAAGTTATTTGTAAGTAAAAGTTAATGAAATTATCTGAAAGGAAAGCAAATCATATGGCAGGAATATCAGCATCCTCATAGAAGTACTGTGCTAGTCTCAAAATCTATTACTAAATTTAAAAAAAACTTAGCAGAATCAGTGGGACATAGGTATGATGTGAATGCTGAGAGATTGAAAGATTAAATGTATAAACATTTATATATTGCTTATTCCATCTCATCATTAGTCTAAGCATTCAGATGTTCACCCATATCATTCTCTTGTGACAGTGTACCAAGTGGTAGTGTTACTGTGCTTCTTTTTTTTTTTCTTTTCAGTCATGGGACTTGAACTCTAGGCCTGGGCACTGTTCCTAAGGTCATCAGCTCAAACCTAGCACTCTACCACTTGAGCCACAGCGCCACTTCCGCTTTTCTGGTGGTTTATTAGAGGTGAGAGTCTTACGGACTTTCCTGCCCAGGTGGCTTTGAACTCTTATCCTCAGATCTCAGCCCCCTGAGTAGCTAGGATTACAGACATGAGCCCCCAGTGTCCAGCTTATTATGCTCCTTTTAAACATGGGAAAAGAGGCCTGGACACCTCTAGAGCTTACTCGTGTCTTGCAGTTTACCCTGTTCTACACATGCATTCACAGGGTTCAATAATAAGCACTGAAGGAGCAACACTAAAATCTATGCAACATTTAGTGAAAAAAATGTGAATGGGAGTACATTATTATCAATTGCTCTTCTTTTCAAGTTACTGTAATTTTTCTCATTCAATAAAGATTTAGACAATCCAAAGTCCCTGAGTGTTGATGATATGTATCCATAGCTATCACTTTCAAAAGATATCCTTAGAAATGGCCACTTAACTGTTGATTTCTTTGTTTAAGCAGATATTAACTCAGTGAAGTTTAACTGGCATCCAATAATGTAGGCCATTTGGATTTATTCAAAGCTGTTAAATAAAGGAAATGTAAGGTGGGAGAAAGGCTAAGTCTTGGTTTAATACATACATTTAAATTGCTTTAGGATATAGTTTCTGGTAGCATACTACTGTCTGGTGGGATCAGAAACATCTTGTTAAAACTCAGTCAGGGTCGTAAGAAGATTGGTTACCACCCACAACCAGCTATAGACTGCTGGGGACCAGGGTTCCAGATGGCTCTGATTACAAGGCAAACAGAGGCTGGGAGATTCTCCCTTCTGGAGGCTGATGTTGTCTGGAGAGATGCTCAGACTTTGACCTAGAGATGTTCTGCCCAGCAGGACTCCAGGGAAGACCTCCCTCTTCTCAGTCCTTCTCTGTCCACGTGCACTGCACACCTCCAATGCCAATCATTCTTCAGCTGTTCCACTTCATGCACATAGACAAGCTCTGACAATACCTTTCAGAACAGATGTTCCAGATCAAATACACATCCTCTACTGTCACAGTCGTTGGTGAGAATAATTAAAACCAACACTCTTCTCCATCTAAAGGTCTCTTCCCCCAAGTTCTCTTCATCACCAGAGAAATATCTATAATTCATTCAGATCAAGAAAACGCAAAGCAATGTATCATTAAAGTGCTTACCATTCTGCTTTGCCGATTATTTTGTGAGTACTTGCTTCATCCTGTAAGCCCACCCTGGATTTGTGGCTCACCATGTCTGTTCTAATAGGTATCCTCCTTGATTAACCTCTTGTGAATCATGGGCACCAGTGGACACCCTCTGGTTTTCTGTTGGGTTTGGCTAATGGAATGCACCAGCAAGACAAGTTGATAGAAAAAGATAAGAGAGTTTTGGGCTTGCTAGTTTCACGGGTCTTATCTCTGCTCAGTGCTTGATAATAGCCAAGATTCTCTTGGGAACAGGCCACACTTGCAGGTTTCCTTCTCTGTAGCTTCCACGTCACTGGATGTGATTTGAAGCACCGGTCTTATTGTGGGCTTATTGTCAGTTCAAGAGAGCAAAAGTGAATGTGTGTGGGGATTCCTCTTTCATCACATTTATCATGTAGTAGTTCACAGAAATGAACAAGTAGAAGTGGAAATATGCCTATTCATAGAAACAACAACATGGAAGGGTGGAGGTGAGTGCTAGGGTGTGGAATGGTGCATCTGTTTTTGCCAAGGTGCATGGGAAGTTGTGTGCCATCGAGGAAAGATGCTGGTGAAAATGCAGCCATGACAGCATGGGAAGGACCGCCCTCCTGGAGGAGCGGGGAGAATAAAGAACATGTCAATCAACAGCATTATTTCAGCGTCCACAGCACAGTAACAGCTAGAAAAGCAAGGGAAGGATGGTGAAGGTCAGAAGCGAGGAGGCCAGTTCGTTTCATGGAAATGCACACAGGCCAGTCTATGTGATTTGGTTTTTATACTGCAAAAAACATAAAGTCTTCATGCTATAGAATAGTGTGACCTGATTCACCTGTTTTGAGAATATCTCTTCTTTCTAACATATATTCCTGGTTCTTCTGTGAAATGAAGTGATTCCCAATTATTGAGTTAATGCAGTAATTTGAATAGATAGCACAGTTTCTTGAGTCACAGAGAAGAATTGGCGAGAAATGGTGTGAAGAAAGGAAATGAACAAGAGCTTCTATTAGATTGCATGGTATCTCAAGAGTGAGAGAAGAGAGTCACAAAAGGCTCCAAAGTGTTCATCTTGGCCACGTGGAGAAATCACATCACCACTGCAATGGAGACCTTTGAGTTGGCAGAAGTGGAGCGCATTGTGGGAAAACAGTTTCTGAAGTGTCTCTTCAGCCTCCAGTTGGAGATGTCAAATAGCAGTTGGACCTCCAAGTTAGTGTTCAAGGGCGATCCTGGGTGGAGATGGGCAACTGAGACTTGCCAGCACTGGGATTATACATGACCCCATGCATTTTGGATATTATTGCCTAGAAAAGATGTCTATGTGATGGAAATTCAAGACATTTTAGTGGTCTTAGGGATGAGGAAGAATAAGGAAACAATTGCAAAAAAGCCTACTCTGAAAGAAATCAGGAGGATGCATAGTCCAGGAAGTCAAAGAAGGAAACTATACCAGAAACAGGGGGAGATCTGGTGTCAAGATCAAGTGGAAAAAGACAAGACAGACAGATGAATTATGTGTGAAGAAGAAACATGGAAAATCTGACTGAATGAATCAGGAAAAAAAATTGCTTGAGAAAGAGTTTTGAGAGAACAAATGGTGACCATTCTTTGAAGAATTTAACTGCAATAGAGGACAAAAGTCGAAGTCATCACTAGAGGTTAAGATGAAGAATTAAGGAAGGTTTTTCTAATGGAAAAATACTTCATGTGCAATTTCAATCAGTCTGATCCAGAATGAAAGGGACATTAATGATGGAGGAAAGAAATGGTACAATTGCTAGTTGTGTTCTTGAGTAGACAAAATGAGTAGACATTAAGATAGGAGGACAGAGCACTTGGCTCATTGAACTTGGTCCCAGGAAAATTACCTTTGAATTATTTAGAGCCTTCTCAGCAGATTAATGTGGGTCAATGATAAAAGATGATTCATATCCATTTTGATCTATGTTCAGCTATTCATGAAACTTTTTGCTGAGCTAGGGTTCCATTTGCCTAAGTGTAATATGCAGATGTGTGATTAATCCCTGTAAGGGAAACTTGTGGGCAGGAAAGCCATCCTTTGGTTTATAGAGCGTCATCAAATTAGGACGCGCCTTTAAAATCTTGAGCATCAATCTGTCTTTCTGTGTTTATTACCCACCGAGACTGGTTCTTTCTTCATAGGCTTCTTGGTGTTGTTGGGTTTGGGGTTTTGTTTTGTTTCATAGCCCATGATCCTGCGCTCTTCACTTCTGTCTACTTCAGTTACCCTTTGTTCTCCAGTCTGCTGGTCAGCACATCTTTTAACATCTGATCCTTGGAGCTGACTGAATGGCCCAAGCTCTAACCATCACTCTCACTGACCTTTTCCTGCTCAGTCATTTACATTGACAGTGCCTAATATCACCTTACTTCTCCTGGTTATGCTTTAGACAAAATAAGCCGTTACTACTCATTTTTTGGGGGGGGAGGGGAGAGACAGTCATACTGAAGCTACATCACCTTGAGGTAACTGCCAGCATGACCTCATCAAATACTCCGAAACAACTGTGGATTATGCACTTGACACCGAGTCACGAAGAAGGAAGTTGAGACTTAGTAAGGCTAATGGATGTGTCAAAAATCCTTCTGTGAGTCATCCACCTCAACCTTGATGAAATCCAATCTCTGTCCCAGAAAGGTGGCTTTGGCATACCTCTGGGATGCTCCAAAATGGAACCATTACCATTCATACGTGGACAAGAAAAGAAGAGACACAGAACACGGATGAGTACTACTAGGCTAATTTGATTACCCCAGCACTCCTCTAAGCAAGGAGCTCAATATGGCTCCTTCTTTCTAGGAAGAAGGAAGGTGAGCTGAACCAGAAGTATCCGACTTAGAGCAGTGATGGCTGATTAGTCATAGCTTTCCTTCAATAACCCAAAGACAACACCCTGGTTGCATTGAGCCTCTTTCTTGCCCATGTGTGTGTGTGTGTGTGAAACATCAACCAGGCTCCCATGTCACTAATTCACAGGAATAGTGTGAACCCTGCTTTCATTGGAAAGTCAGACATCACCATGGTATTTTCTGGATGGATGCTCTAAATTGGCATTGCTCCTACATGATAGTACTGCAGTCAGAAGGAAAGAAGAAAATTGAAAAGTCCAAGCAGATGTTTACATGATGCCCAAGTAAAAGCAATGGAGTTGTATAGGATTTTAACAGAATCTTGATGGTAGAGAAACATTGGGATTTTGCCTAAAAATAAATGTTGAGCATTTAGGATTTAAAAATAAGCCGGGCGCTGGTGGCTCACGCCTGTAATCCTAGCTACTCAGGAGGCTGAGATCTGAGGATCGTGGTTCAAAGCCAGCCTGGGCAGGAGAGACTGTGAGACTCCTATCTCCAATAAACCACCAGAAAACCGGAAGTGGCGCAATAGCTCAAGTGGTAGAGCGCTCATTTTGAGCTGAAGAGCTGAGGGACAGCGACCAGGCCCAGAGTTCAAACCCCACGACTGAACAAAAAATAAATAAATAAAAATAAAAATAATCATAGATGACACTTTATCTATGATTATAAAACATACATGATTGTAATGTTATATAATAAGAACATACATTTACATCTAGGTTTTATCTGATATATGGTAAATTACACACCTTTATGTATTTATATTTAATATGTAAAATATATTTATATATTAGTATACATTTTTTATTACACATTATGATTTGTTAATATTATGAATCACAATAATTAATACATAATATCTATTGAGCGTAGCAGGAATTAGTAATCACACATTTGAATGTCCTTGGCCTTTTAATGTGTTTTTGAAGGTAACTTGATAGAAGAATGAGAACTGAATTCTGAAATTCCAATTAGTTCTGTGACGCACTGTCTCCTTTGCTTTTCTTTCCTGAATTCTGCCCTCCTACTTTCAATACTATGTAATGGTGTCAAGTTTGGTTTATAGTTCTGAGCCTATCATTGACTAACTGTTATCTTGTGGGGGGGAGGCTGTTCATGCTTTCATTTCTGCAAATGGAGAGAATAATGGGATTTCCTTTACTGAATGATTTCTGAACTTGGAGCTTGCTCACTACAATGTTTCATGTTTGTCAAGTGTCCTTTAGCAATTCCTCTGCAAGTAGTCAAAAGTGGGAGCCATATTTTGCTGCCTGGGAGCAGATGGAGAGAGGGCAGAGGAGGAGACAATATCCATCCAATCTCATCAGGAGGAGACAAGAGGCAAAGAGCATAGGGCAGTGAGAATACTTCAACACTGCGCACTTCAGCTAGCTGTTCCTGAGCCAGTGTTTTGCCACTGAATGGCCCAGGCCCTGGCTCAGGGTCACCATTCTGGACCAGGCAACCTCCAGTGCCAAGTGCTGTTTGGGCTGAGCGAGGCTGTCAGGAATCACAGCAGAATGCCTCCATCTGTTGGGTAAATATGTACATGAATATAGCTGGTTGAGTCTGCAGTCTGCTGTGACTCAGGGCATTCGGATGATCTGTGGTTAAAGATGTATTAAAGTATTTAAACTTTCAAAAGTCTGTGGCAGTATCAAATATAATAAAAATGAGCTATACACTTTTACAACACCTATAGAATGAATAGGAGAAAATTATACTCTCTCTCTCTCTCTCTCTTTCTCTCTCTCTCTCTCTCGTAGTACTATGGCTTTGTACTTGCTAGGCAGGGGCTCTACCTCTTTAGCCACACATCCAACCTTTTACTGTATGCTTTAGTTTTTTTTTAACTTTCGCCTCCCATGTAGCTAGGATAACAGTCATGAACCTCATTTGGCTTATTGGTAGAGATGGACTCTAGCAAAGTTTGTTCCTGCTGATCTTTACCTGCTAAGGAGCTCAGATTACAGATATGCAACACAAGACCCGGCTCAAGCTTTGGTCTTCATTGAGGTCATTAATTTCTCCTCAACTTTTGTAAATCTCACTGAACATGGAATGAAAAAAATTTAATTTTCTGTGTATGTAAACTTAAACCCATCGCTGCTTTTTGTGTAGCTTGGTTATAAATATATATTCCTCATTAAAACTTATTTCCTTAGTCTGAAGGTAAGAAATAGCCTGTAACTAGTGAAGTCCTCATACTGAATGCCTGTAAAGCTTTGAGAACAATGCCTGGCAAAGAAAAGATACTCAGAAATGCAATCTATATGCTCTTCTTTGTTTTGAATAACTGCATAATCATGAGAATTAGCAATTCCAGACATGGTAACAGTCTCTCTTTCCCCTTCTTTCTAGCACAGGATACCAGCAGCCTAACGAAAGAATACAAATCCCGAACGAGCCCTCAGTAGATGCGCTTTCGGCTCGCTTTTCTGGCGGTTGGAGCTCTGAGATGAGATGTGGCTTTGATCTGGGCTCCGGAGGGAGAGGTTACAGGAAATGAGGGTACAGAACATGTTCTGGAAACCAAGCGCTTAAAAGAAGAAAATGTTGGTACTTTTTGATATAGATCAAGCGCAGAATTTCAAGTATATTCAGAGTTTTGTGCTCTGTGGGAAAAGTCAGGGCCCAGACAACCTGAAAACTCTCCTGAGCACAAATGTACCTTGCACAACTATTGTTTCCATTAGCTTTTCGCAGAATACAAAAGCTGGAATCTTTTTGAGGGATATTTAAATGGTGGTGGTGGCGGCGGCTTCCACCAGGATAGTCTTGGCTCCAGGTCTTGGCTCACCCACTGCAAAGGTACCTGTCACTAGTATCACCCCCACACGGGCCTGCGGCCAGAGTAGGCACATATGATGATCATACAGCTTCCTGCTCCTTAGGTTTTAGAAGATGAGAGATGTTGCAGAGAAAGGGAAACTCTTGTTCCCACAGGTATTTCTGCTGTCAGTCCTCATTCTTGAATCTGGAGGCTTTTCCATCCCCTGAGCTACACCAAACATTCCCCAACTGAGTCCCTGATGCAGCTCATCCATCCCTTGAGGATGTCAAGTTTGAATTGTAAGGACATAAGATTCTATCCCTCCCCCTCCCCCAACAATTTCCTTATTGGTCAAGGTGAAAAGCAGAATCAGGGAAAGGTTGACTTGGAGAGTCAATGCACTCTCTAGGAAAGTACTGATCACTCTGACGCATTTCCAGTCAAAAGAAAACCTGGAGAAGTGGCTGGCTACAGAATGTTAACACTAAGAACTGCATGGTTCTGGTTGATATCCTGGGTAACCGTGTGGTTCAGTCCTGGTTCTATCCTGGTAACAGAGAACTGATTGGGTCTGGAGTCAAGAGACATGTTTCACAGAAAGGATTTTAGTGGATTTCTCCAGTAATACCCAGAGCCTGGAAAGTTGGAGGAAGGCTTGTCTACTATTGAAACTAGCATTTATTAATTTATCATTGGCAATTGCGACCATAGTATCTGTCATTTCTTGAGGTCATCTTATGTCCTGGGCATATAACCTTTACTAGTGTGTATATTCTGAATTCTATCTGTACTACAGCTCCATTATTCAGAGAAGCAAGCTGAAACCTACACAAGTTCATTGAGTGTTCAAAGTCATGCAAGTCATACCAGCATACATGGGGTTCAACAAATGGTTACATAACTCTTGCTGTATGTTGCTTTAGGTGACAGCAGTTGGAGATATACAGATGCAGAAGGAGGGAGCCTTGTGTCTAGAGCTCTAGCCCAGTGGGAAATGCTGGTATGAAGCAGAAGATGAGATCAATTTAGTGTTCACTGAATAACTGGGCTTAGAAAGTGATGGTATTATCTAGAATGGTTGGTGATGGAAGTTCTCTTAGGAAAGGCTTCCCAGAGAACTCCTGCATTAATGTAGTCTTGAAGAATTGTCCAAAGGAATGAAGAAGGAGGCTAGTGAGGAACTGGTGCGAGGATTAATGCGAACTTCAGAGGATGTGCCAAGAGCCAGGAGCCAGAAACAAGGCTCCTTTGTGGGGCTAGAGCTTTTGGCCTCAGACATGAGCTTCGTGTTTCAGGAAGGGCTTCCAGACAGGTTCCATGACCTAGATGAGCACAAGATAAAGAACCTTCCTAAATAAAAGAGGAACAACAGCCTAGTTAGACAGAAGGGAGTCTAGGGTCACGGACGATCACAAGTGTCTGCTTCCTTATACTCCCTCATTGTTTGGAACTGGAAAAAAAAAAGAGCCTGGAAAAGGAAAAGGAAGAAATCAAAAGAGAAGGAGAATATCTCTGTCTGAGATTTGCCACCACTTTGCTTGCCTTTCTCAATTCTTCTTCTGTCTTTTCTCATTTCTAACCCTTTTCTGATTACCTCAGTACTCAGTACTGAGCATGCTCAGATGACTACACTTGCTAGTCTGTCTTCCTATCAGTGTCCGTATCCCAACTCTGTGGCCTCCTGAAGTGTGAAGCTGAGAAATCATTCAACTTGGGCCTCAGTTTGCTCATGTGGAAAGTGGTCAGGCTCCCTGAGGAGTGTGGAGAGCCAAATTTAAGATGAGAAAAGTCGGCTGCAAGCAGTAATGGCCCAAACAAAATATATTTTGTTGCCATTATTACAATTTGGACGTCATAGTTAAAAATAATGGTAGGGCTTGGAGTTTCTAAATTTTGTGCTTCCTATGTGTAACTGAGAAGAGAAAAAAATGCTGCTATTTGCATTTAAATACAAGTCTAAATCCCTCCCCAAAGCAGTAATAGCCACCCCAAATGAATTATACATTTTCTAATTTTAAAAGGCTGTTTTATGGAAATGAGGTTATTTGTGCCGCATGGTATGTTCTTGTTGTATCCATGCAAATGCCAAAAGGGTGTGATTTATACAGAGTACAACACCAATGGGAGAAAAGTGTAGGGCTCTCATTTGCATCACATTTTAAACACTCTGTAAATACATTACCTGCAAAAAATACTCCTGTCCTATTAGGAAGAAGACCAAATCCTGTGGACATTGTATATTTATATTTTCTATTTATATACATATATACATACATATATACATACATTAATAGATAGATAGATGGATAGATAGGTAGATAGATAGCTAAGCTCAATGACAATGACAATGATTTGTTCACACTATCCAGGGTAGAGTGGACTGTGTGGTAAATCCTGAAGAAGTGTGATCTTATTTTCAAAGACTCAGCGAGAGATGCTTTGTATGTACAGCCCTGCATAATTTTGTGAGATTTAGACTGTTTATAGTCACGGTTCTCAAAACTGGAGTGTGTAAATCCAATTTACATATTCAATTACATCCACTTCAAGAATGGTACTTTAATAAAAGTTGCCATGTTGGTGTTTGGAGTCGAAGACAATGGCCATCTTTTGAAGCCATGACAGGAAGAAATAGCTCTTATTCTGGAATAAAAAGTCAGAAATGAAATGCACCAGTAACTCTTTGGCCTCCAGTCACAGGTTCTATGCATTTGTGGGTTGGGAAGGAAGGGAGGGAGCAGGACTAAAGGGGAAGGCTTTCCTGAAGTCTTTCTCATTATTCATTGAGGAATAATGAAACAATATCCTTTCAGATGTAAAATAATTCTCAGGGAGGAAGAAAAGCCTACCCCCAATAAAGAAAAATACAAAATGCTAATGATTTTCTCAGGAAGTGTAAATAAGCAAAGAATTCTTTTCAAAACAAAATAAAAAGGAAAGAAGGGGAAACCAAAACAGTTTCCTCTGGGAACCTACTTAAAATATGTTTGACTACAGTACTTATGGAAGTCAGACCATCTCATGCTGTTCCGCATGTTTGAAATAATAAAATTAGGATATTGTGTGTGTGTGTGTGTGTGTGTGTGAGAGAGAGACATATGAAACATAGCAGTAGAACTTCTTGCTTTACAACGAAAAGAACCCCAATGAGTAAGAGAAAAAGAACATGTATTTTATCAGTAAAACTGATGTCATGAAATTAATAACATTTGCTTATTTTAAAGTCAATGGATAGGAACAGACAAGGGAGTGTAATGACTACAAGAGTGAAAACTGTGCATGTGTGACGACCCTCCCCCACAATCGCACAAGTTTTGGTAAAATCTACAATCGATAGTGTGATCGTGAGGAGGAGAAAATGTTGCCGTTGGTTCCTACAGCCAGCATTACAAATCTTTGAACTTGCAAAGAGAGGTGACTACAGAGGACGCGGGAGACATTCCTTTTTAAAATTTTTTGTATCAGGCTTTATTTTCTTAGACAAGTGAATTATCTCATTTATTTTTGATGTTATGAGAAATGTTAGGTGCTGGGAGGTGGGGGGAGGATGGGAAGGGATGGAAAGGGGAAACAAAGGAGGAGCCTACAATACTTGATAAGAAATGTACTCATGATCTTGTCCATGTAATTGTAACCCCGCTGTACAGTATTTTCATAATAAAAAAAAAAGAAATGTGGGGCTGGGAAGGTGGCACAGTGGTAGAGCACTTGCCTTGTATGCCTGAGGCCCTGGGTTCGATTCCGCAGCACCACATAAGCAAAAAGCAAAAAGTCGGAAGTGGCGCTGTGGCTCAAGGGTAGAGCGCTAGCCTTGAGCTGAAGAGCTGAGGGACAGCGCCCAGACCCAGAGTTCAGGCCCCATGACCGGGCCCCCCTCCCCCCCAAAAAAAGAAATGTTAGGTGCTATATTATCCACATTTTACTTGTGAGGAATTGAGATTCGGACAGTTTTAAAAATGCTCAATACAAATGGTAAGTGCTGTGGCCAGTTTTACACCTGATCATTCTGACTCCACGAATACAAACATTTTTAAAACTGAGAAATGAAGAAAATTACTTTTGTCTTAGGTATTAAACCTACTTTGTACATAAAAATACTAATTTTTCTCATCCCATTTACACTAGGGATGTGTGGTTGTCAGTTCTGTCTTTATTTTTTTATTGTGAGAATACTGTACAGAGGAGTTACAACTACATGGGCAAGATTACGAGTACATTTCTTATCAAGTATTGTTGCCTCTGCTTTGTTTCCTTTTCCCATCCCTTCCCATACTGTCCCCTTCCCCTACCTGGTCCTCCCCCACCCCTGAACCCCAAGATAAGTATCAAATGTTTTATTTTTTGTTTTTTTCCTTTCATGCAATTGTTTCTAACACATTTATAAGATGATTTTGATGTTGCTTTGTATGTCCCTCCACCACGGTATAACCCATGCTTTCACTGTATTTGATGCGGGAGACATTCCTGAGAAGGTAATTCTTCCTGACTCAATCTTTAGACATAGAAGAGTCTGTTCGCAGATCCGTCACAGATAACCAAAGAACCTTGCCCATTTAGGAATCAGGGGACATCAAATTGCTCAATCCCCTTCTCTAATGTAAGCAGTAACAGGGTGCTAAGTCAGAAGGTCCATAATTATTCCTTTCAGTAAGCCCCACACCAGCCAATGGTCATGAGTCATGCTACGCGATGGGACACATCTGAGCTGAGGTGACACATCATTTATTATCCATACTGAGACACAATGAGAATGAGAGGGAACTCTAATAATAGCACAGCAACACAGGCAGGAGCCAGAGCTCTTTTTTTAGCAACCAGGATGCTGCTCATTTACTCTGATCCCTCTCAGCATTCCAAGAACCTTGTATCCTCCAAGTGTACGCATGGCTCCTCCATTTAGATGTCCAAGTTTCTCACTGCTCTACACAGTCTTCAGCAATCCTGTTTTCCTGATGTTTTATACCAACTATGCTGTTTGTTTACCTCAAGTGCTCAGTAAATAATTATAGCACTACTGAGCTAGAGAGTTCAAGAATTTTACTACCACTTCAGTTCAGTTTTGCTATCCTGCAAGAAAAATCAGCATTCTTTAATTATACTCAACTACGTACTTTGAGCCTTGGCTGTGTGCTTATGTGAAAATGGAAATCATAGTATTTCTACTAGAAGAAGAAGTAAACGGTCAAGCCATTGCTTCTGCTTCTAAATCTGTTCTTCTCGATAATGGGCTGTTCTTCCTCCTTTACTTTCCTATCCTTTACCTCCTCATCTTCTCTTTTCTTGTCCCCCTTATTTCTGTATTCCATATCATTTGCATATTTTCAATAAAAAGACTGTCAGATATTAATATAATATTCTCATATAATATAATGATATAATAATACAGTAGTATAAAGTAACCGTTTTCACTGTGACATTTTCACACGCTCATGACTTTCTTTTTTTCATGTTTGTCTCTCATTTTCCTCTCTTGCCCATCTCACCACTTCCACTGGTTTTATTCCTCTTCTCAAATAATCTCTCTTCTATTTTCATGGGATTTAAAAAAAATCTAGATTCTGCACATGAGAGAAAACGTGATATTTGTGATAATTGCTTTTGTGATTCTGGCTTCGTTCAATTAAAATTATGGTCTCTGTGCTTATTTTGCTATTGATTAACATCTGAACCAGACAATGGATTGTCTCATTTGTTATTATTTAAAACAGTGTCAAGAGACTAAAATACGTCCATCCCTTCATGGCCAGTTTGTGTCAAGGCTCTGAATGTGACTGTATTTGGAGATAAGGGCCTTACAAACATGAATAAGTCAAATGGGAGTTATGACAGGGAGCTACATCCTCATGAGGATGATTTTTTTGATGCCACTGGGATTTGAATTCCGGGCCTTATGCTTGCTAGCCAATAACGATACTACCCATGTGACTTTATCCCAGCCTGTTTTGCTTGAGTAAATTTTTAGTTGGGATCTCATTGTTTTTCCCAGAGCTAGCCTAGCTAGTGAGCCTCCTATTATACCTTCTGTAAAGTTGGAATTACACTTGGGTGTCACCATAGCTAACTTATTGATTGAGGTAAGGTCTTTTCTACTTTCGTCCTGGGCTGGCCCTCAAACCCTGATCCCCACCATCTCTTTGGAATGCCCAAATTATAGACAAGATCAACTGTGCTGGAGGGAAAGGAAATACTGATACCCAGAGTACACTAAGGGTGAGGATGTAAGGACACCAAGAAGAGGGCTGTCATCAAGGTCAAGGAGGCCTGAGAAGAGCCTGAAGCTGACAACACCTTAACCTTACACCTGCAGCCTCCATGACTGAGGGAAAGTGTCTGTTCCAGCCTTTGTTTGTAGTCCTTTCTTACAGACAAATAGAGTCAGGTGACAAAGAGAGGATGGGGAGATCACAGCTGGAGATCTGCCTGGGAAATCAATTTGCAAGACGCTATCATAGGAGAACAACCCAGATGTGGCAGCGCATGCCTGTGATCCAACTACTTGGAAGGGTGAGGTAGGAAGGTTGTGGATCATAGTTCAAGCCAACCCATGAAAATATGCACAATACTCTATCTGAAAGACAAACTAAGCTAAAAGGTCTGGGGTACCTACCTAAAAAAGTAAAAGTCAGAAAGTCAGTCAGTTCTTACTATTGCTCCCCAAAATAGGAACATAGAATCACCAGGTTTCTTTTTAGCTATGGAACTTGGTACTGTTCCTTAAGAAGTACATACATAGTTGCCTTTGACTCCTTTTTATACTTTTTTTTGTTAGTGATGGGGCATGAACTCTGGGCCTGGGTGCTGTCCCTCAGCTCTTCAGCTCAAGGCTAGTGCTCTACCAAGTAAGCTATAGCCACACTTCTGGTTTTCTGGTGGTTAATTGGAGATAAGAGTCTCATGGACTTTCCTGCCCAGGTTGGCTTTGAGCCATGGTCCTCAGATCTCAGCCTCCTGAGTAGCTAGGATTATAGGCATGAGCCACCAACACCTGGCTCCTTTTTCTACTTTTGACTTCACTTTTTCCATTTCAATGTGCTTATTTATACTTTTTATATGACCACCTCCTTCTGTGCTAACATTCCAGCCATTTGTCCATTAATTGGTTTCTTCTCGGAATCCATTTCTCAACCCAGATCTGTGCCTCTTAGGTTTGACTCAGTTCACCCTTCCTTATGAGAGGAACTGTTTGTTCCCAAGCATCTTATTTCAAATAAGCTTCAAGACATCACTTAGCATCTCAGGACAGATTAACCAGACTACTTGCTTCCAACTGGGAAGAAAGCTTCACACCCCAGCTTTGCTGATCTTGGTCAACCTGTCTTTTCTTTCAACCTGTACATTATTCCCTAATACGTGAGATATATTTACTCGGCCAGTGTTTTGTTATCTGTCTTGATTTTTTGGATTATAAGGCTATGCCTAATGTTCATTCTTGTATTCTGAAAACATAGAATAATGCTTGAGCTATACAGGCAAACAATACATACTTATTAAGTGACGGAATAACATATGCACAGTCTGGACCTTCTCTCTCAGCAAGCTAAGTGGAGGCTTCTGATTTTCTCTGGAAATTTTAATAAGTCTCTTTTTAGAAATTGATGTTCAAGAAGATAATATGACAGGATATAATAGAGACATCTGCAAACTGTGTTCTTGAAGCATTATTCACAGCTGCCAATTTAAAGGCCTAGATATCCTACAACTAATGAATGGATCAATGAATCCAGTACACACACACACACACATGCACACACACACACACACACACACACACACACACACACACACAGAGTTATGAATTATTTAGCCATAAAGAAGAATGAAATTATGACATTTGCTGGAAAATACATGGATCTGGAGGTCTTTGTGTCAAATAAGCTAAGTGTAGAAGGCCACATGTTTTCTCTTATATACAGCATCTAGTACCAAAAGATATATCCATACAGAAGTATATGCATGTGTGTGTGTGTGTGTGTGTGTGTGTGTGTGTATCGGATGTGATTGTAATATGGCTTGATTTATGACAGATGTGGAACAAAGGGGAGAGGGTATTAGAATGTTGAAGAGTGAGTAATAATAAATGTGTATGCATGCAGATGGCATGAAGGATCTTACAGAAAGCTGTTGAAACATAGAAGTGTGAAAGGAACTTGAATAGAGAGAGTAACAGAGAGGGTTGATTCGAAGCATAATACCTGCATTTGTGAAATATCACGGTGAAATCCTTGTGTACAATTAAAGCGCTCTGAAGAAAATGAAGGACAAGAATATGTAGTAGATTCTGTTGGGGTGGCACTAGAGAGGATGGCAAATGGAGAGAGTGAATGAGGATGCATATAGTCAGAGTATTTCACATGCAAATATGGTATTTGAATAACGAAAACTGTTAAAATGTTTTAAGAAGGGGAGGAGGATGAAGGAAAGTAATAGGATGGGTAAATTTGCATGCAGATATGACAATATCACAATATAACCCCAACTTGTACAGCAATATATGTCAAAAAGGGAATTATATCTAAAAAAGAAAATAATGCAATCATCAGCAGGAAAGAATATAATTGAATAGTGTAATGAAATTTTTAAATTAAGTTTTTTATTGTGAAAATACTGTACAAAGGGGTTACAGTTACATGGGTAAGGTAATGAGTACATATCGTATCCAGCATTGTTGCCTCCTCCTTTGTTTTTCCCCTAGCATCCCTTCCCTCCTACCTCATCACCTATACCCCCTTATCCCCTCCACCTAAATTGTAAAGTTCGTTTTTTGACATAGCGTCTTGTACATCTCATTGTTGTAATGGGTCAATCTATATCCCTATTTAAACACTTTATGAAACTTTATATCAAACTTCCCTGTTCTAGTAAAGGAAAAAAAGAATTATTGAAACTAGAAAAGCCTATTGGATGAAGTTGGTCTAAACATATGCATGGTTTTCTACAGACTTGTCTACATGTGAGCAAACATTTGTACTTCCAAAAATTGCAATAATATCTGACCTTAAGATCTGACCCACAGTAAACCAGTTTCTATAGTTAAGAACATGTTCCTTGGATCTGTAATTCAGGAAGAGAAGAGAGCTAGAAGGTTTGCAGCCATCCTTGGCAGATGAGGCCCTGTGTGTTCAAACTCTGATACCACCAGAGAGAGAGAGAGAGAAAGACAGACAGACAGACAGACAGAGACAGAGACAGAGAGACAGAGACAGAGACAGACAGAGACAGAGAGAGAGACTGAGACAGAGACAGAGAGAGACAGAGACAGAGAGAGATACACAGAGAGACACACAGAGAGACACAGAGAGACAGAGAATGCCAGATTGATATGAATATCTCATCATAAATGATGACTCTTCTTCATTTCTCTCAAGAACATGATTCAAGTTTAGCTAATTCAACTACAGATTTCTTGAAACACTTCAGACCATGAACAACAAACAAAAGTCTCAATATGTCAGCAAGAAGTCTGACAAGCTTTTGCGAGAAACCAGGAGATTCTTCTTAACTGCTGACTGCTTATGCTTTCTGATACTAGGACAGCAGAGAGGACACAGCATTCAGTTCGCCTCTCGCAAACTGGGCCACATAATTTAATTATGTGGGACATAAGGCCCCTTCTCTACAAAACTGGAGCAAAATCATTCCATCAAGTTGCTGGGAGGGGTACCGGAGTCTTTAAATAGGGAACTCTATTTCATACATAATGAAAACTTAAACACGCAGCTGATGCCTGAATCCAAAGCAGAGACTCTGACTCCTGTCTTTTGGTTTAGCTCTGGGTTGCTCATTGTGTCCTGCAGGAATCTGTGCTCACTTCTACCTACAATGTCTCCCCCAGTGTCCTACAGAGGGTATTCACATTTATCATCCTAACCTCCACACTCACCTTCGCTATTCTTTCTCTTGTATCTTTCTGTCAAAGCAAAAATCTTTACCTAGAGAATTGTGTTAATGAAAATAAAAGATCCTGTTGACATCTCTCTAAACTCAGCAGAATGGAGATGCTAGGTGTTCTTGTAACGTCTGCTGCTGGGGCCACATGATGGTATGGATGGGTCATGGGCTGGACACTCTCCATCCTCTTCTGGGATGAGGGGTGGGGGAAATGTACAAGGATGCAGGCAGAGACTGAGGAGAGAGCTGTCAATCAAGAAGAAACAAATAACTGCAAAAAGGCAAGAAAGGACACTGTGCTGAGGGTGAGGGAGATCTATAACTGATTTGATTATAGGTGATGCTCCAACTGGGAAGAAAAATGATTAGACGTTGGGAGGAAAAAGAGGGGGATGATTCAAAGGGTCTGTGCATGTCATACAAAGAGAAAGGAATTAGCTGAAAATAGAAAGGTCCATATTTAAATTACTCTGAGACTGGAATAAGAAAATACAGAAGAGCTCATTTTTTTGCTCAAGACAGTCTATAAAAGCTGAGATGGAAAGGAATTGGCTATTGACAAAATTAATGAGTTGTCTCTCCTCCAGTCCCTTAGCTGTTACACTCAGACAAGGAACCTATGTGTCCCAGGGAACGGGAGCCTCAGGAACAAGAAGAGAGTCTTTGACCTTGTCAAAATGCTTTTCTGTCTGAACCAAGCCATAGCTATTTATCTTGTGAGATAATCCCTATTCAGGGTGTGAATATTGTGACTGCATCCTTTCAAAGACAACTCCCCAAAGATGTCATTCTCCTAACTGAGAAAGAGTTGTTTTCACACATTGCACAGTAAGTTCTGAGACAGTCCAGAGGAGTTTAAACAAATCCTCTTGACAGATCTGCACACCCCTCTGTCAATTAAAATGATGACCTGCCCCCTGAAAGACATACCCAGGCCTGTAAACAAAGACTCTAACCAAAGATGTGCTTTAATCTTCCAGTGCAAAAGTAAGGTTACCTAGATTTTAAAATACAATAATCACAATTATTATTTCTTGTTTCACATTGGAGTTGGTTTTTAAACACTTAGCAACCTATTTTAGACAAACATTAATACATTAGCAAATATTTGGGTATTTTTATAAATATCCAAAAATAAATATTGTTATGATATTTTGCCAAAAACAGAATCAAAGATAATGTTATTTAATACTAGTAAGTTTTATAAACTAAGGCTAGACTTTGAAATGGGTTAACTTTTAACTCCAGAAATGATAACAGAAATAGCATTGCAAATGGAGTATTTCTGATCTGAAAAATTTCCCAAGTGTTACAAGAAGTGTTTAAGATTTGGAGTTTCTTTGTAAGTTTGTAATATTCACATGTGCCTAACAGGGTATCTTAGAAATGAGAATCAATCTAAGAACAAAATTAGTGTGCCGCTCACACTCCTATGTACCTAGTGGAAAACCACTTTCTTCACTATATTTAGTTCACCCAAAGTTTGAGTTCCATTGTCATGTGACCTCAAGTGTAGAATTTTCCTTTGGCAACTTAGATATTTCTGGATTGGGGAATATTTTAGATTTCAGATTGTCACATTAAGAGTGCTCAAATTTTCCCTGATAGTAACTTTGATTTCTAACTTTGATTTCTCCTTTTATGCTTTATAAGAAATGTCCATTGACTGTTGTCAGAACAGATTTAGGGACTGTTTTTCTAATTTTGACAAACAGTCCTCTTGATGCAAAGAAAATTCTTGAGTTTTTCATCTTTTCTAGATTTGCTCATAGCCCACAGATAATGAGGGTAGTCAATAGCTCTGGCCAGAGCTGTTGTGGCAGACCCAGGGATCTTGTCTCATTCTCTGGAATGGTCAAGACTCACTGGAAAGGGTCTTTCCATTGTGGGTGATGATTCACCTAGGTGTACTGATGTACTTGCTAGCCCGGGGATATGCTACTAGGAGTGGAACTGTGTTCCCTCAACATTCTCCTGTTGAAGTCCTAACCTGCTATATATCACAATGTGGCCTTATATGGTGGCAACAAGGTTGTTGTAGATGTAATTTGATGAGATGGGATCATCCTGGGAAAGGATGAGCCCAACCCATAGGACTGGTACTCTTACAATAAAGAAAAACCTGGACACAGACATGAACAGAGAATGAATATCATATAAACAAAAAGGCAGCAATCAAAGGGAAATATCAACAAGGACACACACACACACACACACACACACACACACACACACACACACACACACACACACACACACACACACACACACACACACACACACCCAGCAAATTCCCAGAACTTTGGAGGTAGGAATTCAGCATTTTTTTCTTTACCACCTCAGAAGGCACTAGGCTGCTAATGTGAAGGACTTGCAAATTATGCCTTGGTGTGATATTTAAAGTCAGAACAACCTAATATCTTAATACAGTCCATGTCACAGAGCAGTGAGCTACATGGCACCTTATGTCTCTTAACCTTAATCCTCTATTACCTTAAAATCACATTAGCAATGGTGCCTTCTTAGTTTTATTCACACATTTTGCGAGAACCGAATAAGATCACACATGAAAAGACATTTAAGGTATAAAGCACCTGACAAATGTCAGCTATGAATATTTTTGTAGACAGCCATTGAAACTCTGTTGATAGGTTCAGTAAAGTGAAATTAAATGTGCCTCCTGGGGATATAAATTTAGACACTGTCATTAACAATGACCCCAAACTCATAGATCCTGAGAACTCACTTTTGCTATTTAATGCAAATACTCTCAAGCACTGTATCTAAAAGAGCTAAGAGTATCCTTCTGTGTTGAGATGACATGCTCTAAGCCTTTACACCCAAAATGAGGTCACCTGACCAGCAGCCTCTAAGGCATTGGTATCACTGCAATTCTTGATACAACTGCAGAGCCTTCTGCACCCCAGAAGGGCTGGTTCAGAAGCTGCACCCAGTGAACACTCTGACTAGGACAGTACTTAGGTTAAAGTCTAAGAACTACCATAGAATATAGTATATTCTTTATCATACACTCTTAGCACAGTAATATATACAGCAAGAATGAATGTTCTTAACAACCAATAGCATGCTCTATTTAGGACTGTTAAGAAAATGGAGGAGAAAGGAAAGGAACAGGCTGGACTTGTACAACAGGCTAGGACTGTTCATTGCCAGGGAGGGGCACAGACCTTCCCGAGGGGAGGTTGTGCAAGGACTGGATTTGGGGAGGGTCTATGTAGGTTTTGACAAGGAAAAAGAAAACATGAGCGCTGGTCTCTTGGGGGCCCAGGGTAGTGTCCTTGTTCAGGCCCAGAGTGGAATGCTCTGCTTAGGGTGATGGGGACTTTCTGGGCTGAGCTCAGGGACGAATGTGTAATGCCGGCCTGCAGGCAAGCTGGTAAGGATGTGTCTGGTGCTTCGATGGACCTGGGGAGTCAGTCCTGCCAGGACAGCCCAAGTTTTATATTTTGACAGAATTATTTCTTTAATCCTGTGTCCACCATGCAAGCCCTTAACACCGCAAAGCCTCAAGCAATATGATTTGCCTTCTTCTCCTGCAGTCTTCTCACCTGTACAAAGGTGGGGGACTAATGTTCGATTTGCAGAATCCTAGAAGACCATACAAGATAACACATATAAGCCAACCAACAGGCTCCTTTCAGATACCTCCCAACTGTCCAGGAGTCTCCGTGTGTGAGAAGTTCTTATTTTGTTATACTATTTCATATGATAGGAATCACATTGTCCCCGGGGGTGAGAGATCTCAAAGATCAAGATATCTTTGATTCTTGTGCATGTAGACCCCCAATTTTTGCCACTGGTTTTTATTAAAGGAGGGGAGGACTCAAACAACTGAACAGTACTGGTCCATTTCCTCTCTGGGGCCTGGCACTTGAAGCCCGAGAGCTCTGTGGGTGTGAGGCGCTGGGTATCTGTCCCTAGTGGTTAGGGGAAGTTTCTGGATTTCTGCAGAGCCAGCCTTGTGTAGGTGAGTTGGGTCGGCTGCCCCAGGGTCCCTGCGGTCTCCAGGGCTGCTCTCAGCCAGAGCACCCCTGCCCCAGGGCTCCCTATGGGAAACTCCTTGCAGTGTGTGTGTGTGTGTGTCTGTCTGTCTGTCTGTCTGAGAACTTGAAATCAGGGCCTGGGCGCTGGCCGTTTTGCTCAAGGCTAGCACCCTACCACTTGAGCACAGTACCACTTCCGGCTGCTTGGCGTGGACGATCCTGTCCCAGCTGTCTGGGGATCTCGGGACCTCCATCCTCCGATCCCAGCCCCTGAGCAGCCACGCCCTGCGCCGGCCAGGGCCGCCCTCCCGGAAGGGGAAGCGGAAGTCGAGGGCGGGTTCTTCCTGTCCGCCGGGTGAGGCAGAGCCGGCCGCCACCCCTGGCCCCTTTGGCCGCTGTAACCCACAGGAAGCCCGTGCACCATGCGGTCGGCATGGGCGGACACAGGCCGGGCCACGCCCCGGGGGGACCCCACTCCACGGGAGGCACAGAGAGGGCCCGAGAGGCCCGAGAAACGCAGGCAGCCCAGCTCCTCGGGACCGCGGTACGGGAGGGGCGCCGGGGACGGCCGAGCGCCAGCGAGAGCGGCGGGGCCCGAGGCACGGCAAGAAGGACTGTTTCGAGAGACCCCGGCGAGAGGGCGCCAAGGTAACCCGGCCTCGCGGAGCGCCCGACCAGCACGTCCAGCCGCAGCTCACGTCCCGGAAGAGAGATGGCTGGAATGGCTACCATCCGGAGGATCACGTGAGAACTGTGGACCTGGCAAAACGAATGCTGAAAGCCCAGAAACGTCGAGAAGATCCGGCCTCGCGAGAACCAGTGGGACAAGCTCGTTCCCCAAGACACGGGTGGGGGGAGCAAAGGAGCCGAACTCTCACGTGGATCAAGATCACAGCAGTGAAGATGAGGATGAAGATAAACACGCAGATCATAGCGACGGGCCTGGGCGGAATGTTGACTTTCTTAAGAGACGAATGACAATCCGGAAACTGAGGATTCGAGAGGATACAGAGAAATATTTGAGAAACTGAGATCCAGATTCTTCCTACTATGGTCCAAAAACCCGAGCGATGAGGGAGAATCCTAATGCCAATGCGGGGAAGCGCCCAGATGAAGTGAGCTATGCGAGGGATAACTTCATTCAGTACACCGGAGATACCGTTGCCATGGCTCAGGCACGGGTGTTTGCCTGGGAGGCCTATGGCAAAAGCTCAGAGGGGCACCTGCAGGCCATCCCAACGAAGCTAGAACTTCCAAGTTAAAAAGGAAAAGAACAGCAGAAAGCAAGCATCCTGCAGAAGTACGGTGGCCAGGATCACCTGAAGGATCCTCCAGCCGAGATGCTCTTGGTCCTGATGGAAGCCCAGACATGGAATATTTGAGGCACGGGGTTGTCATCAGGGGTCAGGAGCGGGCCATGGCCTGCTCCATATACAAGGAGGATGTGAAGATCCACAACCACACGCACAGCTCTGGATCCTACTGGAAAGAAGGCTGTTGGCGATACAAATGCTGTCACTCATTTGCAAAGTATTTTTGTTGCACTGAAGAAGAGGGGAAGGAGACTGCTCTGAGTAGTGTGTAGGATGAATGAGGAGACTGGAGGAGAGTTGGGGAAGAAACTACCGAGGCTTGTGGATATGCACCAAGAAAACCTGAAGGGAGACACGAGCAGAAAGAAAAAGAAAAAGCACCCCTAAGAGCAATCCCGACAGAGATGATGGAGGCAAGACTCAAGAGAAATTGACGAGGGCACTGACTGCAGAGCAGGCCAGCCTGCTCTATCTCAGGGAGACCATGCAGGCTGACCAGAGAAAGTGGCCCTACAACAGCATATATGAAACTCCAGAGCCCACAGGGAAGAAATGGAGGCCTACAGAATGAAGTGCCAGAGGCCACATGACCTCATGGCCTCTTTCCTTAGACAGCAGTAGTCATAGAAGGTCATCCAGGATACAGTCCAGCAGGCTGCCACAGCTCCCAGTCATTATCATAGATAAATATATATATTAATAATAATTTTTTTAAAAGCAACTTGCTCTGTCTTTGCTATCTGACAGTCTCAACAAACCAGATCAAATCTAATGGAGAGTTGAAGAGGGACCCCATGCTGATGTGAGGAGATTCAGGAGACAGGAGGCATGGCACAAAATGGTGGCCGAGGTGGTCGGGGTGTAAATAGTCATGGTTAGGGGGCAGGGTCACAGAGAATTCAGTCTCAGGAATTCATGGTAAAGGTCTGACAGGTGCAATAATCTATTGTCCAAGTCCCCACCACTGCCTGTAGGTAATCAGGTACACCTATCACCTGGGGCTGAAGGTGGGGTTTCGCCTCTTAAGAGCTCTTGGAAATTCCCTATCATTCATCACTTTGCCAAGATGGCACCTGTTAGGTCCAGCATCAATATATTAATGTGTGCTTATAATCCCAGTACTACCAAGATTGAGGTAGGAGGATTAAAATTCAAGGCCAACCTTGGCTACATAAGGAGATTCTGTCTCCCAAAAGAAAAAAATCAAAAGGAAAAAAAAAATTGTTCTGTACTCAATAGCTAAATCCCAAATTTTATCTTTGGCTTTTTATCTATTATTGACATATATTGTGAAGGAAGATTACCCTTTCTTAAAACCAGGGCTGCATGGTTTTGTTTTGAAGTAATTTAATAGTTTAACTAGAATTGTTATAATTATTTGTTTTTTGCCTTCAGAGAGTTTCTTGTTCTGAAACTAAGAATGTACTCTTGAGTGTTTGGTTCACCAAAAGGAAATCGGTAGAAATGGTAAATAACCTTTATCTCCAGAATCTGAAAATGCATTGACAGACCAGAGCCCAAATTATCAAAACCCCTTAAGGGTACTCTACCCTTATAATTCAGTACCTGGAAGCAGGTAGAGCAACAGTGGATCCAGTTGCCTATGAAAATAATCTAAAACCTTGTTCCCTGTGAGCTTGCCATCATCTGTCCATCCTCTACTGAGCAGTAATTACTGCCTTTGCTCTACAATTCCTCCTCCCTCCTGCTTCAGATTTGCAGTGTGATTCAGAATCCCCTGGGGACTGGGGACCACCAAACTGTATGGTATTTTACTTGAATGTATCTTTTCACAAGTCTTGTTTTGGCAATTTGAAAAACTGCCAGGCTATTTCCATGAACAAGGCAGTATGGACCACTGCTTAGTTTGGCATGAAATTCCTTAAAAATAGGAGTAGTCCAGAACACATCCTTTGAAAATTGCCTTGATCCCCAAAGTAATTTGTACCAAGATCCATGCTATTTTCTCATATGGAGAAAATAAGAATGACTTTATAATAATGCGATTATGAAAATTAATTTATTTCAAAGCCCATACTAGTACTTAAAGTTTGCTTTAGCACAATCTGGGTATAACTTGTTCCTTTGACCTTATCTATCTCTTCACAATTATTATTTTACTAATCTTAGGAAAAACTTTCTCAGAAAGGTTTACTGACCCTAGGTTTGGGGCCAGGATTTCTATCATATAATTTCCTTTTGACTTTTGCTTTTTACTTCAATGACAGTATGCCATTTATTCACCCTAAATAGTAAGTTTCTATATAAAGGAACTCATTGACATTGACTATTATTAGAAACTCCAAGCAAGGCATAAGGAAGTTTCAGTACAAAGAGTCACAATTCTTTAGGTCCCTATCCCTTAACTCATGCTATGACTGTTTTTCAGCATTATGTGAAACTTCATTTTTGAGTTTGTTTCAAACACTATTTCCTACACAGGTCCTTTTTGGGTTTTCCAGTTAAGCTCAAGCTCTGCCATGATCCCAGAGCTCTATTTAAGTATCCCAGTTATAGGGGTTACCACCATGCATTCCTCATCCCACCTTCCTCTGAGTTCCTCTGTAGAAGGGACACTGCCTTATTACATTCATAAATCAATAGCTCAGACCATTGAATGTCACTATTCCCCAGGGGAAAAAAAATAGGTAGGGTGAAGACATTGTTGTTGGATGAATGAAGGCAGGAGAAATGATAGGCTTGTTAGGTGGATTTGAAATGATAGGCTGGTCAGATGAATTACTGAATGAATGGTAGAATACATTTGTGTCTTGACTTGTACAAGCTCAGTTATCAGTGGTCATAAGCTGGAGATGTTCAGGGACCTAAGAAACTCTTAGAAATTATATGGTTATTGGTCTATGGTTTAATAGTCCCTTGGTTTCTACTCTTCACAGGATTACCCTCTCCTCATGAAACAGACAGAGCCCTTAGGACTGGTGAGCAAGGCAGTTTGAACAAAAGCAGAGTGGACATTTCAGGATAGCCCAAAGCTCTCTTGGGAGCTTATCGCCACAACGATATCCTAGGACTAGACTATGCTTTCTTAAATTGTAATAATAGAGAACTTTAATTTTTCATGAGATGAACTAAGGCTTGTCACTTAAAAAGTCATGAGGAAAAGTACCTGCTGTGCATGGCCTTTAAATGCCCAATTTTCTGAGTCCAAAAAAGAACATAGAAAAAGAAGCCAGTTGGGGCTCTAGAATGTGTTTCCTTTCCCCTCAAATCATTAATAAGGAACTTGAGCAATTGACAGATTAAAAGAATATGGAAGATTTGGGAAGACAGACAGTAGACAGGCTTAGGCTGTGGTTCTGGAGATCTGTGGCCACTGGCAGGCTCAGGCTTTCCTGATGCAGTGGGAAGACACTGGCACAACCTGGTTCCATCCTGGGAGCCAGTGAGTGGGTCCCAGAGCAACAGGAGCCTCTGTGCTGCTCTGCCCCGTATAGGGATGATCAGGAGACCCAGACACTCCCATGACATTTCAGAGATTAAAGAGTCATCTCTGGGGGGTCCTTGAAGATGGAACCTACCAGACACAGAGTTAGGATTTTAGAGTTCTTGAAGGTGCTCACAGAGCACATCTCAAAACAGAGGTGTGGGTCAAGTACCACAATGGATACTAATCCAGAATAAGTGGGCACAGACAGAAAAACGTGGACTCGATGTTCACCCACCCACAGTTTTCGTGGGACACAGAGATCCTTCCTGTAATCCTCTAGCGACTTGGGCAGGAGGGCTGAGGCAGGGTCTGGGAGAGCATGCTTTGTCTCCAGTGCCAGTGACAAGTGAAAAGTGGCTAGATCATACCCTCTTCCTTATACTAGCTTGCATTTGTAGTGGGTCTTTAGTGAAAAATGGGTTTATTTGTAGGCAAAAATAAGACATGGGTAGGAAGTACTCTCTCACACAGTAACTTCTTAAGCTCTTGGTATGTACTGCTCAGACTTACATATGATTGGCACCTAATAACATTAACTTGTATGTTTGCTAATGTTCAGAAACAAACATCTTAGCTTCTAGATGTTTTGGTAGCCAAGAAAAGCAAAATGACACAAATGAAATCACAACAGAAATCTCTGAAGAGATTAGTTGGAATAATCATGAGATTGCTTGGCACATTGACTATAATTTGGTTCCTTTTTATCCTAGCTTTAAATAAACTTTTGATTTTTATTAGGTATTCTTATTTTTCCCATTTGAAGGTTACATCACATCTCTTAACTTGAGAAGAGAGATAGATGCTACCCAATATTCAAATATTTAAGGTTATTGTTTTCAAGAATTCAAACAAAACAAGTTTAACTGAAGCCAGCCACCAATCCAACAAAAGCAAATGCTTTCTGGATGTGGAGTGGCACTGGTAATCACAGCTGTTGGGAAGTGGAGACAGGGAAGACCTGGTTCAGGCCAGTCAGGACACAACATTTGTGAGACCCCATTACAATAAACAAAAAGCTGAGCTTGATGACACCCTGGAGGTGTAAATGGGAGAAACTAGTCTAGGCCTGCTCAGGCATAACCAACTTTATTTAAAAAAAAATAACAAAAGCAAAAGGGGATCATAGTTTTAAGTGGTTAGAATGCCCGCTGGACAAGCACAAAGCTTCAAGCGCAAATCTCATTTACACCAGGTAAAACAAGAAGCTAAATTCTTGAATGCAGTTATGTTTTTAATTAAAGAATGCATATTGCATTTTAGCACCTATATTTCATCCCAGGCTGGGAAAGAGAACAGCAAGTAGTCACATAGTCACATACAAACCACATGTATGATTTACACCCAAAACCCTGGGTATCAATTCCAGCTTTACACCCTGTGTTGGCTGCTACTTGATTTTGAAAATTAGATTCTGCCTTATGACATCAATGATTTACCTCTAACCTCATCTATAACTGTAACTCTTAAGGGGTCTTGTAAGGGGAAAATAAAGAAGGAAAATGTGTCAAGGGCACAGAATATCATAAATGTGCTCACATTTCCCCTGACTCTCATCCTCAGAACAGGGCATATTCTGACATAATAAGGCTCAGGAGAAGGAAGACATCCAAAGAAATGCCCAAAGACATACTTTAATCGACTGTCTTTTCCTGATGCTCACATATATCAGTCTTTGACTTATTTCCCTGTGATTTTAGGCAACCTATTGGCCATCCTTTCACTTCTTCCTTCATATATCATACGTTTTCTTTTAGTGTCTACTATATATCAGGAATGATGTAGATACTGTAAACAGAGAGATGGAGAGGTCCTCCTGCTTTGGGCTGAGTATGGAATTACGAAATAAACTGAAATACACAGAGCATTATTTTGCACTTGAGAAATAAATGCTAAGGATATGCCTTGGGCAATGCAATCTGAGAGAGAGAGAATCTGGGATTTGAGGTGAGTCAGTAGTGGGGGAAAGTTGGGGGAGAATGATGGAAAGGGTACCATTGATCAGAGGGCCTTGCACTTACAAACCAACCTTTTAAATTAAAAGACCTTTGTACAACTACTTAAAAATAGTGAAAAATAAACAAAAGTAAAGATTCCCAGAGATTCTGATCAGGTTCTATTTGGAAAATTACATTCACCACAATTCTTGGTCTTAGCAATTATCTTTTTATAGCTTGGTTTACCCGACCAGGCTCTTCACTAATCTTGCTTTTGCTATCTCTGCTCCTGAAATAAATACCCTCTATTTTATCCTGATGTTTACATATAAACCCTTAGAACTGAGCTACACTTGGCCGTTGTCTGAGTCCTTTTGCTACTGTCTTGACTCAGCTTGAAGCTAGCTATTCTTATCCCACTTTTGTTGGTTCCTCTTCTCCATTTGTAGACAACATATCTAAGGAAGAATTCTATCTTTCTTGATCTTGTAGGAATCCTAAAGTTACATGCTGTTTACATGAATAATTCTAATGCAACAATTTATTTTCAGTGTGGGCAGCAAGTACTGGAAATGTCCAAAGGATTCAGGAATTGCTCCTGTTGGTCTGTAGGGGATGGGAGATCAATTAAATGGAGGGTAATCGATTCTAGAGCATAATTTCCATCATAATTTACAGGTAAATGGCCATTGTTAAGAAGGACAGCCTATAAATCATCATTGGATAGATACAGTAGTGATACTCAAGATATTTGACAGCATAAATTATGCTTGTTCAAAGACACTGGCTGTTTCAAGTCAACTTATGGGTAGTTGTAGGAATTCATTAGGCATCAGTTCTGGCTGCACGTATATTTGTCTTAACAGGAAATTTATAAGATGGAAAAACACACACAAATATAAAATGAGTTCTAAAATTGGTAGCACTGGTTTTCCTTTTAAGTCCTTATTTTTATTTGTGTTATAATATTTCATAAGTCAATTTTTGGAGGTAAAGTGTATTCCTTTGTTATTTGATGATGAACCTTGGGGATAGAGACTTTTTAAAATCACAGAAATGATTTAAGTGAATGAAATACAGGTTATCTGGACTCCCTTTAGGAAAATACCTTAAGATTTATAGGTCTCTGAATGTCAGCACTAAAAGAATATTAAAAAAAATAAAGTGAGGCATTGAGGTGGGAAACTGAAGCTCAATGGTTGACCACTGGAGGTATTTATACTACTTGCTTTGTGCTGTTAGTTTTACAGAATCATCAGGCCTTGTTTATTTATTTTCCAGATTAGCCATGAATGTTCAAACTAATCTAGAGCATTTTTCTCATCACATTTTCTAGACAATGGCCATTTAAAATATTTGGATTTTATATTTCCCTCAGTAAGAATCTTTCTGCATATGCAACATTCATGCTATTAAAAAAACCATAATTAGTTGTCTCTACATTATTCAGATCTTCAACTGCTGGAAAATTCTGCTCACCAAGGGAAATAATCAAAGGGCTCATTAATAGAAGATAAATAATGAATTAAATGTAAAACAAATCCACATAAGTTAGAGAACTATTTTGCAAAAATAAAAATAAAGTTCCAAATAGTGTTTTTCCCTTGGTGAAAGACAAATGGGCCTGGCAGGCAGAACTCTGACTTCTTCAAAGACATTGTCCACAGAGGCTTCCCCGACTCCAGTGGCACTCACAGTTTCATCAAGGACAACACATACCACAGTGCAAAGTAACAAGACTTGGTTCAGTTCAGGAGTCCCACAAAATTTAGGTGAGTCTGATGGTTCCTTCCACTTTTCCTGGCCTACATACTAACTATGTCACTTGCTTTCATACATCTGTGCTTCTGTGTGAATGGCCATGCCCTTTCATTAGTTCTGTTCACACTTTAGTATGTTCTTTAAATGTGTGTGTGTGTGTGTGTGTGTGTGTGTGTGTGTGTGTGTGTGTGTGTGTGTGTGTGCTTAAAGAGACTTTGGTAATGAACAAGTACATCTGCTAAGCAAACCTGTGTAAATGCCTGATGTATACTGGGTACTGAATGGATATGTACTGAATAAAGCAGCAACATAATAAATGTCCAGTAAATGGTCTTCTTGGAACTACCAGAATGCAACTCTGAATGGATGAAGAATCTGAGGGCCCTGGTCCCTTCTCAGTACTTAAATGAAACAGGTGTTTCTTTCTGGACTGAATATCCATGATAACAACACTATAAACTAGATCTTGCTAGACTTACTCTCTATAAAAAGGTGTCAGGAAAGCAAAGTCCAAACAAGCAAAGTTTTATAAGGTCCAATTTTTATAGGAAGAATGAGAGAAGGCTGTATTTCTACTAGCATCACTTGGGTATCTGGCTCTAACCATGACTTAGTCCCATGAGGTTTTTCAGCTATATCAGGTAACATTTTCTTTCTGAGCCTAAGCAAGTTTGAAGTATTCTTCTGTTTTGTGTCATGTATAGAGACATGTTTCAAATCTAAGCTCCCAGAATCTTCCTTTCAAATGTCCAGAGAAGAACACAAGGGAATGTTGTGTTCTTTTCTATTAATGGAAGTAGGAAGACCTAGAGTTCAAGCTCAATTTATATTTTGTTAAAATAGGAAATGAATTATCCTCTCTAACAAGAGCCAGTGAGTGTGCATGTAATTATAAATCAGATTTAATTGGCAATGGCATACTTGAGAATTTAAAAACACACATGCATAAAGTTCTCACAAGAGGATCAGGTACTTCAGTGTCAAACGTTAAGCACTACAGATGTGATTATTACATTCTAGAGAGAAGGTATAAATGTTTGAACATGTCAGTGGAACACACCTGTGACATGATTTTAAAGAGAATCATGGGAGTGGTAACTTTGGATGGCAATTTGGGACAGGTCTGTTGAGTGATAACTATATGCTTGTGTATGAATGATAGCTGTGGACAGCTGGCTATCCAGGAGAGAGGGAAAGGACTGTATGCTATTGTCTAAGATAGGCTAAATGTAGTGGGTGAGGGATGTGGGAGAAGTGGGCATAGATAAGTCAGTGTAAATCCCGTGAGGGAATTTTATCAACAATGACACATAGGATTTACCATTACATGTTTCCCTCTGGATGCTATAAAGCGAATGGCTTAGGGTGGGCCATGACTGGCACAGAAAGAGAAGTCGGGCTACTTCACAGGTCCAGGAAAAGGACAATTGTAATAGTGGAGATAGAGAAGAATGTATGGGCTGAGGCTTGGTTTGAAGCTAGAGCTCAACGTGATTGCTGGTGGACAAGGTCAGGCAGGAGTGCAGGTGCACACTATAAAAAACAGAATGCCTGGAAAGATACTTGCTCACTCTTGAGTACAAGTGGAGTTCATCGTGAAATGGAGAGGACTGATCAACTAGCCCATGCCCATGTGCCCTCCTCTGGAGGTACTAAAAGTGAGATGTGCATTAGGAATCCCAGGAGATGATGATCAATTAGCAATCTCACCCACAAGACTGGAATTCCCCTAAAATACCAGGCAGGAAACATAAATTTAGATTTGCTACCAAATGGAGGATAGGTAAGACACTAGAATACACAAAATCTTCAAAACAACAACTACAACAAAGTTAGTTGGATCAGGAGACTGAGAAAAGGTCCCAGTTCTCATATTTAAATCATATAGAGTAACTTGTTTGGCCTACGACCTGCAAATTAATTACAATATAATTTGCTATAACTTGTAAGCACCTTCCAAATTAAGTTTTGAACATTGTTAAGTATTTTGTAAGTAGGACATTCTCATTAAAATGATATCAGAGACACCACTAAAGCAGCAGCCCTTCACCAATCTGACTGCCGGTTCCTATCTCCTCTCTCCACATCTCATTTCCTTTGTTCCCTTGAAGACATAAACCTTAAAGCTAGTGTATCCCCTCATTTTCTCCCCTTCCAGAAAACATCATATGGTTGAGGTCCATGAAGTTTTAAGCTTGAAAATAAGGCCTACTGAATTTATTAGATGGCTTACTTTCGCTCACTTGACACTTGGGTTTGTATCAGTGCAGGCAGATCTATGTAATCGCTTTGTCCTATAGAATTCCATTTGGTGTCGGCTCCACAGATTTGGTTTCAGTGTAATTCAGATTAAGATTCAAGTTTATCATCATAAACATAGGAGCAGGACATGCTCTCTCTCTCTCTCTCTCTCTCTCTCTCTCTCTCTCTCTCTCTCTCTCTCTCTCTCTTTGACAGGTCAGCACATATCTGCATTTTACAGGTTCATACATAATACTACTTGTTCTCCAAAGTAATTGTTCGATTTTCCTTTTCTAATATTAGTTGTTGTGAGCTCTCACTTTTTTATATCCCTGAGAAGCCTTGGGATTAGCAGACTGTGTACCATTTTTTGCCAATTTAAGAGGGGTAAAATGAAATGCCTTCTGATTTATTTCATGTGTGTTTTCTATACTTCATGATGTTCCTAATTAGATTTATTATCATTGTCTTTTTTTTTCTTTTGTTGGAAATGTGTTTTTATTTTTGGCAAAATTGTTGTTCATGTCTTTCAGCCGTTTTACTATTAGGTAATTTGTTTTGTTCTTTTTACTGATTTTAGAAATCCTTTGTAAAGATTTTTATGGGTGATAAATAACTATGTCAAGACTATTTCTCTACCCCATTATTTTTCATTACTAATAGCTTATTTTCACAGGCTAAAGTAAATTTCTGCCTTTTGTAAAGTTTAACTTTCAGTGTTTTGTTTTTCTTTATTGTTTCTTGCACTTTGGTACTTGATGAGATCATATTGTAAATGTTTATTTTTTCTAAAATTAAAAAAGTTTTCTTCATGAAGACTGAGCAAAAAGCTTTACCTTTTGTTTGACTGAGTTCCATAGGCACGTTACACTTCCACGTAGACTTTGTGGCTCTTGGGCCCTGGGTTGCTGATGATTTTGGTTCCAGTACATCTTCAGCTGGCCCAGACTTTACCTTCTGAACATAAAGTGCACTGGGCAGCCAGGAGGCTCAGATACCAGGCACTGGGTGACATGCTCAGGAGGCTTCCAGTTTCATAGCAATCTGCAAGATGCTATTCCAGTTTCAACCCTGAATATACCCAATGTTTTGTGTTTTGGTTATTCATGCAAGATGCTTTACAGAATATTTTCCCCATTTTCATACTTTGTAGCAAATAAATGCTTGCTCTCATCTGCTTTAACCTTATCTTTCTTCTTAGTAAGACATCTAGCTCATCATTTTATTAAGAACAAAACTCCTGTGACATTATAATATATATGCATCTCATTTATGTCATTGTTTTATACATATTATAGATATCATGAACATATTAATACATATGCAAAATTTACACATATATATCATATACAGCATATGTGAAATACACATCTAGCATATGCTGAAGAAAATATTTTCTTATTTAAATATAATAACTCATTTTTAATAGCTAGACACTGAGATTCATAGCTGTGATCCCAGCTAGTACAGGGGAAGAGAAGAGATCAAGGCTTTGGTTTTAGACTAGCCTATGTAAAAATTTACAAAGAGCCCATGTCAATCAATAAAAGCCAGATAGAGTAGCATGTGTTTGTAATCCCAGCCATGCTGGAATCAGTAGAATCCCAGACTGGCTCCAGGAAAACACTTAACTTCCTTTATGACTCATAAATAAAGTAATAGTAGTCTGGAGGCCATGAATCTGCCTAGCAAGCATGAGACTCTGAGTTCACGCTAGCACCACAAAAACAAAACAACAACAAAGTCCATGTTTTAATGATATCCATCTAAGAATATAGCCCATTAACAGATGAATATGTCTTCATTAAATTAACCCCCACTATAGAATTTAGGGGCACATTTTCTGTGAAAAATAAGAGAAGTTTCTTTCAAAATAAATGAATAAAAATACTAGGTCCTTTAGCTTCAGTTTCATTGTCAGTAGCTCTCTACAGCTACATACAGGAAATTCTAAGTTGTAAAGAAAGAAGAAGAAAAAATAATAAGGAACCCTATCTCAAAATAATCAGAACAAAAGGAATGGAGATGTGGCTCAAATGGTAAAGTACCTGCGTGGCAAGTGTGAGGGCTCCCTTAAAAATTGTAATATAAGGAAATGCCTTGGCTGGCATGCAAGTGTAGACAAATGTATTATCTGAAAATATCGTAGATTCAGTGAAGATCTCAAACAGTGTAATTCCTTAGAGAGACAAAAATCAAAGTTCAACAATGTAAAATACCAGCAAGTAGGTACTGAAACAAAGCATAATAATGCGAAGGGGAAAGAGGTAGACACACGAATAGAAAGGGGAAAACACAGATAAAGTCCCAATGTATTTTGTGCAAAATTAACAAGAGTGAGGGAATGGATGGGCAGGGGAGGGTTGGGTGAGAATGTTGAAAGAGTGAAATTGATCAAGATATATCATAGTCATAAACTGCATTGTTAAGTGGCAACTCTTTATACAACTATGTTAAAATAATTTATAAAAAGAAAGAGCAAAAAAAGCAAGTGAAGGGTGTAATGGAAGCGAGAAAATTAAAGGGGGTGACATTGATCAATATGCAGTTATTCACAAACTTTTTTTGTTAAATAGCGCCTTCCTTTGTACAACTACTTAAAGATAATTTAATATTTTAATGCTGTTACAGTGCACTTGTACTCAAGGAAGACCTGTGAAGGAATGCTTACACTTGTAGAGAGCTACTGTGGTTCACTGGGTTTATAATTAGCTTAGCTCCCTTCTAGTTAAAAGAAAAAAGGAGGAGGAAAAGGAATGAAGAGTATGAAAGATTTCTATCATTACATGTCAACCCTGAATCCAAATGTACAAAAAACTTTTAGTACAAATAATCGAACAGATATTGAGACCACGTGAAATGCACATATGAGAGTAGAATCTGCAGTGAAGGAGACTAAGAAATGAAATAGCCAAAATGGATGCTTTCTCAAAATTCATCAAACAAATCTTATTCTTTGAGCTACACTGATTTCTTGCAAATGTCCCTAAGTCAATGAACAGTCCCAATTTCTTTTAAAGCCAGATTTCCAGTCCTGAGATTGTTTTTTTCAGAGGGTCAAAGATTAGCTAGGGGAAATAGGGAGCCAGTTCATCACTGACCACTTGCCTGTTGTTGTTGTTGTTTACATCCACTAAAAACAACTGCCCCACTGTTATAGGTACTTAGACACTGCTTCTGCTAAACTTCTCCATCTCTATTCCATCCTTAAAAAGAGTGAAGGCAAGCTTGGCATGCCTGTCTCCAATTTGCTTCTTCAACGTTGCTCTGAGTCTCTCTGCTGCAGTCCACTTGGGTTCTGGCAAGGCAGGATTGACAGGCAGCATATTCTTAAGGAGGGACTAAAATATCCCCAGGGCACAAGGTTGGGGTTCAGATTGCTCTCCCAAGTAACTCTGACTGCACACAAGGATGTGAATGCTCTTCGGACAAGAGGAGTCCTCTCATGGGAACAGGTTCGTTCCCCTCAAGTGGTAACGGCGATAGGAACTTCTCTGGAACCTTCCACAGAACACAGAAGCCAGGCCTTACCTTCTCAGGAACAGTTCACTTACCTCTACCCCCTGCCACAATTCTTCCTCTGTTTAAACCCGAATCTTACTTCTGGAGACCAGACATGAGCTGAATTGCTTCTGTTGTGTCTTCCCAAGGTCTGCGAAGGTCAAACAATAACTGTCTGTTCTCGGTTCCTTACCACGAATCCCTGTGTGGCATGTGGGGTGAGCAAGTGGACCTGGCATGTTTGCATGTTTGACTCTTCCCCATTGGGTCTCCAGTGGTGGACTCCAGTGGTATCACCTCTAGCCACCGCAGTTTCTGTGCAGTGATCTCTGGGTAATTACTGGAATCCAGCCTGTGAGTGAAAAGATTATCTCCATGCACCCCCATTTTCATCTTTCAGATTTACCTAGTGCAAACATTTTCCTGTCCATTATCTATAAACGAGCATTGCTTCAAAGGAACATTGAATTATTCATGAGCAAATAGATATTAAGGTATTGTGTAGCAAAGAGTGTATAGCATGGTCCGAGAAGGAAGTACGCTCTGGCAGTTCAAGAATTGAAGTTCAGTTTTATTCCTACTTAAAAAAAAGATTTGTGGGAGGCGAAAAACAAGTTTAGCTTTGTAGTAAAAATGTCACAGTACAGATGATATCTTTGCTTTAGTTTGAAGAAAATAAAAGATGCTACTTTTCTATGTTCTTTCTCTCTCACACACATATACACACACACAGACACACACATACAGATACACACGTTTTCTAGTCCATATCCTCATGTATCTTTCATTAAATCAACCAAATAAACAAATACTATATTTAAAGTATTGCTTGTTCTCTTCTATAAGGAGATGATTGGTAACACAAAATGGTAAAGGTAAAAACGTAAAGAGAGAAAAATGAAAGCCTATTATACTACACAAAAATTACTGCTCAATCATTTTGCCAAAAGCAGTCATTTAATAACTTTAAAAAAAGTTTCAGTGAACTTCAATTGAAAACCTTCCTAAAGTTTTTTTCTGAAATAATTAGGCATGTTTCTTTGGTCTGGCTTATTTCACTTAATATGATTTTTTTCTGGGTCTTTCCATTGCCTCAAAATGGAGCAATGTCATTCTTTCTGATGGAAGCATAGAACTCCATTGTGTGTGTGTGTGTGTGTGTGTGTGTGTGTGTGTGTGTGTGTGTGTGTGTGTGTGTGTGACATTTTCTTGATCCATTCATCTACTGAGGGGCATCTGTGTTGGTTCCGTATCTTAGCTATGGTAAACAATGCTGCAGTAAACACAGTATGGCCTTGTTAGCGGTCATTTGAGTAAATGTCCTGAAGTAGGGGAGCTCTATGTTTAGTCTTTTGAGGAACCTCCATAATGCTTTCCAGAGTGGTTGAACAAGTTTACATTCCCAACAGTGTAGTATCATTCCCTTTTGGCCACATCAACTCCAGCATCTGTTATTATTATATTTCTTGATTATAGCTATTCTAACTGGGGTGAGGTGGAATCTCAGGTCCCATGGTTTCCCTCATTTGTAATAATTAGTATATGTCTAGGATAATCCTAGCAGAAGAGCAGAATAGCTATGTACACATGACCATATAAGATGATGCTAAGTGAAATGAACTCCAAGACATAGAAATCTTTGTTAGTGTTGTTTTTAATGTACTGTATTTTGTTTTCATTTCCCTATGGTTTATCCCTTTTGTCACTGTATTGGATTTTGGTACCCTGGGTATTGTATATTCATTTATCTGAATTAGGGAAGGGAAGGGGAATAACAAAATGGTGAGACAAAGGGCAAAGGGTAGCTGGGCACTGGTGGCTCACGCCTGTCATCCTAGCTACTCAGGAGGCTGAGATCTGAGGATCATGGTTCAAAGCCAGCCAGGGCAGGAAAGTCTATGAGACTCTTATCTCCAATCAACCACTAGAAAACCAGAAGTGGCACAGTGGCTCAAAGAGTAGAATGCATGCCTTGACCTGAAGAGCGAAGGGACAGCACCCAAGCCCAGAGTTCAAACCCCACGACCGCCAAAAAAGAAGGGCAAAGGGTGAACCAATTAGCAGTAATACTCAAAAGACAATCTGTTGAAAATTACCTGTGCAACTTGGGAGGAGGGGTTAGTGGGAGGGAAATGGGAGAAAACTCAGGGAGGGAATAGCAAGTTTGACAGGAAATGTCCTCACTACTTTATGTATATAACTGTAACCCCTCTGTACCTCACCTTGACAATAAAATTAAAAAAATAAAAAAGAACCAGGCATGTGGCATAGAACAGCCTTTATACACCCTCTTTCTTCCTTTCTTTATCTCTCTTTTCCTTCCTTCATTCCTCCCTCCCTCCCTCCCTCCCTCTAGCCCTCCTTTCTCTGTCCTTTTTCCTTTCCTTCCTTTCTTCCTTCCTTCCTTCCTTCCTTCCTTCCTTCCTTCCTTCCTTCCTTCCTTCCTTCCTTCCTTCCTTCCTTCCTTCCTTCCTTTCTTCCTTCTTTCTTCCCTCCCTGCTTCCTTTCTTCTTTCCTTTCCTTTCTTTCTCTCTTTCTCTCTCTCTTCCTTTCTTTCTTTTTCTATTTCTTTTTCTCTCTTATTCTTCCTCTGTCTCCTTCCTTCCTTCCTTCCTTCCTTCCTTCCTTCCTTCCTTCCTTCCTTCCTTCCTTCCTTCCTTCCTTCCTTCCTTCCTTCCTTCCTTCTTACTTCCCTCCCTGCTTTCTTTCTTTCTTTCTCTCTCTCTCACTCCCTCTCTCTTTCTTTCTTTCTCTATTTCTTTTTCTCATTCTCCCTCTCTCTCTCCTTCCTTCCTTCCTTCCTTCTTACTTCCCTCCCTGCTTGCTTGCTTGCTTTCTCTCTTTCTTTCTTTCTCTCTCACTCCCTCTCTCTTTCTTTCTTTCTCTATTTCTTTTTCTCATTCTCCCTCTCTCTCTCCTTCCTTCCTTCCTTCCTTCCTTCCTTCCTTCCTTCCTTCCTTCCTTCCTTCCTTCTTTCTTCCCTCCCTGCTTCCCTCCCTGCTTCCTTCCTTCTTTCCTTTCTCTTTCTTTCTTTCTTTCTTTCTTTCTTTCTTTCTTTCTTTCTTTCTTTCTTTCTTTCTTTCTTTCTTTCTTTCTTTCTTTCTTTCTTCTTTCTTTCTTTCTCTTTCTCTCTCATTCTCCCTCTCCTTCCTTCCTTCCTTCCTTCTTTCTTTCTCTCTCTCATTCTCCCTCTCCTTCCTTCCTTCCTTCCTTCCTTCTTTCTTTCTTTCTTTCTTTCTTTCTTTCTTTCTTTCTTTCTTTCTTTCTTTCTTTCTTTCTTTCTTTCTTTCTTTCTTTCTTTCTTTCTTTCTTTCTTTCTTTCTTTCTTTCTCTTTTTCTTCTTTCCCTCCCCTCCCTTTCCATTTCTTTTTAGAAAAAGACAAGATCAAGTTATGGTTGTATAGTGGAAGGGAAATCACCTTTACCTGCAACAAGCAATTACATTTTTCAATATAATTATTTTTGTAATTACTGTTTTCAAGGGAATCTTACAGTCTTAGGAACAACAATTACATTAGAAAACTAATTATAGAACCTATTCTTTTAGTGTAATTTAGGCTGAGGGCTGTGTTCATAAAACTATTTTCTTCCAGAAAAAGTGCTTATGGCTGCATGCTTTGTTTTCCAGCAGTATATATAAAAATATTGACTTCTCATCATTTCTCCCAGAAAGTAATGAACTCAGGAACTCTCAGGAGCTGGACTGGGTATATTCTTATTGAAATTAAAGACACAATGAGAAATTTCACAAGCTAAACAGTGGTAACATGAAATACAAAAGAAACATGTCGGGGAAATTTTTTTGGATGATGTCATTTGGGAAGTGAAGCACAGGGCACTGGACCAATTCAGCACCAAGATGCAACACAGTTCCCTCCAGAATGGAGGTACTCTGAAGACATGTCGCCCTTCAAATAGTGTCTCCATTGATTTCACTGGAACTTCCTTTGTGCAAGAGCTGTGCTTCTCCAGACACACATGGGTTTGGGCCCCTTCCATCACCAAGTGTACATTGTCAAATTGTTCCCAGAACTGAGCTGCCTGCTTCTGTGACAGGATAATCCTGTCTACAATGATAAGTGCCATGGAACTAAAAGCATTTTGTCTGATATAGTTAACTGGATGCATCAATAAATTCCAAGCCGAACAATGACTGTGTTCATGTTTCAATAATTTTTAAAGCATCTACAGAGGATACTTTTACTCTTGGTTTGTGTTTATATAATTTAAAAATCAACTCACTAAAGAAAAAATTTTTGTTTCCAACTCCACTATTGTTACATGTAATAAGGACAATCAATCAATCAATCTACAAACCCCTATGCATTTGATATATAAAAATCTCATTTTTCATTCATAAAACTTCCCTGTCACATTCTAAGATTCTCATTTTTCAATTGAGTTATCCAGGTATAGGGAAGTTATGAAATGCCAGAATGAGCATCCCTTCCTGAGACACTGTAGCACTCCTGCCCAATAGCTTCTACCACACTTCCTTTCAAAAGAGGTCATGAGGACTGCGGACAGTATTAACACTGTGCTCCTTCTTCTCACCTAACTAATGTCAAGCTCTTCCCCCCACAAGCTCCTCTTTCTCCTAACTTCCATCAGGTTCTTCCCACCATATCCTGTCTGGTTGTTGTCTCTTATTGAGTCTATCCATCCTTTGGCTTTCTTACTTCAAAAGAGTGATGGGAAGTACTCATGCCCCTTCTTACTCTTTCATAGGGCAAATTCTAATATCATCACCAACCTTCTCCAGGAAGATGCACAAGGTTAGGGCTCATTCTCAGACCTACTGTCCATTAGAACTTCTTTGTATTACTAATGATCCAGGTTAAGTTGGTAATTGATTGGTTATGGCTGATAGGCCCTCTCCACTTCTTTGAAGTATTCTTACAAAGAGATTGACAAATAGCATAATTGTTAAAAGTCAACTATGGCTAATAGAATTAACAGGCCACATTCTAGAAGGAGATGGCTTTTGATATATTGACAGATCTAAAGATAGCTAGAGAAGTACTCTCATGCACCTCTGTGGGTTTCCCAGTTGGAACCATAGACAAGGGAGTATAGCAGCCAGTCCATACTCCCTCTAGCCACTATCAGCCCCTGGGTCCTCCCAATCTTCATCCATTCCATCAATACAGTCTGGTTCTCCACCACAACTGGGCATTCCTGGAGATGTGATTATCCTTCCTCTATGTGATTACAAACCTTAGCAGTACCTCAAACAATTTTCAGCTGTTGTTTGCTTTGCTATGAAAGAGGCAAGCCCTCCTGCTCTCAGAAGTGTGCGACCCGAAGGAAGACAAATGAGAAATGAAAGCAGAGACCACAGAAGAACCCCAGCTCTAAACAGAGATTTTTGTAATTCCAGAGATCTCTCATGACCTCTTCCCCTGTGGTCATTATTTCTAAAATGATGGGTAAGTTTTAAAATGGGCTCATAGAGAAATGACATCTACAGCTAGGATTTGAGTCAATGAGTTATTTGGGAAGCTGGGAGATAATCCTAAGAAGCACACTTACTAAAATGGGAAGCTGGGGAAAGCTTGGAAGGAAGAAAAGAAAAGATGTCCTTCCCTTCAGACTCTTACTGTGGACTGCTTGTGTTTGGATTTGCTAGGAAACTCTATGACACAGATTCATCCTACTTTAGGATCAGGGGTGCCTGGCTGCTGGTCCTTTAGCTTCTTTCTCCCCCTAGTACACGGACATGTCCAGAGCTGTCTATCTGAGCCCTACTATCTTACAGGGAAATGCCTGCCTGGTGTATAGGTGGCCCCTGTCTTGGTAACGTTCCCAGGCTTCCTTCTTTGTGAGACTTCCTGAAGATGAAGCATAGGCTACAGAGCCAGTGTAGACTCTCCAGCATCCCCTCCAGATGCACTTCAGTAAGTATGCCTTCTTCTACAAGATCAATCTTTAGCATTTTCTTGTCCTTCCCATGCCATTACCATCTGAAACAGAACTGTCTTTAAGCTTCAACACCAGTGGAATAAAACACAGATGAACCTATTCAAAGGAGCTGTGCAACGTGAATGTGACATACAGATCTGCATTCCCATGCTGGTTGAAAGACAAGATCCTCTAGACATAGGGTTACCATGGCTAGTCAATAGAAAACAGTGCTTAAAATGTTCTTGAATCAAAGGGGAAATAAAATTAAAGGACAAATAGTCAAAGAGTGGAGGATGGGAATGATTGGAGGAAAAAGTCTTAGGTCAATGATGAAGAGAAAGAATTCTGAATTATTCATAGACACAAATGGAAAAAAACAGAAGGACCTACGGATGTCAGGTCATCTGAGTAAGAAAGGTGACAAAGGAACAAGTATTTAGTGGTTGAAGAGAAGAATTGAAAATGAATGTTTCACACCTCAGTCCTAGCATCTAGAATAGTATCCATGTTGTAGTATAATCCCAGGAATGACTGAATGAATGAGTAAATGAATGCATGAAGGAATTTTCTGAGGGTAGACCCTAGGGTATTTTTAAAAAGAAACAGTAAAGTACAAGAAGGTCCAGGAATAATAGAGCTACTCCTTTACAAAGCTTCTGGGTATTCTTTCATATTTGATCCTTATGAATCATTGGCCTCTTATGCATCAGCAACTCAGTCTTCTCATCACTCTTAAACCAGCCTGACACCTCATTAACTCTGCTGCACACCTTTTCATTGCTGGCAACTTCCCTCCCTTCAGATTATCTGAAACCTTATGGAAAAGTGATATACCTGTCCTATGATTCTTAGAGTATTTCCAGGGCTCCAGTGTTCCTTTTGAATATCCTTACACTTTCCACTCACACACACACACACACACACACACACACACAAGCACACACATGCAGACACAGACACAAAGGCTGCAAAGATCCTCTAACACGTCTCTACATTTAATAAGTCTTGGTTCATGCATAATTTTGATGACTTAATGTTCTATTAACCGTCCCAATATTGATGTAGTACAACATGGTACTCCTGTGCCATTTTGTGTATACTCCCCTTAGTCATTCTGACAGTCCTTATAAATGATATAACACATGAATGTAAAATGTTCCTAACTTGGAAAACGAATGAGAATGTGAGCATGCATACTAGAAATCCCTGAACTACTTACTCAACTTTTGTATAAGTAGATATCCTCTATATGTAGAAATTTTGCTATTAATAGAAAGCCTGTTAAAATACTACCAAATACTTCTCCAAATAGGGCTTATATAGCCATGTGTTTGTCATATGAAATCATATATTTATTTGGGTAAGTTAGTTCTTGGAGAATTTGCATTTTCTATGTTCCAACATTTGTTAAAGTCATACATACTCAGAGAACAGTAAAAAAAAAATGAAACAAAGTGAAATTCTCATGAGAAAGTCACAAGCCGGATCTAACCACTACTATTAAAAAACTTTTGATCAATATTTAATAGGTGAATACTATACATTGTCTTTGGGCACTGTGTACTTCTGATCATTAATTACATATCATTTACTGACCACAAAAAAATATGTATCCTAACATTAGGACTATATTTTTTCTAAAATTCGTTCCTGCTTGAAGTTTCTGTTAATGTATTATTTTAGCTAATTGATAAGCCAATCCACAAAGATCTTTCTGAGTTGGCATCCTTCAATGTACAACTGTGACTTCTTTCTCTCCATCTCATATTTAAGTTTGAAATCAACTGGGTCAATAGGTGTATGGATAAGCCAAAAGCTCTAGGATTGTCCAAAAATGACCCTGAGAAGCTGTCCCACAGAACACTAGGAGATAAATGAATAGCTTCTCATCACAGCCACTCCCTTTCAGTAACTATGGGCAAAAAACCTTACTCCTCTAAGCCTCAAATATTTCTATTATAAAGTGGATAATTATTAAAACTCATTATCTCAGTCTCCAAATTTTTGGATAACTTTTAATTCTTTACCTCAATATGATGCCCTTTGCTTCTAACCCTTTGCACCTAGACTCTTGCTAAACTGTTTAAATAGATGTATTTTTACTTTGTGCTTCTGATTAAACTACTTTTTGACCGCACATGCCCTAGAGTCGAAAGCTTACTATTAATAAACAACGTGACTCTACTTTTGCAAAAGACACTCTATTTTTAGTTTTAGCAAAATCACCAAGATTTAGTGTCTGTTAAAAGAACAGTCATGCACCCGAGATTTTTTTAAAACAGAAACTGGGATGCTAAATATTTTCCAGAAGAATAAAATAATGCACTTTCAGTGGTTTTTTTTTTCCTTCTGTAAGTTCTATAAAGAAACCCAGATAACTTGCTTTTCCCATAGCATGCTACAGCTGAGTGTGACTGAAGAAATTATCTTCACTAGATAGTGAAAGATTTAAAATTGAATACCAAAGAGAAGTCTTATTCAAGGTCAAACAGCTACCTAACACAGAACTGAAACACCAAAGAATCTTTATCTTTTGGTCAATTAAGAAAAAGAAATAAATATGTGTGAATGCACTACTTATCACATGACATCATTCACTTATCACCTAATTTTTTCTCTCAGGATCAGGGAGGGGAAGTATCCTAAAATTAGACCCTTGCTTTGAGACTTACTTCCTTTGGTTTAGCTGCAAAGTAGACATAATTTAGAATGGGTGGATGTTCACTCAGGAGATCAGGGAGTGGTGGTACAAAGCTCCTTCTGTAATCACATTGAGCCTCTCATTCTTTCAGCCCTGGTCTCTATGTAAATGCCAGTTCCAGTTCTGCTTGTGAATGGGGAGGTGTCCACCACTCTGGAGTTCACGCTGCACAGTCACGTGCTCTTATCCTTTCTATGTCTTCGTGTCCATTTATGACTCATACTTCAATGCAACTTTCTACCCCAACTTGAATGGTGAGTTTTTCAGTTAAATTTAGAGAGAAAGATTCTACCCGACTTCTAATATCCAGTATTATGTCTTAACATCTTCATCAAAGCTTGTCAAATAGACAGTGATCTATACACACTAAAATTGGTCCTAACATCATCAAAACTTGTACTGAATTGACAATGACCTAGTTATTAGTAACATGTTGCCATAATTTTTCTGTGGTTTATTACTTTCTTCACTAGTCTGCCAGGGAGCTCAGACTTTAAATACTCTTACTTTCTTTTGACTAATTCACCATTTTAACAGCATCCCTACCTTGCTTTGGTTTCTCTTGGGTCTCTTATTAGGAGACCCCATAATATACCAGAAACTAACTGAGCTGTATCTTTACATCATTTATTATCATGAATGACTCTGCAAGAAATAAAAGTCTAACACTGAAAGATAAATTTCTAGATCATTAGACAGATCAGTCCTTTTATTTCCTTACATTAATGCATAAAAAACACTAGAATTGACTGAAAGTGTAGATATTATTTCAATTCAAACAACACTGTAATCATACCAACAAGAACAAATTTTAAGGACAATTATTAGCTAGTAGAAATACACAGTTATTGATCCCATATTAATAATTAATCAACAACCATAATCATTACTTATTAGTGCGTGATAAATTTCCTATGATTTAATAATTAAGATTTGTTAATAACCATAATTGACTATGAATGGGAAACTGTTATCTACTTACTAATTTATTCATATTATTAGAAATTGCTTATTTCCAATATGTTCTACTGAAAAGTAAAGTTCACTGGAATTATATTAGTCACCCCAATAGTCAACATTCCATGTAAATAAAGTGGAGTCTAACTCAGGGGATGCAAATTTATGTGCAACTCTTCCCTAAGAGCAGGACTCCGTGTTTGGCTTGAGAAATGATTGACGTTCTGTTTGAGAAAATGCTTTTAAAGACATTTTCACTTGTGCATGGGTGTGCCTGAATTTCTGGGAACGCACTACAAATAGGGTAATCAAGCACAACCAAGAAAAGCCAGCTCAGGAAGAATAAGGAAGTCATTAAGATTCTCCATCCTGGCCTTGCCATGCATAGAAATAAATAGCAGCTTTCTACAGAGACTTCTACAAACAAATAGATCTGGAGGAGCTGAGTCACGTGTTTGTGAGTGGCAGGGCTTTTCTGATCAGATGGAAGTTCATACCAGGTAAGTAGATAAAACCTGGAAATTACCAAAGTGTGGGCTTGAAGAAATCTGGGAACAGCCACCACAGCGACTGATTCAAAGCCCCTCTTGCTTAGTCCGAGCAATCGATGTTACTGTTTTATCTTGAGCATTATTCTTCAATCTTTCTGAAATTTGAGCAAGTAAAAATGAACCAGGTAAAACGCCACCTTTTCTGATTCTCTAGCTTCTGTCTCCTTTACATGTCTTTATATGATAAAACATACTGCTTTTTATGATGACAACACACCATGCTTGTTATGTCTGTGTTCATTTGGGTTCCATCAAGGAAGCAGGGCACCATGAGTCACACAAATAAAAGATTTATGATGAGAAATACATTTGATGCACCTGATTTAAAAAAAAATAAGGAAAGCTATTGCGTTAGCATCTTCCTGTGCACCTCATGTTACTGAAGGTGATCTGGGTTGGCCGGCAGTAGGGGAAGTAGTATAGAAGTTAAAAATTGTGAGTGGTAAAACAAACTGCAGTCTCCATCAGGAAAACTGGAACCACATCTGTACTATTGCCATAATGCTAATAGACTGCAGAAAAGTCTGATGTACTTTGCATAAGTGCTTACCTGATCCAAGACATAAAGATGCTGAAGGAGGGAAATGGAGTGGCTGCAGGACAGCTTCTGTCCCACCGTGGTAATGAAGTCAGTGTATCACGAACAGCACAGAGATAGCTTGCAGTGACAGTGTCTTTAATGCAACATTCGGAAGATAATTGCTGTCACATTTTCACATTCTACATTTCTTGAAATGTATGACTTAATTAATCTGACATGATAAAAAAGCCTGTGGTTTTTCCAGGGGGATATGGTATGACTTAATCATTCTTAAAATACCAAATAATACATAAAGTTCTATCTCAAACATGCTAGCTTCCTAGCAAGTTTAAATAATTCCCAAGATTCTGTGACATTTCATGACACTTATGTATTCTCCACTTACATCTGGGATCTATTTCTGATTGTTTCAGGGAATGTAAATGATAGAGATATGCTCTAAGATTTCTGGGCTTAGGACTTATGAAAAGACACATTCTACTGCTTTCTGCTCCTTGGAACACTTCCTCTCAGAATTCAGACACACATTAGGAAGCCAAAGCTATATAGTTAAGCCATGCACACCCAATCCAGGTATCAGCTCTACTGAAGTCCAGCCAACTACCAGCTGGGTGTGTGAATTTAAAAATCCTCAGTAATGACAAAAACTTGGTAACTAGTTAGCTTCAAGCATCCAAAACATTTTGAGCTAGAACAGTCTAGGTAAGGACTGCCAATACAATAATGAACTGTTTATGTTATTCATTTTGAAATGATTTGATTTTAAGAAATTTTAATAGCAAAAAGTAAGACACTGACATGGTATTTTTAAACTGCCACGTGTTTGTGGATTATATAATTGGAAGATGCTGGAAAAATCTTGAAGAGATGTGGCAAAAACTGAAAATGAACATGGCTGTGCAAGTGGCTTTACACTATCATGATTTGTAACATTTTAGATTAATGGCCAAGAGTAGTATTGCTGGATCATAGGGTAGTTCTGTGTTTGTTGAGGAATCTCCAAACTGCCTTCTAGAGCAGTTGAATGTTTGCAATCTAACCAACAGTGAATTTGAGTTTCTTTACCTCCACATGCACATAAGCATCAATGGTTCTTACAGTTAGGCTAATTGCATAACCATGTTTGTTGCTGATTAACCCGTCAAGACATAGAAACAGACCAGACCCCCTCAATGGAAAAATTGATTAAGGCAATTTTACTCATCCACTAAGAACAATGATATTGCATCATTTGTGAAGGAATGGATGTCTGTTAAGTGAAGTAAGTCTGGCTCAGAGAGACAAAGGACATGCTTTCTTTCATATGTGAAAGCTTAAAATTAATTTATAAATGTACAAGTAAACATAAGCATGGTTCTGTGAAAGCATACCCAAATGTATTGACTACATTGTGATATTAGCAGAGGAAAATTCAAATTGTTGAATTCCTTAAAAATTTTGACCTAGATTCCAAAAATGAATACTATGAAAATGGCATTTGAAAGGTGGAGAGGGGGGAGTTGAGGAAAAAGAGGCTGACAAAGAAAAAGAATGCAGTCATCATATTTAATACATATCCTACAATTCAGAAAATTGAGGGGAGGTTTGAGTTGGAGGGAAGGGAGAGAATTATGAAAGAAGTGACATTGATCAAGATTCACAGTATTCATAAACCGAGTTGTTGAATGGTAACTCCTTTGTACAACTACTTAAAGATAACAACTATATATGTATGCATGAGAAAATATCTCAAGAAGGTTGTCGTTGAGGAGTTAAATAAAAGTGAGGGTAGTGTTTCTTGAGGCTGTGTGGTGGCAGAAGGTCTGATAACATGGCACCTGTCACAATGCCTTAATAAGGAAATTCAATTGATAATCTTAAGATTCTAGCCAAGATTTCCAGCCCATGTGTGAGCAAAATGTTCCCAAATAAAAACTGTTCTCCCATTCCCAATTTCTCAAGGATAGCAAATGGTTCTAAAATTTAAAATGACTCTGGTCTGAGGTCATACACACAGTATCCCATAACGTTAGAACAGATACGTCAGCTCCTCCTGAATACCATTGAGGATCACAAGGGAACACTTTGCACATCTGCTCCACTAAAGTATACTGGTGAAATCAAGCACAAAAGAATTGAGTAATGTTTACTTCCAGGACACAGACAAGTTACTTTCTTTGACTTCTCATCCTAGTCTTTTCAACCATATCAGATTAATAATTGTACCTGTGATTATTACTATACAATATTGATAGATGCTCCTTCTTGTATGTTGAAAATGTAAACCGGAGACACTGAGAAACAAGGAGAATATGAGAGAATAGCTGGATTCAATGGGAAAAAATATTAGCGTAGTAAGTACATAATTTGCATGGCTTCATTCCTATTTTGGTATCATTAACTTGAAAAGGCATGAGTAAAAATGTGTATAATAAATCTTGTCCTGTCCCAGAATGTAATACTTGAAATACCAGAATTCAGTCCTCCAGTTTGGCATCAGGATTGAAAAACCTGAAATAGGTTCTTACAGTAGCATCTACAGTAATGCCCTGGATGCCAAGTTAGGAAATATTTGTTTTAAGTTGGGAGTTGACAAATACTTTCTGGATAGAATGAGAGTGAAGACTTCAGGTTGTGAAAGCCATATATTTTCTGTTGTAACCCTTTAATTCTACTGTTACAGGAAGGAAACAGCCATAGGCAGAAGCAGGTAAGTGGGTGAGTTTATAATCCATCTAAATTTCACGTCCAAATGCAAGCAGTTGACTAGATTAAGTCTGCCAATTGTAGTCTGTGGACTTCTAGACTTCATCTTACCATGAATTAATTGGACAGCCCAATGAAGACACCCATGACAGCTCTGGGATTTATTTTGCTTATCTGTAACATGAGAATAATAGTGAAAACCAACCTGACATTGCCAGTATGAAGATAAAGGAAAGAAAGTACTAATAAACATTTTTGGAAATATATTGCCTTGGAGATATGTTACATTCATGTCTATTATGTTGTTCTTTTCTAAGTCTCCCGGCTCTGTTCTGTTAGCTATCTGTTTCATTTTTCTTATGAACTGAGAAATTTTCTATTTTATTTTGAGTTGTAGAGAACTTTGGGGGTGGGGGTAGAGCATTTCAGACTCTCTTTGCCTTATATATTCTAAGCAGTTCCCTGGGCACCATGACTTACGATAGGCAAACTCATCCTTGTTCTCTGTATCTAAATTACCTGTCACCATGTATTTTATTTGATTTCCTTTATTTTACTTATCCTCTAAATGATCAGAAATTATCTTGTTCTTTTATATCTTTGCTTCATGATGCTATGACAACCTTAATACTATACTAATTTAGTTTTTGACTTGTTTAGTGATAAATTCTCAGAACTGAGAAATGTGCTGTGTCATCTGTTGCGTGTTCAATACTCCAAAACAGAATAAGTGAAATGTACCATATTTCCTCATTTGCTATGATGAAGCAGTAGCTCCACTATTCACCTACTCTGTTCATACTGGTTTTTATAGGCTATAATAAAAAATTTACTTTTTTATAACTCAGCAAATTGCATATATGTAACTTTATGGATAAGATTTTACTAAGACAGTCATGGAGAGGAGTTAAGAAAGCCTTAAGTGTTGAATGAGAACCACACATTGTGCACTTAATTTGAGCAGAATCATCTCTTGGGGTGTTTAATTATAGTGTTTACAGAAAGCAGGCCATTTCTGTGTATTTGGTTGTTACAGTTCACTGTAACAGGACCATGTGCTGTCCACTGCATATTTGTGGAATGTCCTCCAGAAAAGCCTCTTGTGAATTAGATTCTGTAATTGCCAATTCTCTCTGAACGTTTCTCTCTTTCTCTCTGTGTGCAATTTGATTGTTTTGGGGGATGAGTATGTGGTTGAAGAGTTACTCTTTTTTTATTGGGCAGGCACTTGTCAATAAGTTAGAAACAGATTGTCCTTTGCAAAGAAACATAGTTATGTTTGCATTGTCTGCGTCTCATATCAGCACTAGGGACACACAGATACCAGCATTCCTTACATGCTGGCTGAACCGAATTCAGGGTTTCTGAATGACACAGAAGAGATTACAGAATCACCTTTAAATAAGAGTTTATGTAATTGTAACCCCTCTGTACAGTATATTCTCAAATAAAATAAAATAAAATTAAAAAAAATTATTCCAAAACAAACCTTTATGACTAGGAGCATATGATTAACAGCATATGCTTACAAATTTGTTGAAAATATCCAATTACCTGAAATATTATAATTTCCTATTCATGTAATCGTTTATTTATTAAACATATTTACATATGCACACAAAAAAAGAGTTTATAGCAAGCTGTATTCCTAAGGGCTCAGTCAGAGAAGGCCTTCATAAGAGATGGAGACAAATTCCTCAAGTGTCTTTTCCACTCAGAAATGCTGTTGAAGCAGTGCAAATCAAGTATTAAGAACCCATGTGCTCAACATAGATTAGATATGAGTTCCATACAGTCAGAGAACATAAAGAACATTGTTCTATTGATGCCCTTGGTCTGTTTTCCTTCTTTCTGTAGCTAAATTAGCATGCAAGTATTCTGTGAAGGTGTGGTTCAGGATATAGCATGAGCTCTTGTTGGAGGTAGCTAGCTAGGTGAATTGAAAGGTTTGTTAATGATTTTGAACACAGTCTTGAAAGTAGCTGGTAGACACTAGCAGATTTTAGGCAGCCAATTACTTTTTACCATTTAAAAGCGACTACTGTGAGGGATAAATGGGAGTATGCTCAGACTAGCAGCAAGGAACCGATTAAGAAGCCTGCTCCTCATCTATAAAAACCATAGGGCCTTTGAAATAGAGATCAGGAATCCTATGTAGAGAGAGAAGGGAAAGATCAATCTTGGTTTGCCAGAATATGTCAAAATCTCTTAATAGTTGCCTTTGATCAAGGCCTGACATTTGTCTTGGTTTATTAATCAGTATGTATCTACACCCCCATCCACTGAAGCTCAAACACCCCAAGTTGGTGCAGCTTAGTGAAATAGTCAACTTGGTTATAATCTAATTCTTATATAACAAAAGTATAAAACACTTTGGCCAGGCACCAGTGGCTCATACCTGTAGACGGAAGTTCATACAAGGTAAATAGTTAAACCTAGAAATTACCAGTGTGGGGTTGACAAAAATCTAGGAATAGTCACCACAGTCACTTAGGAGGCTGAGATCTGAGGATCACAGTTCAAAGCCTGCCTATGCAGGAAACTCCATGAGACTCTTATCTCTAATTAACCACCAGAAACCAGAAGTGGCTCTATAGCTCAAGAGGTAGAGCATTTGCCTTGAGCTAAAGAGCTCAGGGACAGTGCCCAGGCCAGAGTTCAAGCCCCAGAACTGACAAAAACAAAACAAAAAACCCCACAAAACTATAAACACCTTGAAGCCTTGGCTTTGTCAGAGGCAGCACTGCTCAGGTGTTTGATGATACTTATACCTTCAGATCACTCACTATATTCAAGCAAATGCACACACTCAGGGTGAGAATCCCCATATTTGTAATTAATTATAGAATGTGCAAGGCTGGTATTGCCCATTCCTGCCAATTTCTTTTTTTTTGGGGGGGGGACAATTATTGCTTTTCTTTAGTTTTTGTACTTTTTTATTGTAAAAATGCTGTACAGAGGGGTTACAGTTACATGAGCAAGGTAATGAGTACATTACCTTGTTGCCTCCTCCTTGGTTTTCCCCCTACCATCCCTTCCCTCCTACCCCCTCCACCCCCACCCAAGTTGTAAAGTTCATTTTTAACATAGTGTTTTGTACATCTCATTGTTACAATGGGTCAACCTGTATCCTTATTTAAGCATTTTGTTTTTTCCCTTCTCCTTCCCAAATTAGAGAAGTGTATATACAAGATGCGGAACACCAACATCAAATGCAGTGAAAAGTAACAAAAATCACATGGTACATTACAAATACTCTAGAAACAATAGCAAGAAAGAAAAAAGATATTTGTGTCCCTATCTTGAGGTTCATTTTGCTTAACATCATCTTATATGGTCATATGTACATAGCTTTTGGCCTTTTCGGCTTGTCCTACACATGTACTGTTATTGCAAATAAGGGAAACCATGGGACCTATGTTTCTTTGGGCTTGGCTTACTTCACTTAATTTAATTTTTTTCCTAAGTCTTTCCTTGATGTCATTCTTTCTGATGGAGGCATGGAATTCCATTGTGAATATATATATATGATATATATATTTTCTTGATCCATTTTCTTGATCCATTCATCTCTGAGGGGCATCTGGGTTGGTTCCATATCTTAACTATGGCAAATAATGATGCAATATACATAGTTGTGTGGTAGCTTTAATATGGCCTTGCTGTGATTGTTTGGATAAATGCCCCAAAGTGGGATTGCTGGGTCATAGGGGAGCTCTATGTGGAGTCTTTTGAGGAACCTCCACACTGATTTCCTAAGTGTTTGAACAAGTTTACTCTCGCACCACCATTCCTGCCAATTTCTTGACTCACCTCAGCCCTTCAAGTCTTTGGCACCAACTCTCCCCTAATAATACGACAAGTGTGTGAAAGGAGAGTGTGGGGAAGAAAATTGGGTCAAGTATCCCAGAGGAACTGAGAGGGAAGTAGACTCGAGGGCTCAGCTCAAACCCAGGGTCAGGCTAAAGTTGGAAAGCACTGAGTCACTGGTGCCAAATAATGACCCAAAGCTCATTTCACAAGATGCTGCTTTATTTGTAGCCCAGGGATTTTGAGTCTCTCATTTCTAAACACTGCATAATACACACATTTTCTTTATATCCTTCCAGTATTCATGCTGGCATATAATGACATAATAATGGAGGTGTTGATCATAATAATGAAAGGAGAGATGTGGAATGAGGCAATGACAAGAGTGATCGCAGGTAATTCTATCGTCCATTTCTCTGCTCCTTAGAGTGCCTCCTTGATTGAGAGTGAGCACTGAGATGGAGATATTCTGTGGTCTTGCCGGAGATCTCAATTTACATTAAATATTCCTACTTTTCTGTCACCTGTTGCTTAGAAACAAGTCGACAATGTCTTTTATGCCCAGGTAAAGTGATGGAAATGTCTCACATTCTCACAATGGAAGAAGAGCTGGAAATGTAGATGAATAATGATGTTCACCTGTAACCTCGGACTTCCCAAAGGGTTTGAGAGTTATTTATATGCATACAATCTTGATCCTCCATGCTGGCTTCAGAACCCACTGTTAATTCTTTTACAGACTTCTCCATGTACTCTTCTTTTATATCATTGCAAGGAATTGTTATTTACTCTGAGTTACAACAAATAATCTTATTTTAATTTTGCAAATGAGAACATCAAGACTCAGATCAGACTCAGACTAATAATATTTATTAGTAAATACAAACCAGATAGGTTAGGATTTCTTGGAAGTGATTCTGTTTCCTGTATGCTGCTGTCTTCTAGAATCTTGCTTCTAAGCTCTTGGAAGATTCACTTCCCTTCCTTCATTTAATGGATTCTGTTTAGATTCATATTTTCCAGGGGAATATTGCTCCAAGATAAACAAATCCAAAAATAATGCATGCGTGCTGCATACTACCGATACATAAATTGAAGGATTGAAATCGGAAGTTGACTTAAAAACAAGAAAATTTCAAGTAATAGGAAAAAAGTTTAAAAGTGAGTTTATCTGTGAAGTCTAAGGTTTTGAGTTGGCTCTGGTTTTGATTGCATTATCTAAGAACATTTACCTAGTTTGATTTTCTCTTTGTGCACAAGAAAACAAAATCTTCTGGGCTCAGGTCATACATGGATGTGATAGCAAAATAAGATAGTCAGCACGGTGCTGTATTATAAACACAAGGCGCTGTAACGAGGAGGACCTGGCGTGCACAGGAAGCAAGCGCCCAAGCATCAGGTGCAACTTGTCTTGTCACTCACTGCCTTTCCCAGCTTTCCTGTGCACCTCTGCCACATTTGTCATCCTCCGTGTGCCTATATCAGAAAGAAACAATTTCAACTACGTTCTCACAAACCACCCAACAGGAAAAACAGAACTCCATCCTGGAGCGTACAACCGACTCAGAGCTATGTCTTAGATTCCTGTCTATTCATTCACTCACCGTTCATTTCATTCACTCACTGTTCATTTATCTAGTCATCATACACTTGATGAACTTATTTACCTATTTGCTAAAAACTAAGGTCTCTCACCAAGATACAGCCTGCTAAGAATGATACATGTATCTAAAGGTCTACTTTCACATAGGCTACTCTGCGTGTGTGCCTGTGTGTAGAGTTTGATGTCTGTACTAAGGAAAAACTTTTATGGGATGGTAACACACAATAGACCATGCTGGTAAGGCCTTCGGGAGAAGGCAAACCTCCTGTGGAATCTTTAAAGCAATGGAACAGTCCAGATAAAGCAGAGGGAAGTTAATCGTAGCAGAAAATAGCTCCTGCTGACTCACAAAATGTTGAGCATACCTGAGTACCAGACTGAATGATTTGTGCTCCATGCCGTTGACATCCAGCAAGCTTCCTGGGTGTTTCCTGGGTGTTTTGTCCATTGTGCGTAGGACACAGACCAGAAGGGGACAGATCAGAGGGATCTTCCTCTCCCTGGAGGCTCTGGAGCCGGAGTCAAGCACTGGTTTGCACATTAGATACTATTAAGTACGACTGAATGCGATCACAAGTTTTAGTTGTATGTTGAGCTTTCATCAGCCTTCATTATAAACTCCTATTTTAGTGCTATCTATGAATGCTTCAAGCTGTCATAGTAGAACTTCACACCGTTCCTTTCCTATGCCTGACAGTTGTAAACCAGGCACTGTCAGCCAAGCGGCCCCTTTACTGGCAACTGGCTGAATTGGCCTCACAGAAGCCTAGCTGTTTGAAACACTTAGAATCATGCTGAAGGCACCCCAGCAGCTACAAAGGAACACTGCAAACATGCTTCAGTCACGACCACGCCATACAGCCCACCTCAGCTCTGGAAAGCAGCGCTCAGCAAGACAAGACTGAGTGAATACTGCATAATCCTAACGACATTTTGCCCAAGTGAGAGAGAAAGTATTTATTGAATGGCCTGAAAGAAGGCTGGGGATGAGGGCGGATCAGAATCCTTGACTTGCACGAAGGGCTGTTTCATGATCTATGTGTACCCCTTTCCTGGCCATCTAAGCAAGCTATTTGTCAGCTTTAGCCCATTCAAAGACTTTTATCTGGCAGTCATTGCCTACCTTCTCGTGATTATTATTGTTAGTAGAGCAGGGTAGATGCCAGCCCGAAGAGGAGAAAGAGGAAGGGGCAGCATTGTGGCAGTAGGGGTGAATGGAGGTGGCGGCCGGGGTGACTAGAGGTGGCGGCAGTGCTAGCTGCCGTACAAGCAGTGAGAAGACGGCTGAGAAGTGGCAGAGAGCATCTGTGAACAGACACCATGGTGAACAAAAGAAGCGAGGGACAAGGGACAGCAGAGGCATGCCCAAAATGAGAAACTGTGCCATCTCTTCCCCTCGAGGAGTCCAGCGAGCTGACAGCCTGCAAGCATCTTTCAACTCCTTAGCCCTGAGTCCTAACACCAGCTACTGACAAAGGCAAGAATCCCAATACTCTAGGCCTTAGATGGGTAACTCTGGTCACAAGAGCTAAAATCCCGGCAGGTGCTAGTTTTGTTTCCTGCTGCTGCTACCTCATGTGTGCTGGAAACCGAGGAGGATAACAGCTGATACGTATTTTGGGCTGATGGTGGATCAAGTCCAAAGCAGTAAGTTTCCACACTCACTATTCACAGCCCCAAGTCTCCGGCTTCTAAAACCTTCAGCAATAGGCATTTGATTCTCAGACCTTGGAGTTAGAAGGCTCTGGATCTGCCAGCTTAGACCCCTATATCATTGGCATTCATGAGCAGAGGACTTCTGTGTTAGAAGATCTTCTCACCTGCTTATGATTACAATCTGTATAAAGCAGCTGATTGGTAGCAAAAGAATTCAGGTGATTACCCAGTTAATGGCCACACTGTGTAGTCAGGTCTTTCTGAGCAGTAGTCTTCAAAGTGTCTTGTTTTAATCCACGTCAATCACACTAACTTAGACCTAGATCCATGTCTTGTGCACTAATTCTTCTGATTTTCTGCGGACGTAGGTACACATGCTGAATTTGAGAATCATCTTGTTTGGAAACCAGAGTCATTGTGTGTGTTTCCTGGGTTCTTACAAAACAGTACTAGAGACAGAGTGGCCTCTATGGCAGAAGTCTGATGTCTTAACAGAAGTCTCAGGGGAAGGTATCAGCTGAGCTAGATCCTTATGAGAGCAATGATGCAGGCTCGTTCCTGACCACTCCTTTACCTTCTGGTGTCTGCTGGCAATCTCTGGTGTTCCTTGCCTTCCAAATCTGCGTTCACCTACACATGTTATTGTACTTGAGTGTACATTTTTTTTGTCCTGTCATGAGACCTGAACCCTGGGCCTGGACGCTGTCCCTCAGCTCTTCAGCTCAAGGCTGGAGCTCTACTACTTGAGCCACAGTGCCACTTCCAGCTTTTTTTTTCTGCTTATGTGGTGCTGAGGAATCGAACCCAGGGCCTCATGCATGCAAGGCAAGCGCTCTACCACTGAGCCTCCTTCCCAGCCCTTGAGTGTACATTTTTGTGTCTGAAATTCCTCTTTGGATAAAGATATTGGGTTATTCATTATCTACCAATATCAATGATATTCTCCATTATTTATTATGACCTCTTTTTAACTCATTCCATCTCAAAAGATGCTACTTCCAAATAGAATAATATTGTAGCAGGCCTGGAGTCCTAGTTCAGGTAGTAAAGCACCAGACAAGCAAACAAGATGAACAAGCAAGAGGCCCTGAGTTCAAATCCCAGTACCACCAAAAGTCCCCAATACAGTAACCATCTGAGTTACTAGAATTTCAACCTATAGATCTGAGGGGGGACACATGCTACTCCCATCCCCGTTTCATGAAAGGAGTTGCAGAGGGACATAGGGAAGAGAGGTTTCTATTTTTTTCTTCATAAGGAAATACACAAGTTCTTTCCTTGTCCGGAGAAGGCTCAGGTTATAACTGCTGCTTCCATGAAGCTAAGCAACCCCAGGCTAAGCACAGACTGGCTTCCTCTGCTCACCCCACCCAAGAAGACACATGCAGGAGAACTTGATTGACATCTGTTATGCATAATTGACTAAGCAAAAGTCTGGCTGCCATCCGCCGTACTCTGTTTGCATAAAGATCCTCCTGGGGGTGCCACTCCAGGACTCTAGCTGCCAAACCCAGCCCTGGGCCACCTGTGTATCTTGAATCATTCATTAGCAGGTGTCCTCATCTCAACTTGCAAAAGAGAAGTGTCTTAAGTAAGAACTCTCTGTGGTGAGTGGCATGATGCCTCCAGCGAAGCTGAGTGTGAGAGACGAGGATCAAGTTCAAGCTCTGGGGCAAAGAGAATTAACGAGCCTCAGCTGGAGTGACACCTTGGCTTTCTATGTAAGGGCAGCATCCCTGACTGCCGTCAGCTTGCCTCCCACAGAAGGCCTTGCTTGCAAGCTGGGTTTGAGTCACTATCATTATCTTTGGAACAGACGTTCCCAGAGTTCTCCTTTGCAGACAGAGACATACTGGGGTTAATTTTAGATATCGGCAACTTGGAGTTTATGTTATTTTGGATTCCAGAAGTTTACATTTAGGTCTGTTAAAATGTACAACCTGCAGACTTGACTGTTCTTGCATGTGTGTCTGTGTGTACGCCTATGTAGAAAAGAAAGAAGAGAGAGACCCAGCAACTCTCTTTGGAAAATGAATTCGTTATTCCAGACTGTTGTCAATGGATAGCTAATTGTGCGTCCAAAGTAAAATAGGGATTTAACCCAAAAGAATTTACAGATGAGTCTCAGGGTTCTCACATGCCGCTCCTCTTTCTTACACTTGTGACTTTTTAGTTTGTAATTTCTTTTTGTCTCGAAGTATTATTTTGCCAAATTTTAATTTCTGGGCTTTACTTCATCATCATAAGAAATGGCACTGACTACACATGCAAAAATCTATTTTCATAGCAACTGTATAGGTCAGCTTTATTTGTGTGTCAGATGACATCCCATTGATATGGTTGGGATATGGTGTGATATGTTCTTCAAAGTTAAGGTGTTGACATCTTGCTCCCTAGTGGGGCAGTATAGGGGGCAATGGGGTCCTTTAAGAGATGGGGTCTCAAGAAGCTCTCTAAGTCATTGAAGGTGCTGCCCTCCAAAGTGTTTGAGGAAGTTCTCTTGGGACCCTGAGTTCGATTTGGAGAGTTATCATTTACAAATGAACGAGCACAACGCCAGAGTTGTGCTCCGCCTTTCTGCTTTCCTTGCTCTCTCATTGTGTCTCTCATATATTCATTCCAGCCGCGATGCCCTCTGTCAGGTAAGGCAAAGAGTCCCTCACTAGATCCAAAAGGATGTCATTCTCTTAAACCTCTCATACTGTAAGCTAAATGATGTTATTTTTCTATATGAAGTACTTAGCCTCAGAAATTCTATTCTAATAACAAAAAATGCACTAGTGCATCCAGAGTTAGAGAGGAATTAGCTGGACTTTCAGAGAAGGATTGTGGAAGAAATCTAGAGAACTTAGTCTTTGCTTCAAAGTCATGCTGTTCCTTTTGGTTTTGTTGGCCATGGGACTTGAACATGGAGCCTGGGCACTGTCCCTGAACTTATTTGCTCAAGGCTAGCATTCTAACACTTTGAGCCACAGTGCCCACTTTACCACTTCTGGCTGTCTAGTGGTTATTTAGAGTTAAGAGTTCCACGAACTTTCCTGCCTGGGTTGGCTTTGAACTGCAGACCTTAGATCTCAGCCTCCTAAGTAGCTAGGGTTACAGGTGTGAGACACTGGTGCCTTCTGAAGGATAGCACAGGTTGCATTAGATAGTTCTTGATTTGGGCTTCTAAATAATCATGCTGCACCACAGTGTAGAGTTGAATAGACTCAAATATTCAGGGCTGACAAAGCCACTAAACTACAGACATTTTAGTCTCACTTGTCCAAATCAGAATCTTTCAAAGAGAGACTTAGAAGTGCAGATTATATCTGAGATTTTGATGGTTAGCTATTAACATGACACCCTGACATAACAGAACAATCATTAGACTTGAATTTAGGACTGAATTTTGGCTTCCCTTTGTCCTTAGTTGGGTATTTTTAATCAGAACAGCAATCCCTCTGAGACTTGATACAACATTTTTAAAATGTGAAGATAACATGAGATCAAATTTATGCACACATTTTATAATCCACAATAAAGAAAAATAATACTCATTAATAGATCTGAAAGTCATACTTAATATAAACTTTGGTTTAGTGAATCACATTTTTCCCCAATAAGTTCCACTATCTCAATGAAATGTTCAGAATGTAGAAAATATCTTAGCATTTGCATGGACTAACATTTAGGAATGGCTTAATGCTAACGCAAAAGGGATTTGCTCGCTATGGTTTCATAGTTTATGTGCTTGCCATTCTCCCTCAGTCCTCTGGCAAAGAATTAATCCCCTGCACTTTGCACATATTTTAACTATGCATCAGAACAAATACAACTAAGTCAACAAACATGTATTTTTTTTCAAACACTGCTGCCAACTTCAGTTTCAATAGCTGTACCTACATTTAACGTTAAAGTGATAAGGCCAGGTTTTCCTAATTCCCATTTCCCAGGTTATTCTTAGCACAGACTAGCATTATAGTAAGGGCTTTGGCTGTCTGAGATTCAGAAATGATTATCTAGCCAAATCCTGAGACTTGACATTAACTCTCTAAATGCCCATGGGCAAGAATCCTGCCCTACCTTCTTCTCAGTCCACCTTCCTATCCTGGAATTCATGTGATTTTCCTGTTTTGGGTTTCTTGATTTTCCTTTGACTGTTTGAATGTATATATCTCTCATGGTTATGACTCAGAACCTCAAACTAGGTCTCATCATCCCCAAATTTTTGGACCTCCATTCTACTTCTTGCGAACCTTGGAATATCCTTGAATGAAATCCCATTCCAAATCAACCAGGTCACCCAAACAGAAAGCAGCTTTCTCTTAGGAACCAGACTTCCCCGACATTGTCTCCAGACTAGATCTTAAAATTCTTCTTGACCACATTATATCTGGATTGCCTCGTTTCTCATTCACTCATGTGTGTGGCTTCTGCAATGCTTTCCTCTCTTCTTCCCTCATAGTTTTATTCTCTGTAATGGCTTAGTCATATCAACACACCATGTTTTGGTTTGAGACAGGGGTTCACTAAGATGTCCAGGTTGGATCCAAATTTTCTACAGCCCAGGCAGACTGAATTGCATGAGTCTCATCCTTCTAAATAGCTAAGATTATAGGCATGTGCCACCATTCCTGGCTAATTTCTCCATGTTTAAGTAAGGAGAGAAATTGATAGGAAAAGTATGCTTTCATAACACTCAATTATTACGTGAAATTGAAATTTTAGTTGTCATAAAATTTTATTGGAATATAATCGCATTTGTTTGTTTATATAGTGCTGATGGCTGTTTTCACACTGAAATGGTTGAGTTGATTAGTAGCCAGAGGGAATTCTTAGCCCACAAAGCTTTAAATATTTATTATCTGGTATTTATAGAGAATATTTGCAGACACTGCCCTTAAGTCATGCTGAACTTCACCACTGTAGTCCCACAGAAAGTTGGGCCAGACAGTGTGAATCTCACAGCTTTGTTCTTTCCTATGATGGGTATATGTTTTATTTTTATTGGTGTATGATTAGCACATATTTTTGCTACTTTTCCATATAAATTTTAAAATCATTTTGATATAAAAGCAAATTATTGGGATTTTGATTTGGATTGTGTTGAATCTGCACATTTTTATAAAATTGAATTCTGAGCTATCCAACTCATGAACACAATATATTTTTCTATTGTTTTAGAAAGACTTTGGTTAGCCTAATCAATATGTAAGCCTCTCAGCACATAATATTGAAACCTTTCACCCTGTGAATACCTTATTTTTTATATACTTGCAAACAGTACTATTTGTAAACCTTAATTCTATTTATCACTGGTACCAAGAAATAAAATTGAATTCTTTATCTTGATCTTGTATCTTACTACCTTTTAACATTTATTCCCAGTCATTTTTGTCAAACCTTTAGGATTTTTTTATATAGGTATTCATATTGTCTACAAAGGAAGATAGACTTATTTTATTTAGGGTTGGTATGGATTTATTTTATTTTCTTGATATATTTGTTGTGTTTGTTAGAAATATCAGTAGGATTTGAAGTAGGAAATGATAGGTCAGACATCCTGGTATTGTTTTGGTTTTAGAGAGAAAGCATTCAGTCTTTCACCAAGAAAAATTAGAGTAGGTAGAAGTTTTGCTAGGTTTCACTAATCATAATGGTGAAGTTCATTTTAATTTCTAATTTGCTGAAAGTTTTACATCACTGAACATTGAAATTTGTGGTATATTTGGACTGTGTTTATTGAGATATTCATATGTTTTCTAATGTTTATCTACAAATATGGTATACCACATTGATGGTTGTTAAATGTATCAAATTTATTTTGTTGAGGTCAGATCATTTTAATCATAACATACTATTGAACTTAAATTGATGACAGTTTGTTAAGGTTTTTGCACTTATGTTTTAGAGGATCTGGTGTGTATTAGAAAAAAAATAAATACATATTTGTACATGCACACATATTAATACATACATGCATGTGCTTATATGTAAGTAAATGCATATATATGTGTTTTATTTGGAATACATACAAACATATATGTATAGTATGTGTAGAATACATATACATATATATATATATATGTATATATATATATATATATATCTGTACTGAGAATATAAGAGAGAAGATCTATTGGGGAATTGGCACACACAATTATGGAGAATGATAAGTTCCAAAGTTTGTTCTCTACCAGATGAAGAAGGAGGAGAACCAATGCATGGCTCAGTGCAGTCTGAGGCCTATGCATTAGGAAGCAAAGGGAAGGAGCAGGGTGCTAGTATATATCCCAGAGCCTAGATCCAGGAGCCACAAGTTCCCATGTCTGGGGTCATGGGAAGATAACTGTTCTGGTTGAGGAAAAGATTTACTTTTTCACCGATTCTTCTGAGCCCTCACCAAAATGAGCTTCTATTTCTCTAATCTGCATCCTTACTGATTCAAAATATAAATTATTCTTACATACACACCTTCACACACTAACTCAGAAATGATGTTTTAGACAGCAGTAACATTTGCTGATCTTTAGATCAGCAAAATTGACACAAAAATTAACTCTTATTTGACATGTTTATTATTCTTTTTAGAATATATTGGCCTGGTTTGGGCTATAACATAATGCTAGAGTTAGGTATTTTTGCCAGTCATGGGGCCTGGGCACTGTCCCTCAGCTCTTCAGCTCAAGGCTAGCGCTCTACCATTTGAGCTACAGTGCCACTTCCAGCTTTTTCTGCTTATGTGGTGCTGAGGAATCAAACACAGGGCCTTGTGCATGCAAGCCACCATCCCAGCCCTAGATGTTTTTTTTTTTTTACTCACTTAAATTATGGAAGAAACTAGCATAGAAATATGTTGGTATAGAAATAGAAATATATGTTGGAAAGAAAAGGAAGGAAGGAGGAAAGGAAGGAAGGAAGGAAGGAAGGAAGGAAGGAAGGAAGGAAGGAAGGAAGGAAGGAAGGAAGACCAAAGGGTGGGAAGAAGTGGGAAAGGGTGGGAAGGAAAGAGGCAAGGAAGAAGCATGGGAGAGAAAGAGTGAGGAAGCAAAGGAGGGAAGGAAAGAGGGAGAGAGCTCAAATGAAAATAACTACAATTGGAAATTTTCACTGAGCTTTGCCTTACTTATATTTTCACCCTCCCCCCCCAAAAAAAACTGCTGTCATAGGCAGGTGGATGCACTGATTGCTTTAAACAGGGGGAAACATATTCTTCCCTCTTGTATTGGAATGACTAAGATTGGCATAAGAAATTTCTCTTGATGGAAAACAGGGCATAGTTCCCAGAGGATGAGTGGATGAATGCTGAGTGGTACAATGAGGCGTTCCTATAAGTGTTCTACCTTGCTTTCTGTCAGATCTGCAGATATGAGGCCAATGTATAGAGAATCCAGGGAGGGGAAGAGGGCTGAAATCTGAATGTGCCACAGATGCAACAGATTTCCTTAAATAGTGATGATTCCTTCATTCTGAAAACGCAAAGGATTGATCATTGCTCTCAGAGGTAGAAAGGATGAAATCAGAAAAGAAGCCTATGCGCTTATCTACTTCACCACATTCCAAACCACAATTAATACGATTCTGCAATTAAAAGATATCTGATGACAATACATTACTTTACCAAAAATGATGGCTAACACTTTCTTGTAGACTTTCAGAGATAAGACAATTTTAGAGCAGGTAGGCAGAGAATATTGTTGGAAATGAGATGAAATCTGGGCCTGGGAGTAGGTGTAGAACAAGTAAGAAAAAAATAAGAGCGGAGAAGAGGAACATTAATTATCCATAAGGTAACCAAAAATGTCCCAGTACTTATAAAACATTTGACATTTTATAAGTAATAAAGATAAGCATCAGCGGCAGAGATAATAATTAGTGAATAAACAGACACATATTTGGGGGAAAATTGGAAAGTTTGTATAGGAGCCTAATTAGTGGCGGAAAAAAAATTTCCCTGCCTATGTTGCAGGCTGTTGATTGGTATCCTATGGAATCTCTTCAAATATGTCAATTCTTTATAGGGAAGGAAGGAGGGAGGGGGGAGCATGGAAATAATGTTGTACAGAGAATGTCTCCACGAATTCTTTTGTATATTGGTCCAACATTAATTTGAGTTTATTGGAACACATATGATTCATCTAGAGAAGAAGCATAGTTTTATTCTACCTCTAAATCCAATATATATGTGAAAACCATATTTACTTTGATTTTCAGTCTTTCATTTTTACTTGAGATTTTTGTTTGTGTCTTTCTTGCCTCTTCTCTGGAACTTGAATGATGAGAAAATATTCCTTGAGGATTGTCGTCCTGAATTTCCTTGTGATTCGAAGCTCTATTTGTGTTCTAGAAAAATGTGTTCTGCAAAACTGATTTAGACTGGTATTTTTACCTCAGGTAAACGAGATTTTTTTCTTTGTTTTGTTTTTAATGTCCACGTGTTAAATGTTTTCATGTAAATTATTTCACACAGAAGTCTAGTTCCTGTGTATTTGTTTGTATGAATTTAGCAAATTTAGAGTCTTCTAAAAAATAGAAGCTGCTTGCATGCTTAGTGTATCTCATGATTCATTGTGATAAGTGTTATATACAAGCATACTTAACGTCCAGGGAAGGTACCATGAACTTAAAGATGGTTTTCCCAGAGTAGGACTTTCCTGTAGCTTTCTGTATGATTTCTCCAAATGTGGGAAACTAAACTGTATAATTGTGGTAGTAAGGAATTCTTCCATTTCTCTTTTGGAGGAAAACAGAGTTGCATACAAATAGAAAGTTTGGGGATGTAAAATCAACTCAGGATGTTGAAATTTAGATGTTCTTTATAAACCTCCATTTTAGAAATTCTTAAGTAATACTTGAGCGGAGGTTTAGGTTGAATATATAGAGGAGATAAGTTACCATACTCCATTACCTTCTGGGAGACATAATTGGTATCAAAAATTGGTGTCAAAAAGCTTGATGGATCCTAATAGTCTTCCCCTGATCACGTATTTTGTTTCCTTACATGGCTAGTAAAAGTTTTTCTTATTTTATTCAAAAAAATCTCTGCATTGAATGATGACAATGATGATGATGATTATGATGATGCAGGTCCTGAGGCTTGACCCCAAGACCTGGGCACTGTCATTGAGCTTCTTTGGCCCACGGCTAGCACTGTACCATTTCAGCCATAGCTCTACTTCCTGCATTGTATTGTTTCTATTGAATATAATGAGTTAAATGTACAGCTCATCTGAAGGGCTCTTAAATTATTTAGTTCCTAATCAATTAAAATTTTTATTTCTAAATGCATTTTTAAACTATTATTTCATAATTTCTTCTACCTATTCCTTTTAATTTCTCTTCATCAATCACCTATTAAACATTTGTTAGGTCCCCTTTGTTTAAGTTGTTTGATAACCATTTCTCTTTAAGTCTTATTTACTGTTTTAAGTGAAATTTCCCTCATTTCTGTCTTGTATTTTCTCATAGGATCCATGTTTATTTAGTCATACGTCATCTAGTTGAATGTCATTACTCAAATGATCTTTCAAATTTTTAAATCATTTCATGAGCTTCATCAGTTATCATTTTTTCTTGTTTTCCTTCTCTGTAGTCCAGTTGTCTATGAACATCTGTTACTTTGCGAATAAAGTTTCTTCAACAATGTTGACTATTTTCTGAATTTAACTTGTTTAAAAATGATCAGGCTGTAGTTTAACTTTTCATCTGATTCATAGATAAGACTTCTTACAAGACTTTCACAATACAGACTTGGTTCTTTGCTGTTTCTGCTTTGTTTTAAACACTTCATGAAGAATTTTCTTTTCATTCTTGTATAAAATTTTCCCATGTATGAAGACAAGGAATATGAGGTAGGGTCAATTTAAGTATCACTGCTTCCAAATTCCTTCTTTCACTTATTTTTTTTTATAAAATAAATTAAAATATGACTTCAAAATTTAATAATACTTTGGACAATTTTCAGATCCCTTCTTTGGTTACTGTTTTGCCTGGCTACATTCAATGTGTTGCTTACCTTGAATATTCATTCATTCCTTAGCATGAAGCTTTGGTTTCAAGCAGAGTTTTGGTCTAGAATTTGTAGAGCTCAGGCCACTCCTGCTCCTGAATTCCTTTCCCTTACTATATAAACTGGAGTCTGTTCAACATACTTCCAGTTTGGGGGTTACTCTCACCCTTTCCAATGGATCTCCTGGGGACTCTGAAGTGCTACTCCAGTTCCCTCTCAGGAATGGAAGGTGTATTTTCTTAAAAGTGGGACCACCCATCAAAAGACAAGTAGCAACTGATTAGCCTCATTGTCATTATCACCCTTACCCAATGGATCGCCCAGTGTTGTAGAATGATCCACAATAAATGACTAATCACTGTGGAAGTATAATGAAGTCCAGGCAGCCCTGCCTTAATCCTGGAACCTGAAGACCCATTTTGACATAAAATCTGGCCAAGAGGCTTGCTGAAGCTGACTTTTGAATTGCATCATCCCTCAGCTTCCTCTTCCAGCAATGTTTGTGTTCACTCTTTTCAACAAGATTGGCCGAACGGCTCTGTCTGATAGCCATCACCGGGTACTGCCAGTATCATGTTCGAGATGGATGACACGAACTGCAGTGATAGCTTGGCAGAGTGGCAGTTCCTCCTACCACACAGATGCTGCTGCTGTCTCAGCTCTTCCTGGACTTCCCGTGCCTGTTTATGTCTTAGGAGTTCACAGAGATGCCTAATCACCTGGTTGCATTTTACAAATTGTTTAGTTGTTGCTTTGAAGTTCTTGTTGCTCTCTGTTTCATTTGAATATGCAAAAGACCTAGATTGGGGGGGGGGGGAGAGGGGGGTTTCAATGGCGGTGTTGTTTCTGTGGCTATCTTTTCAGACCCACCAGTTGCTGAACAACAATCCTACAAATATGTAAACAACAACAACAACAACAAAAGAAATTGATGTGTTGGCCTGTGGAGGAAGCAGAGTCAGAAAAGATACGTGGTTCAGGCATAACCATTAACACCACAGTAGCTTTAAGCCTGTCTTTTTTACGAAGGGCTTTACAGAAAGATGATTGTATACACAGTTATAACATTGGAACGACTTTTGGTTGTCTTTCTTGTGACTCTGCATAAATAGAAATCTCAATTAAATAGCAATTTCCTTTTCTGAAAAACAAACAAAAAATTTCTCCTACTTTCCCTCCTTATATCAGGAGTGTTTTAAGGTTGAGAACACTATCTCAAGTAAAAGAGCTGAATGAACACTAGAAAAGTTAAGAGAGGATGTACAGGTTTTGACCAGTAATACATTGACATGAAATCATTATTCCAAAAGAGACTAACTGGTAGTGACAATTCTAGCAATTTCCGAAGTATTTCAAGTAGGATGATGAAAAGTAGCTTGGATTTCCACTTGTACCCCTACAGGTTCAAAGAAACTTTTCATAGGTTACTTAGTGGAAAGCTCAATTGACTGATGTTATTGATTTTCAGAATGCAAATATATTTGTTTGGGCAAAAAGGAAAGAAGATGAATGAAGAGCAGAAACAAAAGAGCTTTCTTCTGTGAGTCTGCTCATAGTGTTGCAACAATGAGACTTTTCTCCTGGGGAGACAAAGCATGGATTAGGCATATGAAGAGATAATGAAAGTAAATGAGAAATAACATAAAACATAATCACCTAAGGGCTCTGAAATATGCCCTGGATCTTGGCTCTCCTTTATATCTTTAGTGCTGTTGTTTTCTGTTCCTATTTTTTTATTCATAGTAAGTTTTCTGGGAAAAGACACAGCTTTTCACAATGTAAGTACTCAATCAATATTCACTGAGAGCATGTGGCTGCAAGCATTCTTGCATAATTTTTTTCTATTTTCTTTTTAAACTAAGTCATTGTCAAGCAACCAAAGGCAAAATCTGGGAGCAAAATAGGTAATTTTACTGAGGAATTATAGCAAAAATCTTAGAAAATAAGAAGAAAGAACGAATCTCTACCTAATTGGAATGAAACTCTTAGGAAATAAAGAGAAAGAAACTCTGCCTAATTATGAAATTTCACATTACAGAAATATACACACACATACATAATTTCTTGTACTATTCAGTTGTATTTAAGATTAAATGATCTATTGATTCTGAAGATTCATGTGTGTTGTCTGATGTCTAAACATTGTTCTATGACAACAGAAACATTACTCTTACTTCTGCAAAACCATCAGTGCAAGCAGCATATTAGGAAGTGCAGGTAGGAAAGTAGTAGATGAGGTTGCTCTAAACGAAGGTGTGCATCGGGATGGACATATGGCATTATCATCTGTGATATGTTGGAAACATGGTAACTGTATTACATAAACAAAGGACAGAATTAACTCTTCCCCAAAAGTCACAGCAAGAGGCGAGATGTCAGTAGCTCTGAGAAAGACAGAGCTGTGGTGCGGCCAGGAGAGGCCGAGGCGCTGCTGTGCTTGGAAATGGGTTGAAGGTGTTCCCCCAAATGTTCGTAAGGCCAGAGACTCATCCTCAGCATGGCCAGTTCAGGACGGTGGGCATCTCTAAGATGTAGAGCCCAATGGAAGATAACTAACTCATGAGGGCACTGATCTCAGAAATGATTCTTGTAGTTCTCACAGGATTCTAGTTAGCTCCTGAGTGGGTCCTTTTGAAAAGAGCAAACCTGGTCCACGACTCTCCGACTTTCACCTCACTCTGTCCACTGGTTGCTGGGATACCATCTTCCTTCACCTCACTCTGTCCACTGGTTGCTGTGATATCATCTTCCACAGACCTCCTTGGCAGCCTAACCATTGTTAGGTGGCCTTGTTAGGGCCCTTGTTAGGGCCGTTAAGTGGCTTTCATTCACCCAAACTGTAAACTGAATAAACCTTTTTTTCTCCATAAGCTACTCAGTTCCAGTCATTTTGTTATACCAACAGAAAATGCACTAAAACCAGTTTCTTCTCTTTTATTTTTTCCATATGAAAGTTTCAGGTGAAAAGCAGCTACTTAGAGAGCAGAGAATATGCCATAGGATGAATCTCATTAGATCACAGAAAAACTGAGAATAGCACGTTATGGTCCTTAGTGAAAAATTCAGAGGAAGATTAGGTTACAAGGAAGAGAAACTCATTAGAAACAGAGCTTTGCCATAAATTATCTTGAGCTGACCTGTCTAGCCCATGACAGATTAATTACATATCTGCTTCTGACTTCGAAGTGTCTTAAGGTTGACATTAGAGAAAGATCATCAAGGACTGGTTCAGACTTCCAGAGCAACAAACTCACTTTCTGGAGACCAGAGATGAGGAAATACTGCTTATTTTTTTAGAAGGAGAACACAGTTGAACACAAAATATTAAAGCTTAGTGTTTGAAACAAAAGATTAGCACAATGGACCTCTCAGAATATTCATTAGAAATAAAATGGTAAGGAATGGTGAAATGTATTTGCATTTGGATAAAAGGTAGGAACCACTATAATTCAGCACTAGTTTAAATGGAGGATGATTAAAAGGTAAATTAAACTTATCATGATTTGTGACAGGATTACTGGATTCAGAAACGCCTGCATACTGTAACTGGATGGCAGTAGACACTTGGCAAAGAATCTTATGGTATCATCATGTTCAAGATACAGAAATATGGGTGATATGACAACACAATAATTGAATTCACAGGTGATCACATAAATTACAGGGGAAGATGTAATGAATCAATGTCAGACTCTACAGTCTTCTAGCAATGCATCCAAAGGACTCGTCTTCAACCTCACACCTTTCAGCATTTTAATTAAACGTTTAAGTGTGTACAGGCACACAGGCAGCTCTAGATGTCCAACATGGAGCACTATCAATCGTTGAACAGGAAAACTATCCCGGAAACTGAGAAGAAGAAAAGGAAACAGTAAAGGAAAACGATATCTAAAATACAATGGCTTTTTAAATGTGAATAAAGATTATGGAGGCATTTCTCCCATCTCCCATCAGCCTCCATCTGGCATTTGAGAAATATAGCATACTAAGTGAATCATATTACTACTCACGCAAGTAAAAAGTTCTTTTGTACTTCTTACTAACAGATAAGATCTTTCCCTAGTCATTGTTTCCTGACTCACACCCAAGACCTCTCTTCTTAATGACCACAGTGTAGTGAATTTTGTAAGTTCTCTTCCCTCACCATCTACTTGTTCAAGCTAATGGTCAGAGATGTAACCTGAAGGAAACTCTCCCACATAGCAGTCTCGGTTCCCCAATAACCTGAAGTTTCCTTCAAATGAACCATTTGGACATGGCTAAAAGTATTAAGGTACCCGTGCTCTAACCCACATGCACTCTGTTACTTGGTATACTACTTGCAGTATACCAAATCACACTGTATTTAGGAAATATTCTCATGTTTTCACTTATTCATTCATAATTCCTCTTCCTCCCCTTCTCCTTCTTCTCTTTCCCTCTTTCCCTTCTCTCCACCACTCTCCACAACACTCTTCTCAACTCTTTTTTTTTTGGGGGGGGGATCTGGTTGTGGGGCCTGAACTCTGAGCCTGGGTGCTGTCCCTCAGCTCTTCAGCTCAAGGCTAGCGCTCTACCACTTGAGACACAGTGACACTTTTGGCTTTTTTTCTGCTTATGTGGTGCTGAGGAATAGAATCCAGGGCCTCATGCATGCAAGGCAAGCGCTCTATCACTGAGCCACCTTCCCAGCCCGCTTCTCAACTCTTTATTCCTGCTTCCAAGGTATAAAGGAACTACCCCATCAACTGATAAAATACTCCTTAACTAGGATTTTTCAATACAAATATTTGAGCTCATTTCCTATGATGATGGTGGTATATTGAAATTTGTGCCATCCAACTGAAGAAGCAGGGTTTACCCAGGCTTGGGGTTTTCTCAGGACACAAGAAAAGACACAAGTCAAGTTCTTATTACCAAAATGATAGTAATAAGAATATTACTGTATGCTTATTACACTGAATGAGGATCTGTCAGAAGTTAACAAGGGAACCTGCCAGGATGAGGGTTTCTCATGAGAGGGACCCCTGGTCAGACATCCAAAAGCTAGACATTGCACTGTATCTCAGGATAACAAAGAATCTCACCAAAGGCAAACTGTGAACCTCCATGTCTGCATCTTCTTTGCTTTTTTTTTTTTAATATTTGATTGTAAAGATGCTGTACAGAGGGGTTATAGTTACCTGAGTAAGGCAATAAGTCAATTTCTTGTCGAGCATTGTTATCCCTCCTTTGTTTTTCTCCTACCATCTCTTTTCTTTGCTTTTCAGTACAGCTGCTCTGCAGTACACTCTGCCTAGGCAGAGACGCTCAGACCGCCCGATGAAAATGGGGACGTAAGTATCAGACCCTGGTCACATGCTTTCTATTTTTGAGCTACATTTTTCTTCTTTGAAGAGTAGCATCTACTTCTAATACCCTAGTCAGAAATGGCCTTATCCCAAGACTTCCATCCTATCACATCAATTTCATTTGTACCCTATCATATGCTACCATTTCACATGATATGTAAGCTACTCTTTTATTTTCTTCATTTCTTCATGCATCATTCAACATCCGTGCATCATTCAACATCAACCTAGTATCAACTCTGTGCTTGGAGGGCTGAAGTTTGTATGAAGATACTGTCATTTACGAGCTCCTAATGGTAAAGATGGAGACATTGAAACATAAACAAATGATTACTGGATATAGGAAGGAGTTAATGAATAGAAGCAAACATCTGAGCTAACAGGAAACAAGAAACAGTGTTTAAGGGATTCTGGGAAATATGGCCATAGAAGGGCAACAAAAGTTTCTGACAGATGTAAAATTTCAAGCAAGAAATAAAGAAAATCGAACAAATGAGCTTTTCATGGCAGAAGTACATTGTATGAATGTATATGTATAAATCTACATGGGTGAATGCTTGTTATTTTCTGGGAGACACAAGGAAGCAAATCCCCTCTTCCTTTTTCTGAGCATTGGACTGGTAGGATATAGACAAAATCTTGGCCAGCACTCTCTCTAGTGGTGAACTTATGAAGTACCCCTTTCATTTAAATCACCTGAAAATGAGTATGAAACCACTCAGGAAGACACTCCTCCATTATTCTTTTTTGTGCTTGTCCTGGGGCTTGATTTCCTAACCTATGTGCTGTCTATGAGCCTTTATGTTCACATCTAGTGCTTTACTACTTGAGCCACAGCTCCACTTCTGACTTGATTGGTGCTTAACTGGAGATAAGAGTCTCATGGACTTTTCTGCCTAGGCTGGTTTTGAACTGAGTTCCTCAGAGCTCAGCCTCCTGCGTAGCTAGGAATACCAGCGTGAGCCACCAGAGCCTGGCCTTGCAGCTAGTATTTAAAGATGAATTTAATAATGGTTGAATCTGAGGTGGACTAAAGAATCAGTAACGCAACAATCTCCACCCAATGAAACAAGAGTAAAACAGCATAAAATTACATCCATGAGATTCCCACCTCGCAGAGAAAAGAGACTCCAACTGGAGAAGAAAAGAGCAAATACATTTAAGGGCTGAACGTACACACACACACACACACACACACACACACACACACACTGGATCCAGACAGGAGAAATTTTACTTTGATTCTCAGTTCATTTCCCAGCTCTGGATGAGGTCAGGTCATATTTGGCAAACCGTATCTTTTGTTTCCTTGAGTTATCCGTTTGAGTTGACAAGCGTATTCTAGCTTGATTGGGACTGTACTAGTTTGTGACAATTGTCTTGTATAACGATTAATCAGGTCCTATTTCACTCTTGGCTGTCTCCCATTTGAATGATGGATGATGTGGTACCTCGGTTCTATGATCTAAGGGTAGCTTTCTTTGACTTTTATGGGAAGAAATAAATAAGTACGGGGGGGGGGCAATGGATGTGCAGCGAGACTCAGATGCTATGTATTCAGTGTGTCTTTGAAATAAGACTTTATCTTTGGAGCTAATCTGACAGATGACTCTGATTAATGTCTGTCTGTATTTTCAATGTGTCACTTTAAAGGGAGAGAATAGAAGCTGCCAATCTTCTCGTAAATTAATAAAGTTAACTTTATACCCCAAATGGAAAATCCTCCCCAGTCACACATCTATTTGTATCTTCTGCCCTCTGTGAAATCCTCAAATAACATTTGAAGTAGTTTACAAATGATTGTAAAATATTGACATTTCCACTTAAATCTAGGAAAGAAATAAAACAAGGATGATGAATTCTCTGTATTTTCTATTTGGGATTAGCTGATCACACTCACAGCTGCACAATTGGTTCCAATAAAAACACAAATACTAAATATTCTCAATATAAATGAGAAACAAGGAGTAGAGAAAATTAAAGAACATCACAAGGTGGGACCCTGTGCAGTCAGTGGAAATGATGCAACAGAGCTGTAGTATTATAGAAAATAGTTCCTACCATTTTATCAAATGGAAATGACAGTTACTGAGAGTCAGCCATGGTATTATAAATACAGGTAAAGGAATTTGAATACATAGTTACATGTGTTTCTGTTTATCTAAAATGTTCCTCAATATCTTGGCATGTGTAGGTATTGTAAGGGAGTGATTAAAAAGAACTTTCCATTCTTTTCTAGTTTCTTAAACAGTGAATGTATTTCCTTTAAAAAAATCCACATGACTTTGGTGAACTTATAAGTGGAATGTCTTTTTAAACTATGATTTAGTGGTGAGAACATCTTCATGGAGATGATGAGAATATAGGCATTGACATAAAATATTTTACCAAATACTTAAAACCTATGTCCAAGTACAGTTCTTTCTTTGATGAATATCTGAGCTTTTCTGTGGTCTCAGCCAACCCAATGCCCAGGAAGAAAAAAAGAAAAACAAACAAACAAAAACAAAACTCCTGGTGGTCAATGTTTTCGTATAAATTTCCAGGCTGAGCTTTAGGAAGTACAATTTTATATAACAAAGTTACTCATTAAAGTGACTCAGGCAATTAAAACTAAATGATCTTCAGGTTCTCATAGCATGAGAATTATTACGGAGTATACCTGAAACTTATTTGATTGTCTTAATGTTACTGATCGTACATGTTCTCAGCTTGTGTTCTACTTATATTTGATTACACTGTGTTTTCCCCTGAGTTTTCAATTTATTTCCAAAATACCGAGTTGCTCTCCTTCTCTTGCACAGATTCTTTTATTTACAACGACAATCGATTAAAAGAACCAAGTGGAACATGTTCTTTCTGTGGGTATGTAGTTGGAGTGCAGCCCTCAAATAATTCATGTGGTCCTGAAGGACCCTGATGGGCTTTTGGAAGAGTGGGTTATCATACTGGAGACCAGGGTCTCCAACGCCTCCCATTTCTTGCCTTCTGAAGGGCGATCTGATTATTTTGACCCATTTCCCCTCTTGGTTCTTTCCTCTAAGGCTGGTTCATTGCCAAGTTTCTTTTCCTATCAACTCACTGTAAGTTTGTTTTAAGCTGGTCAATAGGTTCTATGTGGTATGAATCAAACTGCCATCTATTTTATTTGTAAGACATATTTTCCTGCCAAAATTTAGCACTGCCAAAATAATTTTGATAAAGAACAAAATTGAATTCAATATAAAACTTGGGGCCAGAGATGGTGGCACATGTGTGAAGTCTTAAGCACTCTGGAGACTGAGGCAGGAGGATTAGGGTCCTGAGGCCTGCCTGGGTTTCACAAAAAGTTCCAACCCAGCCAGGGCTACACAGAAAAATGCTGTGTGGAGTAAGAAAAACCAAAACCAAAAGAGTAAAGCAACACCACAAAAGCACCAAAGCCCCACACTAACAAAACCTTTGGCATTCAAGAGAATACTAATTTTTCATGTTCTCATAGTCTCAGATTTACATTGGCAAGTAGATCAGTGTAACAAGTTATATTTTTCAAACACATAGTCATAATGATCAAATTAAGTATATTGTAAACAAAGACAACAAATAAATTCAGTAAGAAAACCATAATTATTTTTAGCAAATTAAGCAAAAGATAAGTAGATACCTATTTGGCAAAGCAAATCTCTTAGTTTTAGTGATAGCTAAAGTAACAGATGCTCCTCAAAGCCACTATTGTGGATGAATGAATTCAGACCAAAATAGTTTATATCATAAACTTTACTCACCTCAGAAGCTTATCACACTGACAGCTGCACATTTGGTTCCAATAAAAACACAAGTATTAAAGATCTTAACATCAAATAGTAAGCAAGGCATAGAGAAAATTACAGAGCATCACACAGTGGGGCCCACTGAGGTCACCGGAAATGATACTATCGAGTTGTAACATTGACAGGGAAAATAGTTCATACTGTATTATCAAGTGAAAAATGCAGCTGCTGAGAGTCATAGGAGATATTATAAATGCAGGTAAAAAATTTAAACATATATACATGTGTTTCTGTGGATTAGAAACATCTAATAAGCAATAAACAGTAGAAAGAGCTGTTGTTATTGCTTAGTCTCATAAGGATGTTGGGGATATTAATCGGGGCCCATGCTCATAATCACTTTTAATTTTACTTATCTCTTTCAAATATAATCAAATATATTTAGGACTTCAACCTATGTATGATTGAATAATGGACTAAATTAAAACAAACAATAAATTTAAGACAAAAATAAATAAAAAGAAAGGAAATACATGTTTGTATTCTTTCATAGCTTTTAATGCTAGGGATAAAGGCTTTGCGAAAACCAAAATCACATATTTATAAACTCATGTAGCAAAAAACTTCTTAAGTGTTCATCAAAGGAAACAAATGAAATAGTTTAAAATGCCACCCAGTTCAACTATTTTGACTGCATTGGCCCTACCAGTAATAATACTTAAGTTAGGGAAAGAATTGGATGACTTCATTTTATTTATTTGTTTGTTTGTTTGTTTGTTTTTGTGCCAGTTCTGGCATTTGAACATAGTGCTTGGGTTCTGTCCCTAAACATTTTTGCTCAAGGCTAACACTCTACAATTTGAGCCACAGCTCCACTTCTCGCTCTTTTGGAGTTTAATTGGAGATATGAGTGTCATTGACTTTTCTGCCCCAGCTGGCTTTGAACCATGACCCTTGGAACTCAGCCTCCTGAGTAGCTGGGATTACCAGCCTGTCAACTGACTTCCTTTTAAATAAAGCTTTCTTTTGGTTAAGTTAATGGAGAACCATATCTACTACCATAAAATATAATTGCCCGTAATTCTTCTGACATGCTGAAATCATTTCCCAGATTCCACATCAATCACCTATCTCTTTATATTATACATGTGACAGATTACTGTTTAATGAACCCAGTTAAATTCCACAGTCACTGTTACACAAGAAGTAAGCTCTGAAGGACTAGAAACATCTGAGATGCTGGAAGTGTTACTGCTTATATATTTTTCTTGTTCTGCATGATTATCATTGTACCCAATAATTGACTCATGAGAAATGACTTCCTAGGTTATCGCTTATGCACAAGTGGAAAAGGCAAAAATCCTGTCTTTTCACTTTGTACTAAATATATACTGAGCAAGTTCTCTGTTTAGAAGTACTGTGGTGGTGTTGAAGTTCATAGATGGAGATGATGTATCTTTTGTCATACACCAGCAGAACCCTCCAAGAGATGCTGTGAGTGCTAAGAAAAAGATTATGACACCATGACTGGGACTGAGGAAAGGCAGTGCTTGAGCACCCACTGGAACATTGGTAAATGTGAAGAATGGTAAGAGAGTTGCATTTGCAAAGAGAAGTAACAATGTTGCCTCATGTGCAGAGAACATGGGACTTTTTTTTTTTTTTTTTTTTTTTGCTGGTCATGAGGCCTGAACTCTGGGCCTGGGCGCTGTCCCTCAGCTCTTCAGCTCAAGGCTAGCACTCTACCACCTGAGCCACAGCGCCACTTCCAGTTTTTTCTTTTTTGCTTATGTGGTGCTGAGGAATCGAACCCAGGGCCTTGAGCATGCAAGGCAAGCACTCTACCACTGAGCCACCTTCCCAGCCCAGAACATGGTACTTCTGTAGAATTCAGTCCATCTGATTAGAGTTCTCTCTCACAAGCACCATCTGTCTGGAGGGTGGAAGGGGAAGGAATACCATTGCCACTGGGCAGCTGACTTAGAAATGGGTTAACAGTGATGATGTTTAAAGTGATTCCAGTAGTTGCTTTAACAATTAAGATTATATATGGAGCCAGCTAATGAGCCTTATAGAAAGAACATGTTCATAGTGCAACCATCTAGAAACCTATCATCAACTAGTGGAGTCAAAACCTACCATCCTCTAGTAGAGTCAAAAGTGCAAAGACACTTAAAAAATATCAGAGACACCCTGACATTTCTAAATGCTTAATCTTCAGTACCTTTAATGAGCAGAGTAATACATCCTAGCCTTTATTATTTTTTGTAATTTCTAAAGCCTATTTCTGTGCATTTTTTTCCACTTGCTTCACCAAGTCTCTGTAAAGGAAAAAAGGATGTTGGAAAAACAAAAACAAAAATCCCCTAGTGCTTAAGTGAAGAAAACGGCATAAAAGCTTAAGGGTGTCCAGGAGGAGGATTCAAACCAGCCATGCAATGTCTGTTTAGAATTTATTCCCATCTACCCTGTATCTATCATAACTTACTTATGAATTGTTCTTCAGCATCCACAATGTGTCCAGTGATCCTTTAGGTCCTGAAGTTTTCATCCAGGATTGCACACACCTATCCTGCTTAGCCTTTTCTTTCCTGTAAGTTCCTTATTTGTCGGGGGCCTCTTTATGGTTGGTAGACCTGGTCCTTGCTGTGTTACCTGGAGCTGTTCTTTGGAATTACTGCTTATCTTAGATAGCCTCGTTTGATCCAAAGGCTCTTCTGTTCTTTCTCACACTCCTCTTCTTGCGACTGTACTTGGGACTAATTAAAGAGAACCTTCAAAGTGTTGAAGATTACACCTGAAGATCAATATTCCATTTTAACTGTGAACACGGGTACCAGTACCAGAACGATACTGCCTTCATATCTTCTGCTTCCTTTGAGCTTTGAAGGACAAATGAAAATGTGTTATCTGTAATCTTTGGCCACAAAATTTATCAATGGCTCATGAATCACTCTCTCTTCAACATTTGTTGCTAACTCAAAATAATGTCATAAACACATCAGAAGTCACACCTGAAGGTAGGATCTCTACCAAAGCTGGATGTATGGAAGTCCCTTACCAATCTCAACTCACTACCTTCACAAATTTTCTATCACTCTTTGTGTATCTGTTTTATTTCAAGAAAGTATATATGTCTTCCAATTTTCCTCAAGTTTAGATATTTTTCACTAACTTTTGGACACACTTTGCTTTCAATCAAGTGACTGACTGTTCTCTTCAAGTCTAGTAACTGATCATAGAAATGAGTTCCATCCAAAGGTTCTTCCATTATTTGGCCTCAATTGTGCAACATACTCACTCCCTGGTCCTTACCTTTTGGTATTTCTTCTACTCGTGTCTATATTCACTCCAAATCCTGCAATTCTGGACCCTTGAAATCATTCCTTACATTTTTTCCCTTCCACATCTCATCAATGTGATCAGCAATTACATTTGTTTTGAAAGTTCACTAAATCATCCTTTGTTCCTGCGATAAAATTTCTACATCAAATGAACTGCTCCCCAAATTCCCTTTAAAGAAAGTATGTATTTTCTATTAATTGTTTCCAACCTTACAGGAAACGGTATTTACAAGTATGTAATAATTAGAATATTTCTCTTCATTTTGAACATGTTGTAGCTGGGTAGGGTGGCTCACACTTCTAATCCTAGATGTGCTGGAGATGGACAGCCAGATAATTATGGTCTCTAGACCCTCATCTCAACCAATAAAAGCTGGGAATACAACCTGCATCTATCATCCCAATGACAGTGAGAAAGCATAACTAGGACTGTAGGTAGCATAGGCTACCTATGAAGACATAAATGTGTGACCTATTTGAGAATGTTTAGCAAAAAGGGCTGAAGGCATGTATCCAGTAGTAGAGTACCAGCCTAGCAAGCCCAAGATCTTAAGTCAAGTCTCTGTAACACAAAAACACCTTACCTCCTGAAGAAAAATAGAAAAAAAAATATGTTGCTATGGTTCATCTATACTGCTGCTAAATGTTATACTTCATTTATTTTTAGGACTATTATGCCATTATCTAAATACAACAGAGTGGCCATCTGCTATCCTCTCTGTAAGTACTGGGATTTTTAAAAATCATTTTCATTAGTTGCAAAGATGTTACTGTGCATAATACTAAATAAGTATCTAGTGAACATGTTCAAAAATTCCCTTGGTTCTGAAGATAAAAATGCTACCTTATGTTTTCCTCTACATTGGTATTAGCATCAACTAGTTGTAAAAGGGGGTTTCATTTTGATGTGTCTACATATACCTGCAAAGTCCCTCAGTCAGACACCCTCTTCCATCACCTTCCCTTATTCTCTCTCCTCTTTTCTCAAACTAAGTTGAACACACTTCACTGTTCCATGTTTACACATGTACTTAAATAGACCATAATCATCTTCCTTCACCTTCTCCCTTTCCTTTCCCCTCCACCCTCTACTACAGCCTACACCCTGGATAGTGTCTGCTTTACATTTCTGTCATTTGTTCATTTTTAAAAATGTACATTAGCTCTACAAAAAACCTTAATGATTTTAGCACTCACTTTTAATTTTCACCTCATTTATTTAAAAGTGCTAATTTTCATTTTCATGGATCCTGACCATACAACATTATAATATCCAAATATATTCTAATGAAATAAAATCTGTTTAAACAATACCTGTGGTATGTAAGGGCCCCTTTGAACATGAAACATCCAGCTTCTGATTTTGTCAGGCATTTTAACTTCCACTAACAGAATGAGTATGAAATAGCACATGACTTCCACTAATACAATGAATACAAAATAACACATTTTGGTCTTAATCTGATCTTTACTCATCATGAACAGCAATACTATCTTCTTTTCTGTAATTTGCATGTCCATATTGCATGATAATCCCCTTTGAATGCTCCATATTGCTATTGGGTATAATGATTTTCTTCTCAGCTACTGGAAGGTATTTGTATATTCTTCATTGAGTGTATGTCTTTTCTCTACTTGTATGTCATTCTTGGGAGTAAAAAAGATAGAGCTGTGCTACAAGTACGGGTTTAGAGATAGAAAGATGCCAGCAATTCTACTTTGGGCAATTAATTATTCAATGATGGCACAGCGCTGATAACACCACTTGACTTTATAAAGTGGTTTTGATATCATGCTGCTGCTGATAATTAGAAATCAAAGAATGTTGTTAAGGTTTTTATCCTTTTTCCAGATATAAAGGCCAACCCTACATTAAACAGAGATATTACATTATCTAATCTCACCATAAATCAAATGTACTGGGAAGTGGAGAATTGTTGTGAAGTGTAATAGAAAATTCTGCCTACTGGAGAAAGTGTTTGTATGGGTGGTGTCCCACCCCAAATTATCAATCTTGCAGAAAGTTTGTTTCGTGTTTAACCATCTCTCCCTTCCTGCATCTCATATATAGTAAATATTAACTATGTGCCAGGTACTTTCCTAAACACAGATAGTATTCAGAATAGAACTCAAATGACTTAGTGAATGATTAGCTTTGAGGAGAAAATGAACAGTCAAAAACATCTCTCCAAGGATTTCCTTCTATGACCTGTGCTTCTGTTGGAACACTGCTTTAGGTATCAGACTCATCTCATTATTCTGGATCTATCAGCCTTGCCGCACGGCCTGCTCTGTCTTTACACTAGCAGATGTGATCAGCTTTCTCTTCTTGCTCTTTGTCTCACTTCTTGACATGGATTTCAATTCATGGCTGTAGAGACACAAGGAACATTTCTGAACAACTCCCTGTCCACCCACTGTCCCCTGGCACCATGTCCTGAAACCTTTAACCAGGGATGACCCCACCAGCTCAAACATCACCTCACCCAGAAGGACTTTGTCACATCTTTAAGTCTTGATTCACACTTTCCCAACAGCTTGCAAACATCTTGAAGTATAAAACCCATTGCTTTCTTTTAAGATGATAAAAATTTTCATAATGGAGCCAACATTTGATTAAAATTTAATCTAATTATGTGAGTGAGCAGGATGGGCAGCCTGAAGAAGAAAAGTTGAGATCTTATGGAAAAACTTCATTATTTCATCTTATTTATTGAATCTTCTAAATGACCCAGTGAGTTACCAGACAAAGTGAGATAATCTAATTAATAGACACATTTGCATAGAAGAATTTGCATTCACAATGCAAATTTGATGAAATTTTTGTCATACCTAGATTAACAGTGATTTTTTAAAATTATGTTACTTATTCTTTCATTCAACAAATATATGTGAAGTGATCCTTATTTATTATGACCTAAGTTTTTCATTTTATACTTGAAATAACTGGGTATATAAAAGGGAAAAGGGGCATCTCTTACCTAAGAGCAATGAATCATGACTCATGGTTTAGGAACTGGAGGAGAAATGGATTCCTGTTAACAGAAAAGCTGATTTTCTAGAAGACTTTAATTCTTCTGTCCAGATTTTACATTATATAAAGAAAGCTTATTATGCACTAATCAAACATTTATGTATATATATTTGGACAAATTATATGTGTGAGAGAGACAGACAGGGACAGAGAGACAGTGAGACAGAAGAAGAGAGAGACAGAGAGACAGAGATTGAGACAGAGAGAGAGAAACTCCGGATCCAGGAAATGTACCATGCCAACTAAATACTTTCTATTAATATTAATTTTCTTATTTGAAAATTTGAACTATTCTAAATTTGACAACATATTTTAAAATATTTGAAAGTATTTGAATCCTTTGCATTTCAGGAAAGATAAATGAAGTAAATTAATGCACTTACTAATATGGATTGCAGGATTTTAGTGTGATGGGTTCTGATTTAAATGCCTTATGAATTTTTTTTTGGGGGGGGGGGGTTGGTCATGGGGTTTGAACTCAGGGCCTGGGCGCTGTCCCTGCGCTCTTTAGCTTAAGGCGAGCGCTCTACTGCTTGAGCCACAGCCCCACTTCCAGTTTTCTAGTGGTTTATTGGAGATAAGAGTCCCACGGACTTTCCTGCCCCGGGGTTGGCTTTGAACTGCGATCCTCAGATCGCAGCCTCCTGAGTAGCGCGGATTACAGGCGTGAGCCACCAGCCCCGGCCTGCCTTATGAATTTTTAATTCAGCCAATTTTTATATCAGCTTTCTCACACAGGCTCTATAGATACCTACTGATGCTATTACATATATATATGTAACAGATTAGCATCACTCACCCTTAGCAAATGGCAAGTCTGAATCAGGGTATTTGTGAAAGCCACCTAAAATCTTCATGCTTGGATAGTATACATTTAATTGAAAATGGAACTTGAGCCTCATAGGCTGATAACTCTTTTTCAAATTAGCCCAATATCCATATTAGATAAAATAGAGTGTGCTTGTGCACTGGGATGATAGCCAACCTATTTCTCCTACAAACTATTTATTGTGAACTCCAACCATGCCAAGATATGGTCTTGTCCAATTATCTGCAGTCCAATTGTCTCAGAGTCCTTGCTGAAGTTGTCCAGCCAATTCAGTGGTCAATCTCAAAGTATAGTTCCTTTTTCTCTTTCAGTCAGTTTTTCTTCTACACTATTAGCAATCTAGTTGTTCCACCTACAAATTCTAAACATAGATTTGCTGATTGCCTGACAGTTTGTAGGGCTTATCCTACCCCTGGGTGTGTTCTCTCTGACTCCCTACAGTAAAATTAGACAATATTGCTTTCCTTTTCTTAATTCACAGTTCAAATTCCCAAGGCTTGAGGATTTTAAATAGGGGCCTAAATTCACACAGGGAATTAGTCGATTTGGTAAATATGTACAAATTTCAATCCCAAGTTGAGGCTTCCTTGTCCACATGACACTGGGTTGTGGTGCAAAGACATGGACAATTCCACCAAAAAAGTGGTTATATGCTTGTATAGACAGAGATGCTTGTGTAAATAGAATGTACAGCCAATTATATTTCTTCTTTTATTAATAAGTTTTTTATTTTGAAAATACCATACAGAGGGATTACCGTTACATGAGCAAGGTAATGAGTACATTTCTTATCAAGCATTGTTGCCTCTTCCTCTATCAGGCCTATGTTATTTCAGAGCCCACTGGAACAAAGATGCCTGAAATCCTCCCTTTCCCTTTCCCCCTGCTCACTGTGTCTTTCTTCACACAGAATGATCTATACCTTAAATCCACTGCCATAGGAACCCCATGAACATTGTTCCTCTTCACCATGGCTCCATCCATTCTGATACATGGTAAAAAGCTAATTTTCATAGCTACTCATCTCAAGTCAACAACTCTGTACCAGGTGCCATGTTAAGATAATGTTAAGATGTCTGATGAGATCTAGATAGCGTGAGCATAACTGACCTGATTATTTTCTTCCATGAACCAAGGAGTTTCTTTCCCAGATTGCAGTACTTACAGAGCTAAAAATGGTTAGCCTTGGGCAAATACTCAGTCATTCGCATCTAGAGAAATGAATGATTCTTCAATTGTATCTTCTCATCACAAGGCATTTAGATGTTATTTACTCTGGGTTCCTTGGTTTTTAATATATGTTTCTATCTTAGGCACTCTTTGCTTTTGGAATGTCCATCTCTCAAACAACTGTGAGATGTTGGATGGTTGGGGAGAGTGCAGGTATGCATTTTGTTTTATTCATTCTAGTATCCTGCCCTGGGCCTGGACCTAGTAAATGCTGTTCGAATGCTTAGAAAATGATTGAGTAGGAGAAACAAACAGTGCTCCAAGGGACTCTCAGAAATTGGATAATGGGTGTTTTTAGTAAGAGGGGGGCATTCAGTTCCCTGAAAATATTGTAGGACCAATTTCTGAAGCGTGACATGCTCCATCCATTCTCTTGGGTTGTTGAAATGTCTTTAAGAAAGCAAATTGGGACAGGATTAGTTCAGACAGTTATATAAAAGGACTATCTCTGAAAAGGACATAAAGAAAAAGGGCTGTCAAGAGGAGAAATAGAATAAAGAATAATTGTAGAATAAGAAATGCTAAAATTAATTCCTGTTCTTTGTTTAAAATAGATGGCTATTATAGCGAAGATACAATGATTCTAGAAAAAGAAATGGCTAAATACATTCACACAAAAAATGACAACTTTCTCAGACAACTTGAGATTCAAGTTCCAGGAAACATTCAAGATTAGTGTTGGTTCCAAACTTATATAAAGTGTTGTAGAAAACTTCCAAACAGATAATTTACCTGTATTGATTTCATGAAGCTTACATTTTTATGTCAAACTATGCAAAAAACAGATGATATTGATAGCTTATGGCAAATTCATTTGTGAACATATTTGTAAAACTTTAGGCAGAATATTGCCAAATTGATCCCAGTGATGTATGAACCAAAGGACTGATTTACATATATGCCAAGAATGTTGTAGAGTTTTAAATTAGAAAATCCTTTAAAGTAATTTTCTCTGTGAATCCATTAAAGGATATGTACAATAATGTGACTTCAGTAGCTTTAGGAAATACATTCATTAATTTAAAAAATGTGTAGGAAATATAAACCTTTAGAAAATTATTATATGTATCATAATAATCCTGGATTAGAGAAGAGTTTTTGCTTTTGTGTTGTCGGTGATAGTAGGGATTAAATTTAAGACTTGCTAGGCAAATGTTCTGCCACATGGGCCATAATTCCCACTCATTTTGCTCTTGTTATTTTTACATAGGTCTGTCTTTTAACCCAAGCCAGCCTGGTCCACTATCTTCCTATTCATTCTTTCTGCCATGGCTTAGATGACAGATGTGTTCCACCATATTGAGCTCTTTTCCATTTTTCCTCAGGCTTGCCTGGAGCTGCAATTCTCCTGATCTGTGCCTTCCATATATTATAATGTGGTCACCAGGGGCTGGTTAGAAGAAGAATATATATTGCCAATACTGCATTTGAAATCAGAGACTCATATTCTTGCTTGGCTTTTTTGTTTATAGCAGTTCTCAACCATTTAAGCCAAGTCCCACTTCAGGCTTTTTACTGGTTAATTGGAGATAAGAATCTCTTTAAGTTTGTTTTTTTGAGCTGTCTCTTAACCTGCAATTCTCAGCCCCCTGCATAGCTGGGATTATAGGTGTGAGTCACTGGTACTTGGCTCAGAGGAATAATATTTTAAACACAGTACAAGCACACTTATTTTAAGATAATATTCTCCAGGTCCTGATATCAATAAGATAGCTAAAACAATCCAAAAATTCAGATGGAATAATAAAAAGCCCTGAATAACAAAAGCAATATTTAGGAGATAGAAGTGTTAGAGGAATATCAATACCAAATTTTAAACCCTATGACCAAATAGAGTAAACAAAAACATGCAAATTTTCATGCAATTGTTTCTAACATGTTTGTAAGATGATTTCTATGTTGCTTTGTATGTCCCTCCACCACGGTATAACCCCTGCTTTCACTGTATTTGATGTTGGTATAATTTGTGGAGGGGAAGGGCAAAAACAAATTGTTTAACTAGGGATACAGGTAGAGCCACTGCAACAATGAGATGTACAAGTCGTTATGTCAAAAATTGAACTTCACAACTTTGGTGGGGGTAGGGAGGATCGGGTGGGGGAGGAAGGGGGAGTATGGGAAGGGAGGGTAAGGGGAAGCAAAGAGAAGGCAACAATGCTTGATAAGAAATGTACTCATTATCTTGCCCATGTACTTGTAACTCCTCTGTATGGTATTCTCACAATAAAAAATAATAATAAAAAAACAAATTTGGTACTGGCACAAAAATAGGCCTGAAGACCAATGGAAAAGAATAGCAGTCCCAGAAATGAATCCACAAACATATTCCCATCTAATATTCAGTAAGGGAGCCAAAAACATACTGGAAAAGAGACAGCCTCTTCAACAAATGATTACTGCAAAACTGGATATCCACATGTAGAAAACTGAAACTAGTTCCTGAATCAATTAAGAATGGATTAAAGACTTCAATGTAAGGTGAGAAACCATGAAACTATTTCAGGAAAAAGTAGGGGAAACAACCAGGGCTCCTGGGCACAAGTCAAAACCTTTTAAGTAAAAGTCCAGAAACACAACAATCAAACACTTGATAAATGGGCTTGAATCAAATTTAGACATTTCTGTATGGCAAAGGACATAATAGGCTAAATTGAAAGCCCAAAGAATAGAAGAAGATATTTACCAGTTATACATTAGACAAGGGTCTAATATCCACAATATGACTAAAGCTCAAATAAGTAAACTCTCAAAAATTATACCCTCAAAGAAGCAACAACCCAATAAATGGGATAGTGACTTAAAATGAGTTTCTCAAAAGAGGTAAAAATGGCCAATAGGCCTGTGAAGAAATGGTTAACATCTCTGACCATAAAGAAAATGCAAATCAAAACAACCCTGATATTCCACTTTACCTCAGTTAGAAAGATCATTATCAAGAAAACAAACAGTACAAAAGCTGGTTAGGATGTGGCTTAGAGGGAACTCTAATACACTGTTGTTGGGAATGCAAATTTATTCAATCACTCTAGAGCAGTATGGAAGGTCCTCGGGAAACTAAACATAGAACTACCCTATGACTCAGCAATCCCACTTCTTTACATTTATTCAATAGCACATAAACAAGGTTACTGTAAAGCTACTAGCACAACCATGTTCATTGCACTATTCACCATAACCAAGATATAGATTCAGCATGGATGCCCCTCTAGAAAATGTAGCATATATTCACACAGAATTTGACTCATCCTTTAGAAAGAATGATATTTAGAAAGAATGATATACATTTGTATATAAGTTGGAATACTTGGAAAAATTATATTAAATGAAGACAGACCCAGAGGAATAAAGATTGCATTTTTTCACTCATTTGTGGTAGATAGACTGTATAAGTAAATCTATAAGTAAACTTGTTGGGTGGTAGGTGAATAATTGCAAATGAATTAACTAAAGTATAATAGACTTTATGAAGAGTTCAAAAGCATAGTTTTTTTTAGAAAAACTAGGTCAAATCCCAACAAACTAAGCACTAGGATATGAGTACTTTCAAGAGCAGGAAAAGAGGAATGGGGTAGAAAAATGAATAGAAAGAAGTAGAGAACATGCAGTCAAAAATTCATTGTATATACCACAAAATTAAGAAAAAGAAGGGAAAGGCCTGGTTCGAGAAGGATGAGAATGTTGAAGGGGTGATACTGATTGAGATGCTTTGTTAAATGGCACCTCCTTTGTACAACTATTAAAAGATAATGAAAACTGTTAATGTATTAAATGGGAAGACATCATATAACATGAGACAAGCCAGTCTCAAACCAAGATACGTTACATTTTCACTCATATATGGAAGCTAGACGAAAGGACAGATGTATTCATGAACATTTATATCCAGCTATACAGTTATTTGTTTGGATTCACATAGAACATGAATCTAGCTAAGAGACTACTCAAGAAAAGAAGAAGTAGGGCAAAAAAGAAAAAGAAAGTGGTGAATGATTTATGCAAGTATGATAAAGCATAAGGTATCAAAAGCAAAAACAACCCCTGTTTCTCACTTCTGTTGTAGTGCTAGTGCTTGGAACAAAATATGTGTCTATTATCTTTACTTCGCTTCAGTACAATGTCAGATATCAGCTATAGAGTTTATTTTTGAATGCTTAAACTCTACTTTTTCTTCTAGTTCTAGTGCTAGATTTCAAGTTCAAGCCAAAGAAAAGTGATTTTTACCTGTCTTGTGAGACTATGATCTTGGCAACAGCTGCTTCAATGGTTTAAGGTTTTCAACGTGAAAGATGACTTCATATAGGAAGGATTTGGGAGTGAGCTATTGTGACACCTTACTAGAATTTGATGGTGATATATGCATGTGTGTGTGTGTGTGTGTGTGTGTGTGTGTGTGTGTGTGTGTGTGTGTATGTGTGTGCATGTAAGAACCCAGATCATGTGGAATAGTCCAAGTAGAATGAATTTTGCATGCTTTATCAAGAGTCAGCCTTATCATCCACGATGCTCTCTGAGACTGGTCAGACCTCAAGATTATATATTTAAGAAAGCTCCTAGCTCATTGACACTTAACCTCTATCAAGACTGAGGTAAATAACACCCTCATTTGAACTCATGAACATTTTAATTTGCTTTGCTCTGTTTATTAGTTTTTCAATGCTAATTTTTGCATGTAGTCTTTGGATATTTTTGTGGATTTAAAACAACTTCATTCAAAACAGTTCACAAATATGCTGGGTTGGTGTATAATTTATAGTACAAATGGCGATTGTATTTACACTTATGAAAATTTTAGTGACAATATTATGTACTCTAATATATTTATGTTTTGGGGTATATATATACTAGAAAGCATATATAAATATACATGTATGATTTGATAAATAAATACATATGTATGATTTTTTAACTTTCTCATAATTCATAATATTGTTTATGGAATCAAGTAACTAGAAAATTATATGTAACTGCCACTCTTTCATTATAGGAGTAGTAAAAACAAGTCATAACAATATTAAATAATGTTTGCATTGTCCTTGATGGTTTCTGGAACACTTCAAATTTTATATGCTCTGAAGTAGGTGGTACCAATAATGCAAATGCAGTTCACAGAGTTCAATCGCTGGAGCACAGTAAGTCAGAGCCAGGCTGTGACAGTGGGTTTTTGAGTGGCTAGGGTATATTGTAGTGTGGAAACATGTACATACAATATAGAAAGTTTTGACAGAAACTCTTGCTAGGCTCTCCTTGGCAAGCATGGAAGAGAAATGATGGTGCATCTCTCAGCAGAGTGCTCTGGGAATTGTAGAAGGTATGGAGTTGAGGAACTCTGGAAGATTGGAGACTGGAGTCAGAGAAGCTAAAGGCTTTTGTAGCAGCTCAGGCAAAATATGATAAGCCATTTAGACAGAACCAGGTGAAGCAGACTTGACCAAATGGGAGATTTCATGAGTTTTCAATACCAAATATAGACAATTTTTCTGCCATATAAAACAAAAGCTGTCTAATAGAAAATAACATTTTAATATGACTTCATAAATAGGGAAGAAAAAAATCTCTTAAGGGGACAGGTATGAGGGAAAGAAGAGCTGAGTTTGGCTTGAAGAATTTTGAGCAATAGACAGGTAAAGCTGCCTAAGGATAAATGACTGTGTACTAAGAAATTACCAGCGGCAGGTCTAAAGGGTCTATCTTTCTATTTGCCTTCCTCTCATACCTTTCCAAGTAATAGCTTTCTTGTGTTAAATGTGTGGCTAGAGGCTTTATAAATCTTCTCTAGCAGCAGACTGTGGGGCAGTGCTCTGCAGGAATTCATGTGTGAAGTTGGATGAAGTTGGAAGGACCAGGGCTCTGGTTCTATTGAATTTTCCTGGGGCCATCTTGCTTTAAAGAGCAAGCAATAAAACGTTCTTTATCTAGAAAGTGTCCTGAACTGCTCATCTTTGCCATCATCATCTTCATCTTCATCTGAGTGACATCCATAAACTTAACTTATATGATGTCTATCAGCTTTCAAACATGTCCAAGTGCATTCCTTTTTTATTCTCATAACCATTCCATGGACATGGTAGTATAGATGTCCCCTGGGACACTGGATTTGGGCAGGTGCTCACTGGTAAGAGAGTAGGCTGTAAAGGTGTGTGTGTGTGTGTGTGTGTGTGTGTGTGTGTGTGTGTGTGGTTTGAGCTCACAATTTTAAGGTTTTCCCACTATGTGACATTTTAGTTACTTAGCCTTATGATTTATGACTTCATGATCTGATGGTAGGAAAATGTGAAAAACCCAAACAAGTAGAGGTTATCTGAGATGAGAGGTAAATTTTAATTAGGGTACCTGCCCTCCGTTCACAAATTCCTATCTTTGTCCCCAGATGTTTCCTCTGGCTTGCAAAGCCCTTTTCCTCTTTATCAGCCTGAGGCAGAAGTCAGCGGCTTAGTTTACCCCTTCTGTCTGGGCAGGGCAATAGAAAATGTGGCCAACAAAAAAAATTCTTGGAGTCATCATCATTGAAAGGAAATCCTTTGCAAGTAGGTTTATTATGCTTTAGCCAAAAAAAAATACAGACCCTCAAACTGACACTTTAAAAACCCTTGACACATATCAACATTCCCTTTCTATCTAAAAAAATGTAATGATCAACATTTCCTTTTAAAGAGTAGCTCCAAGATAGAAAGGGAATCTAACAGCATATGTGAGGGAGCTAGATATCACCTCCATTCTTCAAATTCTGAGCTGGAAATTTCCTCCAAAATAGCTCTAGTCTATCAAGGATGAAATGAAATTCTCAAATGAGATCAAGGGGAAGGGGTAGAAACAAATGGAGAGAGGAAGAGGAGGTGACTATAGTCATGAGAGTCAATGCAGATACACGACAATGGATCCAGGTAACTTGAGGTGAGCGGTGGGGACGGCAAAGCTGGGGGAGAGTGATGGAGGTGTGACATCGATCAAGAGGCATTCTACTTACTAATTGAGAAGTTAGATCGAAACCCCTTTGTAAAACTACTTAAAGGTAATAAAATATATAAAGAGATTAAGCAATCTGTTAATACAGTTTAGAGAACTATTTGACTTTCAACATAACTTAGCCTGTGGCTAAGTCTATTTCCTTATCTAGGCCTTGGCAGGTCTTCTCAAGAGGACCCATTAGAAGACAGGTGAGATTTTGCTGGTCATACCTTTCTGTTGCCTCATTCAGACATTGTAACTCCACCGCGGCCACAGACCAAGCATACATGAGTGAAGGTGGCTATGATCTCATACAACCTTATTTAAGAAAACAGATGGCAGATTGGATTTGGACTGTGAAACATATTTTGCCAAACAAGTTTAAGAAGAAAATATCATTGACCTCACCAAGTTCTGCTAAGAATCACATCGAAATACAGGGTAGAGGACCTTTATTTTAGAAACATTACATAAATTTTTATCTTTCTTTCCAACTCTTTCCCTCCTCCAACTCCAATTCTTTGTGTGCGAGCACAGACAGGTCTTAGAAAATGAAATTCTAGGGCTGACAATCCAAATCTGTAGCTTCTCTCACTCATTTCCTGGCTTCCTTCCTTCTTTCCTTCTTTTTTTTTCCTCTCTCCTTTTGTTTTGTTATTATTCAAATACTTTTGGGGAAAAAAAGTAGGGAAAGTGAAGATACAAAGTCATGAACACATTTGAGCTCCATTTGTTTTTACCAATTATTCCTTTTAAAACATTGCTTAAGAACAACTCTTTTAGTGAAACTAACCACAGGCAACAGGGCCAGGTAACAGTTCTGGAGTGTTGTCTGAATAACAATAATAATGAGGAATCAACCTTATGGTTGTTTATTATTTCAGGCTTGACCTCTAGTGGGTACATTTCATTCCTTTCCCTATCTACGTCCTGGGCAAGCATCCAGAGCTGCCCCTCACACTCTAAGTCAGTACATTGTTCCCCAGCTCTGCCCTTTAACTTCACTCTTTCAGTTGCTTTTGAAATGCTCTTACACACATTATATCTTCGCTAAGCACCTTTAGAATATTTTAACAGAAAAGGAAAAGTGACTCAGATGGAGTTGAGTGCAAATATTGGAGTTAGAACACACTGAGTTTGCACTCGGGTGATGCCAATCTAAAGTCTAATGTACTGTCTGTTATCTAAGTGCTCTTAAAATAAAACACTAAACCAGGTTGTCTCAGACTTCTTTTTAAAAATTTTATTTTTATTATTTGTAAATAGTTGGATGACGACCTTTTGATTCAACAGGTTAATTTATGAATACAATGCATCTTTATCAGTGTCAACCTTTCTATCATTTTCTCTTCCCATCTTTCTCATTCAAGTACACAAGAGATGCCTGGTACATAGCTGAGTTAGAACACCTTTGACCTCTGAATCACTATCAAATTTTAAATAAAGATGTGCAGAGATTGATCACATGTTGGAATTTTTGCCTTCCAAAGGTCTTTTGTAAGGTGGAAGCACATTATATATATATATAAAAACAACAACCCTGCCCTTTAAAGATTGCCTCTCACTCTCAGGACAAAGGTCTGAAGTTTAGAAGAAAACATGATCAAAAACCATTTTGGCCCAAAGAAACATAGGTCCCATGGTTTCCCTTATTTGCAATATCTAGTATATGTATGAGTCAAGCAGAAAAGGTCAGATAAGGTGATGGTAGGAAAATGATCCCTATTTTTTTTTCTTTCATGCGATTGTTTCTAACACATTTATAAGATTATTTCTTTGTTGCTTTGTATGTCCTTCCCCCACGGTATAACCCCTGCTTTCACTGTATTTGATGTCGATATAATTTGTGGAGGGGAAAGGGAAAAATATATCGTTTAAATAGGGATACAGGTGGACCCATTGCAACAATGAGATGTACAAGTCGTTATGTCGAAAACGAACTTTACAACTTTGGCGCGGGGCGGGGGGGAGAGGGGGGGAGGATGAGCGGGGAGGATTGGGTGGGGGGCCAGGGGGAGGATAGGAAGGGATGGGAAGAAGAAACAAAGGAGGAGGCCACAATGCTTGATAAGAAATGTACTCATTATCTTGCCCATGTAATTGTAACCCCTCTGTACAGTATTTTCACAATAAAAAAATAAAAAGATAAAAAAAAACCATTTTGGTGAATGTGGGATGCCTATGAGATTTGCTAAATGCATCATTTAGTGGCTGTTAGCTATAAAACTAGAATGGGGATATATTGATTCCCCTTCTATGAGGATGTTACTCAGGAAGGACAGCACAATGTGGACGTTAATTTAAAAAATAAAACAAGGGGAGATCACACCCTCACTGGGTATGCTCTGAAACAAGATTGAACCTGAAATAAAAGAAATTGAACCTGACTGCTTTCTCACAGTCTTCATGATCCATTAATCAATTCAAGTCCAAGCAGAAGAATCTAAAGGGTTGGTAAGCAAAGTCCTTGGGACCCTCTATATCTACACATTTTGCTAGCTCTGTGGATATTTCTGTGATCTGTACAGATGCTTCCTCTCAGACATGAGTGGCCTCTGCCTACTAGAAGTTGAGATGTAAGGACTTTGAAATCATACAGAGCAGACACAGACACAGAATGCTTGAGCAGGTACTAGTGCTACTCAGTGGAAGGTATCACTGTGCAAAGTATCTGAGTCCCATTCCATAAACAGTGCTGAAGGCAACAAAATTTAGCAAATTGAGGAAGGAAGCCAGCTAGATCTGTGAAGAGGAACTTTTTTCCAAACAGGAAGAGTCGGCTATGTCCTAAGCTCTTTCCAAAAGAAGTAAGATGTAAGTATTCATGTTCTAAAAGTATAACTGATACAAAATATGTAATATCTCTTTAATTACAGTAAAATTCTCAGTTGGTTTTCTGCCTTGTGGTAAACACTGAGACAATCTGATTTATTTATGGGTTGTTTGACATGTAAAAGAGGCTTTGGGTGAGGGAAAAAGTCCTCTTAATAAATTCACCAAACAATTCAGAATTACCATTTGGCTAGATTCACTTAGAAATGGTACACATACAATATACTCTTTGAATCTGAAACATATGTCAGCTGTAGATAATGGATATCTTCACTAGATATCCAAATTTGCTCTTTCTCTTGAGAGAAGAATCCACATATTAACGTTTGGTCCAAAACATAATAGTTGTGTAAAAATACCATTCTGCTCCCCCATTGCCACCTCTACTAAATGCTACAAAGTGAGCCATCTAGATTCAAAGAAGGACCAATTTGGTTAAATAACAGAAAGTACTCAAGCTTAGCACTTGACATGAAAGCATATCAGAGACAATTCTTTGAACACATCATACCACTGCTATTCTAGGCAACAATATCATCCTGGAATTTCTGGAACTTTTGAATACTACTGCATCAGTCTTCCTAGCAACTCTGGATGACTTGTGAAGTTTTGCTAACTTACTTTTGGTTGCAGTGTCATCTGAATCTGCATCGTCAGTGTTTAACATTGCTGATGCACCATCCATCACAGCATGCATTGCTGGACAAAAATTATGAGTCATTAAGCAAGTAATTGTGCTCCAAAAACTTGTGTAACACTTGACATTTGTTCTGAATCCCTTAGGCACATCTCAACGCAGCCTGTTAAATCACAAATAATCTCCCTTCCTCTTGAAGATAAATGAGACTCAAATACACATGAACATTACTATAAGAGAAAATACAGAATGTGGGAACAACACTTATTTTAGGTCAGAGGTTCTGATTATTTAGCTATGCAGTGTCTTGAATGGAGAGCACAAGTTTTGAATGTCTGGCATCCATAGAAAATTCTGGCCATTTGCATATTTTCCTAGATAAAGAAATAATCCTAGAGCACTAATTTACTCTACTGACATCAACATCGATTGAGATTCCAAGCACAGAATACTGTACAGAGATTCATTTCCTGTTTATTGCATGTAATATATTCAGCATTCAAAAGAAATGTTCACTGGAGTTTCAAAGAAGAGTTCAAACAAATGTAAGGCATAGGGATACAGGCACAGGGGCTCTGTGGCCTGAGTGGCCGTTGGAATCTCATTATAAATGCTATCCAGATGAATTTTCCATCTGCCTTTAGAAAAACAATCAGCTTTGGATTTCTTTACTTGAACATTTTTTGTAGCTAGTGTGTATTCTGTTTTAGCCTCAACGAAACCTTCCTACAACTAATTATCCACAAATCCTTCTCTCTCTGTAAAAAATGCAAGGAAAGGAAATATATCACATTTGATTTTATATCCTGATGATCTATTCCAGTGGCTTTTATACATTACGTGAATACTATGTGTTTGTTGATTTAACTGCATTGCTCTTCTAAAGCTCAAAATTACTTCATTTACCTCAAATACCAATCTTCTTTTATGTTTGTTTCTCTGTAGAATTTAAATATTTCACTTTACCAAACAGAAAGATGTAACTGATCATATACACATTGTTATTTAACACTTGCTAATTATTCAATTGATTAATTTACTCATTCACATATTTATTCATTCTTCAGTAAGGAGATATTTTACAGCTTTCATTTTTATGAAAAACCAAGTGATTCATCTGCCATAAATTTTAATTCATGTAATTTTCATTCTGGTCCAGTGCTAAATATATATACATATATGCCTTATATATACACACACATATGCATGTATTTATATATATGATATACATTCAAATATGTTGCTTTTTTCTGTCTTGTCAAAATTGGTTGTATTTATCATTTCAGTTCTGAGATGTAAACTCGTGTGTGTGTCTTGTGGCTTGAACTCAGGGTCTAGGTGTTGACCTTGAGTGCTATTCTTGGGCATTTTTGCTCAAGGCTAGCACTCTATGTTGAGCCACAGCTCTACTTCTGGCTTTTTTGGTGGTTAATTGGAGATAGAAGTCTCAGAGACTGTCTTTCCCCAGCTGGCTTTAGGGTTACAGATGTGAGCCAACAGTATCCAGTTTCTGGGGTGTAAACTTCTAATTGATAATAGTTAAGTATAAAATTTGAATCGCATATCACAAAATGTTTTATTACATGCATATTTATTCCTTCATAAATTATACGCAAGTACTATCTTATCAAAATCTTATATACATTACAGGACAGAATAAAAACAGACAAAAATAAAGAAGATATGAGAGCAAATATGCAAATGAAAAGCTGTTTTATTCTAAGCTCAGAAATATCCTTATAGGTAGTCCAAATAACCAAAACCAGCTTACCATGTGTCGCCAAAACCTTATCTTAGAGTATGATCTTTTCTCTATTATTTCATGTTTTAAAGCCATCTTGCACATATTTGTTTCTCTTAGTTTCCCAAGATCAATCTTCACAAGGTTGAAATAAATGTTTCAGGGCCTGATCAACAAATGTATAAAGGGCTTTGATAGTAATAGTTTATTCAAAATAGGTGGTGATTCTTCCCCTGAAACAGCAAACATGGTACTAAGAGTGAGTTTTGCCTTCAAATCCAAGCTTCTGGGTTAGATTTTCATTCAAAAAACATTATTTTAGGGCTGGGAAGGTGGCTCAGTGGTAGAGCACTTGCCTTGCATGCCTGAGGCCCTGAGTTCGATTCCTCAGCACCACATAAGCAAAAAGAAAAAAGCCGGAAGTGGCGCTGTGGTTCAAGTGGTAGAGTGCTAGCCTTGAGCTGAAGAGCTGAGGGACAGTGCCCAGGCCCAGAGTTCAGGCCCCACAACCGGACCCAAAAAAAGAAAAACCAACAAAAACAAACAAACAAAAAAACAGGTAAAGGTGACCAGAGGACTTCTTTCTTTCTCTTTATAGTAAAGTGTAATAACAACAGATACAAAGTTGTTACATTATTTTTTTGGCCAGAAATGTCATGTGGAGATATTCTGAAGAGATAGTATGAGTTCTCCATGAGTATACACACACACACACACAAACTATCTTATTTTTTCTGGTGGCAGACCACCTGAAATCAACTTTCTTGGTAAATTCCCAGCATACAATGCAGTGAAATTAATCATAATTCACCTTCTGAAATAAACATCTAGAATCCATTGTCCTAAAATCAACAACTTTCTGTACTTTGACCCACCACATCTCATGCCATTATTCCTGACACCAGAAATCACCATTCGACTTTATAATTCTATGAATTAAAATTTTCAGGGTCTTAGTCATTTTCATTGCTGTGAAGAAATGTCTGAAATATCCATTTAAGTGTGGAAGAACTTCCTTGAGATCAGGGTATCAGAGTTCAGTCCTTCGATGATGGGCCCAGGGTGAGTCAAACATGATGGTATTAGAGGCTGATGACTTCATGACAGACAGGAAACAGTGAACGGAGACAACAGGAAGGGACTGTGCAGGAAATGGCCGCTGGCCCATGCCCCCTGCAATCAACTTCCTCCTTCTTTGCCCCACTTTGCTCACTTTCCACCACATCCAAGATATTACCACCGGGTAGTGATTAGGTTTTCATCCTGAGACACATTTCCCACTCAGATAACATTTATATCCCATATATAAATAAGGTCCCACAGTGATTCTCTTTCTGTAGCCAGTGTGTCTCCCTTAGAGTAATATCTTATTGTGCTACACACACTGTTGAATCTTCATGTTTAAGGCTCATGAATTGATGCATTATGATGCTATTTCATAAATATAAGTTATTAAACATACACCAGTTTGAAGAGGTCAAGTTAACATTTTAAGTTTTTAAGTGAATCAAAGGTGGGGTTTTATTATTATGTTGTGTGCTATTACTTTTAATTCTAATTTAATAGTTGTGAATTACAATATTGAGTCTCCATTGCCTTTAAAAATGCAAGGTCAATATATTTTAATTTAACTTAAGAATTATTACTGGAAATTTTTTATTAAAATTTGTTTTTTTTGAATGTGAGCACAGAACACAATAAGCTTTTAAAGTTCTCTGCTTTTTCTTCATGCAGCTGTGTCATGATAGCTGCCTAGAAGTCTTTGGGAGAGAAAGAACAATTAATATGTCATCATAATTTTTGGATATGCAAGGTTTGACCCCTTTGGTAATGTTTTAGTGTGAACAAATAAACATGTCTGTTCAGTTTTACCAAAGGCTTGCTAATGTCGAGATTTTGTCAGCCAGCCTTATCATAAGCAGATTGAAAGGGGAGAAATGTTTCCAATTTGGATCTAAGACTGCTAGCTAATGTGGGAAAAGCAGAGATGACAGTTGTCAAAGAAATCCTCTACTTACAGTGACAAGGAATGCTGGACATGGAGCTCAAACAATCACTTGGAATTTGGGTAGTTATCTTATAGAGAGAACAAAAAAATATAAAAACCAGCTTAAAGTCATTGAGAAGAATAATAGACAAGGTATTATGATGGATATCCTTAAAACTTCCTCTCCTGGGATCAAGCCTTCTCTGATGGTGTCAAGTTTGTTCACAAAAATATACAAGATGATTGCAAAATGAGAATAGCTCTATTCTGGTCTTATTCTAAGAGTCAGTCCTCAGTCTACAAAGTGGCCACTCCAAATCATGTGGGACTGTCATGAATAGATAATGCTAAGAGCATTACATTTTAAATGTAAATCTATCTATATCTCTCTGTCTCACATAGCATTTATTGATTATATATAATTAATCATACATAATTAATATCACAAATATCACCTAAACAAACTTTTGAAATAGAATGACCCTTTGATTGCTAATCTAATTATTATTTTTGGTCCAAGAGTACATAGTTTTATACACAATGTTCTTAGACCTACTGCTGGCACAGTTTCAGAAAAATTAGATTAAATGGTTTGGGACAAATGCTAACTCCCAAATCAACTACTCTGAATAGACAGTATTTCATTAGAGTCTGGATCAGAATCCTCTCATCCATACCTGGAGTTATCTGTGGAAGGAATTAGAATGAAACCAGGTAACATATACTTCACTTATGAATTTCAACTGAGCCATTTTGCTCAAATAGACAATAAATGAATCACACTGTTTACAGGTAAGAGGGCATAGAATATCTCAAAGATGTATCTTCCCCCTAAATATTATCAACCAGTGCATTAACCATTAGGAATCACTTCAGACATGCTGTAATTCATGTTTTTTCAATTTTGCCATTCTTTCTTCTTTCCAAAACCTTATGGATGACTATTATACAACTGTCACCTCCAACACCTCCAAACTTCCTCCAACAAATGTTAAATCAACTAAATAGACATAACAAAATGAATAAAAAGTAATGTTAGTCTATCTCTTTGTTTAGTATTTTCCATCAGTGCTGACACAGGGAATTCTCTCCTGAGTCCCACAGCACCTCAGTATTTCCCTTTTATTGTACTTAAGACACAATGCAGTGTTTTTCCGCAATGAACAATGGGATTCAAAATGGCAGCAGCTAAGTGAAATATTTTTACTAAAGAGTAAAAAAATATAACCAAAATATTTCATTAGCTTCAGAAGTACCAGAAATATTTCTGCTCTTTTTCTTTACTGATCTCTTGTCCACTACACGGTCTGGTTTTCCAGATGTGCTGAGAGATCTGAACACTAGTCATTTCCAAGACATGTGCCACGTAGCTATCACTAATGGAAAACATTTCACTTGTTTCTACTGTGAAAAGCCATGGGAGATCTTTGGAATGTGGTGACGAGATTTGCGTCTGTGTGGAGGAGTAAGACCACAGGGGTTTTGGAGGAGGTGGAAAACATCTCTTGGGGTTTCCACACAATGACTTTCAGAAGGGACATTTGCACAATGATGATACCTAGAGCTTAAGGAGTGAAAAGAGTCCCCATTTCAGGTTCATCTACTAGCTCCCAGTGGGCATATGGGGCTTGGTTTTTTTTTTGCCCTTTAGAGAATCCTAAGAAACATATGACTTCCTTTGAACTTTTCACCCACATAAAAAAAAAGATTTTTAAATTATAAGCTTGTGGGATAAAAGCCCAGATTTGAGATTAATAGCACAGTTTTCTTGTGGGCTAACACTGTAATTATTAAACCTTTTTTTTCCTCTACAGTTGTATTTTTTTCCTGATATTTTTATCCATAGCCAAAAAAGAACTTAAGAAATTAAAGGGCAGCTTGGGTATAGAAACACAACTATAACTACAGGGCAAAAATATAATTCTTGTCACAATATTCATGAGTGGTTATTAATAATGAGGATGTGCAACACTTTCATCTAAATTATCTTGGCCATGAAATTAAAATATACAGATTACTTTCCATTAATTTTAAGATATCACGCATAAAAGACTAAGTTTGTAATAATTAGACCAGGTTTCAAATTTTTGTACTGCATTCAACTCATTACATTTTTTTTTCTTATTGAAATCTCTGATCCACCTTATCTTACTTATAATGAGCATTTTCAGACTTTTCTACTAAAATTATTCCGTAAAAGCCAAGGAATGTGAATGGGACACTTATTTCCATATTTTAAAGAAATATTTTTAAGTATCTGTACAAAAAAGGTTAGAGTTCTGTAAGTCAGGCTATGAGTACAATACATCTTGATCAATGCCACTACTTCAATCACTCCCATTTTCCCCTTCCAGCTTTACCATCAAGTTACATAGTTCAGTTTTTATACAGTATATGCTGAATAGAATGGCAACATTTGCTCATCCTTTCTTTCTCCTTTCATGCCCCCCTCCACTAAAAATTAACCCAGCTAAACCTAAAATGGAAGTACGGTAGCGCCTATATCAATGGCAAAACTGAGTTTGAAGAATATTTTTTATGTTTTTTTCTTGTAAAAATACTGTACAGATGGGTTACAGTTACATGAGTAAGGTAATGAGTACATTTCCTATCAAGCATTGTTACCTCCTCCTTTGTTTTATCCCTTACCTCCCCCCCAAGTTGTAAATTTCATTTTCAACATACTGTCTCGTACATCTCATTGCTACCATGGGTCAGCCTGTATCCTTATTTCAGCATTTTGTTTTTTCCCTTCTCCTCCCTAAGCTAGAGAAGTGTATATACAAGATGCAGGGCACCAACATCAAATACAGTGAAAACAGGGGTTATACCATGGGGGAAGAACATACAAGAGAAACAAAAAAATCACATGGTACATTTTAAATACTTTAAAAATACTAGCATGAAAGAAAAAAAAAATTTGTGTCCCTACCTTGGGGTTGATTTCCCTTAATGTCATCTTATCTGGTCATATGTACATAGCTTTTGACCTTTTCTGCTTGTCCTAGACTTATACTAGTTATTGCAAATAAAGGAAACCATGGGACCTATGTTTCTTTGGGCCTGGCTTATTGAAGAACCTTTTGAATTTGTCATTTAGCCACACTCCTTGCTTCAACCTTGTCCATCAAACTAAGAAAGAAATCCAAAGAATTTGAAAGAGATTCTTCCATCTAAGCTTATCAATGGACCCTTCTACATAGCTCTGACCTCAGGCAAAGAAAAACAGTTAACAGTAGAAAGAAAGAGCTGGTGGCTCACACCTGTAATCCTAGCTACTCAGGAGGCTGAGATCTGAGGATCACAGTTCAAAGCTAGTCTGAGCAGGAAAGTCCCTGAGACTCTTATCTCCAATTAACCATCAGACAATTGGAAGTGGTGTTGTGGCTCAAGTGGTAGAGTGCTCGCCTTGAGCTGAAGAGCTCAGGGACAGCACCCAGGCCCACAATTCAAGCTGTATGACCAACAAAAAAATCATCTCCTTTCAAAAATTTTTATCCAGTATCTACAGTTTATTATTTCCAAGATTAGTAACTGGAGTTTCCATGATGTAATGATGATGTGACAAAAAAATCAAGTAATTTTCTTAGTTGATCTTAATCCATAAGGAATGAGAGATATGCCCTCCTGTCTACCTTCCTTACTCCATCATTCCTTGTTAAGAGAGAAGAACAAAAATTCAACACATTAGATCCTCTTCTTCCCTGATGACCCTTCCTACTCATGCTCACACTGTTCCTTTAGTTCTTTGCCCTAAATCCCTGGAAGATCATTAAATTAGTTTGAAGAGCACATTAGCTAAAACAACTGTAAGAGTGCAATTTTAATTCATGTTTGATTTTCCAGCCCACACTTTTTGCACTGTTAACACATGATCAACATGGCCTGTTATGGAATCTGTGTTGAGCTTGAGTGATGACATAATTATACTCCAATAACAAAATGTCAATAAGGAGATTGCCCAGATTGGTATATAAGTCCTCTGCCACTATAACATTACTGAGTAAATATTAAAATAGACAGATTAAATTATTTTTCCAGTGACAGCACAAGTGTATTACATTTCCACAGAATTAAGGCCTCTAATCAATTTTTCTTGTGCTTGTGAAATTTCAAAGATTTAAAGTCCTTCCTGTTTTGTTTTGTTTTTTAAGTCCATTCTGTCTCAATGGAAAGAGTTCTCAGCATCTTCATAGTCAGTGTGTTCTTTCAGCATTTGAAGACTAGGCTTTTTTGGGAATTGTATAATTCTTCCCACAAAATGTCAGGAGCTTTATTTGTCTAACAGTGGTTTTCTGATATTTTCAGTATCTTAAATCTCTCCATTGACCTAACCTAGGGTGACGTCAGTCAGTAGTTTGCAACTATAAGTTATTTTCTCCACGTGACACTTGCATCATTCATTCTCTTTTGGATGAGATGCTCTTGGGCCATGGATGCTAGGAAGGTTTCTAGTGGCTTTATGTGATTGTTAGTCACATTTCTCTGTTGACCTTTATTACTGAGGTCTGTGAAATCAGCTCTTATTTGTGCCTTTCCTATTCTTTATGCACAGGAACTCAGTACAGGTCAAGGTTGAGGTGTTTTCAACCTGTACGTTCAGACAGCCAGACCATTTATTGGAGTTCCAGGGCTTCCTGAAAATTTGGTGGACATCTTCCAGCTAATCTGTCACAGAACTCTAGTCATTGCCACAATAAACTGTTGTAACCTGCCATCATCAAAGTAATGCAAGACACACATTCATAAAAGTAATTTAACGGCTGAAAACTCAACTGCCTGCTGCAATGCAGGCTGTAAATCTCTAAGATTAAAAAAAAAGAACAACTTAGTGTGGTCTATGCTTAGGAAATGACAGCTGACAGGTATCCATTCTAATCATGCCAAAAGCAAAATCATCCTCTCCATAATTTATTCTACAACATTTTACACCTGGCTCATTGCTCAAGGTCCATAACCCACGCATCAGATTTGCTTGAGAGGAGCTAAATAAGTAACACTCCTCTGCCTTGCCCTGGGCCAGGAAAAGAGAAATAAACTTTTCAACAAGTAAGAGCCAATGTATTCTCTTTATTCATGGTAAAACATAGACTAGAAAACAATGCTTTCATATGTGGATTTGGGCAATTCGATTTAGTCCCAGGTCTGTGAATCAGACTTGCTACTGATCTGGCCATCGGCCTATATGAAGTAGACTGCAGTTTTCTGGGCATTGGGGTGGTTTGCCAAGGCCCTCTGAGGAATGCTTGGTCCCAGGATGGTGACATTAGAGATGGGACTTAGTAGGAGATGTTTAGGTTACTGGGGAAATGTTCGTGGGAGCTAGTTTGCATATGATCTGTGGTAGTTCTTCAGAGAGCCGCTGAGTTCTTAGGAATATAGGGTAACAGATGTACAGCGTATTACCTTATCCAGAATGAACACTATGCTTGTCATCATATTCTTAGAATGATTAAAATGAAGAAGCTGAGACATTGATCAAACAACCTTACAAAGGTCACGGTGGTAGGATTTGAACCAAGGAAGTATGATTCTGAAAACCATGGATTTAATCACAATTTAGCACTTTGTCTCTTATTCTTGTGAGCATAGCCTTCTTATTCCATAGCCTTCTTATATGAATGAAACTTGCTTTATAAAATGAAATTGATAATTGTCTCTATCAAATAATATTTACCAGTAGCTGAATTCTACCCTCATATCCAGTCATCTATTCAACAGTATTAAGAACATGGATTGCTTTAATACTGATTGTATTCCTATTTAGGGCAAAATGTTTCATTCCCACAGCTTCTTATTGCTCCTTATGCACTGTGCCCTGGTGGTGATAAGTTGTATTAATTTTGTTATGGATTGGAAGCAGGGGTGGATCCAGCTGTTCATTCCCTCTAGCGACTTGTGTTCGTCTGTTCCGATCAATCCATCCCAGCATCCCTTCGGACTCCCTGCCAATTAATTAATGCCCTGTTGTAGAGGTGGTCTGTGGAGTTCTCCATGGCAGGTAAGAGCAGGGATGAGCCATGACTCAGGGGATAATTACCATGGCCAGGGTGAAGCACAGAGAGGAAATCCAACTCAGCTCGTGTGTGGCCTTCAATGAAGAACTCTTCATCCTGTTCTTAGATAAGGGGTGGTTGGTTAGCCCATCACTTGACACACAATGTGCAGACGTGACATCAAATTTACCTTAATACCCTGCTTCCAGTTGGCCCTCCAGGAGCTAGGCCTGGAGTATGCACATGCCCCATGCCTTCTCTCAGTGTTGTGGCTTCACAGGTGATGTTTTCTCTGCACCATAGGCTCTCCCTCTTTTTTGCCTTCATGAGTAATCTCAGAGCCTGCAAAGCACCATGTCTCTATACCTGCCTTCAGTGTATAGTTTCTAGAGCATCTATAACATGGTACCAGTAACTGGATAGTGTAAAATGACAACAACAATAACGCATTATTTGTCTCACAAGCCTGGAGGCTGGTAGTCCAAATTCTAAGCATCCACAGGGTTGGTTGCTTCTCAGATCTCCTTCTTTGCTTGTGGATGGCCCTCTTCTTTTATATCTGTGTGGAAATCTCCTCAATCTCCTCTTCTCAAGCTATAAGGTATATTATATTAAGAACTCACTGAAAGACTTTGTTTCAAGTACTTCTCATTTTTTTTGACAGTACTGGAGTTTGAACTCAGCACTCTTGCTTATTAGGCAAGTGCTCCACCACTTGAGACCTCAGCTTGTTTTCTCAGATAAGATCTTGTTTTTAGCTTGGGCCAGCCAGAACCATTATCTTCTAATTACACTTGTCACCCAGTGTGGATTATACACATATCTCACAGTGCCAGCTTATTGGCTGAGATCAGAGTCTCAGTCTTGCTAAAGTTTTGCCTGCCCTGATTTCCAACAACAGTTTTCTAAATTTCCGTCTCCCTGGTAACTGAGGATATAGGCATAAGCCACCAGGGCAAGCCTTAATTACTTCTTAAGAGATGCTATTTCCATCTTGAAAAATATTATTTTGTATGGTCATATGCACATAGCTATTGAGTTTTTGTGATCTGCTCCTGTGAATATCCTCCTTTGGTCTCACTGTGTGAATATCTAGAATCCTCAATAATGTATCATTTCAAGTATGGATGTGTGTGTGTGTGTGTGTGTGTGTGCGTGTGTGTGTACACATATATATGTATAGTGTTCCAGCATATATATATAGATATATATGTGCTGGGACATGATAAAGTATTATAATATAAATAATATACTAATAAAATTATAAAATTACATATCTATACCACCCTGTGTGTTTACTTGTAGGCACATTTTAACAGATTTTTGTTGTTGTTCCTATTTGTGTCTTTTCCTTCTGTCTTGTTTGTTAATTTATCTGTCTTTGGGAGGTAAGGGCAGAGCAGAAATGGGGGTGAACAAATGCAGCAGTGGTACTCATTAGACACTTTGTGGAAAATGAACTCTACAACTTTTGGGTGGGGACAGTTGGGAGAACTGGTAGAGAGTGAGGGAAGGGTGACAACATTCACACATAAATGTACTCCTTACCTAACCTATGTAATTCTTTTGTTCATCATCACTACAAAAAGGACCTATTTTTTTGTCAGTCTTGGGGCCTGAACTCTGGGCCTGGGCACTGTCCCTCAGCTCTTCAGCTGAAGGCTAGCGCTCTACTTGAGCCTCAGCCCCACTTCTGGCTTTTTCTGCTTATGAGGAATCGAACCCAGGGCCTCATGCATGCAAGGCAAGCACTCTGCCACTGAGCCACCTTCCCAGCCCGATAAGGACCTTTTTGGAAATATACCTCTACAGACATTCCAGGGAGCAATGTTCAGTACAGTATAGCTCTTATGATTATGTGTTTATTTCATCTCCTCTAGTTTAGGTCTTGGCCTAGTGCTGGATTTTCTTTTCAATCATGTCGTACACTTGAAGATTCAGTAAAAAGAAAATATGTTAGCTTAAATATATTTCTTAAATACAGATATAAACATGGAACTACTTTTATGTACCACTTTACAATGATTGCTTTAGGAGATTTTGTATCTATTAATTGTGCTATCCTTGAAAACTATTAAAATTTTGATTTTATTTTCAAGTTTCAAGTTGACCATCAGCTTTTATTTTTGTTCAAGTCACTTTCTTTTGTCATTATTGTCAAATACCTTGAAGAAAGCTCCTCCAGGAAGCAAATGACATATGATATTACGTGGGCACAAGACTGGATATCTGTGTAGGATTTTACCTGTGATGGGTGATTTAATTTGGACTTCCAAAGATGTGGAAAATGCTTCTGCTTGTGGGGTGAAGTAAATAAAGAAAAAAAACCCGATACCTTAGTTGTACAAAACATTGCTTGACGCCTGATCTACAATTCCCTTCTTGTCAAATATAGGAGAAAGGATCATGAAGGTATATGAGTTCCTAATCAGCTTCATTAGGTAGCCCTCTAGTATCTGATTCACCAAGCGCTAAGAAAGCTTCTGAGGACATAGAAAACACTGGCAAATAAGCAACAGAAACATGGAAGAAGATTGATAGGAAGCTAGCGGGGGATGATAAGAGAAAAAAGATACCAGTTGGGTGAGATTTCCACCTGAGCTCTAAATTTCCTGTGTTCCCCACAGCTATCTTCTGATTCATGGCAGTACTTGTTTCCGATGGTTAATGAATAGCAGTGAGACCCAGAGCCTGGCTGCTAGCTTGGGTAAATCTCCTGTGGTGCAGTCAAATGTTTTAATTCCTTATTAATTATCATCGCATAATGAGTTGCTTCTCAACAACAGGGCTGTTACACATGCACTCACAAGAGTTGCAGGTGTGAGAAATAAGAGCCACTATGCCTTGGACCTATGACTTCTCTGTAGGGTTATCACTGAACAAATGACGATAATATCTGAGAATTACCCATCAGCCACACACCTAAAGTGGGCTGCTTCTCAGTTCAGTAAGTTTTCTTTCTTTAACATCATATACCCATAGGCATGTAAAAACTTCTGAAGCAAATATTTGCTCACTAGAAACATGGTTCGTTATTTCATGTCCCCTTTGTGCTTAGAACGATTCATTCTCAGTAGAGAAAGATGAAAAAAATAACTATCTGATGAGTCCATTCTGAGAGGGGAGAAGCGTGTGTGGACCAAAAAGTTTCATGTGACTTCTCAAGTAAGACTGGTGTCACTGATGGACAACGTAGGAAGAAAAGCTATGTTTATTCTTTTTTTCCTCTGTTCCTTCCAACTTACTGTCTGGAATGATGTTTTTATTTATTTCCAGTTGAAATTTGAGGAAGGTAACCCCTGCACTGAGTTCTACTAGATAAAAGCCTAGTCTCTCATCTTTTTTTTTTTTTTTTTTTGTATTAACCATGCAGTTTGGTTTAGTCTGAATTGGGTTCCATTAGATTAGCTAATGTGCATTGATGTTTTGGATATCAGATTACAAACCCCTTAGGAGGAGGTGTACACCAAATACTACCGGTGACTACCAGTAGCAGAAAGGTTTCTTTGAACTGTCTTTCTGTCAGTGATAGTAATAGTTCGCTCTCTCACCCAACACACAATCAAGTAAAGCACACCTGTTTCCTGCATGATGGAACATCATGCTTATTATACACTAGAAACTTAGCAAATATCTTTTTTTTTGGGGGGGGGTCCGGTTCTGGGCCTGAACTCTGGGCCTGGGCGCTGTCCCTCAGCTCTTCAGTTCAAGGCTAGCGCTCTACCACTTGAGCCACAGTGCCACTTCCGGCTTTTTTTCTTTTTTGCTTATGTGGTGCTGAGGAATCGAACCCAGGGCCTCAGGCATGCAAGGCAAGCGCTCTACCACTGAGCCACCTTCCCAGCCCAGCAAATATCTTTTGAACAAACCAAATCATCATATCAGTGCAGTGCTTGAAATCTAGAAACTCTTTTTTTGTTGTTTTGTCATCAAAGGAAAGCCTTCATTCACTCAAATTGGGAAATAAATAAAAAATAAACTTCCATAATATTTATAGCAGGCCATCTCAAAAATTAAAGGAAACAAAGACATTCAGCAAAAACAAAACAAAACAAAAATCTGAAGTTGCAAGTCTTTCCATTTCCTAACAAATGGGGTAATGTCATTCTTTCTGATGGAGGCATAGAATTCCATTGTGTATATATATTACATTTTCTTGAGCCATTCATCTACTGAGGGGCATCTGGGTTGGTTCCAGATTTTAGCTATGGTAAATAATGCTGCAATAAACATAGGTGTGCTGGTAGTTTTAGTGTGGTCTTGTTTGTGATCATTTGGGTAAATGCCCAAAAGTGATAAGTGATAAGTGAAGTAAGCCAGGCCCAAAGAAACATAGGTCCCATGGTTTCCCTTATTTGCAATAATTAGTATATGTCTGAGTCAACCAGAAAAGGTCAGATAAGTTGATGTTAGGTGAAATGAACCCCAAGATATTTTATTCAAATGTTTTTTTCTTTCATGTGATTGTTTCTAGCATATTTATAAGATGATTTCTTTGTTGCTTTGTATGTCCCTCCCCCACAATATAACCCCTACTTTCACTGTATTTGATGCTGGTATAATTTGTGGAGGAGAAGGGCAAAAACAAAACATTTAAATAGGGATACAGGTGGACCCATTACAACAATGAGATATACAAGTCGTTATGTCGAAAACGAACTTTACAACTTTGGCTGAGGGGTGGGGGTGCTGGAGCAGTGGGAGATGGGAAGGGATGGGAAGGGGAAACAAAGGAGGAGCCAACAATGCTTGATAAGAAATGCACTCATTATCTTTCCCATGTAATTGTAACCCCTTTGTACAGTGTTTTCACAATAAAAAAAAAATCTGAAGTTGCAAGAGCCCTCATTTTCTATAATAGTACCAACCATAAAGTTACAACATCTACTACAAATGCAAGCTACATGTGTGTTCTTCATTTTCCTTAGGTCTGTGTTAATTTTAATGTGCATAGTAATTAAAATTCTATATATCTACAATATTTTCAGTTAACTGAGTAAACAATACAACTAGTATCAGATATTCCAACTTCTGATTTTAATAGTCTTCAACACCAACTGTGAATATTATTCTTCCAGTGTATCTCAATTTACATTAGTAACATCCCAAAGGTTAAATAACCCCATACCCCTTGTATTTGTAACATCAGACATTGTGGGTGTATAATATACTCCAGTAGTGAAAGTTAAGATATATTTCCCAAACTTGCAATATTATCTATTATCTTTTTCATATCTGTGTCTCACAGTTCTAGATGCTAGTGAAATCTAGATTGTGTTTAGTCATTGATTTGTGTTTAGCCATTCAAGACAACTAAATATACTCCTTTATGTATATATATATATATATATATATAAATTCATATCATGTAGTTATAAGCATTGATCAATTTTTTAAGTCTTATACTTTTTAAAGTCTCCGTGAGAAAAATGTATGCACTGACTCTTAGTAGGTATTTTAAGGGGGAGTAAAGGAAAAAGTAACTTTGTTAGATTTTCTGTTAAATGCAGATGGTCATGTCAAAAGCAGAAAGAACAGAAAGTCTCCTTAAAGGTCAATGGATTTTTGACTGACAGGCAACTGGCAGTCAGGTGGGTGAGGGGAGTCCCAGAATACAGCTTAATCCTATTAAAGTTCAGCAGAAAATCACTTACTGTTTTGGTAGGAATACTAATTTTTCCCCCAAAGAAGGTGCCTGTGGACTTCATCACTCGGAAGTGTTTTTCTCTGCCACAGCATCTGGTCTTTCTCTTCTGTACAACGCTGCCACTGTGGCCAGTAAGACGTTTCCTCTCAGATTGAATTCATAGGATTTTTTTCATCTTTGACAGTGCATATTTGTATGTGGTGAAACACAGAATCCAGGTGAGAAAGTTTTGGAAATGAGAAAGTTTTAGAAATGAGATCTGAGCCAGAAATTGAGACTGAATTTTATATCACATTCTCAGTGCTGAAGAAAGAGAATTAGGGAGGGATACACTTAAAGAAACACAGTGTGGTATCATTGAGGTCACTCTCCTGGACAGCCTTAAGAGTCTTGATAATTTGAGGTTCGCAATGAACATGGGGTTGAAGTCAAAATCAATCAACTCCATACCCTACTCATAGATAGATGGGTTCTGGTCACTCCTTCCTCCCAACACTTTCCAACATTCATACCTGATGTTGTAGCTCACAGAATCCCTCCCCACTCTAGTAATCTAATCTAGACAAAGTGTAATCAATATTCAAGTACACACACACACACACACACACACACATTTTTTCTCTCACCACTCACCCCTACAAATATGGGATGCTGGTATGCAGCTGAAGCTGGAAGCACTTCTTTTATATTTAGGACGTGGGCTGCATCATGAAGAATGAAATCTGAGAGCCTCCTCTGTGGGAGATTGATGAAGCCATTCTCTTCTGTAGGAAACACAAGCCATAATGTACAATCATTGCTTTTGCCAAGAAATTCTCTGAACATTTCTAGTTAATGAGAGGTTCCGGTCCATTTGCTCCCAAAGACACCTCAAAAGCATACTCCCAATTGAAACAAACCAAGGCCCAATGTGCAGTCAAATGCTTCCCTTTAGAGAGCTGCAGCTCAGAAAGTGGTTGCATTTACTATCTGCAGATGAATTTGGTTGAAATTTTTTTCCATGGCATTATGACTCCTGTATGAGAAAATGCCATTAGAATGGCATGTGAGTTTGAATGCTGTTATTCTGCCTTTGTGTTCACTGTGGGTTGGCACTTTGAGTGTGTAGTGGGCCCATATTCCTATAAATGGGGGGCCACAGAAGCTAGGGACTCCTCAGGGCTATGACCTTGAAGCAGACACAAACTCAGGATTAACATGACTAACTTTGCAGGAGCTTCTCTTCTAATGGAGGTCTCTGGGCACCCAGATAGAGCACTGTTTGGAAAGACTTGCATACATTGTGCTCTCCATGGTTTGTTTTTTCCATAAAATTTAAAAAAAATGGAACAAAACCTTTCCTTTCAACAGATTCAAAGTAGGTCTGTGTAATTTTTTATATGTACAACTGCCCATTCTCTCCTATATTTTATCCTTACAAGCCTAGAAGGGAGACGGAAAGGGTTACGAAAATGTTTTCACTTCAAGATGAGTCATTTTATTGCCATTTATCAGACATGAATAAAGAGTTTCTCCTGCCAAAACAAGAGTGCTGTATGGAGGTGCAATATGTCCAACAATTCTTGCTGTTTCTGCTTTCACGGGGAAAATTGGCTGCAATCTTTTTGGTTTTGGTTACATAGGGCTTACTATTTGTTTTATAACTTAAAAAATTAGAATAACTCCCAAATTTTATTAGCTAGTAAGAGTAGCAAAAAGCAATGAACATATTTTAACCATCATTTTCTTAAACTCTGGAATAGATCCTTGATATGCTTTATCATTTAATAAACATAAAAATTGCATGATGAAGATGTATGTGCCACTTCACCGATAAGATAAAATAAAGCTTTAAATATGTACTGCCTTAAATATATATGTGTGTACATTTATGCACATGTACTTCAGTCATTCATGCACATATATGAGTGTGAAATATTTGTATATGTGTATCAAGAAATATGTATGTATGGCATAGGATACTTAGACTATGATTGGTGAAGAACTATTTATTTTGTCAAAGAAAGGATAAAAATAAGGCAGAAAAGTGAATGTGATGTCCATAAGGACCTCTTATTTTATGCAGGTAAAGAAGACAATGAAGAAGAGATTTTGGTTTATGTGGGAACTCATTTTTGGCCCTAACTTCAGACCCAGGTCAGAAGCCATGCAGAAAAATGAAGTATGATTAGGGTAGTTACACGGATTCATCGATTCCAGCTCATGACTTCACCTCTTCCAGCAGCCATGTTCTTTTAGTCTTGATGTTAAATGTTTCTCACAGTTTTCAGATATTCAGTCAGATCTCAAAGGACTTATTTTTTTAATGTGAAAATACCATACAGAGGGCTTACCATTACATGAGCAAGGCAATGAGCACATTTCTTATCAGGCATTGTTGCCTCCTAACAACATCTTTTCTGACCATTTTTTCTTGTCTCAGACATATAGTAGTTATTGCAAATAAGGGAAACCATAGGACCTGTGTTTCTTTGGGACTGGCTTACTTCACTTAATATAATTTTTTCCAAGTCTTTCCATTTCCTAACAAATGGGGCAATGTCATTCTTTCTCATGGAGGCATAGAATTCCTTTGTGTATCTATACCACATTTTCTTGATCCATTCATCTACTGAGAGTTGTCACTGGGTAGTATAGAGAAGAATGAGAACCAATAGCAGTTAAGAGAAAGAACGGATGTACATATATTTTCAGCCAGGGCTGCCCAGTTGGTATAAATGAGTAGCTCCCTAGAGTAAGAGTTAGAAAAGGCAGTATAATCATTTGAGTAGAAATACCCTTGCTAGATGGTTAAAACAAAGTCTGCGTCTTCAATTATGTTTGCTTGGATGTAAATAAATGTCTTATGTGAGTGTGTGTATGTGGGTGTGAGGGGTGGGTGTGAGTATGGGTGTGACTATTTTTGGAGTTTACTTTTTTGTGATTTAAAGGCATTTAATTATTAGGTAACCATATCCAATGAAAGTAGCTCTCAACTCATACTATGGGCACACAGAAATATGCACATACACATTTATTAGATTTTAAACATGCGTGTAATATGTGAGTCGTAGATGGTTGCAATTTCAGTAATGGAGATATCTGATAATATCAATTAACGTGACAATTCAGTTCAGGGAAAAGAGATAAACAGAAGTCATAGTTCTTGGGGGAAAAATAAACTTCTGTTTAAAATAAAAAGGTGAGATGATCAATTAAAATGCCAGAAGTTCAGGAAGTTAATTGAGATCCAGTCTGCTAAGAGCTTTCAATGTCAAAGTAGAATCTTAATTATAACCTAAATACAACTTTCATCTGCTTGATATTTGCTGCCAAGGAGAAGCTGTATATAATTTTGTCCCATTAAGACATGCCAGATAATGAATCAGAGGTGTTTGTTGTAGCTCAAAATGGTTCCTGCCTATAGACAGGACAAAAATTGGCCATTTGACTTACGTGTTTGAATGCCCACATTTACTGTCAATGTGCTCTGCTCTTCTATTTTCATTCTCTCTTTCCCTTGTCACAGAGAGCTACTCAGCACCAATCATGGAACAGTGCAGTCATAAAATACAAACATGAAAAAAGGAGAGCCTCTCATTAGTTTCAGCCAGTGTTAGGATTTTGCTTAAATGATTAATTTGAAAAGAAAATAAGTTAATTGGGGTAAAATTTACATACACTCAAACCCTCTTATTGTCAATAGTAAGTTTTGATGATGTAATACATGTGCTCTATTATATAAGCTTATATAGGTATGGGTACGCATTACGTAAATGTATGCATGTAATTATTTTGCACATATACACTTGCATGGCTTACATATTTCTTGATATATTGAGAGGCATGTCTCTAGCTTACAAGTGACATTGTGTTAGAGCGTGAAACACTACATTTGGTTGGGAATCAGGAAACCTGCAGCTTGATGTTTGACAGAGCCTTCATCCCTGGTATTCTTCCTCTTGAACCAGGTCCTGAAGCCATGTAAAGGGCGGCAAAAGAAAAGGATAGGAATAAATATGGATAAGCTGAATCTACCTTATTCATGTTTACTAGAGCTGTTTGTGTGCATCTCCTCACAGCTCCTCATTCAATGACAGCCATGTGCAAAGTGGAAATAAGCCTTGCTGCCATTATTTATGCCCCAGAGCTCTGCACATATTTTGTGCTTGTTTGAGCTAGGTTGTGCTCTGTAGTGAAGGCTAACCTCAAACTTGAGATTCTCCTTTCTCAGCATCCTGAGTGCTGGCATTATAGGTATGAACCAAGCCCTGCTTATTGATATTTGTGTGCTTTAAACATATGTGTTTTTTAAATATGTTTTTTATGACGTAGAGTGGGAGACATTTCCCAACGTACATCCATGAAGAGGACAACATGCTAATTATAATGATTAACAGCAATCATGTTGGTAAAGCCGGGTTCCCAGTGCTGTAATAAACGTGGATTCCCCATTTCCCTCCCAAGAGCTACGGGGTGCTCAAGGCTCACGTGAGTTTATGGCATAGTCAAAAGGTGTCAAAATTCATGCTGTGGGGTACTCAAGGGTACTTCACGTGAATTTATGGCATAGTCAAAAGGCATCAAAATTCATGCTCTTCATGGTCAGGCCTGCTCCAAAGAGAATGAATTATCTTGATTGTAGGTGTTCTATATAATCTTGCTAATGCACGTACCCATGAGCTACACAGTCCAGATTCCCCAGGTTGAACGACAGGGAAAAACAGGATGAATTCTTTTGTGCTAACAGAGCCTCTTCACACTGAGATACTGACGATGGGGGAGAATCTCCTGCTTCTTCAGTATTTCAGCCCTGTATCTAGGTCAGTTCTGTTTCTTGATATCTTCCTTCCTCTCCCTGACATTAAGGGATCCAACATGAATGTTGTTGTAAGAGTAGTTTCTACTTCTTACAAATATTTTTTTAAAAAAGGGTCTCAGATGATTTCAAAAGGCTCTCTGATAGTACGTTTCCATTCTTTACAGTGCTAGGTGTCTGTATCTGCAGTTTGTTGCAACAAAAGCTTGGCTTCTATCTCGGTGCATTTATACATTCTAAAGCACTGATCCTTTGTGGTGTGCAACTCCACTTTTCTGCAGGTCACTTGTGGAAGCTTTTAGCAGAGGGCAAATGGCAGGCGTGTTCTGACCTTCTTTTCCATGGGAGCAAGGCCAAGGTGGAGGAGCAGGCTGGTGTATTAATCCTGGGAGAACAGATCTAGCTCGCATTACTCTCTGGCAGCTCAGATGAAGCTTTCTTTCCCCTCATGAGTTGATTGTTGGAAATAATCATCTTTACATCTGAAGGAGACTCTAGCTTTAGACTCTCCTGGATTTGATGTTCTCAGTCACATTCAGTCAGAGACCCTCAGGTGTACGGATGTCTAAAGTTGCGTGTTTCTGCTTCTTTCGTAGTCCTTGTCATCCTTTGACATAACTTTCAGCTCATCAACTGGTGCGTTCTTTGAGTGGTGAACTGGGTGCATCCCTACCATCTATTACAACGATTTGCCTAGCAAAAGTGTGCCATACTTAGCAGAAGACTGGGACTGTGTATGAGAGGCCCACATGTCCTGAAGCATCCGACTCATGATGTCAAATACATATATATACATTCTAGGATGATATCACCTACTTTCCTGGTTTTCATGTCCAGATATCTGGGAGTTTCAGGTGAAAAAAACTCTTCACAGTGCAGATCTAAACAAGCAGTAGACGTGTGTTTAAAACAAAAAAAAGATAAGCCTTTGAGCCTAACTCCTATTATATCACCATGTATCCTATTAATGGATTTCTTTCCAACATCAAGAGAAAATCAGAACTCAAATGAGCATGATTTGAAAAACTGATGAGGACATCACTTTGTTTGATCTTCTAAACAGGAATAGGAGAGGAAATCCTCTCTGCAGGAGGTAGGACTTCTTACAAGGTGAGAAATGCTGGGACTCACAATGATAGTCCAGAGAGCCAGCTGAGCCGGTCTGATGACTTCAGAAACCAAATTCTAATTAGAGAAGGAAAAAAGAAAGAGCCGAATGAAACATTGGGACGGCAAGGCTTTAACTATTTCAATGTAGCTTAGATGCAATGTTACATAAAAGTTTATAAAATTTCTCAGCCAATACTTGTCAAAAAACCATTCAGTTGGCTCACATAAACCTGAGCACCTGACCCAGATGGAAAACTATAATATCCATTTTATTTGGACAACTGGGGAAGGAGACATCAGTATCAACTCCATGAAAACCAAAGGCCAGCAGCCTTTGCAAATGCTGGCGGGAAGGGCGGGTATGTGATTTTGAGACTCCTGAACTGTTGAAGTTGCAGAAACGTGAGGGCAATACTCTCATCTTTCTTTTTCTTTTAGATTTTTAAAATTATCTTTAAGTAATTGTACAAAGGAGTTGCCACTTAACGAAGCAGTTTATGAAGACAATCTATCCTCACCAATGTCACCCCTTTCAAATTCTCCACCACCCCCTGCCTACCCTTTCCCTCCCTCTGCTTAATTTTGTAGGATACATATTGATTTTTGACTGTGCCCACCCCCCGCATCTCCTGTTCATCCAGGTAGCCTTTTCCCTTTGACCTCACCCCATTCCTTTCCTGGTGTTTTATTTTACTGAACTTTGATTTGGTTTTTGTAAAGAATTACACTGTTTGAGTTCTCCCTTGAATCTCCCATATTTCAGTTAGTACACTTGTATACACTTGCATATCACCCAGTGTAATTGCTTATAAGTTTATAAGCTAAGTCTTATTTCTACAGATAAGGGAAAACATGAATCCATTGTGTCTCTTATGACTGACTTATGTCACTTAACATAATTTCAGAGGGAAATCTTCCAGGCTGTTGAGCAACAAATACATTTTTGAGTAATAAATGGAGCATCTCGATAGATCATGGGGAAGATTTACAATTGTAAGCCTTCCAAACATTCAGGAGCTCAGAAAAAAAAAAAAGAAATGAATATCTTAGGGCCATGTTAGGAAGATGTGCTAGAATTAGTTGAAGGCCTTTAGGAGCTTGGTCAAGCTTCAGTGGGGAAGGAAGAGAGACAAATATAAATGGTGATATTTTGGCTAAGTATTCCCTATTTTTTGGGGGGGGCAGGTCCGGTCGTGGGGCCTGAACTCTGGGCCTGGGTGCTGTCCCTCAGCTCTTTAGCTCAAGGCTTGCGCTCTACCACTTGAGCCACAGCGCCACTTCCGGCTTTTTTCTTTTTGCTTATATGGTACTGAGGAATCGAATCCAGGGCCTCCGGCATGCATGGCAAGCGCTCTACCACTGAGCCACCTTCCCAGCCCCTCCATAATTTCTATCAGTAATGAAGAAGCAGAAAATTCAATGTGCTCTGTCAGTTGTATCCATTTTTAAGTTGAAATTGTCTCTACATTCACTCAGAAGGATGGAGGAAAAGCAAACATGAAAGACACTGACACAAAAGTGTTGTGTTTAAGCATTATTCTCTGCCTGTCTATACAAACACTGACTTGACTTTGCTCAACCCACAACCCACATGTATGATTTTTGATAACCAATATTTTGCCTCAGACAAGGACTTCCTGCTTTCACTCTTCAGAAATAGCTCCGTGTCTCCTGTCCTAGAGCTCATCATTCCCCATCCCTCCCATCAATGAACAATTCTTGTGATTCCGCCTCTGAAATGTTTCTTATGGTTGTTGACTGAAGCCACTGCCATTCTCCTCTCTGAGCACCATACCTCTCCTACTTTTTTCTGCCCATCTTTTATGATCTTCAGAGTTTTCAGTGTTTATCCACCCTCCCCATTGTTCTCTATCATTAGGGTTGAGCCCCTGTTACACATCAAGCATTTTACCATGCCCATTATCAAACTCCCAAGCTAAGACTCTGGTCCCAGGCCATCTTCCCAGTCTTGGTTCTGAGCAGTGTGAGTCAGAATGCACCTGCTCTGTACTGATGCAACAGCGATTGCTCCCTTCATCCAGCCAGCTCCCTTGTACCGCAGTGAGTCTGTTGCCATCCAATCCACCCGGTGAAAAGTCAGTGTCATTCCCATCTTCTTAACCTTGGAAACCCAATACTGACATTGTCCTACACACACACACACACACCAGACGCTCTCTAGGCCTATGAGAAAGTTTGTCCCTCTGATTTCTCCAGCAGGTTGTACTAAACTCCATTCGAGGCTTACAGGAGACTCATACATGACAACTCGGACTAGAGACACTTTTCAGAAGCATCCTGTTTATCATGTCCATGTTCTCCAACATCACTGAAATGCCTCTTGTCATCGACATGGGCATACGTGTAAGAAATATTTACCAAACATTGTAGAGCAGACTCTCAAGCTAGATTGAGAGCTCCATTCTTTGAATGTAGCATGAGAAAGAAGATCTATAGAGCTTCAAAATTCATGAAGGATAAGCTTTAGTGGAAAATCAAGAGAGTCTGGGCTCCATTTTGGGCTGCCTCCATATTGCATTCTTCTTTACTTTGGAGAAATATGCTAGCCTCCATGGTATGTCTTTGCCCTGCTTCTTAGCTAAACCATATAACCAATGAGTAGAACACAGCCTTGTGCTTGACACAGAATAGTTCCTTTAGAAATATTCATGGTTGAATGGAGGATATAATAATTTGTGTTCTTCTATGGTACCTTGGCAATGTCCATCTGATGAGCTGAATTATTTCTTGTTGTTCTCAAATACTCATGGGGAAAAATATATCACTGTAACATTTTGCTCTCCTCAAGAGGGAAGGTCAAGAGAGATTAAATACTTAATTTATTATAAAAATGGGATGTCTTCCAGTTGGGAGAAGCAATGTCTCTGGTAAACCAGAAACAATTCTCTACTTCTGTATGTGTGAGATCACATTTGATTTTCTGTTAAAGGTAGGGCTACTAATTTTATGCAGCATCTGATTTTCCTCCCAGCAGTTTCCTCTTTTATTCTCAGTGGAAATGAATGGAACTTAGACCCCCTGTTCACTCCAGGGAGCACAAAGCTGATCTTGCCTTGGTGAAACAGGTTTATCAAGTCCTAGTTACAAATCGAACTATTTGAGACTATTTGGTAGGAGATAGGTGTGGAGATTTTTTTTTTTAATCATCCTAACATGGGTTTCTACTCTGGAAGGGTAATTTTGTTTTTCAGAATTTTCTGTAATCATTACCTTAGTTGTCAGCAACTCTACACCTTTGTCCTCTCCTATCAATAAGCTAACCAGGAAGACTACTTCTAGTTTGAAGAAGTCTCTGTTTGCTTTAGTTAAGATACCACAGTGTGTAATCCAGGGTCATTGAACAAGTATTTATTATGGTTTAAACATTGCAAAGACTGTGTTGAATGTGGCTGAAATTGCATAAATATTAATGCATTGTTTCATATGGTCCGCGAATGATCCATCACAAGAGAGGAGACTTTTTGCACTGAAAGAGTACCATGATAGAATTTTCCATGTAATCCAGGCCAAAGAAAGGATGTTCTCTAGTAATTCAGAAGACCCACTGGTCACTTGGTTTTTTTTCATCATTGCTTAGGCAACAAGAGTAGTTTATTTACTGAGCATTGACTACCATCTAATGTAGTCTGGGGTTGCTAGATACAATTTGTTTGCAGCTGAATTCTTAAGGAAAAAAAGTCATACAATGAGCAAATTAAGCTTAAAGCAACGGTAAGAAAGAAATAAACAATTTAAGCATGAATCAATGAAATTGAAAACAGGAAAATTATACAGAAAATGAATATAATGAAAAGTTCTTTCATTGCAAAGATCGATACACTTTTTAATTGAAGACACTAGTTAGCCACACCAGAAACAAAAGAGGACTTCACTATTATTGGTCCCTTGGTATTGAAAGGAAATAACAAAAATAGATCAAAATTGCTTAAAAGATTCAAACTACAAAATTCAGATGAGATATAAGGAATTTCAACTGGTCTATTAATATTAATACAATTAATTAAATAATCAAAATGATATCTACATACTTCCCTAGTAAGTAATCAATTTTTTACATTTTTTTCTAGAAACATAAATTAGAATGAACATTTTCTTATTTTTTTTTCTATAAAAGCAGCAATCTATTAATACTAAAACTAGTAAAAAACATTATAAGAAAGAGAACCTACAGACTAACATCTGGCATAAACAGAAATGCAAAATTCTCAAAAAGTGTTTACTAAGAGACCACCTATGCAGAATAACCAACTGAGCTTATTTTAAGTAAAGAAATTTCACTTTCTGAAAAATATAACTGGCTACAGGAGAAAATGAACTATCAGATGGGCATATTAGTTAACTTGTAAGGGATATGATAAAAATCCTATCACTAATTCAAGATTTAAAAACCTACTCGGCAAATAATAAAACGATACGATCTTCCTGAACTACCCAAGATCATCTGTGAAGGGTCCACACCTAACATCTTATTGAATGATGATGAAAGACCCCCGAAGACTTGGGGTGTCCTTCAATCAGAAGAGACCCTTCCCCAAGGAACAACGAGACCACTTGTGCGGATGCAATCAGCAAGAGGTTTATTCGGGCATGCCTCGGCTCCCAGGTGCACTTAACCACGAGATCCACAAGGTTCGAGTCAAGTGTCTGAGAACCGGTTACACGGGTACCCGGGGCGACAAAGTCTATCGGGAGACTTGCGCGCCGAGTGCTTGAAAGCACCCTCTTTTTATGGACAGCAGAAGCGAGGTCACAGAAGCGAGATGCGTGGTTACAGGGGGATGATTGGTTAATTTCAAATTACGCTCAGGGTGAGGATTGGTCAGGTTAAGCTAGCCAGATGGGGTAGGTGGGGTTGGGGGGAAAGCTGACGTGTCGGTACTTGCCCGGACAAGTCTGTGCGGGTCGTTATGCACCGAAACTGTTTGTTCCCTAATTTTGACAAGTGATTTATTACATCCTGCCCTACCCTGCCATTAGGGTTAGGTTTTACAGGAAGGGACAGGTGGGTCGGCTATTTTCTAGGAATGTCTGGCTTTAAGGCATGTACTAGGGTCAGGCTAGGGTCTGCAGGCGGTGACTCAGAGGCTCGAGGTTTCGTTTCCTGGTTAGCGGCCTGCACTTATCCTGCCCCACCACCCCCTTAGGTATGCAGGGTAAGGGGCAGCAACTTTCTTGGGGTACCTAGTGGGCAAGCACGGGCTGGGGTCTTTCATTCCCCCATTTCCTTTTGCCTGAATGAAATCCTTCATTCACCCGACGTTTCCTCCGTTAATTTAAGCTGATGATATTGTTGGGTTAGTACTAGGGCCTGTACGACCGATAGTCGGTCTTTTACAAATTGTATCAGGCGATTTATAATGCAGGGACCTAAGGTAAGAATTAGCATTAATAGTATTAGTGGTCCCATTAGGGAGGATAACAGGGTAGCGAACCATGGGGACTTGTTCCATGATCCTTTGTACCAGCTGTACTTGTAAGCTCCAATTTTAAGACATACTCATACCATTTGCTACATACTTAAACTTTCTGAGGTTTGTCTTCTTTAAAGACAATTCTTACTTTTCAAATCCTTTCTTATCCAAAGTGGATATCAATTTTTTCCCCATTCCTTTTCCAAGGCTTTCTTTACTACCTTCTTTACAATCCCTTTTCCAAGGCTTTCTTTACCACCCTCTTTCTTTACAATCCCTGAGCATCTTTGTAGCTGTAGTTTAAAACTGCACAATTTTCCTTTTGCTTGCGGAACCTTTATCTTAGAACAGCCTTAAGGCACCACTGTGATGTAGAAGCTTGCTAGATTTTAAGGCTAAGAGTATTACCTCCATTGATAACACACTCAGGTTATTACCATACCAGAGCCAAACTAGGCTGTGACCATAGAGTGGATTTCCAGTCACTATGCACTGAAGTGCCTAAGACAAGTAAGCCAATGATATCCTTGTCCCCAATATCCACTGTGGGAAGAGAGGGTTTTTGGATATCACCCAAAAGAATGTCCGACAAGATCGTAGATTTAGCAGCAGTCAACCAGGAAGCAGACTGAGGTGATGGAATCTTTAGGCAGGAGTTTCTCCAGGTGGCTGTCAGGCAGTCGTTGAACTTTAACCATTAGGGTATGCAGCAGCAGCAGCAGCAGGATCTCTCAGTGGCTCCAAGGGACTGTCACACCTCATGCTGGGCTGTAAATTCCTACACAGACTGGTTAAGGATACATTGCATAGGCTTGGCAGGCTTTGATCCTGCTGGTTTTTAAGATCTTTAAACAATAGCCCAGGACAATTTACCAAAATCACAACATTTTTACTAACCAGATATTTTTGTAAATAGACACAGAAGGCTCAGAAGGCTTAGTCTTGTAACCATCTCTGACAGATGCAGTCTCCACACCTTGCATATCAACAACTGTTAGCCCTATTTTTATGCCTTTAAAAGAATTATTTTATCTATTTTGCCTCATTTTTCCAAAACTGACTCTGGACCCTTGATCTTAAAATGGGGGTAGAAGGGCGAAGATCCATCTTCTGCAACTTCTTCAAGCTGACTTCAGGGGCGTTGATCTTACCTAGCCAGGAACCTATAACCTTAGCCTATTTTACAAAGAGGCCATCAGGGTTAGATGTCATTAAGAACAATATTTAACATTTGACAACTGCACAGACCTTTTCTCCGGCTACAGCAGTGTAGCTTGTTTAGCACTCTGGTTCGCAAAGGCATCTTCCTAGATGGCTTAGGAATGTGATCTCAACAATGCCTAAGATGCCTAAGTTACCTTTGCAGGCCTTTAGACAGATATCAATAGAAACACACTCAGGTTTGCAAACTTTTTCCTGAGCAAATGAACTTCATGTAACTAGTGTCAGCCAATCAATTAAAGCTTTTTGGCACATAAAGGGGTTGAGATTTAAACTATCCCCCACATTTTATAACATTAGCTTTTTACTATCATAGAGGATTGGCAAGTTCCTGTCTCTTACAAGGTAGTCATGAACATTAGGCATGCTTCCAAACTATCTTCCTATGACCTCCCGGCTCTGACCAGTTTTGAAAGGCCACGCACAAATGACACTAGGATCTGACATTTCTGCCATCCAAGCAGTGGCTTACTGCCTCTGGATGCTTTTCCATTGCTTTTGTCCCAGGAGTGTCTTCTCCACATTGGGATAAATGCCTCATTGGCATTTCCCTTTAGCTGGTTGCTGGACTCGAACTCAGGGCCTGAGCACTGTCCCTCAGCTCTACAGCTCAAGGCTAGCACTCTGCCACTTTGAGTCCCAGACTCAGGGCTTGAATGCTGTCCCCTAACTCTTCAGTCCAGGGCTAGTACTCTGCCACTATGAGTCTTGAGCTTGGCGCTTGAGTACTGTCCCCTGACTCTTTAGTCCAGGGCTAGTACTCTGCTGGCTGAAGAGAGGTGACAGTCTCACAGGGACCTTTGTCTGCCCGGGCTGGCTTCGAACCAGTTTGTAGATCAATGCGTCTTATGAAAGGCCACTTTACTCCAATTAAAAGCAACAAGGTGGTCAACATAGAAGTAGCTTTTAAGCATGCTCTTACCTGAAACTTATTAAGAGTCAAAGTTACATCTGACAAACTTGTAAGAATCCTCTGTGCTTTGCTCTGGGCTTGCTGGAAACTTAAAAAAACCTATAAGAGCAAACTAGAATAGCAATTCTTTTGATAATCTTAATTTTTCCTTTGTGCACATTGAGGCCAATGTCAAGAACAATTTTACATTTAAACTTTATATCCAAAAATCCATTTTTTAATTAATTTTTTTTAAAAGCCTCTTATTAATCACCTTTAATATTTTATACTTTAGTTTTCATTTGCGTTTTGAAAAGATCCCTTGAAATCTTGAGGCCAAGTGTCACTCATTGCCTCTTGGTTGCTTGTTTTAAAGCAGACACACATTAAGATTTTTAAATTTAAATGACAATTTTTCCTTAATGCCAAAAATTACAGTCACCATCATTATACCACGAGGCTAGACTTAACACCTCTATAACTTTTAAAAACATCCTAATTGTAGAACATAATTGAAAGTAAGCCACATTATACAAATAACGTTTTGGCCCTCTTTTTAAGGCCTTTCTAATTTTAATGTTAACACATCCAAGGGGAAGTTTTAGCAATACTAATCAGGTCATCACATCACTTATTTTAACCATCATGTTTTTAGTGTCTGACTGCAGAGAAAAGAGAGAACAAAGATGGGCCGTTCGGCCCCTTCTATGGAATGGGCACACCCAATCTGACTCTTTAGGGTTAGATGAACTGCGTTTGTGCCAGCTTACCCTCTTTCACCCTGCGTGGACTCTTCCCAGGGCCTGTCCCACCATGCATGGCCAGCTGAACTGCACTTCTGCTTGTTCACCCCTTACCCCTAAAGATAGGTCTTCTGTTGGTTTCTAAGTTTTTCTCCATCTCTTCTCTTGGTTCTCGAATGAAATACAGTTTTAGACAGACAAAACAGGTAACATCTTTGGCAGTGTTAAACTAACCTTTACATTTAAATTTCTAATATTTATCCCCAAATTTTAGCCAAGGGAATTAGATCCCAAACAGCCAATGCACTTTTGTTAAGCCAGATAACTTGATTACAGAATAAACAGTCTTATGCATTTTAAAACATTAATCTTTTAAAATACCAGATTTTTTAATTTGCAAGTTAAAGAATCTTTACAAAGCCATTTAAAACAATGTGAAGATTTTTTTTTTTTTTTTAAATCTTTGGTAATGTCCAAACCTCATAACCTTTTGAATTTTAAATTTAAACTCACCCAATTGTTACAGCATGCTGACAATTCTTATCTTTGAACATGTTCACAGACACACACAAAGCACTCACACAGATCTTAAAGCGCGCAAAAATCAAAATCAGTTGTACGTACACCTTTTAAAGTTCTTAAACAAAAATTTAAGACAGTATTTCTTTTTAACTAGGTACCTTTGTTGGGCTTTATTTTCCCAGAGCTTGCTTATCTAGCAAGGCAATTCACTAATTAGTCTTTTGAATCCCTTCTGTAGGAGGAGGGCTGGGGGAGGGGGTCACCTAAAACTAAACTGTCCAGATTTTTACATCGTCAGGACTAGTTGAAAAAGTCCAAACCAGGCACACAGCCTTTTACACCCTTCCTGCTGGCAGTCTGCACAAAGAGAAAATTGCAGCCTGAGGCCTGAAGGGAACCAAACTAGCCCAGTAACCTTCCATGCCTCACAGGGAGGGTGGGCGTAGCAGGTCTGTGACCCAGCCCAGCTGGAACTTTTATTCCCCCAGAGATGTTTAACTAAATAACAAAAACACAGATAAACACAAAAACCAAGGATCCACATTTAAAACTGGTACCAATTCTAAAACAAAACTAGACAAAAACTGAAGGCTGAGTTGGGGACTAATGAGCCCCAGTTTATCCCTACTGGAACTCTGTGCTGTTCTCACTCAGCAAGCTGAATCCAGAGGCTGCTGATTGAGCCTGCCACACTCACCCAGAACTTTCCTACCCCAGAAAACATAAAACAAACACACACTAAAGTTAACAATACAACCAAGTGGCCACAAAGACAAAATCAAGTCTCAGTGAATGGGGCGACATTTCACCACCATTCACTTACCAGGGGGCTCAAACCCCCTATTTACCTCCGGAGGATTTTTTTTTTTTCTTTTCTTTTTTTTTTTTTCCTGCAGACGTTGACCCAGGGGCCTTCCAAGGCGGAGGAGAATTCCCAGTCATCTGGGGCAAGGGAAAAGAAAAATCCCTAGCAGCCGTCCCCTCAGACTGGCAGGTTCTCCCCCACGCTCAGACCCCCTGAGCCAAGGCCCAAGGCTGAAATCTAACTGGGGCCACTCACAGGTGGTCAGTGGCAATTTCATAATTGACAAACAAGCAAGTTCCTAAAACCTGACATTCTAGGCTCAGGCTGTCCTTCCAGTGCTGTAAAGTAAGGCTAAGGGGGGTTGTGACAGTCTGTCCCATGCTTAGATTTTAACAAACACAAAAACAATACTGACAACACTTAGAACATTTAGCTTCGCTGCGCGTTTTTGCTAACAAACTGAAAGCAAAACCTGATGGAGACTTTATTGAGAGTCCGGATCTCTCGTCTCCCCTGATGAACCACGTGTCTGATTAGACCGGATTCCCTGACGGGCCACTTTTTCAGGCCACCCTGACGAGCCAATATTTCAGGCTCCCTGACGAGCCAATATTTCAGGCTCCCTGATGGGCCACTTTTTCAGGCCACCCTGACGAGCCAATATTTCAGGCTCCCTGACGGGCCACTTTTTCAGGCCACCCTGACGAGCCAATATTTCAGGCTCCCTGACGAGCCAATATTTCAGGCTCCCTGAAGCCCCCAAGACGTCTCCTGGGGACCGCGGCCGGGAGTACGAGCTCGTCAGCTCCTCCACGGATCCGCCTGATACAGACGAGAACGGCCGAACTCACCAGATTCGCAAGCGCACACACAGATTGACTTAAACAGTACACAGACAACACATAGACAACACATAGACGCTGGCCAGCTTACCTCCCGAAAATGGGTCGGTGGTCCCTGGGTGGGGGTCTCTATCCCGGACGAGCCCCCACATGAAAGACCCCCGAAGACTTGGGGTGTCCTTCAATCAGAAGAGACCCTTCCCCAAGGAACAACGAGACCACTTGTGCGGATGCAATCAGCAAGAGGTTTATTCGGGCATGCCTCGGCTCCCAGGTGCACTTAACCACGAGATCCACAAGGTTCGAGTCAAGTGTCTGAGAACCGGTTACACGGGTACCCGGGGCGACAAAGTCTATCGGGAGACTTGCGCGCCGAGTGCTTGAAAGCACCCTCTTTTTATGGACAGCAGAAGCGAGGTCACAGAAGCGAGATGCGTGGTTACAGGGGGATGATTGGTTAATTTCAAATTACGCTCAGGGTGAGGATTGGTCAGGTTAAGCTAGCCAGATGGGGTAGGTGGGGTTGGGGGGAAAGCTGACGTGTCGGTACTTGCCCGGACAAGTCTGTGCGGGTCGTTATGCACCGAAACTGTTTGTTCCCTAATTTTGACAAGTGATTTATTACATCCTGCCCTACCCTGCCATTAGGGTTAGGTTTTACAGGAAGGGACAGGTGGGTCGGCTATTTTCTAGGAATGTCTGGCTTTAAGGCATGTACTAGGGTCAGGCTAGGGTCTGCAGGCGGTGACTCAGAGGCTCGAGGTTTCGTTTCCTGGTTAGCGGCCTGCACTTATCCTGCCCCACCACCCCCTTAGGTATGCAGGGTAAGGGGCAGCAACTTTCTTGGGGTACCTAGTGGGCAAGCACGGGCTGGGGTCTTTCAATGAGAACTCTTCCAAAATCAAGAAACATACCAGGGTAATTTATATTCAACATCATACTAGAGGTTCTAACAAAGACAATGACAGGAAGAAAAAAGATTAAATTATATAGATTTAAAAGGAAAAATAAACAATCAAGAATCATTATTCACAGATGAATGATTGTCTATTTCAGACATCCTCCTTAAAACAAAACAAAACAAGCAAACAGTGCTTGGAACTCACAGGAAAGTATAAAATACTCACAGGACATGCAGTTCACATTGAAAATTCAATTGCTCACTTATTTACCAATGAAGAATGGTTTTGAAATTAAATTTGAACTATATTTTTAAGGAAACCAGTACTGGTGGCAAAACCAGGAGCAATGTGAGTTACAAAATAATGTTGGATTGCATCTCAAACTATAAAATAAATGCGGCAAAACCCTGACAGCAAATGATTAGGTAGATTAGTGGTGCTTCCTTCAGAAATGCAAATAATGTATGCAGTTCATCTCTCTTCAGGAGATGGTGGACCTAGCACTTAGTCCTTACGTGTGTGGTGTGTGGATTCTTCATAGTAACTAATTTCTACAGAGTGTAGCTTTGGATGGGGAAAAAAGAATAACTTTATAGCAGAAGAATCTGACTAGCACTACCTCGGTTGAGTGTTCAAGGTCAAAGTCAATAGCGATAAGCTATGTCGAAGTCTACGAAACTGTCATGGCTGGCAAGAGCCTTCAGAGACTAAATATAGAATGACATTCTCAAACAGAAAAGTGAGTTCAAGCAAAAAGAGAGAAAATATGGGCAAAATGTACTGGTTTGTTTATGACACTATCAGATTACTAGTTTATTAATGTTAATAAACATGCTAATAATATGATAATGTCAAATGGTAATGTCATAGTACTGGTTTGTTGATGTGAATAAATATGAATAACCACATTCATTTTATTTGATTAATTTATTATTATTAACAAAATACTATCAATATTGTATATGTAAGACATTAACTAATATTGGCAAATATGGTGAAGCAATCTTTAAGGACTGTTCGTATTCTCCTCTCTGTCTGTAAGTGTAAATCTGCTCTACATGTAAAGTACATTTGAAATAAATATCAGATAATTGCAAGATAATCATGGATTGATGTTGTGAGTGAAGCTTTCAAAGAATAGTGCGTATTGAAGTGAAATCAAAACCCAGCTTCCTTCCTCTTTTCTGCCCCTTAGATGCCTAATGACCTTGAAAAAGTCGCTTAAGCTTTCCAACACGACTTTCCTAATCTGAGAAGTCAGGACTCCAGCATTATGCTTTATGGCTGACAAGATTGTGATGTAGATTTACTTAATACAAAACACTGGAGAGATCCTGTCGGGTACCGATGGAGTGGTCTGCACTGCTCTATAGAACACTCAAGGAGAACATAGGCACCAAAAAGTTGTCAGCTAAGTGCAGAGCTGCTGTAGTTTTAAAGAGGGACAAAGCAAGTTCCAAGCTATTCACTGGGTTGAGATAAACTACTGGCTAGTGTGTGTTTAACTTCAACTTCAAACTAGGCTTGATTAACATTCAACAAACCCCTTCTTTTCTTTTACTTCGCTTTACTTACTTTTTTACTTACTATTTTCTTCTACTTTGCTTTATGAGACATGATGGCATTTTCTCCCTAAGTTTGCTGCTGGAGAGCCAGTCACATAGCATTTAGTCAAATGCTATTTCTTCACCCAGCTGTCTCCCCCACTCAGTCCTCACAAGAACCTATGAAGCAACCAGGTGACTTAAATTTCTGATGAAACCGGTTTGTTTCCTTGGAGTAGTCCAGATCTTTGTTTTATAGCTTGGTGTGAGGGGAGATGCCATGGAAGGCTTCTCTAACGAGTTCGCGCAAGTAGTGGTCATCCCGGTTAGTTCATCTACTTCAGCTCTCTGCTCAATTCCCACTTCATACTCCTTCCTCTCCCCCCTTTCCATTTATTCGCTGTCCCCTGACCTTTGATTCAAATCACAGCATTGAAAGCTGGCTGCACTGCTCCTTTGTCGCCACTAGGTGGCATGTCCACAGACCGTGGATTGGAACTATTCCTGCGTTCTTGAACTTTTCTCACCAACAGTGCACGCTCGGGTGCCCTCCGTGTGTCAGGCGCTGCGTGGATGCGTGTGCGTGTCCATCGTCCCTCCCTCCTCTCTTGTGAATCTTTCGGATCCCATTTGCGGGCTCCCATTTACCCGGTGTCTTTCAGATTACCCTAAACCTGGTAATCCATAAAAAGGGAGAAACTGGAGGCAACCATGCGCAGGAAGGAAGCGGAATGGAAGTTTCCTTGGAAACGATGCGCAGCTTGGCAGTCTCCAGCGCCAGGCACCGGAGACGTTTGGACCCTCGCTTGGGAGGATGCTGGGAAACGTTGATTTTTTTTTTTTTTCTTTTCTGAGAGTAAACCTGTAGCCAAAGCTGTATTCAAGAACCAGCAATTGGAGAATGAGTTAAATAACTAGGGAGCTCATTTCCAGCACAATGTCTTGTGAGTATCCTTGTTACATTGGGTCATCCTGTGTCCTTGTTTTAGCTTTTTGTCATTCCCCTTCCCCTCCCCCAATTAGATAAATGTATATACAAGATGCAGGGTGCCAAATCAAGTACAGTGACAAGAAGGGATATACCATAGGAAGAAGAACACACAGAAGAAACAAACAAACAAAATCACATAGTACATTAAAAACAATGACAAAGAAACTTCTTGTGTCCCTTGGAGTTCATTTCGTTTGGCATCATCTTATATGGCCATATGCACATAGCTTTTGAGCTTTTCTGCTCATCTGGTAAGATTAGCCTAGACGTATATGAATTGTTGCAAATAAGGGAAACCATGGGACCTATGCTTCTTTGGAGGAGTGGGGGGGGGGGGGTTGGGGGGAGTGGGGAGGGGAGGGATGATAGGAAACCAACAAAGGAAGGGCTAACAATGTTTGACCAGAAATGCGCTCATTGCCTTACTATGTACCTGGAACCCTTCTGTACAGCATCTGCACAATACAATAAATTTTTTAAAGGTAGGGATAATTATCTCAATGACAAGACAAACGAAACTGTCATTAAAAGGTAAGACAAAAAATTCAGCTTAGAAGCTGGACAGGACAGGGAAGAGTGAACACTTAGACAGATCCCAGGGCGCTGGGCCCGTGGGACCCCAGTACAACCCCACCGTGTGCTTGCTATGGCTCCCGTGGCCCCAGAGGGCAGCCTTTCCAGGCCCCTTAGCGGACGTCTGGAAAACAGCCCGGACGTTGGTGGGACAGAGCATCCAGGGCAGAGCAGAGAGTAAGCGGATGGTGGAGTGTGGATGGAGTAGAGGGGGTGGGTTAGGGGAGGGTTCCATCATGTCACACCCCTGCCCCTGTGCCCTAAGGGGGATCTGGGGAAGCGCGTCTTCCACCCGCTGATTGCACGGTTTGGGGGTGACACGCACTCAGGGGGTGCTGTGTCTCACACACACTTTGAGAAGCCACGCTCGGTGACAAGTGGCTTGCCTGCCCCTGGAGTGGGGACCCTCTAGTTAGATCTGGAAAGTTCGCCACCCCATCAGCCACCTTTAAGGGGGAACTAAAATGGAATTCTGAACCAAAGGAGCCGAAAGTGTCCCAGCACCTACAAGTACCTAAATTTGCTGGGTGTGCCCCGTACTTCTCAGTCATGGGGCCGGAGTGGGGTGGGGTGGGGACAAGGATACTCCCACACTGGATGACACAAAAAAGGAAGAGGAAGACGCAGACAGAGTTGCTCCAGATCTCCAGGTGAACTCAGACTAGGAAAGAAAAAGAAGCCAAAGACACAAGTTTAGCTTGGTGTGGCAGTGGTTTTGAGACAAATTATTTCTTTATGAAATACTCATCAAAATGTGCTGCTAAAAACAGGCAAAACACAATAGTTTTTGGATGAGAAAAATTGCCATTTGAATGCCTTCATCCTGGTAATTAAATGCTCATCACCAACGTCATGGAGAGACTGCTTAGCAAGGCCATTAAAATGTGCAAATGTCATTCATCCACAGATCAACCCCTTCCAGCAAGACACTAAAACTCTAAAACCCAGACCCTACATACACCTTCTTCTCTTTTTGTGAATTTCAGCCTCCAACAAATGATTGAACTATTTCAAATAGTCTGTTGATTCTGAACACACCCCTGAAGTCTCAGCTTTTTATTTAATGAGAACTAAAGAATGCTTTATATTAATATTTTCTGTTTCAGCTTTCGCCTTGATAAACATCTTTTCGTAGGTTCTTGAATTTGTCAGTTATAAGGATAAGGGACTGAGGGTATAGTTCAGTGACATAAGTTTTCTTGGCAAATATGAGAAACAGGGATCAATCACCAGCCCTGAAAAAGGGAAGGGAAAAGAAGGGAATAAAAGGGAAGGACAGGACAGGACAAGACAGGCAAGGGAAGGGAAGAGGAAACAGGAGAGAAGAAAAGAAGGAAATGAAAGAAGAAATGAAAAGAGTTAATCTGATTTCCTTTCACAGTTTAAACTTCACATTTAAGCCAGAAAAGAAATATGGAGAAACAAACCCTTGGGTCTAGGATTATTATTGTTTTCTGTGGCAAAAATGAAATATCAGAGTTTTTAACCATTATGAAAAAATATTTTTAGTTCAATACAATTTAGAAATAAAATATTTTTGTGTAGGCTTAAGTATTATAGCATGTCTCTTCTTTAGAAATAGTCTTATAATTCAAAGAAATGTTTTGCTTCTCTAAAAATGCAACATATATATATATATACATATATATATATATGTATATATATATATATATATATATATACATGAGGAAAACTGCAAGTATTTTTCCAATAGGCTCAGTTTAAGCAACAAATCTATTGCATGGTGTAACTATACTATTATCTGTACTGCCACAAGCTCCTGCTCACATAAGTCAGAAAAATGGTCCATGATTGACAAAGAATTGCAAAACAGACTAATAACATAAAGGTAAGGAAATACACAAATCTCTCAAGTTCGTTGAGACATCTCTTTACTTACAGTAATCAGAGTTCCTTGGGAATAACCCCAGAGAATTTTGAAGAAAACAAACTTCAAATCATACAACAATACATAGTAAGCAACATCATAAAATATGAGAGCTTATAAAAGAGAAGGTAAAATGTATTTCAAGTCAATCATAGAAAGGTTTTGGAACATATTGGTGCCCTTTTCTATTATAGTGATTGTCTGAGAACTATTAGCAATATAAGGAAACAAAGTACAACTTATTATATTTACTCAAACAATATTTAGAGAATATTTTAAAAGCATGAGTAATGGTGAAATTGTTACAGATCATACAAGAAATCAAGCAACTCAAACCAAGTCATTATTTCTAATTACATATCACCAATATCTTTCCACTAAAAAACTAAAACTAAAAATATAAATAACCTCATAAGGCCTTTCTTTCAATGACTGAGAATGGATAAACAAATATATTTTTTAACAAATGTTCATTGCAGAACTCACAATATGGTAAAGGGTGAAAATAGTCCAATGCTGATCAACAAAAAATAGGGTAAAAAATACAGTAGAGTATTACCCAGTGAATTAAAAAAAAGAATCAAATACTGATACATATTGTGGCTGAATCTTGAGAAGGTCATGTTGGAGAAGGGAATTCATGAAGAAAAAGACACATAGTGTGTGGTTACAGTTCAGAGAAATGTCCAGAATATGTGAAGCCCTAGAGTCATCAATTATAGTGGTAAATGACAAGGATTAGGGACCCGGATAGGAATGGAGAGTAACTCTTGAACATATATGGAATTCTCTTTGAAGGGAAGCAGATGATTTAGAAGCGAGCAGGCATGGGGGTTGTACCACTGCAGTGCGTCATAATTTTGCATTTTAATATTGCTAAATTTAGATTGCGTGAAAGTTGCCTCAACAAGAGTATCTATAAAAAGTAGGACTGTTATTGGAATGCCTAGATGGCTGAGCAGATTAATTGCTTTGCCAAGTAAAGTAGATCTTCAAAGGATTTATTTGATTGGGGCACCTGTCAAGATGGCAGGACTGATTGACATCACAAGCCTGGCTGGGTGACCATGTCTAGACACCATCTCAGTCAAGGGTTTCTTTAGTTCAAAATGATCACTACGTAGTGGTTCTAGGGATTAGACAGCCTGGCTGTTGACAAAATTTGCATGGTGAGGAAAATGTACTAGAGCCAGGAGAAAGCAATTCAATTCTAATTTAGTTGAAGACACCATTCCTGACTTAGACTTAGGGAAACAGCAGCAATTTCTATGCACACAAAAAATGAAACAAAAAATCCAAAGGTTGTGACATAAATCCAGGAAGTCTTCCAATCTCTACTTTGAACTAAATTAAAGTCTTCATATGACACATGAAAGAAATATGTGTATGTAGGACAAGTTTGAAATCAAAATTCTCCCATCCAAGGACTATTCAGGCTTCAGCCTGCTTAGTTGCTGAGACTATAAAGGTCAAGCACCTTTATTGTGATATGATCATGGATAGCCAAGCATCTAATGAGACTCAAGTGCAAGACTCAAGATGTTTAAAACACTAAAACGTTAGAGAATCAATAACCCAGTTAGTAAATGGGCAAAAGGGCTAAATAGATATTCTCAGAAGTGCAAATAAATACATGAACTGCATGAAGAAATGTTCAACAGCGTTGGTCATGAAGGAAATGCAAAGCACAGCCACATAGACATTCTACTTCATTCCAACCAGGAAAGTCATCATGAAGAATACGAGCAACCGCACATGCTGGCCCAGAGGATCTGAAGGAAGAAGGAAGCCCTTAGCCGGGCGCTGGTGGCTCACGCCTGTAATCCTAGCTACTCAGGAGGCTGAGATCTAAGGATCGCGGTTCAAAGCCAGCCCGGGCAGGAGAGACCCTGAGACTCCTATCTCCAATAAACCACTAGAAAAACGGAAGTGGCGCTGTAGCTCAAGTGGTAGAGCACTCGCCTTGAGATGAAGAGCTGAGGGACAGCACCCAGGCCCAGAGTTCAAGCCCCACGACTGACAAAAAAAAAAAAAAAGAAAGAAAGAAGGAAGCCCGATACACTGTAGATGAGAATGCAAATGAGTGCAACCACCATGGAAATCAGTGTGGAGATTTCTCAAAAAAGTAAACATAAAACTATAATCCAGTGACACAACTCGGCATTTATTCAAAAGATGGCAGGAGAAGACACAATAAAGACAGCTCTACCCCCATGAATATTGTAGTATTGTTCACAGTATATCTGGATAGCCAGATGCTACGAGAAATAAGTGGATAAAGAAAATGTGAATATATAAATATATAATATATACATATATAATGTGATGTGTATATATATATTTCATGAGATACATATTACATAAAATAAATTCCTTGAAATAAATCCTTTGAACAATGATCAGTTTAATCAGAAACCTGAACTATGTTTTGATGGGTGGGGAGATGATGAATGGAAAAGAGACTAGTGGATGACTATAGTCATAAATCCCAATGTACATATGTGAAAAAGGAAGTGGGAAACTTAATTTGACTGCTGGAGGAAATGGTAGGCAGGAGGGGGAGGAAGAAAGATCGAAGGCGTGACTCTGATTCAGATGCACTGTGCTCATAAATGGACATGTTAAATTGTATCCACCCCTGCAGCCATTTGTAGATGGAGATTCATAAAAGTCACTGCTGCTTTGTCTGTGTAAATCCAACCATCTGTTGTCATTTTTGGTTAGTGTGTAGACTCCCGATGGCCACACATTTGAGACAGATCTCATTCTATGTTGAAACGGACTAGATGCTTGAACTATACGTCCTTCTGTGTATCCAGAAAATCATATTCAAAAGTCTAGGTTTTGTGAGAAAGAGAAAACAGAAGAGGAAGGAAATCATAAGATTCCAAGTGGAAGTCCAATGTAAGGATCACTGCTTATGCATACACCCAGGTGAACAGTGAGATTCTATAACCAGGGAGAAAACCACCGCTGAAGGTACTGCTCAAGGGGTAGCCTATTGTGTCCGATGAACTTCTTCAGCCCCAGTGCTGGAAAATATATTGGGGAGTAGAGTCTATGTGAATTCCTTCAGAAATAATGTGTGTGTGTGGGTACTAGCACTTGAACTTGAGGCATTATGCTTTTGCTTTTGCTCTGATTTCATCCTTACCTCTGATGCTTTATTATTTGAGCCTCACCTTCAGTCTGGCATTTTGATAGTTAATTTGAGACAGAGTCTAAGGACTTTTCTGCTTAGGCTAGCTATGAAGAGCAACCCTCCAGGTCTCAGCTTCATGAGTAACTAGGATTACAGGCATGAGTCACTGGTTCTAGCATGCTAGAAGCCTTTCGGAAATCTGTCTTTCCTAGTGCCTCCTATAAAAGTCCAAACAGGCTTTGACTTTACTTGACTCCTTGGCTCTCCCCTACTCAGCAAATCAATTATTCTCAAGTCAATATTTTTAATATCCTAAATGAATCTGCCATCTACTCTTATTGTTTTTAATTCTATTAGCTGGTATGTAAGCATTCTTTAATTGTAAATTTAAACAGTACTGAAATATATCATGATCCATATAAATCAAATCATCTATTGCTATATTTTAATAATGTCAGTTCATTTGGTGTGTACATTGGTAATATAGTCTTCCTTCACCTGGATTTTGTCTAATTCTAAATTTGTTAGGAGTTATAATGGTGAGGTGCCTAGAGAATGACCCATAGGATTCATTACACCTCTGTGATACTAAAGACAAAGTACATTTGGAGAACAATATTTTATATTGCATCAGGTTTTCTATTGATGAGCAACAGTTCCTCCAAAACTCAGCCAGTTAGAACAGCAACTATTAACTATGGTACTGTTTCTGGGGGTCAGGATTTGGGAAGTTGTGGCTTGGTCTCCCCCATGAGTGTATAGTGAAGACATCGGTCCTAATTTGTAGTTGCCTCATGCTTAAATGTCCATATCTTTATATGATAGCAGCCACAGGAAGGTAGTTCTGAGCTCATCCACGTAGGCAGTAGCCACCATCAGAACATATGCTCAGTCCTTCTTGCCTGTGCACACAGCCCTGTCACGTGAGGGCCGCTGGCCTCCCCAGGACAAGCAACTGGAGAGAGCAAGGGAACAGATACACCCTGACCCGGAAAACAATAAAAATATTTGAAGATTGCCTGTGTATAGAACTAGCACATGACCAGGAGTGAAAGTGGATGAACTTAATGGTAGGTGGCCCTAAAAATCTGGTAATCTGAATAACACTTTCTGGGGTTGTGATACGATGGCGATAAACAAGGGTTGACCTTTTCTCTGTTGTTTTGAGATCTCTTGCCTTGTGGTCATGCTGTGAAGAATCAGCTAAGTCTGGTGCAGAAGCATGACAGGGGCGTGAAGAGGAACTGTGAGCTAAGGGATTGCTGGTGGTGTATGGACTGAGTTTGACAGAACTCCAGCGAACTTGACTTCTCACTGCTTTGCTTGACCCAGAGTAGTCTTGGTGTGTTTTCTCTATAGTTTCCCAGTAGATCATGAATCTGTAAAGCCATGCAAGGGTGGTGAACAGAATTATCACTGGGCTTGGGCGCCAGGAATGTGCCTAAGTCTTTCTTTTCAGCTTGACGTAAACTAGGTCCATCCCAACCAGGATGAAATCACTTTGTGTTCTGACCGACACATAATCCCTCCTTTTGGCCCACATTAGGGAAATACCTGCTGTTGATGCCACACACACACATACAGGTCTCTGTCAGTCAGGCTCCCCAACAAACTCTGCTTTGTGCAATCTTGGATCTATCTGCTTTGTTCCTTTCATCTAGCAAGGCTGTTCCTCAGGCATTGGGACTAGGTTATCACAGGATAACTCTTTAGAACTGATCATCTATTAGAGCTGATCATACAGAAGACACAGTAAATGTATGGACACTACTGGTTTTGCAGAAAGACACAAGGTCTTATCTCTCCACTGTGGTAAGAATAGTAGGATATCAATTCAAGCAGGTGTGCAAACTCCAGTTGACCATGATTAGGATTGTGGCTGTTTATATATACTTCATGGGAGGTCACCAAAGGCTTGTGAACAGGAGTATGGTACAAGTGTAAAATGTAACATTGTTATACAAATAATTATCTTTTAATTTATAGGATGCATGAAAATGACAGCCTAAAAGTTCACCCACACCAAGTTGTGAGGAATAGAGTATGTTCAAGCCAAAATGGAGATGATCACCCAGGAGTAACACATTTCACTTACTCAGAAACAGTGCTACCAAATGGCATCCAAGGTACCTGAGATTATTTTAAGAGAGCAAGAAGAAGGTCACAGCAAACCAGTCATTAGAATTTTTTTTTTTGCACTGCTTGACAAGGCAGCACAGTTAGTCTTGACTGGTTCTGTTATTTTGGCATTTCAGATAGGCATGGTCATGAACAGAAATAAGATGGGGCATTCTCCAAGTTATTTGCCTCCCTAAGCCTTAGTACATTTATAAGGAACTAAGTTGAAATAAAGGTGAAATTGCCCACATCATGATACTCTGCAATCCAGGAGACATTGACTGCCCTCTCCCACATAACCCAAGACCACCAGGCTTGATAGAAGTCTGAGGACCCCTTCTCTGCTGTCAAAACCATGATTTAAGATGAACTATGAAATATGCACTAAACATAATCCATAGAACAAAGTAGATTCCCACAAATGCCAGCTTTTTCTGTGCTCCTTTGTCTATTGAATACAGAATCATATTTTTGAAACAAAAGAAAACCCATTGTTAGAAATGCATGGCTCTGTGGCCTGTTTCCTTGGAGGGCAGTTCACTTTTTGTTACTCTTGGGCTTTCCAATGGACGAGACTGAAAGCATAGACTTGAAACATCGGTTTTTGCAAAGTCCCTGGAGAGACTGGCAAATGCATGATAAGCATAAGGGAAAGAAATCTGAAGGAAGATTTGATCTAAGTGGGAGGCAGATGATGAGTAGATTAGCTCAAGTCCAGGGAAACTGAAAAGACACAGAAAAAAAGTAGAAGATTTGGATGCAGATTGGAAGGCCAAGTCTCTGACTGTGATTTTTCCCTCTGCAGACGGTAGGGTCTGCTAAGAAGGTTCTCTGCAGCAGGCAGGAAGCAGAGATTCCTGATCCCGCAGCTCTCTCAGGAGGAAAGTACCAGGCTTCCAATGCTGAGCACAGTGAAGTCTACTCGCCTCCTGCAAATAGCTGATGAATGGCAAAACTTGCTTTGGGAGCTGATACAAACTACCTCCAGGGAGCTGACGGCTTATGGAATTACTTCCAAAAGGACCACTTGCATTCACACACCGAGCCGAACTCCACAGGCGTACAAAGTAATTTACTCAGGTTAAGAACATTGCTTAGACCAGGGTTTGCAAATCCATTAATTCTTTCATCTACTCTTTAAGAAGCACCTGGGTACCAAAAATTCATTTAGATGTTAGGGGCTGCATATTCACCAAAGTCTTGGCCTTCATAGATGGATGGTACCTGCTTTTAGGGATGAAGGGACAAGCAACACATAGAAAAGTATGCTACATTTAACTATGCCAGATGTATAAAGGGCATTTATGGGATCAGCAAGTGTGGATGGGGAGGGGGGGGTTCCTGTGGTCCCAGGTGGGGTGGCCATACAGATGGCGATGTCTGAGAAGGTGGGATCTGAGCAAAGCAGAAAAGGCACTGGCTCCACATTGATGGATGACGACACTCTTGTATCCCAAGGAAGAGCAGGAAAGCCAGCCTGGATGAAATAAGATGAGTAAAGGAGGGATGGTAGCTGAGTTTACAGTTCCAGGGAGAGGACTAGTATTTCCATGCATGTGAGAGATGTGAATTCACTGAACGATTTTGAACAATGGAGTAATTTAACCTTTCCTACATCGGCTGTAAAGGAACCTTCTGGAAACAGCATTGGGAACAGACGATATTGGCTTGTGGGCAGGAGTGGGATGTCGTGTAAGAACCATCTGAGGTAGTGATGATAAAAACTTGGATCTAGAAGATATGGTGGCAGTAGAAAGAAAAGGGAGTGGAGGAGAGTACTGTGGATCTATTTTAAAATTAGAGTCCAATAACAAGCTGATCGAACTGATGGCACACATAAGTAAAAGCCAAGAGTCACTGATTAACATTCAAGTGTTTTGAAAGCAAGTGGAGATTCTGGTTTAAGGGGAGATCAAAAGTTGTTTTTTTTTTTTGTATTTTTGAGGTTGGGCTATCTGTTAGACAGCAGAGTGGAGGTGTTTTGAAGGCAGGCTGAGATTCAGTGCAGTTTGCTTCAATTATGCAGATTCTGATACTGGAAAATAGGTGCTGGTGCCTAGTGTTCCATGGTACATGCATTCTGAAGATGCACCTGTCTCATGAGAGATTCTAGAGGGCCGAATAGCAACACTGAGAGATTTCAACCATAGAACAGGTGAAAACAGCATGGATATTGTGAATAATGTTGATGATCTCTGTGCTATTCCAGTACTCCCTTTAAAACTCATATTGAAACTTAACTCCCAATGCAAGTGCATTCACAGGTGTACCCTGGGAAAAGCTGTGTGCCTCTGAACAGCCTGTTTTCAGAACTTAATTTGCTTTATTGTTATTATAGAGGTGATGTACAGAGGGGTGATAATGACATGAGTCAGGTAATGAGGACATTCCCTTTTGTACACTCATTCTCTCCCAGGCCCTCCCTCCCATCTCCACCCACGAGTTGTATAGTTCACTTTTATCCACGTCCAGTGAGCTCCAAAGCTTGAGCAGCCTATCTTCATGAATGGGCCACGCTCATCTGACAAGGCTTCTGGGGGAAGGGAGAGTTCTCTAGTTCTCCTTTTCTGCCACGTGAAGACACGGTATTTCTCCCTTCCAGAGGATTCAGCCAAGTACCATCTCGGAAGCAGGGAAAAACTTGCAGTAGACACCACTTCTAGTTCCTTGATCTAGTACTTCCCACCCTCCAGAAATGTCAGAAAGAATCCTCACTCTCGATAAACAAACCATCCCTTGTTATTTTGCTATTGTGAAACAAAATGGGTATGATTGGGGATTTTCTTCACAGTATTTTCAGTAGATGAGAGGGCTCCTACCGATTACATTTTATAACTTTCATTTCATTTGAAACTTGTTATAATGGTAGGGACTCTTTCAACATCACAATTTAGCTTCAATTTCTCCCATACGTGATTTTAAAAGAGAGCCACAAAGCTCTTCCTGTAGCTCAGACAGACTGGCTAATGGACTGAGGATACTCCTCAAAACCCTGAGTGCTAGGGCCCACCCCTTCTCTCCCAAGGCTGAATGGCCTGCTGGAAGCCCCACCTGGCAGGACTTGCAGAAGAAGGAATGTATAAGAACCAATTATCTACTTCGACTCCATCAAAACCAAGTCTTTGACATTCTAGTGAAGTAGAAAGTACTCCTGGCTCTAACGTTTCCCTGATGCTGTCTATGCCTGGCATTTGATGGACACAACTTCCTCTGTATTCTTCAAGTCATCCACTTTTTCAAGGTGATACCTAAAAATCATCTTGTCTTCCTAGAAAAACCAGAAGAGAGATCACTTCTCTGGAGGCTCACGTGGAACTATCTGTATATTACTCCCCCATTTTTCTTCCTATTCTAATAGGTTAACAGTCTTTCTTCTTTGGAGGATTGCATTGAGTCCCAAGAGATGCTTCTTTCTTCGTTTCCTCTCCTCTTTGGCTATCCCTCTTTCTCAAGCACTGTCCAGTATTCCTTTACAAAAGCATTTTTAGCATCCCTCGTTGAATATTACAATTTCCTTATGTTTAGCATGTGAACATCCTCAATTTCCCTTTTTGGTACTTTTATTATTTATTATTGTTGTCCTTCAGTACTTGTACAAAGGCATTGTCATTTGCAAAGCAGTTTGTGAATACAATGCATCTTGATCGATGTCATCCCTTTCAACATTTCCACCCATCTCACCCCTACCCACCTCTTCCTTCACTCATCTTAATTTGTAGGCGATACATGGTATTCTTGTCTATACTTTCTCCTTCTTCTCTCCATTGAGTTTCCTGGGTTATAGATAGCTTGCACTGTTAAAAATAAGATAGTGTGATTGTTCGACATCATATATCTAATAAATTTATATATCTAATAAATATATCTCTAATAAATTTATGTCTAATAATATAATATCTAATATATCTATTAACTTATGCATCTAACAAATATATAACATGCTCACAAATTCTCTTCTGCAATTAATCATTTATTGTGACTGTGTATTGGTGTGCTTTATTTTCATTTACCATTCAATTTGACTTGTTTTATGCACAGATGTTCCCATGAACCAATATAAATCTTCAATAGTTTTAAAGTATTTTTCTCTCTGACATTGTCACAGTAATAAAAAACTAACAGACATCCTGGTTTCCTGCCTAATTTATAGTGGCAAATTATTGACTCTGAACAGTTTCTCTGTTTTATATTGGACTTCTGCCTTCAGTCAAATGAATAAGACTAATTCTCAAAGTTGGAAAAAATATGCGTTACCATTTTTAAAGGAACTAAAATTTGCTTTATGTACGTCTATTTTCTGAGATGTGTTATTTAATAATTATTATCATTTACATTTGGTAAACTCTTATTCAGCTCATTTGACCAAGGTCAGCAGAATGGATTGATAACTGCTCAGGGTATTTCAAGAATGTCATCAGTAGAAGAAGTTATCCATGAAGATAGTAACAGAAGTTATCCATGAAGATAGTAACAGAAGTCATCCATGAAGATAGTAACAGAAGTCAGCAAGTGCACAGGGCCCCAGGAGTTTACATCTGTAATACAAGCTCTTTAGGAGGCTGAGATAAAGGGTTGGAATGTAAACCCAGTCTGGGCAGAAAAGTCCTCCAAATTCTGTCTCCAATAAGCCAGCAAAATGCTGACTAGAGCTATCTATGACTACCTGGTATCAAAAGTGGTAGAGTGTCAGTCTGGGGCAAGAAAGCTTCACAGGAGCAGGACTCCTGAATTCAAGCCATGATAGCTGGGGGAAAAGTGAGGAAATGCCAAGAATCCGGATATTTTTGCTTTTTCTCTTGTTTGTTCCTCCAGGTTTACTAACATTCTACTCCACTGACATTTTAATGTTACTTGAACAATTCAGAAAATCTGTTATGCTCTTCTCTAGAGCAGGAATAAGATAGCAGAAATTGGACTTGAAATAAGACGCCTAAACCAAGTCTGTCACACACCTCACGTGGCCTGTCTTGAGATTCTTATTAGCATTTCTCCTGCCTTGATATTGTATCCACTTTATAAATGTAGAAATCAAATCATTAGCCCTGACTAAGTCCTACCATGTAGGCTTTTTCTTCCCTGTCTTTTGTCCTTCTTTTTTCCCCTTTCCTTCTCTTCCCTTCCCTTCCCTGCCCTGCCCAGCCCAGCCTTCCTTTTCCTTCCTTCCTTCCTTCCTTCCTTCCTTCCTTCCTTCCTTCCTTCCTTCCTTCCTTCCTTCCTTCCTTCCTTCCTTCCTTCCTTCCTTCCTTCCTTCCTTCCTTCCTTCTAAATTAGCATTGTTTAGGGCCAAGATGCTAGAATAGAGATGCCTTTATCGTCTTTGCAGAAGATGACTTTATATTAACTTACAAGATTATAAAAAATTTTCAGAAGTGGGGTATGGCACAAAGTAGTAGAGCACTAGCCTTGAGCAACAAGAGCTCAGAGACAAAGCCCCGGCCCTGAGTTCAAACCCCGTGATAGATAAAAAGAAAAAAATAAATACATTAACTTTATAAAAACCAAGACTACAATAAATCAAGAATAGGAAAGTTATTACAAATGAAATACTTGAAATGGAGTACATAGCATTTCAAAAGGAAATGTGTAAGGAGAGTTGTGTAACAGATTCAACCCAGTGTAAATTGTAGAATAAGAGGAAAAAACTTTCCTCACACTTCCGTTACTCAAGCACTCATTCAGCAACGATCTGTGTGACGCCATCTTCATTCCCTCACCCACTCATTCCGCAGTGCTCTATGGTATACCTGTAACAAATCTCCAGGGGATGCTGTGGGAGACTTTGAGGTGAATCAAACTTGTAGCATTTTCTTATCTGAGCATAAATATCTGAAAATATAGTGTGAATGAGGCAGGAAGTACAAGGTCAAGGAATGTCTTAGGAATGAAAATAGTGAGGTAGACAGGAGTCTCAGAGAGTATATTATCTGGTGTTGGATTCTTCAGTACTACTATTTCCATAGCTAGCTCATTATCTGGCTCATGGCGCTATCTCAGATGCTCTCTGATGTTTTGTTCTGCTCAGTCCCTCCAAGAATCAAACAATACCCCATGCTCACTGAGAGATAATCTACTCAGTCAAAAAAAAGTCAGATGTGATTCTTTTCTGGAAACTTCTAAACAGACATTATTACAAATTAGTTTTAACCAATGGTCTGAACATTCTCTGGTCCAGTGAATTTGACCCAAGAAATAAAGCATCACAGATATATAAGATTTATGTCTGAGAAAACAGTGTGGAAGTAATTTTAAGTGAGGAAGACAGACTTCTAGAGCTACCAGCTCAAGCTCACAGCTCAGAACAAAGGCAACAAGAACTTTGTGGTGATTGTAGCCAGTGGTAGAGTCAAAGGCTATTTCAGAACAGTGGACCTATCCTATATCTAGACAAAAAAAGTGGCTGCTCCAACATAATGTATGGATTTTCTACTGGATATTATCACACATTGAGCAGTATAAAGCAATAAATAACTTTTTCCCACAATTCTGTTGGTCACATTTGGATCCACTATTAGAAGGATAACTTGGGAAAAGCTTGGACTAACTCAGAAGACTGGAATTCTTTCTAGCATCTCTCAGTGAGAATCTGTTTCCTTCCTTATTGGGAGATTTGGCATGATTCAACTACTCCTGGCTGTACAATTGGAGCAAGTGACTTTGTTTTCAAAGTTTAAAGAGTCTCCATTGCAATAAAAAGCAAATGATTATGGTGGATAAAAATATGATATGTAATGTAAGTTACTGAAATAATGAAGGAACAAATGATGCACGACCAACAAAACGGGTAATTAATTGAGGCTGATGATTGAGGTCATGATGAATTAGGAATTTGTCTTTGAGATCTGGTGTAATTTGGATGGAATACATATTTAGAGCAGAGTAGAAAGAACAGGGGGAGGAGAGGACACCAATGTAGTACCCTTGATAATGGTTGCAGAAGAACCATGTGACTGGAAGAATTAAGTTTTGGGAGATTTTGTTCATGATAAAAGAGATTAAACCTTCACAGTCTCCCACTGAAAGCTTTATCAGTCTTTCATGCTATCAGCCCTTGTGTAGTTAGACAGACAACTGAATTATATCTGGAAGGAATTTTGCACATTTTCAAACAGCCTATTTTTAGGGAGCATGAATAATTACACCAGATGGCTGTTTAAATCTGTTGGCATTGTTTGTACTGTATATTCATTGTTTAGAAAACCCACTTTGTTAGATTTCAAAGAGAAGTACAAAGTTGCAGTAGTTTACAGATTTAACATTGATCTCTTTTGTAGGCCTTTTTAAAACCTTCCACTGAGAAGAGGTTAACAGAGACGCTGATAGGGGATTTTCAATCAATTATGTTGAACATGGAGCCAGACAGCTCCTTCCATAAGAACACAGTCTTTAACTTCAATGATTGCTCTGTGTGTGTGTATGAGTGTATGCATGTGCATGTGTGTGTGTGTACATACGCATGCACTCATGAGCATGCAGCTCCTGTTTCTGTGGTCATCCTCATTAATGCATTATCATTTCCTAAATTACTCACAATGTCTTTTTTATCAGATTGATGTCATAGATAATCATTGGCCTCTTCATTTTCTATATGAAATGAAAATTTAGATTATGTTTCTCTTTTTCCCTCTTGTCCTCCTTTCTTCTTTCCCTTCTCCATCCTCATCCTTCTCCTTCCTCTCTCCTCCACCCTCCCTCTTTTTCCTTCCTTTTCTTTCCTCTCCTTCATTCTTTCCTTCCTTCCTTCTCTCTCTCTTTCTTCTAATCCTTCCCTCTCTCTCTTCCTTCATTTCTACGTATTCATTGATTCTTCCAGTCATCACTTCATTTATTTCATACTTCTTTTATATACTTTGATTCCAACCTGCAAAAAATTCTGTCAGAAACTGTCACAGCAACAGGAATAAGTAGAAAACATTTTTAAGTTTCCATAGATTGGCACATGTCTTTATGCTTCAAAAGAGTGCATCTTTGTGCACTCTTTCTTCATTCTGGATGTTTTTGGTGTTTCTGTTCTTTGTTTGCTTGCTGGGTTTTGTTAGGAGATAGGCTCCGTTTCTGTGGCTGCCCTAGCTTCACCTCAGGATTGTCCTGCTTACATTTCTGGAGTGGCTCTATTATTTGGTTTGGACCACCATGCCCAAATCATTTGGAAGAGCACATGCAATTTAGCACATCAGATGGAGGGATGTTTTATAGTCAAGTGTTGCATAATGACCTTTAATTCACTGGCAGCTGTATGGCCTCAATATATACTCACCATACTATCTAGGTTTGTGTAGAGACACATTATGTGTGCACATAATCAAAATTATTAATGGTCCATTTTTCAAGTTGTATCCCTGTGTGTTCTGGAAAGAGATTATAGACCTGTCTTTAAAGCAATTTCTCAGCTATGGCCTTTATTGATTCTCCTCATTGTCTCTACTTACGTCATTGCCTGACCTTGTACCTGCTGGCTACTCATCTGAGAAATACATAACCAAGAGTAGGGAATTCAAGTTAAAAATATGTTACACACTGAAAAGCAAGCATCGTATGATCACAATCATGCTGTCTTTCTCAAGGAAGTCAAGAATAGATGGAGGTTTTCCCATGTAGGGTAGAATGGGGGTGGAGTGCGAAGAGTTGATGTACTAAGTTACAGTTAAATGGAAGTAATAAATTTAGATTCTGCTGCACAGTAGGGTGACTATAGATACCAGTATGAATTATATATTTTAAAGCCCTAGATTCCCAGAGATAAAAGTGATTGCATCTTATCTCTCATACGCAGAGCCTAGAATTCACTCATAAATATATAAGTAAACATTCCAGGCTTGCATGCAAGAGTACACAAATTTATTAATGGGAATATGGTACATTCAGAGGAGAATTTAATTCTAAGAAGAGCCAACTCAAAGTCTAATAAAATAAATAGCAGAAACTGGATAATCGAAAGGTAAGAGTTAGAGTCAAAGTAGAAGGTAGGAAACTGAAGAGAGACTTCAAAAATTGTTGGCTGTATACATGTAGAAAATTGAAGTTAGATCCTTATATATCACTCTGCTCCAAAATCAACTCCAAATGGATCAAATGCCTTGAGTTCAAAGCAGAGACCCTGAAAATATTACAGGAAGGGATAAGGGATATGCTAGGGCTCCTCAGCACAGGTTGAAACTTCCTAAATAAAGATCCAGAATCACAACAAATCAAAGAACGTCTGGATGAATGGGATCGCATTAAACTGCAGAGCTTCTGCATGGCAAAGGACATAGCTAGCAAAATAAATAGAAAGCCCACAGATTGGGAGAAGATCTTCACTAGCAACAGACAAAGGTCTCATATCTAAAATATACCTAGAGCTCGAAAAATTAACCTCCCCAATAACAAGTCCCGAAAGAAACAACCACTCCATTAATAAAGAATTAAAAAGAGAATTCTCTGGAGAGGAAATAAGAAAGGTCACTAGACAAACGAAGAAATGTTCAGCCTCACTGGCCATAAGAGAAATGCAAATCAAAACCACATTGAGATTCCACCTCACTCCAGTTAGAATGGCTATAATCAAGAACTAATAACAACAGATGCTGGAGGGGATGTGGCTAGAAGAGAATGCTACCACACTGTTGGTGGGAGTGTAAACTTGTTCAACCACTCTGAAAGGCAGTATGGAGGTTCCTCAAAAGACTACACATAGAGCTCCCCTAAGATCCAACAATCCCACTCCTAGACATTTATCCAAATGATCTTAAACCAGGCCACACTAAAGCTACCAGCACCACTATGTTTGTTGCAGCATTATCTACCATAGCTAAGATATGGAACCAACCCAGATTTCCCCTCAATAGATGAATGGACCAATAAAATGTGGTATATTTATACAATGGGATTTTATGCTTCTATCAGAAAGAATGACATCACCCCTTTCATGAGGAAATAAAAGACATGGAAAAAATCATCTTAAGTGAAGTAAGCCAGACCCAAAGAAACATAGGCTCTATGATTTCCCTCATTTGTAATAATTAGTATAAGTCTAGGTTAGTCCTGATAGAGAATCACAATAGCTCCAGAGCTCTGAACATATGACCACATAAAATGATGCGAATTGAAATGAACTCTAAGACAGGGAAACAACAGGCCTTTTTTTTTTTCTTTTTAGTGGTCAACCTTGATGTGCCAATGTACTGTATCTAGTTCTTTCTTCTTGTTTTATTTCATTTTTCCTTTTCCATTGGTTTATCCCTGGCAAACTCTGTCTTTGATTTTGGTATCCTCCATCTTGTATACGCATTTATCTGATTGGAGGAAGGGAAGGAAATTAAAAAAATGCTCAAAGAAGTACAAAAGATGACCCATTGCAACAATACCATACTCACAAGACACTTGTTGGAAATAAAATTTACAACTTTGTAGGGAGTGGGGAAGGAGTGGGGGCAAGAAGAGGCAGTGGGAGAAGAACAAGGGAGTAGGTAGCAATGTTCAAGGAGAAATGTACCTTTCTCCTGTAAATGTAATCCCTCTGTACAGCATCTTCACAATATAAAATGAAAAGAAAACTGAAGAGAGAGAGAGGAAGGGAAATAAAGTTATAGAATTCAATACGAAAATTAAGAAAATTGCGAGGAGCGGTAGATTTGGGAGGGATGGTAACAGTTGATCGAGACGCATTGTATTTATCAACTGCTTTGTTGAATGGCAACGCCTTTGTCCAACTACTTAAAATAATAAGCATACAATTTAAAAAACAAGTCTGAGAAAGGACTCGATATATGATATCATAAACATATAACAAATATTTGAGGCTACATACACATTTAATCTAAGTTAAAAAGTTTAAACCTGTAAAGGTGAGGTACAAAGGGGCTACAGTTATATAAGTTAGGTAAAGTGTCTTCCAGTTTTTTCCTCCCATACATTTAATCTGATTTAAACATTATACTTTTTGCAGATACATCAAGATGTCACAAAGTGCCTTATTAGTGCATAGAACGTGTATGTTTTTATGTATCCATGAATGTAAACTTGAAAACGTTTTAATAGCATTCAATTGTTTGTGCCCATGGCTTGACATTAATGGAGAGAAACCCTGAATTAGATAATTACTGGAAAGTGTTTAGAAGCTACATAAAAGATTTCACAGAAGGATTAGGACAAATGTTAGTAAATAGAGGAAATATTAATGAGACTGAAAAGAAGATAAAGGAGCAAAAATACAGACAGCTATTTGAAGGTAAAGAACTTTTCAGTACTCAGAAGTGTAGAGTTTTAACAAACTGTGTGCATAATTTAGAATGTGAATCAATGATAATGTGTTTCTGCCCAATTCTGATTAAAATTATTCATAAAAGATGAGACAAAGACTGAAATAACAATGAGAAAGAAAGCCCAGTATCATCACGATTTTCAGCATTTTCCTGAGAATTTTAGACAAAAGTAGGAAGAAAAAAAGTGATTTAACATAATTATGTTAGGTAAAAAAATGTCATTTAGAAAATATAAATGCTTATTGGGAAAATCTAGTGAATTTAGATTTGAAAAGCATTTGTGTTAACAAGAAGCCTTAATAAAACAATTAATTATTCCATTGCTACAACAATGTAAATATAGTAATTAATATGTATTAAAAACAAAAATTGCTAAGTTTAAAAATGACAAAAGAAATGTAAGGAACTATATGACTTTAATTTAAAAATAAGACACAGTAAACAGAAATATCTGAGTTACATTCATAGATATAAAAAGAGATGTAGATTATCACTTTGAGCCTGAAAATTAATGTAGAAAGGTTTCAATTCTACCTAAGTTAGTAACACTTAAAAAAAAACTACCAGAATCTAAACATTAACGTTAATGAGGTTTTGAAACAATTTGACAAAATTAGTACTGTTTAGAAATGTTAACATTGAAGAAATATAAAGATAATGCTTAAACGTAATATAATAACTAAAATTCACTAATAACAATGCATAAAGGGCCAACAAAATTATTCAGTAGAAACTCAATGTGAATTATGCTTTCAAATTTATCATATGATAATGGAAGCATTGCAAATAACTCGATAAGATGTTCAAAAACACCTTGAAAAATAAGGCTAAATCAAGGAAATAAGATTTGGCAGTATCTTCTTATCTATGCTAAATTATCTAAGCAGTTAATTAGGATGCTAGTTGAATGTATGCAGTATACATAACTTTAACAACTCCAGGCCAAAACAATAAGACTTCTACTTGTAAGGGAAAACTTCACAAGCCAAGGTTCATGTTTGGCAAACAGAAAGTGAAAACACTTATCAATCTGATAAGCAAGGAAGTAGCAAACCATATACCATAGAAATCATTGTTCAAGGAGAGTACTAATTAGGAAATATTTTAAATGCCATGACATATTGCCCATATGCCTATGAATTCATTTATGTATGGGAGAAAAGGTGGCATTCAGTAGAATAATAGGCTGATGTTATGTAGGCAGTTTAATGCAGAAGGAACAAAGATGACATATCTGTATTACAGAAGGAACCCTTGTCTGAGAACAGGGTTGCTCTAGTATATAAGCAAGGGAATCCCCTCAATTATCTAATACATATTTCCTGATTCTCTATGATGTGTCCGGAACAATAAAGATACTGGTGTTAAAGCAGAAGAGAGAACAAAAGCAAGGCCCCAAGGTTGAGCTTACCAAAGGGAACAGGTAATAGTGGGTGCTAGTCATGTCACAAGCGAGGGTCATCTTTCATCGTACCAAGAATTGCAGCACAAGTTCCTCCACTTGGGTTCTAGGGAAGGCTTGCAAGGAGGTAATACATAAACTGGATCAGAAATATCAGAAGAGGCTGTTGTGTGTATTTCAAAAATAGTGCTCCTAACAGGAGCAGCAAGCATAACAGACGAAAAGAGCAACTTGAGAGTGTGGGACTCCCTGGTCTTTCTCAGAAGTGCTGGAAAAGCAAAGCAGGAGTTACCCGGCTTGACTTGTCCCTTGAAACACCGTATTTCAGACAACACATTTGTGTACACTTGCATATAACCCTGGAGTGTTCACTTACACATTATAAGTTAGTTCTAGCTACCACATATGAGAGGAGGTGCACTTCCTTTTTCCCTCTGGACCTGATTCTCTTCACTTAGCATGGTATTTTCCAGGTCCTTCCATTTCTTTGCAAACAACAGAATATCATTCTTCCTAAAGTGTGTTAGAAAGGCTAAATCACAGTCTCACAAAATGAGTATCAAAAATAGGAACATGAGAGGATGGGGTGAAGCCAAGGGGGAGAGGATAGTCGAATGAAGACAGGAAGAGGAGGAAAATGAAGTCATGCAAGTCAATGCATGCTCTACCAAAGTAGGGAAATGAATGGGAGGGGGGGTTAACAGAGATGGGAGAGAATGATGACACTGATTGAAATGCACTGTAGTCCTATGTCCTTTGCTGATTAAAAGATAATAAAATTAAAAGGTAATAAAAATATAAATGAAAAGGAAAGGAAAGAAGGAAATTAGAACAGGCAGATAGGAAAAATACATCCCAATGACATTTTGATTTTATTCCAATAGCAGCAAGGGAAGTGATAAGTTGGGTACACTTATTTTTCAAGGGATCTTTGAACCCTCTGTGGAGAATGTTTGAGAAATGACAAGAGATAAACAAAGAGAGATGCTGGGATGTGTGGCTTTTTAACACAAAAGAGGAAAGTGATATAATAAAGCAAAGTTGACATTATCCACTCATGGTGTTATTGCAAGGTGTTTGGACACATAGACATGCAGACACACCTACACATGTACATACAGACATAAATGAGCTTTACAGTCTTATTTGATCGGTGTATTTAATTGTTTATCAACATTTCTCAAAGTGCTACCAAATGGATGCAAACCTTTGACCTACTGAGTTAATGTCATAAAGAATTATCTGAGGAAAATAACTGAATTGATTCCTGAAGATTGTATACTGAAATTCCATCCCGGATTTATTTATAACATGGAAAAGTGGAAGTGCTTGAACTAACCTTCAAGGGATAATTGGTAAATAAATCATGCTTTGTGCATTTCAAAGATTGATTACTCAGAAATCATTAAAAATGATGTGGAAACCCTCACTTAATGAAATGAACGAGCATCGAGCGATCAATTTTGTTAATACATACATCCATATGTATCTTTACAAAACATAAAATATTATGAAGTAGGCCATTAATAATTATAATTTATGAGTCCAAGATCATTACCTAATGCAGTTGAATTTTATTCTGTTAGCATCATGTAGTGAAATAATAATTTTAAAATTATTTAAAAATAGATAAGTAAAGGTATTTTAAGTCATGTTAATAACATGGTATAAATTTTTTATTCTTTTAAAATTTTGTGTTATTGTAGAGATGCTGTACAGAGGGCTTACAGTTACATGAGTAAGGTAATGTAGGGCTGGGAAGGTGACTCAGTGGAAGAGTGCTTGCCTTACATGAGTGAGGCCCTAGGTTTGATTCCTCAGCACCACACAAACAGAAAAAGCCAGAAGTGGTGCTGTGGCTCAAGTGGTAGAGCGCTCGCCTTGAGCTAAAGAGCTGAGGGACAGCGCCCAGGCCCCATGACTGACAAAAAAAAAAAATAAGTCATGTTGTAAGGTAATGTTCATTTCTTGTAGAGCATTGTTATCTCCTCCCACTATCCCTTCCCTCCCCCGCCTCCCTCCTCCCCCTGCCCAAAGTTGTAGAGCTAATTTCCAATATACTGTCTTGTGGGTATCATGGTTGCAATGGGTCATCCTGTGTCCTTGTTTCTGCATTTTGTTATTCCCCTTCCCCTCTCAAAATTAGACAAATGTATATACAGGATGGAGGGTACCAAAATCAAGTACAGTGATAACATGGTATAATATTTTTTAAAGGTCGATGATACTGCCACTGAAAGTAATTGAACTTTATACAAGTTATGATATTTTGTATTGGGCAGGCTTATGAAATAATCGAGCTTACATTACTGAGGCCTTGACTCCAACAGAGTTGTACAGTAGCACTGAGATGGCTAATGACCATCAGTGTTCTTAGGTAACTCAGATCTTCTTCATTCAACATGATTACACTAGTGGACCTATTTCACTACCAGTAGCTGTGAACTCCTTCACACTATTTTAGCTCAGTTCTAGATTTCTTTCTTTTTAAAATTTTGTTTTATGGTAAAGATTCTGTACAGAGGGGTCACAGTTACATGAGTAAGGCAATGAGTACATTTCTTGTTGAGCATTGTTACCCCTTTTGGTCTTCTTAATTTCAGAAAGTATATCAATGAGCTCAAGTATCTCAATGAGCTCCCAGAAGCAGGGCTGCACTGAATCACTTGTTTCTTTTCTGTCTGGTTCGGGCACTAGAGCTCTTCTTGGGTGAACAGAAAGTATAGAGACTCCCACCATATCTGCACATATACAGATCTCTGTAGATTTCCCTTAGATATAAGATAATATAGAAATTAATAATTTATACATTCCTTAAAAGCAATTAAGTGAAAACAGGGGTTATACCACGGGGGAAGAACATACAGAAAATCCCACAGTACATTATAAGTACATTAAAAACAACAGCAACAAAGATAAAACCTCTTGTATCCCTATCTTGGGATTCATTTCACTTAGCATCATCTTATATGGTTGTATGTACATTGCTTTTGACTTTGATTATCTTTTTTAAAAGCTACCCAAGCATTTACTAAGTCTCAATCACTAGAAGTATTAGAAATAAATTCTAGGCAGGCATCAGTGGCTCATGCCTGTAATATAACTACTCAGCAGGGTGAGATCTGAGGATTCCAGTGCCTGCATCTTGTATATACATTTTTTTCTAGTTTGGGGAGGGGAAGAGAAATAACAAAATGCTGAAACAAGGATACAGGTTGACCCATTTTAACAATGAGATGTACAAGACACTATGTTGAAAATGAACTTTACAACTTGTGGGGGGGAAGGGAGGAGTTCGGGAGGGAAGTGATGGTAGGGGAAAAACAAAGGAGGGGGTAAAATGCTGGATAGGAAATATACTCATTACCTTACAATAAAATTATATATTAAAAATCAATTAAGTGGATCAAAGTACATCACATGTGTGTGTATAAAAACAGAATAATAATAAAAGGAATTAAAATTTTTTTAAAACGGAGGACAGGGAAGTTGAGTAAGAAATGGTTAAGAGAGGGGCTGAAATTGATCCAAGAAATTTATATACATGGATACAAACATCACAATAAAATGCTTCATGTAATTAATATACTCTATAAAGAAATAAAATAAAGAAATAGGAAACTAAAGTGAAAGGACACCCAAATGGATGGAAAAAGTACTTGGCATTGTTACTGCAATGAAATAGCTCTAGAGACTTACTAGAATGGGTAGAATGCTAGACATGCTCTCATTCCTTGATGGTAGATTGAATAGAAAGGATATATATATATATATATATATATATATATGTATATGCACACACACATATATATATATACACACACACACACACACTCTTTATGATACAATATTGGATATTATGTCTTTGTCAAATCCCATAGGATTATACAATACAGTATACTCCTCAGCAGCAAAAATCATCCATCAATATCTCTTATTCTGCGCTGACAAATGAACCATGGTGATTGGAGATGTTCCTGAGAGACTGTGAAACAAAGCGGGAGCCTGAGCTCTTTGGATTACTTCTTCAAAGTATTATTTGCTCCAAAGTATTGTCTATCGATTCCACGGGGATGGGCACTCCACACCAGAAGGCGAATGGATTCTTTTAACTGAAGTTTACTCTAAAAGATTTTTTTTTTACAGAAATAGGAATTAAGCCATATTTTCGTTGAATGCACAAAGGTAGCATTTTACAACCTGAAACATTCCATATCTTGGTGTAGACTCTAATATGTCATGAGATGCTTTAGTATTTGGGTTCTCCTCTTCCTCTGGGCAAATCTCTCTTGTGTCTTCCTATCACACTCAGAAGAAAATCCAACTCTCCAGGCCTAAGTGAGCTGGCCATCTCCCACTCCACCGGCCCAGTGTCACTTCCACAGCTCTTCTCTCTTTGGCCTTCTTCTCCCAGCTCATGAGGACTTCTTTCAACATGTGATTGGCTTCTTTTTACGGTGACTGGAAGTAAGAACACGAATAGAATATCTTTTCTGCTTTACCTTCTCTTCTTTTTCTTCATCATCTAACTCTGCTGCCTCCAGGCGCACATTATAAAACACTACCATACTATCTTTGATCCAGTAGCTGCCACGTCTTCTCATACACTGGCTGCTTGAGGAAGGTAAGCTCACTCCATGGCAGGAATCCTGCTGGTCTTCTCCACATTGTTTACCCATTGTCTGGTATGACACGATACTGTTGAGTGTGGAGAATGTATTTGTTTAGTGAGATGGACGAATATATTGGACAGAGGCCACAGAACACAGCAGACTGCTTATCTGGTTCTGAGGTTGTGAATAATTCGCCGCACACAGGGGAAAAGTCCCAAGAGACACTGTGACTCCTGGAGCTTCAGTTTCCTTAAGTGCAGAGAAAACCCTCACACGGCATAGCATTATTGTCTTCATTAGTGCTAAAACTCTATTCTTTTTTTAAAAAGTTATTTGTTTTATTAACCCATTCTTTCCAGCTCCCAAGACGTTCTTTTTAAAATTAATTTACTTTATTATGATGATGGAGGTGATGTATTGTACAGAAGGATTGCAATTACATGAGTCACGTGATCAGTGCATTTCCTTTTGTACAGTGTCTTCTGTTCCCTCTCTCTCTCTCTCTCTCCTGTCCCTCCCTTCCATCTCCACCCATGAGTTATCTAGTTCTCTTCCACCAGTGGCCAGTGTGTACTTTCAGAAGGGTTGTGAGGAGAATACAAAAAACTCTATATCCTTTAGGGCTGAAAAGGACTGAGGTCCCATTGGAGAGCCACTAATTCAGATATATTCTATGAGCAGTGCAATTTCTGAGATGATATATGTCGGTTCACCATACTGCAACCGCCTTTCAGAGTGACATTGTCACACATCTGGTCAAATAAATTAATATTCCCATCTGGATCAATGCTTCTGACAGGAACAGCTCCTACCAATGCCACAGGACTCCTGAATGATAAAAACCATGGTTACCCCCACCCCCACACCCAGGAAAAGACAGCGTTGCTGAGGCCCTGTCTTCTGGGGGTAGGTGCAGATTTTTTCTGCCGGGAAGATTAAAAACTCATTTTTCTTTGTCTCCCAAAAGCAATTTGTGCTGGTAATGAGAAGACGAGGGCCGCAGTGCTCCCCTGCCCGGTGTCTATCCGCTTCCTGCTTTGAGATTCAGCTTGGTTGATCATGATAGATCATGATGTTTGGAGCTGGCACTTAAAACTGTCACATCTCAAGGACTTTACCCTTCATTTCACTCCCTTGCTGGAGGTAAAAATGGCTTGTGGCAGGTGCATTACTGGTATAAAGTAACGGGCACTTCATAAATGACAGTCTCTTCTGCTGAACAGCCCCCCAAAATGCCCACATGGAGTGGTACCTGACATTTAAGGACCTTTCTCACAGTGCTGTGGATTTTGCCATCCTCTCTCTGCTGGAGATTAGGAAGGGAAATGTTAATGGTGGGAAAAAAATGAGAGAATGGAATTGAAGAAAAAGGATTAACGACTAATCCAAGCCAACTCAAAGGACAAAGGAATCGTATATTTTCCAAATACACCGTAGAAGTAGAAACTCCTTTGGGGAGGAAAAAAACATACTATATTTTAAATGCCTAACACAAAAAATTTGCTCAGTAAACATTGTTATTTTTTCCTTTTTATTTTTTTTTTATTTTTTGCCAGTTGAGGGGCCTGAACTCTGGACCTGGGTGCTGCTCCTCAGCTCTTCAGCTCAAGGCTAGCGCTCTACCACTTGAGCCACAGTGCCACTTCCAGCTTTTTCTGCTTATGTGGTGCTGAGGAATCGAACCCAGGGCCTCATGCATGCAAGGCAAGTGCTCTACCACTGAGTCACCTTCCCAGCCCCAATTTTTTCCTTATTACAACATGAACTTCACGTTCTGGTTAAGTCACGAAGACAGTGCTTTCGAGTTTTCTACATAACCCAGGGAGTCTCTCCTCTCACTTGTAGTGCCATTAGTCTAAGAGAGAGGCTGGGATACAAACACATTCGAAGATTGACTGGAGGGAGTGCTGAGACGATCCCTGGAGGAGTTATGTGTAAGGCCTATCTCCGTATGTGTGAGTCATACGAGCCAGAAAAGTGGAAACAAATTGAGAGCTGGAGTTTAAGCTGAGCCTTGCAGAATGATTCCATCTTAGGAGGAAAAAAGGTGGAGAGAGCCCTATGAGTCAAGACTAGATGGGAGAAATTCTTCAAGGTACCTGGAGTAATGGAAGGTGTTGGAATACTGGACCATGAAGGAAAACAGAAGAGAAGTGAAACAAAGGGCAGCTGGATCAGCAAGGGTATTTATAAGATAGATTTGAATGGAGGACACTGGTTAGATTAGAAGATCTAATGAAAAGACGCAAAGTTCCCATTTTATTCTAAACTAAGGAAGAACTAAACATGATGGCGTGGATCTTTAGCTTGAGTTTTGTTGGATTTGCATCCTTAACATAGAGAGTGAATTACATTTAAGGGGGAAAAATGATGCTCCAAAAATGACCACAGATAATTACATGTATAAACACACATGCATATAGATTATATAATATATAATTATATATAAATATATTTATCTCTAACAGACACACATAATTTGTAAAATTGTGCTCATTGAATTAATTCATGGAGTTAGTGTTTGTTATTACTATCATGTATGGTTACATCATGACCTGAGTATTCCAAGCTTCGAGTTTCTCAGTTGAGACTTCTAGACAGTGTCACATGCGTCTAAAGTCATCGATTGCAGTGGCATTGCTTAGAGAATTGGACGATATAATTTGTAACATGCACTTGTTCTGTGGTCAGGAAGCAGCCACTATGGAATGAGGAAATGAGCTCTAGTATCAGCAGGAGGCCACGTTTGCATCAGCAAGTAGGTGTAGCACAAAGGTCTAGCACGGTGAGTAAGCATGGTGGTGTGTTTTGAGTAGGAAGACAACAATTCAATTGATATTGGTGTCCAGAATCGCCAGCACACCTCTTTTATAGACACTGAGAGAACACTTTTTTCTGTTTCCTGTGATTCTCACTAAGGGGCATTTTGTAACGTGTGAATTCGATGGGCCCGGGAATGCAGGAGATGTAGCCAGCCCCTTTGAATTCTACACTGCTGACACTGTACTTACTGGTTGTGTGTCCAGAGCATAGACCAGGCGGATAATCCCAATTGACATGCCACGCCATACTTCAACGTAGTTTCCTCAGACATAGAAGCTCAGGACAGCCTCTGTATATGCATAGCTTTATTTCACACCTTTCTCAAAAATTCCTCTTTCTTTTCCTTAACATCCTATCACTTATTTGCTCATTACTAAATTTTTATGGGGCTGTAAAAACAATGGTAACATAATTATAGAAAGGTGGAAACCAAAATACCAGATAAACTAAGAATGATGTATATTATCTAGATTAAGTTCCCAAAAAGTTTGTCGGCTCATATTGTCCTCGATATATTTGGTCCCATCCCATTTAATTGTCAGAACCTAAAAAGTGTTCTATCAATTCATATACTAGCAGACGGTCACAGTTCCACCTGAACTGGCTACATTATTTTTATTTCTACTTGTTGAACTTTGATGTTTTTAGTCCCTACATTTCCTGGAGGGTGGATAACACCTAGATGCATGTTGTATTTCTACTTGCAAATTGGTAAGTCCTTTTCTGTCATCTGTACATTCATCTAAACCCAAGAACTAGCCATTTAATATGAGTGTGCAGACTTCAAAGTTGAGTGCATATTGACTTAATGTTCATATCACAAAGCATTAACTAAACTTGATTGATCAAAATAATGTATTTAGGTATTTAAAGGTTTTAATATTTATGTAAACATGAAACGTACAGATGTCCTCATAACTGGTATAGAAATTCATGATGTAGATGTGCAGGGATAAAGGTTAAATCTGAGGCTTCAAGGTGTGGCTCAGCTTGTCGGAGCCAGCTTAAGAAAGAAAAATTAAATTTGATCATAGGAAAATTAGCATTGTTCAACCTCTATCAAAATACTTTTCACAACATGAAATTGTCTTAAAATTAGTATGTTTTGATTGGCTCATGTGATATCTATCAACTAATCCTTAAAGGAAGCTGAAGATACTAATTATTTTTGGTGCTGGTATTGGGGCTTGGACTTGGGGCCTAGTGCTCTTGCTTCATGTTTGCACTCAAGGCTGACCCTCAACTACCAGAATCATAGCTCCTCTTCCTTCTCTTTGCTAGTTCATTCGAGGTAAGAATCTCATGGAGTTTTCTGCCCAGTCTGGCTTTGAACCTCAGTCTTTGCATCGCAGCCTCCTGTGGAACCAAGATTATAGGCATAAGCCACCAGTGTTTTTGAGTTACTATGAGTTTTGTTCCCATAAAATTACAAAAAAATGTTATTGGTAGACCAGGCATTTTACCCGCCTAAACAACCCATGAAGCATCACATCTTCGCCACACAGCACACTGCACGGGATTGTCTGCTTCCCTTCCTGATCTCGTGCATGACTGAGAGCTCCCGCCCTGACACGGCAGCGCAAATCAACTGCATAGTGCCAGTCCAGGACGAGACGTGAATTCAAGTCTGAAGAGTGGCTGCTATCAAATACACACACTCTCATACCATCAAAAAATCCATGATTCGTAAGCCAAACCTATGCCAGTCAAGTACCAGTTACATACACTTTCGCGTGAAGAAGTGTTTTCAGTTCTCTTGGCTAGTGATCTAGAAGCTGGCATACTAAGTTGTATGGTGACTGTATGCCTCACATTTTACCCAGTCATCTCTGGGGCTGACTCACAGTCTTCAGCTGGTCAGTTTCTGAGGCACAATTCAATGTAGAACATTACATTTGTCTCACTATTAAATTCTCTGATCTTGTTTTAGCACCTAAAATTGTCACATTTATTTGATTAAGTTTGCACATAATTATTTTTGCCTATTAGTATATAAAATGCATAGCTGTGTGGCACTATTTATCATTATTATCTGACAACACTACAGCAAAAGTATGTAGTACTTGACTGATAATTATGATAAATATTTATTGGATGAATAAAGTATAAAGTATATGGTTGTTATTCATTTGATTCGTTTCTCAATTGTGTTTTTATCTAATATGTATACACAAAAATGTGGACTTTGAAATATAAAACTTCAGCACTTTTGCTGACAGGTTAGCTATTAAGAGAGATGAGCTACCCAACTCGTTAATCTTCATTTGCTTTCTTTGTCTAGGTCACTTAAACTTTTAGTGCAATAAACAAATTCCCAAACCAGACACCAAGGAGGAGATGAGTTAGTAAAAGCTTGAGTCATTTACAGCATAGATATTCTACTTTTGAATCATCTTAGAATGACCATGTGCACACTCAAAATACAGGAAAAGGTGTCATATATAAAAGACATTCCTTTGATAGACTCGTTTGTATATCTCTAGTACTCTGAGATCTCTGGCACTATACTCTAAAGATGAGTGGAGTCGTCAAAGATCAGGGACCACAGTTCTAACCAGAGTTGAAGGCAACCACAGCCATAGCCCAAGGCAGATTTCTTTTCTGTGCTTGACACCCAGTATGACTGAAATTCCACTCTGAATCAGTGACACAGGTATCTACTCTGCAACTGAATGACTGTTGATAGTTTTAGAGTCTGGCTGTCTCTGTAAGTGAAATCCACTACTTAAGTCTGGAAAAAAAAAATGAAGGCTTTATTTGAGTACAGAAATCTTGTATACTAAGCGTTTATATTTTTCCTATAAATATTGTATCACCAATATGCTCATGCCTTCCTCCTTTTCTTTCTTTCTCTTTCTTTCTTTCCTTCCTTCTTTCTCTCTTTCTTTCCTTCTTTCCTTTATATCTTCCTCCCTCCTTCTTTCTTTCTTTCTTTCTTTCTTTCTTTCCTTCCTTCCTTCCTTCTTTCTTCTCTCTGTCTCTCTGTCTCTTTCTCTCTCTCTCGCTATTATTTTGGAAATATTTATGCTAAAATATACTATTGTTTGTGGAAAGATTATAATAAATATTATAGAGAAAGTAAGTAGAGTATTTCTCCATTAGAATGTGTGTTACCCTGGGTGTGCAAGCAATGCTTCTTGAGGTTGATGATAAAGTAAATAAGATGAGATATAGAAAGGCAGCAGCATTAAAGTGATTGGATCAAATGTTTATTTCATTCAACTTCAGTTTGACAGATGAGTACTAAGTCTACTGTATGTGTGATGGTGTTCCATATAATTGCTTCATGAGAGGGAATGTTACACTGAGTTACATAGCAAAAACCCATCAAAGTAGAAAACTACCACTATTAGTTCTTGATGCTGAAGTGATTGTAAACAGTAGAAGGTGGTTATAGAGCTAGGTAATTGTAGTCTAGCTATGAATAGTAGAAGAATCTCATTCTGGGGACCTCCAATATGAAAATGGAGAGTCACCCTTCATACTCCCTTAGTAGGAAAACAGATTTTATTAAGCAAGCAACCGTATCTTTTGAGTTTGTTGAGAGTAAGGCCATGGGAAAATATTCTACTTTATATTGAAAAATTTAAATAATGAATAAGAAATCAGGTAAAGCTGTGGCAATATAGCTAATATGGTTTTCTTTCAAAGGGCAAGGTTTGGATTTGTTTATAAGGGATTCTTGATAAGAACAGAATTGTTTTCACTAAGTTCAAACAGCTAGCTCTGTGCGAATTAACTTGCAAGGTTTATATGCAAAGAAGTAAAGGTGGGGTCATTGTGCAAACACGTTGGTTTAGAGAGAAGGGAGCTACCAGCACAAGCTGCTCCCTGCCAGAGACTAGAGAAAGAGACCTTGAATAGAGATGTTCTGACTGTTTTAAGAGAAATGCTTTGAGGTTTGAGAAGACGTTTGGGATCCAAGTGCCATAGGACTTGAAGGTCTTAACATCAGTCTTTATAGGAATACATACTGTTTGTTCAAGATTTCCACTTTTTTTTTTTTAGATAACAGCTCAGATACTGACATCCTAAAGAATTCTTAGTCAGGAAATAATTCAGTTTCTTTCTGTAGAGAATTATTTGCTGAGCACATATTATGCTTTGGAACTTTTCTTTAGCACAGCAAATACAGTGAAGAAAGCCAGGTTCCTGACCTTGTGATGCTGGGTGCATTGTATGAAGAAAAATAACGAAACAGGGGCAAATGCATTTGAACCAAATTCTCAGGTAGTTACTGGTATAAAAATAAGGCTATGTGAAGTATGACCAACAGAATCACTATCATGCCAAACTGTTTCCTGTATCAATAAACAGTTGTTTTCACTTCTCTAAGAACGAGTTCATAACTAAGATTCTGAACAGAGGAAATGTGTCCAATGAGGCTGATCAAGGGGCGCTTTCATTCTGTATGATAGGTGATAATTAAGATTATGCTGATGTGTTTGGGATATGTTAAGTTTTCCATTCATATCCAACTTTGACCATCTTTGTCCATGTGCTCAAACTATTGCTTATTAGGTAACAAATAGCGGAAGAAACTAATGAAGGAATGAGTGAGTAAAAGAAATCAAGCACCGCATGGATCATTCCATGGTCTTCAGTAGCATCATAAATGTCTCATTTAAAAATGTATTTCATTGCCTAGTATTTATGCTTCCTTGGCTATTAAACAACGTTTGAATGCAAGTTCACAATGTGGAGTGATAGAATCAGGTTCATCCATTTACCTTTTTTAGTAGCTTAGACTCCATTATTACATTACTGCAACATGGCAACTTCTATGTGAAATATTCATACATTTTAATCCTTTAATCTCATTTAAACTTTGTTCCTTCTATCAACATCTACCCTTTCCCTCTCACCTGCACTCCCTCTCCACTGGGAACCATCATTCTCCTCTTTCTTTGAACTCAACTTTTATGGATTTTTCACATGATAAGTATTTGTATTTTTCTATGCTGGCTTATTTCCCTTGTAATGTCTTACTAATGCATCAATAGTATTGCAAATGATAAAGTTCTTTTATTTTAAAAGGTTAAATAGTACTTTATCCATTTAATCTCATGACAGATATCTGTGTTGCATCCAAATCTTAGCAAGTGCAAGTAATGCTGCAAGGTGCATCAGAGTGTAAATATCTTTTCCAGCACTTTTTTTTTTGCTAGTCTTGGGGCTTGATCTCAGCCTGAGCAATATCCTGGAGCTCCTTTTGCTCAAGGCTAGTGCTCAACCACTTGAGCCAAAGCACCACTGTCAGTTTTTTCTGTGATTAATTGGAGATAAATGTCTCATGGATTTTCCTACCCAGGCTGGCTTTAAACCGTGATCCTCAGACCATAGCCTCCTGAGTAGCTCGGATTACAGACATGAACCACCAGCACCTAGCCAGTACTATTTATTAGAAATTAAAAAAGACAAACTCAATTTGTTGCAATCTTATTTTATCCAACAATAAGAAGTTAGAAATCTGAATTTTCTTCAGGTCCTTTTCTTGTTCTTTGATTGACCTTGTCCAGGAAAATTAGGATAGATCCAGGCTTATAATTTGCTAACATGAAACAGTGCAATGGAAGATTTCCTGGGAATAGAAGACTCCTAGAGCCTAATGCATCTCCCAATCCATGTTTTCTCTCTGGATCAGAGACTTCATGAGGTTACCCTATCCCCATGGCGGGCTGGGGATGAGTGGTTATGATAGCCCAAGTCTGGATCTATTGACTTTATGTGCAGCATTCAGAATTACACGTTGGGTATCCATAGGCTTTTCTTAGATGATGAGAGAGTTCCATATATACTTATACTTGTCTGCTCTGAAATTTCTGTCCATTTTCCTCTTCTGAGAAAACCTTACTTACTGTGATCACAGGCCCTACATGCTTTTTCTTTTTTTTTTTTTGTCAGTCATGGGTCTTGAACTCTAGGCCTGGGTGCTGTCCCTGCACTGCTCAGCTTAAGGTGAGCGCTCCACCACTTTGAGCCACAGAGCCACTTCCAGTATTCTGGTGGTTAATTGGAGATAAGAGTCTCACGGATTTTCCTTCCTGGCTAGCTTTGAACCATTATCCTCAGATCTCAGCCTCCTAACCATTCATTCTGAATATCTGAAAATGATAGGACAATTTGGTATCTGAAACACAAAGCAAAAAGCAAAAATATAAATCGATAAATACATAAACAAAATGAGAATGTCATTATGAATGAAAAGTGGAGACAAGTGTTATTTTCACTTTATTGGACAATACTGTCCAGAGTAAGGCAACCCTGGGCAGAAAGCAAAAAATGTACCATTAGGTTTCAGTAGCTTAATTTTAATTAATTTCTTACATAGATTATGTTATTACAAAGTGTGTATTAACCTTGTGTCAACAAAGACAAGCAAAATAATGCTAAAAATCAATCTAATGTTAAGTTAATATATTTTGAAATGTGACATAAACATTGAAACATGGCTCTCCCTTTGTTTGAACAAAGAGTTAGAAATGAGAGAATGATATGTTTAAGGGGAAGCAGGCTGGGAAATAGCACAGTTGCTTTCTTTTTCACACAGGGACAAGCAGATTACTTCACAAAAAGATGAGCACGTAATTTGCAAATGGAAAAGGAAAATAAATCATTTGAAACGTTGTGTCCGTTGCTTCTCTGGAGCTATTGCACTTTTAGAAACTTTCCTAAGGCAGTAATTTAGCAGTACTACAAAGATGAATGTACAAGCATATTCATCTCCGTTTTGTTAATCAAAGCAATGGAAACAAGCTAAATGCTCCTCAATATTGGATGGGTTACATAAATGATCATTATTCATGAAATGGAATATTCTGCAGCCTACACAAAATTTGATGTATATTTGCTTTTTACATCAAGTTGGAAAGATGCCCATACATATTTTTTCAGGGCAAAAAGCAATTGAATAATCATATATACATATATATACATATATATACACATATATATCTATAACCTCTGTTTGTGAGAAGGGAAAAAAATAAAAAAATGAGGGGGAGGAAGTTAGGTACATGAGATTTTTCCAGAAAGAGAAAACAAGAATTTTGTGGATGATATGCCTAGTGTAAATGACTCAAATAGCTTGAAATGTCATTGAGTATTTTGTAGTCTTGAAGGTATTTCAGGATTTAATACTTAACACATACGTATCTATTCAGTTGTTAGTGTTTGCTTGTAATGGTGTAGATGTGATCATGCCTGCTCCCTGAAATGCAAACTCTGGCCCCATAGTTGGGTGAGGATTGGAGATGGAACCTCTGAGTGGTGATTTGGTAGGCACCGTTTTCATGAGGAGAGGCCCCAAGATGGGATATATAACCTTTTAAGAACAGACAGCAGGGAACTGGCTTTTTCTCTACCTTCTCCACCACCGGAGGACACAGCAAGAGATAGCTATTCCAGAAAGGGACACAAGTGCAGAGAACCAAGTCCAGCACATTCATCTTAGTCTTGCCAGACTCCAAGGCCCATTGAGGTAAATCATGAGGATCTCGCTACTTTGCCGGTAGCATTTTGTTATAGCAGGCTATCCTAGGCAGGATATTTATTACTGCCACAAAAGAGCTGATAAAAGCAACATAAAGGAGTAAAAATTTACTTGTGTCTGGAGGCTTTTACTTTTTAGCTCATGACTGGCTGGTTCTGTTGCTCTTAGCTGGTGGCAGGGCACAGACACCCTGGGGGCAGAGCAAGTTGGAGGGAAGCTGCCCACCACCTCAGGGCAGCCAGGAACCAGAGAGGAGACCGCAAAGGACCCGAGATGAAGTCTATGATCAGGACATACCTTATTAAGCCACTCATCTAAGTAAGCCTTGCCTTGCACAGTTCTGAGACAGACAAAGGGACCCATTTTCCTTAGGATGGCAGGGCAGGGGTTGAACAGTGTTGAAATTAAGTTTTGAATTGATCTCTTGTGAGCACATAGTAATTTTCTTTTATCAGTGAATGAATGAGAATAACAAAATCCGGCTGTTCAAGCTTTTGAAAGTATAGCTAGACCCATTTTTTTCTTGTGTCTGGAGGCCTTGCATTTAACCATTAGTCAAAAAGCTCCTTCTGTAGCGACTTCTAGACTGCCCCAGGGCAGCTCAGCTTTGTGAGCACACTCTGCCATCGCTCAAAGCACACTCCAGCCACATGAACCCTGTAACTGGAGGCATGACTCTCCCGTTCCAGAACGCCTTGCTCTGTTTATCGTTCAATTCTTGGAAGGCAGCACCTGGGTCAGACCAGCCATGGTGAACCTTACGGTGCAGCTCTTTTCACTCACGATCAGAGGAAGAAACTGAGACTAGTGATTGGTCCTTATAAAAGGCCTATGGTTGCCTGCTATGTAGAATCGAAAGTCGTCTGGCCTGTGATTGGTGCAATTAGAATCCTTCATTTTCATGCCACACCCCCTCCCATCCTGGCTAGGTAACCCGTGGCTCAGTTCAATTTGTGAGGCAGTGGGCAGGCATCCTGAAAGGCTTGTCCAAAAACGATTTTTGTTTTGTTCTGTTTTGCTTTATTTTACTTTATTTTCTGAGACAAAGTCAGTCTTTCTAGGTAGTCTAGGCTGGCCTTGAACTTACTAAGGAGTCCACAATGGCTCCTAACACTGAGATTACAGGCATGTACACTCAACCTGAATGGTCTTTTCTTGCCTATTTGTGGTTTGCATTGTAAGCATAGTGGGATGTGTTAGTAAAAGGAAGAGGGGGCAGTAGATCAGCAGAGGAAATGTGGGAGGCAGTGCCGATGGTGGGTGAGGAAAGAGTCTTACCATCACCCCAGACATATGAGCTGCAATACTAAGTGGGTTCGCTACCAGCTGCTCCCATCATTAACTGATACTTAGAGATAAAGATTTGGCCAGCTGTTGGTGGTAGGCCACTGGCACGAACATGCCAGGGCAGTCAGCCTCTTCCTGAGGATCTAGTGCTATCAGTTCCAGGGTTCTAAAGTCTCTAGCTATGGGTCTTCCGTTCCGAGGACTTGAGGCTACAGATTCAAGCCTCAAGCCACAGACCCATAATCAATGCAGTCCCTGAGTTTTCAGCACTCAAACGCTGAGGACTATCAACACTAGAAGAGCTACTCCTTTTCCTCTTGGGATTTTCTTCCAGGTAGATCAACAGAACCCAGGAATCTCATTGGAAACATTCTCACCCACTGCTAGTAGGTAAATCAAAATTTGTAAGCATCAATGAATGAAGCCATTGATTACATCAGAGACCACATGAATCCATGCATTATTGAACCTCTCAGAGGGACATCTGGAAGGATGTTTTACCACTCTTTTAGCATCTACTGTCTAATCAAGAAAATAGTCAAGATTAGCCATCACCTAAGCCAACTGAGTGCATGAATCCATTAGTTGGTATTGCTGTAGAACAGCTTAACCCAAGGCTTACCAGCTTAATAAAATCAACTGTATATCCTAGTTTTGTAGGACAGGGTTGCAGAAAGAATTTTGCCAGGTCAAAGCTCATGATGAGTTTCTGATGGGATGCAGTACTGTTAAACCTTGACTAGTACTGAAGGTTCTGACATCTCCTCTGTGGGTGGTCACCAGACCTCTATTTTAGATAGATCTTAATAACCAAAAACACATGCACAGAGATGAATAATCAAATACTTAAGGAAATATATAAAAGCAGGATTTTTAATGGAAATGCTGATAGGAAAATTTGACCACCTTGGGCAAATCAAGAAGAGATGAATGTAAAAATCCTTGAATTAAGACGGGGATCCCTACACCCCTCCCCCTCCAAATGGCTGCTTGTTTTGTTATTAGGATTTGAGGCATGAAAGAAGTAAATTTAATCTTTTGGAAAAGAAAGAAGAAATAAGGAAGAGTAAATAAACAAGCCTTTCTTAGCTTTGAAGGAAAGTCAGTGAGCGATGTTACAAATGAAAGCACATGTGGTGATATAGCAAATTAGGAAGGTAAACTAAAATTATCCACAACTGAGTGTGTTCCAAAATGTTTGAACCAAGAGGAAATTCTAGAAATTATCAATCACTAGAAATGTCATGAGAAAAAAATAGACTAAAAAACCTACAACCACTATAGAAATCAAACTGTCAAAACTTGCCTAAAATTGCTCAGGAACGGAACGACAAATGAGCAATAGACATACAGAAGCAAGAAAGGCAACTGAAACACACTCCACTCCATAGGTAAATAGAGAAATCCCAATTAAGGCTGCAATTAGATATGATTTCAGACCATCAGATTGGAAAACTTAGCAAGTCTGATAATATCAATTATCAGTTGTAAATATTCATTAGGTTGAATCCTAATACATTGCCAGTGAGCCTATAAATCAATACAGGTGTTTTGAAAAAATGCTTGAGTTATATTATAAAGTTGAGTGGGTGAACTGTACAAACTTGCTGTCTTATTTACAGAAGTATCTTGAAGAGATTCTTGAATTCAGTAAGATAAGGATGACAATGTTTAACAAGGAATTACTCAATTAGCAAGAAAATATCATCAACCTGATGTTGGCGTTATCATGCAACACTGAAAGTGAAAACCTACACCAAAATAAAACCAGAAAGGTAAACTTTAAAAGTATTTGAGCTAAAATATCACAGAGGGCCACAGATAATGTGGTTTCATTCCTATAAATTGTTATAATGTTGTTTAGACACAGCATTATATAATTGTCATTACTTCCTGAGAAGCCACACATAATAAATAGATAAGAAGGTAGTTTCAGTGACTGAGAAAGACAAGTGCACTTTAATATTACCAAGGAAAATCCCTCATAGATAAAACAGCAACTAGTCAAACTAACAGCTATTGATTGTGCTATAGATAGCCATTATTAGTTATGATATGGATAGATAGGAAGATAAATAATAGATGATTGTTTTATAGATACAAATATAGCACATTATACAGAAATTTGAATTACTTATATGACACAGAAAATAGCCTGTGCTGATATAAAAAAAATTCTGGCTTTAAATTTTAGATGTACTTTATCTAAACTCAACCACATACCTGACATGTAACTATACTTGTTTTGGAGCATTTCATGAAGTACGCATAACTTGATTCTGAACTCCTACAAGAAAGTAGATAGAGGAATTTTCAATGGTTTGAATGAGTGAATTGCATTGAATGAATACAATTTGTGTCATGTTCAATTTTAGGCACTGGGGCTTTAGTTAAAAATGAAGGTGAATGGGGTGGCTCAGTGGTAGAGTGCTTGCCTTGCATGCATGAGGCCCTGGGTTCGATTCCTTAGCACCACATAAGTAGAAAAAAATCACAAGTGGTGCTGTGGCTCAAGTGGTAGAGCACTAGCCTTGAGCTGAAGAGCTGAGGGACAGCGCCCAGGCCCAGAGTTCAGGCCCCATGACTGACCAAAAAAAAAAAAAAGTGAACCAAACTTAAAATTTTATTTTAAATTGGGAACTATGTTCAACATATTCTTAAAAGAGAAATAATGTATTTCCTGAAAGAGTATTTTATATGGTACATCCTCATAATGCAATATTTGAGAAGACACAAATGCTTCAAAATTAAGAAGGGTTATTCTGAATAATGTAATATGTGCATGTCTGAAGTACTCATACTAAATGGAACTGTAGATAAAGATCCGTAGAATGTTTACTTAATACCAAGGTAAAAAAAGGAAATAGAATTATATTTTCACTATCATCTTTCAATTGATAATAAATTGTTGACTTCAGTTACACGCAAGATAAAAACAAATTCACACTACACTGAGATATCAGTGTTGTTAACTTATCATTAGAGATAAAAGAGTTTAGTAAGTCAGAGTATTGGTTACTGTGGTGCTAATGAACCCTCTGGTGGGAATGGAAATTGGTGGGATGCTAAAGAGTCCAAATCAGAAATTCTAAGCAGTGAACATATGAACAACCCTATATTTCTAATTCTAGAAATTAATTCTGCCCATATATTTGCATACTTATGAACTGCCATCTGACACATGGCTATTTATTAAAATGTTAATTTATAAAAAGAATGGGAAACACCAAAAATTGCATAGCTTGAGTTTATTTAAAATAATAAAATGAATACATACCATATAATAGAAAGAACATACAGTACCTCCTGTAGCTAATGAAAAAAGTCTCCAGTATTTTTGTAATAAGACTAGCTATAATATACATGGAACATCTCGAATAAGGTCCCATATTTTTTATTATATTTTTATCTGCATTTGAAAATTTCATTTTTCTGAAATGTCTGAATATATTGGGTAAAATGTAAGGTAAAATGAAATAAAAATCCAGTGTTTCTCATAAGAATCAAAATTATATTGACAATCCTCAAAGAGTATGAGAAATTTAAGGCTCCTATGATATCCCTAAATGTCTGCTGAGAAGTCAAGGTCAAGCCAAGGTCAGTTTGATAAACTGAATCTATATCCTGGGAATCTATGAGGGTGATTCCCCCAGAGTCAGCAAGGCCATCCTGAGGACTCGGGGCCACCAAGCAACCTTCCCCTTTTATTAGTTATATGATTGAAAAAAGCTTCTCAACGGTGTAGGCCACTGATTATTTAATAACTCTTGCCTTTCTAGCAGTGTTCAGTAAATTAAAAGAAGTTTTTAATAAGATAGTCCCCATTGCCAGACAGTTGTAGATGTAGGGGATTTTCAGAACATGAATTTAATATAACTGATAGAGCAGAAGTGCTTTTATAGTCTGCATTCTCTGTATAGAAAATAGTGTTTACATAAATAAATGGCTACAAGCTCAGGGTTAAAAATGAATGTTAGTTGCATATTAGTCATTAAGAGGGGGCCCATTTCTTCATAGCTTCCAAATGTGACTATGGAGAAAAAAAAATATGTAACATCTTTCACTTGGTCCACATCTCATTTGAAATTGATAATACGAAATGTTTCTTCCTACATGTTGTTAGTTGCTGATGCGGTGTGAAAAATTAAAGCAAAGAGTATTTCTTTTCTTTACTTTTTTTATAGAAAAGCATTCCCATAATTGATGTGAAGGATTTTCATGAATAGTATTTAAGAAACATACATGCTCTTCAGGGAATTAAAGAGCAAAGTACCAAATGCAGAGATTCTTTGTGAGACAAGAAGGCTTTTTGATGGGGTGGGGCAGGGGAGATCAAGGTGGAAAATTTGTGGAATGGAGAAAACTAGCAAAAATGTTTCCCCATAGCTTTGCTCTCAATTTCTGAAGACAGAAACATTCATCCACCCACGACAGTCTCCAGACTCATATGGATCATGGTTTGTCTGTGTGGGATTGTAAATCATCTCTGCAGAACTTGGGTGTTCTAGCCTATTTTTAATCCATCAAATCAGGTTAAGAAGAAATTATCCAGTCATAATTTACAGAAACATAAATCAATCTTCTGCACAGAAAACCACTTTCTTTCAATTGAGGGCTTACTTTAAGGCTTAGAAACATTTTTGAAGTTGAAATGGACCATAAACCTTACATAATCAACTGGGCCTTAACAAGGGAAGAAAGGTAACAATGTTTGACAAGAAATGTCCTCTCATCACCTTACTTATGTAACTGTAACGCCTCTAACATCGCCCTTACAATAAAATACATAAAATTAAAGAATATAGAAAACAGTTTTGTGCCTGGGTTGTTGAGAAAGGTTTGCCCCCGGACTGTTGTTTGTTTACCTGGACACTGAGTCTAGACCTACACTTCTGACCAACTAGCTCCCTTCGAATGTGACACGACACCCACTTAACAGCAAAAGCACTGAACACAGAATTCATTCTTATTCTTCTGTTCTTCAACACAGAAAACCACCTCATTCAGTCTATTTTATGCAGTGAGTCTGTGATAAAGACTTTCTTTGAAGGTAAAGTAGGGGGACTATTAGGCTGAATAGAATTCCTAATGATACATATCAGATAAAGTAAAATGAAATTGCTGACATTCCAACATAGGGCTTCTGAAAGAGAAAAATAAGTGGGGGAAAGGGAAAATGTGTGTTATAGATCAAATTAAAAATAATCTTGGAGTCTTGATATGTAGGAGGGAGATGCTGAATTTCTTGACTGTTAGCTTTAGTTCCTTTCTTTATCATGAATACTTAGGTTTTCTCATTAGCTTGAATCTTTTTTTTAATGCGTTGATTCATTTTTATATGATAAGTTCCCATTAAATCATGATATGGCCTCACTTGCTCTGTACATAGAGATTGTCCCCAGGAACATCTTAACCCTACCCATCCTCACTCCATGCTTCCATGCTAATACACACACACACACACACACACACACACACACACACACACACACATATACACACATACACACACACACACACACACTTACGTGCAATTTGGCCACCTTCTTCCCAACTTATATGACAGCCTCCACTAAACTAGAAGCAAAGCTGAGCTCAAGAAGCTGGACACTTTATATCTGGCAGTCATAGCAAGGATAAAGTTGACAATGGCTTTTCCATGTCTTTGGAGGACACAAGTAACTAGCTGAGGGAGGTTGTCTGTGGATTTGAGATCAGCACACATCACCATGCATCTTCAAACTGGAAGAAACCATTGAACATGATAGTGGACCTCCTAGAATCTCCATCTTGGCAAGGGTCCTCTGAGGAGATCGAGAGTCAGGAACCAGATGCTTGCCACACCTCTGTGCATCATGCTGCTTGGTCCATCCCCAGTGTCTTTGAAAGATTGCTTTTCATGAAATTCTGGGAAAACAGAAAAGGAGAACACTCAAGAATGACTTTTTCTAGAAACACTTCTTCACTGAAGAATTAAAGCTGAAACTGACAATTTAAAAATTAGAAAATGTGAAAATAACCACTGAGTTTGACATTCCTGGAAACTGCTAGATCTACTCCTGTATTTGGAATTGGGTGATCATTGTTTGTCATTGTGTCTATAAAATTAGATCAGCTTTAACTGACATATCCCAGAAGAAACTAAGTACTTCCAGTGATGTTTTCAGATTACAATTCAGGGCTTTGAAATCTCAAGGGCACATCAAGGTCTTACATCTATGCACCCCTATTCAGTGGGGTTTTCCATCAAACTTTACAATTCAAATACAAGCTGATGTAACCAAATAAATGAAATTTGTATGAAGACCTCCATTAACTAATCCTAAAATGACAAGAGCCACAAATAATAAGACAACACTCACACACATACACATACACACACACACACATACACACTCGTTTAACTCAAACTTAAGTCTTAGAACAGGATATAAATACAGAGAGGAACCCCAAATTTTATATTTTATAAGAAGTGGAATGTAGGCAGAGAGTGAGGGAAGGGGTGACATTGTGCAAAAAGAAATGAATTCTTTACCTGACTTATGTAACTGTAATCCCTTTGTTAAAATAACAAGAAAATATTTTTAAAAGCAATCTAAGCCTCATAAGACATTTGAATGGTTAAAGAAGACCAAATATATCTTTCTAAGGTCAGATTCAAATATTCTATCACTGGAAATGTAGTTCACTTACCCCGCAAAGTAGACAGTGTTCAGAGAATGTTCTCACATGGGCCCTGGCAACCAAATAGATGGACAGATAGATAGATAGATAGATAGGTAGATAGATAGAGGTGTATATACATATATGTATATGTGTGTATATGTATATATATTTCTACAGAAAGACATGTGGAAGATGGAAAGCTCTTTGAGATACATTTAGAATACATTTGCATAATCTTCAAAATGCTATGGGTGCTGTATGCTCTCTATAATTTGCAAAGAGTAAAATGTAGGCTTTGGAGGAATCTTTTGAAATGACTCTAGAACAGAACCCCAGCCTCCAAAGTTGATGCCCATACCTTCATTTAAAAATAAAGGTGCAATTCTAGATATAGCACGGTCTTCATGGCAAACACCAGAGGAGTCTACATGTATGATTGTAGAATTGTGGGAGAAAACGAAATTTCTTAAAATATAAAAGATCTGGCTTTCTCATTTTATATATGCTGAAATATTACCTTAGTAAAATTGTTATACACTTGTAAGTTACTGAGCTGGGGCTTGACTCAGAGTCTACAGCTTTCTTCTGTCTAATAAATGTTCTGCCATCTCTTGGAGAATTGTGTGAGAGTAGTTAATGTGTTTACTCTCGTATAATTTCATGGGCATAAAGTTCTGCTCTAAAAGCTTGGTTCCACTACTTATTCTCTTGGCGTCTAGGGCAAAATACATAACCTTTTGAGATTCATTAATACATTCAGCTTTTATTATGTGCATGCTTTTCCCCAGACACAGCCAACTTCTAAAGATGTCTCCACACTACAGAAATAATCAAATACCTAGAGCTCTACCTTCCTGGAGCTCCTTGTTTTCCTGGGCATAGAATGTGGCTTAACAATTCTTTCCATGTTTACCTCAGAGGTCTGCCGCATGAATTGAGTGAGATAGAGTAACCGCCTTGTAACACATCATACGTATATAAATCTAAGGAGTCATTATACTCTATGTAATGGCATAGAGAACATCCTGGATGGTTTTCCTTATTTTCTTATTTGTGTTTCCCTGTATACCCGAGGAAAGCGTGAAGCTCTCGGGGCACCAAGTTAAATAGGAACTGAACCGATTTGGAGGAGCTTGGAAATAGCTTAGTTGTCAGAGATTGCACGCACACATGTGCACGCACTCACACACACACACACACACACACACACACACACACACAGAGTCAAGAGGACAAGTAGGCTCTATGGGTCAGGGATGAGACAGTAGATTTTTTACCTCAGAAGATGTATGATTGTGCAAGACAACAGAGCCACTTAAATACTCAGGAAGGGTTCCCTACCAAAAATAAAAACATAAGATAAAATTAAAAACTCAGATGTTAAGATAACTCCCAAGGAAAGCCTGTGGGATTAGGGGCTGGCCTCCAGGGTGAGTTCCTGAGCTATACCTCTATGCCACCCCCATCCACCAGGGCAGCTAATGAGCCTCTGTGAGCTCTAGTATCTCTTCAGAACAGGAAGCAAGGGATGGCATCTGAAGAAACCCTGGGGTCAGATGACTTCCTCAGGAATCGCCCCCTGGTGGAGCCTCTGAACACCAAGGAGCTGGGGAGGGAACACTGACAAGCTTGGTGGAGAAGGCCTCATTCCCTTGCTTGTGAGTCAGGACTCACGGGCAGGGCAGCCGCTCAGCACGGATCGGAGAGGATTCAGACCCTGACGGCACCCTTGAAGAGTGGCTGGTTTTACAGTCATTTACACAGCAAGTGACAGATATCTTATTTCTTCAGAATACTGCTACAAATGAAGGCCACTGTGCTTCTCAAATCCCAGATATTAAACACTCGGTATACAACTTTAATTGCACCTGTACATGACAAACTAAAGGATTCGCTCAAAGCTAGACAATTCCCCCAGTATACTGTAGACAATTTTAGCCACTTGAGAAGCACTAATACACCTATAGTTCCTTTTAAAATTCAAAATATTCTGGAAATTACACACTGTGTGACACAGCCACGGTCTTACCAATTAAACAGTTACCCTAAATTGGAATTTTTCATATAAATATCTTGAAAATTCAAGAAAAAAATCTAGATGTTCGAAAAAGACATTGATGACGACAGTTTGGGGCAAAATGTTCTTTAGTCTTCAAATTTGATACAGATTAATTGCCCAATTAAAACTGGACCCAAACAACACAGAATGAAGAAGTAGATTTGAAATAAACAATAGGGGGAAAAAAGTCCTGATTTCTCACAGTGACTAATGGACCATTGCAACTTTGAGCCACAGCCTTTACCAAACCTAAATTGGTATTCCTGCCACCAGAACATTCTACTCAAAACAAGAAACTGGGCCCTCGATCAGCATTTTTCTCTCTCTCCTTTCCTCTTGCAAATTTGCTAACTAGAGATAAACTATACTGATGGGTTAAGATGACTTTGTTCTGATTAATTTTACGGTAATTCTGAGGGCTTCGGTTTTAAATGAATTGTTTGAATACTAAATTATGCAGTTTTATGATCCAGGAGATAAGCAGCAGCTCTAAAGATGCCTTTGAGACTTAAAAGAGACAGCATTAGAAGCTCATTATCACCGGCACATTTAACATGGTTAAAGTAGGGGAAAATAGCCATTAAGTTAATGTAATAGTTAAACTGCATTAATTTGAAAAACTGCCCGGTGAAACACTTACAGCAGAGGAGATATTTTTTTCCCCTCACGTGGAGATGTTCCTAAAAAATAAAAGAAAATAAAAGCAGGAATACTTCCTTGCCTTTGCTGCTTATGCTGCCCTCTCATGTTTTCTTCCATGAGATGTTCTCAGTCCTGCCAAACCAAAAAATAAAAAAAAGGGACATGATCTCATTTGTGATTGATGACATTGAGCTGGGCACTCCATTCACGAAGGAAACATACCATCATTTCACCAGTCCACTAACGGGACACCCCCAGGGAAACTCAGCTCAAAAGCTTGGGAATTCATATCTTGGAGAATAGCAGAGGTCTTTTACTGCCCGCAATCTTGTTATTTTCTGAGAATTCAAAGAATGTTGGGTTGAACTCATTGTCAATTCCAAAGTATCAGTATAAATGCCATCTTCTCAGAATTCCACTTCAGAAAATTCGTACTTTGGCCAATGGAAGCTTTCTCCTTCATTAGCTGCCACATCAATGCCTGCATTCAGACGTCTTTCTCGGTGCTCCTTCATTTAAATTGTTTTCTATTTACTTTCATTTTCTCAAAGAACCCCTAGTCTTCTGTTTTTATTTCAGCTATGAAGAACACATCTGTTCATGGATATGTGTTTCATCAGTATTTCCATGAGGCCTGGGAGGTTCTGAAAATGCTATACCTTATCCCACTATCACCATTTTATTTGATAATCAAGATGTCAGATATATTAAATTACATACTTTCCACACTACCAGAAGTGGGCGGGGGGCGGGGGAGTTGTGTATCTATGGATTTCAAGGATCAAGAAATATTGTGGTGACATTTGAAAAGAATATCATTTTAAGTGTCTTAAAAGCCCGGTGCCAGTGTTTCACACCTGTAATCCTAGCTACTCAGGAGGTTGAGATCTGTAGATCACAGTTCAAGGCCAGCCTGGGCAGGAAACTCCGTGAGAGTCTTATCCCCCATAAACTGGAAGTGGTGCTGTGGGTCAAGCAGTAAAGCGCTTGCCTTGAGCTGAAGAGTGCAGGGAAAGCACCCAAGCCCAGAGTTCAAGCCCCACAACCAACAAAACAAAAAAGGGTCCTAAAAGATAAGATATATGTATTTATATCCATACATATGTGTGTGTACACACACACACACACACACACACACACACACACACACACACACACGTGCACACAGAGAACTTGATTGCAATTGTAGGATTGTTTCTAGGGATATGGTGGAGGGGGAAAGAGCAAACGGTATCAAAATACATTGTGTCTATGCATGAAGATGCATAAGTAAGCTCATTGAAAATGGTTGAATCATAGAGGTATAAGATGGGCAGGGAAATAGAGCAACACATGAGTTGCTCTGACATAAGTATGATATATGTAATTATGAAACATTATGGAAATACTAAAGAAAATGAATAGCAGTGATATATAAAATGTTCTTTTGCCAGTTGGAAAGAAGAGGAAAAATTGGGAGGGTAGAATATGGACAAAATACTTCATATATATATGAAAGCAGGGCAAAGAAATCTCTTAAGATTTCTTTGTGTGAGGAAGGGGGAGGTAAGGGAGAGCTATAGTAGGGATGAATTTGACTAAGTACCATTATATGTATGCATGGAAACACCACAATGAATCCCCTGTACAAAGCCAACAGATGCTAATAAAACCCAATTTTAAAAATGAGAATATCAACCTGAATATGCCACTAAAATCCTAATGGTTCTAATGAATGAATAAAATTGAATCACAAATCACACTGACCCATTGCCATGTTCAGTTTCCTTCTTGCAGAAAATAATCTCTTTCGGGCAATAGCTCTAATGTTTTCCTCAGTCATGTGTGTACATGTGCATGTGCATGTGTGTGTGTGTGAGTTATAATTTTTTGCACAATTTTCTTTGGCTCTTTTCTCCTCTTCCTTTCTGTGGTCTTGGTCACTGAGAGCGGCTTGTTAAGTGAAGAACCACATTACTACTACTACTTGTGACTCTTTCAACCAACCAAAATCTAAGACCCCGCAAAGAGCAGAAACCAATGCCCAGGACATTTCCTCCAGGTACCAGTACAACAGACTGATGAAACACAGCAGAGTGGGGTCCATGTTTAATCTGGCCCCAAACAGCATGGCTTCCCCGGACAGACTCAAGCAAGCACTGGAGCTCAGCTTCACAGCTGTTCCTCCTGTAGTAACCAGAACTGTGTTAAGTAGCTAAGGAGAAATCACCGCCTGCTCAGGGTAGAGGGAGAATTCTCCCAACTAAGAGATCCATAGATTTGTTCTCTTTCCCTGGGTTCCTTTCTCTCATTTTATTTTAACATTTGAAATCCAATCATCAGCTCACTCCTTGTTGAATAAAATATATGAGCTTGAAAGCAGAATTCTATATCCTAGAAAGAGTTGGAATTTTAAATTTTCTGGTAGTTCTGGGGTTTGAATTTAGAGCTTTAGGTGTGCTAGATGGGGTCTTGCTAACTATTTTCTGGACTGAATCACTGACACCCAGTAAGAGTTGACCTTTATAATATAGAGAGGAAGAGTCCTAGGTATGAACGTTGGTGGGTTATGGCTTGTAATATACTACATAGGCATGGACAAGCATTAGAGGTGATATCTATTTCCCATCCTGAAATGTTAGTCCTTGAGAGATTATTATAAATGCTGATTTCTCTGCTTTATCCTCCAGTTCCTATTGTTTGGACTTTGTAAATATGGAGACATGTCACAGAATCTGGAATCATAGAAAATTCTCACATGAGTCAAACATGGCTGGATAACAAATGCTTACCTAAATAGTCTTTCTTAGGCAGTCTTTTACTCTCATTTCTTACATGGGAAAAAAGGAAATATTTCACCCTTTTGTTTATCATTCCCTACTTTATCTTCTTATACCAAAATAATGCCTTTCTGAAACATCTAACAAAGAAACACTAATATCTGAGAAGACACACTTCACCACCAAAAGACTGAGTGTCAAAAGATGTCTGTCTGAGATGCAAAGGGAATTGTCTGCAATTTTTAAAAATCAAAATAGGATGATTTGCCAGTGATAAAGTTAAAGACATTGTTATGGAATCATGAGACTGACATTATTCAGAATAATTTGCAGTTGATATTTCAAGTGAATAAAACCTATATTTTCAGAAGTTTATTGATTCATTGGCTAATAAAGTTATACTAGCGGTCTGACAAATGGTTTACTTTAAAATTTATTTTCAAATATAAAATGTTTTGTAAACTAAAATATGTTGTCCTTATTTGTATTTGACTCTAAAGTATATAAAACAATTGTTTATATTTATTTCCTGCTTAAAAAAAGACTTAAACAAGGAGGTGGGTACATAAAAGGTAGTTGAAGCAATTTATTAACCTTGCCTATTCGAACACAATGTTGCTAATATTTGTTGAAAAAAATGTCAATATCGTATTCTTTTTGACATTTTAAAATAGCAGTATGTTTAATTATCTTCAAAATTGTATTTTGTGGTTAATGCATTTATAAAATCATTGAGTTTGCGCTAGAGAACAAATGTATTAGGCTGCGTGTATTCTCGATTTAAAATTTCTATATTGAAATATTTAGTCTAAATATGTTTAAGGACATTTTCTTCCTATGTTTAAGTGACTTTTTGACAGACATTTTTATAAGAAAAATGTCACTAAATTTTCCCTATACTATTTTGTTTTACCAAATTTAGCTACAGCAAAATCAGGACTTGTCAATTTTATTTCAATTGACAGAGAGTAGCATTTGCCCCAGTTAAGTATAGTAGTGGCACTAAACTGTTCCAAGTGTTGAAAGAAAGTAGAATTACTTAATATCAAAATTAAATATTTAGCTCATATATATATATTTTTCAGTCATTTCTGTTCCAGAAAGCATGATTGAGGTTTCCTTACTTGTAATATGTGCATTTCAACCACATTTAGGTAAAAGTACCTGTTAGTCATACACAACTGGTTCTAAGAGCTTCAGAAGTTGAAGTGTTGACATTTGCTTTGTGAATATTGATAAAACTTTTGCAATTGATTTTGAAAAGCATGTAATAGATATTTAAATAATTTATTCCAAAGTCTTCACTGTCCCCTCAGGCTATGTAGGCTGGTTTAAGAAATGAATCATCAAAGTGCTACCATCTAGGAAGATCAAATTCAGCACTGAGGGTAGCAGGATTTTAAGACTTTTAGACAGAGATTTGTATAATAGTTTTCACTACCCATAGTAATTAACCATCACAAACAGAACTGCTTGAAGAATTGCTATTGATGTTCTTGCTGTTGTAGAGGCTAAAAGGCTGAAAGTAAGCATTGGACTAGACTGGCTCTGGCAGGTCTCTGAGGAAGAATCATTCCTGGGCCTGTGTGGTAATTCCAGTAGTGTGGGCATCCTTGGGGTCCTTGGCTTGTAGACTCATCACTCTGATCTTTACGCTCTTTCCATAACTTCATTCTCTTACATGTGCCTGAATCTCCTCTCTTAAAAAGAAACTCATTAAGATTTCTTTAAGGGCTTCCCTATTTCTCTATTACTTCATCCCCTAACTACTTCCTTAATGACCCAGATTTGAAAAGAGGCTCATTTTCAAGCACTGGAGGTTAGAGCTTCAATATTTCCAACACAATTCAAGCCCTGGAAGCATTTTTGAATAAATATGAGCTCTCTTTTCCCTCACTTTTAGCCTCTCTTCTTCTTAGGTTTTACTAGGTATATGCCTATGCACTCTGGGGATATCAGATTTTTCTGTGCATTCAGTTGCATCTGCATTGAAATGCAGAGTACATTCCTGCAGGTATGGTTTCCTCGAAGTCTACTTGGGCAAGTGTATTATTTTTTCTAGGGCTATCAAAACAAAGTATTACATACTGTGTCTTAACCAACAAAAAAATGATGAATTCACAGTTCTAGATACCAGACATCTGAGATTGGGGGATGGGTAGATGTCTCTTTGGTTGCAAATATTCAGCTTGTCCTGTGCCCTGCATTGGGTTGTCTGCATTTACATCTCAATGTTCTCTTCTTACAAGGATTCCAGACATATTATACCAGAACTCACCTCAATGACTAAGTTCTATCTTAATCGTGTCTTCATAAAACCTATCACCAACTAAAGTCACATTCTAATGTGCTGAGAATTCCATTTTTAGTATCTGATCTTGGAGGCAGATCACAGTTCAATCCACATCTGTGTAGAGAACTGATGCTCAGACGTGTGAAACTTATGGAAACAGATTTTCTAATCATACTCATAAACACATAGCCATGCTCTATTTCCACTAGGTAAATGGAGGAACGTCCATAAAAAGAAAGGTTTTTTTTATACTTGTGTCAATGTGTGTAAAGCTACATTCTGTGTGTGGCGAAGCTGAGCTTACTGAGAATGCTAAAAGAAAATGTCAAAATCAATCTGATATCATCTAAATGGCAGAAGTGAATGTCAAATAAATGAAGGTATAAGGTCGCCCAATGCATCTGCCTGAGATACTCTAAATTCTTTTTCAGCCAAAACAGCTCATGTGTCACGCCAAACAAATGATTTTGTAAGGTCTTTTCAACTTTGGAGAAGGTGACCAATGAATATTTAGGGGCAATTAGTCCTAATATTTTAACCGGAAGACCATGAAATGCCATCCCTTTAAAAATTCACTCTATTGGTAAGTCAATCAGTTCAAGTAGATCATCCTACTAGTAAGAATCTCTGTCTTTAAAGAAGAATGGCAGCTCATGCACATCAAAGGCAAAAGAGTTCTTGGTCATAGGTCCTGACCCTACTCATTTTATGAAGAATCACAGAAACAAAATAAAATGCCAGCCAATACAATAGCCAAGAAATAAGGGGTAAACAATTATGCATCATCAAAAGAATCATCTACATGTAGGCTGGTGGCCAGACTCTCCCAAATCAGTTATGTTGGCGTACTTCATTGTAATGTGCTCAACTGTATTGCTCTCAGTTGAACCTGCTTAACAGAGAGGGGTCCCCATGACGCAAACTTAGAAATGCAGGGGTCTTGGTGTATGCTGTTAATGACTCTCGTCCCATGAATACTCTCCTTGGTTTCCCACTAAGATCAGAAGCTCCCTTAACTTCTAGTTACAGTAATACCAAGAATCCTATCTACAAAACGGGTATGTCACACAGTCAAACTCCAATCCAGTCTTTTGTTTTTAACAGTAAGAAACCTTAAGTTCAGGAGGAAAAAATGGTTTTCCCAGGATCATACAGCTACTCAGCAGCAGATCAGAAATTATTCTGTGTAGGGAAATTGCCTTCAGAATTGTCTCATGATGAGTCACCCCTCGATTGTCCCTGCAGTAACAGGCCTCAAATAGACTCTGAATTAGAAAATGACTTCCATAATTCCTTTTCTGAAGAGCTGAACACATTCTCTGAAGCAAATAAAAAAAACACTCAAGTAGATTGAATGATATAACTCTCTCTCTTTCACTCTCTTTTTCCTAACAGCTGAAAGGTGATAGGTCTAAACGAGGGGTCAGCATGTTTTATATTTTATGTGAAAAAGCCATGAATTCAGTTGGAAATGAATGAGAAAGAACATGGAAATCATAATTAACTTTAACATCTTTCATTTACTACCAGAGCATAGCACAATTCTCAACAAAATACTCAAGTACCCTCTCAACCTCCATTCATATTTTCTCAGCATTTTTCCTCATACTTTCTCACATGCATTACTCTCTAATTTCCCAGACTACTTCATCATTTCCCCAAATTTCTTCTATTCCTTTATACCTCTGAAGTCTTACACATGACAAGTCTTTTAATTCCTTTTTCCTTTCTATCTGCAGGGAAATCTCTAGCACTTGTTGACTTGTCTTTGTATAATTGGCACGTGGCTGTATCTGCTCTGGTTTTCAATCTTCTAGGCATATTATTGCAGCAAGATCAGAATCTCCCCAAGTTGGGACTGGAATTTAGCCATTCATAGTACCACAGTGGTAGGTTTACTCTTGTGTGTAAGAGTACACTCTGGACACTCAACTGGTAGAATGTCCACTTTCCTTTCCTCTTGGCTCTTTTATCAATACATCCCTTATATCTGGGCTATAGGCCTGCTGGCTTTGCCTTTTACACCTGCTCCAAGATGCCCACCTTACCTACCAGTTTGCCTTGAGACTACTCTCAAGTTCTTTCATGAGAACTGCTCATGTATGCACACTAGGAAGTGTCAGAAAGCCTAACCAAATAGGTGTTAAGAACTCTAGGGAAAAAGGTGAAAAGATGCTGTCCAGAGCTCACTGGACATGGATTGTACAATTCAGAGGTAGAGATGGAAGGGAGAGGTTGGGACAGAATGAGGGAACTGAAGACACTTTATGAAAAGAAATATAATTATTACCTGACTCATGTAATTGGAATCACTCTGTACATCACCTTTAAAATAAAAAGAGAGGGAAAACAAGGGGAACTGTTTTAGATGGTTTGTGTCAGAAACTTTCTTCATGGTTAGGAAGTCCTTCTGCATGTTGTACAAGCTGGATGGTCATGCCCTTCTTTGAAATATGGGTGAAAGCCTATTGAACTAATTAGACTAACAGGTGAAGTAGAAGCCTATACCAGGTAATTACAGGGTAACAAAGCAATCCAGAGAGAGAGAGAGAGAGAGAGAGAGAGAGAAATCTAGGGTCCAAAGCCAGGAGATTTCATGGAAATTAGGTTTTATTTGCTTGGTTTAGCTAGTGTCAACTGATGAAATACCATTAAATTACTCCAGATATCCCAGGAATTGTCTAAAGTTTATCTTCATAACAATCAAAACCTTGTAAGCTGATTATCTTAGTAAGAGTTTGTCAGAGAGCCTTTGTTAGCTAGCCATTAAAACGGCTAAAGTGGACTCAGTGTGGAGGAATGGGAAATGCTGCTTCTGTCTGTCTGTCACTACTTATGAATGGAATGTTTTCTTAATGAGATTGCATAGTGGAACTCTTAGAATGAGTCATTTCTACTTTCATTTTTTTGTAAATTCTTTATAAATTCGTAATTCTTTGTAAAAGGATGCATTTATATATGAGAATTTATTCAACAAAAAATAACAACAAAAAATGGTTAGCCATCTACTGCCTTCCAAATTCTGGAAATGTACCAAGAAAAAAAGAAATTTTGTCCTGAGTCTTCAAAAATGAGAATGTAATTTCCTCAGTGTCATAGGGAGTCAGAGATCACATTTCAGGCGAAAGATCCACTCTAAGCTAAAGCATGCTTTTTAGGTGGTGAAACAACCTGCAATTTTGAGTACCTAAAATAAGTTATGGATGTCACAGCCCAGGCTGTGAGCTGAAGGGTAGTACTAATGGGCTTTAGATGTAGTGCCAATTCTTATTGACTTTCATTTTGGATTTCTCATGATGAATTTTGCAAATTGCCTCTGGGCTATAGCTTGAGGCTGGACCCTGAGGCTTGTGAGATTTAAACCCCATAGTAAAATATTAAGATAGTGGAAATTTAAGCCAGAGTACTTAGAGGCAGGATCTTTGGGAGGTTCTCTGGATTAAATAAGGTCAGAAAAAATGTTGGTGGCTTTCTGAAAGGAGGGAGAGGAAATAAAAGTGACTCACTAACTTGTGAAGACCTTGCCTCTCAAAATGAGGTATCTTGAACCACCATAGGACTCTGCCAGCAACAAGACCATCGTCAGATTTGACAACTAAAACTTGGACTTCTATGACTGTATCTCCCAAACCAACCATTTGCCTTGAAAGCCTACCCAGGCTATACGATGTTGAACTGGCAACTGAAAACACATTGCAGCCTTATCAAGAAAGCTAATAACAACAGATGCTGGCAGGGATGTGGACTAAAGGGAACACTACTACACTGTTAGTGGGAAAGTAAACTTTTCAACCACTCTTGAAAGAAGTATGGAAGTTCCTCAAAAGACTCCCCTATGACCCAGCAATCCCATTTTTGGGCATTTACCCAAATGATCACAAACAAGCTATACTAAAGCTACCAGCACAACTATGTTCATTGCAGCATTATTTACTATAGCTAAGATATAGAACCAATCCAGCTGCCCCTCAGTAGATGAGTGGATCAAGAAAATGTGGTGTATATACACAATGGAATTCTATGCTTCCATAAGAAAGAATGGTATCACCCCATTTGTAAGGAAATGGAAAGACTTGGAAAAAATCATATTGAGTGAAGTAAGCTAGACCCAAAGAAACATAGGCTACATGGTATCCCTTATTGGTAATAATTAGTATATGTTTAGGATAGTCCTAGCAGAGGATCATAGCTCAATAGCTATGTATATATGACCTCATAAAATGATGCTAATAGAGCATCCTTACATTCCAATTTAGGGAAAGGAATCCAGTTAGCAGGACAGTCATGGAAACTTTCTGCTAGGAAAAGTATCTCTGATCGCTCACCATCTGCCTTTGCTCCATGGCTGAAGGGTTTCATAAGGAGTGGCCTGATGTAGGTAAGATGAGGGCTTGAGTTACTGAATAGACAACTTTTACTTTGATCTCTTACCCACAACATAGAGTATGGTCTTTTCTTTTTAAGTTGTTAACTTTCAACTTAAGTTCGTGGGTTCTGGTAATTCTCCAGGAGAAGCATGAGTCTGTTGTCCCTACTGAAATAGATACAACCTGAAAACAGCTCATATTCTGGAACCAAGCTGGGTGATTCACAATCCAGAGGACTTGCTGAACATGAGTCCACCAAAGCATGGTTGGTATGAATAACTGCAACTTCAGAACAAAAGTTGCTTATTAAAAGCTGCTGAATTTCAGGCTGGATTGTTGAACTTCCTGAGTGCAGCAATAGGTAGCTATTAGAGTCTGTTATAACATGAATTAACATAGCTGCTATGTCATCCTTCCATGCTACTCCAGTTCACCCAGACCAGAATAATCTTAGTGAAACAAGGTCTAGGTAGATAAAACTCTGTGAAATGAAAAATCCTTTTTAAAAAAGACTTTATAGTTACTTTGATTTCAATTCCAGGCACACTTACAGGTCCTGGGTGGTAGGGCTCCAGGGACAAAGTAATGACCTAGAAAATACTAAATCATATTAACAACAGTGTCTTGGAGAAGAGCACATCCTTACTCAATGGCAGTGGTCAGGAGAAGAGCAAAAGGAGGTCATGGTATTCTGTGGCCCATTCTTCTAGTTGAGTAGAAGTTGTAACAAGAACCCCAGGGAATCTGTGCTATTAAAATTCTGGATGATATTTTTAGTTCATGGCAATGATGCTTTGTGGTGTATGTAATTGGATATAAACCAGGTGATGGTAAATAATATTTTAAATACTTCATTTTATTCTGTTGCAAACTCTAATCTTAAAATCTCTGCTTCAAAGCTCTTGTCCTTTTATTGTCTGTAGCAAAGAGGAATATAAAATACACACACATGCACATACACATACAAACTACTCACACATACCTCATACATACATATGAACATACACTTTGGTGGTGTTCTAGTGCTCTAACAGCATAACAGAGCTTTCATGATTGGGTTCCTTACTTTATGTTTGTCTATCTCTGACACTACTTTACCATGATTGGTACCAGCTGCTCTGTTTGCCTAGAACTTTCTTTATTCACTCTGTTTATCTAAGTAATGCCTATTCATATTCTTTCAATTAGAGCAAACCATCTCAAAAACGACCTGAATAAACTGCCTTATTGAATTTTCCCTTATAAATATTGTCAAAGCTTTCATCAATTTCTTTCATAGTATCCATCATAATTTGCAATTATATTTTCATGTAATTAATAAACAGAAACATTGTCCTTTACTTGCTAGAAGAAAGTTAGAAACCTGCTCATGATGTCAACTCACATTTTCATATTCAATGTCTCTTATAAAGGACCTGGTATGCAAGTGGGCATGAAATATTCTGGTTTGCAGACAGCAGATTATTAACAATGTTCTCTTGCATATTAAAATTTTCCAGATACCAGCAACACATCATAAAATCACTATCCATATAATGAATCCTAGTAACTTTGGCAAATGGCACTCTTTTCCTTAAGACTAGTTTTTCCACCTAAGGCTCTTGATGAAAATAAAAATAAAATGGCTCCAGAATTGTGTGTGTGCACACATGTGCATGTGTGTGAGAACTTGCAAAGGACGTTCAGATCAATTTGTTAATGGAACTGCTTTTATCTTGGTGCTTGTCCTTTTGACTTGACAAAGAACTTGGTATAGGTTTGATTTAGATTTATTTTCTTTGTGGCTAAGCATGTTTAGTCATATTTTATCTCATGCATTTCTTAGCCTTTTATTTTTACTTCCGATGCTATTTGTTCCATTGCTTTTCCTATTTATTCACTGATTATTTTCTTGCTCTTTCATTTTCTTGAGTTCTTTATATGTTCTGGATATTAATCCTTTATCCATTGAATAGCCATTGGATATTTTCTAATATACTGTTGACTTGGCCAAGTATTGATTCTCGCAATTATTTCCTTTGATGTGTGGAAACTTTTGGATTTAATATAACCCCATTTGACAATTCTTGTTCTCTTTTCACCAGACAGTTGGAGTTCTATTCTAAAAGTAATTACCTATACCAGTATTTTCCAGTATTTCCTGTTTTTTGTCTGTAATATTTTCAAAATCTCATGTATTCCATTAGAATCATTTATCTATTTGTATATTATTTTTCATAGTGTGATTGATAGGGTTCTAGTTTTAGTCTTCTGCATGCTGATAAGTAGTTTTTCCATTGCTCATGGCAGGGTATACAAGCCAGAAAGGCAAAGATCTCCGAAGATTTCACAAAAAGAAATATTTATCTTAACAAAAAGAGTATAGAAATTTCAAGTCTAAATATACATCTTGAAAGCAAATAGCTTGAGGTCATAAGCAATTGTATCTCTTTTAGAACAAGCCAAAACTCAGGTTTATTAGTTCACAAGAGGCAACCAGAGAGAGGGAGAGACAAGTTGGAAGAGCTCTCCTGGTGGCACAAACCTCAAATACAGGCCTCAGGAATGGCCACCGTAGAGGTTCTGAAATTAATTGGAGCAGACTGTGGACAATTGATGCCTCAGGGTATTGTCAATAAGAGTAGAGCAAACAGTCAGCAATTGATGGAGACTAACACCTGGGTGGGACATCAGCAGAGACAGCTGACTTCTCAGTAGGGCTAGGGAAAAATAGAGGCAAAAAGTTCTGCTAAAACCACCGTTTCTGCAGAGTGGCTGTCCTCATGCCAAAGGAGTGACATAGAAGGTTTCACAGTTGCAAGAGAATGGTCCTTGACAAAAACACCACATCCAAGTCACCAACCCAAAAGCCAGCAAAGGCACAACCTCAGAAGAATATAAAGATCAGTATGCAAGCTCACCTCTGGTCTAATATCTATTTTTCAAGAAAAAAGATAGATGAGTCATGGAAAGAAATAGGAAAATTTGATCACTCCACCTGAAGAAAGCAAGAAAGAAAGCTGCCTCTGAGAGGGTCCAAATAGCAAATATAAAGCCTTCACAGAAATCATTGCACTTATTAAAACACTAAAGGCAACTAATATTAAAGAGAAAAGTAACATATGCTGATAATACTTCAGTAAAGAAAGAATATCAAAACTACAAGTAATCCAAATAAACAAACAGAATCTTTGTTCTTGGAAAGCAAAATGACTGATATAAAAAAATAAGCAGAATGTTCCAAATGTAGGTTTGACGTAGAAGAAGAAAACATCAGAGAGATCATAGCATAATAGAATAATTTGTGGAGGGGAAGGGGAAAAAACAAATCGTTTAAACAGGGATACAGGTGGACCCATTGCAACAATGAGATGTACAAGTCGTTATGTCGAAAACGAACTTTACAACTTTGGTGCGGGGGGGGGGGGGGGGTGGGGGGGATGGGGAGGATGGGGTGGGGGGGCAGGGGGATGATGGGAAGGGATGGGAAGGGGAAACAAAGGAGGAGGCTACAATGCTTGATAAGAAATGTACTCATTATCTTGCCCATGTAATTGTAACCCCTCTGTACAGTATTTTCACAATTAAAAAAAGAATGATATCTAATTATGTGTTTTCTTTAAAAGAGACTTTATATTTTAGACACAAAGAGCTTAAAATTATATGATAGAGAATTTGCCATCCAATGCTTTTCTATTTCAACTGCTAAAGATTTGAGTGGTTTTGTCTTAAGATTTTGGTAGTTCCAAAATCCACAGTCTTCCTACTTGTCTTCCCTTTTGTGCTTCGGCAATTAGCACATGAAGGTAAGCAAAATAAAGATTAACTATATACAGTTTGGAAAATAATGATATTGACTTTCTCTTATTAAAAGTTGAAAGCATCAGAATAAATAAATCAATTGATCAAAGTTTTATATTATGAAATCAGTAGTCAACCAGCCACTGTACATATATAATTGGAATGGGAAATCCAAAATCTACATTAAGTACTTAACTCCATTTAAAATAGCAAAGAACACCATTTCTCAAGAGTGTATTTCTTCAGGAATTGCACTTTTATACCCAAAACTACAAAATATAGTCTAAGGAAATTAGAGAAGAAAAGAAGAGAGAGAAGAAAAGAAAAGGAAACAATAGATACACTATAATTTTATATAAAATAAAATGTTATATTGCTTAGGTGATGATAATCATGAAGTCAATCATTATAATCCTTATTGATCATATCAAATTACTTTGCAATAACTCAAAATCATTCTAACTGCAAGTCAAAGGGACTCAATAACCCAAATAATTTTAGAAAAACAAAAAAAGATTGCCTAATAAAACAACTTTCTTGGATTTTAGCTTTAATATAAAACTATAATAATCAAGAACAATGTAATATTGGTGAATTAGATATGTACAAATGGAGGCTTAGAAATGAAAATACAGAATGGAATGTATTTTTATGGTTAACTGTTTTCCAACACAATGCTAATGAAATGCAACAAGGAAAGCTAATTAATTTCAACAGAGTGCAGAAACAACTTGATATAGAAATAAAACATGATATTTTAATTACTTTCTCACAGTCTTTTGTAAATTATTATAAATGCATCCTAAATCTCACGTGAAAACTAAAAAAGCACCAGGCATGGTGGGGACTGCTTATAATACAAGCTATGTTTGCCACAGGAATCGGACAGATTACCATGGGAAGCCACCCACAGCAGAAAATCAGACTCTACCTTGAAAAATAATCCAAGTCTGGCTGCCCATATCTGTGATCCCAGCTTTGTAGGACATGCACATAAGGGGATCAAGGTCTGAGCCCATGTCCAAAGAAAACTGTGAGATTCTATCCAATAAGTAAGTAAGTGAATAAATAACAATGAATAAATAAGTAAACCAGAGCTTGGCACATGGATCAAGTGGTAGAATTCCTGTCTAGAAAATGAGAGGTCCACAGTACTGCAGAAGTAAAATAAACAAAAATTAATTGCCCAAGAAAATCTTAGAATACATTTTTATGACCCTTAGGCATGACTTTCTTAGATACATCAGTAACATACATATCAAAATAAATATAGTAATTTGGAACTCATCAAATTAAAGTTTTTGTACTTATAAGTAGAACATCAAGAAGGAGAAGACAACCCACAAAAGGAGGGAAAATATTTAAAAGTCATATATTTGATGATATCTATATCTCCATAATAGACTGTGCTTATAACTCACTGATAAATACTAAATCAATAGACCAAGTTAATAATAGGCAAAGATGCCTGTTAGATATCTCAGTAAAGAAGACAAATCCATGGCTATTTGGTATTTATAAGGTGCTCAGGATTATTTGTCAGTGTGGAAAAGCAAGCTAAGCTGCAATGAAATATCCTTTCCCACTCACTGAGATGACGATTTTAAAACATTAGACATTAACAATTGTGGGGAAGGGTATAGACAAAAGATAGAACCTGCTAAGGAGTGCAAAACCTCCTTTGTGAAATATTATGAAGTTGATTATTGTTCCATCTGTGTATGTGTGTAAATACACTAAATTCCACTGAATGGTATAGTTCTAACTATATGTTACATGAATTGTATCTCAGTAAAACCATCAGATATGGAGAAGATTATGTGTGCACAAGTGTGTGGGGGGTAGGGGGCATAAGTGTGTTTGCTATTTTGAGATAGCATCTTGTTATGTAATGCACTCTGGCCTGGAATTATTGATCCTCCTGACTCACCTCCTGAGTGCTTGGATTACCCTGTGTGCTCCACCATGCTCAGACCCCATTTAACATTTTTAAAATGCTTAAACACCAGAGTAGATGAACTTAGTCTGAATTTGACTGCTTAATTCCTAGCGGCATCATGTCTAGATTTGTTACAGCTTTGTGTTATTTATCTCTGATATATGTAAATGTTGTTACTTGATGTTGTTGTGAATATTCAATATAATGATCTAGGTAGAGTGCTTAGAATAAAAATGAACAGAAGTGATCTACAAAGAACTAGATTTTTAGGCTTCATGAGTGATGTGATCTCTATTGTAACTCATTGTGTGGGACACAAACAGCCAAAGAAAATATAGCTAGAGAGAAATCAATGTGTTCCACAAGTGTTTACTAATAAAAATAGCCAACAGTATGGACTTAGCCTGGGAGCATGGGCTTTCTGCTGACTTATCACATAAACTAGCATTTGGTCAGCACTTGAAATAAATTTATTTGCTGTTTGCTTCTTGTTACATAATCCAGGTATAATCCTGTTGCTACGAGGATAGCCCAACTGTAGCCATATTATAAAGACTTCCTTTTCCTACCTTGGTAATATGTGTGTAGTGGTTTAAACTTAAACTCAGATAAGCACCTGGGCATTCAACTGAATCCATGACCTGGGATTTTGTAACATGAATGAGACTTAAATCAAACAACTGGAGCTGATGTCAAAAGACCAGATACAAGAAAATGCACTGCTTTGGTGCTGAATGTTGTCAGGAATTGAGCTACTACCCCTTAAATCTCCACTGATCCATGAGGAAACATGACCTGAGAGCCCGAGACAAAGATAAAATAATGGGTTGTGGTGAAGCGAGGCACAAGTGTGGATACACAGGACAAAAGCTTCTGCTACTTTTAGGGAAGCTCAGAAACTTAACATTTCACAAGGAAATCAACGATGCCCTGTTTCTATCCTGTTTTTAATCTTGATTTTGTTAAATAAAAGGCCAGACCATTTAACCCAAGGTTCTCGTGCCTCTTAATTAGCAAGGTCTAAATGTTTCATCCCGCAAGTGAAGTTTTCACTCATCACTAATACCATTCTCAAACTTAGCACTTGCCCAATCATGTTAACGGATAGATTTTTATATTCATTTGAGCCTGGGGTCTTTGCTGTTCTATCCTTGTCCTATCCTTCCTATGGGCAAGCAGGGAATGCTGGGCCATGAATCAACAGAGCAGGTAGCCTCAGGCTCATCTCGTGCCTGAGACATACTTGCTCAGCCAGTCTAACTGTCTCCCTCAGATATCTCTTTGCCACAATGATTCTTTCTCATAAAGCATCTAGACATGTTTTGCAAATGGTGGGTTTCTTAAATGTGGATTTGTTCAATGAAATAATGAAGAGTCCGGCATTAGAAGGACACATTCTGGTGCTAATTCCCAATTCATTTTTTAAACAAAGCACATTTTATGTAAACAGAAAAGCAATGCATCTAAAATTTCCTTTAGATTCAATCTTTCCTTTGTAAAATAGATTGCTCTCTGAGAAGCTAAATCTGTTTTTGATTCAATACTCAGTAATTTGAAGACAGAATACATCAACGATACATTTAAATAACCATTTATTTGATTGTTATTTATTTACATATATACTTTGAAAGTTTAAGGCCTATTTTATGTAGTATGCACCAGAGCAATGGTTGCTTATTTGTAGATTATATTCTTTAAAAAATCCAAATTAAGAAGAAAAAATATAACCTACAGACCAAGGGGGAGGGGTTAGGTAGAAATGAACTGCACCTAAAAAAGATCAGACTATTTATTTGTTGTCTTTCAGGATTGTCCAATAGTTTGTATCTTTATTCTAGGTCCTAAAGTCCGAATATTACCTTGACTAATTTATACTGTTGTATTTTGAAGATAAAAATAAGACACAAACATTCTGAGCTGGACTGGTTATTTGCTAAACTCATTAAGCTCGTGTCTGTAAGCAAAACCTGAGGACACAGATCACCGTGTATGGAGGCCCTATGTCCCGAGAAGCCAGTGACATGTTACATGTGCCCCCACAGGGAAGGCTGTTCCACTTTTGTGGGATTATAAGAAACTTACCTATTTTCAAATAGAATACAAACACTTTGGGAGGGACTGATTTATCTTCTCTAGGAGTCTTCCATCTCAGAACGGCAGAACCTAGTTCCTTCTTAGCTTCATGCTCACTTGTGAGCCCAGCCATAGTGTTTCATCATGTGTAAAAAAAAAAAGGGATGAAATTCCAGCTGCATTAACAGTGCTAGGCTTATTGCTTATCTTCCCAGAAAGATCTAGAGATGAATGTAGGGGTCAAGGATATTCAGTGCAGTGAAGATCTCAAGAAGACACAAATATCTTCACTACAAAGCTATGTGTTATGGGCTGAATCTCATGTATCCCCAAATGAATTTATTATATTCTGAAACTAATTGTGTCAGAATGTGACTATATTTGGAGATGGGAATTTCAGAGACAATAACAAAGAAAAATGAGAGCATAAGGATAAGTAAGAGTCTATGGGAAATCCAATATACCAGCTGAAGAAGAGATTAGGGGGCTGGGAAGGTGGCTCAGTGGTAGAGCACTTGCCTTGCATGCATGAGGCCCTGGGTTTGATTCCTCAGCACCACATAAGCACAAAAGAAAAAAACTGGAAGTTGCGCTGTGGCTCAAGTGGTAGAGTGCTAGCCTTGAGCTGAAGATCTGAGGAACAGCACCCAGGCCCAGAGTTCAGGCCCCACGACCAGACACCCCCCCAAAAAATAAAGAGATTAGAAGAAAGACCATAAGAAGATTAAGGGAGAAGCCAGCTACTTGCAAAAATCCTAAGAGAACTTCAGAAGAAGCCAAAGTTACAACTCCTTGATCCCAGGAAATCACCTCTAGATCTGTGAAAAAATGAACATTGATTGTGTAAGCCAGTTAGTCTTTGGTATTTTGTTGTAACAACCTGAGCAAACTAGCTCAGTATCCAGTAGCCAGAGAGGGTATCTTCCTTCATCCTTTCTCATTCTGATACAAAAGAAATCTTTGTTGAATTTGACACTATACTCGATACATAAGTCATCTTCCTTAATGTTTAAATATTTTAATAAGGCACTAGGTGAGTTCTAGTTGGTATATCAGGGAAGAGGCATAAAAATGTCACATTACATATTGAAGGTCTTGTAGTTAATAATTTATGGATATAGAAACTCAACAAATCCATTTTTACTTCTAAAACCATGTTCGTTCTCTAATACTTATCTGACTTAAATTTTGACAGAATTATACATGGTCAAGAAAAATTTACAATAAATTATCCTGGTTTGTAAATATGACCATTTTTGTATTCCTGTACCTTAAAGGAGGTCTGAGTTTCATTCAGAGCAATGATTGTGATTCTTGGCCCAGTGTTAGCATCCGATGACAATAATATACTAGCCACCCATATACATTTTAACATAATTTCAGTGAGCACAATTCTCTAGTAGCTTCTTTTTCCTTGTTTGTACACTTTGCTTTCATGTCTGCTCAGCTCCTTTCCCAACTCCTGTGAAGCTTTACTATGTTTTTTGTATGACATATTTCTTTACAAGTTTTGATCTTCTATGCTCAAGGAAGAAAGGATGAAAGTAATTTTTCTATTTTTTCTATTAATATATGTCAGAAATGAATACAAATGTAAAACTAGATAACAAATGGGGAAACACAAATGCAATTCCAAGTCAAGTATTTTGGAAGAAAGATCTTGACTGTTTTAGATGAAAGCTGATCATCTAAGGAAAAACTGATACTTGTGGAGAAAGGTACAGGTGGGTTAGATGGGGAAGGAGTAAGATGGCCGGGGTGACATTGATCAAGATCAATTATGCCCAGAAATTGGCACTTTGAAATACTGTTTTGTACAGCTACTTAAAAAGATAATAATAAAAGAGGAAAAATGAATGGCAAAGTAGGAACATTCTCACTGGATGCTGAATTTAATGAATGTGTGGATCTATAGGGTTACTTTCTTAAAAGCCCTTTAGAGAGGTATGACATTTTTGGAATGATTTTATTGAGCATAAACCTAACTTCCTGCAAAATGATTCTTTGTTGTTGTTGTTGTTGGTCATGGGGTTTGAACTTAGGGCCTGGGCACTGTCCTTGAGATCTTTTGTTCAAGGTTAGTGTTCTACAACTTTGAGCCAAGTGCCATATCCAAAATGATTCTTTTAGTCCCATCAATGAGAGACGTGAGGGAACATAGATTTTATTACTTACACTTATGTACAAATGACAGTACAGCACCCTGTGTGTGATCGTTGGCATCAGACACACACTAAGAATCACGGAATCCTCAATTGTTGAAGATGACTGATTGTTTATTTCCACTTCCCCACATATTAAATGGATTTACTTCCTACCACGATTCTCCCCAGGACTAGTGCTGGAACCACTGTGTGAACAGCAAGCTCATCATTCTCTGCACTCGCTGCTCTCTCCTATTTTTAGGCCATAAATATTACAGTATCTGTAGCCTCCTGTGCCCTTCTCAGCTTCCCTGGATATCAAAAGTCTATTCATTTTTAAAAGCTCACTTAAAAGATCATCTGATAAGCAATAAAGCACAGAAACCTGGGTGCTAGAGTCAGACAGGGTTTAAGTTTGTGAATTAATAGGAATGCAATGTTAAACACATTGTTTGTCTTTCTCAGGCTCTAATTCCCTAGTTGTCAAGTGTTCTGTAAAGAAACAATCAACAAACAGGACAGAAGGTCTGTGCCTATGCATACATGTCTCTGCACACAAATGTTCATTTATGCATAAGTAATAAGTATTAGAACATATTGGCTTCTAGAACGATGTGATTATGAAGGTAATGTCACAAGACCTACAAGCAGGAGAATCATCAAGTTGTGTAACTGAGGAGCAATATACAAGGCCCAGGGAGGGAATGGAGAAAACTCTAATCTAGAGCCCAGGAAAGATGAAACTATTTCTCTGAGCTCAACAGTGAGGCAGAGAACATTCCTAGGGATCACTTTGCTGCATCCACAGTTCCCAATGAGACAGAAGGTATGGGGAATTCCTCAGACACTCTCAAACATAATGTTGAGTGAGATATCTGAGCATCCATTGATTCAGATCAGTCAAAATATAATACTGACTCTCTCAAATCATATTGCTCAAGTTTGTGTTCCTTTCTTTCCTTTCTCAGTATCTTCCCATGACAACCTTGCACCGGAACCTGTCACGAAGCAGCAGCATTAATAAACCGAAAACCCCGCCCTTGTATATTCAAGACAAGAAACAAGACTTTCAGACATATACATACAAATATTCACTCATCACTTTCATTTGTGTGTTTCAAACAGCATCCCTAAGTAAAACAATTAATGTTGCCTATTTCAGGCCAAAATAAAAGAACAGGTAGGAAAGAAAGGAGGAGAGAGGAAGAGAATAAGGTAGTGAAGAAAGGAAGGGAAAGGAAGGGAAGGGAAGGGAAGGGAAGGGAAGGGAAGGGGAGGGAAGGGAAGGGAAAGGAAAGGAAGGGCAGGGAAGGGAAAGGAAGGGAAGGGAAGGGAAGGGAAGGGAAGGGAAGGGAGGGAAGGGAAGGGAAGGGAAGGGAGGGAGGGAGGGAGGAAAGAAGGGAGGAAGGAAGGAAGATGAAACCAATAAAACTTTTCCTATATAGATCCTTTCTTATCAGTTAATAAACACCTTTTTTTAATCCAAGTGTTTAAATGAAAATTCCTATTTAAATGATTTGTTTTTCCCCTTTCCCTCCACACATCAAATACAGTGAAAGTGAGATGTACAAGTCGTTATGTCGAAAACTAACTTTACAACTTTGGTGCAGGGGTGGGGGAGGGAGGATGGGGGGACAGGGGGAAGGGAGATGAAGGGGAAACAAAGGAGGAGGCTACAATGCTTGATAAGAAATGTACTCATTATCTTGCCCATGTAATTGTAACCCCTCTGTACAGTATTTTCACAATAAAAAAAAAGAAAATTCCATGACCTCTCCACTTTTCTCATGTCCTATGTTAAATCCAACTTCCTGGTTTCTAGCAATGACAAGCACCATTTCCATTTCTGATACCCCAGTACTGCAATGGTCCCAGAGCACCTGAGTTGCAGCATCTTAACAAACTTCCTTGTTTTGTCCTTGCCCATCTTCCAGCTATCAGTAACTACAGTAAAAAATAAAATTATTAAATTAACCTCCTTCCTTCAAAACTTTCATTCCAGCCTCCCTCATTCTTGGAACAAAATGTAAGTTCCTGTCTTTGTGTGCAAAATGTTTCTAGATTGCTTCCTAACGACATGTTCTCTTGCTTCTGCTGTCTTTCTCCTCTGTCAATTCTCTTCATTTTCTAGCCCTTTCTCCTTGCTTCTTCCTCTGAATAGATCTGTCCAGAGAATCTTCTATTGGCTAGCTTATTTTCAGTTTTCAGTGTCTAATACATTCCTAGATATCTAAATCTCTATGTATTCAAGTTTCTAGTGTTTGTTTTCACATCCAGAATAATAGTAAGTTAATAGCACTTGAGTGCACTGTTCCTGGGTATATCTCCAGTGCCAAGTAATGTGTAGTTTGCCCAAGACACCCCAGCAAATATTTGTGAATTTTATTTTCCTCACTAATCATAACAGCGATATTCTCTTCCTCAAGATGTGGAGTGAGTTATCAAGACAATATTACCTATTAAGCTATTTATGGCTGCATTGGCTTTGATTTTTATTCGCAGTGTTTGCTAGAGTCTCAGAAACAAAGTGTTTGACATAATCAGGAAGAAAAAAAATAAACTTAGAAATAAATTGCACTTTGCCTCTAAAATTAGACCACATGTCTGAACACAAGCATCAAAGTCCAAGTCTCTGTTGAATTTTTATCATATTTAAAAAACTTCTAATTTTAGCTACACTTCTAATGGCATCATTTTTGTTGGCATTAATTTCAAAACCCAAAGCTTGCAATAAGCAGAGAAGGAACTCAATTAAGCATAGCCCCCAGTGCAAATATTTAATTCCATTCTCATCATTTTGCCATTAATAAGGCAATCACCCGAATACGAGGAATTGATCATCAACACATGCAATAATAATTGGGAAATGATGTTGAAAAGATACCACAAAAATTAGAGTTTTTGGATTTGAGTTCACATCCACTAGTCATAGCTCATTTAAAATGAAAAACTTTCTTTCAGCTAGCATCAATAATTCTTAGGAACAGGCTAGATGAATACTATACTGTTTTCATATATGTAAAAATAATTAATGGTAATAAAATTAAGACCCTTGAAAAAAATGGATAAATACACTTGAAATGTACTTGGTAATTTAGAAGACATCAGTAATTACTCATTCTTTATAATTATGCATAGAATTAAAATAATTTAGTAATGATAGTAACACGTAGCATGAGCCTAGTAATTTTTAGCTTCCCCCACTCCCATCAATAAACTAATTATATCAAGGCGACAATAACATGTGACACTGTTAGGTGAGAGTAGATAGTAATTAAATATTCCAATATAAACAGAACAAGGTCTACCTCAGAAGATGAGAATAAACTTTTACTATGTGTGCATTGTGCTTTGGGATATTCGTCTATTCTAATCCTGGTTAAAGCATTTCCAGGTAAATCACATTCTGTCTCCCTATGCACATGTGAGACTCAGAGGTTTTAAGTGAGGATTTGAAGTTAGACAATTTAAAAAGGCAAGGCTTACAGTGTGTGGACTGTGTAATCTTAGCAATAAACTCTGTGGTGATCGGTCCTTTTGTACGTCATCTCATAAATCTTCTTAGTTCTCTGCTTCTTGTAGAAGCCAACATGGTACACACCAAAATATAATCGTTTTCATATTTTCCACAGTGGGCAAAGTGGAGAAGCTGTCACCAGGCCGAGATCTCTGTGGTTCCACACACAGTCTGTTACGTACACGCTCACAACTCATTGAGTTGGGTCCGAGCATGGTTCCGGTGAGATGACTTGTGTCTGAGCCACGCAGATGTGTTCTTTCATGCCTGTTGCCTACTGTCTAGGCACCAGTTCCCTCATCAGCAAACACAGATGATCAAACTAACCTCTGTTGTAAAGACCATTGCAAAGCTAAAGAAGTGTCTTTCTGAGACTCGAAGTGGGTAACCAGGCTTATTATTAAATATCACTTTTATACTCATGTGACAGCCTCTCGTTGGAGTCGAGCTCTCCTAGGGGATGGGGTAAAGGCAAGACCTCAATAAAACGCCTCTGCCTCCGGGCCCGATGCTTCTTCACCACTGGAGCCGCCTTGTCTATGAACTGGTGGCTCTGGCTCTCCAATGCTGCTCTGAGACAACAGCTCTGCTGTCCTTTCCTCGGGTGAGTCTCAGCGCCTTCTCGTGAAGATGTTATCGATCAGCTCTGTTCTTCCTGGAACCCAAGGTGACTGCACCAGAGAAATTCAGAACAAAGCAGACAGGTGTTAAGTGGAGGCCATGATGCAAGGCTGGTCGCTGTCTTTTCCTTAACTTCTGGGCCCAGGTGAGGGGACGGGTATTTTTTGTTTGTGTTTGTTTTGTGTAGCCAAAGCAGTTTCTAAATATCTGCTAGAATACTGCATCAAGCAAATAAACACACTTCTGAAGGAGATGAGGATGTGATGCTCTGGATATTCACTCAGCTGCTTCCTCCCATCAAGCAAGACTCAAATCCAAGCCTGTGGGGGGTTGATGCTACCCACACTGTGGAGCAGGAGACTCTGGGTTTGAGTAGTCACAGCCTCAGCACCTGATAAGTCTGTAGGACATGAATCTCAGTAATTCTTTGTCTGTTGTCATTGCCTTCCATGCCAGGAGCTGCCTGTGAATAATATGTATTGTCCTCACCATGGTCATACCACATGTGCAGCATGATTGCTGAGTAATGGCCACGAATTCTTCAGGTGCTGTGTGTTAAGCAAAGCTCCACAGACCAAGCAGGCCAGTCTCTGCCCTCAGGACAGGACAGCAGGTGGCGAACCATCCACGAGGTAAACAGTAGGTCAGATGGGCAAGTATCTTAAGGAAAAGGAGGACAGGAAAGGGGTCAGGGGGTAATCTGAAAAGGGGGATCCCATCCGGCCTGGGGAGCAATTCCAGGCAGAAGAGAGGCATTGTCAGGCAGACAGACCAAGCAGGGAAGTTGGGCAGGAAAGGAAGAGAAGGGGGTCACGGATGCACTGATTGACACAGAGTGGATACAATGTGAGTGCGAAGTGTTCCGGGTCTTGGGGTCACTATAAAATGAATCATGCAACTAAGTACACCAGTACTAGGCTAGGGCTTAGTCCTTCCAGAGCTCCTGAGCATTTAAGGCAACTCTAGCCCAGCCTCTCTCACCTCATTCATAGCTTACACCTGGGTTCACCCCCAAAACATATAGAAATATCTGCTGAAACATCTTAAGGAAATGATAGCTCCTGACAACTGAGAGGCAGCAGAGTATGAAGAGCAAGGAGACGGAGGGGGCCGCGCTTTTCCACTCTGATTTTTCAACTAGGCCGCACCCCTGCAGGCTGTCATCATCAGATTAAGAAATTCAGGTTTAGAGGGTTGCCATGACCTCTTCACTGAGATTCAGAATTGCCAGTTGGCAATCGCTAGGCCCTGGACATTACATTTGACACTCTGTTCTGTTTTGTTCGTTCTTGACAGCGCTCATTGGGATAAAAAGATGAGGCAGCCAGAGGAAAGTATTAAAGACGGGAAAGTAAGAAAAGAAATGAAAGATGAGGGGGAGACACTAGCATAATCACATTTACAGCATTTTCTGGATTACTCTCTCACCAACCCAAATCTAACCGTCACAAGGTCATGCACCTGAATGTAACAACAAAGAATAAAGTGAGTGCTCTGGTCATCATTATCGCACTCTTACTGGACCTCACACATTCGTACACTGAACTGTGAAGCTGAAGAGTCTTTTAAATGAAGGATCCTGGGCCTGGCACATGCTTGTCATCTCAGGTGCTTGGTACACTGAGATTGGGAGGAATGTTATTTGTTGCCAGATAGGGCAAACATTAGTGAAACCCTAGCTCAGGATGTGATATCCATGTCTGCAAGCACAGCTGCCTGGGAGGATCAATAGGGGAATCACAGACCAAGGCAAAAGTGAAAACTTTATCTGGAAAAAAAATCTAAAAACAGACTGGGAGATGGCAAAGTGCCTGCCTAGAAAAGGGCAAGAAGCCTCTGAGTTAAAATATCAGTATGGCAAAAACAACTACACAAATAAATAAATGCATACATAATAAAGACATTCATAGTCTTTATGAGAAAATGCAGGTGGCAAAGAAAGGCTGGGGTATGGGGGAGACACCTTTGTACTCTTGAATGCCCCCTGCATCGTAGGAGACCAAAGGATCAGATAAGACTGGACCGTGCAGTGTGCTGCTTGAGTAGCAAGGTTGAGTTGAGGCCTTCACCAGGAAATTCTCAGACAGCATATTGCTTCTGTGAGACTGGCAGTCCCTTCCTCCTCTCCCCTGCTACCTGCTACAGTAAAGCAAGGGTACCTTAATAGTTACTGCAGATTTCCCTCAGTGTTTTAATATTGTCCAAACTTTTCAGAAAGGGTAAAAATGTATCTGCTGTTCATTTCCAAGCTGCCAACCTTCCCAGAGTTTGATGTCCTTAGGATGAGCTTTAATTCCCCTGGGTATTAAAAAGGAAATGGCAACCCTAGCAGACTTATTCTGAGGACCGTCAACAATAAAATATTTAGGAAGGCTTTATTCACTACCAGGCATTGGCATAAGCACTTTGTGTACTTTAATTGATTCGGTTTACAGAACAACCTTTGCAACCCAGGCAAAGTGAGGTTTAATATATTCTCAGGAGACAAATAACTAGGGAGTCCACAGTAAACGCTCCAAGCCAGGAGTTTGCCTCTGCTGCGTTGCTTCTCGCTGGTTGGCAACGCTGCCTGTCTGGAAACAGAGAGGACTCACATGGAAAAGCGTTGCCACCAAGGAATCACTGAGAGAGCTGAGGATGGAGAGGAAGAAGACGCTTCTCTCTTTGGGAGCCATCATAGCTATTTCCTAAGGATTCCTTGAGATTCTACAAGTTCACGTTGCCTTCATTACCCCATTTACTCTCCCACCAATATGCCAATATCCTAATACCCCTTTTGTTTTTATTTACACCACATCCTTGCCTTTAGCCACCCTATTATCTACATGGGGTTGATGTTCTTTGTTCTTCACCTGTCCAAACTCATTGTAGCAAAGGCAATGAGAGTAAGGTTGCTGTGGTCTCAGGTTTCAAATCTCTCACTCAGATGCGCTCACTCTGTGAACTTGCATATGGCATGGACACCTTTGTTCTTCTAGTCTCCTTGCTTGATAAAGAAGAGACCAACCACAGTCCCTATATGAGCATTAAATGAAAGATTAACTACAAACAGATTTGGAAAATTGTTTCACAATAATAAGTATTTATCTTAAATGAGAATAGCATGATAGCATTATCTGTTTCGTATAGTTCAGAGGATTCTCAATAAACCAGTCCATGGTAACTGTACTAGTAGGACTGCTTAGAACTCTTTTGGTCCAAATGATTTCCTGTCTCCTAGATACATATATAATCAATTAGTCAGCCCATAAGTCAGTCATAACCCTTTCAGGATTAGTATATGGTTGATAACTGGGACAATGATAATACAGCAGCAGATGAGAGGAACAAAACTCCTACAGATAATTTAAAATATTTCTTGTAAGAAATATGAAGCAAAAATGTATCTTTCATCTAAACCATGAGAAGCAGTTGTCGTGTGTGGAAGTCTGTGTGGAGAACAGCCAGGGTAGAAAGACAGTAAAGACAATGTCCTGAATGAAGAACTAGTTTGGACCAGTATCTGGCATGATAGAATAAAGGAAGATGGTGTATCTCACCAAGAGGTGGGCTAGGAGAGGGAGGGTTATCTTAGGGCCCTTCAGGTTATGGCAAATCTGTTTCCATCCAATGACAAGACATCACAGGGTTTTGTATAAAGAGAAATATGGTTGGCTTTATAATATATTAAAGTCATACTAGCTACTGAATGAAGAATGGCTTAAAGACTCTGAAAGTATGGGCAGATTACTTCACTCCTGGTGTTCAGATATGACCATAGTTTGGGCAAATGTTATAGGACAGATTTGACAAATCCATGATTTTTCATTTTCCCTACGTCTGGGCAATGTGGTCACTCATATTCTTATTATCATCTTGAAGGAAGCTAGCGTCCACCTGAGCTCCTAATAGATGTGAATATTTTGTTGCAAATGCAGCACTGCATGTGGAGAAGATAAAACTAGAAGCACAGGTGAAAAAAGAGCAGGACCACCTGCTCTTCCTTAAGATCAAAATACTCAAGACACAGAAGGAAAAACACGCCACTCAGTAACTCTTAACTGCTTCTATTTTTATCATTGCAGAAAAAGTGTGCACATCAAACATAAAATATGGGTGTCAGCAAATCTATCACAATTTTTACTTTTTTTATAATCCTGGAACAGCTGATGCATTAAGCAGTTGGTCTTATGCCACCTAGACTCTTTAATGACTGACTTTTGGCAAAGGCCACCCAAATAATCACAAGAACCCTGCTGTCTCCCAGAGATCAAGTCTGCATCACTCCAGCATGGAGAGAAACTTAAATATATAGCCAGAAATTTGATATTCTCTAAGAAGTCTAAATTTAGGTAGAAAATATCCTAGGGTGAACATACAGAAATCCCCATTACAGCTCATTATAGTTCCTTCCCCAGAGAGATCTTCCTTTTGTATTCCTTGCCATTTGATGGTTGAAAGAACAGTTTTGGAGTCAAAGTTCAGAACATCCTTTCCTGCTGATATGGCCTTCACCAAGTGAACTAGTTATTCTAAACCTCAGGTTCATCATAGGTAAAACTGACCACATAATTACAATGGCAATAGGTATCACTTGTTCAGTGTACATTGCTCCAGAAATCCTCTTAATCTTGTATGTGTACTGGTATCTGTATAGTAGCTACAACAATCTGACGATCATGTAATAGGCCCAGTTTTATACACGAGAAATCCTAGATCTTAAGGCAAGAAAGGTTGTTCGAGTATTACTGTCTGAAATCTTCTCTGCTGTGTTCTATCTTTAACACTTACTTCTAAACACTATGATGTATTGAGTTTGGAAAGATACCACCATCTTCTTGTAAGGATTCATAGGATGATACATAAGAAATGGTCAGAACTATGCCTAGGACAGAAGAAGTATCAGATAACTTAGATTTTAAAATATAAAGAAGAGGAGGGATGTCATCAATGCAACCATGGTGAAAACGATATTTTAGCAAATATTAATTGTCATGCTAATATGTGCAGTCATTTTTTGGCTGCTGTGATATATCAATCCCACAAAATGCATAAAAATGGCTGAAAATCATAGAGAGGTAGGAAAGGACCCCAGAGTAAACTATGCTTCTAAGAAAGAAGTGAACTGTGTTGTACACCAAAATATAATCATGGCTAATGTCTTGTAGAGGGTACAGGATGGATGAAGGGGTCCTTGAATGTTGGGTTGGGTAATGGAGATTTATTGAAATGGTTAATGTGATAGTTGCAATGGAGTGAGAATGATTTAAGCAAATACTGGAAGGAATTATAAGAATTAAGCAAGTAATTATCTATGGGAAGAACATACAGGTAGAAGAATCAAACAGGGCAGAGAGCCCTTCAGGAGTGTTTGAATGAAAGCAATGAAGTGAGGACATCTCAGGTGAGCAAGGTAAGTGCCTACGCACAAGAGGCCAGTCACCTAGACCACCATTTTGCGTGCCATTCTTTCAAGAGGAATACAAAGGAAAGTCTAAGCAGGATTTTGAGTAGGGGAATGGTATAATTTGACACATTGACTTCTGTGCTTTGAAAGGCTGCAGGGACTAAAGGGAAGCAGGTAGCTTGGACCAGAGCAGCTGCAGCAGCAGAGGTGAGCAGCGGAGGCTTCTGGCTGATTTTGCATGCAGTATTGAAAAGAAGTTCCAAAGCAGTTCCAAAGAGATGGCATGTGAGTGAAAGAGAAGTCAGGGGTGGCACTAAGTTTTGTTTTTGTTGTTGTTTTGTCTTGTTTTCAGTATCCAGAAGTAAATATTTGTGGCAGTTGGAACTGGGCAGCATAAGAAACAAGTGTGGGGTAGGAGCAGATGTGGATTTTGATCTTTACTTTTAATATAATACTGAATCATTTAGTAATTATGGATAATAAGAAAATCAATGGTAAAATATAAAATAATAAAGGCATTTAGTGTTCATTATAATTATACTCTATTTCTTGTTTTTCCCTTAAACCCTCCTCTGGGATGACCTCTCTCAATGCCAGAAGCAAATCACTTCACTCATGATCTTTATGCATGTGGATAAATAAAGCAAAGCCAGGAAGATAAAGAAACCTGCCCAAGGTGACACAGGATTTTTTATATAACCAACACAGGACAGAGCAGTAAGCATTTTGATTCAAAATTCTGAAATGTTGACAACTCTGATCAATAAATCTGCATACATCACTCTCTTGCATGTGTTTCCAAATTCTTCCTGCAGTTGCTTAGGTCTGGAGTGTTTCATCATTCTTTGACATATCTAATATCATACTCCGTATCTGATATCCTTTTTCTTTTTTTAATTATTTTTTATTGTGAAAATACTGTACAGAGGGGTTACAATTACATGGGCAAGATAATGAGTACATTTCTTATCAAGCATTGTAGCCTCCTCCTTTGTTTCCCCTTCCCATCCCTTCCCATCCTCCCCCTGCACCCCCACCCAAATCTCCCCGCTCCCCTCCTCCCCCAACCAAAGTTGTAAAGTTTGTTTTCGACATGACAACTTGTACATCTCATTGTTGCAATGGATCCACCTGTATCCCTATTTAAACGATTTGTTTTTCCCCTTCCCCTTCACAAATTATGCCGACATCAAATACAGTGAAAGGAGGGGTTATAGTGTGGGGGAGGGACATACAAAGCAACAAAGAAATAATCTTATAAATGTGTTAGAAACAATCGTATGAAAGAAAAAAAAACTTTGAATACATATCTTAGGGTTCATTTCCCTAACATCACCTTATCTGACCTTTTCTGCTTGACTCATACATATACTAGATATTGCAAATAAGGGAAACCATGAGACCTACGTTTCTTTGGGCCTGGCTTACTTCACTTAATATAATTTTTTCCAAGCCTTTCCATTTCCTAACAAATGGGGCAATGTCATTCTTTCTGATGGAGGCATAGAATTTCATTGTGTATATATACCACATTTTCTTGATCCATTCATCTACTGAGGGTCATCTGGGTTGGTTCCATATCTTAGCTATGGTAAATAATGCTGCAATAAACAAAGTCATGCTGGTAGCTTTAGTGTGGTCTTGTTTGTAAACATTTGGGTAAATGCCCAAAAGTGGGATTGCTGGGTCATAGGGGAGCTCTATGTAGAGTCTTTTAAGGAACCTCCATACTGCTTTCCAAAGTGGTTGAACAAGTTTACACTCCCACCAAAAATGCAGTAAGGTTCCCTTCTGTCCACATCCCCTCCAGCATCTGTTGTTATTAGAGTCCTTGATTTTAGCCATTCTGACTGGGGTGAGGTGGTATCTCAATGTTGTTTTGATTTGCATTTCATTTATGGCTAGGGAGGTTGAGCATTTCTTCATGTGTCTATTGGCCATCCTTCTTTCCACGTCAGAGAAGTTTCTCTTTAAGTCTTTAGCCCACTTATTTATTGGGCAGTTGTTTCTTTGAGGATTTGTTGTTGGGGGATTTAATTTTTTGAGTTCAAGGTATAGTTTAGATATGAGACCCTTGTCCGTTGTATGTCTAGTGAAGATCTTCTCCCAATCCGTGGGCTTTCTATTGATCTTGCTAGCTATGTCCTTTGCCATGCAGAAGCTCTACAATTTCATGCAATCCCATTTGTCCAACCTTTCTTTGATTTCTTGTGTTTCTGGGTCTCTATTAAGGAAATTTTGGCCTGTGCCCAGGAGACCTAGGGTTTCTCCTATTCCATCCTGTAATGTTTTCAGAGTGTTTGCTTTGACTCCGAGGTCTTTGATCCATTTGGAGTTGATTCTGGTACAGGGTGATATATAAGGATCTAGCTTTAATTTTCTACAAGTAGTTAACTGATTTTGCCAGCACCATTTACTGAAGAGGCTGTCTTTCTTCCATTCTTGTGCCAGGACCAAGTTGTTTTGATTACTAAGGCTTTAAAGTAGAGCTACCTAGGAATTAACTTAACCAAAGAAGTGAAGGACCTCTATGATGAAAACTTTAAAAACTTGAAAAAGGAAATCAAAACAGAACTTAGAAAGTGGCAAAAACTCCCATGCTCCTGGATTGGAAAGATCAACCTCGTGAAAATGGCAATACTACCCAAGGCTATCTACAAATTCAATGCGATACCTATCAAAATTCCAACCTCATTCTTCAAGGAAATAGAAGAGGCAATCCAAAACTTCATATGGAACAATAAAAGACCCTGAATAGCAAAGACAATCCTCAACAGAAAGAACAGTTTTGGAGGAATATCAATACCAAATTTCAAACTGATATCCTTTTTCTAATTTTGCCTTTTTACACGAAACCAGTGGAGAGATCTTCATCAAATGTTTCATGCTAATCACATTATTTCTTTGCTTCACTTCTTGGATACTTCAACACTACCCACAGAATAGAATAAAACTGCCTCACCAATTTAAACAGAGCCTGTGGTGAACACAACTGGTTGTTCACATAGACACCAAACTCACCAATCTTTGGTAACAATACCCCTATACTGAGAATGTGGTCAGGCCCAAGGCACTGAGACTCTAATTGCTCTTGCTCTAGCTCTCATCCCCACACAGTTCACCGGAGGGTATGCTCCCCGCACCCCAGCTTTCAAAAATGAAATGGCAGTAGTGCTGTTAGGTAAAACACATAGCACCCAGCTGAATCCTAATGGCAGAGAGCTACTCAAATTTTACAAATATGTGCCCCAAACACATTGAAGAGTACTCTTTTTTTTTTTAATCTAAAATACAAATTTAACTGTTTTTAAATTGTTTGCTAAATGGTGACTGTTCTAAGCAGAAGGAAACCTATTTAAAACTTCTGGAAATATTTTATTTCTTTGGCAGTAAAGAAGGTTTCTGCTTCTACATTATCTGTCCATAGATGGGACAAGCCTGGTTCAGGGGCAGCCATCTTGGAACAAGGAGGGAAAAGTCACGTGCCATGGCTCATGCCTGTAATTCTAGGTGACTCAGGAGGCTGAGAGCTGAGGATCATGGTTTGAAGGCAGCCCAAGCAGGGAAGTTCATGAGACTCACCTAAGGTTAATAGCAAAAATCCAGAAGTGGAGCTGTGGCTCAAGTGGTAGAGCACTAGCTTTGAATGAAGAAACACAGGGAAAGCACTGAGGCCCTGAGTTCAAGCCACAGACCAGCACCTAAAACAAACAAACAATGAAAGGAAGAGATGAGATTTAGAGAAATGCAAACCCAACCCCTTTATATTTCTGAGCTGTTAGATCAGATACAGGGAAACCTGCTTCCAGACAGCAGTTAAAAGCCTGAAGTTCTTGGGTGACATAGGCAAACACTTACTTGCTTTTGATAATGTATTAATTTCTACAGGTAGTATGTGATCTTTTTCTCTTGGTCCTACTATCATTGTTACTGTGGGAATGTGTCTTCCAGTCTTAAGATTATGTTCAGCCCTCAAACAGATGATGTACACCCCAGGAAATCTTTATGAGTTGTTCTCTTACCCTTATGTTTATACCTTTCTTTCTTTTCCCCCTATTTCACTAAAATATAGAACCTAAATGTAAATATGAATGAGATCATGTGAAGTCTGAATCACATGCATTCATTGTGTAATGTCAAATCAGTTTAACGACATCAACTTTCTCAAACATTTATCATTTTTTGTGCTGAAAACAGTTAAAACCTTTCATGTGAAATTTTGACAGACATAGTTGTTATGGAGTTATCATCTGTGGTCACACCTACTATGTAGCAGAATACCCCCCACTTCTTCATCTTGAAGCTGAATACTGGTGCCTAATGTCCGTATTCCTACTCAGCTACTGTGATCTGTGGATTGAGATTTGAAGCCTGCCTAGAAATACAAATCCAAGAGACTCATCTCCAATCAGCCAGCAAAAGAGCTTGAAATGGAGGTATGGCTTGAGTAGCAGTGTGTTCCAGTGCATACACACATACACGTGCACACACACACATAAACACACACATTTTAAAATATCTTGATCACTTTGATAATCAACCTTTACAATTATTGGCAAAAGATAGCTTTTTATTAATATGATTAGTGCTTCACGAATCAATTGTTTATTTTTTGTTTAATCAGGGAAATTCACAATGCATCAGGTGCTAGTACCTATGCTACCCACATATGATATGTGTAGTGTTATTTTCCTTAGTAAGTCACAATCTAATGGACTGATCATACCTATGGAAATGATGATGCTGGGATTTAAGTTCAAATGTGAAATATGTTGAAAGAGAAGTTCAAAGAGACAGAGAGGGGAAGGAATATTGGGGTCACTGCTTTGGATGGGAAAGTAGAACCAGCATAAAAGGCCTAACTAGGAGGTCACAGTGTTGTTAGCGGATGAAAGTGCTCCAAAAAGGCAGTGCCCTGATTCTCAGCACCTCTCATGACAAAGGGAGATGGCAGATGCAAACGAAATAGGGGAGTGAGCCTTGATTATTCAGGGAGGACCCATAAAATCACAGAAGCCTTCACAAAGGGAGGAAGAAGAGGGAGAGGTAGGGAAGGAGTTGTAACAGTGGAAGCAGAAATCACGTGACTGCTGGCTGTGAGCCATCACACAAGGAATACGAAGCTGGAAAATGTATGACATGAATCCCACGACCGCTTCGACTGACTTTTAAGTAGAACATGGCCCTACTTACAGTTAAATGTTGGCTCTGGGAGACCCATTTTTGGTCTGACCTTTGTAGGTGTAAGACTATAAATTTGTTGTTTCAAGGTGCTTGGGAGTGTGGTAACTTGTTATAGCAGTGATGAGAAACTAATGCTCATGGCTCTGATAAGAACACAGCAGACATGTTAAGATGCAGTGAGGAGCTTGAGGAGCATCATGATGTAGGCCCCTGTGTACAGGGCCTACACCTTTGCAAGATTTAAAGCAGGGATGCATATGATGAGATGCCATTGTCACCTGCAGGTGTCGATGCCAAGAGCACTCCTTTGACCGCCTCTCTGCGTTACAAATCTTCATCTCCATTTCCTGGGATGTCTAACCTGCGGTCATTTTGTTAAAGACGAAAGGGATCATTTTGAGTGAAGACTGGCCGGTTACACAATGCTTTAGGCAACAAGTTCAGGCACTCTCATTTCTTCCTTAATCTACAATGTTGACTATAGACAATTCAAGTTCCTTTGACATAGGTTTTTAGATGTTAACTCTTTGTGTAGCTTGATCCCCATTCCCTTTCCTCCACTTAGCATTTCGTACAAAACACTCTTCTGGGATACTGTAAATTCATCATAGGTTGGAATCTGGTCTTTCCCATTCCTGAAACCACATTGACTTTTTCAGAGCCCTGCCCAAAGTGAGGGTTGGCTGAATAAATCCATAACACATCGTCTTAATAAATGAAAGAACAAATAAATAGAGCATCCTGACTGTGGAAACATCTTTTTAACCCTGCCTTATAGTTGAAGTATAAAATTATGCACCAAGAAGAAAGGAAAAAAACTAAAACAGTAACAATCCGCAGGTTTTCTGGCACACAAGCAATCTTTAACTATTGAAAGTAGCAATGTTTTAGAAAGAATGAATTTTAAAAGGTGAGAATTGGTAACATGTCTGGACACTGGAAAGCAATATCAGGTAATGCAAAAGCAGGGACACAAGCAATTATGCCAGATCACCAAAGGATGCTCTGACATGCCACTTGAGAATGCTATTCCACATTGACCTTTGCGTCAGGAGATGAGGCTGCTGGCAGCCAGGCATGGAGAGATGAAGAATGCTAAGTGGAAAGGCAGGCTGGCACTCAGTGGTCCCTGCCAGCCTTGTCTGGGTTTCCTTTGCTGGAGTCTGTGACTTTGGGCTCTCTTTGAGTGCTGGCCACCTGCATGCTCTCATGCACTAGTCTCTTTCTGCTGTTGTTCCTGTAAGGAAATATCTAATCGTGACTGCCATTCCAAATAAAAAGTGTGGTTCATTGACCTCATCGTTCTAGAGGCTCAACGTTCAAACAGCCTGTGGCCGGTTCTCAGGAGAACTCCCCTGGTAGAGCTACACCCCAGGAAGAATAGCGATGCCAGAAACACATGGGAACATGGCATGTTACCTTTAAAAACAGGAAGATGGAGGCGGGGCTCCCACGCCCCTTCTAAGGTCAGCAACCAAGGGCTTGCAGAGGTCTCGTTAAATAACCTGCACACATGACAAGTTCCACACCACATAGCCATACTGAGGTCTAATGTTGTGAAACATGAACCAGGTGTGGAGGGAGAGATGCCGTCTTCAAACCAAAGCGCTGGCGTACATCAGCCATGTCCTTTGTAGCTACACTTCTTCCACCAGGAGATGGGTGGCGCGGTTTGAAACTAGAGTCGGCTTGTCCTTTACACTGGGTTTTCTCAGCGTCCTCATCCACTGTAGCATAAATTTGAAATTCCCCATTGTGGAATAGAGGATTGGATTGGGATCGGAGCCATGCTACATTCGCCATCTGCTACCTCAGCTCCAACCACTTTAAGTTGCCAATGCCACTGCCATTAAGATGTTAAAAACCGTAATTTTCCTGAAGGGCATTGAGCTCTTCATCCTCCATTTTTACATTATAAACTGTCAGCCTGCTCTGTCTCACCTCTAAAGCAAGTGAGTAACTCAAGCAGGTCAGGGGTTCTGTTCAAACTGGAACTCAAGGCCATGGGTTTCCTTAGAAACTTGTATGGTGTATAGGCTGAGAAGCAGAAAATCCTTTTGTCTCCCTACCTTAACAAACTTAAGATTGTGACCTAAGTTCAAAACGAATTTCTACCATGTGAACTCGCTGTAGTTGAGAATAAAGGCACTAAGAATAGAATTCAGGAAACAGGTGGAGAGGTAGGGGGAAGAACACAGAAAAAGAGAGAGAGAGAGAGAGAGAGAGAGAGAGAGAGAGAGAGAGAGAGAGAGAGAGAGAGAGAGGTCCCTGTAACATTGCATGATTCCCTAGGCTTTATGTTTAAATTGTATCTGCAATACAATTTAATAACTCACGGTATGAGCTGAATCAGATTGATATTTGTTCTTTCCTCTATAGACTGAATGAGTTTGAACATATTCTATAATATTTATTATCTTAGAGAAATTATGTTATTTTCTTGCTGGGACTGGAATGCTTGCAAAAGCCTTGACTCCTTTTTCAATTCCTTAATAGGAATTCTTATCTAGTCAAGTAAGTGCAAGTCTGAGAAAGGCTTCTCTTCCTTTCCTGCCCTCTATCCAACCTGGGAGTTCATCAGTTCACCCTTAGATCTACCTTTGTGTCTTACTTCCTAGTTTACTGGACACACATGTTGGAGACATACTTGATGATGTGCTGGCTTCTCTTTGAGAACTGGTCAGGCAAAGGTTGTAATATTTTTCCATCCTTTCTTTCTGATACTTACAATCTGGCTGGCAGTGTTTATTGAATGTTTGCTGGCTTGCAATTCAAAGGCTGTTTAATTGTGCATTTATTTTTATTCTATTGGTTGGCTAATGTGTTAAGCCACACAGTTAGTATTCTATTGCTTCATGCAAAGAACACCTTGAATGAATACTACTATTTTCAAAATACAAAGACTGAGAGAAAGAGAACTTAAGTAATTTATACAAGGTCACATTGACAGAAGTAGCAGACGCAGGACTTAGAATCAGGATATATCTAGCATGGCATCATGGTTCTTAATTGTGCTAGTGTTCATTTATTCATCACTGTAAGGTAATAAATTATCTTTATTCAAGGTGCAAATAGATAACAATCTAAAATTCAAATTCAGAAAAAAATGTGCACCTACAGATTCTTCCAGAGTGTCTCTTTCTTCACTGGAGCCTGTAACACATTCACCTTGCTGTGTTCTGCAAAAGTTTGCCTCTGTACTGGAGATCTGTGATTATATTCATGATAAGAGAGACATATACCAAATTTATTATTAGATTTGGATAATCTGAAAATTAGGCCAATGGAAATGTAACTAATGGATGCTTAGTTTTGAAAAGAAAGAAGGGTGACATTCTGAAGCATCATGAGAAAATGAAAAGACAAGAGTTCCCATTGCAGAAGCATTAATTTGCTCCTCACTACTGCAACCTGTTCATGTCGGCTGTTTTTCCTATAAGAGAGGGACACACATTTGGGGGTGTGTGTTTGTCCAGACATCTCTACTGTGGTTTACTACTTGTGTTCACGAGTCTTTCCATGATCTACCATGAAACCAAAGTCTTAGGATTATTTCCCAACTACTTCCTGAAACATTAATGAGTAGTGAGAGTTAAAATTCAAGAGCATGCTTATTAAGTTAATCACTTTGAGTTGTCACATTAACTTCAGAGGAAAAGCAGCTTCAGAGATTTTTCATTCTATGCCATTTTTCTTTGGCAATCCTCTCTCATCAGCTCCAAAGCTCTGTGGACCCCAAAACAATCTTCCTTTTTTTCTAAGATGGCTCTTCTTCCTTCGGCTTACTACACATTGGTAGTCAGTCTCCAAAAGGTGCTTCAAACAACTTCATGGAGACAGGAAGTGTTAGTGAAGAACCCTGATTACACACAGCAACATGGGGCAAAAAATGCATGCAAAACTTGTAAGAAGAAGAACGTAGGGAATATGAAAAAGTTGCTTCTCTCCAGTGGGGTGAAAATTCTAACCGAATGTGCAACTCTAGATCTGATCCTCCTGGCATCACATGCTAATTTAATTATACATTTGTTCAGTCAGGATAGAGACATTGATGAATGGAAAGTAGGTTCATTTAATTTACAGAAGATCAAAGGGACATATGCTTAGAAGCCATAATGTGATTCTCCCTTGAACTACTTACAGTTTTATGAATTAACTGAATCCAAATTTTTGCTTGCTTATTTGTTTTTCATATGCAAGGTGAAGGAAACAAAATACAAGCTCCTTCCAGGCTTCTTTAGCAGGCAAACATAACTACAGCATTTGGGTGGGGGGAGGGGATAATGAATATTTAAGACGAAAGTTCCGACATGGAGAAACTTAACCAAAGTTTTCAGTAGAAATTATTGATTCTTTTTTTTAAAAAAAATACACACGTAAAAATCCAATGAGCTATAGAACTATGGAAAAGAAGGAAGACTTTCAAGATATGTCATCAGAGCAGCTGCACTGTGTGGAACCAACTATACTTCAGTCCCAGTTGGTAAACTCTGGAAGCTTGGGCAAGAGCAAACCTAAGGCATCTATTTGAGGAGCAGGGAAGATACACCAACGCCCGTCTGGTTGAGGGGGATTTGGAAGTGTTTTAACCCCAATATGTTTCAGAATCAGCAAAAGCTTTGTGCTTGATAGCCTGTCAGGGTGGAAGGGAAGAGGAGCCATCAAATGGTCTGACCTGGGCACTGAAAGCAAGAGAGGCCTGAGTGGGTTTCATCTGACATCTTTTTAGAGAGAAATGAGCAGACAGTGAGAAAGTGGGCCCAAGGTGAGAACCATGATCTTTTAGCCAAGAGCTCAGGGTCAAGGCATGGTGATGAATCAAGACAGAAAGGAAGGAAATGCCACATGGGACCAGAGCGGATCATCTAAGGTTTTGCCTTTGATCATATGTCTCTTCTTCAGCTAACATGAAGCACATGAAAGAGTGAGTGTACATCTCAAAATAAGGAAATACCTGTGGAATGTGCATCCTGAGGTTCGCCACTCTGCCTCTCACATTCTTAGATTATATTTCACCCTGATGCTTCCTTTTTCAAGAAAGATCTACTCAAACTGAACTTCATCTTTCACCTGCCTTCATATCACATATACCCCATTCTTTTCTCTTTGTGATGATAAGACACTTCACTTGTTCCTTTATTGTCAGAGAAAGATTTGCCACCTGAGTCCACTTCACAGTCTCCTGGGAGAGCACGAGAGCCTCCCATGGCTGGAACACCTTATGATTCCTTTGGTCACACATTGTCTAAAGCCTAGGTACTATAATCTGGATTTTCCTCAGCTCTATGGTGGGATCAAAATTCAGAGGATCTTTACAACCCATTTCTTATGGGCATGGCATGGGTTTGGGCCCCACCTCATCTAGGGATAGAGTATATAAAGGTGATGCACAAATATTAAGCAATGACTGAAAGACTCCAAGGTTCAGGACATACCTGGTTGTTCAGATAGAGTTCATAATGTTCCCCATTCATTGAACAAATATTATTATAGTATACCTTCTGCGATTTCACCAAACATTGGGAATCTAGAAGGTGAAAAGAAATTTTCAAAGGAGATTCATATAGCGAGTAAACAAAGCATGGATTTAATCCAGGCCATGAAAGCAGTGAGTAGAGGAGAATGTGTAGAGGTGTCACAGAAGCCTAGGGTCTATTTGCCTTGCCCAGGAGCTTCTGCATTCTGTTCGGATGCAGTGAGCTCAGTGCCGCCTTTCCCTGACTCAGGAAGACCACCGCCTCACACATGTGAACCTGTTCTTAACCATTAACATTTCAGAAGCACGATGTTAGTGATCTCCAAACATGCCCGCCTATTTTTTTTTGGGGGGGGGGGTCTGGTCGTGGGGCCTGAACTCTGGGCCTGGATGCTGTCCCTCAGCTCTTCAGCTCAAGGCTAGCACTCTACCGCTTGAGCCACAGCGCCACTTCCGGCTTTTTTCTTATGTGGTGCTGAGGAATCGAACCCAGGGCCTCAAGCATGCAAGGCAAGTGCTCTACCACTGAGCCACCTTCCCAGCACATGCCCGCCTATTTAAACACACCCAAACTGCATAAATCACACAGGGCAGGAAATCAGAACATTTTCCCTTCCCTTCTCTGCACACTTCCTTCCTATATCTACATCCTCTGTGCTCACGTTAACTTCTGAAGTATTCTCAGAGACAGTCTCGAAATGTAGCCCATGAAACTGGAAATCTAGGTGTCCTGACAAATCATAATTTGGTATTATTCTCACCTACAATGGATAGATATACCCAAATAGGCTGATTTTTAAAAGTTAATTTGTGTCTCTTGGTACGTATTCAAAATGAGTAGAATACCTGCACATTTATGAGGTACTCATATTCCTACTACTTGTGATTATACCGTCAAAGGCTACCATTTTTAATGTGACTTCATGGTACATTCTGGAACCTGAGATTTTTAGGGCCGCATTTTAGGCAACACACAGAAAGACAAAGTACTTTTTCTCTCTCTTTGGGGATGACAGAAGGCATATTAACCAAAACTACAAACATCTATTGGCCACATGCAGCCACAAAGTTGTAAAGCTAAAGGGAAAACGAGAAGTCTATTTTTGGGTGTGTGAGTTATTCCATACGCCACTAAAATCTGCATACTTTCTTTCTGAAGCAAATGGACTCTGTACATCTTTTAGTCTGGGCTCCATGTTAAAAACACACCACTGTAATCTTCAGGAGAATGGAGCAACAGCAGTTTTATTCTATTGTTCTCCTGTGAAACAAATAGAAGAAATAACAAATAGAAATAACTCAGTGTAAAAAACATAATAACAGCACTATGTGGAGTCTTTTGAGGAACCTCCATACTGCTTTCCAAAGTGGTTGAACAAGTTTACACTCCCACCAACAATGCAGTCAGGGTCCCTTCTGTCTACATCCCCTCCAGCATCTGTTGTTATTAGAGTTCTTGATTATAGCCATTCTAACTGGGGTGAGGTGGTATCTCAATGTTGTTTTGATTTGCATTTCTTTTATGGCTAGAGAGGTAGAGCATTTCTTCATATGTTTATTGGCCATCCTTCTTTCCTCTTCAGAGAAGTTCCTCTTTAAGTCTTTAGCCCACTTATTTATTGGGCAGTTGTTTCTTTGAAGATTTGTTGTTGGGGGATTTAATTTTTTGAGTTCCAGGTATATTTTAGAGATGAGACCCTTGTCTGTTGTATGGCTAGTGAAGATCTTCTCCCAATCTGTGGGCTTTCTATTGATCTTGCTAGCTATGTCCTTTGCCATGCAGAAGCTCTGCAAATTCATGCAATCCCATTTGTCCATCCTTTCTTTGATTTGTTGTGTTTCTGTGTCTCTATTAAGAAAATTTCGGCCTGTGCCAAAGAGACCTAGGGCTTCTCCTGTTACATCCTGTAATGTTTTCAGAGCATCTGCTTTGACTCTGAGGTCTTTGATACATTTGGAGGCTCCCTATGACTCAGCAATCCCACTTTTGGGCATTTACCCAAATGATCACAAACAAGACCATACTAAAGCTACCAGCACAACTATGTTTATTGCAGCATTATTTACCATAGCTAAGATATGGAACCAACCCAGATGCCCTTCAGTAGATGAATGGATCAAGAAAATGTGGTATATATACACAATGGAATTCTATGCCTTCATCAGAAAGAATGACATTTCCCCATTTGTTAGGAAATGGAAAGACTTGGAAAAAATTATATTAAGTTAATTAAGCCAGGCCCAAAGAAACATAGATCCCGGGGCTGGGAAAGTGGCTCAGTGGTAGAGCGCTTGCCTTGCATGCATGAGGCCCTGGGTTCAATTCCTCAGCACCACATAAGCAGGAAAAAAAAGCCGGAAGTGGTGCTGTGGCTCAAGTGGTAGAGCGCTAGCCTTGAGCTGAAGAGCTGTGGGACAGCACCCAGGCCCAGAGTTCAGGCCCACGACCAGACTCACCCCCCACAAAAAAAAAAAAAAAAGGAAAGAAACATAGATCCCATGGTTTCCCTTATTTGCAATAACTAGTATATGTCTGAGTCAAGCAGAAAAGGTCAGATAAGGTGATGTTAGAGTAATGAACCCCAAGATAAGTATTCAAATGTTTTTGATTTTTTTCCTTTCATGCAATTGTTTCTAATATATTTATATGATGATTTCTATGTTGCTTTGTATGCCCCTCCCCCATGGTATAACCCCTGCTTTCACTGTATTTGATGTTGGTATAATTTGTGGAGGGGAAGGGAAAAAACAAATCGTTTTACTAGGGATACAGGTGGACTCATTGCAACAATGAGATGTACAAATCATTATGTCAAAAAACGAACTTTACAACTTTGGTGGGTGGGGGGAAGGATTGGGTGGGGGGAGGAGGGAGCATGGGAAGGGATGGGAAGGGGAAACAAAGAGGAAGCAACAATGCTTGATAAGAAATGAACTGGTTATCTTGCCCATGTAATTGTAACCCCTCTGTACGATATTCTCACAATAAAAAAATTAAAAAAAACAAAAACGTAACAGCAGGAAAATATACTTCCAACAACATACGAGTAAGTGAAATGAACACACTCTCCTCCAGAGAAGACAAATGGAAGCAAATAAGTACATGGAAACAGATTCAGTGTAATAAGCCACCAGGGAAATGCGAACCAATAACACTATGTGATACCAGTAAAACGTATTAGAATGGAAAAACAAAGCAAAATGAATTAAAAACATGATAATATCTAAGGGCGACAAAGATGCAGATGAGATTCTCACATTGCTGTGTCGCACTGTAGACACAGAAGCAAAATGTTCCAGCAACTTTGGAAGCTAATTTGACAGTTATACTAAAGTTAAACATAGGCTACTAGTATACCTCAGTAATTACAATTTCTTGTGGAACCTACGTGAACATACACTGAGGCACAAATCTGCATGCAATGTTTATAGAGGGTCTGTGCTCAATCATCAGAAGTTAGAATCAGACCAAATGTCATTCAATTGGAAGACATATCTTAAAACAGAGCAACCAAATAGAACAACACAGTTTTGTAGATTCATTCTGTTGAGTAAATAATTACTGGGGCTGGAAATGTAGCTTAATGGTAGAGTGCTTGCCTAGCATGTATGAAGCTCTGGGTTCAATTCCTCAGTACCACATACACAGAAGGAAAAAAAGCCAGAAGTGGTGCTGTGGCTCAAGTGGTATAGTGATAGTCTTGAGCAAAAGAAGCTCAGGGTACTGTCCTATGTTTCTCTTGCTCAAGGTCAGTGCTCTACCACTTGAGCAATAGTGCCACTTCCAGCTTTTTTTTTTTTTTTTTGTAATTTATTGGAGATGAGAGTCTCATGGATGTTCCTGCCTGGGCTGGGTTCAAACTGCCATCTTCAGATCTTAGCCTCCTGAGTAGCTAGCTTTACAGGCATGAGCCATCAGGCACCAGCAAGTTAAAAAAAAAAACAATTCATTGTGAGTAGGCAAACTAAAATAATAGAGATTGGAAAAACCTAGCACCATAAGTAGCTGGCACTAGAGGGTTTGGCATGATAGTTGGCATTTACTGGCTTAGATTGGGAACTTGAATTGGTGCCCTTCAAATAGGCATAATATGTACTCCACCTGTGGAAAGAAGCAACAGATCTAAGGGACAGATAGAATCTAAAACACCCACCCATCATTTTCCAACCTCTCATCTGTGAATTGAAGGTAGTAAAGAAAAGAGAACAGAATCTCTTCCTGTTGGGCTGTTTTGATCATGGCCTGCTTTATGCTGTGTGGTCATATAGCTGATTCTAATTTGTGTGTGAGTGTATGTGTGCGTGCACGTGCATGTGCATACACACACACACACACACACACACACACACACACATGGGCAGGCACGTGCGTGGCAGTTCCAGGGCTTGAAGTCAGGGACCGGGTGCTACCTCTTAGCTTTTGTGCTCAAGGCTGGTGTTCTATCACTTAAGCCACAGCTCTACTTCTGGCTTTTGCTGGTTAGCACTAGATAAGGCTCAAGGACATTCCTGCCCAGGCTGGCTTTGGACAGCAATAATCAGATCTCAACCTCTTGAGTAGGTTATTAGAGGTGTGAGCCACTGTCATTTCTTCTTCATAAGTTTTATAACTATGTTTTGTCTTGAGACCTATAAGACAATTAACATTAATTTTAGTATGTGAGGAAAGGTAAAAATTTTGGATTTTTTGTACTTTTTTTTTTCTTTTGGCTTTTTTATTCTGCTATTTTTTAATAAGTTTATTGTGAAAATACTGTACAGAGGGGTTACAATCACATGAGCAAGGTAAAGAGTACATTTCTTATTAAGCATTGTTGCCTCCTCCTTTGTTTTTACCCTACTATCCCTTCCCTCCCATCTCCTTGGGGGCCTTCGGTAAGAATGTAAGAACATCAGTTACAACCTGGCTTCTCCTATTCCATTGAATTATTTGCCACTCAATCAAAAATCATCTGACTCTGTATCTTCAGGTCTACTTTTAGACTGTCTATTCTATTTGCTTATTTAACTGTTGCACAGGTATAGATCGCTGGCTTGAGAAGTGTGATTTTATGAGTTTTGAAGCCAGTCAGCAAAAATTTCTCAAGCTCTAGTTTTTAATTTGAAAACAATTTTAACTATTCTGTATTCTTGATTTTCCACATGAACTTTGGAACTGGCTTTCTAATTTCTAAAAATTTCCATACTAGAATATTGATAAAGGTTGCATTGAAACTGTAGCCCATTTATGAAGAACTGACATTTTCAAATGTTGATTCTGAGGACATGAACTCAGTAAATATCTTCATTCACTTAAATCTTTTAAGTTTTCTCACTAATCATCCAGATGGTAGAAGATAATAGACTTGTAGAGTTATTCAGATACATTTAATTTTAATCCTATGGCAAATTATATTTTTTTTAAATTTAGATTTCTTATTCTTTGATAGTTTAGAGTACAGACATTGGTTTGATTTTATATGTCGACTTTGTTCCCTAAATCCTTGTCAATCACTCCATATTTTTTCAAATTTTTTTTTCATATTATTATCTTTGTAAATGCTTATGTACATCTGTGAAACAACAAAACATAAACTTCAAAAAGAAAATAAGAGGGTCTGGGAAGGTGGCTCAGTGGTAGAGTGCTTGCCTTGCATGCATGAGGCCCTGGGTTCAATTCCTCAGCACCACATACACAGAAAAAGCTGGAAGTAACACATGGCTCAAGTGGTAGAGCGCTAGCCTTGAGTTGAAGAGCTCAGAGACAGAGCCTAGGCCCAGTGTTCAGGCCCCACAACCAACAAAAAGAAAAGAAAAGAAAAGAAGAAAATAAAGGCAAGAGAAACGTACCTCTTACAAACTGCATTCCAGTATTAATAATTAATCTTTTTATTAATATTATTAACAGTAAGTAGTACTCATATTTGGCTTATTAGATAGATTTAGCATTTCTAGTGCAATAAATACATAATTGAGTGTGAGATATTTGTCTTTCTAATTATCCACTGTAAAACATTCACTATTTTACCATTAAGATATTACAGTTTTTTTTTCAGAGATCTTCTGAATCAATTTTCAATTTCAGTTTATTTTATTCTATTCCTTAGTTGTCAATTGTGTTTTTCTAAACATTTATTGAACTCATAATAGTTTTTTTCTATTAAATTATCATGCAATATTTCCTCTTTATTAAGTTAAAATTTTAATTGCATTTTAAATATTATGACTAACCTTAAAACTTGGCAAATTTTCCACTTGGTCCTGGTATGTAATCCTTGTTATATTTCTCTAGATAAAATTTAGCATTATTTTAGTGAAAATGTATGCATCCATTTGCATCACCTTTATAACAATAAAAAACTTCAAGGGAGAAATCAAAGGATGTTGAGAAAGATAAAAGAAGGAATATTGTTTTCTAGTATTTTTCTTATAATATTTTTGTTAGTGTTAGCCTCATTAATTTGGAAAATATTTTTATATTCTATTTTTTCTAAACTGAATTATGTCTCTAATTAAATATCTAATTTAAACATTCATTCTAATTCACTAATAAAGTTGTCTAAGTCTGAGGATTTTATTTAGGAGTGATTTTCTCTTAAGAGTTAATTTCTATAAGAGATAGAGTGCCACAACATTTTTAAAGATCTTTTATTGTCAAATGTAGTATATAGTGTCTTTAAGAGCTTTGAACATATTAAATTAATATTCTAAAAGCTTTACGTAGTGTATTAATCATTTTTCTTAGTAACATTCCTATCAACTATAGGCCCTGGAGTGGTGTCCTTTTTGTGACGACAAGATAACTCACTGTGAGAATGACTCTAGCTGCATAAAATTTGATCAATTATCTGATCTTTAGCTTTGATTAGGAGAGAGAAAGATTGAAAGAGGGAAAGGTGAGGCAGGAGAGATAGAGAAAAAGATCTTAAAAAGATTCTAGTGAGAGCAAAAGAGAAAGAGAAGAAAGAAAAGAAGGGCAACAAAAGGAAAGACAGATCATATATGGAATTAGCAAACATAAGGAAGGCTTCAAAGTCTTACTTAACTTTGTTTCTTTTGAATATCGAATATCTTTTCTGAATGCTCTTACTTAACCATTTATTTATGATCTGCTGTGGTTTCCTGTATACTGAGCATAATTTATTGAATCTATACCATAAAGTTTCTACCAAATTTAGAGGAAGAAAAAGTATTCAGGTGCTCAATTTCTTCCTCTACTCTTATTTTATTAGACATGTCTTAGACCAGTTAGTTTATCCCACATAATATTCATCTCTGTCCATTGCTCATCAGATTTTATTACTCTGTTTGCTCTCTGCTTCAGAGCTGTCACTGATATCCCTTCAAAGTTGTGGCTGTTTTCACTGGTAGTATCCAATCTGCATTATTGCAGTATAAACATTTAGTATTTATTCTAGTTCAATTGTATTTCCCTCCTCAATATATGTATGTTTTGCTTTATAGTTACCTCATATCTATAGTGTCTGTTCTGAAGGTCTGGTCCATTGTTTCCATTAATTCCATTGTTCCTGAGTCTGCTTTGATTGACTGATTTTGAATCCCATTTTTGTTTTTCTTTGCATGTACAATAACATATGATTGGAAGTGACACACAGTAAATTATGTTTTCGAATGTGTGCAATTGCTTGATTGCTTGATTGATTGTGGTACTGGGGGCAGGGGGCTTCAACTCAGGGCCTCACAGTTGTTATATTGGAGAAATATCACTGGTGTTACATCTCAGTCCTGTTTCTTGCTGTGTGTACTTAGGGTAGGGTCTTCCTTCCAGCTTAAGTGTATATCTCAACCTATGTCTGCCCAGGCATAGGCCCTAGCTTATGAGACTCAGAGTTGAGTGCCACCACCTCTAGCTTCTCCTCTATGAAGATAGAATGTTGCTAACATTTCTTTCCAGGTGGCCTCCACCTCGATATTCCCACTGTTAGCTTGGGGTAACAGGCTCTTACCACTGTGTTCAGTTTTGCGGTGTAAAGAGGTCTCAGAAACTTTTGTGCCATGGCTGGACTTGATTCATGATCATCTAATTCTGAACTACCTAGGATTATAGGCACAAACCATTGTCCAGTGGCTGAATTGATGCGTTTTTGTTTTTTTGGTTTTTTTTGGGTCCGGTCGTGGGGCCTGAACTCTGGGCCTGGGCGCTGTCCCTCAGCTCTTCAGCTCAAGGCTAGTGCTCTACCACTTGAGCCACAGCACCACTTCTGCATTTTCTCTTTTTGGTTATGTGGTGCTGAGGAATCGAACCCAGGGCCTCAGTCATGCAAGGCAAGCACTCTACCACTGAGCCACCTTCCCAACCCCTGAATTGATGTGTTTTAACTGAATATTTTACTTCTATCTGATGAGAACTTACACTACACTGATAATACAGTACAGCACAGTACAGTTTTGTACTTCTTGGGTCTCTTCTGGAAGCCTCAGGTATTCGACATGGCTCAGAGAAACACTGTTTTATGTATTTTATAATCACTGGAACATCTTCACTTGGTAGCTCCTCAACAATTCTTTGTCTAATATTTTTTAAATTTTATTTTATTGTAAAGATGTTGTACAGAGGGATTACAGTCACATGAGTAAGGCAATGAGCACATTTTAAGTATGTTTTTTTCTTGTAAAAATACTGTACAGAGGGGGTACAGTTACATGAGTTAGGTAAGGAGTACATTTCCTATCGAGCATTGTTGCCTCCTCTTTGTTTTTGTTAAGTAACATTCTACACGTGTGACATTTACTGCCCCAGAACATATATAAGGTGCAGAACTTTAGAAGTCCTCTGTGTGGAGGATTTTGTTCTCATTGGAAGTCCCCTTTCTTTTGTATTTGAACTTCAGCCTCCCAAAATTTCCATCTTTATTACTATTTTTTAACCTCACTCCAATCTCTGTTTTCTCTCTTCTATGCTAGAAAGTGCTCTAGGCAGAAACTCAGTGTGATTAATCTTATTTGTTTCAATTCCCTCAGGGATTACAATCTAGTAGTGCTTGTTTTCTATTGCCTGAAAGTAGTTGTTTCTTTCAGTTTTTTTCTAGTTTTCTGACTATTTAAAAGTGGGTTAAATCCAAAACTATAAATCCAAAACTAGTTGTTCTAGATGGATAGCAGTGTATATCCATTCTATAGATTTATATTATTTTTAGATTTATAGTTGAATCAATAAATGCTCAGGAAAATATTTCTTACTTTTGACTACTAACTGGTTTCACATTTCAGGAATACATGCTCAACAAAAATCTGCATGAAAATAATCCTTATCCTGCTTTAAACACAATGCTAATGCTAACTACGTAATATAGAATGTTTTAAATAACTCCTTGTAAGGAGGTATTTTCATTTCACATTTTAAAAGAGGCAAATGAAGATTGGGTAATACCTATCAACTAAATGTTGATATCCAGTCAAAACAAAATATTCAAACTATACCACTCCCAATTCACAGTAATATCATTCCAAAATTATGCTTTCAGTATAAACTCTTGATTTTCTCTATGGATTTAGCTGGTAGCTATGGTTTCTAGCTACCACTACAGGCCTGGAAAAAAAGAACACCAGTGTTAATTTACCCACATCAGTCTTTTTCTGGAAGATGCATTGTCAGAGATTGGGTTGCAGACCTAAGCTCAAAGACAAAACCACAATGTGAAAGTTTGTTTTAGAACTTAACAGAACCTGATATCCAAAGTAACCCTGAAGGTTCCCCCCACAAATGGTCAAAGAACAGAGAGGCAAGGAAAGAGAGAAAATGACTTGTGGGTCAGAGGTTCTATTAGGCTTGAGGTAATACTCAAACATGTACTACCCCCACCCCAGGGGAGGGATTTTAACTGATAGACTTTAAGAAAGCACGACTCCCATTAGGTTTCACTGTGACTCAAAAGTGGTCACTGTAATGTGCCTGTAAAAGCCATGAGGGCTGTGAAGATTGTGCATATTAGCAGAGCCCATCAAGCAGTTAACATCTAGCTGTTAAGGACATGGAGACTGTAGAAAATGGTCACCAAGGGGCAACTGTATAAAGCAAAATGTCAGAGAACCCATGAAGAAATGTAGACTTGGAAACTTTCAGGATTGACTTCTGCTTGTGGAATTGGGAAAGGCCAAATCTCATCCCAGCTGAGTCCCAGGGAAGCATAAGATTAAAAGCATCAATATAAGATGAATAGAGCCTGAATACAGAGTTCTTAATAATGAGATTAGTGTCCTAGTAAGAGATGACAGATGGATGGTGGTGGAGCTCTCTGTGGTCTCTTACTGGGATGCAGGGAAGAAACACTTGTCTATAGGGAAAGAAGAATGCCCTTGCCAAATGCTTTGATTTTTAAAAATTTCTCAGTCTACAGAACTGAGGAAAAAATTAATGCGTGTGTGTGCTTTGGAAGGTACCATATCTGTGATGTTCATACTAAGACTGGGAGGGGATGTTGCTCTCAAAGGCCAACAGGAATGAAACCCCGATTACATTTGTTAATCTCTAATCCAGCTCACAAAATGTGAGCTGACAAGTGTCCATGAAACACATGAGCTGAGACATATTTAGAAAAGGAATTAATAATTGTTTATGTTGGGAAGTGGACTCATTTAGTAAAACATAACAAAATAGACACACTTGGAGTTAAGTTGTTCGTATTCTAGTAAAATTATAGAGAGCAAAAAAGTAGTTCTTTATCTAAAAGAGATTTTTATTTCATTTAACAAAGCATTTTTTGAGTACCATGTGTCTTACTTAAACATAATAAAAATATTTTTTAAAAGGAAGGAAAAGGAGGGTTGGGTGGGGTTTTGGGGGGAGGATGGGATGGGAAGGGGAAACAAAGGAGGAGGCTACAATGCTTGATAAGACATGTACTCATTATCTTGCCCGTGTAACTGTAACCCCTCTGTACAGTGTTTTCACAATAAAAAAAATCAAAAAAAGGAAGAAAAATTTGGGGTGATGGGCATCTATATAAGAATCTGTTTATTTATCAGTATATATATTGGACACAATTTGCATTCTGAAATTTAGTCTAATTTATTGTATACAAATTATATAGCTCAGTACAGTAATTCCTAAAATAGATATACAAATATCTTTTTGTTCTAGTCCTGGGGCTTGAACTCTGGGCCTGGGAGATGTCCCTGCGCTTCTTTGGCTCAAGGTGAGTGCCCTACCACGTGAGCCATAACACACTTCTGGGTTTTTTGAGTACTTTATTGCAGGTAAGAGTCTCATGGATTTTCCAGACTAGGCTGGTTTCAAACTGCAATCCACAGATCTCAGGCTTCTGAGTAGCTAGCATTAAAGGCACAAGCTGCCTGCACCGAGCTACAAATATCTATTTTTGAAAAGGGAGTTTAAGCCAGAAAGTCTGTGGGAATGTTATCTTCAACAAGCCTCCACTAGACTAGAAGTGGCTCTGTGGCTTAAGTGGGAGAGTGTAGAGCGCTCACCTTGAGCTGAAGAGCTGAGGGACAGCATCCAGGCCCAGAATTTGAGCCCCATGACCGACAGCAAAAAGGAGGAAGGATTTCAAGTAGACCAAAATTTGCCTTATTTAATGATTATTATAAGAACTTTTTGTTTCCATACTGCTACCAACCTTGAACTAGTCAATAACATCCAGAAATTGCTTTGGAACTTTAGAACATATGAGGCTGAAATATTCTTATGCCCTAGAACACACCTGAGGAGTGTACACAGCACAAGGTTGGCTTCTTTGACCCTATACCTTATTTAGGGGTAGGTTGAATTTGAATCAGAAATTCCCAAAGAATTATGGGGTGAACCTCAAAGTGATACTTCGGGGAAAAATTGGAAATGTAGACAGAGCTTGAAAATTTATGGAATTAGAGCTGTAATTAAAGATGAAAAGTATGGGTGGGAAACTGCGCTGCATATAAGGTATGGCCTATGTCTGCTGTATATTTTCACCTAATGGAATAAGAGCCCCCTAAGTGGCATTATTTCACCTAAGGTTGTGGTCAAGTTCTGTTTGAACTCTGAGTCCATTTGTCAGAAAACTTGCTAAGTTAGTAGCATAATGAAAAATAGATTATCCAAGGCAGTAAGCAAAGGAGAAATGAAAAGAGATTTTTATTCAATATGTGACAAACAAGACCTGTAGTTATTAGAAAACATCAAAGTATTCCATCTAGTTAAACTATGAACCATGCAACCAAGTCCTTTGAAAAAAGTGGAAAGTAGAGGGGGAGATAACTTGAGAGGAGTGGCTATTGGTGAAGGAAGAAGAAGGAGAGGAGGGAGAGAAGTGGAGGAAGAGGAAGAAGGGAAGGAGAGGAGTGAAAGATAAAAGGAAGAAGGAAGGATAGCAGGAAGCAAGGAAGGAAGGAAGGAAGGAAAGGAGGAAGGAAGGAAGGAAGGAAGGAAGGAAGGGAAGGAAGGAGGGAAGGAGGGAAGGAAAGAGGGAGGGAGGGAAGGAGAAAGGGAGGAAGTAATGGAGGAAGGAAGGGAGGGAGGTAAGAAGACAGTCTCTTATCTAAAGATGTCACCAATTCTTAAAGAATTTAGTAATATCAAAAACTAAGGTCTTCATAAAATTTAAATTTAAATTAGAAATAAAAACTAAGGTTTTAAATGCAATTTTGCCTAGCATCTAAAGACACTCTTGTTTATTAATTTTGTCATTGTTTCAGTGATTGAGTAGTTTTGTGTGGGATATAACATCATTTATTTTAACAATTAAACCAAACCAAGAATGAATGCAAATTCTTCCTGTGAAGGAACTTGAAACACATCAGGAAAGGCAGCTTGACCACTGGGAACTTCTCCCTCCAGCTGAAATCTAAGCCGTGGAAGAATTGGAAAGAACTCGTATTGTTCTGTCCTTTTATCTGAAAAGGCTAAGCCATTTCATTTTGGACTTTTAAATTCTTTAGTATCAAATTCTTTGAGCTTCAACTTATAAGGAGATTTAATCTTTGGAAGTGAACTCACTTATGGGGATTTCATAATAAGCATAAATTTATATTCAATCAGTGCATCCATCTGTGGATACCATTGAAATATCAAAATATTGTCATGTGGTAGCATTGAAGAATGTCCAAGGGCTGATCATGAACAAATAGTGGGACATATTTTGAGAGGTGCAGCAGAATAGAAATAATGTGTTCAATGTTAGGCAAAAGTAGGGCTTTACCCTGGCTGGGCAAGGGCTATATCAAATGAAATACATTCTTTCACTGTTTGTTTTTATTTTGTTGTTGTAATTGAAACTATCCATTTTGCATAGGTTGGCCTCAAACTTACAGTCCTTTTGCCTCTGCGGCATGAGGAGCTAGGGTATAAAATGAGCTCTGATGCCTGATTGACAGTGATTTGATTATTCAGTGGGCACCTCCCATTGTTTCGAGCTGAAAATGTACAGTGGTTGGGTATTCTATTTCCCCTCCTGCTGATTCCTTCACTAGACAAATCGACGGCTTGGTACAAGGAGAACACCAAACAATAGTGAAAATAAAAATGGATGGATGAACAGATAAAGGAACACGTAGAGTTCCTGACATTAAGTTGGAGGAGGGGAAGACTGGATGAGGGTCAGGAGGAAATTGAAGAGATAACAGAGCTGCTTCCAAAAGGTCTTTCCATTTGTTGACACCATCATACTGTGTGTGCGTGGATTATTCTGGCTTACCTTTTACCTTTAACTGGTATCAACTCATTGCTTCACAAATGTTTATTCAGTCTGTAACTCAAAGATCCACTCAGAATTGAGAACCTGCTGACTATTATCTCACATCCAACATTTAGGATACAATTATACATCAAGCCAGAGCTAGAAGTCAACAAGGATCAAACTGTCTACTTCTTGGGTTGAAGATCAGAATCTCTGTCCCAAGAGCATGTTCTGGGAGGAAAGGGAGGTGGAAATCTCCTCTCCCAAGCCATGACATGGCACGTTCTCTTTAGAACTTGTCCTATAATCCCCCTTGAAGTAAATTTGTCATACATGCAGAAATAAATAAATAAATCCTTGCTCAAAGCAGCTGCCTTTTGGTGTTAATTTATAACGCATTCGTATGACCTGATTAATTGAATGTAACATATGAAAGAATGTGTCCTGGAAATTGTATTTTCCTTAAATCATCTGGGGTACTGCCCTCAAGATCTCTTGCCTCTCCTCAGGCTGTTCTTTCTTCTTTCTCTGAATCTTCCATGCTTTGATTTCTATCAGTCCATCGGGAACATTTCTCAAGGAGATTTACTTATTTTTTTCTACCTTCCCCCAGGTTTGTGTAGGTTACTTAATAGTGCAATTAATTATTGTTTTATGACCAGATGAAAGGTTCTTTTATTTGTTCTTTCCTCTGATTTTTTTTGTAGTTGAAGGAGATGATATGAATCACTTTTCTTCCCCAAAGGAGAAGACAGTGGACTTTGATAAAGGTCAGGGATAGAGTTGAAGGGAGGGAAATTCATTTGTTATCTCCCTTGGGACTTTTCATTGCCTTTTAAAAAAGAAAAATCTGTCAGAATGAGAAATTTTAAAATAACATGTGTTCACACCAAAAACATAAGTTGCATTAGCAAAATGTTACTCTTTTTTAAAAAAAAAAATCCTTCCGAGTATTTTCTGTATTAAGCAGAGGAGACAGCTTGAAAGTATGCACAGTGATCAGATGTCAGCCAATTGCTGAGGTTTTCTGTGGGAGCTAAATTTGACTCAAAAAAAGATGTTTTGAGGTTGTTGATGTATCCTCATATGTTTCTTTTATAGTCATCTTCTGCTTATTATAAGTAGAAGCACATGGACCCTCTGTCTGGTCTGTTTTCACTCTAGGTAGAAAGGAATCATTGTAAAACATATAAGGACTTTATTGACTAGGGTACTATTTTTTGCTCACAAGAAGTAATAAAGTAGAATTAATCGCATTGCAAGAGGCCTGCTGACACTTTTTGCAATATAATGGGCAAAATGGACTGTGTGTTATGGTGCAGAACATCAGTCTACAGGCATGTTTCACTACAAGATAGACAGCAATAAAATCACTAAAATGCACTGTAGGCATCTCATGCCTCTTACACATCAGCCAACCCACTGGGTTTCAACGGAAAGAAGCTCACCTCGTAGAGATGACACTGAGATGCAGGCTGGGTTCAGGTCTGTGCCGTTTGGCCATTATCCTCCACAAGGAGGAGTTAATGGAGAAGCTTTCCATGAGGAAAGTCAGAAACTGAAGGGAACAAGCCCAGCTAATCCTCCCATACGGACAGCCATTGGCCAAAGTGAATCGAGGTAGCTCAAGTCACAGTAGAGGACTGCAAATGGATACCATCCAACAAGTGAGTTGGGGATGGGAGGAAAGAGAAGGGGCTTTGGAACGTGATCTGATCAGGAACACTTAATTTACTTCAGGAAATACAATTTGCTCCACCTGCATACTGCTCTAGTTCTCTTCAAGACCCGAGTGTATTAGTTGTACGTGTTCACACGACAGTACACCTGCTATATTCTTGCAACACACACTGTCACGTGTCAACCCCTCATTCTAAAATTCACCAGCAATTTCTTAAGTACTAGAGGATGAAAATATTTTAAAAATAATTTTGAAGGAGGTTCCCACACATCCATCCCAGGGGACCATGCAGAGGCAGGCAGGCACAGGAGAAAGATTATTATAAGGTTTATTAGAGGAGCCATATTTCCCCCAAGAGACAGCACATGGCATCAGTCACCATCCAGGTAGCAGGAGGGTCTGGGGGATAGGAAGTGAGGTAGGTGGGAGCTCAGGTGGGTCTGGGCGGAGAGAGGGAGGGGCCAGCTGTATGGAGGGAACTCCAGGAATGGGAGGGCAGCCCAGGTCTGGGTGGAGCTGAGGACCAAAGGTGAGCATAATACAAACATTCCCCACTATGTTGTTTAATAAAAATAGGGGGTTCCTGGCCAGGGTGGGGTGGGTATGGACGGAGGTCGTTTATTCTGGAGCAACTTCCTGCTGTCAAGAGGCAAAGTAGTCCAGGGTCCCTGCTTTGTTGCTCGGCCGGGTACCATCCAAGAAGCATCTGTTTGACAGTTTGGTTGTTGTTAGTACCTCAAGAGAGGACTATGCCATGGAGGGATTGATTTCCGGAAGGGGCTATCAAAGACCTGAAATGGCCTTTTCTGTCTCAGATTGGAGACATAATGAGGCACTGACTCCCAGCATTCTGGAGGAGGGGGAGTAAGACTTTTCTGCTTTAAGATCACAGTAACCTGAGGAGGGGGGTAGCAGAGATATTTAAAGGTACCAGATCCAACAGGTGTCTTGGGCTCTTTTGGCTACTTCCTGCTGGACTGGGGGCATCAAGGAATCCCTGGAGCTGGGGTCTTTAGGGTTCAAGTTTGTGCTAGGCAAGGCAGGGCAGTATAAGTGATGTCTCTGGTTGCCTGTAGAAACAGGATGGCCTTGACTTCTTCCCAAGTGGTTTCCTGCACAGGAGATGTTATCCTGTTGAAGGAGACTTTGGGAAAGATCAGGCAAAAAGCTGACAACATATCACGCAAAAAGCTGACAAGGTGACAAGGTCAGTTCACATGAGTGACATAGGAGATCACACATTGGCCATGGGCCAGAAGCATTGCATTTAGAGTATAAGCACAGTTGTAGCCCATTACAGGGAAGGTGGAATAACTGGATTCGGGGCAAGAAGGCAGAAAGGGGTGTCTAGGGTCTTTTGAGTAACTGGGTAGGGGGAGCATAATGGATGGGTTGGGAATACCAGTCAGAAGCTACTATAAATACAAATAGCAGGCAACAAAGGCAAGACTGCTAAGTTTTTGTCCAGTTAGAAGGTAGACAGGTACAGGCTACAAGTTGTGTTCAAGTGTATTTCATGCTATTGTTCTATGCTTACAGATACACAATAAGAAATATTTCAATATTTTCGAATAGGTCATGGTTTAAATCAAAGGAGTAAGCTGTACCACGTGTTTTGAACACTATGAACCCCCAATAAATACTTGTGGTCTTATTACATCTAATCTTAACAGAACAAATATAAACCTTGTAGCTCCATATTTATGTATGGTACTTATTGGAACGATGATTTATTATACTATTGAAGTATATATTATATCCTCTGTATCTGGAAATGAAGTAGGAAACAAAAAAGAGAGAAATTAAGTGGTAGTCTTTAAATGTGTTTATCTGCACCATTCATAAAACCCTTTCCTTAGTATGTGAAATTCTAGTTTTATGAAAATGAAGATTTTTCTGTGCTTGAAGAGAAAATGGTGAGATTGTATGCACATTAGAAGTGACTTATGTCAAGCATAGTCATGAATGTTCTATAGAAATACAGTAAAATGTTTACCAACTACATGATGATGAGATTTCCCTATTGCTCTGATTAAGCACCAATTCCAAGAAAATACTAAAGATTGTTTATATGTATCTATCCTCTGTTGCATGCAAAGGGGTGGGCATTGGGAGATGTAAGCGAGAAGCCAATTGAGTTTGCTGATGGAATTTGTTCTTGAGATTCTCTAACAGTTCAAAGCTGAACTAATGTTAACGTTTGCATGGAGGAGACTCAGGAGACTCTTCTTGGCTGGGTGAATAGGTTTAATGAAGCTTTCTGGAACATGTGCTGGCTGGTATTTTAAAATTACTTTCTTCTGAACTTATTTCTAGATAGATAATTCAAGAGAAACTGTTAAAGCACAAATTATTAGCATTTTTGGACAAAAAGATAAGAGCTTATATTTGAGAATTATCAAGGATTCTGGAAATTAAAAAAATAGCAGAAAGGAAGGTATTTGCAACAGGAAACACCCTATATTATCCAAAATGAAATGCATTCTTTTTGTTATTGGTGGGGCTGGGTACTGTCTCTAAGTTCTTTTGCTCAAGGCCCACTGGCCTCTGCTACTTTGAGCCACAGAGCCACGTCTGGTTTTGTGGGGTGTTTTGAATATTTAATTGGAGATAAGAGTCTCTCAGGGACTTTTCTGCCTGAGCTGGCTTCGAACCATAATCCTCAGATCTCAACCCCCTGAGTAGCTAGGATTATAGCATGAGCCATAGCCTAAGAAATTTACTTTTTATCTGACTTAAGTCACTCTAACTTCTTGTACATCAACTTTATAATAACAATTTAAAAATTAAAAAAAGGAAAACACCCCAAATCTTCATGTAAATTCATCTTAATTTTTTCTGGCTGCATGTGGGCAATGAATCCGAAGAATGCAGATGAAAGTAAAAGCTAAGAGACTGTAAGAATTGAGTAGCTAGCTATTCAGGGATTTGCAGAAGGTTTGTTAAACTCCTAATCCTTCCTTTGAAAGACCAGAAGGGAAAACTGACTTACAAAGTGAGCAAGCTATGAGTGACAATTAAACTAAATCATATAAAATTTAGAAAACATTCATGTATTTAAGACGATGAAAACAAGAAGTTTGTTATATGAGTTCCTTTGACTGTTAACACATTGCTACTAACACATTTACTGGGATAAAATGGCACAAATGAATTCCTATATATTGCTATAAGTCAGAAGTCTGACTTCTGGGGCTGACTTCTAGAATCTCTGAGAGGTAGTTCTCTTCCCTTGTCTTTCTCCACATCTTATTCTATTCCTTGGCTTGTAGCCTTCATCCTGCATCTTCAAAACCATTGCTTTATCTACAGTGCAATATTTTCCTTTCATTCTTTTTTCTCATTGCAATGTCCTTCCAGTCTCATCCAAAATAGTCTCTCATTTCCTTATTATTAGCACCAGAAAAAGAAAAAGTAAAATATTGATTTCCTTTAAAAAATGCAAACTTCCAATCTGATTTGTATAAGATTTTTGCAGTTAGATACAAATTGCAATAAGAGGATTCTAATTTTCATATACACATCAGGCAAACACAAACACTAAGAAGTAAAGATGCATGAACTATGTAGTATTAACTAAAACACATTGAGTTCAGGAGGAATTTATGATAAGGGACACCATAACAAAAGAGGTACAACACTCAGTGTCTCAAATACACTTAATCATAACCATTATTGTGTATCACAAAATACTGTATTGTAATATACTGCCAAACCCACAAAACTGCATGAAACGTCCTCCAATAAATATAAGGAAAAAATGCAAAATTAAAATAGAAGTTGATTTATCATGTGCAAGGAATAACAAAATGAGCAAAAATTGAGAAAAGAATTACATAAATAAAAATTACTGGGATTATGAAAGTGCATCTAGTTGAGCATATATATATATGTATATATATATATGTTTTCTTTTTAAGAACACTTGGCATGTTTAGAAAAAATTCTAAAAGTCATTACAACTTCATCAACATAGTAATTATTCACTCACACAAGATTGTACACTGAAGCCATTTAAAGAAAGAGTATTGCAGCCGGGCGCTGGTGGCTCACGCCTGTAATCCTAGCTACTCAGGAGGCTGAGATCTGAGGATCGCGGTTCAAAGCCAGCCCGGGCAGGAGAGACCGTGAGACTCCTATCTCCAATAAACCACCAGAAAACCGGAAGTGGCACTGTAGCTCAAGTGGTAGAGTGCTCGCCTTGAGCTGAAGAGCTGAGGGACAGCGCCCAGGCCCAGAGTTCAAGCCCCACGACCGACAAAAAAAAAAAAAAAAGAAAAAGTATTGCACAGTAGTTAGCTGTGAAACCAGACTGAGCCCAAGCCTTAATGTACAATTTTTTTGATATGAAGGCATTCATGTTAAGTTCTATTTCCCTAAATGAGGAGGAAAAAGTAATCATGTGTATTTCTTAAGAACAACTGAGATACCATCTCACCCCAGTTAGAATGGCTATAGTCAAGAACTCTAATAACAACAGATGCTGGAGGGGATGTGGCCAAAAGGGAACCCTACTGCATTGTTGGTGGGAATGTAAACTTGTTCAGCCACTTTGGAAAGTACTATGGAGGTTCCTCAAAAGACTCCACATAGAGCTCCCCTATGATCCAGCAATCTCACTTTTGGGCATTTACCCAAATGATCACAAACAAGACCATACTAAAGCTACTACCAGCACAACTATGTTTATTGCAGCATTATAGCTAAGATATGGAACCAACCCAGATGCCCCTCAGTAGATGAATGGACCAATAAAATGTGGTTTTATAGATAGATAGATAGGAATTTTATGGCTCCATCCGACAGAATGACATCACCCCATTTGTTAGGAAATGGAAAGACTTGGAAAAAATATATTAAGTAAAGTAAGCCAGGCCCAAAGAAACATAGGTCCCATGGTTTCCCTTATTTGCAGTAACTAGTATAGTATATGTCTGGGACAAGTAGAAAAGGTCAAAAGCTATATTCGTATCACCAGATAAGATGAAGTTAAGCACAATGAACCCCTAGATAGGGACCCAAGTGGCTTTTCTTTCTTGCTATTGCTTCTAACGTATTTATAATGTACCATGTGGTATTTTGTTTCTTTTTATGTCCCCCCCATGGTATAACCCCTGTTTTCACTATATTTAATGTTGGTATGATTTGGGGAGGGGAACAGAAAAAACAAAATATTTAAATAGGAATACAGGTTGACCCATTGTAACAATGAGATGTAGAGGACACTATGTTGAAAAACAAACTTTACAATTTAGGCTGGGCGGGGGGTGGGGGGGAGTGTAGTTGAGGAGGTGGGAGGGAAGGGATGGTAGGGGAAAAACAAAGGAGGAGGCAACAATGCTGATAAGAAATGTACTTATTACCTTGCTCGTGTAATTGCGACCCCTCTATACAGTAATTTTACAATAAAAAAACATTAAAAAATAAAAAATATAAAAGAACATCAGCAATATTAAGTGGTTTAATGACTATGAAACATTGACAATTGCACTTGTCAAAAAAAACCCTCTGTAAATATTATCATCATTGATATTACTCAGTTTTTGAAGATCAATACAATATCTGTCATCATCCTTTCCAAATAAGCAAAATCTCCAAATTTAGTATGCTGAATTTCAATTTGTATTCCTGTCGTTTGCCACTTACAGTTTTCCTTAATAGTAGGAAATTTCTCAGGAGTACAGCAAGAAGAGGAATAGATTTGTCTCCATTTTCCACTTCTAACTCAAGGCCAGTGTAACTTTTGCTTTTTGCTGACATATGTAAATGTCAGAAGGACATCTGTCTATAGATGGCTGGGGGTTAGGGCTTCAGGACATTAGAAAGAGCAGAAGGAATGGCTGTGGACGCAGCTAGGCACCACGTAAGAGATTTCACCCAAGCTGGTTTTTTTCCTGCTATGCAGTCAGAGATGAAGGAGAAACCCTACTATCTCACATTCCTCTAATGGAACATGTCACTTTCCATTTTTCATAGAAAATTAGATCTCAGTGACTTACATCTAAGTGCTGTCCTGTGACATTGAACAAGTTAGTTATGAGCTGGGAGTCTGATTTTCTTCATTAATATTGTTAAAGCTTACTTGAAAACTTACATCTTAGATGCTGAGGTGAATCTATAGGCTTATACTAGTGACTGCCTCTTTTCTTTTTTCTTTCTGGAAGAAATCATCAGATTGTTGTTGATCTTTATGCCCAAATGACTAATAGCAGATTATTTCTGAAGACCAAATACTGATGTCCAGAAAACACTTCAGAAGAATCAAGTTGTTGAAGGGAAACCAGCAGCTTTGGGGATGGAGAGAAGAAAAATACACACTAGCTTCTCTCTACCTAGTGAATTGTTTAGGAGAACAACGGACTCAGGGAGCTTGGCCCCTGTTCTAGCTGAGTAAGTAATTTAAATTTCTGATATATGCTTTTCTTATCAGCATATTAAAGATAATATTGTCTACTTATGAAATTTCACATAAAGCAGGTGATATGCACCATTTAAAACCACCAGCAGAGTACTTGTCATGTGATGGGAATGCCAGATTGACCTTTGCTGTTTATTGACCAAAATATATATTCTTACCAGATCTGTGGAATAAAACTAAACTATTCAAAGGCTGACTAGTGAATTCACTACAACATTCCTTTACTTTTACCTACAACAAGCATCTGGGCTCTTCATTTGGCTTCAGCTCCATCACAGACTTCACTACACAGAAAACTATTTTCTTAACAAAGGAAACAATATGTGCACCAAGGCTGTAGCTTTTGTAGGCCCACAGCAGCACAGTAAATGTAGTTAAATTAAAAAAAGCAAAACGTGTTTGTGACCTTGCAGCTTACTGTTCTCTTGCATTTTAATAATGGCATGAATTTGTGAAGTTCTCCCACTTATGCTATATCACATATTTAAATTGCATTCCAAGACATGCCAGGGCAGGCATTGCTATTACTGTGATATTTATGCACGGGGTACCGAGGAAACAAGAAGAGATAAGGACTACAGAGTCATTATTGCATGTAATGCATTGGACTAAACACTTTCAGATGCATTAACTCATTTACTCCTGCCATCCTCTGAAGCAAGTACTTCAGATTTATCCATTTTCAGATGAGAATACATCGACACAGCAATACAGATGCTCAAGGTTAAGTCAGGATTGTAAACACAGACAATCTAGTTTCAGAGTTCAAGTGCTCACACAAAAAACCAGGGCCACGGAGGAGTTCCGGGAAGATGGCGGAAGAAAAGCTGGAGGCTAAACAAGCTCTCGCATAGAAAGCAATTTTAGACTTCCAGTGAACAGTCCTAAGCCAGAGAATCACACCAAGTGTGCCAGCACAAGACAGAGAGTTAGGCCAGAGAGGGAAAATCTAGGCAAGGAGACAGATCTGAGCTCTTGCCAGCAGCTGCCACCGCCGCCGCGGCAGCAGTGGTGGCGGTGGCCACAGGCGCCATACCTGAATCACAGAGAGTCCGGGACAAAGGAGCCAAACGCAGCAGGCAAGTGGATTCTACTCAACACCAGCAAGAACCAACAAGGAATGGACTTCCATCTTCATCCTGCAGTTCGTAGACCAGAGACGACCCAGGAACCAAGACTCGGCGTGAGTAGAAGCCTGATGTCCTCACTCCTTCTCAGGGAGCAGAGGAGGGAAGGCCACCCCTGCCCCCCCCCCCCCCCCCCCCCCCCCCCCCCCCCGCAGTACTGGAGATCTCCATCTTGGATACCGACAAAGCTCGGCAGAGCTGCTAGCTCCAATTCAGGCCTTGGAATAAAACTAGAGTCATTTAGCAGGTCACAAGAGACTAATTTGACCTGCCAGACTCAGCTACACCCAGGGAAAAGTCACGCAGCTTGGGCGCCAGCCCTAGGAGTGGCTTTCTTCCCTGGGTAATCAGAGCCAGAGGCTGCCCCTCCCTTTAGCAGCCTTGACAATCAATTGAAATTCAGTAAACAGAAACCCTGAGAATGGCTCCAGGCTGGGCTCTGTGAGTTTCTCACAAACTAGCCCCCAGGAAAAGCTACTGTTTGCTTAAAGGCCTCAACTCTACCCAGAATCTAGCCTCATCACAGCATCTCCAAACTTGAGGAAAAAGCCATCTCCCTCTTTTGTGATATTCAAAGCAGATCTCCCTCCCATTGAACTAACCTGGGAGGAGGATCGCAAAATCCTGGGTAAAGCAGAGCATTTTTCTGCCTGTTCTAACAAACTGACTTAAGAAACCAACCAAGGCACAGGACCACAAGCAGACCAGAGACTCCAACAGGAGGCTGGTTATGGACACAAGGGAGATACAGGATTTTTCCCACCCCTCCCAAAAAAAATCAAAGAACTTTTCTTCTTCTTCTTCTTCTTCTTCTTCTTCTTCTTCTTCTTCTTCTTCTTCTTCTTCTTCTTCTTCTTCTTCTTCTTCTTCTTCTTCTTCTTCTTCTTCTTCTTCTTCTCCTCCTCCTCCTCCTCCTCCTCCTCCTCCTCCTCCTCCTCCTCCTCCTCCTCCTCCTCCTCCTCCTCCTCCTCCTCCTCCTCCTCCTCCTCCCTCCTCCTCCTCCTCCTCCTCCTCCTCCTCCTCCTCCTCCTGCTCCTCCTCCTCCTCCTCCTCTTCTTCTTCTTCTTCTTCTTCTTCTTCTTCTTCTTCTTCTTCTTCTTCTTCTTCTTCTTCTTCTTCTTCTTCTTCTTCTTCTTCTTCTTCTTCTTCTTCCTTTCTTCTTCTTCCTCTTCTTCTTCCTCTTCTTCTTCTTCTTCCTCTTCCTCTTTTTCTTCTTCCTCTTCTTTTTGGTACCTTTTATAAAAATTTTTTTTCTTTTCTAAAACTTTTTTTAATTTTTACCTTTTATGTAAAAAATTGTTTTCTAGTAACCCTTTTTTTCTTCTTATAATTTTTATTTTAGGGATACATGTGTGTGTGCGTTTTTCTTTCTTTTTTTAAAATTTTCTTTTTGTTCCTTGTTTAGCTCTACTGAACTTCTGATCTTTTTTCTTCTTTCATATCCTTTTCATCTTTTCTTCTCTTTCGTTCTTCTTTATGTGACTGAATTGTTGTCCTGCACATCCTCAGATAAACCCATAGTTGACTATTAGACCCTATCCCCCATTGTGTACACACTTAATCCACAAATTTACTACTCAACTCAAAACCTCTGAGACTTAAATTCCTCAATAGCAGTACTACCTCTTTATACCTATATAATATTTTAAGTATTTTTATTTTTAAGTTTTTCACATCTCCTTTATATCCCACCCCTTCTCTCATTATATTCACGTTCTTCTCTGAATAGTTTGTTTTCGATTCTGCATAATATTATTAATTTTTACTTTTCTATTTTTTCTGGTCTCTTTTCTTTTCCCTTTCTCTCTCTTCTTTTTTTCTCTCTCTCTACTTTCATCCTATCCAACCTATTTCCTCATTTCAGATTAGGACTTAGTTAAGTTAACTCTCCCTGTACCTTCCCACATCAGTCTATTCCTACTTTTTACCCACATCTCTCCCCAACCCTAATAACTTCTGGTTTTCCAAATTCTTCTTTGCGGTTCACAGCCCATTAATATATAGTTGTTTGATGTTGAATACATGTATCTGTTGAACTAGATTGTATTTGCAGACCATTGACTGTGCAAATTCAGATCTTGGTTGATGCTTGCCTTAAGATAGTGTTCTAGCACAAAACTGGTGTTATTTTCGCCCCAAATGGGCAGAGTAAGCCGAAAAAACACAAGAAAAATGGCAAGTCCGGGTATCTCAACTCCCACTCATGATAATCAGGGGACAGAACAGATAATGAATAATCCAGAGGAGAGTTCCCAAATAGGTCTACAAACACTGCTGGCAAACATGATAAATGAAAAGATTGAAAACCTACAAAGGACTCTGTTTGAGCATGATAGGGAGAGAGAGGAGGCAATCCAAAGCTTTATACAGGAAGATCATGAGCATGAGGAAGCTACTCAAAAACTGATACAGGATTTGCATGAGCAGCTTGAGAATACTCAAAGAGAAAGGCAGGAATGGTGTGAACAGGCTGAGAACACTCAAAGAGAACTACAGAAATGGCATGAACGGGAGTGGGAGGAAGCTAAGCAAAGAGTAATACAGGAATTGAGAGAGCAGGATGAGAATACACAAAGATCACTAAAGGCATTCATGGGATCCATTAACAAAGAGCTGAAGGAAGTCAGGGAGACCACAAAGGGAATGTTGAATGGAACCCAAAAGAAGGAATGGGAGTCCAAGGAAACCATAACCAATCAACTAAGTGATTTGAGAATAAACACTGAACACCAAATTAAGGAAGTAAAGAAGTTCATACAAGATCTAAAACAAAGCTTAAACAAAGAATTTGAAGCCATCAAAGCTGACCAATTAGAAGGAAAAGAAATAAAAAACAAAGTAGAAAGTCTTGACAGCAGGTTAGACCATGCAGAAGATAGAATCTCGGGGATTGAAGACAGCCTAGATATTATAGAGGAAGAACATACAACCATCAAAGACAAGTCCAAGAAATATGATAGATCTATCCAACACTTGGAAGACACCATCAGAAGCCCTAATCTAAGGATAATGAGTGTAGAGGAGCACCTAGAAACAGAAGTTAATGGTCTAGGAAATTTGTTTAATAGGACCCTAGCAGCGAACATCCCAAACATGCAAAGAGATAGGCCTATTCAGATACAAGAAGCTTTTAGAACTCCAAATAGACCAGACCAGAATAGGACATCCCACTGTCACATTATAATCCACACAGGATCAACTCAGACCAAGGAAAAGATCCTTAAAGCTGTCAAGGAGAAAAGATTAATCACCTATAAAAGGAAACCAATTAGAATCACCTCAGATTTCTCAGCAGAGATAATCAAAGCAAGAAGAGCCTGGAATGATGTATGCCATGCCCTAAAAACAAACAACTATCAACCAAGAATACTGTACCCAGCTAAACTCTCCTTCATAACTGAAGGCCAAATAAAAACCTTCCATAACAAAGAAAAATTGAAACAATACATCTCCACCAAACCAGCCCTACAAAAGATTCTTAAAGATGTCCTACACATAGAAAACCAACAAGACCACAATAAAGGCCAAGAAACAGCACCCAAACTGAGAATCCAAGATCCATAGGGATAGCCCAGTTTTCACAGCCCCCAAGAAGGTGGATAGCATGGCAGGAACTCCCAAATACCTCTCAGTCCTTTCTATCAACATTAATGGACTTAACTCTCCAATTAAGCGACATAGACTGTCTAGTTGGATTAAAAAACAAGATCATTCTATCTGCTTCCTTCAGGAGTCACATCTTGCCCATAAAAACAAACACATTTTCAATGTTAAAGGCTGGAGAAAAATCTACCAAGCAAACGGTCCCTATAAACAGGCGGGAGTTGCAATCCTAATATCAGATAAAATAGACTTCAAATTAAAATTGTGAGAAGAGATAAAGAAGGTTGCTACATACTAATTAAGGGATCTCTCCTTCAGGAGGATATTATAATTCTAAATATCTATTTGCCAAACAATGGAGCACCCAAATTTATCCAAGAAACACTACTTTCCCTCAAATCCCAAATAGATCCAAAGACATTCATTGTTGGGGATTTCAACACACCACTCTCCCACTAGATAGATCAACTCGGCAAATACTCAACAGAGAAACTGCAGATCTAAACAGCTGCATAGATCAACTAGATTTAACAGACATCTACGGAATATTTCACCCAGCAGCATCAGAATACACGTTTTTCTCAGCAGCACATGGAACATATTCTAAAATAGACCACATTTTAGGACACAAAGCAAACTTGTCCAAATTCAGAACCATTGAAGTTATACCTTGCATTCTCTCTAACCACAAGGGAATAAAATTAGAATTCAACACCAAAAGCCACCAAAGAAAGTCTGGAGGCTGAACAACACACTGCTGAATCACGAGTGGGTCATGGAAGAGATTAGAAAGGAAATTCAAATGTTCATGCTATTAAACAAAAATGAGCACACAAATTATCAGCTCCTCTGGGACACAGCAAAGGCAGTACTCAGAGGCAAGTTTATAGCTCTGAGCTCCTACATCAACAAATTAGAGAGATCTGAAACCAATAATTTAATGACACATCTAAACCTTCTTGAAAAAGAGCAGCAAGATAAATGCCAATCCAGTAGACAGAAAGAAATAAGTAAAATTAAATCAGAATTAAATGAATTAGAGTCCAAAAAAACTATAGAAAGAATCAACAAAACAAAGAGTTGGTTCTTTGAAAAAATTAACAAAATTGACAGACCCTTAGCAAATCTTATCAGAAAAAGAAGGGAACACACCCAAATAAATAAACTCAGAGATGAGAATGGAAACATCACCACGGAAACTACCAAGATTCAGAACATTATAAGGGAATACTTCTCAAAACTTTATGCTAATATGTTTGAGAACTTGACAGAAATGGACCTTTTCCTAGCAAATATTGACATGCCAAAACTAAACCAAGATGAGTTAAACCATCTTAACAGGCCCATATCAAGCATTGAAATAGAAACAGCAATAAGAGACCTCCCAGCTAAGAAAAGTCCAGGACCAGATGGTTTTACAGCGGAATTCTACAAGGCCTTCAAAGCAGAGCTCACACCAATACTCCTCCAACTGTTCAATGAAATTGAAAGAGAAAGTTCACTACCGAACACATTCTATGAAGCCATCAGAACCCTCATCCCAAAACCAGGCAGGGACTCATCAAAGAAAGAGAACTATAGACCCATTTCTTTGATGAACATTGATGCAAAACTTCTCAACAAAATTTTGGCCAATCGACTTCAACAATTCATCCAAAAAATCATACACCACGATCAAACAGGATTCATTTCAGGGATGCAAAGCTGGTTCAATATACGCAAATCAATTAATATTATTCATCACATCAACAGGAGCAAGGATAAGAACCACATGGTTATCTCAATAGATGCAGAAAAAGCATTTGACAAGATCCAACACCCTTTTATGATGAAGGTTTTGGAAAATTTAGGAATCCATGGAACATTCCTCAATACAATAAAGGCTGTATATGACAAACCTACAGCCAGCATTATACTTAATGGTGAAAAACTAAAGCCATTTCCTCTTAACTCAGGAACAAGACAAGGATGTCCACTCTCTCCACTTCTCTTCAATCTAGTATTAGAATGCCTAGCTACAGCAGTAAGACAAGATGCAAACATAAAGGGGATCCAAATAGGGAAAGAAGAAATAAAACTCTCCCTCTTTGCAGATGTCATGATCTTGTATTTAAAGAATCCCATAGACTCCACTCCCAAATTACTCAAGCTGATTCAAAACTTTGGCAAAGTAGCAGGGTATAAAATTAACCCCCCAAAATCAATGGCTTTTCTGTATGCCAACAATGAGAAAAGTGTGGCTGAAATTAGGAAAGCAACACCATTTGTAATAGCCCCACAAAAAAAAAATACCTAGGAATTAACTTAACCAAAGAAGTGAAGAACCTCTATGATGAAAACTTTAAAATCTTGAAAAAGGAAATCAAAACAGAACTTAGAAAATGGCAAAACCTCCCATGCTCCTGGATTGGAAAGATTAACATCGTGAAAATGGCAATACATCCCAAGGCTATCTACAAATTCAACGCGATACCTATCAAAATTCCAACCTCATTCTTCAAGGAAATAGAAGAGGCAATCCAAAATTTCATATGGAACAATAAAAGACTCCGAATACCAAAAACTCTCCTGAATGGAAAGAACACTGCTGGAGGAATATCAATACCAAATTTCAAACTCTACTATAAAGCCATAGTAATCAAAACAGCTTGGTACTGGCATAAGAACAGACTTCAGGACCAATGGAATAGAATTGAAAACCCACAAATGAGCCTACAGACCTATAGCCAACTAATCTTCAATAAGGGAGCTAAAATAATAGAATGGAAGAAAGACAGCCTCTTCAGTAAATGGTGCTGGCAAAATTGGTTAACTACTTGTAGAAAACTAAAGCTAGATCCTTATATATCACCCTGCACCAGAATCAACTCCAAATGGATCAAAGACCTCGGAGTCAAAGCAGACACTCTGAAAACATTACAGGATGGAATAGGAGAAACCCTAGGTCTCCTGGGCACAGGCCGAAATTTTCTTAATAGAGACCCAGAAACACAAGAAATCAAAGAAAGGTTGGACAAATGGGATTGTATGAAGTTGCAGAGCTTCTGCATGGCAAAGGACATAGCTAGCAAGATCAATAGAAAGCCCACGGATTGGGAGAAGATCTTCACTAGCCGTACAACGGACAAAGGTCTCATCTCTAAACTATACCTTGAACTCAAAAAATTAAGTCCCCCAACAACAAATCCTCAAAGAAACAACTGCCCAATAAATAAGTGGGCTAAAGACTTAAAGAGAAACTTCTCTGAAGCGGAAAGAAGGATGGCCAATAGACACATGAAGAAATGCTCAAACCCTAGCCATAAATGAAATGCAAATCAAAACAACATTGAGATACCACCTCACCCCAGTTAGAATGGCAAAAATCAAGAATTCTAACAACAGATGCTGGAGGGGATGTGGACAGAAGGGAACCTTACTTCATTGTTGGTGGGAGTGTAAATTTGTTCAACCACTTTGGAAAGCAGTATGGAGGTTCCTCAAAAGACTTCACATAGAGGTCCCCTATGACCCAGTAATCCCACTTTTGAGCATTTACCCAAATGTTTACAAACAAGACCACACTAAAGCTACCAGCACAACTATGTTTATTGCAGCATTATTTACCATAGCTAAGATATGGAACCAACCCAGATGCCCCTCAGTAGATGAATGGATCAAGAAAATGTGGTATATATACACAATGAAATTCTATGCCTCCATCAGACAGAATGACATTGCCCCATTTGTTAGGAAATGGAAAGGCTTGGAAAAAATTATATTAAGTGAAGTAAGCCAAGCCCAAAGAAACATAGGTCCCATGGTTTCCCTTATTTGCAATAACTAGTATATGTATGAGTCAAGCAGAAAAGGTCAGATAATGTGATGTTAGGAAAATGAACCCTTAGATATGTATTTTAATGTTTTTTTTCTTTCATGCATGTGTTTCTAACACATTTATAAGATTATTTCTTCATTGCTTTGTATGTCCCTCCCCCACAGTATAACCCCTGCTTTCACTATATTTGATGTTGGAATAATTTGTGGAGGAGATGGGGAAAAACAAGTCGTTTAAGGATACAGGTGGACCTGTTGCAACAATGAGAATTACAAGTTGTCATGTCGAAAACGAACTTTACAACTTTGTTGGGGGGGGGGAGAATTGGGTGGGGGGTAGGGGAGGGCTGAGAAGGGATGTGAAGGGTAAAAAAAGGAGGAGGCTGCAATGCTTGATTAGAAATGTACTCATTTTCTTGCCCATGTAATTGTTACCCCTCTGTACTGTATGTTCACAAAAAATAAAAAAATAAAACCCAGTGCCACGGTCAGGAAGAAGCAGTAATGGTAAGTTTTGTTTGCAATCTACTGTTGTGCGGCAGGAAATCATATTGGCAATTACAATAATACTGAGCAATGCAGCAGTGGGAGACTACAGATACGCAATGGCGTCTCCATAGCAAAAGAAACAAGCTAGAATATAATGGAAAAAGCAGTATTCCCACAGCAGAAATGGCAGCAAACCTTAGAGCAGACAAGTAAAACCTTCCTGGGCAATAGGTCAGACTTTCCTAATGAACAAATAGAAGACTGCAATATGTGAATGAGGATATTTTGCTTATTGGCACAAAAACTGGGACCTGTGAAAATGACATTTCTCTCTAATCAGTGAATATAATTTAATGCAAAAAGAAAAATGATAATAATAATCCCTTATTCTTATCTGAAGCTACATGATTGTATTCTCAAGTTCATATTGGATGGTGAGAGAGAATAAGATTATTAATTATTCAAATGTGTGATGAAATTCCAACATTAAGAAGTATTTTGTGTTTTAGGCCAAAGAGACACAGCTTTAGAACAGAATGTCAAATTTTAAACAGCTCTCAAAATAGTATGCATGCTGAAAAAAATTAATAAATGTTACTGAAATAATTGGCTGTTATTTGTAGGGGAGGATAAGGGGGGGGCGTACCAAAACATCCTTAGACGAGGGAAATATCTAAAACAGGGAAATATCTAAAAGAATAGACAGTATATTCTTTGTGATGGAAGCATAGAATTCCATTGTGTATATATACCATATTTTCTTGATCCATTCATCTACTGAGGGTCATCTGGGTTGGTTTCATCTCTTAGCTATGGTAACTAATGCTGCAATAAACATAGTTGTGCTGGTAGCTTTAGTGTGATCTTGTTTGTGATCATTTGGGTAAATGCCCAAAAGTGGGATTGCTGGGTCATAGGGGAGCTCTATGTGGAGTCTTTTGTGGAACCTCCATACTATTTTCCAAAGTGGTTGAACAAGGTCCCATGGTTTCCCTTTTTTGCAATTACTCATATATGTCTGAGACAAGCAGAAGAGGTTAGATAAGATGATGTTAGGTGAAATGAACCCCAAGATATAGACACAGTGTTTTTTCTTTCTTGCTATATTGTCTCTAAGGTATATATATGGTGATTTTTTGTTGCTTTGTATGTCCCTCCCCCATGGTATAACCCATGTTTTCACTGTACTTGATGTTGTTATAATTTGTGGAGGGGAAGGGAAAAAACAAATTGTTTGAATAGGAATACAGGTGGACCCATTGCAACAATGAGAAGTACAAGACGCTATGTCGAAAAACGAACTTTACAACTTTGGCAGGGGGGAACAGGTGGGGGGGGTAGTGTAGTGGTGGAGATGGGAGGGCAGGGATGGTAGGGGAAAACAAAGGAGGAGGCAGCAGTGCTTGATAAGAAATGCACTCATTACCTTGCTCATGTAATTGTAACCCTAACCCTCTTCTGTACAGTATTCTCACAATAAAATCTTATTAAAAAAGAATATACAATATAAAAAATGAAAATATTGAAGTAACTGTTTGAACATAAGGACTGATGCGAGTGCCTAAAATGAGCTATATACAATTTTTAAATATTCTGCATGTTCCCAGATACAAATGATCAAGTTTAGCACACACATCAAATGAGGCTATGATCTGGCAAATACATGGATAAGGGTTAAGGCAAATACATGGATAAGGGTCAATTTACTTTAAAATTCATTGTAAACGTTTAAGAGACCATAGCTTTTTTTTTTTTTAAATAGAGCTGATGATTTCAACATTGTGTTCCTTGAAAATTAATTGGAAACTGGCATGGAACATTTTAAATGGCAATCAACAAAAATGAATGCGAACTTAAACCCCATTGCATTATTTTCCAAATATGCTGTCTTTGGAAAAGTATTTCCAAGTATGCTATTTTTCTAAATATATTTTCCTAAAACCCAAGTGTTTCAATAGTCTTATTTTTGCTGAAATAAATATAAAGTGATGGAATTGTTCGAAGAGGAATATAAAAGTAAGATTAGAGAATATGTAAAATGTGTGTCTCTATTTTAACTGATTAATTTTAATGATATGAAATTATCCTGTACTAGAACCCTCATGAAGAACTTTTAATGCTGCATATTAGAGTTGTCACGCATAAAGTGTTCAGTGCATTTTCTGTTTTATGTCAAGTTCAGGTGGTATAGTAAGAGGATCATGGGACACAGAACATCTCTGTGCATTTCCATATCTCCAGCCCATAGGTAAGCAAGTGGTTGGGGGCCAGCGAGGAGCTTGGTGCCTCTCTCTAAGATGCCCAGTTGCAATGTTTAACCCCTGAGTTCAAATCCAAGTCTTCCAATAATGTATCACACTTCAAAATTACCAAAAAAAAAGTCTTGATAGTAACTAGTTTCATCCGTTGTCTATCATGTTACAACAGGTCTCACCAAATTCTAGAGGCTTACTTCTCCTTATTCCATGGGTTGGCTTCGATTTTGCAGGTAGTCGTTCTCTTGGTCTTTCAGTATTGTCTATGGAGTCTTTTATGAGAGCTAGACATAGGAAGTATGCCAGGCAAAACCTAAGATAAAACCTATCATTTTACAGAGAGAGCGCTCAGATCCATGAGATCCAGGAAGTACTCAATGTCTGCATAGCATGATTCAATACCAAGACTGGAGCTTAAACATTTCAGTGATTGCTTAAATAGTCCACTGGTAAACACACTCTCTGTAATTCCTTTATTTTTCCATTCTTCTCATTTCATGTTCACTGCTGTTTTAAATATTATTGTGGGCTTATTTCACTATGCTTTATCTTTAAAGCAGTGCTAAATAGCACTAACAATCACTGCATAGGGACTGTACCTTCACTGGACCATAAGGATTCTTAGCTGCATTTCCTAATATCCTGCACATTTAGAATGTGAATGGAAACTTTGTCCTTCAATCAATAGACAAATATATAAGAGAGCACTTTGTTTGGAGATGCACTTTTTTGTGTTTTGCGTTATGCTGGCTCTAGGTAGCAACAGTGCTTTGGCAAATAAATGGCTCTCTTTCCATTTTGGTCAATGCCTTAAAATGCAAGATACACTTGTAAGAGAGTTTGTGAAATGCTGAAGGGGGAGGAAAACTTCCTGGTGCTTTCCTGTAAAAAAAACTCTACAAACCATCTACTGAATAGTGTCTGGGGACCATAAAAATGCAGATGTCACTGATGGCAATAGCTTTCCATGCTATCAAATTACTTACTAAATCAGCACCTCAGTAAATCACCAATCACTGCCCTCCATTCTCCATTATGACTCAGTAATGATTGAATGCTTGCTTGTCAGTTATATAGCTTTTTCTACATTCTTTTAATCTAAATGCATCTTTTTATTTTAAATAATCTTTTTGCAACCTACTTAGACTGCTCCTCCTTTACTGGATTCCTGATACATATCATCTCAAGACTTTTGCCAGTGTCGACTCTACTTTTTGAATATTTTTGAATCTTAAAGATAACCTAGGATGATAATGTCATTTGTTTCCATTTTATCTTAAGGAAAGTAATCTCTGTCATACTCTCAACTGGCTATAGAAAAACAGAGAACACACTATTTTCTTATAAGGTTAAGAATATAAAAAGGTTTAGGTTAAGAATATAAAAAGGTTGAGTCTAAGGAACATTACAAGAGAAAAGAAGACCTTTACAAAGGCCTAAAATGGATCAAAGTATATAATTTTTAGAACAAACTCCCATTCCAATTTTTGTTAATTTGTAGCATTTTCCACGTGTGTTACTCAGTGCTCCTTTCTTCTGATGTTATAATTACTGTCCTCCTATGTTGGACATCATGAAAGATTATTCATTTAACCCATTCTAATAAGTGCCAATTTACCAAGAGAGGAAAATAACAGAAACTAAACTGAAAGGGGTAGTTGAAGGAAAGAAGAAGGAAGGAAGGAAAGAAGGGAGCGAGGGAAACAGGGAGAGGGAGAGAGGGAGGGAGGAAGGAGAAAAGGGAAGTAGAGAAGGAAGAAGGTAATGAAATGAAGCATAAAGGAAGGGAAAGAGGAATGGAGAGAAGATGGGACAGAAGGAGGACGTCTGGAACCTGCAATCACTGGACTAGTAGTCTAAGAGAGTGTGAATTCACAGACATGCCTCTTTGAAGCTGACCTTCAACTGGCATAGGAAACTCTAGACCTGATCAATATTTTAAAGGAGTTATGAATAAGTCTGAAGAAACATTTAAATGGCTTCCCAACCTTCCTGAAATTCGAGGACTTAATCATCTATTTTAAGAGCTCTCTTCTCCTGCCATAGTTCGGTGCTTTAAAAATATTTGATGGTGAAGATGGAATAAATGTTCTATTGATTGACAGTTGAAATGGAAAAGCCATTCTTATTCATTGAAATAGGCTGCACAAATCATCCCTGGAAGTATGGTTTCTGCCCTTCAAAATGCAACCTGTCTTCTTACTGAATTCCATACTTCCAACCCCCATTTCAATCACCTTTCCAGGTCAGTCCATCCAATTCAGGTTGCTGAGTAGTGACAAGTCTAGGTCACTCAAAACATTGGTACCAGGTCACTCTCCCTGGAGAGCTGTTTGATAGCTTTACTTCACTCTCCCTACAATGATAGTGAGTGGAATTAAGATCAGTTCACATCTCTGCTCTTAAGCCACCCTGTGAGCCAGTCTCTCTTAAGAGACTCTGCTCTGAAGCCACCCTGTATTTGCTCACTGATCCAAGCAAATTTTTATCTGTCTCCTGGCACTGTCCAGTCCTCTGATCCCTGTCAGTGCTACTTAGAGAGGAAGGAGTCTGCATTACTGCTGTCTCTGCTCCTTATTTTCTCTAACCATTTAGGCACTAAAGAAGCCTCATCAGGCATCACCTATCCCACTATTGGGCTAACGGCTTGCTTCTCCCATGTCTTGGTGAGGTCTTCATAGTCTCAGATCTCAGCCTCACAACAGCCACAGTAGGCTTTGGTTGCTGTCATGATGGTGACTATATGATTTGTTGCCCAAACAGACACTCATTCAAGAGTAACATGAGTGTGTAATGGATTTATACACAAGACAATGTGCAAAACAGGCCTATCTGGATGAGAGCAAGTGTGGTGCATTCACTTGGCTTTCACATCGGCATTTACCTGTATTCCACTCTAAATGACCACAGAACTCTATAATCTCTACTCTGGAAAGCTGAACAATGAGTATTCTTGATGTAGAACTGATTCTGAAAAGCAACAAACAAGGCACAGACAGGAAATACATTGCAACACACTGGATACCTGGGCAGTAGACTTGTTGCACTGATAGGGCAGCCTGGAGAAGACAGAATCTGTTAATACCATTCGAGACAGAGTCCTTAGAGAGACAGCAATGCCACATGAGCTCAGAATCCAAGACTTTGCTTCAATGAAAGAATCAAGATGAGCTGGCTGAATAACTGCTGAAAGCACAAAGGAAGTCATGTTGCCAAAGAAAGTACCCGGGGAATAAAGAGGAAAACAGCCTGATTTCTCCTTTCTCACATTCCTCCTGTCTGCATGCACATTCACTGGGGCAAAAACAACACATCCTGCCTTCAAGGAATTTTGTGAAAATCTGCTTATTAGGGTCAACTTTGCTTGGCCATCAGGAACAAGGCAAAGTGGGTCACAAATGGGTGATTATTCCAAGGACCTTAATCATCCTACTTACTTACGTACTACTTCTGTAGTTGGTAATAAATACTTTGTGAACAAACTTCTCATGTTTATTAATAATCATTCTGACCATATCTGACTCTAATTAGTGCTGTTAATTGCACTAATTTGCCTATAATAATGAAATGAGGGACAGTAGCTTTTCTTTGAGTTTTATAGATGTCACAGGACCTCAAAGCATGAAGAAACTGTCATCAAGGCTTTCCCAGTCACTCAGCTAATGCTTCTATCAAGAGAGTATCAGATGAGATTGGGTGCATTCAGAGTGCTATGGCTGTAGAAAAAAAGAATGGCCAAAAGATACATGAAAAAATGTTCAACATCTCTGTCCATAAAAGAAATGAAAATCAAAACAACATTGATATTTCACCTTATCCCAGTTAGAATGGCCATCATTAAGAATTCTAACAAGAATAAATGCTGGCATGGATGTGGCCAAAAGGGAACTCTACTACACCATTGGTAGAAATGTAAACTTGTTCAACCACACTGAAAAGCAGTATGGAGGTTCTTCAAAGACTAAACATAGAACTTCCCTATGATCCAGCAATCCCACTCCTAGGAATTTACCCAAGTGATGACAAAGAAAGCCACTCTAAAGCTACCAGCACAACTACTATGTTCATTGCAGCATTATTTACCGTAGCTAGGATATGGAATCAACCCAGATGTCTGTCAGTGGACAAATGGATCAAGAAAAGGTGGTATATATACACAATGGAATTCTACTCATTGATCAGAAAGAATGATATTGCACCATTTGTAAGAAAATGGAAAGACTTGGAAAAATTATATTAAGTGAAATAAGCCAAAGAAGCATAAATTGCATGATTTCTCTTATTTGTGGTAACTAGAATATGCCTATATAGCTAAAAACAAACACACTAGATGGTAAAAGGAAAAAAATACACTGGGGCCTAATAAAAACAACAACAACAACAATAATAATAATATTTCTCTCTAGGCACTCAGGCAGAATGAGACCAAAGGAGGATATTCTTAGGAGGGGATCTCATAGGTGTAATAGCTATGTGTATCTGACCAATAAAATAGTATTTATCTAAGTGAACTCCAAGAAATGGAAACAAGAGAATTTTTTCTCTTTGTTGCTGTTTTTGTTTCCATTTACTTTTGTCTTATTTGTTCATTTGTCTGGTAAGGGGTACACAGAAATGGTTGAATGGGTGAATAAATGAAGCTGGACATTATGTTGAGAATGAATTATACAACTTGTGGATGGAGATGGAAGGGAAATAGAGAAAGAGAGAGAGAGAACAGAGGGGTGACATTGTTCAAAAAGAAATACACTCTTTATCTGACTAATGCAACTGTAACCCCTCTGTACACCACTCTTATAATAACAATAAGAGAACATTCATTCAGAATAACTGATTGACTAAGAGAATTTCTCTACAGAAAATGTTAATCAGAAAGCCTTTTGGGGACCACTCACGTGAGTTACTAACAGCTCTCCAGTAAAGACCACTCAGGGAAGGACACTACGATCTTCTAAGAGCTCAGAGAATCTTCCTTACCTCCAGGAAGAGACAGCCACCAGAGCCAGGAAATTCCTTAGCATATTCAGTCTTGGAAAAGTTTTGTTTAAAGCTTCATAACAATCATGAAATCAATTGACTTCGGAGGTGAAAGAACTTCACTGTTGTTTCTAAAATTTTCTAACTAACAGTCTAACTTTAGGTAAGTTTTATCCACATAAAAATTATCTACCACCTAAAATTGTAACAATTATATGCTGAAATAAAACTGAAGAAAGAATCCACCACCTAGTCAGGTTTATAAATGTTGGTTGTTGCTAGTGTTTTCTTTATTATTTTTAGCCATTCTTCTTTTAATGGAAAACCACCGTTAAATGTGCTAAAGTTGCTATTTAAACTGAATCTATGAAGGTAAGAATAGAAGATAGAAAAGGAATATAAAATTAGACAGCCAGACATCTGAGTAAGCTAAACCTAACATGCAGAAATCCCACATTATTTAAATAAAATATTGTGAGATGTTACAGCACTCCCTAATTTCAATTACAGTAAGAAATACAGCCAAAAAAGTCCCTAAAATGTAATCTCACAAGTCTCACAATGGATAGCATATAGCAAAAATTAATAGATATCTGAACAAGAAAAATTTACACATTGTCAAGTAAAGCAATGGACTATTTATAGGCCTTAGCATTTGATTATATACAAGAAATAAAATACCATGGTAGTCATTAGGGTTTATGAAGAAGACTGTGTTAGGTGAGAGGTAGATGAATAGACCTTTTAAAAAGAGCAACATAAGAGCTTCTAAAGATTATGCTGTTTTTCAAAAGAATTAAAAAAATTGTAACAAGTATACACAAAACGTCTTAGTTAAAGTAAACTTGATCCAAAATAAAAACAAAACAAAACAAAGCCTGAGACATCACAATTCTAGGTTTTAAATTATATTACTTAACAGAAAATAATAATGAAAATTATTAAGACACAGTTGGTTCCGGCATAAAAATAGATTCATAAAATGAATAGAACAACGCGAGACACAAGATATAAAAGCAATTTGTAGAGTCTATTAATATTAGGCCAAAGATGCCAAGACCATGTGATGGATAAAGGAGAGTCTCTTCAATAGGGGAGGTGGGAGAATTTCAATAACCACATACAAAAAACTCAAGGCGACCCTTTTCACAAACAAAAGTTAACTCAAAATGGTCTAGAGACTTCAATATAAGCCTGAAACTGTAAAACTAATATAAGTAAACATGCACAGGAATTGTGAACTTGTTTGGGAAAATCCCTACACGTGATCTCCCAAACACATAAACAAAAGGATTGGATTACAGTGATAGTATTTTCTTTTGGAAATAGAAAAATCTGTCCTCAAATTCATATGAAATCTCAAATGTCTCCAAGTTGATTTTTTTTGTTGATGCTTCCAGTTTTTTGTATGTTACTATGACAGTTCTAGGTGTCTACACTAGGGTAGAACTAGCATAGCTACAGATACAGAAGCCCAGTGGATTGAATGGAGAGAGTCTGAGATGTATGATTCAGATTTCCAAGGTCATTTTACGAGGGAACGAAGAGGGTTACAAGCATCAAGCGCATACGCCTGTTCTTGCTGGCTATCGAGAAATGCAAATCAAAATCACAATGAAACATAGCTTCACCACAATCAAGATGGCTCTCACCAAAACACAAGTCTGGGTTCGGTATGGAACAATTGGGAGTTTTGTTTACTATTGGTAGAAATGTAAAACAGGGCAACTGTTAGAGAAGCCAGTCTAGTGGTCTGTTAAAAAAAAAATAATGTTCAAAGTCAACTTGCCATATGGTCCTGCAATGACCCTTGATATGATCTATTAAAAATAATTGAAAGAAGGGTCTCAAACAGTTACCTATGTTCATAGCAGCATTATTGATTATAGAGCCAAGAGGTAGAAGAAACTACCTGTAATGATGGATGGAAAAACAAAACATGTAATGGAATAGTCTTTAGCATTAATAAAGCACTTTGTTCTGATGAAATTCAACAATGCATCTGAACCTGAGGACATTAATGCTAAGTAAGTGAAATAAGCCCATCACAAAAAGACACATACCCATACGACCCGGTAATAGGAAATAACTGGAAAGAATAAACCCACAGAAGCAATCACTGGCAGCTTTCAGCGACTTGGAGAAGTGAGAATGCAGAGTCTCTGTTAAACATAACAGGGATTGGTGGTACAGAATTATGAAGATAATAATTTAAAAACCATGGAGATGGCATTTTTTTGAGGGAGATTTCTGGGGCTTGAGGTTTGCTGCTTGTAGGCTGGACACTCCACCCCTGAGTCAGACTTTCAGTCCCTTTGATTTAATTTGTTTTGCTGGTTTGTCCTCAGCAAATAAGATGGTATTCTTCTGTCTTCACCTGTTGGGTATCTGAGATTACAGGAATGGGCCACCCTGCTCAGCCTCATCTGGTTAATTTTCTTTCATATTTACTTATTTTATGTTAAATTAGAAAAAAACATAAAGGCAATTACTCTCTGAGTTTCTTTATGGAAAAAACACTAGAAAATATTTTCAAGTAACTTTGTTTGAATTGTGTGGAAAGTCGGTAGACATAAAAAGTACCTAACAACCCAGTAAAGCTGATGAAATTAATCAAAACGCTCTTCACTGAAAAGGACTTAGGGGTGCCAAATAAACATTCAAACGTACTCAAAATAGTCAACGGGGAAATGCAAATTTAAACCAAAATGGGTACAGTTTCACACCTACTAGAATGCTGGTGAGAATGTGGAGCGAATTTTGCTTTGCTCACACTATTCAAAGGCACACTCAGAGAAGACGCATGCTGTTCTGAGCTCTAAATTTGGATGATGGAAATTTAACCTGATGGAAGTCTTTCGTTGGATTGAAACATCTACTCACAGCAGTTTTCCACCTTTACTCAGGCTGGCCCCATTTTGTAGGTTAAGATGATCTTCTCCTGTGGTTTTGATTTTAATTTTCTCTGCACAGCTGTCTGGGTTCTAGAAACTTTTCTGTGGTATAGTAGTGCCCTCAGGATGAAGTGAGAAGCTTTATTTGGTCATTGTCTTAAAAGATTTTGTTGCATGTGTGTGTGTGTGTGTGTGTGTGTGTGTGTGTGTGTGTGTGTGTGTATGTGTGTAGGTTTTCTGTATGTGTTTGTGTTCACCTGTGTTCATGGGCTTTTGTCTATGTGTGTATGTGAGCAGTGCTTCCTTTATAGTCTATGGAAGAAGAAGATGGAGGTTATTCAGGACCTGTGGATTTGGCCACACAACAGGTGAGGTTGTGTGGCTCTGACCTGAGATGTAGGCAGAGGTAGGGCATGAGCATCACTCACCTACCTATTAGAAGTATGGAAGAACCAAACATAGGCTTCGTTTAATTTTACCAAGAGTCTGTAAGGTAGGCATTGCTACTGGGTAGTAGGGGCATCGAAATGCTTTTCACAAGCTCCCCACCTAGTAAGGTTCAGCTGAAATTTCAGCAGCTTGTGACTGCCTTACTACTGTGTTGTTCTTTTTTATAATATTTCTGTGTGTGTGTGTGTGTGTGTGTGTGTATGTCTGTCTTTGTCTGTCTCTCTGTCTTTCTCTTTCAGTTGCAGAGACTACACTTTAAACTCAAGGACGTTTCTCCCTAGCCCTTTTGGTTTAGTTTAGTTTTCAGACAGACTTTATTGCTTTTGTTCAGGCTGACTCAGAACACTATGGCTGCCTCTTGTTTAGTGGGAGTACAGGTGTGGACCACCATGCTCAGTGTATTTGTGAGATAAAATCTTACTAACCTTTTTCCCCCAGAATGCACTTGGAAACAATCTTTCCATGTCTAGTTCCCACATAACTGAGATTCCAGAATTGCACTACTATACTTGATCTTCTTTTATTAATGAAAACCTCATAGTGGAATACAATAAGTTATTGAGGTGAGTGAATAAATGTAATGTAGATTCCAATCTCAGGATAGAAATGAGTGTCAGGAATGGAATGGCCACCTGAGGGCAGAGAGGAAGGAACAAAGAGGGTGAAGAAGAGAAGGCAGGGTTGAAATGCTTTATGTACAGGAGTAAAAGTGGGAAAGTGAAGCTGGTGGAAGAGGTGAGCCTGATCGAAATACATTGTATGCATGTATGAACATGGGAACAGAAAACTCATGTAGGTCTAAATGATGCTGATAAAAATGTGGAATAAAAAGACAGAAACCATGTGTATGTGGGAAATGCTCAGAAGCTGGGTTCACGTCTGGAAGAAAGGAAGGCATTTCTCTATGTGGCACTCACATGATACAACCTTTCACTTAATCATGAGGAAGGATATGAAGACTGCAGCTACTGTTAGCAAATTGCCATCAAAGTCAAATAAATATATGCGTATTACACATATTAAGTTTCCCATTTACCAAAGTCACAATCACCAGCTCATGAAGGTTTAAGTAGTGTGTGTGTGTTTAAATATCTATTTCTGCAAAAAAATCATATTCTAGTGATAGGATTTTGGGAGATAAGGTGGACTAGTTCCAAACTATAATTTTTTGAAAACATGGAATTCGCATACCATTTATATTTCTATTCTGAAAGTATGTAATATAGTGAATCTTAATTTAATCACAAAGTTGTACAATCACTGCCATTATCAAATATCAAAACACTTTTGCATCCTAAAGGATAACCATTAGAAGAGCTTCCCCTCCTCTAGTGCACACACACCTCTCCCCCGAAAATTCAGTCATCGGTGCTACGACTTTGTGGAATCACCCCATGGGATAGTGTAGAGTCACAGGATCCAAAAAGATTCTGTCTTTGGGCTTCATTTCTCTCAAGTAATGATATATTTTAAGAGTTTAAATCTGTTGGAATAATATTCCACTGTAAGAACAGAAGATATTTTATGTATTCATCGGGTGATGGACACTTAAACTGTTTCTACATATTGGCTGTTAGGTATAATACCAACATGAATCTAATATCAGCTTAACTCCTTGAAATAGAAGAGAGAGTGAATATAGTAGGTGGAAAGAGATGAGAACTTGAAATTAAGTTTTATGTGCAGGAGAGAGATGTTGATGAGTTTAATAAGGAAAGGTACTACTGAAAGACAGAGAATGCTTCCTTAGCTATAATAAAATAGTAGAAAAGTGGGTCTTTCTGGCCTGGAATTAACATCTTACAGGAGATGCTATCTCCTCTGAGATGAAAAGAAATAACATGGATGTTGGATTGTAGGTGTGAGAAAGTCCATGCCTGGCATGTGTATTTATCTCTGCATGCATGCTAATGACTTCCACCAGAGAATGGTAGAGTTGCAAATGAAGGAAAGTAGAAAAGAAAGTAGTTGTGTGAGTAAAAGCTTGTGATGAAGAGTATCAGGAGTGTTCAAAGCCCAGGAGAATTATCATATTCATCAGTTCCATCTCAAAGAAACCCTCACAAACAGTCTATGAGCCTTTAGCTCTTTGCTTGTCAAATTCCTTTCTAACCCAGGCTTCTCCTTGTCCTGATGAACTGTATGAATGCTATCTAATGTACAGGCCGTTCCTCTGTTTCTGCCATTCTGCTCTTTCCTTGCTTTTTCTTCATGATTTGACAGTTGGTAACTACTGATTCACTGAATGTTTTGTTTTTAGTCTTTCACACAAACTGAAACAATGTGCTAAAAGAGGTTCTATTATTTTTGTTCCCCATTTTAACTCCTGTATCTTGCATAGTCGTTGGCCTGACAAGAGTGATCAAGTATTTGCTGATAGGGTTGAATAAATTGGATCCCGGTGGTGGTACCAGTCAAAAAAAAATCTGACTCTGAGAGATATAATTATGCACGATTAAAAATGGAGGAATTCAAAACTTAATTACAAACTTAGAAAATTAAAAGTAAACAAAGTAAAGTTAATCCAAGTATGCAAGTAAGGAAAATGAAATTTGCAAACTGATATTATGTAAATTGAAATTGAATTCAAGATCTGTTTTTTTTATCAGCCTTAATGAGTGAGATGCACTGTTGGCTAGACTTAGACCCACAAAAGTGAAATAGGAGACAGAGAGAGAGAGAAAAAAAAAAGGAGAGTATGAAGGTTTTTTAAATATCATGAAATAAAGCACACAAGTCTGTTGGAAAATGCCAAAGAAAAGTTCTCCTTTTCCCTTTCAGAAGGAATACATTTCCCAGATTGTCTCAATTTCAAGCAAAAAAGCTCCATAAACAAATGACTACGAAAGAAGCATTAATCCTTTTAAAGGCTTTTCTTCTTAAAAATGCTCCAGGTGAACCAGAAGCAGAGCAAAGCAGTGTGTACAATTGACTCAGTATTCATCTTTTTTTTTCTTTTCACAGTTGCTCATTGACACGAAGAATGGAATGAAAGGTAGTGAGAAGCCTGGGCTGGTGAGTAATTCTCCCCATATTTTCAAAGTGTCTCGCAGAGGGAATGTGGACAAATAACAAAGCAGTTAGGACCCCCCACCCCGCTGTGAAAACAGGAACATGGACACAACCTGTGGATTCTTAACTATTTGCTGGAAATATCCAGCAGGAAGGCTATGAAAAGCTTTTGAAGTTGTTAACTCTGCTGAGAAGTCTGGATGGCAGAGTCACATGAATAATGACTCTAGCATACGACCTTCACCCCTTAGTGTTGGAGCAACAGCCTTGCCCTCTCTGGGCTTCAGAATAGACATCATCTCTACTGGCAGCTCAAGACATCAACCGTAACGCATTTTTAGAAGTAGTTTCTAATGGAGATTATTCTATTGTGTGCTTGGATGTATTTGGACATCACTCTGTTTCATGCAAAGGGAGGAACCCCAAGTTATGCTACAATACTAGCCATGCTCTATCTGATGCATATCCCAGAGATAGGGAAGTCTGTAGGTTTGTGATCTCACACATACACACACACACACACACACACACACGCACACACACACACACACACACACATCTCCTCTCTGAAGAACCAGAAAACACTGGTTCTTGGAAGGTGTATATCCCAGTGTCCCAAAACACATAGACACGGTTGTTATAAAGATGACATCCGTAGATGAGAAGAGAAAGTGCTTGGAAACCTGACGTCTTACCTAAAGGCCCAATTGTTTTACATCACACAGTATTTATGGTAGTAAGCTTACCTCCGATGATGTTTTTAATTACAATAGGTGAAGACTCACAAACACATCCAGATACCTCACAGAACACAAAGCAACCAACCGTGCTTCTTTATTTCGTATGTAGGATGAAGTGAGAACAAATGAAAACACAATCTTTATTGGTGGGTGAAGTCTAAGGGGTGGCGAGGGGAGGCTGGGTGAGAATGTGAAAGAGGTGACGTTGGTTGACATAGAAAAGTGGGTCTTGCCAGCACTCCCAAAGTGCTCTGTGAAATGGCAATTCCTTTGTACAACTACTTGAAGATAATAAAAACTATCTTAAAAAATGAGATATGAACGTAGAATAAGATGAAATTAGGGAAAGAAACTTCCTTTGTCAAACCAGTTCTGACTTCATTGGAAACTATAATTCTGGTGGTAGGCAGTGGACTGGAAAGTGAAGTAGTAATGGACAGAAATAAAATTCTCAAAATTTTAAGAGTGGAAGAGAAAAGTAAAAATAGACACAAGATAATAAGAAAAGATGACTCCAATGATAGAAAAGAAAAAATGTGTCAAGGAGACCCAGTGTTTAAAATATAAGCAGATTCAAATTTATGTGAATAAATTTTAAAAATCTCACGGAAATGAATAATTTTCAGCAAGATATTAATTATGCAAATTGAGTCAAGGAACTAGAAAAATTGAGTAGATGAATGAAAAAGAGACAACTTAACGCAGTGAGATAATGCATCAAAATATGATGTTATAAGCAGTGTTTTACAAGTGAGCGTCAACAACCATTGAAATCACAAATTATTTTCATGCCAAATAGTTGTTTCCAATCTCACATAAAATGGAGGCTTTGGAAATTACAATTTTAAGTCTTCTTAAATTGATGAAGCTTCATTGTCAATGACAGCATTAAAAAGACAATTTTATTCTTATCTGTGCCTTTAACTATGGAAAAGCTTGTGATAACCAAACAAAATGCAACTGGGAGTATGCTTTTTACCATAAAGCCCATTGATCTAGTCTACTAGGAAATGACCTAAAACAAATGTATCTTTAGCATCAAGGATTTGTTTACCTATTGTATTATTTAACTTGTCAATTTAGAAAGAAAAGCAGTCAGAAATGTTGTGAGATGACATTTGTTAATATTATAATCTACCCTAATCAATAATTGCTCATAACAATCTTTGTTTAAATTTATGTATACATGTATGTATGTATTTATTTATCTTCTGTGCTGACAATCCAACCCAAGGCCTTGTACGTGCATCCTACTTTGATCTGACTTACTCTTCAGGTTATGTTTGAGTAGCATACTGGGAGCTGTTCTTACAGCATGTTTTGCTGAGGAAAGAAGGAAAAACAAAATACTGGGTATTACTTTTAACAGAGGAATGACATCATAAAATATGAAACAAATGAGCTAGTGCAGGCTTAGTGGCTGAGATAGTCGATCACAAATAGATTCAAGCATCAAGTAGTAAAGAAATACTCATGTTGTATTTACAGTTGCTTGCTTTTGCTTTATTCTTTGTTCTTTTTTTTTTTTTCTCTTCTAGATTTCTTTTGGCTTTTAATGTTTGTAGGCCTGTAGTGTGAGTCTAAATCCATGTATGCCACTCCGGACTCGGAAACACCTGTCTCACCCCTCAGCCTCCTCTCCAGGCATTTTTCTTTCACACTTCACCCTCCAGCAACCCGGCACTATGTGCGTTTATATGCTGCGTTCATCGGCTTTTATTCCCCAGTGCGTTTGCTACTGGCTGAAAAGTTTGTTTCCATCTCACTGACTTCTATTGATCCTACAGAACCTGGCTTAGGTGATATCTTCTGAAAGCTTGCCTTCTTTCATCTTTCAGATTGGAGAAAAGGAAAATAACTGAGGATTCTCATGGAGATTTTATTATGTCAACCAAAAGTTCTGTGCATCAGATTGTAGGTAGGCCTATTCATATTTGCATTTCTTCTATAAAAATTTCAATGTTGGGGCTGGGCAGGTGGCTCAGTGGTACAGCGCTTGCCTTGCATGCCTGAGGCCCTGGGTTCGATTCCTCAGCACCACATAAGCAAAAAGAAAAAAGCTGGAAATGGCGCTGTGGCTCAAGTGGTAGAGCGCTAGCCTTGAGCTGAAGAGCTGAGGGGCAGCGCCCAGGCCCAGAGCTCAGGCCCCACAACCAGACCCCCCCAAATGTCAATATCCCCACTTTTGATTGTTGCATCCCAACACATTCCCTTTTGTTCAGAAGGATTTGCACATTGAACATTGAAGACACCGGTGCAGGACACCTGACAGAATTCCATTGCATTTCAGAAGAGGACAGGGTGTAGTAGTTGCTGGTAACCAGCAGCAGGCTTGCCATGCCTCCCGAGTGTATGGTTTTCTCTTGTGCTTGATTGAACTTCATGTCATTGTGTTCATCATGGCCCCAAAGTACATGCAATCATTCATACTGCCATCCCAAAAAGACTGGGTTGGCTGATTGCTCTCAAGACAATAGACTATGAGGTAGGAAATCAGTAAGGGTGAAGGCTTGCCTGTCAGGCATAGCTCAGTTATGGTCTTGGAAAAACTACAAAGCTGTGCAATCTGTTAATTATTATTTTCTTAAATGAAAACAAAGCACTCTATCAAATTGGAGGAATCTTTTAATTGGACTTGGAGGCTGGACACAGATGCATGTCCCTTTCACCGCTGTGATAGTCATAAGCAAAGGAAAAAATACTCTCTAATTTCGAAAGAAAAGTCTGGAATCAATGCTGAGACCAACTTTCCTGCTGGCTCTGGGGGTGTAGAACAACTTGAAAGTCATTATTCTTCACATAATACAAATAAAAGTGGTGGAGCAGAAAGTGTTGAGGTAAAAGTTCCTGAAGTTAGGGCAGTGCTAGACATGAGGTCACATCGTCAGAACCTTCTAGCTTTGTGAAAGGGAACTCTGTTAGCATACAATGATCACACCCACTAAGGATTCATTTCTAAGACATAATCTCGCCATTCAAACACAAAATCATTGTCACTTAATATTTCTTCTATATACAAAATAACCTCCAATTTATGCTTCATCACTTAAAATACTCATGGGATTTTTATGTCTGTAACTGCTTCATGAAGTTAAAAATATGAATCTTTTCCTGCATATAACATATAATAATACATCATTTTATGTATAAGTATATATATAATGGCACATTATTATATATAGTATATATTTGTATATGTATAATGTGTATATACATATGTGTGCTTTGGCACTGCTTTTACATATTACATACTACTTAGCATTTTACATGATTCCTGTGTTCCATCTGTAATTTATTTTGTTGTGTAGGGATGGTAGGTAGGATGATGTGAGGAAGTGTAAATGCATATAAACTTTGTTCAAACTGCTGGGGTAAACTGCTCGGCTTTGGCAGTACAGTCAAAGCGATCTCATCCTCAGACTTTGCTTCTACTTGTTTTCAGCATCTGGGAACCGTTCAGGGTGATCGAATACACAATCCCAGGTGGATGCTGACACATTAGCAGATGATACCATTCCCCTAAAGTTTCAATTCGCTGTGCTGTGTGGACAGCATGAATGCTGCCTGATCTGACCAAGCTCACTGAGTTGATACCAGAGCACTGCATGGCTCACGGCTAGAAACAACCATCCTGAAAATGTGCTCCGTGAACAGCCAGCATGGACCTCCCCCTCCCCCCGCCACACATCCATCATGTGGATGCCCGGACTCCACACAGAGCTACTGAAGCCCCAGTCTGCGCAGTAGAAGATCCAGTCCTACATCAACTCTAATCCTAGCTTATTGTTAATCTACAGTTATCAAGATGCTTTTCTTTACTCTCAGAGAGGTGAGCATTAACCTGTCCTTTCATTTTGTTTTGTCAATTGAGTCTTGAACTCAGGACCTGAGCACTGTTCCTGAGTTCTTTGGCTCAAGGCTAGCCCTCTGTCACTTTGAGACATAGCTCCACTTCTGGTTTTTGAGTGGTTACTAGGAGATACGAGTCTCATGGGGACTTTTCTGTGCAGGCTGGTTTCCAGCCTCAGATCTCAGCCTCCTGAGTAGCTAGGATAACAGGTGTGAGCCACTGGTCCCCAGCTGCATTAGGCTGTCCTAAACCCTAAGTAGTGCAGTAGCACTTAGAACGTACTTGCACCCTGGCATTTCATTTGAAGCCCAGGAGTAAATAGTATGAAGAGATCATTCATCAGCCAGCCAGAGCTAGAGATGATCTACAAAAAAACAGTAATACGTCCCTCCAAAAGCCTTCTTCAGTCACTGAAGACTATGCCAAATAAAATGTCTTACAAGGTTTCAGAGAAAAAGGGTGGAACTATTTTCTAGTTTCTTGTTTCAGTGAGAATGATCAGGAAATCGTATTGTATATACACTTCAACTATCACACTCGCAAGATCAATGTTTCTCTGTAAAATTTACAAACTATCCAGTGTCCAAGCCAGAGCTCAGACTCAAGACTCCTAAGTTCTTTCTGACAAGCAGGCTCTTTCCAGTTCAGCTGCCTGAAATGCAATTTGCAGGCCATTTCTCAATTTTAACGTATCTAGCCTGCTGTCAATTAGGTGCTAGGGTTTCCAGCAGAGTGCACAGAGGAAGAGGAAGCAACAGGATTCCGTAAGCAGCCAGGACCAAAGTCCATCTGTGTTACCCTAGTGCCAGGTGGCTGGAGGTGTACTAGATTCCTGGAAGGCCAGCAACTATGAATTGTCACCTTCCTTCTCCTCTAGTTGATGCTAATTAGCCTCTTATTCCCTGCTCATTGCCGCCACCCACAGGAATTACAAAGTACTTCCCAAAAGATACTTCCTCAAATGTTCCCTAGATTAGCCTAATCCAAGAAATAACCACAAGTTCTAATTTTTAAAAGTAATAAGTAATAGTTCTTGGATATACTGTGGTTTCTACGAGTGTGACTTGGTTCAGTTCTCACAGCAACCTGTTGAGGTCATTGTTACTCTATTATAAAGATAATAAAATTGAAACTGACCATGATTTTGGCCACCTTTTCCAAGGTCAATGAGAGGACACTGCGCATCCTTGCACCAAAGCCGGTGCATTGGCTCACTTCCACCGGATGCTGCAACTTCGTTACCAGCAGCTCCCTGACTGAAAGACTATTCTGATGGCTCCTAAAGGTGAAAAGCTATGATGTGGCTAGACGAGGTGAACAAGAGAAATGTGGCGTGGAAAGAGCAGCTACAGAGATGAATGAGAATGCATGCCCTACAGTCTCTTCTCAGATGGCTGTGACCTTCAGCCAAAGCAGAACAGTTGTCATGAGGTCGGTGTTTTTATTCAGAAGAAATAACAGTAATCAAACCCAGCCCTACAACCCTCAGCACACACAGAGGAAGGCTGGCCTGCAGACAGGAAACAGCAGCCCTTGCCCAGCAAACAGGCTGCAGAGAGAAACATTTGGATTGTTTGCATTGGCGATGAGTCTTAGAATATTGTTGATACTTCTATTATTGTTTTAAATAAATTATTTTGTGTGGGGAGGGTAAGCTGCTAGGACTCAGACGCAAGGCCTTGTGCAAGGTAGGCAAGCATTACACCCCTAAGTATCTCTTCAGGCCAAGGTAAGTTTATGTTCGATTTTAAGCTTTATTAATACTGTTAACACTTACACATTACTTGAAAATGACTTTTTAGTGGCTAATGCCATGTATTGGGGCTTTATAACTCATAAAGAGAACCATATTTTCATTATTCCCAGACTCCATGCTATAAGACACGTAAGGAAAATGTAGACATATTAATGAAATAAACTGATAAGGCCCACAGATAGTAAGTACACTGCAAAACTGCACTCAATTGTGGGTGGCCAGCAGCTCACAGCTGCATCCTTAGCTTCCCTGGAGACTGAGGTCAAGCAGATCCCATGCTGAGCAAGCATTGAAACTCCTTTTCAACCCAGGGCTGTGCATAATTGACCAGGTGTCTGTCATGATGAGCAAGATCACAGTGGAGAAAAGTTCATGAGACTACCTCAAAGAAAAAAAAATAAAAAATGTTCTGAGCGTACTTCCCTACCTGTCATTCCAGCTAAGACCACAAGCCCAAACCAGGAGGATTGCACCCCCAGGGATGCACCTGGGCAGGAAGTCAGACTTTACCTCAAAATGGAACCAGTGCAAAATGGGGCTGAAGGTGTGGCTTAGTAGTAGAGCACCTGGCTGCACAAGTAGGAGCCTCTGACATCAAATCCCAGGAGAACACAATTAGCTAGACTTGTGTGTGCTTATTGAATGTCTTTATTGAACTCCAATGCTTCCTTACTCTGTCTGTGTAAAACCTTAGTGCTAGGAACAGGTCAAATATGCTGCTTCTTCCTTTCCATATAAAGATGATTCTCTTGGACAGAGAAGGTGAGGAACTAATCTGTCCTTTGCTCTGCCAACTGCTGTGACATTTGTCCTCATCTGGGATAGCAATCTCTTTTCTCTACTTCTTAAAACCATTGTTTGTTGCCATGCTGAAGGCTCATGTTAATCCTACCTTTCCATTCCATTTTGCTGTCTGTGGTTTATCACACAATACTTATTCTTTCTCATGCTGAGTTTTAATTTGTATTTCAACCTGCTCCACAGTGCCCTGGAGTTTACATTAGAAAGCCTATTGAAATCAGTGTGGTAGGCCAATGTGTTCAAAGACAGGCTACAGAGAAATAAAATGAATCCATTCACTCATTCAGCACACCACAGTGCTGATCCAATTGTGTGGTGGGAAGGAAGGGAGATCAGGAACCCGGCCTTGCTCTGGATTACATCAGCCTGTGTCCTGGCAGGGAAGGCACATGCTCCCCAGTAACTACCAGGGAAACTACAGAGCAAGTGTCCTGTGCCTCCATTGGAGCCAATTCCTCCCAGCTGGGAGCACTGGGCACTGGTATTAAAGTCATATGTATGTACATTTAAATGAGTAGAAAAGAGAAGGAAGGAATAGAGGAGACAGATTACAGGACAGACTGAACCTATGTCCTGAAGTTTCAGGAGAAGTGCGAGTAGAAAATATATAGAAAATAGACAAATAGAGTATATACAATTACGAGGATAAAAACCATTAAAAATGTAACCCTGAAAGGTGAGATTAAACTTGGATTTTAAAGTAAATTAACTATGTCTAAAACATAACCAGTTATGAACAACAAGAAGCCAATGGGAAAAAACACACAATAATAAATATCTGACAATTAAATATTTAAAATTTTGTTTAATTGTTCATCATCAGGTGGGGTTTGTACTGTATGAACAAAATTCCAAACACAGGTCTTATTTGAGGAAGCCAATATGTCTATCCTAATACTTAAATTTCAGTGCTATAATAGGATCCAATGATATACAACAGTACAATAATTTTCTATTCTCCTAATAATATCATAATAAGCCTGCAACAGTTTCAGAAGAAAGATTTCTAGCTTTTGTGTGCAATGCCTATATTGTAAGTCGACATTAGAGGGACTATTCCTTTGTACAGCGCACATTGACTTTGAGCCTGGTTTCAGTTAGACCAAGAGCAAGTTTAGCAATTTTAATGTGTCCCTAGCATTAATGCATTCGAGGCATGAGGAGTGTGCTCACTCAGCACTGGGTCTCCGCCATCTTGTTTCTGCTCTGTCCAAGGGGATTGACCTCACCCTTCAGCCCAAACCAGAGACATTTCTTAGCAAACAACTCAGTTGCAAAACAAATCAAGAGTGTCTTTGTATATAAAGTCATAGACTTAAAAAGTACATGATAGAATGAGTAATGAGTAGTATATGATTTATGCATAAACTAGAGGAAATAGTTGAGTATATGTGTGTGTGCATGTGTATATGTGTGTGTATGTGTGCATGTGTGCATATGTGTGTTTGTGTGTGTGCGTGTATGCACACACATGCACGTGCACATGTCCAGTGAGGCAGATGGAACCATACAAGGCTTTCAATCATCATGGAGAGAAGTAATCTCTTTATAGTTTGCAAAACTAAGAATTAGGGGAAATAACAAACATAAATATATATATTTATATATAAATATATATTTATATAAAGATAAATATAAATTATTCATAGAAGATAGGGAGTGGAAGAAAGCAGAGTTTAGAGCCATTACCTCTAGTCCCCTCTGAGGAGTAAAGGTAATTCTTGGTATTGAGCAGATTCTCCCCTAAGGAGATAATGGAGTTACCTTGGAAGATGGGAAATGAATGGGTTTTCTGAATTTTACTAGAAGTGCTTTGAAAACTATGCAATACTCAGTTTAGGGATGAAAGAAACAAACTTGCTGCTCACTTAATTAACACAATTCTCACAAGATGAAGTTGGGAGTGGTGAATGGAGCAGGACTATGCCAGCAAAGATATTGCCTAGTAAGAATAAGAATGCGACATATGTAATTAAATCGTGGGAGGGTGGCAGATGCTATCAGACTTCCACTGTTATAATGGTAAACAAAAGAAAGACACAATAACAAATGGGGAAAAATATAAGATGTTCAATTGCTTTTCTACCCTCAGCAAACAGAGTCATCTGAAGCAATATCTGCTTTCTATTCACTTTTTCGATGTTCCTTCTTTATATAATTATTTCTTTATTTGGGTTTATAAAAGATTGAGCAGCAGGGTGGTGAGAATTGAACACATTGTAATGTAATTGTTGAAAAATTCAAGTAGCTTTACAAAGTAAAAGGCAATTTAACTGGTAAGAGGGGAAAAACATCTTTCGAACCCAGTGTCAAAAGAAATGAAATTTGATGACTTTTCTCTTTCCTAAGGGAGTCTGCAGGTTGAACACATGGGCTGTGCTAAAATACTTAAACCAAAGACCCATTGATGTTAGGGCCACTTTAATTGCCTTTTTCAGGTACTCAAAAAAAATTAAAATAAAAAACAAAATGATATTTGAAGGGTAGCTTTGGGTTCTACAGATGATATAGAAAGTAGAGCTATTTTATTTTTCTCTCTGTAACAGGTTAAAATGAATGGATATGTCTGTGACACAGTCTCAGTGTGACATATGGGACAATGGTTCACCTGTATACTCGGAGAGAACTCAGTTCAAATCCTGGCTTCACTACTTGTCAGTTGATCTTGCAACTGTAAACAGTAAAAGGTGAATCCTAAGAACTGACTTCCAAGCTTATGAGGATTAATGAGACTAGAGACCAGCTTGGGGAAGTCCTAAGTTCATTCACTAACTCAGAATTCATTCGGTAAACATTGATGCCAAGTCTTACTGTTCTGAGGTACTTAGATTGTCCGTGTTCCCTCACAGATCACAGCTTTACAAATAAATTAGTTTGTGTACATAAAAATATTCATAGCCATTTTCCAATTAATTTTTTAACCCTTTGGATTCAGTGTGCAACTGGTATCTACACACAGATAAAAGGGAGGAATATACCCAGGGGATTTAAAAAATAGGATTAAGGACTGTATACTCGTGTGTACTTATCTTCATTTTTTTTTCTGGGAACCTGATGAATGTATTTTGATCTGCTTATTCTATGACACCTCTCTCTCACTCTCAAGAACTACTTCAGTCAAAACTAACGCCTGCAATATTTTTAGTCCAGTCAAACATTTAGAAAATATGTTGACATGGCAGTATTGGAAAAACACAGAGAACCCTAAGAAATAAAATTTAAATAGATTTCAGGTAGAGAAAATATCAATCTTTACATTATCATTCAGGGTTGGATAATATTCTCTTCCATACAGTTTTACCAATATGGTATCATGGGGAATATCATCGGATAACTCCTTTTCATTGTTATCAATGTCAACTGCATTTTCCTGAGTGAAGATATTAAATATTTCATAGTACACGGACATTCTCTGCCCCAGGACAAATTTTTTTCCAGCTTAACATGTTACCACTGGCAAAGTTAAAAAATTCCTGTCTTATATACAAAATTAAGTCGTTCTTACATTATTGTTTTATAGACATATTTTCCTCTCCACTGCGTTTTCAGTGAATAATAGAGAACTAGAATCAGCAAGTGAATGTCTTCATTTTAGTATGATTCAATCCTTTGGATGGGCACTTGGGGTCTCTTAGACTAGTGTCATTCAGTGTCCTTTGGTAAGCTGGCAGTTTCACTTGAAAACTGTTCTATTGCTCTGTAACTAGAGAATAGCACCTTACTTTGAATGCAGACCCCTTCTAGTAATCCTTCTGTGTGAATTATTGCATTTAATTGTAAAAAGAATCCCAAGAGGTCCGTGCTTCCGCCACAACTGTGCAGCAAATTATACCGAAACCTAAAACTCTTTTTAAAAATAACCGTGATGGATGTGCCTTTGTAATTAGAGAAAGGTCTTATGCAAGGAGAGCTCTCAGGGGAGATCGTTCTGTCACTGCTGCCAGTGGTTGGGTGCGGGTACAGTCACCTGACCGCTTGTCTAGGCCATAAAACCAAGAAGGTGCAACCCTGCCGTGGACCTTTGAGGCTGGCTATTGGACTGAAGCAACAAATGGAGTGTTGGCTCTAAGCAGCCGTACCTCGCTTCTCCAGCTGTTGGCTTCCAGGTAGTTAAGACTTCTTAGACAGTGCTCATTTCACTGGAGTGAATTCCCACGGAGACGAGGTGAAACTTTCTGTTCCTATTCCTGCATAGTGGAATAAAATCATAGTGGAATATTCCTACAATATTCCACTATGCAGAATAGGAACAGCCTCATAAGCCTCAGCCCATTCTAGTTGTTAAGTGGGACACCAAGCTTCGTCCAAACCAAGGAAAACTAATATCTAAGTTGTCTGTCAGTGGGATGAAGGGCACAGCATTTTGGAAATCCCTCGCCGAAATATAATCACACATTCTGCATACAGAGACCAGACATCTTAAAGCCCAGAACAAAATGATTGAACACAAGCTGGACTGACACTAGCAAAGGGAAATGAGGGAAGAGTGGGTGTGACACGACTTTTCTTGAAGACCTAAACTGCCTTATTAAATGGTAACTACTTAAAGATAATGAAAAAAGAGCCCCCCCACATTTAACATTGGTGCTACAGAACTGGTCAATGTAATGTCCTTTGCTAGGAGCCAGTGAAAGGCAAAGAGAGAACCGGAGAGAGGCAGGGCAGGAGCCTCCTATTAACAGTATTATGCCACGCCCCTGACAACCTCAGGTCTTAAACTTCTTAAAAGAAATCACACTTCATTTTTATCTCAGAGTGCAAAATATTACTTCCAAGTGGCATTCCAGAAATTAGGCCATCTCCATATCTGAATGTACTGGGTGACTTTTCTGGGGCTCCATGCGTCCTCTTCCTATCTAGATCCTCGACTTTCCATCCTGGACCTTCCTTTCCCAGTACCGTGGCCCACATTACATGAATGTTCGGTATCCTAGTTTGTCCCAATATCCTTCATTAATAGCAACAATTGAAGTAACAGCAATCTTACCTAACGTTTATTGAACAGTGACTTGCTCGCTTTTTAATGCAATATCTACATTTGCTGCTCACAACAATAAAGGTGAGAAATATGCATCACGTCGATTTAAAACTTGAGGACACTGATGCGTGGAGAGTCTGGAAAGGTTTCTTATTTTCCTGCCTTTAGGAATACTCCGGACTCTAGTGGGTGGGGGGAGGTTGGAGTTCAGTGCCAACCTGCAATGCATCTAAACCTCACGTATCTTAGCCATGCCAATACAATAAAGGGAGAGCTGCTCTGAGAAGGAAGGAGCGAGGTACATTGGAATAGAGCCCATGGCATTCCGATGGAAAATGTAATGTTAGAAGGAAAAAGTGAGCCATATTTCTATGTGTCTTGACTAGAAAACATTCCCAGGATATTAAGCAAGAAGGTTAGAGATCTCCTGCCTATGGGGCTTTTACTGCAAAAGGCCATGAGAGATGCAACGGCTTTGTCCACGAACACTTCTGACAATGCAGCAACACATACAAATTTTACAAATCTGACATATTTAAAGCATCAGGAAGGCAGCAGTGGTCCTCACTGGACACTATGTTGAAAATGAACTGTACGACTTGTAGGTAGGATGGGAGGAAAACCTGGGGAACAACTAGGGAATGGTTGACTTACATGACTGTAATTCCTCTGTACATCACCTTTATAATAACAGCAAAGAACACCAGAAAATGGGCGAGGATGCTTTTGTAGCATAGTTAACATGCATGACACTGAAGAACATTAGGGACTATTAAAAAATTTGTATTACTTATCCACCTTCTGTTATTTGGTTCCATTTTCACACATGCACATTGAGTCTTGTGATTGTATTCACCTTATGTATTCTGGGATATTTTAATATTATTGACTATGTTTCTGAAGAGTTTTGATATAATTAACATACTGTACTGATTAAATCTCTATGATTATGATTATACATAGTTGCACAGAAGGTTATAATTTCATAAGTCAGATGTGAGTATATGCTTCTCGATCACCGGCATTCCATTCATCTGCAGTCTCTGCTTCCCAAGTAGCTGGTAATACAGGCTTGAGCCACCACACCCAGATTCAATAGATTTGACCTATCAAAATTGCCAACAATCTCTCCTAAATAAAACATTCTATGTGGTGAATTATTTTTCTCCATGATTATAGTTTATATTTTTAATCTTCTTTTAAGTAGTCTAAAGTGGTAAGATAACGGCATTTTATTCAAGTAAGCCCAAGTTATTTAAGAAAATTTCTGCAAAACACACTTCCTGTGTTTTGTTTAGGCCATTGAGTCCTTCAAAAATTGCTAGTCAATGCAGTAGACTGATTGACTGGTTACATATCCTGAAGGATCATCCCACCACAAAAACACTAGGCCTTGGCCTCAGCATACATGGATAACTATAAAGAAAATAAAATATGAGACAAAAGAAAGTATAACAAGAAAATAGCTTCTGTGTGATGCATTGGTTGGGCTTTATTTGTGTCTGTTTCTGTGGGGTTTTTAACTTTTTAGTTCATTTTATGTTGACGGTGATTTTACATATTCCAAAATGGGTTAAGTGCAAGGCATTCAGAAAATATAGCTGGGCATTTACCAGCTGTCTGGATAGCATTATTCATTCTATCATCGACTCTTTATTAACTCTCCAGTAAAAATGACAGTTAGCTTCATTCTCCTCTCACATTTTATAGATGGTGACAGAAATAGTTGGGAAGAGAATATTTTTCTCCATACAGTGAGGAGACAATTAGGACCACATATTTCCAAGTCCAAACCTGTTATCAAAACGACCCTCAACTGAGGATATGTGACACTCTGACATTTACATTTATTTTGTGTATACTACCCAGTAAATATTCTCTTACTGGTACCAGGGCTTGACAGCAGAAACATGCCCTCTCGCTTTGCCTTCTCATTCTTAGCTTGTGCCCTGCCATTTGAACTTTGCCTCCAGTCCAGCTTTTTGATGGCCAATTGGAGATAGAATCTCCCAGCCTTTTCTGCATGGGCTGGCTTTGAATTTTGATACTCATATCTCAGCCTCCAGAATATCTAGAATTACCAATGCTCAGCACTCAGAAATACTTAAGAAATAAATACTTAGATCTTAGGTTTTTCTTCCTGACTCAACTACCTTGTATTGTTTTCATTCATTATGAGGTAATTCAGTAAAACTTACTAGGCTGTCATATTGTGTACAGACAAAGCTTGAAATTTGAGATGTACTACTCTACATCATTTAAAATATGAAATATGGGAGAAATAATAAATTGGTTGAAGTGAGATTTTGTCAACTCATAAGATCATCCCTAGGCACTAATAAATTTGATTTATTGGCAAATAATTGAAGCACATCTGTGAGAATTTGAGCTCAGTACTGATTGGAAACAACAGGAGGCTGAGATACTAGCTGAAATATGGAGACAGGTCCTCCTCATGAAGACCAGTCCAAAACAACCGGTGGTAAACTAGAGTGATCACTTTTACTTTCATGAACAGAAACTAATAAACATGCCAACAGAGTATAGTCCATATCAGTTATATATACTAACATATAGGTATCTATATGCATATGCATCTATAATAGCTTTGCATTTAGTAAAGAGGCGTATTGAAATTAGTCATTTTCCTTGATGCAAAAATCACTCTATCTCTGGGCCCCTGACTCTCCTTTTTCAACCTTTTAGAATCAATACTAAGTTTTATGCTGGAGCATCACGTTAACAGACATTTTATAACATTTATCAGATTATCTCTGCTAGCAATGGTGGTGATGCAGTGAGATCGCAGTGAATTGGTGTTGGAGGGGTGTTGGCAGGCAGTGTTTGAGAGGTCTGCCATAACAAACACAGCTTACACCCCTCCTTCTATCATTTGGATTTTTAAGGTTGCTGAGGAGACATGTCAAACACAATTGGGTGATGATGATAGAATGAAGGGAGACTACCAAGGTGATTAGAAATACTCTAAGTTCCTCTTGGAGGAAGTTAAAGATTTTTGTTTTTGTTTGTGTTTTTTAAGTAAGTTCTGGTATATTGTTATTCTTCACGGTGAGAGGGGCAGGACTTCTGTTTTCTGTCTGCTCTTAAAATAAGAACTAGGGTAGGATACAAGAAACCCTTCCTGTCTAGATCCCTTTTAAAACATCTATACTTTGAAATACATCAGGCTGTGCCAGGCACCTGGGTTGTGTATACCTGGACACCTGGATTCTCAGGAGATGGAAGGATCATGGTCTGAGATGACACTCAACAAAAGCAGCAAAACCTATCTGTAAAATGAGCTAAAAGATAGCGTGTTGGGGGCAAGACTGAAGTGGTAAGAGTATTTATCTAAAAAGTATTAGGCACTGAGTTCATTCCCTAGAGAAGAGGAGGAGTGGGCAGAAGATGGGGGAGGAGGAGGAGGGAGTGGAGAAGGGAGGAAGGACAACATTGGAAATCTTACAAAGCTAACCAAGTTTGGGTGGATGGGTAAGCAGCAGAAAGCCCAGCTTCACTGGATGATGGTGATAAACGAATAGTCAAGATTGAGCCAAGGCTCCTCCTACACTGGGGACCTGGAAAACAGATGTAAAACAGGACAGAGGACGGGAGGAGGGAGATGGAGGTTAAACGGAAGTGACGGCAGGAGAGATAAATGACAAAGTGATAGCCACCAAATTAAAGTGATTTTTTTCCTGCCTGGAACTGGGATGTAGTGTTCACTCATTACAGTTTAGCCAATGAGGACGCATTGAGATAGCTCTGTTCTGCTTCATACAGGCTGGGGAGATCATGTGACCACACAAACTGGGGCGATCATGTGACTACCACCAACCTACCAGTGAAGTGAACGGGGCCTCTGTAGGATTGAGATGGCCTTGGGATCAGAATGTCTGTGATCACATCCTAAATGTATACATTCTCCAATTTCTCCATGCAAAAAAGTAATAATTTTTACAACTACCTCAGTGGTTATTAGATAATCAAATCAATAAATGAATATAAAATTCTTAATGTATTAATTTTTGAGGAAGCATCCTCTCTCTCTCTCTCTCTATATATATATATATTACATCATTTGATTCAGATTGTGTCTATATTGCTTATGAATAGTAGTGATTGCTGTGCCCAAGTTAAGGTTAGCTCAAAAAATAAAATGGCATAATGGTTTTAACAAAGCTTCAAAATCTTCACTTCGGAACTTGTAATTTATAAGATATATCTCAATGAAGCTAATCTGTTTGGCATCCATAAATGGCAAAGTCTCAACTGAAGTCCCTTGTACCGCTGGTTTTAGGCTCCTCTACCAAATGTATTAATTGTCACATTGGTAAAAGCAAGTATGTTCCTCTAAAGATTATAACAGTGACATGTGTGAAATTGGTTTAGCAATGTTTATAGAGTTCATGCTTTCTAGAATTTTCTGTTGTCTGGGAACCCCTGTTTCCAATAGTGTCAGGAAAAAGCTTTGATGATAATCCTGTTTGTGGTAACATCTTGTTGTTCTTTAAAACACTCTGAGCACACCTTGCAGCAATGGAAGACACTAGCGGAGCCAGGGTAATAATGGCTAGTGGGAAACAGTCAGGGTCTGGGTCAGCTGATCAGCTTACCATTCCACACTCTGAAGTCCAAAAAGAATATGATTCTCAATATGTGAGAGAAAACCAAACATGACTATTTAAGTAATTGTCCCTGGACACTGCAATTATTGCTTTTTTTTTTTTTTTGTCGGTCGTGGGGCCTGAACTCTGGGCCTGGGCACTGTCCCTCAGCTCTTCAGCTCAAGGTGAGTGCTCGACCACTTGAACCACAGCGCTACTTCTGGCTTTTTCTGCTTATGTGGTGCTGAGGAATCGAACCCAGGGCCTCATGGATGCAAGGCAAGCACTCTACTACTGAGCCACCTTCCCAGCCCCTGCAATCATTGTTTTTGATGCCACAATTTAGACTCAAGTTTATCTGGTTCTAAGCCTACTTCTGAAATACTATTTTATGATATTTAGTAATGCTTAGTGCCATGTGGTCTCCGTGACTTAATTTTCCCAAACCTTTCCGTTCTTTCATAGAAAGTATAAAACTAAACATATAATTCTTTCTGCCCTACTTTTGTCCGTATGCTAGACACAGTGATAGTTCCTGCTGAGATAGTTTGTTTCCAGAATTAAGTGAATTAACATACGTAAAGTAATTTGAATGAGACAGCATTTAATGAGACTTTTTCTTATTTTGAAATGGATTTTAAAGAACAGACCTACAACTGTTATTTCCTAAGCTGTTTTGTAAACTGCTTGTTATTATAGCCATCACTTTATTGTGTAGTTCTTACAAAGAATTCTTCCATGAAAGTCTGATATGATCAAAGAAAGAAGGAAATTAACGTTGACATTTTACCGACATGTAATACTAAGACTCCATTCAAGTTTTTCCCATGATCCTTCTAATATCCTCTTGAAAAAAGTTGCAGTTCAAATTCACCCATTATTTTTAGCTGGATGTGAAGCAATTTCTGAACTTTCCTTGGCTTCCATGACCTCAAAACTTCTGGAGATTGCAGGATGGTTTTGTGGGGGTATTAATTCATGTGTTTGATTGCCAAAGTGTATCTTATTTGGGTTTGTCTAATGTTCCATTAATATTAAATTCAGGTTATGGCTTTTCTTTAAATCACAAATATGACACTGTGTTCTTATTGAAGCCAGTTGATGACACATTTCTGATTTGTCCTATTACTTGTAAAGTTTGCTTTGATCATTTAATTCATGTGATCTCTGTGAAACTTCTCACTGGAAGGTGTTTCTTTTCTTCTCCCTTTTATACTCTCTTTGAATTTTTATGCATTTTGTGAGGAAGTATTTTGAAGTGACATAAATAATTTATCATCAGTTTATTCAGTGGACCATTTCTACCCTACTTAGCTGCTAATAATGGATAATAATGTTTTTATAGTATTACATTTACTTTAGGGAAAGATCTGTAAGCTAAATTCAGTATCACTAAATTCAGTATATTTCATACTTGGAACCAGTTCTTTGACCAAGAAGCCCTAGTTTGTATGAAGGGAGAAAAGAAGTCTGGTAAGAAGGGTTTTCTCATTCACTGCCAGTGTGACTCCGCCCTTGTCAGACACACTCTGTAGGCAGATGTTGGAGAGTTATGTATTTATTTGTACATCCATCTCCTTACCTCTATTTTTAATGCTTACATCAACAAATCCAATTTAATTGTAATCCCTGGAAATTCTTCTCTCACTGTTCTCTACGCACACTGTTCTCTCTCTTTTTTTTCTCTCTTTCTCTTCCTCCTACCCTCCTTCCCTCTCTCTCTCCCCTCTCCTCTCTCTTTCTCTCTCTCCTCAGTCCCCCCTCTCTTTAATGGAATCCCTCATTTCCTTGGATGCATACAATCCCCCAACACCCTTGCCACCAACTGTTCCTTGCAAATACCTTAGATCATCTTCCTTGTTTCCCACAAAGAAATCTCTGCCCCTGAGATTATTTTCACCTCCATTGAGATGAGACTAACACACCGACCTTGGCAGTCTCCCACTCAGCAGACACACCACTGGAACTTTGCCATTTGATTCTGGTCACCAGCAAACGATCATAGCAGCATCATTCCCAGTTACAACAGCTCTCAAGGACACATTTATCACTTCATGGAGACTAAGGACCCTGGCTAGTTGCCACATGCAGGATTTTCCTTACTCTCAGTTCGGGGGAGTTCACTGTGCTTCATCTCTGACTCCTGGTTGTTTCACGGGGGTATCTGGACTCTGACAGTTCAACAGTGAGCCAACTTTTCTTACCATGCCTTCCACCTCTACTCACGTGTGTGGTCATCCTGGGAATACATAAGTGGTTATGAACTGAAGTGATCAGCAAAGCAAGACAATAGAATAGAAAAAAACTGAAAGAGGATGAGAAAGGGAAAGAAAAAGAAAATGTATTTTACTTCTTAAATTTGTGATTAGTTAATGTTCTCCTTTCTGATGTAAAAATCTGCAGTTAGATTTTTTTTGGTCTCTATTGATTTGTGCCTTAATCTTTATCATTATTATTCCCTTTCTTACTATTAGATTTTGCCTGTTCTTGTTTTTCTGAACCCTTGAGGCATATTATTTGAGCATCAATTTGAGATCTTTCTATTTTGGTGATTAGTTGCTCATTGAGATCTTTCCATTTTGTTGATTAGGTGCTCATATCTATAATTTTTCCTCTCAGAACTACTTTTGCCATGTCCCAGAAAATCTGGCGTGTGGGGCTTTATTCTAATGGGAAGCTAGGAACCTTTTTCCCGTTTTGTCTCTTTGATGACACAAATATTATTCAGCAATATTGTTCAGTCTCCATGAGTTTGAATATCTTCTGTGGTTTCGTTGACTGTTCACCTCTAACTTTCTTCCTTTATGGTCTAAAAGGACAGAGTTTTTTCAGTTGTCTGTTATTTACTGCGGCTTGCTGTATGACCCTTATCGCTGCTGTTTTCTCTTGTGTTCATGTAGTGTCTTGTAGAGACTCCTTTGGTCCGTGTTTCATTGAACCTTCTCTTATCAGTATTCCTCTGAGCTCAGTATATGGCGTTTCTTCCCCTTCCCTCTCCTTTGTTATATGATTGCTGTTTTATTTCCCTTCCCTCTCACATTTCGTGTATCTCTCTGTGTGGCTTTACTCTTTTGAAGACCTTTGTGTTTTGGACTTCTAGTTGCTTCAAGTCTTCCTGATAGGCAATTCTCCATATTCTCACTTAGCTGGCCTGATGAACCATGTGGTAATGTTGGTGTGGGGTTGTATCTCAGATCTATTAACTTCAAAACCTAGTGAAAATTGTACATATGAGATCTTCATCTAATGCAATCATTCTGTATATACTGGATGCTGTTGGTTCTTTTCTTTTAATTACCATATGAGTTAAAACTAAACCATTAAGGGAAGGGGTATGCAAAGAAGATAAAGAGAAATGGAACCAAAATTTTAAAAAGTCAAACAAAATACCAACTTCTATTATAGTGGAATGGCTGAAGAGGGAAATGTACCTGAGATTGGACAAGAGCCTGAGATCTACAAATACCCCATATAAAGTAAACTTAGTCATTTGTAGAATTTTAATTATCCAGGAAATCTACCGATGTCTTATTTCCACTTTAGAGTATCCAAATGAAACAATGCTAGAAAGGTATTGATTTGCATCTATCAATTATAAATATGCTTAGAAATGGATAAGGCCACATGATGTTTGCAGTTGTCTACTATAAAGAGAAAGAATGATAAAGGCTGAGAGACAACTCTGGCATCAACTAAGCTTGTATGGAAAGCTTGTTCCTGTATTGCTCAAAGCAATCGGCTTCTTTCCATGACACCCTTCATTTTCATCACCCCAAACCTCCCAGATATTGAAAAGAAACAATCCATAAAACACAGGCAAAAAGGTGAGGTGAATGTCTAAGAAATTCAGTGTTTCATTTTTCTCAATCTCTATAAAAAGTGTATGTGTTGTGCTAAAAATTTCATGGAGGGAATGAGAAGTCATTGTGAAAACTTTGGATTAGTAAATCAGGAATGAGAGAGAGAGAGAGAGAGATTTTGTGTTCAAAGAGCTGATTTTTTGAAGCCTAACCAAAAGCACATCAAAGAAATTGTATTCTTGATGACTATAGCACATTTGAAAGTAAAAACATAAAATGGAATTTAAAACTCAAGGAGTTTGCTTTCATGAACTCTACTTCAAGAAGAAGAAATTTCTGTATTTATTAAAATACCATGTATTTTGCTTAAAGACAACTCACAATTATTTAAATCAATTCTGTGCTTAGGAACTGGAGGGGATAATACAATAAGAAAAAGGACTAAGAATTCAGAACAGCTTGCTGGATGGATGGGGAAACAATAACTGCATAAGAAATAATAACAATAAGAAAATTAATCTACACAGCATATAACCTGGTTCAACTTATTTTATCTCTTAATAAAGTCTCCACTTCCATCCATTTCTTGAAAAGAACACAATTTCGTTCTTGTGTGTATACCATATTTTCTTCATTTGTTCATTGATAAAATTTGCATATGTATAACCCTTTATCTTTATTCATTCATTCATTGATGGAAATCGAGGCTGATTCCACAACTTGGTTATTTGAATAATGACACAATAAACATGGCATGCATTTATCTCTAGAGCTAATATGGCTAATTTCTTCAGATGTCTTCCCAAAAGTGGTATAGTTGTGTCCCCAATTATATTGTCTTAACTTCATAATCAGAATCAAATCATCTCAATGGAAGAATGTCTTCGGAATATTCTGATCTCACAGTGTAGATTCTCAGCTGATTGAAGACTGATCCAGTATGGATGACCATCTTGGTAGACTTTGTTACTGCAACCATGAGGTTCTGTTTTTGTTTTTGTTTCTGTTTTTTATCACTTAATATGTCTTTGCTTTGTAATGTTTTCTGTTGGTACCATTTTTCCTTATAAGAATGACTTTCTTGTCTTCTTACAATGGTACTCTGAAATAATCTTTTTTCTCTATGCTGCCAATAGTTGTTTCTCATTTCACAGGAAATGAGAAACAACTTCATTTTTTCTCTTGGTGTGTTGTAGAGATATTCAAAAATACTTAATGGACAGGTGCTACAAGAAAATAGTAGACCTGAGCATGTGCTAAGATTGCTTCCACTCCATTCTTGCTAACTCCCCAGGTAAAACATGCTGTCACAGGCATGAGGCATCTTCAAAGTCTAGCTACATACCACCGCTGTAGTGCTTCAGTACCTATGGTATAAATTAATGAATAAAGCACAGAAGAGGAAAAATCTAGCAAGTCAATGTATGTACACTGAAAGCTTAAAAAATCAAAGAAGGGGATAAGTTAGGTAACCTGTGAAGGGCCTATCCCACAGCACTATTCAGTGTCTGAGACATGGTTCTATAAAGCCAGGTAAATGTCAGCTGACCAGAGTAAGTGTAATTGTCCTGGATGATTACTCCAAATGAACTAGCCATCTTGGCCTCGTCTTTAGACTAGTTGGTACCTCTTAAAAACAATAATGTTTTCTTGAAACATTCAAGTCTCAGTCTCTGCATGAACGGACAAATTCTTTAATCTGGGACAAATATTCATCAACTTGTTTGGATCACAAATAAACCTTGAAAAAGACTTGAACAAAAATCTTACTGAAGATGAGGCTTCGTTTCTCCACTGAAGAGTGACGGGTGATTTTCATAACATGTATACCTCGATGAGAGAAAAAGCAACCTGTCAAAGTAAATTTCAGCCTGGAAAATAGAGAAGGACCTTCTGAGTGATTTAATAAGCACAGCTTTTAGGAAAGCTGTGTCATTTACATCTAATTCTTAGTTTTCACATTTAATATAATGTGGACTTCCTCAGACATAACGCAGCATATCTAATGCATTCAGCAAGTGTATAGAATACCTTTAAAATGGACATAGACTCTAAATGTACATATGTAAGTATACATGTAAATATGCACCCACACATGAGAACAACCCACATACTTTTAAGATAATAACTATTTGAATACTATAAAATGTGTACAATCTTGAAATGAAAATGTTGTTTCCACTTATTTCAACAAGTTCTTTGGTTATTACATATTGAGGTGAGAGTCAACTCATTCCAAGAGAGTGACTTTCAAAGTAGCCAAATGAAACTTGTATTGAAAATCACTCTGCTTTCAAAGTAATTATTTTGTTTAATGGTATGTCCCCATTCATCGTTGCAGTGCATATCCTACCAAAATAAGAAAATTGAAGGGAGCAGTGGGGTTGAAGGGATGTGGGAGATTAATGGCAGGGTGACATTGTATTCATAAACTGCTTTGCTGATTGGCAACTCCTTTGTACATCTACTTAAAGATAATTAAAAAGTGAATTAAATCATCACAAGTAAATATTTTAAAAGGTTTCATTTCTATAGTCTCAAACTTTCTTATTGTGTGCACATTACCAGCACCCTTACCAAGTTATTGATTATGAATATGCAAAACAAATAAAAACAAGATGGACTACAGCAGAGAACAATATAAAATCACTGACATGCATGAGGTAGGATGAATGTCAATAGAACCAGTCACCTAAGTATTAATCATTACATTCTTCTTTACCTATTTTCTGCTAATAATACAAGGGCCTTTCCTGTGTGAATTCATTCTGAAAATATCCCTGATTTTCTAGTCATTTAAAAAAAATCTTTTCTTATTTCTTCCCTATTGTAAGCATAGACTTTCATTTTTCAAATGAAATGGTGTTGACACCCAGGGCATTAGGCCAGAAAAGAAGAGAAGCAGGCTTGGCTGCAGTGGAAAAAGGAAGATTGTACTTCTGTCCTTTGACACACCTCTCCTCGTAAACTAAATATCCCTTGAGTTACTCTGAAGAAACTTTAGAGCATATAGAGGGTAATACAAAAGCTTATGTGAATAATTTACAAGTATGACTTTACTATAATGCAAATTGTCTTCATCATGCGTTGGTTTCAAATCTGTATCCTGTAATGTAGGTGTTTATATATAACCCTTATCACTCTCCTTGGAGAAAGGAGTTTTCTTGTGTGATTAATTTTCTCTTCTCAACCGCGTAACACAAAATACATAAAATACCATATCTATTGGCAAAGAATATTCATTTCCTAGTTAAAGGTTTTATGAGTAAGAAATGATGATTACTGAAGGAGATCTTTCTTTTTGATGACACTGGGGTTTGTACTCAGGGCTTCATAAGTGCAGGGTCACAGTTGTACTGCTGAGCAACACTACCAGCCTTTCTTGCACTGGTTATCTTTGAGATAGGGTCTTGCTTTTTCCACAGTCATTCCTGGACTATGATCCTTCTGTTCTATTTGCCAACTACACCTGGGATGACAGATGGGTAGGTACTATCAGGCCCTAGCTTCTCACACTGAGATCGAATTTCACAGACTTTTCTGAGCTGACATGGAATAATAACCTTTAGAACCTTAATGATTCAACCAGCCAGTATTGGAGTTATGGATGGATATATACATACCATATATTTCATTTATAAACTTTAAAAACAAAATCAAACTTTGATATGACCTGTCAGAAGAAGTTGCTACAATAAATAATCAAATAAATACGAATTGGAATTATATGATCTAATAAATGAAAAATTCAAAAAAATCTTCAATTAAAGCAAGTAAGTATATTCCCTTAAAGATATACCAATTTGACAGTAACATAAAGAAAATAAAATTTTATCTAATTAATAGATCAAATAATATATTGTTTGGTATAAGGTTATATTATTATGGATGATAGTATGTATTTAAATTGAGAAGTGGTCATTCACCACTCCTTGCCTGCCTGTTTTTTATTTTTGTTGTTGTTTTTGTTTTAAGACAAAATGAGTCCCAGGTCATAGGAGAAAAGAAAAGCCACCCAGACTTAAAAGAAATTGTCCTGGGGCTTGAACTGATGGCCTGAGTGCTGTCCCTGAGCTTCTTTTGCTCAAGGCTAGTATTCTACCACTTCAGCCACAGCGCCACTTCTGGCTTTTTCTGTTTATGTGGTTCTGGGCTTCATGCATGCATGCACTCACTCTACCACTAAGCTACATTCCCAGCCCTTTCAAGTATGTTTTAAATTTGTATACTTGTGAAATAAGTTTTTAATTCTGCTTTATTTCTTTGTGTACTGGCATTTGAACTCTTGTCTTATGCTTCCTAGTCAAGAGCTCCACATCCTGGGCTCATCAACAGCCATTTTTATTTTAGCTACATTTGGAATTGGAACTTCTGCTTTTTACCTACAGCAGGCCTCCAACAGCGATCTTCCTCAGAATTCCCTCTCAAGTAGCTGAGATTACAGCACCTCAGCTACGCCCAACCCTTCTAGCTGTGTCCGCATGGAGTGTTGTTTCCCAAGTGAAATTTCCCAGATCTGCCTATAATTTCACACTCGAAGGCTCAGTCTCTGATTGGCTATCACTGACCTAGTAGAAGGCATTGTGCACCTCCTTTGATATAATTTTTCTCAGAAAGCGTAACTTTGGGTGTGGTAAAATACAACACTGTTGTTTTCAGTGTTTCTTCATAACACATCATCTGTTTCTCCCTGGATAAGCAAGATCAATATTTTTACACTGCGAGTTTTCATATGTAAAAGTACTGCTTCCTTGTATTTGTTCACCATCTCTGTGAAATAATCACGTCCTTTCTATGTCGCAGTTAAAATGGATAATTAAAGTTAGTATCCCTTCTCTCATGGAAGCATTTAACCGGACATGTTTTGACATTGTTGATTCTCAGCGTATTGAAGATGGATTTACTAACAGCCCCTGGTGCAAATCATTGCTACAGTAAAGTATGGAAGGTGAAATACTCCAGGAAGTGTTTTCAAGTTGATTTGCAAATGAGAGACTCCATCACCTTTCCATGATAGGTTCTCTGTCAATTAGGCTTCGAATGAAAATATCTTCCTTTGACTGTGACTTAAGAGATTTTAGTCCTAGTTCATTAGAGAGCAATAATCCTCCTATTTACTTTAATTCTAACGTATTTCCCTAAAGCAGGGGCGCCCTGAACAGTACATTGAATGTCGCCTCATAAATGAAAAGGAATTGAGTGTGGTAAATGCTCTGTTCTGACTCCGTATGCTTGATTCTCAGCGTATCTACTCTGCTCAGGGAGAAGCATCATGTGTGCTGCCGATGCTAAGCCATTAGTCTCAGGATCACATTTTTTATGCATTAAGCATCTGGACAATGAAAGGGCAGATCTTCCAACAATAATTGTTCCAGCAAATGAGGCGATTCGGTTACATGGAAAGTACACCGGACAGTGACCCCTAGCCCGGAAATTCCATGAGCTGTTTTGTAGGACTTTGAGAGAGCCCTTCCATCCCTCTGTTCTCTCATCTGCAAAATTTGAAGTATGGGTTGGGATCTCTGTGAGTCTTTGAGGTCATCTGCCTAATGACCCATTTTAATTACAGAATTTTACAGTCATAAGCACACAACTACCTAATCATTGTTCCCTGGGATATTTGCTACCATTGCGTCAGTTATTCAAGGACAGTTTTAAACTTCGTAGAAATCTATTTTATTAGCAATAAAAATTATATTTAATTTTCAGTTATTGATAATTGATTTATACAAGTTGGCCCAGGCTTGCATCCATTACTTTGTTGTATGTTATGTTTTTGCTTCCTTTAAATGGCCTTGAATTTGATCAGGAACGTTCCTCTGAAAAGCTCCTTCAGGGTAGGTCAGCGTTTTGTAAATATTTAAACCTACGTCACTAGGATAACACTTGGCTCATCAGAGCCATGCTGCCATAGGTTTTAAGAATCGTGATGTGTTACTCTGTCACCTTGAGAATTGTTAAGAAGAAAGTGGAGAGAATGAGGAAGTAGAAAAAGAGATGAAGGAGAAGGAGGAAGGGAGGAGCAGAGAAAGAGAGGTAAGAGAGGAGAAAGATGAGAAGGAAGGTGGGTAGACAGGAAGGAGGAGAACCAAGGAAAGTCAGGTGTCCAGTGTGGCTTGTGAGCTATTCCTAGATCATTATTACCATTGTCTGTTTGGGCCCCTGTTTTACGATTTATTTTGACCTCTACTTCTCTTTGGTATTGGCATTCTTGTTCAGTAGTTATGTAACTCAATTCATGTATAGAAATGAATCTTAGACTGGACAACTAGTTATGCCATTTATGATAACAACTTCTTGATTATGGTTCCCAATACTCATGTGGTGATGTTGGTCATTCCACACCACAGTTCTTTGCCTGTTCATCTCAGAATCTCATCACATGGGTTCTCAGGCTTCTCAAGTGAAATAAGTCAGAATAAAAAGCTAGAAGAATACTGGATCTAAGCAGTACAACCGTGAAGGGAGGGACAGATTCATCCAAGGATGTGGAAATTGTGTTAGTATCTATTAGTTGTATAAGGTGGCCTTATTGTGATATATCCATGCATATATACACTGTGCCACAAACAAATTCACTTCCTTTATCATTTCCCACACCACCCTTCTTCCTTTCTAAAATCAGTTCCAAAAATATTTTTCTATTTTCATCCATACATGGGCTACACTTTAGCATTACGGTCTCCCTGTGTTCCTTCTCTCTTCCCACTAATACTAAAAGAAAGTAAGACATCAATGATGAGAAAGATACAGCCTTGTAGAATTCTAGAGACTAAAGTCTCTAAGCATGGGGAATAGAAAAGATCTAGGTCCTAAGAGAGGCATGTGCTCAAAGTACAAGAAGAGAAAGAAAGTCATAAATCTCAAGCAGGGGACTGTGATAACTATACGCGCTATAGGTAAAAGCTAGCCCCGGTGAATTGAAAAGTTTCTACCTATTCTTTTGGTTTTGTTGAAAGTGTCAGCTAGAGTCAGGCAATATTGAATCTTAAGAAAATGGGTGCTAAAATTTTATATGTTAGCCACTTATTTTAGGTAGAACATTGCTGACATAGAAAATTTTGGTATTTATGAACAACCTCATTTATTGCATTTCATTAAATCTGTGGAAGTCCTGAGAATGACCAAACTTACATAAATATGGAATCAAAATACTCGTATTCATATTTAAGTAGTTGTACAGAGCCATTGCTATTCAACAAAGCAGTTTATAAATACAATGTGTCTTGATCAATGGGACACCTTCTGTCCCTGAAGACTTATGGTTCCCTCCCACCTGAAAGTTCTAGAATTGAGAAACTGGACAGGTTATGAGGACACCTTGGGAATCTCTTAACTGCCACAATTACTTATTTATCCTTTGTCATTACGATGTTCTGGTATTAGTTACAAGCCGATGAACACTGGACAAATGTGATGATCTGTGGAATAAACTATGAAAGGCCAGAGTTATCCAAGTTTGCATAAAAAGATAGAAATGCATAGATAATTGGGATTCTTCCACCAACTGGCATCTTTGGGGAGGTGGATTTCTCAGTAGTATAGAGACTTTACATCTTCTTTCAATTTTTAATTCTTCTATTTCTTTTCATAACATCAAGGTTCTATAGAATAGCTTTTAAGAGCTTCAATGAACAGTTTTCCCAGAGACACGTACTTAAATTATTGTCCCTGATTGGATGTCACTTATAGCTCATGCCTGTACTTCTATCCACTCAGGAGGCTGAGATCTGAGGATTGCAGTTTGAAGCCAGCCTGTCTTTGTCTTTGCTGTCCCATGTGAGTGATTAATTCCTGTTGGTAGCAGGCTGAATATTAGACCCCAGAGTCCTGCATCTACAGTTTTTGTACTAGTATCAATATATGACCTGACATGGTGACAAGATCTCTGCAGATGTGTGTACCTTAGAGACCTTGGGATGACCTGATGATGCTAGAAGTTCCAAGATGACCCTGTGTCACCATAAATTTCCTAAGAAAATGAATGCAGGAGGACCAGAGTAGGAAAAGAAATGAAAGTGTAAAAGCAGGGTCAGAGAGGCAGGGAGAGGTTGTAAGGCCCACAGAGCTGGCTGTGAGGAAAGGGAAAGGCCCAATGGGAGGGAGTAGGAGGGGGGGCTTTGCTAGGGAAGGTACAGAAATGGACTCTGTGTTGGAATCTCCAAAAGAAAACATTTCTGTTGATCTTTGACTTCAGCCAGTGAGACCGATGTGGATTTTCTGACCCTTGTACCTATAAGATAATAAATGCTTGCTATTTTAATCACCAAGGTCACATTAATTTGCTGCAGTAGCAAGAGGACTCAAATGCACCGGCCTTCCTCTGTGATTCCGTCCTCTGTCTCCTGCTTTGGATCACTTAATTGACAGCTTTCCTTGAACTACCACAGCATTGCATCTTTTTTTTTTTTTTAATTTTGTCTTCCATTTGATATACCCTATTGTCAGATGTTAACATTTTAACGTTCCATTTTAAGTGTCTCTTTCCTGGGGTTAGTAGGTCACTATGTTAAGAATGAGGGGGTAGAGCTAATCTAGAATACATTGTTCCAGAAGCAGTGCTAGGAGGAACCGAGCCTATTACCCAGGCCTAAAGACAGACAAGTCTTATTAACAGCTGTAAAAATGGACCGGTGGACGAGTACTCCTCCGTTATTCTCTCTGTGATGTATCCAGAAATAGAAGAGAAGATGACAGAAGTGAATCGAGTTTCAAGGAAATCATTGGAGACACAGAAGCGAGCTCCAGAGGCGTGGGCTGGGAAGCTGGGACATGTGGGTACCCGGGAAGGGCCGCAAAATGTTGGCAAGAGATGGAGGTTCTGATAGCAAAAGGAGACTTGGTAAAGTCGGGGGACAAAGAGCAACACAAATGCTTTGATCTGAGACTCCTCCATATGGAAGCCACGAGCCCAAATGTATGTTAACATATGTGTTTGGCTTGTATTTCTTTTAAAAATCATGGAGACTAAAAATGTTATCTGTAGGTGAGACGTTAGTTGGCCTTGCTTCTCCAAGCCTGCTTTGCTGTCCCTCTTCTCTGCCATCTTAACCCTTGTAATTGCAGACAGCACCAGAGCAAGTGAAATGCACCTTCCTCTGCATTTACACTGAACGAGGCTGGGAGTTAAGCATTGAGTCATTACTGAATTACCCTATTATTAGCTTACTCTCTGATGATAGAATTCGCAGGCCATGTGTGAAACCACTGACCTCCTGAATGAAAATGAGATCTTAGCCTCAAAGTGCACTGACATAGGTTCAACCAAGAGCTGGAAGGCATTAGCAGTTGAATCATAATATTTAGATGGAAAAGTGAGATCTTCCAATCTAATCCAATTTCAGTGGGAATGTATGAGTTCATGGTCAATACCAATTAACAATAAACACGCTGCATAACTTAATCTCTTTCTCAATGGGTCAGGCACATTCATTTCGTTGAGTTGTTTAGTGCCAGCAATTCAATTAGATGGAGGAAAGACAGAGCTATGCATTGCAATAAACTTTAGTATTTGAAATAGCTTAATAAAACGAACATCATCTCAAGCACATTTTTCCTTCCACCATGCAAGTTTTAATTACTCCATTTTGTATTTAAAAAAAAAAACTTGTTAAAAATGTCTAATTGCCACTTCCAACTGAATAATGTGCTAGGATTACTGGGCCTTGCCTGACTGCAAAGCACTTGGAGCTTGTATTTATAGGTCTTACAGGAAAGGAATGTAGACAATTAAGAGTGGCAATTAGTCCTGAATGCCTGATGTGAAGGGAAGAGAGAGACTCCGGGAGGGAGGGACATCGTTGCTGACTCTTAGGTTGCTGGGCTGAAGCATAAGCCATCAGGTCAGTGTCCTGCCAATGATACATCTTCCTTGATCTGTGAAGAGATCAATTTTAATTAGCTAGGACAGATGAAAACCATCCTGATATGCCTATAAACAAGCAAGAGAATAACCGGAGGATTGTATATTATGATGCGTTCTGTTTGTGTTTTCATTTTATTACCAAGGGGGACAGAGTTAGAGATACTTTTTTTTAATGAATCTCCCTTCATATCATGACCCTGATAGGCCCAGGAAATCATGTTTTGTGATAAAAATTTATGTTATGAGCATTTTGAAGCTAAAAATAATCATGCATCTTAATTACAAAAATGATTTTTTTAAGAAAGCTTAAAAATGTCAAATGGTTTCGTGACAAAGTGGTACAGGCTATGGAGCAGCCTGGCGCAGCTATCATTGGCATCATAGTTTGGGGCACGAGGAAGAAGAGCTCTAACGCTCAAGTTTAGACGGGTAGGCATTGTTCGAAGGTAGTTCCCGCCTAGGCCTGAGGCTCTTCCCTGCCTAAGCTGGAAGCAGAGACCTGGAGCAAGGGCTTGTGCTTTTGCAGAGTCAAGCCACTATGCAAGAAAAATTTCCATGTCCTTATGGAACTGAGCAAGCACATAGCTTCCTGGCTAGCCGTAAACATGGAACTCAAGGCAGGAAGCCTAGGCTACAGTCTGCTGAGGTGAATACACTTTAATGTGGAAAAATGGGTGGAAAAGGGGATCCGTGATCAACACCAACTGCGCTGCCAGTTCACCTGCAAGCACCATGGGACTGGTGCTTTGTGATGAGTGTGTATCAGCCCTGGCCAGACCGGTGCAGGGCTGTCATGGTGGTAGACATCTCTTTCCACCATGACAGCATAAACTCCACAGGGAGTTTACAGGGACCTTTATGTAGTATTTACTGTGACCTTATTATAGAAAGTAGGAGCTATTGAACCTGTATTTGCTCAAAGAGTTATCAATCAATGATGCTGGTGTAAGAGGGTCACGTTATGGATTCCCAGACATGTTTTAAGAGAGTCTGATGAGAATGCAGGGCATGTCAGATGGGGCGACAGAGGAAACAGGGAGTAGAAGTGAGAGGATCTCATGGGTTAGAACCTCTTCTCAGGGCGTGTTTGGACATGGGTGGCTTGACTTACTTTTCTTTTTCTTTTTTTGGGGGGGGGTCCAGTCGTGGGGCCTGAACATTGGGCCTGGGTGCTGTCCCTCAGCTCTTCAGCTCAAGGCTAGCACTCTACCACTTGAGCCACAGTGCCACCTCCGGCTTTTTTCTTTTTGCTTATGTGGTGCTGAGGAATCGAACCCAGGGCCTCATGCATGCAAGGCAAGCGCTCTACCACTGAGCCACCTTCCCAGCACCATTGACTTACTTTTCTTAGCCTAGGGTTTACCATTCAACAAAACAGATACTTGACTCCAGCAATGTAGCATGGGACTTTGGCTCCATAGAGTCTTCATCTTAGATTTCTTATGCCTTAGTTTCCCCCATAGAGACAGCAATCAACTACAACCTAAAAAAAGGAGGCACTTGGGTGATTAGTTCATGCACGTTGTACGTTTGAGACATATGTTTGTAAAACCACTGATCAAATGGCAGGGTTTTTTCATGGAAGTACTTGGGTTTGATGTTTGAACTTGGGGCTTGTGGCTATGAGGCAAGCACTCTGCAATGTGTGCTATCTCCAGGTCTTTGTCTGCTTTAGTTGTTGGTTAGGTGGGTCTCTCTTCTTGTCTGGGGCAGTCCTCTGATCATGGCTGACTGACTGAAACCACTCCAGTCCCTGCCTCACCTTGCCTGGCTTCATTGAGACAGGTGTCTCCCTTGTTTCCTCATTGGCCTCAATCCATGATCCTCCAAATTTCTGCCTCCCTGATGATTGGATTATAGTCATGAGGCACAGTTATTAGTTTTACTATTAACAAGAAGCCTATTTTATTTGTTATTTAAACATTTTGTTCCAGAACAATGTGTTGAAATTTTATCTCTCTCATTAAGGTCCTCTTTTTGCATTTTTATCTTATTGTTTTTTCAGGGCTACATAGCAGTCATTTAGTGATGAGCTGTGGAAAAACTGGGGGGACAGCAAAGGTGACAGTGTATATAAAAATAATTTCGATATGACACCCAATAATAACGTGGATTGTTGTATTATCACATCCTGAAATGCTTTATATTGTGTGGAGATTTGCAAACTACTAGGCTATGTTTTTCTCTTTGCTCATTTTTTCAGTAGCAGTAGTTGTAACAAGTACATTCATTGTTGTTTGAAAGGGGTTTTGTAGAGAAGAAAAATGTCTTCTGTCAACCAGAATAAACGATGGGCTTCCGTTCATCCTCAAGATACTAAGTACGAGTGAAACAAACAGAAAGACAGCGGCACAGATAATGAGGTAGTGCCTGGTAGACTTTCTTGTTTATTCATTTATTCTTGTGTTCAACAGACATTTAGATGCTTGAACTATTCACTAGGCCCAAGGCTATACACTCTAGCTACAAAGAAGATTTGGCATTCTTCAAAAGCTTAAAGAATCATGATGCACTGACATAGTAGAATAAGTGTGTACCTTAGAAGTACACAGATTTGCATTATAGAGATGGAGAAGAAAAGCAAATTGCTTCATTCTTCCAGGAAAAGCTAAAAATCCATGTTTCAGCTAAGATTAAAGAATGAGTATGAATTTTCTGGATGACCAGGTTAAGAGAGAAACCCAAGCAGAAAGAGCAATATTTCTAAGCAATCACAGTGCATGAAATCACAAACTGAAACATCTATCTGGAGTCTGCATCATCAGAACATAAATCTTGAGATGAGGGTGTGTCCAGGTGAGAATACCCAGTACCTTAAGAAGAGACAGAAGAGAGGTGGAGGTGGAGAAATGTGCGGTATTATCCTACCAGAAGAATAACTATGGTGGCAGCATGAAGGATCTCTTCACTTTGTCTTTTTCTTTGTGCAGTTACAGATGGGTGGTGGAGAGGCCAATGGACAAGTAAAGAATGTGTTATTGAACATTAGCTTCTTTAGAGGTAAAAATCTATCACTCCCTGCAAGATGATGGTAGTGGAAAGGGAAGGGGAAAACATCTTATACATGATGTGAAGCAGGACTGTAGAGGACCTGGTGGCTGGCTGAATACAAGAACAAAGATCCTAAAAGATTGCTCTTTGTTATCAGTGAAATTATTTACAACTGCTTAATGCACGTTACTAATATGCATGTTGATGGTTGTTTAGGTGGTTTTATTCACCCTTTGTTTCTATGATTTAGAGGAAAGGTGCTTATTTTGCTTTTACTCTGTAGTATGTAGTTTTAGTGGAAAATGATAGCTATCTCCATATCTCCAATAATCCTCTCATTGTGGAAAGACAGGAAGTATTCCATTCACCTATAAACTGTAATCCTAGCCTGCTCTTGGTATTGTGAATCTCTGTGAAGTATTAAGAAGAGTACAATTGGCAGGGTTGATTCATGTAGTGCCTACACCAATCATGCCAAGAATTGCTAGTTTCACATGAAATATGAGGTTCAAATAGAAATCCTCTCATCTTTTTCCACATGTCTGACCATCCAGTATCCTTTGAATCCTTTCAGCTCTCTTTTTGCTTGATATAGAGTTGATTTTCTTCTTTACAACCCAACCACTGGCTGATCTTACTTTCATCCCTTTTGGATACCTGCATGTGTTTCAATGTGTGATGTATTATTCTCAGACTACAATAAAAGAATGAAATAAAGACAACATTCTACCTATCCTATAAATGTCTGACAGCACAGTACTGACTAAAAATAAGTACATAGGATTATTCCAACTGTCTCCTTTACGAGTATTTTTCTAAGACTTCAGCAACACTTGAATTATATATCTGACCTTTGTTTTTCTCATTCTTTCACTAGTCACATTCATTTCCAGTCTACCACTTTGGATTTCTTCCCACAGTTAAGCTGCTCTGTTCATATGACAAGATAACAAAGTAGTCTGCTTAATAAAAACTCCAACCTTTGGCACTGTCCTATAGTAAGTATGTCTGTTTACTATAGAGACAATACATACACCTTCTGTTGAATTTACTTTCAGGATAATTCTGCATAAGAAAAATTAATTTGAGAGCTCAAAAAGAAACTAATAAAATCTGCACGAATGGTCTATTATTTCTGAAGGGAGAAGTTGTTATTCAAGATGGTACCAATGTCACCTCAGTCCTGAGATCCATACATGGATTTTACATATCATATGCCATTGTGAAATAGGGTACACTTATATAACTAATAATATGCTATTACGAAATTGTTCAAAGATTTAGCTATGAGATCGGTGAGAATGTACTGTACCCATTGATCATATAAATTGATAAGGGAAAGAAGTAATCAATAATCTAGCATATGAATGATATTATTTCATTTAATGACAAATAATAGGAATGAAATGAAATGAGGCAATCGAATAGTCAAAGCTTTAATTAGTTCAGTTAATGTGTGATAAGATCACTCTGAAAGGTGATGCTTGATCAGAAATCATCCTCAAAGCATAGAAATGTGTGTTAGATGTATGTAGTGAGGACTAACAGCTTTATTATTTCCCAGTGTCAGAAACTTTTGAAGGGGAGAATTACAACTAATATGTCATTTTAAATGCAGTGAAAAGAATGTGAAAACTTCTCTTGTTAGTGTTTTTTAGTTATTTATTATGTCCAGTCAGTTGATAGCATTGCTCATGACACTTTTCTCAGTAACTTCTATCTGCAGAATTTAACAAGAGAATGTATTGTATTCTTGTAAAATTGTGTGCAATTGTCTCCTTGTCCAATCTGTCAATTTTTGCTTTATTATTTTGAAGCTATGTAATTATTTGGTAAATGTGTGAACTTATTTTTTAAATTCTTTTGTTGGATTAATCCTTTTGTCATTAAAATAAATGCAGTAAAAATAAAAACATCAGTATTCTCTTTTCTAGAAAGTAAGAAGTGGGATATCTCATCCTGCATTCTGTGAAGCCCTACAAGGCACCATGGGACCAGTGTAATACCACTGACTAATTTAAAATAATTTAGAGTATAGACAGGAGAAGAGACACGCTGACTACCATATTTCAGAATTCTAGTTCTTAACAGAGATCTGACCTTAGGATATGATACAATTACTGTGTGAGAATGTAGAAAAGGCTGGTTGGCCCTATCTCCAAGAGCAGAATGCAAAGATATAGTTGTAATAAAGAAAGTGGTGTGTGTGTGTGTGTGTGTGTGTGTGTGTGTGTGTGTGTGTGTATGTGTGTGTGTATGCATGTGCGCATGTGTGTGCACACACACATACACATATGATCACAAAGTACTTCTGGGACACATTTAGTAATTCAACTCTGCTGTCAGCTAATTCTGAGTCTCAGGGGATCTTTCCAGAATGAATCCATAGATTTAAATTCCTTAAAAAAAACCTCAGGACTTTTAACCACACATTACATTTTTTTTTTGGTCGGTTGTGGGGCTTGAACTCTGGGCCTGGGTGCTGTCCCTCAGGTCTTCAGTTCAAGGCGAGTGCTTTACCATTTGAGCCACTGCACCACTTCCAGTTTTTGAGTGGTTTATTGGAGATAAGAGTCTCACGGACTTTCCTGCCCGGGCTGGCTTTGAACTGCGATCCTCAGATCTCAGCCTCCTGAATAGGTAGGATTACAGGCGTGAGCCACCGGCACCCGGCTCACAAATTACATATATGAAGCTCTCATACCATGATAATACTTTTCTGTGCCAGAGACTGTATTAAATACTCCCTCATCATTTTCCTATGTTTCTCATTTAATTACTACAATTGTAGGGTAACTCTTAATGCACAATGTTTAAAGGTATAAGCAGAGATGTGGAGTGTTTGTTTTTGCTAAACCATCTGACTTGCAGGACCCAAACCCAGATCTCATTTCACATCTCATTCCAAAGTGTATTTTCATACCAACATCCCCTTAAATATTATATCAAAAGGAATACTTAGCTTTAGGTAAATAACATGATCATTCAGCCATTTATAAAGGGCATAGGAATAAAACTCTGGATGGCTATTCATACATACTTATTTGCATTTTCCAAACATGGCTAGTTATTAATGTTTAAGTTCTCCCACTGGAGAAAAAGCACACTTTGCCTTTTGTGCCAAGCTGCAGAGTTGGCTTATTTCATTTCATTTTTGTCTTCTCAGAAGACACTAACTACTGGAATCTCATCTGCAGCAATAGTCTGTTGCCAACTGTTGGAGATTGCTGACTGTGGATCAATTTTAATTTACAGCTGATCTCCAAAGGCCATTTAAATAGTGGTAATTAAGGAGGAAAATATGAGACTGGAAATGTAGCAAAAATGTGGGTTGCTTTAAACTAATGAAGTATTAGAAACCCTTTCTTTATAGAGCTAAAAATGATCCATATCCACATTCAGCGGAGAAAAGATCATCATTATGTGAGATTTAAGAACATCATTATATTCCCATACCAGATTAGATTATGACCACCCAGCATGTTATTTCAATTTGTAACACTCATTCTACTTGCTCCCTACTTGGTCTCACATTCCCCATTGGCATCACGGCATGAAATAGAGCTCAGGTTTACCGTATTTGCAGTGTGCCCACATGGGTTCTACATGTGGAACCACCAGCTGGGCCCATGTCGTGATTACTGACACTATAATTATGCAGCTAAAGGAACAGCCTCTGATCTACCTATGCAAAGGTATGCATCCATTCAAGGATGAAACCCAGACCCCATAAATAAGACAATTCAGAAATCACGTGCATGAGATGATTATTGCAAACTATGCAAATCCCAGTATTTCACATATCTGGCATGCTTTTGAATTCTTATTACTTCAAACTTGGGATTATCTTGTTCATTTTCCCTTTGGTATTTTCCTTGCTGTGCAATTATAGAGGAAGGATATTGTTTTGAGCTCATACTTGCAGGAGAACACAATGAAGACGATGGGTCAGGGATGTATGTCCACATGCTTACTACAGTGTTAGGACAAGAAATTAATGAAATATTTGCATTTCAGTGTTATTATCTACCTCCATTTAAGTATGTTTTCAATAATGCAATATTATTCGGTCATCTTATGGCCAGCAAACAGTAATCAGGAGTTGTAGTAAACCTCTGCTAAGTTTATGACAAAATATCTTTGCTCTTATCTTCTCGGTCAAAATTTAGGAATAGCCACCTTTTGCTACCAGTTTTATCCCTAGTACTAGAGGAAAATCAGAAATGCCTTCTTCTGTGATACACACCATTCAGTTTTTTGGCACCCAGAAGCAACGATGCTTTTGCTAACAATACTTTACTAATTTCCACAATGAAATATGCTTATACTTGGTTTCTGTTTCACGGATATAAAAAAGTATATTTAGATTGATTTTATAATACTTTACTAGTCTAATTTGCCCACAATATTGCTGTAATTATTATTAGTGAAGTTCTTCGTGAAAGGAGTTTTGACATTTTATTCTGAATTCCTAATACTAGTGCAATGTAGATTCACATTCTATAAATATTTTATGTGGATGAATAAATGAACAATATATAAAAAACAGAGTGTTGGCCATGCAATTTTCTTCATCAAATATTTGTTTATATGTGTGCCAGTCATGGAACTTGAATTCAGGACTTGGGTACTGTCCCTGAGCTCTGTTGCTCAGGGCTGGCACTCTACCATTTGAGATACAGATCCACATCCAGCTTTTTGGGTGGTTAATTGGAGATGAGTCTCACAGTCTTTCCTACCCAGGTTGGCTTTTAATTGTGATCCTCAAATCTCAGCCTCCTGGTAGTTAGGATTATAAGCGGGAGTCATTACTGGCACAAGGCTACATTTTTGGTTTTGATTTGACATGAAAAGTGTTGGTGTTATGTAAATGGATTTAAGTCCAACCATGCTTCTATATAGTTATTCTATTAATTCAACACGTAAGCAATCTTCAATGGCTATTTTGTTGCTGTTTGTGGGAAAGTCCTATTTTTTGGTTTCTTTTGTTAACTAAGAGAGGTTGATTTACCTCTCAGTTTCTTTACACATTTTTTATTGTAAAGATACTGTACAGAGGGGTTAGTGTTACCTGAGCCAGGTAATGAGTACATTTTCTATCAAGCATAGTTACCTCCTCCTTTGTTTTTCCCTACCATCCCTTCCCTCCCACCTCCACAACTACACTCCCTCCCTATCCCCACCCTCCGCCTAAATTGTAAAGTTTGTTTTTCAACATAGTGTCTTGTGCATCTCATCATTGCAATGGGTCAACCTGTATCCCTATTTAAGCATTTTTTTTTCCTTTCCCATCCCCAAATTAGAGAAGTGTATATACAAGACGCAGGGCACTGACATCAAATATAGTGAAAACATGGCTTGTACTGTGGGGGAGGAAGATACAACAAACAAAAAAATCACATGGTACATTATAACTACGTTATGCAGTGAAAATAGAAGGGAATGGCCCTATTCAGACTTGAATAAAATTTTAGTAATTTAAAAGCTATTTGTTTCCTCAAGACCAACCCCCATCTCCTGTGACCTGTACAACAAGTAGAATAAAAAGGGACAAGAAGTTATTTTTCCCCCAACATGTCTGACTGGCATCGAGATGCTTTGAATTATTTATGGTGTTTACTCAGAAGAAAAAAGCACGAGGATTTCAGTTCTTATAATGAGTAGAACAAAGTGCAAAGATCAAATAAAGTCAAAGCAAAAAATCCAATAAATAATAAAAGAGCTTGTAAATTAGCATTTGTTTTTGGAATGTCTTGCATTGTAAAGTCATAGATCATGTTTTTGGAAGCTTTAGTAACGCTGTTTACCCATTGCTTCCTTGCCCTTTAGTACAACTTCATGGACCAATCAATGCTACAGAATTGCCAGGAACCCGACTTTTTCCAAGGTAAACTTGGAATATGCCTGCTGGAAAGTTAGACCTACTCATCTAAGCAATGTGAATAAATATATTTCATTAGCATATGCCAAAGGTCACTTGTACCTGAATTTGAGGCTTGTGTAAAATGTGCAGCAGAAAATCCAACTATAAGTCAGGATCTGGACACAAATTTTTCAAAGAAAACTAGAGGGCAGTATATCTGTAGAAAGCAATGGCCAGGGAAAAAATGATTAATCACTTTGTGATGTCAAATATTGTGAACGATCAAATTGTGATAAACTGTGCCAAATTCCTGGAAAATTCAGTTATTGTGTGAATGCTATTATGGCAAAAAGAACTTCATTTCCATATAAGATATGTGCAGTAACATTCTTTGATCCTCTCACTACACCTACAAAATGTGATGGACATGACCTGCTATCGAACATCACAAAAATGTGAATGGCATAAATTTTTCCTATCTCGTAACAGCCAACATAGTATTTAATGGTTTTAAAATTTAGTGTTTTCATGTAATTTGAAATTTGATATTATAAAATTCTATTAACTAAAAATTTGATATTATAAAATTCAATTAACTTATAGAATATTATTCTTTTTTCTGCTTTAGCAGAAATAAATTAAGGTAAGGCATTTGAAACTTTACATTTCCTGGTTTTATAATTGCTTGTATCATTAATTTTGCATTCACTAAAACTGTTGATACCATTCATTTTTAGAGTAGAAAACCTACCAAACAGTTTAGTAAAATGACTAAACTTGAGTCATCTAGGGTGTGTGTGTGTGTGTGTGTGTGTGTGTGTGTATTTGTGTGTGTGTGTGTGTGTGTATGTGTGTATCATTCCTGGGGCTTGAACTCAGGGCCTGAACACTCTCTCTTAGCTTTTGTGCTTTAGGCTAGGACTCTACCACTGGAGTCACGCTTCATTTCTGGCTTTATGGTGATTCACTGGAAATAAGAGTCTCATAGACTTTTCTGAAGATGCTGGCTTTGAGCTGCAATCCTTAGATTGCAGCTTCCCACATAACTAGTATTACAGGCATAAGCCTCTAGTGCCCAGCTAATTTTACTAAAGTTTAAAGAAAATTAACAGAATAGATGATAAGAACAAAATAATACAAAAATAAGCCCTAGAAGAAAATGAGCCACATCAGATACTGACAAAGAAAGATCATTGTACACTCTTCTTGTCACCAGAGTGAAGAAGATAACAGAAGAAATGTTTGACACTATCTAAGATGGAATGTGTAGCACCCAGAATTGGCATATAAAGAATGAATTCCACCTGGGCTCTGGGCCTCACCCCTGTAATCCTAGCTACTCAGGAGGCTGAGATCTGGGGATTGCAGTTTGAAGCCAGGTTGGGCGTCCAAGTCTGTGAGACTGTCATCTCCAAATAATGATGACAAAGAAGTAAATGGAGCTATGGTTCAAGTGGTAGAGTGTTAGCCTTGAGCAAAACAGCGCATAGACAGTGCCAGAACTGGTGCACATGTGTGTGAGTGCGCGCACACGCACAAACACACACACACACACACACACACACACACACACACAAGAATGCATTCATTTCTGGTTGTTTCTCAGAGTGAATAGTATTTGAGATATCTGGTATATTCTAGATGAGCTGAAGTAAACTGCACAAAAGATAAATCTTTTTTTTTACTCACCGCCAGTAAGATACAACACATAGGATTCTTCTGATTTATAGATCCAGATAATCCTTTTAGAATTTGCTGATGAAAAAAGTAAGAGTAATATTTAATGAATACCACAGTGAATCCATTCTTGTTTCTATTGTTTGGCTATGCTGAATAATGCTACAGTGAACATCATAGTGTACCTGGACTTGTAGTCTTTTGGATCAATGCCCAAGAGTGGTATCACTGGATTATAGAGCAGTTTTGGTTCTAGTTCACATTCCTACTAATCGTGCATTCAGATTCCTTTTCCAGCATTGTTACTGATATTTCTTGTTCACGTTCTTATCACGCCCTTTTGACGGGAGTGAGCTGAAGCGTCAAGGTTGTTTGATTTGCATTCCCTTTATGGCCAAGCATTTGATGCATTTCTTTGTGTTTACTGGCCATCTTCAAGTTTTCTTCTGAGACAAATCTCTTTAGCTCTATTGCTCATTTATGAATTTGGATATGGATTTTTGGGGGGCTTAGTATTTTGAGTTTCTGTATACTCTGGTACTTAGACTCTTTTGAAACATATAGCTAGCTCAGATAGTTTTAAACGTTTATTTATTTATGACAAATCTACATCATACTAAAATAAAAAAAACTAAAACCATTTCCAATAAAATCAGACACAAGTCATATGCCCCTTCCGCTTTTGTATTCAATATAGTACTGGCGTTCTGGTCAAAGGTATACAGTGAAACAAAGATATAAATGCTATCCAAATAGGGAAGGAAGAAGTCAAAGAATTCCTTTTTAGATATAGAACCATATTATCTTTGCCACCCCAAAATTCCTGGGGCTAGTAAGCACCTTAGGAAAAGTAAAAGGATACAAACTCAACACACAGAATCACTTGCTTTTCTATATTCCAAAAATGAGCAGAAGAGAAGGACATTGGAAGAACCCCACTGTTCCCAATAGTCTAAAAAGAAAAAAATACCTATAAAGCTAAGAAAGGAGGTGAAGGACCCCTAAAATTAAAACTATAAATCTTCAAAGAAAGAAATTGAAGATGACACAGGAGATATAAAGTTTTCATACATTTATGAATTAATAAAATTAATATCATGAAAGTAGACATACAGCCAAAGGTAATATACAAATTCAGTTTAATACTCATCAAAATCTATCTGACATTCTTCACAAAGACAGAGAAATCAATCTAAAATATCATGTGAAAGAACAAAAGGCCTCAGATATCCAAAACAATCCTGAGTTAAAAAACAAAAGCAAAAACAAAAACCAAACCAAAACAAAACAAAACAACAAACCTGCAATGCTCTCCGGGCACTGTTGGCTCACGCCTCTAATCCAAGCTACTCAGGAGGCTGAGATCTGAAGATCGAGGTTCAAAGTCAGAACCGGCAGGAGAGTCCATGAGACTTTCATCTCCAATACACTACTCAAAAAAAGCTGGAAGTGGTTCTGTGGTTCAAGTAGTAAAGCTCTATCCTTGAGCAAAAGAAGGTTGGAAATCATTCCCAGGCCCAGAGTTCAAGCCTTAGGACAGGCAAAAAAATTTAAAAATGTTGGAGGTTCCACAGTTCTAGACTTTAAGCTTTATTTGACAAAGAGCCAAATACATATATGGGATAAAAGCCTCTTCAACAAATGGCTCTGGGAAAACCAAACATCCTCACTGAAACTGAAACTGTATCTCTCATCTTGAACAAATACTAACTTAAAACGGACCAAAGGAGTCAATGTGTCACCTGATACTTTGAAACTACTTCTGGGAAAGAGTGGGTAAAACACAAAGATGTATTAACGTAGGTAGGGACTTCCTAAATAAAATTCCAGTTCCTCCGGGAATAGAAGAGAGAATTGTTTGAATTTGATGGCTTCAAGCTAACAGCTCCTCCATCACAATGGATATAGTCACTAAGATATAGGTACTTTGCATATGTTAAATACTATAAATCCTAAGAATTTTAGCTTAGTCTGTATTCCATCACAATATAAAAACAAATACATGCCTGTCACTCATGAGGGTAGCTTACTTCATAAAATATACCATATATCAAACTATTTCTTTATTCTTACCAGAAGGAATTCAGATTGTACTTGGGAGACCTGTCCCATGCATGCTGTCAAAACATCCTCTATATCCAAGTCTAACATGACTGCCAAACAACTTGTGGTTTTCTTGGCCCATTGATTTAGTATTCTTTGAGTCTCAGTTCTTTACTATATAAATTCTGAGGGTGCTTTAATTTCAAAGCACCATCAGCTATAATGTTTGGCTCTTTCTTCTAAGTATTGACTGAAGTGAAGTAGACATATCTTAATGTCTATAGTTAAACTTGCAGAAAGAAAGAATTAATTAATTTGGAAATAGCTCCTCTATCATCAGACTTCTTGGAGAACATTGGAGTAATTATCAGAAATCCCTGGAGAAAGAAGTGAGTTTTGGATTATTCCCAAATAAGGACTGATGAGATTATCTTCAGCGAATGGCAATTATCTTAATTGAAGTACTTTATGTGCATTAATTAATTAATCTTTAGAATCCCTCTGTAGAAGATAGAATTAAGGATGACATCAATTTATCAACTGACACTAACTGGAAGAGATGGCTTGCTCAAGGCCGTAAGTAAACTGTGTTCCAGGTTTGAGTGGAAGCAGAGCTTCTTTTGAAGTTCGAAGCTGGGTCATTAAGGCCCTATATGAAGTAAGGCTTCATTCCTATTTCTGGCATGAGTTGGCATCATTAGATAGGAGGTCTCAGCCATCTCATGAAGGTTCTGGATGCCTGAAGCACTCAGTTCTTAGTGCTTCCTTTGAATGCATTATATATTCCCCATATAAATAAATTGTTTTTATTTATTTTTCTCTCCTGGAATCGCATATCTCCTCTGACAGAGTTTTCAGATGGTAAGAATATGAATACGACTAAATGACATCTGATCTCTAGTTCTTGACAAAGTTGTGTGGTAAGCAGAAAAATAGGTACATTAAAAGACTATATTCTTAATATTCTTGTTATTATATCATTATTCTGATATTATTATGCTATTATTTTTCATTGAAGGTAAGTATAAAAAGTTTGACAGACCAGGAGAGAAAATTATCTTCCAAAAATAATCTCTGATCAGGAATCTCTACTAAGTAACCCATCACATGTAGCAAGCCCAATATAAAGAAGAACATGCTGTGTTACCTTAGTATTATTATTACTATAAGTCCTTTCTAGTATCTTGATGTGTTTGCTTCATGTAGCTCTTCTAATATTAGCTTATCAGAGACTTTCCTGAAAATTCTCCTAAGAACCAAGTGGAAGAAATAATTTATAAGAAGACTCCCTAAATATTTTAAATTATATAGGTTTAGGGAGTCCAATAGTATGAAGATATGCATGGTATCATCAGAATCAGCTCTATTATTCAATATACTCAATATATCAATATTATCTTACATACTTAAATGAAAACATATCTTTCCATATAGTCATAGGCCTGTTTATTCATGATGTTTATTTGTAGGTTGAAGATGGTTAGCTGTAATGATCTAAAAAATCTCATGGCAAAGGGTGTTGCCACCAAAGTTGGGTATTTTGTTGTTCTGCTTTGTCTCCCACAATGAATGATATGCAGACGTTTGCCATCTGAATTCTGGAGATAAAGTAAAAGGAATCGATTTAGCATTTAAGTAGTCCATTCCAGGAACTTCATTGATGGAGAATATCTCAAGCAAAAACTAAATTCTATTACACTTACTTTAGTTCATGATACTCAGAATTCACTTCGATTTTCTCTAATGAGAGTTTCTCTGACATCTAGGAGCATTCATGTATTATCAGACAAACCTTGTGTACCATTGTACTAGACTGAAGAAATATAGGAAGAAGTCATGGAGGTTTAGTTAGGGCTATGAAAAATTGACTCGACCTGAAAAATACACCAGATATATGCAAACTTCCTGTAAGTATAGGACAAGGGTCAGAGAAATCCAGGCCTTATTTTTGCTTAATGGACTGTTGACAGATCAAGCATTAAGGGAACAAGGAGGAGCAGGATCTTAGCAAACGTACAGAGGAAGACAGTGACTGAGATAGCACTAATACTTGGTCAAAGTTTTCAGGATTCTAAAGAATACACCTGTCCAGGTGAGTCCAACCTTAGAGAATGAAAAGCACCATTGAGATAGTTGGGATAAACAGAGACCAGTGAGGAAGAACTTCTGTAGCTTTGCAACCTGTGGGAAACCTGTGAAATCAGAGATGACAGGGGTGGTCTTTGAAAATTTGTCTTCAGAATAAACCACGAAAGGCAGTAGCGAACTATGGAACCACAGAAATTCTGCAGAAATACAAAGACAGTAGCATGGTAAGGGAAAACATTCTGCTCTCCCTTTATTGAGAAAAATAAAGATTTCAATAAGAGAAGAGACTATAGCCTAATTAGTCATCTAGATAGTTCCAAACTTGAGCCTCAACTCTGATTGTCTCATTAATCTTTTACTTTAGGTCTTCTTACGAGCCTGTTTCTCCACTTCTGAGACAGGATTACATCTCACATAAAGAATTCACTAATAACAAATGATGATCCCATAATAACAGTAGCCAATGCTTAAAGGTTGATGCTGGAATTTGCATAATTTTAGTTTTTCCTCAAAGAGAAATTATGTAGTTGGAGAGTTTGTAAAGACAAGATATTTGGGGGACACTTCTAGGTAGTAAAAATAACTTCTGAAGAAAAGTGCGTAGTATGAAGGAGGCTGAAAAATTCCAGAAAAAAAAGATAGCCAATGGTGCTGAAATCCATCTACTTCTCAGCTCTCTGATTTTCCAGGCACACAGCTTGACAGTACTGAGGGGTCTACAGGACTAGCTGTTTGCTACTATCACACTGGAAGGCTTATAGCTAAGAAGAGAGATCACCAGGTTGTCCTCCAAAACAGAATAGGAAGGACGCCTTAAAGGAATCAGGTATCTGAGGAGAGCTGAGCTTCATGTATGGACTGAAACACAGTAAATGAGTCAAAGCTTAATGAAGAAAAAAAGGCACAACTATTTCTTACATAGGATACGTTGAAAGTCAGGAGTCAGAATGAATTCTGTCTCTAACTAATATCATTTGAGTTAGTTAGTTTATTTTTCAAAAGGTGCCTTCATTCTCATATTCAATCTTTTGTAAGAGACATGTGCAAATTGGCTTTAGATGTCACCTCCCTCACCAGATAGTCTCTTCAGAAAGGAATGGGACCAAAGAAAACCTGCACCCCAGGCTTCTTAAATACTAGACTAAATGGGGTTCAATATTCTTTGTGTTTTGTTGGTCAAATGGTCTTAAAGCAACTCAGATTTAAGAAGAGGGAAACAGATTCCCTCTTTTGGTAGCAGCAGCATCAAATTATTTATTCACCAAGAAACTTCTGTATCTTAAAAATAGGGAAGAGAAGAAAATTTACCTTTGATTTGTATTAAGTTGTTGAAAGGAGTTGTCATTTCACAAAGCAGTTCATGAATACAGTGCATCTAGATCAATGTCACCCCTGTCACATTCTCATGCATCCCTCCCTACTCCACCCCTGCCCTTACTCTTCCTAATTTTGCTGGAAATGCATTGGAGTCTTGAACTTTATATGGCAGAATCGCTAATATCAAATGAACTGTGGGGGAAATATAATCATTATTTTAACGGCCTCCAATGTCTAAAGCGTAGAACATACTTGCAAGCTCATTTGTAAGAATATTATTATTAAACTCTTACGCATCCCATATGGCTTACTTGTATACTTCCTATGATTCTCAAGACCACAATTTTGAGAGTTGTTTTATCTTCATTTTGTAAATAAAGAAACATTGTTTGGAGACAGTAATATGGTTGTCTGGGAAAACCAAGACTGAGATCCTTTGGCATGACATTCGTAATCTTTCTCTGAAGTCATATTGCCATTCTATATGATTCAAAGGACCTATAGGCTATCAGCGGGAGAGTGTGCTGTTTGCCTTTGACAAAAGGTAAGCATTTGTCCAAAATTCACAGCTGGGTAGGGAGAGACAAAGACAGAGACAGAGACAGAGAGACACAGAGAGACACCGAGAAAGTAGGGGCACAGGGACTTGAAAAATCCAGGCACTTTTAGGCTGCAGAAATTTTAGGTGTTATGAAAATAATTTCTTTACAATAATTCAGTGGGATTATAGAACACCCAAACTGTATTCAGCTTGTCATTTTTATGCTGATAACTGTGTTAATGTAAAATGTAAATTCCCTGCAAATTACAGCAAATTTTACACCAGTGGCAATGTTCCCATAGTACCGTTATCTCGGTTTGTCTTAAACATTTATTACTAATTTGGCACAAGTGATATTATAATTAAAGCTCCTTCTCTAAGATGACATACAGTATTTTATAAAGCAGCAAGAATGGTTTTCTTCCCATCGAAATTGCCAGTTATTTCATGGGTGGTTTACATTAAAAGTTGGAGACAATTTTGTTTATTTGCTTGATAAACCATCATTCCTGTCTTTCTTTCTCCAAATTACCACACAAGCTTTTCTTCCCAGCTAATTCTTGTGCTCCATTAGAAGCTCTTTTATAAAATGAGGGTGTTTTTTTTTTTAGTTTGGGCACAATTTTTCATTACAATAACCCTCTAAATTCCTTAATTGGTTGGCAGAAGATGCTGGAATTTTCCAAGCATGACACATGCTGTCAGCAGAAAGATTATGAAAACTTTACTATTTAAAAAACAAAGCCAGAATTCAAAGATAAGTTTAGGTCGTCAAACCCTTTTAACATAAGCAGAATCTACAGGAGCTCTTTTTCTGTTATTCTTAAACACATGTTGTAAGACATCATTTTTTTTCACACCACTCCCTTGGCTCCAGGACTCTAGTTGTTTTTTCCCCCTCCAACTGAATATTAGAACTTAAAACATAATATTGGTGAGGCCAGGGAATAGGGCCAGAGGATGTGTGCTTCTGACCATTTTGCATGGTGCTGGTTGTGCGGTTGTAATGGAACTTGAACGAATATCATTCTCTTCTCCCACTACTGGGCAAGTGTTCCATGGGATGCCATTTGCATGCCTTGGACACTTAATAGAAGTCCAGAATCTGAGTCCCCGCCCCAGCACTTATGAGCCGTCATCTCCATTTTCAACATATGCCCAATGGACAGTGTGGGGTGAGCCGGAAGTCACAGCTCATGCCCAATGGACAGTGTGGGGTGAGCCGGAAATCACACTCCAGTCATCTGTCTTCTGGATAATTCATTTGCTTCTTTGCTGTTTATTTTCTCTGACTGACTCCCAACTGCGTCACCATTCTCCTTTTTAGCAATGCATAAGTAGCAATAGCTGTTGTCCAAATATGGATAGAAACCTGCAGATTTAGCATTTTCTCTTCTTCCCCCCACAAGGGGGGCCCGATCCTGCTTCGCTTCCAAATTCATCTGACACTGGCCATTGTCAGGATATCATGTCCATCGCTGCATGTGCCTTACGCTTCTTGGTTAGGCAAGGACTGCCTTCTGCCACCTGCTCCCGGACCTCAGGGCCCCACCTGCCATGAGGTTACTTGGATTCTCTCTCTACTTGGATTCTCTTCCTCAGCACCTCACTCTGAGAGGGAACAGTTTCTTTGCCATCCCAGTGACCCCCAGTGCTGCAGAAATCGTGATTGGGAAAATTTAAAAGAGCAGCCTTGCAACGTTTGACCAATGGTAAAGAATAACGAGAACAAACTTTCCTGCAAACTAGAGCCCTTGTGAATCTGAGCTCTGTTCAAGATGGTGTATATTGTCCCAAGTGTAATTGACCTTTTCTGCCTTCCATCTCATCCATCTGTAGTTGGAGCTGTTAGGATTCTGTGGGAGGAGACCATGATCAGATATCATTGGCAGCAGCAAGGCTCTGATTTGCACCTGGCTGTTACTTAATTAGGGTTAGAACATTAGGACTGGAGCTCTATGTAACAATTCAGTTCCTAAGCATGAGGCAAGCAAACAACAGTCAGATGTGAGACCTGCAAAGTACTTTGATAAGGTGTTTCTGTCTTTAAACTGCTAGCTAAATGATAGGCTCGAAACAACCCCGGTGGGAATTCTTCATCTAGAATACCCCTTGCTGAATCTCTCTACAGCCCTAATTTCTTTGTTCCTTTGAATGAAGGGGAAGAAATTCTTTTTTTAAGGAACTATAAGAAAAGAATAAAAAGTAGAGAGTAAAAAAGAAAAAGCAAAAGAACGCCCCTTCAATTTTCTTTGAGAAACCTGCAGATCACTTAAAATATTTCATATACCATATCAACTATTTCAGCTACATTGGAAATGTTCATATGTCAGTGTGAATAGCCCTGCAATTAAAATATTTAGCTGAAGGAAAAAGGTATCTTTTTTCACCTCTTGAAATTTAAAGTTACATAATTTTTGGTTATGTGGTATCATGTTGCCTTGGATTTCCACAAAGGTCTGTCCTCTTTAGAAATACGGTTTTGTACTAAAAAGTCTCTTATTCCTAACTATCAATATAAATAATATATAAGCATTGCTTTAAACACTAAAGTAAAAAATGAATCACCCCTTCTTAACAGTCCACAGGAATAATTATTGGATCGATAGTTCACAGTGTACAACTGGCAATTAAATGTATTCAATAATTCAGTAAAATAGCCATACCTTATATTTTAAAGTTATTAAAGTGATATCACCTTTAAGATCATTTCTGCAATTATAAGGAAGCACAAATATACATATTTTATTCAAATTATTTCTTATTTTAAAATGTCCCTGTTTGGAAGAACAAAAAAATCATTAACCCTTTTAGACTGTGTTCAAATTTACAAAATCTCAACCTAATTCATAAATAAAAAATGTTTTCAATTCCAAAGCAGATATTAACTCGTAGAAACGTTTCTTAGAAGAAAGTCAAACATTATCCAAAGCTAAGCATGTGGGCAGCAAAACCAGCAGTTTAAACATTAATTTAAATATTAGTTTAAATATTAGTTGATTGCATATCAGTATCTTTTGAGTTCTAATACAGGTTTCAGTATTAGGTGTGCTGTAATAACTTGGGACATTGAGCTATGTGTTCTATTTTTTCTTATTTGCCAATGGGGTAATAACTATGCATTATGTAGATGTGTGAAGATGTATACAGCTTTATGCACACGCACACAGCTTACAATGACATCTGATGATTGAACAAGGAAAACCCTCCATTAACCCAGAAGTTACTACAATTCTATATTGCTATTATTACTATCACTGATACAATGTTCCTGTCTGTAGAAACCGATCCTTGCCATGTGAGCATCATAATCATCCAAAGTAACAGCTTGAGTCCTGAGCCACACTGGGTGACATTTTCCTCCTCATTAACCCGACACCACCCTGATGGGTTGTAAACAGAGCCTGAGTCCCACGTGTCGGCCGGGCGTGTGGCCTGAGCCAGCTGTGCTGGGTGCCCTTCACGGACCCACATAGCTCATCCCACACAAACGGACGCCTGCTGCTCCAGCTTTGCCTCCCACTTCTCCCTGGTGCTTTCAAAATAGTTATCATTTTGCCTCTGCCTAGTTGTCATTAAGGCTACGTCAGACAATTGTGCACACGGCTATGTGGGGAGAGCAAGGAAGGAAAGCGTGTCATCTGCTGAGTGCAATCAGCTTTTGCCAGTCCTTCCACATTGTCTAGTCATCTTTAATCCTCCCACAACAGCACATAATAAAAATTACGGGTAAACATGGACTCTTTGTTAAATTTTGAAATTTATCTTTAAGTAGTTGTACAAAGGAGCTGCCGTTCCACAAACCAGTTTATGAATTCAAAGCAACTTGGTCCATGTCAACCTTGTCTGCATTTTCCCACACCCCTCCAACTCACCCCTTTCCTACATATGGATTTTAAAGGGATGTAAACATTCAAACACTAGCTATATTTATATATGCATTCATGCATCTATGGGCATATGCATACATAATTTAAATAGGACATAGGAGTACATAATTTAGATAATGTTTTCATTGTATAACATAAAGATAATCTTGAGTAATGCTACGCCATATATTTTGTTTATTTGACTTCTTTATTCTTCATTGAGCTATCACCTCAATTATTCTATTCATTAGGTTGGTATCTAATTTTTGGAGACCCATTGCAACAATGAGATGTACAAGTCGTTATGTTGAAAAACGAACTTTACAACTTTGGTGGGGGGGGGGGGGAGGATGGGGTCGGGGGAGAGGAGGAGTATGGGAAGGGATGGGAAGGGGAAATGAAGAGGAGGCAGCAATGCTTGATAAGAAATGTACTCGCTATCTTGCCCATGTAATTGTAACTCCTCTGTGCAGTATTCTCACAATAAAAAATATTTAAAAAAAGAATATGTTAAAAACATATTTTTGTTGGATATGTGTTTTTCAAATATTTTATCTTAGCTTTTTTGCCTCTTTGGGAGTTGTATGAAGAGCAGAAGTTTAGAGCTTTGATTACTTTTTCTTTTACCTATCACAATTTTCTTTTCTCAAGTATCTCCAGCTTGCTCAAGACTAAGCATTTTATGGTTTGAAGTGTGTTGTGATCTATGCTTTGAAATGAGATATTTCCAGGTCCTAAGTTCCAGGACTGATGGTGCATGTACAAAAATGGAGCCTGTGTAATATCATTAGGGTTGGAATGGAGATGAACTCATATTGAGTGGACAGAATCAATGACAGTGTCTGTGTAAGAGTAAGAAACAGAGAAGACGTGGCGGCAGATGAATGACAGTCAGGTGAATAGAGTGGCAGGATATGGAATTACTTCCGTACCTGGCAGGAATGTCAAATGTAGCCCAAAGCTGGCAGATTCAAGGCGAACAGTCATAAGGAATGTGGCCTTGGTTGGCCCTGATTTTATACTCTAATCTCCAGCATGACAAAAGTACAAAAATCCCTCCAAAAGAACAATGAGAACAAAGGGCTTTCTGCCATTTTAATCTACCTTCTTGGCAATAGCTTGTTGAGGAAGTCTGGGAAAATGAAGACAGTCTAACTGAAATTCAAAACAACTATTGGTTCAAGTCCAACTTTGAGTCCTGATCTATTTGACTTGAAGACTTTCCTCTCCCCACGCGTGGCACATGTTCAGAATGAGCCATTGTAAGAGCAACAGTGGAGATCTAGCTTCACTGAGAGGACGAACTTGAACAATGTGAGCTAATTTCCTATGTGCATCATGGTTACCTGTTCATTGACTTTCTTGTGTGCTCCACATGGTTACAATAATAAATAAAAATGCTATTGTTTATTTTCTTGTTCCTACTACTCTGGTAGAAGAGAAGAGGTCACAAACCAATATTTTGATAAGCATATAGACATCAATATTGATATCCATGACAAAGGAAAAGATGTATTAGTGAGAAAAACAGACTGCATGATGTTACAGATGACAAATTTACACTAAGCAAGTTTGTATTTTTCTTCATTCATCTTTCATTCCACAATGAGCCATTGAATAGAATCTAGCTTGAACTAATTGTCCAAATTGAGACTGGGTCATAGAGGGGTGTGCTGGAGGCACTGGTTAGGAAGCATTTTTTTTAAATTATTTTCTCGGGTGAAGAAAGAGGAAAATCAAATGGCCCAATCTTAAAATATGTAGGCATTTCCAACAGGGAGCTATTTAAACTGTGAGTGAATGAAACTCAATGATATTCAAGTGGACAGTGTCTCAGGGTGAAAATCTGTTGTTAAAGGCCACCAGAAATACATGCTGTCAGAGCTCAAAGATGCCCTTGGGGTGTCCTGAGGGAAGGGAAGATCTTGCTGCGTTCAGATCTGTCTTCCTCCAGAGTGATCTTTCTAAGCAGAAATGTTGCCCGCTTTCACCACTGATTAAAACTTCTAGCTGTCCACCCACTGTCTTTTTGTCAGAGTCCAATCTTCTTTTCTGACACAGAGGGACCCTTGTAAGATTGCTTTCTCCCTCTCTCTCTCTCTCTCTCATTTGTCCCTCAGCACAGCCAGCAATTTGTAATAATTACCCTTTCTAAATCATTCTCTCTCCCTTTCACCCATGCACACGAGCACACATGCGTGCACCCATGCATGTGCACACACACGCACACATGTGTGCACCCATGCACGTGCACATACACGCACACATGCGTGCACCCATGCACGTGCACACACGCGCAAACATGCGTGCACCCATGCACGTGCACACACACACATGCGTGCACCCATGCACGTGCACACACACACACATGCGTGCACCCATGCACGTGCACACACACGCACAAAATCTCTCATCTCACATCCCCTCAACACATACACATGAACACACATATATGCATGCTCATGCACACATGTATACGCATATAAACATTTATATGCATATAATTATATAAGTATATAAATATATATAAATATAATATACACTATAATATATTTATTGTTTGTAGTATATAACATATTTATTATTTATATTATATACCATTGTATATAATATATACAATGTATTGTATATATTATATACAATGTATATATAATTATATACAATGTATTGTATATAATATATACAATGGTATATAAATATATACCATTGTATATATTTATGTAAATAAATTATAAATACATATAAGCATATATATTTGTAAATATATAATAAATGTATGTTATTTACATAAAGAGGAGCAGAAAAAGAAGAGGAAGAAGAAGAACTAGGTGAAAACCAAACTGGTCTCGTAGGTCCTAGCATTACCCTGTTCATCGGTATCAGCTGTTTGATAGGAACTTTGAAAACCTGAACGTGATCTAGTAAAAACATTTAACTACTTTTGGAATTCTGTAGACATGGAGAGATTCTCACTCTGAAATCTAAGTATTGCTACTCTATCATTTTTAAACCACAGGTATGGAGGCACACAACCTTTCTGCTCTATTTTCTGATTTGTCACTCAAGAGATACACATAATGGCCTTTGTATGCAGCATTTTTCTCAAGGAACTTGAGAAAACTTATATTTTACCAATGGCAGCATACATAAAGCATTATTTTGTTGTTGCTGCTTGTTTTTGTGTGTGCTGGTCCTGAGGCTCAAACACAAGACCTTGTGCTCTCACTTGCATTGTTAGCTCATCTGTCCACTCTACCGTTTGAGACATACTTCAACTTCTGGCTTTTTGCTGGTTGGTTGGAGATAAAAGCCTCATGGACTTTTCTACCCCAGCTAACTTCAACCCCAAATCCTGAGTACCAGCTCACAGCTTATAAATGCTTTTATTAGTACTGTAAGTAGTTCGCTATTGCTATGTACCAAGTCATTCTCCAAGGAGAAACATTTCTTAGTTTACATTTTCTAGGTTTCAGAAGGCTCACTAAATTCTTCTGACTTGGGAACTCTTGTATTATTGTAGATAAGATGTTGACCAGGCTTCCAGGTATCTAAGATTTTGACTGGTGCATGAGCATCTGTACCCAACCACAATCATTGGTATGGCTGTTGGCAGGTTTGTATGTCTCAGCCTCAGAAGTCAAACTATATCATTGCTACCATATTGGGGATTTCATTAGGTTAGACTCATTGGGGACCACCTGGATGACTGAATAGTGCTGTGAAGGAATGTGAGCAACCTCCCTCTAGCTAGGCTAGGTTTCTGCTGCTACAGATTGCCTGTTATTTGAGGAGCACTTTCGATAAAGTGACTTAGGCATCAGTGTCTATGGAGAAACTGATAGAAAGAAAGTCACTGACGGTGATGATATCTGCCTAACAGTAAGGGCCAAATTTGGATATTAGAATATATGGAACCCAGGGTTGAATTTTACTTAAAATTTAAGAAGGAAATTGTTCTTCCTTCTTCCATTACTACAGCTACATCTTTGAAGAACGCAAGTTATCTTTGAAGAAACATCTGTCATAAAATATCAGTTTTTGAGGCCTTTGAACTCAGCACATGTACTTGATCCACATATTTAATCGTCGCTAACACTCTATGACTTGCTAGCTTTTAGCATGTATCTATAGCTATAGATATGTAGATGTAGACATTGCTAGAGATAGATGCACTCATAGCTATCAATGCAACAGAAGTATCCAACAGAAGTATTTGATGATAGCAACTGAAAAACTATTCAGAAAAAGTGATACTGTATAAATGGCTAATAGTACCTCATTGGAAGTTCAGAAGGAAATTTTCTCTGACAAATCCTAAAATAGCATTCTTATTTTATATTATCTGCTATAGAACTCTCTTGCTTCATCTATTCTTTAGGATCAAGGAAAGTCTTGGTTTTTCTAAAGATACATCATTTTAGAAACAGAAAAAAAACAATGCATATAAAAAGCTATTTACCTCATTAATCATTTTTATTAACCATCTCCTTGTGCTAAGATGAACAGCTTATTTTGGGAGAAAAGGCTAAACATCTAAATCTTGCTTTCCTAGTTATAAAGCATATTATTCATATTAACAACCCTTAAGGTTATGTTTTATTTTTATATAATGATTGTGCTGATCAGTTTGGGGGACATAATAATACAGATTTTCCAGTCATCAAGGTGTCTTATTCATTTCAATTTGCTGCATACAGTTGGAAATATGTATATGTAGCGAGTACAACATAAATTACCAGGTGCAATACTAAGACCGTGAGCTCAGATTAACAAAGTGACTGCAACGTCTGTGCTCACTCTCCTAGCCAGGGCTATGGGCGGAGCCCCGGACTCAAGTCAGATCAGTGACTTTCTTGGTGCAACCTCCTAATCAGGGACTGTAACTGAAACCTAGGGTAAACACTGGACTCTGGTCTTTTGGTAAATCTCACCAATTTATGATGAGTTATTTTTCCTTTTTGTTCACAACATACACAGATTCTACTCTGAAACCTTGGTAGAGTTCTCTGGGTGTGGAGCACCTGGAGTGGAGCCAGAGGAAGAGCGGACGCTGAGGTCAGCCTGCACTGGCCTCATTTCAGACCCAATGCTCCCTCCCGCCACTAAAGACGGGCTACATTTAAACAAAACAAGATTTTTGGCTTCACACTTAAACACCTTAACATTCAACTTGCTTTTCGGTGCCATTTGTTTTCTAGAAGGCATATTTTTCACAAAATTAAAGGCTGGGAAACTCAGTGGATCTCATAGTGATCTAAACACCACTGACCAAAAAAGAATAATTTCTTATAAAAAATTTAAACATCTTTACTTTTTTTCAATTAATTAATTTATTATTCTTGACCACGTGAAGTAATTCTGTGGTAGGGTTGGATTATTGTCTCTATTTGTGAGCTTCTGATGAAGGAATGAATAATACATGAATTTTAGTTTAAAATTTGATCTTAGCATGTAGTGATGGCATATATGCAGGTTATACAGTCAAAACCACTTTCATTGAAACTGTAACACTGTAACCTGTAAACAGAGCTTCAAAGCTAGTTCAGGATCGATTTAAGGATGAAATGAGATAAGGAATATAAGCTGGGTATTGGTGATTCACATTTATAATTATCAGAAGACTGAGTAGCCAGCCCAGGCAGACAAATCTGAGAGACTTATGTCCAAGAAGCAGCTAACAGCTAGATAGAGACATACATTAAGTGGTATACAATCAGAATTGTGCAAGCACTCAAGGCTTTTAAGCAAGGTCAAGCCCCAGTATTGTGCACGCATGCATGTGGGTGCACATGCGCGCGTGAGCGCGCACACACACACACACACACACACACACACACACAATATAAAACATATATAATACAGAACATGATCACAGATTTGCAACCAATGATAACTGCTTAGTTTTTAAAGTATGTGTGATTTTCTCTTTTAAAATTTTCACATCTATTTTATTTAAGTAGGTATTGAGGAAAGCATCATAAGTAAGTTGTTATGCATCTGACTTTAAAGCTGGACAAATCTCAGTCAAACTCACTTTCATTGTGCTATATATGGATGACCTTGGGCTCTACTTTGTGTGTGTGTGTATGTGTGTATGAAACAGGATTAGATATAAATTCTCATTCATGAGTTTCTTTAAATATTGAATAAGAGGATTCAGGTAAACTACAAGATGGCCAGCATCCGTTCAAAGTATTCAATAAATTCTTGATAATATACTAATCATATGAGATGAATGGAGGATTTGTGGTTTGCTGAGTGAGATTAAAAGAGATAGCTTAGAACTTTGTACAATTCATCTGAATGTAGGGCCAGGATTTGAAATTGAATCTATTGCCAGATGTCATCAGGGATTTCCAGCTCTTTTCTTTACCCAGAATCAGTTGCACAACTATTCCATGATTGCAAATGATTGCAGAAGAGATAAGGAATTCAGATGAGCAAAGACTGCATCTGGGCAGAACTCCAACAAGAGAAGGAGAGGCCTTTTCACAGTGCAGTGCTATGAGTTCCCCAGGCCTAGGCAGGGTGTGTGGACAAACACCTTCCACGTTCAGAAATGAAAGTGAGGTGACCATCACAACTCACTGTGCAATAAGAAGTCAGGCTCTCCCCAAGGGATCTTGAAATGAGGACACGCTCATAGTCCCACGTGCCAGCTCTGCCCAGCACCATGCGAAACCCTTGATTTCTGCTTGTAGGCTTGCTCCTGGAGACCTAGGATCTGAGGCAATCCCAGACTCGGGATCTAAGACTGCTTTGATGCCAATATAGTCTCTATAGTTATGGGGCCATCTCAGCCCCAGTCCAGCTTCTATGAATTAGGCTCAATGGAAAGCAGGAGAAAAGGTGGGAAGGGGTGATTTTAAAAAGAAATGTATCCATTACCCTACTTTTGTAACTGTAATCCCTGTTCATCACTTTATAATAAATTAAAAAATAATTTTAAAAAGAATGTTCTTGCACTAAACAGGCACTTTTGGACCCAGGTTTCAGGACAACTCCTGGTGACCCAGCCTTTTGGCCTGTCTCCATGGATTTAGCTCTGCGTATTGTACCCACTTTCCAGGTCTTCCCCAAGTCTTTCTAGCACAGCCCCTTTAGATGTGCATTCAAAAGTGCCAGTACCAAGTCTACTGACTTGACCCGAGGCCTAGCCCCAACCCATGGGTTCCCACTACAGTCCTGTCCTCACAGAGTCAGGCACCAGGCCAGGCCACCTGAAGACTCCAGTGGTAATCCACTGTCCTACTGGGAGTGTGCTTCCCTTGCCAAAGCCACTCTCTTAATACTGGAGAGGAGCCTCCTTTACAAATGGAATACACTCGTACAATGACAAGAATCTCAAGTAAAAGTTAAAGTATGACTATCAATGAATGAAAATAGAATGCCAGTAACCAACCCCAAAGAAGCAAAATGCCAGAGAAAGTTTTCAAAAATAACCGAACTAAACAGTGAGCTAAAAGGAGAAGAAGAAAAAATCACCTGTGTGTGTGTGTGTGTGTGTGTGTGTGTGTGTGTGTGTGTGTGTGTGTCTGTGTCTGTGTCTGTGTCTGTGTGTCTATGTGTCTGTGTCTGTGTCTGTGTGTGTGGTGTGTGGTGACAGGAACATAGACGCATTTGTGTTTTTCCACATTCATAATTTATTGAATAGCACCAAATTCAAAAGCCCTGTCAATTTTACTGGTGTTATTTCCCTAAGTACAACCGATTTCACTGGAGAGCCTAGGATATTGGCAATCCCAATTTTTAAACTGCATTCAGATTACAAATTATTTTAGTGCATAGAGAGAGTTACAGCATGGCTAGGAAAGGGTTCCAGTGCCTGTAGGGTTCAGAGAGTCCTCTCTGAGAAAAGAGATGAAAGCAGATACAATACAAACTCATTGCAGGTGCTCAGATAGGATTAGTAGTAAGGAAGTCTGTTAGTTGTCACAGAGCTGGTGAAGTTGGTAGTGTTCACAGACAGGCCTCTTACCCCTCCTAAGCACAGAATGCTCTTTGAAGTTCAGAGATGAAATATGGCAGAGTTGAGTCCAGGTGAGGAGATGGTCCAAGGACTTTGTGCATAAGGAAGGGTAGAACTTCTAGGGAATCAATTCAAGTGGCAATTCAAAATCACCAAGTTGAGTTGTTTATTGCCCCAAAGAAACTGTGTATAAGTTTGTGCTTCATTGTATACTGAGAAATGGTAGTTCTTTACTTGCACAAACAAGATGTAAAGCCATTCTGTCTTGGCACAGATCCTCAAGATGGGATAGATTAGGCTAAAACTATTGCTTTAAAAGGGATCGGGATGGAATGACATGTTGAATTGGAACAGTCCTTGTTCAACTACTGAAAGATAATAAAATAAGTTTTAAGAATAAAATGAAAATAAATGGAGTAGCTCAAAGCTCAGCAAAGCCTAAAAGCTGCTTTTCTACCCAACCTAGACCAACTCAGGGCAGCCTGTTCTGTTCAGGTAGACAACCAGAAAAATTTAGGAGAATAATAACATGAGCAAAAATATAAGTTCAATACAGACAGGTAAAAACCATAAGAAGAAACAAATGGAAATTCTAGATCTGAAAAACACAATGACTTAACTAAATAATGTATTCTCTCCTTTCTATTTCTTTGCTAGCTTTTAACTTCTCATAATGTGTAACTGATATTCACTTGATGCTGCCATAATTAACAACTGCTCTCTTCATTCTTCATCAATCTTTTGCCTTTGTCTTATAATAATTGATTATTTTCACATTACCTCCTTTCATTGCTGCTTTCTTTCTCTCTTTGCTTCTTTCTTTCTTTTTACTGGTGTCAATACTTAAACCCAGGACCTCATGGTCTCGCTCAATTTTCTTGACGCTGAAGCCTTCCCACTTGAGCCACACCTTTAGTATGTCATTTTCTCAGTTAATTAAAGATATAAAAAATAAATATAGTCATTTCTTTTTTTAAAAAAGCATATAAAGGATCAAGAAGTATGCATGAAAATTTTAATATCACTGAAAATATTATAACAAAATGCAAATTAAACCCAGCATGAGATATATCATCAGAAGAAAATATAATATGGGAAATAAATGAGTTGCTGAAAGAAAAAGTATTCATGCTTGAGAAAAAGAAAATGTGGACACAGTATTATTCTATTTTATGTGCATGCCAAGTGCCTTTTGCATTCTGATAGCCTACTGCCTTTAGGGTCTTAAAATAGCTTTAAAACCATTTATATTCCTGTCAATATATTGAGTAAGTTTTATTCTTTAAGTGTCAATGGGAACACAGTGCAAATGCCTGTACAGGAGCATGAGACTTTGCTATTTAGACAGAAAGAAGTGTGTGTATAAGGAAGATAATATTGTATATCCAGGGAAAACTTGGCAAAGAGCCAAAGTATATAGATTTTAGACATTAGCACTAAAGAACAGTAACCAACCATTGGCAAATACCACTTCTTATGTCAAATGCAGTATCAGGACTTAACTGAAACCACGAATTCATGTCAACTCTCTATAGCAAGTTCAATCACCTTGTTGGTTTTCTTTTTTTTCCAGAAAATAATGTTCAGATTATGAATGTGATTCAAGCATGTGACACAGTAAGGATCCCTTTATTAAACATTCATTCAGTGAGAGTTTTGAACGAGTTTGTGAATGAAAGTGGATATAAGTTTAATTTTTGATGGAGTTTTAAAAAGAAAACAAAAACAGCAGTGGTTGAAAGGAAAACATGTTAAAATTTTAATACTTGTCTCAGTTCATTTACAGTGTTCTAACATAGTGTCACAGACAGTGTGGTTCATAAATAAAAGTAAATTATGACCTACTGTTCTGAAGGTAGGAGATACAAGATCAAGGAGCCAGCAGGTTTGATCTCTAGAAGGGAACTTTATTTTTGCTTCTCCAAGGTTCTGCTTCTTGTGTCTTCCCATGGTAGATTTGTCAGTAAATTTATGGGGCTAACATGTTCCTTTTTTTCCTAATAGAAATGAGGTACAAAGGTTACCTGACTCACCAAAGTCATGCAGCTAGTGGGTGGTTACTGATTTCATAGAAGTATTTTTATAGTATCCACTAAATATCGGCATCAAACTACACTTTTGTGTCAAATGTGTATTTATGAGATTCTGAAAAAGTAGAGCCATGAAGATAGGTTCTAACAATATGATCAATGAAAGAAAAAAAGGACTAAGTTTGAATAATTGGAGGTGGAGAGTGGTGAGGAAAATGTATACCTTTGTAAAGAGATAAACATGAAAACAGCAGCATCTGGGAGAGAATCACGAGTCCAGTTTGAGCCAGGCTGAATGTGAGTCACTAGTGTTTTCTCCAGGAAAAGATGCTTAGCAGGAAGACCGAGAGGCAGTTCATGAAGTCAGGACAAAAGAAAAGTATTTGGCAATACAAGGGCACAAAAATGAGGAGCTCTACAACCATTACATGAGAGTTCCAAAGAAGTTTCTAGACTAAAAAAGTTGGTTAATTTTGTTGGATTTGTTAACATGTTATTTATTATCATTATTATTATTATTTGACTCAGAATAGTAATATTGGTAGAAGACTAAACTTTAGCATGCTACTTGGTACTTTTGTGTGCAAGCTTAAGTACTCATGTGTGTGTGTGTGTGTGTGTGTGTGTGTGTGTGTATGTGTATAACAACCAAAAACACATTATATTCAGATGATAAAGCACAGTGTAGAGCATCATTGGTTTGTAATTGTACAGGAAATGACGTTTCCAAATAAAATGAAATATTGCTTTCACAAAAAGCCAGAGTTTTTCAAGTATCTGGCTGGATTTGTTTCCTGGTTTTAAAAGTGGTCCGCTCTTGTGATAAATACACTCAGACATTCCCTGATAAGAGTTCGAATCCACAGTAAGAATTTTTTCTCAGAGAAATTTTAATAAATGCTCATAGATTCATAAATGACTCCGAGGATTTAGAATTGAGTATTCTTTGAAGACTAGACAACTGGAGCAGCCTGAAAATACCACAATGCTATGTTTTTTATGGGGTTTGAGTGAGGACCCCAATGCCAGAAACCTGGTCTGCAACGTGGTGAAGTATTGAGCAACACAATCTTTAAGAGGCAAGGACCAGTGGAAGGTAGTTAGGTCCAGGACCTAACTTGCGGGATGAATGTTGGTTTTCTTGCAAGCGTGTGTTGTTATAAAGTCCAGCCACCTTACCCCCTTGATCTTTTCTGCTCACAGCAAGCTCTCTTTTAGTTTTGCAGATAACATTGTAACATAGGCAATTTTCCCCCCAGGTTGCTGATACCATGTTGTTTGGTCCTTTCACTATCAAAATTATGAACCACATAAACTTCTTTTTAACTTTACAAAATACAGAGCCTCAAGCAGTTTGCTATAGTAATACAAAATGGGCTTCAATCTGCTCAATAAGACCAAAAGCAAGAGAAAGCCCATCAGCCTTCTTTCATCCAGTACATCTCTGTTGAGATGTTATTAATGCTGAGTAGAGGGTTCAGGAGCAAGGATTTTGCTTTATGTTTTTGTTGTTGTTGTTGTTTTTGTCTTTGTTCCGGGAAAACTATTTGAAAAGTTGAGCATTGACCTCTACATTTTGTGGATTCTGAACCAATACTTTGGTTTACAGGGGCATTCATTTCATTCCTTATGGCTTATTAGAATGATGCTCCTGAGAATTACAGCCATGACATTCACACACATACACTGGAAAAACATTGCAGGGAGAAAGAACGTAGGTACTGCTTGCAAAAAAGAACCTCAGCCCACCCAGTCCATCTCTACCTCAAATGAACAAAACATGGAAGAGGTTTTGTTAAAATTGCATTTTAGATTTTAACTTGTTTACATTTCAGCCCATGACAATTTGATTTCAGACTTTAATACCTTTAGATTTTAACAATGTTGGTTAAAGTGCAATGGGAAACAATCATTGAACTTTAATCTCTCCTGGGGAATTTTATAATTAGAGGCAGTTCAGATTCATATTTGGGACAAATTGTTTGGCGTTTTATTATCTAAGCATCATTATGTGTAGTAGTGGTAGAACCTTAATGATATATATATATATATATATATATATATGCATTATATATATATGGAGATCTGTTTACATTAGGCCATGTAATTATGTTTAAGTTAGGCTTAGAAATAGAATGAGGAGTATCTTTTTAGTGGTACATCAAGTGTTAGTCAGACTTGTATATCAGTTCACTATCTGAAACTTCTGAGGTGGGGTAAATTTTAGAGCAAATGTTTGAAAAGAGGAATTACAAATGAGCAGGGAGTAATAACTGTCTCCTGGTACAAATCTCTGTCTATCAGCATCTGAGGCCTTCTAAGCAGTTTGAGTCTTCCCGATTGCTGGACCTGCACAGTTCTTCAATACTAAATTACTCTCCCCAAAGCAGAAAACTTGAGATCTTTCTCTTAAAGTGCATTGTTCTACAATGTATGTTTTTGTAGCAGAGATAACCTAAACCTATCCCTGGAAAGTCAAACAGGATAAATAGAGCACTTTTGTAGCTAGCAGAAATGCCTTTTCTACTTCCAGTATTTTTGTTTTATTCTTTTTAACTTCTGCTTGGCAGCTTCAATATTTTACCTCCATCCGCCTTTGCATTTCACTTATGCTACTGATTAGATTTGCAAAAATTCTCCCTTCGTGCTAAGTTGTGCTTCACTCATGCTGTATGCTGTTCTATTCAGCCAAGTTTAGAAATGTAGAAATTAAAACTCCGCAAGAGAAAGTCATAAAGTCTGCCTTTCACATTGAGAATTACAGAGGTAGAATTTACTTCAGGATATAATTCATTACATCCACTGTCACCATTGACAGAAATTTGTAAGATGGATTTCAGGGGGAAGTAGATGTCTGCTAGATCGGTGAGTGTGCAGGCTATAAAGAATAGGAGAAAATAAGAGAATTCTGACAGGCAGTGCCCTTATGTTCCCTCTGATTAAGGAGATAGAATCTTCAGATGACCAGGGTCTCCTTTAAGCCACATGACAGTTTTAATGTGTGACCTTAGACAGGTCATATACCCTTATGATACCCATTTTCTTAGCTTAAAAATGATTCTCATAATCTATATTCAGTCCCATCATGTTTGCAGGGAGCTTGAGATGCTTGTATGAAAGGCGCCATTTACATGTAAAGTAGTGTTATTATTCAAATCCCCCTCTGGGTAACTACTCTGCAGCAGGTGTATTGAAGAAGAGCAAATGAGGAAGGAGAAAGGGAAAATTGGCTTCTTAAGTGATGAAAATCTGATTATACCAAATAGGTTCATTCTACAAGGAGGTGTGTGTGTATGGTGGGGGGGAATCCATGATGCATTTATTAACCCTTCCCACAGAGACTTCAGCCAGCATGAGCAAACAGAGAGCAAATACAACCCATACTAGGTTCTAGCCATGAGGAGAAAACACCTGGGGAATGTATGAATTCACTAAAATTCTGAACATAATTCTTCTCCAAAACTATCCCTTCTATGAATATGACTTGCATTGGTTTTAAACATTCCAGGAATAGAGAAAATATTTATCTTAACATATTACCTATTGTCTATATACCTATGCATATATGTAGATAAATTTTTATTAATGTATTTATTAGTCAAACAGAATTTTCAAGGACTCTGCTCTCAATTTTCAAACCTGTTGGTTCATAATAATATATGTCCCTTGAAAAGATTTTATTATGAAATACATTTTAAGTCATTTGAAGCTGAGAATGGTTAAGAGCAAATAACCCTATCTTTGGTATCTACCCATCCTAAGACATGGAGTATAATCGAAATTTTTCCCAGTGACATTGTTGGGCAAAGTGCAACGAGTTTGGGACAGGGCCATCTAATTCATTCTGTTTAAGGGGTTTTCACAGGACATATCTAAGTCTTTCCAGGTCTTGCTTCTGAAATTGCTTACTTGATAGCATCCTCTTTGTTGTTTCTATTAATATATAATCTTCTCCTTTTATCTAGGTATGCTTATCTATGTAGTAGCTGATAAAATCTTTGCAGTAACCCTATGAGGTGGATGGTATGTCTTCTATTATTTTAAGTATGCATAATAATCAAGGCAAGGTCATGCTTCCAGGTCAAGGTCATTGTAGGTAAGTGGTAGAGGGAAGAATCTTAATGAGCTCTAAGTGATATAAATATATACGTTTCCCGCTAGTGTATACTTTGTTTCTAAAACAGTGTTGTCCCTCCCCCAGACTCCTGTCATTACACATACTTAGTTTCTCTCACCATCCACCTGCCTTTAATTGTTTTGAAACAATGAAATGTATGCATATAAAATTTGGTGGGATGGAAATTACATTTTTGAGTAGATTTCTGAAAAGATCTGGGCCTGCCTGAATAATTGCCACTGAAATTAATGTCATCCAGCTCACCCCTAAAAGTGCCTGACATTCTTTCTTTGGACTAATTATTTTACAGAGGGTGCTTTAATTGCAGGATGTAGGAGGTACTTTCTATAAATGCTTAACATTACAAGGGGACATGATCTGCAATCTTCACATCATTAAACCTGCTACCAGGAATAAGCATGCTTTAGGGACCAATGACATTTGTCAAAAGGAGCCCATGTGTTCTGTAGAGGGCAGGAGGCAAGGCCCAGGAAAGGCAGCCTGCTAATCATTCTATGCTGAGTGCCTTTAATTATTTACTAGAAGGAAGATACGGGAGATCTGGGCCTTCTCCAGAGAAATAGCTACTCAAAGAACAGGATGTATAAAATCACTGAGTGAACTGGTCAATGTCTTCTGTTATTGTAAGTGTGCATAATAAGCAAGGCAATGTTATGGTTCCAGGTCAAGGTCATGCTACCATATATTCCCCAGGACAATTTTCAGATCCTTGGTAACACAAACTAGAAGGGGAGGAAGGTAGCTGGCAATAGCTTGAACAGGGATTATAGCATAACGCTCAATTACCTGTCACTGGACAGGACACCTATCAGTCTTGTCCTAACACATCCTCTGTGAGGCAGAGGAGCCTTAGGGCCTTATACTCAGCTATCTTATGATGCCTGGGGTGACGTATGGCATAGTGCAGAATTTTCAATTAATAAACAAAAATTAGTAGAGCAGAGGATATTGTTAGATCCAGTCCCAGGACTCTCTTGGAAAGTAATTGGGAGCAAAACTTATGAATTAAATGTCATATTCAATGACAAAATTTCCAGAATGTGATCTGTGGGTTCCAACATGCAAGTGACAGAGGTGAAAACTGAAATGCACGTGTTGGCATCCTACACTAATGGATAGATTTTGTGTATCTGAGGGTGAGGTCAGAGCATGTCACCTCTGGATCCTTCAGCACTGTGTTGCTCACGTTACCTGTGGTTAATGGCAAGTTAGGAGAGATTGGATGTATTATGGAGAGAAGAGGTTTATTTGGGATGATGGTCCTAAAGTTTAAGAGACCCATGAAGGAGTGCCCTGAATGTGGGCAGAATCCTGATATCTCCATCTCTATCTCCATCTAATTCTATCTCTATCTACATATAGGAAGAAAGTAATTAGAAGACACAGATCTATCTATCTATCTATCTATCTATCTATCTATCTATCTATCTATCTATCTATCTATCTATAGCTATATATAATTATATATAGTAAAATATATACGTATATATACACACATGTATATGTATATATGTATACATACATATTATATATAGATATAGATAAAGATCCTCTAGTTACTCTCTCTTCTGATAAACTGACAGAATCATGGATTCACTATCCTTACAATCTAAACCATTCTTAACTCCCCAAAGCTTCATGTTCCAGATATTATAGTGATATGAAGATTGTCCCTTTTCAGTATCTCACAATGGGTATCAAATTCCCACAAATGAAGCCTTGGTAAGTAGACATGTTCCAACCAATAATAGATCAATGATCACTGTTTTCTTTGTTTATAAAGATTAGTCTCCTTGATGAGATGGTATTTGAACAGAATAACTATCTAGGAGCATATATAATTGGACGTTATAGAAAGAGAAAATACAAAAGTCCTTGACAAGAGCAAACCTAGTATGTCTGGGAGAAGTAAAAATACAGGATATCTAGAAAGAAATGACTGAAAGAAAAATGAGGAAGATGTGGTTTGAAAAGCAGGAAAGGACGATCAAGTAAGAAGACAGAAATAATTCTGACCTCCTATACTATCCTGGACATATATCTGAAGAAATGAAAGTCAAAATATCAGTGAAATACCTGAGTATTCATGATTGTGGTAACATTATTCATAGGAACTCATAAACAGCTTTTTTCCTTTTCTTTTTCCAAATCTCCCATTATCTTACTAATCATCAATTATTTAACCAGTTCACTTTTGAAAGACCTACAATTTATTCTCAATTTTCTCTATTGCCAACTGGGTTACAAAGGAGAACCTTCCTCATGCATCATTGCACTTAAACATAAGTGCACAATTAATCCCAAAGTGGTTTTCTATAGCCAGTCTGTGTTGTGGCTCTTCTTTTTTCTTTTTTTTTTTGTCGTTCTTGGGGTTTGATCTCTGGGCCTGGGTGCTGTCCCTGTGCTCTTCAGCTCAAGGCAAGCACTTTACCACTTGAGACACAGCACCATTTCCGGTTTTCTAGTGGTTTATTGGAGATAAGAGTCTCATGGACTTTCCCTCCTGGGCTGGCTTTGAACCAGGATCCTCAGATCCTCTGGAGTAGCTAGAATTACAGGTATGAGCCACCAGTGCCCGGCTGTGGCTCTTCTTATAGTTCATTTTGCTATTGGCTTGTTTCTTTGGACATTTAAAAATGGAATCAAACTCAATAAGTTCATTATAAAAGGGAAGAAATGGGAGCAAATGAGAGGCTGATGGTATTTTCATCTATAGAACTTAAAGAAATAGTAAAGAACTGGATTTCCTTATGTTGCATAGATTTTTTTCTCTGCCCGTGTCTACATGAAGATTGAAATGTCTCCTGTCCATATAAACTATATCAGTATCAGCATTTGGGATATTTTCTGCCGTAAGTTTATTGAATGGTTTTTCTGTGCCTTTAGCTTATATTTTGACTCCTTCTTCTGGGCCATAAATCCTTACATTTGGTCTTCTCGTCATGACCCAGTGATCCTTCAGTTTGTAATTATAGTCATTCGTAAGATTATGCTTCTATCAGAAAGAATGGCACCATCCCATTCAGAAGGAAATGGAAAGATTTAAAAAATTTTAAGTGACGTAAGCCAGGCCCAAAGAAACATAGATCCATGTTTTCTCTCATTTGTAATAGTTAGTATATGTCTAGGATAGTCCTAGCAGATGAGCAGCATAGCCCAATAGCTATGTACATCGACCATACAAGATGGTGAACGAACTCCAAGATATGAAAATAAGAGGTTTTCCTTTGTTATTGTTGGCTTTATTGTACTATGCGATCTCTTTTTTCTTTTGTGTTTTTTCTTTCCTTATGGTTATCACTGTATTTGACTTTGGTACTCTGGGTATTGTAAATATGTCTGAATTAGGGAAGGGAAGGGGAACAACTAAATGGTGAGACAAAGGACAAAGGGTGAACCAATGCAAAAGTGGTGCTCACAAGACCATATGTTGGAAATGAACTACACACCTTGGGGGAGTTGTGGGGGAGGGACAGTGGGAGGAAAAATGAGGGAGGGGGTACCAAATTCAACAAGAAATGTACTCACTACCTCACATATATAGCTATAATCCCTCTGAACATCACCTTGATAATAAAACTCATTTTTAAAATGTTTATCGTAAGGGTGATGTCAAAGAGGTTATAGTTACATTCGTACAGTAATGTGTGCATTTCTTGGTAAACATTGCTAGCCCTTCCTTGTTTTCTAGTGTGCAGGACTTATATAACAGCCATTCGTTTGTGGCTTTGCTGTTGTTAGGGTGCTGAGAATACACCTCACTTTGATTTATTCACCTTTTCATTCTTAACATTCATGGTTTTATTTTGATTTGCTTTTACTAATTTCTGTTTCTCTTGCTGAATCATTCAGCCATTTGGTGGAATTTATTTCTTAACTTCATGTATCTGCTTATGTGCTTCTCTTTTGAAGTCATAGATCATTTTTAATTATATTTTAATACTTTATTTAACAGTTCAGCCACTGCATTATGTTTGGATTCCATAGTTGAGTTGTTGTGTGGTGTTTGATGTGTGTTAGTTGGCTACAGGATGATTTTGTGCATCTATCTGGTGAGTTTCTCTTGCTTCCCTTCAAATAAGAGAAAATCAATTGTAGTAGTAACAGAGTCCACAAATGAGCAAAGCCCAAATATGTAAGTGAAGTAATTTGAAAGCCTCAGATTTCTCTCCAATAAGGTGGTAAGGGAATAGAACCCAGGTTTTTCAAGGAATAAACTGAGAGCCTAAAATTTTTGAAACTTTAAGGATTAAATATTAGGTAGTATAAGGGTTGGAGTGAGGAGAGTGGAAAGTAAAGGCAGAGGGAGATTGATAGAGCTGGGGAAAGGTGTAAAAAGCAACTGTGTGAGAGAGCACGAAAGTACGCTCCCATGGGCATACAGAACATTTTGGGAAATTGAGCATCAAGAAAAGATAACAGACAACAAACTGATAACAGCAACACAAGTACACCGATACAGCAAACTTACACGTCAAAAGCAGAGCAAAACAAAGCAAATCAGTCCATACTTGTCCTTGAGGAGAAATGTGGGTACAGGCGAGACTCTTTCCGAGTATGTGAAATTCTACTTCAATCTTCAGTTCTTTGTCAACTATCTCTGTTTGGTATTGCCTTAAATTTTTATTTCTTTGAAGTGGAGTCTTTTCTGAAAGTATGGGCCTCTTCTAGGATTCACAGTCCTCTATAAACCCTCAGGGCCCTAGATTTCTTGGATACTGCTTAAGTAGGTTGTTCAATTATTAGTTAAGGCTCTGGACATGAAGGCAGCTGCTGGCAGTTCCTATGAAGCATTTGTGATTTTTCAGGGCTGGGAAGTGGAGACTTTCCAGCTTTCTGAGAAGCATTTAAGGTTGGTGTTGTGGTATTTGAGCCCTGCTAGTGGGACAGGAGACATTCTCCTCTTGAAGCCCATGCCTCCTCCCTCACACAGGATGGAGAGTCTATTCTCACTTGTCTGCACCTGATGCATCAGCTATATACCAGCCCAGAGACAGATATGTGAGCTTTTAGCCTGCTTAGCTGAATGTCTCTTGTTTTTGTGGCTAATTAAATTTATGTCTACATGCTGAGTTGAGACTGCTGGTGAACTCAAGAAGGCAGTAATTTATTGAGAAACATTCCCATAAGAAAATATGCCTTTTACACGGAGAGCTGAGAGCCGGGAATCAGAAGCCAAATGGCTTCACTCACCAGCTGGCCAAGTGACGTTTGCGTGGGACCTTACTTAGGTCTCGCTACTCTGAAAGTCTCTGGTGGGTATATATTGGTTGTCCACACACAGTACACTGGATTGTGCTGAGAGACACCCTCAGGGATGAAGCTGATTATAGTTTTGTCCATCTGTCTCGCAATCCACCAACCATATATACTTTTGGGGGAGAGGGTGGCGGAGGGAATCTCATTCCAAGAAGTTACAGCTAGCCACTGGCTTTGGGGCCAGGGGTATAGACTCTTACTCAGCCCACCTAACAGATGTCTCTTTTGGACAATTGTGTTCTGGTCCATTTGCGGGGCTAGGCTGAATGATGCCCTCAATTTCTTTCTGCCTACAAACCAGGCAGTGGGACACAGACTCCAGATTTTTTCTGTCTGTCTCCGTGAGCCCGGCCAGGCTTGTGGAGCTTGACATGCAGATATTTTGTAATGAAGGTGGCTTGTGAGGATGGTTCTGGCCAGGAACAAACAAGCAAACAAAACAACAAAAATAACAAAAACCACCACCAACAACAACCAAAAGCCAGCATTCTGTGATAATCCAAGGAGGGAGCAGATCCCACAGTTGTAGAATATTTGTAGAAGCTGTTGTTGTTTACAAGCTTGGTGTGAGACAAGGTTTGTTTGTTTGTTTTTTTCTTTGTTTCTTTGAGAGATTTAAAGTTTGATATTTAAAAAAATCTTCAGTCACAAATAGACTAGACTTTTATTGCTATCCTCCTTTAGTTTATGACTTGCCAACTCATTCCTCAAAGCCATGGACCCTTAGTTTTATTTCTGGTTCTTGAAGACATAGGAAATTGGTATGTGTTAGAAATCCATCATCTTCTTCATGCCACCTGCTGATTAATATTATAGTTGGTTATTAACAAACATACCTAAATCCCCTGACCTTTCAATTATTGAATCTCAAAATTGGACTTTGTCTCTAGTCTGCTGGAAGTAAATGCACTTCATGATTCTAGAATTCACTCTGAGTATCAAAAGAATCCTCTTTTTTATTTACAAGCCCTTCAAATGAGTTATAACAGAATGCATGACAAAATTTAAAGAAAACCGTATAGTTTGAAAGCCTGATGAAGATATTTCTTAATCATTTGCAAAGTCATATCTTATTTTGGCCTTGCTTTATCTACCATGAGAAATGTACATAGTTCTTACTATAATAGTACTCAGATCATGTCTTATGAGCTGGCAGGACTGGGAGACAGAGGTATGACAAAGGTACAACCTGGTCCCCGTAAGACCAAACCCTCTGAATACACAACAAAATAAATTTATAATAAATATCTTGGGTAATGTAATTGAAATCTGTGTAAGCAGAACCAGGTTGCAAGGAAACTAATCAGAAATAAAATCTATAAAACATATAACCTTGGAAAGATTTTCAAACAGGTCTTTTGTTATCTAAAAATATCAGCTGCCTAAGGGTTTCCATGCTCAGTTACCAGATGGATCTAGGATATATATCCTCAGTGTGATCAAGGTTACAAGTTAAACACCTATTTTTAAAATTTGTGTCAACGTGGAGGGTTTGTATATATTGGATATTCCACATTTGTATAAATTTTGATGACTCTTTACATGAAGTCATCTAAATTATACATATTTTATTCTGATAGATTATGCACATATTTTGTATTTTAATTCAAAAAATCAGAAATCAGGTCAAGTACATATTGATATGACTTCCGTATTAGTCTAGCATTGACAGGAGAATCTACTCTTGTTCCAGTCTTTCAAGTGATTTTTTTCCTACTAAACCATTACTGAACTCAAAACCCAAGACTTTTCCTTTAGAAATTCTGATCAATTGTCTCCTAGATTTCAGGACCATCACAAATCCATTTGAGCTTTGACTTCAAAATGGAGAGTTTAAATACTAACCTATTTTCACAGAGGTGTACTTTTGTCTATCATTTACTCTATGAATAATTGTTGACTATTGCCTATGGTAATGGAGACATAGCAGTGAGTCAAGAAGAATGAAGGGTAAGGATCAAAACCTTTAAAATAAATTCAGAAATACCTTAGAAAGTGCTAAATATTATGAAGAAAACAGAGGGCAAAATCATGGAAAGCATTGTCAAAGAGTTGCAATGTCTAATTGGTGGCTCAGAGAAATAAAATATAAATGAAACACAAATGCTATAATAGAACTGGGTTCAATGGTGTCAAGAGAATTCTCACACAGGCTATACATTAAGCAATTTCCATGTATGTTTTTACCTATTTTTCCTAATAAACCTGTTCGGTACCAATTACTGCTATTGTTGGTATTTTATAAGTGAGAAAAATACAACTATTAAAACTCTATGCTCACTGAAAATCAGTAATTATATTCTCCCAGTCACACATACAATCCCTGGAATGTCCACACATACATATCTAGATTTTATGAGTAACTATATCCCCTTAGAATTGCAACCATCAGGTTAGAATTTCCTTAGTATTTTCTGATACAGTCCAAGAGACCTTGAATTCATCTGGAAATTACTTGCTTGATGGGATGCATTTTTAGCTGTGAAATTTAGAGTACAATGAAATGTCTAAAAATAACATAGTTTAAAAATAACACAGCAGATAAGAAAGAATCCAAAAATGTAAGCAATCTCTTTTCCAACTCATTTTTTGTCTGTGACAAAGAAGGTAAAGTAAGATAGCCAGGATTCTGTTCCATTCTAGATATCGTATTTATGGATTTGTGATTCCATTTCCCATGTCACAGCTTAACTCTACAGCAGGACAGAAGCAAAGTAAACTTTCAGAATGGTAGAAAGAGTGAATAAAGGAATTAGTTGTATTATCTATAATGTCTGTTTTCAAATATAGAAGTATTAAAATCCTGAAGGTGATTTTCATTGGGGCTACTGGATGCCTTTAGCAGTTTTTACCTTCTTGAAATTATGGCTAAAGACCTTCATCCAAGTCTGAAAGACACTTAACATGACATTGCCTAGAGAAATCTGACTGGTCACCAGAGAGCTTTGCCTGTGAGGCTGGTAATTTGGAAATGTCATCAGAGGTGATGTCCAGGGACAGTTTAGCTATCACTTCTGCAGTTCAAAAGCTGACACATTTTCAGATGTCAGTCGTATACCTGAAAATGAATGAACTTCAGAGAAAAAACAAACTCATACTAATTTCGTATGGAAGAGTCATGCAGATAAGCCAGGATTCTGGACTGAAAGGTCACACTTATTCTGAGAAATATAACCTATCAAGTAGATTATGAATTGGGTTTTTGTTAGTGCATATGTTCCTTATTGGTGAATATCTGCCAGAAACAAAATTATAATCAAAATATTTTTACAAAGATGCATTGAGGCAGGGCAAAGCCAATTAGTTGAACCAAATCTACACATGCCATTGCAGGGTGGTCTCCTCTGGCCATTCCAACAACAGGCACACTATATTGTGTGTGTGTTTGTGTGTGTGTGTGTGTGTGTGTGTGTGTGTGTGTGTGTATGTGTGTGTGTGTGTGTGTGTGTATACTATATAATGTATACTCACCATATAGTGAGTATACATTTTCATAGTATATGATATTCTCTTCTGGAAAGTGTCAAAAGCAAACAGGGACATTTATCTTTGTCATTTTCAGTCTGCAGGATTTCCATTGCTAGAGTCAATTTTACCTCTCAGGCTGAGGGTGTTGTGTGTGTTATAATATAAACAGAAATACAATCTGAGGGTTTAGGAGTTACTTAACTTTTAGAACCAGATATTTTAAATACAAATGATAGCTTTAGCAGAAGATATTCTAAATGCACAAATTATGCTAATATTATCTTTCTATTCACTTTTACAATCATTTTCCATTCTGCTATCATATCTTTTACATGTGAAAAAAAAAGAAAGAAAGCATGCTAAGAATCTGAGTACCTGGCTCACTTCTTAGATTCTAGTGTTGTAGCCTCCTGTGAACCGATGCTGGTCTACCTCTAAGGTAGACCAGTCCCCTATTCATTATGTCTAGTGATACACTGCATTTATTTGTACTGCAGTAGTAAACTGAAAATAAACAGTCAAACAATGTGATTATTCTTCAGTTGAAGTCTGGAGCCAATATTGAAATTTTTGGTCATGATAGCATGCTGTTTTTGTATCACTGGCAAGTGATAAGAGTCCTCTCTCCCCTAATCTGGCCAATGCAACTATCTTGTTAGGTATTCTTTACTCTTAGGAAGTGATCATTTCACCCTCCTGCAGTGGAGACAGATTACAGTCATTAGCATCTTGTCCTGGGTCAGCTCCCTTTTCCTCAGAGACTACAGTTGGGTGAATGGTAGATGACTTTTTCACGTCAGTAAGGATGATTCTGGACATGTAACAAACTGGGTTCCTAGAATAGTTTCTTTTAAGAAAGATATACTTAGATATTTTTTTCTCTTTCTGTCTCTGTCTGTCTATCTTCCTCTGTAATACTCAGAGTTTCCTTCCTTTTCATAATCAGAACAGATAATATCTACAGCACTAGTGCCGGGAGTAACCACATTTAACCCATAGTTTCCTTGAGGATTGTGTTCACCCAAATATGTAGCCACTTAAATCTGACAACTCTATTTTATCAAAAAAGATGAATTAGATTGATGATCAAAATGCATTATATATAAATTATAAATATCACAATAAAACTCCTTATGCAATTAATATATGCCAGTAAAAATAACATGAAATCTTAAAGAACACAGTAGGGTTCTTATTCTATGACAGAGCTTTTAAGTGGGGAGGAGAAAAGCAGATGAAAGAGGTCATGTCTTCTGACCTCTGTGGTTTAATTACATTGGTAAGAGAGAGTGAGGAAACAGTCTCACTGCGATTTGTGTAATTAGGTAATAAGCAGAAAGAACTCTACCCTAGAACCTCAATTCCTTCATTTTTAAAATCAGAAAAATTTGTTAATTATAGGAATACCTCCTTTGTGATGAATGTTTTCATGGAATAAATTCTGAAATCTTCATAGGTAACATTCCTTCCTTTAATATGTGCATTACTTGAAACCTGAACGCAAAAAGCATTAAATGAAGCAACTGAAGTTCTAGCTGGCCTGTGTGATTCCAAAGACTGTGTGACTCCCTCACTTCTTCGGAGAGAGAGGTGCTAATTGTACACGAAGATGGTCAAAGGAGATCATCTGGCCTGTAGGCCATTCAAGAGAAGATGAGGAATTCTGATAGGTAATGGGAGAGGGAGTTGAACATGTTTACCTGAGAAAGGTTACCTTTATGTAAAGGGAACAAAGCTCTTGTGTGGAAGTAAATGTATTGTTCTTATCAGTGTTTTCAAATAAAAAGGATTTAATTGCAGACCCTGGGAATGCAAATCAGGAAGGATGATTGCATGGATTCCAAAGTCAAACTCTTTCAGCTTAGCTGAGTTTGTCAGCCTTGGCTCTGTAGTGCTGGATGAACAATTCTGAGTTGGGTTCCACAGTACATTTTTATAACAGAGCAAGACCATAGGAGGATCTTCTAGAATTGTGCATACAGAATAGAGGAACAGGGCAGCAGAAGGTCCCAAAATTTGATCCTTAAATTTTAAGACCTAGTTCAAATTTTATCTCCTCTGTTTTGAAGGAGTCTTGGTTATAAAACGTATCATTATTGGCATAACTCTTCAGTCTCATGTACTTGCATACTCTTTATCATTCTTGATGTAAGAGCTATTTTGGAAAGACACAGTTTTTATTGACACCACATCCCTGGAATAAGTCTTGACATATACAAGTGTAGCCATTACACTGGGGATTAGAGAGTTGATGAATAGCGAAGGATGATGTCAACATCATTCCAAGAGTGATACACAGTAAAACAATATAATATGTTCTTTTATATCTGGGGACTAAACAGATGTCCACTTGTAGCAATCTTTATCTTACACTGCAAGCTACTTAATGCTTTCTGACCCAATTATATATATGAAGTGTCATCGAAGCACTTATACAAGTAAAATATTTCGTCTGTATTTTGTAGAAGCTCCAATTAATCAAGTCACTTAAAGTGGCTATGATTTTGGGGGGACTGTACCCACTTCACTCTGCATGGGTTCATTATAGGAGAGAGATAAGGTTTATGCTCAATCAATTTTATATAAAAATTGGATTATTTTCTTTACCCACACTGAGTCCAGTGAGAATGGAAGAACTCACCACAGCAGTTGTGCTCAGAATAGTAACTCTGTGTGTGTCTGTTTCTTCCATCTGTAGCCTCAGTCTTAGCTCATGTTCTGTCATCAGTTGAAGCCCCAAATGAGGAAATAGGTAGGATTAATTGTGAGAGACTGTTTTCTTCTCAGATTACTTCCATTGATGTATTGTTAGCAAGAAGTCAATCATCTCTACCTCCTTACAAATGGCTGATCAGCCATTTCATCAGATGAAATGAAGCACAAGGCCCATTCAGAGAGCATCCGTGTCATGATGCTCATAGGTACAATTTACTACTAAAAGAATACAGTTGACATTATGGGAATGGGGACATTGAGAGTTGAAAGTAAAAAGATTATTAAAAAAATTAAACAAAAATGTTAAAGAAACATTAAAACTATTAAAACAAACAATACTAGATGTATCATCCTCTGTTTTCTGTTCTGATGAAAACTGAACAGGGCACGGAATTTCCTTACCATCATGGGATATTCAATCTAAGAGAAAGAGGCAACAAAGAATAGTTCTCAAAGCTGATCATTTAAGAACGAATGTATCAATATTGCTTACACAGAGCCAGTATCACATGACAGAAGGAATCTTAGTAGGTAGTTTGGGTTAGAGATTAGGCAAAATGTCCCTTGGAGGAGGTAATATTTAAAGAGATGAATGACACAAAGACCCATGGGTTCAGGAGGGGAAGAACATTCTAGAACAGGAACAGTTACCTCAAACTCTGTGATGGAAAGAATCAGCTCTGGGTAAGCAAAACGAAATCTAGGTCACTCTAGATGCAGCAAACTAACAATGAAGGAATCATGGTAGTTAAAGCTGCGGTGGAAGTTGGAGGGTGCGCTCTTGCAGGTTTTCATTTTTTGGAAGGCAGGACAAAGAGTTTTGAGCTGATGGAAACCATTGGAGGATGGTAAGCAGAAGAATGACAGGACGTGATTTATGTTGATTACTGACATGGTTCAGTCTTCCCTGTGCTTTCCCGAGTCCCGGAAATAGAAGCTGCAGTGACAGACGTCTGTGGGAGCGCCAAAGGCAATATCAGAGTTGAAAGGTGTTAAGCTTCACTTGCTTTCAATGCGATTGTCAGAAAACTACATTGTTACTGAAAAATGCCAGAGTTGGCAAAATCCAGGTTTGTCTGAAAAGCTAAAACTGCAGGTGTCTAAAGCCCTACGCTTGCAAACTCAAGAAACTCCAGTTGGTACAATTAAGCTGGTAGCTCACATCTGGCTACCAGTTTGGCATGTGGAGTCTCAGAGGACATTTACGTGAATAGGGCATTGAATCAGGTTAAGGTCATAGGGGCATCGGCTTAGGCTTACATCAGGAAGGGGAAATGCAAGAAAGAAGCGCACAGGGAGGTCTTCATGAAATTGTAATGTTATTTCCTCCATTTTTGCTGTCAGACGTGCTTCAGGGAAAAAAATCACTCTGTAGATAATTTCTTATGTAGACATATGCAACAATATAACAAGTAAAGTATTTTGGGACCTTTATTTGAATCTGAAGGTTCCATGAAAATTATTTTAGGAGCAAGAAAAGTCATGGCAAGAAGGGGGAAAAATAGTACCCACTACACAAGCTTCTTTCATCCAATGCTGTTCTTCATGCATTGCAGGACAATCACATTGGAGTTCTGCATGAATGTTACCTAAAGGAAATGTGCTTATTGCAAAGAAGTTTATTTTGAATGCATTAAAAGCACAACATTGAGAAGTGTAAGTTTAGAGTCATTGATATCTATTTTTATTTTTGGCTAACATTTAATCCTTACCCATTCTAGGGAGATCTGCTTCCAACCACAATGGGTAGTTGGGGAAAATTGGAAAGAAGAGATTTTCAATTGTTGGTTCAATGTTGTATAAAGAGTAAATAATTGAGATGGGTGTCAAATGTGGATTTCCAGCACTGAAGGCAAAATCATTTTCCTGTTAAGTCATGCATCATGGATCTCTAGCAAGCATTCATTGATCTGTCATATCTCATAAGTGTCATTTTCTCAGAGTCTCAGTATCATCACCTATTAAAGAGGAATCAAGGTAGCACTGAATAAAATCAACTTTATTATTTTGAGGTCCAAATGACTTAACAGCATTTCTGGAATAAGCTAGTATGAATGAGTCCATCACAGTGCTAAACCCTTCCTAGGCATTGTTTCATAGAATAAGCACAGTAATATGCAGAAATATTCTAAGGAAATCTAATCTTGGGAGGTGAGGTTAATCAACTGAGCGTCAACATCCAGGAATAAATAGAGCTCTTGCTCTTCAGACCAGAATTTTAGTTCATTCCTGTGAATATACCTTTACCTACCTTCTGTGATTACAGAAATGCAAATCAATCCCATTACCCTATGTTTCAAGAGCAAAATGTGATAAACTAAACTAATAAAACATCTGTATATCTTCTGGGCTGATAATTATGCCACCAAAACACACAAATAACTTTGATATGATCAAAGGTTAATGAAGTAAGAAAATCCAATTACTATTATTTCACAATTCCGTGTTTTGTATTAGTGAAAGAATGATGCTCAGATGGTTGATGAGAGATGTGGATTATTATTTATTACATTTTACTTAAACATTCACTTTAAAGTAGCTTCTAGATTACAGTTATTTTCCATAATTCACGTTTTGACACATTTTACATAATATTGATAAGAACTAGCTAAGCAAAATAAAATTTATATTTATACATTTTTATTGTAAAAATACTGTACAGAGGGGCTACACTTACATGAGCAAGGTAATGAGTACATTTCTTATCAAGCATTGTTACCTCCTCCTGTAAATCAAACATTGAGATTCCACCTCACCCCAGTTAGAATGGGTATAATCAAGAACTCTAATAACAACAGATGCTGGAGGGGATGTGGACAGAAGGGAACCTTACTGCATTGTTGGTGGGAGTGTAAACTTGTTCAACCACTTTGGAAAGCAGTATGGAGGTTCCTCAAGAGACTCCACGTAGAGCTCCCCTATGACCCAGCAATCCCACTTTTGGGCATTTACCCAAATGATCACAAACAAGACCATACTAAAGCTACCAGCACGACTATGTTCATTGCAACATTATTTACCATAGCTAAGATATGGAACCAACCTAGATACCCCTTAGAAGATGAATGGATCAAGAAAATGTGGCATATATATATATATATATATATATATATATATGTATATGTATGTATATGTGTGTGTGTGTGTGTGTGTAATGGAATTCTATGCCTCCATCAGAAGGAATACATCACCCCATTTGTTAGGAAATGGAAAGACTTGGAAAAAATTATAGTAAGTGAAGTAAGCCAGGCCCAAAGAAACCTAGGTCCTATTTATTTACAGTAACTAATATATGTCTGGCACAAGCAGAAAAGGTCAAAAGCTATGTACATATGACCATATAAGATGATGTTAAGTAAAGTGAACCCCAAGATAGGGACACAAGTGGTTATTTTTTTCTTGCTATTGTTCCTAACGTATTTTAATGTACTATGTGATTTTTTTTTTGTTTCTTTGGATGTTCCTCCCCCATGGTATAACCCCTGTTTTCACTGTATTTGATGTGGGTACCCTGCATCTTGTATATACACTTCTCTAGCTTTGGGAGGGGAAGGGAAAAACAAAATGCTTAAATAGGGATACAGGTTGACCCATTGTAACAATGAGATGTACAAGTCACTATGTTGAAAAACAAACTTTACAATTTAGGCGAGGGGCTGGGTAGATGGGATGGGGGTCGGAGGTGGTCAATGTGTAGTTGAGGGAAATAAAATTTAATTTTACTTAAAGCTTTATAAATGCTAGATAAAATATATTTTTATGCAAAATGCAAATTTCAATATAAGTAAAATATAAACACTAGAATTATTTTGTAGCTATAATCAAATGTGACATTTTTATTGAAACTTTTAAAACTGACCAATGGAATAAAAGCTAAATGCCAAAGTAATAGGGAATTCTCATTTTTTAATTATTTTAAAGAATATTTTTATTATGCTAAATAGTTGTATAAGGGGTTTCAATTCAACCTGTCAATTTAGGATTAGGATGCATCTTTATCACTGGGAATGTTTAAGTCACAAAGAGAGCTGGTATTGCTGTATTTCTAAATGTATTTCATTAAATAAAATTTAAGTTGAGATTCTCAGTCCTGTCATTCATTGTGCAAATCAAATTGCCAAACTAAAATGCATATCTAATACATACCAACATTATACAAACATTATACAAACGGTGTTACAAAATGTCTAAGATTATAGAATGTTTCTTAGTTACTGTACATGACTACAACATACAAATTCAAGCTTCACAGGTATGGATTGGAATACTGAGGTCGATTATGTAAAACTCTGTTGTATCCACATTAGACAGAAGTTTGACTTGTGTGATATTTCAGTGATGTATCAACATGCATGAGCCAACAAATGTCCAAGTATCTGATTAAACATTATTTTGGGGATGTTTCTAGTAGAAATTAATATGTGAATCAGTGAACTGAGTAAGGAAGACATTTTTTCTGGGTGTGTTCATTCCTGTTTGTGGAGTTTCTAGAAGACAGAACATTGAAGAAGACATCAAGCTTCTTCCTCCTGGAAATGGCAATTTTGGCATTCATGATTTTCAAGTTGTAGAGTTCAAACTGAAATTTACTTCACAGATCAGCTAATACACAATAGATTATCAGAATTTATAGGCCTGATAATTGGATAAATAAATTCCTCATGTTAAATCTCATTTGGTGTCTTCTATTGGTTTTACTTCTCTGGAAAATCCTGACATACACAATAAGTGAATTTTTGCTTTTACCTCTTCACTCTGAATCTAGATACATACCAGAAGAGTGATGGTCTACACATTTTGCAGTATGATTTGTGTTTGCTTTTGCTTTATCTCAGTGTTCTTGCTGAATTTTTAAAGGATAATTTGCTATGCATGTTCAGAGAATTTACTATGGATCTTGGAGGTGTTATTCTTGAATGAAAGTTCTCCTGGTGAGAGTAATCCCACTAGTCTGTCATTGAGACCTGTGTTCCAGGTGATAGAGGGGCCTCGCATACTTAAATATGAATATATTGTTCTTTGTGTGTGTATACACATGCATTTGTAACATTAGTGGCCATATTAAATCACAAAAAGTCTATCTAAATCCATAGTCAAAAAAATTTTTTCAGTAAAGAAGACCATCGTATCTATTTTTGGTTTTGTCTGCCTGATCTCTATTGCTAATATTCAATTTTGCTGTTATTGCCCCAAAGCTTCCCTGTACAATATATAGACAAATGATACAAGGATGTTCTTATTTGAGACACAGCAGGCTAAATGTGGCCCGTTACAATTGGTTTATATCTGCAATGAAGCTTGAAATCCTAAAAGGAAATCTCTTTCTTAAGTGTATTTAATGTGCTTTGTAGTAAGACAGTAGAGATTTGTATATAAATTATTTAATTTAGTCTAGAACAAAAAGAACTTATTGCATAAGAACAGGACCTTATTGCATATAATTAATTTTTACCAAATAGCTACTTTGGGAAAGTTTTGGGCAATTTGGGTTTACTGTTAAGTGAGATCATTGGTTCTCATCTTAAATGCACAGATGTTTCCTATCTTCTTATGAGGATCCTTGTAGTTCAATAGGTGGTTTTAAAAGATTATCTATCTTGGTAGTCAGAAGGACAATGAACACTTTAGGGTTCCATATTATACCACTACCAACAATAATAGGTCAAACAAAATGTGTTATGATTTAGACCTTAAATGTTCTTCAAACTTTATATGTTCAATGTTTGGTCAACAGCCTGTGGTAGTGCTGAGCCGTGACAAGAAAGGGACTTGGGACTAAAGCTTCTGGCTAGGGACTGAAACCTTGATTCTCTTTAATTACTTGTCTCCAGCATTTTATTAAAGCAACAGAACAACATAAACTACTCTTCTCCAGTGGGTATTTTGATAGTATTGAATATGATAACTCATAGAAGATGAACCACTTATGAAAAAATTTTGAACCACAACATTGTGAAATTGGATATGACAGAGACAAAAGAAGACGAGAGTATTCTATTGCTTTGGTATTTATTAGGTGCGTAACTCCTGTTTAGTTGCCAATAACAAAAGGAACATAATAACTATAAAGTTGTTGAGTTACAAAATGATCTGGGGTTTGCCAAATAGTTTCAGAACCTGTGAGTACTACATAAATATTTTAACTAAAAGACAATATTTTCACTCATTATATCAATTTTTCAGTAGACCAGGAATGCATTTTTAATAATTTCCTAAACATCTTTCCCTGCCCCCTCTGTGTTCTCTCTTTTAGTGAGAATACAATAAATAAATAAAGAAATAAATAAATAGAGAAAATAATAATAACCTATCTAAGATCCTCACCATCATAGAACCAAGCATGTATGACTTAAGATTGCAGCCATAGATGGTGCGATTCATTTTTAAGTGTAATTTATTTCATGTATAATTTTTTAATGTAGTCTTTCAAGCAGTTTTGACACTAGCATATAATACGTACTCATTTTGGGACGTAATATGTGTTAAACCAGTTCTCAGTGTGGAAACAATTCCTGCTGATTTGAAGGTAATACATGGTGCTTGTCTTTAGAAATGTGTGTGCAGGTGCACCCTAGGCCTACAAGGTGCAGCTGGCATTAGCATTAATCACAGATTTGAATGTGGCAGATACTAGATTTTGTAGCAAGAATAATCTAGCATCGCTGTAACAAGCCATTGTAGAACTTCTCATAATTTTTTTTCCTCACCAGCCATTAAAGTTAGAGTCACAGTCATTGGAATGTGTGTGTGTGTGTGTGTGTGTGTGTGTATGTGTGTGTGTGTGTATGTGTGTGTGTGTCTGTGTGTGTGCATGCGTTAATGCATGTATGTTCAACTATAAATGTGCCTCTTTGTCTATAGCAGACCAATGAATAAGGACTTGTGCCTTAAGTTTTAGCTTTCTTTGTGGATTCATATTCAGAATAATTTCTGCATTCTTAAACAAATTGACTTAACAAACAGGAAACTAGGGATTCCTTAAATCTGGAAACAATATTGCTCTGCAGTAGTTAACATATGTTCTAGAGCTCCCCTACGACCCAGCAATCCCACTTTTGGGCATTTACCCAAATGTTTACAAACAAGACCACACTAAAGCCACCAGCACAACTATGTTTATTGCAGCATTATTTACCATAGCTAAGATATGGAACCAACCCAGATACCCCTCAGGAGATGAATGGATCAAGAAAATGTGGTATATATGCACAATGGGATTCTATGCCTCCATCAGAAAGAATGACATTGCCCCATTTGTTAGAAAATGGAAAGGCTTGGAAAAAATTATATTAAGTGAAGTAAGCCAAACCCAAAGAAACATAGGTTCCATGGTTTCCCTTATTTGCAATATCTAGTATATGTATGAGTCAAGCAGAAAAGTTCAGATAATGTGATGTTAGGAAAATGAACCCTTAGATATGTATTTAAATGTTTTTTTTTCTTTCATGCATTTGTTTCTAACACATTTATAAGATTATTTCTTTGTTGCTTTGTATGTCCCTCCCCCACAGTATAACCCCTGCTTTCACTATATTTGATGTTGGTATAATTTGTGGAGGAGAAGGGGAAAAACAAGTCATTTATGGATACAGGTGGACCTGTTGCAACAATGAGAAGTACAAGTTGTCATGTTGAAAACGAACTTTACAACTTTGGTGCGGGGCGGGGGGAAGGGGAAGGAATGGGGGGGGCGGGGGGGAAGCTGGGAAGGGATATGATAAGATATATGCTTGATAAGAAATGTACTCATTATCCTGCCCATGTAATTGTAACCCCTCTGTACAGTATGTTCACAAAAAAAATTAAAATTAAAAAATATTGTCTTTGTATTTGTGAATGCATCATAAAGCATTCTCTTTAAATATTTAGCCAATGTTTAAAATCAGTTTGCATTCCAAGGCTATGTATCATCTTTTAAAGTTCTTATGTGGCCAGAGAAAGTCTGGGAAGTATTAAAAACCCATCATGGATAAAAAAAAAAAAAGGAAGATAATATCTTATTCTAATTGAGACATAGATATTTTTCCTATGAATTCCAAAAGTGAATACTTTCTAGTTTCTCATGACATTGTGACTCAAATAACTGCGATATCACATTTTTATAACTCCTTATTAGATCCCTCAAAGAAGGCCGATAAAAGATACATCCAAAGGAAAAAATCAGAAGTCTACATAAAACATATCTATTCAACACATTCAATACATTCTGAACATCTCTTCTATGAGAAGATATAAGGAGTATAGGACTGAAGAAATATGAGATCGACACCCATAGAAGATGCAATAAATTTAAGAGTTCTGAAACTGGCTAAGATAAAAATTTAAGTATAAAACTCAGAGTAGAAGCAGATACAGTTATGGACTTTTCTGTGTGCTATGAAATGAACTACGGTATATGTACTCATGCATTTACTCCATAATTCAACACCAGTATGTAGATTTTACCAAAGAAGAAATATGTACAAAGAAACGCCACTACTTCAACACGTAATGTGCAAATTATATAATGGTATTTTACCCCTAGTGGTTTAGCCTGATGCTATATAGTCTTTACTACACTATATTATCTTAGTTGTGGATTTATTTGTTCCTGAAAAGTAAGGAAACCTTCAGTCAGATAAATGACTCATATATCAACTTTTATGATTATTATTTCCCATAGCTGAAATTTTGTATTTGACAGCAGTGGGGAGTTCAAGGTAGAATTGCCTTGTCAAGAGCATGCAGTCTGGATGTTCCTCTATTTTATTGATGTAATATAGAACCATATGGTTTGGAAATCAGCTGGATGAAAGGCAAGGACACATACTCATAAAAATGGGAGAGCAAAAATGGTGACCCAAAAATAGTTATTACATAAATTCTGAGGGTCAGCATTTGGGTTAACAGGACAAAAAATTTTTCTCAGGAATCACTTTTGTCAGCGCCTAGAGAGGCATAAATATTTTAATAAAGAATTTCAAAGCAACTCTTAAATAAGTAAGCAGATGGTAAACAAACAAGAATCTCTATAGTGCGAACCAAATACTAATTTGAAGTTCAAAAATATCCAAATCATTTTTTAAGGAAAAAAGAACTTAGCTACCAAACATACTGGAAAGGAGCTTGAGTTGACCATTATTTGAGGATGAAAAGAACTCAATGCAAATTGTGATTTTTTAACCATTGTAAATAATCATTAGCTACATATCCTGAATGCATTTTGATAACCAGTAGTTATTCTTCATTCTTTCTTGAAGAAAATGTTAAGCACTTGACATCTAAAATATATCTTTGTGAGCAGGTGAAATGATTTTACTTGGTCTTGCAGTCCTCTGAGAAAGAGAAAAAAGTGGGAGAAATACAAAATGATGACACCCTGTGTTTCTACAACATCTGAAATAAATATGTGTTGAGAATTTTGTGGGTTATGAGTCTCAGAAATATCTATAGGGAAATGGAGAGAGGGAGCAGGAAATGAAGGTCAGTGAGCAGTGGGAAGTAGAATGGATGTACCCCTCAGAGTCTACTCCCCTGTAAGAACCATAACATCAGAGACGTTATATCTATAATGTATGGAGTATCATATTTGTATGCCCATATTTGTCAATCATTTGTTGAAGGTTTCCCCAAGAAGTAGTTTGTTTGGCTTTCCCCAAGGAGTAGGGTTTTTGCTTTCCAACGAGAGCTCTGGAAGCCAAAAGTCTCACCTTAAGAACTGAAGATGCTACAGCTGAGAGTTTCTCTGGTGTGTCAGAAAATGGTGCGTTTTCATTCCCGTTTCATGAAGATAGAGATGTGAATTGGAAACCAAATGGCCCTGTACCTTTTTTATAAGTACATGTCCTCCATGTTTACAAATGTTCTTCTTTAAAAGAAGGAACAGCTTGGAGTAGAACTTCTACTTTAAAACTCTCATTTAGACTGCTTACCACTTATTTGTGGTAGGTTACTATTACTAGCCTTTCTAAAGATTTGAACCTTACTATTTCATAGATGTGACAAAGTACATAACACTTCCATTAAATACTTACAATAATAAGCACACAGGGTTGGAAATATAAATGCTGCATCTTGCCACATTTGCAATGTGTGATTGACATTAGAAGACCATAGGGCTGTTGCTAGAGTTCTTGGCCTACAGAGGGCAGTGGTTAATACAAATTCCAGAGGGAGAATAAATCATTTGTTGATCCAAAGTGCCTATTGAATGGAGTTAAGTAAAAACAGTTCCTAGTTTATAGGAATATCACATGACAAAGTAACTTCATTTGTTTCAGAGCAGAAACTGTTGATGGAATTGGGAAGAAGCAATGCTACTCAGTACCAAGTACATATTTCTCACAATTACATTTTTAATAGTAAAGCTGTAACTTCTTCGAACCCAAATGTTCAAGCAAATTATACTTCACCACTCAATCAGAGTATATTGGTGAGTTAGTAAAATTTCAGTACCAGTTGTTGGGCCGGCATAATTGACCTCTTAGGATTCCTTAGGTTTTTATTTATTTATCTTTTTAATATTCTGTTATTCCTAAAATAACACCGGTGTTCTTTGCCCTTGAAGTCTCATTTAGTTCCACTGAGCTCCTTTTAGGGAAGTGTATTTACACTTTATAGTTCCCACAAATAAACAGTGAGGCAAAATGAGCCATTTTAGCATTGCACACTGTTCTACTTTGTTGCCAACTTAAAAGATGTAAATCTCCTAACCTATTTTGGGGGCAGACACTATGAAGAGGTGGTTCCAGAGGAAGTGATCTTGGGCTGTTACGAGACAGATTGTTGAATATCAGCCTCCCTGTGCTGGTGATCATACTCCTCTTCATGAGGGGACAGCTGTTCATTTATGTCAAGGTAACTACATTAAACACCATACTCGGTTTCTTTTATACATCAGCATGTGAAATGCATGTTGATGTTATATGGCTTTTCAGTCTATTCCTGATGTTTAGTTCTTGGTATTCTAGGGGTCTGTTCATGTTTTTCACAAACATCATCTCACTCCTGAAAGGGGGCAAGGCGGAGGGACAGCCTTTTCTTACCCAGACCTGTGTCTATTGGTCTTTCAATCTTCCAGCTCCTTTTGACCCTATTTCTCTGATTCAATTGTGTTTCTCGACCTCTCCCTACCCACTCTCTGTCATACCCTCTGTATGACAGTGTGGTCTGCACAGCGATGTGAATCAAACAGGTTGACAATGACACTATGAGGAGAAATTCATACAATTTGCCTTTCAGGTCTGTTAAACTACCTTTAACTTTGTCCATTTCATTTCACAATCTAACCTTCATTATTAGCTTCTTCATTCCATGTCTACACTTTATTTCCTCTTAAAGCAGAAGTAAACACTAAAATAACTATTTCCTATAATACATCTAAGACTGAAGTAGGTTAACCACTCACTTCTCTACCATTGGCTTCTTCTTTCTTTAATTTTCATTTAAGTGGAAAAATCTAAAATAGATACGCTTGGAAGAAGCAAATTTAGATACTGGATTTTTTTTCAGGGACTGCTAAGAATAGGGGCAACAATAACAAGTTTGCTCATATGGTTTAAAAAACATAGCACTTGGGAGACAAAGGAGTAGAGTTGGTTTAGGAATATGTCTGCCAGATGTCCTCACGTCTGCCGCATCTTCAGATATGTCATAATGGGAGAAACACAGGAGGAGCACCAGACTCCTGGAGATTGGGGGAAACTCAGGTTATCAGAGCTTATTGACAGGTGTCTGGAAGTCTCAATATATCAGGTATGCATCACAAAACTACATGGCTAGGGGGGAATCTAATGTCCTCAGTAACTGCCCACATAATTTTTTGAAGTTGAGATATTTCACTTTTAGGCAATTGTGTTCCCTGATATGAAATATGAAGCACAAAATCATCTAGTTTATGGCTGCCTTTCTGCACTCCTAAATCAATGTCTTTCAAGAAAGCAATATGCTTGAAATCATTCAATATTACTAAGTTTTATGCTGAGACTATAATGAATGTTGGAAATGTATAACAAAAGCACAACACATTCTGTAATTAGAAGCCCTGTATGTACTTGCATCTCAAGACATAAAGACATACGTTGGTACCAAGTGTTTAGATTTCCCTTTATATAAAAATTAATTCCCATATCCCAAAATACCTTACATTTTTCCCATCCTATTGATTACTCATTAGATCTGTGTTGAGAATTAGAGCATTTCAAAGCACAAAAATATTACAGTATTGTCCAAGTAGCTGGCCTCTGTTAGTGGAGGGTCGAAAAGCATTTTAACTAGTTAGCAACGCTTACAGCTTTTCCGTCAGACATTCCTCTCCTCATTTACTAACCTTAGAAGAAATTCTCACTTCAACAAACTTAGCTTGAGGTGTGTGTATATCATGTAAAGAACCAACAGGGAAGAAGAGCAAAAGAGTATCTACCCGAATATCAGTATAAAAAATCAGATGACCACTCTAAAACAGAGCTCAGCACATCCCTGAAGAACATAACATAATCGGTGAAGAGTGTGAAGTACTAGGAGCACTTACTCATTCTTATTCAGGCATGCGCATGATCTGCGCTGTACTGAACAAGCAGGTAGAGTCAGGGAGAACATAAATGAGAACGGTAATAAGCAATTGGTTTCCATGGGGCTCCCAGTTCCCCCCAGAGTGGCTGTGAAGCAATTTTTTTTAATTTTTTATTTTATTTAATTTTTTTGTGAACATACTGTACAGAGGGGTTACAATTACAAGGGCAGGATAATGCGTACATTTCTTACCAAGCATTGCAGCCTCCTCCTTTGTTTACCCTTCACATCCCTTCCCAGCCTCCCCTCCCCACCCCCCCACCCAATCCTGCCCCCTTCCCTCACTTCCCCCCCCCCCCCGAACCAATGTTGTAAAGCTCGTTTTCGACATGACAACTTGTACTTCTCATTGCTGCAACAGGTCCACCTGTATCCTTAGACGACTTGTTTGTCCCCATCTCCTCCACAAGTTATACTGACATCAAATATAGTGAAAGCAGGAGTTATACTGTGGGGGAGGGACATACAAAGCAACAAAGAAATAATCTTATAAATGCATTAGAAACAAATGCATGAAAGAAAAAAAACATTAAAATACATATCTAAGGGTTCATTTTCCTAACATCACATTATCTGACCTTTTCTGCTTGACTCATACATATACTAGATATTGCAAATAAGGGAAACCATGGGACCCATTTGTTAGGAAATGGAAAAACTTGGAAAAAATTATATTAAGTGATGTAAGCCAGGCCCAATGAAGCAAACTTTTTAATTGGTATTCTGTCCTCAGTTTTGAGCCCGGTGTTCTGAGAAGCAGAGAAAACAGCACCAACTTCATCCAACATGGAAGAGGGAGACGTTTGGGAGATTTATCCTAATTCCATCCTTGAAAAGGGAAAAAGGTCAAAAGGACAGAGGGGAAGCAGTTACCAAGAAGAGGGACAGAGAGGAGGGACCCACTTTGAAATCAGAAGCAGACCTCTCCCTTGCACACAAAGGGCACTGAATTTTCATCCTGGCAAAGACAGAGCATTCCCGTTCACCACGTGTGGGATGCTAAGCGGCGGCCTCAGCTAGTCCCTTTTGGAAAAGGAGAAATCTGGCAAATGAGAATAATCACTTGTAAATATAGATGTGGGAGAGATAATTCTGGTTTCAGCATGTAGGACAAGTGGGAAAGACAAAACATGGAGAAAGTAAGACACTTCGAAGAGTCTAGATGAAATCATTTTTGCCAGAAATTTAAAAAAAAAAAACTAGAGATAAAAGGAATGGGATGGATGAGAGACACGTTGGGAGATTAACAGAAATGATCATTAATCAGGTGAGTTCTGACATAAAGAGACAGAAGGAAAAGGGAGTTTATCAAGTACAGATGAGGAACCTGAAGCTCAGGCAGGTTAAAAGATTTTTCCAAGATGAAAAGACTCATCAGAAACTTAACATTCTCATCTCCAGCTTTACTTCCATGCTATGGAATTGTACCTGAACCTCACATGTGCTAAGCCTAGACTTGGCATGAAGCTTAAACACAGGACCTCTCTGGGTACCCTTACTCCCGCAGCTACTGTAAGGCAGATCATATCTGCAATTAACCTATCATTTTATGACACTCACCATTCTTGATTCCTGGAATATACTGTTAGCATGCATTAATATTTAAAATGATCAGTCCAGGTGTAATGATGCTGGTTTCACTGCACTTCTGGTTTATAGCATAAGGGACCAGGAAGCAGGCATAATGTTAAGGTCTGTTCTCAAATCTCCTGGAAGCAACAATAGAAACACATATTTAGCTTCGTATTCAGCAAAAGTTGGATTAAAACAGCTTATAGGCACCGTCATATACCAAGATTGGCATCTTGACAAAACCTTCTTTGAGAAATGAGCACCCAGAAATGATGACTTAAGCGAATCATCTATTCATTACTGACCAGTTTATAACTGGGTCAGTTCCAAACAAGAACATAAATTGAACTCAATGGAACAAATGCTTATGCACAACACCAATACGTTATCACACCTTCTCCTGATCAAGTTTCCTGACCTATCTGAATCTTGTGCTCCGCTCAACCATTGAGGATTCATCTACAATCATGTATACTAGTGTCAGTAATTATGGAATGATCCTAGGTGCCCATCAGATTAAGAATGAATAATATGTATGTACACATGCATATATGTATATATATATATATACATATATATATATATACACATACAGACAGACAGACAGACATACAAACCTATGTATGTAGTGGAGTATTATTCAGCCACAAAGACTAATAAAATTATATTTGTTACTGGGAAATGGATGAAAAATGAGATTAAAAGGCAAATATCACATGTTTTCTCTCATATGCATAATGTAAATGTAAAACAAAACAAAATAAGCACAGTTCTATAAAAAGGAGACCTTTGGGAGGAGCCAGAGAGAGGGAATAGGAAAACAATGGTGGTAGAGCGTGGGTATGGCCCATGTATATGTCACGCATGTATGAAAGTCAAATAACGAAATACATGAAAGACCATTTTAGAACCTGGGAATACGATCACATGCATACTGTATTACACTTTATGTACACATACACATGGAAATATCACAATAAACTCCCCATTGTACAATGAAACCATGAAAATAGTAATAGCTTATGCTGAGCCCAGTAGCAGGCTTCCACCCTGTAATCACTCAGAAGAAGGACACGGGCATCACTGAGTTTGAGGCCAACCTGGGGTCCACAAAAAGACCCTGTCTCCAAAATATTTTAATCAAAAAACTTCAACCTACTTTTCCTTAAAATGAATAATTCCATGCTCTCTGTTGATGGGACTGTGTCTTTCTTTTTTTTTTTTTAATTTAATTTAATTTTATTTGTGAACATACTGTACAGAGGAGTTACGTTACTTTGGCAGGATAATGCGTACATTTCTTACCAAGCATTGCAGCCTCCTCCTTTGTTTACCCTTCACATCCCTTCCCAGCCTCCCCCCTCTCCCCCTAATCCCAATCCTTCTCCATCCCCCCTTTCCCCCCCTTCCCTCCCTCCCCCCCCCCCACTAACGTTGTAAATCTCGTTTTGGACATGACAACTTGTACTTCTCATTGTTGCAACAGGTCCACCTGTATCCTTAAACAACTGGTTTTTCCCCATCTCCTCCACAAGTTATACTGACATCAAATATAGTGAAAGCAGGGGTTATACTGTGGGGGAGGGACATACAAAGCAACAAAGAGATAATCTTATAAATGTGTTAGAAACACATGCATGAAAGAAAAAAACATTAAAATACACATCTAAGGGTTCATTTTCCTGACATCACATTACTGTGTCTTTCAAGTGGAGATGTTATCGCAGACCCTGGAGAAGGCTGGGTGTCTGGGGTGAAGGGGTTCTCCAGCCTCTCACATGAACAGTGAGCCACATCCCAGAGCAGCTAAAGTCAACAACGTCCACTCTCCCCATCCAAGCACGGACTCTATGCATATCCGCTTTTGGAGGGAATCCAAACGCCAGTTCCTAGAATGTAATAGAACCTGATAACCTTTCACCGGCAATAAGTAAAGAGACAGCGTGATTTTGGAGGCAGATAATACCCAACAGTAGCTGTTCTTGCTGTACCACACTTCCTCATTTGTAAGAGAGTCAGGAAGTGCCTTCAGCACCCGCATCCACCACGCTGTTATCTTCCAAATGTGTGAAAGTGGATAGCTCTCAATTTTTCCCTCCATACCTCAACATAGACAAATCCTAGGTGTTCAGTAAGTGTTTATTTAATGTTGTCTCCAGGTAAAAGGGCTTGCAAGGGGGATAAACCTTTCCATCTGTAGTATTAAACTATAACATTTAATTGTTGAAATGGTCATGTGGTGGGCTATGATTCCTACGAGACTTTATCTTGAAACCCCTGATCAGGGCTCTTGACCCTTAGCCCTTTATTTGACATTTTGCAACACTGAATTTAGAGAAAGATTTTTAAAATATGAACACCACACAGCTTTTAATGAAAACAAGACCTTTAAATAAAATCAACAAAGATACTTATGTCACTCTATGAATGAGCTTTTCCATTGCCTTGTTGCATTTGCTAAATTGTAGTATTTTAAGAAAAATTCTGATTTGACCTCTGCCCTAAAAACATACCCATCTTTACCTAATCTATTCCTAAAAAAATGTTTAGCTTTCTTTCTCCTTATCCCTGTCTGCGCACGTTACAGGTTTAATTTATAGGTTAGGTTAAAATCTGCATTAAACTCTTCTCACAATTTTATTCTTGATAGAAGAAGTTAAATTGCGATGACCCATGCAGAACCTTATAGATTGAAACACAGTTTTATAATTACAGAGGTGATTTCTTAACGTTACCAAGTAAGTATATAACAATGAAATGGTAAATTAAATTTCCACTCATTTCCCATTTCAAGGTTTCAGACAAACTATGTGAGTCTTGGCAGCAAACAAATATGTGTTTGTTTGTTTGTTTTTTTAACCAAATAAATCCACCATGGTTTGTAAAGGGAAGTTCAGGAACTTTGAGATATATTTTTACCTTACCACCATGGCCTGCATGGTTTATAAACAGTTTCGTTCTCCTGTTTCTGGAGGTTAGCAAGTGGATGGAAAAGCCTTTGTTGCCTAAGGGTGCGTTTCCAGTTACAGATGGCTGAGATCTTGTTGAATCCATATTTGACAAGGACATTTTAATGTTTGTCACCGGTGGATGGATAAATACAGTAAAACACTAACCTTCATAATTTGGCTCGACACTAAGAGCATGAACAACTTTGAAACCATGTACAATTATATTTTAAAGTATTCTCAAGAGGATAAGAAAGGATAGCAGGCTGTAAAGACTTAAGAGGTGCCACTCAGAAAAAAAGGAGTAAATCCCTAAATAAAAGCCCTTTTCCTCCAATTTTGATTTTAAGAAAAAAATAAATGTTTGATATTTTGTCCATGGAACTGCAAGGGTATCCCGTTTGTATACCACATTTCCACATCAGTTCTTAGATTTTTATTTTCATTCTTTTGACCATTCTGATTTACTCACATGTGAGTGGTAGGTCATGCGTTTCTATGGTTTTAGGACAAGTAGTTGTTACTGCATTCTGTCTCATTACTTTACTTCTTAAACTTTTCCAGAATCTTTGGAACCATTAATTTTATCCACTTGAATGTAAGAAATGATTTACTTAGTTCCAATAAAGTCTTAATAGAATTTCTATAAGATTTGTATTTTATTTTATTTTATTTGTTTTTTTGTTGGTCACGGGGCTTGAACTCTGGGCCTAGGTGCTGTCTCTCAGCTCTTCAGCTCAAGGCAAGTACTCTACCACTTGAGCCACAGTGCCACTTCTGGTTTTCTGGTGGTTAATTAGAAATTAGAGTTTCATGGACTTTCCTACCAGGGCTAGCTTTGAACCGTGATCCTCAGATCTCAGCCTTCTGAGTAGCTAGGATTATAGGCATGAGCCACCAGTGCCCAGCAAGATCTATATTTTAAACAGAATTGATGCTATAAGATACATGGCATTTAGAGGTTCCTGGGAATTGAACTCAGGGCCTTCTGTTTGCTTGGCAAGTATCTTACCACTAAAACCCACACCCAGACCTTTTGCTTTGAATTTACTTTTGTTGAAACCATATCTTGATCTTTATCCCAGACTTCTCTTGGACCACAATTCTTCTACCTTCACTTCCCAAGCAGCTCCTTTGGAAACGGCCAAGGAAGAACTATATTATGAGGAACTTGAGACATACTGAACATTGGTTAAGACTGTCACCAAAGGCACTAGAGCTTGTGAAGAACATGATGGTTTCTTTCTGCTCTGAAAGAACATTGATGAGAATCTGTGAAAAAGTCACCACATGAAGGAAGGAAGATACTGTTGACACTGTAGAAAATGTAGGCAGGTAGGCCTAATGGCTGGCCCAGTTAGGGTCCTAGGTAGAGGATGATCTTATTTTTCTCCTAACTAGGTACAATGTATACTGTATCATATTTTTTCATAGACACATGTGAGTGTGCACACACACACACACATTTACATATGCATTTACACACCTGTTCATCTTAGAGATTCAACTGTAATTTTCATTGTAAAGAAAATTAGGAAGCAAGGGTTGTCCTGGAATTAAGTTGAATCTGTTTATGTAGCAGCCGTAGGTGGTAATTGATCCTTCCTGCATCAAGTCTTTTCTTTCCGGTTGCTGTTCATTCCTGTCTTCGGGAATCTGCTTTCCTGAGGTTTCCTTTGTGTACCAGAGTTGCAGAGACTTTGAGAAGATTAATCACCCCTAGAGGAAGTGTGAGCCAGTGACTGTGGGGAGTTGGCATATAGATACTCTTGCCTCCTCTTGCCTCCTCATGAGGTCATTCTCACCTGCAGGGATCTCTGGAATTCCGCGTAGGATTTGCCCTGCAGTGGGCCACTGTGCTGCCTGTTCTAATGATGCGCCTTCAATTATTCAGATCTGGCTGCCATAGCAGGCAGTAACAGAGTTCCACACACTGCGCAGCTTCAACAACACGCTTTTATTTTCTCACAGCTCTGGAACTGAGAAATCGGAGGTCAATGTACCAGCATTTAGTTGGTTCTAGTGAGATTCTTTTCTTGTCTCAATGGCAGATGATTTATCTTTTGGTCTTCACACTCACACAGGAATGCACACACACACACACATGCACAAACACACACACACATGCACACACATATACACATACACACACACATATACACATACACACACATATACACATACAACACACACACATACACACACACATATACACATACACACACATATACACATACACACACACATGCAACACACAAACAGGATGATAGAGTTGAGAGAGACATGCCTGAAGTTTCTTCTCCTTTTTTTTTTTAAAGATGTCAATCCTGTAGAACTAGGGATCCACTCTTTCAGCCGCCTTAAATTACCTCCTTAAAGAAACCTTAGCTCTAAATGTATAAATTGGGAAGGGGAGAAGACACAATTCAGACAACACACCCTCTATTAGCTGATTTTCTTTCTCGTGTCACCCCAGGGCCAGGGCCCAACTTTCCCAATAAGTTTCACTAAAAACACTGAAAGAATGTTTATGGCAGAACTAAGTTCAGACAGTGGCCTTGGCTAATTTAAAGAGTTAACTCATAGTTAACTAACAGGGATTAGATCATAGGAAAAGCAAACTTCACAGATGAGTTACCAAGCACAGGATTTCTTGTTCTAATCTGTCTTATTTTTTTTTCTACCTGTAGGTATAGGTATCTATTTTTCTACCTGTCATCTTCCCACTTCTCTTTACAGGGTTATTTTTGCAAACATCAAAGCTACACAGAATTCTCCAAGATAGTTCTCTTCAAAAAGATTCTTTGTAAATAAATTATAGGCAGGAGGCTGAAGCTTCCAACTGTTATTAAGGCTCCATTCAGAGGAAAATTTGATTTTTCCCCGATTTTGATGGCAGCACATCAGCAGGGTTCCAAGGCATTGGGTTTCGCAGAGCCAAATCATTATTCAGGAGCTAGGTTTATTTTGAAGGCACACCAAGCACCCTCCACCCCAAGCAGTGGCATATCTTACTCCAATTAAGGAAGGGAGAAGACTCATTCCCCTCACGGCCATGAAGAGAAAGAATTACCCCAGCAATGCAAGAAGAAAGAAGCAGAGGTCCAAGGTACTGATGGTGAATTTCTGAGGAAACCGTCTTCATGAATCTTACATGTGAAACAGTGAAATGACGTGTCTAATTAGGGCCTTGTGACTAGAAATGAAAGAAAATGTTGAGTTACCGTGGATCTCATTGGATACCTCCAGGTCATGAAGTTCTTAGCTTTTCATTTCACACTTCATTAGGAAATTTGTGAGTTGCATCCTAAAGATATATTGTAGGCACTCATCTTGCACTAATGAGTCATGTGACTGCCAGGCATGTTATGATTGGGGCATTGGTTTCCTTATGTATAATTGAAAATAACTTATTCACAGAAGCAGAAGATACAACATAGCATGGGACTTAGAGAAGAATACCAAATAATGCACATGAAGACTTTATATCACAGCTTCAAGAAATAACCTGGTGATCATACCATTCTAATGGCATTGTCTATGTATATTAGTATATGCTGTGTAGAAGTCAGTCTTTACCTGAGAATGACAATACAGCATCTCTGTCCTATCATTTCCAAGAATTCATATAACCTCCATTCAGTCTTGGAATAAAAAACATCAAGCAAGCATGAAGTGAGGAACATTTTGCAAAATAACTCACCAGGTCTCTACAAAGCATTTCAAGCTCATACAACATGAAGGAATGTAAAAGGAGCTCTAGGTAGAGGGTTTAGGAAGATAGGATACCTGAATGCAATCTAGAATCATGGATTAAATCACGGGGGTTTCATGGACATTAGCAGGAAAACAGACAAAATGTAGGGCTGGAAATCTAGCTCAATTGCACAATCTTTACATGACATGCTCAAGGTTTGGGTTTGCTTCTTCAATACTTCAAACAAGGGAAAAGAAGGGGGAATAATATAAGGAAAGACATTACATTTTGGTTTTATTAATTTTTTGTTGGTTGTGGGACCTGAACTCTGGGCCTAGACATCCCTCAGCTCTTCATCTCAAGGCTAGCACTCTGCCACTTAAGCCACAGTGCCACTTCTGGCTTTTGTTGCTTGTGTGGTGCTGAGAAATTGAACCCAGGGCCCCATGTATGCAAGGCAAGCAGTCTACCACTGAGCCACCTTCCCAGCCCCTTGGTTTTAATTTTGAAACATCAATATAAGGACAAACAAAATAAGCAATTAATTTTAAATTTTAAAAGGTAGCAAAGAAATCAATATTGTAATGTTTCTACAGGATCAGTAGCTGTGGAGCATTGTATTTTGCCCTTAATTGCTGTGCTGAATTGGGAATGTCTGTGCTTATTATTTGAACTCCTATGAGCCTTAGCATTGAAACAATGTAAGTTATCATATGAAAAACAATTTTCTCTCTCTGGGTTTCATTTTCCCTTTGGGAAAATTAATGAGCTTCATTCAAAGTTATCCATGTGCCATTTCTCACATTCCAAAATGATGTACTGTTAAAGAATGATTAGTCCCACTGAACGCTGGTACAGAGAGATCTATTCATTAGAGCTACTGTTCAAAGCATTCATAAAATAGTATGTGGGGAGAAATATGGGCAGCAAGAAAAGGATCACCTAAGACATACTGACAATCTCTTTGAAAAGTTTTCATTTCAGTTAGAATACCCTATGTCACTGTAGAATTCACTTAATTTCTCAATGTCAGTTTTCACAGTGGCCGTGTCATAGAGGGGCTTTCAAGTCTTTGAAGGATGATGAAAATCTCAATTGGCTTGAAAATCCATTTATAGGAAAACGGTTTATGGAAAAAAATGTACAAGTAAAATTGAGTCTTCTCGTACTTTGTTTTATTTTTAAGGAAATTGTGAGCTTATGTAAAAATGATGCTTTTAGTCTTTACCTTTTCCATGGTCCATCACTGCCTTTCACTGACTTCCTAAACACTGAGATTACTAGAACTGGAATTCATGTCAGAGTCTACTTTTAAAAGTTAATTTTCCATTCAGATTTAGGAACACAATTGCCTTTTCATTATGGAAATGAGTTGGTAGTGGGTGGTGGTGGTGATGGTGGTGATGGTGGTGGTGGTGGTGGTGGTGCTGGTGGTGGTGGTGCTGGTGGTAGTGGTGATGGGTGATGGTGGTGATGGTGCTGGTGGTGGTGGTAATGGTGGTGGTGGTGTGGTGGAGGTGGTGGTGATGGTGGTGGTGGTAGTGATGGTGGTGGTGGTAATGGTGGTGCTAGTGGTGGTGGTGATGGTGGTGGTGATGTGGTGGAGGTGGTGGTGATGGTGGTGGTGATGATGGTGGTGGTGATGGTGGTGATAGTGGTAGTGGTGATGGTGGAGGTGGTGGTGATGGTGGTGATGATGGTGGTGATAGTGGTAGTGGTGATGGTGGAGGTGGTGGTGATGGTGGTGATGATGGTGGTGGTGGTAATGACGGTGGTAGTGGTGGTGGTAGCATTGGTAGTGTTGTTGTTGGTGATGGTAGTGGTGGTGATGGTGGTGGTGGTGGTGCTGGTGGTGGTGGTAATGGTGGTAGTGGTGTGGTGGAGGTGGTGGTGGTGATGATGGTGATGGTGGTGGTGGTAGTGATGGTGATGGTGGTGATAGTGGTGGTGGTGGTGGTGGTGATGGTGGTAATGGTGGTGGTGGTGGTGGTGATGGTGGTAGTGGTGCTGGTGGTGGTGGTGTGGTGGAGGTGGTGGTGATGGTGGTGGTGATGATGGTGGTGGTGATGGTGGTGATGGTGGTGGTGATGGTGGTGATGATGGTGGTGGTGGTGATGGTGGTGGTAGTGGTGGTGGTAGCATTGGTAGTGTTGTTGGTGTTGGTGGTGGTGGTGCTGGTGGTGCTGGTGGTTTCGGTGATGTTTGTGGTGGAGGTGTTTCGATCCCAAGAGTTAAACGCAGGACCTCATATTCTCATTTGGATTTTTAACCAATGGCTTGAGCTCCACAACTTGAGCCATGTCTCCAGATCCAGATTTTGCTTGTGAATTAGAGATACAAATCTGCTAGATTTCTCTATTTGGAATGGCTTCAAATCATGGTCCTCAGATCACAGCTTCCTAGGAACTTAGAATTACAAGTATAATCTTCCGATGCACAGTAGGAAATAAGATTGTGTGTGATTATGTGTTCTAAGAGAAATCTGGAAATGTTAAAGGAGAAAAATGCGAAAGTTTATGAGAGCATGATTTCTTCAGAGTGAAAATACTTTATTAGAAGAAGGTTACACTTTTATAATGATGTGTTTCAAGTTTTTAGATATAGACATACTGAGAAATCACAGCTTAGTTTGGTTGTTTCCTGTTAATGTATAAACCACGTAAAGATAGTCATAGCTCATTTATTTTTGTACACAGGATTTGTTTAATTTTGAGTTTTATTTCTAAACCATTATTTTGTCTGATCCTTACTGGAGAAACTATGATGAATTTTCTCATTGGAGCCATGAGCATGTCGAATGAATCATGAACTTTATAATGGTGATTTTTGCTCATGCAATGTATAAGTAGCCAACCACTCTGATCCCTGCACTGGTCTGAGGGAAGTAAAGCAGAATATCAAACAATCTATTCTCATATTTCCTGTTCTAGTCAATTAGGGAGAAACAGGTAATGATCATATAAACAAACAAACCTGTCAGTTCATATATATCCTGAAGAAAAATCACCCATTTGGAAAAGACAATGACTACTTCATGTAAAAATGCATAGGTTGTGTGAAATGATTTATTCTACATTGTTTTTCATTCTGATGGTCACAAACATCAGAATCATTTCTGTTTTAAAGAATATGAACCTAGAACGCCTAAATTGTAACAATCTCCATGCTTCCCAATAGAAAAACAAAAGGTGATGATTCAGCCCTGATCATGGTATTTTTTTCCTACAATCTTATACAGTCTGATTGTCCTCATAACCACTCGATGTAATTATTCTTCATGAGATAGAATATACTTTATCTCAATTGACTTACAATAGAAGTAGACACTGTAGAATGTATTTGTTAGGTAGCTAGAAAAATGTTTTAATTTCCTTTTTAAAACGCATTTATAAATCAGCCCTACTGTACAGGAAAAAAAGAGCAGATGTGCAGAATAGTTAATTTCTAATACAGTCAATAAATATTTAGGAAGCTCAGCACAGGTACCACCAGACAAGTGAGACATCTCCACAGAAAAGTAATCACAGTGTTGTCCTAACTATAAAACCTGAAGCAGGAAAACAAAGGTAGACCCAGAAAATGGGAAGAGATAGCAAGTGCTATTGTGAATGTGCAGAGCATGAACCAACAAGCCCATCAGTTTGTGACGTCCCTGAAGGAAAATCATGCAGTTACCAATGAGAAGGACCTTGCCCAGGGCAAGGTAGGAGAATCAGGGAGATGGTGTGTGGAGGAGGAAAGTCATCCATCTCCTGGCCAGCAGGAAGCAAACACTCTGAAAAGAACCAAAATAGGGAAGATGAATTCAACCTGGATCTGAAAGTGAGCACTAAATGATTAAAGTTCATTGATTGTGCTTATAATCAAATGTTACCTGCCTTTGGATTTGCTATATTGCCATTGCCAATTAGCTACTCAGAATACTTAAGGGAAAAGACAATTTAAATATTCTAAGGCCAAGCACTCAAGTACATTCTGTGAATGTTTTTTGTTTGTTTTGTGTTTTGTTTGTTTGTTTGTTTGCTCTGTTGTGCGTCCTGAACTCTGGGCCTGGGCACTGTCCCTGACCTCTTCAGCGCAAGGCTAGCACTCTACCACTTGAGCCACAGCGCCACTTCTGGCTTTCTCAGCTTATGTGGTGTTAAGGAATCGAACCCAGAGCCTCATGCATGCAAGGCTAGCACTCTACCACTGAGCCACCTTTCCAGCCCTGTTCTGTGAATTTTTGAGTAAATGATTGTTGTTGCTTTTTTCTAAACCATCGATTTTAAATCTAGTTTAGATATTAGTTGAGCATGTGAAACTCATAGGCAGATACAGTTGGGAAAGAGATATCAAAGCATGTAATGGATGACAGCAGGTTGATTCAGTTGAATTCATTGTAAAGGCTCCAAGCAGCAATTGATCCTTTTAATGCACCTATGAGAGAAAGCAAGGCAAGTCACTGAAGTTATTGTGTGATGCATACTGCGTCATTAAGTAGTCTGATGCTATGACAACACCTGTGGGGCTGGGGAAAGAGATCAGAGGAGGAAAGTATTTGTTTTGTTTTTCACACTTCATTCCATGGATGGTCGGGTCGCTTGCTCTTAGTCCAATGGCCAAGGTAGAAACAGAGGAAGGTTGTGGTGGAGGAAAGCTGTTCATAGCTTGATTAGCAGGAGACAGAGAGGCAGGGATGGGTCTAAGACAAGGCATATCTTCTCAGGGAATAACCCTAGTGACTTACTTTCTCCTACTAGACCCATCCTTTCCTAACCATTACCTCTCCATGTTGTCCCCATGGTACGAATCCATCAGGTGATTATTTCATATATTAGTTTAGTTAGAGGCCTCAGATCTAATCACCTCTTAATGACTGGATCCACCAGCCAGGAATCAATTCTTCACACCTGCACCTTTTGGAGAAAGCACTTCACATCACCAACCTAACACACGCCAAATTCATGGTGGCAAGGGAGAAAGCAGGAGATTCTATTCCAGAGAAGGCATTCAATGGGTGTATTCAATAGGACAATTCTACTATTAAAGCTAGTACTATAAAAATCTCATCATCTCTTCTAGGATTTTAGTGAGATTGTGAATTAAACCAATTGTCTTTAGCTTACACAAGCTAGAGGTAAACTCTATACTGGATCTCAATAGGTCCATGGTTGTTAAGAAAAATAATTCAAATTAAGACAGAAAATAGAGCTATAGAGATATAAAGGAGGAGGATAAACATTCCAGGTAAGAAAATTTGATATTTGTGGGAGCAAGACACTGTCAAGTTCATTCTAACTGCATGAGCAAAACAATTTTGTAGTGTGGAACTTCAGAGATGTAAAGGTCAAAATGCTACATCGAGGCCAGTTAGGGTGGGCTCCTGTGTTCCAGGATGCGAGGTTGGATTCCATTCTTCCTTTAAGCACTAAAGAAGACCTTTGCTTCCATAAATAAAATGATAACATTTGCTGTCTAACATTTATCATAGCAGTTTTATTGTTTCTGAGATGCAAACCCTGATACTGTCTATTTGCTTTGTTTTTCTTTTTCCACTATAATGAAATCCAGTCCATGACAAACAAATTTATAAAATGTAGAAAGAACCAAATTAGAAAGTAAAAATCCTATATAAATCTACCTTTGAAACTAGCATTTGATGTACCATCCAGATGTATAGAAACAAAAATACTAGCATATACACACAAAGAGTAGTAAGACATATCTGAAATTCTAACTTTCTTCTGTTCATATGTCATAAATATATTTCTATACCAAGAAATAACTTTGACATTCTTTTAACTCACATGTGTATTGATTAGAAATATGTGTAAGCCACTAGAACACATCCATAATCTACCATTGTTGGAAATACAGTATCATAGTAAAGTTCCCATAAGTTATCCATATGATCCAATAAAATAAATCTCCTTGGAATAATTTCTGGTTTCACAGGTTGATATGTACCTTTCACTCTTAAAAAAAATCATACTTGTATACACATATGCATATAATCACACTTATTTGAAAGGAAATAGTGAAAATATACTCATGTGCATATACCAGCCTTTATAATTATGTGTGTGCACCAATGGTGATGTAATCATTTCTGACTGGAAGGGCTGATCTTGCATTTTACTTAGTCTTTCATGGAAGAGATACAACCATTTTACTAATGGAAAATTCCACATAGATGCATTTTATACTGTTGCAAATAAAATTATTTTCGCTATATTTGATCCATGTATATTTATATAAACTTGAAGTACATATTTTAGATCCATTTATAATGTATACACACTTCTATTTGTTGTGTGAATCTCCAGATCATTTTGGTTACTCTGGGTGGTATTTTCTTTGAGCAAACCATCACACACAAACACATTCTGTATAACAAGACTTAATTTGTTTGTTAATCAACCAGTTAATTTTTTAAATTAAGTGCCTGTTATGTACCAGAACCTCAGCATGGTGTTAAGAGCTCAAAACTATTTAAAATTTAGTTGTTCTTTGAAAGGAGTTTGGCAATGATCTGAGAATACAGTAAACTATACTGAATAGTAGCTCCTTTACTCTTTTTTTGCCAGTCGTGGGGCTTGAACTCAGGGCCTGGGCACTGTCCTTGAGCTTCCTTTGCTCAAGGCTAACAGTCTACCACTTGAACTGCGGCTTTTGGATTTTTCTGTTTATGTGGTACTGAGGAATCGAGCCCAGGGCTTCATGCATGCTAGACAAGCACAATACCACTGAGCCACATTCCCAGCCCACTCTTTTACTCTTATTAACTAGGTTCTATCAACATTTTGATGTAGATGGATTTTTCATTAGGACTCAGACATTTACTTCACTATTTGGATTCCTGCCAAATATATACATTGCATTTGTTGTGCATGATTTCCAGACCCAGTGTGTATGTGTTCGTGCATGCGTGTGTGTGAAGCTATATATGTGTATTTTAAAATAAGCCATCCATAAAAGAAGCTAATGTAGTATGTAGTATCAAGATATGACTGTTACATAACTTCTGCTTTAAATCCCAAATCTACTACTTTACAGCATGATACCTCTGCCACACTGTTTCTCGTACTGTGCCTTCGTTTCTCCTTTTAAAGTGATGATTTTTGAAATGATATGCCTCATGGATTGTTTTAAGGACTAAATGAGAAAATAAATATCTGTGAAGAACGGACAACAGGACCTACGCAAAATGAAGAAAGAGCAGTTGAGGTGCTATCCTGATAAAATTTAAATACACACACATATAAAATCCCATGGGGAAACCATTCAGTCCAATTAATATACACCAATATATCAGTTGATCAGAGAATAAAACAGACTCTTTTATGGGGTAGGGTTCAGTGGGAGGGTAAACAAGGATACATACGATCAAAGTACTTTATATGCATAAGTGAAAATAGAAGAATGAAACATGTGGAAAATGGGAAGGTGTAGGGCATAATGTGTACTGACAGAAGAGTAAAGCTGATGGGATATATTTTACAGATACATAGAAATGTGACAATGAAACTTCCCCCTTACAAATAATGTAGGTTAATAAAAACACACCATTAGGAAAACGAACCCTCAAATATGTATTTTAATGTTTTTGTTTCTTTCATGCATGTGTTTCTAACGCATTTATAAGATTATTTCTTTGTTGCTTTGTATGTCCCTCCCCCACAGTATAACCCCCGCTTTCACTATATTTGATGTCAGTATAACATGTGGAGGAGATGGGGACAAACAAGTCGTTTAAGGATTCAGGTGGACCTGTTGCAACAATGAGAAGTACAAAATGTCATGTCAAAACCAGCTTTACAATGTCGGAGGGGGGGAGGGGGGTATGATTGGGTGGGGGGGAGGGGGGAGGCTGGAAAGGGAGGTGAAGGGTAAACAAAGGAGGAGGCTGCAATGCTTGGTAAGAAATGTATGCATTATCCTGACCATGTAACCCCTCTGTACAGTATGTTCTCAAATAAAATAAAATAAAATTTAAACAAAAAAAAAATAAATAAAAACACACCAGCTAGCTTAGCAAATAACTCAGTAAATTTTATTAGTACTTATTTCAAGCAAATAGTATATGATTTTTGCATTCCACGGGAAATTCAAAATGCAGAAGTTGAAATAGTTAAATTACAGTAATCTCCAAGAACCTTGAGAGGTGTAAAGCCTTTGGTGGAATCTGTGGTACTAAGGATAGGCTCTCCTTAGCAAGTCCCCACAAATAGTCCTGGGTTCAATGAGTCACTAGGATAATACAGAGGAATTAGCAAAAATTCTCACCCATGACCATAATTTATTATCCCAAAAAGATGCAGAGCAAAATCAGCAAAGTTAACACTTATGGCAGGTGATGTTCATAAGGAATTAAGGGCAGGCCTCCAGGAGAGGGTAGCCAGTCACACTGGGCACACTCATTTGCTCCTTCTGTGAGTTATAGATGGATGTAAAAGGCTGTCCATCAAGACCCTCCATAGAACCTCATTGCCTTATAGGTTCTTTTGGTAACTTTCCACATAAGAATCCTCTGACAGACACAAACTGATATTGTAGGTGCTATATGAAATCAGTTTTTCAGCATAAAAGAGTTTGCTGGAGGAGTTCAGTTACAAAGAGTTGCATTTATCAGTTCTAGGATTTTGGTCAAGTGAATTAACTGGATGAAGTCTATATGGAGTTCATTCTAAGGATATCTATGTGCTATGCATGTTCTGTGATCTATTTTTTGTACAGCAATGAAAGGTGAAATAAGTAACAGTGAATGTGTTATATACATAAAACAGCCAGCCACAGAAGATGATGTATGCAACACTGGTGTGTGTGTGTGTGTATCATAATACACACACACACACACACACACACACACACACACACACACACACACACACACACACACAATCTCTTGATCTCTTGCTATGAGCCTCCTCAGCAAACATATGTGCTCCCAGTCTGGCATGGTAACAAATCCCATAGCAACTGTTTGCTTAAGGATGTTGGATGTCTAGAGTCATCTCCCTTATTTCTCTTTTTTCATTGACCTGGGAATCTGAGAACTTCAGCTCCGAAATCGTCATTGGGGACAGATCTAGGAGCTTAAGTAGTGTCTTCGGAATTTGCACTTAGATATAGATTTACATTTGTATAAGAAATCGTTCTGGACTAAATATTTGCCAACATTTTCTCCCTGTACCACACTTAAGGAAAATTAATACAATCTTTTATTTTGCAGCACTGAGATGCAAATTGAGAACTTTGCTTTTGCACAGCAAGCACTCAACAGCTTGACCCGTGTCTCCTGCCCAATGAATTGAACCCTTAACCCCAAATAGGATGGTATTTGGAGATGGAGCCTTTGAGAATTTTTGCACACATCTACTCTGGTGACCTAATCTAACCCTGAAATTTTGAGGGGAACCATCATGAGTTGGATTTATTCCCCTGGAAGAGAAACCCTAATGATCTCTTTGCAGTCTTCAGCAGAAGACACAGAATGATGTTGGCTGATTATGAAGCAGATGGATGGTTCCCAACACCAATTCTGTTACCACCTGGACTTGAACTTTTTCAAGGATTATATCACTCAGGTGATGGTAAGTTATTATACTATCTCAAGTGGCGGTGGCAAATAACATAGAAAAGAAAGAAAATAATAGGTTCTTGGACCAGAAGACTTGCAAAACTGAAGACATTCTTTCCTGCATATCCCTTTTGCCATTCTTCAACACAAATTTATGCCAAGCATGTGTAGAAAGAAGGTGTTTTTCTGGAAACTTGGAATCAAAAAGTAAATCAGACAGCAAAACTCCTGACCTACATGGAGTAAACATTTCGGCAAAATCACATCTTCAACTTGTGGCAAATTTTCTAAGCAGAGCTTATATGCTAGATTTGAAATGATTGTGAAGTTCTCAGGGGATATGCCTGAATTTTCTCTCTAAAGAGCTCTTGTCTAGTAATGATGAAAGAGTTGTCAGATCAGCTTCGAATCAAATGAAAATATGATCTTGGTCTTGTTCAATCATGTCTGTACTCCCCCCAAACAGAAAACACACCCGGAATTTAGCAAAATTTATTTTTTTGATTAGAGAAAATGTTTTTCGATGTAACCCAGTTTGACCTTGAACTTGCAATCCTCCTGCTCACATCTGAGTGCTGACATTTGAGTATAAAGCTGGGCACCGCCATGCCCAGCTCAGTTTTTTTAAACAGTCAATGCAGGCTGTGAGGCATCACTAATTTCATTCATTTGGGGTCAATTCAGTGATCAGATATCTCTCAACTACCAGGATCAATAGGAATACTATATCCTGTGTTCAAATATAGCATTGATTCAATTGTCTAGGCAAGACAGTGACCAAAACATGTATTTTTATATGAATTATAATCTCTTTATTAAAAAAAGGTCTGGTTTCTTACCTTGATAGCTTCTGTCACTCTCCTTTCCTCCAGGGTTCCTCCATGTGCAATGAGCTGTGCCTCCCTACTGAGCTGAATAAGTTATGGTGTATGTGTGTGTGTGTGTGTGTGTGTGTGTGTGTGTGTGTGTGTGTGTCTGTGTGTGTCTGTGTGCAGACTTCCCAGAGCTCTGCCACTCAGACCCATCACAATCAATGACGCTCCCATCACTACACACCAAGGGGTTTAACGTCTCCCTTGCAAGTTTGCTTCATCCAACAATGATTTCTTTTAGCCACTTGAGGCAAGTGGAATTGATACGTGGCAAGCTGAACTAGGTTGTCGACAGAGCTTTACAAGGAAGCAATTGGAGGCTGTGTGGCACACCTTTTGACTATTGAGAAGTGACACAGACATAGAAAGGTTTGCCACACCTGAGACACCTGGACTCTGCTAGAGGAAGAAGAAACTACACTTCCTATATTGAAATGATCTTTAAAGGTGCACCTAAGTTAAAACGAGATCCTTAAGGTAGACTCAAAGTTCAATATGGTATGGTCTTGAAGAGGTGAATAGGACAAAGATGTGTTCAAACAGAAGACCACAAGGTGAAGAATGGAAAAGCCAAAGAAGAAGGTCTCAGAATAGACCAGCCAGGGTGACACCCTGATTATGGAGTTCTAGATTCAAGAACTGTGAGAAAGAATGCATCTGCGTTTTGAAACACTTGTTTATGCTTATGGAAGCCCTCCAGAAGTAAGGCAAGCTTATTATTTCTTCTAATTTGGGGTTAAATAAAATGTAGATGCTAAATTTTCACCTCTTCTTTATTTTCCTGGTACCGGCATATTCTTGGAATCTCCCCAACAGAGTATTCTCAGTCATTTGTTTATTCAAAGTTCCATGACAAGTTTTCTTCATCTTTATATCATTGCAAGATGTTTTCCTATTCCTTTTAATGTTTCTTAAATTAAAACCTATCAATTTCCAGTCCCACTAGGATCTTTCTTTCCTAACAGCATTAATGTTTGCCAGTGTGGGATCACCAATGTAATTGATACATGTTTCTTACTCTAATTGGTATATTTACCTCTTGGTGAGTGTACCTCTATCCTCCAAATGTTCATGGGCCTTGTGCATCTCCTTATGCAGGGAAAACAGGACCTCACCTCAGCATTTCAGCTGTACAAGGAATGATATTCACTCTTTGCACTGGTCACCCCCCCATAGCTTCTTCATACCCAATGCATCCAGATAGATATTTCCAAAAGCCAGGTGGCTGTGTGTCTCACAGCAGAAGCATGTGCTGTCCTACCGTCTCACTTGAGTAATGTGCCAATAGAAAACCATGTTACAGATCTCCAGGACAGGACAATAATAAAATCATAATGATATTGTTAGCAATCTGGCCCCAGTGCTGGTTCTTTCTCCCAGAGAAATACTGTCATGGAAATTGAAAAACTCATCAATCACAGAAGTCACAGAAGAGCCAAACCAACTGGCTTAAATCCACAAACAGCAGTGCAGGTAAGATAAAACTCCACTATTGGGAGAGCGATTTCTCTTTTAAAAAATTACACTCATGCTAATTAATGTTGCTGTCCTTTTTCGAACAGTCCTGAGAAACAGCAACATAAGTGATTCCCATTCGTTCTGATAAATAAGAAGAAGGGAAACCAAGATAAGAGCTCAGTTCTGATATTAACACACTCTGCAAGGCTGGCACATTATACACGATGTCTTCAGCACACAGCTAGACCCAATGTTTGGCATATGCAAATCCAGTAAAAGTAAGAAAACAAACAACAAAGCAGTAATAAAACTCACACTTAACCAGTTCTAGATAACTGAGAAATCCCTTGGTTTTAAATACTATTTCACCCTTTGTATTTCTATAATTGATACACAGCTACATCAGTAGACAATGACTGGACAACATGAAGAATAAGTCAGGACTTTAGATTTCCACATGTGCTTGTCTTATTCCAAGTACGTTTTCTGTAGGATTTGTCTTCCAAGGAAATGAGCTCATAACTTCCATTTTTTATTTCAAAAACTGCCTTTTATTTCCCCCAAATTCTCATATTTGCCTCATTCTATTAAACTGCCTTGGTCATAGGGAAAATGTGAACTTGAACTAAAGGAAATCCTGTGTACCTTCTCCCAACATTTGCTCTTACAACTCCCACTCTTATTCTGAGTAAGCTCCTTCTTTGAAGTGTATTCCAAGGTAGAGTCTGACAGTATCTTAGCATCCTTGTGAGAAGAAAGGAGAAGAGAGAAGCAGACCGACCGTTTCCAAAATCTGCTTATGTTTCCATTCTTCTTTACTTCCTACTAAAAGTTCTTATTTCAAGAGAGTGATCTACTAGCAGGACTTGATGCACTTATGTGTCCTTCAGTATGACAAAACAACTCCCCATTCACAGAGAAGAATGAGAGAACATATAGCAAGTTCTGCCTTGTTATATCATTCCTATCTGTATAGTTTGTTTCAACAGAAATGGTGCCACAAACTCAGGATAATCTGGAGTGTTCCTGACAAGAAAAATCTGCTTGATTAGAAAATCTTTAAGACAAGCGACCAATAACTGAATCAATTCTGAAGTGCATAGGTCACATTAAACCTCTTCAAACATGACTGTGAATAAAAATAATACTGACTGGATCTGGCTCTCAGGAAACATGATCAATTATTTTAAAAATACCAACATCTGTATGACAATTAAATTTTCCAATATTAGTAACGCGAACAGTGATCTGTTCTGAAATTTTTATTCAACAAATATTGAATTCTTTTTTTGTGTGCTAGGTGAGTTTTCTCACCTACTGAGAAAGCACCTGTCAACTTGAATGCAATTACCTCATTGTCTAATTGGAGAAATTAGATAAAAATAAAGTAAGGAAGAAAAAGGCAGCTTCTTGAAGAAGAAAATAAATCAAAGAGAAAGGAAAGCAGGCTATGTGCAATAGTCATGCTATGTTGATTAAGGTGGCTCAAGTTAACCTACCTCTAAAGTGGTATTTGGGCAAAGACTTGAAAAAGTATGACATTAAGTTATATAGAGAAAGGACAAAACAATTGCTAAAGTTCTGAGTATTAAGAAAGAATAAAAGAGACAGAACATTTGGATGACACAAAGAGAATGATTGGGCAATTAATACAGAAGGGGGGTGATTGTTGCATTCAAGTCCATTTTGATTGGTTGTTAAGACTTTGTATGATTCTTGAGACAGAGGAATGACATGATATGATTTCCATATTAAATGTATCACTCTGTTTCTCTGTTAGAAATATACAATATGGTCAAAGTTGGCAGAAGGAAATTAATTAAAATGTTATTACCCAGGTAGTAGCTTGAATAAAGATCTTGATGAAGTAAGCAAGATGTAGCAGTGATTTAATTTTGAAGGCAGAGCAACAAACTCTTCTAAAAAGTTAAATGGGAGGTATAAAAGAAAGAGAGACACAGAAAGGAATTCCTCTAGAATAAATGTGTCATGTATTAGATGAGGCAAACTGAGAGAAGGTAGGTTTGTTAAGAAAAGGGGAAGAGTGGGAAGCAGACCTTCTCACAAAGCGTTTTGAATCAGTGGGCCCAGGTGTAGGAATTGATTTGTTCAAAGTAGAAAAGGATTAGTTTAAGAAATGTGTTATTGCCATTTGTTGGAGAAAATGGCAGCTAGCTAAAGCAATGTCGAAATCAAATTGACCTGTTGCAATACTTCAACTACATCCAGAGCCACATTCAGGCTGTCCATTCAACATGTCAATTTCCCCTTAAAATTCAGGTCATCATCTTTTTACTACTTTGAAAAATAACTGTACCTACCAACTCTTAGCTCCATGAGCAAACCTCAAATCTTCTCCATGATGAAGCTCTATTTATGTATCACTTAACTATATGGCCAGGGTAATGTTGTCTTTTCCTTTTTACTAGGCTTCCTTTTACTTTTCATGTGAGTCACAAATGAAAATTTTGAGTTTTGACCTCAACCTCACAAATACTTTTTGTATTAAAAATTCTGCATTGGGTCATGGTTTCTCAAAAGGCACATCATAGCAGAGCTGACTGAGACAGAAAAACAAACAGATTTTCTGAATGCATAGAGTGATGATAGTGGGAATGCAGAAAAGATGAAAAGTGGAAGAAGATGAAGAGTTGGAGGAAGGGGTGAGAATCGGTTCAAGGAGCCTTGGGATGGAAATCCTGATTTTCAACTTGATTTAATTGAAAGACATCTAGAAGATTGGGATAGCATCCTACTGAATGCGTCTGCAAAGGAATATCCAAAGATGATGGTTGTTCTGCGGACCTAGAGTTGAGAGAGAGAGATGGTTGTTGGCACCATCCAATATTTTAGGGGCCAGGATGGAGCATGGATGTAAAACAGAAAACCAACATGATCATTCTCTATATGTCCTGAGAAAATGTGTATATTGATATTTGCCACCAGATTTGCATATGAAACCCAGCTTCAGCCTTTAAACTCAAAACAGGTGATTTTCCCGGCTTTGCCAGGCCCTAGTGTTGGACTTAGCTGCCTCAGTGGTTGCTGTTGTTCTAGTGTTACCAGCTTCTTGGACTGATTAGGTTCTCAGCAGAGCCCTGACTGTTGCAGGTGTGGAAAGGTGACAGCCTGAACCTGTTCGTTTCTGCTCCCCTCACAATAATCCTAAAAATATGCTTACATACTAATTTCATCTGCCATTGTACTTAATCATTTTTTGATTACCCTCAAGCCAGTTAATTTCTAATAGAAAGATAATGCACAGTTAATTGGTTGGGAAGAGTTTGGGTAGAATGGAAAGTTTGGAAAGCTCATTTATTCCATTTTTTAAGATCTCATGTACCACCTTGCCCCTCCCCTAAGCCCTTAAAATTGAGAATTAATGCCATAAAAAATGATCAAACTCGAAGTTTGGGCTGGGGGTAGGAGGACACAATTTTACTGATTCAGGGAAGAAACCTGGCAAAGTTTTATTTCTCTGATATGCTTTTTTGATTTTGTACCAAAGCTTATGACACTAGATCTAAGAGGATTTAAACAGAATTCAATATAAACAAATAATTATCTTCTTAGCCAGAAAATTCCTAAACTTGTTGAAATATTTGTATCTTCCACATGACTGTTCGAAAGGAGGGAAGTAGAACAGTTAGAGGACTAGAGCTGAATTTTGTATTATTTCTGTCTCAGTTGGGTAATGACATCCGGTCACAAGCCTACAGCTAGAGTAAGAAACGAGGGAGAGAGGGAAACAAAGGTCTCCTGTATTCCTACAACAGAGTTTGAGAGGGAGGAAGGGAGATGAGGCTGAGGAGAGAGTGGTCCCTGTGGGGCTTTCCACACTTTACTTTCTCAATCACAAGGCAACAAGAAAGACACAGGAAAGAAGAACCGGATTTAATGCTTCAAAGCACCACTTTCCCTCTTATCAAGGTAGAAGCAGGAATAGTAAAATGAATCGATAAGGGGGAAGCAGCTAGGAAGGGTAGACCTGAAAGACAGGCTTGTAATGCACTCTTCAGCTCTAATAAAGTACTACAAACTGAAGAGCTTCAGTAACAGAAATTTATGGTCTCATATTTCTTTTTTTTTTTTTTTGGTTGGTTGAGGGGCTTGAACTCAGCCTGGGCGCTGTCCCTCAGCTCTTCAGCTCAAGGCGAGTACTCTACCACGTGAGCCACAGCGCCACTTCCGGTTTTCTGGTGGTTTATTGGAGATGAGAGTCTCACACAGTTTCCTGCCCAGGCTGGCTCTGAACCAGGATCCTCAGATCTCAGCCTCCTGTGTAGCTAGGATGACAGGCATGAGCCACCAGCACCCTACTGGTCTCACATTTCTAGAGGTAGGAATTCAAAACCAAATTTCTGATAGGGCCATGCTTGCTCTGAAAGAGCTAGGAAATGTTCTGTGCCCTCCTCCTTCAGTGTTTCCAGTGGCCTCTGAGCGTTCGATGGCTTGCAGATGTGGTGCCTCCTCCTTCAGCAGATGTACTTTGGGTGGCCATGTTTATGTCCAAAGTACTCTGTTCATAAAGACACCAGTCTTACTAGATTACTTCCACAATACCTCAGTAGGATCTCATCTTAACCACATTCTCCACAACCCTATTTCCAAACAACGCTGAGTTCTGAGATATACTAGGAGTTGGACTTTTGACATTTTGTGGTGTGGGGGAAAAATAAAATTTAAGTTTTAACAAAATGCTTTGCATAAATAAAACTAGACTATGAAGCAAGTGAGGGAGGTAATTCTTGAGATGTCTTGCTCACTTAGAGGATGGATTTTAAAGGAAGGGGAAAATGAAAGACAAAATGAGAGAAGAAAAGAAGAAAGAGGGAAGAGAAACTCAGATAATGTCGGATAGTATTCAGTGAGGGCCACTGTATGAGATCTATGTTATAAATAGGAAAAGAGAATAAAATGGTTATACATACACATATGCAGACACAATTTGCATGTATGCATATACATAATTCACACATACACATGTACTTGCTTTTGTCACTGGTGTTGCTGTGCTATTTGTGAGTGTGAATACCACAGTCGAGGTCACCATTAACGTCGCCACTACCAATCCTTAGGACATGACCTCAATGTGTAAAATGTGTCTACTGTTGTACTGCACCACTACCTATACTGCCTTCTTTTAAGATGAATCATAGGCCAGAGAGGAAGAGAGAGGAAGGGAAGAAAGGAACAACAGCAAAAAATTCTGTTATTCTGCTGGGTTTGTCTGTGTAAGTCTCTTGGTCTTTTTCTTGCAACATTTAATGGTCTTTCCTTATAGAACATGCATAAGGTTCTAGTCTGGTCTGTTTGGTATTCTAAATGCCTCCTGTACCTGGATGGTCCTCTCCTGATCAAGATTCAGGAAACTTTCTGCTATTATTTTACAATGTCCTTTTTATGCCTTGGCTTGGACCACTTCTCCTATGCCCATCATTCACAGGTTTGGTCTCATGATGGTGCTTCAGAAGTTTCATATATTTTCTTTGCACTTTCTTATATGTTTTAACTTATCAATGTTCTATTTAATCTATGTCATCTTCATACTCTTACATTGTCTTCAACTTGATCTGAGTTGACTTAATTTATTTATTTTTTAATTTATTTATGTTTTGTTTATAATCCATTTTATTAATATTACGTGTATGTTAGCACCATGAAATTTTAAGTAACACTCCAAATTCCTGACATACCATGTTTTCATTATTATTTTTCCTCCCCCTACTCACGCTGAGCCCCAGTGCTGGGCTTGACCTCTGGACCTGGGTGCTGTCCCTGAGCTCCTTTGTGTTCAAAGCTAGCACTCTACCACTTGAGCCAGAGGGCCACTTCCAGCTTTTTTGTGTGTGATTCATAGGAGATGAGTCTCATGGACTTCCCTGACCGGGCTGGCTTTGAACCATGATCCTTAGATCCCAGCCTCCTGAGTAGCTAGGGTTACAGGTGGGAAGCACTGGCACCCAGCTATTTTTAATACTTAAAAATATTATTAGCCAGCTGCTTGTGGCTCAGTTGCCCATGTTTGTTCAAGCATATATTCCTAGCTACTCAGGAGGCTGTGATTTGAGGATCATAGTTCAAAACCAACCCCAGGCAGGGAAGTCCATGAGGTTCTTATCACCAACCAACCACCACAAAGCCACAAGTGACATTGTACCTCAAGGGGTAATGTACTATCTTTGAGCAAGAAAGCTAAGGGACAATGCCTTGATCCTGAGTTCAGGCTCCAGTACCATCATGCACATGCATATGCATGTGTACACACACACATACACACACACACACACACACACACATGCACACACACATAATTTGAACAGTTGTATAAAGGGTTCTCAATTCAAGTCAATTAATGGGTGTAATCTTGATTGTGAATGCAACTTGATCAATGTTACTCCTTCTATCATCATCTTCTGTTTTATTTATTTTTACCTTGAGCTATTGAGCTCTTCCTTTCCAAAACTGAAACTTTCTCAGAATTTTACATATTTTTGGAGTTTGTCTTTTACAACCTGTTTTGTTTTCCTTATTTCATTGAGCTGTTCAATTATATCCCCCCTTGAATCCATTCAAATGCACTATACTTTTATTCTTTAAATTCATTCAGATGATTTTATGTGTTCTGTTTAACTGGTCAGTTTTATATCATTTTCTAAATTCTTTCCCTAGGGTTTCATCTGCTTTTCCATTAGTATAATCCATTATTTGGATGTGTTGCCTTTTGGTAGAGTTCTGTTGACTTTTTAAATATTTATATGTTTCTGCACTTGGATTGCACATTGGAGACCAAGTTATGGGTTGGAAGTTGCATTCTTCTTTATCCTTTGAGTGTAAGTATTCTCAGAGCTCAGGGATGTTTGGCTCCAGGTAGGATTGCATTTCAGTTTCTCACCACTGTGCTGTGGGGATAGCTTAGTAATCAAACATTCATTCATAGACTCTTGGGACCAGGCCCTATCTCAGCACAACTCACAGACAAGAAAACAAGCTCTCGTAGTTCTAGTGCATAGGGAAGAAATATGTTAGCTGAGTGTGCGGCAAATAAAACTCTAAGCTGTCTACATCAGAACTGCCTTCTTCTAACGAGCTTCTATTCTTGAATATGGGATTCAGTCATAGCTCCATGGATCACATGCAGACTGTGGGTGGAGCTAGTTTCCACCTGCTCTATACCAAACCCAGTGATATATTCCCAAGGTTGGTGACTGTCCATGCATAGAATGAATCCCGAAATATAGCACAGAGTAGGAGAAACAAACAGAGACTGAGGCCTGCACTGGCCATAGGAAAACTGAGGGACATGGGTACTCAGTCTATGGGTCTCAAGACTTTCAGACCCTGTTCAGCAGTTCACCAAGCTGTGGAAGGAAGGAGGCTAAGAATCACTGGAACTGAGTGAACATCCCAGCCTGTAATCTACTTTCACAATTATGCTGAAAATCTTGCTCCACCAGTGAGTTTTAGATATAATTAAGAACAGCTACTACCACAGCAGAAGTGACCATTTAGTTAAAGAATCACCAAATTATGCCCCATAGGTCGCACTGACCCACTTTTTGTTTTGTTTTGTAAATCAGCTTTTATAGAATAAAAGCCATGGTAGTTGATTCACATTCTATAGCTATCTTCACATTTAAAAGGGTAGAACAGAGCAATGGAATAGGACAACATGCAGAACACAAAGTTCAAAATATTTACATCAAAAATGCATGCTGAGGGCTGGGAAGGTGGCTCAGTGGTAGAGCGCTTGCCTTGCATGCATGAGGCCTTGAGTTTGATTCCTCAGCACCACATAAGCAGAAAAAAGCTGGATGTGGTGCTGTAGCTCAAGTGGTAGAGCACTGGCCTTGACTGAAGAGCTGAGGGACAGCTCCTAGGCCCAGAGTTCAGGCCCCAGGACTGACAAAAAAAATGCATGCTTTTGTTTCTAACGCATTTATAAGATTATCTCTTTGTAGCTTTGTATGTCCCTCCCCCACAGTATAACCCCTGCTTTCACTATATTTGATGTCAGTATAACTTGTAGAGGAGATGGGGAAAAACAAGTCGTTTAAGGATACAAGTGACCTGTTGCAACAATGAGAAGTACAAGTTGTCATGTCGAAAACGAGCTTTTACAATGTTGGTGTGGGGGTGGGGAGGGAGGCAGGGAGGATTGGGTGGGGGGGGAGGCTGGGAAGGGATGTGAAGGGTAAACAAAGGAGGAGGCTGCAATGCTTGATAAGAAATGTACTCATTAACCTGCCCATGTAATTGTAAACCCTCTGTACAGTGTGTTCACAAAAAATAAAAATAAAAAAAATGCATGCTGATACATCTACTTATCCTATCTGTAGATAGATGGATAGATAGATAGATAGAGATATATATAGAGAGAGATGGATGGATAGATAGATAGAGATAGATAGATAGATAGATACTGCAGATAAAGAATCTAAGCCCCAGTTGGATTCTGGGACCTGCTATGGTCTAGGGTGTCCCATCCATCTTTTAACACAGTTCACCTCATATCCCTGTTCTAAAGTGTTATAAATAATCACTACACACTGGTATCTCTCCCTTGTAGTCCTAGCTACACAGGAGGCTGATATCTGCAGATCACAATTCATAGCCAACTTAGGGAGGAAAATCTCTGAGACTCTTATTTCCAATTAAGCATTTTAAAAGCTAGAAGTGGATCTGTGACTCAAGTAGCAGAGCACTAACCTTGAGCAAGAAAGCTATAAAACAATGTATTTATTTCCTATTTATGTGGTTTATGTCAGCTATACAAACCAGAATCATTCCACTGACTTGTAACATATACATTCCCAAAGCAAAAACAAAACAAAACAAAACTTGGGACCAATAAACCCTGAAGGGAAGCTGTAACATCATTGACTAGAATTATAAGAGCTGAGTTGGAAATTTATGCAGAACTGTACAACATTTTATAGAAAAAATGATTTAGAAAAATGATAAAGAAATTGAATCCTCAGGGATAGCTGAGAGACTAATTTTATTAAGATACCACCTAGTTACCATCCTTTAATGACCTTCAAGAAACTTAAAAACTATATGTAGATGGTTAATATGAAAAAATTGGAGAGAGGTTAGGGCTGCATCCTTCTAAGTTTTTTCTCTTCCTTTTATGGATGTCTGCCTCAGAAATCCTTAGAGAAAAGCAACAGTTCTGTGGACTACACAGTTTAGGGAATCATGGATCCCTGGTCATAGCAGCATCTGTAACCTGATAAAAGCAGAAAGTAACTTGCAAACACACTCTACACAAAGCACAAAATATATTTACTCTTGTTCTTTAATTCAATTCTCATGAAAACCCTATTAGATAGAGAGTTATTATTTCAAGCTCACAACAGAGGAAAACGTAAGAAAATTCCTCAATGCGATGGCACAGAGTTAATAAACTGGAACATTTGTGGTTTAAAATCGGGTTTGTCTGCCATGTCACACCTGGTGCTCGGATGTGACTCACATGGACTGCGCCTGAATTTTATACAAAGAAGCAAAACATTGAAAGTTCTGTTTAGACTTCAAATGAGGAAAAATACATGAAGGTCAACACTGGAAAAACGAAGCAAATAATTCTTGTATGAGTAAAAGAAGAGAGATGGTATTACTTCAGGAAAAAGATCTGGCTGGGATCCAGCTGATGGAGGTAGCTCAGTAGGAAAGCACAGGAAAGCAGTACTGGCCTTACTTCTCACCTCATTTCCTGGGAGGAAGAACTGGGAGAGAAAGAACCATCAGACTACAGACATAATGAATCTGGAAAAAGTGACAGCACATGTTTGCTCTGAGTCTCCTATATTAGCCAGCATTCTTCAAAGCATGCAAAGAGTTATTTAAAGAGTTCAGTTCATTTTATGGCAAAGACTTAATGTCACTTCCATTCAGCAGATACCATTGATGACGTATGAAAAAGAATACTCAGGGAATTCATCATGAAGCAAGGAATGAGTCTGATAAACATACAGGTATGATTAAACTGAAAGCATCTTTCCCCATCCTCCACGTTTAAATAGTTACAGGAGCTTGCTAGAGGTAAATTCAGTAAGATCAAGGAGCATTTTCCAAGTGGTAGTTAACAGGTTATCAGAAAGCATTAAATAATACGTAAGTAATCCTGCAGAAGGTCAAATATTCAGAATCCTCTGTCATTACTTAGATGCAAGATGAACATCACACAACCAGTGGTTTTCCACTGACTGGCATCAGGCATTCTTCCATGCACCCAGACATATACCCCACAAGGTCCCAGTTCTCACAGGCTTAAGGAGTCCAAACTGAAGAGGAAAGCAAGACTAGATTACTGATAGTGAGCTACAGTTTGAATACAAAGGACAGAGTGCACTACAGAGGTAAGGCTTACTTACAGATAGAATCTGAAGATTGTCTGAAGGTAGAATTTCCTCTTTCTGTGGGAAGGGTAGTGTTCTGTTCCGCCAAGGCTTCCACTGACCAGAGGAGACCCACAGATAAAACCCCCTTACAGGCACATGCAAACATTCACCAAATATTAAAACAGTGTGGCATGTAAAATTAACCAGCACATCCCTTTCCTTCCTCTGTTTTTTAAAACATTTAATTTTCTTGTCAGAGGGGTTACAGTTACATGTGTAAGCTAATGAGTGCATTTATTGTCAAACATTGCCGCCCCTTCCCACGTGCTTTTTTCTCACTTACCCTTCTTCGATTCTCCTCCCCACCACAAGTTGTAATGCTCATTTCCATCATAGTGTCTCGCGAGGATCACTGTTGAATTGCTCCACCCCCTTTTTTGAGTGTGTCATCATTTTGTTGTTCCCCTCCCCTTCCCCAGATCAGATAAATGTATATACAAGGTACCAGGTCCTTCCTCTTTTTAAGGGATCACGTCAATCAAGAAGAATTGTATTCACAAACAACTTGGATAAATGGCAACTCCTTTGTACAACTACTTAACGATAAATAAATAAATAAATAAATAATAAGAGCAGATTTGTAAGCATCTAGTTCTTTTTTAATTTGAAAAATGCCCAAAATAGAGGGTTCAAAGTTACATAAAGCAGGTGAAGAGTGCATTTCCTTTGGGACAGTGTCATCCCTTCCCCCCGCCACCCCCCCCCACCCCCCCGCTCTCTCCCAATTTTTCCTTCCAATCCTACTTGCAAGTCATGTAGTTCATTTTTAATGGAGTACACCTAGTTCTTGAAAGTTCCATTATTCTCAAGAGCTGGTGGGTAAAGTCATGAATAGTGGACAGATTACATTAGATGAATGTTGGCAGGAGTATGACTGTTCCTGTCACACTGATTAAAAATGCAAACTGATATTTAACTCCTGATTCTTCAATTGGTCCTGTCTTGAGTAGAATATGGGCTGTCATCATATATAAATGGTGAAGGAAGACTTAGAAGGGTAAGAACTGTATACCAAACTCTTGCCCATAAAACGTGTATCCAAGACTTTGGCCTAGCCAAGATGAAGGATTTAGAGGATTAAGTGTCTATTTTTGTTAAAGTAAGTTCAAATCACTAAAGGTATCTGAATGTGGGCCACAGGAGCTGCCCCTTGTTGCAGTTAGTTATAGACTTGGAGCTATTTTAAAATGTGAGGAACTGAGTGATCTTCCCTCTGCTTTTATGAAGCCTTGCCAGGTGGTCTTAGCCTGAAGGTCACTGTGGCTTTTCCTGACAGGAACATCGCAGTGGTGTGAAACACAGAGTGTGTATAAAAGGGAAGAACCTTGAACCACAGTAAGACTCCTCAGTGAAGAGACGCTTTAGGCTTAGTAGATGACATGATTTGCACTCTCATCGTTAGTTTTTGCTTGCTTTATTGTTTTGTTTTGCCACCTCTCAACCCCCAGAAATATATTCAGGAAGTAATTTACCACTAGTGATATAGAAAGGCACCTGAGTTCAATATAAGTTACAGAACAAAGGTCCAGCCTTTATGTTGCTAGATAGCTGAGACACACACTCTTGAACTAGGACATTTGATAACAGAGATGCAGCTTTTAAGATTAGTAAAATAAAGGGCTAGGTACTGATGGCCCATAACCCTAGCTACTCAGGAGGCTGATATCTGAGGACTGATGCTCAAAGAGTCTTGGATGGAAAATTTATGACACTCTTATCTCCAATTACACACACATACACACACACACACACACACAATTGGTCAATCACTAGCCTTGATCAAAACATCTCTAGGACACCAAAAAGCCCTGAGTTCAAGCCCCAAGGTCAACATAAAAAAAGAGTATTAAAATGTTAGAGGATTTTACTAATGAATAAGTAAAAATGACAGTAATCCTATAGGAAATGTAGCATATACTTGGGTTGAAATAGAGAATAACTCAGTAGAACAGTAGTCGACTTAATATTTTAATAATAAAAATCGCTAGACTGTAAACTGGTGTTACATGGCCTAGAACAGCCACTTCATCACTCAGAATTGAATTGTTGGTACAGTAGGAAGCATGCTTTTCTCTCAGGTGGAGTTTGTATCACTTAGGCCATAGAAAATGGATAAACAAGAGGGGATGTGACAGATACACTGAATCAATGATTTTTAAGACAGTTTAGGGAAGAGGTAAACTGTGATTAATATAGTTCAGAGTGGATGATGACCTGCTACAAATCATGTATGAACATGAGTGTATTTAAAGGAGGAGAGATTCAGAGATCCCTCGATATAGAACAGAACACTTTTTAAAAAATCATATTCTATTACAATGTGAAAATCTCATGAAAGACCAGGAAGTCTATATTAAATCATGATGGACTCCAACACTGGCGAGAGAAGAAAAGATCAAGAACAACATTTGCTACTTAATACTGAGCAATGCACAATATGCGCAGCACAGTGACTATGGTCAAGGATTCAGCTGTCCCAGTAATTTGAGGATCACAGAGATGGGGGAAGATACAGCCCAGGGAAGCAATGACATTTCAATGGGAACTAAGCAGGACAGCCAAGGGAGAGGAACAGACTTTGCTTAGGTGTTTTTCTACCTGCCTCATGCACTCAGATGTTGATTTCTTTCATCTGGTCAAGAAAATACTTTTCAATTTAATTCAATTGAATGGGTTTTTTTTAAATTTTATTTATTTATTTTTATTGTTGTCCTATTTAGAAGAGTAAAAGGACATGATATTGTTGAATGATGGATGAATTTTCTAAGACTGATAAATCCTTCCCTTTTTTTTTGTCAAATAGAGAAGTAAGCTCTTTGCTTTTGTATATCTTTCTTTGCCTTTTCAGCGTTGCATTCTTTCAGATATCTTCAAGAATACAGTGCATTGATCATGGGTTGCCTTAGTTTATGCTTATAATGAAAAGCATTTGTTATTTCCATCAAGTTTAAAACATAATTTTGTTAAATGTAGAAGTCTTGTTCATCAGACATTTTGACTCAGGGATTCAGAGTTCAATCGACACTTTCCTTGGCTCTAGGGTATTTGCTATTTAGTTAGGCAGTACTGGGGAATGAACTCGGGCCTTTTGCACTTTCTTGCTCACAGCTGGTGCTCTCTCACTTGAACCATACCTCTGTCTTTTGTCTTTTTATTTGGGGTTGGAGTCCCTCCCACCTTGCCCAGTGTGGCTTCCTCCAGGTCTCTGCCTCTCGACTCTTGACATAGCTTTTGGGCATTTTGATAAGAGGTCTGTTATTATTTGGAAAGAAATTCGCTTTGTAACACCTGGTGGCGATTAGCTCTTGAAGTTTTCAGTATTTTTTGTCTTTGTCCTGTGTTTTGTTTAGTTTAGTTTTTTTGCATTTTTAACAACAATATGATGTAGAGGGGTTCTTTTTTGGTCATGTATTTTTGGAATTCTACCTGCCTCATGCACTCAGATGTTGATTTCTTTCATCTCGTCAAGAAAATACTTTTCAATTTAATTCAATTGAATGGTTTTTTAAAAATTTTATTTATTTATTTTTATTGTGAAAATACAGTACAGAGGGGTTATAATTACATGGACAAGGTAATGAGTACATTTCTTATCAAGCATTGTTGCTTCCTCCTTTGTTTCCCATTCCCAACCCTTCCCATCTCCCACCCCCCTTACCTCATCTCCCACCCCCTCCATACAGGTAGACCCATTGAAACAATGAGATGTACAAGTTGTTATGTTGAAAAATATACTTTACAACTTTGAATGGATTTTCTATGTTACAGGTTGTTTTTTTTTTTTCCTGTTCCCTCTTCCATAGAACAGATTCATTCGGGCTGGGAAGGTGGCTCAGTGGCAAAGCACTTGCCTTGCATGCTTGAGGCCCTGGGTTTGATTCCTCAGCACCATATAAGCAAAAAGAAAAAAGCCGGAAGTGGCCCTGTGGCTCAAGTGGTAGAGCGCTAGCCTTGAGCTGAGGGACAGCGCCCAGGCCCAGAGTTCAGGCCCCACAACCGGACCCAAAAAAAAAAAAAAAAAAAAGAAAAAGAACAGATTCATTCATTTGGTCTTTTAGACAAGTCTGAGCAGTCTTGGCTGTTTGATGCCTGACTATTTTCTGATGATTTTTAAAATTCCTTTCTGAATGCAATAGCTGTTCAACTTTATCTTCAATTGCTATTATTTTCTCTCTTCTAATCTGTCTAAAATGTTCATGATCATAAACTTTGATTTGATTTGTTGACCATTTGCAATATTTCCATTTGCTTATTTGTTTTGAAGCTGTCTTTGTCAATTTTCTCATCCACATTATTTAACTATGCACTTATGTTGTTGATTTTCTTTATTTTTTCAATTGTGAAAATACCATACAGAGGAGTTACAATTACATGGGCAAGGTAATGAGTGCATTTCTTATCAAGCATTATTGTCTCCTCCTTTGTTTCCCCTTCCTATCCCTTCCCATCTCCCTCCTACACCCCCACCCCACTGTATTTGATGTTGGTATAATTTGTGGAGGGGAAGGGAAAAAACAAATGGTTTAAATAAGGTTACAGGTGGACCCTGAGAGGTGCACCAATGAGATGTACAAGATGTTATGTCAAAAATGATTTTCTTATCTGTGTCAAATGGTTTACTTAAAACTTTGGAGGCCTCAGTAATTTTTGTAATAGGAAAAACTTTTTGGTTGGTCATGGGGCTTGAACTGAGAACCTGGGCGTTATCTATGAGGTATTGGCTCAAGGCTAGCACTCTACCACTTTGAGCCACAGTAGCACTTCCAGTTTTCTGGTGGTTAATTGGAATAAGAGTCTCACTGTTGGCTTGAACCCCAGTTCTTGGATCTCACCCTCCTGAGTACCAAAGATTACAGGTGTGAGCCACTGGTACATGACTAAATCAAGAACTTTTAATTCTTTGGTATTTCAATAATGTCAGCATCTCTTAGGTTCCATTGAAGAATAACTTTAGCAAATAGCCTGTGTTAATATTTCACCCCCAATATAATTAATGTTCTTCTTTATGAGTAGACAATTTTCCTTAATGGAGGTTAGCGGCACAAGTTTTGCTCTGAAGATGTTCATCACAGACTAACATCCTGGAGAAAGCAAGGAATTATCTGGATGGAGGGTTCTGTCAGTCTGAAATTCTGATGGGTCCTTTGATAAGTACCTGCAATTTGCTTCTACATGGCTACTAAATAGTGCTGGATATTGAGGACCAATTTTACTTGGGAGAACTAGTTTTATTATCTATGAGGCTTCTGTGTTTTCAGTTTATTTTTATTTTTATTTTTGTCAGTCATGAGGCTTGAACTTAGGTGCTGAGGGCTGTCCCTGAATTCTTCCACTCAAGTCTAGTGCTCTACCACTTTAAGCCCCAGTGCCACTACTAGTTTGCTGGAGGTTAATTACAGATGACTCTCATGAACTTTCCTGCCTGGGCTGGCTTCAAACCATGATCCACAGATCTCAGCCTCCAGTGTAGCTAGGATTATAAGTGTGAGCCACTAGCACCTTGCTACTTTTCCAGTTTAGATAGAGTTGAATTAATTATATTCCTTAGTGCAGATCATACTATTCTTTTAGGCAATGAGAAGAACTTTTCCTTTAAAAATGTATTTCTGTAACTTCTATCTCTCTCCTTCCAATAAGCACCTCTGTAAATATATTTGATATTTATTTCTAGTTGCCCATTTGTCCTACCTTTATTTACAGAGTTGAGAGGCCAGCCCTAGCTGATCTATTTAAAAATCTCATTCCATCTTCTATCCCTAAAATATTTTTTGACTCCTTCTCTCTTTGTGCATTTTTTCACATTTGGCATGGGTCAACATCAAACATGCATCTATTTTGCCTGCTCATGAATCTTTTATATTTTTATCTCTCCCAATCGAATGTAAATTTCATAGCCTCTTTCTGCTGGGGAGTCAACTTCAGGTGTAAAGATCTGGCACACAATAGCCACTTATTAAATATTTATTGAGTGACTGAATGAATGATTAAGTATTAGGACTCAGTATTCAATTTTTCCTCACTGTTTGGTCAATGGAGAACGTTCAGGCCATGAGGAAGTATATCATGTCCTTATCTGTATCTGGGAGCTTAAAATTCAGAATCTGAGCAGTTTCTGATGAGGTAACCATCTGCAGGTAGTGGGAGGTGGGAATCTGATAAAGAATGTTCTTGTTAATTAAAATTAAAGACAAATGGCAGAGTACTGTCTGAGAAATTCACGGAGGAAGAGTTTTCCCAGGCACATTTGGGAGTATTTAGTCTTGAATTGATTGCTGTGAATGAATACCTCTAAGCAGCCATGGAGAGCTGCATTTTGTTTGTTGGTTGGTTTGTGATTGTTTTGTGGCAGGATGTTGCTATGTGGCTCAGCCGGCCTCAACTCTTCATTTAGGTGCCTTTGTCTCCTGAGGGCTGGGACATGACATGGGTGCCACACATCTGGCCCAAAGCTGTTTTGTTATCCATATTTTAAAATGCGAGGGGGCCTCATTTCCACACATCTGTATGCGCGTACAGGGCGCCTTGGTAGACTTGGCCTCTCTCTCATTCTTATCCCCTTCTCTATTCTCAAATGAATCTCGATGAGCTCCACTGTTCTGGTTTCATCCATGTACATAACCTATTTTGACCTCCTTCATCTTCTTTCACCCTTCTCACTCTTCCTGACTTCCACTAGTACTAAAATCCTGGAAAGGGCGGCTTTCACATTCCTGTCATTCACATTTTAAGTGCCTGTGAATTATTCCAAGGAGTTTCACCCTAAGAATTCATGCATACATTGTACTTTAATCTGATTGGCCTTCTAGCTTCCTGTTACTTTGGCCATGCCCCGTATTCTTGATTATTCAAAAGCTTTTATGGAGGTTTTTTTTTTTCCTTCCGCTTTATTCCAAGGTAGAGCATCAATAATATACAAAACAGAGCAAGGAATGCATTTGGTTCATCATCAATGCAAAAGAACTTTGATTTGGAAAACATTCTGTCCTACTCAGCTTTGGAAAAAAAGAAAAACAAAATAGCAATATACTGAATTAAGAAAAATTAAAGAGCCTACCCTAGAAAAACTCCTGTGATGGATTCCTATGAGAGATTGTACACATCTTGACAGATGTATAGCTCACTGATGACTAATGCCAGTTTAAGGAAGCATCTGGACTTTAGGTACTAGAGGAACATTTACCCCCTTTCCTGCTGTCTTCATAGACCAAAGGAACTTCTACTTCAATTATGGACAAAAGAAGCATATTCTTTTCTGCACATCCTCTTTATCAGTCTTCTTTGCGACAAAGCGGCTTATTTTGCTCATGTGGTAGAAGAGACAGATGAAGAATTTAAGCGCTTTTCCTTTTCTTTTCTTTTTTTTTTTTGGTCAGTTGTAGGGCTTGAAGTCAGGGCCTGGCTTCTGTCCATCAGCTCTTTCACTCAAGTCCAGTGCTCTACCGCTTGAGCTACAATACCACTCCCTGTTTTCTGGTAGTTAAGTGGAGATAAGTGTCTCCTCCACTATCCCAGCTGGCTTCAAACCTTTATCCTAAGATCTCAGTCTTCTGAGTAGCTAGGATTACAAGCTGTGAGCCACCAGCGCCTGATGCTAAGCTCTCTTCTTTTATGTTCTCTTTCCCGGTTGCCACACTTTTCTCTTGATTCCCCTGGAAAACATCCCTGAGACCTGTAGCTTTGTGTGAAACATTTCATTTACAAGGATGAGTCATGCTAGGATGTTTAGCTGTGATTACAAATCAGGTCACACAAGTTCCAACAATACTTACCAATAATAAAGCTGGTAGCTTAAAATCTGTTACTTTTTTCTGGTTTTCAAGAGATTTTGAAGGGAAACAGCAATAATTGTCTTTATAAAACTCTAGCATAGACCAAAAATATATTTGAATTCTTGCTCTCCTAAGTTTACAAAGAAAGAGGAAATTTCTTCTTAAAGTATTGAGATTCCTCATGACCAGAAGATAAGGCACTCTAGATAATTTTGGGTGCCTCCTTTCACTAAGAAAGGGGCTGACTTATAAAAGAAACAATGGTTCCTCCATTTGTTATGAACAGAGCTTACAGGGACCTTATGATACACCATTCCTCTTGATATGAGATCTTATAAACTTGTTTATGGTATACCATTCCTCTTAATATGAGATCATATAAACTTGTTTTTATATTTATGTATCCAATTCATTAGTGATGATTTATTATTGTAATTTCAGTGCTTAAGTGAGTCATCTTCAAAGTAGACCTCTGAGAATATGCTTGATTTACAAAGCAATAATAGACACGAGTTATTGTTATCAATAGTATTAATATAGAAGCTTAAATAAATTATCATTACTTACAACTTGGAAGTTATTTCATAGGGTGACAGCATGCTTTGGAATGTCTCTTACAATGAGCATTCTGCAACCTTGATTTGTTTTCTATTTCAGTTTTAATATTACATATTCTTCAAAGGTGATCTGCAGCCTAATGTTATAAGCAAGATAGAGATCCAAGAAAAGTGATATAATTTTAATGCCTCAATCATCTATCTATCCATCTATCTACCATCTCTCTATCCATCCATCTGTGTATCCATCTATCTATATCTATATCTAGCTACAATCATGTGTTTGGTTTTGTGGTTTTAAGGGGCAATACTATATTTCATAGGACTTTATGCAGATGCACTGCAAAATAAATTCAAACCCAGGAAACACTTTTATAATGCATCATCATGAAATAGTGCAAGATTTTCAGCTGTGGCTAGTCTGAACCAAGTGCCATGTGTCTTATTCTGTCTTCATGGCTTCCATTTCTAGACCACTTCATGACATTGAAAAAACTTCTAAACCTTGAATTCCTTACTGGTAAAAAATAGCTATAAATCTAGTGAATATTTAATGTCTAGATTTTCTATTAACAATGATATGGAAAAAGTAGCTAAAGTATAACAATTACTCAATAAATGGTCCCAAAACTATACACATAACCAAGGCTTTTCTCCACCTCTTGGGGTTCTCTTAGTAATCCAGATCTTATTTTGATAAATATAATCTATTGTTTTGATTAGAGAGTCAAAATAATTGTAACTATGTCCCTGCCAAGACTCCACAAAGAATAGCATGCAGTCCAGAAACGGCTCAGAGCTCTGCGGCCTTACAGCCACAGAGAGCTGTCACTTGGGGATAAGATTTTAAATTTTTCAAAAGAGGATCAGCTCTAGCATAATGATACAGGATAACTTTCCCTGGAGCTATACTTTGTGTGTACTCTTCCTTTATTGCTAGGCTTCCCTTTGTTACTTTGCTTTCATTTGCCTTACAGATTTCAATTTAATTCCAGAAGGAAGTCAGATTTGAAGATAACAGCCCCTGGCAATTCACCTAGCCTCTCCTCACTGCAGTTTGCTGTCACTTCTTAACTCTTCCTTTCCACGCGGTCTCTTCAGGAGTGACAGCTTTGAGACCCTGTTCCTGTGTTGTACAAGTCTCTACACACTGTTAAGAAAGATGTCATGATGAACAGGGCTTCTTGCCCATGACCTAACTGATCCAGGGTCTTGAGCACCTTCCTCTTTTCACCTTTGTGTTTCATCTTTTAACAAGTGGTGCCAACCCTTGGGAACAGAACAAACAAACACTTAAAATGATCTAGGACATAAACCGTTGGAAGAATAGTTTGAGAACTGCAGATTCTAGTAATCCTGAAACAAGTTAATAGAGTGGAGACGGAACATTCTACACCAGGAAGCCTATGTCTATGCTAGAAGTAACTGTAGCAAGTAGAAACAACTTTCATCACATTTTATACAATAGCAAGTGAAAATAAGACATAACTGCTGGATCAACACCCTGACTTCCAAGAAGAGCTGCAAATCCTGCAGTACTACAAGTGGGTAGTGGACAGTGTAAATACAAAGTTTCTTGTTTATCCTTATGTTTCACCAAATATTCCAAGATACTTACATGATGCTTCATTACAAAAGTGTTTGATGATTTAAAAAAATAAAAAAGAGTTTGTTGTGATAATACAGCTCTGTACTTTTAGCTCTTTAGAAGAGAAAGATCAGCAGTATCATAATCTGAAGCCAGTTTGGGGCAAAGAAAAATAGTGAGATCCTATCTTAACAAAGGAACCAGATATGCTGGTACATATCTCTCATCCAGTTTATACTGGTAGGAGAAGCACAGTTTAGGTTACTCCCTGGCAAAACAGACTGGGGACGTGGTTCAGTTGGTAGTTTGCCTTCCTGGCAAGAACAAAGTCCTGCATTGAAAGACTTCCATTACTGACTAAAAATAATAATTGTGCTTTATCTAGGCATCGCATCCTGGCCATTTAAGTAGTTTATTAGAAACAGTATATTAGTAGATGAGGAAACTCATTGCTAGAGTGCTTGTCTGGTAAGTATGAGGGCATGGGTTGATTCCTAGAAATAAAGACAGACAAAGAGAAATGCGGGGCTTATTAACGGACTTTTAAAAGGAATTTTCACTTTCTAAATTTTCTACAATTGGCTTTAATTCCCTGCTGACAGAGAACATATCCTGATACTTCCATTATGAGAGAGGGAATTAACAACAGAGTAAGGTTGGCTAGCTGAAAACCTGGACAGATGAGTGGATGAACAGATAGATAGGAAGGGAATGGGTTATAAGAGCTAGAAGAATGATTTTTACCCTTTGACAAATTGAAGTTAGCATCCTGACTGCTCCATTTCTTAGCTGGCCTAAATACTGATGTTCTTATCTATAAGAAAATCTATGTTTTAATAAGATGTATGCCCAGAATTGTCAATATAAAGATAATACCTGTGAAACACTTCTAGTACTTACACAAAAGTGTTTAGTAAGGGTGACCAAGTTTTTATCTCTATCATCTCTATCTATCAATATATCATCTATCTATTAATTAATCTATGTATCATCTGAATAAACACTAACAATGATAATAACTAGTTTCATTGTCCATCACATTTTTTTTAAAACGTGTCTGCCACGGTTTGGAATTGAACTCAGTTCCTCAAATTACTAGGCAAGCACTCTACAACTTAGACATGCCCTCCATACCCTTTGCACAGCAGTTATTTATGGCATTGTGTCTTTTTTTATATAAGTTTTTTATTGTGAAAATACTGTACAGAGGGGTTACAATTACATGAGCAAGGTAATGAGTACATTTCTTACCAACATTGTTGCCTCCTCCTTTGTTTTTTCCCTACCATCCCTTCCCTCCCACCTCCTCAACTATACTCCCCCTGCCACTAAATTGTAAAGTTCGTCTTGTACATCTCATTGTTGCAATGGGTCCACCTGTATCCCTATTTAAACAATTTGTTTCTTCCCTTCCTCTCCCCAAATTATACCAACATCAAATACAATGAAAACAGGAGTTAGACCGTGGGGGAGGGACATACAAAGAAACAAAAAAAATCACATGATACCTTATAAATACATTAGAAACAATAGCAAGAAAGAAAAAAACACTTGTGTTATGCCTGGTCATACTTGTGCTTGCTTCCAGGCATTATAAGTGTATGCATACCATAGCATCCAGTCATGATGTTTCCAAGATTGCTAGGTTTACAGACATACCCAACCTCACCAGCTATTAATTCAGATGTCCAGGCTGGCTTCCAGTTACATTCCCTTATCTCTTCCTCTCCCGTCACTTAAGGTTACGTGTTTTAGTTAGCATGTTAGACGTGGTGGATCACCATTCTGAATTAAAAGTAACAGTCTAAACATACTGGCTCTGAGTTCTAGTCCTAATTTTCCACATGAATTCACTCCACTCACTTAATCTAGGAAGAGCGGCTTTCATTTGTATAGAACAGGACTGATGAGAGCCATTGGCATACAGTAGGCTCACTTTACACCATGCCGTCCACTAGGTCCCGGCTTCAACATTACGGGGAATGGAATGCAAACGAAATCTACTCACCTAGCTCTGGTTTGCTTTTTGAGATTTAGTTGTTGTTTTTTCCCTCTAAATTTTACTCTCTTTAATATGGCTATTTAAACGACCCATTTAAATCTCAAATTTAGCATGTTTAAAATGGCCCATGGTCTCTGCAAATCATGTCCATCTTTGCCTTTTTCTTCTTTATTCCCTGTTTTAATTAGTAACTTCCCCATTTATCAGGAAATTAAGATGAAACCCATAAGATATCTTTTATTGCTCCTTCCTCCTCATTTCTCACATTTGAACACTCATGCAGTTATTACTGGTGAGATTTGCACATTTATATTATGACTGCCTAAGGTTATGGTTTAGATTTTTACCTATCTATGGATTATTGAAGCTCATTGTTTCTTTTTTTCCTAGGTGACATTGTGGCATACAAATGACAAAATGGTCAGCTACCTTCATGCTGTGTCTGAAATCAGGTGACAGACAAAGGTTGCCCTTCTGCAATGAGATTCTGTACCCAGCAAGATAGAGCTTGGATTTTACTTGCTCATTTAGTATGTTCAATACAAGTATGATGCCCAGAAATAGGCACTATTCTTGGATGAACGTTGAATAAGGTCAATAGGTCAAACCGTAGAAATCAAATATTTTTTTAAAAAATCCATTCCAGAAGAAGGAAAGCCAGGTGCAGAGAAACCTCATGATGTGAGGAAGCTTGCTTTGGAATACCCACTGGGATATTTGGACACTGTAATAAAGAAAAAGGAGTTTAAAAAAAATCCAGGTACAACAAACTAAAGGATTCTTGAAAATGCAAAAGGGATTTCTGTGTTTCCTCTTTGCCCCTCATGTAATGTGGAACAGTGGACAAAATAAATCCCTATTAATTTGTTCCTGCATTATTTTTTATACAGAAATCACATTGACTATCATTTACCTGAAACACCATGATTAAATGTCTTTGTGCATTCATCACTTCACATCGATCATTTGCATGTTATGCAAATCAGCAAATGCATATTGTTTCAATAATACATTTTAAAAAGTCACATCACCAAGGTAACTTGAAGGAAGATGATTATCAGCAGAAGCCTGGAACATGATTTCTTTAGGCACTTCAAAAACTCAGGAAGTAGAACATATGGTATTCTTTGGGGAGACTGTATGTGAATGTGTACCCACATGCAGGGAGATGGGGAGAGAGGGAAAAAATCAGCCATTCTTGTATGCTTGAACAAGACAAAAGAAAACACATTACAGAAACGTGTTCAGATCTGGCATCTCCCTTGAAATCAAAGTATTCCTCCTCTGGCCGACTCAGTCATTGCAAATTTAAATAATGCTTATGTCTGGTTATGAAGAAATCTGAGCACAGAGGAAAAAGTGGAGAATCTCTCTCTTTTAAGTTACCATTTTTACTCTCAGATGAAAGAAAGAAGACAATTTGCAGGTTATCTATGGCAACTATTTACAATCCCCCTTCCTCCGCCAGTTCAATGTCCTTTAAAAGACTCCGTCTGTTCTTGACACATATCTCCACTTTCTCACATATCCTACCTGAGACTCCTTCCTGAGTCCACCTCTCAAACTACATTTTCCTTTCTGGTTCTTCCAATGAGCCTAGATTACACTCACTCTGCAAACTCCTTCAGGAATGACAACACTTTACGTTTATTCTGTTCACAGCCCTGTCCCTCCACCATTGACTGTAAGTTCTTGAGACCAGAGAAGGTTCGAGTATCTCCACCCTCTCTACGTACATGCTGAGGAGAATGCCTAGAATACCATCTGCTTGATTCCACAAAAGCTTCAAATTTGGATTCACATTTCCAAATAACTTCATCTAAAACTATGTTTTCATTTATTTCCTTGTAACAATTCATGGCCAATAAATAAAATGAGTGAGACAGAAGCAGGGACTGGAGAGCATTTCCAAACAAGCTAAATTATGCTAGTTATAGGAACTCATTTTGTGAACAATTTTTAACTTGATTATAATCATACTTCATGTACAGTAGTGATCCTACTATTTCCCTTCATAAGGAAAATGCTTGTCATTTATGACATCCTTTTCACAGGCTTTCAGTTTAAAGGCTGTATAATATTCTAGTGAGTTATATATACTATCATTCACTTAATCATTTTGTAGATCCTTTAAGTTGTTTCAGAGTTCAATGTTCAATGACTTGAGTCTAATAGTATTTCCAAATTTGGGATGGTTTAGCAACAAGTTCTAGATATGCATTTTCTGAGTCCAAGTTTACAAAGCTTTGACCGTTTTATTAATACCCATCTCCAGTAGCCATTTCATAAGGGATATACAAGTGTGTCACCCACAAATTATTTGTATCGCCCCTGCCAGCCTCGGAGATGATGACAGTGATGATGGAAGAGAATATAATGTTTGACACATGGCCATTTTTATAATTTACTGATGCTTTGGAAGCGTTAAAGTATCAACACTAACTGTAAGATAAAAAGCACAAAAGAATAACATAGAACTTTCATGTAAATTTAAACAATACTTGAATGTTTTGCATCAGTAGAATGAAGTTTATTCTAAAATTTGGATGTGGAAGAGCTCTTTAATCCTGAAATACTCATATTTCTCATCTTAAATTACTGATGTATATTTTATCAATGATTCATATTGAGAAATAACAACGATTAAGCAATTTCTTTAATGTATTTTGTTATAGTTGTGACATTTAGAATCTTGACAAAGTATAATCCATTAAGGTCTCTGGGGAATGCGTGTACATAGTCAATGGTATGTTCTGTCTACAAAATGCCATTATGTAAAACGCAGAGAAGCAATTTCATTGCAAATAGTAAACTTTCACCCTTAAAGTAGCTACTCATTTTGCTAAACAATTAGTTGGATAATAGCAGTTTGACTAATCTGAAAATGAATTCAGTAAAGGTTACTGGCTCTAAAGCCCTTCAATCCACATCTTATTATCAAAACTCTTTTCTTCTGGAAGAACAAGAGTTCCATTCCATTTAGATTCAAAGATAGGATGATTATAGTTCAGAGGAGCCCTCAGAAAACATGGCTTATAAGGGAAAGTTCAGCAAAATAAAACAACAGGAAACAGGTAAATGAAAGGCATGGGGTGGGGGCAAAGGGAAAGGGCAATAAAGAAAGGAGGGATAGAATGCAGTCAAGAATCCAATGTGAATCCTACCAAATGAAGAAAACTGAAGGAAAGGGTAGATAGGGGAGGAATGGGTGAGATGTTGAAAGGGGTTGATACTTACCAAGATATATTATATTCAAAAACTGCTGGTTAAGCGGCAGCTCCTTTGTACAACTACTTAAAAGATATGGCTTGTGCCTTTCATCATTTCCTGTCCTGTTTTATAGATGAGCAATAAGCCACTCAAATTTGATGCCTCTGGCTTCCAGTCCATTTCATTTCTCTTCTCTGCTTTCTAATCTCACTAACTTGGAAGAATCAGTATTTTATTTTCATTATTTTCCCTCTCTATGATCTTTATTTTTCTCCTTTTAATTCAAATGATGACTATCCTAGAAAGGATTTAACGAACCTTTGATGTGCTTCAAGAAATCCATGAGATAGAATTGAAAGAGCAGGAGTAAAAGGAAGAAGGTAAGACAATATCCATGTTATACCATATATACTCCTTTCTTCCTTTCTCTCTTCCTTTCTCTCTTTCTTTCTCTCTTTCTTTCTTCCTTCCTTCCTTTCTTCCTTCCTTCCTTCCTTCCTTCCTTCCTTCCTTTCTTTCTTTCTTTCTTTCTTCCTTTCTTTCTTTCTTTCTTTCTTTCTTTCTTTCTTTCTTTCTTTCTTTCTTTCTTTCTTTCTTTCTTTCTTTCTTTCCTTCTTTCTTTCTTTCTTTTCTTTTCTTTTTTTTTGGGCAGTCATGGGAGAAGCTTTCCATCCCCTTCCTGTCTGTGGCTGGACAATATGAGGATGTAGTGTTGGGTTACACAATTGCAAAGACCCCTGCAGAAGAGAGCCACCTCCTCAAACTCTCGGGGATTCTCAGTAAAATTCCAGTGCTCACTGGCAACCTTTTTGTCAACTTAAACATGAGCCATGAAATGTGAACCCTGGAAATGAGCTAAAAGTATTATTAAGGACAGGTGAGTTTTAGAGGTAGCTATGGCGTCTACAGATAGTCTCCTTAGAACCATATGGCCTCTGCAGCAAAGCTTAATCTAGATAGGAAAGGCTTGCAAGAGGAGTATGCAGATGGTCAGTGCTTAGGTATTATACAACTTCCATTTGCAGTTGTTGCACGTGCTATTAGTGAAATAATTGGTTGGGAGGATAAGAGGTTAGTATGGATAATTATTTTAACTGTCCCAAATATGACAGTGAGAAAATTTGTCCTCAAGACTCATTTAGATTTTCTATATGTATTGATTTCATTAACTACCCAATCGTATTCAGAAGAACAATCAAAGATTCTTTGGAAGTGTGAGCCTCCTGCTCTTTATGATGTCTTACATTGTTGTTATCCTACGTTCTTTCTTTTGTTTTTATTGTCAGTCATGGGGTTTGAACTCTGGGCACTGTGCCTGTACTCTTCAGCTCAAGGTGAGCACTCTACCACTTGAGCCACAGTACCACTTCCAGTTTTCTGGTGGTTAATTGGAGACAAGAATCTCATGGACTTTCCTGTCTGGGCTTAGAACCACAATCCTCAGATCTCAGCCTTCTGAGTAGTTAGGATTATAGGTGTGAACCATCAGCACTCAGCTTATTCTTAATTCCCAGAATACTACACACAATTCTTAGTTTATCTGGGTGTTGGTGGCTCATGCCTTTAATCCTCACTTCTGGAGAGGCTGAGATCTGAGGATTTAAGATCAAAGCCAATGCAGGCAGGAAAGCCTGTGATACTCATAGCTCCAGTTGACTAGAAATAAGTCAGAAGTATAGTTGTCAAGCAGTCCAGCAGTTGCCTTGAGCAGAAAAACTAGGAGACATTGGCCAGGCTCTGAGTTAAAGACCTAGTGCCGCACACACATACACATATACATACATACACACACACACACACACACACACACTCACACACACATACACAGACATACTCACTAATCCACAATATTAGCAAATATAATTTTCCTGAGGCACACACAGGTAGATTATTCTGCTGACATATTTAGCTTCATAAGCGTTCATGATCTAGGTCCAAAATTGAGATAATGAGGAACTTACTGGCTTGGATCATATTGAGGAAAAAAACAACAAACATTTGTAGAATAGGATGAATATAAAGCAGGAATGTGTAAGACCAGGCTTGTCTGAAAGTATTATAATATGGGCTTCTAGCCACCAGTCCCTGTAATCTTTCTGTTTTATCACAAACCCTCTCAGCAACTCCTGAGGTCATTTCCTACCTATTTCTTTATGTTTCTGGAGATGCAAACAGAATTATGTCAGCCGAGTAGCCATTATTCAGAATGCATTTGGCCACTGAAATTTGTCTGTTGGTAGGATTATGTTATGCTCATATAAGGAACAATACATCAACAAGGATGAACCACCAAGACAGAAAAATAAAATCAGATTGAAAAGTGTTCAATGTAATAGCCCAGCTGTTCCATTAAAATATCAGTTTTCTTTCCAAGGCCCCTTTTTAATCCTTTTTTTCAATATTTATAAGGCAGAAAATCATTTTTTGCTAGACTGTTTAGAAGGACAGAATCCATTTCTTGCTGTCTGCTTATTACTAAGGCTTGCCAGGAACACCTGCAATATCAGATAAAAAAGTTAAATTTTAAGTCAAATAAAACTTACAATTCCCAGAAGATGAAGAATCAGGAGGTTATATGTCTGTTTTAGAAAAATGAAAACTCTAGTCTCTTCAATACTGTTAGGATAGGGATTTTTAAACCTCGAAATTTGTACCCAATGACAATGAGGATCATGTTAAACCATTCAGTTTTTCTTCTTTTCTCCTTATCTAATCCTCCCAATAGACATATTATATTATCAATGTTACACAATATGAGGCATGCATCTTTTTTCCATTTTGAACCTATTTATTATATATATATATATATATATATATATACATATATGAAGCATGACATTTTTCCATTTTGAAAATTGTTATTAGAGGACTTAAACACCTGCCCTCCTCTATACGGATAATCGATTATAAAAGATGCATATAAGTCTTTGACTTACTTCTAACTGGAGAGTTTTGAGATCTAGACTTCTGTCTAGGCTCTTTTCCCAGAAGACTACATCCATAATTCAGGGGAACAGGGCTTTATGGCCTAAATAATGATATTTATCTAGGTCCTAATTCCGGGAACCTGTGAATGTTGCCTTACATAACAAATGAAATTTCACAGACAGGATGAACTTTAAAACGTTAAGGTGAGAATTAACCTAGTTTATCCACATGGACCTTGGTTATGATTTCAAGGGTAGTTCTGAGAGGAAAAATTTTACTACATGAGAAAAGGAAGAAGGTAATGTGATTGCTGTAGCAAAAATGTTATGCTGTTGATTCTGATTGAAGTGGAGGACAAGAACCAAATAAAGCAAAGGATGCTGTTCTTACAAATGAGTAAGACACAGACTCCTTAGCTTTGGACAAAATGTTGTTGTGTGGGCATCTTGATTTCAGACAATGAAGATTTGACATTGATTTCTAGAGCTGGAAGATAATAAATGTGTATGATTTAAGCTACTAAACTAGTGATAATTTAGGGAACTAATAGAATATATTAATAATTTATTAAAATAATTCAATGTGTTAGCAAATTAATTAATTGTTGAATTAATACATGGCATTGTAGGATTGTTGCTGGAATTAAATGATCTCTTGTGTGTAAATGCCTAACAAAATCAAGCCAATCTTGTTAAACGAAGGCTTCAAGTTTTGATTTAGCCAAATCTTTCTGGAAGACATAGAATATAACAAAGATAAATAGGTTCTCTTTATTTTCATCTCCTTACAAAAGTTCATTTTAATAGCTCATATTAGGATCTCAGATGTATTATAACAAATATTGTGAGATTCGTTGAGTGTTTAAAGGAACACCCTAAAAGAAAATTGATCATATTCTACTCATTCTATACTTTCTTGATTTGATCTTTGCTATCTGTATGAAAACTTTCAAAGATCTTTCTTTCAGAAGCTTAACAACTTTCATAGGATTCTGAGATGCCGACATGCATGGTTAAGCTGACGGAAGTATGGTATATGCCATGGTGGGTTTCCATAGTGCAATTGCTTTGCACCATCAATTCACAACTTCAAGAAAATGAGTGTCAGAAAGTTGAAACATGTACTATCTGAATAAGCTTGGGATTTAGAGTTGGGGTAGATGAATAGAGAGAAGACTGAGAGGCAGAGACAAGCAGAATATTCAATGTACATACATAAAAATGGAATTCTAAAATTTGAAGGAACAGGTGTGGCTTGAATATATATGGAAGGAGAATGATAGAATAGAAGACATTGGTAAAATGCATTGTACACATAAATTGGCATGCTGAATTGAAAATTCTTTATACTACTATTTAAAGATAATAAAATAGTTTAATAAACACAAGAAATAAATAAATTAAATAGTCTAATATACATATATACTTTTAAAAAGAATTCTGACTTGACAGGAAAAATTACAAGAAAGGAGTGGAATATTAAATTTATCTCTTCCTATTGAATCTTGATTCAGGATATTCATTATTTCTTGTCTCATCTCTATATTTAATCCCTATCATGCTGAACATTCCTAAGAACAGAAAGGCAAAAAAATGAAATAAAGGAAATTAAGAGGAGCTGTATGTCACCCCAGAGAATAGAAAATGGTTGGCATAATGTAAGTGCTCCATATGTGGAAATACCTGTGAGTTCTCTAGCACACACCTGTTTCCCACAGCCCTGTTTAGAACCATGTAATTCTCTCTTTGTTGTTGTTATTATAAAAGTGATGTACGGAAGAGTTAAGAGTAACATAAGCCAGGTAAAGTGTACATTTTTTTTTTGGACAATATGACCCTGTGATTCTTTTTTTCCCCCTAATCCGAGGGCTTGAAATTAGGGTCTGGGCACTGTCCCTGAGCTTCTCTGTGCTCAAGGCTAGCTAGCGCTCTACCACTTGAACCACAGCACCACTTCTGGCTTTTTCAGTGTATGTGATACTGAGGAATCGAATCCAGGGCCTCCTGCATGCTAGGCAGGCACACTGTACCACTAAGCCACATTTCTAGCCTGACCCTGTGAGTCTTATGAATCTTCAAAACTTGCACTAGTATTCTTAGGTTGATAAGTTTCTGTTTTAGAAGATAACTTTTCAACTACATGTCCACTGCTCCTAATGAAATGAGCCATGTTATTAGCAGTATATTGTTAACAATCTGCAGCATTGGGTAAATATCCACATGTTCCTTTCAGTCTCCCCAGTGGGCCTTTTTCCTAGTTATTTTCTTCATGCCATCACCTTTCACTACCTTCTAGGTAGCTAGTATCAATGAGGACTTTTTTATGTTTCACTATACAACTTTTTTACTTCTTCATTTAAGATTTGGATCTTTACCCTCAATATAGAATTAAAATGTATGTATTGCCTTCAGATGGGGTTGGGAGAAGATTTTATTTTAATTTTAGTCTTTCTTCTTGCTAATTATGCAACAGTGAACATGTCATCCATCTACTGTCACAACTTCAAAATTGACTATCAGAATAATGTGAATCCTAATTTCTTTGATAGATGTTACTAGAAATATATGGAGTAGAGATGTTATTAGAAATAATATGGAGTGCAATTGAAACCCCCTTTGTACAACTATTTAATAAAATAAAAAAGAATTTAAAAAGAAATATATGGGAATTGTTCATGCAAGGGCTATGAAAATACCAACTATAATGAGTAATAATCTTCATTTTCATCTACTGCCAGAGAAATCCCTAAAGGAAGCTCTCTTGACTACTGAATATTATTTCTAGAACAAAACTATGATAAGATTCAACTCAATGCAACTCTTCTTTCTTTTCCTTTGCCTTGCTACAAAGCATCCTTCTCAAGTGATGCCTGTTGGTGGTCACCACCTGAAGTTAAATTAATTTCTTGGAGTATTGTTGGTTGAGGATGAATCATCCGTGGGGTAGAAAACATGGACACATTTTAATATTAAGGCTTTTACTCTGACCAAAAAAAAAAATCCAAACTCCGTCATTCCTTTCATTGAGCTGTCTATTACACATACCTACCTCATCTTGAAGTTGGTATCTGTGATTGCTTGACCATTGGATTGCAATAAAAATGATGACTTCATTGGCTCAGCCCTCAAAAAAAATGGGCAGCTTCCACTTCATGCTTTTTTGTGATGCCTGCTCTGGAAACACAGTTGTTTTGCTGTGAGTAAGCCACAAGCACGTTGCTCCTGCCAATATATCCATCTTGACAGTCACATCCACCACTAGACAAACATCTGAATGAGTGAGCATGTGAATGATTCAGGCCTTCAGCACTAGGCCATCCCTTCTCATGGGTAAGATGTAGAGGTGAATGGCCTAAAATAACCAAAATCAGTTCTTTTTCTCAGGCCATGTCATCTGGTATGTTTCTTTGTATAGAAATGCAAAACTAGGACAATCATCTGTATGCAAAAAGGCCAACTTCCATGCACCTTGCTTGGGGGTGGAGACTTGTGTGGCAGAACCCTTGTCTGTGGGACTCTGAGAAGCAGTGGAAGCACTATTTAACAGGCCTGTGTGTGTGTCTGCGCCGATGTTAAAAAGGTATATGGCATTGGGGTGAAAGATGAAGAAATATGTTTTAAAACAAGGAAAAGTGTAAGAAGATCCCAACAGAATTGAGGTTCAGATCTAAGAGGTCAGCAACTTAAAGTCATCAGAATATAAGAAAGTTCATGATTCAATGTGAACTTTCCTGTTAGCGATGATCAGACAAGGTTGTCTTTTACCCATAGTTCCCCTTTTACATGTTTCTAATGTCGTTCATGTTGCCAAGGAAGATCAGATTCTTAAGACTACCTTAGCGAGACTACCTTCGAGTTCAAGGTATGCCATGCTGCACACAGCCTAAGAATATCCGTCGCTAGAGGCCCCACTTCGTGATTTTGCAGGAAACAGTTGCTCTTTATGGCCTTCCTACATATTTCAATAACACAGCAGATATCTAGACCTATAAAAGTGTGCCCCAAAGCCAAGGAGATTTACAGTTAAAAGACAAGATGTTGCACTCAGCAAAACAATAGTTACAGTTTCCAAAGTTATGGGCTAGGGTGAAGTACAAGACCGGGCAACTCACCACAGTGATACAGGGGACTCAGGAGAAATAATTTGTCTGCACAAAGTGCCAAAGACTGAGGCAAGTGTTCTTAATGTTTTATATTGCTGGTTCAAAGCATTGGTTCCTCAGATTGGTTGTCAGGGGTTCTGACTCAGAATTAATGGTGTTTTGGCCATAATTTTCCTGGGCAATTTTGACAGATAGTAATATTAATATAGGTCTTGAACTTGGGGGTGGGAAAGAATTCAGTTATTGAAGATGACAATTCATTAACAATTCATACTTAAAGTGAATCTAAGCACTTCATCCTCTATTTTCCCCTGCCTGTGGCAGGCAGACACATGGTGCTCAGATCCTTCCTGAATAACCTGTTAACAGACTGTGATATTGTGCATAGAAGAACACTCCTCAATCATTACCTCTTCTTGTTCTACTCAGATTGTTTTAGTTCTGCCTTACACATTCTTTTCTGGTTGAGCAAGGTTTTAGTACAGTTTGATAAATAAGATTACTTGAAGAAAATGAAAAAAAAACTATAAAAAGACTGGGAATTGGCTTAAATGGTTAGATTACTAACCTACTAAGCATGAGGCTTTGAGTTCAATTCCTAGCACCACTAAAATAAAGTAACAGAAGGAAAAGTACAGAATAATGAAATTATCTTGTTTACAGAGAAGTGCAGGAACTGGGGATCATCATGTTAAGTGACATGAGCTAGTTATTTAGGACAATTTTAATGAGTTTTCTCTTATGTATAGAGTCTATGGAGGAGAAAAAAACAAGAAATTACTAAAGGTATTACTGAGAACACAGAAGGGAAATAGAGAGATGGCTATAAGACTGGGTAATAGGGTAACATGATCAAAGGACATATATGAATTCATGGAATCATAATAAAATCATGTACTGTAAATAATTGATTTATACCAACAAGACTGGCTTTGATCTAGCTTTGTTCTAGGTGTTAGGTGTCTGCACCATTGGGTGGTCTTTACTCAATCTCACTTCTGTCCTCTTACTTACCGCTATTAGGAAGAAAGGAAGGAAGGAAAGAAGAAAGGAAGAAAGGAAGGAAGGAAGGAAGGAAGGAAGGAAGGAGTAAAGACCTTAATGCTGACTAATAATCATTGGTTTGGAAATATTGTATGAACTCATAGATTTATGGATATCAATATTAGAAATGTGTAGTAGATATTGATACATGTGTAAATCTCTCTATGTGGGAGTGAGTTGGGAACACCTCCTAGATCTGTTTAGGTATCTACATCTCTATCTATCTCTTATCTGTCTGTCTATCCAGCCATATATTCATCCATCCATCATCCATCTATATCTATCAAGAGATAGAGATAGATTTACAAACCATATTCCTTTCCTTCTACTGTGGACTAGCAGGGACACAACCATATTTACAGTCCTTCTGGATCTCCAGAAACATTGCCATGCTCTCCCTGCGGAATGTGGTGTCTGCTTGAACATACTTTGATTTGTGCAGGTAGTTTTATTTCTTCTACAGATAAAATGTCTGACTTTGAAAATTAGGAGACAGAAGGGAATATACTTTCCATTTTTTTCCTGTTTCATTGGAGCACTCATTCTTAGAACCATGTGATGAACAAGTCTGGGGCTCATAGAGAAGTGTGTTTCAGTAGAACACATACTCTTAGGACACAGAAGCCAACCTGTGAGTGAGCCCACGCCTCGTGCCCATGTCATGGCTACAGTCCTAGACAATATTTCAGTCCACAGTGGCCACAAAATACTATACCTGCACCTAGGTAAAACATCAGTGATTCCAAACATGTCTAAGTGACACCTCCAAGAACATGAATAAACTCTACCAGCTAATTCCTGCCAAGATTAAAGATTTATGACCAAACAAATGTCATTTTGTTGGTCCAGCAATGTTGGGGATGGTTTGTTATAATGCCCTAAAGAATATTATGAATATTTCTATTTTAGGTGTGCTGTTCTTTGAGATGCCTATTAAGTATGAAAAAGATAGTAAGGAGGATAGCCTAAGTAAAGATAGAAATTTAAGAGAAGATTTTGAGGACATAGTAAATATTTCTTGATTCAGCTCTTTAGCAATTGTATTATTGGGATAGCATTTTTAAAAGATTTCTTATGAGCATTGTTAGTATCTTTACAATAAAAAATATATATTAAAAAGAAAAACAATCCACAGGGGGCAAGAGAATGTGGGAGAAAAATGAGGGAGGGGATAACAAGAACACAAAATGTACTTATTACCTCATTTATGTAACCATAACCCCCTCTGTTCATTACCCTGACAATAAAAAATAATAAAAACATTTTTATAAGAGTGAAAATGAATAAGAATGCACAAAATAGCACAAATGTGGTGCTGATTTTTTAAGTGTACAGAATAAAAAACTGACTAAGAGACATCTGTGGCTTAAACCAGAGTATTGTACATATATGGTAATGATTATGAATTATGAAATTAGTCATGTTCCTATGTCAATAACCAAGTTGATAAAGGGACCTCTTATTTATATTCCTTTTCCACTTTCAAGAATAAGTTTCTCAGTTAAGATTCTGTATCTTGAGAGCTTTTATCTTAAATTAAAATTCACCCTTAACATATGATGATAAGAAATTAAAGGACCATGATTATCAACACTGACATCAGATATTCAATGTGCCAATCATCTTTTGCAGAATAGAAAAACCACAGAATAAATAGCCAGAAACCTGAATTATATGTTGTTTGTGCTGTTTGCTCTCTATCTCTCTCATCTCCCTCTTTCTCTTTCTCTTTCTCTTTCTCTCTCTCTCTCTCTCTCTCTCTGAGTCTCATACCCTACATCTGTAAAATAAAAGCAATATTATTTGCCTTGCAGGCAAAGATAAAATAAACTATGTAAATAGGTTAAGACGGAGCCCAGAACAGAACCAGTCCTTACGCTGTAACTGGATCTGAATTTGGGGAGCACAAGCATCTGACAGGGTATATGATTAGAAGGTATAGGGCTTGGCTTCATATTTTTATCTGATATTAGCTCTCCTGCTCTGCTAACCTTCCAATCGATAGCTCATTAGGACCTCCATGGGACAGAAGCAGGTTGATTGACCAGATGTCACAATGAAGCTGGAGGCCAACAAAGAATGGCGATGGAACTCGAGCTTATGTTAACAGGAGAAAGACAGACACCATTTCCTTAATTCTTTCCCTAGGCACAAAATGATTTTATTTCAGGAGTGAGAATTGGTCTGCTCATTGAGTGTGTCCCTCCCACATATCCTGGCCAACCAGACAATCAATAAAAAACTTATCCACCACAATATTCACATCATCAGGCATAGACCCTCCTAAAATATACCTGCCTGGATACGTGCAGATCTGTGGACACCTACGGAGCTAATGTGCAGCATCTGTAAGAAAAATAAGTATGTGAAGCTCTTCAATGGAGGATAAACAAGACTATAAATCATCCACCTTGCCTTTCAATCCCTAAAATAAAATTTGAAAAATCTGAGCGAGAAGTAAGTAGGTCTCTTTCTGTCTCTCTCTGTCTCTGTCTCTCTCTCTTCTTTGATTCCTCTCTTCCTCCCTCCCTCTCTCTCTTTCTCCCTCTCTCTTTGCCTCTCTTTTTCTCTTTCATTATTCTGAAATTTTTACTAAAAATCTTGAGACCCGAACTATACTTTCAACTTTACCTGGAAGACAAAGTTGGCAAATTAGCCCTTTACTACTAAGACAAGTGAAAGATTGAACAATTTTATATTAAGGAATTGTAAAGTGTGTGTATGCCATAACTCTAAGGTAAACATTGCCTAAATTTTCCAAAGTATTATCTACTGTGTTATCTCCAAGTTGAGTCAATCATTTACTTAGTTATTACTCTCCAGGCTTTAAAAAAAAACTATAATTGAAACTTGTGCAATAGAAATCACAGTATTTCCTTATATTCTAGTTATAGAAGAGTCTGGGATCTTACATTAAATCCATATGTTAATGTTTTTGTATAAGATGAAGCTGAATATCTATGTGTTGAAGTTTTGGAAGATTCTGCATTGGATGTGATAGTCGACCTGGTCAATTAAGATGATTAGATAAAATTCACCTTCAGAAACTGCTGGTTATCTTTATTTCTGGAAGGTTATCTGAGCTACACTTGGGTCAAGTTGTTAGCTTGCATTGTTAGGTTGCCTTGGACAAGGCCCTTGGTCTTGTTTCTCAGTTTCCAAGTAATGGAAAGCCAAAACTTCATGCAGGGGTGTATATGATAAGAATTTCTTTTATTCTCTCTCATTCAGTCATTCCCAAAAGAATGGGGAGCCTCTTCCTATACCACACAGCATCTCTGCCAGGCAGACCTGTGTGTGAGTCTCTTAAGAAACAATCATCACCAAAGAAAAGAAAGGTTTAGTTTGCCTTGTCTTCAAATCTTCCCAGGGGACAAAACATGAAAAACATTTCACTTGTCAATAGTGTTTACTTACATGCTGAAGAAAATGTAAATTTTGATGTTTTCCCAGGCAGTTGTTGATGGCTTTTCATGGACAATGACATATCGGTGGGCTCCTTGACATTTCATTTTGTGCTCCTGGGGCCTTCCAGATTTCTCCTGTAACGGCTTGTCAAAATAACCAGATATTGCCTGCTTATTTAGCACAACCTGCTTAATAACTGACAGTCTAATCCAGATGTAGCCTCAGAGGGACGAAAGCTGTTTTCATAGCAAGATTGGGAGATTTTTGTCCCCACAATATAAGGTCTGGTTAAAATTGAACTAGCAAAACAGCTCAAGTGGGTATTTGTCCTGTTCTGTTCTGGGGGGAGGAGTAGTTCTAGAGATTCGTTGATATAAATAATACATATATGTCAAATTTTTAATAATTGTTAACCAAACACAGTGAGGCGAAAACACTGCAAAAAACATTAGAGGCACCCAAATAAACTTCTCGCTAAATCTTTTTTGAAAATACCATAAAGTGACACTTTGCATAATGTTTTGTAATCAAATTTCCCCTTTGGAAGAAAGCTGAGTCTAGCAACCATCCTGAAGAAGCAGGGATTAGATTAAAAGCTGTTCTTGGACTCTCCAGTGATCTAATTAATTGACCTATTTGCCTTGCTGGGGATTGAACCAAGGCCCTGGGTATGGTAGATGGACATTGAACTACCTCCTTAGTTGCCGCCCTGTGATCTTGAGTTAATTTAGTTAACATCTCTGAGCTTGTTTCTTCATGCAAAGTGAGGATGGCATTCCCTTGACTATGCATCCTCTTGGGGAATACGAGAATTGTAGACTTGTTCTAGCAAAAAGCTAGTCCCGGTTACCTACACATGCTGATTATTCTGTCCATGGGGTGAGCATCCATCAACCTCAACAACTTCACCCACTTTCTCTTCTCAGCTATTACCCAGATCTCTTTTAGTGTTTGGCAGCTTCCTGGCACTCAGGTCTTACGTTTTTACCTCTCTCCCCAACATCCTGAGCACATTCTTGCTCAGGGAATTTTCAATACCTGCTTTCAAGATGGACTGTCTCTTTCTAGTTATTTTTTCAGAGCAGATTTATTGCTTAAAGACCACCTTCTCTACATGATCTCCTCTCCTGATCATGCTGCCTTAATCTATTTTACCAGAATTCTTAATATAACTGACTTTCTTCTTGGCTGTTTATTTCTGTATATGCCACCACTTTGACGGCCCTGTTGCTCCCCCTCATCTTTCAGTGCTGTCCTGTGCACTTTTAATGGTGAGCCCATAATGAGTTTTCCAGGGAATCTTAAGTGAATAATACAATCAACCAGTTGGTTCATGCATGAGTGAATGAATAAAAGTTTTATTTATACATCATTCTAAACTTCAGAAAGATTATCCATTAGTGCACACCACAGTCACAGAGCTCTTGGTTCAAGTCTGACATTCACTGAAGATTTTGTGCCAATTTCTTAATCACTAAGGTTTTGTTGTCATTTGTATATTAGAGATTTTATAAATCATCACAGAATTTTTATAATGACTGGAGAAATCATGCAGTTAGAGCATTCAAGAGACATCTTGGAAAAATGGCAAAGTGTTTGTTATTCTTTCCTGTGAGAGTGGAATGCCAGCTAACAGCACACTGAGCCCAGTGTAGGCAAGGTGCCCTTGAACGATAGCATCTGTTTGCATCTTTGTGTATTTCATATGCATGTTTCCAGGAAACAAATAATTTTGTTCCTACCCAGATGCATTTCACTCCTTTAAAGTCATAACCTTTAACCTTTAAAATGACATGCTCAACAAGAAATGCACTTATTGCCTTACTCATGTAACTGTAACCTCCTTTGTATAGCATCTTTATGATAAAAAAAGAAGCTGACATGATTCAGTGTTTTAATTATATTCTTGGAGTTGTGTAACCTTCACCATATGTAATCCCCAAACATCTTTTAATCTCAGAACTATACCACACACCCATTATGTATTCTCCTCTCTAGACACCCTGTGTTGACAACTAATCTGCAATGTATGCGTGGATTTGACTATTTTGGACATTCTCTGTAACTGGAATGACAAAGGGTCTCATTTTCTTTAATTTATCTCAATGTTGCCAAGGCTTATCCATAATATGTCTTGAATTCATAATTCATTTTGGTTGTCAAATTATATTCCATTTTGTAGATGCAATCATGTTATGGTTTTCTGTTAACTAGGGGATGGGACTTTAGGTTATTTTTATATGTTAGCTGTTAAGAATAAAGTTACTATGAACATTAGTGTACAAGTTTCTGTACAGGCACATTTTTTCATGTACATGTATTTGTGTAAAATCGGTGGTAATATATCAAATTTCTATTGAATAATTTGAAAACTCTGAAGCTAGTTTGCAAAGTGATTGCAACCACTTGGAATTCCAACTGGAATTCAGTTCTTATTTGTGAGGATAAAAATAATAAAACTTAGTAAAGAAATTCATACAAGACCTAAAACAGAGCTTCAACAAAGAACTTGAAGCCATCAAAGCTGACCAACTAGAAGGAAAAGAGATAAAAAACAAAATAGAGAGTCTTGACAGCAGGTTAGACCATGCAGAAGATCGAATCTCAGGGATTGAAGACAGCCTAGATATTATAGAGAAAGAACATACAACCATCCAAGACAAGTCCAAGAAATGTGATAGATCTATCCAACACCTGGAAGACACCATCAGAAGGCCTAATCTAAGGATAATGGGTGTAGAGGAGCACCTAGAAACAGAAGTTAATGGTCTAGGAAATTTGTTTAACAGGATCCTAGCAGAGAACTTCCCAAACATGCAAAAAGATAGGCCTGTCCAGATACAAGAAGCCTTTAGAACCCCAAATAGACCAGACCAGAATAGGACATCCCAGCGCCACATTATAATCCACACAGGATCAACTCAGAACAAGGAAAAGATCCTTAAAGCTGTCAGAGAGAAAAGGGTAATCACTTATAAAGGGAAACCAATTAGAATCACCTCAGATTTCTCAGCAGAGACAATCAAAGCAAGAAGAGCCTGGAATGATGTATGCCATGCCCTAAAAACAAACAACTATCAACCAAGAATACTGTACCCAGCTAAACTCTCCTTCATAACTGAAGGCCAAATAAAAACCTTCCATAGCAAAGAAAAATTGAAACAATACATCTCCACCAAACCAGCCCTACAAAAGATTCTTAAAGATGTCCTACACATAGAAAACCAACAAGACCACAATAAAGGCCAAGAAACTGCACCCAAACTGAGAATCCAAGAACCATAGGAAGAACCCAGTTTTCGCAGCCCCCAAGAAGGTAGATAACATGGCAGGAACTCCCAAATACCTCTCAGTCCTATCTCTTAATGTTAACGGACTGAATTCTCCAATTAAGCGACATAGACTGTCTAGTTGGATTAAAAAACAAGACCCTTCTATCTGCTGCCTGCAGGAGTCACATCTTGCCCATAAAAACAAACACATTTTCAATGTTAAAGGCTGGAACAAAATCTACCAAGCAAACAGACCGCATAAACAGGCGGGAGTTGCAATCCTAATATCAGATAAAATAGACTTCAAATTAAAATTCGTGAAAAGAGATAAAGAAGGTCGCTACATACTAATTAAAGGATCTCTCCTTCAGGAGGATATTACAATTCTAAATATCTATTCGCCAAACAATGGAGCACCCAAATTTATCAAAGAAACACTACTTTCCCTCAAATCCCATATAGATCCAAAGACATTAATTGTTGGGGATTTTAACACACCACTCTCCCCACTAGATAGATCAACTCGGCAAAAACTCAACAGAGAAACCGCAGATCTAAACAGCTGCATAGATCAACTAGACTTAACAGACATCTACCGAACATTTCACCCAGCAGCATCAGAATACACGTTTTTCTCAGCAGCACATGGAACGTTTTCTAAAATAGACCACATTTTAGGCCACAAAGCAAACTTGTCTAAATTCAGAAACATTGAAGTTATACCTTGCATTCTCTCTGACCACAAGGGAATAAAATTAGAACTCAACACCAAAAGCCACCAAAGAAAGTCCGGTATCACATGGAGGCTGAACAACACACTGCTGAATCATGAGTGGGTCATGGAAGAGATTAGAAAGGAAATTCAAATGTTCATGCTATTCAACAAAAATGAACACACAAAATACCAGCTCCTCTGGGACACAGCAAAGGCAGTACTCAGAGGCAAGTTTATAGCTCTGAGCTCCTACATCAACAAATTGGAGAGATCTGAAACTAACAATTTAATGACACATCTAAACCTCCTTGAAAAAGAGCAGCAAGATAAACCCCAATCCAGTAGACGGAAAGAAATTATCAAAATTAAATCAGAATTAAATGAATTAGAATCCAAAAAAACTATAGAAAGAATCAACAAAACAAAGAGTTGGTTCTTCGAAAAACTTAACAAAATCGACAGACTCTTAGCAAATCTTATCAGAAAAAGAAGAGAACACACCCAAATTAATAAACTCAGAGATGAGAATGGAAACATCACCACGGAAACAACCAAGATTCAGAACATTATAAGGGAATACTTCTCAAAACTTTATGCTAATAAGTTTGAGAACTTGACAGAAATGGACCTCTTCCTAGCAAATATTGACATGCCAAAACTAAACCAAGATGAGTTAAACTATCTTAACAGGCCCATATCAAGCATTGAAATAGAAACAGCAATAAGAGACCTCCCAGCTAAGAAAAGTCCAGGACCAGATGGTTTTACAGCGGAATTTTACAAGGCCTTCAAAGCAGAGCTCACACCAATTCTCCTCCAACTCTTCAATGAAATTGAAAGAGAAAGCTCACTACCGAACACATTCTATGAAGCCATCATAACCCTCATCCCAAAACCAGGCAGGAACTCATCAAAGAAAGAGAACTATAGATCCATTTCTTTGATGAACATTGATGCAAAACTTCTCAACAAAATTTTGGCCAACCGACTTCAACAATTCATCCAAAAAATCATACACCACGATCAAACAGGATTCATTTCAGGGATGCAAAGCTGGTTCAATATACGCAAATCAATTAATATTATTCCTCACATCAACAGGAGCAAGAATAAGAACCACATGGTTATCTCAATAGACGCAGAAAAAGCATTCGACAAGATCCAACACCCCTTTATGATGAAGGTTTTGGAAAAATTAGGAATCCATGGAACATTCCTCAATACAATAAAGGCTGTATATGACAAACCTACAGCCAGCATTATACTCAATGGTGAAAAACTAAAGCCATTTCCTCTTAACTCAGGAACAAGACAAGGATGCCCACTCTCTCCACTTCTCTTCAATCTAGTATTAGAATGCCTAGCTACAGCAATAAGACAAGATGCAGACATAAAGGGGATCCAAATAGGGAAAGAAGAAATAAAACTTTCCCTCTTTGCAGATGACATGATCTTGTATTTAAAGAATCCCATAGACTCCACTCCCAAATTACTCAAGCTGATTCAAAACTTTGGCAAAGTAGCAGGATATAAAATTAACCCCCAAAAATCAATGGCTTTTCTGTATGCCAACAATGAGAAAAGTGTGGCTGAAATTAGGAAAGCAACTCCATATGTAATAGCCCCACAAAAAATAAAATACCTAGGAATTAACTTAACTAAAGAAGTGAAGGACCTCTATGATGAAAACTTTAAAATCTTGAAAAAGGAAATCAACACAGAACTTAAAAAATGGCAAAACCTCCCATGCTCCTGGATTGGAAAGATTAACATCGTGAAAATGGCAATACTTCCCAAGGCTATCTACAAATTCAACGCAATACCTATCAAAATTCCACCCTCATTCTTCAAGGAAATAGAAGAGGCAATCCAAAAATTCATATGGAACAATAAAAGACCCCGAATAGCAAAAACGCTCCTCAACGGAAAGAACACTGCTGGAGGAATATCAATACCAAATTTCAAACTCTACTATAAAGCCATAGTAATCAAAACAGCTTGGTATTGGCATAAGAACAGACCTCAGGACCAATGGAATAGAATTGAAAACCCAGAAATGAACCTACAGATCTATAGCCATCTAATCTTCGATAAGGGAGCTAAAACAATAGAATGGAAGACAGACAGCCTCTTCAGTAAATGGTGCTGGCAAAACTGGTTAACTACATGTAGAAAACTAAAGCTAGATCCTTATATATCACCCTGCACCAGAATCAACTCCAAATGGATCAAAGACCTTGAACTCAAAGCAGACACTCTGAAAACATTACAGGATGGAATAGGAGAAACCCTGGGTCTCCTTGGCTCAGGCCGAAATTTTCTGAATAGAGACCCGGAAACACAACAAATCAAAGAAAGGTTGGACAAATGGGATTGTATAAGGTTGCAGAGCTTCTGCAGGGCAAATGACATAGCTAGCAAGATCAATAGAAAGCCCACGGACTGGGAGAAGATCTTTACTAGCCATACAACGGACAAGGGCCTCATATCTAAAATATACTTGGAACTCAAAAAATTAAACCACTCAACAACAAATCCTCAAAGAAACAACTGGCCAATAAGTAAGTGGGCGAAAGACTTAAAGAGAAGCTTCTCTGAAGAAGAAAGAAGGATGGCCAATAGACACATGAAGAAATGTTCAACATCCCTAGCCATAAAAGAAATGCAAATCAAAACAACATTGAGATATCACCTCACCCCAGTTAGAACAGCAAAAATCAAGAACTCTAACAACAACAGATGCTGGAGGGGATGTGGACAGAAAGGAACCTTACTTCATTGTTGGTGGGAATGTAAACTTGTTCAACCACTTTGGAAAGCAGTATGGAGGTTCCTCAAAAGACTCCACATAGAGCTCCCCTATGACCCAGCAATCCCACTTTTGGGCATTTACCCTAATGTTTACAAAAAAGACCACACTAAAGCTACCAGCACAACTATGTTTATTGCAGCATTATTTACCATAGCTAAGATATGGAACCAACCCAGATGCCCCTCAATAGATGAATGGATCAAGAAAATGTGGTATATATACACAATGGAATTCTATGCCTCCATCAGAAAGAATGACATTGCCCCATTTGTTAGGAAATGGAAAGGCTTGGAAAAAATTATATTAAGTGAAGTAAGCCAGGCCCAAAGAAACATAGGTCCCATGGTTTCCCTTATTTGCAATATCTAGTATAGGTATGAGTCAAGCGGAAAAAGTCAGAGAATGTGATGTTAGGAAAACGAACCCTCAAATATGTATTTTAATGTTTTTGTTTCTTTCATGCATGTGTTTCTAACGCATTTATAAGATTATTTCTTGGTTGCTTTGTATGTCCCTCCCCCACAGTGTAACCCCTGTTTTCACTATATTTGATGTCAGTATAACATGTGGAGGAGATGGGGACAAACAAGTCATTTAAGGATTCAGGTGGACCTGTTGCAACAATGAGAAGTACAAAATGTCATGTCAAAACCAGCTTTACAATGTCGGAGGGGGGGGGAGGGGGGTGTATGATTGGGTGGGGGGGAGGGGGGAGGCTGGGAAGGGAGGTGAAGGGTAAACAAAGGAGGAGGCTGCAATGCTTGGTAAGAAATGTATGCATTATCCTGACCATGTAATTGTAACCCCTCTGTACAGTATGTTCTCAAATAAAATAAAATAAAATTTAAAAAAAAAATAATAAAACTTTTTTTGCATTTGGACAAAGTTATCATCTACCATTTTTTATTAAAGCCAAAATAGTGGTTTTGAAATTGTATCTAATTATTGCTTCAATCTTAATTTCTTGGTTCCTAACAATGCTAATCACATGTACCAAAGAATACCAATTCTTTTTTTAATGATAAGAATTTCATTGAGTTCTTTTATTTATTTATTTATTTAATTTCTATAAATGTAAGAGAGAAATATGAAGACAAAACATTCTCTTCACAGTTGAAAATTTTGATTACAAAAAAAATAGCTTGTAAGCTTTCTTCATCCTTTAAATAAAACCCTAAAAACATTACCAATTAAAACTCATGTTTTGAAGACTCTTAGAATCAAGGAAAATAGTTCTCCTATTGGAGATCAAGTAGCCACACACCATATCTAAATACCAATTCTTATTCTTCCTTTGCTCAAACAATCTCTGGATTATTTAATTTTAAGAGTGATTTTTAACCATGTACAATTTCCTTTCAGCATATGATTGACAATTGTTTCTTCTCATTTTGTGTTATTTTGAGAAGAAGGTTTAACTTGCATACCTTTATGTGCTAATCTTGATGTCTTATATTAGATATCACACACTGTTTATGACAATCCTTTATTCTTAGAGTTTTATTGTTCTAATCTTATAGTTAGATCTTCAATCCCTTGGATTATTGACTTCTTCATTTTCAAGACCAATCAGTGCTGTTCTCTCAAATCAACAGAGGCATAAAGTACAAAAAGAAAGACAATTATTAAGTAAATATTTCCATTTTAAATTACATTATTTCAAGATTTTATTTTTTAATTATTTAAATGTTATAACTATAGCTATGACATACATGGGTTAAAATTTTTGAAAAATAGTTTTGAGGATTTTATTGATCCTTGACCAACTGAAATCGGAAAATCTCCATCACCTCCCACATCCTGTTCTCACCAAACTGGGGATAGGATTTCAGCGGATAGATCTGTAGAAAGTACAGATAATAATAGTGTCATTAGCAAAGACAGAATGCTTGCCATCCTTAGAAGATAACTACAAAGTCACTGTATGACAAAAGTTCCAGTTTAGATCCTTATTTTTATACTTTTAGTAACAAAAATGTTATCCATTTCAGCTAATCACAAAACCAATCTCACTATAACACCAGTATGCCAAATTCTGAAGGGAGTATCCAGTCAGTGACAAAAAGCATGGACTGACAGACCAGAGCGGTGCCAGGAGCTAATGCAAGGAGTTTGGGTTTCAGGAAGAATGGAGCACACACAGATGTCTCCTGACAAAGAGCTGTATAGTTACATAAAAATAAACAACAACTTCACCACTCTTTATATTTAGTTGAGAGAGCAACTTACTCTCACGTATATATTATATCCAATACTTATTCTAGGGTTCAATTCAAAAACCTTAAAAGATCTGTTGAGGATAAGTAACACAGGCAATACTGGAAAATGACACACTCCAGAGACCGCATGTCTGCCTTCTACTTTTACTCCCCATGTTGAGTATCAATATGTTCATTGTCTTCTTCCCAAATGAAAACTCCCCAATTGTTATGAAACAGATGCATTCACTTTAAGCATATCTTTGTAATCACATAATACTTTATATTAAATTATACCACTGACTTGTATCCTACTCTAACGGTAATAAGACGAGTTGGAATAATTATACAGGCAATTATCTGTTAACATTTCAATTATAGCATGCTGTGGTTTTCTTAATTGTCTTCAGTCAGACTTGATGCAGTAGTGCACACAGCACATCACGTTTTTCTGTAGTCAGTAGATACAAGTGTTGAGATCACAAATATGACCCTTCAGGATGACTTTGGATTTTGAAGAGATCCACAACTTTAGAGTCATCCTTGTTCTATTTTAATCTGTGGAGTAGAACCAAGTACGCCAGCAGGGAGCTTTGTTCAACATTGTCTGTGGGAATTCCAATGTGAGTATGAAAGAGGTTTATGAGAACTTGAGTTCTCTAAAATCATGTTGAACTATTTTACGGTTGTCATAAAATAATGGTAAGCCCTTCTGAAGTTCAGAAATGTCTAGTAGCAAAGACGCCCTGTAGTTCTGTCCTCACTGTGTAGAGCAGTTGTAAAGCTCCAGGTCAATCTGCAACCCCTTAGGATCTGAATGTCACCATCATGCTCAGAGCTCAGCATTTGGTGCAGGCTTTTCAATCCATATGGAACCCTATTGGTATGGCTATTTCCAGTACTTTTCTCTCTTCTGTGATGTTTTCCCTCAACACTCTTCATTCTTTGTGTTTGCTCTTCTATGGTGAGACCTCTAAGTAGTAATTTCTCTGATTTAAAGGAAAATATTTTAGATCTTATAACTTCTTCCGTGGACCATCTACAAGATAGGATGTTGCCTCATTTGTGTTAATTTTTGCTTTTTCACAGATTAATTTTTTTTTCTTATTTTATGTCTTTTATTTTTTTAGGAAGGCCTCTATATACAGGAATCTGGGACAAGGACAAGGACAAGAAAGATAAAGAAATGCTAAACTTACAAAACTTGAGTATATGCAGTTTTGATATTCACCACACTCTGATATACAAAACTAGATAACAGTATGTTGATTGGGATCCTTAAGCAATTAAATACCAGGATGTGGCCGATGAGGTTTTTGTTGATTGTAAGGAAGGATTAATTTAAGGTCATGCAAAAGGAAAAAGCAGAAAACAAGGATATTATCTATTAACTGATTACTAATATGTATCAGGTTTTAAATAGGAAAGTGTAGAATATATTTAATTACATATATTATGTTAAATGTTTCTTAAAATAGAGGAGAATTAGAATACTGATATTCTTTATATAAGCAACATTTTATGAGAAGCTGTACAACACAAAGAAATGAAAACAGTGGAGTCTAACTTACATTTTCTCCAAAATTCTCTGGAATCTCTCTGCCATAACCAAGGCCAGCTCTACTAATTGTAGCTAAATGGCCTGGAATCAGTTTTGCTAAATTCTCTTTGCAACAAGTTTCTTTACAAGATGGACACCATAATATCTGCTTCCTAAGGAATCAATGAGTCAATGAGTCATTGAAAGCTATGAAGGGCTGGGTTCAATGATAACATTTCATTAGGACTTATTTATTTAAATTAAATAGTTTCAGTCTCATTTGCTTCTATGACTAGATATGAAGAACGAAAAGTATATGTAGACATCAGAAAGTCTCTTTCGCTCTAATTTTATTTGCTTTGATTCCTGGATTTTACTTTGCAGGAGTTTTTCTCTTTTTTTTTCATGTTATTGATTATATTTTGTTGTAGATCTTCTGCTGTTGGCACTAGGGTTTGAATCCAGGGCCTGGTAGTCATTAGCCCTTTTTCCCTTATTTATGTTTCAGATCTACTCTCAAGGACCACAATCCTCCTACTTGTACCTCCCTTACAATTGGGATCATAAGCATGCTACTTCTGTGTGTCACTATACCCAGGATTCTCTTGTTGAGATAGTGTCTAACCAATTTACTGCCTGGGTTGAGCTCTAACAGCAATCCTCCCCAGACTTGCCTCCCAAATAGATTTGATTTACAGGCATAAATCATGGTGCCTGGCTACATTGTTTTCGATTCTAATCTAATAGAAACATGAGACTCAGACAAAAACTAAAATCAATGGATTACAGCTGAAATGTCTAATGCTTTCTGGGTTTCACATAACGAGTAGAGAGAAGAGGCAGAAGTTGTAATGGAGTGTTAAATTTCAAAAATACTTTGTTCTTAACTATTATTATTGTTGTTGTTGTTATTTGTTCAATGAAGAACTCTTGTAAAGGTTTGATTTTATGTCTCCAAATGTATTCATAGATGATAACGTATTCTTTGAGGTCTAGAAATGTTATTTAAAAGAGTCTATAACAGTTATAAAGTGAATGTTTTTTCTTTAAACTCCCCTTCATTAGAAAATTGTATTTCTTTTATCGATCAGCATTGGTTTTGTATTTGCCTAGATTATCATCCATTATATCTCATTATATATAAACCCTCAACTTTCCTCACTTCCAAGACTCCACCGATGATCAGCACTTTCGGTATCTGAAGAAGTTCCTGAGTTCTCAAGTTCTGATACATCAGCTACATTTAGGAAAAGCAGATGACATTATCAGGCTGTGTCCATCTGAACTCCCTCAAAACCTAATGTTGATGATGATGATGAGATAAAATTGTGTGATCCCTCACACTTTCAACCTCATTTAGAGGTGGAAATGATGGCATCATATTGACTCAAGAACTATGAAATTTTCCTAGAAGGATGGTAATCTAGAAAGCTCTTCCTCCTCTGTCACTTAACCCTCATTTCCATGAAGTCAGAGAGCTGTCCAACAGGCACTCAAACATACTTGTATGATAGATTATGCATAAAATGACAGGATCAATTTGTAAACACAGAGCAAATTGGACTTTTGGTTGATAAGCAAGAAAATAAACAGGTAGTAAAAAAGGAAAACTGTAATATAACAAGTGCTCATTATCTCGCTTTGCTAATTATTTTGGTCTCTGATTTATCTTCTTAGTATTGATTTCGGTACTCCTTTCACGACATGATTGCTCACATCTGGTAGCAAAATTCAAGACCTTGCATTACCAAGCTTGCCCTTCCCTCAGTACAAGACCCACACCATGTTCACCCCCACAGAAATTGATGTTCAGTGGTATGACATCATCTCAAAGACATTTTGATCCAATAAGAAAATGTGTGTGAGGTTGCTTTATGCCTATGGATAGTTTACTTGGCATTTAAACGTGAAATATTGGCAAGAACGGTAGCAGTTCTGTAAGTTGGAAAACTGGAGCCAAATAGGTGTTGACTTTTCATTTCTCAAGGAGGTCCTAATAGTATTCTAGTAATCCCGTTCACCGGCTCCCATTTCCTAAATGACACATATGCCAGCCAGAGTGTAAATCACAAAGGAATGCAACTATCACGGCACGGGAGGTCTTTAATCATCATCAAGACAAGAAATAAGAATTCCGTTTTCTCATCTAGCTCTCTATTGAAAGGCAAACTCTAGGAAGAAAATGCAAAGATGATTCCTCGGCACCAAGAAAGCCACATTCTATTCCGTTTTGAATGCAAGCTGACGTGATTGCCCATAGAGCTGAATGCTTTTCTTTAGGAATAGGATATGTAGGAGGGCCTAAACCCTAGAGAAGTGAGCTCTAGTGGTAAACTCACATGTGTCCAAATGAGGAAGATATTCTATAAGGATTTTGCAAAATCATTAATGCTTATGTAAAACATTAAAGAATACATTTGTTTAGTTTAAAAAAAGACAAGAAACCTTGGGTAAGAAAAGCTGGTCTTCCTAAATATGTGAAGAGATGTCACAGAATTAGGAAAAGACAAATACTTTGTTGGCCAAGAAGGTGAATATAAATAGGTGTGTGGATATGATATTAAAGATGATCATCATCCAGATGATTATAATAATCATCTGCCTTGTGGAGGATATTTCTGTATTCCTTGGAGATGTTCATGAAAGAATCAGAAGGTTAGTCTCACCCTACTTCATTCTAGTTCTCTTTAAGTCCTGCTGCTCCCACCTGGAATATTGGGAATATATGATATATGACTACCATCACATTAATTTTTATACCCTCTCTCTGTAGAGAAAAAGCTAACCCAAATATCTGAAATGAAAGGCAAAATTTGACTGAAATGAAAATGTTGTAAAATTTTCCTAATGCTTCATTGGTCCTTTCGGACAAAGAAAAGATTGCCCAATTTATTCAGAGATTAAACTACCTACGCGTTCTAGAAGCTGCTCCCAAAGAAAACTTCAGCTTCATGAAATAATTCGTAAAATTTTGTTTCAGGTTTCCTACGGATCTCACTACCCCAGAAAACCGCCTCACTTGAGTTCAGTTGGAATGAGCTCGAATGTTGTGCAGGTTACTGTACTGAGAATCATACTGTTTGTGGAGAAATCTCTCACTGTTATGATCTCTTTCATTTCTACCTAATCGTCTAAGACAAGAATAGCGTGTGGTGCCTAAGGGAAAATTTTTCTATTACTACCAAAATGATAAATGATAGAAAGTAAAATGAACCAGCCTCATTACAACCTTCCAAAAAACAAAGGGAAATAGGTCTTCAAAAGGGATATAATAGGGCAGGGATGGTCGTTTTAGTTCATTTCTATTCAATAGTGTCATTTTACATCAAGGTTTTCATCATGTGCAATACACAGAGTTTATTATAAACATTTGAAACAGCATATGATGCCTAATATTTTTAACTAAAATCCCTCTGGAATGTGTTCCTGTCGGAAAATATCAGCTATGATTTTTTAACCAGTGCTAACTAAAAATGAACAGCGAGATTATATTTAAAGACCAACTAAAAGTGAACTGAAAGATTATATTTAAGGCAGCATCAAAATCATTCATTTTGCCATAGCTTTTTTTAATCTCTATAAGAAAGGCTGTAATGTCACTTGATAAAACCATGAAAATGCTCCAATTTCTAAGAATGGTTAAAAGCAGAAAAGCTCATTTGATGCTTTAAATATCTGATGAGCTGTTAGATGACAGAGTTGAAGGGAAGATTGATTTTTCAGAGCCAAATACGGTCTACAGTAATAAACCAATTTCTTGCTAGTGATTCATTTGAAGAAGCAATTTCTAAACATGTTTTCATTAGCTTGCAATGAACATCCTCAAGGTTTCACATCTTCAGCGTCAACTTGATGGGGATGCAGGATGGGTTATGTTTTGAGTGACAGAGCACGGTAGTTATGGATCATCACCTGGGATTCCTATGTACATTAAGAAATCCTATCCCTAGGAAACCTATGTTCTTGAAGTATGCATTTTCCAGAGAGGCTGAGTTTGGTTCTATATCAAACCAGAGCAAGTGACACCATGTTTAAGAGGATCCTATAGGAAGGGCTGCATGATGGTTTCAAACTAACTGTCTTCCAAAAGCTGTGTGCTAAAGAGTTGGCTCCCAACTTGGGAACAGGGGGAAAACTCATGTGGATTGTGACCTGATCAATGGGCTAAGCTATTAATAAGTTGATAAGTTTCCTGGGCTACTTAGAGGTGGGGCCTAATTGGAGGAAGTTAGGTGATTGGGAGAATATTGTTGAAGGGAGTGTTTGTTTCCTGTCTCTTTCATCCTCTGTCTCTCTTATCCCATCCTCTTCTCTTCCTCTCTCATCTTCTTTCTCTTCAGCTTCCAGCTTCCATGAGATGGGCATCTTTACTCCACTACTTGTTCACTGAACCTCAACTGAAACAATGCATCCAGCTGACCAGGGACTGATACCTCTGAAACCATGACCCAGAATCTCAGCTCTGTCACCGAGTTGTGTGCATCTATAGGCTCATTTGGAAACAGTGGAGCCTCTTAAGCTTCATCTACAAACAAGGGGTCGCAGACATATGGATAGAGATTTATTTTCATCAGGGAATGAGGAAAAAATATGAAAGCATCCATCACAGAGCCCAAACCAGACCCCATAAGGTAAATGACCTCGACTTTCTGTCCACATTCCTGGTTAGATACTCTGACGGTGGTTTTGGTTTTACTAAGATTGTTGCTATTCTGTCAAACTACCTAACTGTGGTGAAGGAACCGGTGCTCTGCTTCTCCAGCTACCAGCATTTCCTTGTCGCGCTGTAGGGACTCAGGATCCACTCTCAAGTCTTTCCTGGACCTATCTGCAGTCCATAGCTCCAATCTGACTCCATGATTGGTCCATGCTCAGCAGCATGGACTGCAGCTTGTGGGTCCCTATACAAGTGAATCGATTGAGTTCACACTATTGCCTATCACATAAAGGTTAGAGCTCATAACTCTGGGAAGGACAGGTCAACTTGAGATTGACTGAAAGAAAGAAAGAAGGACCAATGAAAATGTTTATCCTCTGAAATTAGGTTTTTAGCCTTCCCTCCAACTAGTAGAAAAGTTAATACATGAAGTTCTTTGTTAATGGTATTAGAGGGAAAACATTTATTCTGACAATGGTGTTTACAAGTGGGGGGGTCTTTGGGAGATGTGTAGACTAGTTTAAGTCATGATTGAATCTTGTTAACTTAATAAGGAGAGGGAGAGAGACCCATATAAATAAACACATATCATATGTCCTGATTTCATGTGACCCATGAGGAAGCTTGCCAAAGGACCACCAGAATACATAGAGCTCTTAAGCTCTATAAAATTCTCTCCTATAAAGGTTCCTACCTACCCCTGTATTTAGTATAGTAAAACACACACACACACACACACACACACACGCACACACACACACGCGCACACACACACACACATACACATGCACACACACACACACAACTGACTATTACATTCAGGTCAGGAGAATAAGCAGAATACATGAGGGAAACAGAGACACAAACATTGTAGGAGGGTTAAGTCATGTTCAACACTGGACAAATAGACGAAGATGATAAAACATACTTCTCTGGGAGCTAAGTCTGAAGTTCACTAAGAACTGTGACTGAGGGCAGCTTTTCAAAGCAGCTGAGATAAAAGAAGAGGCTGAATATAGACACACCACTTGCAATTTCTTCCATCATCTTGTCATAGCACTTATCAAACACAAGCTGCTCTGCTTACCAGCTCAGGCTTTTGTTCTGTGCTCTGCTGCTTAGTGACCTTGCTCATACTGTCAGATACTGCTTGAAAGTTCTCAAAGAAATCTAGGCTATTCAGATATCGTGTCTGTTTTGTATTAAAAGAAAAGCATATATTAAGAGGAGAAGCTCTCTGTTTTAAAAATTACAAAATGTGTGTTTATATTCCTTTCTTTTAAAGATTATACTTCATTTGAAGTGGAACATAAATCTAAAATGTTAGAAAATATCTCATTTTACTTCACTGTATGTTTCATTCAATTATTCAGGGAGCAAGGAAAGTCATGTCATGCTTAGTACCAAAATCTCAGAGCCCTGACACTGCTTAGAAGAAAAGAAGATCATTTAGTGTTCTGGAAACAGAAGCTCAAGGACAACACGCTATATAACCTAGAACTCAAAATTACAGATGAATTTGGTGTGTCAGATATGGTACACCCCACTCCCAAAACAGGCTCATGTCCTAATCCCAGATTTGCAAATGCCACATTATGTTAAAAAATGTATTTGAAGACAAGATTAAATGAAGGATCTTGAGCTAGGTTGGCCTGATGAAATCACAGTGGTCCTTATAAGAGAGACCTTGGCAGAGATGGCTCCAAAGGATGACAGGATGGGATGATGGAAGCAGAGATGGGAATGAAGTTTTTTATGACAGAGGAAGGGGCTACAAGCCAAAGTATTCAGGCAGATTCACCAGAAAGTGAAAAATGAAAAAAAGTCAAAGTTCTGATATGAGGCTTCATAAAGGCCATCACAACACCGTGGCTTTGTTTTGGTCAAACTGGACTATAGATTTTCTTCCCTCCAGAACCACAAAGCAATAAATTTGTGTTGTCCCTAGCTATTAATTTGTTGTATTTTTTCAGAAACCATAGGAAATAAACACACAATAGGAAATGCTAACGATAAGAAGTTGATAGATGCAGATCATAATGGAGAATGGTAAGAAAGAGCATAACATAGGAAAGAATCACCACTAAATATATCTATATTCCAGATCATTACATAAAAGAGTCTCATGTCGGTTTGTTCAAAAGACTTTTTGTCAAAGCAGCTCCTTTTAACAAAAGTGTTCTGTTTAAATGGCAATAGTTTATATCTACGGAGGCCCATTCCCTGAGCTGCTTTGCTCAAGGCTGGTGTTCTACCACTTTTGAGCCAGAGTGCCACTTCCAGCTTTCTAGTGGTTGGTTGATGATCAGTCCATGAACTTTCCTCCACCTACTGGATTTCAACTCAGCCTACTGAACAGCAAGCATAATAGATAGGCATAAACCACCAACCACCAACCCGGCTAATTTTTCTTTTTTTTTTTTAAGGAAAGAAATTTCTGCATGATGACAAGAGCCAGAGAGGAAGAAGAATTTCTCTCTGGTTTTGGTCCTCACATTTTCAATTCTATTGTTCAAATATAAATGACCCTCATGTCACTAAAGAGGAAATTAATACATTGTTATCCCACTTTCTAAACAGAATCTATGTGTCTTCCATAGAAATCTAGAATCACATTTTGTATTAAAGAAATTCCTGTAATTGTAACCCCTCTGTACATTATTTTCACAATAAAAAAAGAATATGTTAAATAGAAAATGTGTTAATTGAAAAGTTGCCTATTTGCATGATGAAAAACACATGATGCTCTAATTTATTACTAAACTAAAAATTATTTATCAGACTGGAGGCATGGCTCAAGCAGGAGAGTTTGTTCATGTCTAGCTGGTGTAAGAATTTGACATCAAACACCACTACCACCAAAAAGAAAATGACTGAGGTAAAAATCAATACACACTAGACAGTACACACGTAATGTATTCAAGACAATAAGTTAGGCAATAAGTATATACCTGTGAAACCATCTCTACAACCCAGGCCACAAACAAATTATCCTGTATAAAAATGTCCTTCCATTCTCCTTATTCAATATTAGTATTATTTGTGATCAAATCAAGTAACATATTTCTAACTTGCTGGCAAAACCTAAGTATAAAATACAATGCTGTTTTGCTATGTATATAATAAAGTACATCTACAAAGCATAAACTTGGGTTGTAAGCCCTTTTTCTTCTCCACCTAGGGCCCTCAAGAGCCCCATCCACACATAGAAATAATATTATTTGCTCCTGTTTTTCAACTCAATGCCTTAAGGCCTGTGATCTTACTGAGCTGAGGCTAAAGCACGAACACCTTTGCCTGCTGGGCAGGATCTCCTGTAGACTTGACTCCTCCCATCACAGCAACCTTATCTAAGCTCACCGGCTCCATCGCTGTCACGGAGTAGGACACCTGGCTGCTACCTAGGGTATGATCATCTCTGTCAAGGGTTATCCGTACCACCCTGTTCTTTCTGTTCCACAGAACTGACATAGTCCTCTCTTGGGGCATTACCGAGGTCACTCCCATAGTCCTTCCTGAGCCCTCTGAAGGAAGACTGCTCTTCTTGCCCCATCTCCCTGAAGGTTCTTCGTAGCCCTTGTAGAGTTGAGGTAGCATCATTTCTGTGTTTCATTGTTTTAATTTCCCAGTAAGGTGCAATTGTACTTGTCTGTACAATTCAAGGCTTTATATGACGCTGCCTAGATCTGAGCAGATGCTCAAGAAGTGCAGATTGGGGGAAATCATGACTACCCTGGAGCAGGTGTAAAAGAGCCTTAAGCACATCTGACATTTTCATATTACAATACCAAGTCAGACCAGCAGTCATTATACAATTCTGGCTTAACATGAGACCTTTTTATTCAAACTTTAAGAGCATTAAAAATTCTGTTCATGATCCTTGGGGAAAGAACTACTTTCCTGATGGTCTGTCCGCTCTACCTAGTACTTATCTCAAATTTACATTTTAGGCCCCTTAAATATCCTTATTAAAGACAAATTGAACATTATTCTGTTCATGAATGTGGAAGAAAAATCTAGAAGCACTCATTATTTAATTTTGTTTTGATTTGCATGTCAATAGCAATTGGAAAGCTCATTTGCTTCATGGCTCCTCCCAATAAAGTACTTTTGAGTCACTGCCCTTATTCTTAAGACAAGCTCACAAAAACTATCAGCAGAGTTAGGCAAATTCACTCCTGAGAGCACATTCACCACACCAACGATTCTTGCTGAAAGAGTTACAAATCAATAAAACGTAAGCAAATAAAAGAATAACAACCTATATTCTAGGTATTCAGAATTGTATATTATTACATAAACACATATGACAAATTAGCTATGTGATGAGTAAATATCCCAGTGAAGCCCAAATTTGGCAAATATAATCAATGATTTCACCTTCAAGCATTTATTTTCAAGTAGTGTCAGAATAAAAATATAGATTGGCTTTTAAACATTTTCCTATGTATATCTAGTGTCGGTGCTATATAAATTGTTCTAGAACACAAAAGAAAAAGAAAACATTTTGTTTTTCAAATTAAGTATAACATTGATATCAAATATTAGAAAAGAGACCACACATAGGCAACCACAAACCTGTCTCATAATTTAAGGCAAAAAATTCAAAATCATTTAAGGAAGTATAATGGTTGGAAACACATTGAATTTATTTATCTTTTCTAGGTTTTTACTTCTACTTCTATAAAATTCAGATTATAATATTTACCTCCAAAACTAGTTATGAGAAATATATCTGCAATAAAATTGGTACTGGAATGCCTAAAAATAATTTAATCTGTATTGACCCAGGGCCTATGCTAAATATTATTTGTGATCCATTTCTTCTAGAATATCATTTCTCAGGGATTTCTCTGAATAAAGCTGCTAACCTTTTACAAAAGACCTTGGCTTTGGCCAGTTCAGACAAAAACTTTTACCTTATTGTTTCTTTGCTTAAACGTAAAGGGACATTTATCTTCAGAGCACAAAAGTGTTTTTTGTCAAGGAGGGGAGCGAATCAGATTTGCACCAGGGCTTATCTTTTTCCAGTCCTGCATGGCAATGTTCTTTGCCCTGAAACATGTTGATGAGAATAATTCTATAGCCTCTTACTCACAAATGATATTCTTCTTAACCTGACTTTGTAGCTCATTTCTAAATCAAGCACAGACTCATTTTGAAAGGAGAAACAGTCAAGGTGAAGGGTTCTGAAAATAAATGTGAATGTTGACTCTTTTATCCTCTGGCCTTTCCTACAGTTAAGAGGCTGCTTCAGGGGTTTTATTATACCACTCATCACTATGAACTTCTGGATGCTAAATTATTTTATGAAAGTCCTTGGGTCATATTCCTGTATAATATGTCATTTTAATAGCCCTTTCCTAGGTTTGGCTCTTGAGTTTTTTTTTTATTTCCCTTTGCATTTACTTTATTTTGTAACAGGGAGGGAAGTGTGAAAGAATTGCAAATAGAAAATGTATGAAAAGTACTAAGGATTGTGATTGAAGATCAGTTCACATAGGAAGTCCATGAGACACTTATCTTCAATTAACCACCAAAATCCAGAAGTAAAGCTGTGGCTTGGGTAGTAGAATACTAGTCTTGAGCAAAGAAAGCTCAGAAACAATGCAGCACTGTCCTGAGTTCACACCCCAGGACATAGACACAGATACAGACACACAGACACACACAGACACACACAGACACAGACACACACACACACAGAGTGGAAGAAAAATTAATGCCTAGGATCTCATGTCAGTATTCCTCACTTTCTTTAGAGGACAGCGAGTGGTAGAGATGAGGAGAGAAACGGAAAATGACATGGCCTCAGCCATGGAGCGGTTAAGTGCCAGTACAGTGCCTAGTGCTTTATTTTTATTATACTCAAAGCTAGCCCTGGCAGGAAAGTCCATGAGATTCTTATCTCTAAAGAACTACTAACAAAAAGCCAGAAGTAGCACTGTAGCTCAAGTGGTAGAATGCTAGCTTTGAGTACCAAGAGGCTCAGGGACAGTGTCTGAGTCCCGAGTTCAAGGCCCAGGACAAGCAAAAAAAAAAAAGGTGATTATATTTATCTCTTTATCTCTTTCTAAACTTTGTAAACTTTTCCTCTATAACAACAGATACTGATACTGAATTTAAGAAACAATCAACGCTGTACCAAAGTAACTTTCCAGTTGCATAATTCTGTACTATATTGTGTGTTCTTTAGTAAGGACTCCATCTGTGTACAATCCCCATACAACAAGGACAGTAGCAGTCTCTCAGTAATCACCACTGAACAACCAAACTCCAGGAAGACAGCTTCATTTCCAGGATGACCATGTAGAGTGGACATCAGAATATGAATGGCACGCATTGATAAGAGCTGAACTAGAATTCAAAGTCAAACAATCCAATAAAATAGCTATAGGGAATCAAAGTAGAGTCCCCCAAACCAGAGCTCCAAATATCAGATTTTATAGTTAAGAATTTATTCAGAATTAAGACATCAACAGACGAGCAAAGAACAATAAGTCAGTGAAGGTACAACTACACCATGTTATTATTTAATTCTGAATTTGTCTTCCACTGGAAGGTGGTTGATTATTTATTTAATTTGGAAGGCCCAGATATTGAAGACCACTCTGGAGTCTTTCAGTCAAATGTAAATATGAAGGCTCCATCTTGGCTACAAAACTCTCTCTCTCTCTCTCTCTCTCTCTCTCTCTCCATACACACACACACATACACACATATACACACATATATATTTTTTTCCAGTTCTGAATACTAGAACTCTATCTTCATTCTCTAATTGATGCTTAGTTCCCTGAAGGCCGCAGGAACTCTTCTCTGAAATTTCACCTTTGACATTACTTTTCTCTCTGAATTGTAGAGACCTGGAAGTACCTTCAGACCTTCAAATTTAGGCTGTTCAGTCAAGTCCCTTGTTCAATTTCTGATTTAGGCCCAATATTCAAATACTTGAAATTTGCATAAATTTGCATAAATATTTCATGAGTATCTTGGAAGTTTATCTGGCATCTTGTGGTACCAGCCCACCTCCTTCAAAAGCACAAACGGATTAGCCTCTGATTCCTGGCCCACCTCTGCCATATGGATTGAAAGTGCCTTTTGTACCATCATTGCCCCAGAAATGCTCAGCAGAGAAGCCAGATTTAGGTCTTCGCCTCTCTTCTTTTTCCTATTCGTTAACCCAAATTGCAGGAATCGCTGCTTCCCTGGTTTTCAAGTTACAGATTGCCTGGAACCACTCTGAGGCCATTCATCTGAATTTGAATCATTTTATTTGTGCGAAGGTTTAGTGTTTTATCTCATCCAAGAGATTGGAATCACTGTGACAAGGCCCTTTCTAAAATCTGGTTTTCCCACACAAATTTAACTAAAGCTGGGCTCACTGAAGTTGTAGTTGCAGGCTTCACCCTCAGTGGTGAGCTTGTCAGTGCAAGACTTTGGGTTTGCTTTGATAGCACCACATATTTCTAAGATTTAGGGCAGAAAGCCTGTGGAGGACTGAGATGGGAATTTTGCACACTAGCAATGATGGAGGAAGTGATCAAGGACAAGCACAAAGTTAAATGGAGCTGATGGCCCAGATGAAGGATCCACTGAGCATGTGCAAGTGTGTCAGGAAGCTATCCCTGTAGAGAAAAGAAGATTTCTGAATAGATCTCATCTGAAAGACAATGACTTCTTTGTCTTTGAACCTCATCCAGCTGTATCCAGTTTTAAATTTAGACAAAGATGATAGATTTCTCAAATATACAGAAGTGATGCATCTGTTAAACACATTAGAAAAGTTGGCTCTTCTCAATTCTGAATATAAACTGTAAGATTCAGCAAATGCCAGGTATGTGGTGAAAGCAAACTACAATTGAAGCACGTTCATAAGTGATGTCTTTCTTACTTGACCTAAGAGTTGAGTAACAATTCAGGCTGGTATTCATTCTGGCACCTTTCCCAAGTTCACAAAATCCTCATTATTTTTTTCTTGAATTTTTGAATGTTGTAAAGTCAGAACATGGAGTAGAAAAGATTGTCTGTCTTCTCTTAGCTATTCCCAAATAAGTATTATAAAAAAAAAATGTTCATGAGAAATGACTTCCATTAAACCTTCACGCAATACTTAATGCATCTTTTGAGGCAGAATTCCTGGACTCCATAGACTTCCTTTAAAAAAAATAGGTAAATCAAAGAAGTCCCATAGATGTCAGCTAATTCAGCTAAGTTGAATACATTATAGATTTAAAACAGGAATATCCATGAGGTTTCCATCTCGTGAGGATTGTCTCAGCTTGAGTTGACAAAAACTTGACACCACCACAAGGAACCAAAGAACACGGGAGGGTTTCAGCCTTATGTATTCTATACATTTCAATTCAGCACATTTGATCCACTTCACAAGCACCCACTTTGATTCATTTCAGCCAACACCGGAGTCCTCACTTAATTGCCATATTGACCTCAATCAGCTTTTCCCCAACTAAGTCTTGACAAGGAAAGTGTCTAGATAAAATCCAAGGTTGAAATAATTGAGGCCTAGAGAGCAGATGTGAGTCATGCATAGTCACATTCAGGAATGCAAGCCACCATTTTCATTCTCCCTCAGTCCCCCAGACCCCCTCCGTGGAGGCTGCAGCCTCGTGGATCTTCCGTACACGACTGTGCCCCCGCACCCATCCCCCTTTCTCTTCTGCCTTATTACTAGTCCCTCTATTCAGTCAGTGTACCTCTTGGACTTTTTTTCCTCTTGGATTTCTTAGTAAGTGAAAAAAAGAGATCTGCCTAAAATAAATAAAATTATTACCATTTAAGAAACAGTTATTAATATTTGAAAAAAGATCGTATGTGTATTCTGTTCTACATACACTTTTGTGTATATTTAATCTTTGTATGGTGTGTGTGTGTGTGCGTGTGTGTGTGTGTGTGTGTGTGTGTGTGTGTGTGTGTGTATGCTGAGCCTGGGGCTTGAACTCAAGGCTTAGATGTTGAGCTTATTACTTAAGGCTAGCACTCTATCACTTGAGCCATAATACCACTTCAGGATTTTCTATATTCTCAGTGGTTACCTGGAGATGAGAGTCTCATGGACTATCCTACCCAGCTTGGCCACAAACCACAATCCTCAGGTCTCAGTTTCTTGAATAACCAGGATGGTATTATGAGCACTGGCAGCCAGCTTAGAGAATGTTTTTTTTGTCAGTAGCGGGACTTGAACTCTGGGCCTAGGCCCTGTCCCTCAGCTCTTCAGCTTAAGGCAAGTGCTCTACCTCTTGAGCCACAGCACCACTTCTGGTTTTCTAGTGGTTTATTGGAGTTAAGAGTCTCATGGGCTTTCCTTCCCAGGCTGGCTTTGAACCATGATCCTCAGACCTCAACTTCCTGAGTAGCTAGGATGACAGGCATGAGCCACCAGCACCCAGTTAGCTTAGAGAATTTTTAAAGTTGCAAATTTATGTGAATTTTGTAGTAAATACTTAAGAGACCTATAAGCTTATTTATCTTCCAGTGAGTTTGGTTGGGCACAGAGTCATCTGCAGTGAAATAATAAGAACATTATTCTGTAGACACTGAAAGCGGTAAACACATAGTAAAATACATATTGGAAAGAAGAATTGGAAAATACATTACATAAACATGCAATTAGCTATAGATTGACATCTTAATTAAAAATAGAGGCATACATGGCCTCTTTGGAAATACAGTTGTTGGCAATCATGCTTACTGGGAACAATACATATCTTAGTTAATAGTAAAGATGAGGGCTCAGAAGCAAGACAAAGATAAAAAAAGAAAATGAACTTTTATCTAATAGAATAAATTTCGTGGCAAAAACGAATATGTTTGCTAGGATTTATAGAGGGAGCTTTGTGGCTTGGTATGAAAGTAATGGACTTGAACACAAAAGAAAACTAATATTTGAATCATGTTTATTATCACTGGACCATTACAAATGTTTAATCTAGAAAAGTTTGTGCCAGTACACCTTTGTCAAAAATTCCTTTTATAGAGGTTAGTATTGCCATAATATTTTTTCTCCTATTGTGAGGATAAATAAAAGATGTAAATAAAAATCAGTGCTTACTATTTCTTAGCAAGATAAATTTCAGCAGAACAGTCTCTGCTCATAGAATTCCAAGGAAACCTACACCGCTCCTAACCAACAATTCCTCTTTCTCCAATAAAAGCCTGGAATGTGCATATTATCCTGCCCCATATTCTTCAAACATGAGATGATCAGCCATCCACTCCTCTGTTTGAATAATCAGCCACATAATGTCCAGCAAAAATGGATTGTGTTCATGTTTTCTGTCCCCCAGAATAGTAATATCAAGATGTGCTTCCTCTTAAGAAAGCAAGAATGTATCTCATAAGCAGAGTGCTAGAATCATTGTGGTAATTTCCATCTGGGCTCCATATTATTTCGCATAGGAAATAAAAAAGCAGAATAATAATCTTCTCACAGTTTTCCTAGTCCCTTGGTAACCCAAAATTTCAGATTTAACTTTCATTTAAAAAGAACTCAAATAATGCACATAGATAATAGAAAGACGTTGGATGATTGATTCCTGACTTTGGAGCAATTTCCAAATGAGTGCTTCACACCAAAGTGCTTCCACAGTTTAGTCAGTCCTGAGATGTGTTGGGTTTTTAATCATCTCCAGGGTTCTTAATAGATTTAGAGTTCTTTAATTCTAATAAAACTACCTAGAACTGGAAGTTATCCTAAAATACACAAAAGAAACTAGATTAGGGGTGTCTTGACTACATCAAAGTACATTTTTTGTTTACTGGCTGTTAGGTAAAAATCTAAAAAAAATCACATAATTGCTTTATTTGCTTCTAAAGCTTTAAAGGATGGTTTTGCTATTAAAATAATGTGACCTATAATTTTCCTAGGAAGCTTTTATCCCTCTGAAGTCTAGTCACGTTTGAATCAGCCAGTCATTTGTGACTCAGGCACTGCCTACATTTCCCACGTTTATTTGTGGATAAATTAAAGATGGCAACAATCAATCCTGTGTTACTGTGAGTGAAAAATGTCAACACATTGTTTCTTTGGAGTTGTAATGTCTGTGATACAAGAATGAGATGATATTTTTGATATCAAAATGACAGCTAGTTGGCAGTGAATGACACGGTTGTCATGCTGTTTAGGAAAGAAATGGTCCATCTTGTAAGATTGGAAGGAGAGAATGGCAACCCCTGGATGCTTGTCCCAAGGGTATCATTTTCTGTTCAAACTGCTATTTATTTCACATCTTTGCTTCCAAAGTCAGAAAGGTGGAATAAGTTGCCTGAGCATAATCCTACCATAGGTAAGTTATACACTAGCACTGAGTAAGATATCTCTGACATCCAATAGCTTTCCTAGTCTTGTGGAATTTATGAAGGTACGATGAAAGTATATTCAAATAGAAAAGAGAGTAAATAGGTCAACCCAGTCAAGAAAGAAGTTCCAGATTCTTGAAATTTGTTTTTCCCCTTGATAACATAGACAGGTACTTCTAGTTGCTTGAGGGCTGAGGTGGGCATATATATATATACACATACATACATATATATACACACACATATATATGTATATATGTGTATATATATAAACACACATATGAATGTATACATATTTGCTTTCATCTTACAATGGGCTTGGAGACATGCTGAGTTTTCCTAGTTGCAACAATACTTTTTTTTACTTGTTTATTTCATTTTTATGCCTCTTAAGCATGTCTTCTCCCTAAATGGTCCTCATATTTTGTTATTCAAAAGTCTATATCCTACTTCTAGCCACACTATCCACATCCCCTGGCTGTCTCAGCCTTACAGTATAAGTTGTTAACCTTATAGTTATTTCCTTCCATTTCCTGAGGAACATGGCTGCTAGCGCCATGGTTTTCCCATCGCTACTTCTAATACTTCTAATACAACTCTAATACAACTCACATGGACACCACCTGACCTCCCAGGTCCTCACAGCAGGAATCAGACTGCACTCATGCTCTGATTCCAAGGCTCCTGCAGGAGCCATGTGTAGCTCTGCCTTTCCCAGAGCAACATTACACCTTTTCAAGTCAATCAAATACATTGACTCAATTTTCTTTTTGGGGGGGGGTCCGGTCATGGGGCCTGAACTCTGGGCCTGGGTGCTGTCCCTCAGCTCTTCAGCTCAAAGCTAGCGCTGTACCACTTGGGCCACAGCACCACTTCCGGCTTTTTTCTTTTTGCTTATGTGGTGCTGAGGAATCGAACCCAGAGCCTCAGGCATGCAAAGCAAGCGCTCTACACTAAGCCACCTTCCCAGCCCCATTGACTCCATTTTTATTTTTATTTTTACTATTATCAATTATTCCTATTTTCCTTCTTATCTATAATGAGCAAAAATACCATTGTAACCAGCCTTCTAAACATATTCTCTCTTTCTTTCCATGGCCTACTTTCACAATTATATAAGTTCATTTTCTTCAGCCAAGACTTCTGAACAGATGCAACTGAGACCTTCTCCCCTCATGTTCTCAAAAGGCACATCTCAAAGAATCGTTTTCAGCTTAGTGACAAAGTTAGGATAAATATTCTTATCTGTATGAGCTTTAGTTCTTTGTTGTGAAACAAAGAATTACCTGAAAATAACCATGAAAGAAAGCTCTGGGGTGATGGACAAATTCCTATTGTGAAGAAGATGGTGTTTATATGGCTATATAAATGTGTTAATGTTCACCAGACTGTAAGTCTAGATTGGCACATTTTCTTCTCCCAAACTTTTACTTAACTTTCAGCCTCCAAACAAAAATTAAAACCAGAAGCTAGAAAAATGATTCCATTGCATAAGATTAAATTAACTAGAGAACCAAGAAAGAACCAAAGAAAAAAGGAATTCTGAAGATTTAATATAAAGTGGAAAAAATGAACACTAAGAAGTCAGATGGAAGGTAGAGGGAAATATGAAATAAAAATGACATTATAATGAATTGAAAAAGGGTATTGAATAACATAAATGAGAACTATAAAGCTTAAATAGCAACGGATAAAAGAAAGGTTCAACATGAAGGTTTAAAAACTGTTGATTTTATATAGTCTCAATAGAAGGCCATAAAAGCCCGAAGAAAATTTATGTTGTGTAGATTGATCATTTTATCCCCTCTACTGACCACAGCAAGCACATTATTCTTGCCCTTGGGACTTTAAAAAAAAATCTGTTGTCCTTCGATATCTTTCCTACTATAATTCCTAAAGCACAAATATAAACGCATTGAGGTGTGATTCAAACCAAGGTTTCATAAAAGCACTGCAGTCTAGAAACATTATGCAGCTTTTAACCACTATGTAGATTTAACTCTATTAAGTAGAGTAAAATAGCAACATCATTCAAAATGTGGAACATAAAGACATTTATGCATATAGACAATCTATCCCCCAATGAATAAAACCATCACAGGCAATTCACATGTACACTATTCAGTTCTTTTGACCAAAGAACTTCCTTAATAAAAACAACAACCCCTACTGAATACTCACTGCGGGCATGGAGGTGGGAGGGCTGAGAACCAGTTTCTATTGGCTGAGAAGAGCAGATTATAAATATGTACACCCTATGTAAGCTGTTTCGTAGTTTGATATCAGTCATGGTGAGATTGTTCAGAGCATTATAATCAGCAAACAGTAAAATAAGGTTGTTTATTGTTCTTTCTGGAGAGCCAGTTTATCACTACGCTACTGTTTGTGTCCTTGTTTTTCTTTTGATAACAAATTAGTTTTGTTAATTATTAATGTGTGTTTCCCATTAAATAGTTCTCCATGAGAGCTTGACACTGTAATTTACTTAAATGTGTCCCTAGCAGCCAGACATACTGATGAATCATACACTTTCTATTGTACTGGTAGAAACAGTAATCTGTATAAACTCCATAACTTAGCCAAGCTCAGACATCAAGGAGGTAGTGAGGCATGAGAGAGGTTTATCCCACGCCTGCTCATCTCCATCCTGCCCATTTATGGTATTATCTCTTCAGGAGGGTAGAAGTTAGCAATTAATTTGAATGTAGAAACAAGAGAATTGAGTCTTATTTTTTTGACATAAGGGTCTGAGCCAAATAACATACCAAATGATTGCATATTGATCTAAATGACATATTAATGTTATTTTATTATGCACATAAACATTAAAATTTTACATACGAACTCACAGTGATAAAAACCTCCCAGATACATTATTATGTGATATTGATATTTAATTTTTTTAGTAGCACAATGACTAAAACTTTGAACTATGATCTATACCTTGATTCGAATCGCACCTGTAACCAACTTCCTACCTTCCTGACCATCTTGCTTAAAGAAAGTCATTCAATAGCTCTTAGGCTTCAGTTTACTTTTGTTTTTGAAATCCTTACAAACAAACTAAAATCAGTCATTAAATATTTAATCAAGATAAAATAACTAGAGTGCCTAAATAACAGGTGTAAAAATAGTTTAGGTACTTACTTATGAATAGTAGTAATTTTCAAAGAGATATGCATACACATAACTTGAAATAAAATCAGTTTTTATTTTTCAAATTAGCAATGAAATGAATCATCTATACAGGATTAACTCAAAAAATTGAGATAGTGACTCTCAGTTGAGTGTGGTAATATATGCATATAATCTCAGTAGCCTACTTTACTAATTTTTAAGTTGCATAATATATTTATAAAATACTAAAATCATCAAATAGTTAAGGGTATCTAGATGGCTATTTGCAATTTCAAGAGTGCTTAGTTGCATTATATCATTTAATTAATGTAATTAATTGTTCATAAATTGAACTCTCCAATGAGTAGGTACATAAGTAAAAGAATATTTGTTAATCTTACACCATAAACAGCATGTAATAAAGGAATACTTTCAGACTAAATTAGGTAATGCTAGCATTTATTGATTGATTGATTTTTTAAAATTATGGTTGGGTATATTCTTTTATATACATAAATATACTGAAGTAGAATTACATATAAACAACTCATTAGAACTCTCCAAGTGTGAATTTGTTTATTTAACACCAAATGTGGTTTGTCATTAAGTTCTTTTATTGTATACTGATTGATTTAAGTAATTATATCAACATTAGTGTTTTCTTAAACTAATTTAATAATTTTTGTTTTTTTGTTTTTTTTCTTTGGTCGGTCGTGGGACTTGAACTCTGGGCCTGGGTGCTGTCCCTCAGCTCTTCAGCTCAAGGTGAGCACTCTACCACTTGAGGTACAGCGCCACTTCCTAATTTAATAATTTTTATATATCTACTAAATCTTTGTACTTGCAGCCAAATATTATTCTGGTGGCAAGTTAGAATGATTGTTGAAAAAAATCAATGACTCCACTCTGAAGGGAATGAGGAAGAGGAAGACAGGCTACCAGCTCGATCATGATGACTTTTGCAAGAAAAAATAAAAATGATTGCCACTTGACATCAACTTGACATTTAGAAAGCCTAAGTGGTTCTAGAAAGCCATGTACTCCACTGTCCTGTGATCAACAGGACTATGAGGGAATCCTATCACCTCAAAACTGAGATATATTTAAGAAAACTCGGAATAAATATCTTTTCAATTAGCTCATTAGACATCTATGCATACAGAACTGATTGTGGCGAGGGAAGGCATCCAAAAATGGCTTCATGCAGAATGAGCCACAGTACCCTTCTCTGTAGACTGCCCCCAGACAACTGGAGATACAGCCACTAGCAGATCTAGCTGCTTAGGATCCCTAATGTGCAAGATCCATGGAAATAGAGCTTCATTTTCTGCCTACTTATATACATGATTAAGAAGGAGTCAACTGTCCTGTTTGATTGCTATGCCCAGTGAGTAAGCTCACTTTACATATCTCAGTATGAGCCAGATGTCCATCTCTGATGGATCAGTAGAGGATATGTATAGAGATCAATAATGCTGTCAGAAACTCTTAGCGCTGAGGTAGAGCTTTTCCCCAAGAAGATCCTGAACAAGCACCTACTAGAGCAGAGTCAACGTACTTTTCCTCGAGGAGAATTTTTAATGTGCTCCTCTGGTTTCACCCATCTTGTTTACATTTCAGAGCAAACTCATTGGCCTGACATAAAATTTATGAAATTGGATCAGAATCTCATTCTTCTCTATATTTGCTATATCCGCTCTTCTATACTGTACCACCCCCAAATAATAAGTCTTTCCCCTGCTGAGATAACAATACACACACACACACACACACACACACACACACACACACACACACACAAAACCACAAAACAATGTACTTTTGCATGGTGAGCTGTCTTTGCCATGCATCTGTTTACTCCTATCTGGGCCTTTCACTTCTTCCTGTCATTTCTGTTTCTCCTAATTACTTGTCACAGTCTAAGGAAAATGGCATTCTTTTTTTCTATAAGTTAAGGGAGAGTCATTAATTCCTTTGTTCACATTTGCATAAGTTTTTATTAGAGCAATAATGACAGTACTATTTGTGTAGTTAAGATGAATAATTTATATGTAAGAGTTTCTGCTAAAGCACACTGGCATTGATGTGGACTCTATCATTCTACATTGATGCTGGGAGGGTTAATTACCACTTGGAGACTCATGTTGCTCATCTGTAAAATGCTTGTGATTATAATCATATTAATATTTGTGACAATGCAGATTAATTGCATGGGCTTGCTCTCCTTTTGTCTTCAGATCTCTCTGCTCCCTGGGTTTTCTTCTAATGTGGCTAACAAATTTATCCACTTTCCTCTTCTGGTTCCCCTCTTGTGGACAAAACCTTTAAGTTCTTTAATCCCTTCAGAATTTGATCTTAAATTTTCTTCACTATATGTGTGTGTGTGTGTGTGTGTATTTGAAGAAATATATATATTTGTTCTCCATAAGAACTTGCTTTTCTCATATTTTTCAGACTACCATATGAGAGAATGTTAATTTTTATCACCAATTATTAACTTGTCACTGACTTCAAATTTGAACATCCAAGTAGATTTTTAGACATGCATATCTAACTGACCAATCCCTAAGCAAAACTCATTTCTCTTCTTCTTTCTCAATCTTTGTATCCAATCCCCCGTAAGTTCTGTCGTCTAGACATAGAAATGAATCTGTGTCGATAAATTCTCACTGTCTCCAATACCACCAATTTTCCCAAACTATCATTTTCCATCCAGACTCTCAAAAAAGAAATCCTAAAGCATGATGCTCATGGCTTTCTCCTCGCTGTCTTAGAGGCTTTCTCTGTGGTACAAGTCACAGTGAAATTTTAAACATAATGGTACTTTCATCACTTTCGCCTAAAATCTTCTAACAACCTCCCATTATGCTCTGAAAAATAGCCAATTGTGTGTCTTGCCATGATTGACAGCTGTCTAGTTTTTATGTCTTTCTGTGCAGCCAAACAAGCAAGCTGAATCTCCTAACATATTTAAAGATACAGCCACCAAAGGCTCCTTTTAAAGATAAAAATCTGCCTAAACTGGAAGCTCAGTTATGCCACATACAAATATGAGTAATCTGCATGCTATTACTGTCTCCATATTCTCAAATTTACATGGGAATAAAAATAATTGTCCCTATTTCATGAGGCTATAGTGAAGTTTAAATATCTTAGTGTACATTAAACACATAGACGGATCCCTAGCGTATATTTACTACAATTATTCATTGTTACGCTCTTATTTTCTTCCTGACTACAGTGAAAACTACAATGGAAAAGCTTGGGATATTTTTGTGTTTGAGGCTGCGTTCCAAATGTCTAGGTCATTGTCTATCTCAGTAAAGGCTCAAGAAATATTTGCTTGGATAAAAAGCAAATGAACCATTCATTCAAAGTACATAAAATATATAGGTACTGTAAATTCAGTCCACAACTGCCATTTTAATTGCTCTCAGTAATGTGAACTTTTTAGGCTGAGTGAGAAATAACAGGCCACATAAAGGCAACACATACTATGATAGAAGATTTCTCAGCCCACCACACGAACTGTACAATTTCTCTTTCATAAGAATCATGAGATAAGTCATATATATTGTGTGTGTGCGCACGCGTGCGCACGTACACGCACTGGTATCACCTCTTAAATTCAATTCATCTTGCTCTCAGTGTGTTTGCTTATGTGAACACTCTACCACTTCAATCCTGTCTCCTTCTGTGGGTTTCTCAGAACTTTTCTACCAAGGGTGGCTTTAATCCTCCAGGTCTCAGCTTTCTGAGCAGCAGGAAATATAGGCGGGGACCACTGCACCCAGCTATATATCCTTTTTAATATATAAAATCATTTTCTTGTAAAGATGCTGTACAGAGAGGTTATAGTTACATCAATAAGGTGATGAATACATCTCTTGCAGAGGTCCTTTGTTGTTGTTTTTAATGTACTATGTGATTTTTTGTTTTTGTATATATACTATACAGAGGGGTTACAGTTACATGAGTAAAGTAATGAATACATTTCCTATTGAGCATTGTTACCTCTTTCTTTGTTTTTCTCCTACCATCCCTTCCTTCCCCAACTTCTCCCTTCCCCGCCTCCCCAAAGTTGTAAAATTCATTTTCAACATAGTGTTTTGTACATCCCATTGTTACAATGAGTCATCCCGTAACATTGTTTCAGCATTTTGTTGTTTCTTCTTTATATACAAGATGCAGGGCACCAGAATCAAATACAGTGAAAACAGGGGTTATACCATTGGGGAAGAACGTACAAAAGAAACAAAAAAATCACATGATACATTATAAGTACATTAAAAATAACAACAAGAAGGAAAAAATAACACTTGTGTCTATCTTGGGGCTCATTTCGCTTATCATCATCTTGTATACGGTTTTGCATGTTCTTCCTTCTATATCACTGTATTTAACTTTGGTACCTAGCATCTTGTATATACGTTTATCTACTTTGGGGAAGGATAGGGGAATACCAAAATGTTGAAAAAGGACACAGGATGACCCATTGCAACAATGATATTCACAAGACACTATGTTGGAAATGAACTTCACAACTTACTTTTTGGGGGGTGAGGAGTGGAGAGGTGGGGAGGGAAGGGGTAGTAGGAGAAAAACAAAGGAGGGGGTATGCATCCTTTTTGAGAGATTAATTAATTGGGATTAAAATTTGCTTAGGTTTTAGAATTAGTAAGTAGTTCAACCAAGTCTTTAGGTCTTCAGAGCTATATTCTCTTTTCTTACCAGGCTAAACTTTTACATTATTTATCTTGTAAGTCTACTTTGAAGCCCCCATGCGTACTCTAGCATAGACTTGTAATAAAACTTCCTGGAATAAAATACATATAGGCAATCCCGAACAGACAGAGGCTGAAAGAAATCTTCCAGAATTGAAGTTGCAGACGTTGTTTTGCATGAAAGTAACACAATTTCACAAGATTAATCATTATTCTGGTCACTGCATATGCTAAGACTTCTTACACACGTTCAAAGATGATTATCAAACATATTTTTGCATGGTGGAGATGTCAGAAATAGAGCTATTCTAGTTCTACATTGCCCTGCTGCTGCCTTCATGGTCCAATTATTGTAATTATTATTGCAAATTGAAGACAATTCCCTTTTAACTGATCAGGGAATTAGTGAGCTTTTAGGATACCAAAATACCAAAGTATTACTCATTAGTATGCAGTTTTGGGACAAATGTGTTCAATTGCCAATGTGATTAGAGTACTGTCAAAGGTACTTTAATTGTGATATATATTTTGTCTGATCATAGTTATCTTTGCACATCTTTCATTATGAAGCTTTAAATATCAAAGATTTCATTTTGCTTTGTGTAAGAGTTTGAAAAGGGAATAATGAGGGTAGCATGAATTCCACAAAACAGACCCTTTTCAAAATTACAAAAACCCTCTTAAAATTTATACTCTGTAAAGTTTTTAATCCTAAAAATCAATTTAATAGGCAATGTTATGGATAGTGAAATAATTATTATTTAAATGGGAAAATATTTTAATTGTTTTTTCTGTCAGAAATTTCAGATGTCATGACTATTTTAATACATGCACTATAATTGATGGTATCTATGGCCTAATTGCACTGTTACAATAAAAGAACTGTTAACAGATGGGAAAGTGGCTCAGTGGTAGAGCGCTTGCCTTGCATGCATGAGCCCCTGCGTTCTATTCCTCAGCACCACATAAGCAGACAAAGCCAGAAGTGGCGCTGTGGATCAAATGGTAGAGCGCTAGCCTTGAGCTGAAGAGCTGAGGGACAGTGCCCAGGACCAGAGTTCAGGCTCCATAACCACCACCACCAACAACAACAAAAGAACTGGCTAGTATTTCTGTTAATGCAAAATCTTGTGCATATTTGAAAAAGAAAATGTATGTCTGAGACCTCAAAATGAAAAGCAGAGCACAGTAAAACATCCAAATTGAGCATTGGGGAGTTACAGGGGCATGAATTTAATATAAATGCACTTCTTTATTTAGTACTAAGAGGATAAACTATTCCCTCAGCCATAGACTGAGCAGCCACTAGTTAGTGTTCATGGAATTTGTATCATACTGTGCAAATAAACTTCAGAAGCCCTTAGCTATTTCAAGAGATATGATCTAAGACTATTTAAGAGAGAACAGAGGAACGCTTTTTCTCATGTTTGAAATAAGCATTGGATTAGACATTGTCTCTCTGCTCTGTAAGACTCTGGCCATCATGGTATCTCTTTGTCAGGGGTGTTTACATAACTCTTACAACTGGTTCTCTAAGATGAGAAGTGGCCCAATGGTTTGGGATTTTGAGAAACATGAAGTGCAAAATTGAGTGTGGACTCAGAGTTGACTGAGATTTGAAAGTGATCAGAAGAATATGATTTGAGTACGTATCATGTGTGCTTAATTCCATGTAAGCAGTAGAAAACCACTACAAAGCAGCACCTCTGTATGAGGGGGGCAATGAGCTGTGAAAAATGAACCATATGCAAAAATAAATACTACACCTCCAAGAAAGTACCACAGCAAACTTCCTCAGAAAAGATGAAAATTATCCAGAAGTTTGAAAGAAGGGAGTAAGAGAGGCAATTGATATGAGGGAGAGAAGCAAGTTCTATGGTGTCCCATGACCCTTCTCCCTACCTCCTTTCTTTAGCTCTGTAATAGCCAGAAAAACTAGCTGTCTCATAGCCATGGCAGCAGGAAAAACTAGCAGACTGAATATGGACAATGACTTTCTGTAAAGCATTAAATCTTGGGCTTTAGATATAGATTACTGGTAGAATATGTGCTAAGCAAAGTTAATGCCTTTGGTTCAGCTGAAGCACATAGAAAGAGAGGAGGGAGAAGAGAAAGGAAGGAAGGAAGGAAGGAAGGAAGGGAGGGAGGGAGGGAGGGAGGGAGGGAGGGAGGGAGGGAGGGAGGGAAAGAGAGAAAGAGAGGGGGAGGGAGGGAGCAAGGAATGGATGGAGGGAGCAAGAAAGGAATGGAGGGAGAAAGAAAGGGAAAGAGAAAGGAATGAAGGAAGGAAGGGAGAAGGAATGGATGGGAGAAAGTGAGGAAGGGATGAGGAAGTTAACAAAGAGGAAAGGAGAAGTGAAGAGAGGAGAGTGGAAGGGGGAAGGGGGAGTAGGAAGGAAGGGATAAAATCTCTATCCTCAGAGAATTACCACAATGTGACCTGTCTGACAACCTCATGGAAACATCTTATTTGCAGGGTTTGTCACTATTTGACCTAAAGTAGAAGCTATTTGTGACAACTGTTTAAAATCAGAGCTCTATCCAGAATTCAAAAGAAAATAGAAAGTTGGAAGAGATGTGAATAAGTGAGCATTAAGATGATCAAATCTGACAACAGAAAATTGTTACCAATCAAGAGAAAAAAGTAGCTAATTCAATAAGAAATATGCAATATATTCAAATAAATATTCTTCCAAAGAAGATCTAAAATGGTCAATAGGCACATGAAAGGCACTCAAAATAATAAATCATTAGGAAAATTCAAATCAAAGCACAATAATACCAATCTATCTATCTATCTATCTATCTATCTATCTATCTATCTATCTATCTATCCATCTATCTAATCTATCCATCTAGCTATCTAACATATATATGTGTATATATTCACATCCGTTCTCAAGGTGGCATATAAAAACACTAAGCAGACAATAATTGTCAGTGTAATAGGGGAAAAGGAGGGTAAATGATAAAATTACATCAGTAGTTCTCAAAATGTTAAATATGCTTATATGCTTAACTACTGTTAAGTACGTATCCAAGATAATATAAAACACTTGTCAATCAAAAGCTTGGGGCTGGGAAGGTGGCTTAGTGGTAGAGCGCTTGCCTTGCATGCATGAGGCCCCGGGTTCGATTCCTCAGTACCACATAAGCAGAAAAAAAAGCCAGAAGTGGTGCTATGGCTCAAGTGGTAGAGTGCTAGCCTTGAGCTGAAGAGCTGAAGGACAGCACCCAGGGCCAGAGTTCAGGCCCCAAGACTAGACTCCCCCCCGCCAAAAAATCAAAAGCTTGTACATGAATGTTGATGGTGGCATTCATAAGAACTAATGGTGAATAAAATGCTTTATAACCATACTAGAGTATTGAGTTAGAGAATGAAGTATTGAGTCATGATAAAACAGAGATGAATCTTGCCCACAGTATGCTAAGTGAAAGAACACACAGGCAAAAAAAATATATGTAGTATGATGCCATTTATACTAAATGCCCAGAAAAGAAAAATCTACAGAGACAGAAAGTATACCTGCGGTTGCTGGGTGTTGGTGAGTTAAGATTTGGTGTTGTAAAAATGTTCTGAATTATAATGAAAGTGGTTGCATAACTTTATGAATGTAATTAAAAATTGAATAGTACACTTTAACATAGTGAGTTTTATGGAAGGTAAATTATATTTCTAATAAAACTAATATGTGGAGCTACAATGCTGACTCGTTCATCCCCAATTCCAAAGTCTCCCATAGCTGTGCTCACAATATCCAAGGTGTAGACCTCTGCTCTGTATCAAGTGGAAAGAATTAATATTTGTCTAATTGTAGAGTGAGCTGGCTTTTATTTTTGTAGTACAGTGACATTGGTCATTTACTTTGTGTAGGTAGTTCATTAACTACTTTCCCTACAGAACACAGGTGAATAGTTTCCAGGTCTGGGGATAGTGTCAGGAAAGTGGAAATGAAGAGTCCATGTTAATAGATACATTTTATTGCATCAAATATTACTGATGGATGCACAATTCTGCAAATACACTAAAACCACTTGAATGTATAATTTCAAAGCCAAATTTTATGTGTGCCCTATATCTGAATAATGCAAATATAACAGAAAAGAGAACAAAGAAAAGAAGTATGAGTCATTTGCTGAAAGAAATGACAACCATATCCCACTCATGACTATGAATTTTTAAATAGATCTTGTATTTAGTAAGATTTAAATGTATCTTCATTGTTGTGCTAAGAGCTTCACCATGACTAGCCATCTTACAGTCTGATAGGGGTAGGTACTGTTATTAATGTTTTAGCATCTTGTAGTGTATAGATGAGAAAAGAACACTGGGTGATGATTCCTATCATTTCTAAAGACAAATGATTCGAAAGTGCCAGGGTATATACCCAGCAGTAGATTCCAGAACTCCCGCTTTCGATCTTTAAATGGTATGTCTCTCTAGACTGTTGAGACTATGTACTTGTGGAAATGTTACCTTCTCCCGGTAGACTTGTTTCCCAGGAAGATTACAAGATCACAGTAACATTTCTCTGTGATGTCACCTCCCATTGCCTCCTCTCTGTGCACAGACACGTCTTGGGTTAGATTCCCATGGTTTGTCAGGAAGTACACTTTTGCATGATGAATACGGTATGACTTTCCTTGTGATTTGATAAAGTCCCTTAGCAGAAAGGCTATGCAGCCATTTGATAGAATTCAAGAAGTCTCATTGTAGTTTGCATAAGGGAGGAAGTTTTTGTTTATGTCAGGTCCTAGGTAGTTGGTAACTGGAGTAGCAGAGCCATTTGTGTGGATGGTGGGACTTTCTCTTATTCCACGTTTTTGTGTATAGTCACATCAATTAATGGAACATCTTTACCAATCTTTGGCCATTCGTCAGTTTTTTTCCCAAAAGAGTGTTGCATTGTCAGATTGGTCACTTGAATCTGCATTTCAGTGGTTCTAATATTGAAGGAACACCCTCAATTCCTCAAAAGGTTTCACAGGGAAGAATAATAAAGGCACTAATTATGAGAACTGAATTTTTTTTTTAATGTTAAGCTTTGATTTGTATAACAGCTGTGAAATGGGAAGTGAAGATTCTTCAAGTTTGAAACATTAAAAGAGCCATTATTTTGCTGAGACAATTGCTTTCTTCTTTTAGAAGTTACTTACATTTCTGCAGTTTTAGGAGGGAAAGGCCATATGCCTGAAGTTAGTGGCAGTGTGAAAAGGGAATTTCGGAGCTACGGATTTTTTTCATAGATGAAAAATCTGACACTGCACATTCATGTTCCTGTGTGTTAGTCTTCCAGACCAGTATTTGACTTTTAATTCCCTTCAGAACCCAGCCAAGTATATTTGAAAAAAGTCTCTGTATTCATGGACTATTACTGAGTGTATCTTAAGATTCTTCACCTGCATTGAACTGATTTGGTTCCTAAAGTGTGAAAATGAAAGTGGTGGCACTGGTTCCAGGCTATTCTCTGCTCTGTCAGAGGAAGTGAACATATTGAAACCGGAATCAAACCATGACATTTCCCAGCCTAAAGTTTTGTGAGGAACTCCTTGTGGTTTTCAAAATGAAACTTACACTTTGAAACCTAAGAAAATGGACCTCCACCGTCTTAAGTTACCTGCCCTCAGAAAAACTCACGGTTCTGAAACCCTGCATCCTGTTTCTCAGTCATATTGAATATCTTAACCTTTGCAAAAATGTGTCTTGGTGTTCTGGCAAAGTTTCTCTTCTTTTCCAAGGGGCCTCCTCTTCTTCCTTGATTCATCACAGCTTTGGCTGCCAGGTACACATTTACAAGACCCAGTACAGTAATCTTTCCTTTAAGACTTTCTGACCGCTAGCAATCATTGACAATGTCTCTATGCCAGGACTTCAAAACTCAAACTCCAAACTAACTCAGCAGCTTCTTGCAAGCCCATGGTGTGTGAACTCAGGCATATGGCTAAACCTCTTGGAGGTTCAATTTCATTGACTTTAAAACATTAAATGATAATAATTACACTTGCCTCTAATGTACATTAGAGCATTAATTAATCTGATACAGATAAATTTCTGAGCTCTCATGATATTTGGAACTTGAAGAATATAATAATGTTGATGTATTTTTTTACTGCTTTCATCTTGACCTAAATTATCATTGGCATTCTATATCAATTTCCTTTGGCCATCCTTCATAATTGCTTCCCCTACTCAAAGAATGGCAACATCTAAGTTAGGGGTTGCAATATTTTTTTCTGAACCTCATGGTAAAAAGGTAACCGAGAAAATGAGCCTTTGTAGTGATTTGGCCCCAAGTTTTGCCACTCAGTGATCCATGTTACATCGCATGCCGGGAGCTTGCATAACTTCATATTCAAACTAAGTCGAATTAGATCAACCATATACTATGTGTGTATGTGTATACCATCAAATAAGTTTCACATAGAAATAGAAGTAAAATGAGGTGAAAGAAGAGACCTGGCTAACTCTGCAGAAGATAAATTGTGGTGGGGGGAAAGTTTCAGAAGGATGGTTATGAGATTAGGTTGCTGGAAGCAGGTAACAAAAGCACACACAGACATACAGACATACACAGAGACGCACGCCCCCCCCCCCACACACACACACTGAGTGGATTAAAAGGCATTTGCTCTCTCACAGTTCCTTAGGATGGTGTTGACGAGGCTAGTTGGTTGGTCCTTCCAAGAGCTCTCCTCTGCCCTGAGGACTGAATGCTTGCTGCTTCCTATGGAGCTTGTGGATCTGTGCAGGTGCGTGTGGTGACATTTCTCAAGCTGTCCTCACCTCCTCAGCTTCGGAAGATTCCATTGAAATAGCATCAGTCTCTACTCTGAGGGACTCATTAGTCTCCTCGCCTATTCAAGGGCCCTGTCACCAAACACAGTCACATTGATCAAAAATGTGAGCATGTAACCCTCTTTCCTTCCCTCACCCCAACACTTCCCTTCCCTTCATTTCCTTTCGACCCCTCCGTTTGCTTTGTTCTGGCCCCCGTTGAGAACTTACCTTTGCTTCCCATGGTTCTGAGGGCCCAGAGGATGTTTCTCTTTCACTGCTGTAATTCCCTCTGCAGGCCTGTGTTAAGGGAGAGGTTGAGCATGCTGACTCTAGCACTGCCAACCCGCACAAACCATCTTCCTTCTCCTTCCACCCCCTTCCCTTCCCCCTCTTCCTCCATTCTAAAATCTCTAGAAATTCTCAGCATCACGTTGATTAATGTTGATTTAACAATGAGTGTTAACTATAGGATAGATCTTTAAAATTTTGTGAGCAGACCTCTGGAAATTCACATATCTTCTTGGACTCCCTGTTTCATTAGAAGCTGCAGTGTCTATTCAGTTCATCATAAATTTACTTAACGATTCTTCAAGTGCAAAAATGCTGCTGGGATTTGTTTTTTGTCGGTTGTGGGGCCTGAACTCTGGGCCTGGGCACTGTCCTGCAGCTCAAAGCTAGTGCTCTACCACTTGAGCCATAGCGCTACTTCTGGCTTTTTCTGCTTATGTGGTGCTGAGGAATTGTACCCAGGGCCTCAGGCATGCAAGGCAAGCGCTTTACCACTGAGCCACCTTCCCAGCTCCTGGCTTTGTGATTTAATGCTCCTTGTTTCTTCAGGCTTCTTTGGAATGAAAGCCTTTTCTATTTGGGTTAATTTCACACTTAGGATTTCACTAAAACCTCATTATTCTGTTTTTCTTTTTTCAATTTAAAGGATTAGCTCTGCTGAATGTTAGGTGTGATGATAATGGGAAAATATGTAATACTGTTTCATAGAGTTTTAAAACCAGTGTGATCAGCAGGAAAATGGAAACTGAGTATATATCAAAACAAAGTTAGTTTCTCTTAGATGTGACAGTCCAGACTCCAGTTTTAGCAAGCTGCCATGATTATCTATATTGCTCCAAACCACCATTTAGTATCAATACAGAAAAGTGCTACTGTATTCATGAAGCTTTTCACTTAGGACATGCAATTAGCTCAGACAGAAAGATAAATCTGAGGAAGATAAAGAGAAGTGTAAGAACTTGGTGTCTTGAAAAAGACACTAAGAACAAGGTAAATATAAACCGAACATAAGCAAGACAGCAGCAGAAATCAGAGAGAGAGAAAGAGAGAGAGAGAGAGAGAGAGAGAGAGAGAGAGAGAGAGAGAGATGCAAAGCAAAAGGAAGAACATAGAAAGAAAAGAAGTGACTTATAGAATAAAAAAATAAAAATTACCCTGAAAGCCCTGATTTTCATAAAGTTTATCATAAACTATATCAAGTGTATTCCTAGCTTAATGGGCAATTGAGGGAAAAAAACAAATTTGGAAAAATAAAGTAAAGAGGAAAATTTTGTGTAAAATGAGCATGTAAGTATTCTTCACATAATCAGGGGATTTCACTTGAAGACATGGGGAATGGTGATTTTCCACCCTCTGAGCTATTCAGTGCTAGAATAAACCACATCATTATTTCCTGAGCTTCCCGTCTTGGAAGTATTAATGCTGCCAAACACAAGAGAACATTTTTCTTTCTGCAACAGGAAATAGGAAGGTAAAAGAAAACAAGAGGAAAAATAATCTAAATATCTTAGTCTGTGTCTTTGCTTCTTGTGACTCACATAACACAGCTATTTGGATGTGTGAATGAAACACACTTATTGTGGCCACCCTTAGAACACTGATAACTTGTCTCCTAGCCCCAGGAGGAAATTTTCTAGACCCTCAAACTCTTTCTGCTCACAATGGATTCATACTAATTCATTGAGAACAGAACCGAATACACTTCCACAGATATTTTGTTTAATAAAATGTTCAGCTATTACTGATTCTCTATATTGTGAGCTTATCGATTGAAAGTCCTTGAGACAAGACAGGAAGTTGGCCTTTGTCTTTTAAAGTATGTCCTATATTTCTACTAGTCTTATTTGCAGTACTTTCTATGAAATATTTCCAGCTATTTTCATGGAAGGTCCAGAAAGTTGAACATGGATAGAGTATTTTAGTGGAAAGAAGATAAACTGTTTTGGATGTTAGGTTCTTTATTTGCAAGAAGAATTGGTAAATTTCACAGTTTTACTCTCTGTGATGAACATGGCACCAATATCAGAGACTATACACTGTAGTTGATCAGAGCTATGTCTATTATTTTCTGACCAAAATATAGTGGGATTATTTTATGATCATTCTTCAATCTATAGTGTCTAGAGATCCATTCCACATAATAGAGGATTGTAGACATTTTCTTATTTTCTTTGGAATTACTATTTAGAATTGGACTTTAAACATACATTAGAATTTTATGTGATTTTTTTCCAAATATGATGTTCCCTGGAGAACAAAAATTGGGAGAAATAATTTTGCTGCTTTGTAGGCAACTGTAGCATTCAGTAAGGTAATACATCAAATATGTTCAAGCAAATCAATATCCCCTCTGTGTGACTTGACTATAAATCAAAATTTATGATCCTAATACAGCATACTGTGTGACCACAGTGTAAGAGGAAGAGGAAGTGGAATTAGAAACACACATTTCTGTGTCAAAATAGATAGCCATTATTTGTTATGATAGAGTGAGAGACACATTTGCATGTGAACAATAACATGTTCTTCCCTGAAAATTCAATAGGACCGAGAATTCTAAGATTATACTAAATTCTTTATGTTCACAATAGGTAGTTGTATAACACTAACAAGGAAATATATTCAAAAAAAGCCTAATCATAGCAATCTATTCTCTAAAAAGAGTAAAAGCTAAAAAAAAACTAGGCTTAATAAGGTCTCTAAATGCATCAGTGCAATATCAGGTTAAATTGGCCTTGATCAGAGAACTGGTTAGCAGCAGAGCTCCAATTATCAGCTCGTTAGATCATCACCAAATTTATATTCCACATTCAAGTCTCTGTGTCACAATCACAAGTCTAGACCATTGGTACCTCTGTAAGTTGGTTTTCCTTTTTAACAGGTAAGAATTCAGGATGGTCATTCAAATTGAATTTCAAATGTCAATAACTATTTAGCATAACCAAATCCATTCAATTTGGAGAGTATACTGGTAATAAGGATAATAATTTATGGGAGGGCCTGCATATTATCTGTCAACTTTACTGACTAAAGAACTCCCTAGGGAAAAATATTCAAAACCAAGCTTGTTATCCTAACCCTTAAACTGACCTTCCTCCATCTACCTGTTCTTACTTAGAGACCTTCCCATTTTCATGTTCCTCAAGCCACCATCTTGTTATTGTTGTCCTTTCCTCCTTCCGACAGAGCAGGCTCTTCTGAACACCTCAAGAAACTCCATTTCTCAGTTCACACAACTGACACTTAGTTCTGCTCATCTTAATAAGCACTGGGTCCTGCAATGTCTCCCTTACCTATCTACAACTTCAGAAAGATGAAGATCAAATTAACAATCTGATGGTATCTTTAACTAGTTTGTCACTTGCAATCACCTCTCAGTAACAAGAAAGGAGGTCCTAGAACATTCCCCATCCAAGACCATTCTAAATCCGTCTCTGGCTCTCTGTGAGGCTCCAAGCCATTCAATATTCTCTTGCTCTTTAAATCTCAAAGCAAGAGTCTAAATACTCCTTCCACTGCCTGATTTGAAAATAAAATCGTTCTGCATTTATATACTGTGTGTGTTCTCTGCTACTGCACAACTCGTTGCAGCAAATGGATAGGCTGCAGAGACTAAAACATTTACTCTCCAGACTTTCAGAGAAAGTGTATAATTACTCTTGCCCTAGACATGCTAAGTCATTTGTTCTGCTGTGGAACTTGCCTTGTGTTCTTTCACCCTCACAAAAAAATGAATCATCTCTTTCCAACACGTCTTTCCTTTCTGCAGAAGTCATTACAACTCTCTCAAACCCCACTCTTCATGTAGGCTTTGACACAAGAAATATCTTAGTCTACCAAAACTGATGTGAGGCCCTCATCCTGAGGCCTTGTAAACATCCCTTCGTTAGCTCTTTGATGAACTTATCACATATTTATATTACGAGAAATTTCTCTTTCAAGCTGGTAAGATTAGCATCTCTTTTCCTGTTAAGCCTTAACACAGAAAAAACATGCACCAGGCCCACATTTAGTTGTTAAGGTCCATTTTAATGCATGAACTAGAGGGACTTGCATCCCTGTGTCCGGAGTCCCAGAGTGGAGATTCACGTACTCTAACAATTTTCAGTTTTCATGTATCGCAAGTTTTATTTTATGCAGGTGAACACATACAAGACATGTTTTACTTTGCTACTCTAATCTGAAAGACAATGGGGAAAGATGACAACCTCATCTCCTTAGATAGAACAATACTGTATTATAAAAACTAGGATTAAAACCCAAAGAAAGAGTAATGATGTGCGTTAAAAATATCAAAATAATTCAAGAGAGGTTACAACGCCAAATCAGATCATTAAAGGCAAAGGTACCTCACAGGTACCTGAAAGGATTTGACAGTATTGGAAATAACTTTATGTCTTTGCTCTTATTGTTATTTGTTCTTTTTTTCTTTTTCCCCCACTGAGATATTTGGTATAACATAAAATCAGATACACATTTGTCAGTGCTCACCATTATATATTAATTAATTCTTCGAGACAAATTACATCATTGAAAGTCTCTAATCAAGCCTGTCTTCTCTGAGAATACAAAGACATTATCTGTATCCCTAGAGATGCCATATAAAATGTACCCAAGCTAGTAGACATTTAAACATATTTAGTATTGTAAAAGCAATTACATCTAAGATGAAAACAAAGATTATATTATCACTTTTGAAGGAAATGAGTAGGAGATAGGAGGTAATGGAACAGGAATAACGGCAACTAAGGCAGTATTGCTAAAGATAATATGTAGTTGCTCAAGTAATCACCAAAGCGCTAATGATGTGAATTGTTAGTAGCAGTTATTCTGAATAGTCACATCAATAATAAGAGGTGGAAAATGGGCTATGAATAATCAGGGTTTTTTTGAATAATCAGGTTGCCTTTTATGTTACTTTTTGGTGCCAGGTACCATTTGATAATTTAAAGTAACACCGTTTGTCTACCTAAACCATAGTATGTAGCAATTGTACTTTAATCTTTAGTCATGGATTTATATTGCTGGTATGCTTATTAAATCCTAAGACTCATACAGCTGTCTAAAGCTTTAGTTGTTTGATTTCCCATTTTGTTTACAGTTAGGTCAACACTTGCTGCATAGCTTAGGTATAGTGTTGAATCACCAGCTCTAGGGTGGACAGGACAGGACGGTCCCCAGTTCCAGGTCATGCTAGGCTACATAGCAAGACTCTGCCTCAAGAGAAACATTTGCTTGCTGTCTCCCAGAAGTCTCCAGTGGCACTACGTCCCCGTAGGCACCAGTGATCATGTGGCGCTAGCACACACTGCGTCGAGCCTTCTTCTCTTTGATCTGTGTCACATCCCCATTCTTTTACTATAGCACTTACTAACACCTTGCATATAAAGTACTGACAAAGTCCTAAATCAAGATTGGCTTTGAGCACAATACAACCTACCCTAATTGCCAGTTGGAGGATAAATCTTACAAGCCACAGGCAAAGGTATCTGGGATTAGATAGCTAACTTGATGAATAGTGACACCAATCCAGAGTGGGTAGTAAGTGGTGAGTGTCAACAGGGTGTGGGTATAAGAAGATGTTTTGTGGGGACAGGGAAAATGGAAGGATCTGGCTGTTAGCAACAGTCATAGAAGACTGAAGTAAGGAAATCTTGTGAGGACCACTGCTAATCCAGAGCAGGTTACAAAGCACTGAGGGCCAATGACAGCACGCAGACATCTCTCATATTCACTGTGAAGACAGACCTTCTAACAATCAGATCCCCACGAGGTTTTATAGTTGGCACGAAAGATAATTTCAGAACTCCAGCAAGTCTCCCACAGTAATCTCAAGTTCTTAATTTTAGCCAAAAAGAAACATAGTATGTGTGTGTGTGTGTGAGAGAGAGAGAGAGAGAAAGAGACAGACAGACAGAGAGACAGACAGACAGACAGGCAGAACAGACAGACACACCAAAAGAGGGAAAGGGGAGGGGTCAAAGACATAGAAATACTGGTAAGGTAGCTCAAGAAACTTTCATTGTAGACTTCCACTTGAGTTCTTCTATTTTCCTAAACCTACTAAGCCAACAAAGTAGTTTCTTGCACATTAAAAAGTATGAGAATCTATCTGAAAAATAACTAAAGCCATATGGGCTAAAAACATGGCTCAAATGATAGTAGAGTGCTTGAACTATAGACAAGAGTCAATTCTATCCAAAATCCTGTCAGAAAGTAAATAAATAAAAAGCAAGTCCTTAGAAAATAACACTGTTGGAGATACATATAGAGTTCAGAGCCGTTAATAGCTAGATGAAAGAGATCTTTATCTATGAGGCACCATACTGTGATTTGGGATTTAAGGCTTCTGCAAAGATGGTTTACATCAACATTAGCATATTTTTTGAATAGTCCTTGGATCCTTGTATACAAATATCCTCTACCAGGTAATGATAGATTTCAGGACTGTTTTAACAAAGCAGGTAAAAGAGTTTCAGAATACGTGAAGCCAGTCGTGTTCAGTAAAGAGAGCTGTGTTAGCTACAAACAATATTGTGAACAGGAAATTCAGACATTCAACCAGGGATTAAAAAATGACATTTACAGAAAAATAAAACTAATAAAAATAATTTGAAAATGATTGAGAATAATGTTTTATTTATATGATTTTAATTTTGCAAAAACAATCCAGAGAAGATTGGTAGGAGGCTGATGTCAGAGACTCCAGTGGAAAATCTCTGATTCCCAGTTTCCAAATCTAAGTTACTTGTTCAATTTATGTCTATTGTTTGAAAGGAAAACCAAATCTATATAAGAAACTACCTTGTGGGGCTACAGAATAATGAACAATAGATATGTCTTTCCAAAGCAATACACTAATACTACCATTTAGATAAGTAACTTCCCAGTGGAAGAAAGCAATGTCTAGATGTTGAGAGGATTAATGACCACAGGATCTGAACTACAACTAGTAACAGAAGCATTACTGTACTCCCCCCCCCACTCACCCATCCATACATCACCTCCTTTTAGACTGTGAATGAACACAGCATGCATAATACTTGGTCACATGACACAAAGATGCCTCTACCCAGTCTCTCAGTGTGCAAGTATGGGCCACTCCTGCGGGCTCTGAGAGCAGAACTGCCATAGATATATTTAGCAGGTGGCAGAATTATCCCATTGTTCCCTTGTGTGTGGATGAAGAGTTATTATGCTATAAAGGGCGAAGCGGAAGCTTGTGAAACTGTCCCCACTCCTCATCTATAGTAAATCACAAGAATACTGCATCCCAGATAAAGTGGCAGAGATTAATGTCACCCTCAAAAACTTCGAGGATAGGATAATGATATTCCTTATTACACCCCTGATTAATTCATTGACATGATACAGAAATAGATCTCACCAAAGGATAGTAGCCTGTTGTAAATTTAACAGAATATGTAATGAAATGGTGGCCTCAATATTTTTTGTGTTGGGGTTCTTTGAAAGAAAAAAAAATCCCTCTTATCTATCTCTGGATAGCTTGCTATTGGTCAAAGAAAATTCCATTTCCAATCCCTAGCAGGAAGGATGCTCACAGCGGTACCCTTCTGTACTCCTCTCTCCTACAGGTAGAAGGAACCTTGGTCAGATGTACATGCCTCCATTCTGCTGTTCAGAGCCTCACCAGTATTTACTCTGCAAGAGCCTTGTTAGGAGCAGCTTTAGACTTTTCAAACTCGAGTCCTTGTGAAAATCACCAGACTGCTATTGAGCAGATATAGATATTGTTTAAGTTAATGGATATAGATTTATCGCAGCAAAACTTCTTATACCAAGATAGGTGAGAGACACACTTTTCCCTGTGGATCAATATTTTATGGATTGACAACATGCCAAAGACATCGTGTCAATTTGATGTGGTGGCCACAGTGGCATGTGTGATAAATACTCTGGAAAGGAGAATACCCCTTAGAATCAAAACTATCAAGCCCTGTAAATTACTAGGGGAATGCTATGTCTCAGGATCCCTGGGTTTGGAGAATTCTAGAATGTGTCTTTCAAAGCAAAATTCAGAATGTTTTGCCTCATGCCTCCTTCAGTTATGAAACCAGGGCAGCATTTGGATGGCTCTTTGTGAATCTTAAAGTCAATTTGTAGCACTTTTGTCTATAGAGCTCTGACTCTTTTATTTGATGACTTATAAACTTGGTTTTGAGAGCGGCTCAAACCATACAACCTTTTACAATAGATTCACCAGTTATTTCGAATGTATCCCAAGGAGAAAAAAGAATGTGTTAAGAGTAGTGTGAGCACCTATCTGCCAGAAGCATCTTAAGGGAGGAAGACTTTAACTAACTCCTGGTTTCAGAGGTTTCTGTCTGTGGTTTCTTGCTCCTGTGCTAATGGATGGAACACGAGAGTCATAGAAGCAGATGGTCAGACAGCTCATATTATAGAAAACTGGAAACACAGGTAGACCAAACCATAAGGAGCCAAGGAAAGATACAGCTCCCAAATGCACGTTCCCGGGACCTCACTTTTCCAACCAGACTCCCCTTTCTACCACCTCTTAACAGGCTATACAGAAACTTTTAAGGTGTCAACAGAATAATGTGTTCCTGAGGTCGGAGATCTTATGACCTAACCATCCTTAAAAGTGCCCTCACAGACTCACCTAGAAGTGTATTTTACTAACCACCTGGGTTGTTCATGAACCTGATCAAGCTGACAATGAAGACTGACCATCTCAGTGAACTTACCCATCCATGTTTGATCCATGGTAGAACCCAACATGATGACTTTTAGACAAGCCTCAAGAGGAGTAGGAAGCAAGGCTCTACAACACATAACTGCTTACTTTTGAAAACAGCCCTTGACAAGCTACTGAACCAATAAGAGTAACTAAAATAGACCACGGTACATCTAATTAACATAAAATGGATGTCCAGTCTGAGACCCTCACCGGGAGAGCCTGGAATCAATCTATCATACAATGAAATTGGGACTGGAGCACTGGGCAGGTCAGTAAGTAATTTATACAAATGGGTGGTCCCATGCCCTATTTTACTTCACATTATTGTAACATAGTCCATTTTTGACCTGGTTTGGTATTCCATGAATATCCCACCTTCAAGTAATAATCTGAGGCTGGATTATAAAAGCATACATTCAACATGTCAAGGTATGAAGAGAGTTGCTGCAGTACAACCATAGGCAGGAATTACCATTAAAGGTAAAGGTGGTGGTTCCCCCTAGTCAGCAGAAATTGGATAAAAATGGTCGTAGTTTAGATAAGGCAGGGATGCTTGAACTGTGGTAAGTTGCTCATCAGGAGGGATCTGAAGTTAAGAATAATGAAGGAAGAAACTTTAAGGGAGTTTGTTTCGAGATAGGCACATGGAATTTGGGAACAAGTAGCTTAAATTTATTGCCTTACATCTGTACCAACCAAAAATACTCTACCCCAGACAAATCCCAGTGATGTCATCCATGGAGCCCTTTCCATCTATCCCAATGTCTACACAGTGTGTCTGCAAGTCAAATAGCCCTGGTGGTAGAACAGAGGTCATACATGCAGTCAACATTCCTTCATTACGGGTGTGACAAAAACTGTGAAGCTGATGCCATCCTTTCTAGCTGCATAACCAGAAACTATGGAGGAAGAAAATCAATCAACCTTTTCTGAAGAAAGTGATTATACAAAAATGCCACGGCCACAGCTCTTTTGAGAACTGATGTTTTCTAGAGTACACCTAAACATCCATGGCAGGGGTGCTAAGTGCTGTTGAAAATCCATATACATCTGTATTGATGTCATTGTCCCTGGGCAGGACTATCTTGCTGGATCCCTGCTAAAGAGAGCCAACAGTGTTGCCTGGAAGTTTCATCTAGTCACTGGAATAGATGGAGCTCTCACAAGGATAATACCAGTACTTAGCAAAATAGAAGTTGTATTCAACTGATGATTATCACAAGTTGTGATATCACTTGGTGTTAGAATATCACTTGTGTTGGAATATCATTTGGTACTTGCTTCAGAGTACATGCATAGTCTAAAATGGGGGATTATTTATTCATCTTTTAGATTATTTACTATATTCTAAGGCTTGTTCTGAAGTTTATCTGATATGTCCAGCAAGAATGAGATCTAACGTTCAACATTCAAAAATAAATAATAACATTGATTGATTTTAGTCCCTTTTCTATCACACATCTTCATCTCCTCCCACCGTTTTCTGGGATCACTTTGCCAAAAAACTTTCAGTCAAATTCTGTCAAGAATTCAAATCTTTATACAATTAGATTCGGGAAATTAAGTATAAAACAAAACTATTTAATCATTTTAAATGAATAGAGTGTTTTAAATGTTCTTTTTAAACTTCTTTTAAAATACTCATTGTTGCCAGGAACTGGAGACTCATGCCTGCTACTTATCCTAGCTACTCAGGAGGCTGAAACTTGAGGATGGCAGTTCAAAGCCAGTCCAGGCAGGAAATGGTGGAGCACTAGCCTTGAGCAAATAAGCTCAGGGACAGAGCTCAGGACCTGAGTTCAAGGCCCATGTCAGAGAAAATAAAAAATAAAGAAATACTCATTGTTTGCTCATTCGAGATTTATTGGATGCTCACTAGGTACCTATTTGCTTTGATATTTTATTTTTTGTAGGTAGTGGGATTTGACCTCAGGGTCTCCCATTTGCTCCACTTGATTGTTTCAGTCAACACTCATAGTTTTGAACCATTCCTCTTGCCCACGTTTTACCAGTCATTTTTGAGATGGAATCCTAAGGATTTGTCTACCTGGACTACCTCTGAACTATGATTCTCAGATCTCAGCCTCCTGAGTAGCTCAGAGCTTTATTTCTTATCTTAAGCAATGAACATCTTATGCATATGAGAGTCAAATAGACTTGTTAGAATATAATATTTATTACTCAACAAGGGGCAGTAAGGAAATGAGACAAAAGAGAGAATAAAAAGAGCGTGAGAGGAACACTACACACTGTTCAGGGGTCAGAGAAGTACTATCTTTAAAGCTGTGAGAGATTCCTATCAGTGAGTTACTTCTTCAGCTGTAAGAACTTTTATGCAGATAAAATAGGGAACAATATTACATGCTAAAGAAGCAGCACGTACAAATAATTCATGGTGATGTCATTTGGGGAGAGCAAGAGAGCATGTCACTATTCTTTGTATTCATTTATTTGTTTAGGGACTAAAAAGGGACAATGAAGGATTTGTTATTATAATGCCTAATTTTTTGCCTTGGAAGCATGTTCAGTTAACATTTCTTCTAGAAGATATGTGAGCTCTCAACACCGAACCAATGAATATACTTCTGAGCCTCTTATTTCTGTAATAATAAAACATTCATGAGGTAAGAATTACAGCAATGAGTCATGCTCCAAATGGCAAACACATGCCTAAATCTCTCACATCTCTGTGACTATTTTGAAGTTTGGTTCTACAGATCAACATAGTCATCATTATTTCTGTTAAAGCAAGGGGAGTTACATACACTCTATGGTCAGAGTGTGTATGATTATGTGTGTTCATGTGTACGTGTGTGCGCATGTGTATCTGTGTGTGATAGTGTTGGAAGACTGTCCTTTTATTATAACCTTATGCCCTTTTATAACTAGAAGTAGGAATTCCTCTGAGTTCTGCTAGGAAATCGATGCTATCATTGTCTTTCTACTGCCCTACACGCACTACTTTCTACAGCATGAGAGGGACACCAGTTCGTGTATAAACTGAATATTAACTATTGACCCGAGTTAATTTTAGTATATATCCCAGCCTTTATCTTTTCCTAAGACGACTTATTAACAAGGAAGTATATTCCACCCTCTACTTCTGCTCTGATGTATTGTAATTCTTAACTATCTACAAAGAATTTGAAGCCACAAGAGAGGTGGTGGGAATTCCTATTTGAGTTTCAAATCAGGGCTGAAGTTTTAATCAGGATACATAATGAGTACTGTGGCCTATGTGCTTTAATGTCTACCCAGTTTCTATGTGTCAGGTCATAATCTGTTGTATGCTCAGGGGTAAGAAATGCATTCCTCCAAATTTCAAAAGGTTTTATGTTTTCTTGATAGTCACAGAAAGCTTGATTATTCTTAGCGTACAGCATATTACAGCATGAGTTATCTGAAAGAACTCAAGGAGCATGCAATCACTGTCTCAGTTCATTGCTGGATGCAGACTAGAAATTACAAACATCTCGTCTATAGGAGGAGGAACCAAGATCAGAACATGGGTCTATTGATAAACACTCAGAATGTGCTTTTGAAAAATCTAATCAGACTTCTCATTGAATATGCATTTGGTAAATAAAAAAATGTAGCAGAAAATGAAAGCAACAAAACACTGGGTACTTAAAGGCAGAAACAAACAACAAAAAATACACCTGAGTCCATTAGAGCCTAAGAGGATAGAGCATCCACACAGTCACTCAAATTGAGCTTTCCCCCATCCTCAGCATTATGGTCTCTCATAACTCTATGGTTGCATCTGATGGCAAAAAAGTGAAATCAAAGGAACTTACAGAAAGGATCAGAACAGAGCCTTTCTTCAAGAACTTCTCATCACTTTAGGGAAACCAGGTAGGATGCCATCTCAACAGAAGCCTGTGGCATGGCCTCTGCGTCTGTGGAGGTTCCAGACAGAGCTCAGTAGACACTGGGATCTCCCCAGTCGACCTGAGAAAACACCTCAGAGGAGAAGCTGTAGTTACGGAGGTGGCTCAGGACATCCTCTATATGTGATACAGAAAGAATCTGAAGAACCGGTATGGGAAGTGGACAGGTGAAGAATTCTGTACACAGGTGGAGCCAGGTGTAGGCAAGTTCTGGGTGTGTCCAGATTGGCCACCTACACACACACACACACACACACACACACACACACACACACACACACACACCACACACCCCGCAATGGTTAGATTCACAAAGCAATATGACCCTGGAAAGGCTCATATTTGAGAGTCACTACCAACTTCAGAGGTGATGATACAACTCAGTTTAAAAGCAAAACAAAACAGGGTATCTTGCTAAAGCAATTTTGGTATCACATCCTGCTTCAAATTTATACCAGCTCTTCCCTGTGGTGTGGGGGAAAACCCAGTTCTCTAGCTCTATTCTGTTTTAAACCTACTTAACTTCTAGTAACATTCAGGATTCCAATAAATATACATTGTTGTTATCTTGGACCTTCTCTTTTCCTCTTCAGTGGTTTCCTTCCTGCTTTTACATCATAGTTTTTCATAGCTGATTTCAGGCTCTGTCACTCCATCCAATTCAACTGATATACACTATACTACTACTCTGTTCTTCTCCAAGCATTGTAGTGCCTAACAATAACCTTTCTTTAGATAGCTGCACACCTTATTCTACCTACTTGAGAGAGATTGAGGGAGAGAGACAGACAAACAGAGAGACAAAGGGAGAGAGAGACGAAGACAAGAGACAGAGTTTATCTATACATGTGGACTCTTCCTTCCTCAAAAGAACACTCCCCGGAGCTCCCACGCTGTTTCCCACAGTGTCTAAAAGACAGATGGCAATGTTCTTGACTCCTGAATTGTGATTTTCATTCCTCTAGAGCAATGGAGTTAAAAGAGCTGAGTCCCAAAGGAGCCTGGATAAAGAAAGGGTCCGTATTGAATTAAATTATGCATATTTTGTCTGCTTTTTCTAGAGACAGGTAAAAAGAAAACTGAAAATCCATTTGGCTTTTAGCAATTGGCAATTGGACTGCTAACAGGTTAGAATCCCTGTCTTCCCTAAAATCATTAACAGTTACATATCTTACTTCATTTGACATTCTGGTGACCTTGATAAATGAATGTTATTATTATAATGTTCAGCAGTAGAAATATCTCTATTTGGCCAAATAGTTTACTCATAGCAGACTCATTTCTTATCAGGACTTACACATCCTATGAATCCAGTACACTAAAACAAGCTGCCTCAGCCCCAAAGATAAAGAAAACTATTTTCCCAAGGTATAATGGATGAAGAAGTTTATGAAGAATGACTGACTTCTAACGAAGGCTTACTATGTATCATCTTTCTAAAAACTGGACATGAAAAACAACATCTCCTCAAGATTCTTCAATGACTAAACTCTTTCCTGAAGATAACATACCAAGAGAGTCTCATCCTGTTATTTACGACATAGCAGAGAATGATGTAACTAACTCCATTATACAGATGGAAAAAATAATTGAGGAGCTAACTCCTGCCACATCCCAACTAATGAACTCCTGATGTCATACTAGAATCAAGCTCTCTGACCTTAGAGGTATGGTAGGTCCATGAAGTAGGACTGCACAAAGGTAAAATAAAGCTCAGGAAGAAACAAAGAAGGCAGGAAAATGGTTAATAGAAAGCAGGCAGAGACCCTGACTACTATTACCCTCTGATCTGCAGCAATTTAATTCTGAAAAAGATAAGTACAATTTTGAGAGATAAGATGAGAATTTGGAAGAATGCTCCTGACGACATCCTCTGGGAAACAAACATAAAGCTTCTAGAGATACCAACAAAAATGACGATGCTTACATCAAACACATCAAGTCTTTCCAGTGTAGGTGCTTGTAATAGGCTACTTCATTCTTCTCAGGACATACGGGGTATTTCCAAATTCATAGCTCTACAGTTATACAAATACATTAGCAAGTGGCTTTCAGGATCATGTAATTCCTTCAGGGAGTGCATGGGAAACCCCTGTCTGCCTGATTTATAAAAGGCAGCTGGTTAGTCATTTTTGAATTGTTATTGATGTCTCCTAACATCTTCCTCAGCACCCTTAAAGAGAGTGGCATAATTCTTGAAGACGTAATATTCCACCTAGGAATTGCTCTGTAAGATCATTAATCTTTCATCCAAGACTCTGAATGCTCAGCTAGTGTTAAATAAACCATGACAAGAAATGAAATTCAAAATACTTTGAGTGATTTCAGCAAAATGCTCTCCATTTGCCAATTATACCCCACCATATTTCATTTTTATCAGTTATTCATTATTCTTGGCTAAAAATACAGTGGTGACAAATAGAGTATCTCAGAGGAAGTTTCATGATTTTCCAAAGAAATACGATCAATATGTTTGAGCCAAGACATTGCTTGTATTTTGTACTTGGTGAAAATAATACTGTGAGTGATGATGTTGACTTTATTTTTAGTTACTGATGAATTTGGCCTCCAGGAATATAAATTTAACTGAAAGCCCTACCAAAACCAAGTGGAATAATTATCAAACAATATCTACTAAATATAGAATGGGCTTTTTCACCAAGAGGAAACGCAATCAGTAAAAATAAGTTCTTTCTTTTTCATATAACTTAGAATTTAAATATTGAACACAAAATTCAATAGACAAGAAGGGGACCTCTATATTCTTCTCACCTCCTACTTTGCAGGAATAAGCTAAGCACCCCCCCACACACACACATACACAAACACGCACACACAAAGTTTTTAATTTTAAAACATTTAGGATTTTTTTCAATAGTATAAACAGTATTTAAATACTGGAACTTCTTCAATGTTGTTTAACAAAAGAAAAATCAGAAACTCTCTGAGTTCCAATTTTATCACTTCTATAAGTTTATTCTAGGCAGTGGTTCACATATTCAATACAGTAATGATCTAAAAAGTTTAAATATTAAAACTCTTCTAATATAAAGAGTCATTCTATAATGATATATACCTTACAGGAAACGTGTTTTCCCAGCACCAAAACAAGGATAAAATTAAAATCATGTATTATTCATGACTATTAGCTATAAAACTATATAAATGTTAATAAAGTTTGTATCGTAAAAATGCATATAAGAATTAATAGATTTATGAAATTAATTAACAACAATTTATATATAGTCATCTATCACCCTTCCAAGCAACCTGCTGTAAGTAACAACTGCTGTTTGAGGTATTCAACAACATAATAAAATCCATCTACGCATTTTCCATCCTGCTGTGTTTCTGGGATGCATCCAGTAGTTTTTCTGGCACTCAGGCATACAAGCAGCTTGAATTTGAAGATTACTACGCCCTCACCAGGCTTCATGGGATTGCAGTAGTAGTTGTTGTGTTTGAGAACTACCATGGAAATGTTGACTAGAACCTAAATCTTCAAAGTTATCAGAAGTGGCCATATGTGCAAGGTGAGTCCTGGCAGTGCCACAGGTCACGGGCTTGTAAGGGGAGGCACAGGTGCAGGTCACAGTGTAGGAGTGGTCAGCCCAGGGTAGTGGATTCCAGTGTGAGGATCAAGTGAGTTCATGCTTGGGTGGAGATAGGCTAGACCACAGTAGACAACGTAGAACACTTATTGTAAGGAATCCCCTTTAGGTGTGAGGAAGGTTTAGAGCTGGGTAGTAAGCTAAAGAGATGCTTGTTTGAGGCTGAACTTGAGGTTAGAGTGCAGAGTAGGAGACATTAAAAAAAACTCAGGAAAGAGTACGAATCAGGAAGATAAAATGATCCAGGAAAGAAAGGTAGATATGGAAGATAAAAGAAACTTTGGAGAGAGATGGATAAAGATGAAAGGAATGGCATAGCTCAAAATACATTATACTCATAAACTGACAGGTTGACTTGAAACCCCTTTGAACAACTACCTACAGACAATAAAAAGAAAAGGAAGAAGATACAAAAAGAAGCCAGCAAGGAAAGGTAGAAAAGGAAACACATTGCTCCTCAACATCTCCCTGCCAGTATATTGGTCTTCTTTCCTGAATAACTTATCCTCTTCTCTTCTAGCATACCTGTGGTGAAGTTCTTTAGTTCTATGTCTTGAGTTTTAAAATCCAACAAAGTCATATGAAAACCCATGTTCGTCATACACAAATCCATTCTTGCAAAGCATGAGCTGAACTTGCAAAAGGACAGACCATCTTTAGATAAGAGCTCTACTGTAAGGCATGATGACTACAGTCATGACCATGCTTTGCTTTCTTGGAAATTGCTAAAAGAGTAGATTTTAAGTATTTGACCTCTGAACAAGTTAAGTATATAAGGTAATAATAGATTAAATAGTTTGATTAAGCTATTCACAATATGTACAATTTTCAAAATGTGTACATGATATAATAGATAACATATATCTTATTCATATTTATATTAAAGCAGATAACATACACTATCTGCATAGAAACTTTCCAAAAGTTGCAGATTTGTTTCCTAATCTAAAAAATATGAATAAATGAATAGCCACAGTTAACTTTGTGGAGCTATTGTAAAAAACTGGAGACCAAATATGACTATTGCAGGACAATTAGAAGGCTCTCAGGAAAGGAGGCTTGGGGTTAGTTATTTCCTCTGTTTACTCTGACCTTATTGGTGAGAGAAAAGGACCAGGCAGAAATGACTAAACTAACAAGCTTCAGGGAGTGAAATTCTTGTTACCTTTTTCCTCCTTTCTCAGAGTGCAATTGCAGCATGCTGATATGTAAATCCCTCTTATCAATTCTCAATGTGCAGATGCATTGTCCACAAAGCCTACAGTCCATAACCTTTCCTGTAACCACTGCAATTGCTTGTAGCTGCCATTGTTGGGTATATATATTTCACTAACATCATACTATTACTTATAAAATCTTATTTCCTGTTAATTAACTCTAAAGCAAAACTTATTTTCACAGACTGTTTCAAAGTACTTGTAAGTCATATTTTAACTCTTACTTGCCATCTAATTATGTACAGTCTTCATTTGACTAAGTCCTTTATATTTTTATTTCTTATTAATCTTTACAAAATAACAAGGTCTGTTATCTTTGGGTACAAATATTGATTGGGCAGAGGAAGATTTCCTTAATATAGAATAGAATTCCTGGATAATGATGGAAATAGTAATAATTGTCAACATTCATTGTTTTTTATTATGGCTCATTACCGAGCACTTCACAGCACTATTCAATGCATGGAGAATAATTTGTCATGCCTGACAAGTCAAAGCAGCTTCACATAAGATTCACAGCTTCAGATAAGAACTTGAGATTCACTCCAACACACAGCTATCCAGGGAAACTGAAGTGCTGAGCAAAGGTACAGATTGCTATCAGTGTAGTAGAGGGAAACAGTGAGGAAGTGAGCCATGTAAAATAATATATAATAGGAATAAATTTATGGGTAATTTTTACTTGTGAACCATATAAAATAATATATAATAGACAGAAGGTTATTGTTTTTGCTTGGGAATAAGCTAGGGAAATAGTAGAAGGAGTGGTATATGAGAAGAGGTAAGGTATGTATTTCAGCAGGATGGAAAGATGAGAATATGAATGCACATGCAGAAAGTAGAACTGAATGTGAGGAGACAAAAATCATACTTACAAAATACTGGCATCATGTCATTTTAGCTATGGTCATGGGCTATCATGTTTGGGCATGAAGAATTGAAGATTATAAGAAAATTATTGAACTAATTTTGAGAGAAGAAAGTAAGCTTTTTATAACCTTATTTTAAGATAGACACAGATTTAAAGAAGATTTCAAGAAGAAACCATGGGAAATGATTTTGGGAGAAAGAAGAAAACTTTCTCAGTAACTTAATTTTTTAATGGTCTTAATGAAATGTCAAGTAAGTGGCATTCAATTTATTGGATTATCTCAACACCATTATTGCAGTTAAAACCACCATTAATAGTTACAGGATTTACTGAATGAGAGGATGACAATGACAGTAAGTCAGATGTTAAAGACATCAATGAATGAGTGTTACTGGCTGGTTCAGAGTTGGCGAGAACGATAAAGAAAGAAAGAAGGTGGCAATGGGTAATAAAATTTAATGACAACATTAACGGAGCAACTTTTTCTTAGCTACAAGGGAAATTGTTTGGAAGTTGTAATGAATAAGAAGCAAGCAGGACAGTTCCAATATAACAGTTGATGAGCTCTCTCTCTCTCTTTCTCTCTCTCTCTCGCTCTCTCTCTGTCTCTCTCTCTCTCTCTCTCTCACACACACACACACACACACACATGCATGCATTTTTCAAAACAAGATTTTAATTTAAAGCTGTCTGCTGTGGTGAACATCTATTATCTCAGAATTCAGAGGAAATATCAAGAAGATCATGAGTTTGAAGACAAGCAACATTACAAAATACAAAGTTAAATGAACGTTTTTTTCAATATGGAGACATAGGCTTGAAACTGCAGTAAGAGTAGTAATAAAACATGTCATTTAACCTTCTTATTGGGCACAATTGTTTCTCACTTGTGGGCACATCTTTTAGTACTCTGCTACCTGTGTCCCCTTCTTTCTAATTTCAGTAGATAGAAAATACATATTATCAATTAGTGGATGGCTATATCTATATACAGTCCCCAAAGCAGAAATAACCATATTTTAAGCCAACATTTTTAGCTACATAGTGTAATTGGTAATGATATTTAGTAGAATTTTCTGTGTTACAGCAGAGTAAAACATGGCATGAACTCGCTAATCAAGCATATAGCCTACTCATGATAGAATGAACAGAGTAATATAGGGATACCTGCTGTGCATAAAGAACTCTCACTTGGAGACCACTTGTCCTTAATGGAGAAAGCAGCCTTCTGTCTTGCTGCCGAGGGCTTGCTCCCTACTGCCTTCTGCTACTGCAAATCCTACAATCTAAGGAGACAGGAAAATTGATAGAACATGCAAATTTGTGTTTTTCTTCTGTTTGACTACAAGCCATTTTTTTGTTCAGAGCAGGTGGGAAGAATCTAAGTGTAAATAATACAATGCTTTTGGTCTGTGAAACAGTTGAGGATTGTGAATCTGTCTACAAAGATGATGAAGGAGGAAAGAGTGACATAGAAAGCAGGGACTTGGGAACGAGATCCATTTGTCACCTTTTAGACAGGTAACAGATCTTCCCTGGATTCAGGTGAAGACTAATGTGTCAGGCATTTACATTGACAGTGCCTGCAAAGCACAGTAAGAGAAAGGAGAAGGGAGGAAGGGAGGAAGAAAGACTATTTTTTTCTCATTGACGTCTACCACATATGCGACAATATACTATGAGACTGATGAACAGATAGACCAAATGACAGTCAGACAGCTGATAGGCTACACACAAATATTAAAATATTTAATATTTATGTTATATATTAAAACATTAGCACACATTTGATATATATCAACTATATATATAGATATATGTATATATATAATTCCTTTGAAGGTGTCTTAGGGATTAATATTTCTCTAGGAAAATCCCTACTATAAATACAAAAGAGCCACCAAAAGAAATGCCAGTACCAGAAAATATAGAATATATGGCTTCTTATCGCCCAAGGGAAAGACTCCCCCTGAGTTTTGTTTCCTTTCCTCTTATATCTAAGTTGGGATGCTTTTGTGAATAAGATAGGAAGAAACTGAGACTATCTCCTGCCCCAAGTTTTGGCCAATGCTGTAAATAAATTCACTTTTCCACTTATTTGTATTATGTTCTTTTTTCTCTTCATTTCAACACAGAGCCAAGAATTATGACCCAAAGCTCTGGTACCATTCCTATAAATATCTTTCATGTTATATTTTACTGCTGATTCAGTAGTTTTGGCCTTTACATCCTTAGAATGAGCTGACCTTCTTGTACTTGGTAAGTACAAAAAAACTATTTAAATATTGAGTGATATTAGCCATTTATTTAACAGACAAGAACTTGACCATGATAAAAATATGTTTATGCTAAGCACTGGTGGCTCTCACCTGTAATCCTAGCTACTCAGGAGGCTGAGATCTGAGTATTGTGATTCAAAACCAGTCTTGCCAGAAAAGTCCCTTACGAGATTCTTATCTAAAATTAACCACTCAAAAAACTGGAAACGGAGCCATGGCTCAAAGTGGTAGAAGAACAAGCTTGAGCAAAAGAACTCAGGGACAGTCTCAGTTCCTGAGTTCAAGCCTCATGACCAACAACAGCAACAATAACCAATGTGTGTGTGTGTGTGTGTGTGTGTGTGTGTGCGTGCGTGCGTGTGTGTGCGTGTGTGTGTGTGTGTGTGTGTGTGTGTGTGTGTGTGTGTATAAAACCCCAGCTTGGTAATGGCACATGAACAGGCTTGGGGACCAATGGAATAGAATTTAAGAACCAGAAATGAATCCACAGACCTATAGCAACATTATATTTGATTAGGGAGCCAAAACACAGGATGAAAGACAGACTTTTCAGCAAATGGTGCTGGCAGAATTGGCTAGATGAAAACTTAAGCAAAATCCTTATATATCACCCTGCACCAGAAATCAATTCCAGGTTGTTCAAAGACCTCAATGTAAGGCCAGATCCATAAAAATATTACAGGAAGGGATGGGGAAACACTAGAGCTCCTAGGCATAGGTTAAGACTTCCTAAGTAAAGAATCAAAGAGACTGGATAAATGGGATTGCATCAGACTGCAGACTTTGTGCATGGCAAGGGACATAGCTAGCAAGATAAATAGAAAGCCTACAGAATGGGAGAAGATCTTTACTAACTATGCATCAGATAAGGGCCTTATATCCAAAGTATACATAGAACTCAAAAAATGAATCCCAAAAACTAAATCCTCAAAGATACAATAACCCAATTAATAAATGAGCTAAAGATTTAAAGAGAAACCTCGCAAAAGTAGAAGTAAGAATAATCAATAGACACATGAAGAGGTTCAAAATCTCTGTCTATAAAAGAAATGCAAATCAAAACAATGTTGAGATTCTGCCCCACAGTTAGAATGGCCATTATTAAGAAATCTAACAATAACAGATACTGATAGGGATATAGTCAAAAGGGATTGCTGTTGGTGGGAATATAAACTTGTTCAACTACTCTGGAAAGCAGTGTGGATTTTCCTCAAAAGATTAAACATAGAGCTTCCTTATGACCTAGGAATTCCACTCCTGGGCATTTATCCAATAGACCACAAACCAGCCCAAACTAAGGTACCAGCACAACCATGTTCATTGCAGCATTGTGTACCATAACCAAGATATAGAATCAATTCAGATGCCCCTTAGTGGACGAATAGATAAGAAAATATAATTCTATGTTTTCATCAGAAAAAATGATATTGCCACCTTTCATAAGGAAATTGAAAGCCTTGGAAAAAGTTATATTAAGCAAAGTAAGTCAGACCCAGAGAAAAATGGGTTGCATGGTTTCCCTCATTTGTAGTAATTAGAATGTGTCTATAAACCTACAAGTAAAGACAATGGTTGATAAAAGACTAAAAGTTATATTTGGATATGATAAATTAAACAGGACTTTAAACACTTACACAGGGAGATCAAAGGAGGCTATAGATTCAGAAAAGGCGTTATACTTAAGAGAGGATCACAAAGGCTCAATAGCTTTTTTTATGTGACCATATAAAATAATATTTATCAAAGAAATCTAACAAATGGAAACAACAGGTTTTTTATTTTTTGTTTTGTTGATGTTTTTCCATTTGTTGCTGTTTATGATCTCTGTACTTATTGTGTTGTATGTAAGTTTATCTGTTCTGGGGAGGAAGAAGAAACAGAACTAATGGGACAAAGGGTGAATTAATTCAGCAATGATACTCACTAGACACTATGGTGAAAATGAACTATACAATTTGTGTTTCTCAGGGGGTTCGAGAGAGAGCATATTGGGAGAGAACAGAGGAAGAGGTGACACTGTTCAATAAGAAATATACAGTTCATTTCCAGCATGTTGTCATGTGTGTATCATTGTTGCATTGGTTCACCCTTGGTCCTTTGTCTCACTATTTTGCTGTTTTCCTTACCTAATTCAGATAAGCATATATACAAGAAAAATGAGGATGAGCTAACAATGTTTGACAAGCAATGCACTCATTACTTTACATATGTAACCGTAACACGGTATAATAAAAAATAAACCTTGAACAGTATTTACTCATCACTGACTAGCCAAAAGAAGAAAATACCTCCCATGTACTCCAAATTACTACTGGATTGATTATCTGGGTTTACAGTCAAGCCATGTTGATATAAAAAACTGATCATCACTACAGCTTTAATAGAAATTAGTTTAATCATTAAATAAGAATAATTTGTTTAACAATAATATGTTATATTCAAAGAACTTTCAAATCACTGTCTTAATGAATACAAGGCAATTATTGCTATTCTCACTTAAATAAGGATAATAAAGAACACACCAAGGCTAATGTAATAATCAAATAGTTGAAAACTTGCTCTTCTGGCAGAAGCTGAGCCTATAACCAAGTTACTGAAACACCAATCCATGAACCACATGAGCTGTTTCATACAAAGTGTTTTGCATCTGCATAGTTCCTCCTTCTAACATCCAACATGATCCTCTCTTTTGATGGCCAACTTAGATGCCACATATCGATTTGACAAAATTAAAATTCACAGGATGAGTGTGAATCCATAAATCACTTGGAATTTCAGTGAACAATAAATGGTAAAAGCAAGAAATTATTTACTTAAGCCACTGACATTTAGAAGATGGTGATTAGCAAAGCAAAACCCAGCCTATATGAACTAAAATTCACTCCATTAGACAGTCTTAGCAAGTCAGCTTAAGAACTGGATGGGAGAAGAGAAGCGAAAATATTGAAGAAGGCTAAGAATTATTGTGCTTTAAACCTTGCAGCTGTGTTTCAATTAAATCATCAGCAGTTGTAAACAAGCCTGGACATTATAGCTAACTTCAGTCCCTAGATAATACTCCTTCCAACAGGACAATATACCAGCTGGGTATGTCAAACTGTTATTTCAATTTTAATTTGGCAGCAAAATCAAGCTCTTGCACCACAGAAACACAGCTAGAATTAGACTTATGAAGCAAACTGAGCTTTGGAAGGCAATCATTGGCCTCGGTACCCATGCTCAGTCAGTTCAGGGTCAGACACATAATGGCTATTAATGTATTCAAGTTTCTAAGCTGCCAAATAACACTTTGTTCTAAACATCTTACTAAACTTAGTCACATGTATCAGTATGTCCTATCCCACTGGAAGCAGACTTGGAAGGGGGGAAAATTTACCCAGCTAAACTAGTATATTATAAAAAGAAGAGATTTTGCCCCAAATCACCAGGGACATTGTACATGAGATGATATAGGCTGTCACCCAGCTTCACTGAAACTACATAGTTATTTTGTCCTCACATCACAATGAGTATTTTGTTCAGAGAATATGGATTCTGGACAAAAACTATCAAAGTCCAATTTGCATAGTTTTGTGAAAGCAAAAATGAATGAAAGCCAATGAGAAAAAAATAGCAATAACAATTACATCAGCACAATGAAAAAAATCAGATTGAAGCAGAAGAAAGACAACACTGTAAAAGCTCTCTGTGCAACCCTTACCAATAAGTAATGATATAAATGTGATAATTTTTAATGTATATTTTTCTTTATGCCTATGTTTTATTTGTAAATTATTGAAAAATAGCAATTGAAAACTTCATTCATGGGACATATCAGAAAATGTTCACAGAGATGACACATATTACCTCATCAAACTTTTATAATGAGCACAGGAGATAAATATCTTCATCCACATTTTCCAGACAAAGAAATTGAGATCACCAATAGTTATGATATATATTTAATGCTTGCTAACCAGTAAATGATAAAGATCTGAACAGGTATCACCTGTTTCTTTTTTCTTTGTCTATGAGGAACCAGAAGTCTAAACCTTATAAAAGATATCTCAATTTATAGTTTCTCAAGGTAATTAGGAACAAATATTTGAACTCATAAGCAAGTCATAATTAGCTTCAGACTAAAGTCATGTGGATGAAATCAAAATATTGCTTTTTTAAAAAAATTGCTGGAGTATCTTAGTTTGAGTTGTAACCCTACATTTTTTTGTCCAAAATAGACTTTTAAATAATTTGCTGCTGGAGATTCACACAATGACACCTAATCCTGGTTATATGTTCAGGTAAAGTGCTTCCAGAAATGTTAATACCCAGGTCCCAGCTTCTAGGTTCTGATGTAACTGGTCTTGGATGGGCGCTGGGTTCAGTTTAATTTTCTTTGGGAATATATAATAGTAACAAAGCAATCTTTGTAAAAGTTTGCATGGTCTAGTGTACTATTAAAATGCTTTTTCCTTAATCACATATTAATTGTGTGATAAAATCTCTTCCCCTAAATCATTATCTAATTACTTTGTATTGCTTTTGATAAGATAAATACAATATTCAGTTCAAAATTACAGGCTTAACTTTAGATGTGTAATTTCAGATATTGTATCTTTTCTTTATAAATAGGTGAGCTGACTCTCACTTGACAAACAAAATCATCAGGCAAATTTTTGAATAAGCTACTTTTGTAAATTAAGTAAGGCATATGCATCTGGTTTCTTAATATGTAATTCTATAAGTTACTATGATTCCCTTTGTGTCATTAGGAAGATTAAAATATAAATTTCCTTTCTTTACATCAGAAAAATTTGAGAAATTAAGAACTGTGGCCAGAATCATCAACTACGATTAGTAATACCCATAATAACAAAACAAAACAACAACAATCAAAAACTACTTACAGTTATTCTCAATCCTGAATCGAGAGGGAAAGGTGAGAAATTAAAACAAAAACATTATCAGGTGGTTCTAATATGAAACTAGAGTTAAGAATTGTGAATATCAAGATTCTGAAAGCAAAATGTTGAAAGTTTATTTGGCCACAGATTTGAGTTTCGGTGTTAATTTACATGGAGTAATTCCTGTGTCTTTCTTTAGTCTGTCATTCTGATCCTGTGCCAAGGATATACTGTCATTCTGAAAGCAAAGGGAAGGCAAATCCTCCATTGTCAATCTGCAGATGGTCTACAGGGCCTCCTTTGCTCTGGGCAGTGCTGTCTAAGAACACTCTCCTGCAGGAAGTTGCTACAGGATTCTGATTTGGTGCATCTGTTCCCTGGGGCTTCAGAGAAGTTCTGAGACATGCCAGAAAGCCAGAGGCTTAAGAAAGAAATGAACACAGAATTTCCTAAAGAAACCTAAAGATATTCAGTGCATTTGCCGATCAAACTAGGAGTTTGAGTATCTCAAGAAACTCAAAGCAATAATGTTATTAATGACCAGTATGCATGTGTGGGGGAGGGTTTGATCACCTCACAGAAATACAAGAATCTTGGCTGGGAAGGTGGCTCAGTGGTAGAGCACTTGCCTTGTATGTGTGAGGCCCTGGGTTCGATTCCTCAGTACCACATAAGCAAAAAGAAAAATGCAGGAAGTGGCGCTGTGGCTCAAGTGGTAGAGCGCTAGCCTTGAGCTGAAGAGCTGAGGGACAGCACCCAGGCCAGAGTTCAGGCTCCATGACCAGAACCGCCCCCCCCCCAAAAAAAAAGAAATACAAGAATCCCTGCAACACTAGAGTTACAGTGACTTGCCTCTCTCAGGAGTGATCCCATTCCAATCCACATCTTCTCTTCATCGTGGAGTTCATCAACCCCTTCACCCCTTCTGAACACCCTTGCATTCTTAGTGACCAGATGAAGAACTAGTCACTCTGCAAAGTATTTTTCTTTCATGCCTCAAATCCATATTTAATTATCCATCCTAATTCTGCAACAGACCCAAATCCTCATTCTCTGTCTGAACAGCAGGTTAGTAATTGCTATGCCCCACATACCAAACAGTTTGCTTTAATTGTCATGTGGATTACAAATTTCCATTCTTACCCTTTCTGTAAATTAAATGAATGTGAACTTATTTATTTATTATAACATCAGTTGAGAAAAATGATATTGAGCTAAAATGTGCATAATGGGTAAAGAGGAAATTTAAAATGTGCCTCGTTAGAAGTGTTTGATGGACTATAGCTATATTTCAAACTTTTTATTGTGAAAAAGAAAAAGAGAAAGTATGTTTGAATTTTGGAAGCAAGTATTTGGGCCGACCACAACCCCACATTGACTTACTTATCTTGTTTTTGCTGAAATTAAACCTTTAGTTATCCAGCTCCCAGTCTGTTGGAATCTATTTTTAAAATATGTACCCAGGGCCAGGCATGGTGGCTCATGACTGGAATCTCAGCTATGTAGAGGTAGATAGGAAAACCACAGTATGAAACTGGCCTTGGCCCAAAAAAAATGTGTGATTCTATGTGAAAAATAAAGCACAAAACACAGTTTTGCCTTATTTGCCCTGAGGACATGGTTCCATTGGTACAGTGCTTAACTAGAGACTTCAAAGCCATGAGTTCTGTCCTCAGTCCTGCCACTATATGCAGAGACAGGTGAGTATTCATTGACAGAAGAAAACACAGAATCCTAGAAAAAATAAAAAATCTGAGCTCTCCGAAGGTGTTTCACATTTTGTTACTTTTGGGGTGTAATCTGAAATCTGCACATCTTCAAGAAGACGTTATCCCCTTCCCAGAACCGCACTCCCTAAAATGTAAACTTCAGGGGTTCTGTGAGCCATCTTCAGCCAGACCCAGGGTTCTCCCATTATAGAGGCAAGGCCCAGAAGTGGTTAACAGCTACTCAGAGTGAAAGAGCATCTCAAATGGAGCTTGCTGTCCTTTCTCCCTTGCTCAGCACCCAGTCTCATCCAGCCTTACCCACATCAGGAGCGTCACACACGGATCTCTCAAATAAGCCCTTTGGGTGAACAACCAATAGAACTGTAATTTTTATTCTTAGAAACGTTGCCTCCTATGACCTCAGAAACAGGACCAGCAGCCAGGAGTCAAGATTTGTTTGGAAATTTCCCTTTACCCTGTGAATGCCAGACCCAACAGATGAAGCCTTGACATCAATTAAGAGCAACAATAAATTGGCAGTGATTCTAGAAACAGCTCGAACGGCGACAGTGAAGCGTGGCTGTTGAGAAATAGCCCCTTTCATAGTACTTTGTCAATCTTTGACGTTGCTGACAGACGCCTTATTTTCCCTCAGACTGATGCAACACACACACATGTGCATTCTTGCAAGGATGAATAGACAGTTGGCCTTGAACACACAAGAATACACAATAGTCAGGGAGCCTGTACATGGAAGAAGCATGCATGTTCTTCACATATATGTTCACATACCCAGGTACACCTTATGCAATGAGTGCACTTGTTTACTCTCGTATACCAACTTTCACAATGGCATAGGCACACACATACACTCACTTGCGAAGTCATACACAGGGAATCACTCATTCACCTCTGAACATAGACAGGCCCAGGGAGACTCTTCTGATCTGGCATAGGCTCATTCACATACCTGCAAATGTTTTCAAAAGGTCACGCACATAGAGACTACATTTCTCAGACGTATATTGGAATATTTCCACATGTATGAGCTCACATGATAGTATGTGCCCATGAGCTTCAATAAAAGTCCAAGGAAAGCTGGTTGCCAATGGCTCCTGCCTAGAATCTTAGCTACTCAGGAGACTGATATCTGAGGATTATGGTTCAAAACAAGTGAGGGGTGGGTAGGAAAGATTATGAGGCTCAAATCTCTAAAAAAAATACCACTCAGAAAAACACAGGAAGTAGCACTGTGGCTCAAGTGATAGAGCACTAGCCTTGAGCAAGAAGAAGCTCAGGAGCAGAGTCCAGGCCCAGAGTTCAAATTCCAGGACCAGCAATAAATAAATAAATACACATACATATATACATACAGACATAGTCCAAGGAAATAAACACCCAGTGAAATTCACTGAAGATGTTTCTCAGTAAATTTGGAAACTATAGCAATTTCTATTTAATAAAAGCCCCCCAAATGCAGAGTAAACAAAGGAACCCTCTCCATATTTTCTGGCTTCAATACATTTGGCTGTGAATAGCTTTATCTAATCTCTCTATCCCTTCCTTCTTCTTCTTGCCCCCTCGTTGTTTTTCTCTTCTTTATACCTGACATCTTTCCACTTCTTTTCACCATCTTTACCTCCCTTCTATACCTCCTCCCCATTCCTTTGCTCTTGCTCTCAATCTAGGATTCAAGAATCTTGGGCTATGCTTATATAATAACAAGGTCTTGAAACATTTCATCAGACTAGTACTTCTTTTATGGGAAAAGATACTGCTTTGAATGTATGACCTTAGCTGTCACTTGGCACCATTGACTCCATGGCTTCTAAACTGACAGGTTACACACAAATCACATCTCCCCACTTCATCCACATCTTGCAAACACCTCTGAAAGTTTGATCTCTAGCAAGTAAAAAAGAAAGACAGAAGGAAGGAAGGAAGGAAGGAAGGAAGGAAGGAAGGAAGGAAGGAAGGAAGGAAGGAAGGAAGGAAGGAAGGAAGAGAAGGGAAGGGAAAAAAGAAAGACTATTCTCATAAGTCTGAATTTTTTATGACTTTCTAGAAAGAAAACAGCTTTATTAATTAACACGTACATTTGGAGCAGAAGAAAGGGAAGAAAGAATGTGTTGTGATTACCATGGGTGAGAACATCTGGAACTGAGGAACAGTGACAAGATATGAGAGCAACTTTATTTACTGAGGCTTCAGCCACACTGCTGGAATCCAGCTGTGAAATGATTTCATGGATGGTAAGTGAAGTGGAATGTGCCACAGAGCAGAGGCCAGAGACCGGAGTCCTCACTCACAAATACCTGAGTGGCTGGGGCAAGCACTTTAAATTTGAGTGGAAGATGAATACATGCTGAATTGTTTGCAATTAGCAGAGAGTGGCCCATGTAATTTTTGAGTACTCAAAAGACATTGCATTCCTTCATCTTTATTTCCGGTATTTGTACGTTATGGTCTAGTCTGCTATTTATTCAGTGATCCTTAAGCTGTAACTGGGTATGTGTGATTGCCAATCTCCAGAAAATATACACAAACACAGTACTCATGTGTACTCTTTCCCTACAGCTATCAGGAAAAAATGTTTTATTCAGTGAAATGCCTTGAGACATTTATCTGTGTTGTTCACTAGATTATCCACAATATCTGGATAAGTATCAAATACACAAGATATTCTCAGTGAGCATTTTATGAATTAGGTCATGAAACATTCACAATTGGATAGCAACTCTTTGTGGAGTATTAATATAAGAACACATATGAAATCTATATAAGAACAACACAAAACCTCTCTCATTTATCCTATAAAAATCATATATAAAACTGGGGTGTCAGTCATCCCTCACTTTTCCTACAAGCCTTGCACAGCATGACAGAGACTTGGTACATGCATTATAGGAATCAATAATAGCTATAGAAATTTGTGTAGGAACAAAAATCTGAAGAACATTTGAAATGGCTTTGTTGGAATAATATAGAAAAGCTCAAAGATGCTTCATAAGCTCTGTGCAAATTAGTGTTTCTTTGCCAAATCTTTTCCCTCTGCTCAATTTTGTACCTTAGCAACTATCACCTGTAGATTCATCCAGTAGATACTTGAATCCCTTTATGAGCTTCCACTTACTCTCCTTCCTTATAGCCTTCTCTCCACCTCTTTCAGTCCAAGTGTATCTGTCTGGCTCCTTTTTCCTTCTTACTGTACAAATCTATGCATAAAGCAAGGTGCCAGAGGCCAGCTAATATAACAAAACTACATACATTAACTGTAAATTTATCCTTAAATGATTTAAAGACACTCAGGGCTTTGAATAATAATAAACAATTGTCAAGAGCAGTAAAGATCAAAGAGAATTGCCTCAAAGATGTCTGTCATGGAAAATCTATCAAAGTTAGCAAAGGAAATGTAGCTCCCAAAAGGAAGTCTGATCCATAAAAGACAGTTGCAAGCCCACTTCATGTCAATACTCCAGAGCATCTACTACCTATGCCTTCCTGCGGCACCGCAATATAGTTGAAACAGGAGGGATGCTGAGATGGGTTTTTAAAAATTTTTTTACATTTGTAAATAAAGTCCTTTAATTTTTTAAATTATTTTTAAGTAGTTGTGCAAAGGAAGTGTCATTTAACAAAGCAATTTAAGAATGGAATGCTCCACCCATGTCATTCTCAACATTCTCACTCACCTTCCCCTACCCACCTCTTCCCTTACTTTTCTTAGTTCCGTGGTATATACAATAAATTATTAACTGCATTGTCCTTGCAGTCAATGGAGAACTCATTCGTCTGCCCCTTTCCCCTTGGCACTACCCCTCTCTCTTGGATGCACTCATTTTCTGTTAATTTTATTGGGCTTTGACCAGGTCTTTCTAAAAGATTATACTGCTTGAGCTCTCCATGGAGTCAATTATGCTTCAGTGAATTCATTTGTAAAGGCTTGCATACCACCCAACGTGTTTACTTATAGATTTAGAGGTACATTCATTTTCATTGAGGGAAAAACATATAACCTTTTTTCCTCTGGGCCTGGCTTACTTTACTTAATATAATTTTTTCCAAGTCTTTGTGTTTCTTTCTGAATGGTACAACATAAATCTTTCTAATAGGTGAGTAAACCTCCATTGTGTATATGTACCATATTTTCTTGATCCATTCGTCAACTGAAAGAGGCATCTGGGTTGATTCCATATCTTGGCTATGACGAATAGTTCCGTAATGAACATGGTAGTGCTGGTAACTATGTTTGTGATCTATTGGATACATGCTCAGGAATAGGATTGCTGAGTCATTTATTATTAATGAGGAGAAAACTTTAGTTGGAAGAACGGGATCTCTGCTGATCTCTGCTTTGTGGGAAGAAGCAAGGCTCAAATAACTTAGGAATTATCATATCAGTGCTGAATAAGCTCCTCTGGTACTACCTGAGAAAGGTTCTGTTGATGAAGCCAGTGCTGTCCCTGGCATGATCCAATCTTCTGTACACAGCTGTTTTCATAAGAAACCATTCCACTCCAAGATGAGGAGTTATTGTAAGGGATCAACACAGGGTCCACCCCAAAGCACTGAAAACATAAGGAAAAAGAAGAAAAAATTAAAGCTGTGACTGAGCTTCACCAGAAAAAAAAGTAGTACCACAGAACAGATGTGAATTATGAGTAAACATATGGGCCATAAATAAAGCCTCAAAAATATTCTTTTACATGAGTACATGAGAAAGCTCTATCAAGTGAACCAAGAGATGAAACATGAGCTGGAGAACTCAGGAAATAAATAGAAAAGAAAGAGAAATAACAGCATCTACAGAACCAAGTCCACACTGGAATCAGCTCAATATGGGGGTGGAAGAAGCCACCGATAACATAGTAAAGCATGAAAGCTTACATTCCAAAAATGAGAGGAAAATATAAAAAATTGTTGATGGTAGCTATGAAATGCAGGAAAGCAAATAGGAGTGTGCATTCACATAAGCATGTCTCCCCTTACACACACACATCATGACACCCACATGACCTTCAGCTCCGAAAGTGGGATGAACATGTTTTCAAATCTGTGACATAGCAAACACTTCCAAATAAAAAGAAAATTCAGCTATGTATGTTAAAGTGGTACACCATGAACAACTTTTTATTTTTTAATAATCTTTAAGTAGTTGTATTAAAGTATTTCAATTAAGCTCACTAAAAGGATTTGTTAATTACAGGACACCTGAGAGCATATGATAAAGTGAAATAAACATAAATATCCATAGAGTTGTCTTAAAATGCAACTATATTTTACCATGTAAGTATATATTTTATTGAGGATATTTGGAGTTTGACTAACAATGCAGTTATCATTTCCTTATATTGATTTTATATTTGTCTCTTCTACATGAGCTCCTTTATTATACTGGAGTAGTTATGGAATTCATGTCCAGTGAACGCAAGCCAAATTTTTACAAATTTTAAGCCATTTTTTTCTCAAAGATTTTTTTTTTTTGGTTGGTTGTGGGTCTTTCACTCTGGGCCTGGGCGCTGTCCCTCAGTTCTTCAGTTCAAGGCTAGCACTCTACCACTGGAGCCACAGTGCCACTTCCAGTTTTCTGGTGGTTAATTGGAGATAAAAAGGCTCATGGACTTTCTTGCCCGGGCTGGCTTTGAACTGCGATCCTCAGATCTCAGCCTCCTGAATAACTAAGACTACAGGCATGAGCCACCGGTGCCCAGCTCTTCTTAAATACTTTATACATACATACATGCATAAAAGCACATGCAGTTATCCACAAGTATAATGGAAAAAAGATTGTAATATTTTTAATTTCACAAAGGGGTAAAAGACCAAAGTGTAAAGTACTGGCTAATATTGTTGGGTTTTCATGATGATATTATTTGTTAAAAACACGGTTGAAGATCTATTTTAGCCATTTAAATAAAAAAAGATAAATATATATTTATTGTAGGATCCAGTCATTTATTTGTAACTATTAAATAAGATTCATGTCAGACCCATTCACGTATTTAAACAATCTGTTTCACATACACTACCATAATCTCAACAAGAAAAGATGCTTTCTAGATAACTCCATCACAAAACAAACTGTTATGGAAAAACTCTACATCCTAAAGCAACTTTACTGTGAAAGTCCTGTCATTGTACCCACAATGCCCAGAAAGTTGTAGTGCAATGAGCCATGCTATAGATGAGTGGTGATTTTTGGTGGGAACTCAGTCTTATTAGAACTCAAACAAGAGAGAACTCATTGTGATAAATGTTATTGAAGATGGATCATTTGGAATGAAAGGAGATGTGTGATTACTCAACCATTGACTGAAATCTCCAACACTGCACAAATGATCTCCAGTAGCCAAGCATGGTTTAGAGTGATAGCATTCTATGGGAAAATGGCAGCTCAGATACTGAACAGTACAGGTTCCTTATTGACAAAGGTATTACATTCAAACCAGCTGAGTCCTAGCACATGCTCTTCTACCACAAGTACTTCATCTCGCCAACACTGAGAAGAGCCAATAAAAAATGCAAATGTCACACAACGAAGGCACATTCCCACAGGGAATGAGGAGGACACTGAGGCATCTGCAAAAATACCCTGCCAAATTGCTGATGATTTATAGAGAGAACATTTTTAGATCGGGGAGAGTGGATCATCCAGGCAACTGCTAAATATATTACAAGATGAAGATTTACTCCCTGGCATAAAAGTCCACCATGGAAATTTTATTTCCTCAGTGAAGTTTTGACTCTGTTTATAGCATCTAGAGATACCTTCCAAAGGAGACTATGATGTTGATACAAAACAATGAGGAAATTCTCAGTGCCATGCGAAGTATCTTAGTATTGCTTTTTGTAGAACTTACCTCTACATATTACAGCTTTTGCTGCTCTATCCCCAATGTCAAAATATTTCTAGTTGTACAACAAAGTTTTAAAAGTTAACGTTATTCAGAAGCAGAAAGCTGGGAGGGGGGAAACCTAGAAATTATCTAATCTCCATGTATTTATACTTAACCTCTCCCATTCTTGAATTTCATTTATGATACCTATTTTGATTCATTAGGGGAACACATCTTGATCTTTTAACTTAACACTGTTTCTACAAAGTAGAATTGCAATTTCCATTGTATTGGTGGGTAATAGAGTAACTTTCCGATGGAACACTGTATGATCAGTGACAGATTTAACACAGGACCAAGGCCAAACCCCCTCCGACTCTACCATGCTGCTACAGCACAGAGTTCCTGGAGCTGTCAAATAGGAGGACGAGGTAGATTACACCTGAGCAAAGAACCATCACAGGACACCAGATATCTGCTTTATCAAGTGGATTTGATCAATGTGAGTTTGCCTCCTTCTCTACACCATTGCACTGAGAATAGTTCATTTCTAATATAATCTTTCCACAAAGCTTTCCTTGATTCATCCTTTCCTTCACAGGATCTGTAACTTGCAAATTTATTTCAGACTTATCCATTCTTTGTTTCTGTAGGTCTGCTATGGTGTTCCTCATTTATGGTAGAAAGAATGGACCAAAGTAAACACTATGGTTGGTATGCAAGGGGTTACAAATGAACTGAATAAAGTATAGTAGACTCTTTGTCATCTCAAATAGTATATTTTTATTGTTTGCATATGTTAATTTGTATATTTTTCTTGGATAGAATATATATTTGTTAAAGCAAGACCTACATTGTCATTTATTAATTATATTGGCTTTCAGGGTGGAAAAAAACCAACATGTTTAATGTATTAATGAAATAGTAACTGAACAAATACATTGGCCACAAATTCAGCACCTTTCAGAGTGATCCTTCATATAATTCAACCAGTCATCTCTCCATTTTATTTCAGCTAGAAAACTCACCCAGCTCACAACTTCCTAGTCACCCACATGCACCTACATTCATTCATTCATTCACTCATTAAAAATTTAATGAGCACCAGAAGCAGATTTGGCATTTGGAGTACAAAACAATTGACTAACTAGTTTCCACTAACCAAATTTACTTGGCAAGCATACTCTCTGACATGGAAGGTTACAGGTGTAAATAAACAAGTAGATGCTGAAAGTAATGGAATTCTCACCTGGATCTAAAATAGTCATGCGATGATACAGATTTCACCTTTCTCTTTCCAGAAAAGACAGAATGTCCTTTGCCCTCCATCTATTTATCAGTATGGGGCTGATAATCTCTTAAGACATTTCTATGATTAAGAATTTATTGTTCTACTTCTCTTTTTTTTGAATTTTTTTTATTGTGAAAATACTGTACAGAGAGGTTACAATTACATGGACAAGATAATGAGTACATTTCTTATCAAGCATTGTAGCCTCCTCCTGTTTCCCCTTCCCATTCCTTCCCATCCCCCCCAATCATCACCCCCCCCCCGAACCAAAGTTGTAAAGTTCGTTTTCATACAAGTCCACATTCTTGTAGAACACATAAGCTGTTGAATTTCCAAGCGTATACCTCTGATATATATATATATATATATATATATATATATATACATATATATATATATATATATTATGGTTTTAGCACCATACCACTACTAGCTATTGTTTCTTGAGTTTTTACTATATTCAAAGCATCATTTTATATCTGACATACACTCTTCCATTTGTGTATCAGCCTTCTAATTTAGTTATTTGTCGGTCTTCTTCAGTTTGTAATCATCATTTGGAGAGACTGAGTTCTGTTGGTGATCGCCAGGGTTTTAAAAGTCAGATTGCTGACACACTGTGTTTGGCTCTTTCTCGTTACTCATTCATATGTTCTACTTTTCTTCTCTTACTCCCTAGTAGAATCATTTCTCTAAGTTCTATTCTGGACAATGTATACTATTTCCTATCATGGCATTCAAAATCCTTTTAATTTCTATCCATACCCAGTCCCAGGGTAGCTATTATATAGCAATTTCTGTGTACACATTTTCTGTCTTAGTTAATTAGGACTTGGATTGAAACAACAAAATATAAAAACTAGCTGGTATATAAAAACATAGAAAATATTATCTCATTAGTTCTGGAGTCTTGGCGAACTAGACATAAAACATAACTGAACTTGGTGTCTGGTGAGGATCTTCTGGGATTGATGAATGGCAATGAAGTCAGTGCTTTGGCTCTTCTTTTCTAGCGTGTTAATCCCATTTATAAGACCCTAACTTCAAATTTGAAGAATCTCTCAAAATCTATTTTGGTAAACCATCACAGTGATGATTAATTGTACTTCAAATAGGAATCTGAGAAGGGAAGAGAATATGAGCCTCCAATCCACAAATTATATATTCATATTTTAAAACCACAGAGGATAATGATATTCTTCTCAGGAATCATTTTGAAGGCTAATTGACATACAGAGAGAAAAATTGCTTAAGATTTAGAATAAATAATAGTTGCTTAAAAATGGAAGCTGTTTTTATTTTTGCACCTAATTTTGCTTCTGTACATTTTAGGGTTATTCATATACATTTGTTGGGTGATTTCAGATAACATCCATTAATGTCTGAGAATTAAGTTACTTTTACATTACAAGTTAAGAAACAAGGAGATGTTTCACAAAATTATATTGAAAATCACAACAAAACTGTACAAGAACTTCCTAAATTTTTGGTCATTTATTTAAAAAAAGAAACGAAAAATGGGCTTGAGAGTATCAAGAAATGATCGTTCTCTTCTCTCTCTCTCTCTCTCTCTCTCTCTCTCTCTCTCTCTCTCTCTCTCTCTCTCTCTTCTCTCTCCCTCCCATCCTCCCTCCCTCTCTTTTACCCCCTTTGCATAGAAAATATAGCAGAGTATGGAAAATTACTTGATTGTTTAATGACCACCTAACTCTTGAAAGTTTGGATAAATCTGTTTAATAATTTGGAGTTTTCAAATACTAGATGCATGTAGTAACAGCATAATGTCCTGATAATCCTCTGCAGTAATAAAATTTAAATGACTTCAAACTTGCTCAAAATCTGTCATTTGTGACCTTGGGGAAATTAATGATTATGGTCGTAACCTTCTTTCTTGATTTCTTTTTCCTCGTTTTCTGTGTACGCTTTCTATTAGCATGTGTGAGAACGCCTATACAATTAGAAAGAAAAAACTGCAAAGTGAAACAGATGATGAAAGACAGCTGTGACCATCAACATTACCCAGCTCTCAGGTGAGAGCACCAGTGGGGCTGCTGTTGCCATTGCCATTCTAATGAGTCTGAGAGATGGGAATGTGCGCAAGAAGTCCTCTCAGGTGCAGGAGGGAAAACAGCAAGGCTGTTGGTCTCAGCGTAAATACATAGCACCACAATTATGCAAGGTGTTCTGCTACTAATCACCAATCTTCCAACAATGAGTACATGGCATCTAACTTGGAATCCCATGCTCTGCTCTCCAATTTTTTCAGTAAATTCATTGATGATACTATTACTGTTCAATAACTTTTATAGGTTTTCTCAATTTGCAAAAAAGAAAGAAAGGAAGGAAGGAAGGAAGAAAAGAGGAAAGAAAGAAAGAAAAGAAAGAAAGAAAGAAAGAAAGAAAGAAAGAAAGAAAGAAAGAAAGAAAGAAAGAAAGAAAGAAGGAAAGGAAGGAAGGAAAGGAAGGAAGGAAAGAAGGAAAAGAAAAAAAAAGAAATTTGATCCTTACAATAGGAAATGGTGGGGTAGGGGTGGTAAAAATGAAAATGGCAGAGCATGAAGGCCTGCTAATAAATGTTCTGGATCTTTCTCCTTTTCTTTCCAGGCATATAATAGTAGTTCATTTTCCCTTTAAAAAATTTTGAAATTCCGATCTCTCACCAATGAACTGAAAGAATGTTGTCACTTTGAACCATGGGCTCTCTGGCAGAGAATTTCCACTGCTGCAACTGTTTTCACAAACAGGTGCTCTGGAAAGCTAGAAGGAAAGAGGAAGGAAAGAAAGCAATAAGGGGAAAAGGAAGTAATGAAGGCAGGAATCTTCTGTATTAATATCATGCACAATCAATATAACTATCACAAAAATTGTTGCTGGAACCACAATGTTACACAAGGCATAATAACCTTATGTAAAAGTATAATTCCACCAGGTAACCTGCTCACCAACTGTCCTTTTAAATTCTCACTGGTTACAGCTTTCTTATTAGTCCTATAGCCAGAGATTATTCTTCCAAGATGTCATGGACTTCTACTTGCTTTGCTTTTAATACCTGTTTCCAATTATTTGGTTTCTCTCCTAGTTTACTGTACCATGAATAACCCTATTGCAATCTTTGGTTATCTCTAAATACGTTTTCTGTGTAAACTATTGCTGATTATTGCTGAAGGTGACAACTTTATCAATGAAATATTAAATCGATAGACAAATTAATACTTTTGCTAAAATAAAGTGAATTTTCATTCAACACTATCATTGTGCATGCTTCAATGTAGCATTATGCAAGGGAAGAATTTGTGCAGAATGGAAGGTCTGGCATGAGTGATTTAATTCTCATCTCAGTGATCAGGTTGTAATTACTTCTGTGACCTTATTACCTCAATTATCCTAGACAGAGTTCAATCTGGGCTCCTCTTTTCTCACTATAAGAGGTGACGAAGTCATTACATGTGAACAGAGACAGGAAGTTCCCATATTTCTAGAATGATTCCAATTTTTCTCTCTTAAAACAAGATAATCAAAATCTGCCCCTTATTGGAACACATTACATTCATCAATACAAGAAATCTATTCTGAGTCGCATTATGCAGAACATAATTATGTTTAAAGATAGCACACCTCGTCTATCTCGATCCAAACATATGTAGAATGAAACTATCCAGATGAGTCTAAGTGTTCAGTTAATTGAAGCCTGCCTCTTTAGTTCTTTTACTTATTTTTTCATTAAAATAATAATCTCTCTTGAAAATATCATTTCCCCTTTTTGTTACCCTAAAATAGAGGAAAAAGAATGGAGGGCATTGGTAAAAAAGAAAAATGAAAGTTTCAAATTACCAGGTACTAGATTCTCTATTCCTCAACTATGTAAGTACATGGTAACTCCTATAGCAAAATATTTGATTAGGCTACACACACACACACACACACACACACACACACACACACACACACACACACACACACACACGAATTTGCTTTAATGGGGAGGGTTTTTATAATGCCTTGAAATCTGTGACATTCCATGGTAAAAATGGTTAAAGTGCTTCAAATATATACTTGTCAATTTATCAATAATAGATAAATATCAGTCTGTATTAGATAAATATGTTTGTGTAGGCAACGTAGATATATCAGCAGTTGAAACTCCTTGTGTAAGAAGTGACTAGTCTATGGATTAGTCTACTGCTAAGCCTGCTCACAGAGCCACCAAAGAACAATATTTCATTGTGTGTGACACAGAATGGCCTGTTTCTCAATGGCAAGATTCCACTCCTGATTTCACACCCGTTGCCAGTGTATGAGGCACAGGGGAAAATGTCGCAAGGGAAATGGAAATGGCACGTGGGGACAAGTATTGCAGCTGAATCAGAGTCTTGATTGAATCTTCTTGATTCATGATCCATCCTAGCTTTGTCCATTTTTTCATTGCTCCAGGGTTCAGCTGGGCTATAACAACGACACAATGGTTGGAAAAAAATGAGCAGCATGACCAATAAAAATGTGTTCAATAAATGATATCTCACCTTATGGCCAACAGAGAACTTTGAAATCTCAGCTTACTCACTGGAAAATTTATAGTACTGCTATATTGCCAGATCTATGTAAGTAACTGAGAGGGGTTACACAGGAAAACATATGCATGTTGTAATTCTGAGAACTAGAACTCTACATGTAAATACATGTGTGTATATATTGATAAATGGATATGTATAGTGCATGTGTGTTTGCATAGAAATATATACATCAATATGCACATATGTATTATAACATGGTTACCTAAGTTTCAGAACATTTTTATCTTGAGTATTTAAAGTTATCTCTAAGTAGTTTTACAAAATGATTTGAATTCAACATGCCAGTTTATGAGTGCAAGACATTGATTATTACTTCATTCATACACTCTTCCCTAAGTGTTGTATTTGGGGAAATAGATTCATCTGGGAGGTAGGATTAGTTTTTTAAGTATATTTCTTAAAGCCAGAAGTGGAGTTGTGTCTCAAGTGGTAAATCACACCAATCTTGAGCAGGGGAAAATAAGAAGGATGAATACAAGTGAGACTCTGTGTTCTATTTCCAGTACTGGCACAAAATCAAAACAAAACAAAAACAGAACATTTTTTGTACTGCTCTTACTTATTAATAAACCTGTGCATGTATGTTCAAATGAGCATCGCCTAAGTGTATTACCATGAGACATCTCACAATGCTATGTACTCAGACGCTCCCACGGCATCTTTACGATTCTTTCAGTGTGTTTAACAGGTCCTCATTGAGCTGCCCTGATAGCCTAGCCATACACTGGCTACTGGGATAAACACAACCTTTTGGCTTCTGTTTCTTGCAGATTACTGTATATAGCATACCAGAAGCAAATAATAAGAAGTTGAAGGGATAATTCCTAAGCTACAGTGAACTGACAATACGTACAAGACAGAAAACTAACACCCTCAGGTAGATTCAGGCATGGTTCTTCTGAGATAGAATTTGACCTGGGTTTCAAATGATAAGCTGACATTTCCTAGGTAGACAGAAGGAGAAAGCCTTCATGGAGACATATAAGATTCAAGAGAATACTCATGTCCTGTGAGCATTTCACTGTGTTTGGTCAGAAAGATGTGAGATGAAACCAGGAAGATAATATTTTGATGAGCTGATGCCTGGACTCACTTACACTTTCCAACATCTAGAAAACGTTAACAACAACAGCCCCAACAACTCCTGACCCTAATAAATTATCCCCAAATTCCAAATGTATATCTTACCTTTTCAAACAATATAGTTGATTTTCTATGTTTCTTTACAGAGTTAAAGTTCCATGAGGAGACTTTTTTCCACTTTTGTTCATGGCTGTATTTTACAGACTGCTCTCAGCAACTATGTATTAAGTACCCAAATGAGCTTATTGAGGTTTTCTTGTTCAGCAAGTCTAGTGACAGTTGCTGGAGACACATGTCCTTGTGACCTTATGTGTGCTCTTCAAGGGCACAAAGTTTAGCCAGTAAGTTGATCTGATGTAATAAAATAGTTGAAAAGACACAGTAATTGCTACAATTAAATAAAATGCTATGAGACACCAACTAAGTGGAATATTAAGCCTTATCTCATGAGAAAAAGAGAGCCAATGAACATTTCCACAGAGGTTTCCATTGTAGACCAGTGCTCCTACCAGTATGATTAAGACTGAGACCAACCAGCCCACAGTGAGTTGAGTACAGATATTAAAACCAACTTATGATGGCTCAACGTATGATGCTTTTCGAGTTTACCATACGCTGAAAGTAATATACATGCAGAATTTACCTTACTTCAGATCTTGGAATCAGCTCTTTTCCTGGCTAAGGATACACAGCATGAGCACTCTGACTAGAGTGCAGGGAGGTGCAGGTATCATTTCAGCCACCAGTGACCCACATGCACTGTGCTGCCAGCCGGGATGCTCAGTAGATTAGGTGTATTCGATGCAGGATGTGCCTTGTAAGTAAGGGACACCGTACAGAAACTGCATTGTAATTTAGCAAAAAGCATGGCCGGCACCTGACCACCTGAAAGATTGGAGACAGGCACCAATCTCACTGGTGGCATCAGTGAAGCTACCTTCAGAGGGAAGATTAGAAAGCATGTAAGGAATTCCCTCCAAGTGCCTTTCCCCCAAGCTTGTTTGCAATGCACTGCCTTAAAAAAAAGAATGATCCTGGCAGACTCTTGGCAGCACCACATTAGTGTCATCTCGTGGATGAAGTTTACTGACAGGTGCCTGAAGTATGGCTGAGCTGTGCTGAGCCACTAAGTGGATGAAAGACAGATCTGCGTGCTTCCCACACCAGATGTACTGTCATCAGAGTTGATGCACAGCTGCGGAGACACTTCACGCTAGGACCTCAGGATGAGACCTGAGGCTCTGGAGAGCCAGATTCAGAGCTCTGAAGGCTCAAGCAAAGGAGACCAAGAGATCAGTGCACCTGGGGTCAGGTTTCTGCTTGGCTCAAGGGCTCAGCCTTCTGTCTAGACCTGTGAAAGCCGGGGCTTCTAAGGGGGTGTCTGCACATTCTGCGGGTTGTTGAAATGAACATACACCCAAAGATTCATAGAACTTTAAAAAAAGATACTTCTGTTAGGCATACAAGATTTCAAGCCTTTACAGAAATAACTTCTGTATTATTCACATGCCCATCCACGCACAAACACTGACAATTATATTTCTATAGAAAATGTGATCTTCAGAGACATGGCTTGTTTTCCCATATTCCAACATCTGGGCCCTGACACAGCTGTGATGTCAGCTTAGACCTTTATAGCTTCTGTATTGGATGTGGAAACTGGAGTTTTGTCTTTAGGGCTGGTGAAACTGTTTCCTGATTTCCTTGTTTAAAACATATCTATTTGTTTCTTCTGTTCCATCTAGAGTATCCAAGAATGGCAGAGAATGCAGTGAGATGAATACCTTCCACAGCAGCTACCTATACTTCTTTGAGGAAACAAACAAGGAATTGATTTTCACTTAATCTCATATGTCAGCATCTAAGATGTTTTGGAAATTAAGTCTGTTTACTGTTGGCTGGTCCTGGGACATGAACTCAGGGCCAAGAAGCTGTTCCGGAGCCTCTTTGTGATCAAGGCTAGCGTTCTACCACTTGAACCACAGTGCCACTTCTGGCTTTTTCTGAGTAGTTTATTGGAGATAGAAGTTTCACAGACTTTTCTGCCCATGATCCTCAGCACTCAGCCTCCTGAGTAGCTAGGATTATAGATGTGAGCCACCTGTACTCAGCTGGAATTAAGCCGATTTTTGTCTATGTGTTTACTTCTTTGCTTTATTGTCCTTTTGGTTTTCAAACTGTGTGCTGGCCTTCTATTTCAATGGTCCATCTTGCCCATTTTCCTACTCTTGCTCCACTCAGACAGACTCTGGTCTCCAGTCAGCTACATTCAGAAAATACAAATACAAGATATCTCTTTAAGGTGTAGATTAAAAATAAAAATGTCAAGTTTTTCCTTGAGAATAAGTGTGACTCGATAAATATTTGAGACATATGTAAACTAAAAATAACATGAAAATTAACAACATAACATATTCCAAGTTCTCGGTCTGTGCTTTTTCTGCTTGCTTTCCTTAGTCTACTAATTGATTGGGTGTTTGATCAGATGATATTTTCCAGTCCCCTCGAGCTGTTTTCTTGATTCCTCTGTGTGAAATATCATTGTGGGGTACCTTAACACTTAGCACATCACAATTGAACTCCTCGGGTAAAAATTTTTTGCATACATTATGAAGCAATTCTTTTGCCTATTTTCCCTATCCACTACCTAACTCTACCATTCACCTAGATTTTTATTTTTAAGTCAAAATTTAGTTCAGCATACTTGACTCTTCCCTACTCATGATCATCAATATTTAACTCATAGTTAAGTTTGGTTGGCTTACGCATGATTTAAATCTATATAGGTCCATTTCTCTCTATCTTCACTTCTCCATCCCTTGTTCAATAATTATCCTCCATTCTTTACTCAACTGCAATGATATGTAACTAACTGGCTTCCTCCAATCCATACTTGCCCTCAATCACCCCTTCACAATTCAGTGAGAGTGAATTTCTGCAACTCTTTTTGCTTATACAGCACAAGAGTTGGAACTCAGATAATGTTTTTTCTTTCATGCATTTGTTTCTAACGCATTTATAAGATTATCTCTTTGTTGCTTTGTATGTCCCTCCCCCACAGTATAACCCCTGCTTTCACTATATTTGATGTCAGTATAACTTGTGGAGGAGATGGGGAAAAACAAGTCGTTTAAGGATACAGGTGGACCTGTTGCAACAATGAGAAGTACAAGGTCATGTCGAAAATGAGCTTTACAACGTTGGGGGTGGGGGAGGGAGGGAAGGGATGTGAAGGGTAAACAAAGGAGGAGGCTGCAATGCTTGATAAGAAATGTACACATTATCCTACCCATGTAATTGTAACCCCTCTGTACAGTATGTTCACAAAAAAAAAATTAAATTAAAAAAAAAAAGAGTTGGACCTCAGAGCCTCACAATTGCACAACAGGCACTACGTACCAACATCCCCTTTTTGCTTTAGTTATTTTCTAGATATGGTCTCAAGATTTGGTCTGGGGACCACCACAGACTGACTCCCCTTCCCCCACTTCTGCCTTTTGGATAGCTGAGATTACAGGCATACTTTACATGCTAATAGTCTATTGAGATGAGAATCTCAGTAATGCTTTGTTTTGGCTGTCCTCAGACCATGAATCTCTGGATATCCATCTTCCAAGTAGCTAGAATTAGAGGCGTATGTCACCACTCTCTGACCTTTAGAAACTCTTCAAAAATAAATTTCTGAAATTTTTATTGAAGTATTACCAAACCAGTAAAACTCTCATATCAAAATGTGACACTCTATAAATACTGATTTTGTAACTAGACTCCTGTTAATCTACACTACTCCCACAAAGAAATCACTATGCTATTTTTCCCATTTGTGCTTGGTTTTGTCGTTGACATGAAGGGATCACATAGTAAACATTCTTGTGTGTTTGCTTTCTTTCATTCTACATTAAATTTATGCAGCACCCACATTAGGCAGTACTTGAAGTTAGTTCTTTCTCATGGCTCCAGAAGTGTCTCTTAAATGAATATATCATAATGTTCTATCAGTTCATTATGATATTGCACTAGCTGAAAAAAATAATGAATGATTTAGGAAATTAAGGGAAACTTAATAAACAGTATAGATTATTGCTGCTGCTCATGTTTTTAGAAAAATAAAATGTAATCAGCAAAAGTAGTCTCAAGAAATCAGCAAACACATTTCAGGTGTATCTCATGCCATTTTGATTGGCAGCTGAAGAAAGTAGGTCAAAAGAATGCCATAGATACAGACACTTAAGTTACAAGATGCATTTGAGAGATCTGCTCTTAAACAAAGTTGGGAAGCTGAGGAAAGGTATACTATAGAATTAAATCAATTGATTTTGGAGGTCTCTTGAATCTTCTTGAAAACTATTTATTGGATCCATATTTCTTACATTTCTCTCCCCCTCAAATTTAAGGATTTATGACATCTCTTCCAAGATTCATTTATGTGACAAACATACCTTAACGTTTTCCTGGTATTTACAGCTTGAAGCTCAGATGGTCGGTGTGTTCTATCAGACCCCCTGACCTCCTTGGCTTGATTCTCATTTCTAGCTAACACTTCATGCCCTCTCACTCTTTCGGGTACCATGTTACAGACAGTGGCTCATTGGGAAATTCCATGATAAGCTAGTGTTTCTACATTTGCTCATGTAAGTCTCCTTTGTAAATTCTGTATCATTTACCCCAATCCGTTCTTCACCATACTAAATTCCAATGTGAATCTTTCAGAATGAAGATCAAGAATTGCTTATTTGCATTTCATGCCTGATATTTGTAATTCTCAGCGAGAATTGGCCACAATTGTCTGGATATCATTTTTTGTGTGTGTGCACATGCTATAATCACAGAATTTGTACAATCCTTTTTTTGTTGTTGTAAACATTACTGTGTTTATCCCAACTAGCTTGGAAGCTTTTTAGGATGCAATCATGTCTTAATCATTTGTATCAACAGCAAAATGTCAAAGTGCCTCAGACACAATTGAGTATCAGTGAGCAACAAATGAGAAAAATGGGGATTCCATGAGTGAAGGTCAATGAGGAAGAAAACTTTCAAGATCCATCACAGCCATTTTTCTAGAATAGCATCACTTTATGCAACATTTTGCCTACTGTTTTCTAAAACTCAGAGAAAATATCATGTTACTTTGGGGGCTGGTAAAACATTTAATATGACAAGAAAGTCTGCAGGGGACTTCAAAACCGAGTTGGAAGTTAAATTCAGGAAGAGGAATACAAAATACTCCAGATAAAGTCTAACATTAGGTTAAAAGAACTGTGGAGATACATATGAAATGCATCACACACAACTGAAGAACAACACTTATGTGGGATCCCAGGGGTTTATATCCCTGCTGTTAGCAGCAGTATAGGATGTGTACCACCTAGAAAATGTGAATTGGATGTTATAACAATGGTTCTGTGATCCAAAACAAGGTGTGATAGTTGTACTTTTTCCCAAAGGGAACAAGCAATGCAATTTGTTTCCTAATGCTCACAACTGTAGCTCTGTATTTTCACGGTACATCTCTTATCATCAGCTTTGGACTATCATAGATATGGAGACTTTATTGAGCTATAGCTATAAAATGTTCATACACTGTTATAGTTAGTAAAGAATTTTACTTCTTGTTTTTAGTGTGTTTCCAATGCTCAAGCCAAGATAAATGATAAAATACCAATTCACCCTATCTGTCTTTTCATTCATTTTCAAACCTTCAAGTCTGATTCTCTGTACAAGATTAAAGCTGAACACCTATAAATGAATGTGTTATGAACTATAAGAAAAGCAATAGTAAACATCTTTTATTTCTCAATATTTGTGGTAAAGCAAACATTAAAGTGTTTATGTGAGAAAAAAAACACCTAGGTATTCATTTTGTCCTGGCCTATACTCATTAACCACATTTAGAAAGAAAATGTTCATTCACACAGGTACATGTCAATGTGCCTTTGGGAAAGAAAGCTAGCAGTATTAAAATAGGCAATAAACACACATGAAACTCACAAATAACTCATTCATTAACATACTATTTCACATACTTGACATAGTTAAGCTTATATGATAAGTAAATACAATTTAATAAAGATTCTGAGACAGGACAGGACCAAGAAAATTTAAGTCTTTCCTTTGAAAAGCTGTATTATTATTGATTACTATTGTTGTTCTTGGATGTTTTCATTATTCAACAGAACAAAGTATGATAAATAATAACCTCCATTGTAGGTGAAAAAGAATCAGTACATTCACACAAATCTGTCTTCTGATTCAAAACTTCAAATAGCATAATTAGCTTTAAAATATGTTGTACTAATATGTATATTAGAACTTTAAAGCATGTTACCTAAATATGTATAATAAATATGATTTTGACTTTTACCTAATTCCAAAAGACAAAGACTATCTTTTGACCTCAAAATTATCAGTCAGACTTCATATTGCATGAAGCTATTTTTTTTATTTTTGTTTTTGTCTCTAAAAATTGAGGTACCATGGCTTAGAAGCTCTGGTGACTTGCACTATCTTGAGATGCTATGTGTTCCTACCATCATGGCTTGTACCTGGGGCCAATCTAAGGAAACAAATGTTAACCAGCTCTGTGAGGAGTTATTCCTGAAGCTCAGCAGGAAGTCAGCTAATGGGAACAGGAAAAGCTTAAGAGCTGACCTCTTTGTGCTGCCAGTGCCCTCTGTTCATGGCTCCCTAGGGCTAGAGAGTTGAGTGAGCTAAGAAGAAACTTACTATTAAAGAGGCACTAAACTGTTGCTAAGCTCTTAATAATGGCAGAAACTGTCCACCCACAGGGACTTGAAATATAACTAATGCTGATGCTTGCCTGGACTATGTTTGGAACACCTGCCTTCATTATAGGAAAGGAAAGCAACTCAGCAAATGGTACCCTCAGGACCATAGAGACGTCACATTTTCCCTGGGTTGGCATTTATATCTGGATTTCTGCTTGAGAAGGCCAGGCCGAGGCAATGTGGTATGCAGGTGATGAAACCGCAGCTGGATGGAGTCAGTAAATATCTTTGACTGAAAACTCTAGCTAGTCCATAGAAGATCTGGTCAGTTGCATCATCCAAGAGCCAAGAGATCTAGCAAAAGCCAAGGGAGAAAGTCCCCCAAATCCAGATAGGAGGGTCTCAGTGAAGGCAGGATTCCAGTTCCAACTGAACAGGAATGTGAACTGGAATTCTGGCTGGGCTGGCACAGTACAGCAAACATTGAGAAATCCAAGAGGCTGAAAGGAACATGGAGGAATATACCAAGTTCTCCCTTTCAATATCATGATATGAAATCCAGATAACTGTAATTTGAAGTCAGAAAATTTCCTGCAATTTCTGGTAATTCTGTTACTTCGGAATAGAGTTAGAGAGAGGATTCCAGGTTATTATCATGACTTACCTAGTGTAGAGAGAACATCGAACAAGCAGAAGACACTAGGATTCTAACATGGTAGATCTAGGAGAGAAAAGCTGACTGCTCAAATATGACTTAGTATAACATTTGAAAGATCCCAAGCATTGTGGCTTGCGAGTGAAAAAATTGGTCTGAGAAGGAGAAACAGGAGCCGTTTAGCGGAAATACAACAATCAGGTGACATCTTAGGAAAAGTGATGAGGAATGTCCGTGTGTGGAGACAATGCACTAGATGCTCACATCTAGTGCAAGTGTTTGATGATGTTTTTAGCTATTGAACCTCAGTACAAAGATCCTTAGCCCCTTAGGCTGTAATCTCCTGATGATATTCTAGACCAGCTCAGTAGAGCTAGTGACAAATAAGGCCTAAATAGACTGTACACACAACACAAATTGTGGTGCTCTGCACAGAATTGTCTTAACCATATTTCCTTATGAAAACAAATTCACATGGAGTGTTTGTCCTTAAATTCAATTCCTAGTTTGTGCGGCTCCTATAAATTTGAAAATATTGGTGATGCTTCTCACTTAGTGGTCAGAAAAAAAATCAATACAAACCTGTAGATAAAAGTGAAATGTCTCTAATAGTGCCTTTGGTGAGAAAATTCTAATTACAGAATATCTTCTGCATTTTTTTTTATTTTTATGGCAAAGCTCAACTATATCTTAGGACACTGAGAGAGGAAAAATTGATTATACTTGTTCTGAACTCTCAATCACTGAAGAACAAAGCAAAATCTTCTTTGAGTGTCTATAATAAGCTAGACACAAATTACTTTATAACCAGGACTTTAGGACCCTATTATAAATAGAAACTTTCTTTATATGCTCGCTTTACTGTCTGACGAAGTCTGAATTTCCTGTAGATGTCTGTCTACAAGTACTTTTCATGTGAATTATGTCCCAATTCTCCTCAATTCAAGCACTGTATTTAGAAAATACACTCCCAGTCAGATGGAGTTGCAATGTTGTTTACTGCTCAAGACATAACACATGTGGGCAAAAGGCTATTCCTGCTTCTTACACACTATTCTTAGTCCATAGAGCATAGGAAAGGGAAAGTCTGGGTTTTCCTTTCATTGATATCTTGCTTCTGAAAAGCTATCTTTCTTCTTTCTGTGTTCCATATTTCTGTTAAGCCCGCTGGTCCATTGTTCATGTATCATTTTTGCTATTTCTATTTTCTAAAAATTTAAAGAAAAATATTATCTCTCTTTCTCCATACCCACTGGCTCCCTTTAGATCAACATTCACGCTTCTCATTTCATTACCTGAGACCTTCCATTTTGACACGATCTCACAATGAGTTTTTGTTGTGTTGTTGTTCTGCATTTCTTTTTCATTGTGAAAATACCGTACAGAGGTAATGAGTTGAACTTGAATTGCTCCCACCTCAGCATTTGTCTTCTGGAGGACCTTTATCTACTACTGTCTGAGCTAATAGTCCCCATAGGCGAATGGAATTATGGAAAGATCTGTATTTCAGGACATCCATTGTGTTTGTCACTTGCATTACTGTGACAAAATACCAAACTTACACAGTTTAAATGAGCAAGTATTTAGTAATAAAAAATACTCAACATTTTCTTTTCGGAGGTTTAGTCCATGATCATCTGCCTTAATTGCTTCTAGGTCTTTTGCTAAGGCCAAAACAAAATGGTGGAAGAGTTCAGCAGAGGAAAGATGCTCACTCATGTAGACAGGAAGCAGGAAGAGGCTGGGATAAGATGTGCCCTTCAAAATCGTATCCCTGGTCTATTAGGGTGAGCTCAACTTTGAACTTAGTACTGGATTCCTCCATTGATAAGGGGGGGGCAGCATCCTCAGATGTACCTACATCTCAATAGCACCACCATTTGGGGGCCAAGATTTGCATGTGAGCCATTTGGGGAAGGAGCCTTATATAAATGACAACACCCACATTATCTTTGAACTATATGTGCTCCCTATCCAAAACAAGGTAAGACTGGTGTCCTTATTATCATTTAGTCCGCTGTAGATTCCCAAGACCATAATCTCACCAACTTACAATCAGAGCCAACAAGAAAACTCTTATTCTTATCTGAAATCTTGATGACCTGTCTACATCTTGTTTCCATTTGTTTTCTTCCCCACCTTTTTTCTTTGGTAACATCTTTGGTAAAAGATTACATCGTGCTACTCATTATTTCCAGCATTGATTGCCGGATCACTAGAAAAATTGAGGTGTGCATCAGATATGGCTCCTTGTCTGACATGCTTTTACTCCCATATAAATATATCCCGTGGCCATTCTAAAAATATAGGATTATTATTGTTTTCTTCATTATTTTTCTTGGAGTAAATTGTGACTTACTATAGTTTGGGACAAGATTGAAGCTGCTAAAGGGCTATGGGATACAAACTCCCTGGTAATTTTAAGTCTCCTGCTAGGAGGGAAGAGGAAATATGGCTATCTTGTAATGCTGGGAGTGGTAAAGAAGGAATCACCAGGGTAAACAACCAGTATTCCAGTGTACTCTGTTGCTAGGTTATATTGCTCTATGGGTTAGGTGTATTAAATGCAATTTTGACTTATGATATTTTTCAACTTGAGTTTATTGGGCTATAACCTTGGAGTAAGTTGAGGAGCATCTGCACATTGCAGACACTGGGAAGAGAGAAATGACATTTCGTTCCAGAGCAAAAGGGCATGTTTGTTTGCAGTTCTGAAAAATAGACTTTACTGTTTGCCTTCACAGAAGAAAACAGAGAGGTTTCACCACCTGTTAGAAAAACAACAACAACAGAAACCAAAGTAATAGGCTTTCCTTAAGTTAAAGACATATCCTGTCATGCATCTTACTGTATCTGCAGGTGTCATCTGGTCTCTTCACATCACTTATAGAAACTGGGCTTTGTTGTCGTCAATGTACCGTATCAAGTTCTTTCTTTTTATTTTATTTCATTTGTCTTTTTTCCTTTGGTTTGTCCATGGCAATCGCTGTCTTTGACTCTAGTACTCTGCATCTTGTATATATGTTGATCTGATTGGAGGAAGGGAGGGGAATAACAAAATGGTGAAACAAGGACAAAGGATGATCCAAAGATACTCACAAGAGTTGGAAATGAACTTTACAGCTGGGGAAGATTGGGGGGACGGGGAAGGACATGGGAGAAAAACAAAGGAGTAACAAGTTTGACAAAAAAAAATACTCATTGCCTTGTTTATGTAACTGTAATCCCTCTGTATAGCACCTTTACAATAAAATAAAATAATAATAAAAATTATGGTGTTCTGGCTATAGCTAGTGGTCTAAGTAGTACCTCATCCTTTATTTTCGAAACAGGAATTGTATGGCTTCTACCAGCATCTGTGAACTAGAAATTAACTCATTCACATACTCTAAAGCACTTGGTACTCTTAGTAATACCAGTACCACTGTTGAATATTTTAGTTGGAAGAACATAGATTTTGGAAGCATTATGTGCATTAGGAGTTGGAAACTTCCTTAAATGTTTTCTAGTTATGTTTTCTTTAAAATATCTGTATGTTAGCCAGGGACAGTAGCCTGTTCCTATAAGCACAAAAATAGGAGGATCAAGGCTCAAGACCAACCTAAGCAAAATTATTGGTGAGCTATTATCTTAAAGAAAAATATGGGTGTGCCAGATAGTTCAGTAGTACAAGTAGGAGGATAGTAGAGCAAAAGACAACTTATTTTGTGATTATTTTGTAGCAGGGTATTATCCACCTACCTTAACTAATTAACTAGTGACATTTAATATTAGAATCACCAAATGTTATTGTCAATTGGAAGACTTGGAAAGCATTTCATGCATAGGAGGCACAGAGTGCACTATTTTTAATACTTTGTCAGTATCATATTAAGTACATTATATTGTAATTCTCCTTCTTTAGCTGTCCATAAATAAAGACTATTACATACTCTTTTTCCAATGGGGCAAGAATTGGGTATAGAATACAGTTTTACTTAACTTGAAAAGGCTTTTTACTTAATAGAAAAATAGTGAAAAGCAACATGAAGAAATAATATTGGCTTTTTTCTTTAATTTTCACTAATATTTGCAAAATAAAGGTAGACAGTCATACTTCCTTAAAATAGAAATAGTGCAGATTTCAATAAGAATAACATCAGAATGATTCATGTTACAGAACTGTTACTGAATTTCTCAGATTTTAATGTGGACTAAAAGGCAGTCAAGATTTGTTAATGGAGGTTCTCTTTTTCTGGAAAGTTCTATCCTGTGTCATTCATATCTTATGCAAACTGAAAGAATACTCTCAATAGAACAACTGTAAATCCTGGTAAGAATGACAGAAGCTAAAGTCCAGAGTCTAAAGCCCTAGAGATCTTATAGCACTTCTGGCACCATAGTGAGATTATCGGAAGAGTCCTTTAATTAATTCTGAATCTCAAAAATATAAGGATTGTGGCTTCTTCTTAACTGATTCTTCAACAATATCAAGGACAATGTTTGGTAGAGGCTAAATTGCATAGGTTGAATTTCTCAAACATAACCAGCTGCTCTAATTGATCCTGTAGCGAAAACTGCTCACTAAATATTAAAAAGAACAGGAATATTGCAGTAGCTTGATTTAGATCACCGTAACAGATGTACAAGTGTGTTTCATGATCTGCTATCAATGTGCATGCATAGTATATCTTATTTTTCTCAGTGTGTGCATTTGCATAGAGAAAAATTAAGAGTTATGTTGTTTTTATCCATCTGAGAAAAACAAGTGCCTTTTGTTTTGCTCAACAGGCAATATGTTGATGTTTTTCAAGTACGCATTCATCATTAAGGCAGCAAAAGGAAATTAAAGGTCAATGCTGGCTCACAGATTCAAACACTTATAAAATCTAGAATGTTAATTAGCTAGCTTGGGAATTCATGTCATATACCTATAGAAAAATAAAGCCGAGATATATTATATGCTCTTGTTCATAATATGTGTATTTGTAATAGCACTAATTGGACTAATTATTTAAAGAGATGCAATGAATACAATACTTTGTTAGTCATCTAGTGTTGATGTTTGCTCATTTCCTTTTCCTTTTTGGGTGCTTATGTTTGCTACTATTTTCCTTTTTCTTTTTAGGTGCTGATATGTACTAATATTTTCCTTTTCCTTTTAAGGGAGAAAAGTTTCAGTCTCAGAAATAAAATTTCCATATTGGTGCACAAAATAGAATAATGTAAAATAAAAACCAGCTGTAATAATACAATCCACATTACATCTCCTCTAGGTTCTCAGCCCCCTATTTCTTCCTACTCCCATAAAATGTTCACTGAGATTTGTATGTCACACTTGTATCTGTGCACATACACGCACACATGCACATATGATACACATATTCAAGAACGTCTTGATACTGTTGAGTAAGTGGTTGTGATGAGTCATTGAATACCCGTGGTAAGAAAATAAAAATGTTTGCTGCACTCTGAAATTACATCCTCAGGCATAAAGTGGGGAACGCACGCTACAAACTCATGCACTGAATGATGCCCAGCAAGTTAGTCAAAGCACTCAAAGTTTATGAAGAGTCTCATCATATATATTAAGATTTCAATAGGTATTTCTTTTCAAATGGATGCGTCAATGCATAAACATGCCATTTATGAATTTTTTATTTTTAGGCAATCCTTTTAGTATTAATATTAAGGAAATGAAAGAAATAAGTTCTTTTTAAAAGAATACATTTAATTTGATATTCCCACCCTCAATAGATGTTTAGGAGTTTTAAAAATAAACTTAGGACAATGCTTCAATGAACCTCTTTTTGTTGGTTTCCTAAGCAAATACAAGAGACTGTCTTGATCATGTGAAGCAGAAGTCATCATAGAAAATAGACATTTTTCAAAGATTTCTCTCTGAAGTAGCTCTAAGTAGACTACTTCAAGGCATGAATGGGAGTTTTGATTTTCACATACCACACATTCCCATTCTATGTTATTATCAAATGTCCTAACTTTGGCAATCTGAAAGATTAATTGGAGCATATCAGTAGGATATGGATAGATGAATTTAGTTAACTCAAATGCATTAGTGGTATTTACATGGTTGGGACTTGTTTTTATTCTGATTCTGGGGATGGAACTCAGGGTCTTGGTGCTGTCTTTGAGCTCTTATGCTTAAGGCAAGCAAGCACTCTACCACTTGAGCTATATCTCCAATTTTGGGGGGAGGTTAATTGGAGTAAGATTCTCACAGACATTCCTGTTGTTGAAACCATGATCCTCAGATTTCACCTCCTGAGTAGCTCGGATGGTAGCACGAGTCACCAGGGTCCAGATGTTGTTTCAGTCTTAATTGTCCATTTATTCTTAATATTGGGTTGATTTGAATATGCTTATTGGACCCTTGGATCTTTCTTCTGTGAAATGACTGTATATTTTTTTTCTTTAAGGTGAAAATAAAGAGGGTTCTGGTGGTAAAGTAGATATTTTTTCTGGGAAACATCTACCTGTGACCTGTCCTATGAAGTTGGGCACTGTGTCAAATTAAAAGAAAAAGCAGTAAAACAAGCTCTTCTTTTGATTACTTTTCAATTTTTAAGGATCAATATATAATAGGCTTTGGGAGACTTATCTAAAATTTAAAGAATGGACCCAGCCATGCTGGTGATGGGAGATAAGACTTAGCTACTCTCTACATTCAGCATGGTGGATCTTCCTGGGGTATTTCTCATGATTTATGTGAAAGAACTGTATGTGGAAGCACGCTGACCAGTTAACTAGTTAACCAGAGTTAACTGGTAGAATAGAGGATAGTAGTAGGATAAAAGGATTATACGAGCCTCAGACAAGAAATTGTTACCATCTAGAGCACATCAAAAATTCAATGCAAACATTTTCCCTTTACAGTGATTTGTGTTTATTATCTTGACATCATCTCTCACAGAGTATAAATTCTTAATTTCAATGAAGTCTACCTTGTCCATGTTTGCTTTTACTTTACGGATTATGTTTTTGATGTTTTATCTAAAACAGCGATCGCAATACCCAACGTTACCTAGGCTTACTTTTTGTTGTCTGCTAGGAGTTTTATAGTTTTGACTTTATGTTTAGATCTATGAAACATTTTGAAATTGGTATGAGTTCCAGGTTTAGGATTACTTATTTGATTTTTTTTGTATGTAGATGTCTAATTGGTTCACAATCATTTATTAAGAAGACTAGTTCTGCTTTAAGATATTTGCTCCTTTGAAAAAAGTTAGCTGGTGGTGTTTATTGCAGCCTATCTTAGGACTTTCCAGTATGTTCCATCAATATTTAGATCTATAGTTTACCTAGTCTACTACACTATTTCAACTATGGTAGCAAAATATGTGTCTCCATACTATTTCAACTATGGTAGCAAAGTACGTGTCTCCAAATCAGGTAGGTAAAGGTCATCCTTAATACAATTGCCAGAACCAGCAGTAGAAACAATATTCATATCTAGAACCTGTCCTCTGTTGCATTTCGGCATAGAGAACTTACAATGGCCACATACTATAAGTTATGAGATAGGTGTAAGTTATCTCCACAGGTGCCTTAGTGAACAGGAGTGAACAGGCAGTTGGTGAGGATTTGTTTGGGATGTGATCAGACCAGGAGGAGAATGTTCAGAAAGGTCTCCATTGAATTAATCTTTGGGGCAATAACCAGATCAGAGTGTGAGTAACTGTCCTGCAGGTACTATGGATTTCTCAGAACACAGCAGCAACACCAGGCTTGCAGAAAACTGAGAAGGGAGAGAAAAACTTAATAAACAAACAGCAACTATAGCTCAGTGCTGACATTCATGTCCTGGGCTTCTTTGTCCTCTTACCCACTTATTCTGAAAAAAAAAAATGGCTTTCAAACTACACACACACACACACACACACACACAGAGGTTATAAAAATTAAATTCTCTAAAATTTTTCTGAATGACCAAGTTGTCAAAGTTTTCATATTCTAGGTCTCATGAATTAATATCTTCTTCTAAATAAGTAGATCAGATTCTGTAGGCTATTCTAACAAAGGATCTGAGAACTAGTTGCTCTTGGCACTGTCATTACCACCCATCGACTCCTTCAGCAGCTTCTAGGATAGATCACACATCCAATGAAAAAGTGATCCAGTTGAAATGATGATGGGATGTAAAAAGTACAATGTTTTTGATTGTTTCTATGAAAGCTCTGTCATTTCACCAAAGTTTCAAGCAAAATAGAATAAGTTTTCAACACTGAGCTATAACTGTGTGAATGTCCAGAGTTTATTTGGGATGCTTTGTGGTCTGACACTGACAATACTCACATCCGGTAGACAGCCCCACACCCAGTCTTCAACAGTTCTTGGTAGGGTGTTCATATGATTTCTAATTGCTCTCAGCTGGGAACTGAGCTCATTCAAGCAGATGGGGATGATGACCCGGTCATTGCGGCCACCTGCTCTGTGTCCCAAAACAGCCTGTGAGGAACTGGAACCAGGTCACGGGCCAGGTAAAGTGTTCTTGGTCATATAGCTCCTGGCAGTTAGGTATAATAAATGACAATGTAAATGTAATTTACATTGTAAATGTAAATGTAAATTTACATCATAAATATAAATATACATTATAAATATAAAATTAGATATACCTAATTTCAAAATGTGCAACACTATCTATACCGCCTGCTAATGAAGTGATTTCTACAGTGTGTTCAAAGTCATACATTCATCAATTTCAGTCAGATTTTAAAACTAGAAATGACATCCTAAGTCAGCAAGGGGATTCCTTGGAAAACTAGTCATGTTTACATTAGAGAACCAGAGTTCAGTGATCTCACTCAAGAGTATTACAAGATCTCTTAGGTGTATAGGGTAAATAATAAAGACAAGCTTTGATTATAAACATTTACAGCCAAAATGAGAAAGTATTACTTGAATGAATAATTTTCCCAGAAACAAAATAAGCAAACCTTTGCACTGAACTCTAGGCTTGGGCGCTGTCCCTCAGCTCAAAACTAGCGCCCTACCACTTGAGCCACAGTACCACTTCAGGCTTTTTTTCTGCTTATGTGGTGCTGGGGAATCAAACCCAGGGCCTTATGCAAGCAAGGAAAGCGCTCTACCACTGAGCCAAATTCCCAGCCCTACACTGATCTTTTTAATAACTCTGTAGCTTTCCCAATCCAATTAAACTTATTTCATCATAACTCAGGATTTCACACGGTGTGACGGAACACATTAGTTAATCTATCATTTTTTTCTGTAAATAGTACTGTAAAACCTAGAGCCACACAGTTAATCTTGCTTGATGTGGAAAGCAATTATTTTTCAGGTATGTCTGAATGTACCACAAAGAATGTATCTTACATCTGCTGTCACGGACTACTCTGATACCCTGGTCAAAAACTTGAAGGTAGAGAATTTAGATAGCACCTCAAGACATTCAGAAGTCTCAAAACTATTTTACTGAACTCACTTAGTAAGAAATTAGTTGTACCAACCTATATCCCTCAGTCCTGGCTTTGTTTAAATGATAACAAAAGGATCTGTTTGTCTTACTGTTTATACTCTTAATGGGGCTGTCAATAGTGATCTTTGCAAACACAGAGCAGATGCTGTAGTTATCTAAGGTTATGTAACTTGATTCTCACTAAAAACTGTCAAGGATGCTAGACGCACATTCATGTAGCCCTCCTCCTGTTTATGAAAATACCAAAATGCTTCCAGAATTTATGGTACATAACCCCTATTCCCAATTCCCATCTCCCTGGCTCCGTCCTAGCCAGAGCTCTCAGATAGGATTTTCACCTTGGCAGTCTCCACACCTCTCCACAACCGCATAAATAAGAGAGAACACTCTGCTCCATCTGGGACTCCAATTACTAGCACCGGGACTGAACCCAGGGTTCTTCATGTGAGGAAGTCAGTTACTGTGCAGCACTGGTCATTAATATTTCAAACACTGCTCCTAGAAATGAAAATTTCTCCCATTTACAAATGATCAAATTGAAGCTTAGAAATGTCCACAGCATTTCTAGTCCCACAGCTTTTATGTGTCCTAGCACACAACCCAGCTCTGCAGAAAACGCTCCTGACTAGACATCAGAGATCATGAGATAAAGTGCCCTTTGATCTCCCTTTGCCAGCCAATATTTCATAATCAACATTGGAAAGATCTTAGATTTTTTTTGAGTCTGGAGTTTTAAGTATTTATTTCTCTATTTTATTCGATTTTGATACAGCCATGAAAATATAATACACAGTGGAATTATTTATAAATTCCAGCAGCTTTCAAATCCATCTGTTTACGGAGACCCTTTAACTCTATAAATCATTTTGTCCAACTGAGGAAAAACAGGATCCATCAGCTATGTGTCAGAATCTCTTTATGTTGCCAGTATTTGTTTGTTGAATGAAATTCATCACCTTAGAAGTCAAAGCTGGTAATGTGGAAATGGAAAAACATGCATTACCATGGCATCAAAGAACACCATCATTCTTCAAATCCAAGTGTTCGTTAAATCAAAGGAACTGAAAATATCTAAATGTATTTAAAGTGATACTTTCTGACCATATTTTCCTTTGTTCAATGAACACATAATAAACTTCTCTAGAAATCCAGGAAACATAACATTGGTCATAACAATGTAAGTTATATTAGCTGTACTAATACAAAGTAAGTGTGTGCAATAATATAAATGTTGTTTCTCACATAATAATATATACATACACTAGATAAAATAATTTGCAGTCATTCAAAATTATGATTGTGGAAAATGGGTAGTAGCCTGTAAAATTATTGTAATGGTAAGCAGAAAAAAAGAAAAAAGAGAAAAAAATGTATGTTTGTATGTGTATATACATATACATATATATATAAATCCTGACTATACACACATATGTATAGATAGATAGATAGATGGATATATACACTGACTTTTTTCTATTTTCAATAACTTGTGAACAATGCAAGTTCATTATTTGAGGATGGAATTAAGTTTAATTGAAACATAATACAGGTTGAATCTCAAGTAGAAGCTTAAAATACTTTTGTAGTATTATACGGATGTATAACACATAACATACATCTTTATGCCTCTCTCCATTTATGTGTCTACACACATACACACACAAGAAATAATTGTTACATAACAACTGTAGTTACATAAGAATGGCAAAATATAAATGTAGAGTAATGAGAAATGAGGACTAACGGGTATTTCATATTGCGAATTTAATAGATTTTCAAAGCTAACCCAAAACCAATAAATAAAAGGAGAAGAAACACAGCAACACTAATTAGTGGTGTTTTTGGAGAAGGAGAGCTGAAGTGTGTGAAGATTTTTAGTACCACTTTTCAAATCAAGTGCACATATATAAACTTCGGTAAGGATATGATTTAATGAAGTATACACAAGAAGTCATGAACACTAGCTTGGTGACTGTGTATCTAGAGACAAGGCACTCACAATCACACGATGTGTAACACTGTGTGGTAGCATCAAGCTTTCTTCCCGGATAATTCCAATATGGTTTGGATATAGTTTTGGGGTCCTGGGGGTCACCTTATACATGGGAGCCATTTGTAGATGACGTCATTATATCATGAAAGGTGCTGCTTCCCCCTATACTGGCCCTCTCTGTGGCTTTACATATTATCATCTGTACAGAGGTGAGGCACATCTGTGCAGTGTCTTTGAGATCCTTTCAATGGCCAGCTCCTTATTTCTCAAGTTGATGCTAAAAGTCAATCCTATCACAAAGGAATCAATTACTCCCTATTAAACTTCCCACCACCTACCCCCTGTAGCTCCATCTTGGCACCCCTTCACACTCTATCATCATTGGTTCCTTCCCTCTTTGTCATCCCCGAAGGACTAGGAGTCGCTATGAGCCCCTCTTGAATCAAACATGTTTTATTTATATTTGTGAACATGATGTCTGGCACCGAGTTAGGCACGTGCTAACCCTCAATTCTGCCTAATTCATTAGCTGGGGCCCTGGTTACCTATCAGGGAAGGTGGGACAGGTATCATTAGCTTCCTCTGACAGGTAAGGACACTTGAGTCTCAGGGCATAGAACATCTCACTCATAGTCAGAATGAGCAGATGTGAAATATGTTTGATCTTTAACAAAGTTCATTGCTCATGCACATTAATTTAGGAGGGATTTACTGGTCAAAATGGACATTGGGATCTTCCTCCCCTTCGTGTGTACATTAGGCAAAGAATCAAGGTTTAACTGGGCAAGAGAAACTGTCCCTGGTTTATTCTTGGCAGTAACATAGCATCCCATTGCAGAATTGTCTCTAAGGAGCCTTGGGGCCCCTGAAAGCCAGAAACTCTCACTTTCCTATGGCAGGATCCCACAGGACTCCCAGCCTAGAACCCATTCTCTCTATTTTGGAGGCCTCTGGCCCAAGACATTTGTCAAATGGATTAGCGATGCAATGGTCTGGTGTTGAATCTTTGAGGTGAGGGGCAGGCAAAGCCATGAGGGTACAGAGTGAAACAATGCCCAGGAAAACTTCATGGGTGTGAATGTGAAACACAGCACACGCCAGAGCACCAGTGATACACTCCACTTTCAGACTGTCTGGGTTTTGCATGTTCTCTCTGTTAAGCCTATTTATAAAACATGGAGCTTTAAATAAAGATTCCATGAGCAGGTGTGATTGCAGCTGTTCAAATGCTGGCACTCAAGACAAGTTTAACGGAATGATTAGAGGCTTAATAAGAGTACCAATAAAAAGATTTTTCCAAATACCCATTCAACTCATTTCGATGCAAAATATTTCACACCAATGGATTCCCAAGGGACTTTGTTTTCATTTCTCTCAGCAATGCTAGTTCTCCTCAAAAAGAGAAACTCAAGCACAGGTGTTCTCTAGATAATAGTGTCCAAAGAGAACTTGCTTTTAAAAGTATTCCTATATGTCTGTTACACTATCAAAGTGCTTGAATATCCCTGGATTTGGTAAGTAGGGAAAGTACACAGTGCCATGCTATTTATAAAGTAAACATCGAGAGATTCCCAGTCCAATTAGTGCTCTGGGATAGATCGGGGTTGCCTTGCATCACAAGAAAAATTTTCTAGCTTTTGAGATTGAGAAGACCTGTTTCCTATATTTTGAGATTTTTAAAAAATAAATTATGGATTGAAGTACACATATTTATATATTTTAATATACTCTTTTTTTGGAGATACAGAAATCTAGGGTGTGAGGAACTTTAAAGATTTGGCTTCTTTGTTCAGATTTAGAAGATATCATTCCACTGTCTTCTGGCTTGTATCATTTCAAAGAAGAAAATGCACATCAACTTGTTTATCACTGCAATTCAATTATCTATAACTCTCCTATTTTCTCTTAGTGTCTTCAAGAAATTTATGTATATATAAATATATAATAAATATGAATATATTTATATATTATATATACAGTATATAAAATCTAGTTGCGGTAAAATATTGATATATATCGGATATATTTTTCTGTATTTTTTTATAGTTTATGTACATGAATGTGTTTGTGCCCTGCCCCTATGTGAGTTCACATAGAGGTACCTGTCAGTTTATACCTTTTTCAAATTTGAATTTACCACATTTTTTTTCTTTTCTTTTCTTTCTTTTTTTCGTCATTGGTGGGGCTTGAACTCTGGGCCTACGTGCTGTCCCTGAGCTCTTCAGCTCAAGGCAAGCGATCTACCCCTTGAGCCATGGTACCGCTTCCTGTTTTCTGGTGGTTTATTGGAGATAAGAGTCTCATGGACTTTCCTGCTGGGCTGGCTTTGAACTGCGATCCTCAGATCTCAGCCTCCTGAGTAGTTAGGACTACAGGTGTGAGCCATTAGTACCTGGCCATCATTACTTTTTTTTCCAAAGTCCTCCAGTGTTTCTATTTTTTTTATGCTGATTCCATTTGTAGTAAGCCCACAGATGACTGATTGTTAGTTTTATTGTTGTTTTCTCTTTTCACTTTGTATTTCACCTTGGATATTTGTGATTACTTTGGCTTCCAGTTCAACATTTTAAATTTCTTCAGTGCTACATGGCAAAGAATTTCATGTAAAATATTTCATGTATCTCAAACATTGTCATTTTCATTCATTCTCTAGTAGTTCCTACTGAGACCTGGTAAATCAGCTGTGTCTCTCCTTAATGTTTAAAACATACAGAATACATGGATTATATGTGTTTCTATGTCCTTACCTGCATCAAGACAGTACAAAAGATGTATTAAGCGAATCTTAGCAATCAGCCAGACCTACCCATCAGAGACTCAAGTGTGTGAAAGAGAAAACTCCTTGGAAAGAGAGAATCTCTGAGTTTCTCTGAGCACACAGACCAGCAGGGAAAATTATTTCATGAGAATTCATTTCCTGTGCCCAGTCACACAGTTATAGTAGAAAATTAATGGTAGTAGCTCCTCCATATCAATTTATGTTTCCACAGAACATTATTTATACCATATTTCAACTGTATATACAGGTGACTCTCACATCAGCTCTAAAATTAAATCTTCTCATGTTTCTTTGATGAACCTGAATGAATGGAGAGGAATGCTTGGAGCTCATTAGATTAACAAACAAATGTTAACTAAGGCACTTTCAGCAAATAGATTTCTGCACCATAATTTCCTCATTGACAAGTAGGAATGCGCTGCTCTTATAAAGTATAAGAACAATAAACTGCAGGAATAAAACTTTCAGCAGCACATTTTACATATATGATGCAACGTTACAGTTCAATCAGGGTTTATTTTTTTCATTTATTACCGACCAAATAAACTATGCTGTTCTAACTTATAGGGTATAAGAGATTATCCAATTTTACTTAACTACATTAAATTTCCTATAAAGTAATCATTATTATAATCAATTACAAACTTCCATTATTTGTGTGTCTTCAAGCCAGCAAAAACAGTTAGCAGAAGGCAGAGTATGAATCAAAAGGAAGAAATGGGTCTGGAAGGAATAAGGATCTCTGTAGATTCTAGAAAGCCAACATTTTATTATGTTTCATTGAATAGAAATTGCCTACTCACCTTCTTAAAAAGGATAATAAAGTGAAAAGCCTCATTTATTGAGTGCTGTCTCTATTCCAGGTACTATTTTAATGTAACTGTAATCCCTCTGTAGAGTATTTTTACAATAAAAAAATATATAAAAAAGATGTTTTTGCTTGCCTAATGCCACTTAATCTTTACAATACATCCCCCGAAGCTAAATATTATTATTACTATTTTGCAAATGTAAACATTAAGGTTTAGTGTGTTGAGGATGTGAGTTAGTACTTGAATACAAATTTATTGGACTCCAACAAGCATGTATTACTTGACAGTGTATACAAGTTCCAGTAATAACAGTAGTAAGTAATAAGAACAAAATTTTCTATAAATAATTAATAGCTGTATATATACATAGCTGGTAACCAGCAGATTTATGATCAATGTTCCATTTGACATTCATTGAGTTGATCTCTCAAATTACAAATAATTATCAAAAGTCATTTAGCTATTTTTCCAGACAGGAACAATTGGGCTCAAAGGCACATTGAATTGAATTCACATAGTGAATTGAGAAGTCCATTGGTATATTTCTCTAAGTTTTTTCCTTGACTATCTACCTTCTCTCCTTGAGCATGAAGATGAAAAAGCTTATGAGCAAATTCAAAGAGAAGATTTATCATTTTAAGAATTATCTGGTAAGGCATAACCAGAAGAAGTAAAAGTCAAGGTTACACTTGAAAGAGAGTTAATGTAGTAGTCTTCATAAAGGGAGGCAATCTCTTGTTCCTGGGGATATTCTCTTGTTTGAACCTGGAGAAAGCAAGATTAATTGACCAACTATTTTTGCAAAATATGGAATAAAAGGTGACTGAACTAGTTGTATGATGCATCTATGATAAGTCATCTTTCCTACTGCATCTTTTGCCTCAAGTAGGTTTGTTTGCTGCATCGGTCAATTTCAGTTATTTCTTCCACATTTTACTTGCAAAAATGTTAAGTCGTGAGAGAGCATGAGTCATGCTTTAAACAACTGGTTCATGGAGTATCTTGGATAGCTTTGGCGTGTGGCTTGAATAAATGGATGTCTCCAAGAATGCATCCTGCAACTTGCATTTTACAAATATACTTGATCTAATAATGAAAAGCAATGGAAGTACTTCCACTCTAAAGATGCTATGCTAAGTCTTGAAATTCATTAAGAAACACCAATAATTTATGAATACCCAGGTGTAAGAAAATAATCACAAGTGAAATGAAAAATAATTTTAGATACAGTAAATTTGACTCCATATGGATACGATGTAATTTATTTTCCCACCTGTTTTATACTATTTTAGCATTTACTGTAACGTTTTATGCTTAGAGCTAAAAATAATAAATGATTTGATTTCACAATTATAATTATCTATTGTAAGTTTGACCTGACTCCCTTACTTCCCTTACAAGTATTAATAGTAGGAGCATTCCATACATAAAAGTGTGTTATCTAATAGATTTATAACAAGAAACTCCAAAATAATGAAACACAAAATTCCAAGTTATTCTGTTGATAATCCCAAGGGTGATATGCAATATTCTCTTGTAAAGTGAAATAGATACAACAGTAGCTCAACAATGTTTAAAACAATTAAGATGAAAACTGAGATCTATTTCATTAAAAAATTACATTGTACCTTTCAGTATGTGGAGTCAGTGCTTACATGTAATATAATTTAATTATAAAAGTTAATTAATCATCTCTAATTGGCAAATCGCCCCCCCCCGTCATTTTTCAGGACAGATTAGATCTTCCCTAAGGGTCTTACAGGCATGTAAAATCCCCAGTTGTAATCCTTAAGGGTAAATCCTCAAGGAGAGTCATACTTTTGTTTATGGCAGAAATCTCCACGTTGCCTTTAATTAAGAGACAAGTGTTAGTCATTAACAGAGAGAAGCTGACAATTTCTGAAAGCCCAGATGGGCCAAGAGAATTCTTAAATTTTCTTTTATTGGCACATGTAAAATCATATATAGGGAATGCTCTCATCATTTCTCCACTCATTCATATAATGTTGGATGGCCTTCACCTCTCTATATTGAGTTGCAATACAGAGTTCTTGGATGTCTTTATCAGAATGTGCTGACTCTGGGTCTCATTCACTCTGACTCTCTAATCTCAGATGGAGTTTTTTCATCACTCCATGAACTGTTACTTTTACATCTAAGTCCTGGACCTGGTATACAGTCAGCAAACCTACCTTTGGTGGTAAGAAATGAAGATATACTAACATGCTCTCAAGGAGGTTTTCTATTTCTGCACTTTCTCTCATGTGGACATTAATATTCTTAGTCTTTCCACTACCTTTGTGAAATGCACTAAGCTATCATCAAGCTGTATTTGGTTTCTCCAGAACTCTCTATAATAGCTTAGTATCAAGTGACTGGAAATTCTTTTCAATTTCTTCCAAGAAAGAGAATCTAAATGTATATCATGCATACCTAGGATACAAAAGAATGTGCATGCATACCCTTGGCTTATTATGTAAACTCCTCTACTTATAATACAATCTGGAGGGACCTGGAAGACTAACATTCTAAAAAGAAAATTAGATATGTCTCCAATATTTTTATGGAATCATTAGTTAAATAAACAAGTGACAAGTGTGTTGAAGGCCTTGATGAACATTATATGTTCCCGAATGAAGGAGCTAGCAATGCTTCAGACCCTTTCTATGCCAGTAAATATCTCTGGGATAAAATCTGCTCTGAGACAGGCTGGGATGTCTGCTCTAAGATTAAAAGAATGAGTTCTTACATCTTATAATCCTCCCATAAGGAAGTAGGCCTGGTGCCTCCTGAACTCCCTTGCATACTGGAGGTAGAGTATTTATCCATACTTGAGGAATGTGCTACAGAATCTTTTGGTGGCTCACGCCTGTAATCCTAGCTACTCAGGAGACTGAGATCTGAGGATCATGGTTCAAAGCCAGCCCAAGCAGGAAAGACGTGAGACTCCTGTCTCCAGTAAACCACCAGAAAACCGGAAGTGGCACTGTAGCTCAAGTGGTGGAGTACTCGCCTTGAGCTGAAGAGCTGAGGGACAGCGCCCAGGCCCAGAGTTCAAGCCCCACGACCGACCAAAAAAAAAAAAAAAATCCTTTGCCCGCTCATGTGGAAGTATGGTGGTTTATAAAGGGAGGATCTGTAGCAGGTCCAGGTCTCAGCACAAACAGATCTGCCTCTGGGAGATCCAGAGGACACTGATATTATAGGTATTTCTACAGATGTCTGTGTTCAGAAAGGATATCCCGTGAGGTTTATAGCAAGCCTCAATAGAAAAATCCAACTGGAGCTCTCCAGAGGAGAGGCCAGGCCATTTCCATCCCAGAATGAAACAACATTCAGGAAATAAGCCACTGACATCCTAGGAGGCTTGCTTAGACAAAGCATGTATTGCAGAAGAACACATGCACAGAATGAGCTTCTCGACTGGCATCAGGAGTTTCCAGTTTTCCCTTGGATATATAAATGTATTCATGGTTTTCAAGCATGGAAAAATGCTCTAATCAAATGTGGAGAATGCAAGTCTATCATGCTTTTCCTCCACATAGTTTTTTAGATTGATGTCAATATCTAAGAGGTCAAATTATAGAGTAGAAATGTCCATATAGCAAGAACAATTGTTCCCATATTAACTTTGGCAGCTACACGGTGACAGGAGATCTTCTATAGTACAATCCCATCACAGAGCAGATTTGGCACAGTAGTGCCCCATGTTTACTGAGTATATCTTTCTCGCCATTTCTCACCATTTTAAACAGTACCAATTATACTATTTCTCTTTTCATTATTTTTCTATTATTTTCTATATTTGTGTCCTATCCAAATCAGGACATGTATCCAAATTACTGCCACAAGGTTTCCTGATTCTGATCTTTCTCTAGAATATAGTGCTACCAGAAATGAAAGAGGTGTCCATGATCTCCTCTCTCTCAAACAATGGAACATTTGTGTAATTCACAAACAATGGGATTCTGAGCCAACAGGCATGGGCGTGTTTAAGAATCGGGGTGCAGTCTCCCATAGTTGTACAGAGAATTTCTTCACAGCACTGTCCCCTATGATCACACGTCCCTACGGTGGACCAATTCCTGAGTTTGTGGTTATGTTTTCCCAATGTGCCCTACTCACCCATATGCACTTAGACACAATCAACTCTTACCCACATGTAGGTGGAAATTATAGTGATGCTTTGCCTCCTTTGGTTATAGTTCAAGGTAAAGAAAAGCAAATAGAGGCTTATGAGTTATTGATTCGAAGCAGGGTATCATTTGTCAAAGCAGTCACTGGCCTGAGATATCAGCAACTCTACAAACCCGTATGCCCCAATCACAGATTTTCTGCTCATGTTCTGTTATGGAAACACAAAGCCTTATTGATTGCATTCTGGAATTAAAGCTCGGCTCGATGGTTGCAAACACACCATTGCCATAATACACTTATTTTTGAGACTTGTTTAACTGTAACAGCTAAGGAAAATCAATGTGTGGGACCCAGCTAGACTGACCTTTAACAAACAAAATAACCTTTTATTTCTGTTTTTGTTTTTTCCTGTTGTTTTGTTTGCCTCCACTTCTCAGGTAATTTTACTCCTACTCTTCTATGCTCTCAGTGCTTTATAGAACAGCCAAAATTCCACAAAACTGTATTAGGGTATTTTGGTGTAAGGATGATTTGATTGATGTAGAAGTAGAAAAACATAATTGTGTAAGTTGTTATCAATGGCTCAGCACAGAGTATCTCAGTGAGCTATTAGCTCATGTATCTTCATATATATTAATTGATATCATCATCACCATCTTCATCATCATCATCACTATCACCATCTTCATTATCATGATCATCATCATTCTTTTGTCAGTACTAAGGGATTGAGCTTTTAGTCTCCTTGGCTCTTGCCTAGCTTTTTCACTCACAGCTGGTACTCTAGACTTTGAGTCAAACTTCCAGTTCTGTATCTTTCTTTTTTTCTTGTTCTTTCTTTCCTCTGTTCCTATTTTTGCTAACTGTCCTTGATGGAGTTACATATGGCAAAAAGTACAAAAAACTAATGCCAAATAAAGTAGAAGAGTCTCAGATTACATGAAACTATACAAAGTTCATCCCAGGAGTTCAGACATTTTTTCAAAAATATGTGTGCACAAGTAATTTATTTTTGGTGGTATTTGGAATTTAATTTGGTGTCTACATTTTGTTATGCAGGTACTTTATCATGTCAGCAATGCTTTTAGTACTTTTCTGCCTTATTTTTCAGGAAAGGTCTCCTTTATACAAAGGATTATTAGCCATTTGCTCAGAGACCATTGTCCTCACATAGAAGTAAGCAGACATGTGAAGTAATTAGAACAATTATCTACCTCATTTCTATCTCATGCTATCAAGACCCCTGGCCTTCATTCCAGTCTAACTGGAATTACAGTATATTCAAATTCAATTGGTTTCCTTCCTCAGAACCCTTTATTTATGTTTTGCTGGTATGGAAATGTTTTTTTTCCTCAAATCCACACCTACCTACTTGCTCTACTCCTTGCAAATGTGTGAGCTAAATCTTGAGTTTGAGGTGCATGTTAATTACCACAGGAAATTAAACTTAAAATTCTCTAAGTGTTAGAGAAAAGTGACTGTGGCTTCTTACTCTGTCTTCTCACAGTAGAAGAGGAATTTACATGAATTACTGTTTATATGAATTACTTTCATTGTCAAAAGCTGTAACGTCATGATCGAATCACCCTATTACATCTACCTCCCAAACCATCATATTTGGAATGAGATGCACTATATGATGTAAGGTGTAATTCTCAAGCCCAATTTATTGATTAGGAAATAGAAGCTATGTTAGGAGTTAGCTGAGATACAGAGAAAACACTGTTCTAGCAAATGTTACCCAGATTCCAGGGCCAATGCACCCATTCCTAGATTCAATTTTTCACTCAGTTGTGACAAATGAAGATAAATTTCCTGTTTTCTTGGTCCACTTTCCATCAGAAGGAATACTAGACTTATAAAATATATTAATTTCTTTAGTTCCTGTTCAGTTTCTAGCTTCAAGGGGTCATCAGAGAAAATGAGTGTGTACGCTTCACTAGTACATCTACCTGCTCCCGTGCTGTTTAGCTGTTTGCTAAATTTGCCTCTCTGCCCTGTCTCAATCCTGTCTGTCTTGGATGATTGCTGGAGCTCTTGTGTTAAACTCAATTTGTCAATGTCAGCAGCTTTTCTTGTGCACTTCTCAGAAGCAAAGTGTAAGATGGAATTAAGGGCTTCTTTAGTGCTAAAATTCCTCTTGCTATGAAGGAAAAAAATATTCTGGAATAGTTTGACCAAAGGAAAGAAAGGAAATAGTAGGAAAGGTAGCATTATCTGGAAGGAATGATTTAAAAGCACCATTAAATGAAGTTCATCAATTTCCCTTATTCTCTTCTATAGATTGGTATTTGTATGAAGAGGTAGACATGTTGGAACACCATTTTCAAAGCTCTCAGCTTTTCTAAATAGCTCATCTCAAAACTAATGTTTGTTCCCTTCCTCTGGCCATCTTGCCTCCTTCCTCCTCAAAATCTTTACCCAAAACTTTTCCTTCATTTTGGTTTCCAGTATGATTTGGGCAGGGGAATGAGGTGGCGTGGGGCTTGAACTCAGGGCTTGGGCACCCACTGTCTCTGACCTCTGTTTTGCTCAAGGCTAGCACTCTACACGTTTAAGTCACAGCACCACTTCTAGTTTTCTAGTGGCTAATTGGAAATAAGAGTCTCAGGAACTTTCTTGCCTGGACTAGCTTTGAATTGCAATTCTCAGATCTCAGCCTCCTGAATAGCTAGGGTTACAGGCATGAGCCACCAGCCCCCGGCTTGGTTTCCAGTATGAGACTCGAAAATATCCACAAACTGGCATTCAGAATGATCTGCTCTTGAAAGATTGGCCCCAACACCAACAACATAAAGTCAAATGTCATTGCTTTCCCATAAAGTCTGCGGCGTATAGAACAGAGCTCATCCATCTCAGCATGGAGCTTGATGGAATCAGTCAGGCCCAGTTTCTTCAGAAACCCTGTGGGTATCTTGTCAACCTTCACTCATGAAGCAGCCACCTGGAACCTGCACGAACAACTCATGCTGTACTCTCTTAAACAGAAGAGCAATTTTCTTGCACTAACTCCAAAGAATTACATTAACACACAAGCCTCCTCACACCCAATCTTAACATCCTGTTTTTCATAAAATTTAAATGAGAGCACATCTTGAAGTTGGCATTAATAATAAACCTTTTAAAAGCAATTTAAAAAAAAGCAAATCCCCTGAGATTAATGTGTTTGTACAAGTAAAGATGTGGTGCTAAAAGCTGGAGTTCCCAGCTTCAAAAGACACATTTGTGGTGGTGTTGTTGTTGTTTAATAAACTATAAATTTCAGATCTATATTAATTGTAAAGATACTTTACAGAGGGGTTACAGCTACATGAGTAAGGTAATGAGTACATTTCCCTTCGAGCATTGTTACCCCCTCCTTTGTGTTCCCCTACCATCCCTTCTTTCCTCCCTCCCCAACTCGTATTTTGATGAGATCAACTAAAAGAAAGCATTGTACCTTCCTGTCTGCCAAGAAGCCTTTTGTAAATTTGGAGAATAAATCGTTCACTATCCATTCCTATTTTATTACATTTGTTTCCTGGAACTGCCCAGAGTCATGATTTTTTGCTAGTTGTAAAAAATGCTTGAGTTTGGGGCTTCCTGGATTATGTGAAACTTCCAGCTCTGTAGAAGATGTATTGGCTCAGGTTGGGTGACTTCATGCAAGAGACTTGGTTTTTAGAGGTGATTAGTATTATAGAAGAAAAGGGAACTCTCCTTCCACTTTCTGAAGCATTGATCCGTGAGACTAGAGGATAAGTTGACAATAGCCTAACAGAGAAAAAGAATACACATTCACTACATGCCTGGTGTACACAGGAAAGTGCACATCCACTAGTCCAATGGGTTTGGGAACCTTATCTACTCTTTTCCTAAGGGAAGAGGAATTAGGAAATGCACAGACTTCACAAGGAGAGTAGGTCTAAAGAGAGAGGAAAGGCATGTGATGCCTGTCAATCACCCTTGATGGACAAGCAGCTAGAGAAGGCACTTACAGTGATTGACTAACTACTAGAAGACACCATCTTCTTTGGTGGTAGTGCTTTTATGATTAATGTGTACTAATTATACCGAATAGTGAGTGCCTTGTGACATTTTCAAACACGTACTATGCTATGTAAAGAGGGAAACTAACTGCGTGGTTGATGTTTTCTAAACTTGTCCCCATCTGGAGAAGGTAGTCTCTCGGTAGCAATCGGAGATGTTAAAAAACTAGTAAATTCCATTTCAACTGTTTCCTATGAACATTTTTCACTAGTTCCTTCAGAGGGAGAAGGAAGAATGTAATAGAGGAAGAAGAAACTCGTTTGAAATTATGTAATACTGCAAGGCATGCCGCATAATACTGGAACCTTGGATTTCTCAGACCTTACCCTGTGCTCAGTGTTATAGCTGTCATCTCTCAAATCCCTAGAAAACATGCAGGCCTACCCTTCCGCACATGAGAAATGCCAGAGAAGCTAAGGGACCTGTAGGTCCACACTAACTCAGAACATAGAAATTAGAACAAAAGTTGCAGCTTCCTACTGTAGATTTTCTAACTTTAAAATTCCATCTCTGCCACTTACTGATAGAATGTAAATCCCAAATGAAAAGCTTTACCCTGGACTAACTGATCTTACCACATCAAAAATATTGAAAAATTATCCTAAAATGGAAAAGCTTTGCACAGGAATTTTTAGAAGATACTTTTAATACATGCTAGATAACCTCTGGTAACTAAGATAGAGGAAAGATTAAGATCTAAACAAATAAAATAGAATTTAATAATAATACAAAACAGAGTACTATAGGATTCAAGTAAACAAATGGATAATATAAGTAATAAATATTTTATCACATTATTTATTAATGAAAATTGTTAATGGAAAAAAGAACATATATTCTTCTAATCTGTTACTAAGGGAAAGCATATGATAATAACATTGAAAAACAGGCACATTCAAAAGCAAATATGATAGAATTTTGTCATAGTGAAGATCTCTTTGGTTCTGTTTCCTTAAATATTTATGGCATTATATGGAGTACTTATGAATGTTAAAAAGATTATTTCATTATATGTGGAAATCTTAAATGAATATATATGTTGTATAAAATTTATAATGTGTATACATTACACATAAATTTTTTATATCTAATTAAAATGTTCTTCCATTACATATATTCACTGAATTTACACATTACGCAATACAAATGGTTGACATTATTTCAATTAAATAATTGTCTAATTTCAATTATTTAACATTCAATTAAAATTTTAGTTCAATATATATATAATTTACATATGACTGTAATTTTATATTTTAATTTACATATGACTATAATTTTATTTTTTAATTACATTACTCTCATTATAATTTTATGAGTCAATTATGCTTTAATGCAATTAAAATTATATAAATTTCAGAAGTCAATTAAGGTATAAAAATCCCATTTTTAATTAAAATCACTTTAAGAAACTACCCATATACATATACACTATCTACTTATGTGCACTATGTACACTACTCAATTCCTCTCCTATTTTTCAGGAAGTTTCTATTGCTGTCTTTTTGTCTTCCTATGTGTGTGTATAAGCTACAACTAGCTAGCTGTAAGATCATTATTTCCATTAGAAAGCTTGTGATTGGGTAAGAGGTGTGATTTGGGTAAGAAGTGTCCTCCAAAAGGCTCCTGGATTGAAGGCCTACTTTCCAGTGCAATAATGCCCAGCTGTGGCTTTGAACCTGTGATTGGGCCTTGGGGGCTCTGGCTACATCAAAGAAACAATTCCTTGATGGACTAATTATTTAATAGCTTTCTTTGGAGGTGGTTAGAGGAAGAAGATCACTAGAGGTCGGCCCTTTGAGGAAGAGCAAGACTTTGTGAGCTTGTTTTCTACCTCCCTCCCTCTTTCCCTCTCTCCTTGCCCGTTCACTTGGCTGCGGTAAGGAAGGTAGCCACTCTGCTCCATCAAGCCCTTTCTGCCACCGTGAGCTGCCTTGTCTCAGACTGAAAGTAATACATCCATGCTGGCTTGGCTTCAACCTTCTACAATTGTGATCCCAGGCAAACCTCTTCAGGAGTTTGTCACCATGTTTAATACAAGATCCTCACTGAACTATTGCATACTTTAGGAAGTTTACTCTTCTATTTGCTACATTTTATTTTACTTCTCTAAAGAGTATTGGGCTTTATCTGGTAGGTAACTTAATAACTTCTGTGTTGCTCCAGATATTTCAAGAATTGCTTTTGAAAGGCTTATCTCCTGGGGAGGAAAGTTCAGGGTAAGACAGTGTATATTTTAAGAAAATATCAGCCCCACACGGGGACATGGATTCTCTGATGTCTCTGCTGACTGACCTGTGTATCCAACAGTTCTTCCCTTGTGTCACTTCTTCTAACACATAACTCAGCGCGTAACTCGACTCTTTGGCACCAACCATCTTAGTAGCATTTCTCTTTCTGAGTATTTCTGTTCTTTGTATAAACAGAACACTGGATAATACAAACTAAAATGAAAATCAGGAAAGCAAGCCCCCATAATCTTCTCCATGAATATATGAGCAGATTGTATTTAGCTACAGACCCCAGTTAAGGCTCCTGCAGCTGTTTCCTGCACATGCAAGCTTATGATAGCTCCCAATGAGTTAAAAGACTTGTTTCAAATATTTCTAAAATTCTTTTTAGTTACATATTTCAGGAGGGTAATTCAGAATATTTTTCATTTCATCCTGATCTGGGGCTGAAATTAAAAACTCAATTTGTATTTAATTTTTCCTTCTCTAAGTCCATCTAACCATGTTGTACAATATATCTTATTAGTGTTTCAACAATGAGATTAAATGTTATTATGACACTCAGTATGCCAAAGATATGAAAATGTTTCTAAATTTAATTTTAACCATGTCCCACAATTTCAGGAATAAATTAAAGTCTAAAACTAAAAAAAAAAAGTTAAATAACTTCAGAAAATATTAAATAATCAACTTGAAAGTGAAGCAAAGGAATTATAAAAATAATTTTCTCTGTGAATTAAATTTCTAGCAAAGTTAAGTCTATCATTGACCCTTCCAAACTAATTAACTGGCTCAATTTCATCAAAATATTTTTGTACTTACTTCTTCATGTTCTTATTTGTATGCATGTATCATGTGTATATCTGCCATTGCATTTAGCATCTATTTATCAATGAATCTATGTATCTATCTTCTATCTGTCTGTCTATTCTTTCCCTCATTCCTCCCCCTCTTCCTGCATCTCTTTTAAACCATTTCAGGTTTTCTTTACTTTATACAAGGTCTAAATTCAGACATAGTTTACTCTCCATCAGACAGGGATTTCAGAAGTTGGTAATTATTTGCAAAGTTTACATATATGCAATAATAGTATTCTAGGTTATTAAGTCATTCAAAAATCTGGGAAGGTGGCTCAGTGGTAGAGTGCTTGTCTGGCATGCACGAGGCCCTGGGTTCGATTCCTCAGCACCACATAAGCAAAAAGAAAAAAGCCGGAAGTGGCGCTGTGGCTCAAGTGGTAGAGCGCTAGCCTTGAGCTGAAGAGCTGAGGGACAATGCCCAGGCCCAGAGTTCAGACCCCACGACGGGACAAAAAATAAATAAATAAAATAAATAAAAAATCTTTAATAATATCTTCCTGTCTCAATAGAAAGCCCACGGATTGGGAGAAGATCTTCACTAGCCATACAACAGACAAGGGTCTCATATCTAAAATATACTTGGAACGCAAAAAATTAAATCCCCCAACAACAAATCCTCAAAGAAACAACTGCCCAATAAATAAGTGGGCTGAAGACTTAAAGAGAAACTTCTCTGAAGAAGAAAGAAGGATGGCCAATAGACACATGAAGAAATGCTCAACTTCCCTAGCCATAAAAGAAATACAAATCAAACAACATTGAGATACCACCTCACCCCAGTTAGAATGGCAAAAATCAAGAACTCTAACAACAACAGATGCTGGAGGGGATGTGGACAGAAGGGAACCTTACTGCATTGTTGGTGGGCGTGTAAACTTGTTCAACCACTTTGGAAAGCAGTATGGAGGTTCCTCAAAAGACTCCACTTAGAACTCCCCTATGACCCAGCAATCCCACTTTTGGGCATTTACCCAAACGTTTACAAACAAGACCACACTAAAGCTACCAGCACAACTTTGTTTATTGCAGCATTATTTACCATAGCTAAGATATGGAACCAACCCAGATGCCCATCAGTAGATGAATGGATCAAGAAAATGTGGTATATATACACAATGGAATTCTATGCCTCCATCAGAAAGAATGACATTGCCCCATTTGTTAGGAAATGGAAAGGCTTGGAAAAAATTATATTAAGTGAAGTAAGCCAAGCCCAAAGAAACATAGGTCCCATGGTTTCCCTTATTTGCAATATCTAGTATATGTATGAGTCAAGCAGAAAAGGTCAGATAATGTGATGTTAGGAAAATGAACCCTTAGATATGTACTTAAATATTTTTTCTTTCATGCATTTGTTTCTAACGCTTTTATAAGATTATTTCTTTGTTGCTTTGTATGTCCCTCCCCTACAGTATAATCCCTGCTTTCACTATATTTGATGTCGGTATAATTTGTGGAGGAGAAGGGGAAAAATAAGTCGTTTAAGGATACATGTGGACCCATTACAACAATGAGAAGTACAAGTTGTCATGTCGAAAACGAACTTTACAACTTTGGTGGTGGGGGGGGAGGATTGGGAGGGGGGCTGGGGGAGGCTGGGAAGGAATGTGAAGGCTAAACAAAGAAGGAGGCTGCAATGCTTGATAAGCAATGTACTCATTATCTTGCCCATGTAATTGTAACCCCTCTGTACAGTATGTTCACAAAAAAATAAAATAAAATAAAATAATAATAATAATATCTTCCTGTCTAATATTTAACATTTAATTGCATTATTTATATATCCAGGTATATGTATTATATATGGATATATGTGTGGATTTAGCTCTTACCTAAATATATACATATTTATCTACTCTGATTCTGTATCCATCTCTTATTTCTCTTATCCTTGCAGGAATTTGTAGATGCATGGAGTTTTCTCAGTGACCTAATGGCAATTGGCTCCTTTTCAGACATTTTAATTCTCGACTGCAGAACCTTATTCCACTTCCTGTAGGAGAGGACATATGAATGAATATTTTCCCTTACTAGGAAATGTTTAACTCAGTGTTACTAGTAGGCTTGGATGAGACTCTAGGGAGGTTTGACTCCGTGTTTCTGAGCTCAGGGATATATGTTCTTTACTAGACCACTGACAGATCCAGAAACTAACACAAAATGTTGATCACAGATCACAAGATGAATGACAAGCTGTCTGGCATGACTCTTTCTGCATGGAGTCAGCTCAGGAAACTGGGGGAACAATAGTATTCCAGGAAGCCAGGCTCTACCACATGGTTAGTAAGCTCTGATCAAGGAAAGAGGTTGTGATTCACAAGTGTAAGTCCCCCTGCCTCAAGCTAAATTTGGTTTCAGCTTAACTTCCCTTTAGTTAGAGCCTTAAAAGGTCCGTGTGAATTCTCCCACCAACACTGGGAAAGAGGGGTGGTGACAGAGGTGCAGAGATGAAGTCAGAGTACAAAGAAGCAGTGGGCACAATAATTCTGACAAAATATCTTACTCTTGCCAGTTTTACGAAACATATGATCAGGCTCTCCAAGACAGGCCTGCAAAATTGTTATATATGTGTATATATATATATATATATATATATATATATATATATATGTGTGTGTGTATATATATATATATGTGTATATATATATATATATATTCTTCAGTAGTTTTATTGTATATCTATCTGTGCAGAAGTGCCCATCAATTAAAGATTACTCAATGTTCCTGCAGAAAGAATGAAATTTGAAACATCTGATCTCCTAATACCAACCTGTATGTGACACCAACAATCTAAAACAAATGCTGTGATCATTTTGTGCCATTGGTGGACTACTCTTCACCTAAAACATTAAAACAGAGAATATTGTCACTTCCAAAAATGTCTTTAAGGTCTAGATAACCTTCATCTTATGGTGTAGTATTTGCTTTTAGCATCTCTGTTCAGGAAAGTTTCATATGCCCTGCTCAAAAATCACCTCATAACAGCTTGACCTACTCCTTTGCTGGGGCAGGTTTTTGTCTGTCTTCCTGTTATGGACCAGCTCTACAGAGCAAGTATAGGCTGTGGGCATTGTTGAAGGCAATGCATTCTATACACATCCATAGCCACCTGCAGTGTGTTCAAACCTTTGGTATATTATAACCAAGGTCTAATAGCTCCCTTGTTTACCTCCACACACTGTGCATACAATTCACGGCTTAACAAAAAATGTTTGTCTTTCCTGAAGCTATTTCTTGAATGCAGAGAAATAAGACCAACATCAAACTACATCGCCACTCCCTGCCATCTCCAACAGCATGGAAGAGCTTATTGCACAGAACATCATGCCTCACGGCTCTGTATCTGTGTTTTTCAGTTCATATTTTTCAGATACGACCTTGTGTTTCTTGTCGAGGCTGGCTTCAGATCATTATCCTGTATGTACATCTCCCACATAGCTAGAATGACAGGTATGCAGCATTACCAGGTTTGACCTATGCTCCAATTATTTAGGAGATCATGTGCAATTATCTGTTTGTACATAATTAGTATAACAAGAACACTTTACAGTATTTGTTACATCCTTTTTGTCTGCAATTTCTCATATGATTTTCCACCCCCAAAAGAAGATAATTAAAGTATTATTGTTCCTCAGGTCTAAAATAAATACCATGTAGTATGATTAAGTTAATTATGCAAGATGACTTGTTACTTTACTTCCTCTACCTAAGAACCTGTCTTCTGTCCACCAGTTGTGGAATTAATTATGCCAAGAGGCAGAGATCCTATGACAGAAAAAAGTTTGAAAAAGTTATCTTTTTTCCTCAGCGACTATATCTGGGTGATTGAAGCCTTTGATCCAATATTTAATTGTCAGCGTTCTTTATAAGAGTAATTTTCACTCTGAAATTTCTCAACATAAGAATGTGTTTGAAACATGCATAGAATATTTACCATATGTCACCAAAGAGCAGACTTCCCAAATCTCAGCTGGAAACCTTGGCACTATCAGATAACCTCTGGGTATCAGTGAACATTGATTTGGATTTAAAAGGCAAACAATACTAACAATAATTGCTAAGAAGCTGTAAAACAGCAGGTGTACTACAAAGGAGTAAATCAGTCACCACCTCTATGTTCTCACCATTCAAATAAATTCACATCACTGGAGACATAAGTTCAATATTGCCAGAGGCAGGAAGAAAGCTAAAGACAGAGGAGCAGCAATCAATGGTGTTCTCTATTGAATAAGAATACTAATAAAATAAAGCAAGGTGACTATAAATAAAAAATAAAACGTGGCTTACTGGCTACTAGTGTAAAGTGTTTCAGGCCAGGAAAACTTTAATATTGTGTATTAATTTATTAATAACTTACATTACCAAATAAAACCTGAAGTAAAATGCAATGCAAAGATGGATGGGGTGGATGGAGATTTAGAACTGAGGAGCAAAGAGTACACAAACTGCAAGTTCAAAGCAGTGATTTAAAAGAACCTAGTTTAGGCTCCACATATCAAGATGTCTTAATGAACAAGTTGCAATTTATTTTGTTTACACTTGTGTTTGTCTTCATGGGCTACCATTGGGGCACATGCTGTATTTTCTTGTGATTCTAGAAGATAGACATCTCAGTCAAGGATGAGCTGGGTCTAATTTTGGGCGACCACTGGGGCGCATGCTGCATTTTCTCCTGGTTCCAGAAGATAGGAGTCCCAGTCAAGGGTGAGTTGGGTCTCATTCTGATGTGCCAATGGTCATTCTCTTTCTGTGACCTCCCAGAGGGACACAGTCCTCTCTGATGACTTGTCCTCATCTTAAATGTCTCCAGTCCTATTAGATAAGGGCTTTACCAACTTACTGTGTGTTGGCTCCATCTCTACAGACCCTGTCTGGCTGCTACAGTTACCCTGGAGTAAAGACTTCTGTATTTTAATTTGGCAACACAGAATTTGGTCATAGAATGACATGTTTATCATTTAACCATGAGATACATCATTATCCCTCGGTCCTCTGAAGCTCAAAAACTCATGCTAGGCTCAGAATCTTTTAGGTCAGCCCATACTTTGACCTCTGACTTTCAAATTCTGGATTCTGCTACTAGAAATCCACTGGAATCCCTGGCTTGAAACACTCAGGGAATTAGCTCATGGGTCTCCTTTAAGTCTTGAGTAGCAGGGTCCATTCTGAGGCACCTTGCATCTATTAGGTCATTCACTCGTTTACTAAGTATCAAGCATCAATTCTATCATGAGGTACACTTAGTCGCTGGGTTAAAATTGCCACCAAATATTTGGATCCATTCTAAGAGTCAACAGGGTGCCAGCTAATCCACTCATCAACAGTTTGACTGACAGATAGGATAAACAATGTTGTTTGGTAATATTGAAGAAGTCATTAAATTAGTGTATATGATAAGGAACAATGCATAATTACATATGATAGTAATGATAGAGATGCAAAGTGCTATGGTTATGTTCCAAGGAAAGAAAATGCCAAAGCACAAGTTCCTATTATGGACCATAAGTGGGTACATTTGAGAAACTGACTAAGGACCCTGGTGACTAATGACATAGGCAAAAATTAATCAAGAACAGGTAGAAGTGTACTCAAAGATAGGCAATTTTGTTGACACAGCTATAATTTTGTCAACATTAACATTTTCAGAATTTTTAAGGACCGATTTCAGTCCAGCTTCGCTAAGGATAAGTAAAGATGGAGTGTTTATACATTATCAAGCAGGTATGGTTCTCAGGGATACAACCCTGACCATCATTTGTTGGTAGAGAAATCAACACTATCATTAATTAGACCTGGTAGCAGCATCAGCTGGCACACTGGCCCTCACAAATCTCTTTCCACAATTCTCTTTCCTAGTCCAGCCTTGAATTTCTGTTCTTGTTCATTATTTCTTTTCACCTGAACAGAGATGGGAGGTGGAATCCTTAACCTTCCACCTGGGTGCATCTCAAAGTGCTGGTTCGAGTGTGTCGGAATAAAAAAAATCATCCTCTTCCTGGTGAAGTCATTAGGAGATCTCAGTTTTGTTTTATTTTTTTTTTATCTTCAAATTGTCATGTGGGTTTCTGGTGGTTAATTGGACAGAGAGTCATACAGACTTTCCTGGCTGGACTAGCTTCAAACTGTGATCCTCAGATCTCAGCTTCCTGCATATCTATGATTACAGGCATTATCCACTGGTGCCTGGCTATAGTACTTACTTATAAACATTCTATCGTGTAGCTTTTTTAAATGGTGTTTACAAAGACCAGAGTCATGTAATCTTAATTCAAGGTGACAAACACAGCTTAGATAGATACACTCCACTAATGCTCTATGTAACTTGAAGATAGGGTTGAGAATGGATAAATGGGCAATGCAGGAAGGGGTGACAGTGTTCAAGATGCATTGTACTCATTACCTGACTTATGGGATTGTAACCTGTTCCTACACCTGCATCATCATCATCATCATCATCATCATCATCATCATCATCATCAAATGCTCCAAATCACATTTTAAACATTTAATTTTGCACCCTACATTCCTAAAATTGAGTACAGCTAAAACGATCCCAGTCTGTAGGCCTCAATTCTCTGATTGAATGAATCTGAAGAACAGAGGGAAATTTCAGTTTTTTAACAAACTTCCCAGGTGTTTGTGTATATATTTATATATATAAGTATATATATATGTGTGTGTGTGTGTGATGTGTGTGTATAATATGTATAATATGTATTCCAAATTATACTTATTTTACCATTTTCTGTCTTTCTGTATTTAGTTTTACTATATAACCTATACGTTACTACTTTTCTAATTTCTACTAAATTTCCTTATATACTTGTAAGTCCTTTTATGACTATTTTTTAGTGTAAATGGATTTGTATGATACAATATTCACTGAAAGCAGTCCTACTTTCTATTTTTCTCCAAGTTTTCTCTATAATTAAGAAAAATATCTTTCTCTTAACTTCATATCTGTGCCCTAGGTAGAAACAAAATGCAGTCTGACTGACAGAGCCTGACTCTTCTGTCCTCACATTAAATGGATAAAAAGAGAAGATGGGACTCATTTTGTGATAGTGGCCTCATAAACTCATCCCATAGGAATCAAGGCTCTGACTTGGAAGAATATGAAGGAAGAGTATGAAGTTCAGGACATCGAATGATTGCATTTCAGCTCCAGGCGCAACTTACAGCTTGATTCAGAGGCATGAGAGAAAGAGAAGAGAAGACCTTTGCTTTGGAATGAGTGTTGTGAAGACTGTAGAGAAGCATAACCTGGCAGAGAAACACAATACACCTGCTGACCCCGATTCCACTGGAAACGAGAAGGGTCAACACGATCTAAGGGAAGAGCAAAGCAATTTCAAGACAGATTCAGATACCACATTTAAACTAATTTCTTTTGTTCCATCAACCTGATGGCCAGTCACCAAGTTCACAAGGTGATAAAACTGAAAGGAGCTTAGATTCACAAAACCTGAAGGGAATGTTTTGTCAGAAATGTAGCAGTGTGTAAAACAGAGTAGTTAACTTACTCTATATGCATCTTGAATTTCTCATCTGTAAGATAGTTGATTAAGGCATGTAAATTCTTCAAAACAAAATTATTGAATGAGATACTTGTCACAAGCTATATACAAGAAATGCATTGTGTTGGATCAGGCCCTGAGATCTGAGGATCATGGTTCAAGGCCAGCTCCCAGCAGGAAAGTCCATGAGACTCTTATCTCCAATTAACCACTAGAAAATCAGAAGTGACACTGTGGTTCAAGTGGTAGAGCACTCGCCTTGAGCTGAAGAGCTGAGGGACAGCGCCCAGGCCCAGAGTTCAAACCCCAGGACTGAAAAAAAAAAAGAAAAAAGAAATGCTTTGTGATCATTTTATTTCACCTTCCTTTCCTTTGTTGAAGGCCTACAAACTATTAAGCTCCTATCAAGATCCAAGCACAAAGACAAAATCCTTAACTGTAATATAGGATTACACACACACACACACACACACACATACACACACACACATTTATACATGTCCAATTTACAAAGTGGAAGTCCCTTAATTCTGCATAGGAAAGGACCTAGGAGACATATTTTGAAAAGAAGGCAACGTAAGAGCTGAACTGTGCCGATATGGATTTGAGCAATTGTCCATAACCTCACTTTTAGTTCATGATGAGATTAAAAGATATCATTTGTCTGCTGCTTAACAACCAAATACATTCTGATAACTAACAAATAAAGTAAGCTCTTGGAAATACTGTAAAATCTACCAGCCTAAGCCAAGATACACTGAGAGGAGAACTTTCTGAACTAAATATTAGTAGATTAATAAGAATATCCTAGGAGAAAAAATGGAGCTAAAAAATTACTCTAGGTATACAGACAAAGGGCATGACATTACTATAGCACAATCATGGAACTCCAGAGTCTCTGGCACACAAGAAGCGTATTGAGGTCCTAGATCAGCAGTGAAGCTAAAGATTTGCAGTGATTTGTATATATGTTGTTTCCTCTAAAACATGTCTTAGATTCTATCTCCATTGGGAAGAAATAAGCAAGTGGAAAAATCTAGCTCTGAGACCTAGAAGTGTGTATTTAGGATTACCTAACTTCCTCAGGACGGAGCCGCCATTGAGGAATCCAAGTGGCTTTGTAGAAGAGCAAGCCAGACCACAGAACAGACACATACATACCCTGTTCCTCTCCACGAGGTGCCGCAGTCATTGAGGACACTGCCAATAAAAGGCTACCCCACAACATGGTCCTTTTACCTTGGACCAGCACTGAGACAAGTACCCCTCTTCTATCATATATCTGGGGTAGCCAAACTTTGAACACCATTATTATGAATCCAACAGGGGATAGCCTTCAGTTACATCGTATCCATGGTACTGTGTTCTTGGAAAAATGTCGAATTAAATGGATTTCACAGTCACTCCATACCTAATTGCGTCCCAGGAATTGTCAATATGCCCGACTAGGCACATAGCTTGAGTAGGTCTTTCCTTCCTGAAGTGTCTTGCCATCGTTGTCTAGGCTCTAGAAGTGTGATCAGCAGTTTTGAAAGAGAGAATTAAAGGAAATGTCCATGAGATTGACGACCATCTGCCCTTTTTACCATTTTCCTCTTTTCTTTTATGACTGCTCTGGGAAGAAAAGCAATGTTTTAAAAGAGCAGAAGAGATTTAATGGAAAGGGGGAAAAAAGAGATTAATTGAGAAGGGAATGAGAGAGACAGCGAAATATATCAGGCTAAGAAGAACAAAATAAAGCATCCAGGACTGAGGAGAGAGAAGAAAAAGAAACTAGTAATACATGATTGATACTGAGTTTTGGCAAGTAATTATCATGACATTTGGGGTCAGGTGGCTTGCAGAAAAATAAAAGAAAGGATTCAAGAAAAAGAAGTTTAATAGAGGAGTATAAATATAATGGCAATAAAGAACATTTTATTACAATGTATTATTAATTCATTCTGCATTATTTAACACTTGGGCTACTGCACATGTACCACTTGATGTCATCTCTGACTGCTGTAGCACTAACCTTAGTGCTATTTTTCTTGAATCTGCAAAGGGAAAATAAGCCGGAAGGTCAGGACTGTTTGCTTGTTCACAAGTGGTCAGTAATGATATGGAAAACCCTGCTCCCAATGCAGCCTTTAAGGTGGTATGCATTGACTTCTCAGTAAATATTTGTTCCGAGGAGAGACGACGAACATGAAGCCACAAAGTAAATCAAGAGGAAATATGTAAACAGAGCTCTAAACCCTCGGCAGGCATCTGTAATCATAACTGCACGAAGTTGTTTCATATGCATGAAAAGCAATAATTCATTGAAGGAAACTTGGCTGCTTCCATGATCTCACGCTTGAGTGTAAAATGTCTAAGCCTGGCAAAAGAACAAGTCATGTGACTTGGCACAAGCCACTCTTGTTTGACCCCTTTTGCTTTGCCGTTGTTGTGGTTTTACTCATATAAGAATAGGACACATTGAGTGGAAAGTAATTCAAAGACGATTCTTAAAGGAAGTGTCTACAGAAGTAAGTTGTCTAGAGGTTTGATAAGGGATATTTGGTAAGATCAGAATCGCGGCTGGGGATATAAACTCTTTCTGTGAGTAAGGGATGGTTGTCACTACCAAGCGAAAACCCCCTCGTGAGTACAGAAATAGTCAAAGGAGGAATGAGATTGATGGCTGCTACACATTGAGCTGGAATCAAGGAGCAAAGAGTCGATAGTGGTAGTGCTCAGGTCATGTTCCGGTTAGAACCTTCCTGAAGGGTAGAGCAGTTGGCAAGTAGGAAGCTCTGGTCCTTAGCTAACAGCGTTTGGAGACACCATCCCTGTATCTCAGTTGACCCATTATAATTTTGTCTTTATACAAAAGGAAGGTAGGAAACGTAAGACAATGACCTGTACACTTTTTAAAAAAATCTCATAATAGTTAATATCCCTGATTTATTTTGATCTGCTTATTTTCAAAAGTTCAGGTCGTTCCTTGGGAATGATCTAATTAGATGAAATGAGCCACCATTAGGATTGAATTGTAGTAGGTTGTAGTAGGAAACATTCAAGTCTTTGAGTCTCTTTTCTTAATAAGCACAACAATAAGCCTCTCAGAGTACCTCTTTTCAGTCATTCCTAGGAAAGAGAAAGGAACTGGCTGCTTCCACAACATCCCGTCAATGCAAGGTGTCTTCCTCACAAGAACCACGTCTTTGAGGTGTTTCTGGACCGTTCTCTGAGGTAAATATTATTACTCTATTTTAGTGAATAACATTTTAGCCTCATGATCACATGAATAATTGTGAGCTGACAACCCCACCTGTGCACTTTACTGCCAAATCCAGACATGGCAGACATCGGCTATGCCTACCCTCTAACAGCGAGTGTTGGGATAAAAGGGATTAATGATATTTTCGCAGCACACCATAAAACATAAGACATTATTATTTCAAGGTCAGGGAGAAGAAAACACACTTGACAGTTGGGAACCAAGCTGGGATTCCAAATCTATCCTATCTCAGAATTTTAGGTGGCGAGAGCAGCGAAACACATCCAAAAATGTGCAACGAAGCAAGGAACTAATATCAAGAATGCATCCATATTTTACAAGGGAGCTGTCACTTATTTTAAACGTAAACTCTCCTGCCGGTTTTGCTAACTCACAAGTTGGGACCAGACTGCAATGAATGGAAACAGCCATAAATAAAATTCTTTATTTGAATTGTGCAGAATAATTTTTACACTCACTCTATCTTTACAAATATCCCAGCCAACCATTCCTGCTAACAGGCAATATGATTACTTATTTCTTTAGAGCCAGACAAAGACAATTGAATAAACAGGACAGGCTCCAATAACAGGTAGTGGTGAGTGGCAAGCACAAGGAAATCTGTCTTCATCATAGTTACTATAATAAAACACTTTCTCAAAACTACTGTTTTCTTTAGCCCAGAGAAGCTAAAAAAGAAAAAAAGGAAAAAAAAAGACAATGGGGAGGGAGGATAACCACTGAGTCTTTCACACATTAAAGTATTTGTAGAAGCTCATATATCATAAGTCAAATGCTTGGTCTTTCTTTCATTGTCCTCCTCGGGAAGAAAAATAAAAGGAAAAGTGGAATAAATCTAAATTGTTGCGTAGAACTGTGCTTCTTCAAATGGCCATATCTAAGTTTGACATTTTATCATAGCTATGCACTGGAGAAAAGTGCTCCTCAATAGGGTAGTATTAAAAATAAGAAGCCACAACCTCGTCATTATTAGGAGGACAATGGAAAGGCTCACTGGAATCAGCCATCCAAGCTATGAAGGGCCGGGAAGTTAATTACATCACTTTAGACAATGAGTTGGTCTTTGTGGTTTCGGTTATCTCTGCACACAGTTGGCTCTATTTTTTGTTGTTGTGTAATGTCTCATTAATCACAGCTACATTTGTTCCCTGTCATGTGATTCATCATCGCTGCCACAACCCCTCCCCCGCCCCCCCCAAACCAATTTCATTCTCCAGGACTCAAGATAAACCACTGATTTAAAGTGGCCGTGTCCAACCCTGGCTATCACAAGGTGTAGCTTGAATGAGGAGGGTCAATGGAAACAGGCACAGACTCCTGCATTTCAGTCAATTCAAATCACTCCCAGTGATTTGGTGCACGCTGTGGGCTAGAGATCAGATGTAACAATTACAGGGTGAACTCTTGAAATGGAGCCGAGAGTGCTTTTGCCTTTGGAATTTATCTGAGCCCCATTCTTTATTTTTTTTTTGTAAGATGACAAAGTGTTGGAAATGAACTTTACAACTTCCGGTGGGAAGGGAGACTGGGAGGAGAAAAAGTAGGAGAAAATGAGGGAGGGGATCACACTGTTGAAAAGCCCGACTTATGTAACTGGACCCCCCTGTATGTCACCTTCATAACAAAATTTAAATTACAGAAAGGCAATATGCCCATGTAAAGGTAAAATAACTGAAATCTGCATGTAAAAATATATGCACACAAGCAGTAGGTGTAGTGGGGAAACACCTGGCTAGCTTTGGGAAGAATATAGCGAGCCAGCCAGCTTGACCTGGAGCAACTCATTGCCTCTCTTTGTGGAGCACATGGGCAGCAAAGATGGCGCTGGGAGGGGGTTGAGTGGGCAGACCCCAATTGATCTTCTGATCAGTGCCTAACCAGCCCGTGAAGGCTCAGGTGAATGATAGGGTGTGACCTTGACAGTGATTGGTTCCTCTTCCTCCCTTACCATACCACCCACCCTTGTTGTCCTTAAAAGGGGCTGCTCTCTGTTAATAAACGAGTTTTTCTACCTGCTGGATTTGGCTCCCCGCTGTGTCTGATTGTCTCCTGGGCTGAGGGAGGCTAGGGAACGGGCGAGCGCCGCACTTACCTTTCCTCGGACCCCGTCCGTCTTTCGTGGGACGGACGAAGACCCAACATCTGGCGCCCAACGTGGGGCACAAAAGGAAAAGATACCGGCCGAGGCTAAGCGGTCTCTCGGGGTAAGTGAAACCCTAAATATGGGTAATGCTATATCACAGAAGAAGGAGGAGGAGGCAACATTAGGCCTAGAAGGAGTACAGGAGGACTTGGGAAGTAAAAAGGAAAAGGAAAAGGTCAAATTCAACCGGGAACGCACTATCTGTGCATGCAGGGGCGGAGGCAGCTACTCAGGTGCCCTGGACGGTCCTAGGCCCCCTTCCTATTCCCCTGATTGGACGGGAGGTATGGCGCCCTACGAGACCTGCGAGAGGGACTTGCAAAGCCCAGACCCCTACCACATGGAGGGACCAAGGGCTGAGGAAGTAACCTACTCGGAGACCTCCTCTGGAAAGGAAGGGCCACCCAAGAGCTCTGGAAAGGAAGGGCCACCCAAGAGCCCAGACTCTCGGCCACAGGATTCGCTTCCCCAAGCGTATCCGGTCAATGTGGCATCAGGGGCTAACAGGCCCTTGGAATGGTATCCATGGGAAGCTAAGGATCTTAAAGAGCTCCGCAAGGCGGTGGCGGAGGATGGCCCAAACTCTCCCTGGGCCCAGACCACTAGTTCTCAGTTTATTAAATGGTGTGCTTTCTTTAAGGAGGAATGCAGAGTGCAAGCGGAGAGTAACCGGCAGGCTCAACCAGCAAAACCTATTACTTATGCCATGCTAGCAGGGAAGGGGGAAGGGTACTCCACCGGCATCCAACAGGCCGCAATACCTGGCCCGTACCGTGACCAGGTGAGGCAGGCAGGACTTGCCGTGTGGTACAAACTAGATGATGGGCCTACTGAGTCCCCCATGGCAGAAGTGAGACAAAAACTGGGTGAGCCTCGACCTGATTTCATAGACCGAGTCCAACAGAGTGTTCACCTCAAGCTGCCGACAGGGAACCTCCGAGATCAGTTTGTAAAGCTGCTGGTCTGGGAAGGGAATGCAGACCGCCGCATAGCCTGCACGGGATTGAGAGAGAGTTCCCTGAGCAGATGGGTGGTGGCCTCACAGGATGTGGGAACGCAACAGCACCAGTCCCAATCACTAGCTTTAGCTTTACAGGCTCAGGCATCTACAATGACTGAGGCCATTACTCAGGCGCTGGCAGCCCAGGGCCAAGGAACCCCAAGGTCATCGGGGAGAGGGACTTGTTTTAAATGGGGGCAGGAAGGGCACTTTAAGAGGGATTGTTTACAACAATCCCCTGCCAACTGGCCCGTGGGCAAACCGCCCCCTATACCCTACCCCAGGGGCAGGGAGGGATACAAATTTGATTTAGATGGGAAGTCTTTAAACTTGGGGAGGGGCATCCTCTAGCCCCTTTAACGCTAGGAGGAACCCCCCCTGCTGTGAGGCCCAGGCAGCCTCGTGGCAGGGTGACCCAGGCCCATTGGACCGTCCCCCTGGTGGACGGACTCCGCCCTAAGCCCAATCTGGGTGGAGCAGTGGCCATTGACCAAACCTAAACTTGAAGCCGCCCTCCACCTTCTGGTGGAGGAACAGATAAGCCTCGGGCATATCCGCCCTTGTATAAGTCCTTGGAACACACCCGTATTTGTTATTCAAAAAGCCTCTGGGGCTTGGCAGATGCTCCAAGATCTATGGAAGGTAAATGAAAGCTAGTAGGAACGCCCCTAAGAGGCATGCCCTGGACTCCTGCTATACCTTCAGAATACACTTTGGTTGTGATTGATATTAAAGATTGTTTTTTTTCTATCCCTCTGTATCCAGATGACTGCGAGAAGTTTGCTTTCTCTATACCTTCTCTTAATTTCTCCCAGCCTGACCGGAGGTTTGAATGGACGGTGCTGCCACAGGGTATGGCCAATAGCCCTGCCTTCTGCCAACAATACTTGGCCACACTTTTAGGGCCTGTGCTGGGTTCAGATACCTCCCTTGCCTATGCCTACATGGATGATATAATTCTGGGGCACCGAGACCCAAGCTGCCTGGAGGGCCTTCTGGCCCAGGTCCTCGACATACTAAAAAAGGGGGGTTTTACCATAGCCCTTAATAAAATTCAAAAGGTAGCTCCTTTTAAGGTGCTCGGGACCCACCTTACCTTGACTCAGGCCAGCCCCCTTAAGCCTTTGCTGGATATTCCAGCCTCTCTAACCTTAACCCAACTTCAGAGTCTTTTAGGGGAAATCAATTGGCTGTTGCCATGGGTTTCTGTCCCTACAATTACAATATAAGGAAATGCTGGCCGTAATTATGGCTCTTCAGGACATTCAAAAACCCTTTACCTGACCCCCTATTTAATAAGCTAACCAACAACAACAACAACAAAAAGCATGGCCGAGGCTTGTGTTTTAAAGACAAAAGCCAGAAAGACAATTATTAACCATCCCCAAGGGCAACCAGCCCTTGAGAAGCTCTTGTGTTCTCTAACAATTGCAGATGGTGACACTCCAGCTGTTGGCTGTCCTGACTCTCCGAATCCTGTGAACGGCCCTACGGAACCTGCATCAACCTCAACGGGTGACCTGGGCAGTGATCAATGCTGGCAATGCAGAAATCGTCAGGAGCACCACAAGAGAAGCTGTCCCTTCGAGCTGGTGGCCTGACCTTCATTTTGATCACCACCCTATGGACTGTTTAATATTTTTGTAGGAGTTAATTATTTTAATGTTACCTGCTTTAATTGTTCTTTTACTAATTGCTTGTATAGCAGCATTGAATCCATACTTAATTGTTAAACAACCACCTTTTGTTATGCTTCCAGCTTAGATTTTGTCCAACCCCACCTCTGGACTCTGAAGTGGCAAAGACTGCTATCCCATCCTTCACTAAGGTTAAAGGACTAGTAGTGACATTTCCTGGCCTGGGAATGCTTTTGCTGATGGTTTTTCTATGCCTTCCTTGCATTATACGTGCACTGCAAAACTCTTATGAGCCTAGCCAGCCAGTTATCAAGCTCCAAATGAATGAATTCCCCCCCCCCCAGAGGAATCGCAGCCAGAGACGGGTAAGAGGGGGTGTCAGTCTGACCAACCTAAGACAGGGCCTTCAGCTTCGCTCTGAAGAAGTTCCCGATGACGGGTAAGGCAGACAAGGCGATCCACCCAACCTAAGACAGGCGGGTTCGCTTCTTTAAGCAAAGACGGGGGGAGATGATGTTGGGAGCAATTGGGAGCTGACAGTAAAGCTCAAAGGTCATCTTGACTCCTGTGCTAGCTTAAAGGCACGTACAAGGAACTGGCTTACTTAAAAGACACCAGGTGCCCAGGAATTACTTGAACTGCTTGCTTCGGACATTTCTAACTGTGGTGGGACTGATGTTTATTACTGTGCTAGGTGGGTCTGCCATTAAAACAAAAATAAAAGGGGGAATCTGTGGAGCACATGGGCAGCAAAGATGGCGCTGGGAGGGGGTTGAGTGGGCAGACCCCAATTGATCTTCTGATCAGTGCCTAACCAGCCCGTGAAGGCTCAGGTGAATGATAGGGTGTGACCTTGACAGTGATTGGTTCCTCTTCCTCCCTTACCATACCACCCACCCTTGTTGTCCTTAAAAGGGGCTGCTCTCTGTTAATAAACGAGTTTTTCTACCTGCTGGATTTGGCTCCCCGCTGTGTCTGATTGTCTCCTGGGCTGAGGGAGGCTAGGGAACGGGCGAGCGCCGCACTTACCTTTCCTCGGACCCCGTCCGTCTTTCGTGGGACGGACGAAGACCCAACATCTCTTTAGATCTCTTCTTATTGGAGAAAAATGAGGAACTTAAAACAACTAATTTATCTCAGGGTTGAGATTTTTCTCTTTTCCTTAACTCTGAATTTCTTAGATTTAGGATTTGGCATAGAGAGGTTTCTTGTTCATAAAATAACCATCACAATATCACATGAAGTGTACAGAAATGTGTTCAATGATTCAAATTTATTATTTGGGGGTATGAATTGTATTCTGATTTCACTTGCACCATAGCTGTTTCTTCAGATCACAAATAAGACCTTGAATTCAGCAGACAAGAAGGTCAGCTAAGGTCTATTTTCTCCTATTTCCTGCTAATTTTAACATTGCCAGTCATAGATTTCTCTAAAATATTTATTAATAATTTTTACAATTTAGTATCTGTAAATTTATAATTTAGTAAACTGTTTCAAATTCCTGAATTGGATAAAAGATTTTAATATACCACAAAATGGTCAGTGTCTGAAAGAAATTTTAGATACTTATCTATTGATGGAATCTTTAGAATTACAGACTACACATTATTTTCTAAAATTAATATTATCATATAAATATAATGCATTGATCAATTCCTTTATCCCACCAATTCTATCTCTTAAAATGAATCATTGCACAAATATTGGCCCATCTGCTTCTTTTCCTAGAACATGCTAACTTTTGTATTGATTATAGCATGAGTACTCTTAGTTCATTGTTAGGTATATTATTTTGACAGTTCTGCACATCTAACATATTTAGATGTGGTATTGACCTCTACACAGACATGAAAACTCATTTAAGTATAATATAAATATACTCTCTTGATGGAGCACTCAATAAATATTACTGGTAAAAAATGTGTATTGTCTAGTGAAGCAATGATCAAGAATTTTTTACTTTGGATCCTGTTACCCCCATCTTTCTAGTCTTATTAAGAACTGTCAATTACCATTTCTTTGACTTTAGGGAAATAATAAGAGCTGCAATTATCTATTTACTAGTAATACCATCCAGATTAAACCTTATAGCATTTGTATAAAGCTGCTGCCTCCACTTGGCTTTTAGATGAGAACACTGAGATTTACATGAAGTTATTTGCATGAAATCATATGCATGCCCAGTAGACAGCAAATACAGAGCCATTCCCAGGTTACTGGTCACTATCATTTGTACACTTTCCATGATTTATTTCCTGGTATAAGACATAAACTGGAAGTCTTAGGATTACATGGAATTATGGACTTGGTCTATGGTATACTCTAAGGAAATCACTTTATACACCTCCTTTTATAGGCAATATGTCATCTACCATGAGATCTCAATTAAGAACTAGTTAAGATGAAAGGGACTATGGGGGAACATTTAGAGCAAATAAGATTAGTCTACTTGTGGCTTTATAAAATGATCTGTGCCTTCAAAAAGGCCAGTTCTTCTCAACAGGAACCATTTTTGTGCTTCATAAGAGATTTGGAAACATCAGCAGACACTTGTATTTTTAATTATGACATCTGGAGAGTGCTATTTTCATCTAGGATTTAAAGGCCAGAATTGCTCTTAAACATTCTACAATGCACAAGAAAGCACCCATATAACAAGAAAGTCTCTGACCCAATGTGTGACTTGTGCCAAATTATTATCTATTATAGCCAGATAATAATTAGCATATATCAGTGGAACAAATTGAGGACTCATTATGGTTAGAAGCTGGGATGTGTGTTGTTTAGAAGGGTAAATTCAAGGAAACGGAGGACAGAAAATTAGAGAGAGGAAGTAGGGATGGATGCAGTCTTAATAGTCAATGTGCTTTTGTGACTAGGAAGCGGGTAAATTGGGAGGATGGTTGGGGTTGGCTCAAAACAATAAAATGGACAACATTGATCAAGATGCAATGCATTCACAATTAAAACCCGTTGTGTAACTATTTAAAGATAATAAAAATCAAAAAGAATAACAACAAAAGCTATTAAGCTTATAAAGACAAAAAAATTTCAGACTTGAAACAATGTCTTTAAAGATGGATATAGAAACAAGAAATGAATAAGTGTAACTCATTCTATGACAGAAATGTTAATAATACAAAAGTGCCAAAACTTCACAAATCATGTCTACTTCTGGTGAGAATACATGAATTTTATTTTCAGATAATGAAGGACAGTGTTTAACCCTGTGGGGCTTATATGGCACCTCATAAGAACTGCAACTGTCCTTAGTGAAGAAGGACAACTCTGGAAAAGCAGAAGAGGTTCTTTTTATTTAAGCTCAGTCATGCAGTTGTGTGGAAAATAGATTGTGTGTATATTCCAAAAGAGCTGAGCTAAAGCACAGACAGCAAGAGGACCACTGTCATGGAATAGATGAGCCATAGTCTGGTTTGTTCTTGGGTAGTGAAGTTGATCAGTAAAAACACACCTACAAAGAGGGATAAGAGCATCTGCCTTGTGATGGATGGGTAATCTACAAATGTTGCATGAGAAAATCATCAGGGATGACATTAGTATTTTCCCCTACATACCAGATGGGAGGAGATCTGTTTACAGGTAGTAAATAAAAGTTGGATTTCAGAAGCTCTCGATTTGGGGTACCCATTAGACATTGGATGGATAGACATTAGGACAGACCACTAGATATGCAGGTGTCTCCTTCATGCAAGTCATCAATGGAGGTACACAGGTTGAAGGTATCAGTGTGCTGGCAGCAGATAGCAACATTCAGTATGAGATCCACAGGAAAGCTCTGGAAGACCAAGTCTGTGAAAAGACCCCTCGAACATCCTCAATACACTAAGATATGGACAAGTGGAGAGTGACATTAAAGAAAAAATAATGAAGACATAAAAACTAAAGCATCACTAGGATAGTTCATAACTTCTAGGGTGAGCAACTAAACTGCCTTTATAGATACAGCATTGTTTGTTTCCCAAGAGCAATAGATAAAATGACTTCAGCTTCCGAAGATAAACATCATTTTATCCTTTATCAAAAATTATTTAAAAATTCTAAATTGTACAGAAATCTCCTCAACATCATACATATTTCTGCTTTTATGTATTAATAACTGAAATAAAGATGTAACCTATAATTCCCAAGAGAAGGAATGGTAGAGAAAATTCTATTTTATCAAACTCATACAAAATAATATTTTTCAAGAGTATTAAGTAAGATGAACAAAAATAATGTGGTAAGAAGAGATGGAACAATATGTATAATGTAATGTTAATTTAATGCACTATAAATGTATGTATAAATGTAAGTTAAGATATACATACAATCTGGCCACAATGAGGGGGAATGAGATAAAAGTGAGAAAAATTTATTATAGTCCATTTCAACAACATATTGGCAGTTAAATTATGTATATGTTTATATTTCCATATTTATATTTCTGGTATTTTATAAATTTTTATGATCTGAATAAAATATTACAAGTTTACTGGAACAGTGTTGTAAGAAGACAATACATTATCATGCTCACAAAAATGCATTACTTTTTCTTTTATTTTTATGTCTATAAAGATATTCATGTCATCATAGATAATTCACACTGTTTTCCACTTAATGTCCCATATTTGAATAATCTTCTCATATTTCTAGTGGGGTACTTTGCCCACTGCCACTACAACTATAAAAGTTTCATGTGTCTTCCACATTTTATGAAGAAGCAGTTCCTTCAGGGAGTTCTTGCTCAACTGTGAGAAATTTCCTTCAGTGATGAACATACCCTCAGGGAATAAATACTCAGGGAAAGAATAGAAAATGGTTAGAGGTTTACTGGACACTGAGACTCAGCTATTTCAACTACCTTAATCTTTCTGTTTTCTACTAAAAACCACTTTGCTGAGAAACAAGGATCCATTTCTCTTCCTTTATTTCAAATGTAAATTTTTAATTTCTGATATGTGACTTGCACTACTAGTGTTTATAATAAAACTGAACAAGACTTACTTCCTTTCTCAGAAGATAAACAATTACCACGTGGCAAGGTAAGTAGTAGATTACCGTATGTTTAAGATTACTTACCTACAGTCTAAGGCGTGAGACAGGTATAGAATAAACACCTTTCTCAGAAAATGTGATCCCTTATGGAAACATAGAGGATTGAAGACATTACAATTACAGAATTACAATAAGAAAAGTAGAAGGCTGTGAAAAGATAATAATAGCTGTGTGAAGATTCAGGTTAGTAATAGCTTGTCCATGTTATCCCACCAAAGAAAAGGAGAAAAGATAATAACTCCCACAGAGGTCCAGAAGGTAAGTGTGATCTATGCCAGACTTAAATGCAAAGGTGCTTTAATAAAGAATGTTAGTACAATGGGTGGTTTAATAACACATATATGTGATACAATTGAATGGCTGGGCTACAGCTTGAGCTGGCATGAGACCTTGGTGTCATCCATTTGACACTGCTTTTACAAGCATGAAAAATGCAAAAATTATGGGAATTGGAAATCCAAGCTTTCAAAGGAATGCTTTGGTGACCAAAAATTGAGCAGAAGAGGCAAGATCCCTTCAGGCACCCCAAGAAATAAAGCTGAGAATGCAAAGCTTTAAGGTGCAATAGAGGAGCTGGGACACAGAACATCTTCCAGAAACAGCCACAGGGAATTGTTGGAACCAGCCGGAGAGAGAAGATATGTGAGCTGCAAAAAGCAAAGCAATAGATGTATAGCAACTGACAGTCTTTTGAGTTCTCATCGTGACACCTGTGCGACCGATACCAGACATAAGGCTAGGTTTCATGTTTTCTCTGCTGGGATTCAATCTAGGATTGGTCTGATCCTTTCTTGTTATTCCCTTGTTCCTCCTTCTTATTTGTAATGGGGAAGGTATGTACTATAAGTGCATAAATCACTTTTTATCTCATAAGGGCTCACTCTTAAGAGAGTGTCTAGAGTCTCAGAAATTCCTTTGAACTCAGACTTTTGAACAATATTGGAATTGTTAAGCCTTGAGAAACTGACTGAATACATTTCAGTCATGAGATAGTCAGACACCTTGAAGGGCCAAAGATGGAATGTGATCGAGTGTGTGAAATGTCCCCAAGTTCTTCTGTGGCTGCTTAGTCCCCCCTTGAGCCAGGCTGCTGAGAGTTTCTAGAAACTTTAGTAGCCAGGACCTCAGGGAGGAAGTAGATAACTAAAGGTATGGTTCCACATTTTGTCTGCAGTCTCTTCCTGCCTCCACTTCCTATATGTCATGAGGTGAGGAGAATTGTTCCCCATCCACTCATAGGCAGCAGGATGTTGTGTTTTCCATGGTCCCGATCCACAGTCAAGAACTCTAGGTTGAAATTTCTAAGCAGAAATTGAAGTTGTTCCTGTCAGGTTTTTAATTCACATCCAAACGGTTGTACATATCACCCGATGTGGAAGAAATAGTTGTATTGTCAGAGCTCATAGAATTTATAGACCATTTGTAGACCATGATAATGACAATTTGCCCCGTGAAGGTTAAAATGTGTTTGTGACTTTGAGTATCACTATCCCCAAATACTGTGACATTTTTGAAATCTATGTTATCAGTTAATCTCAAGAAAAAAATATTTAAAAAGTAACAAAATTAAACAAAACAAAAACTTAAATCTATATTTTCAGAAACCACTTTCTTTTTGTACAAATACTCTGCAAAATAACAATTAGAGACATTTTTTTAAAAAACTCAACAACCTACTAAAGATTAATATAAGATTTTCAGTTGAAAAGGCCAAAAAAAAAGCAGGAGAGCTTCAAAATGAAGTTTTAAAAATCTTAGAAATAAATCCCAAATATGTACGACTTCTTCAGCAGGCAGTTTTTCTATGCCTGAACACTAAAGAAATGCTTGAAAATATGACAATCTTTCCATTCCATCAAAACAATTTGGGTAAATTTTTGCACAAAAAAATCCTATTGCATGAAAAAAATGCACAAGTGGCCATAATAGGATAAAACAGTAAAATGTGCTTTAAAGGTTATGATTTTCATTTGCAGAGAATATAAAGACCATTGCATGAGGCTGAATCTACACACAGTTCATTTTTAGATTTTGTTGCATTTAGATTTTGTTGAATCCTGTAAAGAAGAAAAGATTGTTCTGGGAGAATGCTCTGTTTAAATCTTACAACGTTTTAGAAATTGTTTTCTATGAAAATGATATGAAAACCTCTACAATGGAATTTGGAGCAACTGTACTGGTATCTGAGAGGCTTACATAGAAGCACACATTAGGAAAAGGTGTTGATACCAATTAGTAGAAAAGTTGTCCATCAGGGAATTTCAGCCTAGCAAATGGTATAGTAAGCTGCTAGCCCAAAACTGAGTAACAACCAATGAGGACAGGATGCTATAAAAAATGAGGAAATAAGGATGAACAGTGAATCTTGGCCATCACAAACTTAGACAAAACAGAAAGGAGACACACGAATCAGAAAGTCTTCTTCAAAACTCCATCCCTGTTGAATCCAAAGCCAAACTCTGTAATGAGGAAGGCAGGTAAAATGGTCAGCTTGGGCTGAAGCTCTGTCTTCCCACGTCTATTACACATGCACTGTGGCTCTGTCATATTTCTCATTTCATCACCATTCCAGTCATCTTTATTTTGTTTGCATCTTGCTTGAATTATTCTCTTGACAGACAGAAGGACTGAGGTTGTTTAGTTTTCTGTTAACAGTTGGTGCATTGGCTGAGAAGTTAGGGATTAAGTATGTCTTTTTCTAACTTGGATTCACTGAAACGTCACAGTTTGGACATCTTTTGTAATATACTCTTACTGTTTTAGATCTGAGAGATACAGTGTCAGGAACAATCAATTTTGAGTCACGTTAAGGAGAAATCTTTATATATTTTTAAACCTGCATAAAATTATGCAAATTGTTTTGTGCACTGGAATAATGTCTCATTTTGGAGGTAATACACAATTAAATATGAAATAAATTAACTTTTTATTAAAAGGACTTTTGACACAGTGACTTATTGTAGGGAATCCTGTATCTTTCTTTTTGAGCATAAATGTTGCCAGATAAACAGTATGCTGTAAGAAACATACAAGATTAGCTACTTTGGGCATCTATCTATATTTACTTTTTGTTTAAATATCAACTGATAATTTTGAAGCACTGGAGAATAGATATAGATTGTCTTGTGATCTGTTGAACTAAAGTATTTTCCCAGGATTCCTTGTTGTCAGAAATAGGGTTAAAATTTAAAACTGGAGGCAGCAGAAAACTGGCTAGCGAAGTTTATCTAAGGATACTGCAAGTGAGAACATCTTGGGAAAACAAGCAATGAAGCATCAAAGGTGTGAGACTTGTATACTGAAATATTTAAAGCATTTTGTATGAAACTAAATATCTGAATAAATAGAAAGAGGCTCACCATATTTATGTATTGGGAAAAATATGAATATGAAAATATTTAACAAATTGATCTGCAGGATGAATATAATCCTTTTCAGAATTTCAGATATTGATACCAACAGTTAAAAGAAAACACAAGAAGTTCATAATGTATGAAGTTTATCATTCTGATCATTATTTCAGGAAGCTTTCTTTTTTTTTGTTGGTCATGGAGCTTGAACTCTGGGCCTGGGCACTGTCTCTCAGTTCTTCAGCTCAAGGGTGAGTACCACTTAAGCCACAGCACCACTTCTGGTGTTTTGGTAGTTTATTGGAAATAAGAGTCTCATCGAATTTCCTGCCCAGGTTGGCTTTAAAACATGATCTTCAAGTCTCAGCCTCCTGAATAGCTAGGATTATAAGCCAGAGCCACCAGCACCTGGCTCAGGAAGCTTTCTTTACATTAATTTGTGATAAAGACCAACGCTTCTCATGGTGGCTCCCAACAAGGATGTATTTCTATATGTATTCCTTCATAGAGATGCCAGTTGTTTTAACCAAGCTCAGATTACCGTTTCACTCAGCCACCCACCTATCTGAATCAGCTGTAAATTCAGTGTCACAGTACAAAGAAAATATAACAATCTACGCACCATGAAGGAGTTCTTAAAACTTCTGTCTAGATAGACAAGGTCATTGCCATTGCTCCTTCACTAAACAAAACAAGTCAGTAGGCCAGTCTTGACATCAATGGTGTGAGCTATCTGTCTAGAGAGAGAGGCCCCAGGAGCCACATGGGAACTCATTGAATTGCAAATTCCCTTAAAGTAGGAGAAAGAAAAACAAAACATCATACCTTCTATGTGCTGTTGTCTCCAAACTTTCAAAACCATCAGTCTCTTCTTCACCTCTCTGCCCTTTCTGATAATGTCCTTCTTATCATCCTCTTACACTGTGACACCTGACAGCTTCTTTGAGGAATTTCATTTTCTAGACAAAAATATCCTAAACCCTGTCTTTTATAAAGTCTTATTCTAAACTACAATTATATAATTAATCATAAGTCAGTATGATTTTATGTATATTTTCCATTATCTCTGCCTGCCTACTAAAGACTGGAACTATTGTTGTTCTAGTAGGGCTGGAGTCATGACTCAAGTAGTAGACTATCTGGAAGCAAGTTCAAGGCCCCGAATTCAAACTTAGTACCACAAATAAATAAATAGATGATAGACATGGCAGATAGACGATACGTAGGTAGATAGATAGCTAGACAAATAAACTATAACTAACACTTGATGAATACTCACAGAAAACTCTTAAATGCCATTCTCACTTTATTCTTGTTTTATGACATTTTTTTTCTTCCTGTCCTTCTTTAACTAACATTGGCTGAGTACTTTTTATATATTCATCAATATAAGATGGAAATATTGAACAAATATCATTCAGGAATTCCCAGACAAGCAGAAGTCAGAAATACTCCAATAAAAAGTTGCATTAACTAATAATTAATTCCAAGGTTAATTGTGGCCACATAAACTTGGAAACTAAATGTCTCACTATCCTACCAGCTGTTCAGCTCCAGGTCTTTCTGTAATCTAATTCAGGCAATTTTGAATGGTATTCTCTCAACTGTAGAATGTTTGCAGGAGTCATGAAGAAATTAACTTTCTTTGATTATAATTTTTTTGGTTGATGCTAGCTTCCACAGTCCTCTGTGGCTCATACAAGACAATAATTTTCTCTATAGGTCCTTTTCCATATGTTTTTAAAAATAAACTGTTAGATTTAAAATATCTCCCAGTATATTATCATCATTGTGTTCATCAAATCATCGTTATCAACTTGACCCCAACAAATTACATGTATCATCACTTTGTTGTTTATTAATTAGATACTAATTTTTACTATAATTGTAAACCATGTACCATAGTACAGAAGAACTCATTTGAATGTGAGTTAAAATAAGAACAAGTCACCTGAATTAAGCTACTCTTTGGTTTAGATTAGGAATGGCAATAGAAATATGTCTAAAGAGATTCTAAACACTTCTAAAACAGATTCTAAAAATTGTTCTAATGTCCCTTTAGAACAACACTATTGGGGGATAAGGAAATGGCTACAGGTTTTTGGCATTCTGTTCAGAGCACACAAGTCCACCTGGGAACAGATAAAGTGCTAATTTTCATCACTGAAACCGTTTGATTTTTTTATAAAACCAAGATTTTTTTCCCCATAATATAGGTTGACAGGCACCAGTTGGCTAAAAGAGACTGATAATCCAATTATCTAACATTTAGATGCTTTTGTGGGAAAAGAATAGACTGGGTTTTCTACAATGATTAAATTACTATCCAGAATGTAAACTCTACTCTTGCACCTTCATGACCTTTTCTTAACTCTTTCTGGTTGCAAAAAGGATGTTGTATTGATTCTGAAAGTCACACTGCAGAAGAAAAATCCATTGCAACTTTCCAGAGACTGGGGCTGGGCTTTGAAGCACCGCATGGGAGCTACATATGAGCTACCAAAGGGCATATAAGAAGTTACTCCAAAGCATGGAAGTCAAAACAACAGCATGTTGTTACCTTGCAGTGCCTGAGCGCCAGGCTTTATGGAGTGATTGAGCTAGCTCCGGGTGTCTCTTGAATTAACCATCATGTCATTGGCCAGAGTTCACTCATAGGAAGATTGTCTGGAAAGAGGGATGGATTTAGGGTGTATTTCAAGATGCCCCCCTCAAATTATAACTGTAAATACTTGTCTCACAGTTCTCAGTCTTCTCATTGCCATAAAAACAAGAAGTAGGGAGTGAATCTTTTAGTTATTGGGGGTTTTTCTGGAGTGACAGAAATATTCTAAAACCTCCCAATAGTAAGTGTTGCAAAGCCGAGAATAGCCACTAATGCTGGATTCCAGTGATACGTGCCTATAATCCGAGCTACTTAAGAGGCTGAGATCTTGAAGATGGAAGCCTGAAGCCCACCTAAGCAGAAAGGTCTGTGGTAACCTATCTCCTAGATAACCAGCAAACAGTCAGGCTGGAGGCATGTCTCAAGCAGCAGAATACCAGCTGAGCACACACAAGTCCCTGAATTCAAAATCTACTACTAGAAAAAAAAAAGCACTAGAAAGCATGTCGTGTTAAAAACACTCATAAATGCAGAACTTAAGTAATGAGCACATATCTCCATTTTAAAGCCTGTTTTAGAATGGACACAGGAAGGAAGGAAGGAAGGAAGGAGGGAAGGAGGGAAGGAAGGAGGGAGGGAGGGAAGGAGGGAGAATGGAAGGGAGAAAGGAAGTGAGAAAGGAGGGAAGGAAGGAGGAGGGAGGGAGAGAGGGAGGAAGGGAGAAGGAGAAAGAGAAAGGAAGAAAAGTAATAAAAAAGAGAAAAGGTCAGGAGAGAAAAAAGAGAATAGGGAATGGGGAAATTGTAGAGGAAGTAAAGGGGAGGGAGGGAGGACAAGAGAGGGAGAAGGGAAGGGACGAGAAACGGGGGAGGGAAAGGGAAGGGGAGGTGGGAAGGGAAAGGGAGGGGAGGGAAAGGGAAGGGGAGGGAAAGGGAGGTGGAAGGGAAAGGGAGTGGAGGGAAAGGGAAAGGGAAAGGGAGGGGAGGGAAAGAAAAGGGGAGGGGGGAAGGGAAAGGGAGGGGAGGGAAAGAAAAGGGGAGGGAAATTGAAAGGGAGGGGAGGAAAAGGGGAGGGAAGAGGACTGAAGGGCAAAGTTCTTAGAAAACATAAGGCAGCCATTTGTCATTTTAAAGGAAAGTTTAGCCATTGCTAGTTAATCTTGGAGTAAAAGTCAAGTCTCAGCTAATATGTCCAGGACTTAGTTTGAATATTCTTGCCACACTCTTGTCACTGCGGACAGCATGGCCTTTGTAAGAATGGCCTCCATATAAATATGACAATAGATTAACAGAGCATCACAGATGCAATCCTTGGTCAAGTAAACTCTCTTGGAAGTTAACCTGTTTCTATTTTCTGGCTACTACAGTTTAAATAATTGCATACATTGTGTACTTACCACATAGAACAACACAGAACCTTCTGTCTAGTGATCAGTTGTAAGTATTTTTAACATTTCTGCAACAGTAGGATTGGTTACAACAGTAAATTATGGTGACTCACTATGCTTCTGAAGTTAAACATCCCTCAGAACCACCAATCAACATTTTGGCAATGTTATCTTTTTTTCTTTTTCTTTTTTGTTTGTATATGTGTGCTGTTTCTGGAGATTTAACTCAGGGCTTGTGAGCTATCCTTGAGCTTTTTGTAGCTCAAAGCTAGCACACTACCACTTGAGCCCAATCTCCACTTCCAGGGTTCTTTTTTGTGGCAGTTACTTGGAAATAGCAGTCTCATATACTTTCCTGCCTGGTTGGCTTCAAATCACAATCCTCAGATCTCAGCCTCCTGACTACTTAGAATTACAGACGTGAGCCACTCGTCCTGAGAAAAGTGGAACAGCAAATCCTCTGGTCCAGCCATGACAGCAATGGGGAGGTCAGGAAGCCCAAGCCTGAAATGTTCAGATAAAGTTAACCACCTTACATCATCTAGAAGAGAAATGGCTTTTCTGCATGCACACCAAGTCAGCTATTCTTCAGAATGTTAGCCACACAAGGACAAAGCAAGCCAGCCAGCTAATGTCAGCACTGGCTATGTAACCTAACTTATGAAACCACTCTTCCCATGGTAAGCAGAGCAGTGGAAATGAATGGAGCACTGGGGAACACAGTCCAGTACCACCATTGAACCCAAAGGTGAGTTTCCTGTGTTTGCTCCTGCCCACCCCCTCAACCCCTACCCCTTCCCCCGTTCCTTACCTCACCTCTCTCTTTGGTAAATGTTGATAAGTCTTATGTTCTACACACTGCCTCTGAGCAGGTATATTTAGGAAGTCTTACTATAACACATGGGATTCCTTAGAACAGGAAGAACAAAGCAATTCTATAGGGAAAATATGTTGAGCAAATCCCACTGCCAATAATGACACAATGAAGGTTCAGAACACTTCCATAGGAGCCATGGTTGTAGGAAAGGAGTCTGCTGTAGTTACCTGAGTGTTCCAAATGAGGGAAACGGTAAGCCCTGGAAAAGACTATGCAGAAGCTCAGAGTAAGAATTCACAGCTTTGAAGTCTACCTTTTGTCAAAGAAACACATCCTACTGCTACCCAGCAAAGAGCCATGGGGTTTGAAGAAAAGAAACTGAAAGTATTAGGCAACTTGAAGGAATGAGGCTCTAAAGATCTGTATTTGAACTATTCAATTACATCATTGAACCTGAAATCTAGAGCAAGATGCCTGATGTCTTCCTTATCGTTACATAGACATTGGGATTAAAATTCTATTGTCACTACTAACCCAAAAGAGTGAGAGGAAAATAGAAGAGGAGGAACAGGAAGAGGGGAAGAGGACAAAGAGGAAGAAAAAGACAAGGAAGGAGAGGAGAGGGGAGGGGAGGAGAGGAGAGGAGAGGGGAGGAGAGGAGAGGAGGAGGAGAGGAGGAGGGGAGGGGAGGAGAGGAGGAGGGGAGGGGAGGGGAGGGGAGGGAAAGGGAAGGGAAGGGAAGGGAAGGGAAGGGAAGGGAAAGGAAGGGAAGGGAAGGGAAGGGAAGGGAAAGGAAGGGAAGGGAAGGGAAGGGAAGGGAAGGGAAGGGAAGGGAAGGGAAGGAACACAGTTTTGCTCTAGGTGATTGCTAAAATCTGTAGACAGAAAAGATTTCTCATCCACAAGCTGTTTCATCATTCAGAGCATCCTGGTTCTTAGTTTTGCTCCTTGGGGGAGGAAAGCAACCACTGCCATCCATCAAAGGTGAAAGTCTTGAAACAGCTAATTGGTTTTGAATTTAGTCTCATCAGGGGGTCAAGAAAAAATTTGGATCAGAGTTGACAGTTTTGAGTGTAGCCTTAATTTATTGTCTGTGAAACAAGATGAGATACATTTTTCAGATGTAGAGGAGAAAATGATCTCCCTGGTATCTAATTTGCGTGGTGGAAAACAAGCTTTGGCTATCAAGGAAAGTTTGAATTTGTTCTAAAAGTCACGGTTAACTCTTGGACTTCCACAAAGTGAAGAAGAGCATGCATATGTCTAACATGTACACTTGGGGGGGAACCAGGCCCCCCCTTACCTCTAATAACTCTTCCTTGATCACTCACCTGGGTGCGATTTGCTTATCCCCCTTCATTTCCGCCCAAGGTCCTGGCAATATCCTACTTGTCCTCTGTTCTCACAAACCATGTCAAAGAGAATAAAGAAGGCTTCCCTGCACACCTTCCACCACATCCTGATTCCAACTAACATGCTGGCTCCCGCCCTGAAAAGCATGACCTTGAAGATTTCATGTCTCAAGCTTCGTGACTCCTGGATTGCAGGCACAGCCTGAGTTCCTGGATTTAGAAAAGCATATGGAGATGAATGAGACAGGATAGAAGAAGTTGTGTAATAGAAATTGGAGAGTAATCCTGAGCATTCCTAATAATGACCCTTCTCCAGTGGAAAGGATATGGCTGTGTTACTTGCAGAGAATTTGCAAACCCATTAATTTGACCTTGCATAAATGAAACTGGAGTTCTAACAGATAACATTGACGTCAATAGCCAGAAGTCCCAAGAGATGTGCCTGGCTGGAGTCTTACACTGGACACTGGCACACAACTGGTGTGTTATAAGGGTTCTAGAGGGAAACAGAATCAATAGGCAATACATGTGTATGTATATGTGTGTGTGTGTGTGTGTGTGTGTGTGTATGAATATAATCCACATACATATTTTATATGTATATAAGACATATACACATATATATTCATGCACAGCTGTATATATATTTCTGTATATTATTTATATGTGTTCTTATATATGTAAAGAAATACATGCATATATTTGCTTATACATGCATGAATATACATATGAACATACATAGTTTACATCTCTATGAGTATATACATCATAAATAATATGTATGTATATATAAATTTATGCTCATATATAAGAAGATGAATAATGTATAGTCTATAGATTATGGAAGCTAAGAAATCCAAAATCCTACATATGAAAATGATGTGTTTGCAACAACCCCATTCCTGGAAAGCTGTGGTGTAGGACACAGTGCAAGGGTAGATCAATGTCCCCTACCAAAATGACGAGAGTCAGGAGATCCTTTCTGCTTCCATTCTACTGTGCTATTTGGCCAAGTTCTATTTTATTCTTGTTGGTTTTTCTTGTATGATTCATACTGTCTCTGTGATGACATTTCCACCCAAATGAGTTGGGATCATAACAATCCATGATAGGCTACACAAATAACTCCATAAATACCTACATGAATCTATACATATATACTCATAAATAGACAGATGGATAGATAATAGACAGACAGACAGACAGACAGACAGATAGATAGATAGATAGATAGATGTGTATGTGTGTCCTAAAACTGTTGTGGAACTTGTGATTGTGGAGTTTGGAGATAAAGCCTTTATTATGGTGGATTTTCCTAAACTCCCTGGAAGGCTCTTGTGACATATGACTAATGGCATGTTTTAAACTTCTATTCAACCTGCCTCTTCTCCATTCCCAATACTGGAGATGTGGATTACAGGTCCACTGCAGGAATTCCAACTTATAACTGAAATTCAGTATATGAAAACAATCATTTTAAGTTCCACAGAGACAAAACATTTATTGTATGTGATCCATGGCTCTAGTACCCCAATCATTATCAGTTAATTCTCTCATTGCAATGAATAGATGTGTTTTATGACTTGATTCAATAGTTAACATGTGTTAACTATTGAGATAAAGTCGCCATATGACACAGATAAGACAATGGGTATTAAAGATGTCCATTTATTCATTACAAAACCAAGCTCCTTGGGAATATCTAAACCTATTTGAAGCAAGGCCTGTGCGTGTCACAGCCCCTTGCGCTTCAGCCTTCCTCACACTTGAATTAAATGTTTTCTCAAAACCCTTAGCCGACTCACAGTTATCACTTTCCTGCTCCCTGCCTTGGACTGTTCCCACGTCCCGTAGGTTAAAGAATATCTGCTTTTAGTCTTATGCTTTGCAAGGGTCTCGGGTGCCTTTCATGTTTCCTTGGGTGATCACCTCCTTCTTTCTTACCTTTCCCATTTGCTGAGTGCTCAGAGATACCTTGCAGGTAATCATGATGTCAGCTTTTTCTACAAGCATGCTGCTAAATCAGGGGTCCTGTTCTTTTGTTGGTGCTAATGGGAGCTAATAAATAATTCTATAGGATGCTGAAGTTTACTGATACTCCAAGGGTGCTCCTTGGAGCCACAGCAAAAAGCATCTGAGCAGTTACCAGAAATGCAAATCTCCTGGCTCTATCCCAAACATCCAGTATCAGAATGTGGGAGAGGGACATATTCACATACATGTATACCTACATGCGTGGAATAGGGGTATTCACACCCATAGACACACATCACACCCAGTTCTTATCTATCAGTGCAATGTTGAATGAATGGTCTCCTGATTACAGATGATAAAGCCATAACAGATAAAATTTTCTAAGATTTGCTTGTTCTCATTGATAAAAACTGTGATGATTATAATAAAACCAGGCTCCTGGTAGTGCTTGTGGAGAGCGCACAGATGGGACAAGGAGATTTTATTTAAATATTTAAACAGCATTCTCAAAACGAAGCTGGAAACTGAACCCATGGGCTGTAGGCAGCAGTTAAAATGAGAAGTTCCAGAAGGACGTGTTCTCATGTTGTTTTCTAAAGAGTGGGCCTTTCTACTATTACTTCTCAAAATGGAGTCTGATGCTTGCTTTCTAGGTTCTTAAGGAAAGCTGTAGACTAATACTAAAAACTTGGGAACGCTGAAATCCCATGAATTTTAGAGCAGTATAAGGGCAGCATAAAGGATATGTACAACCTGAAGAAATACCAATTGAGGTCTGGCCTGGGAGGAAATAAACAACAACAACAACACACATGTGTCTTACTTGGAAGGGGACAATTAACTTGAAGTCAATGAAGTTAAACTCTACCTTGAGAATTAATGTGATCTTTATTTATCTCACTTTTTTAGAAGTCCACCATTTTATGGCAGAAATACAGATTTGATTCTGTAGCCCCAAACCAGGATGGCATATAATATGAGGTATTTGTATCAATATTGTAGAAAGTCTTAGGGTCCCATATTTCAATGAAGGAATATCAAACTGTTAACCTGTATTTCCCTCAGCTATCTTCCTGGCTTGACTCCTAATTATTCTCTTTATTCTCCCTAAATTAATCAGCTCCTAAATATTCAGCAAGAATCTTGGGGAAGTGATCCTTTTCTCACATTTCCTGACTCAAGTTTCTTCGGTGCTCCCATAGTGCCCAGCATTTCATTGTCTTAGTTGCAAAGATAGGAAAGTCAAGCTCAGAGTCTGCACTCTTTATAAAGAACGGAGATTGAAAAGGATTGAACAAGCTGCCAAGATGAAGCTGGGCTTTCTGCTTTGGTTGATGCTCAAATGTCTTAAAACCCTTGGTTCCAAATGATTCAGAGAAACGCAGGGACTATTCTATTTCTAGGTTTTGTGATAATAAGTATCTACTTCAGAGAGGAGACACAGCCCAGTATCCACAGCATTAAAAGAGGCAACCTATTTCTGATATGTTTCTTTATCTCTCTCTAATTTTCCTTCTCCCTGTCCAGTTCTTCATAAAGCTATCCATCATCACACCTGGCCTATTCTGCATTTGAGCCCTAATAAATTTTTTTACCACAGGGAGTGTATTGCTAAGACTTTAATGAGCTGCAGATTGTATTTATTTGTAAATTGTTCATTATCCTTGCAGGAAAGGAATGTTTCTCACCATTTCCATTATTGGATATGCTCTTATTATTATTTTATGTGCACTTTTGTTTCATTTTATTTGCAAATAATGTATATGTATATTTAGTTTTCATTTCATTTTAAGAGAACTCAAATGTTTGCAAATGTTCTGACACCTGCATACTTCTCCAGTGAATTTTCTGATGCTTTTTAAGCTGTAATCATTTTCTCAAAGACTGTAGCATCTTGCATTTTTCAGCTCATAAAATAACATAACTTTGAGATATCAAACTCTACTGTTGTATAGTATTAATCCTGAAGAAAGGCCGGCAGGTTGTGGTAGGAGCTCCTGGTGTAGAAACACTTACCTATGACAATAAAGGTAGTGACTAATATTTATACCTAGCTCCTTTAAGACAGGTACTATGCTAAGCACCTACCAGGAAACATCTCCTATCAGTGAACATAACTATATTCTAGTAAAGGTATTATTTTCTCTTGAAAAACTCTTATTTTAGTTTTGAATTAACAAAGATTAATAAGAAGAGGTTGTGATGAGTTCATGCATGCAAACAACTGTACTTTGAACAAAGTCATTCAATCCATTATCACCCCATTCTTCTCTCCCTTCCCCTTCTCCTTCCCAACTCCCCACTTTTACAGAGTGATAGGTTTCATCATCATATAACACACACAACACACACACACACACACACATATACTGTGGGGAGTTCATGTATAATATATATGAAGACAGTATGTGTGTCTAAGGAGTGTGTGTGTAACACACAAATCCCCTCCCTCCTTTATTATTTTCATTTTACAGATAATGAATCTGAGCAAGCCACATAAAGTGATCAAAATCACACTGCAAGTGCCTAAGAGGCCAAGGAAGCCTGCTGGCTCCAGCCTGGGTTCTTCTAACTGCAGATCTCCTCGTTTGCACACGGGAATGATACTGTTCCGTGCTCAGTGCTACTTGAAAAGATGAAGAGACACAGCAGATGAAGCACCCAGCCAGACACCTGCCAGCCTTCCGTGGAGCGTGGCCTTCAGGAAGCCAAGGATACAGTCAGATCGAGAGCTGGAGGTTAGACAAGAAGTAAAGGCAAAAACTCAAACAAGTAAGCAAGGATTTTGTAAGGATTCCAAACTTGGAACCAATTAAATATGAAATCTGGTGATTAAAGCCACAGCTCACGGCAAGCTATGTATAAATTTTCTTCAAAACCTCTGAAATATAACATGCCTTTCCCCATTTTGGAAGCCTAAATTCACCCTGTTGATTCATTAGCCATTTTGGAAAAACAGACCCTATTTGTAAATCTCTGATATAAAACTCTTCATCCAAAGTGTACAAAACTAAAATCATTGGTATTCGATTTCCTAACCTCCATTTTTTTACTGTATTTCTCCCATATTCAACTTGCTCATCTTGAAAATAATTTGGCATCATGAACAAACTATAATTATTTCACCATGATTAACGAAAAGAGAAGCAACCTTTTGCTGTTTCCTGTGGGCCAGGCTCTGTGCTGGGATCTTAACGCAGTCCACTGAGTCCTCATAAACTCTATCACAAAGGATCTTTGGAAGCATGGCAACATCTGCCTTGAGCCAGAGGAACGGACATTTCCCTCTGTCTTGCCTGAGCCCAGAGATAAACTCAGAGGAGTTCACTCTCAGGCAGATCCATTCCTAATACAGCCTACATCAATGAAGAAAATCCTATTTGCAAAATTTGAAGAAAACTGCTTCCACCTGTCTTTCTTTTACTTATTCATCTAGCCAACCGCTTTCCTCCTGCCCTGCTGTGTCTGCTCCCCCAGGAAAGGTAAACCTGTCTGTGCTCATTGTGCTCATGATTGAAGCTGGTGGTTGAGGGACCACCTCCTACATTCTTAGGGGCTGGGCTCTGCTTCCTGTGAGGGCGGAGCCAGTCATCCTTCCAGAGTCCCCGATGAGAACTGTTTAACTCCACTTGAGTACTTGAGTATATTCATTTGCTAACTTCTGACCAGCATGGCTTAGCTAAAATACAAGTATAGTTACAGTCACCTGAGTGTAAACCTGGGGCCCTCTTTCCAAGACTCATAGTATGTTACATGCAGCCCCAAATATTCCTCTTTATAATATCGCAGTCCCTGCAATAAGAAGCTTTTACTAACCTCCTTAATTCTGTTTTCTAAGGGGTATGGACAAATTTAGTTATTTATTTTTAATTATTGCAAAGGTGATGTACAGAAAATGAACTTAACTTCCTTAATTCTGAAACACACCAGCCCAGTACTCCCTGAAAATTGTTTTGTTCTCCTCTGACTCCTCTTAAGTTGCCCTTTATTTCTAGGGCTGAAATTAGGTCACTTATTTCCAGAGTGTCATTTCTAGATTGCTGGCAATAAAATAATAAAAGCTGCAGTCTTAAATGTGGGAGCTGTTGGGGGAGGGGAGGTAACTTCAGATTCCTTTTTATGTCAGAAACATAAGCTCCCTGCAGGCTCCAGAAGAGCTGCGATTCTTTTGCACTAAAATCGTATCTCAGCGCCAGCCATAGAAGGCAGTATTCCTTGGTGCATTTCTTTAGCATGCAGGTAGCTTGATTTCAGACTATAGATGAATCCCTGAGGAGACATTACCACAAAGGGAAAGAGCCAAGGAGAGGGAGTGAGCTAACACTCTTAAGTGTCTTGCAAGTTCATATTCTACCATATATATCTAGGATAATCTTACCGGATGAGCAGAAAAGCTCAGAAGTTATGTACATATGACCATATAAGATGCTGCTGCTAAGCAAAATGAACCCCAAGATATAGACACGAGGTTTTTTCCTTTGTAGCTGTTGTTTTTAATGCATTATGTGATTTTTTTGTTTCTTTTGTACACTCTATGTTCCTCCTCCTATGTTACATCTTTGTTGTCACTGTACTTGATTTTGGTACCTTGCATCTTGAGTATACATTTATCTAATTTGGGGAAGGGGAAGGGAAATAACAAAATGCTGATACAAGGACACAGAATGACCCATTGCAACAATGACATTCACAAGACACCATGTTGGAAATGAACTTTACAAATTGCAGGTGGCGGGGAAGGACTGGGGAAGGTGGTGAGGGAAGGATTAGTAGGAGAAAAACAAAGGAGGGGGGTAACAATGCTTGACAAGAAATGTACTCGTTACCTTACTCATGTAACTATAACCCCTCTACAGCATCTTTACAATACAATAAAATATGAAAACATCAAGCTACAGAAGGATGGAAGGGAAGAACACTGGATTCACTGCAGAACACACAGCTGTGTCTCCAAGGAGGCTGAGCCTGGTTTGCCACATGTACCAGTGTGCCAGTGTCAGCTGTGGCCAGTGTCAGTGAGATTCTGGCTCGGGTTGGGTTAATACGTGTTGAGAGAAATGGTGTTGTTGATCAAAGTCAGCCCCTAGTCCTGTCTGTCCCTTAGATCTTCAACCAGGAGAGTCCCTTCCTGTCACGCAAAAATGAGCTCTCCCAGGGCACCAGTGGCTCACACATGTTATTCTGGTAACTCGGAAGGCTGTGATCTGAGGATCCAGGTTCAAAGCCAGCCCAATCAGGAAAGTCTCTGAGACTTCAGATCAGCAGCCAGAATTGGAGTGATATGTCAAGTGGTAGAGTTCTAGCCTTGAGCAAAAATGTTCAGAGACAGTGCCCAGACCCTGAGTTCATGCCCAGGACTGGCATCTCCCTCCCTCTCTCTCTCTCTCTCTCTCCCCCCTCCCCTCTTCCTCCCTCCTTCACACACTCACACACACACACACACACACACACACACACACACACACACCTTCTCTCTTGAAATTTCTAACACTTCATGCTTGATGACATTACCTATCAATGACATCTTTTTTTCAAATATCTTCACCATCTCCCACTAAACCAATTGTTTTCCTGAACAATTTCAAACACTTATCTCTTCCTCAATATAAAGAAAATTCAAAACAGCACAGGATATTATTCTGACCCCAGGATCCCTCCAAATATTGCTACTTCATTTGTCCTCATTAGGATTTGAACTTAGGACCCTGCACTGGCTCAGCTGCTTGGCAACCTGAGCCATTCTGCAAGGCCTCTGTGATTTCTTAACTCTGTTCTGCAAGTTTGATAACTTTTATTTCATTTTCTCCGAAGGTTATTTTTAATCTTTAAATGACACACCTTTATGCCTCCTTCACAACCCATCTGTGTGCTTTCTTTGTCTCCTCCAATCATTTAAGTGGAGACAGAAGCCTACCTTCATCTCCACCTGCTTTATTTACCTTTGTGCTATTGCCTCCAAATCCCCAAATGGCTATAACTGAATTTTTGCATTAAAAGTATTTAAACATGTATTTTGCCCCCCTTCCTGAAGCAATATTCTGTTGCTATAGGCAGTATGTTGAGTATCAGCACCAAAAGTCCCCAAAGCCCTCTTGGTTCCCAAAGTGATGCTAGCTCAGATAGTGGAAAATCCAATGGTTGCTGGGAGTTCAGTGGTAGTGGATGGGGGAGGGGGGTGTAGCTCACTGGGAGAATGCTAGCCTAGAATGCACAAGGTTCTGCACTTGATTCCCACGCATGGCAAGAACAAGGGAGTGGAACTACATTCCCTCCTTTTCCTCTTTGGCTTAGCTCCCTGGCTTATGAGGTAAATGGCTTTTCTTGGCTAGGCATTCTAGCAAATATCATCCAACACACGAACTTAGGGTCCAAAACAATGATCTCCCTCGTTAGGGATTCTAAAACTGCAAGCCAAAAAAAAATTTTTGTTCTTCTGGTTCTCAAAAAATTCAAGCCACAAGACAAATGCTATTTTAGAAGCAGATTTGCATTATTATTTTATGTGCATTTATAAAAACATCGATAATAAATCAAAATTGGGTTATATATCATATATTATATTTAATAAGCATTTAATTGAGAAATGGGTTTGTCAGCTATTTTAAGCACAATTCTTAAAGGTAATAGTCCAGTCTTCTTTAAGTTATGCAGACAATGGGAATGATTGGAAATTTCCAGATTAGAAAGACACTTTAGAAGATGTAATATGATATGGAAAACACTATATATTCCTATTTCTCTGTCATTGGCATATAATGTATAATACCTATAAAATAATTTTTATCAGTCATATCCCTCATCTTCATAAACGTCATCATGGTTGTCATTTGAAAATTGTAAAATTAGACAAATAATCTATAGCAGATTATGTCTCTGACTTCCCCTTTGATCTCCCAAACCAGTAGCTTGAAATTTCAGTATATATTTCTTTTCTGAAAACGCTCATCCATAAGTTGAGTCATATCTCAGTAGGCTGTTTCAACACGTTTTTATTTTCCTTAAATAATTTATTCAGATACTTATTAACTCTGGCATTAAGGAGAAAGAAAGAGATAGTGAACAAAAAGAAAAGAGAAAAAGCAATAGGAAGCAGAGGAAGGAAACAAACTAAAGGTTCCCTTTGGAAGTTAAAATTACCACTTATGGCTTCACTGTTTTCAAATTTAAAATCTCTCAAGGCTGAGTTGTGAGCACAGAGTTATAAAATACATGGTTTGGTTTACAAAAAAGGAGAAAAGGGCTTGCTGCCTGTATTTCAGTCCATTTGATCTTACCAGAGTATTTGCTGGGAGAACATAGTTTTAAATGTCATTCTCCCACAGCCAAAACAAATAGTCTCACCTTCCAAAGATGTTAGTTTCCTTGTTAGGAAATTTAATAACTTACTGAGAAAATCTAGATGAATTATAGCGTGTGCACAGAAGATATGGATTGTTGCAAAAACACTTAGTTATGCTGGGAGCCAGGTATGTGCTACACACAAATTGGAACATTCATCCCTCAGAAACCTTCCCATACCTATGAACTCAGAGAATCTCCATGCTCTTCCAGCCACACGTCATGGGATGAACAAGAACAGAAATAATAGTACGTGTTGTAATACTAACTCAGAGTAACACCAATTGCAGCTGGAGATATCAACTCCCTTTAGGCTTCTTCCTATGATCCTTCCCCCCCCATGCCCCCCCTCTTCGCACAGACTAGAGACTTCTGATGGTGTCTACCATGACATCTTTTGTTGATCCTCTGTAACAACTCACCATTTGTCTTCATTTAGTTTTGTTAGGAACCTCAGAGAATGCAGAAATCAGAAAGAAACACTCATTTAAAATGGGATCACATGGATGATAAAGAGGCTGAAGATAAGGCATGAGGCTTTGGATGTCAGGGAAAGCAAGCTGGAAGACAAAAAATTCTCTAAACTAATTTTTACTGCTCTTTCTTCCTGCCCCGATTTCATGGTCCCTGTAAACAGACTCTACAAAAACTGAAAAAAAAAATTCTAGCAACATGGCCTTTTGGAAAGTGGTTTTCATTGTATGCTATAGATAATAAGTCAGTTGCTATTGATTTGAAATTTGACTGAGGTCTCCTAAGAGGATTTTAAGACATTTCCCCCTAGGTTTTTATATTGGAACACTTGTGCTCAGATTTCTATTTATTAGAAACTGTCTTTTGCCATCAATGGAAAGCTCATTTCCCTTTCAACCCCACCCAAGGCATCTGTCTCAATTACAACTGAAGCTTTTTTAATGTGATGCCAGCAACCTCCAAGTTAAATATTGATCTTGTATTCAATCATTCTAGAAGAAAACATTTCCCATTTTCACGTGTGCTTCCCTGTGGAGGCACATCCTTTCCAAGAGTCGAGTCTTCACTGTCTTTGAAATAAGTAATATCACTTGCTTCTCCTGAGCCAAGAAGAACTGGTTATAAATGTCTTGCTCCCCAATCAACTGATAGAACATGAAGCTCAAGAATCAAACACATTTGAATAAAAAATTTCATGACAAGGGGCTGGGAAGGTGGCTCAGTGGTAGAGCGCTTGCCTTGCAAGCCTGAGGCCCTGGGTTCGATTCCTCAGCACCACATAAGCAAAAAGAAAAAAGCCGGAAGTGGTGCTGTGGCTCAAGTGGTAGAGCACTAGCCTTGAGCTGAAGAGCTGAGGGACAGTGCCCAGGCCCAAAGTTCAGGCCCCATAACCGGACGCAAGGTAGAATACATACACTTTGGAAAAGCATTTTGTGGACAAAAATTCATCATTTTGCCAAACACTATAGAACACAAAAGCAAATAAATAATAATAGAAACACATTTTTGTTTCCATGACTACGTGCTAGGTATCTCTTGCCTCTTATGACTCTGAGAACTTCCATATGTATTTCTCCATTCTGAGTATAATAATCTTTCCCCCAAAACATCTTAATTGTATCTTATTATATCTGAAGTCTCATATCTTAGGAGTTCTTTATGGCTTAAGTTTTCCAAAGTTCTAGGGTAGAAATACAGATCCTTTATGTCCTGAATTAAACTTATTCCTACATAAATCATTTCCTTTTCAATGCCAAAGATCAATTCTTCAAGAACTATGGCCCACATGAGGCTATCCCGGATCATGGCCTTGTCAAGACTGCATCTCACAGACACTCAGAGAGTGTCTTGAATTGTTTTTAATCATATTAAAATATAGGCCATAGACATCAACTTACAAGTCCGTTTATTTGAAAGGGTATACCCAGAAAGCAAGAGTGTGGATGGGGAGAAATGAAGAAAACAGAAAGTATCTACACAACATTACTATGGTAGTCTATTTGGATTCCTTATGCCTGGAGACTGTCTGTAGAACCTTCTGGAATGAACCTCGGCACTGTCTTCCTGAAGGATGTAAAGAGGGTAACTATGCTCTAACTCTCATTCACAACTGTAATTCTCCCAGAGACATGTGTTTTGCCCACCCATAAAGCACGTGAGCCAGGTAATCTCCAAAGGTTTGAAGAAATCACAGTAGCACGAAAGGCATTTCATATCCACGCTGAGGCCTGGAATGAGGGATGCTGCAAGCGAGGAAATGGCCCAGCACAGTGACATCAAAATCAAACGAATGGAGGATAACAGCTTCTACAAAGGATGCCAGAAGCACTCTCTGCCTTCTGCTGGCATTTTTGTGTGATCCTTAGAGTGGCTCCCACTGGCTTCCTCACTGTGCCTGGCTTCAGATGCACGCCCTGGGTTTGGATTTTATAGTGGCTAACAGGTTTGTTAATGACTCAAGAGAGGCTACTCAAAGTCCAAGAACTCCAGCTGCAGCTAGCTCTTCTCCCAATGGTCAGGGGAGCCACACCCTCCCCTTGAGAGCTCCTCTTCCCCTTGCAAGCCCTGTATTCCAACCACAGGGTCCACTCAACAACTGAGAGCAATTCTTTTGCCTTGGCACAGGCCGAAATTTTCTTAATAGAGACCCAGAAACACAACAAATCAAAGAAAGACTGGACAAATGGGATTGCATGAAATTCCAGAGCTTCTGGATGGCAGAGGACATAGCTAGCAAGATCAATAGAAAGCCCACAGATTGGGAGAAGATCTTCACTAGCCATACAACAGACAAGGGTCTCATATCTAAAATATGCCTGGAACTCAAAAAATTAAATGCCCCAACAACAAATCTTCAAAGAAACAACAGCCCAATAAAAAAGTGGGCTGAAGACTTAAAGAGAAACTTAACTTCTCTGAAGAGGAAAGAAGGATGGCCAATAGACACATGAAGAAATGCTCAACCTCTCTAGCCATAAAAGAAATGCAAATCAAACAACATTGAGATACCACCTCACCCCAGTTAGAATGGCTATAATCAAGAATTCTAATAGCAACAGATGCTGGAGGGGATGTGGACAGAAGGGAGTCTTACTATATTTTTGGTGGGAGTGTAAACTTGTTCAACCACTTTGGAAAGTAGTATGGAGGTTCCTCAAAAGACTCCACATAGAACTCCCCTATGACCCAGCAATCCCACTTTTGGGCATTTACCCAAATGATCACAAACAAGCCCATACTAAAGGTACCAGCACAACTATGTTTATTACCATAGCTAAGATAGGGAACCAACCCAGATGTCCCTCAGTAGATGAATGGATCAAGAAAATGTGATATATATATACATATATATATATATATATACATATATATGTATATATATATATATATGTATATATATATATACACAATGGAATTCTATGCCTCCATCAGAAAGAATGACATTTTCCCATTTGTTAGGAAATGGAAAGACTTGGAAAAAATTATATTAAGTGAAGTAAGCCAGGCCCAAAGAAACATAGGTCCCATGGTTTCCCTTATTTGCAATAACTGAGTCAAGCAGAAAAGGTCAGATAAGTTGAAAAATGAACCCCAAGATAAGTATTCTATTTTTTTTTCTCTTTCATGCAATTGTTTCTAACATATTTATAAGATGATTTCTTTATTTCTTTGTATGTCCCTCCACCATGGTATAACCCCTGCTTTCATTGTATTTGATGTTGGTATAATTTGTGGAGGGGAAGGGGAAAAACAAATTGTTTAAATAGGGATACAGGTGGACCCATTGCAACAATGAGATGTACAAGTTGTTATGTCAAAAAATGAACTTTACAACTTTGGTGAGGGGGGGCAGGACCGGGTGGGGGGAGGTGGGAGGAGTATGGGAGGGATGGGAAGGGGAAACAAAGAGGGGGCAAGAATGCTTGATAAGAAATGTACTGGTTATCTTGCCCATGTAATTGTAACCCCTCTGTATGGGATTTTCACAATAAAAAAAAATAACTAAAACTCATGAAGTAGATTGAGATGTGGTTTAAGAGATACAACACTTGCCTAGCAAGCATGAAGCCCTGACTTCAAGTCCCAGTACTAAATAAATAAAATGTCCATACATTTCTGCCACATCAACAAATATCACAGTGTCATCATCCTTCTATTCTGCCATTTATTCTCCACCTACATTTCCAATCCTTTCTCATTCACATGCTCTATTATTTTTTCCTATACCATGTTCTCAAGTCTTCCACTTGCAACTAAAATAACCAAATGACCAAAATTTTTAACCAAAATAATTGCTAATATATTTACCCCAAGAAGAATTGTGGCCCTCCAAGGGATACTGGTACAACCTAAAAAGTCATCACAGTTCTGAAACTGTGAAGTCAGTGGAAGACAGACATAAATCTATGATGTTGCGGTATCTTTCAAGATACATCAAATGTGGTAGGGCTCCAACTCTGAGTTAGGGCCACTCAGATGCATTGAAGCACCACGAGAATGACTCATGTGTTTTCCCTCATCATTTTATCGACTGACAGTGAGAACACAATAATCTTATTGTCCAGAGATGTTCCAAGTTATTCTTGAATTATTTTCTGCACTATAAATATGAACAGGGGGACAAACCACAAATAGACACTGTTAACAACTAAGAGGAATCATTACTAAGAAGGGAAAAAAAATCAAAGTCTTTGTTATCAGAATAACATTCTTTCAATGTCCCATGATGAACTGTTACAATAATCTTACAGTCAAAGCAATTAGTCTATATGCCTCTGATAAACCATTGCTAACATTTTCATAAAAATGGATAACAAACTCTTATTCTTATATTTCAATGCCATTAGGTGTTTCCAACCCCACTGACACCATACTTTTAAGTCTATGAATACATTCATAAGTGTTACTTTGAAGTCTAGATGTACTAGAACTCTTTCAGTCTTTGCTTTTTTGTAGCTGGGATTATAGTCCTGCAGCACCATATCCAGATCACAAATAATTCTGAGTATCTACATTCATTTTTCTACAAATGGCATGATTTCATTTTCTTCATGGCCAACTAATACTCTGTTGTCTGTATGTGCCATATTTTTCTTGTCCATTCATCAGTTGATTGGAAGCTAGGATGATTCCATAACTTGGCTACTGTGAACAGTACTATTTAAAAAAGAGGGGGCTGGGAATGTGGCTTAGTGGTAAAGTGCTTGCCTAGTATGCACGAAGCCCTGGATTCGATTCCTCAGTACCACATAAACAGAAAAGGCCAGAAGTGGTGCTAAGGCTCAAGTGGTAAAGTGCTAGCCTTGAGCACAGAAAGGCTCAGGGACAGAACCCAGACCCTGAGTTCAAGCCCAGGACTGGCAAAAAATAAAATAAGATAAGAGTGTCCAGATATTTCTATTGTATTCTGGGCTGACTTACATTCTTTCATGTATATATCCAGAAATGCTATAGCAGAAATATATGATACTTCTATTTGAAGAGCCTCCACACGGATTTCCAGAGTAGCTGCACTAATTACTTCCTAAACAAAATTGTGTACAGGTCTTGTTATTTTGCACCTTTACCAATATCTGTTGTTATTTAGTGCTTTGACAATAGCTATTTTACTGGAGGTAATCGTCATTTGAATTTGTATGTTGTATCTTTCTGTGCATGATTTTATAGCTTAATTCTCTCTGTTACCAGTTTTTCCGGCATCTACATACTTTGGCTGAAACATAGGATCGATGCTCTACAATTTCTACCTCTTATTTTAAAACTCGTCTTAAGTAAATAAATTTTCCAAGTACCTTCTTATTATCTCCTATTCTATAGTTTATATATCAGCCTTTTTCTTGTCCTGTCCTGTAACGCTTGTCTCATGAGAGGTATCTGTCTATGCCCTCAGTATTTTCCTATTGATTTTGAAATCCAAAGTCAATTAAGAACTGTTCTAAAAAGAAGTTATCTAAACTCTATAAAGCAAGGTGTAAATGTATAAGCCATAGTGGCTACTTCATACAGAAGTAAAAAGAACACACACACACATAAAACAAAACACTATTTCTAAGCACTTGTGCTGTAAGATTAAAATCTGAGAAATTGCACATACATTTTTTTTCTGTAAAAGATTAATCTGAGCCTTGATCCACAGACAGAGATAATCCATGAAGAAAGAAGTGGCAGAGAAGAGCACTCACTGGCAACTTACAAGAAAATTGTAAAACCCAGGGTGAAAAAGACACTGCACTTAAGAAAATGAATGATATGATTTGCCACATGGAATGAGCAACACACTTGAAGCTAAATGTTTAATACGGACTACTATTGCCGGATCTGCCCTTACGAATGGAATCCGTGGGGTGACAATGGGTTGCCTAGAGCTTTAAGGGAGACACCCTATCCTTGGGCATAGCTTTCCAACTTGTGACAATTTCTGTTTCCACATTCGTACCGTGAGGATAACGAAACCCACTCTAAAGAGCCAAAGTGAAGATGGTGTCATTGTAACTCACACTCTGTGGCAGAGCCTGGAGAATCTAATGAGATTATCTCCTGAACTCCTTTCAAAATACTGACAAAGGAATTTTTCTTACCAGGAAGAGAAAGGAATCACAGAAAGCTCACTCAGGGTAATAAAAGTCATACACGATGGAGGCCAAATTTTCAGCAAGGCACTCCGATTCTACTGACCCATTGCTGATAAGCAGTCTATTGGGGCCTGAAATCTGAGGAACCGAACCCAGGGCCTCATGCATGCAAGGCAAGCACTCTACCACTGAGCCACCTTCCCAGCCCTATTATTCTGCTCTCTAAGCAATGTATCCTCTCATGACACATGCTCTTAAATGAGATAATGAATACAATTTCTCTTTGCCAGAGATTATGGCATAATAAATACCACCTTTGATTATGGTATTATTAAATTTATCACTAAAGACTGTTGCTATTATGAGAATGGGTTTCAGACAATATTTGATCTAGTCTTAGCTCTGCCACTAACGACATACGGCTTTGGGGAAGTTGTGTTCTTTCTCTGGGATCCATTTTTCTCTACCTGGAAAATGAAGCATTCTCTCTGATTTTTGCCCAAGTTTACTTTCTGCTCAAGAGCCTAAGCTTCCCATGAAAATGTAAGAATTATTTGTTAAAGAGCTTAGAGCAACAGTACTAAAGTCTTCAAGGACTTTAGACTTTGTTTCCTGAGTGCCTGGTTTTTAGCAGGAGTTATGCAAAGGCTGATCGACTTGAGAGGGATTAATAATGCCAGAAATTACATTTTCAGTATTTGTTTCATCTAAGAACTCAGAAGAAGAAACAGAAAAACAAGTGGGGAAAAAAATCTTTATTTTCCACAAAGAGGCTCAGAGCCAAAGAAGTGGAGAGATTTACTGCCTGTCCAGAACCATCTTAGATGTCCCTTGAAATGCACTGACCAGGGTCTTAACATATGTAATTTCAGTTCAATAATAGTAGGTCTGAAGTATTAGCTTCAGTTGCAAAAAAAAGTTTCACATTTATTATATAGGCTCACACTGGAGAAAAACAAAATGTGTCTTCACATGAATACATTTGCCTAAAGCAATGGTAGTCTCAGAGGGAAATCACAAACAGAAAGAAAATGCTACTTGACTACTCCCAACTCTTTGGAAACCTATAGAAGCTGAAGAAGAAGAAGAAATAATTAGCACTCAGGGAAATTTGCTTCCTTCTCCTTAACTCATCTGAACAGATTCTGTTGGTGCGCTGCCCATCTCTCTTTAGAACTTAGCATCCTGTAGATGCCAATTGCCTCCTGCCGCACACATCTGTGCCTCTCGGCCCAGCTTTCTCTGGCTGAGAAGGGGCAGGGCCAGAGATAGCAGGTAATTGTTGCTCACAAGAGCAGCCTCCATGCCTCTCATGGATAAGTAACTCAGCTCCCTCTTCTTGGAGGCAGTTTAGCTCTGTGGTCTGCTCCCACTGCTCCTAGAAATCCTGAGCAGGCTGAGGGCTCCCGTGGTCATGTTAATAGTGCATCTTTTCATATACTTTGCATTGGCTCCAGCGACGGCTTTGAGAATGACTGGCCAGATTCCTGACTGTAGAGAACTCATGGACAAGAAATGCCGGCTGCTTTGTTGTGAAATCAAGCATCATCTTTGCACCAAGACCTCACTTTCTAGGAGCTGATCCAGCCAGTTGCAGACAGTGTCTGAGCTACAAGAGAGCAAGCAGCATCTCTGCAATGGCTCAGGCTGTGCAAAGGCGTCATCTCAACACGATTTCCTCAGCCATCTGAGATGCTTACTCCCAACTGCCCCTCTCTCCCCTCCTTCACTGAGAGCGAGACCACCACCAAATAGGATAACACGCAGAACCTCTCACGTTCCTCCCCATTTTTTTTTCACACAGTCCCACCTAATTCAATCTTTATACATTTAATTGTGATTTGACTTCTATTTCTCCCTCCCTCCCTCTCCCCTCCCCCTCTCTCTCTCCATGTTTCCTGAGATTTTCCAAGAAACTTCTTACCCTCAAATATTTGTGTCATACTTTGATACTGGGAGAATGCAACCTAAAACACGCATTTCTTCTTTAGCCCATAATACCCTGAAACGTCCATATTCTTCTACCCCCATCCCCAAACATTCACACGCATGTGGGCATGTGCACACACACACACACACACACACACACACACACACACACACACACACAGCTGAACTACTCAATACAAAATGATTTTAAAAAGCATATCTAGCACAGGTTTACACAGAGAATTGGGAGATAATATTAAATGCTGACCTACATTTGAAGTTTCAGAGACCCGAAGAGAAAAGCCGAAATTAAAAAAAAAATACTCTCTAGTAGGCCAGGTATGGTGGCTCATGCCTATAATCTGTAGACTCAAAAGAGGCAGAGCTCTTGAGGATCAGGGTTAGAGGTCCTGAGTTTACACTGCAGCTAATATAAAAGAAAATATTTTCATACTGATGAACAGTGAACTCATCTTCTGAATTTCCCTATGCAGCAGAAAAAACTCATTGTTCTATGAAGCTCTTCCCCAAAGTGTTCATAAGTAGGATTTGGATCGTTTTAGTTTGAGTCTGGACACAAACACGATGATCCAAGTGGTGTAATTGTTTCATGATTGTAAGTGATATAAAAGTGTCCATTTGAAAAGGTCAAACTCATATCACTTTTCTCTCCTCATCACATAACCTCATAACAGAGAGAGGTCAGGTCACTCCACTGCCCTGTAAGGAGGAAGAATACTCCTCCATCTGAGAGTCATGGACAAGAGAAGGATTCAAAGCATTACAATAGATTTATTATCTGTCATGGTCTCTTGAACAAAGATAGGCACCTTGCAGGCCATCTTGAGATTTTCAGCTTTCTTCTGTAAGGCCGACTTGATCAGGACAGTAAATTTCCACAAGTCATTGCTTTCCATGTGAATCGACACCCTTGCTATAGCTACTCAGTAACTTCCGGGCATCTTTTTTTTTATTAGTAGTAGTAGTAGTATGTGAGTTTGTGCACTGGTAACCTAATGCGCTTCTTAAAGGCTGGTCTCTGATCTTGCCACCTGAAGGAATTTGGTCATATCTGATGTAAGAGAAAGTGTTTATGGTCTGCCTCACATGCCCTCCTGTTAAAGTGTTTTAAATGAGGGAGGCGGGTGTAAGCTGGGGTACTTACTTCCCCTATAGTCACTAGCTGTCTGCAAGAGCTACTGTGTGATCCCCAGGAGAGGCTAACAGCATGTGGTCGAGGATGGAATTAACATGGAGTTAATTCTTTAAGAGGCACTCTGGACCGGTAGGATATTAAACATTCAGCTCTTCCTATAGCTCTCTTATGTTTATCTGAGCAGCATTCCACATGGCTCAAGTTAGTCATGACTCAAATCCCAATTTTTTTCCATTTCTCCCTCATTTAATTCATTTTTCTCTCTCCTCATTCTATTCTTTATATTTACATCTTCAAATAAACTACATGCTCGAGATTCTTCTCCTTGAAAAATCTCAAGTAACACACACACACACACACACACACACACACACACACACACACACATACACACACACATACACACACACACACACCTTTGGTTGATGGTGATTCCATAGGTCAATATAAAGCACAGCAAGTGCTTTATTTAGTTTTGTTTGAATTGAATTTTATATTCAAGAATACCTCATAGAATTTGGTGGCACAAAAGCACTAAAACAGGGAGACACCGGCTAGGTCATCTGTCATTTTAGAGAACTGGGGGTGAGGTGAAAGACAAGAGTAGAAGACATCTGTGGTTAGGATGATTAAACTCAAATCTAAACGCTCCTTCACTGCCACTGCCCCTTAGCCATACACATCACAACCAGATCCAAACCATCGCGTCTCTCCTCTAAGAACTGCATCTACAGTCTCGCCCGCCAGTCTGTGAAGGCAGGGAGGTGGCAGTCAGGGACTCAGATATTAAGATGACTTCAAAGTTGAACAGATTCCAGGAACTCCTTCAGATGGTTTCAAGCCAGAAAACACACCAGGAGCTTGACCTTGTATCTTGCGTTTCCACAGAGTGCCAGCAAAGGCCAGGCTGCTGGAAAGCATGGAGCCACCTCGACACTGGGAGGCGCGATGTGGCTGGCGAAGCATTCACACACAGAACCACCAGAAAATAACGGAGCCCAAGGCACAGAGGTGGTCACAGACGGATGATCGTTTTGTGCAGAAGATGCCAAGGCCCAAACTGCTATGTCGGGGCCATCCTAGGACGTAGGGGAGACTCGCTGCAGGAATGAGCGCTGCAGGGCTGCAGCCTTGCTGCTCCGCAGAACCAAGGAAGGCCCGCAAGGGCTCTCCACCAGCGCCGTCCGTGCAGCCTGCACACTTCCAAGAGACGTGTCCTCTATCCACATCAACCGAGCACACATTTCCCCAGCACCTGTGGTCATTCAAACTTGGGACTGTAAAAAATATATGTGAAAAAAAAAATTGGGACTGTCCTCCTAAGGAACTTGGGGCAATGTTTGCCATCTTTGCTTGCCACCCCTGTGTGAGTTGTCACTGATAAATCTTAAGTAGAAGCTGGGTGCTGGTGGCTTCATGCCTGTCATCCTAGCTACTCAAGAAGCTGAGATCCGAGGATCGCGGTTCAAAGCCAGCCCAGGCAGGAAAGTCCATGACACTTCTATCTCCAATAAACCACCAGACACACAGAAGTGGTGCTGTGGCTCAAGCGATAGAGTGCTTGCCTTGAGCCGAAGAGCTCAGGGACAGCGCCCAGGTCAAGCCCCACAACCAACAACAACCACAACAAAAATCTTAAGTAGAGAACTGGGGCTGCAGAAGAACAGAGTATAGCATCCCACGTGTGTGTGGCAAAGATGGACCATACCCCAAAGGCCAGTAGCTGAGCGGATGGGCAGTGCTGGACTAGGAGCTGTTTTCAGGCTTCTTGGAGATTCTCAGAGGGCAAGAAATCAAGGGGATCCCTGAAAATCAGTGTCCAGGGGAAATCCCTCCTGCTGCACTCAGCAGGTGCCAGGCCCAGCACTTGGAGTCTCTAAAGAGTTGCTAGTGAGAGCAGGGCCTGTCCTTCCCGTCTAGACGAAAGGAAAGGTCTCCAAGACAGAAGCAGATGTCCAATCCGTCATTTTAGCTTTGACTTCGGTGCAATCTGTTAAGTTACAATGCCCAAACCATAACCTACTCGGTTTCCTTGTTTCAAAATGGAAATCATTTTCATTGATTGCATATCATTTTTTAACAAGGCAAGAAAATGTCACCCTGCTCATAACTCGCTTTATGAGTCAATAATTTGAGCCAGTCTTAGTACTTACTTAATAAAGATACCACAATATTAGAATGGCTGTATAACCATTAAGGTTTTATTTAATGTTGAAATATTATGAATAATGTTATCAGAAAAAATGGAATTCCATGCTATTTTCATTGTTAATTATTGTTTAAAGTTCATAATTATTTTATAATAAGCACATCTTATCATGAAGATATCAAAGACAACATGCAATGTGGTATAAATACACAATTATTTCAAGGTGGAGAATAAATTTCATGGAAAATATTGATTCATTTATTTGGAGCTTTTATAGCTTTGGGGCTGTGGAATCTAAGATTCAATTCCATGCATTTTTGTGTGTTACAAAAAATGGGATAAGAAGAAAATTTCTGCCTCCAAAGAGCTTGTAATATATAGTTGCTCTCTTTCCCCAAATTTATCTAAACTGTTTGGAGTATCTTCTCCAATAATAGCCTGTGGAGTTTCTCTGTGCAATCCCAATGCCGACTCTAACTACACTTTCTTGGTAAAGATTCCATTATCGAGCATAATATCTTCCATTCTTCCTCCCCCACACCACCAAGCTTGAATTTCTTTTTTTTAATAAGTTTTTAATTGTGAAAATACTGTACAGAGGGGTTACAAACACATGAGCAAGGTAATGAGTACATTTCTTATCAAGCATTGTTGCCTCCTCCTTTGTTTCCCCCCTACCATCCCTTCCCTCCCACCTCCACAACTACACTCCCCCTCTCCCCGTCTAAATTGTAAAGTTCGTTTTTCGACATAGCATCTTGTACATCTCATTGTCGCCATGGGTCAACCCGTATCCCTATTTAAACAAGTTGAATTGCTAATGTAAGACTTCTCCCACTGTTATTCTCTTCTGGATCGTGTATTTCAAGCACCAGACTCTACGTGTTCTGCTATCTACGTCCTCTTCTCATCCAGTGTATCTTGTACGTAGTCGAAAGCTGGTAAGTGCCTGCTTCATTGAAATAACTCCAGCCTCAGGGCCAAGATGTTTTAAAAAATGTCATCCTCTGAAGAGCAGAGAGGTGCTGAGATGTGGCCACAGCACGTTTATGTTTAGGGTTACTGACTTCCATCTTTAATTTACCTGACATTTCTCCAGTATCAATTGACTCGTTAATTCTTCATTTTAGTGGGTTCTCAAAGACCTTCCAGTTGAAGTTATTCCTACACACACCTTTATGAGTTGTGTTCACAAAATGTTCAAGAACATTAAAATTCCCTGACATGAAAAATGTATTGCATCACAAGTTTTTAAGATGAACCCAGAAAATTAACACATAGCTCGGCTCTGTGGAGCAGCCACAAGCCAATTAGCAGTCCATCCAAGAGTGGACGGTGACTGCCATCTACAGGCTACGATGTGTATTGTCAGGTCCCTGAATGCAGAGCTAGAGAAAGATGGTGATAGAATCAGAGACATTCCTACAAGAGGCTAACCGTCCAATGTGAGCATGTAAACAAGTAATGAGACTAATCCACGCAGGACCGTGCCTTTCACCCTACTGTCTAGAACACATTTACCTCACTCAGTCAAAATTCTTCACCAAATCTTTTCTTTCTGTCATACTGTCTCTGTTTTTCCTCTCTCATGTCTCACACATACTCTCTTGCTCTCTTTCTCTCTCGTCTTTATCAGTACCGGTAATAGGGTGCAGGATGCCCACAGAATTTCTCTGGCCCTCTTGCCTAGCACAGTGTCTGTTATGTGGTAGATATTCCACAAAAATGGATGCGTGAATGCTTGAGGGCATTCACAAGTGAATAATCAAAAGAAACAACAAATTCATTAAATCTGGGTTCTATCCTTCATTATTTCCTGGAAATGTATATGTAGATATTGGAGTCCAGTGTACATAGAGTTGAGCTTCTACAACTCCATATATGGGTTTGCACACACACACACACACACACACACACACACACACACACACACACACATCTATGCAGCAACACATATATGGCTGTATGTGTATACAATCTGTTTTATATTTGTGTTTGCAGCATTTATGATGAAGCAAGGGTTAATGCTTTTATTAAAATCCTTAAATCCATATATTTAGGATCTTGTAAAGTTGTCCTGAGGGCCTGTGCTTTGTCATTTCATCAGACACAGTGTTCTGAAAGATTCATTTTATTTATAAAGTAAGTGTGGCGCTGAGGCCAGGGTCATTACTTCACGCTCGTTCTGTTCTTCCTGAGATTGACGGCGCGGCGCCAGTCTGCTGAAATGAGAAGCAAGGAAAATGCACAGATAAGACCGCGACAGACGCAGAGCACATAAAGAAACTAGCAAATTAATATTAAGATCGTTTCTCCCGAGGGACCTGGATTCTCTTCTCAGTTCCCTACCTAGTAATACAATCTTGAGACATTGCTTAGATTTGAAACCTCATTAACTTGGAAAGGAAGGGACTGCGTATTCATTATGTTCCAAACACCGTAAGCCACTCACTGTGCCTGGCATTGCTATGACTTATCACACTTCATCTACCCTGCCAGCCCAATAATAGTAGGCCATCTTTACTGATATACCCACTGGGTGCATTGCCGCAGTGAGCCTTAGACAGATTCTTACGGAGAGATCATGTTGCAGGAGGGACAACAGTGCCCTGGGAACAGCTCCTTCTTAGAAAGAACCAATTTCGTGCTAAGTAGCGCCATCTTGGTAGTCTGGTACCAGCCACAGATGAACTATTCACAATACATAAAGAAGAACTCACGGGATTTTGGGGGGTGGGGTGGTGATTCTCCTTGGGACAGTATTGTCTTGAGAACCTTTGTTTCTTAAATGGCTATGGAGAATTATATTAGGACTGGAAATGCCTTAGGATGATGAGTCCTGAGTTTAATTTACTTCCCTGTTGCCCAAAGAACAGTTCACACTTCACAGTGTGTGTTCTTACGCAATCCGTGTTTCTAACCATTCAGCACGTTGAATAGAGAACTAGGAGTTGGGCAAAGAATCTGTTCCAGTGGATCAATGGTAGAGACACGGATCACTGCCACTTCTGGCTTAGCTTGTTGTTTAAATCAGAAGAACTCAAAGTGAGGAGGTATTTTGAAGAGTATTTTAAAGCAAAGTAACGCAAAGACAAGGAAGAAGAATTCTACCAATCGCCCTGTCTGTGCCTGCACTGAACATAGAACGCCTCAGTTATAAGCTCCGTTTGGAATCTTCTTCCTAAATCTAAATAGTTGCATGTTTGCCTTCTTCTATACTTTCTTTCATTCCATCCATTACTCGCATTAGGTGAAACAAAATGGCAAGAGCACCGGGGCTCTTCCTTCCCTACTTCTGCAACTGCGTCCTCTGAAGCGCAGAAGTACGCTGGCTAAGACCAGCGCTAGAGCTGAGAATGAGTGGATGAGGCCGAAGTCTCATTAGCGGTGAGAGACAAGGGAATCGGGAAACCACGGAGCCTCTCCTGTGTCCGTGAGTCCTGCTCCCATCACACTGAGGTTAGAAAGGAAAACCACACAGGATCCTTTGCTTATTGTTGATGCTTCCTTTTCCTCCTTTTCCCCTTTCTTCTTTTCCCTCCTCTCTTCCCTTCCTACCTCCCTCTCTCCTTATTTCTTTCTTGCTTCCTTTTTCTTTCCTTCCTTCCCTTCTTTCTGTTCTTTCCTCACTTTCCTTTGCCTTCTTACCCCTTTCCATCCTTCTCTCCCTCCCTTCCTCCTTACTTTCCTCCCTCCCTCCTTCATCCTTCCCTCCCTCCTTCATCCCTCCCTTCCTCCCTTCTCTTCCTTCCTTCCTTCCTTTCTTCCTTCCTTCCTTTCTTCCTTCCTTCCTTTCTTCCTTCCTTCCTTCCTTTCTTCCTTCCTTCCTTCCTTCCTTCCTTCCTTGCATTGTAACCTACAATATATCTGGCAAGAGCAGAAGTTGGGAATTGTTTTTGCTTATTATTGAAATCCGGTGCTAATCTTTACCCCGCAGAGATATTATTTTCCGGGGTGATAGTCTCAAGGATGCCTTTCGAGGGGATTTTCTAGGTGACAGGGGTTTTCGGTGATGCCCTGGGACCCAGGGCCCTGGGGACAGCGCAGGGTTCAGGCTAATGGTTTCTTGACCTCCTGAGCGTGCTTCTCCTTGACTTTCTCAATTTGCCCCAGAAAGAGGCCCTGACAGCTTGCTTTCATGCAGTCTCTTGAATTCTGAGTCATTTTTCTAGACTCTTTTCCTTTTCTGGCAGATTTCACAAAGTTGGGCTAAATTCGCAAACAATAGTGTAGGGAACGCTGAGCTGGCCTCATTAAACCAAGGCCTGCCTGCCGGGAGCTTTGGCTTCTAGCAAAGGGACACATGGGAGCCGCTCAGTGATGTCACCGCCTAGAGCTCTTTCCCGCTGCCCCAGGAAATAACACATGCCGTCTGCAAGGAAGAAAAAAAGCAGTAAGGAAGTGGAGAAAGGAACAAAAGACTCATCTAACAAAGAGCAGCCCACAGCCTCATTATCAAGCAAACTCATTTTCAGTTCTGCTGCTGCTCTATCCGCTTAGGCCCTAATGAGCAGTTTCCCTGGGTTGTTCAAGACTCAGTTTACCCCTAGGTAAATCTTCCTTTGGAAAATTCTACTGAACTCAGCAGATGTCTTCTATAGAGCCAAGATTGTATGGTGTGCTCTCAAACATCCTTCTCAATCTCAGGAGTCACGTGTGCATAGGGTTGGACAGAAGCCCTTTGAACAGTTAGGCTCAAAACAAACGTGAAGGTAGGTCCTCATAGGAGGCATACCTTGATAAAAGACATTCTGTCTTTGTAAAGACTGTGAAGAGAGAAGAGCTTGCATTTGTGAGCCTGTAGGAGCCAGCACAGACCAGACTGTACCAGTTTCATCCTCAGCACCACCTGACCAGGGAGGTAGCATTCCATCTTCTCACGTGACAGGTCATTAGTTCAAATAGCTGGTCCAACTTACTTGCTTGTTTGCCTGACCTGTTTATCTTGCAGCTGAGGGTGACTACACAAGTCAATGTAAAGATGCCACCGTGGTCAACAAAGACGAACAAGGCAAAGTAAAAAGACAACAATGCTAATCTACGTAGAAGAGAATCTTAAAAGAATACGGTCCCTTTAGTGGCAAGTTGAGGACCTTACATGAATCACTGCATTTCTCTGGCTCTTCTAAATTCATACATTGTGATAAGATGAGCCAACCTGTAAGGTTTCCATGAGATTCCAAGAGATGATCTTATTTCAAGTAACAGATGTTTTCATTTAGAATGGCCTGGTGTCCGCAGAGTAAAGAGCCTCAAGTGTCTCCTCCATTTAAACTGCCTGTGCCAAGCAAGTAATATGTGGATTTGCTGCCTTCCAAAAGAGGGGGAGGTGTTCAATGCACCACTCTATAAAATAGGGTAATAGACTTAACTCTTCCAGGACGGATAGAGGCCTAAGGAAATACAGTTGCATCTCTCTCAGTGACAGAGATATGCTCCGAGACTTGATCCATTAGGTGATTTCATCACTGTATGACTATCATAGATTACCCAGAAGTCTAGAGTACTTAGCCTGCTTCACATGTGGGTTATTCGGGGAATAGATACTTGGCATTCATTACTTAACATGTATGATGTATGTCAATGGGGCTTTGTATCGGGAAGATTGTTTGGTTAATAAATTCTTGGTTTCTTCATTTCTATCAGTTTTAACTAATACGATTCACAGCACCAAGTGATTTTTAGACGTAAGAACCACAGAAGCTTCATGCTGTACTTTCTGACAGCAAGCATGAGACCAACTAAGCCCCGGCCTTCGAGTCTCGAATTCTAGACAGAACATAACACCCTCCCTGGGTCAGGGCCGGTGCGTTCTTCAGCTGTCCCTCACTGTGACACCCGAGAGGGTGAACTTAGAGGAGGAAAGGCTTATTTTGATTAAGAGTTTCAGAGGTCTTATTTCTCGATCCCAAGAGGTCTTATTTCTCGGGTCCCAAGGCCCCGGGGCTGTTGGCAAAGCACCACCTTATGGTGGGGAGCACATGGTGAAGCAAATTGCTCCCCATGATCACTGCACCATTTTTACCAGGGCACTCCTCCAGTGACCTCTCACTTTACAGGATGGATGGACTCTGGGTATAACAATGGCCAAACAACTGAAGAACAACACAACACGTGCCTTCCTCCAATGGGGCTCAGGAACTGGATGGGTGTGGGATATAGAAAGAGGGTGACTCAGGTTTGACCAGTGTGGCTCTCAACAGTTATCAACGTGGGCCCAGAGAGAGTAGCATAGCCAGAGTTACAAAGCTGCTGCCCCAAAACCAGAGACATGGGTACCCATCTCCAAAAGGGACAGGGGCTTGCACGTTGTATGCAGTCAGCCTCATAGACCTGGATGACGGAAACACCCCTCCCAGTGTCTTCATGGTCCAGCTAGTTTGTGCAGCAGCAGCAGCAGCAGCAATAGCAATAGGCATTCAGAGTCTATGGGACACCCTAAAGACACAGGTGAGAGAAGTGGAATGGGACACGGGTACGAGGATCATATCATCCTTTGCAGCTAGGCACAGAGGTAGATCTAGGTAGATAACACAGATTTTGCATTGGGGTCTGGGGTATCATCTATTAGGGTTCATCTCTGTGGTCATGCTGTACCTATACTCCATCTCTGGACTTTTTGAGTCTCATGTGTCTAGAGACCTCTCTCTTGCTGGCAAACAGTGGGTAATTTTTTTAATGCTGGTTAAAGTCTCCATTACACAGGAAAAATTCTTTAAGCCATTGTATTCAGCCAAGATGCCTGCTCAAAACTCCCACTCAGCAGCTAAAGCCAATCTTCCATGCATTTCCTCTTCTCATTACCCTGTGAGAAATGGAAACGGGGTTTTGTGTGAAACTGGCTGATTAGGATTCCTGTAAGAAGCTGAGGGTACATTCTAAGTGGTAAAATCTTTAAATATGAGAAAAAAAGGAAGAGATCAGATACGTTTTAGGAGCCAAAATGTGCAATATAAAATGCGTAGTATTAATCCATTTAGGACAACAAGAACTCTTTTTAAAATTGTATGCTGCCTTGCAACAGCTAATTCGATTACAAAAACCAAATGTTCTCTACCAGTAGCTTTCCCACGGCAGTGACCACGTCATCATTTATGTATTCAGCCATTGTACTCGTGGTCACCAGGTATGAGCATCTTATCTTTCCAAATATCCAGAGCAAATCAGAAAATACAGAGCCTGAAATCCATCACAGCTGAGTCACATCAATAGGAGACTCCCAGGTAAGGAGAACCAAGTACTCCCACTGGGCCAACAGTCCGAATCTCCCAAGTTTCTTTTCTTTCCATATTCTTGAAGTCTCTGTTCTGACAGAGACTTGAAAATCTTTTCATACACTTTTCTTCTCTGCTTAAGCTGGGTCAGATTGTATGACTCAAAATCAAGTGATATATACCTAGAGAGAGATTTTCAGTACTAAACAGATTTCCTACCTGAGGTCTCCAAGCATCAGAATCCTTTTATCCCTGCTCACCTTAGATCACCAATGCCAGTTAAGCCCTAGTCATAGAATGGGGATTTAATAGAGAAAAGGTAGACAAATACATAAATAAAAGCCGAGTAAAAGACAAAGACTACGGGGAAAATGTTTGCTTTCACATAGTTGGCTTCCTTTGGAACAAGAAAAAAAATGGTGTTGTTTTTAATTGATTATAAAAGTGATCTTTGTCACCAAAACTTTGACAAGCACTTACTTTGAGAGTGATCAGAAGACACTGAGAATTTTCCCTAGCTTATTTTCTAGGAGTCTCAGATATAGAAGGTATGTGAGAATCCAGCCCTGCCTGACCAAGCTCTAGCACTGAGTACTGGGTAAAAAAGGGCAAGCCTAACACAGCATTACGAGCTTTGCATCTCAAAACCTCATTCAATAATTACCTCACATTCCAAATAAGCAACAGAACATGCATCCCTCTGAGCATCATTTTAAGCAGCCATTCGTTTGACAACCAGTTTGGAGAGGATTCCATAAAATGTATGTTTTTCTGTTTCTAACACAACTGAGATAGAGTTAGAAATAAGGTCAAGGGAAATGAAAATATTTTCTCTGCTACTATTAAGAGCTGTGTAGGTGAATGTGGCTAATTGTACAGGAGCAGTGGTTTTCCTAAAGTTCCACTCCGTATTCAGCAGCCTTGTCCAAACCAACACAAACATATCTTGCCTCATCTGAATTACTGCAGGGTTTCTGGCACAGGAAGCTACACATTCTGTACTGATGGACAAGTTTCCGAAGGAGGGGAGGAAAGAGGGCGAGTTCCTTCTATCAGTGGTGGACAATGGATACAGGGTGTGGAAATGGGCTGTAGGACAGGAAGGTCACACTAACGGATTTCTCTCCACATGAAAACAAGAAATATGGAAAAGGAAGTGCCACGTTAAAAGACTTCATGGTATGTGAATGCCATCAAGGTTCAACAAACAAAAGAGATCTAAAATAAAATGCTAATGTAAATCTTTACCAATCTGCTGGCCTGTTAGAGAACACCTTCTGTATCTGAAAAAATGATGTCTTACTGAGATCTTGAGAACATGAGATGGTGTGTAGAACAGGACAGATATAATTTCCAGCATGGTACTTAAGGTAATTCATTTGTAAAAGCAATAAAGTGATAGCGTCCAGAAGCCTGTGACAGAATAGGGAGGAAAGGCAATGCTCAGTCACTCAAGCCAAGTTAGTATGAATAACATCTAGTATTTAATAAAAAATGCGTCAAGCAACATGTGAAATTCTTTCTCCTATTGAATAGATATATAAAGAACATTATGCATGAAAATATCATGGTGAAATATTATTTTTTACAGTGAGTGCACAATAATAAGAAAATGACAAAAATAGGAGGGAAAAGTGTGGATTATAAGTATTTCTATGTCTCTGTTCATATAGAAACGAAAACTCCAAGTCTGGAGCAACTACATAAGTTACGCAGCAAGTTCTGGAGCAAGAAGTTCAAGCCTAGCAAGTCAAGATTCAGTCTCACTTTTATTACGGTAGAGTATGATTTTCCTAAAGTCCATGAGCAAAGAAAATATACCTAAATGGAATAAAGAGGAGAATCTTCAAGAAGCCATGGCCCTTCCATTTTGTCTCAAGAATAACTGTAGCTAATTTTATGTGTCCACTCAATGGAGGAAGAAATCATCAGAAAGCAAGTGACCCGTGTACTGCAGTAAGGCTCTTCTGAAAGGTGTTAGCATTTGAATCCATATCTACTGTTGACAATATCAGCAAGAACCAACCCATCTGTTCAGGGTTGGAGAGAACCAACAGATGAGGAAAAAGGTCAATTTGTTCTCTTCTCTAAATTGGGTTTTCTAATTTTTCCTTCCCTCAGATAGCAGAATTCTAGGCTCTCAGAAATGTGAATCCAGACTGAAATACACCAGTAGTACTTCTAGCTCTCCACTTTTCATATGGCCAGTCATGGGAATTCCCATCATCCTGTGGGCCAACTCCACAATAGGCCCTGTCTTCAATATTTATATACACATAGTACAGGTTTCATTTCTCTAGAGAACCCTGATGAATTAATACAAGCACTAGAGTATCTTCATCTTCATATTCTTCCCAAGGATGAACTATCTTTCCATATGAAATTCTCCTTTCCTCTTTTGACCCTTCAAGGTAACATACTGAAATGATTTGTTAAACTTTGTGTGCTGAAACAATTCTACAAATAACTCCAGTAAAAGTTCAGGTGAGCAAGAAGATGGATAGGAAAAGTTCAAAGATGATGCATTTCAAAGGCATTTCAGATCCTGGCCAAGGGACAAGAAAAAGAAGGTCTGGTTGTAATCTATGCATATTTAAAAGTCTGAGAAGAAGAAGGAGTAGAATGAATAAAACTAATTCTTTCTCTCTCTTACTTTTTTTCGATTCTTGACTTGCACATAGGAAGCTGGGATAAATCCAGGAAGAGACCACAAAAGGACTAGAATGTGAAAATGCCTTCAGATATTTAGGGCCAGACCCAGAGCTAAGATTTGGAAAGACTCCCATGGAGAAAAAGAATAATGATTTAAAGGCTGAGAAAATATCCATCCATTTTCTCTTAAGGATTTTGTCATGTTCAAGCTGGATAAAGAGGGCTAAATCCTAAGTCAATAGCAGGGCTTATGTAAATAGTACCTTGTTGGCAGGGGTGAGAAAAGGAAAATGGGTAAGACATTCTTAAAGTTATTCTACTTCCACTCCGGGTGCAGTTCTAAGTGACAGCAAGTGAGATTGAGTATAATATCCAGTTTGAGTAAACTGGTATGAATTCATTACTGTGTGAATCGGGATATTTTAAAGGCAAATGTTTCTCATGGGTGTATCCGAAAAGAGAACGACGGAAAACCTCTAGCAAATAGATCAACATAGACTTACGGGTCGACATTATATTTGACATCATATTATTTGTTCAGGGATAATAATGGTCTTTATGTTGAGATTCAATTTCTGCATTGTGAAATGGGAAGTGGGAAATAACGTAAGAAATCTCAGGGCAGCAAAGGTAAAGCAATCCTCACGGCTATGCAATAGTAATGGTTGTTTTCAAAAGTCACTATTATCTTTTGTCATCTATTGCACAGAAAAATAAACACTATAGTTGGAAGGGTTATGAGGTTGAGAGGCAGTTTTGTTGCTAAATTTCTATGTGCAAAAGATTATAATGTTTGTTTGAAATATTTACTGATTTCTGTATTTTCCAACTATACAAGGTCTCCTTGGTGCCCTCTTGTAAAAGAGAAAACACATTCTTACCACATCATGGAAAGCTGAGCTATGTTACAAACTTGATCAATGGAAGATCACCTCAAACAAACGTTATCTTTAAGATACATTGTTCTTTCCTGCCATCTCTTTTTCCTTTTCTATGTGTCAGAAAAAGACTCATAATTAGGCAACTTTATTTTGTCTGAACCAAAGAATGGAAAAAAAATGTATCGAGCATAGATACAATCACCATGACCCAGTAAACATTTTCAAAAAGAAAAAGACTATGTAAAGAAATGAGCTCAATGATTTTGTGCTTTTACATTTCTCAAAGTTACCTGTTCATAACTTTAAAATTTAGAAAACCTAAATACCTGTTTGTGGAGGGCTAACTTGTACAGAAACTTTAGCATGTACATTTAAAAATCACAAATAAATAAAATAAATGGAAATAAGGATAAGATACTGCATACTTTCTTCCTCTCAAACTATTTCCCTTAATGTAAAATTACCTCGTTTCCTCCATACCATCATAAATATTGACTAGTGAATGTTTCTATAATTAATATGAAGTCTATGTTTGCATGTGAATCATAGCAAGACACATGGTAGGGATAAAACCTTGAATTCTTTACCGAAACTAACTCTTCTAATTCCTGAGTATGAGAAATTAGGTTAATAGATTAAGCTCTGGAGTGTAAAATAAATTCACCTATCTAAAACTTTAGAATAGTTCCTAACGTGAAAAGTATCCCGGTGAAAGCTGCTACCCATGCATTAATGACCCTTGGGTGCTGAGGTTCCTTTGGAGACATGGCCCTGTCATACGTAGACCTGTCTATACTTTCCTAGCCAAGCCCCAGTCATTGTGACTTCTTCTAGCACCTTCTCATAAATGTCTAAATATTTCACTGCTATACTTCTGTACTTTGTTCTGAGGAATGTTTAACCAAAATCCAGGGAGAGAGCTATTGCCTTATGTCAGGAAAAGGAGATCTCAACAAACATTACATGGTCTGAGCCAGTCAAAATTCTAAACGGCAATTTAGAAGCACTTGTGCCCAAATACCTGTATTTTTTTTTACTGAAGGTAATATAAAACAATAACTGGATATTAGATTTGACTGGGATCTTACACTTCAAATGGTCAAGTTCCTCTTCCTCAAAAGTATCAGAGATGCAAGTAGGAATCCTAAATCATAGATATCTATTAGCATGTGTCCCACCGTGATTAACACCTGGCCATTGCTTCTAGCTCTTGAGATGACCATTGCTCTGTTGACTAATTTATTCATTTAAAAAATCCATTGGTGGTAAAATTTATAGTTACCCCTTCTGCATGTCAAATATTGATACCCTTTATACACGTGTCATACTGGCAAACTGTACTTGAGTTGGGATAGGTTGTTTATACAAATAACAATAATTAATAATACTGTCAACATAGGAGCTACATATTGCCGAAGGGAAGAAATAAAAATATAATAGCAAGGTACTCCTATGCGTAGACATGTATAGCCCCAATGGATAGTATTTATTTATATGTAATGGGGAAGGGCTTCCCAAGATAAATAAGAGCAATGTCCAGCACCGTTCCTGGGGAACCAACAGGTGATCTTATTCAACTTATCCTGCCAGGGCCTCTGGAGCTAGATTTCTTTTTTTTTTAATTGAAATGGTGATGAGCAGAGGGATTACAGTTAAAGTAAGATAATGAGCACATTTGAAGTTAAATATCATTACCCCATCCCTCATTTTCTCCCATTTACCCCTCCCTACTCCTCTCCTCCACAAGCCGTAAGGTTCATATCCAATATAGTGATAATGTTGCATTAATTAGTTCACCCTTTATACTGCTGTTTCTGTGATTCCCTTTCCCTTCCACAGATGGAATAAACTTACATACGAGACACAAGGTACAGAAAACTAAGAGAAAAGAAAAAGAAAAAGTATATATAGGACATAGTAAGAACCTCTTTTTCCCTTATCTTGGAGTTCATGTTGATACACTTCATTGTGTATGGTCCTATGAAGCCTAGATTTCAAATAAGAACAACTGCGTGTGCCTGTGATCAGTAGAATAATGACCTTACAAAAGTGACCAGGCTTTGATTCCTGAATACATGGGTATGTGATTAAGAATATCGAGGTGGAAACGCAATGCCGGAATTCCCAGAGAAATGTAAGATTTCTGATAAGTGAAAATTGGTTGTAGAAGATTCAGAGAAGGATCTGTAACCACAGAAGCAGAGATCAGAGTAAAACGAATGTGAGTAGCACCCAGAAGTTAGGGGGAAAAATCCAAGGAAAAGATTCTCTTATAGAGCATCCAACAAAAACAGTTGTACCTGGAGTTTATTGCCATAGATTTCTGTTGCTTTAAGCCATTGTTTGTGGAAATGTGTTAGAGCAGCAATCAGGAAGTAAGAGAATATGGTTCCCTGCTAGCCTAGATGCTGCCTATGTTCATGTCCTAAGAAGAAGAATCAGAATGTGATTCACTCATGTTTGGGTTTAAACTAAAATGTTTGAAACGCTCTCTGGCCTTTGGTGATCTACAAGAGAATGACTGCTTTCTGCTCCTTATATTATAAAGTGTGTGTGTGTGTGTGGCAATTGCTGGTTTCATTCTATTCACTATTTGAAAGTCTCAAGTAAGGCCCTACTTGGAAATTGTCCAGAAAGAAATTGATATTGCAAGAATGATCATGCTCTCTCTATTTATACCACTCAGGGCCAGAGAAAATACATATTCCGTCCATTACTCTGTCATCAGTATGCACCAAAGTGTTTGACGCATGGTGAAATGTAATACATATTTATTGACTGACAACAGACCCTCGGAACCAGCCTTCAGCAGAAAACTCACTATGTGTTTTGAATTTCACCAAGGAATTCAAGAGTTCCTTGAGATGTTCCTTTCTTAAGAACTCAAGAAGGGCCCAGGGGCTTTCTCTATGCTTCAAGGACTTCAAGGACTACTTCATTAGATCCAAGACTGTGGAGTCTCCCATTTCTAATCCTCAAGTCAATCAGATCTTTAAATGAACAGATTATGGATTGAATCATAAGTCTCTGAATGCTATATTGGAATTTTATTCCCAAGCATGTATAAAGATGACCATAACTGGAAATAGGACCATACAAATATAATCACCTCAGCATGAGAGGATTGCTGAAAGGTTTCATGGAGGGTCTCGGTTCTTGAGTTCTTTAGGGAGAAGATGCAAAACTTTAATCAAAATAATAGCAACGTTTCTTCAGAATAGTTATATGAAGTGAGAATGTGCTACTTTAAAAGAGAGCATGCTCTCTTGGAATGAAAGTCAATCACAAATTCCTTTGTGTTTTAGTTTTGTTATGGTTTAAGTAAAAGGTCTTAGAGGTCCCTGGAGAAGCACCACCTCTTCTTGATCTAAATTCATACTTAGATTTCATTAAATTTCCAGATTCATCCTCCATGTCTACCCATAACAACCTAATTGGAATCAAGACCATCAGAGATGTTATAATTACCAAGATTAAAATGATAGGCTAATGACTAGAGGTTAACTCTCAGTTACACTGGTACATTTGAAGTGGTTTGAACTGGAATTTCTTTTATGGGTTTGATAACCACTGGGCTCTTTTATCTGCAGTATTGTCCTGACGGATATTCATTAGCTTTTAGCCATGAAAACTTACATGCCATTTGGTACTTATCTCTCTCCCTTCAGTACTTCCAGTTAACAAAATGAAACACGGAATCCAGGCAAGCCATAATCCAATGACTGGTGTCCTTAAACTAACAGGGAGATCAGACACAAACCAAAGGGATGCAACCAGGTACAACTGGAAGCAGAGATAGTAGATATGCCACTCACATGTCAGGATGGCGGGTAACCAACAGAAACCAGGAAAGAGACAGAAGATGCTTCCTCTCTCCAAAACTCGCTTGAATTCATACTTCAGACTCCCTGTACAATGGCAGAACAAATTCATATTGTGTTAAGTTATCCCATTCATGGTCATTTGTTATAGTAGTCCTGAGAATTATATACACAGGGCAGAATTGTTATTACTTAAGCACAACTCTGCTCAATCCTCTAGAACCAGGATTCCATCCACATGTACAAATCCACTCCACTTTTTGTTGATTTGAGTGGACCAAGATGGATCTACTTTTGGCATCCCAAAGGGGGCCAAGTCTGTACACTCCCCTGCCTGGCAGACTCCCTACTGCAGTAGCCTGTGTCAGTGGCATCATCTGATTATCCAGTGAAAGTGAATGAGCCTGCACAGCGGTGTTCCTGTTAACTACGGATTTGTTTTCTCATTTGCGTAAACACAGACTGAACTACCTGTAATGCTAACGGAAGGAAACCTCATCAGGAAGTTTTATAAGTTGCCTAAACGTTTCCGACACCTGGGACTCATGGCGCATACGAAATCCGGCTTCTGATCTGTTTGTGTTCTCTAGTAAGCAGTTTGAAATTCTCAGAGCATAGTATTCATTTGAAGGCTTCAGGAAACCCAACATGGTGCCTTAGAAATAAACCTCATCTATTAGAAAGAATGGTATTGTATCATTTCTAAAGAAAGACCTGGAAAAATAAATGCTATGAGAAGTAAGTCAGGTCTAGAGAGACAAAGGATGCTAGAGTTTCCTTCTACATGGAAGGAGATTCAGCTGATTAACTCATAAGTAAATATATTGGGTGCTCTGCAAGTGTATGAAAATTTATTAACTGAAATACGGTAGATTCAAGGGACAATGCAAGAATGTTAATTGTTTTTTCACCTTCTTTCAAAAATTATTGTTTTTGTAAATAAGTTTTTAATTATGAAAATACTGTACAGAAGGGTTACAATCACATGAGCAAGGTAATGAGTACATTTCTTATCAAGCATTGCTGTCTCCTCCTTTGTTTATCCCCTACCATCCCTTCCCTCCACCTCCACAACCACACTTCCTCCATCCCCTCTGCCTAAATTGTAAAGTTCATTTTTCAACATAGTGACTTGTACATCTCATTGTTACAATGGGTCAACCTTTATCAACTATTTAAACATTTTGTTTTTTTCCTTCCCTTCCCCAAATTATACTGACATCAAATACAGTGAAAACAGGGGTTATACCGTGGGGGAAGAACATACAAAGCAACAAAAAAAATCACATGGTACTTTATAAATACATTAGAAACAATAGCAAGAAAGAAAAAACCACTTGTGTCCCTATCTTGGGGTTCATTTCACTTAGCTTCATCTTATCTGGTCATTTGTATACAGCTCTTGACCTTTTCTACTTATCTCAGACATATACTAGCTATTGCAAATTAGGGAAACCATGGGACCTATGTTTCTTGGGGCCTGGCTTACTTCACTTAATATAATATTTCCAAGTCATTCCATTTCCTAACAAATGGGTCAATGTCATTCTTTCTGATGGAGGCATAGAATTCAATTGTGTATATATACCACATTTTCTTGATCCATTCATCTACTGATGGGCATCTGGGTTGGTTCCATATCTTAGCTATGGTAAATAATGCTGCAATAAACATAGTTGTGCTAGTAGTTTTAGTACGGTCTTATTTGTGAACATTTAGGTAAATGCCCAAAAGTGGGATTGCTGGATCATAGAGGAGCTCTATGTGTAGTCTTTTGAGGAACCTCCATACTACTTTCCAAAGTGGTTGAACAAGTTTACACTCCCACCAACAATGCAGTAGGGTTCCCTCTGGTCACATCCCCTCCAGCATCTGTTGTTATTAGAGTTCTTGATTACAGCCATTCTAACTGGGGTGAGGTGGAATCTCAATGTTGTTTTGATTTGCATTTCTTTTATGGCTAGAGAGGTTGAGCATTTCTTCATGTGTCTATTGGTCATTATTTTTTTAAAAAATAAAGTCACAGAGTTAGCAAAAGGTACAATCAGGACTTGGAGGAGGTTCTGAGAAACTGGAAAGCTCAGAATAGCCATTGTAGTGCCTCCTCTGCCCTCTGCTGTATCTCCCTGCTAGAGGGTCTCTGAAATGTGTTCACAGTGCCCTTCTGCACCAGCACCAGCTGGCTCACTGAAATGGGTGCCGAGGCGTGATACTATCTGGCCCAAGTGCTGTTAACCCTGCTGGACCCTGCACCTCTCCCTTAGGTCTCACTCTCTCACCGGCTTCACTAGTTTGGAGAAATGTCATGCAAGTGGAGGTTACAAATGGGTTGTGGTTGATTTCAGAGACTGGAATGTTTAAATGAGTCTGGCTGTGGATTGGCTCGTGCTTACTAATGGCTGGAATAACAGAACCACCCTCGTCTGGGTGGTTATACACTTGAGCTTTACTTCTCACAGTTTTATTTCCTTTGTAAGTCCAAGTTCAGCAAAACAAATGCCAGGACCTGGTGACTCAAGGGGTAGAGTGGGGTCAGAAGGAAAGGGGGAATGAATGAAGATAAGAGGGGAGAATGCAGTCAGAAATTCAATGCATATCCTAAAAATCAACAAGAGTGAGGGAAGGGGTGGGTTAGGAGCAATGGGGAGAGCATTGAAGAGCGTGCCGTGATCGAGAGGCATTTCATAAACAGCTTTTATGAAATAAAAACTCTACTTTACAACTACTTAAAAATAGTTTTTTAAAAAAAGAATAAATATATAAAACCAATTTCCCCAATACAAGAGCCTTGCTCTGATGAGGACATTGAATACTGTGGTCACACACCTGGGGAGCAGGGATACACAGTACCTAACTACTCATCCAGAGCCTCAAAGCACTGCACTATCTGTGGACTCCAACACCCTCGCCCTCTGGGTTTTACAAGGCTTCCTCTTGATAGTGGTCAGTCCCAGGGCCATCTTTCTTCTCTGCTCTGAACTACATTTAGACAGAAGTAGGGTGATCAAATAGGAGACTATCAATCTGAGGAGGAATAACTGAAACTCTGAGTTGTAGTTTAGATATTCAATGTTCCCAGAGGCCCAGCAGCTAAAGGCCTGGTTTCCAGACTGTGAGGCTATTTATGATGTTAGGACTAGTGGGAGAAAGAGGAAGGAGATTGGGGAACCAGGAGCGCCTCTCTCCAAAGAGAAAAGAACTCTTTGCTTTCTTTCCTACAAGGCTTCCATGAAATGAACAGATTTCCTCCACCATGAATTTTTGTCATAAATTATGGAGCTATCATAAGCCTAAAACCATAGGGTCAAGTGATCAGGGACTCAAAATTCTGAAAACTGTGAACCAAAAATGTACTTTTTCTCTATAATTTGAATACATCATGTTTTGTTAGAAACCTGAATCAAAAAGTGGAGTTGTTGTTAGGACTACAGTGCAATATGATTCAGAAGTTCAGGAACTGCTTTCAAGTTGTGTGGAATGTTGTTCATCTGCTTAAGTCAGTGGCAATTTACTTTACAAGCTTTAATTTTACAAGGAGAGCTTTGGAATCTGAGAAATAATTGTCATAGCAGTGTTGGATATTGATTTCGCTCCCACTCAGGGAGTTGTTTGTTTAATCATTTATTTGTAGAGTGACCTACCTGTATAACCTTAACAAGTATACTTGCTTAGAATTTTTTCCTGCTTTCATACATTATCCTGTATAGTGGGTGACCATTGATGGGTTGGAATAAATTACTTCTTAGCTCTGGGATTTTATTCACTTACCAAGTTCTGTTTATCATTTCCTTCAGATGTGTATATGGCTTCTCAACTGTTCACACAGTTCAAGATTTAAAGGGGGCTAATTTTGTCCCATCTAAACCAAAGAATATTCAACATCAAAGTTTCTTTCACCAATCTCTCCAGACAGGGTGATACTTGCAAACACACAGGCTTGCGGGTTTCTGGGAATCATTATAATTTTATTTTTATTTTCCCATTAAGTCATTCTTGGGCCAAGTAGTTGATCCCTGCAGTGTTGGGTGAGAGGTAGTACTTAACCCTTGGGACATTGATGATTATGTCCAGCACCTCTGTTCCTATAAGGATAGTGAGCTTATTGGTTTAGGGATTGCTCTAATGATTTCATGTGATGGATTAAATTCATACACTGAAATTCTCACAATTGTTGGGATATTAGGAGGTAGACCTTCTGAAAGATGCTCAGATAAACAGAAATGAGATTAGTAGGTTTGTATGAACAAAACATGATCTCTCTCTCTCTCTCTCTCTCTCTCTCTCTCTTTCTCTCTCTCTCTCTCTCTCTCCCCCACTCCTCCTCCTTCATGTAAGGACACTTCAAGGAGATGGTCACAACACAGGAACTAGAAATTGGACCCTCCACAGATATAGGTTCTGCCTTCAACCTGGGTCTCAGATTTCCCAGCTTCAGAGACTGTAGGAAATACATTTTTGTTGTTTAAGCCATGCAATCTATATTTACATAATGAAGATCAAATTGGGGCCTAGTGGGAGAAAGGGAAAGGACAACCTTGATTATATCTTTTATACCAGCACATTCTCAAGTACTGGTGGTCAGGATATCTGCACCGTGAGATGACACTATCCTGCTCATCATAATAACCTTTGAGGAGGTGTGACTTTTTCTTGGATAAGAAAAATAGCACTAGTACTAGTAGTCAATTTGAGACATTTATTAAGCACATTTCTAGACACTGAGAAGTGAAAATCAAAGAAGAAAAAAATGTTGATTAGCAAGCCCAGTACAGAGAGATGAGTGAGTATATGGCTTGGTGGACACTAACATAGATTTTTTTATGGAGAAAAATCTAGTGGTACAGGAAAAGGCAAGGTCTTCTGTATTAAATGTTTTCCAAAGAAGTTTCCTCTGAGCAGTGACAGTTAGGTAAAGACATGTATAACAGTTGAGTACCAAATGATGATACTATTTTATATATCATGTGGCATTTCATCAAACTTTATTTTTACTGTAGATACAACACTAAGTATTATAGTCATTTTGCCATCTTTTGTTATTTCGGAAAGTTTAAATGTGATTTGTGATCACTGGTCAATAGATGATGAAACTAAAGTTCAGAGGTTGAGTGTTTTTGACATTATATTTCAGGAATGAGGTTGTTTATTTAAAAAAATCCCAATGTGTTCTGGCTCCAAGTGATTTTCTTGTTCTTCAATGGGTTATTAGCATATCTGAGTCTCCAAGTTTTGAGGTAGCAGCTGGCAAGATCATTGTCACTATGTGTGAGGTCCTTAGGAACCCCAGTGCTGTTTAAGAAGTATAACCATGGATAAATTATTTTATTCAAGCATCTGCCTCTTAATCTGTGAAATGAAGTTACTGTTGCCCATCTCAGAGAGTCAGGATGAGACTTCAGAGGTCATCACTTTAACAACTGAATATGCTGTTTGGGATATACCAAGAATTCAGTAAATATCACCACTACCATCACCTGTTATTATCTTTGTGTAATCTTTGATTGATGCATTATCACCGCACTTCAAAGAATGGAAGGGTGGAAGATAGTGATCTCCAGAATCCTTTATATCTCTATCTTGGTTTGGCTTAAGCTCTACCTTTAGGGTACACGTAGTTCAAAGGTCAATGGTGGCAGACCTTGTGTCAGCTACACACACACACACAAAACCACTAAACTTGGCTCCCAGTTGCATAAAATTGAGTATCTCTAGTCTGTACCACATGAGTAAAATCAACATACAGCCAAATACTGATCTGCTGAGAACTGAAGTACTTTGAAAAGGACCGATTGTTGATGAGTGAAACAAAGTGAAAGTGACTTAGTAGAGATTTAGCTCTCAATGAGGAAGAAAAGTTTAGACACAATCATAAATCTACAACTCTAAAGATGGTAACATGAAATTAAAAAGTAAACTACCAATGAAATTCCCTCATGCTTAAGTAAATTCCCATTTTTACAAGGTACAAACTATCCATGAACCAGAAACAATGGGGAAAAATTACTTCTGGTGAAACAGAAATAAAAGAACAATAACCAAAGAACTAAAACAATTGCTTCCAGAAAGCCTCAGAGAGATAACAAATAAATAAACCAAATCAATGTCTATAGAGGTAATTTGCATAGCCTTGGATCTGAAGTACATTTTTGTTTAGTCAAAAACCGTTATTCAAAGTGATGTGGTCCATAGAGAAGAAGCAAGAAATATATCTGATGGATATTTAAATCTTCTAAACATCTCTTTAAAGAAACAAAATAGGTAAGACACCTAGTACCTAGTATGTATTTAATATATAAGAAGTAGTCCTAGATTCTCAATAGTGGCCAGAAAAGTACATTTTTTAGGGTTGGTGAGGATAGAAAACACCCAATGAATATGCATGAAGTGTCTAGGTTTCTCAAAAGGGGCTCTGAAGTAAAAAGTCAAAAAGGTAAACTGTATGTAAAGTCTACCCTTTCCTGTTAGTTCCCTCATTCACCCTCTCTTTCACTGTTGTGTTTTTACCTGTGTTTGTACAGATGATCCCAGTTATAACCAACTACCATCTTTAGCATTCATAAAGTACTTAACATGCATGCACGTGCAGACCCACTTTTCACTTAGGGATAAGAATGTCAAAGATGGCAGAATCAAATGAATTATGCAAGGTCTGCATCTCACAGCTGGCAAAGCGTCAGCGCCCAACTCCAGTCTCAGCTCCGGAACATGAGCTCCGTGTTCTCTTCACGTGTGACAGTCACACATGTGTGACTCTTGGAGTAAACAGTGTGCTCTCCATGTTGGAATGTCCTCCAGACCTGGCAGCCATTCTCCCACGTAAAATCAAGTAACTTGTGTCATCCCCTTAAACTTGTTTTCTCATCTGTAAGGTGAAGGTTGTGAAATATATGGAACTCTGTGACATAATATGTATACATGGAATTCATTTAAGTGAATAGCACTGAAAGCCTACCACTTTCCTTTCAAATATATATATATAATCAATCACAATTTCCAGATGAAGAGAATGAATCCTTACAGAACTTGAGTCCCTCTTCCAAAGCTTTTGCTCTGTCCACTAGATGGCAATGACTGTAGAATTTCCATAGCAGCTAGAGTTTGACTAAAGGAGCAGGTGGGTGAGGTCTCCTTGTCTACACCACACTGTTGGAAGTGATGTCTTGATATTGCCTCCTGATCTGTAACCTTGAGGCATCTGTCCCTTAAGTTTTGTTTTTCTTTCCTCGAAAGCATTTTTGACAAGGAGGATGAGAAGATGGAAGAACATGTCAAGAGAAATCACTTGGTATGCTTCTCAAGAATTCACTGTGTATTCCTGACAATTTTTGGACCAATTATAAATTATACAATGCCAAACTAGCTCCTTCAAACTTGAGATTACAGCTGGCCCTTGAAGCTAATGAGTTATGTCTCACTGTGCTGAGATGCTTGAGAGGCAGGTGGGAGGAATGGATTTTTTTCTTATCTATGACGTTTCCTTCTAGAGTCAGGTCTTCATCATCCCTTCACTACTGCTTTAGAAGTCCCTTTCCTAGAGGCCCCTATCTTCTTCAATGTAGTTTCATTCGATTGTATTTACCAAGAAACAATCCAACAGTGAAACCCCTTCCCTTGCTTTCCTCCAGTTTTTCCCACCTGCTACCCCCACAATGTGTAGAGTTCATTTTCAGCATCGTGTCTTGTGAGTGTCACTGCTCCTTTTGTTCACCCTTTGTCCCACCATTTCTCTGCTCCCCCTTTAGCCTCCCTGAAGAAGATAAACTTACCCTGGGTGTTGGTGGCTCACACCTATAATCCTAGCTACTCAGGAGGCTGAGATCTGAGATAGGAGGATCGCGCTTCAAAGCCAGGCTGGGCAGGAAACGTCTGTGAGACTCTGACCTCCAATACATGAATAGGAAAAACAGCATTTTGCTTTAATTTGTATTTTTTGGTTAGTCATATTTAAATATTTTCATGCTCACTAATCATTTGTATTTCTTTTATGAACTTCCTGTCATAGTCACTGACAACTTCTGAATTATGTTTGTACAATTTCCTACTTACTGTTAAAGATATATAAACCCTTTAGTGCATATTTAGAATATTATATTGTCATATAGTTATAATGTATTTTAAAATACTTTAGGCTATTAAAATGATCTGACAATTAAAAACAAGAAACAACCAACTCAATGTATAAGTAGTCTCTATTTCTGTCTCTGGTTTTTCTAATGCTAGCATTTCCACATTGAAATTTTAGTTTAACATTAAACTTAACCATCTAAGAAAATAAAAAAAAGATAATTCACTTGTCATGAAAATATCTGTGACCCATCTTTCTCAATGGAAACTTCAGCAAAAACCCTATATGACATAAACAAATACAAGGATACATAATATGGGTAAGCCTCTGAGGAAAATATGAGTAGGATCCCGAGATAAACTGTACAGTATGTGTGAGAAGAGCAAATCTTTCAACCAGGCCTTTAAGACAACCATCAGAAACGCCTAGATGTCTAAGATATGAGCCACAGCACTCTTACTGGAGGTCAGTAGGTGACCCTCGTACCAGGCAAGAATGGAGCTACAGAACTGAAGAGGTCTTTCTATTCTTTGCTTTCTTTCCTTATTTTTTTTTCTTTTAGGCAGGGATTTGGAGACAAAACTAGCCAAACACAGATTGAAGGACTGGAACTCAGGTGTTCAGATGCATAAGGAATTCTTTGGCTCATTACTGGCGACTGCTTAGGGTACAGTTTATAGATCATTTATTCTATCAATATGTGACATGCATACCTTACATAGTTTTTACTTTTAAAAACATAAGCATTAACAGATGCTGGTAGCTCACACCTGTAATCCTAGCTACCCAAGGGGCTGTGATCTGAGGATTGCAGTTTGAAGTTAGCCTGAGCAGGAAAGTGTGTGAGACTCAGTTAACCACCCAAAAGCTAGAATATGTATAATTATATATTATATATGTATATTGTGGGCTGAGAAGGCGGCTCGGTGGTAGAGTGCTTGCCTCCCATGCATAAGGCTCTGGGTTTGATACCTCAGCACCACAGAAGCAGAAAAAGCTGGAAGTGGTGCAGTGGCTCAAGTGGTAGAGCACTAGCCTTGAGCTGAAGATCTGAGGGACAGTGCCCAGGCCCAGAGTTTAGGCCCCACGACCAACAACAACAACAACAAAAATATATATGTGTATATATATATATATATATATATATATATATATATATATATATGTATGTATATTGTATAATATATATAATTTTAAAATCATTCCAGAATCCTTATTTTCTACATTTTTCCCAGAATCTTATCCTTGAAGACAATTTTGTTCTGTTTTGTTATAAGTCTTTCTGATTTTGCAGCTATCATCATAAACTTTATAAATAAATGCACTGCATTCTATACTTTCTATAGCCATATCTTAATTTACTTAACTATTCCTCTAACATATCATGATACAGTCATGGTGATGATCATTGTTATATGTATTTTAGCTTTTTATTTCAGTTTAATTCTAGATGTGTGTTTATATGGTTAAGAAAATTTTAATAATTTCCAGAAAGTCTTTGTTTCCTTTTGAATACCAAACTTGTCAATCACTGCTATGAAAACATGAGTGGTAAATGAGAGTTATTGATTTTATTCCACAATCATGTAGACTTTTTCCAGGAAAAAAAAAAAGGCAACTGAGTTGTAAAGGGCAAAAGACAAACCCCTCATTGCTCTCTGAAGAATGCCAAAATCTCTTAATCTGCCAAGGAGCCCCTCCCTCATTCCATAACAAATTGGTATCAAAGCCTTTGTGTGGTACCTCTGCACTTGCTAATGGTTGACTTGTTCTTTCCCTTCTACAGTTTCCCGCTTTCTAGCTGGTGGCATACCTGCAAGTCTGTCCATATTGCATCAGTGCAATCCTCATTCTCCCTCTTCAATTCATTTACCGCTCCAATTTCAGTCAGATTCCATGTTTTACAACTGATCATTGACGAAACTCACGCCTGCTTTCCTTGCAGAAACAGAACCCAGATAAAACTCAACTACAGGAAACAAGGTAAACATTGATGATGGTTTGATTGCTTGTTATTGTGTGGTTGTTGTGAACACATCTGTCTTGCCTAATAGAGCTTATGACTTCCGAATACTTTCAATAGTTCACAAAGTGAGATGTGCCTAGCATGTAGTCAAAAAGACACCATTTTTAATACTTAAAGGGCAGTTTTGGAAGTTCATCGTCCATAAGTTTTGCAGCCAATTCTCCTTTCCTTTTCTTGTTCTTTGGATTTTTAATGACCTCCTTCACTAGCAATCTAGCTACCCACTATGAGCTCTTTGAAGTTCAGCTTAGCGATCTCTCCTTAGCGGTTTTCTAGCCACCTGTCCACTTGCTATGGCTAGTGCACTGATAAGCATGTGAAGAGAGATCCTGTAAAGTGACGTAGTCACAGAATGCAATACAGAGAAAGAAGTGAGTGCTAATAATACTGGTGATAATGTGAGATAAGGACACCCAAGGGGAAAATTGTGGCCACACTAAAACACATTCCTTCTTTATGTGCTACTATGAGCTGAATGTCGGCAAACTCCTCTCCATTGTAATGCAATGGTATGCGGAAACCGGGCCAAGGGAAGTAACAGTCATAAAAGTGGAGCCCTGATTCTAGGATTAGTGCCTTTAGGAGGATAAAAACGCACATCTGTAAGCCTTAACCTCAGACTTTGCAGGCTGTAGAACGCTGAGAAGTAAAGCTCAAGTGTATAACCACCCAGATGAGGGTGGTTCTGTTATTCTAGCCATTAGTAAGCACGAGCCAATCCACAGCCAGACTCATTTAAACATTCCAGTCTCTGAAATCAACCGCAACCCATTTGTAACCTCCACTTGCATGACATTTCTCCAAACTAGTGAAGCCGGTGAGAGAGTGAGACCTAAGGGAGAGGTGCAGGGTCCAGCAGGGTTAACAGCACTTGGGCCAGATAGTATCACGCCTCGGCACCCATTTCAGTGAGCCAGCTGGTGCTGGTGCAGAAGGGCACTGTGAACACATTTCAGAGACCCTCTAGCAGGGAGATACAGCAGAGGGCAGAGAAGGCACTACAATGGCTATTCTGAGCTTTCCAGTTTCTCAGAACCTCCTCCAAGTCCTGATTGTACCTTTTGCTAACTCTGTGACTTTATTTTTTAAAAAAATAATGACCAATAGACACATGAAGAAATGCTCAACCTCTCTAGCCATAAAAGAAATGCAAATCAAAACAACATTGAGATTCCACCTCACCCCAGTTAGAATGGCTGTAATCAAGAACTCTAATAACAACAGATGCTGGAGGGGATGTGACCAGAGGGAACCCTACTGCATTGTTGGTGGGAGTGTAAACTTGTTCAACCACTTTGGAAAGTAGTATGGAGGTTCCTCAAAAGACTACACATAGAACTGCCCTATGACCCAGCAATCTCACTTTTGGGCATTTACACAAATGATCACAAGCAAGACCACAGTAAAGCTACCAGCACAACTATGTTTATTGCAGCATTATTTACCATAGCTAAGATATGGAACCAACCCAGATGCCCCTCAGGAAATGAATGGATCTGTGACTTTAGAAAGGACAGGCTTTGGCATTCAGTCCTTATCCTAAGGTATAAATAAATATGCAAAATAGTATAAAGGAATCCATATACAACACTTGTTTTGGGATGAATCCTGTTCCTTTAACATTTATGAGATGAAGTCCCAGTCCCCAAGATCTATAAATATGACTATTTTGGAAACAGTGTCTCTGAAGAGCTAATCGTGTTCTGTGAGGCCATGCAGGTGAGCCCTAACCCATCATAACCATTGTCTTCAGAAAAAAAGTCTGCATGACTGCTGACAGAATGGGAAGAGGACTGTCTGGAGAGCCCAGGAGAAGACTCACAAGAAATCCTGGATCGCAGAATGCAGAGAAAATAAATTCCTGTTGTTTCAAACACTTTATCTATGGCGGATACTTCTGGCTACCTCTCTAATACAATGCCTTGAGCACAATGCCAAGCATAGTCCCAGGCTTCTAATGCATTTTAGTTCTTTTCACCAAAAAGGAATACGTGTAACATAGCCTAAAGATAAATTGTAATAAATTATCATATCATAAATAGCTAACTAGGAGCTCTGGCTCATAAATCACTAAGCGTAATCCTTCTGAAATTAGCCACTGAAAGGAATTTGTTACTTGTTTGAATTTAATATTTGTTTCAAAATATTCCCAAGGTAATAGGACATCACCAGACTTCCTTCTTCTCCTCCTTTTCTTCCCCCTCTTCCTCCCCTTCCTCCTCCTTTTCTTCTTCATGTTTTTATTTGGTAAAGAGTCTAAAGCTCAAATCCACAGCCAGGTATAAAGGGAAATGTGGTGCCAAATTCTTCTTGTTTGAAGACAGCAGTATGGCTTCATCAACAGGAGTGATGGATGGAGCAGTGTGGTAGGTGTGAAGAAAGGTAAGGCCAAAGGTGTGTCCAGACAATCATTGCCTCAGAAAAAGAGATTCAGAGGACACAGCACTTGCTGGGACTCCGCTCTTTCACAGCCTCAACCAGACCTATGTCCTTTGTGCCTTGTTCCATACTGAGCTTAGAATTCAGTCAACACTATTGTCCTCATCTTCGTCCCTCTGTCCTACAGCCAGTGCTGGCCTGACCCAAAATGTGTTCTCTGCAGGCACGTGGGCCAGAGTTCCAGCAATGGTGAATCTCATTGAGAAGCAACTGCATAAAACAACTAACAGGAGACAGGCTTCAAATCTGCACCTTTATTTAACCTCCTCACTCCTAATTTTGTAGACAGAAGCAATGAGATATGCTAATCAGACACATAAAACACTCACCTCAATTGCATAAGCATGGAGTAATAGAAATAGATGTAGAATTATTTAAGTAGAATATAATATAAAAGAGCTTCTATCCTCTTTCCTTACAATAGTTAACCTTCTTGATTATAAAGATTATTATTGAGGTTAAACAAAAATATACAGAACAACTAACTGTATTTGAGCAAGAATTCTGGTTGAGTGCCTCTTCAGAATCTTGTGATACAGTAGTGAGCCACAGCCTTGTAATCATCTAAATTTCTTACTATGATTAGTTTCTGAAGACCAGTAAACCAGTTTCCTTCTCTGTCAAACAAGAGGCATAGTAGTTTTCTAGAAATGTTTTATGAAGAATAAATTCAAGGACTAAACAAAAAGTCCTAGTGTAAGATTGAAGTTGTGATTTGCATAACTATTCCTTTCCTTCTGTCTCCTTGAGACTGCGTATCTGCGCCCCATTGTTCTAGAAGAAAGTATATATCTCTATACCATGTCTTGCTTCTGAATTCTTCTATATTTTGAGACAGCTCAGAAACACGATAGTGATTGCTAACGTATTTTTGTGTCAATATTGGAAAATATTAACAGCCACTTTATGGATTTGAAATTGACCCCAAGAGATGTTCTGGCATTTGGATGTGCTATTTGCCTTCCTAATTTCTCCACTGAATTTCACAGCTTACCATGTTGGCAAGTGATATGGAACAAGGAAAAATAAACTTTGGGCCAAAGCGTATCCTGGAATCAGCCACTCACTTTGGGTAGCCTGGGGTTGCAACGCTACTGTGCCAAGACAACCAATCTCAGCAGACAGGAAACCTCCCAGGCTGCCATCATCACCATCCGCTATCTAATAATTGACCAGTTCAACGGAGACCTGGCCTCCAATTGTTTGTCAGTTCCCCTTGTCTGTGTCTGCATTGTGAATGGTGGTGATAAAAAGCTCTACTGAGTCACAAAAGGTGGGGAAAAAAAAACTTGACTGGAGATTTCATTTCCACCAACTGTATTTTCACTTGGGTGGCTTAAGAGAACTAATAACCTCACTTGTGTTATCTATTAAGGATTTAATATGAAGCTACAGTCTAATCACTTCCAAAATGAATTTGGTTATGTTATAGTAAATCAGAGACATGAGCCATGCTTCCTAAATTTCATCTATATTAAAATAAAGGTCACGTTTCAAGTTGGGAAAGGGGTAGATATATGAGCTGAAAAGGAATGGGATTAAAATTCTTAATTGCACAGCTCAATTCTTTTAATATTGAAATGAGTAATTTGAAACATCGGCAGCTTCAATAGGGAGGATTCAAATGAAGGAGTAAAAGTTTTAAAGTTTCTTCCAACTGCCCGCGAATGTAAGTCAATTGGGTAGTATCTCTTTTTAGTTTTTTTTTTAATTTAATTTCATCTTCAAGCAGTTGTATGAAGGAGTTGCCACTCAACAAAGGAGTATATGACTATCATCAGTCTTGATCGTTATCATTCTGCTCCCAACCCTACCCGTTCCCTCAATTCTCTTAATTTTTTAGAACTGAATTTAACAACTGCATTCCCCTTCCTCTTATTACTCATCTACTCTCTCCCCTTGATCTCACCCTCCCCCCATTTTAAAGCATGTGATTTCTTCTGTTTATTTTGCTCAACTGTGAGTTGGTCTTTCTGAGGAATGACATCATTTGAGTTCTCCCCTGAATCTACTATATTTTGGTTAACACACACTCATGTACACTTGGATTCCACCCCAAGTGTGGCAGCATCTCTTAAGGCTGATTCCCGGTACCCATCACAAAGATTTTGATTCAGTAAACGTTGGGTAGAAATGTGGACAAAAATCTCCCTGATGTTGCTGAAAGCCACAATTACAAACTAACTGTAACACACCCAGCCCCTTGGTCCAAGCCCCTCCCTTTGGTTACTATATCAGTAAGCCTTCATTGTTACAGTCTGTAGCAAACTCTGTTCTTGGCATCATGGAATCTTTTGAAAGCCTTTATATTTGTAGTTTCTCTTGTCAAATATCCCAGTCACCTGTATGGTTAATGTCAAATAATAACAAATTCAGAGTCACACAAGGAGGGATTTTATATTTTAAATGGTTCATTGAAGAAAGGGAACACTAATAAAATGTAAGGGTTCATGCAAGAAAGTAACACTAAAGGGAGAAGAAATTTGTTGGTCCATCCAACTTTCCATGACCCGAGGGCTCAGGTTGAGACCCACATTTTCATTAGTCAATTGGTGTTCAACCTTTCACCTTTACTTAACAAGAATTGAGCAGTTGTCTTCCTGGAACTCTCTTTGATTCCTAAGATGCAAATGTGCCTATTTCAAGAAAATGGCAGTCCAATCAGAAAAAAAACAACATGTAGGTAAATAAATGAGTGCAGTGAGTTTTATGTTTTCAGGGAATGCAGGCTGATCTGGAGAGGAAACAGAGAGAAATTTTCCCTCTCATGGGTTCTTCCACAGGAGGAAATAGACATTTGCTCAGGATCCTGGTATCCTGGCATCTGGTCTTCGGTCCTCATGAACAGTTCTAACTGGTTTTCCAGATGGAGAAAAACACCTGGGAAAGGTCTTTACACAGAAAGAGATTGCTTTCTCTTGTTTGCTTTTGAAAATCTTTCTAGAAAACCTAGAGACCCTTTAGGAGTGGATATGGTTACCAAGCCCTATTTGCAGGTGGGTTATTTTGTTTAATTCTGAGGAGGTTATTAGGAGATCTGACCCACTATTGGAAAAGTTCATCTGTTTTTTTTTTTGTTTTTCAAAATACAGTTGATGACTTTTATGACTCTTCCTTATATCAGTAGTACATCAGATGCGATTGCTCTATGGGAGAGTAAAAATAGCTGATTTACAGTGTTTGAAGATTTCATTCATGTGAATTTATCCACCAGACTTGATTTTAAGCTATCAACAACAAAAAAAAAGAGGAGAGAAGGCAAATTCTGCTTTGGTTTTTGGTAGGAGCCATTCCACGCATGGTTGCCTGAATTTTTTGAAAAAAAAAAAAAACTCAAAAGAAGACATTAGAGTTTACATTTTGAACTCATATAGCAAAAATAGATGTTATCAACTCCCTTGAAGCTCACACAGGAGAGTTTTACTACATTTAAAAGTAAAAAAGATCATCTCATCAGACATGGAGTGTCAGTCAAGATGTAGAAGACCGCCCAGGGTACTTCCTAAGAACGGAGCGCAGCATGTGCAAAGACACAGAGCATGAAAGACTCCGGTGGAGGCAATTCAGTGCGTGGGTCTAGAATCCAGTATGCACAAAGGTAATAGAGGTAGGTGGGTGAAGAGAGAATACAGCTCAACTCTTTTTTTACATGTAGATAGCATCTAAATATGTAACTGAGCTTGGGTATCCACCTCAGTGCTTATATCTGGTGGCAGGTGAAGAATTCAGGCAAGATGCAAAGTGTAATGTGTCAGGGCAGGCTGGGGAGGAAAGGCTGAAACAGCGAGAAGAACAGTCTCCTCTGATCATTGTGAGAAAATCAAGAAAGGCAGATGGCGTCATTGGGTTGAGTTCAGATGGTCTTTCATTCAGTGGGAACCCTGATGGACAAGTCAACTGCAATAGATGAGCATCTGTACATGCACATCTTCTGATGTGTAGGCGCACGCTCCTCATCTAGAGTGGGTAGTCTCAACTTGAGACCCTGGCATTATGGAGCAGGAGGGTCTTCAAGGGTCATCATCCACATCCCCTGCACCTCCCCACGCTGGCCGAAGGCTTGCTGGGTACACTTCCAAGTTATTGCAATGTGGCTCCAGTTTGTTTGGCCCCTGGAATTTTATTAGCATCTTTGTCCAAACAACAAAATGGTATCCATAAAAGCAGACGTTGTTGGCCGACAAAGGGGCTCGGCTTTTCAAGTAGCCATGGGATGTACTCTTTCCCTATGGCCCTGGCAACCACAGCCCCTGCGCTCTCCGCTGCCTCATAGCTACCTCGGATATTACAAATGCAGAAGTAATGCAAGCACCTGATATATCAAAGAGAACTTGTGGCTGCAAGAAACCGCAACACAGTTAAACTTAGAAAGGGGTTTAGTAAATGAACACAAGAATATACTCAAATGAACAGAAGAACAGAACTTCCACCAATCAGAGCTTGAAAAGACTTGTGATCACCAACCTGCAAATAGATCAAGCCCCCCCTTTTTACTACTTGTCCATTGCTTGTGAGGGGCATAGAGACTCCATATTTTATACACTGGCTTTCTGTGTAGCAAGGTATATATGGTCACAGGTGGCTTCTGGACTCACAGCAACACCATTTCTTCACATACATGGAAATGTCTTTTGTTTTACAGCACTCTTGTGAGAAGATTGTACAGAAGGATTCTTGCTGACTTGTCACCTGTCAGATGCAGCCATGCCAGACAAAGACAGAGGACAAGAAAGATCACTTCAGAAAAACAATTTAAAGAAGCAATTCACAGAAGATTAGATGCCATTTAAGACATCAAGTCAATAAGTGCTCACAACTATGTAGTTGATATTCAACTACTGTTGCCATAAGTATGGTTTTGTGAACTGTTTGATCTTCTCAAATTGCAAAACATGATGAGCCACCCAAGCCCGCGAGTCAGCACCTGTGCCAAACTTAAATTAGAAGCTATGTTTAAGGAAAAGAATCCCAGTGTCTGTCATAGCAATGCTTTTGAAAGTTTGAGCTGGGAACTGACTCAGCTCACCTCTATTCCCCTCAAAAATTGTAGTGAAGTCTCCAGCTTGTTATGGATGAACAAGTACCTAATCCTGGTCAAACAGTTTTTGAGTCCCATCATCAGAAGACAAATCTTGAATATAAAAACAAAGGGATAGTTTCAGTTCCCATCTTCAAAAACCTTGAAATGGACAATTCCACTGTATTTATGTCTCTGTCAGTAAAAGATTGCAAAGCTTCACAGACCCTAGAAGCCAAGAAAACCACGAAGGATAATGAAGAGAGAAAGAAAATCCAAGGATAAGCAAGAAAAGAAGAATGTGCAGACATCCACGATTCTCAGTACACACTGACCCAGGAGGCCAGGGATCCGGGGAGATGGCCTTTTCCCCACAATTGCTGTTCTTTATTGAAGTAAATCCAATTGCTTATCAGATCTTGTACTCCCCTTTCTTGCTGAACATAGAGAAATGAACTCCTTTCAAAGACCTTGGTTGTAGGGCAGAGGGATGGTGTGAGATTCCGTTCTAAAGGAATGCAAGGTGACTGTAGCTTTTGCCATTTATGTTCAGCTAAAAGATGGAGTTCTCAACCTTGCTTTCCTACCAGTGCTTTCCAGCTACTAGAGGATATTCCCGACGGTGTCTCCCCTGCTCCCTTCCGCAGTCTACCTCCTGTATCGCAAAAGCAGTTTACCCCATCTGAAAATAAAGACACCCTCGGCCACCTGGTCTCCTCTTTCAGAATCATCTCATTGACCTATCCGTGCAATGTCAAGTTTCGCATTGCAATGTCTACCGAGCTGCAAAGGCCATCCACGAGAGCAGATCCATGCTCTTCACGTTCCTTTCACTGTTTATGTCATCCAAACAGTCTTAACTTTTGCTCTCCAATGGCTAAGGAAGCCTGGAGGTCCGACATCTATTTTTCATCACATTCTCTCTTAGCTTTGATTTAGAGACAAGGCTGGGAAACCAGAACAACACTTGCTAGATGTATTGTCCTTAAACCATCCCTTTTGTTTCTGGACAATCTCCTCTTCCAAAATGGCTGTCCTGTCCTTTTCATGCTGGTCTACCTAAATTTTCAGCAGTCCCCCGCCTTGCAAAGAAGAGTCAGTACTAAGACATTCTTGAAAACAGTCGACAATTGTAAGCACAGCATGAGGAGTCCACAGAAGCCATGTCGCACTGCTGACATGGGATCATTTGGCTTCTCGTGACAAACAGTTTTCGCAAGTGGCCCTTCAAACTTAGCCTGAAAATCACTATTCATTTAGAGATGATTCCAACTGTATTTGTTTGAATTGTGTATACACACACACACACACACACACGCACACGCACATACACACACAATTCCTTAAATTGTTGAAGCAGTTATATGCAGTAGAGGATTTCTTTTCATGCTGATAAAATTTATGGTTTCCTAAACAGTTCAGAATATGGTCTGGCTTTAGTATCCATTAGGTACATTGCTTATTCTATAAAAATGCAATCTATGGAAATTCAGAAAAAAAATGCCAAAGGGACCCACCACTGAATTCTTCAGAGGCGATGGTGATATGTAGATTTTTTTTTCTCCTCATTAAGTGAAATAATTTCAGGGAAAAGCTTTGTTTAGCTGGAAAGTGAATTTAATCACAATGTAGAATTTGTTCAAATGAGAATTCTTTTATTCAGAGTTTTATAGGTGTTTTCAACAGCACTTCTTCCACTTTTATCCAATTATTAATGCAATATATGTTTGGTGTTAAGAATATGGAAAAATATTATTAGATACAGGGAGCATAAAAACCTCACATGACTCTTTCCCAACATTTTATAATGATTATGGTAAACTTTCCTGAGTTTTATAGAATCTATATTTTCTCCTGCCTTTTGTTGGCTTTTAAAGTGATTTAAAAAGAACACAGTTATTTTTTTTCTTTGCTTCTACAAGTGGATACTCTAAGCCTTAAAATACTCCTTAATTTTTAGTGGTCTAAAACAATAGCCTTAATGAAATTACCTCGTGAATCCAACCTAACCATTATTAATATAATGTGAAGTTAGAGTACAAAGTGATTTAAATTTAATTCTAAGTTATGAACTGACAGATTATATTTTTATTTTTATCATCTTAAATACATGCATATCAATCTTTTATATTGCATAATTTTAAATACCTCTGTAGGAAAAAGAGATGAGATTTTTCATAGCTGGGAATGTGGCTTAGTGGAGAATGCTTGCCTAGCATACAGGCAGCCCTGGGTCTGATTCCTCAGTACCACATAAACAGAAGAGCTAGAAGTAGTGCTATGGCTCAAGTGGTAGAGTGTTAGCCTTGAGCAAAAAGAAACTCAGGAACAGTGCCCAAGCCCTGAGTTCAAGTCCCAGGACTGCAAAAAGAAATTTAAAAAAAGAAAAGAAACCAGGAAAAGAATAAAATGATCTTAAAATACGAGAAACAATGAAGGTCAATGAAGATATTTATGAAAAACTAATGGATCTTTATCTAGTATTTATTCCACCAATAGCAATGGAAGGTAAATATATTACATAATATAATATTAGTTTGAAATTTTGTTGTTAAATATAATAGTCATATGGTATTATGTTGTTACCATAAGAACAAATTTCTTGCTATCACATGTTTCTCTAATTTGGTCTTGAGCTCTACGTGTGGCAAATAGCTATGCATTCTAGAACTTTACAGATAGGTTCTCAGGGTAGGTGGTTTGGGGCATTGTCAGTGTTCCTTTCACCAGGTACCGCATTATCCTAGATAACCTAATTAAGTAACCTTATACCTAACAAGGACACTTCCTTACACCAACAAGGGCTCTGTAGCTCTTGTTTGACTTATGTCCAGTTTATTCCTACTGTGTTAGCCACTGTCCATATCAGCCCTGATCAGAAGGACAGGTAAGTCTAGATATGCTGCTCAGGTGAGACACAGAGGAAGATGGACAAGACCCAGGAGTGACAGAGAGTTATTGTTACTTACAGATCCCAAAGAGATGAGGGCAGCAAGCCTCCCTGAGCCAACAGGAAGGGAAAGCCAAGGAGGGTGCTCAAGTCCATCAACGGGTGAGGAGAAAGAGAGACTCAGACAGGTCTTCTGTGTCTAAAGTTTTATTGGGGTTCAGGGTGTCACCAAGAAAGATTTCCATGGGGAGTTCTAACTGATGGATTTGGAGCCGACAAGCGTGAGCCCCATGGCATTAGCTGTGATCAGAAAGTGGCTGCTATTGCATTTACAGGGCATTAGAGTTAGTAACCTGATCACATCATCATGAAGTCATTCCACGTGGCAGAGATCTGGAGGGTTCACCTGCAGGAACTGGAAGAGAGGTAGAGAGCTGTATAGTTTGCCAGGGGTGACATAGCTCCAGTTCTGCTGTGAGAAAGCCCAGTAGATTCAAAGTAGATGTCAAGACAACATAAAACTAAGAGAATTCAGTGCAAGGACTGAGATGAACTTCACCATTGCCTGGAAAATACAACCTGTCAAACTGAAACAAAACCTAACAAAAATAATCCGAACATCAATTCTTTTTAGAAACATGAACTTATAAACAAAACCTTTCCCACAAAAATATCCATTCCCAGGTGATTTCATTTTTCAATCCTAATAAATTTTAAAGAGAAGTAAAAGCAATTTTACACAAATCATCTCAAGAAATAGACAGTGGTAACTTTTTCCAATTCACTTTATAGACTACTTGGCCTGAACTACAAGCCAAATAAAAACACTGCAAGGAAATAAAACTTCAGATTAATATCCTTTATGAATATAGCCATAAGAATATTTAGCTCAATTTTTCAAATCATTTCAAACCATAATAATACATTATGTCCAAGCAGTTTAATAAAATAATGCAAATTTTTACCTAATGCCTGAAAATTAGTCATTGTACCAGCATAACAAAGGAAAAAAAGAAATGCCATGCCATTACTCACATGGGTACGCAATGATGGCTGACAAAATTAGTGAACATTTACAAAGTTTATAAAACCTTCATCATCTATTTGGAATAGAATGTATTTAAGCTAAGAACAAGTATTTGTGAAAAACCTTTAGCTAATATCAGATTTAGTGATGAAACTTTCTAAGGTGAGGGAATAAGAGATCATATTCACAACACCATCTTTATTCGGCATTGCACTAAAGCTGTAAGTCATTGCAATAGCATAAGTACATTTAAACGCATAATGATTTTTAAAAATCCCTTGATGCTTGCAGATGATGAATGATTAATGTAGGAAATGTTAAGGAAACCTCCAAAGAATTGTTAGAACTAAGAAATAAATTATAGCAAAAAACTTCAAGATACAATGCAGATACCCAAAATGTAATTATCTATTAAGATGCTACCAGTAGGACATGTAAAATGAAATGCTTGTGCAAGACATTTAGGAATACATATACTGAAAGTCATGCAAGGTATTATAACTCAAAACTATATAACATTGTTTTGGGGGAAATCAAAGAAATGGAATAATGTTCCATGGTTATTTCGATAGACGATCCTTCAAAAATTCATCTACAGATTCAACACAATTACTGTATTCTTTAAGGTTGCATTTTTAATGACCATACTGGAAATGCACAGTGGTGTATGCCTATAATCCCTACTGTGCGGAAAGTACAGGTTAGAAGTCCTAGGGTCCCAGGCTGGGCCTATGGAAAGCCAGATCTGAAAAACACCCAGAAGCCAAAAGGGCTAGGGTCATGGCTCAGGTGATAAAGCACTTGCATAGCAAATTGGAGGCACTGAGTCCAAACCCTACTACTGTCAAGAAAGAAAAACAATGATAGAGGAAGAGAGATGAGAAGGGGGGGGGGGTGATGATGTATCATGTACAATGGTAGAGAAGCCAGAAACAGATCCAAATATATAAAAAGGAATGTTGATATTCGATGTGGGCATCCAATTCTTTAAAAGAAAAAAATAGCAAACAGCACTGGAACCATTGGATACCCACTCCCCCAAAGTGAGCCTTACCCTCATCTACTCACCACAGACTGCTTTAGACTTCCTCTCCAGCCTTTCCAGCTAGCTCAACCGAGGCCAAAGAAGTTTTTGTTGTTAGAGACCAACCTCCAGCGAGGCTTGATCATCCTCCCTGACTGACCATACATCCACAAGAACAGCTAAATGCTGAAAAGACACATCAGACCAAATTTAGGAAAGCCAGTGAGCCGCTTGATTGCTCATCTTCCCTATTGCCTTCTCCACCAAGATTTTCATGACCTTAACCATTTCCCTAGGGCCATTTTTGTTACCCAAAAATGATTATTAGACAGGCGCCAGTGGCTCATGCCTGTAATTTAGCTACTCAGGAGGCTGAGATCTGAGGATCATGGTTCAAAGCCAGCCCAGGCAGGAAAGTCCGTGAGACTCTTATCTCCAATAAACCACTCAGAAAACTGGAAGTGTGCTATGGCTCAAGTGGTAGAGTGCTCACCTTGAGCTGAAGAGCTGTGGGACAGCGCTCAGGGTCAGAGTTCAAGCCCCACAACCGACAAAAAAATTATTAATGATTATTTTTAATACTGCATTATTAGTATTATCACACAAATTTGGATCTTGAGTTTTTCATTCCAAACTCCCTTCTGCTCAGATCCATTTCAGTCCAGTCTGTTTCTCAGCTACCTTTTAGTTGACTTCAGTGGGAGTTTTCCATGCAGTTTTGAATATTATGTTTCAAAGTTCACATTTTCCTGTTCATCACTGGGAACACAAAGCAGGTGTTTTCTGCTTTATTTTGTTTCATATGTACAATTTTTTTTAATTTACAGAATAAATTGTATTTCTCCTACATTGTGAGTAGAGTGGAACTTCCTATTTCTTATTCAACATCATAAATCAAGCGTTTCCTGGACCTACAATTCATATGTCAAAACGCTTTTGCTATTCAAAGGGAGGGTCTTTGGGAAATGATTTTGTTTAGATTAAGTTATGAGAGCAAGGCTTCGATGTTGATCGAGTTTTCTCTAAGATTAGGGAATGAGAGACATCTCCCCACCTCTACCCACATAGACATGCAGAAAAACCCATATGCTCTCATAATGACAATGTACCCAACTGCCTATACATCCCATAATACCTTGTTCTTCAATTTCCCTGACCTAACATCCACAAGAAATAAATACCTGCTGCTCAAGTTCCTCGTCTATGACATTTTATTTTAGCATATTAGGACATAGTAAGATTTTTATCTGTTTTTATTAATTTTTTTTAAAAATTGTATTGTCAAGGTGATGCACAGAGGGGTTACAGTTACATAAGTAAGGTAGTGATTACCGTTTTTTAAGACCAGTGTTTGCAAACTTAAAAGAAGACAAACAATTTTGAAAGAGCTGCCCACAGGCAGCAGGTGCCGATGACTGATATGCAGCACTGGACGGTGCAGTGATCTGTGCTATGTAGAACAGTTCCCCTGTTGACCCTGAATCACTATGCCATGCTCGTCTTTTGCTGAAGATCTACTGGGCCCTCCAAAGCCAGAGTTTTCCACCACAGAACGAAGACACAGCACTAGAGCATTCCTTAGAACATTCCTCTAAATCATCCAAGATTCTAACTGCATCCCAAGAACGGTCAGCGTTCATGCAGATACAAATGACTTTAGGATTTTTACCAAAAATTAGTACTTTTGCTCCTGGCTGTAGGTAAGTTTACATGCAGAATGAGAGATCACAATAGTGGGTACTGTGGGATGGGAGATAAAATAACATTGATTGAAAAGATCGGCTTTTAAATGGCACTGATTGCTCCAGATAGCACAGCATGGAGACCACATGCATGTGTTCAAAGGGAAGTGGAAGAGGTAAAATCAAGCGAAACTTGCCACCTGCAGTCTCCATGTCTCTGTGTGTTAAAAGGATATGAATTTGCATATTTACTGTCTGGTTGATTTTCAGCATGTCACTCTGCACAACAGAGATGGTAACTTCCCTTCAAAACCTTGAGACAAAAATAAGAGGGGTAGAGTTGAAAGTATTCCCTCAAAGCTTAGTGAGAAAATTAATTAAGAGTAGGTTACATAAAGTAATGAGTGCATTTTAATTAATCTGAATGCTAATTGTAATTGAATGGGAATTTGCCTATGAAGTTAAATGTGAAGGACAAATTAAATATGATTGTCAAATGCCAAACAGAAATATTGTCTCAGAGAAGGCTACGTCAAGAAGCATTAAACTGAACTGAAAGTGTGCCAGTCCCGTTACACTGTCCACTGTGACTGTGTGTCTGACCACCTGGACCAGCGTCCCAAGTGAGATGTAGGGCCAGTCTCAGGGTGCTGACAAGGTCAAGGTGCAAAGGTTGGATCCCTGCAGAGACCAAAGACCAGGGGAGAGCTGAAAGGTGGATAATGGTGAAGGTCTTATAATCACAATCCGACATAAGCTGTGTTGTGAAGAAGAGCCGACTGGATAAAAGATGAAGAGCCGACTGGATAAAAGATGAAGCTTCTGAGGGCTAGCCTGGCTGTTCCGTAATCAGCCGATGGAGAGCTTCAGACAAGCTCACCTTTCCTCTCAGGTTCTGTTACTTTCCGTACACGAAGTGAGATTAATAATAACCAGCCCTGCCAGTATCTGCAGACACTGCTGTATCCATGCCAAATGTAACGTTTTATGGTGACAAGAATAGCTCTAGTGAGGGTGCATTCACATTCTGGTGGGATTCTTCCAGTATCAAAACAGATATAAGCAAGGAGAACAGAAAGTACAATGCTTGAAGCAGAAAAGCAGCTTTGATCAGTAAGAACGCATTGACCAGGTGCTTTGCCTTATCCTAGGACTATGTAAACCAGAAGAGGAAGCCTGGAGTCCTGTCCCAGGAATGCGCTCTGCTCATTATTGCAGATGCAGCTAACCTGTACCAAGGACTTCCCCACCATAGGAGCTATGCTAGATACTTCATCTCCTGTAATCTTACAACTACTTTATAACACTGATGACAGCTCCAAACATGGTATGTTGTAGAAAGAAATTCTAATCTCAGATTCTGATGTGGATTAAAATCACTTGGAAGGCCTGTTCTAAAAGTGCCCAAGAATTCACATTCTGCATCAGCACAGCGCATTCAGGCTTCAATACAGCTTGTGAATTTGAATGTTTTGCAAACTCTCTAGGTAACCTGAAATAAGTGAAATATGGGCCACATAAGCCCAGAGCTTTTCCATACATTGTTAGCTGTTAGATGGCAGGGGATGTGAAGATTTTCCCAAATATGTCTAATTGGAAATAGCACCTCAAGTACTTCTTGGGAATATAGGGTCAGAGGCTCATCCATCAGCAATTGTAACTCAATAACCTATGCTCAGCTAAAGAATCCACATTTTATGTTTCAAGTTGTCCCAAGTGATTCTTAGGGTGGGAGAAATCTAGTTTCAGGTAGAAATCTAGTGTCCATCCGATAAATTCTCTGCATTTATCTAAGTAGCATCTCAGCCAAAGAGGAATTAAAGCTCAATTCCCCAAGTTTTCTCAAGAAAAAAAAAGTATATTCAGCTCATTGCTGCCTTAGAAGAGGTTTTTCTGGGGGTCTGCATAGGTTACTGTCCGCCCTAGATGCACACAGGGATCCGTGTTTGTTGAGTTCCTCCTTTGTGAAGCTATTTCGGGTATCTTCGGCTCCTTCTCAGAACCCTGGTCTGGACACACCATGTAAAGCTCATCACAAAGCTTTTGCAGAATAGAACAGCTGCATGTCAAGTCTGATGAGGAGTAAAAAAAAAAAAACAAGTCCATGGAAACTGTTGTCACAGTCACCAAAACTGCTTAGCCAGCTGCAGGAAGCAAACAAACCCACTGAAACATTAGCTCAGGCAGAAGGTTCCAGCTCATTGAAAGCGGGCTCATTTGTTTTCCCATTCCAGCTCACCCGCACCTACCTGGGCTTCGCTCGCAGGGCTGCGGGAGCGCCATGACAGAGCTGGGCAAGGCTGATGGATTTATGACACACGACCTTGATGACATATTTAGCAGGCCTGGCCTGGGGGAGGCCAGGAGCGGGAAAGGGAGAGGCCTTCTGGAAATGGCACCCACTGGAGGAATCACAGGTAGAAGGCAGCGGATGGAAAGTGTCCGCTGGAATGTGGGGAGGCAGCAGCCCCCCCTGCATGGAGCCTGCAGAAGTGGGAAATGGCTCTGTCAGGTGCCAAAAGAGAGGGTGCGCTTTGCAGCTGTGGGCTTCCTGCTGGACCACCGTGTCACAGCCATTTAATTCCTCAGGGCCTCTGTTTCCACACAAGAAAAAAAAAAGGATTAATCTCCTTCCAACGCAAGGATGTTGGATCAAATACCAAGAAAAAAATGTACCATTGTATATTCTTGAGCTGCAAAAAGCAATTCAATAACCAGTCCTTTCAGTCCAGATGAGAGTAATTTTGAGAAAGCTATTTATCTATCTTCTGTCTGTCTGTCTGTCCATACTTCTGGTTTTCTTTTTTGTTTTACTTCATCAATCCTGGGGCTTGAACTTAGGGCCTGAGCACTGTCCTTGGGCCTCTTTGTGCTCAAAGCTAGTGCTCTACCACTTGAGCCATAGCACCACTTGCAGTTTTGTTTTGTTTTGTTTTTTGACTAGTTTATTGGAGATAAGAGTCCCACAGGGACTCTCAGTCTCCTAAGTAGCTAGGATCATGAGCATGAGCCACCAGCACCCAGTTGGTTTTCTTTAACTTGAAGCACACATTCTGTAGCCCATGCCAGGGATTGTGCTCTTTGATTTTTTTTTTCCATTTTTGATCAGATAGATCAGGAAGAATGAAGATAGCAATCATGAGAATCTTGTGGTGGGAGAGATTTTGTTTTTTGTAATATCTTTCCTTGATTGCTCATAAACCCCTAGTAGTTAGAAACTATTTTGTCTACTCTCTGTAGATGAGGAAATTGGGACTCAAAGAAGTTATGGGTCATGAATCACACCACATACTAGAAGAAGAACCAGGCTTTGGCTATGCTTGGAATAGTCTAGATAGTCAACAAATATATTCATTTTAATTACCCAGATAGGAATCCCTCTCAAACCAGAATTCTTTTTTCATCCACATTTATAGGATGACTTTGATTTGTCTGAGTATTTATTTTTGCTCATTTATTCATCCAACATCGCCTTTAACCGTTCTTATGTGCAAATCCTTTTGGATACACAAAGGCAAATCATGCAAAATTTATCTCTCTACTTAGTCAAATCATGTATAGAATGTGTGAACAAGCAAAGAAATCCATACACACATCTGAGTGGGCTGAGCACCTAGAAATTGTCAAAGGTGTCAACAGTGCAAGTCACACTTCAGCACAGGCTGGCAAACTTTTCAGGGCTTGGCTGTACGGAAACAGGAGAACAGCATGGCCTCCTTCAGCAGTCTGAACCCAGACACTGAGGTTAAGATTTACTACAAGGCCAGGGGATGGGACATTGAAGGGGAAAGTAGGTGGTTAGTTTGCTAAGTAGAGGTTCCCCCTAGTTGATGTATTTATTTGGTAGCCACAGCTTCTGTCCTGCATCCTGGAAGGCTTCATCCTCGTAGCCTCTCCTTAGGCCTGCAAGCAGGTGACTTCCATGACTCAGTGAAAAGATGGCGGGAGAAGAAGCCTGAAAAACCTTCATATAACCAAGGTATCATTCTGTGACCACAGGATATTCAAGTTTCTCCCACTAGCTGGGGTTGGATGTCTGTCTACACAGCATTACTCCAGGTAGTAGGCAGCATGAGTTGAAACATTAAGGAAGTTCAAGATAAAGATAAAAGGATGAAAGTTTAGTATGCTGTTATAACTTTCGTTTTGTCAGTTCCCCCTATCTTATTACACGGTAGTATAGGAAAGGAAAATGCAATAATGAAAGTGATAATTTGGGATAATTTTCATATTGACCCAGATCTGTGCAAACACTAATGATAAGACAATCACATTAGCTATGAATGTGATTAACATAATGCAGCCTAATGAAATAAATCCTGTGAAACCAAAAGCAAAGAAAAGTGCTTTCCTTTTCCTGAATCCTCTCTAATAAATGCAAATTTACCAATAGAAGTTATTTTTGTTCGTAACAATGCATTTACTGGGTAAATTCTCTCCCTATTTACAGACATACAAATAAGAGAATATACCAAATGCTGTATTTTCCAATACGGATATTCCATTTTCAAAACCAGAGGGAGCAAAAGTTTGTTTTTCAGTTTGTTCTCAGGAACATTTATGACCACATTAGCATGATCTGTTACTCAGAATTTTGATCCAAAAGACCATTTATTTCCCCTGCCCTAAGGGTCTAAGAAAGTGGCCAAAACCTTAAAAGTAACAACTATTAGTGGTTGTTTAGAATGCAAACTCTTAATATACAGCAAGAGAGTTTAAAATGCTTAACCTTCTTAACACAAACATTTCATCTCTGAAACATCCTTTTCCTCTCACATTTTTGTTAGCATTGATTAGTACCAGGGGGATTCATTTTAGCATGTCCAGATATGCCTCTAATGTTGCTTGGTCAGACTTACCCCAAAATCATTCTTGCTTATTCTCCCTGTTCTCTTCCCAAACCAATTTTAACAGCCTTCTTTATTCTTTTCATATATGTACATAAAGCATTTTGACTGTGTCTCCTTCTTTCATCTTCTCTACTCATCTAAATAAAAGCTAAATTTTTTCTAAATATAGAAACTACAGTAGACTCAATATGATGTTATTTACAGAGATGAAAATAATTAGAAAAGGCTGAAGAGAGGTGGCTAAGAAATCATGATGTCATATTTTAACATAATTCTCTACACATATGTTATTCTTTTATAGCACCACATGATATTTGGATTATTATTATTATATCATCACATATATTTACTGTTATCCTCACATATCATATTATTAAACTTATGCCTTTCTGAACATACATTGCTAATTAGTTTCGAAACCTTAAATATCCACTACCATACTGGTCCTGAAGACCATTCTTTTCTACTCCTTTCTTTTCTTTCCTTTCCTTCCTTTTTTTTAGGTCCAATATCAGGACTCTAACATGGAATCTGATACTTTCGCTCATTGGCTAGTGCTCAACCAACGAGCCATACCTCCCCACCCCCATCCCAAGGCCATCTTAAAACGTTGATTTGCTATGAGTCTCAGAACTCAGAATTTCTCAGTGTCATCCTCATACATATTTGGTCAGAAATATAGCAATTACAATCAGCAATAGAGCATGGGATGGAGCTCAGGAGAAACAGGCTTAACCAACCATTTGTCTTCTAACATCTGAGGAGTATACTGGCTGGGGAAGCTCACGGGAGCCTCTGTGTCCAGGTTTTTCAAATGACTAGTCATAGGGAAATGACTGGCTGCTCTATTTACTCAACTCCAGTCCATGTTGAAATCAAACTAGATCTTGTTCTAAGGCCCCTACCATAAAGGGTGTTACCAGGATTTGTAGAGAATAGCCCAAGACTCCAGCGCAGTCAAATACTCTCTTACTAGGCTAGGATTTTCCATGAGTTTAGAGCTTAACTTCCAGGAGCTTGTTATGAGCCAGTACCTTCTTTGAAATGCTTGGTTTGAATACTCTAGACCTGCTGAATTAACTTGTTACTGTACAACAAACAATTAGAATGCAGACATTAAATGCTTCGCCTCTGTGTACTCTACAAAGCAGACAACTAGTCTTTGCTGAATGCCTTCCACAAACCAAGAGCTGAGACCTATGTCAAGACCTATATCAAAATGCATGCACATCTGGTAATGTTTTCAGTGTCTGCTTTGACTCCAAGGTCTTGGATCCATTTGGAATTGATTCTGGAGCAGGGTGATAGATAAGGATCTAGCTTTAGTTTTCTACAAGTAGTTAACCAATTTTGCCAGCACCATTTACTGAAGAGGCTGTCTTTCTTCCATTCTATATTTGTAGCTCCCTTATCAAGATTAGATGGCTATAGGTCTGTGGATTCATTTCTGGGTTTTCAATTCTATTCCATTGGTCCTGAGGTCTGTTCTTGTGCCAGTACCAAGTTGTTTTGATTACTATGGCAAGATAAGGACTCAAATGTTTTTTCTTTCTTGCTATTGTTTCTAACGTATTTATAAAATATTTCTTTGTTGCTTTGTATGTCCCTCCCCGATGGTATAACCCCTGCTTTCACTGTATTTGATATTGGTATAATTTGTGGACGGGAAGGGAAAAAGCAAATTGTTTAAATAGGGATACAGGTGGACTCATTGCAACAATGAGATGTACAAGATGTTATGTCGAAAAATGAACTTTACCATTTTGCCTGGGGAGGTGTGGGTGGGAAGGGAGGAGGGGTGGGGGATGGGAAGGGATAGGAAGGGGAAACAAAGGAGGAAGCAACAATGCTTGATAAGAAATGTACTCATTACCTTGCTCGTGTAATTGTAATCCCTCTGCACAGTATTTTCACAATAAAAACAAAGAAAATGCATGCATGGCAGAGAAGGAGAACAACAAAAACAGTGGTACAGAGAGATGAGGGAAGAAGGCTTCCCACGAAGGAAGAATTCTCATTACACAAGGATTAAATTATGACCAAGGGTCAGATAGATAAGTCAATCAAGAAAAATGCACGATGGATTTGAGGAAATTATTGTTTTACAATTACATGTAAATCTATACTTATCTTCAAAGATTTAAATAAGTGATTATGAAACATGTTTGTTACTGGAGCAGAATGAATAAAGAAAAGAAGCAAAAAGGTCTCAATGGGTAAGGATTGATCACTCAGAGTAGATGTCAGATGCATGGATAGATTTATGATAGCTAGCTAGCTAGATAGATAGACAAAAAAACTACTACAGAAAGTGATAGAACTATTTAAATTCCTGGAGTAAGCGGATCTTACTTTCAGTTTATTAAAATAATTCTAGCATTTTAATGAGCTGCAGTCTTAAGAGGTGGAGGCAGATCAAATAGTGACTATAACAGCTTCCACACCTTCCATTACTGAACTGAGGCAGTGATTGTCAGGTTAGAAAAAGGTGAACATTCTGGAGATATAAAGGGGAGTCTTCCATGAAGGCCCATGGCTTAGCTTTTGTTTCTGAGGTTAAGTAATATTATTTGATTAGTTTGATGATCATTAGTTTATTAGTGTTTATTATTATTTATTAGTTTATTACCTCATTCGTTATTATTAGTTTGATTATTAGTATAATGATATTATGTTGTTATCAGGAAAGTAGAGAAAGGATGACACGTAGGGACTGTTGTTGAGACAATCTTCTACATCCCTCACACACATTTATGCTTCCCCCTGGTCCCACAGGAAGGGGAGGGTGAGTTGCAGGCCTGTGCTACACCGTGGAGTGAGCGAATCTGCCGCGTTTGCTGTCTCTGACCTCTTCACATGCTCCTTCAGGCCCTGCTCCACTCCATCATGCGAGGAACCTAAGGGCAATTCTGAAGTTAAAAATAAAAAAAAGGAAAGGAAAGAGCAGCATGGGGTTTCAAAAGAAGACCTCCCAGCCAGTGTGTGTCCTTAGCCCTCTCGGGAAGAGTTCTCGTCAACACTGGATACTAAGCCTGGGCTGCTTCTAACGAAGTTCACTGACTGGGTGGAAACACTGCTACCATAAAGTAGGGTGCTGCTGAAACACCCCCCCCACACACACACACATACAGACTAAGAACGAAAGCAAAGCAACATAAACAGCTTAGATTCCTATCCCCTAGCAGTAGACTGAGAGAGAGAACAAAGAGATTTGATTGGTTGGTTAGCGAGGGATCCAGGCTTTATAGTAATGTGTTTAGTAAAGCATGTTCTATAGAAATTTGAAGAAATTGTCAAAACTGAGATCAAATCATAGTCCTCCTGAGCTGAAGAGAAGGGCATAAGGAGATGTTATTAGTATGTGTTTGTTGCTATTGGGTGTATTTGGCAAACATTAAATTTTAAAACTAGCTCTGGAAAGAATTTGGCTACTTGGCAAGCAAAAAACAGTAAAAGAATGCCAAAACCCAGAAAATCCAGAGTTGTACTGGGTGAGAAAGCCGACTCTTCCCAGGCTTAGAAAGGTAAAAGATGAAAGTCAAAAGGTTTTGTGCGAAGGATCCAGGATGACTTCTCCACTGAACAAAATGTCCTCCCTGAGCAAAGATTCCCACATACTGGTAGAACATGCTTGAAGATAGAAGATGCGAGACAGAGAAAAAAGCAAAGACCTAAACCAGGCAGTGGAAACATGACTTTGGAATAGCACAAAAGTGAAGAAGAAAATAAAGTGACTTAGGAGCCAGTAAAATTTGTAAAACACATATGTTGCCAAAGAAACCATGAAACTAGAATTAAAAAATTATGGTAAAAGAGAAATAAAAAAGGAGATATTTTGTCTAAAATGCCAAATAATTCTGCAGTCACCATGAAGTGAAAACATCATGAAGTTCACCATGAGGAAATCCTCCCTGCTCCTTGAAAAAGTGACCTAAGGGGCACAAAAGACAGGAAGGGTTGACATTGTAGGGGAGATGGTGGGTCAGAGAAGCCCTCTTGGATAAAGGAATGGGAGCCTAAAGAGGAACTTCACCCTCCCTTCACAGAGAATACTTTAAATAATTTCCATCTAGCAAGAACTGGATTTAAATTACGATAGGTTAAAAATAAATAAGTGCCTACTTCTCATATGAAAAATACAAGAAACAGAATTATTCCCTGATCCCCAAATTCAGATGAAGAAACTGTGCACCACTGTGGTCGTTGGAATTGACAAAGGAAAAGCTATTTAGTAAATCCCCAGGTTTAGGTAACGTTTCATCCAGTATAGCAAAAGTACATCTACTAGAAGGAAGAAGGGAGATTAAATAACTATCCAAAGGATTGCAAAAATCCCCTGACTCCCACTGAGCCCATGGGTAACAGCAGACTCTTTGCAGTTAAGGAAAGAGAGTTTAGTGTGCACAATAAATTGAAATAAATTACTACTTCCATCTGATTTTGCAGTGCGGCTTCAACTTTATCTCTTGGAGAACAGTGATTGTCCTTGTCTCCCTAGAACAAAATAGTATTTTTGGACAGAGGTGGAGATTATCAAGTGGCTAATTAAAAAGATTTATGGAGCACAGGGCATGGATCCAAGAGCAGAGGAGTTGGGATCTGGGGAGAAGCTGTTCCTTGGCCTTGTCTCCACCATCAGAGAGAAGCAGTGTGGCTCTTGGAAAGTGGAGCCAATCTGCTTCTTTAAGATGCAAACAAGAGAGGGAGGCCTAAGCAACTCTACTTTTCTACATTAGAAAAATCACCCCAACGTAAAGCAAAAGAAGATTTAAGATTATCTCTAAAACCATTAGGTTCCTTCAAAAATCATCTAGTTTTAAATTAGGTCAAGTTAGCAGGATAATGTCACACATGCCATTGATTTGTAAATAATTCAACAAATGCTTACAGGGAAATGCACAATGACAAGCATGAGTTTCTATTCTTGTGTAGTTTTTCATCAGAAAGAAAACATTGCACATTCCAAGTTTGTCATGGCAAATCTCTTCCTGGATTAGATTTGCTTGAGAGGAGTGTATGCAGGCCATGGCCGCAAAGACACCTCCTCTTGGGGAGACGGTTAAAGGCATCTTGGGGGTAAAGGATGGGAGCTGTCATGAACGGTGCCTAGACAGAGGGGCGAAGACACATGTGTTGAAGAAGAAGAGCTATGTAAGAAAGGGCAAGGCACCAAGCGCCGGTGGCTCACGCCTGTAATCCTAGCCTTCTCTTCTGTAAACTCACCACAGGTATTTCTCTAATGGTCCCTTGTGAAGGACAGATAACATCCCATCGGATAAGCTAATGGCAGTCCTTATGTAACAGAAGGAGAACATAAGAAGGAACAACTCCGTGCTTGGAGCATCTGGCACACGTCCATGTGGTACGTGAAATGCTGCCTTGGGAGGAAATTAAGTTCTGACTTTTAATATCAGTATCTATATACTAATATTGAAACTGTTCCTTTCAATGAGAAGGGTCACAGGAGTGTTGCTATAGACACGGTGGATGCAGCCAGGCAAACAGTGCGTCTGGTACAGGGAAGTCGAAAGTTTGGGAAGCAAAAACGACATAAGATAGTTCCGCAGGAAGGCTGTTCAGAACGGCACTGATGCGCGCAGAGGGGTGTTGAAGGAAGGAGCTTTGCAAAGCATTTGCTGGGCAGGTCAGCGGGAGAGTGTGAGCTTCGAGGGCTGAGCCATGATGACAGTCAGAGAACACGGGGGCACAGCGTCTGATGCACACACCGCAGCCATGCACACGGGGTCTGCGTGAAAGTGCAGTAGGCATGGCGCGTGTGCATAAGGCTTTCAACACCAAGGTGATTTTAAACAAAGATGAATGTCTAGGAAATGGCTTCTTAAGCTCTTAGGTTGTCCAGTTTCCATACTAGACAATGGCTATCCTATTTTATGGCCCAGCCCATCTTCCTAGAACGTAAAGTGCGGAAGAAGAAGAGCAATCCTAAGGAAATAGCCGCATCAGTTGTATAATTACTGTCCGCGTTAGGAAGAATAAAAGGCGGGTGGATCTGAGGTGGACGCTTCGTGACGGCAACGAAGGACTTGGAACAGAGAGAGCCAGAGGGTTGGGCACAGAAGATAGGATCATAGTTTCACACTGGAGCTGAACAGGCTTCAGGGCCCATGAGACAGCAGAGCAAAACTACCAACCGATTAAGGGCCGATCCTGAACCTGTGACTTGCAAGAGGTCAATCTCTGAAGAAACTGAGAAGATCCATCGAGGCAGACCCAAGAAAGAATGGGCCAGAACAACAAGGTGGCGGGGAGCTATGGAATCCTGGGAAGGAAGCTGAAGGCCTAAAGAGGAAGAGGCTGTGCTATCTCACACGGCCTCACATGGCCGATAAAATGGGGCCATTTTGGCCTGGGAAGGGAATGAGTAGAGGTTCTGTCCGGCCTCCTACACTTCATTCTCCACATCCCTGGGTCCTGACCACTCTTGCAGAGCCAGGAGAGGATGTGGGGACCTGCTTGTCATCCATACAGTTTTCCCTTTGCCCTGTAATGTTTTGTTTTTATCTTGGCTTCCTTACCTGGAAGCAGAGACGTCATTCTCTCGTTGTTTGATGATATTCTTTCATTGTGCAAGGGTAGTTGTTCTGTGGCACTTGCATGCATGTGTACAATGTGTTCCAAAGGATCTCACCCCCATCAGCCCTTCCTCCCCTCCCAAGAAGAATTTCAAACTGTGCCCCAGGTTCTACACATCAGTCACACTCCAATCTCTTCATTTACCCTCCCTCATCCCATCCCCCAACACGGTCTGCTTGGCATTCCAGTCATTCTTTATTTTAGCTTACATTAATAGTGAGTGCCAAAGGGATTCAGCCCCATTTTTCACATGTGCATGTATAATATTTAAAGAATGACCAATTCCATTTACAATAGCCTTAAGAAAAATAAATACTTAGGTACAAACTTAATCAAGTAGGTGAAAGACTTCCACAATAAAAACTTTAAGCCCTGAAAGAATGACACTGAAGAAGCCATCAGGAGACGGGGAGCAGTTCCGTGCTCAAGGACTGCAGCATCCATGTCATGAAAATGGCCATATACCAAAAGCAATCTATAGCGTCCATGCAAAAATACCCATCCAACTCCTAATGCCATTCTTCGTAGAAACAGAAACCCAGTCCAAAGATTCATATGGAGGTAAAAGCAAATATCAAAAGCCATCCTGATTTAAAAGACTAGTGGCAGACATATCACAAACGTTGGCTTGAAATTAGGCTACAGAGCCATAAGAACAAAAACAGCTTTTACTAGCACCAAACAGAAAGACCAACTGAAAAGAAAAGACCAAAACATAAAACCATACAACCATGTTGTATGGTTGATGTTTAAAAAAAAAAGCCCAAAGCATACATTGCAGAAAAAGAAAGGCAGCATCTTCAACAAAGGTTACTAGGAAAACAGATTATCTCTTAATATAGGCACATTATAACTGCTAAGAATTAAGAAACATATATGAATAAGACAAGTGGGAATGGAAGCAAGCCTGGGTGGGTTTAATGCCAACACTTAGCGACTGTCAAAAATGATTAATTCCCCCATCTTTTCCCCCATTATATTTGTATAGTTCATCTCCCAAATTGTCACTTTAAAAGAGGAAGTAAAAGCAAATCACACAAACAACCAAGTTCCCTTTGACACTCAAGGGCAAAATGAGCATTTTTCCTTTCCTGGACTGTGACAGTAGTTTATAAACACTTTAATTATCATATTAATCACTGTGGATGGCAATTGTATACAATGCAGCTGTTTTCCACTCGAGAAGGAGATGTGCACTCTTCTTTGGGCCTCCAATTCCAGAGCCAAGCACTAGACATGTGCAATCTCCGATTGCAATGAACATCTATGACATGTAATTAATGAGCCTGATGGAAATGCAATTATATCAGACATTTTACATTGGCAACATGATGTAGCTGAGACAAATGATGTCATTTGCCCAAGGTTCTCTGGCTCACTTACTGCCAAGCAGGGACTCCATTCCCAGGTCCTGGAAGCTTCCGTAGCTTGCTTTCTCTCCATGCCAGCATCCTTCAAAATGAGGATGTAGAAGAAAGACAGGGTCAGCTAACGGAGACATGGGTGTCTGGGCAAAGAGAGAGAAGAAGGGAACGTGGCAACTATATGATGGTATTTCTGTCGGCCTTATTCTTTACATTTCCAAAGCAGGGGGGAAAAGTGTGCAAATGGCTTAGCATTACCTACAAAGCCATTATAAAATGAACAATCAAAGAATGACCACATGGACTGCCAGATACCCAAGTAATGGTTACCTCTGGGGATGAAGAGAGGAAATAGAGTTGAGGATGGAAATCTTAGCTTTCTGTAGTGCTGTTAATAAAATTTAAAAAATACTGAATGAAATAGGAAGCAATAGCATTTGTTAAATGTAAGTGATGCGTAGGAAACCTGAGTTCTCAGCCCCAGGCATCATTCTGGGCTTGTGTGCGTCAGGTCTGACCACGCACCTCTCTAGGCCAAAAAGACATGGTAAAGGGCAGAGAAAGATTTATTACACAGCAGACACAGGAAGACATCACTTCAGTATATCTCCAGCCATCATCAGGGGTGCAGACATTGGCCCTGGGTTACACAGGGAGAATTGGGGCCAGGGGCCGAGAAGATAGAGGTAATTCAAATAGTCCCTAGTTACGGGTGTGAAGTTGAAGAAGGAGACCCATTATGTCTGCTCCTTGGAGGTTCCTCGAGTTTCCGGCGGTGGAGGAGGGTTCTTCCTCTGGGCATTGTGGAGTCAACTTTCAGGGAGAATCCTTCCTTCTACACAGGCAGGGTTTACATGTCCTCCAGAGAAAGAACTGGATCTTACCACTACCACTGGGAAAAGCTTGACGACTCTCTGAAACGTGTCTCTATACTACAAAGAAAAGTCCTCACTTGCTGTGTTTCATTAAAAATAACAATAATAATAACAAGGGAGTCAAGGCTGCTCAGCTCTCAAATATAAGAAAGCAATAAAAATGAGACAATTCGGGTGCAAAGTGGCTGATTATATAAGCCAGATCGTACAGCCTTGACCGAGTGTCTTTCTGAGATCACTCTGGATAAGCAGCCGTTTTCATGACTTCAAGAATTAACACGTTTTGCTCCTAGTCCAGAAAAACGGACTATATTGACTCAATGGTGCCATCTGGTGGTCCTGTGGCATAAAGCATCTGAACTGGGGGGCTCTCCCTTATCTCTCTTTTTTATTGTAAGTAAATCAATTATTTATGGATGAAATAATTTAGTTTGTGTGATGAGGCATCAGGTCGTTTCTGTGCTGTTATTTTTTTCACAGTGACCTCTTGAGATGCCACCCTTTCTCTGTTCATGATAACTTCAAAGTTTTATATATATGTTTTTATTGGAACAATACTGTACAGAGAGGTTATAGTTACATGAGTAAGGTAATGAGTACATTTCCTATTGAGCGTTGTTACCCCCTCCTTTGTTTTCCCCTACCATCCCTTTCCTCCCCAGTTTCCTAACTCCTCCATCCCCCCTGCAAAGTTGTAAAGTTCATTTTCAACATAGTGTCTTGTACATTGAGATGCCCCTTGTATTCTAGTTTGAGGTTAGCAGGGATTAGGCTGAAAGGAGATGTAAGCCCTGCAAAATGTCATAGGGCAGGAAGTGATCTAGCTCAGGACTTTTACTCAACAGATTCCTACCTTCCCACCAGGAATCACCACCTTACTGATACCTACCTATCTGCCCTGGGAAAATTTCTAGACATGAAATAGGTTTTCATACTGGGTGTCTGCCTGCTTTCATTTATAAAGAATCAGTCATCAAGTGCCTGCTGTAGGTTTACTAGATCATACTGAAGGATAGAATCTAATCAAATGACATCAGGTATTCGGTATCCAGCACTCTAGCAAAGATGACCTCATTCAAAGGTAACACATCCTAAGTGTCAGCAAGATCATTCAGGAAAAATTCACATTATAAAATGGAGAATTCACATTATAAAAATGATCTCTTGAAAATAACTGAGCAGTGAATTCAAGTGATTCTTGTAGCAGCCACGGTAGCAGCAGTCTCTTAGGTGGGTGGGGCTGGAGAATGATGAACTTAAGCAGATATGGAGGGTGGAGGTTTTGCTACCTTGACTTTGTGGAGATTACCAAAACTGGCCTCACACGAAGTGCACAGAGATGTCAGGGAAGGTTGGAAATTTTAAGTGAGATTTGTCCAAGCAAATCATCTGTCAGCCTATTAACTATGTTAACACTATAGATGAAGTGAAACAAATCAGAAGATAAAATGGCAGTTGGTATAAGTAAAACTACAAAGTGTGAGGCCTACAGTGAAAAGACAGGAAGAAACAACAACCCAAAGCTACCTTTAGTTACATAAAAGTAGTGGCACAGAAAATGATTTCTATTTTTCTTTTCCGAATACATCTGTATTGTTAGGGTTTTATCAGTTTTTGAACAATAATTATGTTATTGGTAGCAGTATGTTATATATGATACTATATCCTATGATATTTGTTAATGTAGAATTTAAATAGTTTTGTTAAGTCTTTTTTTGGGGGGGGTGTGTCTGGTTGTGGGGCCTGAACTCTGGGCCTGGGCGCTGTCCCTCAGCTCTTCAACTCAGGGCTAGTGCTCTACCACTTGAGCCACAGCACCATTTCCGGCTTTTTTTTTCTGCTTATGTGGTGCTGAGGAATCGAACCCAGGGCCTCATGCATGCAAGGAAAGTGCTCTACCACTGAGACACTTTCCCAGCCCCTTTTGTTAGTCATTAGTTGGAAAATTCTCAGTGCCTTTTGGAGTGCTCACGCAGCCTGTCTGGTTATTTTAAGTAGCCGCCATGTTGATGTGAACTGGGATGATGCAGTTGCCCCCTCTCTCGACTTTGGCTCAACCAGAATGCAAGCTTAATTAAATCCATTATTAAAACTATACATGCAGGTACATGGTGGCTCGTGCCTATACTCTTAGCTACTCAGGAGGCTCAGATGTGAGGATTGCAGTGTGAAGGCAAGCCAGGAAGGAAAGTTTGCGAAATTCATATTTCCAATGAACTACCCCCAAAAAAGCTGGAAGTGGAGCTGTGGCTCAAGTGGGGGAGCAAGAATCCTGTGCAGCCTGGGGCAGAAAATCTGAGGGACAGCACCCCGGCTCTGACTTCCAGCCCCCAGACCAGCACACACACACACACACACACACACACACACACACACACACACACACACACACACGATAGATAGCGAGAGATTATTGCATATCAATATGTTAAATACATTTATTATAATTTATACCTGTATTCCATTTAACATGTGAATTCAGGGAGAAATCCCTTCCACAAGCCATGGAGACGGTTTCTTAACTTCCCAGCTAGAAAATTCAAATGTCAGAAAGAGTGTTGAGAATTGGGCTAAACATCCGCTCTGTTCTGACCCCACCACCCTCCTCTCCTCCAGCACTTTCCTGTTTTTCCCGGAGAATGATGAGCTTCAAGTAATGCTGGGCTCAGCGGTGGGATGATCTCATTGACTGCAAGCCACATACCACAAGCGACTGAGCAGGCAGGCTGGGGGGCACTGATCTGAGGGTCATAAAATGCTCGTTCAGTCTCTTGCCCAAGCATCACCTCCTCCCCGTTTTGCTGATCTGAGGACTTAGTTTGCACCCTAGTCCTGAAATAGTAGGAGAGTGGATGCCGCAAGCGGCAATGGGGAGATGGCCAGAGTTGCTTCCAAAATAATTTCTCTGCCTTTGAGGTTTAGGTGGGATACATTGAAGGACTGACCGTCTGGCATCTTTCCCGCTAGAGGCTGTCTTCAGCACAAAGACCCTGTATCCATGTGCTTCACAAACAGAGACAGAAATTAAAAAGACAGCACACATCACACAGTCTCAGGGATCTCAAGTCAGTTTTGTTTTTGTTATAAAGAAATTTAAAAAAAAAGATACAGAAGAATGGAAGAAAGCAAGTGAACAAACATGGGAGACAATTTTCTAAATCTTGAAATATCCAGATCTTCAGCCATTCAACATGTTCTCACTTTGGCAAGTTTCCCCCAAAATACTCTGACTTAAAAGAGCAGCACTTCCTCTCATGGAGCTAATGTCTTTTATCCATAGGAAGGTGAAAGATAAAAGAAAAAAGTTTCAGAGATAGGCGAGAGCAGTCCTTAAATTAAAACAAGTTTAGATTCAGAAGGAGGCAGAGATTTCTTTCTATTCCCCCACAGGAAACACAAAGACTTTGGCTGACGACTGACTGCCACATTCATTCTCTGACTTAGGGAACATTTCCAACTGCTATGCTACGTGTTCAAAGCCATTGGAGTCTTGCAACTGAAGAATGTTCCAGAAATCCAGAAGCAACAATAGCGCTTGGGAATCTGTTAGAAAAGAAGAGATGTGGGCTCCATTCTACATCCACTGAATTAACTGAACCAACACTACAAAATACTCAGACTTTCCTGTGCACAGTGGATCCTAAAAAGTAGTGAATAACCCAAAGTTGAAGACCCCAATCAAATGTGGTGGCTCAAACTCCAAAGGTGTTGGTTCTCACCTTTTACATTTGCCTCCATTTCTTGTTCTCCATGAAGGAGACAGTCAACATCTTTTTTGATTCTATTTCTTCATCTGAACATATTGGGATAAAAATTTTATCTTTTAGAGTCTTTCTGCAACCATGTGGCAGAGTCATAGACCCATACTGAGGTTACTCTGGTATAAATTTATTTCTAATATATATGCTATATAACATACAATGTATAATATATATTAAAATATGTATTAGAAATATATCTCTATATATACAGAAATATAGTTTATATAGTGAGAAATATGTAATACATATATATATGAAAAATGTAATCCTCTGAGCAACAGTGTCGAGAGGTGGACGCTGAAGAGGTGGTTAGAGATAAGAGCTGTGTCCTTAGCAATGGCTGAAGGCCATTATCACAGGAGTGAGTTATCGACCGTAGAAAGGGGTTCTCAATGAACTGTGCACACACATGCGCCCTTGAATAATCTAAGGCATTCATGAATTACACAGATCAAGAGCGACTGTCACTCACCTACGTATACCTGCATGTGTACACCACATAGCCTTGAAAATAATCTCAAGTGGAAAGGAATTACACAAATCATGAGTGTTACATGAAGTAATTTAGCTCCCACTCAGGTGACCTAAATCAAAGGATCTCTTCTTGGCAAGTAGAAAATATTAGAAACCACCAGCAGAGGGCAGAAGAGTCTAACAAAAGAACACAGATGGGGGGGGGGGGAAGGGGGCGCTTGTGCTCCTTTCCTTACAGATGGTGCTCCAGGATATTTCTTGGGATCATGAGATCACTGCGGGTGAAATCCAGGCTCCCCTCGGTGTATGGAGACTGAATCGTACATAGTTATTGTATGATTTGTTAGACAATGAGATTTCAGATATGAATAAATGCATGCCCTTTTGTCTCAATGTGTTCAATGCGGCAGATAAAAGATAAGAACGATTATTACACAGAGCTTCAAAAGTGACAAATGATATTAACTATTTAACGTCCCACACCGTCTAACAGGTGAATGATTACTGGGCTCCAAAGCCATAAACAGTCCATTTACAAGAGAATCTGCTCCCAGGTATCAGGTCAGTGAACAGCCTTCAGTGTTACACCTTGGATCCACTCTGAAGTTCTCTGAAAGGTCATGGTGTCCTTGGCTGTGCCAGCCTAGGCATGCCTATCCCTGCAGGGCCCCCACTGCCAACAGCTCTGGCTAACACAGCCTTGGGGTGGATCTCTGGTCTGGTGCTTTTTCCCTCCTTCTTCCCTCTCTCCTTCCACAGGTGTCAACCTCTGTCCTGGCCTAATGTCTGTCTCTGTCTTTCTCTTCTTTCTGCTACAGCATGGGAGGAGTGGTTGATGTAGAGGGAGCACTCGTGTAGAATCTACACTGTGCACCCCTTCCTCCAATGAGCCAGACCAGCACAGAACGGCCCTGCCCTGACAGGGAGGCAGGCTAGCCTAAGCTCCTGGAGAAGATAAAAGACTGTGCTCTAAAGGGCTGAGCTTCCTTTGCAGGTCTTCAGAGTCAGCGTGAGGCTGTAAACAGTGACTCCCCCTCCTTCTAAACTTCTATGCCCATGGCTCCCGAAGCCTAGGCTTCTATGGGTAATTTCAGGAACGCTGTAGTTCTTCAATATGTTTCTCCTGCATGAAGAAGCGATTAATCACGGGACAGGATGCAAACACATTTTTCAGCTTCATTGCCCTACTTGGGTAACCTATCTCTTCCTCTCCACCCTTTTGTTTTCATTTAATTCACTCTCCTTATTCATCTTCAAGACCACGGCCACATCTAGAAAAGCATGCCAAATGATGCTTCTCCTTTCTCTCCTTCAGGTCCCTAAATTGAATATCCCTCATTCCATGCTTCTCAGCACACAGATTCATGCTACTCGCTGCTTCTAAGTTTAAGTAGCCATGTGTTGAGTGGTTGGTGAGGGAGGATGGGACAGCAGGAGAGGAAAGGAAGGAGAAACTGTGCACCGAGGCTCAGCCTTCTCCTGACGAAGGTTGTCCGATCAGGGGGAGACAAGGCTGGCTAATGGTAAGGATCTGTTCAAGTTATGTCAAGAAGGACCAACCAACTCTCTCCTGCAAGAATCAGAAACAGGAAAGTGAAAAAAAATGAAGGAGTTAGCAGCAGGTACCCAAACACAAAATGGTGGGAGAAAAATCATGAGGGCCACAGGTGGACTGAAGTTATAAGAAAGCAGCATTTATGAGTAAGAAGACACCATGGAAAAACCGTAAGTCTGTTTAGTCAGAAAGTTTAAGCTGGTTAAGTGGTTAATAATGGAGGCTCTGAAATCAGGTGCCAAATTCCAGGCCTTACTCTCACCAGCTCTGTGACCTTGGCAGGCTGTAACCCTCCCTACTCCAATTTCCTCCTCTATAAAATGGAGAAAAGAATAGCCTTCCTCCAATACACTCTGGGGCTTAACCAATCAGCCAATCCCATATCCCAGTCCACGGTAAGTGGATGGGAATAATTTCAGTCACTACCAACCAGAAGATATCATGACTCTTGAAGAGAACATCATGAACATGGGCTATAATGTATAATATCAACAATACTTTTAACATGGAGGCAAGAGCCTGTCTCTGGAAGAAGCTAATTAAATGAGAATGAAGCCAAATGAGAATGGAGAGGCCCAAGCTATGCTTTTATGTGAGCCAACAAAATTTCATGTATATAGATATACATATATATGCATATATATATATATGTCCATACACGCATGCCCATACATGCATGCATGCACATTCACACAAGCATACATATATATGTATGTATATATGTATATGTATATGTATGTGTATGTATGTGTGTACTTGTGTGAATGTGCATGCATGCATGTATGGGCATGGGTGTGTGTGTGTGTGTATGTGTGTGTGTGTGTGTGTGTAGGTGCATGTGTGTGTGAACTGGATAGTCCGTTGTTTTCATCTTTAAGTAGGTGTACAAAAGAGTTTCAGTTAAACATGGCAGGAGATGAGTGCAATGCTTCTTGATCAGTGTGAGTCTCCCCATCTCTCCCTCCGCACCCCTCCCCTCAAGTTACCTGGCTCCATCTTCACCATGTACAGTGACCGTGATGACTGTATTTGCAGCAGACAGTTCTGAGCAGTGTGGCCAGTGTCTAGAGCTCCTTGGATACCAAAAGGCCTGTCATAACAGCAGAAATACCAGTATTTCTGCCCCAGGCTCTTTATTCTTCTAAGAGTCTTTTCTCCTCAATTTCTTTTTCAATATTTCTAAATCCTCATTATACTTAAGAAATATGTGGTGTTATCCATTTTCCTTTGCATCGTGTTTAAGCTTGTGATTCACATCAGGCCCCGTGGGACGGAACATTGCTTTTCCCCTACAATTAATCCTACAGGTTTAAATATAGCACATCCTGTGTTTAAATGAATAAAAAGATTTTGTTTAAATGAATAAAAAAGGTTTATATAAATTAATCGATTTAACTGCTGAGGAGACACATTATCACCCTCGTGACTGAATTTAACCCTTGATTTATAAACAGGATTATGGAATTTGGTGAGGTGTTTAATCCTCCTTGCAACTGATTTCAATACAGGCTGTTCATTCGTGACAAGTGAACCCAGGCAGGTCAACAGCATCCACAACAGTGCACAAGGGAAGTTTCAGTGGAAGGAGATGGCCATGTGGTGCAGGCAGAAAAGAATGAATTTGGGGAGAGCATACTGCAGGCCTGCACAAGATGAAGGGTACAGGAGCTACAGGGGGGAGGGGAAGGGAAAGGGAAGAAGGAGGGGAGGGAAAAGGCTGCAAGGGGCGGAACTAATGACGGAGATTGGCTACATAGGGAGAGGGCGGGAAAGAGGCAATGACCTCAGAGCCTGGGGGATGGCCCTCTGCCCCCAGGTGCACCGTTATCTGGGTTACACAGGTGCTGGGAGGGGACTTCTAGGGAAAGGCCTCATGCAAGAGGGGACATTAAGGAAGGGGTCCTTTTTCCTGGGTGCACCTAACAGAAGAAAACAAAAACAATCAAAAGGAAGAAAGGGACCCATTACTGATGTAACTGTAATCTCTTTGTGCAGCATCTTTACGAGAAAATAAAAAATTTTTAAAATAATAAAATAATAATAAGGACACACACACACACTCACACAAAGTCCAGCGCCAAGTCCAGTCTTGGGGCGTGTGCGCTGAGCTGACCTGAAGCAGCTCCATGAGATGAGCATCCCTGTGCCTTCTTTGACCTCCCACTGCCCTCAGATTCACATCTGCACACATGAGGACCAGAGAGAGGACACAGCTACTCGAGGACAATGCTGCCCTCTGCAGACAGACCGCAGGGCGACAGTGCTGCAAAGGCACCCATAGAAGTAGCCGGCCCATCCACGCGCCCGAATCCCGACTGGCAAGTCCCAGTGACTGATTACACCATTTCCTTCTCTCGTTTACTCTGAAGAAACCAGTGGAGCACACGGTGTCTTACATGACAGATTAGAGCAAACGCAATCAATGCATTAATAACCCCAAGTGGCTTCAAAAATGAAGTGTGCAAAGAGAAGGTTGCAGAGCACAAAGCCCCCATGGAGACCTTCTCTTGATAAACGCAGCTGAACCAGGGCTCTGGCCACACCAGAGTCTGATCCTCAAGATCTGAGGTTAGCCCTCAGGTACCCTGTCAGGAAAGCCCAAGAAGAGCCAGTTCAGCTTCCCCGGTGGCCCACATGAGTCAATCTGATGATGATCGGTCACAGGTGTAGCATTGGAGAGAAAGCAAAGCAAATAATGCACAGGTCTGCTTCTGTGTCTTCAAGCCGTGGTGGTGTGTGCATACAGACGTTAAGAAACAGAAAAAAAATTAAAAGAGGCCTCTGTGCCAACGTTCCTCAGAGTACCTGTCAGGCCATGCCGTTTACCGCTCTGCCATTCTCATCCAAATTTTCACCACTTGGATTCATATTGACAAATCCCAGGATCTCCAACAGGAAAAGAACAAAGGAATCCACACATAAATGCTGACTGGATTAATGCTGTCCACTCGAGGATGTCTACTAGGATCTGATCGCAGTGTAGGAACCTGACATGTTTCTTTGGAATACTAACTTGTTGATTGCTTTCCTTTCTTTTTTTTTTTGAAGATGGAATATTGGAGTCTTTCTCATGGCGGCTTTAAGTTGCACCGTAAAATCAAATAGGAACTAGAGTTTTCTGTGTCTTCTACCTCCCTCCTGTCACAGCCTTCCTCCAGTACCAACCTTGTCCTCCAGGTGGCACAACTGTCACAAGTCAATCAACCCACAGTGAGCCCTGTAGAGAGCAGGCCTCACCTGAAATCCAGAGCACGTTAGAATTCAACCATCAATGTGAAGAATTTGGGGGTGCTTATTCCACCAACATATTCTTTCAGTGTATGTTAATTATATACCAGTATTTCTCTATGAAATTTACCTATGTGCAAATACTGTGCTTCTATCAAATTCACTTCATGACTTGTGCTTATTTTCTATTTTTTTTTATAAAGTTACTTTTTTGTAGGTGGTGGTGGTACTAGGGTTTGAACACAGGGTTTGCACTTGGTGTGCAGGTGCTATGTGCCATGAACAGGGCTTCATTTATAATACTGGAAAAGAAATTAAAAAAAGAGAAGAAACAAGAAAAATAAGAAGGCAAGCGTATTAGAAATGATGTGAATGTATCTGTATTTGTTGATGGCATGGTTTTATACATAGAAAAGTCTAAATACTCTACCAAACATTGTTAGAACTTATAAACAAATTCAGTAAATTAGCAGGACACAAAATCAACATGTTGACATATTTCAGAAAGCAACTCCATTCATGATAGCTACCAAAAAATATTTACAAATAAGCATAACTGCAGAACTCAAAGATCTGTACAATGGAAACTTTAAACATTGGTGAAAGACATAGTAGATTATATGAAAATGGAAAGATACCTTATGCATAGAGCCTAAAGGTCAATACGGTCAAAATGACCATACTATGCAAAGTATTCCAAAATTTATGTAATTCCATCAAAATTCCAATGAATTTTTCCACTGAAACAAAAAAAAATCCTAAAACACATAGAATCACAAAAGACTCACATTATTTGAACAAAGTCATAAACAGACACAGAAAAAAATTTAAAAGCCAGGCTGTGTTTTCAGAACACACTACAAAACTATCAGTACCAAACCAGCATGGTTGGTGCTGACATAAAAAGGGACACGTAGACCAACAGGACAAGTAAAGAACTCAGAAATTCATGTTTAAGAGCCAACTGATTTTTTTTTTTAACAAGATGCCAAGAACACATTATGGAGAAAACTCAATGTCTTCAATAAATGATACTGGCAAATACACAGAAAGTAAAGTAAATCCTTTCTTCTCACCACACCAAAAAAGAAATCAGGTAAACCATGCAGAAGAGACCTGGATCCTAAACCTGACCCTGAAAGCCCAGCGCTCCCTCCGTGGGCTGGCCTGGGCTGTGTCTGACACTGAGGATGGTCATCAGCCTTGAGCCTCTAGCTGTGAAGTGAATACAACCTATCAGTCAATCCACTGCCCCCTCCTTCCCTCCCCAGAAGAGTAAAAACAACAATGGCAAATGTGAATCCGTGAACAGCGTGTAAGGTCTATACACATATACACATGAAGGCACATATAAATAAGACATAATAAATAAATAAAAGGTATGTATATCCACAGAAGGCTCATCGCTGTAAGTATGAACATCATTATCCTGAACGTTTCCGATTGCTGGCCACCTAGTGGTCCTTCCTCACTAATACTGAGGACACATCAGAACTCGGGATAAAATAAGAAAGGTAGGAAGGAGCTCCGGAGAAGGGCTTCTTGTGGTTCGCGTTCTGACGGGAGAGTCTCATTGACAGCCCGCAGCAGTCTGCCTCGCCGACTGTGCTAATGATCATGACTTCGTGGGAAGGTGTGTGGCAGTAGAAGAGGCAGCTCTGAGGAGGTGCATTGTACCCACGGATGCGCACGCTTCCCTGAAATCCCCTCTGCAGCGCTCTGAAGATATAACTCACAAGTGAGTTACGGGAGAATCATTCAAAGGAGCCTGAGCATAGGAAAGTCATGGCAGAGTCGACCCTCTGCCGTTATTCAGCAAGAAATCCAACAGCTGGACCCCTCCAGCGCCCCCCACCCACCCCAGCTCCCCAGCTCCCCACAGACACAGCTCTTGGATTTCAACTCAAACATGGAGGCTGACCACGGAGCTGACCATAGACAACCCCACTGCAGACGCAGACCGGCTGACTGGAAATACTCGCAGGGAGAGCTGCCTCCGGAGGCCGATTTCTAAAGCAGCTCCTTAGGAACCGCAGTGAACCGCTGCTCCACTCCGCCGCCTCCCTCCCGCCTGCCCTCCCTCCCGCCTGCCCTCCCTCCCGCCTGCCCTCCACCTCTCTAACCAAATGCCCTGAAATACGGTGCATTTCCCAACGTGGAGCAAATGCTCATGGGAGTGTCTTAGGCCCTAAGAAGCGCAGGGAAGAGGAGAAGAAGAGGAGGAGGACGAGGGAGGGAGGAGGGAGAGGAGGAGGAGGAGGAAGAAGGGGAGGAGGTGGAGGAGAAGGAAGAGGAGGGGGAGGAAGAGGAAGAGGAGGGGGAGGGGGAGGAGAAGGAAGAAGGGGAGGAGGAGGAGGAAGAGGAGGAGGAGAAGAAGAGGAGGAGGACAAGGGAGGGAGAAGGGAGAGGAGGAGGGGGAGGAAAAAGGGGAGGAGGGGGAGGAGGAGGAGAAGGAAGAGGGGGAGGAGAAGGAGGAGGAGGAGGGGGAGGAGGGGAGGAGAAAGAAGAGAGGGCGGAGGGGGAGGAGGAGGAAAAGGAGAAGGAAGAGGGGAGGAGGAGGAGAGAGGGGAGGGGAGGTGTGTGGAGAGCGTGGCAGAGAGAGACAGCGCTGTGTGGTCCGGCTACCTCTCCCTGTCCCAGACACTCATTTATCACCTTGATGGGTTCACCCCATTTACAGCCAAGTTATTGTCACCCTTAAAATGATGTGGCTTGACGGGGGGGGGGGAGGAACCCAGAAAGGCTTGTGCAAAGTTACCTAGGCATCACACTGCGGAGTCCAAACCAGATGCAGTGTGCGCGCGGCACGCGGGCGCGCGGCCTGCAAGTCCTCTCTCCCGGGACGCACGCGGCCGGCTGCGCCTCGCTCCCCGCCCAGGGCTCCCGGTAACCGCAGACACCGTGCGCTCGGCCCCCACGTCCATGTGCGGTCCCCGCCCAGGCCCAGCTCCAGGGCAGATGTCAGGAACCGGCCTCCATCTTGCTGGGCGAGGAGGAGCGACTCCCGCTCACCACCACCACCCCAGAGACGGTGACTCCAAAGCCTTCCCCGCTCCGAACGCGCCCCACGCGCCCCCAAAATGAATAAACCCTGGCTCTGCGAGGAGCCTCAGTGTCCCCCGCAACCGTCCAGGGAGGCTGAGCCATCCCCGGAGCGAAAGCCGGGGTGGAGGGTTAAGGCGCACGCACAACACAGGGCCGGTTCATCCCTGCAGGTGTCTGGGTTGGGCCGGTCATCTGGTCGACCCCAGGCACTTGGTCTGCTGTACAGACGTCGTTTCTCACCCTGGTGTTATTTACCCAGCACTGTGTGCTGCATTGCCTACCAAGACCACAAGACCACACATGCAAGGGGGGCTGAGCCTCCTGGAGGAGCAAGAGTGTCTGAATGGGAGAGACTGAGCGGGCCACCAGTACCTACAAAGGACCCCAAACCCCCCCCCCCCCCGCCCTCTGGAGCTTCCTCCCCCCTCCTCCTCTTGCCCCCTCCCCTCCCCCTCCCCCCTCCTCTCCTCCTCCTCCCTCCCCCCTCCTCCTCTTCCCTGCCCCCTCCTCCTCCTCCTCCTCCTCCTCCTCCCCCTCCCCCTCCTCCCCCTCCTCCTCCTGCCCCTCCTCCTCCTCCTCCTCCTCCTCCTCCTCCTCCTCCTCCTCCTCCTCCTCCTCCTCCTCCTCCTCCATGCAGGTCTCTAATCAAATCCTGTAAACATCCCATCTCTGTGCTCCCGGTTGTATGTACCCTTCCTTACATTTTCCCCTTGTCAACTAGTTCATCTTCCCAGGCCAGACCAGGAAGACCACCGCAGGAAGACTTTCCCCCTTCGCCCTGGGCCTCACTTCTGCGTGCTCTCTAGAAGAGCGTACCTGGGTGCGCATTCCTCCCCTGATCCTGCCTAGCTGTCTGGTCGGGGTGGGACTTCATCTTTGCTCCTGCGATGCCCTCCTCCGCCAGCCTCCGACGAGCACACACAGGTTGCTCGGGAAGAATTTGGGAAGGTGAGGTTAACACATGCACTACAGATCGTTATAGAACTGTGACTGGTGCAGTTGGACCCACGTCATGGGTCTGTGTGGGCTCCAATATAGTTATTTTAATAAGTTCTCTGATCACGAATACATAGATTGGAATCCTATAAATTTCTACATGTCCTTATTCATTTCTACTACAAACACCATAGATACAAAGAAAACCCTGTACTTCATTCAACAAATAATGACTTATTGGCCGGCAAGCAAGACAGTGCTTGCTAACACGTTGTACTACTAGACGTTAGGAGCTAAAAGTAGGTTCAAAAAGTATAAGTAAACTATAAATGTGAGAAGTAAATGTGAAAAATACAAATAAAGTTATCTGTGTAGTTGATAAATACTATTGGACATTTGTCTCCTACGAATTTCATTTTGCTACCTTTTAACATACAGATTTTTGAGCATTTTAAATTTAGAATTTTATGATATCAGAACATAACACCGTTCAAAAACGTATTTTACATTTTCCTTAAAAGGTCCATATTATTATTGTAGAACTCCTCAAACAACAAGCCATTGATAAGGTTTGCATAAATGAAAATATACAAAGAGCTGTACTTAGTCTCAATAATGTAAGTTCAGCTTAGAAAACACTAATTGTTTACATGTAGTGATAAGATTAGAAGTAAGTTCATGACCAATAATAAACTATAGTCACTTCAAATGTTAGCTTTTTATAATTTTAAAATATCTTAAGAAGGGTTTTATCTTAAATGCACCAAAAAAACTATGATAAACACACACATTTATCCAAAAGTCAATGTTGAAATAATAAGCTTTGAAGTGAGAAGCTGGAGAAAGGAAATCTGTATATTATTCTGTGAGCTTGGGTTTGTCCAGATTCAGTTAAGTAGGAAGTAGATTAAGTGCTTCTTTCTTACCAGTTCTTGCCAGATGAATACAGGTATGGGTTTGCTTGTTCCTCATGAAAGGAAGCAAGATTTCAGCTGAGAGTACAGATTCTAGATCTCAAGTGTTTGATTCAAACATTGAATAGTCCAATTCCTTCTTCTGCTTCGTTACTTGAGCTCTGTGGGCCTAATGATGATTTTAATTCACCATGATTTTCTTTTTAGGATTAAGAGAATTAAAATATATGGAACTGTGTTTTTGGTTGGATTTGGTTTGGTTTCATTAGTAATTAAATATTACATGTGTAGGATGAAAAGGCAATATTGGACATTTTTCATTTATTCGTCATTTCTTCATTGGCAAAGTTCCTTATCAATTTAAGTTCTTATCGATTGATTGGGTCATTTGTCCTTGTAGTGTTGTTTTTTTAAGCTATGTAAAATCTTTACGCAGTGAAAATGTAACCTAGATTTTTCTCCTGCTTAATAGGCTGTGTCATCATCTTGATGCTTGCTTCTTTTGCTGAGCATTAGTGTTCTAATGTCACAACTCTTACACTGATTTCATGAGGGATTGGAGTCCTAATCAGATCCTTGCCTACGCCGAGGTATGGAAACCTTTCCCCTGCATTTTCCTCCAGCAATTTCACACTTTCAGGTTTTATACTTAAGGATGAGAGAGAGGCTATTTAGTTTTCCCACCACTATTTTTAATGGGAGTTGTTTTTTCCAGTGTGTGGTTTTGGTGTCTTTGTAATAAATCAAATGGTTGTGGCTCTGTGGGATAATAATCTAGTAATAACTAGATTTTCTATTCTGTTCTATTACATTGGTCTGTCTCTTTTTGTGCCAGAATTATGCTGTTTTTTGTTTTGTTTTGTTTTTTATTATGAAAATACCATACAGAGGAGTTACAATTACATGAGCAAGGTAATGAGTACATTTTTTATCAAGCATTGTTGCCTCCTCCTTTGTTTCCCCTTCCTATCCTTTCCCATCCCCCCTCCCACACACCCCACCAGAGGCCTCCCCCCACCAAAGTTGTAAAGTTCATTTTTCGACATCTCATTGTTAACAATGGGTCCACTTTGTTCTTGTTTTTTTTATGGTCATGCACTATAGTTTGAAGTCTGTGATATGTGTACCATTGCCCTTATGTTTAGGATTGTTTTGTCTATAAGTCTTTCCAGTTTCTGTATGAATTTCAAGATGGTTTGTTCTATATCTGTGAAAATTTCCATTGGGATTTTAATGGCGATGAAATTGAATCATCATATTGCTTTTGGCAAAAATCTTCCCTTAGGCATTAATTGTGCCAATCCATGAACATGGTATATGGTTTTTTTCACTCCCTAGTGTATTCTACAATTCGCTGTAGTGTCTTGAATGTCTCTGATTAAGTTCTTACCTAGGGATTTTTTAATTTCTTACTTGAGTCTATTGTGAATAGGATTGTTTCCATGGAGTCTTGCCCAGGCAGTTCCTTGTTGGTGTATAGAAAAGCAACTGATTTCTCAGCGCTGATTTTGTACCCTGCTCTTTTGCTGAAAGCATTTATCAGATATAAAAGTCTTAGGATAGAGTCTTTAGCTATAAGAGATATAAAAATCAAACCAAACTTGAGGCTCCAGCTCATCCCAATTAGAATGGCTATCATGAAGAATGCTGAAAGGGTTGACATCAATCAAGATGCCGTGAATTCATAAATTAAGATGAGTAATAGAAAAGATAAATCAAACTACATCATACATATGGATGTAAGTGCCATGATAAAACCCCTTATTTTGTATAATTCATACAGGCAAATGAAATATCATTTATATTGGAATGGATTCCAGATGAACTTTCAAAACTGAAGAATCATAAAACGTAGCCAGAAGGGGCACTAGAAGCACAATATTGACAAAGGAAAGGAAACAAGGGACTGGTAGCAAGGTAGAAGAAAATCAACACCAAGTAGCTCATTCCGCAGATTGTTCCCTGCCCAATTCTACTCCCTGCTTAGCTTTTCTCCCTCTAGTTCTTTTTTTTCTTTGAAAAATCATATGTTTTATATTTTAAGTGACTGAGTGCCCATTTGATGAGGTATCCTCAACTTAATCAAGTTCAAAATTAATCAGTATCTTTTTTTCCAAACAATAACAACAGCAATTAGCCTCAGATGGATTTAAATCCATTCACCATTTTACAAAGTATATATTAATTTTGTCTCACATTTGAATCCTCTTTTAACTTGCCCCATGAGGTAAACATAAATATTTTATGCAGGCAATATTTATTTAAAGCTACATACAAAATAATTTATATATATATATATATATATATATATATATATATATATATATAACTGTCATTTTCACTTGCTGTAGAATTTTCTGTCTAGGATCTCACAACCCGAAATAGCTGGAAAATTCTCATTTTTATGTCAGTAGTATTTTTTGTTTTATTCCCATGCCCCAAATACAACTTATTGCAATTCTAGGTTAGTAAATAAGATTTTTCTCGGCTTACTCAAAATGTATCCCATGGGTATTCTATATTTAATTATTACTGCTGTCCAGCCAATTATTTTGTCTCCCAGCTCTTCCTTTGTATTTCATCTTTTTTTCCCTACTGATTTTCGTAGCTCTTTTTTGAATGATTCATCCTTATTGTGATGATTTTATTGCATTTCTCCTGCCTGATTCTCTTCATAGTTTAGGCAGGTATAATGTGGTGTATTTCAATAATTATGTAAAGTTTTAATGTACCGTGCACACTGTTGTCTCTTTCCTGTTATCTTTATTGTAATCTGAATTTGATAAGATATTAGAACTTCTCATATTAACTTCTTTGCTTCCTCTCTCTTTTTTTTCCCTTCCTCCCTCCCTTCCCGTTTCTCATCTGAGAAGAAAGTATAAGTAATTTTTTGATCTCTGTATTTTATTTCATGATTTCTCTGTTTAATTGAATTTCCTTCTTTACTGTGCCAATTGACTTTTTAATTTAAATGGCTATTTTTTCCATTTATATATGTTATTTCATTCAACATTAAACCCATGATGAATTTCCTCACAGTCTATAAAGACGTTATATACACAGTTATTTATATTCAGCACATTAAAGCTACTTATTTATAGAACCCAATAGTGAAGGTCATTCATGTGCTAGTTCCTATTGCTGGCTGGAAGACAATGTATTTCTGTACTGTCACATAAGTACTGATCTTTCTTTATCTCACTGAATACCTCAACTTATTTACTATTATCATCCAAATGCACTAATATTATTATGGTGAATCTTTCATTGCACGTTTTTCTAATGTTGTTTTTCTTGGTTTGATAAAGATCATTAAATCCAAACTACTCATTATTTTTTGTACTTAGAATATTTTTAATAAAATTCTTTCTAGCAAGTCTTTATACTATGGTTCTGTAAATGCTTTGAGAATGTACAATAATTGAGTTATATAATATTATCTTTTGTTTATGATCATACGACCTCAATAGTGCCTCAGAAAAATGATGAATAATAATATCTTATAGTTGGAGAATCATTGTTTAGTAGTGATGTTAAATTTAGCTTAGGATAAACTCCCTGATAGTCTCTAAATGTAAATGAAATTTCTTTAAAAATTGGTAACATTTAACATCTTAAAATTTCCTTGAAAACTATTAATGTGCATTAATCTGTCTGTTTAAAAGCTATGGAATCTAGTCATGCAAATATAACTCAGCATTGCTAATCAAAATAGATAATTGATTAAATAAATTATTTACATATACAATAAAATAGTAAGCTACTAAAGATCCTCTCTAAGGATGTTAAATTTGGAGGACTATATTTATGATGTGTGAGGTAAGAACACTAAAAGAAAAACTTACATAGAATATTAAACTGATTTCTTCTCTATGACTATTATCTATCCATCCATCGGAGAGAAAGAACCTGGAAAGAAAAGGCTAATGCACAATGTTAATTGTAATTTTTCTAAATGGTAAAGTTCTAATACATTTTTGGTTTATCTGTTATTTTTCAAACTTCTGTTGGTATATTCATTATTTTTCACATTTTCTGATGAATAGAACACTGAAATGATGCAGAAAATGTCAATGTTTTTATGATTATTATCCTATTATATACAATATGTTTTGAGTAGTTATGGGATGAGAGGGAAAGTAAAAAGTAAGGGAAGAAGCGCACGGAAGAAGAGGAGCTATGGGGTCTGACACATCTCATTTCTCCATACCTAAAGTAAATTCAAGCTGAATGGCCTCATGTTGGTCACTGCAGGCCCTTACAACTCATCAGCTCTAAGTCTGCAAACATTTAGGAAAGCAAACAGACAGCCAGGGGTTCCAAATAAAAGCATAGGGCAGAAGTCAGCAAAGATCATTATGGCAATCTTCAAAGGCCTGCTCAGACCACACATTCGGGCGGCTGCTCACATTCAAGAATTCAGAGGAGGAACCACAGGGCCAGGGATGGCATGGGGAGGGGGAGAGTAAGAAGAGTCATTTCCTGTGCTCACCCCTGTGAGCTTAAAAAGAAGCTAAGTGATGTCACCCTTGAAAGGGACTACAGTATCAGGAGAGTGGGTGGTACTCACACAGTTCTGGTGCTAGGAGGAAGTCTTTTCTCTCTCTCAGTCAGTTTGTAGGCATGGATTCCAGGATAGAACAAAGAACCTGCTCAAGTCTGTCTAGATGAAGCACGCTTCACTATAAGGACGCAATGGAGTCATCTCGCCAGTCAAAGCATCTTGGTTTTCTGAAGACTCTGTTATGACTTATCTGGTGTCTCTCATCTTTAGCTTCTATCAACAACTGGAGTTTCCTGCCTCACTGAAATCCTTTCTCCTCCTTATTTTGTGTCTCCTATTCTAATTGAGTTATCTTCTGGGTGGGTCTTACCTGTTTTACAAGGATACCCTGGGGTCCGTGAGGCCCGTGTTGTCCGTGCCAGCATGGATACTGCTGTAAGTTCTGTCTTTATAAAGAATGGTCCCTCCTGCCGGTGGTGCATAGCATCTCTGTGCCGGTCATTTGTGATGGACAGGCCTATGGCACATATTCCTTAGAGAAAAATAGCCATGATGACTTGCCAAAATACCATTGTGTAACACGATGTATCCCACCTTACAAAAGGATTAAACGGAAAAAAACTATTTAAATGAGACATATGGCAGCCCACTCAATTATGTGACCTTAGTCTACCTGCAGTGGTTAGTAATTACTTGCATATAGGTACTTAGACGTTTGCCATGTTCCCTCATCCACATACACAGGTGATAGAGGGGGAATTGCTGCTGTGTTTTACAAATGGGAAAAATTAGTCACTGGGGCTTTAACAACTTGCACAATGGGAACGAAACATTATGTTTGTCAGACTGATTTTATAATGCCAACTCCTAACTCCTCAGGTTAGCTCATAGTCAAGCTCGGGCCTAATCTGATTCATCAATACTTCAACCTTCATATTTCTCATCCATGAATTAAGAACATTGGTCAAGCAAAGTCTTTGGTCCCTCTAAGATCCACCTTTTCAGAAACTTTATAACATGTCATTTATTATTTGATTCTATCCTGTTTACAAACCAGGTCATCATTTTTTTACATTTCCATACCATAATAAATGTATGCTACAAAGTAATATTGGTAATTCAAATAAAAGGTGATCTTTAGTAAAATGGCTTTTTAAAGTAGTACCAAATTCACTGTTGGTGATTCAAGGGTTTTAGATATGTTGCATCAAAATAATTATTACAGAATAGATTTCTTAAATAAAATTCACCCAGCACATGCCCAGAGATGCTCACTCCAACACTAGTCACTAGGAAGGACTTTAAGAACGGGAAGTAGAAGGTTCTATGGAGCAAGTGTTGTCTGAAGATAAAAGTAAATCCAAATGAAAGGATGAAACACTAAACTGCAATCGCTGAGACCACCAAGTTCGTAGGGGCCGTGGAAATAGCCTATGAGATGTAAATTGAGCATAGTGCCAAGATTAATCATTCATCTGAATCCTTAACCATCGTGGAACTCCAGATAGAACCAAATGAACATTCTAAATTGACTTGAAATACTTAGTTTTGTTTTACTTCTTGTCCTTTTCCTAAGTCCATGTTCTTCAAGATAGCAGAGTGTTTATAAAGAGCAACACCTAGAGAGAAAACTTGACAGATTTCTAACTCTGAGAGCCAAAGCAAGCCAGCGCCTGGGGAGAGCCCATTCGGAGGGAGCGCAGCTGTGAGGCTGTTTCTCTTGACTTGTGTGGCGCGGAGCTGAGCGAGTGTAAAGGCCGGGAAGTGATGTGGAACCGGAATTCGGAACGGTCCAGGTCCCACTGCAGTAAAAGTCTGCCTGAGAAGCAGCTGAGTACATAAAAGCTCATAAAGAAAACCAAAACAATGGTATTCCCCATTGTGACTGTTTAGTCTTTCTGTAGAGACTCATGGGGTCCTGGCTATTATCTATTTTTAATATCACTTGACCTGAAAATTTATGCTACCATCTGGAAAAAGAGGAAAGTTTCTCCCCCCCCCCCCCCATGTGACTATGAGTGAAGAAAAACGATGAGGTAAGAGTAACAACATTTAACTTCTTTACATGAGCATGCCACTCATTTCTCAACATTTTACACGTAACAAAACACTTCAGACATGGCAATCATTGTGTATAGCCACAATAGGCTTTATCCTGTGTGATTACGTCCTCAGATGAGAGTACTTAGATATACCACATAATATGAGACTATCGCATGGATATCATTTTCCCTTTCAAGTACAGAAAGAAATTGCTAGAAAGGGTGACATTGCTAAAGATGTGTTGTACCCATAAATTGGTAGTTTGATTTGAAACTCCTCTGTACAACTACTTAAAGGTGACAAAGAATTTTTTAAAATGTGCTTTAAGGAGCTCTTGCTAATTTTTTTTATGGATTTTCTTAAACTTTTCACCATTCTCTCATCTCTAGTCTGAAAGAATGTTTGCTTTTTGTTCTCAGACTGAACTAAATATCTCATGAAATTCAACTCCATTTTCAGAATTCAATGATTCAACCAAGAGTACAGTTTTGGCTTTGGAGATTCAGAGAACTTTGGTAGATGCTTAGCATGCAAGTATAGATAAGCCCTTCTCAACACCATCACAGAGAGCCAAATAATTAAAAAAGGAGGAAGTTTAGAAAGCAAAGTTTATTCACACAGAAGGTACAAAGTAGAAACCTGGTTCAGAGACATTACAGAAGAGGGAGATTTAAATTAAGTCAAAGGAGGCCGGGGGCTGGGTGAGTGTCTAACAATGTGTCTACAAAAGTTCTCCTGGATGAAATAATATTTATTTAAGAGTTATTAGTATGGACAGTAATTTGCCAGGTGAACAGGGAGAAAGGTCATGACAACTCTAATTACAAAAATTGGTATTTCCTTCTTATATTGCAACAATTCCATTAACCATTTAAACTCTACAACGAAAGTAAAACTGTAAGTGTATTTATGTTACATGCTGATCAACAGCCTAAAAGGCAAAGAATATGTGGAACCTACATGCCAAGTAATATTTCCAGGCCTTATAAGAACAACTATCATTTGGAGTGACCTGAATGAACCTAAAGGCACAAAAACTATGTAAGACCAACTTGTCTACTCAGAAATGGAGAGACAGAGCGTGAACAAATGCAGCAGTGATACTCACTAGACACTGTGTTGAAATGAACTATGCAACTGGGGGTGGGGATGGGAGGGAAAAACAAGGGAAGAGGTCACAGTGTCACCTCCCCTCTTGGAAGCCTGTGTTGGGGAACTATCCTGAGACCCTGTCCACACAAGATACTATGGGGAAAAAAATTCCTCTAACATTCTATGAGGACAGTACCACATGGGTGCCCCAAACACAGTCAGAAAATTAAAGAAGCAACAAGTCAACAGCCCTGAGGAATATACAGTTGAAGGTTTTTTAACAAATACTAATAGACAAATGGGTTTATATGAAACTGCTATACATCAAAGACCTAGCCAACAGAAAAAAAGAAAATTCAGAGTGGAAAAAATATTTGTAAACTACTTATTGAATAAGGAATTAATATCCAGAATATTCAAGAAACTCAAAAGAATAATTTAAGAAAACCCACAATAATCAAAAATTTCAAGTGAGAAGATAAGCTGAATACACACCTCTCAAAAGAATCCAAATACACAAACTTTCTACAAATGTTCAAGTATACTAAAAAGAGATCTGCATCACAAGCATCAGGAAAATGGACGCTAAAACCACAATCAACTATTATCTCATCCCACTTAGAATAGCTTTTAACAAAAACACTAAACCTAAAGGAGATGATTGATCAGATACAGAGAAAAGGGAATAGACACCGTTGGCTGAAATCCTTACTAAGAACATTGTAGAAAGCAGCTCAGAGTTTCCTTGACTAAAATAGATCTGCTATATAATTTAGCTACAGGTCAAGATAAACATAGGCCCCTCTATTCAGAAGCTATCTTGGTTGGATAGTTTGTATTTCCTCTTAGAAATTTTAGGTATAAAGCTTTTCTTTTTTCATACAACAGTCTGTTTAATTTTATATACATAAATAAATGAGATTATTTTAGGTCTTGTTTTTCTTTGCATACTTTGTTTTCTTCAATTCTTTTTCTTCCTTTATTAATCTCCCCTACTCTCTGTACTTCCCTATCAAAGGCCTTGGGCAACGTGATCAACTGATAGCAGACTGGACTCTAACTCTTTAGTCCTCTCTACAAGTACAAAACTTTTCACCCTATACAAGTTAAAGCCAGGTCTTTGAACAGGCTGGCACCAGCTAATTTGTGCAAAGTGTCTCAAGCCCTCCTTTGTCAACACATGTAGTTTAATTCCCCATGTTCTTAATATTCCTTGGTCTCCAGACTTTTGATGGCAGAATATGGAAGCGATGGCACACAGATTCTAAACTCAGCTCTCACGAGACAGACTATGCTTCCCATTTCCTCAACTCCTTTGTGTACCAGAAGTCTGAGAAAGCCCAGAGAAGGATGGAGAACCATGTGGAGGAGAATCACTTTAGGGCAGCCATTTCAGACCAGACCATTGAGTGCCAGTTTACCTTGAAGATATGGTCAGATCTACTGAGATCAGTCCAGCCCACCAAAATCTTAAACAGTGAACAGATGCACCATAGCCAAGGTATGAAATCAGCCCAGATGCCCCTCCATGGACGACTGGATACATATAGGTATATATATGTAAATATATACCATGGAATTTTACTCATCCATTAGAAAGAGTGATATTGAACCATTTGTAAAGAGATGGAAAGACCTAGGGAAAAAATGTGTTAAGTGAAATAAGTCAAACTTGAGTGCCTATTTTCACTTGTATATGGAAGCTAGATTAACTCATAAATGTATAAGTAAATACATTGGGTGGTATGCAAGTATACACAAATTTACTAATTGAAATATAGTAGGTTCAAGAGGAAACTCAAATAGTATAATTCCTTAGAAAGACGAAGTCATAATTCAACAAAATAAACACCAGGAAGCAGATACTTGAAAGTGGTGGAGTGGGTCAAGGCGAAAGGGGTAGATGAATGAAGAGGAGGAGAATGCAGAAAGGGGTAGATGAATGAAGTTAAGAGGAGGAGAATACAGAAATCACAAATGCTGAAATAAGGAGACAGGATGACCCATTGTAACAACGAGATGTACAAGACACTATGTTGAAAACAAACTTTACAACTTTGCAGGGATGGGGGTGGGGGAGGGGGAATGGAAGAAAGGAGTTGGGGAGGTGGGGAGGAAAGGGATGGTAGGGGAAAAACAAAGGAGGGAGTAACAATGCTCAATAGGAAATTGACTCATTACCTTACTCACGTAACTGTAATCCCTCTGTACAATATCTTTACAGTAAATATATATGTATATATTTTAAAAAGATTCTAATGCATACACAATTAAGAAGAGTGAAGGAAGAGGTAGGTAAGGAAGGTATGGGTGAGAATGTTGAAACGTTGATCAAGATGCATTGTATTCATGAACGGCTTCATTCAATGGCAATTCCTTTGTACAACTACTTAGCCATAATAAAAAAAATACAAAAAAGTGAGCTATTTATGGATAATGAGCAAGAATGTTTATTTCTTTAAACTATTAGGTTTTGAGGTTGTAATAATGAAATGTATTGTCACTATAATCTGGTTCAATCAGGAAAAAGGAAGCGACTCTAAGGATTTTACCAGGAAGGAATTTATTACAGGGAAATAGATGTATCCCAAACCACTAGAGGGTCTTGGAGATTGACTGTTGACTAGAACCATGACTGGCTTTCAGGAAATCTGCAAGTGTATAAATCACAGGAACTACTTGTTAATGTTCTTAACTGCTTTCCCCTCAAAGTAAATAATGTTTAGGAGCTTTTTAAGAAAGCATAGAAAGTCACAAGGCATTCTGTCCTATTACCCAACAGACTCTCCAAGAAAAGAGTAATTGCCATTTCCTGATATAGTCTGAAGAGTGTGCACATACCTCTCACTTTCACCCTAAATCAGAACTTTGCTGACAGGAGTTCAGATATGGGGATTAGTAATTGCTAATTTTCAGTTCCATCCTTCCTTGTCTGTATCATTATCTCCTTAATTTATTTATGGAAATAATTCTTCTATGTTGTGTCCATGTTCCTTTTATCAAAAAGGGAAAATAAATGCATGCATATATAAGTATACATATATCCATGTATCAAGAACTCTGTAAGACTGGATTATCATTATTTTATGAAAATGGACCATACTATAAATATTGTGCCCTGAGTCTTATTTCAAAAATCTGGTGAAAGAGTAAAGCATGTTGGTGGACACCTGTGACTCTAGCTGCTTGGGGAAGTAGAAATTGGGAGGTGCAGATAGGAGGATCGTAGTCCAAGGTAAAACCTGTACAGAATGTGTGAAACCCTTCCTCCCCCACACTAAAAAAAAAAGAAGAAAAAGGGGGATTGGAGTGTTGCCAAAGTCATAGAATATTTGCCTGCAATCAAAGCTCCTAAGTTCAAACATCAGTACCACTAAAAATAAAAAAAAATCTAGTGAAATACTTCTTAGTAAATTGGCAAAGCTCTAATGTATGTCTTGGTTAGAGCAATACGCTGCACAATACACATAATTTAATCAACTGAAATCTTGCCACATATTCAGTAAGTCTCCATTTTTCCCCATTATAACGTCCACACTGGGTTAGCATTCATAACTGTAGGTACATCATTCTGTGTTACTGTGAGCATTCCATTGACAGGAATGGCTTGGTTTACAGTTGGTTTGCTGTTTATGTTTAGTTAAGTGTTGCCTGATTGCTTTCCAGGAAGGACATAATAATTTACCTTCCCTAGTTATAGGAGTACAGTGTCCTCAGACAAGGCCATTATCATGTGCATATTTTTTTCCACTATATCATGAATGAAAAGTACTATTTCACATATTGAGTCTGCATTGACACAACCACAAGAAATCGCCTAGATTAGTGGGTCGAGTGGAGTGGCTTCTGATTTTCCAAACTTACCGGTTTAACATAATGGTGATGGAATTCAGGCCTTCAGGTAAACTGCTTCTGTTTGAATCTGATGATATTTGTCTTTCATTTTCAAAGAAAATATATCTGGCATCTGCCAGGCAAGAACAGAGCTTTGAGTTCAAACTCTAGTATTACCAAGAGGGGTAAAAGAGAGAGGAAGGCTGTGATCCGGTTGAAGTCTCCCTACAAATTCACATATATAAAAACACATGCAGAGGAAAAATAAATCACAACTCCAGAGTATTTCACTTCTTCTTCTCTCTGCTCCCTGGCACTCTTGACCTTCCTCACCTTAGGACCAGGAGCACAGCAGCCCACCGAATGAGCTTCATTTTCATCTCATGGTAAGGGAAAGACCAAATGCACTTGCATGGGGAAAGATGTTTATTTTCCTTCTCCATAACATTCTTTGGGTCTCTGTGGTCCACACTCTTCCTGGGGTTTTCAAAACACTTCCTATAAGGCTTCCCATTGGCCCTGAGACTGACTCCCTCTGATCAATGGTGAGAATATTTTTCTCCACATTTCTCCACCAAATCCGTAAAGCAAATTTATTCTTCCTCAGTTGTCCCCACACTCTAGCAGCCACTTAGTTTAGAACAGGCGTTCGGATACAGCTGGGGTCAGAGAAGATAAAATATATTCAGTTGCACTTCCCCCAAGATGAGGAATTTATCATCATGATGATCATCATGAACGAAGTAAATTGCTTCTTTTCCCAATCACTTTCCTCATAAATCATCAGAGTCAAATGATAGACAAATATTTATGAATTTGATGTGGCTTTCCACTGTGGCCCCATGAAGACAGAGACTAGATTGATTTAGTGGATTGCTTTCTCCTATACTCAAACCTGCACTGCCTGTAACTGCATTTATGAACTGGAATATCTTTTCCTACATCTTTGGGATGAAAATCACCTACTACCACTCCTAGCTTCTATTGATTCAGACAGAGTTTAGCAAGCATGGCCCCGTTCCCTAAGCTGGCTTCCTGATCTCTGATTCTTGAATAGGTAAGATTACAGGCTTAAGCCACCATGACCAGCCTAACTGGTAATCTAGAAGTTATGAGGTCACAGTGGCTTCCTTGGGGTCAAACTTGCATTGCAGATCACAGAGGATCTCAGACTTGTGGCTTTAAGTATTGTCTCTCCGGGTGGGTTTTAGTCTTGTTTTAAGCTGATTACTCCTTTTTAGCTACCCATTTCTTTCTTTTAAAATGGAAATATTCTCCCCCCCATTCCTAACCCACCATTGTATCTGGGCAATATAATGTAGTTAATTCTATTTTCATCATTTTTCCCCAAAGTCTCACAGCTCTAAGAGTTCACATTGTGTCTCAGCAGAAACTTTGAGCTTAGGCTTTTGAGCCAGGCTGGAAAGGACTAAGATTTTGGGACTGCTGGGGATGGAATGAATCAATGAACTATAAAAGATGGGGCCAGAATGATAGAGTTGGATGGAATGAATGAATGAACTAGAAGAGATGGAGATAAAAAGGATATAGTTGGATGGAATGAATGAACTATCAGGGATGGAGGCAGAATGATAAAGTTGGGTGGAATGAGTGAATGAACTGTAAGAGGGAGCAGAATGATATCATTGGGAAGTTGTTTGTTCACCGAGTGCTCGGGCACTGTAAACTTGGTCATTGATGCGGTGTTGTAAGAGGAAGTGGGACCTTTTGGTGGTGGGGTCTTGTGTGATGGACTTACTGGTCTGCCCTGCTCTCCAGCTTGTTGTCTTGCAATGTGTTTTCTCCCTACTTTATCTTTCCCCACCATGGTGGTGACAGTGACCATGAATAGCTCATTAGCCAAGATGGTGCTTGCCTTGGATGCACTAAACCTCTGTTCTTGAGAAATGACCTGGCCTCAGGTAATTTCGTGACACCATTGGAAAATGAACAATACACAAAGCCTTGAGAATCTGGCTCTACCTCCTTCCCCATCACCATCCAAAAACCCTTCTATCTCTTGCCCTTTAATCTCATGTTCAGCTATGTCAAAGGGACACATTTTCTCTTCACAGAGGTGAATGCTATGTTTGTTGGTTATTTTTGTTGGTTTTTCTGATCAGCTCTCCATACCCCAACGCCCACCCCCCTCATCAACACTGATTTTGTCTGAGATCACAAGGGAGGTCCCAGGAGCTGGGAAGCTGGTCCACGGGATACTCGCGCCGTCCCTGCCCATTGGTACAGCTGCTCGGTTAGGCTCTGTATGTGCAGAGACCATCAGGTTTTCTTCTCCGCTGCAAGCTCTGTGCCTGTCGCATCACCTGAATTTTAGTAGGAACTCAAATCCACATCTGTTAAATATATGCGTGAATATAAATGATGGAATGGATAAACAAATGTCTGCATGTCTGAAGGTTAAGGATCATGCACTGAAAAGTGACTAGGACATAAAGCTAATGGGTTATTTTGAGGAATTAGAAGCTCAAAGTCTAAAGCGAGGAGACTAAGGCCTTCTCTTTCTGGCGTTCCCTTCATTTTCCCTCCCTTGGTGGTCCGTTTGGACCACAGCCATTGGAGTCCCCAGTGCCAATTTGTCTCACATTATGAACTGATGTGCTCCATAAACTACCCATAATGTGCTGCAATATGGTTCCCTGCCTTTCATGTTCACCGTGAGAACGGCCCGCTCTGCTTACATAGCATCTTTATTATTTACTTGGAATGATGGAGCCGTGGGTCAGGAAAAGGGAGAGGTTTGCTTTTGAGAGCCAGATATTTGATCGTATTGCTGTTCAAATATGCCTTTTCCATTTGAGTTGTCAGAGGGTTGTGCCAATATATTTCTTATCTGCCACCACTGGGAGACTATCTCTCATAAATCCTTTCAGCAAATACTTATTGAGTGCCTCAGATAGACTCAGACTTCACTGGGACTATAGAGACTGTCCAGCCAAATCTTATTTTACAGGAAAAACGGCAGGAGTCTTGGTGTGAACCCCAGTGTCCTCATCTTCAAACCATTAAGTGATTTTTATAGATGCAAGGAACATAAAAATGAGACACTCTTCTATCCCCTACATCCTAGCCCATATAAGGAACTAAAGAAGCCAATAGATTGCTGTTCCTTTAAGCCTCTTTTTAACTGTAAATTTCTCTTGGAAAGTCATGAACTGGTATGTCTGCTGCAGAAGTAATCATCTCACCTGATTCATTCTGTGTTGTGGCTGGGCTGGGTGGGATAATACAGGACTTAAAATAATGCCCATAGCTAAGTAATTCTGAACCTGTTTGGAGGTATTTTCTTATCCACTCTGAAGCCAGTCTCAACAGGGGGTTTTACTAAAGATTTCATGTGTATAAATGGGAGCTCCACAATTTAGTCAGCCTCAGGTCAGACTGCTGTAACAAAATGGCTTTCTGGGTTGCAAATAGCCACTTTCTTGCTTACATGGCCTTTGTTTGGTGAGTGATCATCTCCACATGATCTTCCAGATCACAAATTATTCTAAAGTCCAAAGATTCCATTTATGGTGGTGGGGGAGGATTGACTTCAGGAATTGTAGTTAAAACCAGTGCCCAAGAGTCCAGCCTACCATTTGCAAGCTTCAGGAAGCCCAGCATCGTCATTCACATCCAAGCCTTAATGTAAAACTAGGGAAACTAATGGCTCAAGGAAGAAATTCACCCTTAATTTGTTGTTCTATTCAAACCAAGAGTGATTCGGATGACACATACCCACCATGGTGAGGGTGATCTTTTCTCAGTCTGCAGAGTCAGATATTAATCTGTTCCCAAAATACTCTCTGTCAGACATGGACACACTCATAACTAATGTTTTCAAAGCTGTCTAGGCATCCTCAAGGCCACACAAGTCAACACACATAACTGATCATCATACTCTAACTTCTAACATGTTGATGAAGGGGATACATTCAGCCTAGGCCATAGCATGTCCTATTTAGACAGGAACATGTAGAAAATGCCTTCCTAATTTCTCCCTTCCCCTCAGTACTTTTCCAAAATGTCTCCCTTTCTAAATATTCTAATTTTAGATTTTCTAGACATCCTAATGTTCATCCTCACCTTTCTAAATCCCAGCCAACCATCAGAGTTCATTCAGAAGTGAAAATCAAGCCTCCCAGGTATGGAAACTACAGAGGGCTCACTTTCTAAGGGTGACAGGACAAGAAGACTTCTGAGATGTATAACTAATAGGCCACCAATAGAGAGAAAAATATAAACAGAAGAAGAAGAGGCTGTAAGAGACCTGAGGCGGTTATGAAAATATGGTTGTAAAGCCTAGGTCTGAAGCAATTAAAATAAGAATAATATGATGAAAGGTAATGTCCCTAATCATGTCCCTGACCCTTGTTCCCTCACCAATTAGTGCAGAAGCAGAAGCAGTTGGTAAGCACATGATTACGCAGATATCCCCAAAGCCCATGAAATCACCACCCTGGCAATTTCTTCCTACTATGGCCTCCCCCACACCTCGAGTCCCATTGTGCTCAAGGTACTTGGTGCTCCACCCCCCAAGAACACAGGGACCTAAGAGTATTTATGGGATCAGGAAAGGAAGGGGAAGAGGCAGGATTTACCATAAAACCTGAAGTTTACTAGGTCATATTTGGGAGGGGTCCAGAAAGGAGGAAGAAAGGACAGTTCTCCTGAGCCTCAACAGTAAGAGATGGCTGACTGCCATTCAAACCACTCATGGAAAAAAGTGGGAGGAGCTAGAACTTGGACCAGGGAAGAGGATGGAGATGGAGCAAGTGCCTAATGACAGGCTGTATCTTTTTGAACCTGACATAGGCCAGAACAGCATGGCAAAGCAGAACTACTCAGCTCTTGGTCAGGAAAGAGAAAAGAAAGTGAGGAATCTACAATCCCACCTCCTTAGAGGGCATGTCCCCAATGACCTAAAGTCTTCCCCTTTAGGCCCCACCTCTTAAAGTTCTGTCACATCCCAGCAGTGTCACCCTGGAAAGCAAGCCTTTAGAAAGCTAGGCCATTGGGAGACGTTTGTCATCCAAACCAGGAGCTAGAGGTTGAGCTCAGTGGTAGAGGAATTGCCTAGCATGTACAAAGTGCAGATTTTCTCTCTCTCTCTCTCTCTCTCTCTCTCTCTCTCTCTCTCTCTCTCACACACACACACACACACACACACACACACACACACACACACACACACACTGTAATATCAGTCCTTTGATTTGAGGCTCATTCTAACCCAATATACTTCATTTGATAATAGTTCAGTTACATTTGACAAAGACCCTGTTTCCATGTAATGCTGCATTCATCAATAGTGAAGAGTAACACGATTCCAACATAACTTGTTGAAGGGCACATTTATCCTATAATAGCAAATAAAATCAATGCAGAAGTCAAGCTATGAATACAGGGATCTAGGCAGGAAGTGAGGGAGGAGACCTGTCCTCTCAGTCTCTTTCCCCTCAGCAAAGTGACTGAGGAACAATTCAGACAAATGAATTCCAATATAACACGAAAGGTGCTTTAATAGAAGTCATGTTCTGTGAGAGCTGAGAAGAGAAAGGAGATAGCTCAACATACACCAGGAAATGAAAGTGCTCTCTGAGGAGAAAGCACGGGATCTTCACCTAGAATGATGAGCAGCGATGTGCCCCGAGCACGTGTGTGACTGGACAACATTCTCGGCAGAGAGAGCAACACGGTAAAGGCCATATAGCACTGTGGAACGACAGGGAATGTAATGAGCTGGTAGGTCACCACAAGCAGTTACGCTGTCTACTCCAAATTCCTGCCTTCTCCCAATCTGCCACCTTGGAGAAAGACACAATGATATAGAAAGTGTGGCCCGGGGGTGTTTATTTTCTGATTGAGTATCCCCTTACCTGTCCTCCCATTATCAACCCCCAGAGGCCTGGGGGTTCACAGAAAGGGAGAAGCTGGGAGCAAGGAATGAATAGGTCCCCCGGCCAAGGAGCTGCAGGGTGAGGATGGCTGCGTCCCTGCATCCTTACAGAGATGCTATTGTTCCTCGCAGAGACCGCGTCCCACCCTCTCGCACCCTTACCACCGCTTCCCCAAGCAGAGTGTTTATGTGTTGAGTGCAACACTCCATGGACTTCAGGCCCTAATGGGGTGTGAGAGGGGGCCTGGGTTTTTTCATCTTGCTCTCAGCTGTACAAACACCCCACGCTTTGCCCTTCCACTCAGGGTCTAGGCTCAGGCTGCTAAGATCTCTGGCTGCAGGGCATCTGCAGGGACTCCACAAGTGGAAAGGGAGGACAGGCCAGTCCACCCCCCAGCCCAACACATTCACACAGTTTGTTTTTGCAGACCCCACCTAAGCGACCTGATAAGCACTGGGCACTGGTTGGAGCGTTAGGAAACCCCAGCAGCTTTGTTTAAATGGAGCAACAGGATGGACCCCACATTGTCTATACCAAGCAGAATCCGCTACCCAAAAACCATCCAGAAGAAAGGAGAGAAAAGGCATTTCTCTCCCACTTACCCTAGGTTTGTCTTTCTTTCTTCTTACGTTAGGCCTATTGCAACTGATTTCAGACATCTTCTTCACAAGCAGAACCGTTTAGGAATTATGTGGACAGATGAACAACTCCTTCCACCTTAGGACAGCAGGATATTCAAAAGGAAGAGGTAAGGGGAAAGAAATGAGCACACAGGCTCATATAGGAGACTTCGCCTGGTCACTCAGGACCACCATGCAAACTTACCATGGTATCTCACTTAGTTTACACCATGGCATGTGAAGTAATTATGATTTTTCCCTTACAAAAACCAAGGTATATAACCTTTTATTTCAACATAGGTCTTTCTTGATTATAAGGCTAGGCTTTTTTTCCTCTTTCAACTATAATGTTAATATCATAAATAGATTAAAAAGAGAGAGAATGAAGGGAAGAAGGGAGAGAGGGAGGGAGGAAGGGGAGAAAGGAAGGGAGGGGAGGAAGGAAGGAGATATTAAAGAAATTGCTGTACTATATATTATATATTAAATATAAAGAGAAGAGTCTATATATGCAATCATGAAATAACTATGTATTTAGTCAAATACTGCTACTATTTGGTATTTATAAATAAAAGATAATATACTTAAGGATAAATAGTCAAGAATTGGCATCACAACAAATTTCTTCAAGCCTTAGCTTTGTTACTTAACTGTGGAATGAGCCATACCTGTATGAATCAATTAGGAATCTACATTATTTCCTCTCATCTCTACCTCATACCACATCAAACCTTCTGTGAAGAACTCATCCACTCCACAATATGAAACCACAGTAGTCAGGATAACTAAAACAAGGCCACATAACAATTTGTCTCAAAATTAGTATCATAAAGCAACCCTTTTTATTACTGCTCCTAGGTCTGAGGATCAAAAGGCAAATGGTTGTTCTCTATTCTGTTTGAGTCAAGATTTAGTTGTGTCCAAGCTTACTCCATCTATTTCCCGCTTTGCCTGGGAAAGTGACTACCCTGAAATGTTCTCATGATGGCTAATACATGAACAGGAGATCAAACACCTGAGCTGCTTCTTAATGACTGGGCTTGGAGCCAGCATTCTGATACTTCTTTCCACTTCCCATTAGCCAAAAGAGATTAACAGAGAGTAACTGAAAATTAAGGGGCCTTAAAGGTAGACGAGTCCAAAGGTCATCCCAATTATTCTACCTGTGTTATTCACATTTTTGTGTGACTGGGTTCATCTACTTGAATGCATGTAGATTTACTTTTTGCCTGACAGAGTACGTCAACGGTGAGAAATGCCACTACTAGACTTTGTCTACTAGTAGACTCTTCATAGTTGACTGAAAAAGTAAGTAACCAACACAGGAGGCTTATGTTGTAGGGAAAATAAGAGGACTTCTAGTTGACAAGCAGCAAGAGCCTGGGGACATATGCCCTGTATTATAAACAATATGTCTACCAACAATTCTATCCAAGGGAAGGATATGCTTTGGGAATTAGCCCTGTCTCCTTGCTGAACTCTTATGAGGAATATCCCACCAGCTTCTTCTCCTCTACTACTGGGCTATTGTGTTATTTATTAGGCTTCAAAAATATAACAATCCATTTATTACTCCTGTCCATGTCAAGTGGTCCAAATAACTTTCTGAAAATTCTGTTATTTGGCTCAGAATTCAGGTTAGGCCTGAGACTACATATCTGTCCTTAGTTCCTGAAAAAGGAAATGCAAAACATATCGTACCAGAGCAGCGTTCTCTCTGAAAGTTCCTATTATCAGTCTCCCTTCCTAACACTTATTTTTTCACTTTTCTAATATATTCAAGAGGCAAAGATCAGGATAACATAAGTAGAACCATTCAGTGACAATGTCTTTGAAACTTCTGCACAGATGTTTTTCAGTTTAGAAGTCTTAGCTGAAATTCAGACTTTGGCAAGCCCACTTTACTATTTTCACTCTCTAATATGTACTTTGGGACAAGGTACTTTTCTTGTCACCATCAGCAACATCATCCAGAGAGCGAAATCACACAATTATGGCTGCCTCTCACTGTTGCTGGAAAGTTACTGAGACAGTGACCTTGGAGCTGAGCAAATGGGCAAGGATGCCCTTATTCCCAGAAGGCAAAGTCCCTCCCTGGGGTTGACATAGCAGAGCAGTTAGGAGCTTAGAGGCAAGGAGCAGACAATCCTGAGTTCAAATCTGACATCTGTCATTTTCCAGCTGGGTAATTTTGTTCAACTTAAGAGTTCTCCATACTGAGATTATCTCATCTATACAAAGGGATGATGATAATGCTTCCATTATAGTGGTATTGTGCTGCTTAAATAAGAAGGTGTACATAAATGCTTAGACAGGGCCTGCCAACTACAAAATGTTCAGCAATAATGGCTGCTATTAATATGAACAATATAGTCATTATTCCACAAATAACAGCTAAATTACATTCTAGGATTTTTATTCATGATAAAAGGGTATAACAATAATATTTTCATATAGAAACTATTCTAAAACAATCTGACATTAAGTACCATGTGACACACAATTTCCTGAGGAAAATAAACCTGTGATAACTGCTATTTGAAGGAGCAGAAGAAAAGAGTCACAAGGTAGCAAATATAAACAGTACATAGAGGTGTGTACCGCTTATGGATAGGCTGTTTTATTTTTATATTTAGCCCAATGGTAGGTCATGATGCCACATGTCCTGCCATCTATTTGGCATGACTAGTCATTGTCCATTTCAGCATTCTCTTTCAGAAAAGAGAAACAACCCATTTTGGAATCAGCCTGGAGGAGCACTGTGCAAGAACTGGGCATACTGACTTTTGACAAATTGACACCATGCCTCGCGACCTCTGGATGGAGAATGTGTTGGAGGCAGCAAGTTACTAAATCTTATTTTAATGTTAATAGAGATTACTGGAATGTCTTCCTCTGGGGAGGGGAAGATGCTATTTTACTTTACTTTCAATATCTCAGGAAATTATGATACTTCTCCACAAAGCTGTAGTGAGAATGCATCCAGAACACAATTAGCTTGAGTCTTAGATGTCATCTTTTCCAGTATTTTTTCAAATAACAATCTTGTATTACATTCTTTGATAAATGACCTAGGTTCATAAAAGAAATATCACTGCCATTTGGCAAATTATTTTGAAACTATAGTTGAAAACATTTAAGCTCCTGTTACCTAGGAACCATTCAAAATGGACCAAAGACATTGTATACAATAATTTTCTTGATTTGGGGCCATATGAATTTTCAAGAACATCTCTGTTTGTGTTTTATAATCATTTGCACATTGCTCACACATATATATGTGTGTGTTTGTATACATTTGTATGTATATGTGTATACATGTGTATACATATATATGTTCTATTAATAATTTTTCCTCTTTAAACAGGAAAGGAAAATAAAACTTTCTTTGGTCACAGTTTCTCACAGATAACCACGGATGGATTGTAGCTCAGTCTGTTAGGTTCTCCACTGATTCGTGTTTGATGGGACAAGCTTGGTGAAATCCATCTCATATGTGTTAACAACACACAGCATGGAAGAGTTTGTGCAATGAGGGTTAAATGGATAGATACTTAATCATCATGAATATTCCATATGCTCCAATAGATTTGTTGTAAACAGAAAAGGAGACCACATATGTGTACATAAATATACTAATATATACTAATATTTTATATATAACATTATATAATGTATCATATATAATATATATTATCTACATTAGTATATGTGTGTATATAGTATATACTATATATACACTATATAATAGTAAAATTATACACATACTAATGATATACTATATAACATATTCTATGTATGTGATATATATTACATATAAAACAATATAGTAAATATATTAATATTATATAGTATAATATAATAATATGATGAATGTAATATATAATAGTGTTTTTGTTTCACACTTCAATATTTGAAAAAATTTGTTTCTTTCAGATAAGAATTCAATGACACCTATAATTCTAGCTTCAGTATGTTCACTAGAAAACCCAGTTTTACGTCCAGTAGAAGTAGATGCTGAGTGAACACAATTAGTCTGGGGAGGGCCAGCCAGCCATTCATATTTGAATCCATCAAAATGGGCTTTGAATATCAGATATCTTCTTTTTTTAATAAGTTTTTATTGTGAAAATACTGTGCAGAGTGGTTACAGTTACATGAGCAAGGTAATGAGTACATTTCCTATCAAGCTTTGTTGCCTCCTCCTTTGTTTTTCTCCTACCATCCCTTCCCTCCCACCTCCACAACTACATGCCCTGAGGGCCCCCCCCCCTTTGTAAAGTTCATTGTTCAACAGCGTCTTGTACATCTCATTGTTACAATGGGTCAACCTGTATCCCTATTTAAACATTTTGTTTTTTCCCTTCCCTTCCCCAAATTATACTGACCTCAAATACAGTGAAAACAGTGGTTATACCATGGGGGAAGAACATACAAAGCAACCAAAAAATCACATGGTACCTTATAAAAAGAAACAATAGCAAGAAAGAAAAAAACCACTTGTGTCCCTATCTTGAGGTTCATTTCGCTTAACTTCATCTTATCTGGTCACATGTACATCTTCTGCATCCATGTTTTGCACAATGAGTCTAAACCTCATTCCTCATAATTCACTGGGATCAGTGAAGCTAAGCCATTGGTGCTGACATGGGAAAACAAATCTTGCTTCATTTCTCTCCTAGCTGTAACTTTCTACTGATCAAGTCAAGGTTTGCTCCTGTACATATTGTGAAGAAACAACACAATATGTATAATGTAATCCAGAGGACCCCATCTTAGGATGGCAGCTAATGTTGATCTAAATGACATACAACATTCAACCTACCTCTGGATTCCTTCTTTTTTAGACTCGCATGCTTCTATAGTGCTCAAACTCATTTGAGTTTAGACATCTACAACTTATTTCCTAAGACATTCAAATTA